>NC_058521.1:231887693-234387693 GCF_904849725.1 Hordeum vulgare subsp. vulgare
AGAAATCAGGGGAGCCTCGAAAATACTTTTCCACCGCTGCAAGCTTCCGTTTCCGCGAGATCTCATCTGGAGACCATTCCCGGCGCCCTGCCGGAGGGGACTTTGGAGTTGGAGGGCTTCTTCATCATCATCATCGCCCCTCCAATGACTCGTGAGTAGTTCACTTCAGACCTACGGGTCCGTAGTTAGTAGCTAGATGGCTTCTTCTCTCTCTTGGATCTTCAATATGAAGTTCTCCATGATCTTCATGGAGATCTATCTGATGTAATCTTGTTTGGCGGTGTGTTTGTCGAGATCCGGTGAATTGTGGATTTGTGATCAGATTATCTATGATATATATTTGAGTCTTTGCTGATTTCTTTTATGCAAGATTTGATATCCTTGTAAGTCTCTCCGAGTCTTGGGTTTTGTTTGGCCAACTAGATCTATGATTCTTGCAATGGGAGAAGTGCTTGGTTTTGGGTTCTACCATGTGGTGACCTTTCCCAGTGACAGTAGGGGCAGGAAGGCACACATTAAGTAGTTTCCATCCAGGGTAAAAAGATGGGGTTTTCATCATTGGTTTGAGATTATCCCTCTACATCATGTCATCTTGCTTAAGGCATTACTCTGTTCTTATGGAGTTAATACACTAGATGCATGCCGGATAGCGGTCGACGTGTGGAGTAATAGTAGTAGATGCAGAAAGTATCGGTCTACTTGTTTTGGACGTGATGCCTATAGATATAATCATTGCCATAGATATCGTCATGACTTTGCGCGGTTCTATCAATTGCTCGACAGTAATTTGTTCACCCACCGTCTACTTTCTTTCATGAGAGAAGCCACTAGTAAACACTACGGCCCCCGGGTCTATTCACATCCATCGTTTACACCTCCGCTTTTCCTTTCCTTTGTTAATTTGTTGCTTTCAGTTCTCACTTGGCAAACAATCTATAAGGGATTGACAACCCCTTCATAGCGTTGGGAGAAAGCTTTTTGTGTTTGTGCAGGCTCTTGTGATACTCCTCCACTGGATCGATACCTTGGTTCTCAAACTGAGGGAAATACTTACCACCGCTACGCTACATCACACTTTCCGCTTCGAGGGAACACCAACGCGAGGCTCCAAGGCCGCGGGGGAAATCCTTTGCATACTTGCCTAGGAAGTCCCTTAAGGCGTAGCCGTAGCAGAAGGATTCCTGGTGCCGTCGACACACCTATTTCTGGCACCGTTGGAAGGTCTTTTGTTGCAGTAGCAGAAGTATTTCTGGCGCCGTTTCTGGGGAGGAGGATCAAGTCAAGTATTCTCCCGTCAACGTGCCTATTTCTGGCGCCGTTGCCGGGGAGGAGAAATCAATATCTATCCAAGTAGGTCTCACAAACTCATCTCTTGCATTTACTTTTGGTGCCAGTTGCTTCTCGTTTTCATCTCCCCCACTTCACATTTGCCGTTTCCATTTGCCTTTCTCTTTTGCCGTTTTCTTTTGCCTGTTTCACTCTCTCTTCCTGCTCGTATGTGTGTGAGATAGTCCATGAATGGCTAGACCCACCACTCCAAACGACACCCCTGAAAATGAAGTCCTCAATTTCAGGCAAAATGAGGAAGAAAATTTGAAGGATGCTTGGTACAGGATTTGCAATGCTCAAAGTAGATCTACTCGTATGCAATCCACTACCGTCCTCCTTCGCTGTTTCTATGTTGGAATTTCTCCTTGGAATAGGTATATCCTTGATACCATTGTAGGCGGGAACTTTTTGGGGAGCCATACTGTTGACTCCTATTGAGCTATCATGAATTTGGTATGCTCACCCCCACTCATGGTTAATGGAACTATCTTGACCTTGGAACACGTGATGCAAAGGCTTGACGCTATTGAAAACAAAATTGCCACAGTTGAACTCATCGAGGATTTGGATAGAAAGATCCACAATCAAATTACTCAGTACAGATCCAAAGTGGGAAACTTTTTGAAAAATTTAAAGGAGAAGGAACTTATAGTTAATGATTCTTCTAGAATTGGCAAATTAGAAGATGTCATAACCAAGTTGGGTTCCGCTTTTGCCGCTGTGCAAAATACTCCAAATCTTACTCTCAAAAAGACCGTCAAGCCTGATCTTGTTCCTAAAGCTAATGGTGAGTCATCCAATAAAGATTAAAATCTTAAGATGATAAATGATCACACTACCTATGGTTTGAGCACCAAAGATGACTATACGTGATTCCATCACTTTTTGCCTAGCTAAGGGCGTTAAACAAAAGTGCTTTTTGGGAGGCAACCCAACGAATCTATCCTTTTTCTTTCTGTTTTGTGTTTTCCACACTTTCATAATTCTGTCATGATTGTGTTTTTTATGTTTCTTTTTGCGTTTGTGCCAAGCAAAACCGTTATGATTAGTCTTGGGGATGATTGTTTGGTCATGCTGGAAAAGACAGAAACTTTCTGCTCACGAAAAGAATTTTCACTTTTTTTCTGTAATAACTTTTGAATTGATTCTTTTTGCTGCTGATTTCTACGCAAATTCTACAGACTGTCGTCAGTTTTCAGAATTTTGGAAGTACCATAGGTATACGAAATATACAGATTGCTACAGACTGGTCTGCTGTTAACAGATTCTGTTTTTGTTGTGTTGGTTGCTTTTTTTGATGAAACTATCGATAGTATGGGGGGGGGGGTAATAGCCATGGAAGATTGAAAGTACAATAACCAACATCAGCACAAGTAGAATTTAAGTTTGCTACAGTACCTAAGGAAGTGGTGGTTTGCTTTCTTGTACTAATGTTATCATGAGTTTCTGTTTAAGTTTCGTGTTGTGAAGTTTTCAAGTTTTGGGTGAAGTTCTTATGGACAAAGAGATAAAGATTGGTAAGAGCTCAAGCTTGGGGATGCCCAAGTCACCCCAAGAGATTCAAGGATGCCGTAAAAGCCTAAGCTTGGCGATGCCCCGGGAAGGCATCCCCTCTCTCGTCTTCAATCCATCGGTAGCGTTACTTGGGGCTATATTTTTATTCACCACATGTTATGTGTTCTTGCTTGGAGCGTCTTGTGTCGTAGGAGTCTTTTATTTTTGTTGTGTCACAATCATCCTTGCCGCACACCTAGATAGAGAGACATGCACTCATCGTGATTTTGTCGAGCTTCACTTATATCTTTTGGTGGACAATTCAGCTCACATGTGCTTCACTTATATGTTTTGAGCTAGATACTTTTGCTCTGTGTGCTTCACTTATATCTTTTAGAGCACAGCGGTGCGTGGCTTGGTAGTTTATCTAAGCTTTGAAAGTAGTCTCAAAAGGGGTAGTTATCCAAAGGGATACGAAAACTTCCACCTTCATGTGCATTGAATAGTTAGAGAAGTTTGATTCATCTCAATTAGTTTTGAGTTATGGTTATGGTAATATTGAAGTCATGCTAGTAAGGTGTTGTGGATCTAGAAACACTTGTGTTGAAGTTAGTGATTCCCGTAGCATGCACGTATGGTGAACCGCTATGTGATGAAATCTGAGCATGATTAGTATATTGATTGTCATCCTTTGCGATGCGGTCGGGATCGCTCGATGGTTTATACCTACCAACCCTTCCCCTAGGAGAATGCGTTGAATGCTTTGTTTCGATTAGTAATAAAACTTTTGCAAAAAGTATATGAGTTCTTCATGACTAATGTTGAGTCCTTGGTTTAGATGCACTTTCACCTACCACCATCACTATCTTCTTAGTGCCGTGCAACTTTCGCCGGTGCACAAAACCCACCATTAGCCTCCCTCAAAACAGCCACCATACCTACCTACTATGGCTTTGTCAAAGTCATTCCGAGATATATTTCCATGCAACTACCACCATGACATGTGCCACCACGTCTACATTGCCATTGCATGATCGTAAGATAGCTAGCATGATGTTTCCATTGATGTCTATGCCATGCTAGATCATTGCCACGGTATACTATCGAAGGCATTCCATACAGAGTCATAGTTGCTCTAAGTTTTGAGTTGAAAGTGTGATGATCATCATTAATGGAGCATTGTACCATATGAGGAAATAAAAGAGGCCAAAGAATCCCACCAAAAAAATAGAGGCCAAAGAGCCCACCAAAAAAATAATAAAAAAATGAGAGAAAAAGAGAGAAGGGACATTGCTACCACTTTTTCCACACTTGTGCATATTAAGCACCATGATCTTCATGATTGAGAGTCTCTCGTTTTGTCACCACCATATAGCTAGTGGGAAATTTTCATTATATAACTTGGCTTGTATATTCCAATGGTAGGCTTCCTCAAAATTGCCTTAAGTCTTCATGAGCAAGCAAGTTGGATGCACACCCACTAGTTTTCTTTAAGAGCTTTCACATACTCGTAGATCTAGTGCATCATTTGTATGGCAATCCCTACTCATTAACATTGATATCTATTGATGAGCATCTCCACAGCTCATTGATATGCCTAGTTAATGTGACTATCTTCTCCTTTTTTGTCTTGCAACCTCCACCACACTCCACACCATCTATAGTGTTATAACCATGGCTCACGCTCATGTATTGCGTGAGAGTTGAAAAGGTTTGAGAAAGTAAAGGTGTGAAACAATTACTTGGCCAATACCGGGGTTGTGCATGATTTAAATTCGTTGTGCAATGATGATAGAGCATAGCCAGACTATATGCTTTTGTAGGGATAACTTTCTTTTGGCCTTGTTATTTTGAAAGTTCATGATTACCTTGCTAGTTTGCCTGAATTATTATTGTTTCCACATCAATAGCAAACTATTGTTTTGAATCTAATGGGTCTGAACATTCACGTCACATAAGAGGAATTACCAAGGACACCTATGCTAGGTAGCATGAAAGCATCAAAAATTCATTCTTTATCACTTCCCTACTCGCGGACGAACATGAGTTAAGCTTCGGGATGCTTGATACGTCTCAAACGTATCTATAATTTTTGATGGTTTCATGCTGTTATCTTGTCATCTTTGGATGTTTTACGTACCTTTTATATCTTTTTTGGGACTAACTTATTAATTCAGTGCCAAGTGTCAGTTCCTGTTTTTTCTGTGTTTTTGACTCTTTTCAGATCTGATTTTGGAACGGAGTCCAAACGGAATAAAAACCCCGAAATGATTTTTTCCCGAACGAAAGAAGATCAGGGGTCCTCTGGGCCAAGCCAGGTGGGCTCCAGGGAGCCCACAAGCTCCCACTCCGCCACCAGGGGGGAGGCGGCGTTGTCAGGGCTTGTGGCCTCCCTGGATGCCCCCTGACCTAGATCCTTGGCCTATATATTCCCAAAAATTCAGCATAAAATCAGGGGAGCCTCGAAAATACTTTTCCGCCGCCGCAAGTTCCGTTTCCGCGAGATCTCATCTGGAGACACTTCCCGGCACCCTGCCGGAGGGGACTTTGGGGTTGGAGGGCTTCATCATCGCCCCTCCAATGACTTGTGAGTAGTTCACTTCAAACCTAGGGGTCCGTAGTTAGTAGCTAGATGGCTTCTTCTCTCTCTTGGATCTTCAATACAAAGTTCTCCATGATCTTCATGGAGATCTATCCGATGTAGTCTTTTTTGGCGGTGTGTTTGTCGAGATCCGATGAATTGTGGATTTGTGATCAGATTATCTATGATATATATTTGAGTCTTTGCTGATTTCTTTTATGCATGATTTGATATCCTTGTAAGTCTCTCCGAGTCTTGGGTTTTGTTTGGCCAACTAGATCTATGATTCTTGCAATGGGAGAAGTGCTTGGTTTTGGGTTCTACCATGTGGTGACCTTTCCCAGTGATAGTAAGGGCAGCAAGGCACACATTAACACTACTGGAATTCCTTTATTTGCCGTCTGCCAAATCTTTGCCATCAGCTAACAGACGGTAAAGAACATATTTGTCATCAGCTTCAGGAAAAAAGATGTCAAAGAGGCGTCTGATGGCAAAATACCTATTTGCCATTAGCCACCTCTTTGTCGTCCGCCCACAAACGGCAAAGGAAGAGAAGGCAGACGGCAAAGCTGACGCCATCAGCAACCTCTTTGCCCCACCCCACCCGCGCCCACCCCACCCCTTTGCCGTCTGCCTTCTCTTCCTTTGTCGTCTGCGGCAGACGGCAAAGTGGATGGACACCTAACGATAACGGTCGCCGCGCCCTCCTGTCTCCCACTCTCTACACTCTCTCCACTCTCCCTCACCGTAGCCCGCCGCCCAGCGCCGCCGCCGCCCCCATCACAGCGCCGCCGCCCCACCCCGCCGCCGCCGCCCCACCGCCGCCGCCGCCACCACCCCGACCCCAGCGCCCAACCCCACCGCCGCCGCCCTCCTCGCGCCCCTCACCGTACCCCTCCTCCCCCTGCAGCCCTCCTCCCCTTGCGGCCTCTTCTCCCCCTGCGGCCTTCCTCCCCCTGCGGCCCTCCTCCCCATGGGGGCCCCTGCGACATTAGGTTAGTTTTCTTCTTCTTTTTTAATAGTTTTTGTTTATTAGTTATATGTTTTAGTGAGGTTTTGGCTTAGTTTTAGTTTAGTTTAGGTTCAGTTTTAGTTTAGGTTTAGTTAGGTTAGTTTCCTGTTTAGTAAAGGTGAAAAGGAGACGAAGAAGAAGGAGAAAGGAGAAGAAGAAGAAGGAGAAATGAGAAGAAGAAGAAGGAGAAAGGAGAAGAAGAAGAAGGATAAAGGAGAAGAAAAAATAAGAAGAAGAAGGAAATGAACAAGAAGGAAAAGGAAGGGAAGGAGAAGAAAGAAGAAGAAGAAGAAAAATAGGAGAGGAAGAGAAGAATAAGAGGAAAAAAGAAAATAATAATAAGAAGAAGAATAAGAAGAAGAAGAGAAGAAGAAAACAAGAAGAAGGAGAAGAACAATAAGAGGAAAACAGAAAAAAGAAAATAATAATAATAATAATAATAATAATAATAATAATAATAATAATAATAAGAAGAAGAAGAAGAAGAATGGAAGAAGAAAAGAAGAAGAAGGAGAAGAAGAATAAGAGGAAAAAAGAAAAAAGAAAATAAGAATAAGAAGAAGAAGAAGAAGAAGAAGAAGAAGAGAAGAAAATAAGAAGAAGGAGAAGAAGAATAAGAGGAAAAAGAAAAAAAGAAAATAAGAAGAAGTAGAAGAAGAAGAATAAGAGGAAAAAAGAAAAATAAATAAGAGTTAGGTCACATATTTTCTGATTATCTTATAAAAACATCATATTTGTGTTGATCGGGTGAATTTCAATGTGCAGTTGTTCGACGACCTCCACGTGCGTTGGACGAGATCCGCCCCTGCGTTTGTTGGTGAGCACAAATGACTTCTCTTCCTACCCCCTTAATTTGCTCTGTCCCGGTCTTCGTGCCGATGAAACTTGCTAGCTATATATAGGTTTCTTCAATCATGAGTATGCGTGACCAGTATGCGTCTCCCGTTCGAAAGGGCGACATCTATAAATATGCATGTCTTTGCATATTTATAACCACCATCCTTTCGAATTGTCCAACATTATCCATGGACAGCCCGAGTATGTGTAGATTGGGTTCGTTTTCCCGTATGCTGTGGTGTGGATCCGATGCGGAATTTCGTCAGTGCCTCCCTGTTGTTCTCCCGGATGCACATCCTCTCTGTTTATTGCGGAGACGTGTATCAGGAGAACAGTGGGGAGGTGCTGCCGAAATTTTGCGTTGGATCCGGAGAAGTGCATGGGAACACGAACCCAATCTACCCATACTCGGGTGGGATTAGGACCTATCATTACCTATTAGCGTATAGGTTGCCTGGACGTAATAAAAATGGCGAACCTGATTAACCGATGAATATAAATGCTAAATTATATATAAATATATTTCTTCTGTCTTTAGTAGCTACGCAAGATGAGTGATCGTGCGTGGATGTATACCAGTCACCCTAGTCAGAAAGAGATGACGAAAGAATGGTTTGTAAACCAAAGGAATTTGTGAAAGCCGCATTCGCAAATGGCCAGGAAAGAAACTATTGCCCCTGTCCTGGATGCGACAACTATAAAAAGACGACAGAGGCTATAATGATTAAACACCTACAGAGGAGGGGTTTTAAGCCTAATTATACGGTGTGGACATTTCATGGTGAGTCCATACAACGCACAAGAGCTGAGGTGGTCTGTCGTTGCACGGACGAGCATGGTACCGGGATCGAAGACATGGTGCAAGACTTTGATGATGCTCGGGATTCAGAAGATGAGATGGAGGAATCTGCTAAGGCCTTTTATGAAATGTTGGAGTCTTCAAAACGTCCTCTCCATGAGCACACTGAGCTCTGTCAGCCGGATGCAATTGCACAAGTAATGGCTCTGAAGGCTCAGTTCAACTTGGGAAGAGAATGCTACGACGTGATGATGACACTATTTGGATGCTTCCTACCCAAAGGCCATGTCATGCCTACAAACCTGTACTATCGGACAAAATACTTCGTGTACTTAAGATGCCCTATGAGAAGATAGATGCATGTGAGAAAGGATGTGTCTTATTTAGGAAGGAGTATGCACACTTGGACTATTGTCCCAATTGCGAGTCTTGCAGGTATCTTGTGGTAGACAACGGTATGGGTGAGAAGAGGCAGACCAAAATGACAGTTAGTGTTCTTCGATATATGCCAATCGTACCAAGACTTCAACGTCTTTTCATGGTCGAAGAGACAGCCACACAGATGACATGCCACAAATTGGGCAAAAGAACCGAACTAGATGCGGATGGGAATAAGATGATGGTACACACATCGGATGGGGAAGCGTGGAAACATTTCGATGGATTGCATCAGGATAAAGCGGCAGATCCAAGGAATCCTCGAGTCTGCGCCGCCACGGATGGTTTTAATCCCTTCGGCATGACGGCAACCCAATACAGTTGTTGGCCTGTATTTGTCATTCCACTCAATCTCCCTCCCGGGCAAATTATGCAAAGAAAGAACATATTTCTGACGTTGATAATTCCAGGGCCCAATTATCCGAGGAAGAATATGAATGTGTACCTGCAACCGCTTAAGGATGAATTGGAAGAAGCTTGGGATAATGGGGTCAAGACATACGATGCCGCTAGAAAAGATAACTTCAAAATGCATGTGTGGTACATGTACTCTATGCATAACTTGCCAGCGTATGCGCTATTCTGTGGATGGTGTGTGCATGGAAGGTTCTCGTGCCCCCAATGCAAGGCAGCTCTTCAGTTTCATTGGTTGAAGGAGGGTCAGAAGTATTCTTGTTTTGACTTGCATAGACAGTTCCTGGATCCTGACCATTAGTTCAGAAAAGACAAGAAGAACTTTACCAAAGGTAAAGTTGTCAAAAACTTGGCACCACCTGCGTTCACAGGCCAACAGATCCTGGATTAGTTAAACGCCCTCGAGCCTGATCCAGAGCGTCCAGGGTATTTCAAGGGGTATAATTCAAAACACGCCTAGACTCACAAGCCATGCTTCTAGGATCTGCCTTACTTCAGAGACCTCCTTCTTCCACACAATATCGACATGATGCACACTGAAAAGAATATCGGAGAGGCTATTTTTGGTACATTGTTCGACATAGATGGAAAGACAAAGGATAATATTAAGGCTAGAGTCGATCAAGAGACACTATGTCATAGACCGTTACAAACCATGCGAGAAGGCAAAGGAAAGCAGAAGTGGTCGAAGCCAAAGGCCTGGTTCAATCTTGGAAGGCGAGCTATGAGGGAAATTATCTTGTGGGTTAACATGCACTTGATGTTCCCCGATGAGTATGCAGCAAATCTAAAGAGGGGAGCGAGTCTTGAAAAATTCAAAATCTTTGGTCTCAAGAGTCATGATTGGCACATATGGATAGAGCGGGTAATGCCGGTCATGTTACGTGGCTTTATTCCTGAGGATGAATGGCTAGTACTAGCGGAGCTGAGCTATTTCCTCCGTGTTCTTTGTGCGAAAGAATTGTCGCTTGGCGTGGTAGAAGAGATGGAGGAGTTTGTACCGGAGTTGTTGTGGAAGTTAGAGAAGATCTTTGCACCAGGCTTCTTTAATCCAATGCAGCATTTGATTTTACATCTACCGATCGAGGCAAGATTGGGTGGGCCCGTGCAAGATCGTTGGTGCTATGCAACTGAGAGGATGCAGAAGACCCTTCGAGCTAAATGTAAAAATAAGCATAGAATTGAAGCATCGATGGCTGAGGCATTCATTACTGAGGAGGTGGCAAACTTTGTGACAGCACACTACGAAGCCAAAAATCATCATTTGCATAATCCGAAGCCTCGACACAATGATGCAGACCCTAAAAAAGGTGGGTTCAACCTCAGCCTATTTAATGGGAAGCTCACACCAGCCGGTGCTTCGAAACCAATAACGTCGGATGTCGAACAATGGCGGAACATTTCGTTGTATATCTTCAACAACCTAACATAAGTGCGGCCGTACATCGAGTGAGTTCTCGGCACATTTTCCCATAACTTCTAATTCATTTGAACTACTCTTATTCCCGGATATTTCAAACAGCCGTTACGTCGCCAAATTCTCGAAAGGAGCGGTGATCGAAAATGATTCCGTCGAAGAGTATGAGCTTCTGCCAAAGACAGGAGGCGGCTATCCCGGTTTCATCTCTTGGTTCAAACAAATGGTAATTATCAATAATGGACCATTTCATTTCTTGGTCTAACTTGCGGCTAATGCAACAATCGTTTCGTATTAAACTTGTAGGCTAATTCAGAGTCTATGGATGCCGAATTGAGACAAGTCGCTAATGGTTTTGACTATAAGGTCCGTTCATTTGAGAAATACAACATCAACGGGTATCTCTTTCGTACCTTTGGCAAAGAGCTTTCTATGCCCGACCGGAAATATACAAATTGTGGTGTCTCTGATATCGGCGAAGGTGTTATCGAGTATTATGGAAGAGTTGAAGCAATTTATGAACTTCAATTCTATGGTGAAAACCCACCGAATGTCGTAGTCTTCAAATGTTATTGGTTCCAGCCGAAGAAGACTAGAAGGACTCATGAACATATAGGACTAGTCGAAATCAATCCAAACGCCCATTTAGATGTTCCCGATGTCTATATTACGGCTCAACAGGCGACCCAAGTTCTCTATCTACCATGGGCATGCCAAATGGATAAGAATGTGGAAGGTTGGTATGTTGTTTATGAAGTGCCGCCACATGTCAGACCACCTCTCCCAAATGAACAGGATTATGAACCTCACATTAACCCAGACACATATGATGGAGAATTCTTCCAAGACACACGTCTTTCCAAGAAACGTTTCAAGAACCGCCGTGCTTCACCCAAGAACATGGAAGTAGACAGCAACAATGAATCCGACTCCATCCCTGAGCCGGAACCAGAAGACTCGAAACTCGTAGAGGTTACTGATGCGGATGACCTGTTAATGCTTCAACGATTAAAGGAAGGCCTTTCACAACTTCACACCGTTGAACCCGACGAGCACGTCATTCATGAAGACATGCGTGATAGTGATGATGATGATGCATTTATTGATGATGATTATTAGTTTGTAATATTCAAAACTTAAATTATATATATTTTAATCTTTATTATTCATGTACATATTATTATTCATGTCAGTTATTCAATTTTTTTATGTTGTACTAATTTCTTTTAATCTTTATCATGGCAGGTCACCAGGTGTGGAAAGATGGTGGGCGCTGGTCCAGATCGCTCGACTGGTTCTTCCCAGGTGCCCCGCATGAGGGGTGGTACTTCCCTTCCACCCCTATCTCTCTATAGATCCTTGGCACATGGTCTGTCGACGCCACCCGTGGGTTCTTCTTTGTCGACGGCATTGCCCACTGGAAGAGGTACTGGTCGGGTAGGGAAGAAGGGGAAGGGTACACGGAGAGGTGGTGGCCGCGGAAGATCTAGGAGGACTGTTGAGCCATCCTCGCCACCACCACCATCTCATTCACCCGAGCATAGGACTACTATGGTCGACCCGTTTGCGGAGGAGGCTACGTGGACTCTGTTCCAGGAGCCTGGTGTTGACGGGCATTCGTCCCATGAGACTCCGGTCCAGGAGCAGCCTCGCGTCGAGGTGCATTTGGCCCACGAGACTACGGTTCCGGAGGCTTCACCCGACGTGGAGAGGCCCGGATGGGAGACCTGGCCGGATCGTACCGAGTTGCCGGATTGGACCGAGGGTCCGGATGGCTCAGGGGGCGGGGATGGCGGGGATGAGCTTACGGATAGTGAGGGCGATGTGCAGGTGGACGGGGCCACCGTGTACAAGCGTGGTAGTACATGTCTCCCAGTCGCGCCGGCTACCCGCTTGCAGAGGCCGGTGATTAAACCTGAAGGAGATAGGTAAGTACATTTACTCTTTTTTAGCTTTTGCCTTCAAGTTTGTTCAAATATCTAATGCGTTGACCTTATCATACCGCAGGGGATGGGTACACCCTCTTGGAGTCCGCAGGCCGAACTCCGTCCTTGGTGTGCTTTGCCGGACAAATTTCCCGGGGTTTGTCATGCTGCCTGGTGAGGGTCAGGTTCCTACACTAGCATTTTCCTAGGAGCACTACCAGGCCGTGCAGGCCCCGCCGGAGGAGATTATAGATGGTGTCTTGTGCCACACGAGGGCCGAGATGGTGATCAAGAGCTTTTGGGTAAATTATCCTTTTACAGAATCTAAAATTAACAATATAGCTAATTATTGTACTAATCGGTGTTTTCAAGTTTGATTGCAGACCTTCTATAGGTGTGAGGATGTATATGAGGAGGAGGCGGTCAGGGTTCTCGAGGCCGAGTGTAGGCGGTTACGATAGAACTTGTGCCACGAGGCTCGGCCACAGGGTATTCGAGATTACTACGCCACGCTTGGTATTAAGAAGCAGAAGAAGGATTGCCGCGGAAAGTTTCTGAAGAAGGAGAAATACATGAAGGTAATTACCTATTCTCAAGTCCTTCTACGTAGTTTTCTAGATTTCATTCATAGGCGTAGTGCTGAAAATTCTTTCTAATAACTTACAGGTGCCCCCGAGATGGTGTGCAGATAAGATGGATTGTTGGGAGGCGTTGGTTGATGAGTGGTGCACACGCAGCTGGCGAGCTGTCCACAAGAATGCGAAGGATCGGCGTAGCCAAATGGTTGGTCTGCCACACCATCAAGGCAGCGCCAACTTACTTCAGTTTGGACGAAACTGGGTATGTGATTTGCGTCATGATTCATGCAGTTCATTCTTGATGCTAATATTTTGTTCCTCTCTTTTAGGCGCATCACAATAAGACGGAGATGCCACACTTGTACGACCTTTATGGCATGGCCCATACTGCCTCGTACAAGAAGGCGAAGGCATTCTCTGAGTCTGACCTGGATGATCCAAATAACTTCACCAACATATCATCCCACCAGAAGCTCGTGGCATACAGGGACGCGGGGAAGGCTACGAAAGGGGATGACTTTAATCCTAGCCAGGAACCTTTGGATCCAGAGCCGGTGATGATATCCGGTGGCGGGAGGCCCCATGGCTCGATAGCCATTGGAGATGGGACAATACGTTGTCCACTCACTCGCCCGGAGATTAAGGCGCGCCAGTCGAGCAGCTGTCCTGAGATAATGCATCGTCCATGGCCAGTCGATCTTGCCATCGAGGTTAGTTGTACGGACTAAGAACACTTTCATCCATTTCATTATGTGTGTCACCATAGATCATTACTGTGGTAACGAGGAATGGCGTTTCAGGCTGCTCTTCAGAAAGAGAGATTGGCAAACCAGGCTGCTCTTGAGAAAGAGAGATTAGCAAGTCAGGCTGCTCTTGATGAGAGGGACCAGACCACGACACGATTGATTGAGGAGGAGAGGTCCCGGAATGAGGCGGGTCAACGGGCCCTGTACGAGTTTTTTGTGGTAAGTTTTTTTTCACATTAGCCAAATCATGTGTGTAATGTCTGTTTCATTACTAACTAATACGACCCACTCTTCAGGGTCTGTGCGAGAAGAGCGGTCAAGTCCCTCCGCCGATGCCCGTCTTCTCTTCGATTGGCACGGTGAGTTTCATTATAAACTAGTATTAATAATTTAGTGTCATCATGCTAACTGAGACATTGCAAAATATCTATTCTGTAGAATAACTCCCGAGCGGCATCGCACGACCCTTCTCCAGGCGTTTCTCCTCCTTGATGACCACTACGGTAAGTTTCTCTTCTCCTCTTTCATATTCTCCTTGCCTTAATCTCCCCAGCAATGACATAGTTAGCCCATTTATCTCCAAAGAGACATAGTTAGCCCATTTAGCTCCAAAATGCCATAATAATCTCAAAATGGCATAAGAACCTTGGTTAGCTCATTAATATTGTATACTTAGCTTGTTTTCCTCTAAAATGAGATAATTAGCCCATTTAGATCCAAAAAGACATAGTTAGCTAATTTAGCTCCAAGAAGAGGAGAAGAGGAGAAGAAATAGGAAAAATGAAAAGAAAGAAGAAGAAGAAGAAGAAGAAGAAGAAGAAAAGAAGAAGGAGAAGGAGGAGTAGGAGGAGGAGGAGGAGGAGGCGAAGGACCTTCTAGTCCTTCTCGCCCTCCTCCTCCTTCTCCTCCTTCTTCTTTATTTCTTCTTCTTCTTCTCCTCCTCCTCCTCTTTCTTCTCCTATTTCATATTCTCCATGCCTTAATTTCCCCAACAATGACATAGTTAGCCCATTTAGCTCCAAAATGCCATAATAACCTAAAAAGGCATAAGAACCTTGGTTAGCTCATTAATATTATATACTTAGCTTGTTTTCCTCTAAAATGGGATAATTAGCCCATTTAGCTCCAAAAAGATATAATTAGGTAATTTTGCTCCAACAAGAGGAGAAGAGGAGAAGAAATAGGAAAAATGAAAAGAAAGAAGAAGAAGAAGAAGAAGAGAAGAAGGAGAAGGAGGAGGAGGAGGAGGAGAAGGCCAAGGACCTTCTAGTCCTTCTCCTCCTCCTCCTTCTCCTCCTTCTACTCCTTCTTGATTTCTTCTTCTTCTCCTCCTACTCCTCTTTCTTCTCCTGTTTCATATTATCCTTGCTTTAATTTCCCCAACAATGACTTAATTAACCCATTTAGCTCCAAAATGCCATAATAAGCTCAAAATGGCATAAGAACCTTGGTTAGCTCATGAATATTATATTCTTAGCTTGTTTTCCTCTAAAATGGTATAATTAGCCCATATAGCTCCAAAAAGACACAATTAGGTAATTTAACTCCAACAAGAGAAGAAGAGGAGAAGAAATAGGAAAAATGAAAAGAAAGAAGAAGAAGAAGAAGAAGAAGAGAAGAAGGAGAAGGAGGAGCGGGAGGAGAAGGCCAAGGACCTTCTAGTCCTTCTCCTCCTCCTCCTTCTCCTCCTTCTCCTCCTTCTTGATTTCTTCTAGTTCTCCTCCTCCTCCTATTTATTCTCCTCTTTCATATTATCCTTGCTTTAATTTCTCCAAAAATGACATAATTAACCCATTTAGCTCCAAAATGCCATAATAAGCTCAAAATGGCATAAGAACCTTGGTTAGCTCATGAATATTATATTCTTAGCTTGTTTTCGTCTAAAATGGTATAATTAGCCCATATAGCTCCAAAAAGACATAATTAGGTAATTTAGCTCCAACAAGATGAGAAGAGGAGAAGAAATAGGAAAAATGAAAAGAAAGAAGAAGAAGAAGAAGAGAAGAAGGAGAAGGAGGAGGAGGAGGAGGAGAAGGCCAAGGACCTTCTAGTCCTTCTCCTCCTCCTCCTCCTTCTCCTCCTTCTCCTCCTTCTTGTTGATTTCTTCTTCTTCTCCTCCTCCTCCTCTTTCTTCTCCTCTTTCATATTATTCTTGCATTAATTTCCCCAACAATGACATAATTAACCCATTTAGCTCCAAAATGCCATAATAAGCTAAAAATGGCATAAGAACCTTGGTTAGCTCATGAATATTATATTGTTCGCTTGTTTTCCTCTAAAATGTTATAATTAGCCCATATAGCTCCAAAAAGATATAATTAGGTAATTTAGCTCCAACAAGAGGAGAAGAGGAGAAGAAATAGCAAAAATGAAAAGAAAGAAGAAGAAGAAGAAGAAGAGAAGAAGGAGAAGAAGGAGGAGGAGGAGAAGGCCAAGGACCTTCTAGTCCTTCTCCTCCTCCTTCTTCTACTCCTTCTTCTTGATTTCTTCTTCTTCTCCTCCTCCTCCTCTTTCTTCTCCTCTTTCATATTATCCTTGCTTTAATTTCCCCAACAATGACATAATTAACCCATTTATCTCCAAAATTCCATAATAAGCTAAAAATGGCATAAGAACCTTGGTTAGCTCATGAATATTATATTCTTAGCTTGTTTTCTGCTAAAATGACATAATTAGCTTAAAAACATCATATTTTGTTCTTCTTCTGACTTTCTGATTCACATTTTTGCAGGTTGGATATACTACATGCATGGAAGCTGGCATTCATGGAGTTGAACAATGTCGATGGATGAACTTTATATGTATATCATCTAGTTTTCATTTGAGTGGATGAACAATGTCGAACTATATGTATATGTATATATGGATAAACAGTGCAATACTTTGTATGTTGGTTCTTTCGATATATGGGGATGTACATTGATTTATATGTATATCATATATGTGTGGTGAATTATATATATGTGTTGGCAAGTATATGTGTGGTGAACTATATATCATATATGTGTGGTGAATTATATAAATGTGTTGTCAAATATATATATATATATATATATGTATATATATATATATGTGATGTGAAATAATATAAAACAAAAAAAACAGGTACTATATGGGCTCTTTGCCGTCTGCCAGCTGATGGCACAGATCTTTGCCATCAGCTGGCGGACGGCAAAGGTGCCACAAGGCACCCAACTGTGCATCTTGGGGTGTCTATATAGGCTCTTTGCCATCTGCTTCCAGGGCGGGCAGACGGCAAAGAAGAGGGCACAGAGGAGGGGGGAGGAGGAGGAGGCAGACGGCAAAGAGTGGAGGGGGGAGGAGGAGGAGGAAGATGGCAAAGAAGAGGGGGGAGGCAGACGACAAAGAAGAGGGGGGGAGGCAGACGGCAAAGAAGAGGGGGAGGCAGACGGCAAAGAGTGGAGGGGGGAGGAGGAGGAGGAAGATGGCAAAGAAGAGGGGGGAGGCAGACGGCAAAGAAGAGGGGGAGGCAGACGGCAAAGCCTCCGTTAACCCCTAACGGAGGTAACGCCTGTCGGCTGTCGTCTCGAGCACTTTGCCGACTGCTCCTATGAAAAGCTGACGACAAAGCTCTTTGCCGTCCGCTTTGGGGAGACAGACGACAAAGAAGGTACGATGCCGTCGTAGGCTGACGCAAAAATTTTGCCGGCCGTGAGATTCTTTGCCGTCTGTGGTATTCTCTTTGCCATCCGGGATTTACTCTTTGCCGTCTGTGATGGCAGACGACAAAGAAGTTGATTCCTGTAGTGTTAGTAGTTGCCGTCAAGGGTAAAAGGATGGGGTTTTCATCATTGGTTTGAGATTATCCCTCTACATCATGTCATCTTGCTTAAGGCGTTACTCTGTTCTTATGGACTTAATACACTAGATGCGTGCTGGATAGCGGTCGATGTGTTAATAGTAGTAGATGCAGAAAGTATCGGTCTACTTGTTTTGTACGTGATTCCTATAGATATAATCATTGCCATAGATATCGTCATGACTTTGCGCGGTTCTATCAATTGCTCGACAGTAATTTGTTCACCCACCGTCTACTTGCTTTCATGAGAGAAGCCACTAGTAAACACTACGGCCCCCGGGTCTATTCACATCCATCGTTTACACCTCCGCTTTTACTTTGCTTTGTTACTTTGTTCCTTTCAGTTCTCACTTGGCAAACAATCTATAAGGGATTGACAACCCCTTCATAGCGTTGGGAGCAAGCTTTTTTGTGTTTGTGTAGGCTCTTGTGATACTCCTCCACGGGATCGATACCTTGGTTCTCAAACCAAGGGAAATACTTACCACCGCTATGCTACATCACCCTTTCCGCTTCGAGGGAACACCAACGCAAGGCTCCAAGGCCACGGGGGAAATCCTTTGCTTACTTGCCTAGGAAGTCCCTTAAGGCGTAGCCATACCAGAAGGATTCCTGGTGCTGTCGACACACCTATTTCTGGCACCGTTGGAAGGTCTTTTGTTGCAGTAGCAGAAGAATTTCTGGCGCCTTTTCCGGGGAGGAGGATCAAGTCAAGTATTCTCCCGTCAACATGCCTATTTCTGGCGCCGTTGCCGGGGAGGAGAAATCAAGATCTATCCAAGTAGGTCTCACAAACTCATCTCTTGTATTTACTTTTGTTGCCAGTTGCCTCTCATTTTCCTCTCCCCCACTTCACATTTGCCATTTCCATTTGCCTTTCTCTTTTGCCGTTTTCTTTTGCCCGTTTCACTCTCTCTTCCTGCTCCTTTGTGTGTGAGATAGTCCATCAATGGCTAGACCCACCACTCCAAACGACACCCCTGAAAATGAAGTTCTCAATTTCAGGAAAAATGAGGAAGAAAATTTGAAGGACGCTTGTTACAGGATTTGCAATGCTCAAAGTAGATCTACTCGTAAGCAATCCACTACCGTCCTCCTTCGCAGTTTCTATGGTGGAATTTCTCCTTGGAATAGGTATATCCTTGATACCATTGTAGGCGGGAACTTTTTGTGGAGCCATACTATTGACTCCTATAGAGCTATCATGAATTTGGTAGGCTCACCCCCGCTCATGGTTAATGAAACTATCTTGACCTTGGAACACGTGATGCAAAGGCTTGACGCTATTGAAAACAAAATTGCCATAGTTAAACTTATTGAGGGTTTGGATAGAAAGATTCACAATCCTCTGGTGAGATATGCCATGTAGGGAATCGCCCAGTCCAGAGTAGCGTGAAGAGCCGCCACGAGTTGAGATTCGGGGTCTGGTACTGCCAGGTCTTCTTCCGAAGGTAGTTCTACTGAAGGGTTATACAATATATCCAAAAAGACATTGGGAGGAACCGGCTTACGCTGCGAACCAAGGAGGGAAAGAGCGTCCGCTGCTTCGTTAAGCCGTCGATCAATGTGATCCACTTGATAGCCACTGAAATGACCCGTCACATCTGACACAGCCCGTCTGTAAGCCGCCATCAAAGGGTCTCGTGAATCCCAGGTGCCAGAAACCTGCCGCACCACCAAATCGGAATCGCCCAAGCATCTCACTCTCGTGAGATTCATCTCCTTGGCGAGTCACAAACCATGAAGCAGAGCTTCGTATTCTGCTGCATTGTTAGTACATGGGAACATGAGTCAGAGGACATAGCAAAACTAGTCACCGTGAGGCGAAGTTATCACCACGCCAGCCCCCGAGCCTTCCAACTGTCTGGATCCGTCAAAATAGATGGTCCAATATGTAAGATCTGGTCTTTCCTCAGGGATTTGTAACTCGGCCCAATCATTGATGAAGTACACGAGCGCTTGACACTTGATAGCTATCCGAGGCGTATACTGCATCTGATGGGGACCAAGCTCGATGGCCCATTTGGCAATACGTCTAGTGGCCTCTCGGTTCTGTATGATGTCGCCGAGGGGGCCGAAGCTGACGACCGTGATCGGGTGTTACTGAAAGTAATGTTTCAACTTTCGACTCGCCATGAATACCCCAAAAACCAACTTTTGCTAATGCGGGTAACGTTGCTTGGAGAGGGTAAGGACCTTGCTGATGAAGTACACTGGTCTTTGGATGGGGTATTCCTTCCCTTCCTCCTTTCGCTCGACCACTACTACCACACTGACTGCTTTGGAGTTGGCCGCAATGTACAGTAGCATAGGCTCTTTGTTTGCCGGAGCCGCCAACACTGGCGGGTTAGCTAATTGCCGCTTTAAGGCCTCGAAGGCGTCGTTGGCCTCATCTGTCCATACGAAACGATCGGTCTTCTTGAGCAGCTGGTAGAGAGGGATGGCCTTCTCCCCAAGGCGACTTACGAAACGTCTCAAGGCCGCGATTCGACCCGCCATGCGCTGTACTTGGTTAATGTTGGCTGGCTTCCCAAGTGAAGTAATTGCTTCAATCTTCTCTAGGTTGGCCTCAATTCCTTGTCCTGACACCAAGAAACCCAATAGCTTCCGCACCGGGACACCAAATACGCACTTGGTGGGGTTAAGCCTCATCTGGTAAACACATAGGTTGTCGAATGTTTCTTTGAGATCCTCCAAAAGCGACTCCTTAAGGTGAGATCTGACCACGATGTCGTTCACGTAAGTGTGAACGTTACGTCCTATCTGGCTGTGCAAGCAGTTTTGAATGCAGCGCTGTTAAGTCGCCCCCGCGCTCTTGAGCCCAAACGGCATGGACACGTAACAGAAAGCCCCGAACGGGGTTATGAAGGACGTCTTCTCCTGATCCGCCAATGCCATTTTTATCTGGTGGTATCCTGAGTAAGCATCCAAGAAACACAGACGCTCGCAACCCGCCGTCGAATCTATAATTTGATCGACGCGAGGAAGGGCGAAGGAATCCTTCGGGCAGGCTCTATTAAGATCCGTGTAATCAATGCACATGCAGAAAGTGCCGTTCTTCTTGAGTACCAGGACCGGGTTAGCTAACCATTCTGGGTGAAAAACCTCGATGATGAACCCGGCGGCAAGGAGCCGGGCTACTTCTTCTCCAATCGCCTTACGGCGTTCTTCGTTAAACCTGCGGAGGTACTGCCGTACCGGCTTAACTTTGGGGTCAGTATTGAGATAGTGCTCAACGAATTCTCTCGGCACACCCGGCATGTCAGAAGGTTTCCATGCAAAGATGTCCCAATTCTCACGGATGAATTCGATGAGCGCGCTTTCCTATTTGTGGTCAAGACCCGCGCCAATAGTGAACTGCTTGGTGGAGTCGCCCGGCGTAAAATCAATTACCTTGGTATCGTCCGCTGGTTTGAACTTGAGGGGCGGCTCATAATCGATGGTTGGCCTTCTGATCTGCGTCATGTTTGCCGGGTCGACGTGGGATTGGTGAAATTTAAGCTCCTCGGCCGCGCAAGGTGACTCGGCATAGGCCGCATCTCCTTCTTCGTACTCTTGGGCTATTTTACTGTCGCCGTGGACGGTGATGGGACCCTTGGGTCCATGCATCTTGAGCTTGAGATAAACATAGCACGGGAGGGCCATAAACTTGGCGTAAGCTGGTGGTCCAAACATCGCATGATAGGGGCTCTTGATCTTGACTACCTCGAACAAGAGAGACTCGCTCCTGTAGTTCGATTCTGTGGCAAAGGCCACATCAAGCTTGACCCTCCCGATGGGGTACGCCGACTTACCAGGCATAATACCGTGGAAAACCGTGGATGATGGCATCAGGTCCTTCTCGAGGAGGTTCATCCACCGGAAAGTGTCGAAGTACATGATGATGATGCTGCTGCCCCCGTCCATAAGGACTTTGGAGCGGGTGTATCGTCCGACTTGGGGAGCCACGACTTGGGCTAAGTCGCCAGAGTTGTCGACTCGGGGTGGATGGTTTTCCCGGTTCCATGTCATAGGTTTCTCTCACCAGTGAAGGTACCGAGGGAGCGCCGGCTCAACTACGAAAGTTCTGTGCTTTACCTTGTGATCCCGTTTACAGGTGTTGGTGGTGAACATGTGGTACTGCCAGTTGTTCAACTGTTTGGGGTTATTTTGGAACCCGCCCCAGTCCTCCTGCCGCTGGGGGTCTCCTTGCGGGGGGGGGGGGGTGTTGAAATATTCCCGGGGGTGGTACTGCTGGTTATGAACTTGGTATTGACCGGCATTGTGCTGCGACCCACCCTGTGGTCTTTGGTTGGGGAAACCCCCGAATGTGACTTGTCGCGACCCGGACGCGCCAGGTTGCTCCTGCCGCTGGCCCTGCTCGCCGCCTTGACTCCTTTTGAGCGCCTCGGCCCGGAACTCTTGCATCACATAGCAATCCGCCCATGAGTGAGTCGTCGGTCCATCGGCCGTGGCGTGCTGCGGGACGGGCTTTTAAGCATTTCGTGGTAGTTACGCGGTTTCTTCCCACTGAAGCCCCATTTCTTCTGACGCAGGTTTGCGTTGCCAGTATTAGTATTAGCAACAAATTCCATGGGACCTTCCTGTTGCCGCTTCTTGCCATGCCCGCCATGGTGGTTATTGCCCTGGTTCTGAAACTGGGATTGACCTTTTTGTAACTCGCCCTTGCGGGCAACTCCAATCTTGTCATCGCCCTCTCCAGGATCCTTGGTGTCATCTGACTCAGCGTATCTGGTGAGGGCGTCCATCAGCTCGCCCATGTCCTGTACCTTTCGCTTAAGTCTCCCTAGTTTCAGCACCAGAGGCTCGTAATGGCAATTTTTCTCCAAGATCAACACCGCCTGAGCCGCCGAAATACCTTCCGACGAATGAATGAATTCCGCGACTCGCCGGGTCCAGTGGTGGGCCGACTCATTCGGTCGCTGAACACAGTGTTGTAAGTCGACGATAGTCATCGGGCGCTTGCAGGTCCCTCTGAAGTTCTTGATGAAGCGCTCCTTTAGTTCCACCCAAGTGTTGATAGAATTGGGCGGTTGGTTTTTCAACCAAGTGCGTGCCGTCCCTTCGAGTATCATGGTGAAGTACTTCGCGCAGACCGCCTCGCTAACGTCCAGCATATCCATCGCGAGTTCATAGCTCTCAATCCATGATCCGGGCTCGAGATCCGGCGAGTAGTTGGGAACCTTCCTGGGCCCTTTAAAGTCCTTTGGCATGCACTCGTTGCACAAAGCCGACGCAAGACATGACACTCCAATGTGTTTGCCCCCACCGTCCAGGGGCGAGGGCGACGGTGGTATGTAGGCCGGGTAGGCTTGACCCACCACGGCCGTTGGCTCCATGTGCCGCGCGGCCCGCGTTGTGTCCACAATATCCTGGGCTCGTGTGTCGGGCATCCCAAGCAGATCGTGTTGGGGGAGACGCCGCGGTTCGCCGATTACTACGGGGAAATACTCGTGGCGACTTCTGGTGTGACTCGCGTGAGGCATAGAGTGGATCCGATCAAGGCTAGGGGAATACTGCGCGTGCTGAACCACGGTCGTTTTCAGCATCTCGATGGCGTTTCTAGATTCTATCTCGGCCAGGGTGTTTCCGTAAATCGGAAGAGACTCCAGGTGGCAGGTTGCAGCCATCACGTTGTCAACGGGGTTTGAGAAGTGACCCCATGGTGTCTGGAATCGAATCGCATGGGTGTCCATGGGCTGGACCGGCGGTGGATTGGGTGGTGGAATCATTCCTCCCCTTGGGGCTGTTTGCAGAGGCCGATCAGGACCCGCCCCGAGGGTGCGCGAAGTGTCAAAGAGGCGAGTTGGGTGTAAGTCGGCCGGGACGCGCCCACCGTGTCTCCTTTGATGGACGACGTCAGACGCGCGCTGCTGTATCCCGAGCCGCGAGCCTTCGGTATTCAGCCGATCTATCTCTGCGGCGACCACAGGTCGCTGTGTCTGGATTATGGCGGCTTCTGCTTCCATGTCGCGTTGTGCTTTGGCCATTGCCTCCCGCAGTTTGGCTAGCTCGGCATTGACCGACTCCTGATTTTCAGATGTAACCGGGGTTGCCATAAGGTGGCTATCTCCACTGCTAGCTCCGTCATGTTTTATGCTGGAGGTGTGGACGTCCCTCTGGTCTCGTTGTTGCTAGTCGGATTGTGAGGAGGCTGGGCTGACCCCGCCATGTAGATGGTGATTTGCCGGCGAGATCTCTCGAGGACTTCGGGATCCATCGCCAGTGATAGCCCCCGAGCTGTCCTTCCTCAAGAGGGTGGATCAACGCCGTCTCGCCCATGGATGACTCGCCGTCAAAATTGATAGGGGTGAGCTCCTGGCCCTCCTCTTCGTCTTGCGCGTCGCCTCCCTGCGTAAAGCTGACGAAAACCTGTCGGCTCTTGATCTGCCGTGTAACGGGGTGGACGTACCTGGCCGGCTCGACGATGTCGGTGGAGGTGTCCGGCTCAGGAACAGACGTCTCGATCATGCCGATGAAGATGTTGATCTTGCCGAAGGGGACTCGGTAGCCAGATTCAACAAAATTGGCCTCCGAATCCCATAGCTAGTTGTCAATGTAGTACTTCCCGCGGCGGCTCTTAGTCATGATGCCGACCGCATATCTTTCTAACCCTGATAGGGCTCCCATTGAGAACTCAACTCCACTGTGCGCAAGCCCCACGGTGGGCGCCAACTGTCTTGGTTTTATCACGGCAGATGTCCTCGTGAAAGGACTTAAAGATGGAGCCATCACACCTTGGTGGTGACTCAAAGGGGGTGAGCGAAAGCAAGACTCAGATTTACCCAGGTTCAGCCCCTCGTGAGGAGGTAAAAGCCTATGTCCTGCTTTGTGTAAATTAATGGTGGTTTCGAATATAAGGAGGGCATAACTCGCCTGACCTAGCTCTCGATTTTCTCTAACTTGCCTGACCTTTCCCTGGGACTCGCCTTTATATACAGGTCAAGGCCCTAGGGTTTACAAAGTCCTGCCATCCTACTCTTGGTAGTTTTCCTTATCTATAAGTCGCCTTGTTCCCCACGACCAGGAGCTTCCTTGACGTTCCATCATCCACATGGTCTTTTCAACCGCCCTTCAACTCCTGGGCCACTAGACACATAATCAAAGGTGAGTCGCCCGTTTGGTGAGTTGGCCCATTAAGGGCGTGTTACCCACAGGTAATATCCCCTACAAATTTGTTTCAAAGATTCATGATTAGAATGTATGAAAAATTCTTTGGGCCATAAATAATGTTGCCATGTTTCCAAAGTCCGAACAAGAGCATATAATTCCTAAGTAGAATAATTCAGACTAGGCCAACTTAATTTTTCAGAAAAGTATGCAACAGGTTTACCATCTTGTAATAACACACCTCCTAATCCAATTCCACTAGCATCACATTCAAGCTCGAAAGTCTTATTAAAATCAGGAAGTTGGAGTAAAGGAGCATGTGTTAACTTATCTTTCAAAACCGTGAAGGCTTCTTCCTACGCGGTACCCCAAGAATAAGGCACATCCTTCTTTGTAAGCTCATTGAGAAGTGCAGCAATTGTGCTGAAATCTCTCACAAAACGCCTATAAAACCCGGCGAGTCCAAGGAAACTCCTCACTTGTGTGACTGTTTTGGGTTGCGGCCAACTCTCAATAGCTTCAATCTTGGCTTTATCAACTTCAATTCCCTGTGGAGTAACAATGTAACCAATAAAAGATACTCGGTCCGTGCAAAAGGTCCACTTCCCAAGGTTACCAAACAAACGTGCATCACATAGAGCAGTAAAAACAACACGCAAATGATCCAAGTGTTCCTCCAAAGATCTACTATAAATCAATATATCATCAAAGTAGACTACCACAAATCGTCCAATGAAATCACGTAAAACCTCATTCATTAATCTCATAAAAGTGCTAGGTGCATTAGTCAATCCAAAAGGCATAACTAACCACTCATATAAGCCAAACTTAGTTTTAAATGTCGTTTTCCATTCATCTCCCAATTTCATGCTAATTTTCTGGTATCCACTATGCATATCAACTTTGGAGAAAATTATAGACCCACTTAATTCATCAAGCATATCATCTAGCCTAGGAATAGGATGACGATAACGAATAGTAATATTATTAATGCCTCTACAATCAACACACATACGCGATGTACCATCCTTTTTCGGCACTAGAATAATAGGAACATCACAAGGACTAAGAGATTCACGTATATAACCTTTGTCGAGCAGCTCTTATACTTGAGGCATAATCTCCTTCGTCTCTTTTGGATTGGTACGGTATGGTCCACAGTTGGGTAGCGATGCACCGGGAATTAAGTCAATCTGATGCTCAATCCCTCTAATAGGTGGTAATCCCGGTGGCACGTCTTGTGGAAAGACGTCAGCGAACTCGTGCAAAATGTTGATGATAGCAGGAGGCAAAGAGGGTGGCATGTCCTCGAATGAAAATAATACCTCTTTGCATACGAAAGCATAGCAAACAGATGTGGTAATATCCAAATCAGTAATATCAGATTTAGTATCAAGTAAACAACCACTCTTCAAATTGTTCTACCATGTTGAGGAGACATAGGAAGCAAAGTTATATTTTGATCTTTATGAACAAGAGTATACTGATTTGTTCTACCATGGTGTACAATTTTTTTATCAAATTGCCATGGTATACCAAGTAAAACGGAGCATGCTTGAATGGGTACCACATCACAATCAACAAAATCAGAATATGTAGCAATGCTAAAATGCACACGAACACTCTGTGTTACCTTAACCTTGCCACTTTGTTGAACCACTGGATATAATAAGGACGAGGGTGTGGTATTATGGTGAGAGACAGCTTCTCCACCATCTCCATGCTAGCTAAGTTGTTGCAACTCCCTCCATCGATGATTACACGAACATAACGTTCCTTTACCACTCCCTTAGTATGGAACAAGTTGTGCCTCTGATTTTCCTCAGCCTATGTTACCTGCACACTTAAAACACGTTGAGCAACTAAGATTTCATACGTGTCAGCGTAGTCAGCAACCATGTATTGTGTCTCTTGTTCAGTATCATCAACACCCCATTCTTCACTTGCAATAAGAGCCAGGGTCTCCTCGTCATAATCACTGGCGGAGTCATATCCACCATCCTCAGTAATACTCATCACGCACTTGGATGGACACTATCTCACATAATGACCTCCACCGTTGCAACGATGACAAATAACCTCATGTGTTTGACCTGTGGATGTCATGGATGAAGAAGAGATCTGTGCGGGCCCGGAAGGTCTGCTCTTGGCGAAGGGTGGTGCAGGGGCCTGATTCCTGGTATCTCTAGTGGAATTGGTGGCTGAAGGAGGTGGTGCTGATGCAGGAGGACGTGTGGCAGTAGATGTGCTTCGTGGAGTCCATGAGGAAGTGCGACCTGCAGAAAAATGAGTTCTCTCCAATGCATGTCGATCCTGCACTTCACGTTCAGCTTTGCAAGGAAGATGGAATAAACGAGTGATAGTGTTATAATCCTTATATTCTAGAATAGTATGAATATCTCTATTTAATCCACCCATAAAACGTGCAAGCATAGCTTCATTGTCCTCAACAATACCACATCTAATCATGCCAGTTTGTAATTCCTGATAATATTCTTCTACAGACTTTTTTCCTTTTCTTAAATGCTGCAAGTTTTGAAGTAATTCACATTGATAATATGGTGGAACCCAACGAGTATGCATAGCAGTTTTCAAAGCAGGCCAAGTAGTTGGAATATTAGCATGATGTATTCGACAATATTCATACCAACAAACACAAGCAAAACTAGTGAAATAACAAACAGCGGCATCAACACATCTATCTTCAGGAAATTGCAAGCATGTAAAACGTTGCTCTGTTTCTAACTCCCAAGTTAGATATATATCAGGAACATATCGACCATCAAAAGTAGGAATATTAAATTGAAGTTTAGGGAGATGGTCATGATCCCGTACCTGAATGTGTGATGCCTCCCTACCATTGCGATTATATCTATGTGGACGACCGGTGGCGTGTCATGGTGGTTGTTGTTCCTGGTGCTGAACTAGAGCAACCTCTCCCTCATCATCGTAATCACCATCATACTCCTCATTCTGCTCAGCCATAGAAACCTCGATAGTAGCAGCAGGCGGAGTAGCAGCAGGACCAACAACAGTAGTCGGAGCAACAACACCAAAATTCTGCACTTGGCCGACAGGCACGCGTCGTACTCGTAGCCGTTGTTGTGGTTGAAGAGGGACATAAGCTGCAGTTGGTGGTGGTAAACGGGCAAGCACCTCATTGAACTTGGCATTCATCTTGGTGGTTAATTTCTTCTCCATACCTTGGAGCTTGTCCATGGCCTCTCCAAAGGTGGTCACGAAATCCTGTACCTGGTGAGACATCATTTGCTGAAATTTATCATGGAGCTCCCGGTTGGTCAGGTTCTCCCAGTCGGTCTCCTCGTCGTGTGATCCTGGCATGGTTAGCAGCAATGGGAACACAGAAGAATATGAACCTACGGACTACTAGGAAGTGGTGGTGGTGGTGGTGGTGGTGTGTCACAAATCCGCCAAGCAAATCTCAATTTCTTACCCAGCAGCAGGTGGCGATCGGCAACCGGTGTAGTCAAAACTCTCAAAGCTTGGATAGAGCGATTGCCAGGTGGTGTCAAACACACAATGTAGATGTATGTTGAGCTGGGAAGGCTTATAATATGGTAGCAAGAAGGGTCAACAATAATCAGTTCAGAGATGGAAAATTGAAAAGACGCTCAACGACGATACCGTGCTGGTCCTAGGCTAGATCGTACTAGAGACGCGAGCCTAGAACACCAACGAAGTGACGACGATACGTACTAATCAAGGGAAGAGCCACTCTGATTTTTTTTGTTTCTCTCTTTTTTTGCGCTCTTTTTTTGTGCTTTTTTTTCTTCAGAAAATCACTATAATTGCGAGTGTCTCAAAACTCTTCCCAAGGACAAAAAACAGGATAGGCACGGAATTTGTTTTTTTGAATTTTTTTCTATTATTTCTGGAGCAATTCGGGGCTGCGACGACCAAAAATTGCGACAAAAATCACTATGATGGCGAGTGTCTTAAAACTCTATGAAAAGCCTAACAAAATGATAGGGAAAAAAATTTACCCCTCGAAATTTTGGCCTAAAAAGTGCTCTGGAAAGCGTGCCAGTCTCTTCTTTTTCCCCGAAACCTAGTGAGGTAAGGAAACGCGAAACCGAAAGAAAAAGGATCTCGAAATTAACCTAAAGCGGAAAGGATTGTGGTGGATATATGGTGGTGGTATATGGCAGCAAGGATAATGGTGGCGTGGTGGTGGTATATGGCAGCAGCGATTATGGTAGCATGGAGGTGGTATATGGTAGAGATGAAAGATGGTGCGGTGGCGGCGTGACAACTTGTGAACAAAACTTGAAACTCTAAAGAACTAGACACTAAGACCAGTTACTCGACACGACGATGTAACCACAATTTCAAGAAATTAAACTACTAAAAAGACTATGAAAGGCTCAGATTTGTTCGGAGTTGATGATCTAACCCTCATTTTTTATGGCTTTTTCGTGGACTATAGATATGAAGAACAAATGCGATCTAACTATGAAAAACTGGTAAATTCTCACCGAGCAACCTGGAAATACGATACCACTTGATAGAGGCGAAGTTGTCCCAGTCTTTCGATGAGATGGTGGGTTCGTTTTGGTAGAGTCGACTTTGACGATCCGACTACGAACGTGTGAGGACGTCGCGCCTTAGCAATCGCTAAACCAACTCTGAGAGGTTATTGACCACGCCAGAGCATGATCAACCTGAGCACGAAGGTCTGTTTCTGCTACCTGTTCATCTTGCATTGGTTTTTCCCTTGAAGAGGAACGGGTGATGCAGCACAGTAGCAGTAAGTACCTCCCTCAGTTTTGAGAACCAAGGTATCAATCCAGTAGGAGTATCAAGCCAAGTTTCCAAAGTTCCTGCGCAAAAACAGCAAACTTGCACCCAACCCTACAAAGGGGTTGTCAATCCTTTCACAGTTAACTTCAAGGTGAGATCTGAAGGAGGAAAGTGCAACGAAGTAAAAGTGTAAGGCTTAAAATATGATGTGAAGTAGACCCGGGGGCCATAGTGTTCACTAGAGTCTTCTCTCAAAATAGCAAATATTACAGTGGGTGAACGAATTAGTGTCGAGCAATTGATAGAACCGCGCAAAGTCATGACGATATCTAAGGCAATGATCATACATATAGGCATCACGTCCGAGACAAGTAGACCGATACTGTCTGCATCTACTAGTATTACTCCACACATCGACCGCTATCCAGCATGCATCTAGTGTATTGAGTTCATGACGAATAGAGTAACGCCTTAAGAAAGATGACATGATGTAGAGGGATAAATTAATGCGATAGATATAAACCCCATCTTTTTACCCTTGATGGCAACAACATGATGCGTGCCTCGCTACCCCTTCTGTCATTGGGTGAGGTCACCGCACGGTATGAACCCAAAACCAAGCCAAACAAAACCCACAACTTGAAGAGAATTACAAGGATATGAAATCATGCATATAAGGGAACAGAAGCAACTCAAATACGATTCATAGATAATCTGATCATAAATCCACAATTCATCAAATCTCGACAAACACACCGCAAAAGAAGATTACATCGGATAGATCTCCATGAAGATCATGGAGAACTTTGTATTGAAGATCCAAGAGAGAGAAGAAGCCATCTAGCTACTAGCTATGAACCCGAAGGTCTATGGTGAACTACTCACGCATCATCGGAGAGGCAATGGTGTTGATGAAGAAGCCCTCCGTATCCGAATCCCCACTCCGGCAGGGCACCATAACGTGCCCCAGATGGGATCTTGCGGAGACAGAGGCTTGCGGTGGCGGAAAAGTATTTTCGTGGATCTCTTTCGTGGTTTTGGAATTTTCGGGGATTTGTAGGCGGAAGAAGTAGGGTAGATGAGCCACAGGGGGCCCACAAGCCTGCTAGGCGCGGGCCCCCTGGCCGCGCCTAGGGGGCTTGTGGCCTCCCCTGGTGGCCTGTGGCTTGGTTCTCACGCCCCCTACGTATCTTTTGTTCTGGAAAAAATCTTTTCAGAAGTTTTATTCTGTTTGGACTCTGTTTAATATTGTCCTCTCAAAAGGTTCAAAAACACGGAAAAAACAAGAATTGGCACTTGGCACTGAGTTAATAAGTTAGTCCCAAAAAAGATATAAAAGGCATACAAAACATCCAAACTTTGACAAGATAATAGCATGGAACCATCAAAAATTATAGATACGTTGGAGACGTATCAAGCATCCCCAAGCTTAATTCCTGCTCGTCCTAGAGTAGGGAAGTGATAAAGACTGATGTGGAATGCTACCTAGCATATTTGTCCTTTGTAACTTCTTTCATTTGACATGAATGTTCAGATCTGTAAGATTCAAAACAATAGTTTGCTATTGACATGAAAACAATAATACTTCAAGCAAACTAGCAAGGTAATCATGCACTTTAGAAATAACAAGGCCAAAGAAAATTATCCCGACAAAATCATATAGTCTGGCCATGCTCCATCATCCCCACACAACTAATTTAAATCATTCACAACCCCGGTATTGGCCAAGTAATTGTTTTCGCACTCTTACTTTCTCAAACCTTTTTCAACTCTCACGCAATACATGAGCGTGAGCCACGGATATAGCACTATAGGTGGAATAAAGTGTGGTGGAGATTGTGAGAAAAAAAGGAGGAGATGGTCACATCGAATCGGCGTATCAAAGGGCTATGGAGATGCCCATCAATAGATATCAATGTGAAAGAGTAGGGATTACCATGCAATGGATGCACTTAGAGCTATAAGTATGTGAAATCTCAAAAGGAGAACTAGTGGGTGTGCATCCAACTTGCTTGCTCACGAAGTCCTAGGGCAATTTTGAGGAAGCCCATCACTGGAATATACAAGCCAAGTATATAATGAACATTCCCGCTAGCATATGGTGGTGACCAAACAAGAGACTCTCAATCATGAAGATCATGGTGCTATTATGAAGCACAAGTGTGGAAAAAGATAGTAGCATTGTCCCTTCTCTCTTTTTCTCTCTTTTTTATTATATTTTTTTGTTTGGGCTCTTTGGCCCCTTTCCATGTCTCTTTTTTTTGGTGGGCAACTTTGGCCTCTTTTTTTATTTCCTTACATGGGACAATGCTCTAATAATGATGATCATCACACTTTAATTTACTCACATCTCAAAACTTAGAACAATGAGGACTCTATAGGAAATGCCTCCGGCAGTGTACCGGGATGTGCAATGGTCTAGCTTGGCGTATGACGTTGAAAACATCTCGCTAGCTATCTTACGATCATGCAATGGAAATATGTAAGTGTCGGCACAAGTCATGAGACGGAACGGTGGGAGTTGCATGGCAATATATCTCAGAATGGCTATGAAAATGCCATAGTAGGTAGGTATGGTGGCTGTTTTGAGGAAGGCATATGGTGGGTTTGTGCACCGGCGAAAGTTGCGCGGCATTAGAGAGGCTAGCAATGGTGGAAAGTGAAAGTGCATCTATACCATGGACTCACATTAGTCATGAAGAACTCACATACTTATTGCGAAAGTTTTTATTAGTAATTCAAAGAAAGTGCTAAACGCATACTCCTAGGGGAACGGTTGGTAGGTGTTAACCATCGCGCGATCCCGACCGCAACACAAAGGATGACAATCAATAGTTCAATTATGCTCCGGCTTCCTAACATAGCGGTTCACCATACGTGCATGTTACGAGAATCACTAACTTCAAGACAAGTATTTCTGGATTCACAACACCCTACTAACATAACTCTTCATATTACCAAATCCATGTCTCAAAACTATTTGAGAGGAATCAAACTTCTCTTTCTAATCAGTGCACATGAAGATGGAAGTTTTATTGTATCCTCTTTGGGTACCTATCACCTTTGGGACTACTTTCATAGCACAAGCCAACACCAAGTTACTCGGAGAGATCACTCTCAAAAAGATATAAGTGTACATCGAGAGTTCTTATTTGTCCAAAATATAACACCGCCGTGCTCTAAAAGATCTAAGTGAAGCACTTAGAGCAAAGTTATCTAGCTCAAAAGATATAAGTGAAGCACATGTGAGCTAAATTGCCTAACTCAAAAGATATAAGCGAAGCTCAAAGAGTATTCTAGCAAATTCAGGAGGAGTGCATGTCTCTCTCAAAAGGTGTGCAGCAAGGATGATTGTGACACAACAAAAAGAAAAGACTCCTACGATACAAGACGCTCCAAGCAAAACACATATCATGTGGTGAATAAAAATAGAGCTCCAAGTAATGTTACCGATGGATTGAAGACGAAAGAGGGGATGCCTTCCCGTGGCATCCCCAAGCTTAGGCTTTTTGGTGTACTTGAATTTGGCTTGGGATGCCTTGGGCATCCCCAAGCTTGAGATCTTTCCACTCTTTATCCCTTTGTCCATGAGAGCATCACCCAAAACTTGAAAACTTCACAACACAAAACTTAAACAGAAACTCGTGATATCATTAGCACAAGAAAACAAACTACCACCTCTTGAGGTACTCTAGCAAACTTGATTTCTATTTATAATGGTTTTAGATTACCGTATTATCACTTTTCCATGGCTAATACCCCCCGATACTATCCATAGTTTCATCAAAATAAGCAACCAACACAACAAAAAACAGAATCTGTCAAAAACAGACCAGTTTGTAGCAATCTGTATACTTCGTATACTTCTGTTATCTCACAAATTATGAAACTTTTTGAAAGTTTGGGCAATTCGCATATCAACCAGCAGCAAAATGAATCAACTTAAAAGCTCTTTCTGGATAAAAATTAAAAATAATTTCGTGAGCGAAAAGTTTCTGTCTTTTTCCAACAGGATCAAACAACCATCACCAAACTAGTCATAAAGGTTGTACTTGGCTCAAACAAAAAAAGAAACACAAGAGACACAATGATAACAGAATTATGATGGTGTGGACGCAACAAAACGGAAAGCGAAAAGCAAATATAAATTCATTGGGTTGTCTCCCAACAAGCGCTATTGTTTAACGCACTTAGCTAGGCATAAGGTGATAGAATCACGTATCATCATCTTTGGTGCTCAAACCATAAGTAGCCCTCATCATGGATTCATAAGGCAATTTTATTTTCTTTCTAGGAAAATTATCCATGCCCTTCTTTAAAGGAAATTGAAATCTAATATTCCCTTCCTTCATATCGATGATAGCACCAATAGTCCTTAGGAAAGGTCTACCAAGAATGATACGACATGTAGGATTGCAATCAGTATGAAGAACAACGAAATCCACGGGTACATAGTTCCTATTTGCAATAATAATAACCTCATTGATCCTTCCCATGGGTTTCTTAACAGTAGAATCCGCAAGATGCAAATTAAGAGAGCACTCCTCAATCTCATTAAAGTCTAGAACATCACATAAAGACTTTGGAATCGCGGAAACACTAGCACCAAATCACGCAAAGCATTGCATTCATAGTTTTTTATCTTGATTTTGATACTAGGTTCCCACTCATCATGATTTTTTCTAGGAATAGAAACTTCCAATTGAAGTTTCTCTTCAAGAGATTTTATCATAGCATCGACGATATGTTCGGTAAAGGCTTTGTTTTGGCTATAAGCGTGTGGAGAGTTTAGCATGGATTGCATCAAGGAAATACATTCAATCAAAGAGCAACTATCATAATTGAATTCCTTGACATCCAAAGTAGTAGTTTCATTACTACTCAAAGTTTTGATATCCTCTACTCCACTTTCAATGCTTTTAGCATCAAGATAGATAGACTCCAAATCATTGGGGTGTTTTTCAACCAAGGTGGATTCATATCCAGCCCCATCAGCATTAGGTTTGACACTAGAAATCAAGGATTCAATGGGAGTCACACCAAGCACTTTAAGATCTTCGTGATTCTCATCACGAGAACACGCCTTTTTAAGCCATTCATGTCTTGCACGAATTTGGGCGGTTCTTTCTTTACTCTCATTCATGGAAACACGCATAGCTTTCAAAGTTTCATCCATATTGATCTTGGGAGGAGCACATCTAACTTTCAAAGCATCAATATCAATAGACATTCTATCAACGCTCCTAGCCAAATCATCAATTTTGAGTAGTTTTTCTTCTATGGACGCATTGAAAATCTTTTGCGAGTTGATAAACTCTTTGATATTACTCTCTAGATCAGAGGGTAATTTATTGTAATTTCCATGAGTATTGTTGTAGGACTTGCCAAAGTTATTAGAGGGATTACTAAGAAAAGGCCTAGGAATATAGTTTCCTCTAAAAGCATTGTTGTTGCCAAAATTATTCCTACCAACAAAATTAACGTCCAAGCTCTCATTGCTACTCTCAAGCAAGGAATACAAGGGCATATCATTTAGATATAAAGGAGCACCTTTACTAGCAAACAATTTCATTAACTCATCCATCTTAGCACTCAAAGAGTTAATTTTTTCTATAGCGTGTACCTTTTTACTAGTAGGCGACCTTTCAGTGTGCCACTGAGAATAGTTTGGCAAGATATTGTCTAGGATTTTTGTGGCTTCTCCTAATGTGATTTCCATGAAGGTTCCACCGAAGGCGGAGTCCAAGATATTTCTAGAAGAAAAATTCAAACCAGTGTAGAAGATTTGTATAATAATCCAAAGACTCAAGCCATGAGCGGGACAATTTCTAATCATCAATTTCATTCTCTCCCAAGATTATGCAACATGTTCATGATCAAGTTGCTTAAAATTCATGATATCATTACGGAGAGAGATAATCTTAGCCGGCGGAAAATACTTGGATATATAAGCATCTTTGCACTTGTTCCAAGAATCAATACTATTTTTGGGCCAAGATGAAAATCAAGTTTTTGCTCGATCTTGCAATGACAACGGAAATAGCTTCAATTTAATCACATCACTATCCGCATCTTTCATCTTTTGCATATCGCAAAGCTCAGTGAAGGTATTAAGATGGGATGCGACATCTTCACTAGGAAGGCCGGAGAATTGGTCTTTCATAACAAGATTTAGCAAAGCAGCATTGATTTCATATGAATTCGCACTAGTGGCGGGAGGAATCAGAGTACTAATAAAATCATTATTATTAGTATTCGAGAAGTTACAAAGTATGGTGTTTTCAGTCATGGTGACTTCAGCAAGAAGACAAGCACACAAGCAAACAGAAGGCAAGCGAAAGAAAAGGGCGAGCGAAAAAGGCAAATATTTTTGTAAATTTTTGTTTTCAGAAGTGGGGGAGAGGAAAACGAGAGGCAAACAAACTAAATGCAAGAGATGAGTTTGCGACATTTACTTGGATAAGCTTCACTTAGAATAATCCCTAGTGCCAGAGATTGACACGTTGTCGGGAGACTATTCTTGACTTGATCCTCCCCGGCAACGGCGCCAGAAATTCTTCTTGCTACCTCTTGACCTTGCGTTGGCTTTTCCCTTGAAGAGGAAAGGGTGATCCATCACAGTAGCAGTAAGTATTTCCCTCAATTTTGAGAACCAAGGTATCAATCCAGAAGGAGTATCAAGCCAAGTTTCCATAGTACCTGCGCAAAAACAGCAAACTTGCACCCAACGCTACAAAGGGGTTGTCAATCCCTTCACGGTTAACTGCAAGGTGAGATCTGAAGGCGGAAAGTGCAACGAAGTAATAGCGTAAGGCCGAAAATATGATGTGAAGTAGACCCGGGGGCCATAGTGTTCACTAGAGGCTTCTCTCAAAATAGCAAATATTACGGCGGGTGAACGAATTACTGTCGAGCAATTGATAGAACCGCGCAAAGTCATGACGATGTCTAAGGCAATGATCATACATATAGGCATCACGTCCGAGACAAGTAGACCGATACTGTATGCATCTACTACTATTACTCCACACATCGACCGCTATCCAGCATGCATCTAGTGTATTGAGTTCATGATGAATAGAGTAACGCCTTAAGCAAGATGACATGATGTAGAGGGATAAATTTATGCAATAGATATAAACCCCATCTTTTTACCCTTGATGCCAACAACATGATGTGTGCCTCGCTACCCCTTCTGTCACTAGGTGAGGTCACCGCACGGTATGAACCCAAAACCAAGCACTTCTCCCATTGCAAGAATCATAGAGCAAGTTGGCCAAACAAAACCCACAACTCAAAGAGAATTACAAGGATATGAAATCATGCATATAAGAGATCAGAAGAAACTCAAATAAGATTCATAGATAATCTGATCATAAATCCACAATTCATCGGATCTCGACAAACACACCGCAAAAGAAGATTACATCGGATAGATCTCCATGAAGATCATGGAGAACATTGTATTGAAGATCCAAGAGAGAGAAGAAGCTATCTAGCTACTAGCTATGGACTCGAAGGTCTATGGTGAACTACTCACGCATCATCGGAGAGGCAATGGTGTTGATGAAGAGCCCTCCGTATCCGAATCCCCCCTCCGACAGGGCACCAGAACGTGCCCCAGATGGGATCTTGCGGAGACAGAAGCTTGCTGCGGCGGAAAAGGATTTTCGTGGATCTCTCTCATGGTTTTGGATTTTTCGGGGATTTATAGGCGGAAGAAGTAGGGCAGACGAGCCACAGGGGGCCCACAAGCCGGCTAGGCGCGGGCCCCCGTGGCCGTGCCTAGGGGGCTCGTGGCCTCCCCTCGTGGCCTCTGTCTTGGTTCGCACGCCCCTTGCGTATCTTCTGTTCCGGAAAACTCTTTTTGGAGGTTTTATTCCGTTTGGACCCCGTTTGATATTCTCCTCTGAAAAGGGTCAAAAACACGGAAAAAACAGGGACTGGCACTTGGCACTGAGTTAATAAGCGAGTCCCAAAAAATATATAAAAGGCATACAAATCATCCAAACTTTGACAAGATAATAGCATGGAACCATAAAAAATTATAGATACATTGGAGACGTATCAGTTTCCTGCACGCAAGCAAAGAACAAGCAAGAAACTAAGATTGCGTCAAGATATTGCGAATATAAGAGGAAAGCTTTACTGATGAAGGTGGAGTTCTGTGACGCCTTTGTCTAGTTGTAGAACACAAACGAAGAACGCGAAGTTGCAGCTATGGCGAGCTTGTAATCTAAACAAAAACCCAAGTCTAAACGGTGCCCTAAGGGCTGTATATATGAGGGAATAGAGAGGCAATTTCGTGACCCTTGGGGGATGAAAGGATCGATATGGTTGACTAGAGGGGGGAGGGGGTGAATAGGCAACGACCACTTTTTAATTAAACTTAACAAGTTAGGGTTAGCAACATAAAGGTTCTCTAAAATGACAACAAGGTGGTGAACCTATATGATGCTACCAACTATAAACACTAAGGCAAGTAAGACATAGTCTACAACAAAAGCAAACACAATGTAAAGATAAGAGATGACCGCAAATGGAACCGATGAAGACGAGGATGTGTTACCGAAGTTCCTTCCCTTTGACAGGAAGTATGTCTCCGTTGGAGCGGTGTGGAGGCACAATGCTCCCCAATAAGCCTCTAGGGCCACCGTATTCTCCTCATGCCCTCACACAATGCAAGGTGCCGTGATTCCACTATAGGTGCCCTTGAAGGCGGCGATCGAACCTTTACAAACAAGGTTGGGGCAAACTCCACACAAAGCTTCGAGGCTCCCAACAAGACCACGGAGCTTCACCACAATGGAATGTGGCTCCGAGGTGACCTCAACCGTCTAGGGTGCTCAAACACCCAAGAGTAACAAGATCCGCAAGGGATTAGTGGGGGAATCAATTTTCTCTTGGTGGAAGTGTAGATCTAGGCCTTCTCAACCAATCCCTAGGAAACCAACAAGTTTGATTGGCTAGGGAGAGAGATCGAGCACTTTTGAGCTTAGGGAGCAACAATGGAGCTTGGGAGGGTCAAAGGTAGAGTTCTTGAGCAAGAAGAACCCTTTATATAGTGGGGAAAAAATCCAACCATTTTCCCACTCACAGCACGAGCCCAGCGGTACTATCGCTGGCTGCAGCGGTACTACCGCTGCCACTCCAGTGGTACTACCGGTGGCTGCAGCGGTACTACCGCTGAGCCCATGGTAGCGCAAAGACACTACCGGGCCAACCACCGCCTAGAAAGTCTTCACAAAAAGTCCGACGAAGTACACCCGCAAGGATGGCGGTACTAAAGTCCTGGAGCGGTACTACCATTGACCAGGGGTGGTACTACCGTTGGGCCAGCGTTACTACCGCCAGCTCTAGCGGTACTACCGCTAGGCCTAGCGGTACTACCGCTAGGGACCTTTTTGCAAGATGAGAGAAACCAGAGATGGGAACAGCTCCGTAGTTGCAGGGAAAGGGGATGTAGATAAAGTGTGTGCGTGCAAGATTGATTCCACCCGAACCTTTCCAACACGGATCCCCTCTTAATAGTACGGCGTTCCTACGACTCAAAAACAACCAAAGAGAATCGTAGAGGACACCGTGCTTCTGTTCCACGGAGGGTGCCGAATCGTCTTGTGCCTTTGTCATGTATTATCTGAAATCTCAATGCACACGATCAGTCCATTAAGTTACCGTCATCAATCACCAAACTTACTTAGGCATAAATATGCCCTAATAATCACCCCCTTTTTGGTGGATTGATGACAATACCAGATTTGCACAGTAGAAAGCATGTGATCATAAAGATAAATTAATAGAGATAATTGAAGAGCATATGACTCACAACATATTATAAAAATAGGTCTCACAATAAAACCAAGTCTCACATCACACGTAGCGAAGATAGCAAATGCGATCACACCAAGTTCAAAGCAAACACGATAAAGATAAAGCAAAGCTAAAGCAAAGCAAATCCAGCCCCTAGACTCCCCCCTTTGGCACAAGACACCAAAAAGGGGGCACACCTAAGACACAAGTGGTCACTCCTCATCCTCCTCATCCCCAGACGCATCCGTGGCATCCGGATCCTGCTCGTCCTGCTCCTCCTCAATGTCCTCCTCAGAAGCCTCCTCCTCAGCATCAGACCCAGTCCATTGGTGACCTTGAGCTCTCATCCAGTCAGTCTCTAGAGTGATGTCGTCCTCTGAGCCGCTTGAGATAGCCACATCAAGGGTCCTTAAGACATGTTTGTGCCTCTGACGGTTCTCCTTCTAGGCCACATGAGACAGATACTGTCCCTTGGCCTACATACAGTAGAGAGTCTTCATCTGATCCTTCAGCTTCACGACCCAAGATGGCATAGGAGAAGAGCGGGTATGCGAAGGAGGTCCTCCTCCAGCAGCAGTCTCTGTGTCCCTATCCATGGGCTGAGAAGAATTTGATGGGTTGGCCCATTTGCCCTTTATACGGAGCTTGATAGGATCATGCACAAAATAGTCATCCTGAATAGGGAAGGGATCTATCAGATAGATATCGTGCCACCTCTTCTGAATATAGGCAAACAGGTAAGGCCCGTAGATAGGAACCTTACGGTTCATGATGCAAATCCAGAGCTCATGGAACATCACATGAGCTATTTCGAGAGGCGCAGTATCCTTAGTCCTTGCCTCCTCACACAACAGAAGCATCTCAGCCAGATGACCATGCACCTCGTCCTTCTTGCCAATACGAGGGAATAGAGAGTTGCGGAAGACCCGATGCATGATATCCCGATGCATCGGGAGCACACCTTTCTTGATGTAATGTTGTTGCAGCCTGTCCTTGGGGGTGGCAGTAGACGAAGAAGGAGCATGAGGACGCATCCCAAGAGCATTTTCTTCCCCCCGAAAGTCGACATTGAGGAACTACATGAACTCTATCCAGGAACCAGTGACCTTCTGATTACCGGTCATCCAGGTCATGTTGCGGGTGTCATCAGGTTGAAAGTGAACAGTGACATAAAACTGGGCCACAAGATCTGGATCGAAGTCCTTTCTGAAGGTGATGATATCTGTAAGGCCAAGCTTTTCAATCAAGGAGAGAGCCTTGCCAAAGTATTCCGGATTTCGCCGAAAGTGAGCGAGGTCGATCCACTGCACTGGGACAAATATCTTCTTGAAGGGCCTGATGATGTCACGATAGATCATTGCCTGTTCCTGTGACCAAACATGATCGACGTTCTTGAGCTGAGCCCTGTCATCAACATAGGGATCACGGTTGCGGAGTGCCAGAAAATCCTTAGGAGCCATAGTGCGAACGTTGACCCCTTTGGGCTTGGTAGCAGTCTTCTTGAAGGACTTCTTCTTAGGATTTAGACTGGAAGTGGCGGAACCTTTGGGAGCCTCTGGAGTGCGATACTGCTTAGGTTGGGTGTTATGTGCAGGATTCGAGCGACGAGCACCACCTGTGACACACAAGACACACACACACACACCAAAAAGAGCGGCAAAAGGAGTCATGGCAATGGTCAAAAAATCATAAGAAGAAACACATATTGCCAAGAGAAATCGAAGAAAAAATAACTAAATAAATAAAAAAAAATATCCTCCTGGCGGTAGTACCGCTCGGGGGTCCTGGCGGTAGTACCGCTAGGGGGTTGACTTTCAGATCTGAATATATTTGAACCCACAAAAACTACTAGATTTGTTTCAAGAGATCCACGGCTAATAAATAAACTCATTACAAGAATCACCATAGCCCTAATACATGTGGAACTCGAGATCATATAGATGGAGACAAGCCTAGTCAATGGGATCCAAGTTTTAGATCAAATCCATGAGAAGTATGGTAAGAGCTACTAGATCTAAAACATGGAGAACTAGGGCATGTCAAAATAGTTGCAATGAAGAATATAAGACCTAAAATCCCCTAAGATATCTCCCTCGTTCCATCCAAAAACTAAGCACAAATCATATCTATGGATCCAAATCACCAAGCTCCTAACCCTAGAACCAAACACAGCAACCAAGAGAAGGAGGGGAGGAGCTTTACCGGCGTCCATGGCACTTGACGGAGGAAGGAGGAGGGGAGCAAACCCTCCAACTGAAAGGAGAGGAGGGGCTCCATAGAGAAAGATCTAAACGGGGGGAGTTCGGTGAAGAGGGAGAGAGAGCCACGAGGAAGAAGAAGCATGGCAAGAAAAACGGGCTCCCCCTCCTTTATATAGTCCAAGGGGTACGGGCCGAGCGGTAGTACCGCTGGGCATAGCAGTAGTACCGCTACCCTCGCGGTAGTACTGCTCCCCCTGGCGGTAGTACCGCTCCCCCTTGAGACAACCCTAAAAAGCCCTAGTCAAGCCTCGATAGGTTGGGGTCCTGGCGGTAGTACCGCTACCCCTGGCGGTAGTACCGCTCAAAGAGGCACAACGAGGCATATGACTTTGTGGAAATGATGTGGGCAACGACTAGTCAGTGTAACAAAAAGATAACACCAGCAAGATATACTGACTAGTCATTTTGTATCCTTTCATCAACACGAGAGAAAGGTGGGGGCGGTGGCCGAAGCCACCTATGTTTGAGACAAAGGTATGACACCGCGAAGAATTATCCTTGGGTTCATGACCAACGCTCGTCTTTGAAGCACAAATGCCACTTAATAATGGCCAAAGTGAAAGACTTGATTGATTTATGCATAATGGGGGGAGGGAAAGTTCATTGAGAGAACAACACTCCCCCTATGTCCATGCCTACACCTAGAACAAGATGTAATGTAGAGTGAGGTGAAAAGTGCCTAGTTTCAATCCACATTACTTGAATCAATGATATTTAGCTCATGCCTTAACTCCCGGAACCTTGCTTCATCTAGGGGCTTAGTGAAAATATCTGCAAGTTGCTCTTCAGTGTTGATGACGCGAACCTCAATATCACCTTGCTTGATATGCTCACGAATGAAGTGATGGCGAATATCAATATGCTTGGTCTTGCTATGTTGCACCGGATTGAGGGAAATCTTGATAGCACTTTGATTGTCACATAGAAGAGGCACTTTGTCACAAGTGACACCGTAATCCTTTAAAGGTTGCCTCATCCATAGCAACTGTGCACAACAACTTGCACCTGCCACATACTCAACTTCGGTGGAAGAAAGTGAGATACAATTCTGCTTCTTTGAAGACCAACTTACCAGTGAACGACCAATGAATTGGCATCCTCCAGAAGTTGACTTCCTCTCCACACAGTCTCCTGCCCAATCTGAGTCAGAATAGTCCACTAGGTTGAAGTTTGCTCCTTTGGGATACCATAGACCAAAGTTTGGGGTATGAGCCAAATATCGAAAGATCCGCATAACAGCCATAAAATGGCTTTCTTTTGGTGCAGATTGAAACCATGCACAAATCCCTACACTCAACATGATATCCGATCTAGATGCACAAAGGTAAAGAAGGGATCCAATCATGGAGCGATATACGTTTTGATCCACTTCTTTACCATTGGGATCACTGTCAAGCTTGCATCTTGTTGGCATGGGAAACTTGACCGGCTTGACATCCTCTAGCTCGAACCTCTTGAGCATTTCTTGAGTGTACTTGGCTTGTTTGATGAAGGTCCCTTCTAAGCCTTGTTTAATCTCGAACCCGAGGAAGAACTTCAACTCACCCATCATAGACATCTCAAATTTCACGGTAATTAGTGCAGCAAATTCTTCATTGAAAGATTCGTTAGGGGAACCAAAAATGATATCATCAACATATAGTTGGCATATGAACAATTCCCCTTTGACCCTCTTAGTAAAAAGAGTGGGATCTATCTTCCCAATTTCAAACCCACAATCTTGTAACAACTCAGTAGGGTAATCATACCATGCACGTGGGGCTTGTTTAAGGTCGTAGAGTTCCTTATTAAGTTTGTACACATGATTGGGGACCTTGGGATGTTCGAATCCCGGGGGTTGTTTGACATAGACCAACTCATTTAAAGGGCCATTAAGGAAAACACTTTTCACATCCATTTGTTGTAATCTAAAATCTATCTATCTATTATATACTTAAAACGATAGGACAGGAACGTCTAAGATTAACCACTATAAGTTTCACATATTGGACGGTCAAGGTTTTTAAAATAGTTTAGGGCATGGCCAGGTCTCATGTATCCAGATAGGAGTCCGAACTAAATCAATTACTCAACTTAATTAACTGTCAGAAAAAGACTTAGGCAGACACGTCTCCGCTGGTCTTGCTATGTTGCACCGGATTGAGGGAAATCTTGATAGCATTTTGATTGTCACATAGAAGAGGAACTTTGTCACAAGTGACACCGTAATCCTTTAAAGTTTGCCTCATCCATAGCAACTGTGCACAACAACTAGCACCTGCCACATACTCAGCTTCGGTGGAAGAAAGTGACATACAATTCTGCTTCTTTGAAGACCAACTTACCAGTGTACGACCAAGGAATTGGCATCCTCCAGAAGTTGACTTCCTCTCCACGCAGTCTCCTGCCCAATCTGTGTCAGAATAGTCCACTAGGTTGAAGTTTGCTCCTTTGGGATACCATAGACCAAAGTTTGGGGTATGAGACAAATATCGAAAGATCCGCATAACAGCCATAAAATGGCTTTCTTTTGGTGCAGATTGAAACCGTGCACAAATCCCTACACTCAACATGATATCCGATCTAGATGCACAAAGGTAAAGAAGGGATCCAATCATGGAGCGATATACCTTTTGATCCACTTCTTTACCATTGGGATCACTATCAAGCTTGCATCTTGTTGGCATGGGAAACTTGACCGGCTTGACATCCTCTAGCTCGAACCTCTTGAGCATTTCTTGAGTGTACTTGGCTTGTTTGATAAAGGTCCCTTCTAAGCCTTGTTTAATCTCGAACCCGAGGAAGAACTTCAACTCACCCATCATAGACATCTCAAATTTCTCGATCATTAGTGCAGCAAATTCTTCATTGAAAGATTCTTTAGGGGAACCAAAAATGATATCATCAACATATAGTTGGCATATGAACAATTCCCCTTTGACCCTCTTAGTAAAAAGAGTGGGATCTATCTTCCCAATTTCAAACCCACGATCTTGTAACAACTCAGTAGGGTAATCATACCACACACGTGGGGCTTGTTTAAGGCCATAGAGTGCCTTATTAAGTTTGTACACATGATTGGGGACCTTGGGTTGTTCGAACCCCGGGGGTTGTTTGACATAGACCAACTCATTTAAAGGGCCATTAAGAAAAACACTTTTCACATCCATTTGTTGTAGGAAAGGAACGGCTAAGATTAACCACTATAAGTTTCACATATTGGACGGTCAAGGTTTTTCAAATAGTTTAGGGCATGGCCGGGTCTCATGTATCCGGATAGGAGTCCGAACTAAATCAATTACTCAACTTAATTAACTGTCAGAAAAAGACTTAGGCAGACACGTCTCCGCACAAAAAATAAAAAAAGACATGGACTAGATGGCATATATATACCTAATAATAAAGCGGCTATTGCTTCCGTCGGAAAACTCACCATGATTTTTTTTTAAAAAGCCCCTGTAATTTTTGTTATTCAACCCGCGCTCCATCATTTATCTGCAACGCAAAAGGAAAAAACGATTCACTGCAAAAATTATACACGTACGCATCGCCTCCTCCCGTCGACCCTGGGCCACCCTGGCCTGTGCCCAGGCCGCCGCCACACCACTCGCCGCCGCGGCCGACCTCAACCTCCACCGCTGCCGATCTCAACCCACCCGCCTCTGCGGCTGTACCTCTCCCCGCTCACTGCCCCCGTTGCGGCGCTCGAGCGCATCGCGTCGACCCTGGTCCACCCTGGCCTGTGCCCAGGCCGCTGCCACACCACTCGCTGCCGCGGCCGACCTCAACCACCACTGCTATCGACCTCAACCCACCCGCCTCCGCGGTCGTACCTCTGCCTGCTTGCTGCCCCCGTTTCAGCGCTCGAGCACAGCTTCTGGATCAATTCAACACGATAGTTACAACGACTTGGGATGATGCGTCCGCTCGATGCAGAACGGCGGTGGCGCGCGGATAAGGCACGACGGAGCGAAGTACTTGCAGGTGGAGGCGGGCCTCCATGGCTCACACGGGGAACTCCGAGGTTATGGCGCGTCAACGGCGACTCCTTATGGCCAGATAGAGGCGCCTAACCCTTGCTGCCGTCAATGTATCCCCTCCTCTGGCAGGAACTAATCATCTGGTGAGATCCCCTCCCCATGCCTCCAACCGTGTGCCCAGCACCGGCAAGAAATTTTGTTTTGTGGGAATTTGTTTGCTCATGAATGAATGTATTTAATGTAAGATTGCATTGTTGTAGAGAGAGAATGGAACACCACCTTCAGTTTGTCATCTGATCCCACATTCTCTACCCCATGAGTGAAATAAGATAACAGTCCATTGATCAATTCAGGTAGCCTCTTTGTTTTGCTTTGCTTGTCCCGCTCAATTTCTCATCATGATGAAATTAACAGTGGACGGGTTGATTTTCCAACAAAATAGGATAGGACTTACTACATTAGTTAGTTAGCTTATTATTTTAATAAATCAAAATGATTATAAAAATTAAAAGCGTGTGATATTTTTTCTTCCGTTGCAACGCACGGGCCTTCTGCTAGTACGTACCGAGGTACATATTGTTTTATTTCTATTGGATGGAAGAATCCAAAAGGAATACGTCCTCTCGTACGCCAACCGAATCCACACACGATATGTTAAGCACTATGCTTGAATGGCATTGAGGCAAGTATGTCAGCAAATATGACAATTTTTCAGCAAATATTAAATGTGCTCCTGCTTCTTCCTTTGTATGACAATTTTTTTTGCCGGGTCTTTGTATGACATTTTATTGAGCATCAGCTTCATTATATTATATATAGCTCACGGAAATAGGAAAAAGTTATATAATAAGTACCAATTTTTAAGTGTGATTTTATTGCTCTAGAGCTCCATAGAGCCATGTTTTTGAAAAAATCGAAACAGAAATAGGAAAAAGTTATATAGTACGTCTAAATTTTGGAGTGTGAATTTATTGCTCTCGAGCTCGATGGAGCCCTATTTTCGAAAAAGTCGAAAATAGTTTTTTTTCCTAGATTCCAAAAAATCACAAAAAATACACATGGATATTGAGATGTATATTACATTGACAAAATACTATTTGGTGTGATATGTAGAAAAAATATTTTTTTATAGTGAACATTACATGTGTTAGAAAGACAAGATTTTGTTTCTTGTGTGTAGCTTGGACCACAACGTATTTCATCATGAAATTTTAAGGAGATTATTATATATTCCTAAGTTCATGTGTAAGTTTTTCCAAATTCTTTTCAAGCTTTAAAAATATGATATCTGTATTTTTCAAGAAACGGGCTCCAGATCCAAAAGCAATTTTTATAGTCTCGCATGCAATATAGGCTAAATATAATGTTTTCTATTAACGAAGTAGATTAGATGAGAATTATGAATCTTTTTTAAACAAAATTTAGCAAACTTAATTTTATACGCACCCAGTTAGATATGAGATTAACTTTGTATGGGAAGCAATTTGATTTACATAATACCAGTCATGCTATACTGAAATGTGGAATGAAAAATAGAATAATAATTTTAAAGTATATGGTGATGGAAGTATGATTTCGAATGCCAACAATAGATAAGTATTAAATTCATAAGAATCAAATAGTGTATGAATGTATAAGAGTCCCATGCAAGAAATTTTTATAGTGAACAGTACATGTGCGAGAAAGACAAGATTTTGTTTTTTTGTGTAGCTTGGTCCACAACGTATTTCATCTTGCAATTTTAAGGAGAATAGTATATATTCCTAAGTTCACGAGTAAGTTCTTCCATATTCTTTTCAAGCTTTAAAAATATGATATCTGTATTTTTCAGAAAAACGGGCTCCAGATCCGAAAGCAATTTCTTATATTCTCACATGCAATATACGCTAAATACAATGTTTTCTATTAACTAAGTAGATTAGATGAGAATTCTGAATCTATTTTTGTAAACAAAATTTAGCAAACTGAATTTTATACGCACACCCACTTAGATATGAGATCAACTTTGTACGCGAAGCTATTTGCTTTACATATATACCAATGATGCTATACTAAAATGTGGAATGAAAAATAGAATAGTAATTTTGAAGTATATAGTGATGAATGTCTGATGTCGAATGCCAACAATAGATAAGTATTAAATTCATAAGAATCAAATAGTGTCAGAATGTATAAGAGTCCCGTACAAGACCGGCCCTTAAAAAGAGCATCACGGCACGCAAAAACGACCACATGGGATGGCGAACTACAAGCGATGGATAAATATTAGATTCAAAAGACTTAAATAGTGTAGATATTAATGTATCATAATCACATACAATACATTCACAATGTTGAATAAGAATAGTAATATATAAGTGGTTAGCGTATTTTATGAAGACAATGTATGAAGTTGTGATTTCAACAATAAGGTCTGAAGCAACAAGTCATTTAAATGTGTAGGAAAGTATAAGATAATGGAAAAAATTGGAAATAGAAGAAGAGATTGTGATGAGAGTGGCTTAATGACCACGAGGTAGATACTTGGTGACCTTTTTTGGACAAGCGACCTATACGTGAAAGACCAGATGAATGACTTTGCAAAAATAAAATAAAATTATAATACCACCAACAATGACACCGATGATAAATATAGACAACATGGAGAGTGGAAGAATGCATGCGAGACAATAGTATATTAATACAAACGCTATAATTCTCAATGGTTGGACACTTATAACCATAGACTTATAGTTGGCATGTATCTGAGACTACATATATAACCCGATTTACTTTTCTTTTGAGCAATCAATCAATAGGAGAAGCTCCTATCATGTTTGCTTTAAAAGAATAAATTGTACACTATAGAAAAAGACTGCATCTTAAAAAGGAAGAGGAAATAGGACGAAAGCAACAGGGGTGAAATGCAACATTTTTGAAAATACAATTGCAAAGAAGTAAATTTAGGTGAATGACAGTTCAACCATCGGCGCAATAACTCCGGCATCATGCAATGTTGGTATCCTATTTTCTATACTTTCTAATGCGTGTAATACCAAGCGAACAACTGTAAATTATATGATAAATATATAAAAAATAGAATAGAATAATACATATTAAATCTAGCCGCGCAAATGCGCGAGTCACCCTGCTAGTTATGATGAGAAGCAAATGCAAGCAACATGCGAATAGATTCTTGACGAGCAACAGGGGCAAAGGTTTCATCGTAGTCGATACCCTCGACTTGGGAGTAGCCTTGAGCTACCAATCTTGCCTTGTTTCGAATCACAATCCCATTGGCATCTTGCTTGTTTTTGAAGATCCATTTGGTCCCAATGACATTACGTTCCTCCTTTGGTCTTGGCACTAAATACCAGACTTGATTACGCTCAAAGTTGTTGAGTCCTTCATGCATGGCCATAAGCCAATCCTCATCATCGAGCGCTTCATGTACCTGTTGAGGTTCACAATATGAAACAAACGCGTGATGCTCATCTTGTTCGCAATCTTGGCAGCGCGATGCTCCAAGAGTTCTGCATTGGATAACTAGGGGGCATCGACTTGATTACTTTGCTTGCCCTTGCATTTCGATCCTCCCTTGGCACCAGTAGGCCTCTTAGGCGCCGCAGAAGGGAATTGAGAGGCAGCATCCTGATCAACTTGATTTTCAACTTGAGCAGGTTCACTTGTTTGTCCTTGTTTTTGTGGTTGCTCTTGCTCTTGCTCTTGTGCTTCTATTTGGTCTGGATCTTGTAGTTGCACTTGATCTTGATCTTGAGCAGATTCAGAACCTTGTGTAAGCACTTGTACATCATGGGACACATCACCATCTTTGAGCAATTGTTCTTTGTCCTTGAGCTTGTTCAACTGGTTGAGGGTCTTCTCTTTGTTCATCGTAAGCGTGTGGGGCTTGTGAGGATGATGGCTCCACTTGACTAGAGCATTGTCCTTCTCCTTAGGCCACAAGGGGTTCCTCAATGGGGAGTATTTGACCAATCCCCATTCTTCTTATGGCTTGGGGAGGAATTTCATCACCTACATCACATAGACCACTTTTCTCCACTTGGGAGCCATTATTTTCATCAAACTCCACGTTACACATTTCCTCAATGAGCCCGATGGACTTGTTGAGGACACGGTAAGCATGAGAGTTTGTAGCATAACCAACAAAGATTCCCTCTTGTACTCTAGAATCAAATTTAGCTAAACGTGCACCTTTCTTGAGAATGAAACACTTACACCCGAATACCCGGAAGTACTTGAGATTGGGTTTGTTTCCGGTGAGAATCTCATATGGGGTCTTGTTCAAGCCTTTGCGGATATAGAGCCAATTGGACGCATGACATGCCGTGTTGATGGCTTCGGCCCAAAATTTATACAGAGATTTGAATTCCGCCATCATTGTTCTTGCAGTGTCCATCAACGTCGAGTTCTTCCTTTCCGCCACACCATTTTGTTGAGGGGTATATGGTGCTGAATATTGATGTTTTATTCCCTCATCACCTAGAAACTCATCCAAGGTGTAGTTCTTGAACTCGGTACCGTTGTCACTTCTAATCATCAAAATCTTTGCTTAATGTTGACGTGGAGCTTCATTAGCAAAGTTGATGACAGTTTGTTGAGTCTCACTCTTCCTCTTGAAGAAATATACCCAGGTGTATCTTGAGTAGTCATCAACAATCACCAAGTAGTACTTTTTGCCCCCAAGACTATCAAATTATGGAGGACCGAAGAGATCCATATGAAGGAGCTCCAACAGCCTCTTAGTGTAAATGAGAGTCGTTGGACGATGAGCAGTTTCATGAATCTTTCCTTCAATGCAGGCACTGCAAGCACGATATCTGGCAAAACTCACATTCTTTAGTCCACGAATACGGTCCACTTTGAGGAGACTTCGCAAAGATCTCATATTGACATGAGCTAGTCGGCGATGCCAAAGCCAGCCCACATCAACTTTAGCAATTAGACAAGTCGCAGTCTTAGTGGGTTGCTTTGAAAAGTTCACCACATAGAGACCATTTTTGACATATCCAACATAGGCTACTTTAAGAGTCTTGCTCCACAAAAGGACCATAGTATCAAGATTAAAGAATATGGAAAAGCCCATAATTGCAAGTTGACGAACCGAAAGTAAAATGTAAGCAAGGGACTCAACAAGCATGACCTTCTCAATAGATAACTCTTGAGAGATGACCACCTTACCAAATCCCAATACCTTTGACGATGATGCGTCGACGAATTGGACATGGGTGGGCATAGATGGGGAAGGATGCACATCCACCACTAAGTCCTTGCTTTCGGTCATATGATTTGTTGCTCCACTATCGAGCAACCATGACACCCCAGCGGAAGTAAACTCCTGCAATAGATCAATGCTTGGTTTTAGGTACCCATTTTTGAATGGGTCCTTTAATGTTAGAGACAAGGGTCTTAGAAACCCAAATAGCCCATTCAATGAACTCATAGTAAGAACCAACAAATCTGACATAAACATGCCCATCACCAGCATGACATAAAACATAGGAAGGATTGAGTTTGCCGACTGTGTTGGTAGGAATGGTTTTGCCCTTCTTGACGCTAGCATTCTCCACCTTGTTCCTGTTCACCTCCTGAGTCCCTTCACCCTCTTTGACAAAGATGTCCATGAGGGTAGGGGATCGTTTGTTCCTGTTCTTCCTTTTTCTTTTTGACTTGGATGTAAGTCCGAGCCCCTCCTTTCCTACCACACCCTTTTGATTACTCAAGAGGCCGTTCAGGTTCTTCTCGCCTTGGATGCATGACACAAGGCCCTTCTCAAGTTTATCCTTCAACTTGGCATTTTCCTCCACAAGATGTACATGCTCACAACAAGGGTTAGTTGTACAAGCATTATCAATTAAAACGAAAGGAGGACAAGTGGAGATCTCCTTGGTAAGCTTTTCTCGGAGTTGATCATGAGACTCTTTCAGGGAGAAATGAGCACCTTTCAAGACCTTTTGAGCCTTGTCAAGTGTGTCAAACTCCACTTTAAGTCTGTCATGGCCAACCCCAAGAGCATCCTTTTCAGACTTAAGCATACGAGTAAGAATAGTAGCATGATCTAGTTAATTTTACAATTTAGCGCAGTCATCGTTGTATGACTCCTCAAGAGCCAAATGAAGAGTGCGCTCCTTTTCTAGTGCAATAGATAGTTCAACAATCTCATCGGCATAGTCATGACTATGTCCTTGCAGCTCGGAGATGGTCTCCGCATGAGACTCGATGAGGTCATTAACCTCACCCAGTTGTTCCAAAAGAGCAACAAAGTGCTTCTTGGGTTCTCCTTTGATTGTACACAGAAATTTGTCAAGATCATGCTCATTAAGTTCCACAACATCACTATCATCAACACAATTCAACAATGAAGGAGCAGTAGTGATGTTGGTATTAATGTTGGGTGTTACCTGATCGATACCTTTGGCCATGAGGCACTTGGCGACGTGGTTATCGTTGGGGGTGTTGAGGAGAGACACATTCTTGGGAGAAGGGGTGGAAATGGCGATAGTTGCTGTTGCGACCCTATCGTCATCGTCATCATCATCGGAGGGGTACTCTTCAAGTGCCACCATACCCTTTGGGTGGGGATTCTTGACAAAGTTGTTCTTGTTTGCGAATGACTTGGTTTTGTCTTTGCGAATGAGCTTGCCCCCGTTGTCTTCCCTCTTCTCATAGGGACGTTCTTCCACGAAGTGACTCACATTACCGCAGTTATAGCATGTCCTCACTCGTTGCTTGGATTTGAACCCACTTGAGTTGTTTTTGGTGAAGTTGGGTCTTGAGTTCCTCTTGTTGCCCCAGAATTTCCTTGACGCAAGAGCCATGTGCTTGTGATAAGCATACTTAGTGTCTTCAGGGCAGCTCTCCTCTTCCTCATCCTCTTCTTCTTCTTCAGAAGCAGCCTTTGCCTTTAAAGCAAGGTTGGGTGAAGCTCTCTTTGACCGAACGCAAGCAAGTGCATTGTCACCGGTCTCGTTCATGATTGACATTGCAATGAATTCATCCAACACCTCACTGGAATACAAGGAGTGGAAATCTGGTCGTTGGCGAATGACTGATGACATGGCTTTGTTGAAAGGCATGATGGCCTTGAGAAAATTGCGCTTGATCCATGTGTCATCCACAACCTTGCTCCTATGATCCTTGAGAGCAACAGCAATAGCAGTCACCCTTCGATAGAGATCACGAGGGTCCTCATCTTCCTTCATCACAAACTCATTGGCCTTATCAAGTACCACTTCATAGTTGGACCGTTGAATGCTTGAACTTCCCTTGTACAGCACCATCATGTGCTCCCAACTGTCCTTAGCCAGAGTGAAGGGGCGCAAGTGAGGAAGATCTTCAGGAGGTATTGCGGACTATAGAATAAACAATGTGAAGTGATTATATTGATTGTCCTCTTCTGATTTTGGAGTGAGGTTTCTTGGGTCATGAGGATAGTAGCCTTGCTCGATGATTCTCCATAAATTTGTTGAGTTGTGATTCAAATGAGACTTAATAGAAAACACCGAGTTAGCAAAATCACCCTTAACAAGCTTAGGAGGAAGACCAACAGGGTTAAGACGCGGTGTGGGAACATGTCCTCCATATACCATGAGAGGTGGAACTAAGGCATAGGTTCCAGTCCCATCATTTTCGAGAGGGGAAGAAGGTCGCATACCTTTAGCCGCTTCCTTAGAGGAATTGGCCTCCGAATCTGTGTTGGCGGGTTTAACCACCAACGCCGGTTCGGGTGAACCTTTAATTCCCTCAATTAATTCTTTAAGCATGGTTTTGACTTCGTTCGTCAATGATGTCTTGAGGGCGGCCATAGCCGTATTCAAGTCGTCCCTTGTGACCGAAGTCAAGGACATGCCCTCAGGTTGCCCATGGGGAACTCCCTCATCATCTTCCATACTCTTCGGGTGGTGAAAACCTTAATAAAGAGACGTGGCTCTGATACCAATTGAAAGGATCGACATGGTTGATTAGAGGGGGGGGGGTGAATAGGCAACGACCACTTTTTAATTAAAATTAACAAGTTAGGATTAGCAACATAAAGGTTCTCTAAAATGACAACAAGGTGGTGAACCTATATGATGCTACCAACTATAAACACTAAGGAAAGTAAGAGATAGTCTACAACAAAAGAAAACACAATGTAAAGATTAGAGATAACCGCAAGTGGAACCAATTAAGATGAGGATGTGTTACCGAAGTTCCTTCCCTTTTACAGGAAGTACGTCTCTGTTGGCGCAGTGTGGAGGCACAATGCTGCCCAATAAGCCACTAGGGCCACCGTATTCTCCTCACGCCCTCACACAATGCAAGGTGCCTTGATTCCACTATAGGTGCCCTTGAAGGTGGTGACCGAACCTTTACAAACAAGGTTGGGGCAAACTCCACACAAAGCTTGGAGGCTCCCAAAAAGACCACGGAGCTTCACCACAATGGAATGTGGCTCCGAGGTGACCTCAACCGTCTAGGGTGGTCAAACACCCAAGAGTAACAATGTCTGCAAGGGATTAGTGGGGGGAATCAATTTTCTCTTGGTGGAAGTGTAGATCTAGGCCTTCTCAACCAATCCCTAGGAAATCAACAAGTTTGATTGGCTACGGAGAGAGATCTGGCACTTTTGAGCTTAGGGAGCAACAATGGAGCTTGGGAGGGTCAAAGGTAGAGTTCTTTAGCAAGAAGAACCCTTTATATAGTGGGGGAAAAATCCAACCGTTTTCCCACTCACAGCACGAGCCCAGCGGTACTACCGCTGGCTGCAGCGGTACTACCGCTGAGCCCATTGTAGCGCAAAGACACTACCGGGCCAACCACCGCCAAGAAAGTCTTCGCAAAAAGTACGACGAAGTACAGCCGCAAGGATGGTGGTACTAAAGTCCTGGAGAGGTAGTACCGCTGACCAGGGGCGGTACTACCGCTGGGCCAGCGGTACTACCGCTAGGGCGAGCGGTACTACCGCCAGCTCTAGCGGTACTACCGCTAGGCCCAGCGGTACTACCGCTAGCGGACCTTTTTGCAAGATGAGAGAAACCAGAGATGGGAACAGCTCCAAAGTTGCAGGGAAATGGGATGGAGCTAAAGTGTGTGCGTGCAATATTGATTCCACCCAAACCTTTCCAATACGGATCCCCTCTTGATAGTACAGCTTTCCTATGACTCAAAAACCACCAAAGAGAATCGTAGAGGACACCGTGCTTCTGTTCCACGGAGGGTGCCGAATCGTCTTGTGCCTTTGTCATGTATTATCTGAAAGCTCAATGCACACGGTCATTCCATTAAGGTACTGTCATCAATCACCAAAATTACTTAGGCATAAATATGCCCTAACAGAGGAGGGGGTCCAAAAACAGCCCTAAACTCGGTTTCCCCACACATACGAACTCTAAAAATAGCCTATATTATGGTATTTCTAAATTACATGGGCTTGGCCCAAAAATAAGGTGGCGCAACACCTATAATAGCCTATGGATGAAATTAATAAAGTGACATCTTGAATATTTCGTCCAAAGCCTTCATGCTCTCCTTATGGTGGTTTTAAAGTGCGAAAATCACCAGTGAAAGCTCCATTGTTCTCTCCCGCGTGTGCACCTTCTTCTCCATGCTTGATCCCGCTCCAACGGATATCCTTCTTGTCCATGCTAGGTCCTTCATTCATGAGCACAAAAAAAGGATCTAACTTAGGCAGCATCATATGTTCATGTACACTAGAAGTATTCCCAAGAAAGGAAAGTACCTGGTAATTCAATTGGCGTGCACGAGCTCTAGTAACCGGTCCAGTATGTATAGCAGCTGGGGCTGTGGGTGTAACAATGGTGTTCATGTCCTCATCAGTTCACCCTCGAGGCTGAGGGTATGTACCAGTAGCTATGTGTCTGATATCTCTCTCTCTCTCTCTCTCTATCTATCTATCTATCTATCTATCTATCTTGTGTTTTTGAGATATCACGATCTTGATGTATCATGAGCTTTGTTAATATAGTTGGATCATATGGTGTCCTTCCCTTGCTATCTTGATATGATGAATTGAATATGTCCCTTTGAGATCTCGTTATATTGGATTGACTACATTGGGTTTGAGAACACTTGATGTATGTCTTACATGTGGAAACTCGTGAGGACAATGGGGTATTATGTTGATTCACTTCATATATGATATGGCATCCACTTGGGGATTCCGGTGACCTTGAGGGGTCTATGCACATGGGTTGATGCATGTTTTCATCCTGATAGAAATCATGGGGTACTCTTTGATGTTCTTGGTGTTGGATTGAATTTGATGAATCCATATGATGTGTATCACTGCCCCCCCCATAGATCAATACTAGTATTTTCTGCACACTTTGTCCTCACTCATGGACACCCAAGACCAAATTCCCGATCGGTTACCCATCCGAGAACTACTCCAAGCCAAGCATGCTTAACTTGGGAGTTCTGTTTGAACGAGCTTCTTGAAAAGAAGGAATTCCTTATTGATATGAGTGGTCTAACATCCCTATTAAGAGAGACTATCACACATATGTTTTTATTTTAGTGCGAACTCTGGGATTGTTTGATAGAGACGAGGTGTCCCAATCTTTAAATGAGATGATAACTATCGATTTGGTGGAGACGACTTTGACGATCTGACTACAAACGTGCACGACGTTGCGCCTTAGCAATCGCTAAACCATCTCCAAGAGGTTATTGTCCACGCCGGAGCATGATAAACTAACCACGAAAGTCTATTCCCGCAAGCAATTAGAGAACAAGCAAGAATACGATAAAGCAATATGAATATTGCGAATATATATGAAGTATTGATAATGTTGGAGATCCGAAAGAGGTCTTGGCCTGGTCGTTGGACACAAACAGAGTACACGAAGTTGCAATGTCTAACTTTTAACTAAACAAATCCCAAGTAAAAAGCTACTAGATTGTTCTACTTATATAGGAGCAAGGGGTGGCGGCTTGGGAGGTGGGAGGACGTTCCAAGGCATCCTAAAACTAACCCTAAATGTTACAAGGCCCATGGACCCAAGTCGAGGTGATGCAACACCTTTGGAGTTATAGTTTGATTCAGATTCTGATGCAACATCCGATTGTTTCGTCAATATCTCGATGCTCCGAATGAATTTTAAGGTAATTACATTTGGGCTGTAACGTACATAAAATCTAATTTCCAAGAAAAATAGAATCACCCAATTCCGAGTCCGTATGAAAACGTTGTTGACATTTTAAAATAGGTATGTCTGTGCAGTCCGAATCTGAGTCCAGAACGTGGATGACTTGGTCTCTATCTTCTCTTGGGCCAAAAGCGACCTGAGAGGACTTCTTGAACAACAGATAATCATGTCCTTTTATGTGAGAGGACTTCTTTAACAACACCTAATCATTTCCTCTTCCTTTATCTTCACACGTGGTTCGTGCAAGCATTCGACAATTCTCACGAAAATGCAAATATGAATTATTTTTTGGTCATATCGAGGGTAGCCATGTCCTCATCATCCTTCCTATCTTGAAAACAAAGTCATCCTAGGCGTTGCTTAATCAGAAGTATGGCCAACAAAAGAGACAAGGCATACATGTTGTACATGTATATGTCATCTATTTTTTACTTCCCTTGTTTTTTGCACATATGATACTTGTATACATGAGAAACTTTCATATGTTATGAAATATAAAGCTAAAATATCATCACAAAAAGTAGAAGGCTTGAAAATATTGCAACTCAGTTTGCACATATAAGTGAATTCCTTATTCATATCAAAATATTTACAATGTTCATCATTAAACCATCCCAACATTGGTAAATAAACTTGAATGATTTCAAATTTATATGTTACAACATGCTTAAATAAGCAAACATGTAACATGTCATTTGACACAGAATAATCATCAAGATTGGAGGTCATATAAAATTGATTAAATAGTGACACAATTATATTCAAACATATTTGATCCAAATTTTATTTATTTCCTGATTCACATGGTTCGTTCTCATCCACAATTAATTCAATCAGTGCACTAAAAATTGTTGATATAAGTTATTTGATCACATGGCAAAGTCAACTCATGAACATAGTTTGCTAAAATAAGTGGCGTGATCAAAGTAATGGGTAGCTCATTATAGGCTACATTAGAATTGACAAGGCATTCATCATACTCATGTGGAGGTGGAATATCGGTACTTTTTTCATTACCTCTTATGATCAACTCAGATGATGTCCACTCACAATGGTGACGTGTCACATGGTGAAGGCGATGTAGCCCTCACAACAATTCATGTGGTTGTCATAGTATGCATATTAGTTGAGGGAACAACTGTATCATCTCTTGGAATGTGCACCTTGCGCTCGTTCTCCTTGTTGACAACACATTGTTTTATTTCCTGTTCAGCTTTTCAAGCAAGACGAAATAAATGATCCATAGGATAACACTTTTTATGAATTAGTATCTCATGAATATCATGGTTTAATCCTCCCCAAAATATATCCATAAAATATTCTTCACTTTCTTGTAATGAGGAATGCAACAAGGTCATTTTTAAATCATCATAATATTCCGTTACGGTGTCACTACCTTGTCTTAATTGTTCTAACTTTTTAATCATGTCACGGTTATAATAAGAAGGAACAGATGCATGTCTCGTGGCAAGTTTCAGATCATCCTAAGTTGTAGGTATATAATATGGGTGTAACCAGCAATATCCGCTCCACCAAACTGAAGCATAACCAGTGAAAGAACCAACTGCGATCTTAACTCTCTTATGTTTAGAAAAATTACGGGAAGCAAATATATCATTTATTTCAAACTCCCATTCAATATATAAAGCAGGTATAAAATGAACATTAATGATGGTATGGAAACATTAACCTGATCATGTGCAGTTGGATCTCTTTGGACCTCTCGTACTGTTTGTTGTGGTGGCATGTCTCCCACGATTTAAGAAGCCCATGAACTGACAACTTTGGTTCCTGTCATGACTAGTAGAAAGAAGAAACAAAAAATTGAAGAATATTGTTCCTGTGAACTACTGGGATGTGGTGGTAAAACGCTCATAGTAAAGCAAATATCAATGCCTTACAAATTCTTACCATCTAGCAGGCGGTGACCGGCAACAGACGGTGTCAATATCTCTGAAGATTGAGTAAACACATTACCAGGTAAACATATGTAAACATGGTGTAAAAATATGTGGAGCTTGGAAGGCTTAATATATAGTAGCAAAGGATTAGCAATAATCAATTCAGAGATGCAATGTTGCATAAGCGCTCAACAAAGGTACTGTGCTGGTCCTAGGCTAGACCATACTAGAGACGCGAGCCTAGAACACTAATCAAGTCACAAGAAAGCACAAATAGAAACAACAAATGATGTGAAGTAGCTTTTCATAGCAAGATATAAGTGAAGATCACAATGGCATTAAACATAATGATGACAAATGACTGCCAAGTAGGATATACCAAAACTCTCTCTGCAACTTTCATTTGGAAAATATTATGCCAAAAGTTTTGACTTTTTTTTCAAGAATGCTACCAACTCAAGCTTCCCAATGCAAGAAGAATCACTCAATTCCGAGTTCGTATGAGGAGTCAAAAAATTTCACAAACGGACGTAAAAAATATTGACAAACTATGTTTGCAACCTTCAGAGGGCAAAACAAATCTATTTAGAAGCTGATTTGGAAGTGCGAATAATGAACAATATGGATGAACTATTCAGATGCAGCTCATCGATAGATCGAAATTGAGTACTCGTGGAGTCAAAACAGACTTCATATGATAAAGATTTGTTTGTTTTACTGAACACTGCACAAAACAAATTCCAATTCGAATACAGATACAAGATTGAGTCTAGGTAGTTTCGATTTTTTTTTCTTCTCTCTTTTTTCACTAAATTTTTTCTTCTCTCTCTCTCTCTCTCTCTCTCACTTTTTTACTGTTTTTTTCTTTTTCTCTCTCACTTTTTTCTTCTCTCCAGCAAACCAAATAAGATGTAGATTGGATCAAGCGTAGATACGAACGACCTCAAGTGTGATAATAACAATGAACAATGAGAGCACGTGCTAAAAATTGATGGATGGTGGTGGGCGACAATTGAAGGGATGATGATGCAGCAGTGGCGTGACTAATGTGAACAAAACTCGAAACTCTAAAGGAACTAGGCACTAAGACCAGCAACTCTGACACGATGATGCAACCGATAATTCAACTATGCAAGCACTCAAAAGAAAATTGCAAAGGGTCAGACTGGCTTGGACAAAAGATGAGTAGATGTAACTTTTTTGTGGCTTTTTCTTGGGTAATAGGTAAGAAAAATAAATCTAATCCAGGAATAAATGAAAATTGTCACCGAGCAACCTGAAAACTGATACCACTTGATAGCGACGAGGTGTCCCGATCTTTCGATGAGATGATAACTACCGATTTGGTGGAGACAACTTTGATGATCCGCTTACAAACATGCATGGCGTTGTGCCTTAGCAATTGCTAAACAAACTCCTAGAGGTTGTTAACCACACAGGAGCATGATCAACCTTACCACGAAGGTCCATTCCTGCAAGCAATCGAATAACAAGCAAGAATATGATAAATCAATCTGAATATTGCGAATATATATGAAGTATTGATAATGTTGGGGATCCAAAAGCGGTCTTGGTCTGGTCGTTGGACACAAACAAAGTACACAAAGTTGCAATGACTAACTTTTAATTAAACAAATCCCAGGCAAAAAGCTACTAGATGGACCTAATTATATAGGAGCAAGGGGTGGCGGCCAAGGAGGTGGGAAGACGTTCCAAGGCAGGCTAAAACTAACCCTAAGTCGTACAAGGCCCATGGGCCCAAGTGGAGGTGATGCAACACCTTTGGAGTTATAGTTTGACTCGGATTCTGATGCAGCATCAGATTTTTCCGTCAATAACTCCATGCTCCGGACCAATTTGAAGATAATTCCTATTGGGTTGAAACGCACATAAAATCTACTTTCCAACAAAAAACGCATCACCCAGTTTGGAGTCCGTATGAAAACTTTATTGATATTTTGAGATAGGTATGTGTGTGCAGTTCGAGTTAGACTACACAACTGTAACGCCCAAGATGTGATCCTATTCTCATTTTGGCTCGAGGGCCTCGACAGGGATACAAGGGCATATCATTGTTTTGCAAGAATGTATTTCATTACAAGTACATGTACAGAAGAGATGAGTATATTGAATTGGCTTACACTCCCCACAAGCTACATCATGAGCGTCTCAATACAACAATACATTCGAACATAATGTAGAAGAGCAGGGTTCGACTATGGACGAAATCAAACGATGAAAGAACGACGTCCATCTTTGCTATCCCAGGCTGCCGACCTGGAACCCATCCTATGATCGAAGAAGAATAAGAAACTCCAAATAGAACAATCATTGCACTCACGTCAAAGTATTGCTTTACCTGTACCTGCAACTATAATAGTAATCTGTGAGCCACAAGGACTCAACAATCACATTTCCAATGGCATCAAGACTAGGAAAGCTTATTGGCAGAGGTAAGGTTAAGTGGTGAGGCTGTAGCAAACACTAAGTATTTATTTGAGTGGCTAACTTACGAGTACAAGAATAAGAGCACGACTCGCCGCTTGCAACCCCCGCGTGGGCCGTTCCCTCCTGCACCGGCCTGCCTCGCCTCACCAGCCCAGCTGCGCCCCAGCCTCATGGACCACGTAGCCCAGAGCCCCTCGGCCTCGCCTCGCCTCAAGGCCTAGCCCAGCTCCACTGACCGAACCATCACGCTGCAAGGTGAGACGGTGCCGCCCTATTCCTCTCCCTAGGCGCTGCCTTGCTATGTTGCCCCAATGTAGATTCGGCCCGTGTATATTTTTTTCTCCTGTTGCGAATTTGTCTAATTTCTAGAGGTTTAACAATTACAGAAAATGGCATGATTTAAAATTGTCAATAACTAATTATCCGTGCATCGCATGTAAAAACTTTATATATGTAAAATGTCGAGAATTTCGTGTAGATTCATAATATCCTATTTTCAAACATATTAAAAATATTTAAACTTGTTGTTTGCATTGTTTTGCGTGATGCCATGTTAAAATGATTTAATTCATAACAAAATAACCGTGCATTGGATTTAAAAACTTTATACATGAAAAATGCTTAGAAATTTGTGTAGATTCACAATATCCAACTTTCAACCATGTTAAATATGTTTAGCTTGTTGTTTTCATTTAATTTGCATCAATGCCATGTTAAAATGATTTATTTCATAACTAATTAACCGTAGCTCCGATTAAAATGATCCACATATGTAACTTCACTGGAAAAAAAGGTAGAACATGGTGACATTTATTTTGGTGTTTAACAAATATAAAATTGTGTTATAGGCAGAATAGTACCAATATCTTAATTGGCATATGGGGAATTTCCAGAATTGTTATTCGTTGTTTTGGCCTCATTTAAACTTGCCTATAATTTCATGTAGTTTCATAATATCTTGTTGCATCCTTGATTAACATGCTTGTGACGATCATTTGTATACATTTTGCATTCATGGCATATTATCTTGTGATGGACATATCTTTTAAAACGTAACTGCATTTTAGATGATCTATATATTAAATCGACTAGAATGACGTGTAGAATCGCATGGTACACTTAATTTTGTTGTTTAAAAAATATAAAATATGTTTAGTACATAACTGGACCAATTTTGAAATTTACATATGGGGTCATTTCGGAAATACTATAAGTTGTTTCTGATCTTATTTAATATTCTGAATAGTGTACTTTATTTATGCTTCAGCTCTTGCCATGTTTAACAACATTTGATATTGTCATGTACCTGAACGAGAGTGAACCAAGTAATTCAAATGTGGAGTTTCGTCAATATGCAACTCGTTGCATATTGAGCTTCACTTATAATGTGTAGAAGTTGATTGTTGTGTTGTGTGGCGTCTTGCATAATTAAATAGGCATGCATCATATTTGATTGTGCATCAGGTCATGCATATGTTGTGGTCTTTATAGTGTGTTGATTGTTTGTTTCCGGATTGTTTTTCTCGATAAAGTTCCAAAACTGCTTTAGAGTGTGAGGATTCATTCGACTACGTTGGTTCGTCTACTCCATGGATTCGTTCTTCTTTCAAGCGGGATCACATGCAAGATGCTCATTTCCCTAGATACCAGTACTATCATTGCTATGCTAGTTGTCTCGTTTCTATCATTATGTCTTGTTGCCTCCCAACATTACCATGAAAGCCTCTAACCCCTCGACATCCAAGCAAACATTCGTTTGGCTATGTCACCACTTGCTCAACGTCCTTATAGCGTTGCTAGTTGCAGGTGCAGTTGCTTCCAGGTGACAACATGGATATTCTTTTGAATATCACCATATTATTGCTATTTAATTTAATGCACCTAGAAGGCTTGACCTTCTAGCTTGGTGTTCTGTTCCACCTTTGCCACCCTAGTTACTTGTGTACCGGTGTTATGTTCCATATTGAGCGCTCCTAACATGCTTGGGGTTGTTACGGGGACCCCCCCTGATTTTTTGTTTTGGGATAAAACTCTTCTGGCAAGGGGCAACATTGGTACTATTTGCTTGATGACATCTAATAAAATTTGCATAGGGCACTGATCACCCAGTGGATAATTAATCAACTGCTCGGGCCAATGATCCTCATGAGTGTTGGCCCAAACCAGGCGATGTACGACGCCCCTTGGTCACCCAGGGTTTCAGCCAACCCGATGTCTTGCTCGTGCGGTAGTGCTTGAGAAAGAGATACTCACGGCTCCTATTGTGATTGGCTTGCTGGGCGGTCTTGCTGAATTTCTTTTACCCTTCTCGCACGTCTTGTGCGCGGGATTCTAAGGATTCTTTGGGCTATCTCGAGGTTGAGGTTTTCCATTGGAATCTTTGAGGAGACTACGGGTCTTCCATGGTTGAGGTTTTCCCAGGCAGCTTGTGGTAGTTTGTGATGGACTAGTTGGAGCACCCCTGCAGGGTTAATATCTTTCGGAAAGCCGTGCGTACGGTTATGTAGCAACTTGGAAACTTTTTTTAATACCCAGTGTAACGCCCAAGATGCGGTTCTATCCTTATTTTGGCGCGAGGGCTTCGACAGGGATATAAACGCATCTCGTCATTTCACAAGAATGGATATTGTTACAAGTATATGTGATGAAAAGATGAGTGCAAGGAGTTGGCTTACACTCGCCACAAGCTACATCAAAATCATATCAATACAGTAATATCCATTCATCATGAAGAAGAGCAGGGTCCGTCTACGAATGAAAACAAACGATAAAAGAATGAAGTCCATCCTTGCTATCCCAGGCTACCAGCCTGGAACCCATCCTAGATCAATGATGATGAACAAGAAGAAACTCCAAATAGCACAATCAGCGCGCTCACGTCAAAGTAACGCTTTACGTTTACCTACAATTGGTGTTGTAGTAAACTATGAGCCACTAGGGACTCAGCAATCTCATTTCCAAAGGTATCAAGACTAGCAAAACTTAATGTGTGAGGTATGGTTAAGTGGTGAGGCTGTAGCAAGCGACTAAGCATTTATTTGAGTAGCTAACTTATGAGTACAAGAATAAGAGAGGGGGATGATCTATGCATAACGGTCGTGAACTAATGATGATCCAAATGAATGACCTGAACACCTACTTAAGTCAGACATAACCCCACCGTGTCCTCTTCCGGATATAGAACTCACGAGAAGAGACAGTTATGATTACGTACTGAGTTGGCAAGTTTTAATTAAGTTCACTTCAAATTATCAAGAACTGGATGTTAAACAAAGTTTCCAAGTTGCCACATAACCGCGGGCATGGCTTTCCGAAAGATTTAACCCTGCAGGGGTGCTCCAACTAGTCCATCACAAACTACCACACGGTGCGACGGAATAACCTCGATCAGGGAAAATCAATGATCTCCTCGGGTTCCTATTGGAAAACCTCACCTCGAGATAGCCCAAAGTATCCTTGGAATCCCTCGCATAAGAATCTCAAGAAAGGTAAAACAAGTCCCGCAAGGCCACCCGGCATGTTGACGATTTTGATAGGAGCTGTGTATCTCATTCTCACGACACGACAGATGAGCTAAGCGTATAGTAACTGAAGTCCCGGATTACCCCAGGTAGCCCACACAATCCTCTAGTTTGGGAGCAACACCATCAGCACTGCCCCCCTGTATTATGTATAATTACTCCTCGGGTTCACGACACCCTATGTTTTTCCGTATTAACATAATTATTATGTTGGGAACATATAGTACCAATGTTGGGCCTTGCCAGATGAGTTTTATCCCAAAACAAAAATATAGGGGGTCCCCATAACAACCCCAAGTATGTTAGGAGCACTCATTTATGGAACATAACACCGGTAGCCGAAACTAAGGCGACAAAGGTGGAACAAAACACCAGGCTAGAAGGCTAAGCCTTCCACCTTTTACCAAGTATATAAGTGCGTTAAATTAATTAGCAATAATATGGTGATATAGCAAGGAACCCATGTTTTCACATGAAATCAAGTGCACCTGCAACTAGCAACGCTATCAACAGGTTGAGCAAGCAGTAACATAGCCAAACCATGGTTTGCTAGGTTGTGGAAAAGTTAGAGGTTTTTCATGGCACTGTTGGGAGGCTAACATTTAACAGGTGGTAGGCAGCGAGACATAATGATAGAAATGAAACAACTAGCATGGCAATGATAGTAGTGGTATATAGGGAAATGTTCATCTTGCCTGTGATCCAGTTTGGAAGAAGAACGACTCCGCAAAGTAGATGGATCAGCGTAGTCGAACGGATCCTCACACTCCGAAGTGGATCGATACTCTATCGAGAAGAAGCAACCGGAACAACAATCAACACACAATAACACCACATCACATACATGAGATGATGCACAACACATATGATGAATGATTGTTTTTATTATGCAAGGCATGGCATGACAATTCACAACAATCAAACACTACACATGAAGTGAACCTCAATATGCAACGAGTTGCATATTGAAAAAACTCCAGATTTTAATTATTTAGTTCACTCTCGCTTATTTACACGGCAATATTAAATTTTGTTAAACATGGCAAGAGGTGAAGCGTAATTAAACTACCTATTTAGGCATATTAAACGAGGTCAGGAACAACTTATAGCATCTCCGAAATGACCCCATATGTTTACTTTGTAATCTGTCCAGATCTGTCCTAAACGTGTTTTAAGTTTGTTAAACGACAAAAAAAGTGGTTCACGTGATTCTACATGTCGGTCTAGTCCGTTTACATATATAGGTCATTTCCAACGGAGCTACGGTTAACTAGCTACGGATTAAACCATTTTAACACGGTATCACACAAATCAATGCAAATAGCATGGTTAAGAGTTTTAAATATGCATGGGAGTTTAAAAATATTATTCTACACAAAATTCTACACGTTTTATATGGACACTTGTTCTGATCCGTCACACAGTTTAAAAGTTACACGCGTTTTAAAATCAATTCAATTTTCTGAAATTAGCAAAATCCCTGGAAATTGGAAAAATCGAAGGACGTAAACAAATGGATACGGGCGAATCTACTGCTACTAGTCCAATAGATATGAGTGCAACATCATAGAGCTGGAAAAAATGAACAAACAAATAAAAAATATGGGCTGAGGCAGGTTTGAACCAAGGACCCCCTCTGTGGGAACATGCAGCGCTAGCCACTAGGTTAGATGTGTGATAGTGGCAATGTAATAGCCGCAGCTCAAGTGTAGCATCGTTGCCAAATTGAAAACAAAATGCAGGCAAAATTGAGTAGTGGCTGGAATTCGAACACACAACCTCATCGTTGGCAAATTGAAAACAAAATGCAGGAAAAATTGAGTAGTGGCTGGGATTCGAACACACAACCTCATGGTTAATCTACGGTGGAGCTAACCATCCTGCTACTGCATTTGTTCGTGACAAAACATGACAACAACGTGAAATAACCCATACAACACGGATATAGGAAATGAAGATTCAATGACGATGCCCACAGCAGGGAAACATAGGCCAATGGCCATGGGGTGCTCGGAACTGCAGCGACAACACGACGATGGGGCTGGAACCGCGTGTGGTGGCCGGGAACGGAACGGGGGCGGCAAGATCCCTCGGTTTTGTAGGCACAAGGCGTGGTGGCCGTATCCGGCTGTGGGAGGTCGCTCCTTGGCATCCATGGCGCGAGTGGGGTGCTCCTGGGGCTGCTCCTGCAGGACAGAGAGTATGGAGAGAAACAACATGAGGGGGAGAGAGAGGTAGGAGGGGAAGGAAGAACGAGAGGACAGGGCGATGGGGCTCGCCTCCGGCAAAGAGGTACGGGGGCGGGCAGCACGACGGCTCGGGTGCGGCTGTGCGTGGCGGCGCGGTCTCTGTGTGATGCATGGTGGTGGATGCGGGCATGGCTGTGGCTCTGTGGTCGCCGGATGATAGGTCCCAAACGTATCTATAATTTTTGCATGTTCCTTGATCTTTTGAGTGACATTGTTATACGTTTTGCTACACTTTTTATATCATTTAACACATATTTGGACTAACCTACTAACTCAGTGCACCCAGTGCCAGTTTCTGTCTGCTGATGTCTATTTTGCACGGGCTTTTACCCAATTTTCCGAAGCCTGAAAAATTCCAGGAAAAATATATACAAAATCAGCGAAACACAAGCTTCCGGATCACCAAAGATGGGACAGAGTGGGGCCAGGGGCTGCCGAGGCGACCTGCTGGCGCGGCCAGGCCCTAGGCCGCACCAGGAGGCTGCTTGGGTGGGCCCCACCTCCTTCGGTGTCCTCCTTTGGCCTATATTTAGAGTCCCGAGAGGAAACTCTTCCACACCTTCCAGAATCGTAAATTTCTCCGTTGTTCCGGCGTCGCAGCGCTTCCGATATCGGGTGCGTCAGGAGATCTCTTCCCTGCACCCTGCCGAAGGGAGGATTGACCTCTGGGAGCTTCTCCACCGCCATGGACGCTTCCCGGACGTGTCGTGAGTAGTCCTTCTTGGACCATCAGTCCATGACCAGTAGCTATGTGATGTATTCTCACCAATCTTGTGCTTCAATGGTTAGACCTTGTGAGCTGCCCTACATGATCAAGGCATCTATATAATTCTCTTGCTATTGCTATGGTCTGTTTGTTGAGATCCGATGGATTATGAGATTATGTTGAGATTGTTATGAGTTATATATTTGATTATCATTTTATACTACGTTCCTTAGTGATTCATGCATGTTCTCCGTTGCTATTTATTGCTTTGGCCGAGTAGTAGATTGTAACTCCAAGAGGGAGCGTTATGCATGATTGTGGGTTCATGCCCCTCGATGTCTAGCTTGAGTGACAGAAACATGAGACTAGGGGATGTGCTGTTGCCACCAGGGAGAAACCAACGGTGCTTGTGACCACGGTTGCAAGGATTGTTTACCGTATGCATAGTTCGTTAATGCAGTTGTCCGTTGCTTTGAGTTTACACTTTGGATGGGGCTCGCAAGTTAATACCGGAGAGATGTTCTGGATAGATATCTCAAGGTGGATGATTAGTAAGTAGATGCTGATGAATAAACGATCTACTTGTCTTGGCATACTGCCCATTACTATTAAACCTCTAACTATCAAGTAGCATAATTAGCATTGCGGTGCGTTCATAATTCTGTCAATTGCCCAACTGTGATTTGTTTACCCAAGCATAGTTGATTATCATCTTTTGGGAGAGAGACATCACTAGTGAACATCATGTGACTCTGGTCTATATCACCATCATTGTTTACAACTCCATCATTTACCGCTTTCATTTACTTTCCCGTTGCAATCACTATTACCTCCCCGCTTGTGTTGTGATCCTTTGCAAACTACAAGGCCGGAGAGATTGAGAACCTCTCTATACTCGTTGGGAGCAAAGTTATTTGTTGTGTGTGCAGGTCCATGTCTTCTGCTAGCGCGAGGGTGGAAGACACCTACTTGTTGATCCTAGGAGTCCTCCTGGTTCGATAAACCTTACAGTCTCCGTGTAAGGGAAAACTTGCTGCTGACTACATCTCAACCTTCCACTTGAGGTAACCAACGTGGTGCGAGCAGTATATACATCATCTCGTCATCAAGCAAAGTTTTCTGGCGCCGTTGCCAGGGACTCCAGTCTTCAAAATAGGGGAGTTGCACGCAATCTTTTACCTTTCCTTTTTAGTCTTTTTAGTTTGCTTTAGAGTCTTATACCAAAAACCACAAAAAGAATAGTTGCTTAGTTCTTGCTTGTTGCCGCTGCTATGGGTTCCACTAAGAATACCATGTTGGGTGACTCCACTAGTCACAACAACAATGATTATACCTTCTCTTCTATTGCTCAAGTTACCACTAAGGGCCTTTTTACAAGTAAACCATGTGACTATACTAGTCATTATGGAGAATTATGCCCTTGGCATGGTTGCGCCGGGAAGCCACAAGATCTTTGGTTTGAAGTTGCTCCTAAACATCCCCAAAGTTGGGAAGACGTCCAAACTCTTACAATAGAGAGCAAATTAAACATAGAGGATGACACTACAATTTTACTTAATAGCAATGATATTGATTTTGACAATTATTGTCTTTCTGAAGTTATCACCTTTTTGAAAAGAATGGCTAAAGACCCCCACACTAGTACACTCAATATTGCCTTCACCGAGCATATTACCAATGCTCTTATCAAAGCTAGGGAGGAGAAGCTCAAGCTAAAGACTTCTATTCCTAGAAAACTAGAAGATGGTCGGGATCCTATGGTCAAAATTAAATTGAATAATATCTCTTGCTTTGCATTGTGTGATGTTGGAGCTAGTGCTTCCGTTATGCCCAAAAGAATGTATGATATGATTGATTGGAAACCTTATGATCCATGATATTTTAGTGTTTGTCTTGTTGATTCTTCCATAAAGAAACCTTTAGGGAGAATTGATGATGTGCTTATTATTATGAATGATAAATATGTGCCCGTTGATTTTCTTATTATGGACATTGAATGTGATCATTCATGTACAATTATTTTGGGACGTCCTTTTCTCCGCACCATTGGTGCTATCATCGACATGAAAGAGGGAATTATTAAATTCCAATTTCCTCTTAAAAAAGGAATGGAACACTTTCCTAGAAAGAAGATTAAGTTACCTTATGAGTTCGTTACTCTGGCAAGTTATTCTTTTGGAGTTGATAACACTTGATCTTTTGCATTATGCCTAGCTCAAAGGCATAAAAGGAAGTGCTTGTTGGGAGGCAACCCAATTTATTTTTACTTTCTATTTTAGTGGTATTGATGCTTGTTACTACTGTAGCAACATCATTGTATCTTTATTTTTAAGGCTTGTGCCAAGTTATAGCCTCCGATTGCAAGAAAGTTCAAAAGTTGTGACATGCTGTCCAGAAACATATTATGTCTCCTTGATGGACAAATTGGCCAAATATCACCAGATAATCTTTTTAATATGAAGTTTTGTAACATCATGCTCTATATAATTACCTTTCTAGCATCTTTTATGAGTTTTTCGATTTGAGTTGCAGAAATGTCCCAATTAAATTATTTACTACTTGTTGTTCTGTTTTTCACAGATTCTGCCATGTTTTGCGTTTCCATTGTTTTGCAAATCCTAAGCTTACTTTTTATTTGCAAAAACCTTTTGGAAATCATTAGAAGCATTAGCTTTTCATGAAAATCTTTATTTCCAGCAGGTAATGAATTATTTTATTTAGGGTCGTAACCATTCTAATAATCTTATGATGAGTTTCGTATGAAGGGAGTTTTCAAGTATGCGATGGGAGGTGATGAAAGAAGATATAGGAGTGTCAAGTGCTCAAGCATCTAAGCTTGGGGATGCCCCCGTGCATCCCCTTCTCTATCAACAATCATTAGTTCATCCATCTCCATGCTATATTTTTATCACTTCATATGTTATGTGCTATGCTTGGAGCGTCCCGCTATTTGATTTTTAGTTATTTTAGTTTTTCTTGTTGTTCATAACAAGTCAGAATCGAGCCTACCTTGTTTGGGAGAGACACACACTGTGTTCCATTCTAGAACACAACATAGGTTTTCATGCTTATCTTTTTTGTGTGTTCTCTATCTTTCCGTAGCTACTGTCATCCTTAGCTCATAGTTTTCATGCTACTCTTTTTAAGATCTTTTATTTAGGTTGCTTTTAGAACTCTCTTGAGTTATCACGCTTATCTTGTTTAGAGAGTTGGCTCGTTGCACTGAGTTGTGTGTCTTGCATGAGTAGGTAATTGATGTTGCTATTTTAGTATAGTAGTAACTTGCAATAGTTTTGAGGTATTGATTTGAGTTATGTTTGGACTATTGGTGCTAAGAGCTTGAGCCTGTTAGTGATAAGTGTCGTATTTTGGGAAATCTATGTGTTTTTCAAAAAGTAAAAATTAGTTGAGAACTGTAGCTACTAAATTGATCGCTAACGTCTGGAGTGGTTGGAATATATAGAGTACCCTCATGTTACCATGAGTCGAGGATGCACAAGGATAACCAAACCCCCAAACACTCCTCCTGGGGGTCCTTGTCTCTTTGTGAATTTTCTAACTAGATAGAGAGTTACCGATAATAAGTGTATGAGTTCTTCAGACTAATGTGAGTATTCGATTGTCGGCACTTCCACCATCCATATTTTGCTAGCCTCTGCGGTACCGTGCATTGCCCTTTCTCACATTGAGAGTTGGTGCAAACTCTGTCGGTGCATCCAAACCCATGACATGATACGCTCTGTCATACATAAGCCTCATTATATCTTTCCCCAAAACAGCCACCATACCTACCTATTAAGGCATTTCCATAGCCTTTTCGAGATACATTGCCATGCAACATCCACCATCTCATGACTTGATCTTCATGTCATACATGCTTTTGCTTGATCGTAGAGCCGCATGATAGTTGGGCCTTGCCCCAATTATTTCTACATGACGTGTTAGTATCATTGCATATCCTGCTACACTGGCTGAGGCATACATTTGCATACATCATGATAGTTTTCACTTGTCTTTATGTTGAGTACTTCCTATAGAGTGTGATGATCTTCTTTTTATTCATGTAAAACATAGAGTGTTGCCCTTAAGTAAGAAAAAGATCCCAAAGAGGACACACAAAATATCCCAAAGAGGACAAATGAGAGATCAAAAAAAGAGCCAAAGAGGCTACAAAAAAAGAGAAAAAGAAAAAGAAATAAAAAGAGATAAGGGGGCAACACTATTATTCCTTTTGAAGATCCACACTCGTATTCCATTGCTATATTGGTACTACATAGAGATTATCATTCATGCATAACTATGTGAGGACCCTTACACTATAGAACTTGGCTTGCATATTAAGGACAGTAAAACTGAATTGTTTCCCAGCCCTCTCAGGCTTTCAACAATTTTGGCCGTCAGATCCTTTGTGTGGATCGTTTGTGACGTTGAATCGCTAAGTGGGCTAGCTGTCCTGGGGGGGCTGCTCCCGTGGAAAAATCGGTTCGACGTGGCTAACTGGACCTTAGCCCACAGGCCTGTCTCCCGCACAAAGCCCACAAAGCAAGTAGTGCGACAATTGGATGCGAGCATCTGCAACAACCCCACCGGCCGCCGCTACACGTTCGGGCTTTGGTTCACCCTATTCAAACAGCCTCTCGAGCATCCCCACAACCGGCGGCGAACATGGAGAGATGGATAAAATTGATCCAAACGTCAGCGAGCTGCGCCCGACGTTGCCTGGATCTCCTCATCGCCGACCACTCCACTACCACCGCTTCCTGCGAATCCTGCCTGACCACAGCAATGGCGATGACAATGATGATGGTTCACATCGGCCATGGTTGTGGGGGAGAAGGGAAGGCGGAGGAGGAAGACGTCGAGGCCAGACAAATCATCCACGGGCTCGGCTAACGACAACGCGTATGCCCTGGTGCCATCCCCTTGGTGGTGGGCGAGAATACTGAGATTGTAAGATCCGAACACTTAAGCTTCTACCTAAAGATTCTACTGAATTTGTTCTATCTTTTTAGATTAAACATGAGTATATTAAGCATGAATGAATGCGTGCAACACTCCCATTTTTTGGTAGAACCTTTTGCATTAAGTGTGCTTTTCCATCCACAATGAGCATATTTCCATGCCTTCTGTGAAGGTTTGCCGATATTTGAGTATGATTTTTCAGGATGATTATAGTGTTTGGGAGATTTTGGTCCCTAACAATGCTGCGTGAGTTTGCCGAAGGTGACACCACGTGGAACCGGCGTCCACAGACAGCTCCTGTACATGGGTAGGTGGACGCACTTCCTTGGCGTCGACCTATCTCGCGGTCATAGGGCGAACCCTAGGTGCCACCGCCATGACCTCGTGGTCGTGACTCCTCGCGGCGCCGATGACCACCCTCCGGTAACCAAGCTTGTGTCGACTTCGCCTACAGGTATGTTCTCGCACCTCTCTCCCTTTCTGTTGCGCCACCGCTAGCTACTATATGGAGGTGTGACATCTTATTTTCAGGGTGTCAATTGGGCGGGCATAGTGCACTTCGACGCTAAGACGCGATGCAGGACGGGTACACAAACAATGGAGCCGAAGGTGTTCTGAAGAGCTGGGTATTTTTGTCGGTAAACGGGTGTGTGACGTAGGGAAGGGGATGTGAGCGTTTTCTAACCATGTACAGTAGTTTATCTGAAGGGTATACAAGAGATTTCCTGTTACTTCAACATTTTATCTCGAATGCATGGACCGCTAGAGGGCTATAGCCTGTAGGCCTAGGATGCACAACGGAATTGCAAATTGTGATGATACGAAAATAGGGATCATTTCCATCACCTTAAGAACTGCATCTTGTACCGTAACTGCATTCAGTATTGTTTTAAAGAAAACTGAATTCAGTACTGATGGTTAAGCTGTGCATTAATATTCCTATTTTTTTGTGATGCAGTTAAGCAACTGCTTTCTTGTCTGCATGAAAGATGATACCATTGACGGACTTTATGATGCTTTCTCGGTATGCGTTTCCATAAACAAATCTGCTCGAGGCATCATCTCGCAATTCACAATGTTTAAGCTACTAGCAGTTACATTCGAGGAACAAATGAAACTTCTAATTGAATTATCCTCACGGGGCGTGTTTTCGGTGATACTGCACGCTGTGTTGATCAAGGTGGGGTAAAGAGAAAAGTTAAGTAGCATTAGTTGGTTGGACCCAATCTACATATTCTTAATGGTTGCTCACAGATTCCTATATTTTAGGTGCATTTGCTATATATTTGGATCCTTGGCATGCTGGTATTTATGAGTTCCTTGATATGAGAAAGAAGAACGATCGAAATGTAAACATTCTAGAAGTACGACGTAACACACTTTTAGGCAGAGATACTAGAAACCGATTACCAGTTTGGATTTACCTTTTTGGCACCGGATCACCACACTCATGCTATTGATATCTTTGTCCATTTATCAGGAACAGTGATTTAGAATGGGAAAACCATTTTAATTAATTTGAATCAATTATTTATTTACAATTAGTTGTTCATGTTTTTTTTATTATCTCCTGTACTTTTAGTTGTTCAACTACTCCATATCTGCTTGTCTATTGTATATTGTAAGAGGGTGATAACACAAGTGAATCTCTCAAACTAATTAGGTGTGATGCTTCGCACCTGCCTGATACAGTTTGTTTGGTTTGGTAAGGCCCTCAAGCATTTTAGAACCTACAATTACAAAATTATTCTTGTCTTTGTTTTCTATTCATTGCATAGCTATCAACTTGTCAGAATCATTGAAACAAAAGCAAGGCTAACAAGGAATAGTAATTGATAGAATATGCGTGGTTCGTGAATCATGATAAACGGCACCTATTATCACCCATTGCTATTAAATTTGAGCATCAACCAGAAATAAGGTGATATAGACAAAGTGCAGAGTTTTTTCAATCCCTCTTTAATTACTTCTGGTCATGAACCATTTGGTTTTAAAGTGCGAAATATTGCGTTGGCGAGATTCCTTGTCTAACCGAACAATATCTTTGTCATATGAGTAATTTTTTATTCCAAACCATGCAATTAGAGGATTCATAAGTGCTCGCCAGGGAGACCCTATGTATGTCCATGATAGCAACTCTCTTGCAATTAACATCTAAGAAAACTTCTCTTGCTGGAAGGGACGGAGATAGGAATTTTATTAATGGGGAGCCAATGAAACATGTAAAGCAGTAGAGGGGTCATACATAAGAATTTAAATATCAAATAATTAACTCACATAGTATTTAGAGGTAGCTTGAAAAACTTTTGCAGTGTGTGTGGGGGGGGGGCATGGCCCCAGCTTGCCCCTGTTGACTCTGTCCTATTTCTAGCCCAAGTCGCAATTCACTGTGCTCTATTTATCATGTGATGTGTAATGTGAGTATGGTGTCTCTGGGTGGTCTGCCTTTTCGTGCAGTTAGGGTGTGTGATGTCGAAGCATTGTATGAGTTGTTCAAGAAATCAGTAATGTTGTGGTACATGCCGGGCTGATTACCAAGGTTAGTGGATAAACACTCATCTCTTTATTAAAATAAAAAATATATACTTTGTCGTTCTGTCTGGTTCATGTTTGTGTATATGACGGGTAATGAATAACATGAGATGTGATGCTTTTATGTTGACATGGTGCATCTAGCACTTTTCAAGACCAGTAAGACTGAGAGTTTGTTTGCTGACCATGTAAGTCCACATTGCACGTGTGCACACATTTGCTCTTTGTATTATACAATGAAAGTTTCTCTTGTTTTTGGTTTTTTTTGTATTCTAATGTAATTACTATGGAATCATTTCACTCCTGTTTTTGGCATATTACTCGGACTTTGGAGATAAACAACACACTGTTTAACATTCCTTAGGGATCATATACATGATCCATGGCAAACACATCTGCCTAATTGTAGAATCTTGGAGATCATCGATAGTGGACGGGATTTGAGGTAACAATTAAGTTGGAATTTGGTTTTCCTTTCTACGTTATTTTTCCCATTTTCATTAGAGTATTTCACTCATATTACGTTTATTTTTTAGCATGGCCTTTGATCTACTACATTTCATGTAGTAAATAGTGTCTCCCATAAAAACGTCAGCCTACAGACTTCTAATTAGAAGCTTGGAATGTGTAGTATTTAATTGTGTACTACATCTGCCTAGCATGTTGCTCAAGAATTGTATGCGGACCTTCTTAAATGTGTAGTATTTTGTCTCAGGGAAGTTTTTGTAGGACCTACACTAATTGTAGTCAAATTGCTTTTATATTTTGTGCTTGTGTTTTATTATAGCTAGCACCAAACAATTAGTGTTTATTAAGTGGTTTCCTTATGATTTTGTTATTTTTAGCACACAGGCCATTATAATGCATGAAGTATTGAATTGAGAGATTAGTGCCATATTGACCATATCTCTCCCAAATATGTGCAATGTTCGTTAACATAAAATGATGGCTATATTGTTCTTTTTGAAATAGAATAGAAAGATGAAATACCTTTATGACCTACGTATATTTTTGGAAATTACTACCATTCTTTTGGAAGAATAGACGGGTGCAGCAATGCGTGCCATCAGTGATCTAGTTCCAATGATGAGCCTCCTCAAATGAGCTCTAGGTCTTCATGAGGGAACAAGTTGGATGCACCCCCACTAGTTCCATTGGAGAGCTTACTTTAGCTCATATGTGCATCCATTACATCGAAATCCCTACTCCTCGCATCATATCTATCATTTGGCTTTCTCTCGCCTATAGTTGTCCTCATTGATGTGAGCCTTTCACACCTTTTTGTCTTCCTTCCCCATCATTATTCTATTTACCATCCTAACTGCCAACATATCTTGCTTAGGCTCATCCATCGCATGAGTGCTCAAAATCGAAAGGGAGAGTATCATTTTGACTTGTGCCTGACTAGTGGTCTGGGGATGAGTCAAAATAAGATTCCGAAGGAGACCAAGTGAGAAATTTTAGTAGATTGAGTTATCAATTAAAAAAAATATTTGATGATCTCAACCCATCTCCCACTTCTTGCACGCAAACACCATTTGGAGACACTCAAGTCACGGATAGCGAGAGGTCTTGCACCTTTATGTTCTTACTTTGCTAAACTCAATACTAGATATAGAATCTTGCTTGTTATTATCTTGACTTGAATTGCATATCTTATTTGCTTTACTGTGAAGTTCTTATATGTGTGTTAGCATGTCACCACATAAATTATTGTGTTATCATTAATCTACTAGAGGACGAGCAAAAATTACGCTTGGGGATGTTGAACGTCCCAAACGTATCTATAATTTCTGCTTGTTCCATGATCTTTTGGGTGACATTGTTATATGTTTTGCTACTCTTTTTATATCATTTTACACATATTTGGACTAACCTACTGTCGGGACCCCGATCCTAAGCCATAGGAATCCAGCCTGTAACACATCGCATCCCTTTGCGGTCTCACGCACGGTTAACCCCACGACTGCCACCTTACCTTAGACAGGACCGTTTGCGCCTTTTGACTCACGTATGCATTTGTGTCGCTAGCATTCCAATGTCAAAGAACCTGGGTCTACATAACTAGTCATAAACTCAACTGGATCAACTGTACAGAGACAGACATACATAACCCAGCAAAGCAGGTGTCGGTCATCACCGAGTGTAGACAAGTCGTAGAAAGCTACAAGGACTCCATTACACCGCGTGACATTTCCCCGTAGGGACAGACACAATAGCTGAGAACGATACATGCCGGTCAACCAATGTGTCCGGAGCAGTAGCGAACTACCAAGGCTCGTTGGAAGCACAAAGGGGCATTTCTCTGTATAGAGAGCTACTAAGGGCATACAACTAGGTGTCGAATCCCATACATATCACAATGCATCACACGTACGCATGACATACTCGATATGCATAGATACAACAATGGCATCACAACATAACCATACAACAACACAACATTTATTTAGAAGACTCAGAAGAGTCTTGCATAATATGTTCATACAGGTAGGGGTCACATGACCGGACACTCAAGTCATACAAGAAGAGTCATACAAACCAGCCAAAGCATTAAAGGTGTCTGAGTACAGACAGTTGAAAGGAAAAGGCATAAAGCCTGACTATCTACAGATCCCTTCTGAAAGGTCGTAGCTGGGACAACAGCTACTCGTCATCATCGAGGTCTAGATAGAACCCACCTGTACGCTCGTGCGTACGCTCTGCAACATCTATTAAGCAAACATGAGTACAGAAGTACTCAGCAAGACTTTACAACGGATCTATCTACCCATGCACATGTATCAATAAAGGGGGTTGTGGGGTTACATGCAGCAAGCCAACTTTGAATCTTGGCTAGACTAAACTAAAATTTTGAATAGTTTTAAACAACTTTGATAAGTCCTACACGAGTCCACTACCACCACAACAATACAATATCATGGATTCCTATCCGTCTCCCTATGGAGATGCCATACATGATACTCACAGTTATCTTGACACTTTTATGAGTAGCCATTAAAGTTATTTATGAACAACATATGTCTCCAAATAGTCCATATCCGCGGACGCGGCTATTCGAATAGATCATAACCCTGCAGGGGTATTCTTCTTCACACACGCTCTCGCCACTTACCGCCATGTGCACGTCATGCACCTCGACAACCTTCAAGCGGAAGACGGGCGAGGGAGTCGACCACGACCGTTAACCACGCTAATACCTAGTCCAGCTTTATCGCCTATTTGAGAGTGAACCTGCATGGAAGTCCGGCCGAGGTTTCCAATACGGCCCCAAATGATGTGCGCATGGTTCCCAAGACCACCATCCGGGTGCCACTTGGTACACCGTGCCACTGCCTACCACATCATAGCCCACCTCTACGGTCAGCACTATGCACGGCCTCCATCATGACTATAAACACCAGAAACTACTTGCAACTCCTCGACCGAGTACTATGGGATTAATAAGCCGAGAGGGTCAATTAAGTATCCGAACGTGTGGTAGTATCTAGTCTTGGATTACATCCATGGAACTCAGTTCCTAAGGACGGTTCCAATGAAACAACCCGCCATGTACTCCTACATAGCCTTTCATCAGTACCTTTACCAAATCAGGTTCCACACTTATACTTTGTCACTAGAACTCATTCATCCATTCCTGTTCATCACCTAGATGAAACAGACGTGACACAACTCTAGGCATAGCAAGCATAGCAGGATAAGATACATCATGGCTCAAGCAACTACCAGGTATGCTAGGTTGCAAGGTTTGGCTATTTACTATGACAATGACAAGTCATGCAAAGGAATAGATTCAGCTACCGAAGTAAAGAATTTGAAATATTTGTCCTAATGCAGTAAGGGGGAGCATGAGCAAGAACATGGGATTATATCGGGATGATCAAAAGGGTGCTTGCCTTGTTGCTCAGCAGAGGGGTTAAAACGTCAGTCGGATATTCAGATGTATCTAGAAGGGTGGAGCCTACCGAAACAATAACGACAATCAATAACATTCATGTGCAACAATATGATGCATCACCATGGCATGAAATGAAATGTAACATGAACTAGTGTGGCTATCAACACCTTAGTATGAATCTGATTTGAATTCAAATTCAAATTCTATTTAAAATGGGACATTTATTAAATTCCTTTAATTTATTTGACCCGATGCTGTTTCATAACTTTATTTGTTATGCATTAAAGTAGCACCATTATGTTCATTGAATTTTTCTGATCAATTTACATATATTATTTGCCAAATTTGGAGTTATATTTAATTTTCTATGAATTTCCAAAGTTTTGCACTTAGTCTGGAATTATTACAAAACAGAAATAGTATTACTGCATCAACATGACATCAGGAGGTCAATCTGGCCGTTGAAAGTCAAACCTGACTAGTGGGACCCACTGGTTAGTGACTCTGGCTAGATTTTAATTAAACTTTAAGTTAATTAGCTAGCTAATAGAGTCAGGTCCACATGTCGGTGACTCATTAGGGTTTTAATTAATTAATATTTTCATTAACTTAAACTTAACTACTCAGGGGCTGGCCCCACGTGTCATGGGCCCACGGGGGTCAAATCCACTGGCGATGGGGTCAAACCCACCGGCGGCGAGCCTCCGGTGACTCCAGGGATGGCGGAGGGCATCAGAAATGCTGCTCTGGGGACCAAATGAGTGGCGGAAGGCACTAGAAGAACGGCCACTCATCCGCGAGTTCATTTTTGCTAGTCTTAGGGGTTGAAACGGCCGGAGATGACGCCGACGATGAGCTCGGTGGCTGCCGGAGCTCGGGCAATGCCGAGGTCATGTATACAGAGCGCTAAAGGGTCGAGGTTTGGCTCCTATAACATCTACACGACACACTGAAGCTGATGGTGGTCTCGGATGGACCAACACATCATCGGAACAACACCGGCAACGAGCTCCCTCGACGGATCTCATCGGGCTCCGGTGGAATCGGGCGCTAGGGAATGGAATCGACGGGGAAAAGAGGGGGAAAATCATCCTAAGCTCACAGGGGTTGCAGAGATGTCGAGAGCGGGCTCGGGGATGGACTGGATAGGGAGAACAATGGCGGCGAGCGGCGGCGATCCGAGGAAGAAGACGACAACGTTGAGGCGTTGCAGGGCTCGAGGGCTTGTTTCCTTTGGCGAGGGCGACGTGCTCGATGAGACGGATAGGAAGGCGTGCTCGGGGAGGCTTGCGGAGGCCAAGGACGACGGCGACCTCGAGCTCAAGCTCGGCTCTAATGGCGGCCGAGAGAGAGGGGAGCAGGAGAGCGAATGAGGAGAGGGAGAGAGCTGGAATGGGTTCGGGAGGCTTATACCATCGCGGCCAGCACGACGAAGAGGCCAGGCAGGCACTCAGGTGCGTGGCCGCGCCGGAGCAAGCGGCGGCCACCTCCTGCTGCCGACTGGCAAGGGGAAGATGACACGGAAGAAGATGGGCTCGGCCAAGGTAAGCAACAGATAGTCTTTTTTCCATTTCTACTTTCTATTTTAACCTTTCTTACATTTGTTTCATTTTATTTTTGGCTCCAAACTATTCCTAAAATAGTAAAAATTATGTTGGGGTGTTATTTGAATTATATCCAAGCCTAATTCAACATTTTATAATAACTAGAGATATTTAAAACCCCTTAATTGAGTATTATCAGTGCCTTTTGTGGTTTAAATAAAATGCCAAATGTATTTTGGAAATAAGTTCCACCCCATAATTATTGTTTCCAATATTTATCAAAAATGATGGACTTTTATGAAGGCCATTTTGAGTTCATTGATTTATCACAATTTTGAATTGGGTGGAATATGGAGGTGCTAGGGTTTATCTTTGATTTTTCTATTTCATTTTTAATGCAAGAATAAAACATGAGCACATCCTTGCTAATCATCAAATGGTAGCTAGGGATGTGACAACTCACCCCCACTCAAAAGAATCTCGTCCCGAGATTTGGAAGTCGTCGGGAATAGCGCGGGATACTCAAGTCGGAGACGGTCCTCTCTTTCCCATGTTGCCTCTTTCTCCGAATGATTTGACCATTGAACTTTAAGAAACTTGAGGTTTCGACGTCGAGTGGTACGCTCAGCTTGATCCAGAATACGAACAGGGTATTCTCGGTATGAAAGGTAATCTTGGAGATCAAGCGTTTCGTGGTCCACTTCACAGATAGGATCCGAAAAGCAACGCCTGAGTTGCGAGACGTGGAAAACATCATGAACCTTGGAAAGATGTGGAGGAAGTTCCAATTGGTAGGAAACTTCTCCTCGTTTGGCAAGAATGCGAAAAGGAGTAATGTAACGAGGAGCCAATTTGCCTTTGATACCGAAGCGATGGGTACCCTTCAAAGGTGTAACCCGAAGGTAAGCCTTCTCATCAACTTCAAAGGTCACAGCCTTATGACGACGATCATATTGGCTCTTTTGACGAGATTGGGCTATTTTAAACTTTTCACGAATAATGCGAACTTGCTCTTCTGCTTCCTGGATCATATCCGGACCAAAGAGTTGCCTCTCTCCGATTTCTGACCAATTAAGAGGTGTTCGACATCTTCGTCCATAGAGAACTTCGAAAGCGGATTTGCCCAAGCTTCATTGATAATAAGCAATTTCGGCGAATGGGAGGCACTTCTCCCAATTCATACCGAATGATATAACACAAGCTCGGAGCATATCCTCTAAGATTTGATTCACTCTTTCTACTTGACCACATGATTGAGGATGGAAAGCAGTGCTAAAAGATAGATGAGTCCCCATGGCATTCTAAAAACTTTCCTAGAAACGAGAAGTAAAAATACTTCTACGATCTGAGTTAATCTCCAGAGGGACACCATGAAGAGACACTATTTGAGAGATATATAACTCTGCTAGCTGGCTAGCTGTTATACTCTCATGAACTGGAAGAAAATGAGCTACTTTGGAAAGTCGGTCAATGACCACAAAGATAACAGTATTTCCTTTCCTGGTCTTGTGAAATCCATACTAACTTTATCCCATTTCCATTAAGGAATAGCTAAGGGTTGAAGGGTGCGAGCAGGCCTTTGATGTTCCTCTTTAACTCGACGACAAACGTCGCAGTTAGCAACGAAAACTCAGCAATTTCTCTCTTCATCCTAGTCCACCAAAACCTCTGGCGTAGGTCCTGATACATTTTAGTGCTACGAGGATGAATGGTGAGAGGAGAATCATGAGCCTTCTTAAGGATCAACTGCCGCAGACGTTTCCTCTTAGGAACCACTAAACGGTTCTGGAAGAACAGGACACCTTGATCATTAGTAGAGAAATCCCTAGCGTTTTCGCTAGCAATATTCTCCTTGATCCGGGATATACCCTTATCATATGTCTGCACAGCTATGATTTGATCCCTAAGAGTAGGTTTCGCCACCAGGGTAGAAAGGAATCCTTGAGGAACAATGTGGAGTTTAACTACCGAAATTTCTCATAGAGACGTGGTTGACCTCGTTGTAACATCAAATTGTTACAATAAGACATACGACTTAGTGCATCAGCAATAACATTGGCCGTCCCCGGGGTGTAAGTTATCCCTAAGTCGTAATCTGTGATCAACTGAACCCATTGTCTTTGCCTGAGATTCAAATCCGGCTGGGTGAAGATACATTTCAGACTTTGGTGATCAGTGAATATTTTGCAACGATTACCAAGAAGGTAATGTTGCCATGTTTTTATGCACGCACTACAGCTGCAAGCTCAAGATCATGTGTGGGATAATTATCCTCATGTGGACGCAACTGTCGAGATGCATATCAATCACATGACAATCCTGCATGAGAATGCAACCTAATCCTTCTCGCGAGGCGTCGCAATAGATAACAAAGTACTTAGAGAAATCTGGTGGTAGCAACGCAGGTGCAGAAGTTAGGCGTCTTTTCAGTTCCTGAAAGCTATGCTCACACTGTGGTGTCCACTCAAACTTTTATTCTTTCTCGAGGAGTTTAGTTAGAGGCTTCACAACCTTGGAGAAGTTCTCGACAAAGCGGCGACAATAGCTCGCTAGACCAATAAAACTCCTAACTTGCTTAACCGATTCAGGTTGAATCCAATCAAGGTCAACTTGAACTGTCTCGGGATTGACAGCAATACCCTTACCAGAGATTATGTGGCCTAGATATGTCACTTCTGGTATCCAAAATTCACATTTTGAAAACTTGGCATAAAGGCGATGCTCTCGAAGTTTCATCAATACCAGCCTTAGATGCTCGACATGTTATTGTTCGTTCTTCGAGTAGATGAGAATATCATTGAGGTATAACATGAAGAATTTATCCAAATACTCCATGAAGATTGAATTCATCAAGTGAGAGAAGGTGGCTGGGGCATTGGTTAAACCGAAGGACATAACGGTGTACTCGTATTGGCCATAACGAGTGACAAAGGCCGTTTTTGGAATGTCCCCGTTCTTGATCTTGATTTGATGGTATCCCAACCTCAAATCCATTTGGAGAAGACTGAGGATCCAGAGAGCTGATCATACAGATCGTTAATCCTAGGGAGCAGATACTTGTTCTTTATGGTGACCAGATTAATTGGTCGATAATCTACAACCATCCGGTCCAATCCATTTTCTTCTCGACGAAGAGGACGGGACAAGCCCAAGGGGAAGAGCTAGGACGAATGAAACCTTTATTCAAGGCCTCATCTAGTTGTTTCTTAAGTTTGCCTAGCTCTAAGGGTGCCATCTTATAGGGTCTTCTGGCTATTGGGATAGTTCCTGGAACAAGATCTATCACCAACTCTACATCTGGCAGTTCTTCTGGAAAACATCCGGAAAGTCACGGACTACCGGAATGTCTTCAAGTTCTCGAAGAGGACTAGCATTGAGCGAATAGAGTTGGCATTTGGCAACTCGAGTTGAGACATTAACTATCTCACCCGAGGAATGGGTAAGATGAACATTCCTACTATGGGTATCAATCTTGGCGTAATGAGCTCACATCCAGTCCATACCCACGATGATATTGATATCTGAGGAATTTAGGGCTATCAATGATGCTAGAAAAACTAGCCTGTCTACTGGGATTTCATTGTCATAGCTTTTCCTAGAAGTTTGCCATTTACTACCAGGGGTTTGGACAACTAATGGGATTGGCATATCACAAAAGGACATGTTATGCAACTACGCATAACTTTCCGAAGTGAAGGAATGAGACGATCCAGTGTCAAAAAGAACAGACGCTGGGTGATGATTGACAAGGAGCGTATCCAAAATGACGCCGGGATCCTCTGCAGCTTCTTCTGCTGAGACATAATTCATGCGGCCATGCGCAGGAGTTGGCGTCACATAATATGCTTTGCCCGGCTTGCATTGCCCAACAGACTTCCTAGGTTTCTTGGCAGCTATATTCTGAGGACACTCTCGTGAATAGTGCCCTGGTTCTCCAGACTTGTAATAGATCACCTGATTGGCACGTGGTGCAGCATTGCTAGCTGGACCACCATAGGTCTTTGCGGGAGGGTTGTCTGGTTCGTTTGAGGCACCACATAGGATGGCATCGGGGTATATCTTGGCAGTAGAGAGCTATTCGGGACCCACAACCAACGCTTTGGAAACGCCGAACCGGATGAGGAGACAGAGTCGTAGGAGTGCTTCTTCGTGGCTTCATAGTCGGTATGACCAGTCACGGCACTGATCGCCTTGTTGACAAGAGCTTGGAAACTTGTACATTCATGAGGGTGCAGGTCACAACGAAGTTCGGGGCTCAGACCCTGGCGGAATCTTGCTTGCTTCTTAGCATCAGTTGACACCTCTTCAGTTGCCTAGCGAGCGAGGTTACCAGACTCGCGGCTATAAGCATCCACGGTCAACTTTCCCTGAGTGAAGGCACATAATTCATCTCTCTTACGGTCCATCAAACCCTCTGGGATCTGGTGCAGACGGAAGGCTGTACTGAAATCTGCCCATGTGGCTGCTGGTCCGGCAGGACGCATAGCTTCAAAATTCTCCCACCACAGATTGGCGGGGACTTCCAGAAAGTATGCAGCGAAGATCACCTTGTCAGCCTTGGAAACATCGACACAACGTATCTTGCGCGATATACTGCACAACCAATCATCAACGTCGAGAGGATCGACGGAGTGATGGAACTTCAGGGGATTTAACTTCACAAAGTCATTGAGGGACACTGCGTCATTTCACGGCCGACGAGCCGTATTTTTTTCAATACGTTCTAGCAGACGGTTGGTCTCTCGCTTGTTTCTTTTCGCCTTGAGCATAACCTCCGCCAGAGAAGGCGGGTCAGGCAGTTCCTTCTGTGCTGCCTGATTACCTTCTCCCTGCTCATGGCTAGGGGCACGGTTCTGCGTGGTAAACACCATCCTGGCAAACAAACTCACAGTTTAGACTAGATCAACAACATTACTAAATATGGATTAAGAATGCACTGAACACATGGAATGCGGAAATGAACATCCAAACAACATGGTAACAAGCAAACTGCTATATACACACCATGGTTCATACACACCATTACATAGTTCAGTACAACCTCAAACTGAAGGGCAAACTACTGAAAAGATGACACTACTCATCAGAGGCTTTCCAAGCTTCCTATACATTATTTATCTATGCCTCCGGAGCTCATCTCACAACATAGTCATACTCCACAAGACACAGGACTATGGAAGTACAACTACTACCATACTACTCTTCCACTCACGAGTTCAATCATCCGCAAAGAACATCTCATAAAGGTTGCCTCCATGGCCTGGGAGCTGAACCTGAGGATCAGGAAATACTCAAGCCTGAGACCCCTGGGAACCGAAAGGACACGGGTGTGGCCTTGGTCGCCTGACTGGTGGTAGTAGAGGTCCCCGAAGAGGGGTGACACCTCCTATAGCAGGCCAGTCAAGATGAGCTGGAAGATGAGTCCTAACGGGGTTCAACATATCCATATCCCCATAACTTGTCTGAACTACAAGTGCCAGCTGTGTCAAGGCTGTCCACAAATGGGAACGAGTAGCATAGAGCTCCATCCTAAGGGCACGAGCATCTCTCTCTCTCTATTCTCTAACATCTCAGTGGTAGACTGCAACAGCGGATCCTCCAAAGAGGAATCAAAGTATTCCCCACTGAGGTATCCTTCTTCTCCTGGCTGAGAAGCGGGAACATAACAGAACTCTGAATTCTACAGCAGTGCATGTCTGGCTCTCATGATGGTCAACATTGAATAGGCAGCATCTTGTACCGCCATGTCAACAGTAACCCCCAATTCATAAGACCAATGGATCGGCTCCTCGGCTCCAGGGTAATCTGGGAATACCCTAACAGTGCACAGGTAGTGACTCTGGTTGAATCCCGGTACTGCTCCTCCACTGTATACTCTAGGTACCAGTGGTAACCGGCTACTGACATCATCCTGACCAGCATGGTCGTGTGATCCGACACATCAATGTACCTAGTCAGACGGACCACCTGACGAGAAGGGCGGCCAGGCATCTGAAATAGAGAGTAATGCAAAAGGCATTTGAGCTCTGGAGACAAAATTGGGCAGCATAACGGCTGTAAATGCTCAAAAATAGTTTGACAACCCACAAAAGATAGGATAGCATAACCACTCAACTATTAAGTTCATTTCCATGGTCATAAAATACTTATTTTCTTCTCTTTGAAACAAAATAAAAACTCGGAGTAACTCTCGAACCGTTTCCCTACAATCTACCGAATAGTAACACGCGATCCTGAGAGATAGATAAGTAACCTAGTTCTTAATCCCCATAGAAAAGACGAGGATGACCAAAATATAACGACTTAAGAAGAGAAGCAAGAGCCTTACGTCCCCTTCCACAAACAATTCCCTTATATATATAACTAAAGCATTTCTAGACTCAACTTCGACCAGTTTGGTTTGGTAATCCTACAATCAGTCAGGATCTGATAGCAACACTGTTGGGACCCCGATCCTAAACCATAGGAATCCAGCGTGTAACACATCGCATCCCTTTGCGGTCTCACGCATGGTTAACCCCACGGCTGCCACCTTACCTTAGCCGGTACTGTTTGCGCCTTTTGACTCACGTATGCATTTGTGTCGCTAGCATTCCAATGTCAAAGAACTCGGGTTGACATAACTAGTCATAAACCCAAGTGGCTCAAGTGTACAGAGACAAGCATACATAACCTAGCAAAGCAGGTGTCGGTCATTAGCGAGTGTAGACGAGTCATAGCAAGCTACAAGGACTCCAATACACCGTGTGACATTTCCCCATAGGTACAGACACAAAAGCTAAGAAGGATACATGTCGGTCAACCAATGTGTCCGGAGAAGTAGTGAACTACCAAGGCTCGTTGGAAGCACAAAGGGGCATTTCTCTGTATAGAGAGCTACTAACGGCATACAACTAGGTGTCGAATCCCATACATATCATAGTGCATCACACGTACGCATGACATACTCGATATGCATAGATACAACAATGGCATCACAACATAACTATACAACAACACAACAATTATTTAGAAGACCCAGAAGAGTCTTGCATAATATGTTCATACAGGTAGGGGTCACATGAACGGACATTCAAGTCATACAGGCACAGTCATACAAACCAGTGGAACCATTAAAGTTTTCTGAGTACAGACAGTTGAAAGGAAAAGGCATAAATCCTGACTATCTACTGATCCCTTGTGAAAGGGGCCAGGTCGTAGCTGGGACACCAGCTACTCGTCATGATCGAGGTCTAGATAGAACCCACCTCTTGGCTCGTGGGTATCCTCTGCAACTTTTATTAAGCAAACATGAGTACAAAAGTACTCAGCAAGACTTTAGAACGGATCTATCTACTCATGCACATGTATCAATTAATGGGGTTGTGGGGTTACATGCAGCAAGCCAGCTTTGACTCTTGGTTAGACTAAACTACAATTTTGAATAGTTTTAAACAACTTTGATAAGTCGTACACGAGTCCACTACCACCACAACAATACACTATCATGGATTCCTTTCTGTCTCACTACGGAAATGCCATACATGATACTCACACTTATCTTGACACTTTTATGAGTAGCCATTAAAGTTATCTATGAACAAAATATGTCTCCAAATAGTCCATATCCGCGGACGCAACTATTCGAATAGATCATAACCCTGCAGGGGTATACTTCTTCACACACGCTCTCCCCACTTACCGCCATGTGCAGGTCATGCACCTCGGCAACCATCAAGTGGATGCCCAGCGAGGGAGTCGGCCACGACCGTTAACCACGCTAATACCTAGTCCAGGTCTATCGCCTATTTGGGAGTGAACCCACACGGATGTCCGGCCGAGGTTTCCGGTACGGCCCCAAACGATGTGCGCAGGGTTCCCAAGCCCACCATCCGGCTGCCACTTGGTATACCATGCCACTGCCTACCGCATCATAGCCAACCTCTAAGGTCAGCACTATGCATGGCCTTGCTACGGCAACAAAAGTTCTTCCCCAGGAGTGGTGCCAGAGATCCTTCTGTCGTCTCTTGGGCTTGCGTTGGTTCTTCCCTTGAAGAGGAAAAGGTGATGTAGCACATGAGCAGTAAGTATTTCCCTCAGTTTGAGAACCAAGGTATCAATCCAGCAAGAGAATCTCGTCAAGTCCAGAGTATCTGCGCAAACACAAATCAGCTTGCACCCAACGCTTTAAAGGGGTTGTCAATCCCTTCAAGATTGTTTGCATAGTGAGATCTAAAGGCGGAAAGTGCAACGAAGTAAAAAGGGTAAGGCTAAAAATATGGTGTGGAGGAGACCCTGTGGGCCATAGTGTTCACTAGAGGCTTCTCTCAAAATAGCAAGTATTACGGTGGGTGAACAAATTACTGTCGAGCAATTGATAGAACCGCGCAAAGTCATGACGATATCTAAGGCAATGATCATACATATAGGCATCACGTCCGAGACAAGTAGACCGATACTGTCCGCATCTACTACTATTACTCCACACATCGACCGCTATCCAGCATGCATCTAGTGTATTGAGTTCATGACGAACAGAGTAACGCCTTAAGCAAGATGACATGATGTAGAGGGACAATCTCAAACCAATGATGAAAACCCCATCTTCTTAGCCTTGATGGCAACAACATGATGCGTGCCTCGCTACCTCTTCTGTCACTGGGTGAGCTCACCGCACGGTATGAACCCAAAACCAAGCACTTCTCCCATTGCAAGAATCATAGATCTAGTTGGCCAGAGAAAACCCACAACTCGAAGAGAATTACAAGGATATGAAATCATGCATAAGAGATATCAGGAGAAACTCAAATAAGATTCATAGATAATCTGATCATAAATCCACAATTCATCGGATCTCGACCAACATACCGCAAAAGAAGATTACATCGGATAGATCACCACGAAGATCATTGAGAACTTTGTATTGAAGATCCAAGAGATAGAAGAAGCCATCTAGTTACTAGCTATGGACCCGTAGGTTTATGGTGAACTACTCACGCATCATCCGAGAGGTCATGGTGTTGATGAAGAAGCCCTCCGTATCCAAATCCTCCCTCCGGCAGGGCACCAGAACGTGCCCCAGATGGGATCCTGCGTAGAAAGAAGCTTACGGCGGCGGAAAAGTACTTTCGATGATCTCTTGATTTTTTGTGGAATTTTTGGGGATATATAGGCGCAAAACCTAGGGCAAAGGAGGTCCAGGGGGCCCACAAGCCTGGGGGCCGCGGCCTCCCCCTAGCCGCGGGGTGGGGGCTTGTGGGGCCCCTCGGGACCCCCTGCCTTGGCTCTCAAGTCTCCTAATCTTCATCCGTTACGGAAAAAATCTTTTCGGGGATTTTATTCCGTTTGGACTCCGTTTCAAATTCTCCTTTGAAAGGGGTCAAAAACATGGAAAAAACAGGAACTGGCACTTGGCACTAAGTTAATAAGTCAGTCCCAAAAAATATATAAAATTCAGACAAAACATCCAAAGTTTGACAAGATAATAGCATGAAACCATCAAAAACTATAGATACGTTGGAGACGTATCAAGCATCCCCAAGCTTAACTCCTGCTCGTCCTCGGGTAAGGAAGTGATAAAGAATGAATTTTTGATGTGGAATGCTACCTAGCATAGTTGTCCTTTGCAACTTCTTTCACGTGACATGAATGTTCAGATCCGTAAGATTCGAAACAATAGTTTGCTATTGACATGCAAACAATAATACTTTAAGCAAACTAGCAAAGTAATCATGAACTTTCAAAATAACAAGGCCAAGGAAACTTATCCCTACAAAATCATATAGTCTGGCTATGCTCCATCATCCTCACACAACTAATGTAAATCATGCACAACCCCGGTATTGGCCAAGTAATTGTTTTCACACTCTTACTTTCTCAAACTTTTTATAACTATCACGCAATACATGAGCGTGAGCCATGGATATAGCACTAAAGGTGGAATAGAGTGTGGTGGTGGTTGTGAGACAAAAAGGAGGAGATGGTCACATTGACTCGGCGTATCAAAAGGCTATGGAGATGCCCATTAATAGATATCAATGTGAATGAGTAGGGCTTGCCAAACAAGAGATGCACTAGAGCTATAAGTATGTGAAAGCTCAAAAGGAGAACTAGTGGGTGTGCATCCAATTTGCTTGCTCACGAAGACCTAGGGCAATTTTGAGGAAGCCCATCATTGGAATATACAAGCCAAGTTATATAATAAACATTCCGACTAGCATATGGCAGTGACAAAGCAAGAGGCTGTCAATCATGAAGAACATGGTGCTATTATGAAGCACAAGTGTGGAAAAAGATAGTACCATTGTCCCTTCTCTCTTTTTCTCTCTTATTTTTTTTAGCTCTTAGGCCTCTTTTTTTATTTTTTTATTTGGGCACTTTGGCCTCTTTTTTTATTTCCTCACATGGGACAATGCTCTAATAATGATGATCATCATACTTTAATTTACTCACAGCTCAAAGCTTAGAATGATGATGACTCTATAGGAAATGCCTCCGACAGTGTACCGGGATGTGCAACAATCTAGCTTGGCGTATGACGTTGAAACATCTCGCTAGCTATCTTACGATTATGCAATGGCAATATGAGAGTGACGGTACAAGTCATAAGATGGAACGGTGGGAATTGCATGGCAATATATCTCGGAATGGCTATGAAAATGCCATAGTAGGCAGGTATGGTGGCTGTTTTGAGGAAGGCATATGGTGGGTTTGTGCAATGGCGAGAATTGCGCTGCACTAAAGAGGCTAGCAATGGTGGAAGGTGACAGTGCATCTATACATGGAATCACATTAGTCATGAAGAACTCACTTACTTGTGGCGAAAGTTTTTATTAGTAATCGAAACAAAGTGCTAAACGCATACTCCTAGGGGAAGGGTTGGTAGGTGTTAACCATCGCGCGATCCCGACCTCAACACAAAGGATGACAATCAATAGATCAATTATGCTCCGACTTCCTAACATAGTGGTTCACTATACGTGCATGCTACGAGAATCACTAACTTCAACACAAGGATTTCTAGATTCACAACACCCTACTAACATAACTCTTAATATTACCGAATCCACGTCTCAAAACTAATTGAGAGGAATCAAGACTTCTCTTTCTACTCAATGCACATGAAGATGGAGGTCTTTGTATCCTCTTTCGGTACCTATCACCTTTGGGACTACATTCATAGCATAAGCCAACTACCAAGTCATGCACCGCCGTGCTCTAAAAGTTATAAGTGAAGCACATAGAGCAAAATTATCTAGCTCAAAAGATATAAGTGAAGCACTATGAGCATTCTAGCAAAAATCACAATGAGTGCATGTCTCTCTATCTCAAAAAGGTGTCCATCAAGGATGAGTGTGACACAACAAAAAGAAAAGACTCCTAAGATACAAGATGCTCCAAGCAAAACACATATCATGTGGTGAATAAAAATATAGCTCGAAGTAATGTTACCGATGGATTGAAGACGGAAGAGGGGATGCCTTCCCGGGGCATCCCCAAGCTTAGGCTTTTTGGTGTCCTTGAATTTGGCTTGGGAAGCCTTGGTCATCCCCAAGCTTGAGATATTTCCACTCCTTATCTCTTTGTCCATGAGAACATCACCCAAAACTTGAAAACTTCACAACACAAAACTTAAACATAAACTTGTGATAACATTAGCACAAGAAAACAAACTACCACCTCTTTTGTTACTGTAGCAAACTTGAATTCTATCTATATTGGTGTTGGGCTACTGTATTCTCACTTTTACATGGCTAGTACCCCCCGATACTAACCATTGTTTCATGAAAACAAGGAACCAACTCAACAAAAAACAGAATCTGTCAAAAACAGACCAGTGTGTAGCAATCTGTATACTTTGTATACTTCTGGTACCTCAAAAATTATGAACAATTACGAGTGCCTGGGACAAAGGCATATCAACCAGCAGCAAAAAGAATCAACTCAAAATCTCTTTCTGAATAAAAATGAAAAATCATCTTGTGAGCGAAAAGTTTCTGTCTTTTTCCAGCAAGATCAAACAACCATTACCAAGACTAATCATAAAGGTTTTGCTTGGGTCAAACACAAAAAGAAACACAAAAAACACAATCACAACATAATTATGATGGTGTGGACACAACAAAACAGAAAGAAAAAGAAATAAATTCATTGGGTTACCTCCCAACAAGCGCTTTTCTTTAAAGCCTTTTAGCTAGGCATTGATAATTCAATGATGCTCACACAAAAGACAAGAGTTGAAGCACAACGAGAGAATCACGAAGCATGTGAAAATCACATCTAAGTCTAACATACTTCCTATGCATAGGCATTTTATAGGAAAACAGATTGTCAAGACAACCAATAGTTACCATATGCAAGGAAGAAGAAAAAGACAATATCAATCTCAACATAACGAGAGGTAAATTGGTAACATGAAAGTTTCTACCACAATATTTTCCTCTCTCATGGCAATTACATGTGGGCTCGTAATCAAATTCAACAATATAGCTATCCCGTAGAATATTCTTTTCATGATCCACATGCAAGCAAAGTTGACGCTCTTCAAAAATAGGGGGATTATCATCAACTAAAGTCATGACTTATCCAAACCCACTTTCAATAATATTGCAAATATCATATTCATCATGAGGCTTAAACAAATTTTCAAGATCATAAGAAAAATCATCGCCCACTCATGATCATTGCAACAAGTAGTGGACAAAGCAAAACTAGCATCCCCAAGCTTAGGGTTTTGCTTATTTTTAGCATGATTGTCACTAATAGAATTTATAGTGAAACCATTGCAATCATGCTTTTCATCCAAGGAGCCCTCGTGAATCACTTCATAAATTTTTTCCTCACAATTTTCAGATTCACACATCTCAAGCAAAACCCCATAAAGATAGTCAAGTGCACTAGACTCATTAGAAATTGGATCAACATAATTGGATCTCTTAAAGAGATTAGCAAGTGGATGAGGAACCATATCACTAGATTTTCAGCAGCGAAGATGCAAGCATATTGAAGGCACATGGCACACAAGCGAACAGAAAGCAAGCGAGAGACAAGGGCGAACAAAAAAGGCAAATGAAAAAAAAGATAAATCGGTGAAGTGGGGGAGAGGAAAACGAGAGGAAACTGGCAAAGAAAGTAAATGCAAGAGATGAGTTTGCGACACCTACTTGGATGATTTCTTGACTTGATCCTCCCCGGCAACGGCGCCAGAAATTCTTCTGCTATGGCAACAAAAGTTCTTCCCCGGGAGTGGTGCCCAAGATCCTTCTGTCGTCTCTTGGGCTTGCATTGGTTCTTCCCTTGAAGAGGAAAGGGTGATGCATCACATGAGTAGTAAGTATTTCCCTCAGTTTGAGAACCAAGGTATCAATCTAGTAGGAGAATCTCGTCAAGTCCAGAGTTCCTGCGCAAACACAAAAGAGCTTGCACCCAACGCTTTAAAGGGGTTGTTAATCCCTTCAAGATTGTTTGCAAAGTGAGATCTGAAGGCGGAAAGTGCAACGAAGTAAAAAGTGTAAGGCTGAAAATATGGTGTGGAGTAGACCCTGGGGGCCATAGTGTTCACTAGAGGCTTCTCTCAAAATAGCAAGTATTACGGTGGGTGAACAAATTACTATCGAGCAATTGATTGAACCGCGCAAAGTCATGACGATATCTAAAGCAATGATCATACATATAGGCATCACGTCCGAGACAAGTAGACCGATACTTTCTGCATCTACTACTATTACTCCACACATCAACCGCTATCCAGCATGCATCTAGTGTATTGAGTTCATGACGAACAGAGTAATGCCTTAAGCAAGATGACATGATTTAGAGGCATAATCTCAAACCAATGATGAAAACCCCATCTTTTTACCCTTGATGGCAACAACACGATGCGTGGCTCGCTACCCCTTCTATCACTGAGTGAGGTCACGCTCGGTATGAACCCAAAACCAAGCACTTCTCCCATTGCAAGAATCATAGATCTAGTTGGCTAGACAAAACCTACAACTCGAAGAGAATTACAAGGATATGAAATCATGCATATGAGAGATAGGAGAAACTCAAATAAGATTCATAGATAACCTGATCATAAATCCACAATTCATGGGATCTCGACAAACACACCGCAAAAAAGATTACATCGGATAGATCTCCATGAATATCATGGAGAACTTTGTATTGAAGATCCAAGAGAGAGAAGAAGCCATCTAGTTACTAGCTATGGACCCGTAGGTCTATGGTGAACTACTCACGCATCATCGGAGAGGTCATGGTGTTGATGAAGAAGCCTTCCGTATCCGAATCCCCCCTCCGGCAGGGCACTAGAACGTGCCCCAGATGGGATCTTGCGGAGACAGAAGCTTGCGGCGGCGGAAAAGTACTTTCGATGACCTCTTGATTTTTTATGGAATTTTTGGGGATATATAGGCGCAAAACGAAGGGAAAAGGAGGTCCAGGGAGCCCACAAGCCTGAGGGCCGCGGCCTCCCACCTGGCCGCGAGGTGGGGGCTTATGGGGCCCCTGGGGATTTTATTCCGTTTGTACTCCGTTTCAAATTCTCCTCTGAAAGGGGTCAAAAACTTGGAAAAAACAGGAACTGGCACTTGGCACTGAGTAAATAAGTTAGTCCCAAAAAATGTATAAAAGGCATACAAGACATCCAAAGTTTGACAAGATAATATCATGAAACCATCAAAAATTATAGATGCGTTGGAGACATATCAGGCCTCCAGCATGACTATAAACACCAGAAACTGCTTGCAACTCCTGGACCGAGTACTATGCGATTAATAAGCCAAGAGGGTCAATTAAGTATCCGAACGTGTGGTAGTATCTAGTCTTGGATTACATACACGGAACTCAGTTCCGAAGGACGGTTCCAATGAAACAACCCGCCATGTACTTCTACATAGCCTTTCATCGGTACCTTTACCAAATCAGGTTCCACACTTATACTTTGTCACTAGAACACATTCATCCATTCCTGTTCATCACCTAGATGAAACAGACCTGACACAACTCTAGGCATAGCAAGCATAGCTGGATAAGACACATCATGGCTCAAGCAACTACCAGGTATGTGCTACCTCTTGAGCTTGCGTTGATTGTTCCCTTGAAGAGGAAAGGGTGATGCAGCACAGTAGCTCTAAGTATTTCCCTCAGTTTAAAAACCAAGGTATCAATCCAGTAGGAGTATCAAGACAAGTCTCCAAAGTACCTGCGCAAAAACAAACGAACTTGCACCCAATGCTACAAAGGGGTTGTCAGTCCCTTCACGATTAATTGCAAGGTGAGATGTGAAGGTGGAAAGTGCAACAAAGTAAAAGTGTAGAGCTGAAAATATGATGTGAAGTAGACCCAGGGGCCATAGTGTTCACTAGAGGCTTCTCTCATGATAGAAAGTATTACGGTGGGTGAACGAATTACTGTCGAGCAATTGATAGAACCGCGCAAAGTCATGATGATATCTAAGGCAATGATCATACATATAGGCATCACGTTCGAGACAAGTAGACCGATACTTTCTGCATCTACTACTATTACTCCACACATTTATCGCTATCCAGCATACATCTAGTGTATTAAGTTCATAACAAACGGAGTAACGCCTTAAGAAAGATCACATGATGTAGAGGGATAAATTCATGCAATATATATAAACCCCATCTTTTTACCCTTGATGGCAACAAAAGGATACGTGCCTCGCTACCCCTTCTTTCACTGGGTGAGGACACCGCACGGTATGAACCCAAAACCAAGCACTTCTCCCATTGCAAGAATTATAGATCAAGTTGTCCAATCGAAACCCACAACTCGAAGAGAATTACAAGGATACGAAATCATGCATATAAGAGATCAGAGGAGACTCAAATAATATTCATAGATAATCTGATCATAAATCCACAATTCATCGGATATTGAGAAACACACCGCAAAAGAAGATTACATCGGATAGATCTCCATGAAGATCATGGAGAACTTTGTATTGAAGATCCAAGAGAGAGAAGAAGCCATCTAGCTACTAGCTATGGACCCGAAGGTCTGTGGTGAACTACTCACGCATCATCGTAGAGGCAATGGTGTTGATGAAGAAGCCCTCCGTGTCCGAATCCCCCCTCCGGTAAGGCACCATAACGTTCCCCAGATGGGATCTTGCGGAGACAGAAGCTTGCGGCGGTGGAAAAGTATTTTCATGGCGCTCTCTGTCAGTTCAGATTTTTGGAGAATTTATAGGCGGAAGAAGTAGGGCAAAGGAGCCACGGGGGCCCCACAAGCCCACTAGGCGCGGCGCCCCAAGGCCGCGCCTAGGGGGCTTGTGACCTCCCCCGGGGTCCTTTGCGTTGGTTCTCAAGTCCCCTACGTATCTTCTGTTATGGAAAAAATCATCCCGCAGGTTTTATTCCGTTTGGACTCCGTTTAATATTCTCCTCTGAAAAAGGCCAAAAACACGAAAAAATAGAAATTGGCAGTTGGCACTGAGTTAATAGGTTAGTCCCAAAGAAGATATAAAATAGCATATTCATGCATACAAAACATGCAAAGTTGACAAGATAATAGCATGGAACCATAAAAAATTATAGATACGTTGGAGACGTATCAATATGCTAAGTTGCAAGGTTTGGCTATTTACTATGACAATGACATGTCATGCAAAGGAATAGGTTTAGCTACCGAAGTAAAGCATTTGAAATATTTGTCCTAATGCAATAAGGGGGAGCAGGAGCAAGAACATGGGATTATATCGGGATGATCAAAAGTGTGCTTGCCTTGCTGCTCAGCAAAGGGGTTAAATCCACCAGTCGGTTATTCGGACGTATCCGGAAGGGCAGAGCCTACCGAAACAATAACGACGATCAATAACAATCATATGCAACAATATGATGCATGATCATGGCATGAAATGAAATGTAGCATGAACTAGTGTGGCTATCAAAACCTTAGTATGAATCTGATTTGAATTCAATTACAAATTCTAATTAAAATGGGACATTTATAAAATTCCTTTAATTGATTTGACCTGATGTTGTTTCATAACTTTATTTGTCATGCATGAAAGTAGCACCATTGTGTTCACTGAATTGTTCTGATCAATTTACATATATTATTTGTCAAATTTGGAGTTATATTCAATTTTCTATGAATTTGCAAAGTTTTGCACTTAGTCTGGAATTATTATAAAACTGAAATAGTATTACTGCATCAGCATGACATCAACAGGTCAATCTGGCCGTTGAAAGTTAAACCTAACCAGTGGGACCCACTAGTGAGTGACTTTGGCTGGATTTTAATTAAACATTAAGTTAATTAGCTAGTTAACAGAGACTGGCACACATGTCAGTACTCATTAGGGTTTTAATTAATTAATTATTTTCATTAACTTAAACTTAACTACTCAGGTGCTGGCCCCACCTGTCATAGGCCCACAGGGGTCAAACCCACCGGCGATGGGGTCAAACCCACCGGCGGCGAGCCTCTGGTGACTCCACGGATGGCGAAGGGCATCATAAATGCTGCTCCGACGACCAAATGAGCGGCAGAAGGCACTGGAAGAACGACCACTCATCCGCGAGTCCATTTTTGCTAGTCTCAGGGGTTGAAACGGTCGGAGATGACGCCGGCGACGAGCTCGGCGGCTGCCGGACCTCGGGCAACGTCGAGGTCATGGATACGGAGCGCTAAAGGGTCGGGGTTTGGCTCCTACAAAATCTACACGAGACGCTGAAGTTGATGATGGTCTCAGATGGACCAACTCATCATCAGAACATCACAGGCGACGAGCTCCCGCGGCGGATCTCATCGGGCTCCGGTGGAATCGGGCGCTAGGGCACGGAATCATCGGGGAAAAGACGGTGGAAATCATCTTGAGCTCATAGGGGTTGCAGAGACATCTAGAGTTGGCTCGGGGATGGACTGGAGAGGAAGAAAAACTGCGGCGAGGATCGGCGATCCAAGGAAGAAGACGACGACTTTGAGGCCTTGCAGGGCTCGGGGGCTTGTTTCCTTCCGCGAGGACGACGTGCTCGATGAGGCGGAGAGGAAGGCGTGCTCGGGGAGGCTTGTGGAGGCCAAAGATGACGGCGAGCTCCAGCTCAAGCTCGGCTCTAATGGTGGCCGAGAGAGAGGGAAGCAGGAGAGCGAATAAGGAGAGGGAGAGAGCTGGAATGGGTTCGGGAGGCTTATCCCATCGCGACAAGCGCGACGGAGAGGCCACGGAGGCACTCAGGTAAGTGGCCGCGCCGGAGGAAGCGGCGACCACCTCCTGCTGCCGACTCGCAAGGGGAAGACGACGTGGATGAAGATGGGTTGGGCCAAGGTAAGCAACAGATAGTCTTTTTCCATTTCTACTTTCTGTTTTAACCTTTCTGACATTTTTTGATTTTATTTTTGGCTCCAAACTATTCCTAAAATAGTGAAAATATTGTTGGGGTGTTATTTGAATTATATCCAAGCCCATATAAAAGATTCAACATTTTATAATAACCAGAGATATTTAAAACACCTTAATTGAGTATTATGAGTGGCTTTTGTGGTTTAAATAAAATGCCAAATGTATTTTAGAAATAAGTTCCACCCCTGAATTATTGTTTCCAATATTTATCAAAAATGATGGACTTTTATGAAGGCCATTTTGAGTTCATTGATTTATCACAATTTTGAATTGGGTGGAATATGGAGGTGCTAGGGTTTATCTTTGATTTTTCTATTTCATTTTTAATGCAAGAATAAAAAAGGAGCACATTCTTGCTAATCATCAAATGGTAGCTAGGGATGTGACACCTACAAACTCATTGCACCCAGTGCCAGTTTCTGTGTGCTGATGTCTATTTTGCACGGGCTTTTACCCAATTTTTCGAAGCCCGAAAATTTCAAGGAAAAATATATAAAAAATTAGCAAAACACAAGCTTCTGAATCACCGAAGATGGGCCAGAGGGGGGCCAGCGGGTGCGGAGGCGACCTTCTAGCGTGGCCAGGCCCTAGGTCACGCCAGGAGGCCGCCTAGGTGGGTCCCACCTCCTCCGGTGCCCTCCTTTGACCTATATTTAGATTCCCGTGAGGAAACCCTTTCACAACTTCCAGAATCATGAATTTCTCCATCGTTCCTCCACCGCCGCGCTTCCGAGATCGGGAGCGTCACGAGACCTCTTCCCGGCACTCTGCCAGAGGGAGGATTGACCTCAGGGAGCTTCTCCACCGCCACAAACGCTTCCCAGACATGTCGTGAGTAGTCCTCCTTGGACCATGAGTCCATGACCAGTAGGTATGTGATGTATTATCTCCAATCCCGTGCTTCAATGGTTAGTCCTTATGAGCTGCCCTACATGATCAAGGCATCTATGTAATTCTCTTGCTATTGCTATGCTCTGTTTGTTGGGATCCGATGGATTATGAGATTATGTTGAGATTGTTATGCGTTATATATTTGATTATCCTTTTATACTATGTTCCTTAGTGATTCATGCATGTTCTCCATTGCTATTTATTGCTTTGGCCGAGTAGTAGATTGTAACTCCAAGAGGGAGCGTTATGCATGATTGTGGGTTCATGCCCCTCGATGTCTAGCTTGAGTGACAGAAACATGAGAATAGGGGATGTGTTGTTGCCACCACGGAGAAAACAACGGTGCTTGTGACCACAGTTGCAAGGATTCTTTACCTTACGCATAGTTCGTTAATGTAGTTGTTCGTTGCTTTGAGTTTACACTTTGGGTGGGGCTCGCAACTTAATACCAGAGAGATGTTCTAGATAGAGATCTCAAGGTGTTTGATTAGTAAGTAGATGCTGATGAATAAACGGTCTACTTGTCTTGGCGTACTGCCCATTACTATTGAACCTCTAACTATCAAGTAGCATAATTAGCATTGCGGTGCATTTATAATTCTGTCAATTGCCCAACTGTGATTTGTTTACCCAAGAATAGTTGATTATCGTCTTTTGGGAGAGAGACATCACTAGTGAACATCATGTGACTCTGGTCCATATCACCATCATTGTTTACACCTCCATCATTTACCGCTGTCATTTACTTTCCCGTTGCAATCACTATTACCTTCCCGCTTGTGTTTTGATCCTTTGCAAACTACAAGGCTAGAGAGATTGACAAGATCTCTGTATTCGTTGGGAGCAAAGTTATTTGTTGTGTGTGTAGGTCCATGTCTTCTGCTAGCGCTAGGGTAGAAGACACCTACTTGTTGATCCTAGGAGTCCTCCTGGTTCGATAAACCTTACAGTCTCCGTGTAAGGGAAAACTTGTTGCTGACTACATCTCAAACTTCCACTTGGGGTAACCAACGGGGTGCGAGAAGTATATACATAATGTCGTCATCAAGCAAAGTTTTCTGGCGGCGTTGCTAGGGACTCCAGTCTTCAAGATATGGGAGTTGCACGCTGTCTTTTACATTTGCTTTTTAGTCTTGGTAGTTTGCTTTAGAGTCTTATACCAAAACCACAAAAAAATTAGTTGCTTTGTTCTTGCTTGTTGCCGCTGCTATGGGTTCCACTGAGAACACCATGTTGGGTGACTGCACTAGTCACAAGAATAATGATTATACCTTCTCTTCTATTGCTCAAGTTACCACTAAGGGTCTTTTTACAAGTAAACCATGTGACTATACTAGTCATTATGGAGAATTATGCCCTTGCATGGTTGCGTCGGGAAGCCACAAGTTCTTTGGTTTGAAGTTGCTCCTAAACGTCCCCAAACTTGGGAAGACGTCCAAACTCTTATAATAGAGAGCACATGAAACATAGAGGATGACACTACAATTTTACTTAATAGCAATGATATTGATTTTGACAATTGTAGTCTTTCCAAAGTTATCACCCTTTTGCAAAGAATGGCTAAAGACCCCCACACTAGTACACTCAATATTGCCTTCACCGAGCATATTACCAATGCTCTTATAAAAGCTAGGGAGGAGAAGCTCAAGCTAGAGACTTCTATTCCTAGAAAACTATAAGATGGTTGGGATCCTATGGTCAAAATTAAATTGAATAATATCTCTTGCTTTGCATTGTGTGATGTTGGAGCTAGTGCTTCCGTTATGCCCAAAAGAATGTATGATATGCTTGATTGGAAACCTTATGATCCATGTTCTTTTGGTGTTCGTCTTGTTGATTCTTTCATAAAGAAACCATTAGGGAGAATTGATGATGTGCTTATTATTGTCAATGATAATTAGGTGCCCATTTATTTTCTTATTATGGACATTGAATGTGATCCTTCATGTCCAATTATTTTGGGACGTCGTTTTCTCCGCACCATTGGTGCTATCATTGACATGAAAGAGGGAATTATTAAATTCCAATTTCCACTTAAAAACGGAATGGAAACTTTCCTAGAAAGAAGATTAAGTTACCTTATGAGTCCATTACTCGGGCAAGTTATTCTTTTGGAGTTGATAACACTTGATCTTCTTGCATTATGCCTAGATCAAAGGAATAAAATAAAGTGCTTGTTGGTAGGCAACCCAATTTGTTCTTTACTTTCTGTTTTAGTGGTCTTGATGCTTGTTACTACTGTACCAACATCATTGTATCTTTATTATTAACATTTGTGCCAAGTTATATCCTCCGATTGCAAGAAAGTTCAAAAGTTGTGACATGCTGACGAGAAAGAGATTTTGTCTCCTTGACGGACAAATTTGCCAAAAATCACCAGATCATATTTTTGATATGAATTTTGGGGCGATCTGAGCCCCAAATCTCGTCATCACCGGACGTGTCCAGTTTGACCGTGGACATGTCTGGTAGGTGAGGATTTGGGGCGATGTGAGCCCCAAATCTCAGGTCTGATGGCTAAGAAAGGCTGGGGAGTCTAGGGCTGCTGGATTTGGAAGGTGTGGACATGCAGGTGGGGTTTTCTAGGGGGTTGGCAGCAAATTTGGCTAGGGGGAAACCTTAGTGGACTGAGAGAGCTCTCTCCATGGGGGTGGTTCTTATATAGGGTTTCGTCTATGTTGGGATGGACCTCGTCCGTCCAATCGCAATCCGACAACCACGAACGGAGGAAGTGGCTAGATGGTTCTAGTGGTCCGTGTAGTTGGGCTATGTAGGGATGAGAGGGAAATGGTGTGGCCCATGACAAAGGTTTAGAACACCGAAACGTCCGGTAGTTAAACCAGCTATTGTGACGGTATATAATAAATGGTACGGGTAGCAAACGAGCTCCGATTGCGACGAAAATTGTCAGGTGGCCTACCTACATTAAAATAAGGCCGCACGCCAAATTTCAACCCAATCCGAGAATATTTATACACACTTTTAAAAACAATATTTTAATGATGTCGCGGGCGCGTGCATGTGTGGTTGGTCTCAAAATGGCAACGACAAAAACAGAGAGAACTAACATCTAATAACGGATGTAAGTTTTGAATATTGGCAGCAAAGGAGTAACGGTGCAATGCATATGATGCGCATGATGCGATGATGAATGCGAGAGACAATCTAATCGCACGACGGCAATGGAATAAAAGGGGAATCTTCTGGAGCATCGCTCTCGGGCTGTTACACCCAATCATAGGAAACTTGAAGTAAACTTAATTAAAATATGCCAACTATGTGCGTAACCGTGACTGTCTCTTCTTGTGAGTTCTTGTCCGAGAGAAGACACGGTGGGGTTATGTCTGACTCATAAGTAGGTGTCAGGATAACCTTGAGATCATTATTAGTTCACGTACGTTTATGCATATATCATCCCCATCTTATTCTTATACTCGTAAATTAGTCACTCAAACCAATGCTTAGTTCTTGCTGCAACATCACCACTTAACCTTACCTCACCCATTAAGATTTTCTAGTCTTGGTACCTTCGGAAATGAGATTTTTGAGTCCCTCTGGCTCATAGATTACTACAACAATAGTTGCAGGACGCGTAAAGCGATACTTTTATGTGAGCGTGATGATTGTTCTATTAGGAGTTTCTTCTTCTTCTCCTTCATATATCATAGGATGGGTTCGAGGCCGGCAGCCTGGGATAGCAAGGATGGGCATCATTCTTTTATCATTTGATTTCGTCCGTAGTCGGACCCTGCTCTTCTACATGATGTTTGAATGTATTGTTTTTTTTGAGATGCTCATGTTGTAGCTTGTGGCGAGTGTAAGCCAATTCCATATACTCATCTCTTCTGTACATGTACTTGTAATGACATTCATTCTTGCAAAACGACGAGATGCGCTTCTATCCCTGTTGAGGCCCTCGAGCCAAAATGAGGATAGGATCGCATATTGGGCATTGCAAGAACACGGATGACTTGGTCTCTATCTTCTCTTGGGCCAAAAGTGACATGAGAGGACTTATTGAACAACACATAATTATTTCCTTTGTTGTGAGAGGAATTCTTAATCATTTCCTCTTCCTTTATTTTCACACCTGTTTCGTGCAATTGTTCGACAATTCTCACATATATGCAAATATGAAATATTTTTGGTCGTATCCAAGGTGTCCATGTCCTCATTATTGTTTGTGACACCTAAAGGAATAGCTCAATCGATTGATCGAAAAGGATAACTCTGAGGTGGTTCTACTACGTACAACAATTTCATCTTATGTTCTCCATTACTTACGAACTTTTGGGTGATTCTTTGTCGCACGTTGAGGGATGATAATATGATTCTATTACGTTAGCACCGTTGAGAGATTACACTAGTGAAAATATGAACCCTAGGCCTTATTTCCTAGCACTTATACAACATTTTGTTTGCTATTTCACTTGCTACCTTGCTGTTTTTTTATATTTTTAGATTTCAAAAACCTATATCTACTATCCATATTGCACTTGTATCACCATCTCTTCGCCGAACTAGTTATACTATACAATTTTCCATTGTATTGAGTGTGTTGGGGACACAAGAGATTTCTTGTATTTGATTGCAATGTTGTTTGAGAGAGACCATCTTCATCCTACACCCCCCGACGATTGATAAATATTAGGTCATCCACTTGGGGGGAAATTTCTTATGTCCTACAAAACTCTACGCTTGGAGGCCCAACAAGTCTACAAGAATAAAGTTGTGTAGTAGACATCAAGCTCTTTTCTCGCATCGTTGCTAGGGAGGTGAGTGCTGGAAGGTATATCTTTAAATCTTGTAATTAAATCTTTTAGTTTCTTATTTATCACTAGTTTGGATCATAAAAACAAAACCAAAAAATGGAATTTAGGTTGCCTCAATTGGTTCGCCTTTATGATGTCTTTCGTGAAAATGATGGTTCGGAAAATTGCGCTCAATTGTTAGAGGAAGAATTTATGAAAATGCTTAATGTGAAATCATTGACTGATGATCATGGTAGAAATATTGTTGGTATAAATTCCTGAATATCCATGATGCTAATGATGATTGCAGTAGTCATGATAAAAACGTTTCCTATAAGCATGTTATTTTTTCGCGAAGTTAATAAAATTTGTGAAGGCATGCCATATAGGGATGATAGATTTTGTCGAAGAATAAACATGATAAAACTAATTGGTGGCCTAAAGTGATAGATAAATTTGCAACAAGATTATGCTCTCTTCATCCCATTACTTGGGAACTTTGCAATAGGGTTGGTCATCTTAATTTCCAATGTATGCATTTTCATGATCAACCCGTTTCCAAATATTGTGATAATTTTATCTATGGCGAACTCTATAATGAACTTTGTTTATTTTCGTGGTGTGAAGAATTGTCACATAATGATGATTTGTTTGATATATTCCTTATCAATAATGATAATGAAACTAACCTACATGAAATCTATATGTTTTGCATAGTAAATTGCAATGAAAATGCTTATATTTACAACTATATAAAGACAAGAAAACCAATATAATATAAAAGGAATACTAATGAAAGGGTAAACGTCTACCAATACCCTCCTATTGTTTCTCGTAATGAATCAGGTTGCAAGGAGGAGCTTCCCATCGAACCAATCTCTTCAATAAGAATGTCGAAAAAATTACCTAAACCCATACAAAATGTGGTAAAGGAGGAGAAGAAGAAGAAGAGAAGAAAAGGTAAAGTTAAAAAGGTATCCCTCTCAAATAATGTTGATCCTATTATTGTTGAGAATCAACCCAAAATTAGTGTGGACAATGTTAACTTGATGATTATTTTGTCATGTCCACTACTTGTTGCGATAATTATGATTGGGAAGATAATGATACTCCTTACAATATTGAAAATCTTTTTGGCACTAACTTGGAAAATTATGAGTATAATAATGTTTATACTATTGGTGCCATTCATGCTATAGGTGATTATGCTAATGATTTGCAAAACCACAAGCTTGGGGATGCAATATTGAGAGATCACTAGAAGGGATGTCTAGAGGGGGTGAATAGACTACTTGACAAATTCAAACCTAACATTTTCCCAATTTTAATGGTTGACAGATTTCTGCATTTAAAACTAGTCAATCACACCTACAAACACAAGTCTACTAGTATAGCATCGGAAAGTAGAGACATGCATATACAAAGTAAGGAGTATAGCTTAGGAAGATCAAACACAAAGATGGGCACTGTATTTTTTGACGTGGGTTCGATAGGTGGTGCTATCGTACGCCCATGTTGATGGCAAATTCAACCCATAGAGGGTAACACCCATGCGAATCTACAGATGGCTCAACCCATGGAGGGTCCACGGAAGAGCAACCTTGTCTATTCCATCATGGCTTACGTCCACAAAGGACTAGCCCCACTCGGGGTAGATCTTCACAAATAGGCGATCTCCTTGCATGTACAAACTTCCTGGTTCAACTCCACTAGACGAAGTAGGAGGCTCTCAAGCGACACCTAACCAAACTAGGAGGCACCACCTTCCAAAAGGTAATATATGCGGTAGTACGATGAACTCCTTGCTCTTGTTCTTCAAAAGATAGTCTCCTCAACACTCGATCACTCTCTCACAGAGTTGGCATGGGTAGAAGAGATTGATTGGGTGGAAATGAACTTGGGATGCTAGAGATCAAGTTTCAAATGGATGGATTGGAATATCTTGATCTCAACGCATGAGTAAGTGGCTCTTTCTTAGAATGAATGGATATGGCAAGTGTATGCGTGTTCTGAGTGCTTCCTCTGCGAATGAGAGGTGGTGCATGGGTATATATAGGCATCTCCAGAAATCCAACCGTTACAACATTATTTCCCAACTCGGTGAAACCGAAGTGAATCCCGGTGGCACCGACTTGCACAAAATATAGCAACTTTTGTATTCTCGGTGAGACCGATACAAGAATCTCGATGGTACCGATATGGGTGACCTGGGGCAGTTTCCAAATCTCGGTGAGAATGATTCCAAGACTCAGAATTTCTGATTCTTGAGAACGACATACCACAAACTTGGTCATTGATTTCGGTGGCACTGAAAGGAATGTTGTTGGTACCGAGACTCTAGGGTTTGGCATAGGTTCTGTCTAATGGAAAATCGGTATGGCCGAATGTGAAAACTTGGTGTCACCAATTTTCCCGTATAGGCTTTGGATAGAGAACTTTTGTGGGAGAATGGATGAGTATTTTTGGTGGCTATCTCTAAGCACTTAAGGAACCAATTCATCATAGATACCTCACTCCCTTTTAATAGTATTAGCTTTCCTATGGACTCAAATGTGATTTATCACAAATATAAATTGTATAGTCTTATAGCTTGAAGCTTGGCCAATCCTATTCCTTTCCTTCCTTGGGGATTCTCTACACAATCCTTAGCCAATCCTCTATGTAGACTATACGTAAAACATACTAGGTAAAAGTGTTAGTCCAAGAGATGAGCTATGTTGTCATGAATTATCACAACCACCAAGGGAGCATATGCGCTTTGAATCTCCCCCTTTTTGGTAATTAATGATGACATACAATCAAATCTTAAAATCGATATGAGGATAAGAATATGACAGCTTTAAAGGATACATGACTAACACAAGCTCCCCTAAAATGTGTACAATCCCTTTTAAGATATGTTTGCTTTGGAGTTCAAGAGCACACACATAGTAGAAGGGACAAGACAAGTCATGGGAATCTTGGCTATATGCATCAAAACATATGTGAATGGTCGATTTCCATGTTCAATACTCACTATTTCCAACAATATATGGAAGAGACAAGAGATCATCCTGAACAAGGATATGATGCATATACTTACCTTGAGGTTCTTGAGCATCTTAGTAGTAGGAGTACACTTGAGAAAAGAATTGTTAGATAACACAAGAGTATTCTATTGTAAATATGCAAAGATCTTCAATAGTACCAAGACATGGAAGATATATTGAAAATAAGATTTGATTATAGATATGTCTTCAAAAATATTTAGAAATTTCTCCCCTAAGAATGAATATGTTAGATTTCCTCTCCCCCTGAATTATATCATGTAGATATTGGGAGTAGGTAGGATGAGACAAGTTCAATACAAAGTAGTTAATATAAAATGCAAATAAAACTTTCTCTCCCTTAGGGTAAGCATAAGCTTAGATAAGCCGTTTATATCTCTCACCCTCAGGGATTTCTCCTCCTTTTATATCTCCCCCTTAATGATATTTCTACCTTGTATATGTAAGCTTAGATATATCTCCCCCTTTGGCAGAATATCTCCCCTTCGGTATAAGTATATAGAAAAATCGATATACGTATATAGAAGCTTTGATATATCTCCCCCTTTGGCATTAATTTCCAAAAAGGTCACAGGGTAAGGGTTCATTGAGAGTAAGGGGTCCTGGATTCTTCTTCTTGATAAGGGTTCCTTGATTCTTCTCCCCCTTAAGTATTGATAAGGGGTCCTTGAAATTTATCCCCCTTTTTGTTAGGGATCCTAGATGTTTCTCCCCCTTATATTGTGGGATTACTTACAAGTTTCTCCCCCTTAAAAAGTTGAGGGATCACTAGAATATGTACACCTTTGGCGTACATCCAACAAAATCACTAAGAATGCACGTAGCATCAAAAGTCAGAGTCTCCGAGGCAAACTGGTTCGGTATAACCGAGAATGAATATTTATGCCTCTGGGAGAAATCGGTAGGATCTATTTACCCAACTCGAAGAGACCGAGTCTCCAATGCAAGCTTTGCTACAAGAAAATATAAGCCAGTTGTTTAAGATATCAACTCGGAGAGACAGAGTCTCAAGTGGCTTGGTAAAGATATCAGCCAATTGTTTGCTAGTACGAACATGCTTGAGATTAATATCTCCTTTACCAACATGATCACGAATGAAATGATGTCAAACTTGAATACGTTTACTTTGATAATGTTGCACGGGATTATGGCCAATTATAATAGCACTTTCATTGTCACACAATAATGGAACATTTTTCACATGAATGTCATAATACTTAAGAGTTTGCGTCATCCATAGTAACTGCGCACAACATGATCCAGTGGTAATGTATTCCGCTTAGGCTATATATAGAGATAGTGAGTTTTGGTTCTTCGATGACCAATACACAAGATATCTACCAAGAAATTGACACGTACCCGAGGTGGATTTTCTATCAACCTTGTATCCAACATAATCTGAGTCAAAATAGACAACAAGATTAAAATAAGATCCCTTGGGATACCACATGCCAAAGTTTGGTGTATTTATGAGGTATCTCACAATTCTTTTCACAGGCTTTAGATGGCACTCCTTAGGTGCCGCTTGATATCGGGCATATATGCAAACACTCAACATGATAACTGATTGATAAACCTTTTGATCAACCGGTTTGTATTCCTTGGTGATGTCAACATTTCCACTAGTAGGCATGGGAGTTTTCATACCTTTGCATTCTTGCATGTTGATCTTCTTGATTAAGTCCTGGGTGTACCTAGCTTGAGATATAAACGTACATTCTCTCATTTGCAAGATTTGCAAACCAAGGAAGTATTTTAGTTCACACATCATGGACATCTCATACTTCTTTGACATCAACCATCCAAACTTCTCACTAAAATGTGGGTTAGTAGATCAAAAAATATTATCATCCACATAAATTTGACACACGAATAGTTCGCCATTGAATCTTTTAGTGAATAAGGTTGCATCAATTTTACCAATCTCAAAACCCTTTTCAATGAGAAACTTCCTTAGGAATTTGTACCAAGCTTGAGGGGCTTGTTTAAGAACATATAAAGCTTTACGAAGTTTATAAACATGATTAGGTTTCTTAGGGTTCACAAAGCCGGGAGGTTGTTTGACATAAAGTTCCTCCTCAATTTCACCGTTCGGAAAAGCACTTTTGATATCCATTTGGTAAAGAGTAATATCACGATGACTGGCATAAGAAAGAAGAATATGAATGGATTCAAGTCTAGCAACGGGGGCATAAGTCTCTTTGTAGTCCATACCTTGGAATTGCGTGCAACCTTCAGCTACGAGACGTCCCTTGTTGCGTACCACTTGGCCATGTTCATCTTGCTTGTTGTGAAACACTCACTTTGTACCAATGATGTTGTGCTCTTCCTTGGGTTTCTCCACGAGTGTCCACACTTCATTCCTCTCGAAGTTGTGTAGCTCTTCGTGCATGGCATTCACCCAATCCGGGTCTTGAAGTGCTTCCTCTACCTTCATAGGTTCAATGCCAGAGATGAATGAGTAATGCTCACAAACTTTAGCTAAACGAGTTTTAGAGAGAGTGATTCTCCCGATTTTTATGTCACCAAAGATTAGATTCAGCGGATGATCCATGTCCACTCTTGCTCGAACTCGTGACATATTTTTCTTGTTGGATGGTGGAGCTTTATCCACATCTTCTTATTCATCTTTGTTGTTGAAGGTGTCATCTCGTTGAGGTGGTGGTGAGGAAGGTTGAGGTGGATCATCACGATGTACTTCTTCCTCGTCTTCAACATGTCGTGTACCACTTGTGGATGCTTCCATGTCATTATGTGGTTTCCCTCCACGCGAAGTAGGGGCTTCTACTTGTGTTGATGAAGAACTTTCGTCCACCTCCATGGGACGAATCTTGCTGATGGGCAAGTCTTGAATGGTTTCCTAAGGTTCCTTATCTTCCGACATCATTTGGCAATTGTTCGACTTGCAAACCAGTAGATTCATCAAACTTCACATCTACTGTCTCTTCAAATTTTCAAGTGAAGTTCTTGTAAACAAGGTAAGTGGTATAGTTTGATCTGTAACCAAGTAGGAAACCTTCATGAGATTTAGGAGCAAATTTAGCATGATGATGCTTATCAAGAATGTAGCTCTTTGAGGCGAATACCCAAATGTATCCAACTTGGGGTTTGTTACCGGTGAGTAGCTCGTACGCTGTTTTACCGAGAAGCTTGTGTAAGTAGAGTCTGTTTTTGGCATGACAGGTTGTTTCCATGGCTTTTTCTTAAAAGTGTCTTGGCATCTTGTATTCATCAAGCATCGTTTTAGCCATCTCTATGAGATTCCGGTTCTTCCTCTCAACAACTCCATTTTGGTAAGGCGTGTACATCACCGAGAACTCATGTGAGATACCCTCTTCATCTAGAAAAGTATCAGCATTTGTGTTCTTTAACTCTTATCTATTGTCGCTCTTAACTTTCTTGATCTTCACTTCAAACTGATTTTGGGCTTTTCGAGCAAAGTTATTAAAGATCTTTTTGTACCTGCGACTTGTCATCATGGAAGAATACCCACATAAATCTTGAAAATCATCAATAATAACTAGAGCAAAAGAATTTCCACCGAAGCTCCTGTAAGTGTTGGGACGAAAGGGATCCATGTGAAGCAGCTCGAGTGGCCTTCTAGTAGTCATGATGTTCTTCGTGGGATAACTTCCACTAACTTGTTTTCCTGCTTGACAAGCACTACAAAGTCAATCTTTGTCAAAGATAACATCTTTAACACAAATAATATGATCACCTTTGATAATCCTGTCAAGATTACGCATACCAACATGTCCTAGCCTTCTGTGCCATAACCAACCTTTAGAATATTTTGCAATAAGACATATACGAGGTTTTTTTAGTGAAATCGACAATTTATAGATCACCTCTATGAAAGCTAGTAAAGACCATGTTATGATTATCTCGACGAAATACTTGGCAATCAACTTCCGTAAATAGCACACTGAAACCAAAATCCGCTAACCTAGATACAGAAAGAAGATTGTAGCCAAGAGATTCAACAACCATTACATTTTGAATGGAATTATCATGACATATGAGCACCTTACCAAGGCCAAGTACCTTACCCTTGGAGTTATCTCCAAAAGTCACATACCTTCGTCGTCCATGGTTTGGTGTGATCTCATGAAACATGTCTTTATCTTTGGTCATGTGATCGGTGCATCCACTGTCGAGTATCCACTCCTTTCCTCCTACCATGTAGTTTCTAAAGTTCACCATAAGACTCCTCATGGTCTTCTCATACTCGATGTCAAACCTCTAATCATCATCGTAATAGTCGTGCGCCAGATTGTCATCGTCGAATGGAGTATCCGCATCACAAGAATCAAAAGATTCGTTAGAATTTTAGCCATCACAATGTTCAAGTTTGTGAATGCGAATAGCTTCAACAATGATTATATTGATGGTAATGACATATCCTTTAGCACACATGAGGCCAGCAACCTCAAGTAGACAATTATCAAAGTTCGGATCATTGGGCTTCATTTTGTGAAAGACAATAGATTATTGGAAAATAATATCAAGATTTTTCAAGTAGTAGTCGGGATAATTTTTCTCCAAATCTTTACACAATGTATAAGCACACTTAAAGTTCTTCATTTGATTAAGTACATTTCTTGGCAGTCCTCTAACGATGAGATTAAAAGTTTTGAGATTGACATGCATAGTCCCTTCGGGGACATCCGATAAAAAATATTGCCAGGCATATTAACATCATCATGATGAGAAGGATGTAAGGGATCAATGGGAGGCACATATGGATTTTGAACATATTTGCTCAAATGTAATTCATCAAATATATCAAGCATTTCACCTTTCCATTATGTATAATACTCCTCATTGAGAATAGACACTCTACAACTAAGATTCCCCAAACTAGACACATCCATCTTCCTCCAACTGTGACTAAACCAAGGCTATGGGGACCAAAGCTGTGATACCAATTGAGGGATCACTAGAAGGGATGTCTAGAGGGGGGTGAATGGACTACTTGACAAATTAAAACCTAGATTTTTACCCATTTTAATTCTTGGCATATTTTAGCATTTAGAACAAGTCAATCACACACTACACATGCAAGACTACAAGTATAGGAGTGGAAAGTAAACACATGCATATGAAAAGTAAGGAGGAGAGTTTAGGAAGATCAAACACAAAGATGGACACGATAATTTTTGGCATGGTTCCAATAGGTGGTGCTATCGTACGTCCACATTGATGGAGACTTCAACCCACTGAGGGTAACGGCTGCGTAAGTCCATGGAGGGCTCAACCCACGTAGGGTCCAGAAAGAAGAAACCTTGTCTATTCCATCATGGCTTACGTCCACGCAGGACTAGCCTCACTCGGGGTAGATCTTCACGAAGTAGGCAATCTCCTTGCATGTAAAAACTTCTTGGTTCAACTCCACAACATGAATTAGCTGGCTCCCAAGCAAGATCTAACCAATCTAGGAGGCACGTGTTGAGGAATGTTGCATGGGAAACTAAAAATTTCCTACGCACATACAAGATCTATCCATGGTGATGGACATCTACGAGAGGAGAGATCAAATCCACATACCCTTGTAGATTGCTAAGCGGGAAGAGCTAAGAAACCTGGTCGATGTAGTCGAACGTCTTCGTGATCCAAAACGCAAGTCATCCGCGATCCAATCACGATCTAGCGCCAAATCTATGTGAACTACGCGTTCAACACACATACCGCTCGATGAAAATCATAGCCTTCTTGATCCAGCAGGAGGGAGTGGAGAGTTAGATGAATTCTCTGACAGCACAATAGCGTGGCGGCGGTGTTGGTGGAGCTGATCCGAGAGGGCTTTGCCGCGCACTACCGAATCGATCTAGAGGTGGAACGAACTAGTGGAGGGGGAGAGAGCTGCAGCATGCTTGGGGTCAGCTACATCTCTCTTCTCCACTATATATAGGAGGGAGGCAAGGGGTGGCACAATCGGGAAAATCCTTGGGTTTGCCGGTGGCGCAAAAGAGGAGGAGGAGTCCTCCAATTCGGTTTGGTGGAGGCGCTAGGAGGACTCCTCCTCCTAGTCGGTTCCTCCCCACCTTCTCAATTCGGGCGCATAGGCCCATGGGGTTGGATGCCCAGCTCACCAGGGGCTGGTGCGCCACCTCTTAGGCCTATGTGACCCTCCCGAGTGGGTTGCCCCTCCAGATGAACCGAAACCCATTCGTCACCCCCGGTACTTTACCGGCAATGCCGAAAATCTTTCCGGAACCCATATACCTCATTCGTATATATCAATCTTTGTCTTCGGACCACTCCAGAACTTCTGGTGACGTTCACGGTCTCATCCGGGACTCCGAGCAACCTTCGGTCACCAACATACATAATTCAAATATACCAAAACATCACCGAACCTTAAGTGTGCAGACCCCGCGGGTTCGAGAACTATGCAGACATGACCGAGACACTCTCCGGTCAATAAACAACAACGGGACCTAGATTCCCATACTGGCTCCTACATATTCTAATAAGATCTTTATCGGTCGAACCTGTATGTCAAGGATTCAGTTAATCCCGTATGATGTTCGCTTTGTCCATCGGTATGTTACTTGCCCAAGATTTGACCGTCGATATCTCCATATCTAGTTCAATCTCGTTATTGGCAAGTCTTTTTACTCGTTCGGTAATACAAGATCCCGTGACTAACTCTTTAGTCACATTGCTTGCAAGCTCATTGTGATGTTGTATTACCGAGTGGGCCGTAGAGATACCTCTCCGTCATACGGAGTGAGAAATCCCATTCTCGATTCATGCCAACCCAACAGACACCTTTGGAGATACCTGTAGAACACCTTTATAGTCACCAAGTTACGTTGTGATGTTTGATACACACAAGGCATTCCTTCGGTGTTTGGGAGTTGCATGATTTCATGGTCATAAAAACAGATACTTGACGTGCAGAATACAATAGCAATAAATTGACACGATCACATGCTACGTTCATAGTTTGGGTCTTGTCCATCAAATCATTCTCCTAGTGAAGTGATCTTGTTATCAAATGACAAATCTTGTCTATAGCCAGGAAACCTTGACCATCTTTGATCGACAAGCTAGTCCATTAGAGGCTTACTAGGGACAGTGTGTTGTCTATGTATACACACATGTATTTGAGTTTCCAATCAATACAATTCTAGCATGGATAATAAACGATTAGCTTGAACAAAGAAATATGATAATAACTATTTTATTATTGATTCTAGGACATATTTCCACAAGTATCCCACTTTCACTAGAGTCAATAATCTATCTCACATCACTATGTGATTTACATTGTAACGAATATAACACCAATACAGTTCTGGTGTTGAATATGCTTTGCTCATGGAAGAGGCTTAGTCAATGAGTGTGTAAAATTCAGATCTATGTGCACTTTGCAAGTATTTATGACCTCCTCCTTGATGTAATCGCAGATGGAATTGAAGCATCGCTTTATGTGTCTGGTCCTCTTGTGAAACCTTGGTTCCTTGGCGAGAGCAATGAACATAGTGTTGTCACAGAATAGAGTCATTGGATCCAGTGCACTAGCCACAACTCGAAGATTTGTCATGAACTCCTTAATCCACACACCTTCTTTAGCCGCCTCCGAGGCATCTATGTACTCCGCTTCGCATGTAGAATCAGCTACCACACTTTGCTTGGAACTGCACCACCTTACCGCGCCCCCGTTGAGAATATATAAGTACCCGGTTTGTGACTTAGATTCATACGGATCAGCGTCAGAGCTTGCATCGACGTAACCCTTTACGTTGAGCTCTTGATCACCTCCATACACAAGAAACATTTCCTTAGTCCTTTTCAGGTACTTCAGAATATTCTTGACTGTTGTCTAGTGTTCCATTCCTGGATCACTCTGAAACCTTGCTTCCATACTTACGGCAAGGCTGACATCAGGTCTTGAGCACAACATTTCATAAACGATAGAGCATATGACTAAAGCATAGGGGAAGACACTCATATTTTCTTTGTCTTCTGGGCATTGAGTCTTACTCAACTTCACACCTTGAAATACATGCAAGAACTCTTTAATGGACTCATCCATTTTGAACTTCTTCAAAACGTTGTCAAGGTATGTGCTCTGTGAAAGTCCTATTAAGCGTCTTGATGTATCTCTATATATCTTGATGCCTAATATGTAAGCAGCTTCTCCTAAGTCCTTCATTGAAGAACTCTTATTAAAATAATCCTTTACGTTTCCCAAAAATTCTATATTGTTTCTAATTAGCAATATGTCATCCACATATATTATCAGAAATTCTATAGAGCTCCCACTCAATTTCTTGTAAATACAAGCTTCTCCATAAAATTTGTATAAACCCAAATCCTTGATCACCTAATCAAAATGTTGATTCCAACTCCGAGATGCTTGTAGCAATCCGTAAATGGATCGATGGAGCGTGGACACTTTGTTAGCGTTCTCTGGATCGACAAAACATTCTAGTTGCATCATATAGAATTCTTCCTTAAGGAAACCATTAAGGAACGCTGTTTTGACATCCATCTATCAAATTACATAATCGACAAATGCATCTATTGCTAACATGATTCTGACAAACTTAAGCATCCCTACGGGTGAGAAAGTCTCATCGTAGTCAACTCCTTGAACTTGTGAAAACCCTTTTTCCCTAACTCGAGCTTTATAGATGGTGACATTGCCGTCGGCGTCTGTCTTCTTCTTGAATATCCATTTATTCTAAATGGCCTTTCGCCCTTCAGGTAATATATCCAAAGTCCACACTTTATATTTTCATACATGGATCCTATCTTGGATTGCATGGCCTCTAACCATTTGTAGGAATCTAGGCCCACCATCGCTTCTCTATAGCTCGTAGGTCAATCGTTGTCCAACAACATGATTGACAAGACAGGGTTACCATACCACTCAGGAGTAATGCGTACCCTTGACAACCTACGAGGTTCGATAGCAACTTGATCCGAAGCTTCATGATCGTAATCATTGGCTTCCTCTTCAAACAGTTTAGGCTCCACAAAAACAATTTTCAATCGTGCGCTACTTTCTGGTTGAAGTAGAAGTTCACTGACCTCATCAAGTTCTATCTTCTTCCCACTCAATTCTTTCGAGAGAAACTCTTTCTCAAGAAATGTTCCATTTTTAGCGACAAACACTTGGCCTTCGAATCTGAGATAGAAGGTATACCCAACTATCTCTTTCAGGTATCCTATGAAGATGCATTTCTCCGCTTTGGGTTCCAGCTTTTCAGGCTGAAGCTTTTTGACATAAGCATAACATCCCCAAACTTTAAGAAATGACAACTTTGGTTTCTTACCAAACGACAGTTCATATGGCGTCGTCTCAATGGATTTTGACGGTGCCCTATTTAAAGTAGATGCGGCTGTCTCTAGTGCATAACCCCAAAATAATAACCGCAAATCGGCAAGAGACAACATAGAACGCACCATATCTAATAAAGTACGATTACGATGTTCGAACACACCATTGCACTGTGGTGTTCGACGTGGTGTTAACTGTGAAACAATTCAACATTGTCTTAAGTGAGTGCCAAACACATAACTCAGATATTGTCCTCCTTGTTCAGGTCGTAGGAATTCGATCTTCTTGTTATGATGATTCTCCACTTCACTCTGAAATTATTTGAACTTCTCAAACATTTCAGACTTGTGTTTCATTAAGTAAATATAACCGTATCTACTTAATTCATTAGTGGAGGTGAGAAAATTATGATATCCACCGCGCGCCTCAATGCTCATTGGACCGCACACATCAATATGTATGATTTCCAACAAGTCACTTGCTCGCTCCATTGTTTCGGAGAACGGAGTTTTGGTCATCTTGCCCATGAGGCATGGTTCACATGTGTCAAGTGATTCAAAATCAAGTGAATCCAAAAGTCCATCAGCATGGAGTTTCTTCATTGCTTTACACCAATATGACCTAAGCGGCAGTGCCACGAGAAAGTGGTACTATCATTATGAACTCTACATCTTTTGGCATCAATGTTATGGACATGTGTGTCATTACTATCGAGATTCAATAAGAACAAACCCCTCACATTGGGTGCATGACCATAAAAGATATTACTCATATAAATGGAACAACCATTATTCTGTGATTTAAATGAGTAACCGTCTCGCAATAAAAAAGATCCAAATATAATGTTCATGCTTAACGAAGGCACTAAATAACAATTATTCAGGTTCATCACTAATCTTGATGGTAACTAAAGTGAGAGCGTGTCAACGGTGATTGCATCAACCTTGGAACCATTTCCCACACGCATCATCTCTTCGTCCTTCGCCAACCTCTGGCTATTCCATGGTTCCTGCTTTGAGTTGCAAATGTGAGCAACCGAACGGGTATCAAATACCCACGCACTACAACGAGAGTTAGTGAGGTACACATCAATAACATGTATATCATATATACCTTGTTTGGCGTTGGCCACCTTCTTGTCGGCCAGATACTTGAGGCAATTCCGCTTCCAGTGACCAGTCCCCTTGTAGTGATAGCACTCAGTTTCTGGCTTGGGTCCAGCCTTGGTTTTCTTCACGGGAGGGGCAACATATTTTCCACTGCTCTTGAAGTTACCTTTCTTGCCCTTGCCAGTTTTCTTGAAACTGGTAGTTTTATTCACCATCAACACTTGATGTTCCTTCTAGATTTCAGACTCAATGACTTTGAGCATCACAAACACCTCGACGGCTGAATTATTCATCCCTTGCATGTTGTAGTCTATCACAAAGCTTCTCTTTCTAGATGGCAGTGATTAAAGAACTGTGTTAGTGATCGCCTCTGGCGGGAGAACAATTCCCAACTAAGCCATCCGGTTGGCATACCCAGACATTCTAAGTACATGCTTACTGAGAGACATGTGCTCCTCCCTCTTGCAAGCATAGAACTTATGAGAGGTCTCATACCTCTCAATCCGGGCATTCTTCTCAAAGACAAACTTCAACTCCTGGAACATCTCATATGCTCCATCATGTTCAAAACGTCTTTGAAGTCCCGGCTCAAAACCATATAAGATCGCACATTGAACTACTGAATAGTCATCCAGACGCGACTACGAGACGTTCAAAACGTCTTCAGCCGCCTAGAAGGGGGGATTCAACAAGCGGTGCATGTCGGTGCACTAGAGACTGGGTCCCTTGTGCCCCAGACTTGTGCACGGCATCAACGACGCCCCCGACAGTAGTGTACTGGGAAGAGCAGTAGGAAGGCATTCCAACACCCACCAAGGCCACGCCCTTCCTCACCGAGTGGGGCGTGGGATTCAAGGGCTCCAGACGCAAGGCCCCGGCAAGCCCTCCTTGCTGGCAAGATTCCCAAGAACCTAGCAAGTTTCCCTTGCCGGGAAGGCTCGCACAGACTAGCGAGGCCCTGATACGTCCCAAACGTATCTATAATTTCTGCTTGTTCCATGATCTTTTGGGTGACATTGTTATATGCTTTGCTACACTTTTATATCATTTTACACATATTTGGACTAACTTACTAACTCAGTGCACCCAGTGCCAGTTTCTGTCTGCTGATGTCCATTTTGCAGGGGCTTTTACCCAACTTTCCGAAGCCCTAAAAATTCCAGAAAAATATATAAAAAATCAGCGAAACAGATGCTTCCAGATCACCGAAGATGGGCCGGAGGGGGGCTAGGGGCCTCCGAGGCGTTCTACTGGCGCAACCATGCCCTAGGACGCGCCAGGAGGTTGCCCGGGTAGGTACCACCTCCTCCGGTGCCCTCCTTTTGGCCTAAATTTAGAGTCCCGTGGGGAAACCCTCGCATACTTTCTAGAATCGTGAATTTCTCCGTCTTTCCACCGCCGCAACGCTTCCACGATCGGGAGCGTTAGGTGACCTCTTCCCGGCACCCTGTCGGAGGGAGGATTGACCTCCGGGAGCTTGTCCACTGCCATGGACACTTCCCGGACGTGCCGTGAGTAGTCCTCCTTGGACCATGAGTCCATGACCAGTACCTATGGGATGTCTTCTCTCCAATCTTGCACATTCACCTTGAAGGAGATGCAGTCTACAAAGGCTATCCATTCATGGAAAGTGGAGTAGAACTTTGGTATGTGGAAGTACACCTCCATCATGTGAAAGGAGTTTGTCCAAAGACTATGGGGCAACACTTTTTCATTTCACGTGTACCACGAGCAACCTTCTTTGATGTTGTTCGTGAAGCTGCCATGGAAGCCATACGTCAGATTGGAGAAATACTTGAAGCAAGACTCCGTCATACCCAGGAATACCTGAGTGAAGTACGTGCGAAGATGATGGAGATGAAGCTCATGACCACCATGATGAAGCAAAAGATGGAGGATTTCAAGGAGCACATTGGAAAGTTCCAGTGGAACTAAGGTACCTCCAAGAGAGGCAGATGAATAATGTTGGTAGAAATGCTCGACCATACCGAACCATGTGGATGGCAACATTTGTAATAGAGTGCTTTTGAATTGGAGTTTATGATAAGAATTCAAGGATGTAATAAAGGATTGATTATGAAATGCATATGATTTATGGAAGAAGCTATGATGGATCAGCAAACGTTTTCTTAGGAACATACGAATGCCAGAGAGTTGTGAAGATACGATAGATGTTTTGTTCAGCTTGCAGAACCAATGGATTATCCGAACTTCGTTCGTGGACAAGAGAAATTCTGCAATGCTTGTGAGGATGCCCAAGTGTTAGAATACGAGATTCACTAAGCCTTATACAAGGTAATGATTTCAGTGCCACATGGCTTGGCCACCATGACGACTTACTATTATTATTCTCTTGCTATTCGGAATGGTAAATTTGAGAGACTTACCCATAGTGAGAGACGATGTTCTTTGAAGCTTTTGTATAAGCCTTAGAATGGTATGATGAAAGCCCCATGTACATGGCATTTGTGTCACGCGTAGGAAATTTTACGGTGAGGCTGAAGACCAGACCTCTCTCTCTGCAGGATAACCACAAATGGTAGACCATCAAGAGAATCATCGATAGGTTATTTAGTATTAATCACGAGACTGGCAGTTAAGAAGACCCAGTAACGGAAGAATCTTATATCAACGGAAGAGCACTCGATTTTGATGGAAAACGTTATGAATATAACGGGAGAGCATCACCAGAGTATTTAATATGAAGACTGTGCGATGTCAGTTGCCAAAACCCACAGGATCGTTAAAGCATTTTGAGGGACCAGTATCTCTCATTTTAAGTAAGGTAGCATCCCACCTTGCCGGAGATTGATTTGTTAGAAGACCCCCCAAATCCTAACCTTTCTTTCTAGCCTCTTCGAATCTCGAGGACGAGATTCATTTTAAGTGTGGTAGTCTGTAACATCCCAAAATTATAAATTTTGGAATGTTAATATGATTATTAGATTGATTGTTTGTTTGTTTGCTGAGTGACTGAAACTTGGGTGAAATTTGAAACTTTTCGAAACTTTCGAATGAGAGGGAATAAAATGACTTTCCCCTTCTCCGGTGAATTCAAATTAAAGCTTTTAAAAGCAACGAGAGAAGATGACATGACTTCTTCAATTATACAGAATTTGAACGGAGATATTTGCGTTGAATTCTTTTTCTTTTCCATTTTTCCATCGTGAGAGAAATGTCCGGAGAAAACTCTCTTGCACGCAAGAGAGAGAGAGTGGAGGAAAATGACACTCCAAAAGTGCGGGCAAATCTCTGAAATAATTGAGCAAAGAAAACCCAAAATTCTTTTGCAAAAATAATTGCAAAAAAGCAAATTGGGAATTTCTGAAAAAACATTTTTTAAAAAAAGTTTTTATTTTGGCTTTAAAAAAAATGTTATTCGGGTAGAGATTCTTTTTCTGATTTTTTTGATATATTATACCATATATTAATATTTTGATTTACTTTCTTTTTTGTCGTTTTTATTTTCTGTTTTGGAAAAACTTAGAGATTAGGAAGGTTATTTTTTAACATCTCGCCCCGAGCGTTTTTTTATTTTTTTTCTTATTGGGCCGAATCCCACTCCGAGGGATCCCCAGATCCCTTAATACCGCACCCCCTGCCTTTTCCCTCCTTACCTCCCCTTCTCTCTGCCTGCGGGCCCCCCAACTGAAGCCTTCTCTCCCCCACGTCGGCACCTCTCTTTCCTCCCTCGTCTCTTTCTTTTTCCCTGCTCACGACCGAAGCCCCTCTCCCTCCCGCTGCCTTCTCCTACCCCCTCGTCTCTTTCCTTCTTCTTTCTCTGCACCGAACCGCAGCCCTCCCAGGAACCAGCGATTCCCTTCCCCCACTGCCACCTCTCCTTCCTTAGCACCTCGCACGCATGACCTATATAAAGCTCACCTCGGCAACCCCCTTCCCAACCCTAGCCGCCGCCGCCTCCACGAGTCGCCGCCTCCACAAGCCGCCGCCGCCACGAGCTTCCCGCAACAGCCCGAGGCTGCACCACCACTTCGGCTCGCCCCTGGGAGCAGCCCCGTCGCCCCTTCGCTCCACCGCCGCCTCCCCTCGTAGGAGCACCCCGCCGCCGACTCCCCGAAGCCCCATCGCCCCCGGAGCTACTCACCTCCCTCGTTGGCCAACTCCCCCTCGCCGGTGCACCCCCTCTGCCAGCAGGTAGCTACCTCTCTTCTCTCTATGTATTGCAGGCACTCCTTTTAGCCCTTAGATCCCATGCAACGGTGTGGATTAAAACACTAGTACCTCTTCGGTCTATTTCAGAAAACTAGTAGGTTTATTATGTCACTTACGTTTTAACCTGCAGACTTGCTAGTCTTCGGCCGTTTGCCCGAAGTCATGAAACAAACAGCTCCGCAGCCACTAATAGCCTGACACGTGTAACTCCCTGTTAGCACTAGTAGTTTTATGTTTTTCTGTCTATTTTACAAAAACAGAAACTTTCAATTGTGTTTTGGCCACAACTTTTTATACCGAAGTCTAATGACATTGATTCTTTTTCTAGTAGCTCACAAATTTCCTGTAGTTTTTAAAAACATATAATTTGTCTATGTTTGAATTTTTTAAATATAAGTTAGATAAGATTTAGTTTAAACCCTGTTTTGCCTATACCAGGAGTTTGAAAAATGATTTTGAGTTGATTCTTGTTGCTAATGTTTTCTAGTGATAAAACCTTACTGTGGTAGAAGTTTCAGAATTTGTAAAGTATTTTTACGGGTGTTTTCAACAGAAACAAGTTTCTGCCATACCGGCACGCGACAAATTCTTTTGCGTAGTCTTTAGCAAACCATTGCATGTGATGTTATTTTTACTTGTGGCATGATTGAATTGCTTATGGTGTGCTTTGTGTTTGTATCGGTAGATCATCTGGAGTGCGAAGCGTGTTACTTAGAGACGCTCGAGCAAGACAACTATCGTCAAGGCAAGTCACTTTGATCATACTATCACCTATGTTTTTATGCATCGTAGTTCTACCATCCTATGCCCAATTGCATGCTGCCTAGGTACTTGGAAACTTTAGTATAAGTTGTAGCATCATGTGGTAGGAACACAACAACCCCGACACTTGGCCCCGGGACGACAATTTCTTAATGCTATTCTTGAGTAGACGGGTTTTCGGTTGAGTGTATATCACGAGTGATGCGAGGTTGATATAATAATCAAGACCAGACTAAGACAATATTTTCAAGACCTCGGACGCAATGCAACTCTGGGTGAAGGACGGTTGATCGGCTCCCTGGAGAACCCAGTGGATGCCCGGGATGCTGGACAGGCCATGTCATCCTACGGAAAGCTTCACCCAGGCTCAAAGAGACGGATGGATATTTTCGAGACCCAAGGCTTACCTGCACAGCCACAAGTCATTATGGGCTCTTGCTTGGTTGGACAACGCGGCGACTCTGGATAGGCAGTGCTAGCAGATGTAGAAGAACGGTAGGAATGGATGGGCACCGACAGGGACCCGTTGAAAGACCATGTTTTGATCATCCTGTCTTCAAACACCCTGAAGTGCGAGGACATACACGGAGGCGATCAAATCTTGTGGGGAACGTGTGCAAAACTCTACAGAGTACTCAAACCTAATCGATTAGCCGTGTCCACGGTCATGGACAACTTGAGCCAAAGGAACTGAAGTTATCTGGATTTCTCAACACCATTATATATATTTGATGAGGGTAATAATGATAACTCGGGTATGAGAACTGGTTGGCGGAACCATCTCATTAACAACCAACTACGTAGTAATATCTTGCTTTTAGCCCCTCTCTTGATGTAGGAGAAAACTTGCTTTTCGCTAAAAAATTATAGCCCCACGCGCCATATATGCACATAGTATAGATGACTACCTTTCACCCCTCTCTTATGTGACTTGCCGGCATATTCAATATGCTGACCTACACGGCTGCAACGCCTTATGTTGCAGATATTTTTCTTTGACGAGTAAGGATACGATTCAGGGTTACGGTCTACACTCAACTTGCCGTTGGTGTTTATTGGGACTCCACTCCCTTGACCACTTCCGCTGAGATATTTAAGGTATATATCAGTTTTATGCTATTTACATGTGATTGCACTTTGATATATACATTGATGTACTGTGTGTGCCAGCATACTGATCCAGGGATGGCACAGATACACATAGGCTTGTATGGTCTTGAGTCGGGTCGCTACAGAGATGGTATCAGAGCACATGTTGAATGTAGGACGTGACCCTAGAAACTGGCAATTTCTTAGGAAAGGATCTCTCAAAAAATTTATTTTGAACAACACCTTTTACTTCTCATCTCTTCTGATTTCATCGAATGTTCCCTCTCACCTCAAATAGTTAGACAATGCCCTTTCCCCTTTGACCTCATGAAGAATCAACGGAGTTCTACTTCAAAATAAAGAGGATTTCACCACGCGTTTGAAGAATTGAGGCTACACCAACAGAAGACTCTCAAGACCCGAAGAGCTCAAAGACCCTGAAGTGTTCGAATAATTATATGACCATTAGAAGTCCAAACCCCTGTTATATACCCACGATAGTTACGATGATTTGTGAGCCGTCATTGGTGTGTGTTTTCCGATGGCCACAACTAAAACCTATTCTCAAAAATATTGTTTGTATTGTGTGTATCTCCCTCCCTCTCTTACCCGTCTCATCTCCAAAACCTCAACCCTACCAGATGGAGTATGAAGCTGGACTTGTAGTCTCTGAACCAATGACCCAGCTGGAAGCTGAGATATGGATTCAGAACATGGAGAACCACTTCGGGAGCAACTTGATCTCAAGGAAGTATGAAGTGGAACACGCTCTTCAGTACATTACACAAAGTGCTGCAATCTGGTGGAAAATGCATCATGCCATACAAGGATTTAGTGGAGCAAAAACTTGGGACGAATTCAAGAAGACTTTGTTAAGATCCCGTCTTATTCAAAAGTGCTATGATAATCCGAAGGAGAAGACTTGTGCATGCAAGACCTGTGGAGAAATAGGACACACCCAGGAAGAACACAAGAATGGAGGCACTCATTGTGAAGAAAATCACCCAGGTGAGGAATGCCCAAGTAGTCAGGTGACTTGTTTCTTGTGTGAAGGAACCACCCACTACCCAGCTCAGTGTCACATTTACCCCAAGGTGCAACAAGTTGTCAAGCAGCAGAAAGAAGAAGTGACGGAAACCCTCAAGAAGAAGATTCTAGAAGAGCCAGTGATGAACGAAAATATTGAAGACCCCGATGGACAAGGTCTCACCAGATTTTTCTCCAATGCATGCTACTCATGTGGAGAAGAACGACATTATTCACAAGACTGCACGAAGAGAAGCCAAGAGTATCTAGGAAACTTTCCGACGGAAGAAGTGGAGTTTGATCCTCTTGAAATAGAAGAACTGGCCAAAATGAAGGAGTCGAGAAAGAAGAAAAAGTACCCTCGGAAGAACCAAATCTCTGTAGACATAGACCTGAGTCATGTCAGATGTTACAAGTGTATGGAATTTGGCCACCACAAATACATGTGCTCAGGAAGGAAGCCGGGAATCCAAGGAGCAAAAGCAGAAGCTAAGAAGCCTCGAGACTTGTCAGAAATCATTTGCTTTTGTTGCAAGGAAGCAGGACATTTTGCTAACAATTGTCCACAAAGAAAGAAAGCTAGAATGGAGTAGGTAAGTTTTGACCATGGCAATAAGTGTGATCCGAAGCACTCTTGTTTCTCATAAGATCATGGAGTGAATTTTTTGTAAAGAAGTCCCTGAGATTGTAATAACATCATGAATAAATGGAATTTATTGTCTCATGATTGTCTATGTTGAAAATGTATGCGTTGTTTCTCTTCGAACAAAGATCTCTGAACAATCATGAGGATATGAGAAAATACGGTCTATGCAGGCATGAGTATAATTCATTTAAGTGTGGTAGTAATCAGTAAACCCACAGGATCCACTGAGTAGGAATGTACCATGATTACCAAGGAGACATATACATTCCTCTGAGTACCTATTTACTGACACCTGCGGATGACAACTCTCTACGAGTCATTCCTCAAGGGCCCAGAAACTATCATGACCCTGACCAGTGATCAGGATTACCCGAAAATCCTGAAGGACATGATGAAGCACATTCACCCTGAAGGAGATGTAGTCTACAAAGGCTACCCATTCATGGAAAGTGGAGTAGAACTTTGGTATGTGGAAGTACACCTCCATCATGTGAAAGGAGTTTGTCCAAAGACTATGGGGCAACACTTTTTCATTTCACGAGTACCACGAGCAACCTTCTTTGAAGTTGTTCGTGAAGCTGCCATGGAAGCCATACGTCAGATTGGAGAAATACTTGAAGCAAGACTCCGTCATACCCAGGAATACCTGAGTGAAGTACGTGCGGAGGTGATGGAGATGAAGCTCATGACCACCATGATGAAGCAAAAGATGGATGATTTCAAGGAGCACATTGGAAAGTTCCAGTGGAACTAAGGTACCTCCAAGAGAGGCAGATGAATAAAGTTGGCAGAAATGCTCGACCATGCCGAACCATGTGGATGGCAGCATTTGTAATAGAGTGCTTTTGAATTGGAGTTTATGATAAGAATTCAAGGATGTAATAAAGGATTGATTATGAAATGCATATGATTTATGGAAGAAGCTATGATGGATCAGCAAACGTTTTCTTAGGAACATACGAAAGCCAGAGAGTTGTGAAGATACGATAGATGTTTTGTTCAGCTTGCAGAACCAATGGATTATCCGAACTTCGTTCTTGGACAAGAGAAATTCTGCAATGCTTGTGAGGATGCCCAAGTGTTAGAATACGAGATTCACTAAGCCTCATACAAGGTAATGATTTTAGTGCGACATGGCTTGGCCACCATGACGACTTACTATTATTATTCTCTTGCTATTCGGAATGGTAAATCTGAGAGACTTACCCATAGTGAGAGACGACGTTCTTTGAAGCCTTTGTTTAAGCCTTAGAATGGTATGATGAAAGCCCCATGTACATGGCATTTGTGTCACGCGTAGGAAATTTTAAGGTGAGGATGAAGACCAGACCTCTCTCTCTGCAGGATAACCACAAATGGTAGACCACCATGAGAATCATCGATAGGTTATTTAGTATTAATCAGGAGACTGGCAGTTAAGAAGACCCAGTAACGGAAGAAGCTTATATCAACAGAAGAGCACTCGATTTTGATGGAAAACGTTATGAATATAACGGGAGAGCATCACCAAAGGATTTAATCTGAAGACTGTGCGATGTTAGTTGCCAAAACCCAGAGGATCGTTAAAGCATTTTGAGGGACCAGTATCTCTCATTTTAAGTATGGTAGCATCCCACCTTGCCGGAGATTGATTTGTTAGAAGACCCCCCAAATCCTAACCTTTCTTTCTAGCCTCTTCGAATCTCGAGGACGAGATTCATTTTAAGTGTGGTAGTCTGTAACATCCCAAAATTATAAATTTTGGAATGTTAATATGATTATTAGATTGATTGTTTGTTTGTTTGCTGAGTGACTGAAACTTGGGTGAAATTTGAAACTTTTCGAAACTTTTGAATGAGAGGGAATAAAATGACTTTCCCCTTCTCCGGTGAATTCAAATTAAAGCTTTTAAAAGCAACGAGAGAAGATGACATGACTTCTTCAATTATACAGAATTTGAACGGAGATATTTGCGTTGAATTCTTTTGCTTTTCCATTTTTCCATCGCGCGAGAAATGTCCGGAGAAAACTCTCTTGCACGCAAGAGAGAGAGAGGAGGAAAATGACAATCCAAAAGTGCGGGCAAATCTCTGACATAATTGAGCAAAGAAAACCCAAAATTCTTTTGCAAAAATAATTGCAAAAAAGGAAATTGGGAATTTCTGAAAAAACATTTTTTAAATAAAGTTTTTATTTTGGCTTTTAAAAAAATGTTATTCGGGTAGAGATTCTTTTTCTGATTTTTTTGATATATTATACCATATATTAATATTTTGATTTACTTTCTTTTTTGTCGTTTTTATTTTCTGTTTTGGAAAAACTTAGAGATTAGGAAGGTTATTTTTTAACATCTCGCCCCGAGCGTTTTTTTTTCTTATTGGGCCGAATCCCACTCCCAGGGATCCCCAGATCCCTTAATACCGCACCCCCTGCCTTTTCCCTCCTTACCTCCCCTTCTCTGTGCCTGCGGGCCCCCCAACCGAAGCCTTCTCTCCCCCACGTCGGCACCTCTCTTTCCTCCCTCGTCTCTTTCTTTTTCCCTGCTCACGACCGAAGCCCCTCTCCCTCCCGCTGCCTTCTCCTACCCCCTCGTCTCTTTCCTTCTTCTTTCTCTGCACCGAACCGCAGCCCTCCCAGGAACCAGCGATTCCCTTCCCCCACTGCCACCTCTCCTTCCTTAGCACCTCGCCCGCATGACCTATATAAAGCTCACCTCGGCCACCCCCTTCCCAACCCTAGCCGTCGCCGCCTCCACGAGCCGCCTCCGCCACGAGCTTCCCGCAGCAGCCCGAGGCTGCACCACCACTTCGGCTCGCCCCTGGGAGCAGCCCCGTCGCCCCTTCGCTCCACCGCCGCCTCCCCTCGGAGGAGCAACCCGCCGCCGACTCCCCGAAGCCCCACCGCCCCCGGAGCTACTCCCCTCCCTCGCCGGCCAACTCCCCCTCGCCGGTGCACCCCCTCTGCCAGCAGGTAGCTACCTCTCTTCTCTCTCAATATTGCATGCACTCCTTTTAGCCCTTAGATCCCATGCATCGGTGTGGATTAAAACACTAGTACCTCTTCGGTCTATCTCAGAAAACCAGTAGGTTTATTTTGTCACTTATGTTTTAACCCGCAGACTTGCTAGTCTTCGGCCGTTTGCCCGAAGTCATGAAACAAACAGCCCCGCAGCCACTAATAGCCTAACACGTGTAACTCCCTGTTAGCACTTGTAGTTTTATGTTTTTCTGTCTATTTTACAAAAACAGAAACTTTCAATTTTGTTTTGGCCACAACTTTTTATCCCGAAGTCCAATGACATTGATTCTTTTTCCAGTACCTCAAAAATTTCCTGTAGTTTTAAAAACATATAATTTGACTATGTTTGAAATTTGTAAATATAAGTTAGATCAGATTTAGTTTAAACCCTGTTTTGCCTATTCCAGGAGTTTGAAAAATGATTTTGAGTTGATTCTTTTTGCTACTGTTTTCTAGTGATAAAATATTACTGTGGTAGAAGTTTCAGAATTTTTAAAGTATTTTTACTGGTGTTTTCAACAGAAACAAGTTTCTGCCATACCGGCGCGCGACAAATTCTTTTGCGTAGTCTTTAGCAAACCATTGCATGTGATGTATTTTTACTTGTGGCATGATTGAATTGCTTATGGTGTGCTTTGTGTTTGTATCGGTAGATCATCCGGAGTGCGAAGCGTGTTACTTAGAGACGCTCGAGCACGACAACTATCGTCAAGGCAAGTCACTTTGATCATACTATCACCTATGTTTTTATGCATCGTAGTTCTACCATCCTATGCCCAATTGCATGCTGCCTAGGTACTTGGAGACTTTAGTATAAGTTGTAGCATCATGTGGTAGGAACACAACAACCCCGACACTTGGCCCCGGGACGACAATTTCTTAATGCTATGCTTGAGTAGACGGGTTTTCGGTTGAGTGTATATCACGAGTGATGCGAGGTCGATATAATAATCAAGACCGGACTAAGACAAGATTTTCAAGACCTCTGACGCAATGCAACTCTGGGTGATGGACGGTTGATCGGCTCCCTGGAGAACCCAGTGGATGCCCGGGATGCTGGAGAGGCCATGTCATCCTGCGGAAAGCTTCACCCAGGCTCAAAGAGACGGATGGATATTTTCAAGACCCAAGGCTTACCTGCACAGCCACAAGTCATTATGAGCTCTGGCTTGGTTGGACAACGCGGCGACTCTGGACAGGAGGTGCTAGCAGATGTAGAAGAACGGTAGGAATGAATGGGCACCGACAGGGATTCAGAGGGACCCGTTGAAAGACCATGTTTTGATCATCCGGTCTTCAAACCCCCTGAAGTGCGAGGACATACACGGAGGCGATCAAATCTTGTGGGGAACGTGTGCAAAACTCTGCCGAGTACTCAAACCTAATCGATTAGCCGTGTCCACGGTCATGGACAACTTGAGCCAAAGGAACTGAAGTTATCTGGATTTCTCAACACCATTATATATATTTGATGAGGGTAATAATGATAACTCGGGTATGAGAACTGGTTGGCGGAACCATCTCATTAACAATCAACTACGTAGTAATATTTTGCTTTTAGCCCCTCTCTTGATGTAGGAGAAAACTTTCTTTTCGCTAAAAACTTATAGCCCCACCCGCCATATATGCATATAGTATAGATGATTACCTTTCACCCCTCTCTTATGTGACTTGCCGGCATATTCAATATGGTGACCTACACGGCTGCAATGTCTTATGTTGCAGATATTTTTCTTCGACGAGTAAGGATACGATTCAGGGTTACGGTCTACACTCAACTTGCCGTTGGTGTTTATTGGGAATCCACTCCCTTGACCGCTTCCGCTGAGATATTTAAGGTATATATCTGTTTTACGCTATTTACATGTGATTGCACTTTGATATATACATTGATGTACTGTGTGTGCCAGCATACTGATCCAGGGATGGCACAGATACGCAGAGGCTTGACTCGTCTTGAGTCGGGTCGCTACAGAGATGGTATCAGAGCACATAGTCCTTGTGAGTTGCCCTACATGATCAAGGCATCTATGTAATTCTCTTTCTATTGCTATGTTTAGTTTGTTGGGATCCGATGGATTATGAGATTATGTTGAGATTGATATGAGTTATATATTTGCTTATCCTTTTATATTATGTTCCTTAGTGATTCATGCATGTTCTCCGTTTCTATTTCTTGCTTTAGCCAAGTAGTAGAGTGTAACTCCAAGAGGGAGCATTATGCACGATTGTGGGTTCATGCCCCTCGATGTATAGCTTGAGTGATAGAAACATGAGACTAGGGGATGTGCTTGTCGCCACGAGGGAGAAAACAACGGTGCTTGTGACCATGGTTGCAAGGATTGTTTACCTTACACATAGTTCGTTAATGCAGTTGTCCATTGCTTTGAGTTTACACTTTGGGTGGGGCTCGCAACTTAATACCGGAGAGATTTTCTGGATAGATATCTCAAGGTGGATGATTAATAAGTTCATGCTGATGAATAAATGGTCTACTTGTCTTGGCGTACTGCCCATTATTATTGAACTTCTAACTATCAAGTAGCATAATTAGCATTGCGGTGCGATCATAACTATCAATTTCCCAACTGTGATATGTTTACCAAAGGATAGTTGTTTATCATCTTTTGGGAGAGATACATCACTAGTGACCATCATGTGACTCCGGTCCACGTCACCATCATTGTTTACACCTCCATCATTTACCACATTCATTTACTTTTCCGTTGCAATTAGTATTACTTTCCCACTTTAGTTTTTATCCTTTGCAAACTACAAGGCCGGTGAGATTGACAACCTCTCTTTACTCGTTGGGAGCAAAGTTATTTGTTGTGTGTGTAGGTCCGCGTCTTCTGCTAGCGCCAGGGTGGAAGGGAGCTACTTGTTGAGCCTAGGAGTCCTCCTGGTTCGATAAACCTTACAGTCTTCGTGTAAGGGAAATCTGCTGCTGAATACATCTCCACCTTCCACTTGGGGTAACCAACAAGGGGCGAGAAGTATATCCATCAACTCGTCATCAAGCAAATTTCTGGCGCCGTTGCCGGGGACTCCAGTCTTCAAGATAGGGGAGTTGCACACTACTCTTTTACCTTAACTTCTTAGTCTTGTTAGTTTGATTTTTAGTTTTTGCTTTAGAGTCTTATACCAAAAACCACAAAAAAATAGTTGCTTTGTTCTTGCTTTTTGCTGCTGCTATGGGTTCCACTGAGAACACTAAGTTGTGTGACTTCACTAGTTAGGCTTATGGAAAACTACACTCTTACTTCGCTACTTGGGGAAGTCCGCTCTACCACACCCATGGTAGAGAAGTCTCCTCCACCTACTGAATGTATCCCATTCAAAATACCACTTGGGATAATTGAAATAATTAGGAATGATTGTTATGGAGGAGATGGAACAGTCAATCCTAGTATTCATTTGTTGAAACTTACAGAACTTTGTGAGTTGTTTAAGATTTCAGGTTTAACAAGAGATGGAGTCATGAGGAAATTACTTGCCTTGTCCCCGAAAGGAAAAGCCTTGGAATAGTATAGGCTACTAGATGATTCTCACCTACAGGATTGGGAAGAGATTTAGTCTCTCTTTTACTCCAAGTTTTGTCCTCTTCATGAAGTCCATGTGGATCATGGCAACAATTCTTTATGCGACACTTATATTGTTGAGTTTATTCATGATCCCACTGAAAATTATTATGAGAAGGGAACATATGCTTATAGACATTTCAATAATATCAAGCCTCTCTTTATGTTGAAGGTTTCAAGCTGCACTTGTTTTGCTTTGCCATGCTTATTGCTTTGTGCTTTAATGAATTATTATATTGCAAATTACTATGCATAGGAAGCATGTTAGACTTAAATGCAATTGGTATTTGCTTCTTGATGCTCTTTTTTGTTCTACAACTCTTATTCCTACGAGAGCATCATTAAAATCTTAAGCCTATCTTTATGGCTATAAAGAAAGGGCTCTAGGGAGACAACCCTTGTTATCTTTACTTTTTGTTTTTTACTTTCAGTTTTAGTGGTCTTGATGCTTTTTACGACTGCAGCAACATTATTGTATCTTTCTTTTCAAGCTTTGTGCCAAGTTTTAGCCTCCGATTGCAAGAAAGTTCAAAAATTGTGACATGTTGTCCAGAAACAGATTTTGTCTGCCTGACGGAAAAATTCACCAAATATCACCCAATTATACTTTTGATCTTAATATTTTTGACAGCATGCTCTATATAATTGCGTTTCTGGCATATGTTCTGAGTTTTTTGATTTGAATTGCAGAAGTACCACTACTGGAAATCAGTATTTTGCCATCAGCCTAGTCTTTGCCGTCTGCTAGTTGATGGCAAAGATTGTCTTTGCTGTCATTTTCAGGAAAACAGACGGCAAAGCACAGGCTGATGGCATACAGTCTTTTTGCCATCTGTCACCTCTTTGTCGTCTGCCAGCGGACAGCAAATAGTCCAGAGGCAGACGACAAAGATGTAGATAGGCCCACCTGACTGCGGGGTGGCTAGGTCAAACAGGAGTCGGACCTTTGCCGTCTGCTAGCGGACGGCAAAGAATCCGGAGGCACACGACAAAGAGTCTAGACTCTTTGCCGTCCGCCGGCAGACGGCAAAGCGCTAACTCCGTTAAGGGCTCCTTCCCCCCCACCCCGCCCCTCTCTCTCTGTAACGACTCATCCCCGTGCGCCCCTAGCTTTCTCTCCCCACCCAGCGAGCTCCTCTCTCTGTAACAGCCGCCAGGACCACCGTCGCGCCGCCGCCCCCGTCGCGTCGCCGCCCGTGCCGCCACCCTGTCGCGCCCCACTGCCGCCCCTGTCGCCCCCGCCACTGCCCCTCTCTCTCTCCCTACCTCGCCCCCGCCCCCGCTGCCGCTGCCCCACCACCGTCGCGCCGCCGCACCTGGCGCCCCCGGCACCGCCCCGCCACCCCCGCCACCCCGGCCCCTCCACAGCCGTCCCTCTCGATGAGCCCCCACACCCCCACCCCCACCCCCCACCTGCATTACTTTTTACAAGTTTTATTATTTTTTAGTAGTTTTAGTAGTGGTTATTGTTAGTAGTTTTAGTGGTAGATTTAGTTAGGTTAGTAGTTTTAGTTAGGTTAGTAGATTTAGTTAGGTTAGTAGTTTTAGTTAGGTTAGTAGATTTAGTTAGGAGGAGAAGAGGAGAAGAGGAGGAGGAGGAGGACAAGAAGAGGAGAAGAAGAAAAGGAGTAGGAGGAGGAGGAGGAGGAGAAGAAAAAGAAGAAGAAGAGGAGAAGAAAAAAATAAGAAGGAGAAGAAGAAGAAAAAGAAGAAGAAGAGAAGAAAAAAATAAGAAGGAGAAGAAGTAAAGAAGAAGAGAAGAAGAAGAGAAGAAGAAGATAAGAAGAAGAGAAGAAGAAGAGAAGAAGAGAATAAGAAAAAAATAAGAAGGAGAAGAAGAGAAAAAAGAAGAAGAAGTTGATTTTTTATTGTTTGGTATTTAGTGGTAGCTAGATTCTTTTTTAGTTACTTAGTGGTAGATTCTGTTTTTGTTTTTTTTTGCTGTTTAGTGCTATCTAGGTTTAGCGATCGGTTTAGTTAGCTTGGTTAGTTAGGTTAGTTAGTTAGTTAGCTTACTAGAAAGAATAGGAAGAAGAAGAAGAGGAGGAGGAGGAGAAGGAGAAGAGGAGAAGAGGAGGAGGAGGAGGAGGAGAAGAAGAAGAAGAATAGGAGGAGGAGAAGACAAAAAGAAGATCACATGTTTGGTATTTAGTTTTTTGGAATTAATTAGTAGTTTTAGTGGTAGATTCTGTTAGTTAATTAGTAGATTTAGTGGTAGATTCTGTTAGTTTATTCGCCCATCATTATTGCTTAGGTTCAAGACTACTTCAAAGAAGATCACATGTTGTTTTGTTGAAATCAAGTCTGTCAAAATAATGTATCCTCTATATTTATTGGTACCGGAGCAAAGCAGGACAACTTAAATAATATTGCCATCCTCAAATGTAGAAGATATCAAAAAGTTTTATATAAACTGAAAAGTAGTACAGGTAACCTGGAAGTCCTCTGGACCAAAAGGGCAACTTCTGGACTTGCGAACTTTGCGTGGTAGGTGCATGTCCATGCAGTAGGGTAATTTCCCCAACAATGACATAATTAGTCCATTTAGCTCCAAAATACCATAATAAGCTCAAAATGGCATAAGAACCTTGGTTAGCTCATTAATATTATATACTTAGCTTGTTTTCCTCTAAAATGGGATAATTAGCCCATTTAGCTCAAAAAAGACATAATTAGGTAATTTAGCTCCAACAAGAGGAGAAGAGGAGAAGAAATAGGCAAAATGAAAAGAAAGAAGAAGAACAAGAAGAAGAAGAGAAGAAGGAGAAGGAGGAGGAGGAGGAGGAGGAGGAGGAGAAGGCCAAGGACCTTCTATCCTTCTACTCCTCCTCCTTCTCCTCCTCCACCTCATTCTTCATTTCTTCTTCTTCTCCTCCTCCTCCTCTTTCTTCTCCTCTTTCATATTATCCTTGCTTTAATTAACACAACAATGACATAATTAGCCCATTTAGCTCCAAAATACCATAATAAGCTCAAAATGGCACAAGAACCTTGGTTAGCTCATGAATATTATATACTTAGCTTGTTTTCCTCTAAAATGACATAATTGGAATATTTGTGTTGATCGGGTGGATTTACATGTGATAGTTGTCTCGTCGCTATGAGGTCTGCTGTGCGAAGACCTGCCCGTGCGTTGTACGAGCTCCGCCCCTACATTCGTGGGTCAGTACAAATTTCATCTCCTCTCCGCCCCTGCATTCGTCGGTCAGTACAAATTTCGTGGCTCGGTTTCCGAATGAAACTTTCTAGGTTTAGGTAATTCAATTAATTTATCAGTATGCGTGACCAGTATGCGTCTCCCGTTCGAAAGGGCGACATCTATAAATATGCATGTCTTTGCATATTTATAACCGCCATCCTTACGAATTGTCCAACATTATCCATGTACAGCCCGAGTATGTGTAGATTGGGTTCGTTTTCCCGTATGTTGTGCTCTGGATCCGATGCGGAATTTTCTCACGGCCTCCCTGTTATTCTCCGGATGCACATCCTCTCTGTTTATTGCGGAGACGTGTATCAGGAGAACAGCGGGGAGGTGCTGCCAAAATTTTGCGTTAAAAATGGCAAACCTGATTAACCGATGAATATAAATGCTAAATTATATATAAATATATTTCTTCTGTCTTTAGTAGCTACGCAAGATGAGTGATCGTGCGTGGATGTATACCGGTCAGAAAGAGATGACGAAAGAATGGTTTTTAAAAACAAAGGAATTCGTGAAAGCCGCATTCGCAAATTGCCAGGAAAGAAACTATTGCCCCTGTCCTGGATGCGACAACTATAAAAAGACGACAGAGGTTGTAATGATTAAACACCTGTAGAGGAGGGGTTTTAAGCCTAATTATACGGTGTGGACATTTCATGGTGAGTCTATACAACACAAAAGAGCCGAGGTGGTCCGTCGTCGCACGAACGAGCATGGTACTGGGATCGAAGACATGGTGCAAGACTTTGATGATGCTCAGGATTCGGAAGATGAGATGGAGGAATATGCAAAGGCCTTTTATGAAATGTTGGAGTCTTCAAAACGTCCTCTCCATGAGCACACTGAGCTCTGTCAGCTGGATGCAATTACACAAGTAATGGCTCTGAAGGCTCAGTTCAACTTGGGAAGAGAATGCTACGACGCGAAGATGACACTATTTGGATGTTTCCTACCCAAAGGCCATGTCATGCCTGCAAACCTGTACCAGTCGGACAAAATACTTCGTGTACTTAAGATGCCCTATGAGAAGATAGATGCATGTGAGAAAGGATGTGTCTTATTTAGGAAGGAGTATGCACACTTGGACTATTGTCCCAATTGCGAGTCTTGCAGGTATCTTCTGGTAGACAACCGTATGGGTGAGAAGAGGCAGGTATTTGTCATGGTATCTACGGTATATGCCAATCGTACCAAGACTTCAATGTCTTTTCATGGTCGAAGAGACAGCCAGACAGATGACATGGCACAAATTGGGCAAAAGAACCGAACTAGATGCGGATGGGAATAAGATGATGGTACACACATCGGATGGGGAAGCGTGGAAACATTTCGATGGATTGCATCGGGATAAAGTGGCAGATCCAAGGAATCCTCGAGTCTGCGCCGCCACGGATGGTTTTAATCCCTTCGGCATGACGGCAACCCAATACAGTTGTTGGCCTGTATTTGTCATTCCACTCAATCTCCCCCCCGGACAGATTATGCAAAGAAAGAACATATTTCTGACGTTGATAATTCCAGGGCCCAATTATCCGGGGAAGAATATGAATGTGTACCTGCAACCACTTAAGCATGAATTGGAAGAAGCTTGGGAAAATGGGGTCAAGACATACGATGCCGCTAGAAAACAAAACTTCAAAATGCATGTGTGGTACATGTACTCTATGCATGACTTGCCAGCGTATGCGCTATTCTGTGGATAGTGTGTGCATGGAAGGTTCCCGTGCCCCCAATGCAAGGTAGCTCTTCAGTTTCATTTGTTGCAGGAGGGTCAGAAGTATTCTTGCTTTGACTTGCATAGACAGTTCCTGGATCCTGACCATCAGTTCAGAATAGACAAGAAGAACTTTACCAAAGGTAAAGTTGTCAAAAACTTGGCACCACCTGCGTTCACAGGCCAATAGATCCTGGATCAGTTAAACGCCCTCGATCCTGATCCAGAGCGTCCAGGGTATTTCAAGGGGTATAATTGAAAACATGCCTGGACTCACAAGCCATGCTTCTGGGATCTGCCTTACATCAAAGACCTCCTTCTTCCACACAATATCTACATGATGCACACTGAAAATAATACCAGAGAGGCTATTTTTGGTACATTGTTCGACATAGATGGGAAGACAAAGGATAATATTAAGGCTAGAGTCGATCAAGAGACACTATGTCATAGACCGTTACAAAACATGCGAGAAGGCAAAGGAAAGCAGAAGTGGTCGAAGCCAAAGGCCTGGTTCAATCTTGGAAGGCCAGCTATGATGGAAATTATCTTGTGGGTCAAAATGCACTTGATGTTCCCCGATGGGTATGCAGCGAATCTAAAGAGGGGAGAGAGTCTTGAAAAATTAAAAATCTTTGGTCTCAAGAGTCATGATTGGCACATATGGCTAGAGCGGGTAATGCCGGTGATGTTACGTGGCTTTATTCCTGAGGATGAATGGCTAGTACCGGCGGAGCTGAGCTATTTCTTCCATGTTCTTTGTGCGAAAGAATTGTCGCCTGTCATGGTAGAAGACATGGAGGAGTTTGCACCGGAGTTGTTGTGCAAGTTTGACAAGATCTTTCCACCGGGCTTCTTTAATCCAATGCAGCATTTGATTTTACATCTACCGATCGAGGCAAGATTGGGTGGGCCCGTGCAAGATCGTTGGTGCTATGCAACTGAGAGGATGCAGAACACCCTTCGAGATAAATGTAAAAATAAGCGTAGAATTGAAGCATCGATGGCTGAGGCATTCATTACTGAGGAGGTGGCAAACTTTGTGACAGCACACTACGAAGCCAAAAATCGTCATTTGCATAATCCGAAGCCTCGGCACAAGGATGGAGACCCTAAAAAAGGTGCGTCCAACCTCAGCCTATTCAAAGGGAAGCTCGCACCAGCCGGTGCTTCGAAACCAATAACGTTGGATATCGAAGAATGGCGGAACATTTCGTTGTATATCTTCAACAACCTAACAGAAGTGCGACCGTACATCGAGTGAGTTCTCGGCACATTTTCCCGTAACTTCTAATTCATTTGAACTGCTCTTATTCCCGGATATTTCAAACAGCCGTTACGTCGTCAAATTCTCGGATGGAGCGGTGATCGAAACTGATTCCGTCGAAGAGTATGAGCTTCTGTCAAAGACAGGAGGCGGCTATCCCGGTTTCATCTCTTGGTTCAAACAAATGGTAATTATCTATAATGGACCATTTCATTCTTGGTCTAACTTGCGGCTAATGCAACAACCGTTTCGTATTAAACTTGTAGGCTAATTTAGAGTCTATGGACGCCGAATTGAAACAAGTCGCTAATGGTTTTGACTATAAGGTCCGTTCATTTGAGAAATACAACATCAACGGGTATCTCTTTCGTACCTTTGGCAAAGAGCTATCTATGCCCGACCGGAAATCTACAAATTGTGGTGTCTCTACTATCGGCGAAGGTGTTATCGAGTATTATGGAAGAGTTGAAGCAATTTATGAACTTCAATTCTATGGTGAAAACCCACCGAACGTCGTAGTCTTCAAATGTTATTGGTTCCAGCCGAAAAAGACTAGAAGGACTCATGAACATATAGGACTAGTCGAAATCAATCCAAACACCCATTTAGATGTTCCCGATGTCTATATTACGGCTCAACAGGCGACCCAAGTTTTCTATCTACCGTGGGCATGCCAAACGGATAAAAATCTGGAAGGTTGGTATGTTGTTTATGAAGTGCCGCCACATGTCAGACCACCTCTCCCAAATGAACAGGATTATGAACCTCACATTAACCCAGACACATATGATGGAGAATTCTTCCAAGAAGCACGTCTTTTCAAGAAATGTTTCAAGAACCGCCGTGCTTCATCCAAGAACATGGAAGTAGACAACGACAATGAATCCAACTCCAGCCCTGAGCCGGAACCAGAAGACCTGGAACTCGTAGAGGTTACTGATGCGGATGACCTGTCAATGCTTCAACGATTAAAGGAAGGCCTTTCACAACTTCACGCCGTTGAACCCGATGAGCACGTCATTCATGAAGACATGCGTGATAGTGATGATGATGATGCATTTATTGATGATGATTATTAGTTTGTAAGATTCACAACTTAAATTATATATATTTTAATCTTTATTATTCATGTACATATTATTATTCATGTCAGTCATTCAATTTTTTCATGTTGTACTAATTTCTTTTAATCTTTATCATGGCAGGTGTTGAAAGATGGTGGGTGCGGGTCCAGAGCGCTCGACGGGTTCTTCCCAGGCGCCCCGCACGAGGGGTGGTACTTCCCTTCCACCCCTATCTCTCCGTAGAGCCTTGGCAGACAGTCTTTCAACACCAGCCGGGGGTTCTTCTTCGTCGGCAGCATTGCCCACTGGGAGAGGTGCTGGTCGGGTAGGGAGGAAGGGGAAGGGTACAGGGAGAGGTGGTGGTCACGGAAGATCCAGGAGGACTGTTGAGCCGTCCTCGCCACCACCACCAGCTCATTCACCCGAGCATAGGACTAGTATGGTCGACCCGTTTGCGGACGAGTCTACGGGGACTCCGGTCCAGGAGCTTGGTGTTCACGGGCATTTGTCCCATGAGACTCTGGTCCAGGAGCAGCCTCGGGTCGAGGTGCATTCGGCCCATGAGCAGCCGGAGGAGACTACGGTTCCGGAGGCTTCAGCCGACATGGAGAGGCCCGGATGGGAGCCTTGGCCGGATTGTACCGAGTTGCCGGAGTGGACCGAGGGTCCGGGTGGCTCAGGGGGCGGGGATGGCGGGGATGAGCTTACGGATAGTGAGGGCGATGTGCAGGTGGACGGGGCCACCGTGTACAAGCGTGGTAGTACACGTCTCCCGGTCGCCCCGGCTACCCGCGAGCAGAGGCCGGTGATTAAACCTGAAGGAGATAGGTAAGTACATTTACACTTTTTTTAGCTTTTGCCTTCAAGTTTGTTCAAATATCTAATGCGCTGACCTTATCATACTGCAGGGTATGGGTACACCCTCTTGGAGTCCGCAGGCCGAACTCCGTCCTTAATGTGCTTTGCCGGACAAATTTCCCGGGGTTTATCACGTTGCTTGGTGAGGGTCAGGTTCCTACACTAGGATTTACCTGGGAGCACTACCAGGCTGCGCAGGCCCCGCCGGAGGAGATTATAGATGGTGTCTTGTGCCACACGAGGGCCGAGATGGTGATCAGGAGCTTTTGGCTAAATTATCCTTTTACAGAATCTAAAATTAACAATATACCTAATTATTGTACTAATCGGTGTTTTCACGTTTGATTGCCGACCTTCTATAGGTGTGAGGATGGATATGAGGAGGAGGCGGCCAGGGTTCTCGAGGTCGAGTGTAGGCGGTTACTACAGAACTTGCGCCATGAGGCTCGGCCGCAGGCTATTCGAGATTACTACGCCACGCGTGGTATTAAGAAGGAGAAGAATGATTGCCGCGGAAAGTTTCTGAAGAAGGAGCAATACATGAAGGTAATTACCTATTCTTAAGTCCTTCTATGTAGTTTACTTGATTTCATTCATAGGCGTAGCGCTGAAAATTCTTTCTAATAACTTACACGTGCCCCCGAGATGGTGTGCGGATAAGATGGATTGTTGGGAGGCGTTGGTTGATGAGTGGTGCACAGGCAGCTGGCGAGCCGTCCACGAGAATGCGAAGGATCGGCGTAGCCAAGTGGTTGGTGTGCCACACCATCAAGGCCGCGCCAACTTACTTCAGTTTGGACGAAACTCGGTATGTGATTTGCTTCATGATTCATGCAATTCATTCTTGATTCTAATATTTTGTTCCTCTCTTTTAGGCGCATCACAATAAGACTGAGATGCCACACTTGTACGACCTTTATGGCATGGCCCATACTGCCTCGTACAAGAAGGCAAAGGCATTCTCTGAGTGTGACCTGGATGATCCCAGTAACTTCACCAACATATCATCCCACCAGAAGCTCGTGGCATACAGGGACGCGGGGAAGGCTACGAAAGGGGATGACTTTAACCCTAGCCAGGAACCTTTGGATCCAGAGCTGGTGATGATATCTGGTGGAGGGAGGCCCCATGGCTCGATAGCCATTGGAGATGGGATAATACGTTGTCCACTCACTCTTCCGGAGATCAAGGCGCACCAGTCGAGCAGATGTCCTGAGATAACGCCTCGTCCACGGCCAGTCGAACTTGCCATCGAGGTTAGTTGTACGGACTAAGAACACTTTCATCCATTTCATTATGTGTGTCACCATAGATCATTACTGTGGTAACGAGGAATTGTTTTTCAGGCTGCTCTTCAGAAAGAGAGAGCGGCAAACCAGGCTGCTCTTGAGAAAGAGAGATTGGCAAGCCAGGGTGCTCTTCAGGCTGCTCTTGATGAGAGGGACCAGACCACGACACGATGGCTTGAGAAGGAGAGGGCCCGGAATGAGGCGGGTCAACGGGCCCTGTACGAGCTTTTTGTGGTATGTTTTTTTTCACATTAGCCAAATCATGTGTGTAATGTCTGTTTCCACACTAACTAATACGACCCACTCTTCAGGGTCTGTGCGAGAAGAACGGTCAAGTCCCTCCGCCGATGCCCGTCTTCTCTTCGATTGGCACGGTGAGTTTCATTTTAAACTAGTATTAATAATTGAGTGTCATCATGCTAACTGAGACATTGCAAAATATCTTTTCTGCAGACTAACTCCCGAGCGGCATCGCACGACCCTTCTCTAGGGCAACCGTCTCCAAACGAAGCCGGCGCGAGCAACCGTGGTGTTTCTCCTCCTTGATGACCACTACGGTAAGTTTCTCCTCCAAACTTAGCTTGTTTTCCTCTAAAATGAGATAATTAGCCCATTTAGCTCCAAGAAGACATAATTACGTAATTTATCTCCAACAAGAGGAGAAGAAATAGGAAAAATGAAAATAAAGAAGAAGAAGAAGAAGAAGAGAAGAAGGAGAAGGAGGAGAAGGAGGAGGAGGAGGAGGAGGAGGAGGAGAAGGAGGAGAAGGCCAAGGACCTTCTAGTCCTTCTCCTCCTCCTCCTTCTCCTCCTTCTCCTCCTTGATTTCTTCTTCTTCTCCTCCTCCTCTTTATTCTCCTATTTCATATTATCCTTGCTTTAATTTCCCCAAGAATGACATAATTAGTCCATTTAGATCCAAAATACCATAATAAGCTCAAAATGGCATAAGAACCTTGGTTAGCTCATTAATATTATATACTTAGCTTGTTTTCCTCTAAAATGGGATAATTAGCCCATTTAGCTCAAAAAAGACATAATTAGGTAATTTAGCTCCACCAAGAGGAGAAGAGGAGAAGAAATAGGCAAAATGAAAAGAAAGAAGAAGAAGAAGAAGAAGAAGAAGAAGAGAAGAAGGAGAAGGAGGAGGAGGAGGAGGAGGAGAAGGCCAAGGACCTTCTATCCTTCTCCTCCTCCTCCTTCTCCTCCTCCTCCTCCTTCTTGATTTCTTCTTGTTCTCCTCCTCCTCCTCTTTCTTCTCCTCTTTCATATTATCCTTGATTTAATTAACCCAACAATGACATAATTAGCCCATTTAGCTCCAAAATACCATAATAAGCTCAAAATGGCACAAGAACCTTGGTTACCTCATGAATATTATATACTTAGCTTGTTTTCCTCTAAAATGACATAATTGGAACATTTAGCTCAAAAAAGACATAATTAGGTAATTTAGCTCCAACAACAGGAGAAGAGGAGAAGAAATAGGCAAAATGAAAAGATAGGAGAAGAATAAGAAGAGAAGAAGAAGAAGAGAAGAAGGAGAAGGAGGAGGAGGAGGAGGAGAAGGAGGAGAAGGCCAAGGACCTTCTAGTCCTTCTCCTCCTCCTCCTTCTCCTCCTTCTCCTCCTTGATTTTTTTTCTTCTCCTCCTCCTCCTCTTTATTCTCCTCTTTCATATTATCCTTGCTTTAATTTCCCCAACAATGACATAATTAGTCCATTTAGCTCCAAAATACCATAATAAGCTCAAAATGGCATAAGAACCTTGGTTAGCTCATAAATATTATATACTTAGCTTGTTTTCCTCTAAAATGGGATAATTAGCCCATTTAGCTCAAAAAAGACATAATTAGGTAATTTAGCTCCAACAAGAGGAGAAGAGGAGAAGAAATAGGCAAAATGAAAAGAAAGAAGAAGAAGAAGAAGAAGAAGAGAAGAAGGAGAAGGAGGAGGAGGAGGAGGAGGAGGAGAAGGCCAAGGACCTTCTATCCTTCTCCTCCTCCTCCTCCTTCTTGATTTCTTCTTCTTCTCCTCCGACTCCTCTTTCTTCTCCTCTTTCATATTATCCTTGCTTTAATTAGGCCAACAATGACATAATTAGCCCATTTAGCTCCAAAACACCATAATAAGCTCAAAATGGCACAAGAACCTTGGTTAGCTCATGAATATTATATACTTAGCTTGTTTTCCTCTAAAATGACATAATTGGAACATTTAGCTGAAAAAAGACATAATTAGGTAATTTAGCTCCAACAAGAGGAGAAGAGGAGAAGAAATAGGCAAAATGAAAAGATAGAAGAAGAAGAAGAAGAGAAGAATAAGAAGAGAAGGAGAAGGAGGAGGAGGAGGAGAAGGCCAAGGACCTTATAGTCCTTCTCCTCCTCCTCCTTCTCCTCCTTCTCCTCCTTGATTTCTTCTTCTTCTTCTCCTCCTCCTCTTTCTTCTCCTCTTTCATATTATCCGTGCTTCAATTTCCCCAACAATGACATAATTAGTCCATTTAGCTCCAAAATACCATAATAAGCTCAAAATGGCATAAGAACCCTGGTTAGCTCATAAATATTATATACTTAGCTTGTTTTCCTCTAAAATGGGATAATTAGCCCATTTAGCTCAAAAAAGACATAATTAGGTAATTCAGCTACAACAAGAGGAGAAGAGGAGAAGAAATAGGCAAAATGAAAAGAAAGAAGAAGAAGAAGAAGAAGAAGAAGAGAAGAAGGAGAAGGAGGAGGAGGAGGAGGAGGAGGAGGAGAAGGCCAAGGACCTTCAATCCTTCTCCTCCTCCTCCTTCTCCTCCTCCTCCTCCTTCTTGATTTCTTCTTCTTCTCCTCCTCCTCCTCTTTCTTCTCCTCTTTCATATTATCCTTGCTTTAATTAACCCAACAATGACATAATTAGCCCATTTAGCTCCAAAATACCATAATAAGCTCAAAATGGCACAAGAACCTTGGTTACCTCGTGGATATTATATACTTAGCTTGTTTTCCTCTAAAATGACATAATTGGAACATTTAGCTCAAAAAGACATAATTAGGTAATTTAGCTCCAACAAGAGGAGAAGAGGAGAAGAAATAGGCAAAATGAAAAGATAGAAGAAGAAGAAGAAGAGAAGAAGAAGAGAAGAAGGAGAAGGAGGAGGAGGAGGAGGAGAAGGAGGAGAAGGCCAAGGACCTTATAGTCCTTCTCCTCCTCCTCCTTCTCCTCCTGCTCCTCCTTGATTTCTTCTTCTCCTCCTCCTCCTCTTTCTTCTCCTCTTTCATATTATCCTTGCTTTAATTTCCCCAACAATTACATAATTAGTCCATTTAGCTCCAAAATACCATAATAAGCTCAAAATGGCATAAGAACCTTGGTTAGCTCATTAATATTATATACTTAGCTTGTTTTACTCTAAAATGGGATAATTAGCCCATTTAGCTCAAAAAAGACATAATTAGCTAATTTAGCTCCAACAAGAGGAGAAGAGGAGAAGAAATAGGCAAAATGAAAATAAAGAAGAAGAAGAAGAAGAATAGAAGAAGGAGAAGGAGGAGGAGGAGGAGGAGGAGGAGGAGAAGGCCAAGGACCTTCTATCCTTCTCCTCCTCCTCCTTCTCCTGCTCCTCCTCCTTCTTGATTTCTTCTTCTTCTCCTCCTCCTCCTCTTTATTCTCCTCTTTCATATTATCTTTGCTTTAGTTAACCCAACAATGACATAATTAGCCCATTTAGCTCCAAAATACCATAATAAGCTCAAAATGGCACAAGAACCTTGGTTAGCTCATGAATATTATATACTTAGCTTGTTTTCCTCTAAAATGACATAATTGGAACATTTAGCTCAAAAAAGACATAATTAGGTAATTTAGCTCCAACAACAGGAGAAGAAGAGAAGAAATAGGCAAAATGAAAAGATAGGAGAAGAAGAAGAAGAGAAGAAGAAGAAGAGAAGAAGGAGAAGGAGGAGGAGGAGGAGGAGAAGGAGGAGAAGGCCAAGGACCTTCTAGTCCTTCTCCTCCTCCTCCTTCTCCTCCTTCTCCTCCTTGATTTTTTTTCTTCTCCTCCTCCTCCTCTTTATTCTCCTCTTTCATATTATCCTTGCTTTAATTTCCCCAACAATGACATAATTAGTCCATTTAGCTCCAAAATACCATAATAAGCTCAAAATGGCATAAGAACCTTGGTTAGCTCATAAATATTATATACTTAGCTTGTTTTCCTCTAAAATGGGATAATTAGCCCATTTAGCTCAAAAAAGACATAATTAGGTAATTTAGCTCCAACAAGAGGAGAAGAGGAGAAGAAATAGGCAAAATGAAAAGAAAGAAGAAGAAGAAGAAGAAGAAGAGAAGAAGGAGAAGGAGGAGGAGGAGGAGGAGGAGGAGAAGGCCAAGGACCTTCTATCCTTCTCCTCCTCCTCCTCCTTCTTGATTTCTTCTTCTTCTCCTCCGACTCCTCTTTCTTAACCTCTTTCATATTATCCTTGCTTTAATTAGGCCAACAATGACATAATTAGCCCATTTAGCTCCAAAACACCATAATAAGCTCAAAATGGCACAAGAACCTTGGTTAGCTCATGAATATTATATACTTAGCTTGTTTTCCTCTAAAATGACATAATTGGAACATTTAGCTGAAAAAAGACATAATTAGGTAATTTAGCTCCAACAAGAGGATAAGAGGAGAAGAAATAGGCAAAATGAAAAGATAGAAGAAGAAGAAGAAGAGAAGAAGAAGAAGAGAAGGAGAAGGAGGAGGAGGAGGAGAAGGCCAAGGACCTTATAGTCCTTCTCCTCCTCCTCCTTCTCCTCCTTCTCCTCCTTGATTTCTTCTTCTTCTTCTCCTCCTCCTCTTTCTTCTCCTCTTTCATATTATCCTTGCTTCAATTTCCCCAACAATGACATAATTAGTCCATTTAGCTCCAAAATACCATAATAAGCTCAAAATGGCATAAGAACCTTGGTTAGCTCATAAATATTATATACTTAGCTTGTTTTCCTCTAAAATGGGATAATTAGCCCATTTAGCTCAAAAAAGACATAATTAGGTAATTCAGCTCCAACAAGAGGAGAAGAGGAGAAGAAATAGGCAAAATGAAAAGAAATAAGAAGAAGAAGAAGAAGAAGAAGAAGAAGAGAAGGAGAAGGAGGAGGAGGAGGAGGAGGAGGAGGAGAAGGCCAAGGACCTTCTATCCTTCTCCTCCTCCTCCTTCTCCTCCTCCTCCTCCTTCTTGATTTCTTCTTCTTCTCCTCCTCCTCCTCTTTCTTCTCCTCTTTCATATTATCCTTGCTTTAATTAACCCAACAATGACATAATTAGCCCATTTAGCTCCAAAATACCATAATAAGCTCAAAATGGCACAAGAACCTTGGTTACCTCGTGGATATTATATACTTAGCTTGTTTTCCTCTAAAATGACATAATTGGAACATTTAGCTCAAAAATACATAATTAGGTAATTTAGCTCCAACAAGAGGAGAAGAGGAGAAGAAATAGGGAAAATGAAAAGATAGAAGAAGAATAAGAAGAGAAGAAGAAGAGAAGAAGGAGAAGGAGGAGGAGGAGGAGGAGAAGGAGGAGAAGGCCAAGGACCTTATAGTCCTTCTCCTCCTCCTCCTTCTCCTCCTGCTCCTCCTTGATTTCTTCTTCTCCTCCTCCTCCTCTTTCTTCTCCTCTTTCATATTATCCTTGCTTTAATTTCCCCAACAATTACATAATTAGTCCATTTAGCTCCAGAATACCATAATAAGCTCAAAATGGCATAAGAACCTTGGTTAGCTCATTAATATTATATACTTAGCTTGTTTTACTCTAAAATGGGATAATTAGCCCATTTAGCTCAAAAAAGACATAATTAGCTAATTTAGCTCCAACAAGAGGAGAAGAGGAGAAGAAATAGGCAAAATGAAAATAAAGAAGAAGAAGATGAAGAAGAGAAGAAGGAGAAGGAGGAGGAGGAGGAGGAGGAGGAGGAGAAGGCCAAGGACCTTCTATCCTTCTCCTCCTCCTCCTTCTCCTGCTCCTCCTCCTTCTTGATTTCTTCTTCTTCTCCTCCTCCTCCTCTTTCTTCTCCTCTTTCATATTATCCTTGCTTTAGTTAACCCAACAATGACATAATTAGCCCATTTAGCTCCAAAATACCATAATAAGCTCAAAATGGCACAAGAACCTTGGTTAGCTCATGAATATTATATACTTAGCTTGTTTTCCTCTAAAATGACATAATTGGAACATTTAGCTCAAAAAAGACATAATTAGGTAATTTAGCTCCAACAAGAGGAGAAGAGGAGAAGAAATAGGCAAAATGAAAAGATAGAAGAAGAAGAAGAAGAAGAGAAGAGGAGAAGGAGGAGGAGGAGGAGGAGGAGGAGAAGGAGGAGAAGGCCAAGGACCTTCTAGTCCTTCTCCTCCTCCTCCTTCTCCTCCTTGATTTCTTCTTCTACTCCTCCTCCTCCTCTTTATTCTCCTCTTTCATATTATCCTTGCTTTAATTTCCCGAATAATGACATAATTAGTCCATTTAGCTCCAAGATACCATAATAAGCTCAAAATGGCATAAGAACCTTGGTTAGCTCATTAATATTATATACTTAGCTTGTTTTACTCTAAAATGGGATAATTAGCCCATTTAGCTCAAAAAAGACATAATTAGCTAATTTAGCTCCAACAAGAGGAGAAGAGGAGAAGAAATAGGCAAAATGAAAATAAAGAAGAAGAAGAAGAAGAAGAGAAGAAGGAGAAGGAGGAGGAGGAGGAGGAGGAGGAGGAGAAGGCCAAGGACCTTCTATCCTTCTCCTCCTCCTCCTTCTCCTGCTCCTCCTCCTTCTTGATTTCTTCTTCTTCTCCTCCTCCTCCTCTTTATTCTCCTCTTTCATATTATCTTTGCTTTAGTTAACCCAACAATGACATAATTAGCCCATTTAGCTCCAAAATACCATAATAAGCTCAAAATGGCACAAGAACCTTGGTTAGCTCATGAATATTATATACTTAGCTTGTTTTCCTCTAAAATGACATAATTGGAACATTTAGCTCAAAAAAGACATAATTAGGTAATTTAGCTCCAACAACAGGAGAAGAAGAGAAGAAATAGGCAAAATGAAAAGATAGGAGAAGAAGAAGAAGAGAAGAAGAAGAAGAGAAGAAGGAGAAGGAGGAGGAGGAGGAGGAGAAGGAGGAGAAGGCCAAGGACCTTCTAGTCCTTCTCCTCCTCCTCCTTCTCCTCCTTCTCCTCCTTGATTTTTTTTCTTCTCCTCCTCCTCCTCTTTATTCTCCTCTTTCATATTATCCTTGCTTTAATTTCCCCAACAATGACATAATTAGTCCATTTAGCTCCAAAATACCATAATAAGCTCAAAATGGCATAAGAACCTTGGTTAGCTCATAAATATTATATACTTAGCTTGTTTTCCTCTAAAATGGGATAATTAGCCCATTTAGCTCAAAAAAGACATAATTAGGTAATTTAGCTCCAACAAGAGGAGAAGAGGAGAAGAAATAGGCAAAATGAAAAGAAAGAAGAAGAAGAAGAAGAAGAAGAGAAGAAGGAGAAGGAGGAGGAGGAGGAGGAGGAGGAGAAGGCCAAGGACCTTCTATCCTTCTCCTCCTCCTCCTCCTTCTTGATTTATTCTTCTTCTCCTCCGACTCCTCTTTCTTAACCTCTTTCATATTATCCTTGCTTTAATTAGGCCAACAATGACATAATTAGCCCATTTAGCTCCAAAACACCATAATAAGCTCAAAATGGCACAAGAACCTTGGTTAGCTCATGAATATTATATACTTAGCTTGTTTTCCTCTAAAATGACATAATTGGAACATTTAGCTGAAAAAAGACATAATTAGGTAATTTAGCTCCAACAAGAGGATAAGAGGAGAAGAAATAGGCAAAATGAAAAGATAGAAGAAGAAGAAGAAGAGAAGAAGAAGAAGAGAAGGAGAAGGAGGAGGAGGAGGAGAAGGCCAAGGACCTTATAGTCCTTCTCCTCCTCCTCCTTCTCCTCCTTCTCCTCCTTGATTTCTTCTTCTTCTTCTCCTCCTCCTCTTTCTTCTCCTCTTTCATATTATCCTTGCTTCAATTTCCCCAACAATGACATAATTAGTCCATTTAGCTCCAAAATACCATAATAAGCTCAAAATGGCATAAGAACCTTGGTTAGCTCATAAATATTATATACTTAGCTTGTTTTCCTCTAAAATGGGATAATTAGCCCATTTAGCTCAAAAAAGACATAATTAGGTAATTCAGCTCCAACAAGAGGAGAAGAGGAGAAGAAATAGGCAAAATGAAAAGAAATAAGAAGAAGAAGAAGAAGAAGAAGAAGAGAAGGAGAAGGAGGAGGAGGAGGAGGAGGAGGAGGAGAAGGCCAAGGACCTTCTATCCTTCTCCTCCTCCTCCTTCTCCTCCTCCTCCTCCTTCTTGATTTCTTCTTCTTCTCCTCCTCCTCCTCTTTCTTCTCCTCTTTCATATTATCCTTGCTTTAATTAACCCAACAATGACATAATTAGCCCATTTAGCTCCAAAATACCATAATAAGCTCAAAATGGCACAAGAACCTTGGTTACCTCGTGGATATTATATACTTAGCTTGTTTTCCTCTAAAATGACATAATTGGAACATTTAGCTCAAAAATACATAATTAGGTAATTTAGCTCCAACAAGAGGAGAAGAGGAGAAGAAATAGGGAAAATGAAAAGATAGAAGAAGAAGAAGAAGAGAAGAAGAAGAGAAGAAGGAGAAGGAGGAGGAGGAGGAGGAGAAGGAGGAGAAGGCCAAGGACCTTATAGTCCTTCTCCTCCTCCTCCTTCTCCTCCTGCTCCTCCTTGATTTCTTCTTCTCCTCCTCCTCCTCTTTCTTCTCCTCTTTCATATTATCCTTGCTTTAATTTCCCCAACAATTACATAATTAGTCCATTTAGCTCCAAAATACCATAATAAGCTCAAAATGGCATAAGAACCTTGGTTAGCTCATTAATATTATATACTTAGCTTGTTTTACTCTAAAATGGGATAATTAGCCCATTTAGCTCAAAAAAGACATAATTAGCTAATTTAGCTCCAACAAGAGGAGAAGAGGAGAAGAAATAGGCAAAATGAAAATAAAGAAGAAGAAGAAGAAGAAGAGAAGAAGGAGAAGGAGGAGGAGGAGGAGGAGGAGGAGGAGAAGGCCAAGGACCTTCTATCCTTCTCCTCCTCCTCCTTCTCCTGCTCCTCCTCCTTCTTGATTTCTTCTTCTTCTCCTCCTCCTCCTCTTTCTTCTCCTCTTTCATATTATCCTTGATTTAGTTAACCCAACAATGACATAATTAGCCCATTTAGCTCCAAAATACCATAATAAGCTCAAAATGGCACAAGAACCTTGGTTAGCTCATGAATATTATATACTTAGCTTGTTTTCCTCTAAAATGACATAATTGGAACATTTAGCTCAAAAAAGACATAATTAGGTAATTTAGCTCCAACAAGAGGAGAAGAGGAGAAGAAATAGGCAAAATGAAAAGATAGAAGAAGAAGAAGAAGAAGAGAAGAGGAGAAGGAGGAGGAGGAGGAGGAGGAGGAGAAGGAGGAGAAGGCCAAGGACCTTCTAGTCCTTCTCCTCCTCCTCCTTCTCCTCCTTGATTTCTTCTTCTACTCCTCCTCCTCCTCTTTATTCTCCTCTTTCATATTATCCTTGCTTTAATTTCCCGAATAATGACATAATTAGTCCATTTAGCTCCAAGATACCATAATAAGCTCAAAATGGCATAAGAACCTTGGTTAGCTCATTAATATTATATACTTAGCTTGTTTTCCTCTAAAATGGGATAATTAACCCATTTAGCTCAAAAAAGACATAATTAGGTAATTTAGCTCCAACAAGAGGAGAAGAGGAGAAGAAATAGGCAAAATGAAAAGAAAGAAGAAGAAGAAGAAGAAGAAGAAGAAGAAGAAGAGAAGAAGGAGAAGGAGGAGGAGGAGGAGGAGGAGGAGAAGGCCAAGGACCTTCTATCCTTCTCCTCCTCCTCCTTCTCCTCCTCCTCCTCCTTCTTCTTGATTTCTTCTTATTCTCCTCCTCCTCCTCTTTCTTCTCCTCTTTCATATTATCCTTGCTTTAATTAACCCAACAATGACATAATTAGCCCATTTAGCTCCAAAATACCATAATAAGCTCAAAATGGCATAAGAACCTTGGTTAGCTCATGAATATTATATACTTAGCTTGTTTTCCTCTAAAATGACATAATTGGAACATTTAGCTCAAAAAGAAGGAGAAGGAAGAAGAAGAAGAAGAGAAGAAGAATAAGAGAAGGAGAAGGAGAAGAAGAAGAAGGAGGAGGAGAAGAAGAGAAGAAGAAGGAGAAGGAGGAGAAGAAGGAGAAGGATCCCTCCTTCTTCTTCTCTCGTTCTTCTCCTCCTTGTTCTCCTTCTTCTTATCTTCTTTTTATTCTTATCCTCCTCCTTCTCCTTCTCCTTCTCCTTCTCCTTCCCCTTCCCCTCCTCCTCCTCCTCCTCCTCCTCCTCCTCCTCCTTCTTGTTTTTCTTCTCCTTGTTCTCTTCTTGCTTCTTCTCTTTCTTCTTCAATTTAGCTTATTTGTCATATATATGTTGTTGTTCTTCTTCTTCTGACTTTCTTATTCCCATTTTGCAGATTGGATGTACTACATGCATGGAAGCTGGCGTTGGAGTGCTTTAGTTTCCCTTTGTATTTGAGTTGATGAACAATGTGGAACTATATGTATATGTATATATGGATGAAACATATATGTGCAACTATATGTATGTATATATGGATGAAACTTTGTATGTGTTGGTTCTTTTGATATATGGGATGTACGTTGGTGAACAAATGGCATTGATGAGCTTTATATGTATATCATATATGTGTTGTGACCTATTTATGATATATGTGCTATGAATTATATGTCATGTGCTATGAAATAGAAAAAATAAGTAAAAATGTGACAATATAGGCTCTTTGCCGTCTGCCAGCTGATGGCAAAGGCCTTTGCCGTCAGCTGACCGACGGCAAAGGTGCCACGTGGCGCCCAGCTGTGCAACCTGGGCAGTAGCAGCTGGACATATAGTCTCTTTGCCGTCTGCTTCCTGGGGGGCAGACGGCAAAGAAGAGGGCACAGAGGAGGGGGGAGGAGAAGGAAGATGACAAAGATGGGGGGAGGGGAGGAGAAGGAAGACGGCAAAGATGGAGGGGGAGGGGAGGGGAGGAGAAGGCAGACGACAAAGATGGGCGGGGAGGTAGACGGCAAAGATGGACGAGGAGGCAGACGACAAAGCCTCCGTTAAGCCCTAACGGAGGCAACGCCTGTCGGCTGCCGTCTCAAGCACTTTGCCGACTGTTCCTAAGGAAAGCTGATGGCAAAGAGCTTTGCCGTCCACTTTCGGGGGGGCAGACGGCAAAGAAGGTCGTATGCCGTCGTAGGCTGACGCAGAAATTTTGCCGGTCGTGACAATCTTTGCCGTCTGTGGTATTGTCTTTGCCATCCGGGATATTGTCTTTGCCGTCTGTGATGGCAGACGGCAAAGAAGGTGATTCCTGTAGTGTACCCCGAATAAATTATTTACTACCTGATGTTCTATTTTTCACATATTCTGCCATGTTTTGCGTTTTCATTGTTTTACAAATCCTAAGCTTACTTTTTATTTTCAAAAACCTTTTGGCAATCATGAGAAGCAGTATGTTTTCATGGAAATCTTTATTTCCAGCATGTAATGAATTATTTTATTAAGGGAACTAACCACTCTAATGAGGTTATGATGATTTTCGTATGAAGGGAGTTTTCAAGTATGCAATGGGAGATGATGAAAGAAGATACTGGACTGTCAAGCGCTCATGCTTGGGGATGCCTCCATGCACCCCAAGTAATATTCAAAGGATACTCAAGCGTCTAAACTTGGGGATGCCCATGTGCATCCCCTTCCTTATCAACAATCATCAGTTCGTCCTTCTCCATGCTATATTTTTATCACTTCATATGATATGTGCTATGCTTGGAGCGTCTCGCTCCTTACATTTTAGTTTGTTTTAGTTTTGCTTGTTGTTCATAACAAGTCGGAACCTAGCCTACCTTGTTTGGGAGAGAGACACACTCGATTCCACTCTAGAACACAACATAGGTTTTCATGCTTATCTTTTATGTGTGTTCCCTATCTTTTCGTAGCTAATCCCATGCTTAGCTCTTAGTTTTCATGCTTATCTTTTTAAAAGCTTTTATTTAGGTTGCTTCTGGAACTCCCTTGAGTTATCATTCTTATCTTGTTTAGAGAGTTGGCTCGCTGCACTGAGTTGTGTGTCTTGCATGAGTAGGTAATTAAGATTGCTATTTAAGTATAGTAGTAACTTGCAATAGTTTTGAGGTATTGATTTGAGTAATGTTTGGACTATTGGTGCCAAGAGCTTCAGCCTATTATTGATAGGTGTCGTATTTTGGGAAATCCATGTGGTTTTCAAAAACTAAAAATTTGTTGAGAACTATGGCTACTAAATTGATCGCTAACCTCTGGAGGGGTTGGAATATATAGAGTACCCTCACGTTACCATGAGTCGAGGATGCACAAGGATAACCAAACCCTCAAGCCCTCCTCCTGGGGTACTTGTCTCTTTGTGAATTTCCTAACTAGATAGAGAGTTGCCGATAATAAGTGTATGATTTCTTGAGACTGATGTTAGTATTCGATTGTTGGCACGTCCACCATCCATATTTTGCGAGCCTCTTTGGTACCGTTCATTGCCCTTTCTCACATTGAGAGTTGCTGCAAACTCCGCCAGTGTATCCAAACCCATGACATGATACACTCTTTCATACCTAAGCCTCATTATATATTTCCTCAAAACATCCACCATAACTACCTACTAAGGCATTTCCATAGCCTTTCTGAGATACATTGCCATGCAACACCCACCATGCCATGACTTGATCTTCATGCAATACATGCTTTTGCTTGATCGTGGAGCCGCATGCTAGTTCGTCCTTGCCCTTATTATTGCTACATGGCATGCTAGTATCATTGCATATCCTGCTACACTGGCAGAGGCATACATTTTCATACATCATGATAGTTTCCAGTTTTCTTTATGTTGATTACTTCTTATAAAGTGTGATGATTTTTCGTTTTATTCATGTAAAACATAGAGTGTTGCCCTTAAGTGAGGAAAAGATCCCAAAGTGGACAAAACAAAAGATCCCAAAGAGGACAAATGAGAGATAAAAATAAAGAGCCAAAGAGGCCACAAAAAAATAAAAAAGGAGAAAAATAAAAAAAGGAAATAAAAAGAGAGAAGGGGGCAACACTATTATTCCTTTTGAAAGATCCACACTCGTACTCCATTGCTATATTGGTACTACTTAGAGATTATCATTCATGCATAACTATGTGGGGACCCTTACACTATGGAACTTGGTTTGCATATTCCAATGATGAGCCTCCTCAAATGAGCTCTAGGTATTCATGAGCAAACAAGTTGGATGCACCCCCACTAGTTCCATTGGAGAGCTTACCTTAGCTCATATGTGCATCCGTTACATGGAAATCCCTACTCCTCACATCATATCTCTCATTTGGCTTTCTCTCACCTATGGTTGTCCTCATTGATGTGAGACTTTCACACATTTTTGTCTTCCTTCCCCATCATTCTTATATTTGCCATCCTAAGTGCCAACATATCTTGCTTACGCTCATCCATTGCATGAGTGCTCAAAATGGAAAGGGAGAGGATCATTTTGACTTGTGCCTGACTAGTGGTCTGGGGATGAGTCAAAACAAGATTCCAAAGGAGACCAAGTGTGAAATTTTAGTAGATTGAATTGTCAATTAAAAAATATATATTTTATGATCTCAACCCATCTCCCACTTCTTGAACGCAAACACCATTTGGAGACATTCGAGCCACGGACATCGAGAGCTCTTGCACCTTTATGTTCTTACTTTGCTAAACTCAATACTAGATATAAACTCTTGCTTGTTATTTTCTTGAGTTGAATTTCATATCTTAATTTCTTTACTTTGAAGTTCTTATATGTGTGTTAGCATGTCACCACAAAAATTATAGTGTTATCATTTATCTACTCGAGGACGAGCAGAAATTAAGCTTGGGGATGTTGATACGTGCCAAACGTATCTATAATTTCTTCTTGTTCCATAATCTTTTGGGTGACATTGTTATATGTTTTGCTACACTTTTATAACATTTTATACATATTTGGACTACCTTACGAACTCAGTGCACCCAGTGCCAGCTTCTATGTGCTGATGTCTATTTTCTAGGGGCTTTTAACCAATTTTACGAAGCACGAAAAATTCCAGGAAAAATATATAGAAAATCAGCGAAACAAAAGCTTCCGGATCACCGAAGATGGGCCAGAGGGGGGGCAGGGGCTGCCCAGGCGGCCTTCTGGCACGGCCAGACCCTAGGCCACGCCAGGAGGCCGCTTGTGTGGCCCCACCTCCTCTGGTGCCCTCCTTTGGCCTATATTTAAAGTCCTGAGAGGAAACCCTTCCACAACTTCTAGAATCGTGAATTTATCCATTGTTCCGCCGCCTGAGTGCTTCCGAGATTGGGAGCATCAAGAGACCTCTTCCTGGCACCATGCCAGAGGGAGGATTGACCTCCGGGAGCTTCTCCACCGCCATGGACGCTTCCCGGACATGCCATGAGTAGTCCTCCTCGGACAATGAGTCCATGACCAGTAGCTATGTGATGTATTCTCTCCAACCTTGTGATTCAATGGTTAGTCCTTGTTAGCTGCCCTACATGATCGAGGCATCTATGTAATTCTCTTGCTATTGCTATGCTCGGTTTGTTGGGATCCGATGGATTGTGAGATTATGTTGAGATTGTTATGAGTTATATATTTGATTATCCTTTTATATTATGTTCCTTAGTGATTCATGCATGTTCTCTGTTTCTATTTATTGCTTTGGCCGAGTAGTAGATGTAACTCCAAGAGGGAGCGTTATGCATGATTGTGGGTTCATGCCCCTCGATGTATAGCTTGAGTAACAGAAACATGAGACTAGGGGATGTGGTGTTGCCACCAGGGAGAAAACAAGGGTGCTTGTGACCACGGTTGCAAGGATGGTTTACCTTACGCTTAGTTCATAAATCCAGTTGTCCGTTGCTTTGAGTTTACACTTTGGTGGGGCTTGGAACTTAATACCGGAGAGATGGTCTGGATAGATATCTCAAAGTGGATCATTAGTAAGTAGATGCTGATGATAAATGGTCTACTTGTCTTGCCGTATTGCCCATTAACATTCAACCGCTAACTATCAAGTAGCATAATTAGCATTGCGGTGCGTTCATAATTCTATCAATTGCCCAACTGTGATTTGTTTACCCAAACATAGTTTATTATCGTCTTTTGGGAGAGAGACATCACTATTGAACATCATGTGACTCCGGACCATATCACCATCATTGTTTACACCTCCATCATTTACCGCTTTCATTTACTTTCCCGTTGCAATCACTATTACCTTCCCGCTTGTGTTTTGATCCTGTGCAAACTACAAGGCTAGAGAGATTGACAACCTCTCCGTACTCGTTGGGAGCAAAGTTATTTGTTGGGTGTACAGGTCCACGTCTTCTGCTAGCGCTTGGGTGGAAGACACCTACTTGTTGATCCTAGGAGTCCTCCTGGTTCGATAAACCTTACAGTCTCCGTGCAAGGGGAAACATGCTGCTGACTACATCTCAACCTTCCACTTGGGATAACCAACGGGGTGCGAGAAGTATATACATCATCTCGTCATCACCGAACGTGTCCGGTTTGACCGCGGACATGCCCGGTAGGTGTGGATTTGGGGCGATCTGAGCCCCAAATCTCAGGTTTGATGGTTAAGAAAGGCTAGTGAGTCTAGGGCTGCGGGATTTGGAGGGTGTGGGCTTGTAGGTGGGGTTTTCTAGCGGGGTGGATGCAAATTTGGCTAGGGGGAAACGCTAGTGGAGTGAGAGAGATCTATCCATCGGGGTGGTTCTTATATAGGGTTTGGTCTATGTGGGGATGGACCTCGTCCGTCCGATCGCAATCCGACAACCACGAACGGAGGAAGTGGCTAGATGGTTCCAGTGGTCCGCGTAGTTGGGCTATGTAGGGATGAGAGTGAAATGGTGTGGCCTGTGACAAACTTTTAAAACACCGAAACTTCCGACAGTTAAACCGGCTATAATGCCGCTATATAATAAATGGTACGGGTATCAAACGACCTCCGATTGCGACAAAAATTGCCAGGCGGCCTACCTACATTAAAATAAGGCCACACGCCAAATTTCAACCCAATCCGAGAATATTTTATACACACTTTTAAAAACAATATAATAATGATGACGCGGGCGCGTGCGTGTGTGGTTAGTCTCAAAACGGCAACGACAAAACCAGAGAGAACCGACATCTAATAACGGATGCAAGTTTTGAAAATTGGCAGCAACGGAGTGACGATGCAATGCATATGATGGGCTTGATGCGATGATGAATGCGAGAGACAATCTAATCGGACGACGGCAATGGAATAAAAGGGGAATCTTGTGGAGCGTCGGTCTCAGGCTGTTACACCCAATCATAGAAAACTTGAAGTAAACTTAATTAAAATATGCCAACTATGTGCGTAACTATGACTGTCTCTTCTCGTGAGTTCTTCTCCGAGAGAGGACACGGTGGGGTTATGTATGACTCGTAAGTAGGTGTGAAGGATCACTTTGAGATCATTACTAGTTCACGTACGTTTATGCGTATATCAGCCCCCTCTTATTCTTATACTCGTAAATTAGTCACTCAAGCAAATGCTTAGTGGTTGCTGCAGCGTCACCACTTAACCTTACCTCACGCATTAAGCTTTGCTAGTTTGATACCTTTGGAAATGAGATTTTTGAGTCGATCTGGCTCATGGATTACTACAACAATAGATGCAGGACACGTAAAGCGATACTTTGATGTGAGCGTGATGATTTTTCTATTTGGAGTTTCTTCTTCTTCTCCTTCATATATCACATGATGGGTTCCACGCCGGCAGCCTGAGATAGCATGGATGGACGTCATTCTTTTATCATTTGATTTTGTCCATTGTCGGACCCTGCTCTTCTACATGATGTTTGATTGTATTATTGTGTTGAGATGCTCATGTTTGAAGATTGTGGCGAGTGTAAGCCAATTCCATATACTCATCTCATCTGTACATGTACTTGTAACGATATCCATTCTTGCAAAACGACGAGATGCGCTTCTATCCATGCCGAGGCCCTCGAGCCAAAACAAGGATAGGACCGCTTCTTGGGCGTTACAAGAACACGGACGACTTGGTCTCTATCTTCTCTTGGGACAAAAGTGACATGAGAGGACTTCTTGAACAACACATAATTATTTCCTTTGTTGTGAGAGGAATTCTTAATCATTTCCTCTTCATTTATTTTCACACCTTTTTCATGCAAGTGTTCGACAATTCTCATAAATAAGCAAATATGAAATATTTATGGTCATATCCAAGGTGGCCATGTCCTCAAGATTGTTTGTGACACCTATTGGAACAGCTCAATAGATTGATCGGAAAGGATAACTTTGAGGTGGTTCTACTACGTACAATAATTTCATCTTATGTTCTTCATTACTTATGAACTTTTGGGTGATTCTTTGTCGAATGTTGAGGCATGATAATATGATTCTATTATGTTAGCACTGATGAGGGATTGCACTAGTGAAAATATGAACCCTAGGCCTTATTTACTAGCATTTATACAACATTTTGTTTGCTATTTCACTTGCTACCTTGCTGTTTTTTATATTTTTAGATTACAAAAACCTATATCAACTATCCATATTGCACTTTTATCATCATCTCTTCGCCGAAATAGTGCACCTATACAATTTGCCATTGTATTGAGTGTGTTGGGGACACAAGAGATTTCTTGTATTTGATTGCAATGTTGTTTGAGAGGGACCATCTTCATCCTACACCTCCCAAGGATTGATAAATCTTAGGTCATCCACTTGGGGGGAAATTGCTTCTGTCCTACAGAACTCTACGCTTGGATGCCCAACAAGTCTACAAGAATAAAGTTGTGTAGTAGACATCAAGCTCTTTTCTCGCATCGTTGCTAGGGAGGTGAGTGCTTGAAGGTATATCTTTAGATCGTGTAATTAAATATTTTATTTTCTTATTTATCACTAGTTTGGATCGTAAAAACAAAATAAAATCAGAATTTAGGTTGCCTCAATTGGTTCGCCTTTATGATGTCTTTCGTGAAAATGATGGTTCGGAAAATTGCGCTCAATTTTTAGAGGAAGAATTTATAAAAATGTTTAATGTGAAATCCTTGACTGATGATCATGATAGCAATATTTTTGGTATAAATTCCATGAATATCCATGATGCTAATGATGATTGCACTAGTCATGATAAAAACGTTTCCTATAAGCATGCCATTTTTTGCGGAGTTAATAAAATTCGTGAAGACATGCCATATAGGGATGATAGATTTTGTCGAAGAATAAACATGATAAAACTAATTGGTGGCCCAAAGTGATAGATGAATTTGCCACAAGATTATGCTCTCTTCATCCCATTACTTGTGAACTTTGCAATAGGGTTGGTCATCTTAATTTCCAATGTATGCATTTTCATGATCAACCCGTTTCCAAATATTGTGATAATTTGATCTGTGGTGAACTCTATAATGAATTTTGTTTATTTTTGTGGTGTGAAGAATAGTGACATAAAGATGATTTGTTTGATATATTCCTTATCAATAATGAAATTGAAACTAACCTACACGAAATCTATATGTTTTGCATAGTAAATTGCAATGAAAATGCTTATATTGCCAACTATATAAAGACATGAAAACCAATATAATATAAAAGGAATACTAATGAAAGGTTAAATGTCTACCAATACCCTTCTATTGTTTCTCGTAATGAATCAGGTTGCATGGAGGAGCTTCTCATCGAACCAATCTCTTCAATAAGAATGTTGAAAAAATTACCTAAACCCATACAAAATGTGGTAAAGGAGGAGAAGAAGAAGAAGAGAAGAAAATGTAAAGTTAAAAAGGTATCCCTCTCAAATAATGCTCATCCTATCATTGTTGAGAATGAACCCAAAATTAGTGTGGACAATGATGCACTTGATGATTATTTTGTCATGTCCACTACTTGTTGCGATAATTACAATTGGGAAGATAATTATACTCCTTACAATATTGAAAATATTTTGGGCACTAACTTGGAAAATTATGAGTATAATAGTTGTTATACTATTGGTGCCATTCATGCTATTGGTGATTATGCTACTGATTTGCAAAACCACAAGCTTGGGGATGCAATATTGAGGGATCACTAGAAGGGATGTCTAGAGGGGGTGAATAGACTACTTGACAAATTCAAACCTAACCTTTTCCTAATTTTAATTTTTGGCAGAGTTTTGCATTTAGAACAAGTCAATCGCACCCTACACATGCAAGTATACTAGTATAGCATCAGAAAGTAAAGACATGCATCTACAAAGTAAGGATTAGAGCTTAGTAAGATCAAACACAAAGATGGGCATGGTAATTTTTGGAGTGGGTCCGATAGGTGGTGCTATTGTATGTCCATGTTGATGGCGAATTCAACCCACAGAGGGTAACACCCACACGAGTCCACAGATGGCTCAACCCATGGAGGGTCCACAGAACAGCAACCTTGTCTATTCCTTCATGGCTAATGTCTACGAAGGACTAGCCTCACTCGGGGTAGATCTTGACAAATAGGCGATCTCCTTGCGTGCACAAACCTCCTGGTTGAACTCCACTACACGAAGTAGGAGGCTCTCAAGTGACACCTAACCAATCGAGGAGGCACCACCTTCCAAAAGAAAATATGTGGTAGTACGATGAACTCCTTGCTCTTGTGCTTCAAAAGATAGTCACCTCAACACTCAATCACTCTCTCACAGATTTGGCATGGGTAGAAGAGATTGATTGGGTGGAAATCAACTTGGGAGTCTAGAGATCAAGTGTCAAATGGATGGATTGGTATATCTTGATCTCAACACATGATAGGTGGCTCTGTCTTAGAAGAAATGGATATGGCAAGTGTATGTGTGTTCTGAGTGCTTCCTCTGCGAATGAGACGTGGTGCATGGGTATATATATGCATCTCCAAAAATCCAACCGTTACAACATTATTTGCCAACTCGGTGAAACCGAAGTGAATCGTGGGGGCACCGACTTGCACAAAATTTAGCAACTTTTGTATTCTCGGTGAGACCGATATAGGAATCTCGATGGTACCGATAGGGGTGACCTGGGACAGTTTCCAAATCTCGGTGAGAATGATTCCAAGACTCGAAAATTCTGATTCTTGAAAACGATATACCACAAACTTGGTCATTGATTTTGGTGGCACTCAAAGGAATGTTGTTGGTACCGATACTCTATGGTTTGGTAGAGGTTCTGTCTAGTGGAAAATCGGTATGGTCGAATGTGAAAACTTGGTGGCACCAATTTTCCCGTATAGGCTTTGGATAGTGAACTTTTGTGGGAGAATGGATGAGTATTTTTGGTGGCTATCTCTAAGAACTTAAGCAACCAATTCATCATAGATACCCCACTCCCTTTTAATAGTATTAGCTTTCCTACAAACTCAAATGTGATTTATCAAAAATATAAAATGTAGAGTCTTATAGCTTGAAGATTGGCCAATCCTATTCCTTTCCTTCCTTGGGGATTCCCTACACAATCCTTAGTCAATCCTCTCTGTGGACTATATGTAAAATATACTAGGTAAAAGTGTTAGTCCAAGAGATGATGTATGTTGTCATGAATTATGAAAACCACCAAGGGAGCATATGTGCTTTGGATCTCCCCCATTTTGGTAATTGATGATAACATACAATCAAATCTTAAAATAGATATGAGGAGAAGAATATGACAACTTTGAAGGATACATGACTAACACAAGCTCCCCTAAAATGTGTGCAATCTCTTTTAAGAGATGTTTGCTTTGGAGTTCAAGAGCACACACATAGTAGAAGGGACAAGACAAGTCATGTGAATCTTGTCTATATGCATTAAAACATATGTGAATGAATGATTTCCATGTTCAATACTCACTCCTTCCAACAATTTGTGGAAGAGAAAAGAGATCATCCTGAACAAGGATACGATGCATATACTTACCTTGAGGTTCTTGACATCTTAGTAGTGGAAGTACACTTGAGAAAAGAATTGTTAGATAACACAAGAGTATTCTATTGTCAAGATGCAACGATCTTCAATAGTACCAAGACATGGAAGACATATTGAAAATATGATTTGATGACAGATATGTCTCAAATAATTTTTAGAAATTTCTCCCCTAAGAATGAATATGTAAGATTTCCTCTCCCCCTGAATCAGAGCATGTAGATATTGGGAGTAGGTAGAATGAGACAAGTTAAATACAAAGTAGTTAATATAAAATGCAAATAAAACTTTCTCTTCCTTAGGGTAAGCATAAGCTTAGATAACTCTTTTATATCTCTACCCCTAAGGGATTTTTCCTCCTTTTATATCTCCCCCTTAATGATATTTCTACCTTGTATGTGTAAGCGTAGATATATCTCCCCCTTTGGCGGAATATCTCCCACTTCGGTATAAGTATATAGAAAATTCGATATAAGTATATAGAAGCTTTGATATATCTCCCCCTTTGGCATTAATTTCCAAAAAGGTCAGAGGGTAAGGGTTCATTGAGAGTAAAGGGTCCTGGATTCTTTTTCTTGATAAGGGTTCCTTGATTCTTCTCCCCCTTAAGTAATGATAAGGGCTCCTTGAAATTTATCCCCCTTCTTGTTAGGGATCCTACATGTTTCTCCCCATTATATTGTGGTATTACTTAGAAGTTCCCCCCCTTAAAAACTTGAGGGATCACTAGAATATGTCCACCTTTGGCATACATCCAATAAAATCACTAAGAATGCTGGTAGCATCAAAAGTAGAGTCTTCGAGGCAAAGTGGTTTGGTAGAAATAGACAACCTTGTATCTGACATAATCTGAGTCGAAATAGACAACAAGATTAAAAGAAGATCCCTTGGGATACCACATGCCAAAGTTTGGTGTATGTATGGGGTATCTCACAATTCTTTTCATAGCCTTTAGATGACACTCCTTAGGTGCGGCTTGATATCGGGCACATATGCAAACACTCAACATGATAACGGTATGGGAGGCACATAGATATATGAATGAACCGATTACTTATCAATAAACCTTTTGATCAACCGGTTTGTCCTCCTTGGTGAGGTCAACATTTCCACTAGTAGGCATGGGAGTTTTCATACCTTTGCACACTTGGATGTTGAACTTCTTTATTAAGTCCTTGGTGTACCTGGTTTGAGAGATAAACATACCTTCTCTCATTAGCATGATTTGCAAACGAAGGAAGCATTTTTGTTCACACATCAGGGATATCTCATACTTCAATGACATAAACGATCCAAACTTCTCAATAAAATGTGGGTTAGTAGATCCAAAGATAATATTATGCACATAAATTTGGCACACGAATAGTTCGCCTTTAAACCTTTTAGTGAATAAGGTTGCATCAATTTTACCAATATAAAAACCCTTTTCAATGAGAAACTTCCTTAGGAATTTGTACCAAGCTTGAGGGGCTTGTTTAAGACCATATAAAGCTTTACGAAGTTTATAAACATGATTAGGTTTCTTAGGGTTCACAAAGCCGGGAGGTTGTTTGACATAAACTTCCTCCTCAATTTCACCGTTCGGAAAAGCACTTTTGATATCCATTTGGTAAAGAGTAATATTATGGTGACTGGCATAAGAAAGAAGAATATGAATGGCTTCAAGTCTAGCAACCGGGGAATAAGTCTCTCTGTAGTCCATACCTTGGAATTGCGTGCAACCTTGAGCTACGAGACGTCCCTTGTTGCGTACCACTTGGCCATGTTAATCTTGCTTGTTATGAAACACTCACTTTGTACCAATGATGTTGTCCTCGTCCTTGGGTTTCTCCATGAGTGTCCACACTTCATTCCTCTCGAAGTTGTGTAGCTCTTCGTGCATGGAATTCACCCAATCCGTGTCTTGAAGTGCTTCCTCTACCTTCATAGTTTCAATGCTAGAGATGAATGAGTAATGCTCACAAACGTTAGCTAAACAAGTTTTAGAGAGAGCCCGATTTGTATGTCACCGAAGATTACATTCAGCGGATGATCCTTGTCCAATCTTTCTTGAACTCGTGACATATTTTTCTTGTTGGATGGTGGAACTTTATCATCACCTTCTTCGTGATCGTTGTTGTTGAAGGTGTCATCTCGTTGAGGTGGTGGTGAGGAAGGTTGAGGTGGATCATCACGATGTACTTCTGACTCGTCTTCATCATGTCGTGTACCACTTGTGGATGCCTCCATGTCATTCTGTGGTTTCCCTTCACTCGAACTAGGGGCTTCTACTTGTGTTGATGAAGAACTTTCGTCCACCTCCATGGGACGTATCTTGCTGATGGTCAAGTCTTGAATGGTTCCCCAAGGTTTCTTATCTTCCGACATCATTTTGGAATTGTTCGACTTGCAAACGAGTAGATTCATCAAACTTCACATCTACTGTCTCTTCAAGTTTTCAAGTGAAGTTGTTGCAAACAAGGTAAGTGGTATAGTTTGATCTGTAACCAAGTAGGAAACCTTCATCAGATTTAGGAGAAAATTTAGAATGATTATGCTTAGAAAGAATGTAGCCCTTTGATGCGTATACCCAAAAGTATCTAACTTGGGTTTTGTTACCGGTGAGTAGCTCGTATGTTTTTTTATCGAGAAACTTGGGTAAGTATAGTCTGTTTTTGGCAGGACAAGTTGTTTCCTTGGTCTTGCCTAAAAGTGTATTTGCGTCTCGTATTCGTCAAGCATCGTTATAGCCATCTCTATGAGATTCTGGTTCTTCCTCTCAACAACTCCATTTTGTTAAGACGTGTACATCACCGAGAACTAATGTGAGATACCCTGTTCATCAAGAAAAGTATCCACATTTGTGTTCTTTAACTCTGATCTATTGTCGCTCTAAACTTTCTTGCTCTTCACTTCAAACCGATTTTGGGCTTTTTGAGCGAAGTTATTAAAGATCTTTTTGTACCTGCGACTTGTTATCAAGGAAGAATACCCACATAAATCTTGAAAATCATCAATAATAACTAGACCAAAAGAATTTCCACCGAAGCTCTTGTAAGTGTTGGGACCAAAGGGGTCCATGTGAAGCAGCTCAAGTGGACTTCTAGTAGTCATGATTTTCTTCATGGGATGACTTTCACTGACTTTTTTCTCCTGCTTGACAAGCACTACAAAGTCTATCTTTGTCAAATATAACATCTTTAACACCAATAATATGATCACATTTGATAATCTTGTCAAGATTACGCATACCAACATGTCCTAGCCTTCTATGCCATAACCAACCTTTAGAAGATTTTGCAATAAGACATATACGAGATTTGGTTTTTTTAGTGAAATCGACAATGTATAGAGCACCTCTATGAAAGCTAGTAAAGACCATGTTATGATTATATTGACGACATACTTGGCAATCATCTTCCGTAAATAGCACACTGAAACCAAAATCCGCTAACCTAGATACGGAAAGAAGATTGTAGCCATGAGATTCAACAAGCATTACATTTTGAATGGAATTATCATGAGATATGACCACCTTACCGAGACCAAGTACCTTACCCTTGGATTTATCTCCAAAAGTCACATACCTTCGTGGTCCATGGTCTGGTGTGATCTCATGAAACATGTCTTTATCTTTGGTCATGTGATCGGTGCATCCACAGTCGAGTATCTACTCCTTTCCTCCTGCCATGTAGTCTCTAAGGTTCGCCATAAGACTAAGGCTCCTCATGAACTTCTCATACTCGATGTCAAACCTCTCATCATCATCGTAATAGTCGTGCACCAGATTGTCATCGTCGAATGGAGTATCCTCATCACAAGAATCAAAAGATTCGGTAGAATTTTGACCATCACAATGTTGAAGTTTGTGAATGCGAATAGCTTCAACAATGATTTTATTGATGGTAATGACATATCCTTTAGCACACATGAGGCCATGAACCTCAAATAGACAATTATCAAAGTTAGGATCATTGGGCTTCATTATGTGAAAGTCAATAGATTATTGGAAAATAATATAAAGATTTTTCAAGTAGTAGTCGGGATATCTTTTCTCCAAATTATTCCACAAAGTATAATCACACTCAAAGTTGTTCATTTGATTAAGTACATTTCTCGGCAGTCCTCTAACGATGAGATTAAGAGTTTTATGATTGACATGCATAGTCCCTTTGGCGACATCCGATAAAAAATATTGCCACACATATTAACATCATCATCATGAGAAGGATGTAAGGGATCAATGGGAGGCACATAGGAATTTTTAACATATTTTCTCAAATGTAATTCATCAAATATATCAAGCATTTCACCATTCCATTATGTATCATACTCCTCATTGAGAATAGACACTCTACAACTAAGATTCCCCGAACTAGACACATCCATCTTCCTCTAACGGTGACTAAACCAAGGCTATGGAGACCAAAGCTATGATACCAATTCAGGGATCACTAGAACGGATGTCTAGAGGCGGGGTGAATAGACTACTTGACTAATTAAAACCTAGATTTTTACCAATTTTAATTGTTGCCAGATTTTAGCATGTAGAGCAAGTCAATCACACGCTGCACATGCAAGACTACGAGTATAGGAGCGGAAAGTAAAGACATGCATATGCACAGTAAGGAGTAGAGTTTAGGAAGATCAAACACAAAGATGGGCACGATGATTTTTGGCGTGGTTCCAATAGGTGGTGCTATCGTACATCCACATTGATGAAGACTTCAACCCACTGAGGGTAACGGTTGTGCGAGTCCACGGAGGGCTCAACCCACATAGGGTCCAGAAAGAAGAAACCTTGTATATTCCATCATGGCTTACGTCCACAAAGGACTAGCCTCACTCGTGGTAGATCTTTACGGAGTAGGCGATCTCCTTGCATGTACAAACTTCTTGGTTCAACTCCACAACACGAATTAGGACGCTCCAAAGCGACACCTAACCAATCTAGGAGGCACGTGTTGAGGAATGTTGCATGGGAAACAAAAAAATTCCTACGCACATACAAGATCTATCCATGGTGATGGCCATCTACGAGAGGAGAGATAAGATCCACATACCCTTGAAGATTGCTAAGCGGGAAGCGTTAAGAAACCTGGTCGATGTGGTCGAACGTCTTCGTGATCCAAAACACAAGTCATCTGTGATCCAATCACGATCTAGCGCCAAATGTATGTCACCTGCGCGTTCAAGACACATATAGCTCGATGACAATCTTTGCCTTCTTCATCCAGCAAGAGGGAGTGGAGAGGTAGATGAATTCTATGACAGCACAACATTGTGGCGGCGGTGTTGGTGGAGCTGAAACGAGAGGGCTTCGTCGTGCACTACCAAATCAAACTAGAGGTGGAATGGACTAGTGGAGGGAGAGAGAGTTGCACCATGCTTGGGGTCAGCTACATCTCTCCTCGCCACTATATATAGGAGGGAGGCAAGGGGTGGCACCCTAGGGAAAATCCTTAGGGTTGGGCGGCGGCGCATAAGAGGAGGAGGATTCTCCATTTCGGTTTGGTGGAGGCGCTAGGAGGACTCCTCCTCCTAGTCGATTCCTCCCCACCTTCTCAATTCGGGAGCATAGGCCCATGGGGCTGGCCGCCCAGCCCACCAGGGGCTGGTGCGCCACCTCTTACGCCTATGTGACCCTCCCGAGTGAGTGGCCCCTCCAGATGAACCGGAACCCATTCGTCACCCCCGGTACTTTACCAGCAATGCACGAAATCTTTCCGGAATCCATATACCTCTTTAATATATATCAATCTTTGTCTCTGGACCACTCTGGAACTCCTGGTGACGTTCAAGATATCATCTGGGACTCCTAACAACCTTCAGTCACCAACATACATAATTCAACTATACCAAAACTTCACCGAACCTTAAGAGTGCAGACCATGCGGGTTAGAGAACTATGCAGACATGACCAAGACACTCTCCGATCTATAACCAAAAACGGGACCTAGATTCCCATATTGGCTCCTACATATTCTATGAAGATCTTTATCGGTTGAACCTGTATGTCAAGGATTCAGTTAATCCCGTATGTTGTTCCCTTTGTCCATCGGTATGTTACTTTCAATCTCGTTATTGGCAAGTCTTTTTACTCGTTCGGTAATACAAGATCCCGTGACTAACTCTTTAGTCACATTGCTTGCAAGCTCATAGTGATGTTGTATTACCGAGTGGTTCGTAGAGATACCTCTCCGTCATACGGAGTGAGAAATCGCATTCTCGATTCACGCCAACCCAACAAACACCTTTGGAGATAGATGTAGATCACCTTTATAGTCACTGAATTACATTGTGATGTTTTATACACACAATGCATTCCTACGGTGTTTGGGAGTTGCATGATCTCATGGTCATAGAAACAGATACTTGACATGCAGAATACAATAGCAATAAATTGACACGATCACATGCTATGTTCATAGTTTGGGTCTTGTCCATCACATCATTCTCCTAGTGAAGTGATCCCGTTAACAAATGATAACTCTTGTCTGGGCCAGGAAACCTTGACCATCTTTGATCAACAAGCTAGTCCATTAGAGGCTTACTAGGGACAATGTGTTGTCTATGTATACACACATGCATTTGAGTTTCCAATCAATACAATTATAGCGTGGATAACAAACGATTACCTTGAACAAAGAAATATAATAATACCTATTTTATTATTGCTTCTAGGGCATATTTCCCAAAGTCTACCACTTTCACTAGAGTCAATAATCTAGCTCACATCTTATCATGGGGACGACACTCATATTTTCTCTGTCTTCTGCAGTCACTCGGAATTGAGTCTTACTCAACTTCACACCTTGCAATATAGGCAAGAACCCTTTAATGGACTGATCCATTTTGAACTTCTTCAATACTTTGTCAAGGTATGTGTTGTGTGAAAGAACTATTAAGCGTCTTGATGTATCTCTATAGATCTTGATGGCTAATATGTAAGCAGCTTCTCCTAGTTTCTTCATTGAAGAACTCTTATTCAAATAATCCTTTACGTTTGCCAAAAATTATATATTGTTTCCAATAAGCAATATGTCATCCACATATATTATTAGAAATTCTATAGAGCTCCAACTCAATTTCTTGTAAATACAAGCTTCTCCATAAAAGTTGTATAAATCCAAATGCCTTGATCACCTCATCAAAATGCCGATTCCAACTCCGAGATGCTTGCACCAATCCGTAAATGGATCGATGGAACCTGGACACTTTGTTAGCCTTCTCTGGATCGACAAAACATTCCGGTTGCATCATATACAATTCTTCCATAAGGAAACCATTAAGGAACGTTGTTTTGACATCCATCTATCAAATTTCATAATCGACAAATGCATCCATTGCTAACATGATTCTGACAAACTTAAGCATCCCTACGGGTGAGAAAGTCTCATCATAGTCAACTCCTTGAACTTATGAAAACCTTTTTCCATAACTCGAGCTTTATAGATGGTGACATTGCCGTAGGCATCCGTCTTCTTCTTAAATATCCATTTATTCTAAATGGCCTTTCGCCCTTCAGGTAATATTTCCAAAGTCCACACTTTGTTTTCATACATGGATCCTATCTCAGATTTCATGGCCTCTAACCATTTGTTGGAATCTGGGCCCACCATCGCTTCTCCATAGCTCGTAGGTTCATCCTTGTCCAACAACACGATTGACAAGACAGGGTTACCATACCACTCAGGAGCAGTGCGTACGCTTGTAAACCTACGAGGTTTGATAGCAACTTTATCCGAAGCTTCATAATCATCATCATTTGCTTCCTCTTCAAACAGTGTAGGCTCCATAGAAACAATTTTCTGTGCTGCGCTACTTTCTGGTTGAAGTAGAAGTTCAGTAACCTCATCAAGTTCTATCGTCTTCCCACTCAATTCTTTCAAGAGAAAATCTTTCTCAAGAAATGTTCTGTTTTTAGCGATGAAAACTTGGCCTTCAAATCTAAGATAGAAGGTATACCCAACTATCTCTTCCGGTTATCCTATGAAGATGCATTTCTCCGTTTTGGGTTCTAGCTTTTCAGGCTGAAGCTTTTTGACATAAGCATCACATCCCCAAACTTTAAGAAATGACAACTTTGGTTTCTTACCAAACGACAGTTTATATGGCGTCGTCTCAACGGATTTTGATGGTGCCGTATATAAAGTGGATGCAGCTGTCTCTAGTGCATTACCCAAAAATAATAACCGCAAATTGGCAAGAGACATCATGGAACGCACCATATCTAATAAAGTACGATTATGATGTTTGAACACACCATTGCACTGTGGTGTTCCACGTGGCGTTAACTGTGAAACAATTCCAGATTGTCTTAAGTGAGTGCCAAACTCATAACTCACATATTCTCCTCCTCGTTCAGGTCGTCCGAATTTGATCTTCTTGTTATGATGATTCTCCACTTCACTCTAAAATTATTTGAACTTTTCAAACATTTCAGACTTGTGTTTCATTAAGTAAATATAACCGTATCTACTTAAGTCATTGGTGGAGGTGAGAAAATAACGATATTCACCGTGTGCCTAAATGCTCATTGGACCGCACACATCAATATGTATGATTTCCAACAAGTCACTTGCTCGCTGCATTGTTTCGGAGAACGGAGTTTTGGTTATCTTGCCCATGAGGGATGGTTCACATGTGTCAAGTGATTCAAAATCAAGTGACTCCAAAAGTCCATCAGCATGGAGTTTCTTCATGTGCTTTACACCAATATGACCTAACTGGCAGTGCCACAAGAAAGAGGTACTATCATTATGAACTCTACATCTTTTGGCATCAATGTTATGGACTTGTGTGTCATTACTATCGAGATTCAATAAGAACAAACCCCTCACATTCGTTGCATGACCATAAAATATATTAATCATATAAATAGGACAACCATTATTCTCTGATTTAAATGAGTTACCATTTCGCAATAATGAAGATCAGATATAATGTTCATGATTAAAGCAGGCACTAAATAACAATTATTCAGGTTCATCACTAATCCCGATGGTAACTAAAGTGAGAGCGTGCCGATGGTGATCGCATCAACCTTGGAACCATTTCCCACACACATCATCACTCCGTCCTTCGCCAACCTCCGGTTATTCCATAGTTCCTGCTTTGAGTTGCAAATGTGATCAACCGAACCGGTACCAAATACCTAGGCACTAGAATGAGAGTTGGTGAGGTACACATCAATAACATGTATATCATATATACCTTGTTTGGCGTTGCCCACTTTCTTGTCCGCCAGATACTTGGGGCAATTCCGCTTCTAGTGACGAGTCCCCTTGCAGTGATAGCACTCAGTTTCTGGCTTGGGTCCAACCTTGGTTTTCTTCACGGGAGGGGCAACATCCTTGCCACTCTCTTGAAGTTACCTTTCTTTCCCTTGCCAGTTTTCTTGAAATTAGTGGTTTTATTCACCATCTACACTTGATGTTCCTTCTGGATTTCTGACTCAATGACTTTGAGCATCACAAACAGCTCGACGACTGAACTATTCATCCCTTGTATGTTGTAGTTTATCAGAAAGCTTTTGTAGCTAGCTGGCAGTGATTGAAGACCTGTGTTAATGATCTCCTTTGGCGGGAGAACAATTCCCAACTAAGCCGGCCGGTTAGCATACCCACACATTCCAAGTACATGCTTACTGATAGACCTGTTCTCCTCCCTCTTGCAAGCATAGAACTTATCGGAGGTCTCATAGCTCTCAATCCGGGCATTCTTATCAAAGACAAACTTCAACTCCTTGAACATCTCATATGCTCCATCATGTTCAAAACGTCTTTGAAGTCCCGGCTCTAAATCATATAAGATCGGACACTGAATTACCGAGTAGTCATCCAGACACGACTACCAGATGTTCAAAACGTCTTCAGTCGCCGGGAAGGGGGGCGCTTCACCAAACGGTGCATGTCGGTGCACTAAAGATTGGAGTCCCTTGTGCCCCAGACTTGTGCAGGACAACAACGACGCCCCCGACAGCAGTGTACTGGGAAGAGAAGTAGGAAGGCATTCCAAGACCCACCAAGGCCACGCCCTTCCCTCAACGAGTGGGGCGCGGGATCCAAGGGCTCTAGACGCAAGTCCCCGACAATCCCTCCTTGCTGGGAAGATTCCCGAGACCCCGGCAAGTTTCCCTTCCCGGGAAGGCTCGCACAGACTAGCAAGGCCCTGATACGTCCCAAACGTATCAATAATTTATGCTTGTTCCATGATATTTTGGGTGACATTGTTATATGTTTGGCTACACTTTTATATCATTTTACACATATTTGGACTAACTTACTAACTCAGTGCACCCAGTGCCAGTTTCTGTCTGCTGATGTCTATTTTGCAGGGGCTTTTACCCAATTTACGAAGCCCGAAAAATTCCAGAAAAAATATATAAAAATCAAAGAAACAGAAGCTTTCGGATCACCGAAGATGGGCCGGAGGGGGGCCAGGGGCCTCCCAAGTGGCCTACTGGCGCAGCCAGGCCCTAGGCCGCGCCAGGAGGTCGCCTGGGTGTGTCCCACCTCCTTCGATGCCCTCCTTTGGCCTATATTTAGAGTCCCGAGAGGAAACCCTTGCAAACTTTCTGGAATCGCGAATTTCTCCATCGTTCCACCACTGCAGTGCTTCCGAGATCGGGATCGTGAGGAGACCTCTTCCCGGCACCTTGTCGGAGGGAGGATTGACCTCCGGGAGGTTCTCCACTGCCATGGACGCTTCCCGGAAGTGTCGTGAGTAGTCCTCCTTGGACCATGAGTGCATGATCAGTAGCTATGTGATATCTTCTCTCCAATCTTGTGCTTCAATGGTTATTCCTTGTGAGTTGCCCTACATGATCAAGGTATCTATGTAATTCTCTTGCTATTTCTATGCTCGGTTTGTTGGGATCCGATGGATTATGAGATTATGTTCAGACTATTATGAGTTATATATTTGATTATCCTTTTATATTATGTTCCTTAGTGATTCATGGATGTCCTACGTTGCAATTTATTGCTTTGGACAAGTTGTAGATTGTAACTCCGAGAGGGAGCGTTATGCATGATTGTGGCTTCATGCCCCTCGATGTCTAGCTTGAGTAACAGAAACATGAGACTAGGGGATGTGCTTGTTGCCACCAGGGAGAAAACAACGGTGCTTGTGACCATGGTTGCAAGGATTGTTTACCTTACGCATAGTTCGTTAGTGCAGTTGTCCATTGCTTTGAGTTTACACTTTGGGTGGGGCTCGCTACTCGATACCGGAGAGATGTTCTGGATAGATATCTCAAAGTGGATGATTAGTAAGTAGATGCTGATGAATAAACGGTCTACTTGTCTTCGCGTAATTCCCATTACTATTGAACCTCTAACTATCAAGTAGCATAATTAGCATTGCGGTGCGATCGTAATTCTATCAATTGTTCAACTGTGATTTCTTTACCCAAGCATAGTTTTTTATCATCTTTTGGGAGAGATACATCACTAGTGAAGATCATGTGACTCCATTCCACATCACCATCATCGTTTACACCTCCATCATTTACCACTTTCATTTACTTTTCCGTTGCAATTACTATTACTTTCCCACTTGTGTCTTGATCATTTGCAAACTACAAGGCCAGAGAGATTGACAACCTCTCTGTACTCATTGGGAGCTAAGTTATTTGTTGTGTGTAAATGTCTACGTCTTCTGCTAGCGCCAGGGTGGAAGACACCTACTTGTTGAGCCTACGAGTCCTCCTGGTTCAATAAACCTTAGAGTCTCAGTGTAAGGGAAATCTGCTGCTGACTAGATCTCCACCTTCCACTTAGGGTAGCCAATGAGGGGCGATAAGTATATCCATCAACTCGTCATCAAGCAAATTTCTGGCGCCGTTGCCGGGGGCTCCAGTCTTCAAGACAGGGGAGTTTCACACTACTATTTTACCTTTGCTTTTTAGTCTTGTTAGTTTTCTTTTTATTTTTTGCTTTAGAGTCTCATACCAAAAACCACAAAAAATCTAGTTGCTTTGTTCTTGCTTTTTCCTGCTGCTATGGGTTCCACTGAGAATACTAAGTTGTGTGGATTCATTAGTTAGGCTTATGGAAAACTACACTCTTACTGCGCTGCTTGGGGAAGGCTGCTCTACCACACCCATGGTAGAGGAGTCTCCTCCACATATTGAATGTATGCCATTCAAAATAACACTTGGGATAATTGAAATAATTAGGAATGATTGTTATGTAGGAGATGGAACAGTCAATCCTAGTATTCATTTGTTGAAACTTACAAAATTTTGTGAGTTGTTTAAGATTTGAGGTTTGACAAGAGATGGAGTCGTGAGGAAATTATTTTCCTTGTCACTGAAAGGAAAAGCATTGGATTGGTATAGGCTACTAGATGATTGTCATCGACAGGATTGGGAAGAGATTCAGTCTCTCTCTTACTCCAAGTTTTGTCCTCTTCATGAAGTCCATGTGGATCATGTTAACAATTCTTTATGCAAAACTTATAATGTTGAGTTTATTCATGATCCCACTGAAAATTCTTATGAGAAGAGAACATATGCTTATAGATATTTCAATAATATCAAGCCTCTCTTTATGTTGAAGGTTTCGAAGCTGCACTTGTTTTGCCTTCCTATTCTTATTGCTTTGTGCTTTAATAAATTATTCTATTGAAATATTCCTATGCATAGGAAGCATGTTATACTTAAGTGCAATTGGTATTTGCTTCTTGATGCTCTCTTTTTTTCTACAACTCTTATTCCTACGAGAGCATCATTAAAATCTTAAGGCTATCTTTATGGCTATAAAGAAAGAGCTCTAGGGAGACAACCCTTGTTATCTTTACTTTCCCTTTTTACTTTCAGTTTTAGTGGTCTTGATGCTTGTTACTAATGTAGCAACATCATTGTATCTTTATTTTCAAGCTTTGTGCCAAGTTTTAGCCTCCGATTGCAAGAAACTTCAAAAATTGTGACATGCTGTCCAAAAAGAGATTCTGTCTTCCTCACTGATAAATTCGCCAAAAATCACCAGTTCATATTTTTCCTATTTATTTTTTTGAAAGAATGCTCTATATAATTTCCTTTCTATCATATGTTCTGAGTTTTTTTATTTGAGTTGCAGAAGTACCCCGAATAAATTATATACTACCAGCTGTTCTATTTTTCACATATTCTGCCATGTTTTGCGTTTTCATTGTTTTGCAAATCGTAAGCTTAATTTTTATTTGCAAAAACCTTTTGACAATGATGAGAAGCAGTAGATTTTCATGAAAATATTTATTTCCAGCAGGTAATGAATTATTTTATTAAGGGAACTAACCACTCTAATCAGCTTATGATGAGTTTCGTATGAAGGGAGTTTTCAAGTATGCAATGGGACATGATGAAAGAAGGTACATGAGTATCAAGCGCTCAAGCTTGGGGATGCCTCCATGCACCCCAAGTAATATTCAAAGGAGACTTAAGCGTCTAAGCTTGGGGATGCCCCCGTGCATCCCCTTCTCTATCAACAATCATCAGTTCGTCCATCTCCATGCTATATTTTTATCACTTCTTATGATATGTGCTATGGTTGGAGCGTCTCGCTCTTTAATTTTTAGTTTGTTTTAGTTTTGCTTTCTGTTCATAATAAGTCGGAACCTAGCCTACCTTGTTTGGGAGAGAGACACGCTCCATTCCACTCTAGAACACAACATAGGTTTTCATCCTTATCTTTTATGTGTGTTCTCTATCTTTTCGTAGCTACTGTCATGCTTAGCTCTTAGTTTTCATGCTTATATTTTTAAGAGATTTTATTTAGGTGGCTTCTGGAACTCTCTTGAGTTATCATCCTTATATCGTTTAGAGAGTTGGCTCGTTGCAGTGAGTTGTGTGTCTTGCATAAGTAGGTAATTAAGATTGCTATTTAAGTATAGTAGTAACTTGCAATAGTTTTGAGGTATTGATTTGAGTAAAGTTTGGACTATTGGTGCCCAGAACTTGAGCCTATTAGTGATAGGTGTCGTATTTTGGGAAATCCGTGTGTTTTCAAAAATTAAAAATTATTTGAGAACTCTAGCTACTAAATTTATCGCTAACCTCTCGAGGGGTTGGAATATATAGAGTACCCTGACGTTACCATGAGTCGAGGAGGCGCTAGGATAACCAAACCCCCAAACACTCCTCCTCGGGGTACTTGTCTCTTTGTGAATTTCTTAACTAGATAGAGAGTTACCGATAATAAGTGTATGAGTTCTTCAGACTAATGTGAGTATTCAATTGTTGTCACTTCCACCATCCATATTTTGCTAGCTTCTTCGGTACCGTGCATTTCCCTTTCTCACATTGAGAGTTGTTGCAAACGCCGCTGGTGCATCCAAACCCATGACATGATACGCTCTGTCATACCTAAGAATCATTATATCTTTCCTCAAAACATCCACCATACCTACCTACTATGGCATTTCCATAGCCTTTCCGAGATACATTGCCATGCAACACCAACCATCCCATGACTTGATCTTCATGTCATACATGTTTTTGCTTCATCGTAGAGCCGCATGCTAGTTGGTCCTTGCCCTTATTACTCCTACATGGCGCGCTAGTATCATTGCATATCCTCCTACACTCGCAGAGGCATACATTTGCATACATCATGATAGTTTTCACTTGTCTTTATGTTGACTACTTCTTATAAAGTGTGATGATTTTTCTTTTTGTTCATGTAAAACATAGAGTGTTGCCCTTAAGTGAGGAAAAGATCCCAAAGTGGACAAAACAAAAGATCCCAAAGAAGACAAATGAGCTATGAAAAGAAAGAGGCAAAGAGGCCACAAAAAAAAGAAGGAGAAAAAGAAGAAAAGGAAATAAAAAGAGAGAAGGGGCAACACTACTATTCCATTTGAAAGATCCACACTCGTACTCCATTGCGATATTGGTACTACATATAGATTATCATTCATGCATAACTATGTGGGGACCCTTACACTATAGAACTTGGTTTGCATATTCCAATGATGAGCCTCCTCAAATTAGCTCTAGGTATTCATGAGCAAACAAGTTGGATGCACCCCCACTAGTTCCGTTGGAGAGCTTCCCTTAGCTCATATGTGCATCCGTCACATCGCAATCCCTACTCCTCCCATCATATCTATCATTCGGCTTTCTCTCGCCTATGGTTGTCCTCATTGATGTGAGCCTTTCACACCTTTTTGTCTCCCTTCCCCCTCATTATTCTATTTAGCATCCTAAGTGCCAACATATCTTGCTTACGCTCATCCATTGCATGAGTGCTCAAAATAGAAAGGGAGAGAATTATTTTGACTTGTGCCTGACTAGTGGTCCATGGATGAGTCAAAATAAGATTCCAAAGAAGACCAAGTGTGAAATTTTAGTAGATTGAGTCCTCAGTTAAAAAAATATATTATCATCTGAACCCTTCTCCCACTTCTTGCACGTAAACACCATTTGGAGACATTCGAGTCACGGACAGCGAGAGCTCTTGCACCTTTATGTTCTTACTTTGCTAAACTCAATACTAGATATAAACTCTTGCTTGTTATTGTATTGACTTGAATTTCATATCTTACTTGCTTTACTTTGAAGTTCTTATATGTGTGTTAGCATGTCACCACAGAAATTATAGTGTTATCATTTGTCTACTCGAGGACGAGCAAAAATTAAGCTTGGGGATGTTGATACGTCCCAAACATATCTATAATTTTTCTTGTTTCATGATTTTTTGGGTGACATTGTTATATATTTTTCTACACTTTTATATCATTTTACATATATTTGGACTAACTTACGAACTCAGTGCACCCAGTGCCAGTTTATGTGTGCTGATGTCTATTTTGCAGGGGCTTTTACCCAATTTCCCGAAGCCCGAAAAATTCCAGGAAAAATATATAAAAATCAGCGAAACAAAAGCTTCCGGATCACCGAAGATGGGCCAGAGGGGGCGAGGGGCAGCCCAGGTGGCTTGCTGGCGCGGCCAGGCCCTAGGCCGCACCAGGAGGCCGCTTGGGTGGGCCCCACCTCCTCTGGTGCCCTCCGTTGGCCTATATTTAGAGTCCCGAGAGGAAACCCTTCCACAACTTCCAGAATCGTGAATTTCTCCATCGTTCCCCCGCTACAGTGCTTCTGAGATCGGGAGCGTTAGAAGACCTCTTCCCGGCACCCTATCAGAGGGAGGATTGACCTCCGGGAGCTTCTCCACCGCCATGGATGCTTGCCGGATGTCCCGTGAGTAGTTCTCCCTCGACCATGAGTCCATCACCAGTAGCTATGTGATGTATTCTCTCCAATCTTGTGCTTCAATGGTTAGTCCTTGTGAGCTTCCCAACATGATCGAGGCATCTATGTAATTCTCTAGCTATTGCTATGCTCGGTTTGTTGGGATCCGATGGATTATGAGATTATGTTGAGATTTTTATGAGTTATATACTTGATTATCCTTTTATACTATGTTCCTTAGTAATTCATGCATGTTCTCCGTTGCTATTTATTGCTTTGGCCGACTAGTAGATTGTAACTCCAAGAGGGAGCGTTATGCATGATTGTGGGTTCATTCCCCTCGATTTCTAGCTTCAGTGACAGAAACATGAGACTAGGGGATGTGGTATTGCCACCAGGGAGAAAACAACGGTGCTTGTGACCACGGATGCAATGATTGTTTACCTTACGCATAGTTCGTTAATGCAGTTGTCCGTTGCTTTGAGTTTACGCTTTGGGTGGGGCTCACAACTTAATACCGGAGAGATGTTTCGGATAGATATGTCAAGGTGGATGATTAGTAAGTAGATGCTGATGAATAAACGATCTACTTGTCTTGGCGTACTACCCATTACCATTGATCCTCTAACTATCAAGTAGCATTATTAGCATTGCGGTGCGTTCATAATTCTGTCAATTGCCCAACTGTGATTTGTTTATCCAAGCATAGTTGATTATCGTCTTTTGGGGGAGAGACATCACTAGTGAATATCATGTGAATCTGGTTCATATCACCATCATTGTTTACACCTCCATCGTTTACCGCTTTAATTTACTTTCCCGTTGTAACCACTATTACCTTCCCGCTTGTGTTTTGATCCTTTGCAAACTACAAGGCCGGAGAGATTGAAAACATATCTATACTCGTTCGGAGAAAAGTTATTCGTTGTGTGTGCAGGTCCACATCTTCTGCAAGCGCCAGGGTGGAAGACACATACTTGTTGATCGTAGGAGTCCTCCTGGTTCGATAAACCTTACAGTCTCCGTGCAAAGGAAAACTTGATGCTGACTACATCTCAACCTTCCACTTGGGGTAACCAATGGGTGCGAGAAGTATATCCATCATCTCGTCATCACCGGGCGTGTTCGTTTTGACCGCGGACATGCCCGGTAGGTGGGGATTTGGGGCGATCTGAGCCCCAAATCTCAGATCTGATGGCTAAGAAAGGCTGGTCAGTCTAGGGCTACCGGATTTGGAGGGTGTGGGCTTGCAGGTGGGGTTTTCTAGGGGGTGGCTACAAATTTGGCTGGGGAAACCCTAGTGGAGTGAGAGAGCTCTCTCCATGGAGGTCGTTCTTATATAGGATTTGGTCTATGTGGGGATGGACCTCGTCCGTCCGATCGCAATCCGACAACCACGAACGGAGGAAGTGGCTAGATGGTTCTAGTGGTCCGTCCAGTTGGGCTATGTAGGGATGAGAGGGAAATGGTGTGGCCCGTGATAGAGCTTAAAAACACCCAAACGTCCTGCAGTTAAACCGACTATCGTGCTGCTATATAATAAATGGTACGGGTATCAAACGAGCTCCGATTGCGACGAAAATTTTCAGGCGGCCTACCTACATTAAAATAAGGCCGCATGCCAAATTTCAACCCAATAAGATAATATTTTATACAAACTTTTAAAAACAATATTTTAATGATACCGCGGGGGCGTGCGTGTGTGGTTGGTCTCAAAACGGCAACGACAAAAACGGAGAGAACCGACATCTAATAGTGGATGCAAGTTTTGAAAATTGGCAGCAACGGAGTGACGATGCAATGCATATGATGTGCATGATGCGATGATGAATGCGAGAGACAATCTAATCGCACGACGGCAATGGAATGAAAGGGGAATCTTTTGGAGCGTCAGTCTCGGGCTGTTACACCCAATCATACGAAACTTGAAGTAAACTTAATTAAAATGTGCCAACTATGTGCGTAACCGTGACTGTATCTTCTCGTGAGTTCTTATCTGAGAGAGGACACGGTGGGGTTATGTCTGACTCGTAAGTAGGTGTTAAGGATCACTTTGAGATAATTATTAGTTCACGTACGTTTATAAGTATATCAGCACCCACTTATTCTTATACTCGTAAATTAGTCACTCAAGAAAATGCTTAGTGCTTGCTGCAGCGTCACCACTTAACCTTACCTCACCCATTAAGCCTTGCTAGTCTTGATACCTTTGGAAATGAGATTTCTGAGTCCCTCTGTCTCATAGATTACTACAACAATAGTTGCAACACACGTAAAGCGATACTTTAATGTGAGCGCGATGATTGTTCTATTTGGAGTTTCTTCTTCTTCTCCTTGATATATCACAGGATGGGTTCCAGGCCGGCAGCCTGGGATAGCAAGGGTGGACATCATTCTTTTATCATTTGATTTCGTCCATAGTCAGACCCTGCTCTTTTACATGATGTTTCAATGTATTGTTGTGTTGAAACGCTCAGGTTGTAGCTTGTGACGAGTGTAAGCCAATTCCATATACTCATATCTTCTGTACATGTACTTGTAACGATATCCATTCTTGGAAAACAACGAGATGCGTTTCTATTCCTGTCGAGGCCCTCGAGCCAAAATGAGGATAGGATCACATCTTGGGCGTTACAAGAACACGGATGACTTGGTCTCTATCTTCTCTTGGGCGAGAAGTGACATGAGAGGACTTGTTGAACAACACATAATTATTTCCTTTGTTGTGAGAGGAATTCTTAATCGTTTCCTCTTCCTTTATTTTCACACCTATTTCGTGCAAGTGTTCGACAATTCTCACAAATATCCAAATATGAAATATTTTTGGTCGTATCCAAGGTGGCCATGTCCTCATTATTGTTTGTGACACCTATAGGAATAACTCAATAGATTGATCGAAAAGGATAACTTTGAGGTGGTTCTACTATGTACAATAATTTCATCTTATGTTCTCCATTACTTATGAACTTTTGGGTGATTCTTTGTCGCACGTTGAGGGATGATAATATGATTCTATTACGTTAGCACTGTTCAGAGATTGCACTAGTAAAAATATGAACCCTGGGACTTATTTCCTAACATTTATACAACATTTTGTTTTCTATTTCACTTGCTACCTTGCTGGTTTTTATATTTTTAGTTTACAAAAACCTATATCTACTATCCATATTAGACTTGTATCACCATCTCTTCGCCGAACTAGTGCACCTATACAATTTGCCATTGTATTGAGTGTGTTGGGGACACAAGGGATTTCTTGTATTTGATTGCAATGTTGTTTAAGAGAGACCATCTTCATCCTACACCTCCCAAGGATTGATAAATCTTAGGTCATCCACTTGGGGGCAAATTTCTTCTATCCTACAAAACTCTATGTTTGGAGGCCCAACAAGTCTACAAGAATAAAGTTGTGTAGTAGACATCAAGCTCTTTTCTCACATCGTTGTAAGGGAGGTGAGTGCTTATTTATCACTAGTTTCGATCATAAAAACAAAACCAAAAAATGGAATTTAGGTTGCCTCAATTGGTTTGCTTTTATGATGTCTTTCGTGAAAATGATGGTTCAGAAAATTGCCTCAATTTCCAATGTATGCATTTTCATGATCAACCCGTTTGCAAATATTGTGATAATTTGATCTGTGGTGAACTCTATAATGAACTTTGTTTATTTTCGTGGTGTGAAGAATTTTCACATAAAGATGATTTGTTTGATATATTCCTTATCAATAATAATAATGAAACTAACCTACAAGAAATCTATATGTTTTGCATAGTAAATTGCAATGAAAATGCTTATATTGCCAACTATATAAAGACAAGATAACCAATATAATATATAAGTAATACTAATGTAAGGGTAAACGTCTAGCAATACCCTCCTATTGTTTCTCGTAATGAATCAGGTTGCAAGGAGGAGCTTCTCGTCGAACCAATCTCTTCAATAAGAATGTCGAAAAAATTACCTATACCCATAGAAAATGTGGTAAAGGAGGAGAAAAAGAAGAGAAGAAAAGGTAAAGTTAAAACGGTATCCCTCTCAAATAATGTTGATCCTATCATTGTTGAGAATGAACCCAAAATTAGTGTGGACAATGATACACTTGATGATTATTTTGTCATGTCCACTGCTTGTTGCGATGATTATGATTGGGAAGATAATGATACTCCTTACAATATTGAGAATATTTTTGGCACTAACATGGCAAATTATGAGTATAATAATTGTTATACTATTGGTGCCATTCATGCTATTGGTGATTATGCTAATGATTTGCAAAACCACAAGCTTGGGGATGCAATATTGAGGGATCGCTAGAAGTGATGTCTAGAGGGGGTGAATAGACTACTTGACAAATTCAAACCTAACCTTTTCCCAATTTTAATTGTTGGCAGATTTTTGCATTTAGAATAAGTCAATCACACCCTACACACGCAAGTCTACTAGTATAGTATCGGAAAGTAAAGACATGCATATACAAAGTAAGGAGTAGAGCTTAGGAAGATCAAACACAAAGATGGGCACAGTAATTTTTGGCGTGGGTCCGATAGGTGGTGCTATCCATGTTGATGGAGAATTTAACCCACAGAGGGTAACACCCATGCGTGTCCACAGATGGCTCAACCCATGGAGGGTCCATGGAAGAGCAACCTTGTCTATTCCATCATGGCTTACGTCCATGAAGGACTAGACTCACTCGGGGTAGATCTTCACAAATAGGCGATCTCCTTGCGTGTACAAACTTCGTGGTTCAACTCCACTACACGAAGTAGGAGGCTCTCAAGCGACACCTAACGAATCTAGGAGGCACCACCTTCCAAAAGGTAATATATGCGGTAGTACGATGAACTCCTTGCTCTTGTGCTTCAACAGATAGTCTCCTCAATATTCAATCACTCTCTCACAGATTTGGCAAGGGTAGAAGAGATTGATTCGGTGGAATCAACTTAGGAGTCTAGAGATGAAGTTTCAAATGTATGGATTGGAATATCTTGATTTCAACACATGAGTAGGTGGCTTTGTCTCAGAAAAAATGGATATGGCAAGTCTATGTGTGTTCTGAGTGCTTCATCTACGAATGAGAGGTGGTGCATGGGTATATATAGGCATCTCCAAAAATCCAACCGTTACAACATTATTGCCCAACTCGGTGAAACCGAAGTAAATCCCGGTGGCACCGACTTGCACATAATGTACAACTTTTGTATTCTCGGTGAGACCGATATAGGAATCTCGATGGTACCGATATGGGTGACCTGGGACAGTTTCCAAATCTCGTTGAGAATGATTCCAAGACTGGGAATTTCTAATTCTTGAAAACGACATGCTACAAACTTGGTCACTGATTTTGGTGGCACTGAAAGGAATGTTGTTGGTACATAGGGTTTGGCAGAGGTTCTGTTTAGTGGATAATCGGTATGGCCAAATGTGAAAACTTGGTGGCACCAATTTTCATGTATAGGCTTTGGATAGAGAACTTTTATGGGAGAATGGATGAGTATTTTTGGTGGCTATCTCTAAGCACTTAAGCAACCAATTCATCATGGATACCTCACTCCCTTTTAATAGTATCAACTTTCTTATGGACTCAAATGTGATTTATCACAAATATAAAATGTAGAGTCTTATAGCTTGAAGCTTGGCCAATCCTATTCCTTTCCTTCCTTGGGGATTGTCTACACAATCCTTAGCCAATCCTCTCTGTGGACTATACGTAAAATATACTAGGTAAAAGTGTTAGTCCAAGAAACGATGTATGTTGTCATGAATTATGAAAACCACCAAGGGAGCATATGTGCTTCAAATCCCCCCTTTTTGGTAATTGATGATAACATACAATAAAATCTTAAAATTGATACGATGATAAGAATATGACAACTTTGAAGGATACATGACTAACACAAGCTCCCCTAAAATGTGTGCAATCCCTATTAAGAGATGTTTGCTTTGGAGTTCAAGAGCACACACATAGTAGAAGGGACAAGACAAGTCATGTGAATCTTGGCTATATGCATCAAAACATAAGTGAATGAAGTATTTCCATGTTCAATACTCACTCTTTCCAACAATATGTGTAAGAGACAAGAGCTCATCCTGAACAAGGATATGATGCATATACTTACCTTGAGGTTCTTGAGCATCTTAGTAGTAGGAGTACACTTGAGAAAAGAATTGTTAGATAACACAAGATTATTCTATTGTAAAGATGCTAAGATCTTCTATAGTACCAAGACATGGAAGACATATTGAAAATATGATTTGATGAAAGATATGTCTCCAAGAATATTTAGAACTTTCTCCCCTAAGAATGAATATGTAAGATTTCCTCTCCCCTTGAATCATAGCATGTAGATATTGGGATTAGGTAGGGTGAGACAAGTTCAATACAAAGTAGTTAATATAAAATGTAAATAAAACTTTCTCTCCCTTAGGGTAAGCATAAGCTTAGATAACTCTTTTATATATCTCACCGTCTCCTCCTTTTATATCTCCCCCTTAATGATATTTCTACCTTGTATGTGTAACCTTAGATATATCTCCTCCTTTGGAGGAATATCTCCCCCTTCGGTCTAAATATATAGAAAATTTGATATAAGTATATAGAAGCTTTGATATATCTCCCCCTTTGGCATTAATTTCCAAAAAGGTCTGAGGGTAAGGGTTCATTGAGAGTAAGGGGTCCTGGATCTTCTTCTTTTTAAGGGTTCCTTGATTCTTCTCCCCCTTGAGTATTGATAAGGGGTCCTTGAAATTTATCCCCCTTTTTGTTAGAGATCCTAGATGTTTCTCCCCCTTATATTGTGGGATTACTTAGAAGTTTCTCCCCCTTAAAAAATTGAGGGATCACTAGAATATGTCCACCTTTGGCATACATCTAATAAAATTACTAAGAATGTAGGTAGCATCAAAAGTCAGAGTCTCCGAGGCAAAGTGGTTCGGTAGAACCGTGAACGGTCCACCTTTGGCATACATCCAATAAAATTACTAAGAATGCAGGTAGCATCAAAAGTCAGAGTCTCCGAGGCAAAGTCGTTCGGTAGAACCGTGAACGAATATTTAGGCCTCTGGGAGAAATTGGTAGGGCCTATTTACCCCACTCGAAGAGACCGAGTCTCAAATGCAAGCTTTGCTACAAGAAAACATAAGCCAGTTGTTAAAGATATCAACTCGGAGAGACGGAGTCTCAAGTGGCTTTGTAAATATATCAGCCAATTGTTTGCTGGTACGAACATGCTTGAGATTAATATCTCCTTTACCAACATGATCACGAATGAAATGATGTCAAACTTGAATACGTTTAGTTTGATAATGTTGCACAGGATTATGGGCAATTTTTAGTAGCATTTTCATTGTCACACAATAATGGAACATTTTTCACATGAATGTCATAATCCTTAAGAGTTTGCGTCATACACAGTAATTGCGCACAACATGATCCAGCGGTAATGTATTCTGCTTAGGCTATAGATAGAGATACTGAGTTTTGTTTCTTGGATGACCAAGACACAAGAGATCTCCGAAGAACTTGACATGTACCCGAGGTGGATTTTCTATAAACCTTGTATCCAACATAATCTGAGTCGAAATAGCCAACAAGATTAAAAGAAGATCCCTTGGGATACCACATGCCAAAGATTGGTGTATGTGAGAACCCAGAATTTACTTCCAGACCCTCCTGTGTATATTTGTCAACCCCAGGATCATTTGTCAACACAGCGAAATGTTATCATTGCACAATACGTAAAATCAATTTATTACATATTTACCAAAGGCATACATTGAAAAATGTCTCATGACATTTATTACAATCAGAAAACAACGGAAAATACAATACGTAGCGACTCCATCTCAGCCAGAGGCAGTCGATGTAGTCCACGTGACCTCACTCATACGGATCGCCATAGTGGTCGTAGTCATCACCTTCATCTTCAGGTAACTCTGTTATCAACAAAAGTATTGCCATGAGTACATTATGTACTCAACATGCCTCCCTCAGAGAAGGTCCTAATAGCTACATGTGGCTTTAAGGAAGGCTATATGGCTCATTTGCATAAAAGCTAGTTTTATTTGAAAACAATAGCATTTGGATAAAATGAGTTTTTGATGAGAACATGTTTATATCCAGAGTAACTTTCATCAAAGTGAGGATCCTCGATCAACTCACAGTCATCATAGGTTCCAACAAATGGGGCAAAGAGGGAATAAGCAAGACAGGTCCTGTATATCAAGAAAGATTCATGTGTCGTCCATGACCGTGGACACGGCTATTCGAATAGTTTTACACTCTGCAGAGGTTATACACTTTACCCACACGGCACAATCCCGACTTGTTGCCACTAGCCGTCGCTAGCGTAGTACACCATTTGGTATACCGGCAGGGAGATTGTGACGAGGTCTTTGGACTAGATCCCCGAAAGATGTGACATGCCCATCGGGTTTGGCACACGGAACTCAGAGTACGTCCTCAAACCGGTCCCCCCATCTGTGCCGAGGATACTCCTCACAAGTCAGCTATCCCATCTGCGGTACGACGACATCGACACCTAAGGCTGACTAGCTTACTTGACCAAGCCAGTGCCCATATAGCATGTGGTTGTACTGTTTACACAATCTTCAAATCCACGACTTATTAGGCCTCATGCGGCACGGACGACTGATTGCTCCCTTCACCTTGGGCAGCCAATCGCTCCTTCAATCCTTGATTCAGCTGTCGCCCGCGCCAGTATTCAGATGGTAAGTTTCACCTAGAGTAGAAGAGGATAGAGAAGGTCACCAAGGCCAACTGGCCAGGTCAGCGATAAGTTTCAGGTGTCAATGACTCAAAGGTCAATCAAGAGGCACCTATAGGGTAATAAGCATGGCCAAGCATTTCTACTCTACCGGATACTGTATACTTCTACTTATGTGTCAAATAGATAGGCGACAAGCGGTCAAGGTAATGTGTCAATCGACACGCTAGCCATAATATTAAAAACATGCATATTGTAACCATAAAACTCAATGCAATTTATAAAACATAGGATAAGTATGATCAAAGAAGGAGGCATGCCTTCGTTGTTGAGTCCTTCTTCAGTAACATGTTTCTGTCCATGTCCAACATCGTCACTCCCTACTCGTCGTAATGATAGAAATTGAAAATGAATAAATACCAAAGAAATAATAAATTGAAAGTAATCCAAATCAAACTGAGAGTGGATGGATAGCAAGATATGTATTAAGATGAAGATTCCGAAATGGGATAGCACGATATGGATGTAAGAGAGATGATTCAATGAGGTGACATGGTTTAGGTTGACGATGACTAAGGAACGCTTGGTGATCAAGACTAGCGTTCTAATGGGAACTACGATACTGATGATTAGTACTGTCCACTACACAACTCAGTTAATTATATAGGACTACTACATGATGAAGCCGATGAAGTTCAACACACATGGAATGGAATCAACATACGTATTTTTACTACACAATCTCAACATAACATAGTAGATGTAAAGGTCAACCACAAATAAATATTTTGATACAATCTAGATATTTACAATGGTAACCACAAGCAAAGTAAAACATCAACCATAACAAACAATGTTTTCTAGAAGAAAAGATAAACCAATACTAACGACCACTAGCAGTTATATTATCACCACATGATCAAAATAATAAAGCATGATGTGCACACTAACTTTATGATCAAAGCACAATTCTATTAACATGACATATGACTCATCCTAAGCATGGGATGAACTATTGCATCAAGTATAAAACACTAACATGTGACAAGCACCTATAAGAAGCACACGGACTAAGTACGCTACTATAACACATGGAGCATAATAAGACATGAAAGATCACTATCATGACAAGATGTATAGGCTTAAGCATACAATAATGCAATAGATGGATAAGTAAATATACTGACTAATCATGGTGGATCATCACATGAGATACCACACTAGGCTACCAATAGAATACAACTCGTAACTATGAGATAACTTAGTTGATATCAACTATCATGACGATCAAGCATGGCACTAGCATGCAATCTCACATTCTAGTCATGACATGTAAGAACACGAAATAATGGAATAAGCACAATCCTATCATGTTAGTTAATATAGATAAGCACGTTCATAAATAGTAATGAGCATGTAGGCAAGTAAACAGCTAGATCAAATAATCAAGTAATCAACGTGTATTATACAACACGAATAACATGATGGCATGCGTTTCAAAATAGTACAACCTCACTTGCAATACATAGAAGCACAACCAAGGCATCGTACAACACGCGTGTTGGTACACACATGACATGTAAGTCAACTAAAATAATAAAGTAGAACCGAATTGGTACAACACACGGGTTGGTACACACATGACATGTAAGCTACCATCCTAGGTAAACAAGATAGCTAAGATAATTAACAGGAAGTAATAAAGTATAGGTTACATGCTACAACCTAAATCATATGTAACAATACAAATCTGAAACGTGACATGAAACAACTAACCATGAATAATGGCTAGCAAACATCTATAAAACTGGACCATCAACTAGGTGGTATATCTATGCAATAAACTATAATGTAGTCACCTCTAATAACAAAGCATTTCATTTGATATCTATCGTAATTAACATATACAAAACACATGAAATATACAACTAACCTATACTAGACATGCATGACTAAATGTTAGCCGATCAAGATAAATATTTAGATAATTCTAAATATTTGTAAAGATTAAATGGCAATTAACTATATGAAACAACCAATGATTAACCTTGGCTTCGTTTAGCTTATAGCAACTCTAAAACAATATCAACTTACTCTGAAATCTAATGTAACATAACATGCTCATGATAACTGTAATTGGAAATTAGATATATAACACATATGATTAGATAAGCGCTAACCTACAACATGCCATGACTCCACACATAAACAAATCACATAAGTAACATCATTGAGAACGAAAATATGGAACAATCTTATATATTTTCCATGTTAAACAAAAATAAATTAAATCAAATGATAAATTACTCCATGTGATTAAACAAAGCAAAAAATAAAAATTCTATGCAACTATAAGCATGGCGAACATTGCAAACGTTGTGTGCGCATGCACAAGAAAGGACTACAAAACTAAAATAAATAAACAAATAATATCCTTACAAATATGGTAATAATTCACAACACTCGTACATGCATATATCCTACGACTACTTACCGCATGAAAGAAAAATATCACATGAAATAACATGCTCAATAATTTTCAAAAACTATAGTTGATAAAAAAATGATAAATCAAACAAGTCACTTGCCACATCAGAAATTGTAAGACATTTAGGATACACTCCTAGGCACACTATATGATATTAGGCGTAAACGATTACAAAACTCCAAACACTATATGATATTAGGTGTAAACGATTACAATAAAACGTACGGTAAACCGAGTTGTCTAAACAAGTAATATAACGCCTTCACTAGATTTATATGCTCATAGAGAAGATTGTATATGTTGGACAAGAAGCTCTACAATGAGTAGAAACTAAGTAATCATGTTGATGTCAACGGATGGCCTCGTTCATTGGATGCACGCGACCAACTAAAGAAAGAGGCCGAATTATGATGTCTAGGAGATAGGATAAATGTGGTTGAATTCACCTGCAAAAGGAATTGAACAGACACTCACCGAGCACGACGAATGGATGTGACGAACTTGATGAACAGTGTACACGGACATTCGAAATTCTTCATGTGTGGTGGATGGATCGCGTTCTTTCTGCTCTGAATGGATTCACGGCATGGATGATGATCTTCTCGCGCAAGGACACGAATAGGGTGCCTTGAGTCCCCGGAATCGGGCACCGGCGTTCATGGAGCAGCAGCACTTCGGAAAGAGATTGTGGAAGAACAAGGAAGGTAGAGGGCAAGGCGCTGAGTGGAATAACACAGGAGGTCGGTGTGCACCTATATGTACTCGCGGAATTTGAAACGATCAAGAGTTACACGAATTAGTGGGGAGGCTGTTTCACTTGTGTAGGTATGTTCGTTTCTGTTGAAAAAAAGTAAGGAAGAGGAAGAGAAGAGGCGCTCTTTGGGAGAGAAGCCAGTGGTGAGAATAGGAAGGGAGGAGGAATTAAAGGAAGGCAATCAGACAAGGATACATGCCGTTTCATTTCTTTTGTGGATGTTGTCTGATGGTTTCTCTCGTATATGCATGTTAACTAAGGAAGAATACTAACGCCTCCCTAGATCTGCTGGTTCACTCGGCTGGGCAGCTGTGCGCCACGCTGGGCCTTGGGTCTTGGTTCGCTTAGGTGGCTGTCCAGAATAGTATGGGAAAAAATAGAGATGAATAAGAAATGCCATGATTTGATATGCATATACTCACACCTGAGTGATGTAGGCCAGGAATTAACAAAATGTAACTACCTATTGTAGTCCAAAGAGAACTATAAGAGAGAGTGTGTGTGCGTGTGTGTGTGAGAGAGAGAACTGAACTATATTTTTCTAAAAGATTATCCCAGAACACAAATAGAAGCTCAACCAAAAATTAGTTGGATTTAAGAAAAAAACAAATTAAACTCAAAGGTGCATATTTTAGTATGCCTAGGAAAAGAAAACAAGGTCTGACTAAAGGAAAAGAAAAAAAATTCAAATTTGATTTAAGTTGGAATTGACTCAAAATAACTCTCAAAATTATGAAAACTAAATTTAAGCTTTTTTTAACATATAAAAGAAACAAATTTTTCTGGCTCTAATTTTTTTGAAACAGTTTTCTTAAACATTCCGAGAATCGGGATGTTACAGTGTATGTATGAAGTATCTCACAATTCTTTTCACAACCTTTAGATGACACTCCTTAGGTGCCGCTTGATATCGGGCACATATGCAAATACTCAACATGATAGCGGTATGGGAGGCACATAGATATATGAATGAACCGATTACTGAACGATAAACCTTTTGATCAACCGGTTTGTCCTCCTTGGTGAGGTAAACATTTACACTAGTAGGCATGGGAGTTTTCATACCTTTGCACTCTTGCATGTTGAACTTCTTGATTAAGTTCTTGGTGTACTTGGTTTGAAAGATAAACATACCTTCTCTCATTTGCATGATTTGCAAACCAAGGAAGTATTTTAGTTCACACATCATGGACATCTCATACTTATTTGATCAACCTTCCAAAGTTCTCACTAAAATGTGGGTTAGTAGATCCAAAGATAATATCATCCACAAAAATTTGGCACACGAATAGTTCGCCATTAAATCTTTTAGTGAATATGGTTGCATCAACTTTACCAATCTCAAAACCCTTTTCAATGATAAACTTCCTTAGGAATTTGTACCAAGCTTGAGGGGCTTGTTTAAGACCATATAAAGCTTTAGCAAGTTTATAAACATGATTAGGTTTCTTAGGGTTCACAAAGCCGGGAGGTTGTTTGACATAAACTTCCTCGTCAATTTCTCCGTTCGGAAAAGCACTTTTGATGTCCATTTGGTAAAGAGTAATATCATGGTGACTGCCATAATAAAGAAGAATATGAATGGCTTCACGTCTAGCAACGGGGGCATAAGTTTCTCTGTATTCCATACCACTTGACCATGTTCATCTTGCTTGTTATGAAACACTCACTTTGTACCAATTATGTTGTGCTCGTCCTTTTGTTTCTCCACGAGTGTCCACGCTTCATTCCTCTCGAAGTTGTGTAGCTCTTCGTGCATGGCATTCACCCAATCCGGGTCTTGAAGTGCTTTCTCTACCTTCATAGGCTCAATGCTAGAGATGAATGAGAAATGCTCACAAACGTTAGCTAAACTAGTTTTAGAGAGAGTGGTTCTCCCGAGTTGTATGTCACCGAAGCTTTGATTCAGCTGATGATCCTTGTCCACTCTTGCTCGAACTTCTGACATATTTTTCTTATTGGATGGTGGAGCTTCATCATCATCTTGTTTTTCATGATTGTTGTTGAAGGTGTCATCTCGTTGAGGTTGTGGTGAGGAAGGTTGAGGTGGATCATCATGATGTACTTCTTCCTTGTATTCATCATGTCGTGTACCACTTGTGGATGCCTCCATGTCATTCTGTGGTTTCCCTTGACGCGAAGTAGGGACTTCTACATGTGTTAATGAAGATTTTCGTCCACGTCCATGGGACGAATCTTGCCGATGGGCAAGTCTTGAATGGTTTCCTAAGGTTCCTTATCTTCCACATGATTTGGCAATTGTTCGACATTCAAACAAGTAGATTCATCAAACTTCACATCTACTGTCTCTTCAAATTTTCAAGTGAAGTTGTTGTAAACAAGGTAAGTGGTATAGTTTGATCCGTAACCAAGTAGGAAACCTTCATGACATATTGGATCAAATTTAGAATGATGATGCTTATCAAGAATGTAGTACTTTGAGGCGAATACCCAAAAGTATCCAACTTGGGGTTTGTTACCGGTGAGTAGCTCGTACGCTGTTTTACCGAGAAGCTTGTGTAAGTAGAGTCTCTTTTTGGCATGACAATTTGTTTCCATGGCTTTTGCCTAAAAGTGTCTTGGCGTCTTGTATTCAGCAATCATCGTTTTAGCCATCTCAATGAGATTTCGGTTCTTCCTCTCAACAACTCCATTTTTTTAAGGCGTGTACATCACCAAGAACTCATGTGAGATACCCTCTTCATCAAGAAAAGTATCCACGTTTGTGTTCTTTAACTCTGATCTATTGTCTCTCTAAACTTTCTTGATCTTCACTTCAAAACAATTTTGGGCTTTTTGAGCGAAGTTATTAAAGATCTTTTCATACCTGCGACTTGTCATCAAGGAAGAATACCCTCATAAATCTTGAACATCATCAATAATAAATTGACCAAAAGAATTGCCACCGAAGCTCTTGTAAGTGTTGGGACCAAAGGGATCCATGTAAAGCAGCTCGAGTGGCCTTCTAGTAGTCATGATGTTCTTCATGGGATGACTTTCACTGACTTCTTTTCCCGCTTGACAAGCACTACAAAGTCTATCTTTGTCAAAGATAACATCTTTAACACCAAGAATATGATCACCTTTGATAATCCTGTCAAGATTACGCATACCAACATATCCTAGCCTTCTATGCCATAATCAACCTTTAGAAGATTTTGTAATAAGACATATACGAGGTTTGATTTTTTTAGTGAAATCGACAATATATAGAGCACCTCTACGAAAGCTAGTAAAGACCATGTTATGATTATCTCGATGAGATACTTGGCAATCAACTTCCGTAAATAGCACACTGAAACCAAATTCCGCTAACCTAGATACGGAAAGAAGATTGTAGCCAAGAGATTCAACAAACATGGAATTATCATGAGATATGGCCAACTTACCAAGACGAATTACCTTACCCTTGGAGTTATATCCAAAACTCACATACCTTCGTGGTCCATCGTTTGGTGTGATCTCATGAAACAAGTTTTTATCTTTGGTCATGTGATCGGTGTATCCACTGTCGAGTATCCACTCCTTTCCTCCTGCCATGTAGTCTCTAAGGTTCTCCATAAGACTAAGGCTCCTCATGGTGTTCTCATAATTGATGTCAAACTTCTCGTTATCATCATAATAGTCGTGCGCCACATTGTCATCATCGAATGGAGTATCCTCATCATAAGAATGAAAAGATTCGTAAGAATTTTGACCATCACAATGCTCAAGTTTGTGAATGCGGATAACTTCAACAATGATTTTATTGATGGTAGTGACATATCCTTTAGCACACAATAGGCCAGGAACATCAAATAGACAATTATCAAAGTTAGGATCATTGGGCTTCATTTTGTGAAAGATAATAGATTATTGGAAAATAATATCAAGATTTTTCAAGTAGTAGTCGGGATATCTTTTCTCCAAATCTTTCCACAAAGTATAAGCACACTCAAAGTTCTTCATTTGATTAAGTACATTGTTTTGGAGTCCTCTAACGATGACATTAAGAGTTTTAAGACTGAAATGCATAGTCCCTTCGGGGACTAGCCTCACTCGGGGTAGATCTTCACGAAGTAGGCGATCCCCTTGCATGTACAAACTTCTTGGTTCAAGTCCACAACACAAATTAGGAGGCTCCTAAGCGACACCTAACCAATCTAGGAGGCACATCTTGAGGAATGTTGCATGGGAAACAAAAAATTTCCCACGCACACACAAGATCTATCCATGGTGATGGCCATCTACGAGAGGAGAGATCGGATCCACATACCCTTGTATATTTCTAAGCGGGAAGCATTAAGAAACCCAGTCGATGTAGTTGAATGTCTTCGTGATCCAAAAAGCAAGTCATCCCGCGATCCAATCACGATCTAGCGTCAAATGTATGTCACCTGCGTGTTCAACACACATAAAACTCGATGACGATCTTTGCCTTCTTGATCCAGCAAGAGGGAGTGGAGAGGTAGATGAATTCTCTGACAGCACAAGGACGTGGCGGAGGTGTTGGTGGAGCTGATCCAACAGGGCTTCGTCGTGCACTACTGAATCAAACTAGAGGTGGAACAAACTAGTGGAGGGAGAGAGAGGTGCACCGTGCTTAGGGTCAGCTACATCTCTCCTCTCCACTATATATAGGACGGAGGAAAGAGGAGGCACCCTAGGGAAAATCATTAGGGTTGGCCGGCAACGCACAAGAGGACGATGAGTCCTCCAATTCGGTTTGGTGGAGGCACTAGGAGGACTCCTCCTCCTAGTCAGTTCCTCCCCACCTTCTCAATTCGGGCGCATAGGCCCATGGGGCTCGCCACCCAGCCCACCAGGAGCTGGTCCGCCACCTCTTAGGCCTATGTGGCCCTCCCGAGTGGGTGGCCCCTCCAAATGAACCGGAACCCATTTGTCACCCCCGATACTTTACCGGCAATACACGAAATCTTTCCCTAACCAATATACCTCTTTCATATATATCAATCTCTGTCTTCGGACCACTTCGGAACTCCTGGTGACGTTTAGGATCTCATCCAGGACTCCGAACAACCTTCGGTCACCAACATACGTAATTCAACTATACCGAAACGTGACCGAACCTTAAGTGTGCAGAGCCTACGGGTTCGAGAACTATGCAGACATGACCGAGACACTCTCCAGTCAATAACCAACAACGGGACCTAGATTCCCATATTGGCTCCTACATATTCTACGAAGATCTTTATCAGTTGAACCTATATGTCAAGGATTCTGTTAATCTCGTATGTTGTTCCCTTTGTCCATCGATATGTTACTTGCCGAAGATTTCATCGTCGATATCTCCATACCTAGTTCAATATCGTTATTGGCAAGTCTCTTTACTCGTTCCGTAATACAAGATCCCGTGACTAAATCTTTAGTCACATTGCTTGCAAGCTCATTGTGATGTTGTATTACCGAGTGGGCCGTAGAGATACCTCTTCGTCATACGAAGTGAGAAATTCTATTCTCGATTCACGTCAACCCAACAGACACCTTTGGAGATACCTGTAGATAATCTTTATAGTCACCGAGTTACGTTGTGATGTTTGATACACACAAGGTATTCCTCCGGTGTTTTGGAGTTGCATGATCTCATGGTCATAGAAACAGATACTTGACATGCAGAACACAATAGCAATAAATTGACACGATCACATGCTACGTTCATAGTTTGGGTCTTGTCCATCACATCATTGTCCTAGTGAAGTGATCTCGTTATCAAATGACAACTCTTGTCTATGGCCAGGAAACCTTGACCATCTTTGATGAATAGGCTAGTCCATTAGAGGCTTACTAGGGGCAGTGTGTTGTCTATGTATACACACATGTATTTGAGTTTCCAATCAATACAATTCTAGCATGGATAATAAAAGATTAGCTTGAACAAATAAATATAATAATAACTATTTTATTATTGGTCCTAGGGCCTATTTCCAAAAGTCTCCCACTTTCACTAGAGTCAGTAATCTAGCTCACATCACTATGTGATTTACATTGTAACGAATATAACACCCATATAGTTCTGGTGTTGAATATGCTTTGCTCATGGAAGAGGCTTAGTCAATGAGTGTGTAACATCAGATCCATGTGCACTTTGCAATTATTTATGACCTCCTCCTTAATGTAATCGTAGATGGAATTGAAGCATGTCTTTATGTGTCTTGTCCTCTTGTGAAACCTTGGTTCCTTGGCCAGAGCAATGGCCCTAGTGTTGTCACATAAAAGAGTCATTGGATCCAGTGCACTAGACACAACTCCAAGATATGTCATGAACTCCTTAATCCAGACACCTTCTTTAGCCGCTTCCAAGGCAGCTATGTACTCCACTTCGCATGTAGAATCAACTACCATGCTTTGCTTGGAACTTCACCACCTTACCGCGCCCCCGTTGAGAATATATACATATCCGGTTTGCGACTTAGAGTCATACAGATCAGTGTAAAAGTTTGCATCGATGTAACTCTTTATGACGAGCTCTTCATCACTTCCATACACGAGAAACATTTGCTTAGTCCTTTCCAGGTACTTCATAATATTCTTGACTGTTGTCTAGTGTTCGATTCCTGGATCACTCTGAAACCTTGCTTCCATACTTACGGCAAGGCTGACATCAGTTTTCGTGCAAAACTTTGCATAAATTATAGAGCCAATAGCTAAAGCATAGGGGACGACACTCATATTTTCTCTATGTTCTACAATCACTGGGAAATTGAGTCTTACTCAACTTCACACCTTGCAATAGAGGAAAGAACCCTTTAATGGACTTATCCATTTTGAACTGCTTCAAAACTTTCTCAATGTATGTGCTCTGTGAAAGTCCTATTAAGCATCTTGATGTATCTCTATAGATCTTGATGCCTAATATGTAAGCAGCTTCTCCTAGGTCCTTCATTGGAGAACTCTTATTCAAATAATCTTTTACGCTTCCCAAAAAATTTATATTCTTTCCAATAAGAAATATGTCATCCACATATATTATTAGAAATTCTATAGAGCTCCCACTCAATTTCTTGTAAATACAAGCTTCTCCATAAAAGTTGTATAAACCCAAATGCCTTGATGACCTCATCAAAATGTTGATTCCAACTCCGAGATGCTTGCAGCAATCCGTAAATGGATCGATGGAGCCTGGACACTTTATTAGCATTCTATGGAGCGACAAAACATTCTGGTTGTATCATATACAATTCTTCCTTAAGGAAACCATTAAGGAATGTTGTTTTGACATCCATCTAAAAATTTCATAATCGAAAATTGCATCTATTGCTAACATGATTCTAACAAACTTAAGCATCCCTACGGGTGAGAAAGTCTCATCGTAGTCAACTCCTTAAACTTGTGAAAAACCTTTTGCCATAACTCGAGCTTTATAGATGGTGACATTGCCGTTGGCGTCCGTCTTGTTCTTAAATATCCATTTATTCTAAATGTCCTTTAGCCCTTCAAGTAATATTTCCAAAGTCCACACTTTGTTTTCATACATGGATCCTATATCGTATTTCATGGCCTCTAACCATTTGTTGGAATCTGGGCCCACCATCGCTTCTCCATAGCTCGTAGGTTCATCGTTGTCCAACAACATGATTGACAAGACACGGTTACCATACCACTCAGGAGTAGTGCGTACCCTTGTCAACTTACGAGGTTCGATAGAAACTTGATCCGAAGCTTCATGATCATCGTCATTGGCTTCCTCTTCAAACAGTGTAGGCCACAAAAACAATTTTCTGTGGTGCGCTACTTTCTGGTCGAAGTAGAGGTTCAGTAACCTCATCAAGTTCTATGTTCTTCCCACTCAATTCTTTCGAGAGAAACTCTTTCTCAAGAAATTTTCCGTTTTTGGCAACAAACACTTGGCCTTCGAATCTGAGATAGAAGGTATACCCAACTATCTCTTTCGGGTATCCCATAAAGATGCATTTCTCCGCTTTGGGTTCCATCTTTTCAGGCTGAAGCTTTTTGACATATGCATCACTTCACCCAACTTTAAGAAACGATAACTTTGGTTTCTTACCAAACGACAGTTCATATGGCGTCGTATCAACAGATTTTGATGGTGCCCTATTTGAAGTGGATGCAACTGTCTCTAATAAATAACCCCAAAATAATAACTGCAAATCGGCAAGAGACATCATAGAACACACCATATATAATAAAGTACGATTATGATGTTCGAACACACCATTGCACTGTGTTGTTCCACGTGGCGCTCACTATGGAACAATTCCAAATTGTCTTAAGTAAGTGCCAAACTCATAACTCAGATATTCTCCTCCTCGTTCAGGTCGTCGGAACTTGATCTTCTTGTTAAGATGATTCTCCACTTCACTCTCAAATTATTTGAACTTTTCAAACATTTTAGACTTGTGTTTCATTAAGTAAATATAACCGTATCTACTTAAGTCATTAGTGAAGGTGATAAAATAACGATATCCACCGCGCGGCTAAATGCTCATTGGACCACACACATCAATATGTATGATTTCCAACAAGTCACTTGCTCGCTCCATTGTTTCGGAGAACGGAGTTTTGGTCATCTTGCCCATGAGGCATGGTTCACATGTGTCAAGTGATTCAAAATCAAGTGACTCCAAAAGTCCATCGTCATGGAGTTTGTTCATGCGCTTTACAACAATATGACCTAAGCGGCAGTGCCACAAGAAAGTGGTACTATCATTATGAACTCTACATCTTTTGGCATCAATGTTATGGACATGTGTGTCATTACTATCGAGATTCCATAAGAACAAACCCCTCACATTGGGTGCATGACCATAAAATATATTACTCATATAAATAGAACAACCATTATTCTCTGATTTAAATGAGTAACCGTCTCGTAGTGAACAAGATCCAGATATAATGTTCATGCTTAGCGCAAGCACTAAATAACAATTATTCAGGTTCATCACTAATCCCGATAGTAACTGAAGTGAGAGCGTTCCAATGGTGGTCTCATCAACCTTGGAACCATTTCCCACAGGCATCATCACTTCGTCCTTGGCCAACCTCCGGCTATTCCATAGTTCTTGCATTGAGTTGCAAATGTGAGCAACCAAAACCGGTATCAAATACCCACGCACTAAACGACAGTTGGTGAGGTACACATCAATAACATGTATATCATATATACCTTGTTTGGCGTTGGCCGCCTCTTGTTGGCCAGATACTTGGGGCAATTCCGCTTCCAGTGACCAGTCCCCTTGAAGTGATAGCACTCAGTTTCTGGCTTGGGTCGAGCCTTGGTTTTCTTCATGGGAGGGGCAACATCTTTGCCACTCTTCTTGAATTTTCCTTTCTTGCCATTACTAGTTTTCTTGAAACTGGTGGTTTTATTCACCATCAACACTTGATGTTCCTTCTGGATTTTTGACTCAACGAGTTTTAGCATCACAAACAGCTCGGCGACTGAATTATTCATCCCTTGCATGTTGTAGTTTATCACAAAGCTTTTGTAGCTAGCTGGTAGTGATTGAAGAACTATGTTAGTGATCGCCTCTGGCGGGAGAACAATTCCCAACCAAGCGATCCGGTTGGCATACCCAGACATTGTAAGTACATGCTTATTGACAGACCTGTTGTCTTCCCTCTTGCAAGCATAGAACTTATCGGAGGTCTCATAACTTTCAATCCGGGCATTCTTCTCAAAGACAAACTTCAACTCTTGGAACATCTCATATGCTCCATCATATTCACAACGTATTTGAAGTCCCGGCTCCAAACCATATAAGATCTCACACTGATCTACTAAGTAGTCATCCAGACGCGACTACCAGACGTTCAAAACGTCTTCAACCGCCGGGAAGGGGGGCGCTTCACCAAGCGGTGCATGTCGGTGCACTAGAGACTGGGTTCCCTTGTGCCCCAAACTTGTGCACGGGCATCGGCGACGCCCCCGACAGCAGTGTACCGGGAAGAGCATGAGGAAGGCATTCCAAGACCAACCAAGGCCACACCTTTCCCTCACCAAGTGGGGCGTGGGATACAAGGGCTCCAAACGCAAGGCCCTGATAAGCCCTCCTTGCCGGGAAGATTCCCAAGACCCCGGCAAGTTTCCCTTGCCGGGAAGGCTCGCACAGACTAGCGAGGCCCTGATACGTCCCAAACGTATCTATAATTTATGCTTGTTCCATCATCTTTTGGGTGACATTGTTACATGTTGTGCTACACTTTTATATCATTTTACGCATATTTGGACTAACTTACTAACTCAGTGCACCTAGTGCCAGTTTCTATCTACTGATGTCTATTTTGTAGGGGATTTTACCCAATTTTTCGAACCCCGAAAAATTCCAGAAACAATATATAAAAAATCAGCGAAACAGAAGCTTCCGGATCACCGAAGATGGGCCGGAGGGGGGCATGGGCCTCCCAGGCGGCCTACTGGCACGACCAGGCCCTAGGCAACGCCATGAGGTTGCCTGGGTGGGTCCCACCTCCTCCAGTGCCCTCCTTTGGCTTATATTTAGAGTCCCGAGAGGAAACCGTCGCAGACTTTCTGGAATCGCGAATTTCTCCATTGTTCCGCCACCGCAGCGCTTCCAAGATCAGGACCATCAAGAGACCTCTTCCCGGCACCCTGCCGGACGGAGGATTGACCTCCGGGAGCTTCTCCACCGCCATGGACGTTTCCCGGACATGCCGTGAGTAGTCCTCCTTGGACCATGATTCCATGACCAGTAGCTATGTGATGTCTTCTCTCCAATCTTGTGCTTCAATGGTTAGTCCTTGTGAGCTGCCCTACATGATCAAGGCATATATGTAATTCTCTTTCTATTGCTATGCTCGGTTTGTTGGGATCTGACGGATTATGACATTATGTTTAGATTGTTATGAGTTATATATTTGATTATCCTTTTATATTATGTTCCTTAGTGATTCATGCATGTTTTTTGTTGCTTAGGCCAAGTAGTAGATTGTAACTCCAAGAGGGAGCGTTATACATGATTGTGGCTTCATGCCCCTCGATGTCTAGCTTGAGTGACAGAAACATGAGACTAGGGGATGTGCTTGTTGCCACCAGGGAGAAAACAAAGATGCTTGTGACCATGGTTGTAAGGATTGTTTACCTTATGCATAGTTCGTTAATGCAGTTGTCCGTTGCTTTGAGTTTACACTTTGGGTGGGGCTCGCAACTTAATACTGGAGGATGTTCTGGATAGATATCTCAAGGTGGATGATTAGTAAGTAGATGCTGATGAATAAACGGTCTACTTGTCTTGGCGTACTACCGATTACTATTGAACCTCTAACTATCAAGTAGCATAATTAGCACTACGGTGCGATCATAATTCTATCAATTGCCCAACTGTGATTTATTTACCCAAGCATAGTTGTTTATCGTCATTTGGGAGAAGGACATCACTAATGAACATCATGTGACTCCACTTCACATCAGCATCATTGTTTACACCTCCATCATTTACCGCTTTCATTTCCTTTTCCGTTGCAATCACCATTACTTTCCCGCTTGTGTTTTGATCCTTTGCAAAGTACAAGGCTGAAGATATTGACAACCTCTCTATACTCGTTGGGAGTAAAGTTATTTGTTGTGTGTGGAGGTCCACGTCTTCTGCTAGCGCCAGGGTGGAAGACACCTACTTGTTGAGCCTAGGAGTCCTCCTGGTTTGATAAACCTTACAGTCTCCGTGTAAGGGAAATCTAATGTTGACTACATCTCCACCTTCCCCTTGGGGTAACCAACGAGGGGCTAGAAGTATTTCCATCAACTCGTCATCAAGCAAATTTCTGGCGCCATTGCCAGGGACTCAAGTCTTCAAGATATGGGAGTTGCACACTACTCTTTTACCTTTGCTTTTTAGTCTTATGAGTTTTATTTTTACTTTTTTCTTTAGATTCTAATACCAAGAACCACAAAAAAAATTAGTTGCTTTGTTCTTGCTTTTTGCTGTTGCTATGGGTTCCACTGAGAACACATAGTTGTGTGACTTCACTAGTTAGGCTTATGGAAAACTACACTCTTAGTTTGCTGCTTGTGGAAGCCCGCTCTACCACACCCGTGGTAGATAAGTCTCCTCCACCTATTGAATGTATCCCATTCAAAATACCACTTGGGATAATTGAAATAATTAGGAATGATTGTTATGCAGGAGATGGAATAGTCAATCCTAGTATTCATTTGTTGAAACTTACAAAACTTTGTGAGTTGTTTAAGATTTCAGGTTTGACAAGAGATGGAGTCAAGAGGAAATTATTTGCGTTGTCACTTAAAGGAAAAGCATTGGAATTGTATAGGCTACTAGATGATTCTCACCTACAGGATTGGGAAGAGATTCAGTCTCTCTTGTACTCCAAGTTTTGTCCTCTTCATGAAGTCCATGTGGATCATGGTAACAATGCTTTATGCGATACTTATATTTTGGATTTTATTCATGATCCCACTGAAAATTATTATGAGAAGGGAACATATGATTATAGATATTTCAATAATATCAAGCCTCTCTTTTTGTTCAAGGTTTTGAAGCCGCACTTGTTTTGCCTTCCTATGCTTATTGCTTTGTGCTTCAATGAATTATTCTATTGCAATATTCCTATGCATAGGAAGCATTTTAGACTTTAAATGCGATTGGTATTTGCTTCTTGATGCTCTCTTTTGTTCTACAACTCTTATTCCTACGAGAGCATCATTAAAATCTTAAGCCTATCTTTATGGCTATAAAGAAAGAGCTATAGGGAGACAACCCTTGTTATCTTTAATTTTTGTTTTTTACTTTCAGTTTTAGTGGTCTTGATGCTTGTTACTATTGTAGAAACATCATTGTATCTTTATTTTCAATCTTTGTGCCATGTTTTAGCCTCTGATTGCAAGAAAGTTCAAAAATTGTGACATGCTGTCGAGAAATAGATTTTGTCTGCCTGACCGAACAATTCGCCAAAAATCACCATATCATCTTTTTGATCTTAATTGTTTTGAAAGTATGCTCTATATAATTGCCTTTCTGGCATTTGTTCTGAGTTTTTTGATTTGAGTTGCAGAAGTACCCCGAATAAATTATTTACTACCTATTGTTCTGTTTTTCACAGATTCTGCCATGTTTTGCGTTTTCATTGTTTTGCAAATCCCAAGCTTGCTTTTTATTTGCAAAAACCTTTTGGCAATCATGAGAAGCTGTATATTTTCATGAAAATCTTTATTTACAGCAGGTAATGAATTATTTTATTAAGGGAACTAACCACTCCAATCAACTTATGATGAGTTTCGTATGAAGGGATTTTTCAAGTATGCAATGGGAGATGATGAAAGAAGATACATGAGTGTCAAGCGCTCAAGCTTGGGGATGCCTTGTGGCACTCCGCCTGTGTACCACTGTAGCTAGACGATCGTCACGGATACCAGCCCAGGAACTCACTCTCGCATGCACGTTTACAACAAGTATCATGAACATAGGCATTTCTATTAATGAATATAAGAGTTCTACAAGATGAGCTACAAGGGTGATGGCAGCGGAAAAGCACTATATAAGGCATCATGGTCTTGATGCAGCTCCAATCCACAGGGATCTGACTCGGTTACGCTCCTAGCCTGCGAACACTCTGTCTCCTCCCGTACGACGGATCCTTATGTGAACCTGGCCACGTTAAAAGCCGCTGAGTACTTTTGAATGTACTCGCAAGCAAAACCAAACTAACATATACACTAAGCAAAGAAATGTATGACATTCCAGCATGCATTTGTTATTAGAGAAATATTAATAATCATGACATAGCATACCTATCTAGCAATATCAGTTATCAAGGTATAACAGGGTTATCTAGCAAGACAACTTCTAAAGTAAATGCGATAAGGTAAAGCTTATTAGATAAATGATTTATAGTCCGACTATTCTCATGACCCAGTCCGAATCTGATCCAAATCCAGTCCAACTCATATGGTCATTCGACCACTCATCTCATAGCCATCCCATGGCTAACATGTCATATACCGGACATCTTCCGATGTCTACACCAGACGAGTTCTTCCATCATTATCATCACTCTTACGGTTGATCACCTACTGAGGTCTGGTCGGGCTGTCCAATACCATGGACTCGGCTATTCCAATAGGTTTGACACTCTGCAGAGGTTGCACACTTTACCCACACTATGGAGCATTGACCTCGTGATCCCATTCGGGTGGACTAGCATTGCTCCAACGAAACTTGCCTGACCCGTGACTCCTTCATCGTACCCCCGGCAATCCCTCCCTTCCGGAATCTTGCCCTGGGTGGCCCCGTGTCCTCATGAGACCTCCACCGTTGTGGCCAAATGGAACTGTCCCACCTAGGGACGGGCCCAACTCAACTCAATTGGGCTCACAGGATTATGACCGCCCACCTGAACAGGGTAGCACGCGTGCATAATCCTCCCTCGTTCGGAGTACCGATAAAAGGTCACGTGATCAGACCAAGTTACGACCCTCCCATATCGGCAAATGTGGTTGCATGGATAAGCCCGGACAGGTGACTCAAGATCAACCCATTAGGTTTGGCTTAAACAACATATTTATCAAGCATGGTTGTTGTCAAAAATGACTTAACGTGATGATAATTATGCATGACATAACAACGGTAGAAACACCACAACCTATCTTTATATTATAGGTCATTAATAAGACAGGATATAAATGGAAAATTCTTACTTTACCAGCTCTAGCTGGAAATTCGACCTTCGGAACCCTCGCATAAAACCGGTGAATAAATCGGTAGCCACTTGAACGGTCATTACAACATAGATCTGGGACATTACCGGAATAACTCAACCCCGACTCAAGACGGCTGGAAAGCAGCTCAGAGCATTAGGTGGTGTTGATAAGAAGATTTTAGCAGTTCCCTAAGACGGCCGAAGAATAGCTCAGAGCATAGTGTCACTGCCACAGAAAGAAATTCAACAGCTGCTTGCGACGGCCGAAAAGCAGCTCAGAACACGATCTAGCTGTCGACGAGAGTATTATAAAGTCGGCATACACCCCGGACGGCCAAAAACAGCTCAGACTCGGGTGTGGTGCCATCATTGAAGGAAATGCAAACAAGGGTTCGTCAGAGTCACGTACCACACGTTATATACATACAATCATAAGCTTATTAATTAAACATGCAGGAACAACACAGAGCAAAGCTTTAGGGCATATGTCAGGTGGTCGGCTTGCCTGGGGTCGAAGAATACTCCCTGAGGATGTGCGGGGAGTCCGTGGAAAGGATCGCCGGAACGGTTCTCTCTCGAAGGTGGCTGATTGGAGACAAGGGCAAAAGGGTCATTTTCACTGTGTCACCACCTTGTGAAAATATTACCAACATGACGGGCTTGACGAGACGAAGACGTGAGCGTTGGTTTCACCTTGATCGGAGTCCCGAACAAAAAGATACAGACGAAAGAAGATCATGGCCTAATCTCTAATTAAAATAATTGCAATCAGGTCCCTGGTAGCACAACCGCTGGCGCTTTCTTCAGAAATACGCTTTCTGCTAAGGGAAAGCGCCTTTTTAGAAATGCGCTTCCACTTATCCATGCTGGCGGTGACTCTCTCTCACCGACACGTGGGGTCGGGCACCACGTATCGGGTCCGTTCTTTGTCCTCTCTCTCGTGCTGACACACGGGTCCCACCCTATACAGTCCTCTCTCTCCCTTACATACGGGACCCACCCCAGCTTTTCTCACTCCCTCCCTAGCTTCTTCTTCTACCTTTCGACAGGGAGCAGGGAGATCGGGCGCCGGAGGGTCTCGTCGTCTCGTCGCCTGAGAGGGCGAGCCGGCGGGCGGAACGGCTCGGCTGCGGTGGGCCACACCCGCTGGTGGCCTTGGGGTCGCTTGAGGCGGCCTGAAGTGTCGTCGCCACGGCTCGGGTTCGGCGGCCGGAGAGCGGCAAGAGAGACCGCGCCGACAGGGCTTCTCCGACCGAGAGGAGGGCGGCAGCAGCTCCGCAAGATCCCAAGGAACACCACATGCCCGAGGGAAGGAAGGGAAAATGGCCAGGGCGCAAGATTGGATTGAGGTGAAATGGCGGCGGCTCTCGGCCGTTGGAGAGGGCATGAGCTTCGGGGCTTGGTGGAGAGGGCTGGGGATGCAGGTAGCTCGGAGAGGGTTCTAGGGAGTGCCTTTTATAGCCGAGGAGGAGGGCTCTAGAAGGCAAGGGAAGATGGCCGAAACTCCGGGAAGATCGGTGATGCTCCGGTGTCAGAAGAGGCATCCATGGCGAGGAACAGAGGGGGGGAAGGACCGTACGAACACGGGCTGGCTACTGGACATGGATGGGACGCGAGAGGAGGAGGAAACGGATGAGGCCGAGGGCCCAAATGCACATAGCTTGCATTTGGCGCGCTCTGCCGGTGATCACCACGTGCACAACGAGATTTGACATCTCGTGCATGTCCAATCATGTCCAACAGCACTCTCACTGCTCCACGAGATAAGATGGGGAGTTGGAATGAGCTAGAAGGCTTGGGGGAAGATGGAACTTGCCAAAAGAGATTCTGATATGAAGGTAGTTGTGGTGGTTTCTGGGGAAATGAGTGGATAATTGGAGTAGAATCTTTGTCACAATGAAATAGGATAGGAAGAATTATAAGCTTGCAAAATTTCAAGTCTTCTGGACCCTGTTTGCATACACTTCCTTCACGAACAACAAACTGGTCTAGAAACTAGAATTTGAAGCTGGGCTCAAATGGTTAAATGGATTTGGCTCAAATTTGGGGAAGAGGGTTTATTTGAATATATGGAGATGCTAGAAATAATTCAGCTCATTTGGGAATGCCTACATGGTACTGCCTTCACAAAGCTTCCAAATAGGCACAAACTTAGGAGAATTTCTTGTACCACATTGAAGAAAGGGATGGAGCTGGTTTTTGGTATTCACTAGTGATTTAACAATATAAACCACCATGAAAAGTTTCAGCTCAAGGAGATCAAGGAATAGAGCACTTCCTTTGCAAATTTCCCAAATGGACAGAACTTGCAATTTGATGTTGTTCTCAAAATTAGAACTATGGGGCTTGGGATCTTGATGGAATTGGGGAAGATATGGCTAGAAGAAGCTCCACAAATTGTTCGGCATGTTTCCTGGCTACCAAAATGGTAGTTCCTTTAGACTGTGCCCAAAATGCAATATTGGCATTAAATAGGAAAAGACAGTTTTCCTTTAATCTATGATGGCCAATATTTTATGGGAGCTCAATATGATCACGAAGAATACCTCCACAAGTTTGCATAAGCTTTCGACATGGATATCTATTTTTCGTGGATTTAATTCCTTCAACTAGCAGAAAAAGGAATTAATTATAAATCAAAAATATTGCAAATGACTTAGCAATATTTTTGCATATCTAGGGTTTAAAGATAGGGGATGATCATTGGGAAAAGGTTTGGGAGGCAACAGGGCAAAACAAATTGGGGCTCCTTTGAAACAGGAGAGATCAGGGTTTCCCTTCCGGCAATTCAGAATGTAGGGTCAAAACCCTGAAAAAAGGTATTGGGTGGAAAGGCTAGACTGGGGAAAATCTCTAGTTGGATAGGGCAGGCAAGGCTAGATGACCATCTTCACATTCCCAGGGTGAAAGGAATCCGATAACACTGAGAAAAAAGATGGGGGTTAAATCCCGCAAATGAAAAAATCAGGGAGCGAAAACTAGGGTGTTACAAACCTACCCCCCTAAGAAAATCTCGTCCTCGAGATTTCTAGGCTTACCTCCGAGGGAAAGGGAACTTACGTGTGTGCGACTTGGATCCATCAGTTGTCCTGCCTTCATTGATTCTCTGACTTTTTAACTGCCTCTTCGGAGGCACCAATTGTTGTATTTGCACATGGCTTTCTTGAATCCTTATCTTTCTTGTCGGGTGTACACTTCATTCTTATAGTGGTCTTGTGGGGTGAGGTAGTGGGTACTGCCCACAAACATCATAGTTCAGGGCCTGGAAGTATCTGCTTCGGGCTTTATTGTAATGCTTCAGATCCTAGATGTCACAGGTAATTCATCCTTTCCTGGTACCAGGCTCATGTGCTCGTATGTCCTCGAGTGAATGGGAGTAGCTTACTTTTTTCCGTGTCAGAATGCTCAGTCTAGCTCCATGTTCCGTCCTGATGTTTCCTTCTGGCTTATGCATCCTATCTTTTCCTTAGGTGATCCATAACTCAATGAGTTATCATGACCGAGCTGTTACTCCTATATCGTTAGCTGAAATGTCAGGCACGATCACAACGTAACAATAGACAGTAATCTCTTATTCTACTGACGTCACTATGTCTACAAGCTGTTGATGTTAACGTGGTTTGGGCCATTCTATCAGAATGTCTTATGTTGAACTTGGCCGCTTGCGGGGATGGCTCTGTCATATATAGCCTTTGTAATCCTCGTTGTGACCACCGAGATGTGCATAGTGTGCCTATCATTTGGGGTATCTTTTAGGGCATAGCCTCTTATTTGGGTTGATGGCCCATATTTAAGGGGAGTGCGGCGAACTCACTTGTAACTGCAAGTAGTACATTGTTGTGGCTGCATATGCAAGATCCTGACAAACACTAGTAATACCTCTCTGTCTGCGAGACTATATCTTGTTGACTCTTACGAAGGTCCTTTGTCCACACCTTCTTTGGTTTTGAGGACTCCTTTGGTGTACTCTTCATGTACTGCCAACACTATTCCTTGATTGTCTTCCCTCTTTGTTGGGTTGTTCTCACAACTTACTGTTCTGTATCTTGTAGAGGTTGCGATGCTCATATGCTTATTTTCAACATAGGGCTATTGTTTTTCTGACACAATCATCCCTGTGTACGTGTGGCTTGCATGAACTGGTTTACTGGACTGCCTGCTCACAATATAGGTAGGTGTAGGATGAATCCTTTCATAACCATTGGGTCCTGAGGCGACTTATGTGTACCGACTAGTTTTTGCTCCTGACACGCTCGTTGTAGGCACGATGACGTGTTGGAGAAGATTGAATTCCTTATGCCGAAGCTTTTGCTAGAGTAGCCTGTTGTAGAAGGCTGGTTATCGTACCTCAAAATATTTCCTTCATGTGGCTTGTTGTGGAAGGTCGGGTTCCTTATGCTAGAAGATTTCCGCGGTAGCCTGTTATGGGAATACCGTATCCCATAAGGATCTTTCATCGAGTGTCGTACCGAGACAGTGTGGTAAGCTCTTTTTGGTAGCATGTGGGGGAAGGCTAGGTTACTTATTCGAGAAGCCTTTTGCTAAGATGTGTCGTCAGATCTAGGGCTGGTTCTGGCTTCCTTTTGAATTATCCAGAATTTTACCCATAGCAGAGCCATAACTTGATACATGTTATACCTTGGCTGAAGATATTCCATACATCGCTTGTCCTTCCGCTGGTCTGGTTGTTGTTGTTGTAAAAGTTGCATGACTGGTGCAGACCTCATGTGGACAATTGATTCGGAAGGTCATATGTTCAAACCAGGTGTTGCCGATAAGTAGTTGATGGATGATTCCATCTGATTCAGCTGAGCTTCCAAGCATGTTGGGTTCTTCTTGATTCGGACAACCGCGAACTTATCCATATTCCTCGCATACCTTGTTCACAGTGCCTAGAAAATTTTATATTTGCACCGTTAAGCTTCAAGATTTTCCCCGAATTTTGTACCAACGTACCGGAGTTTTGTCGCTGCTTTTGGGTCACTTGCATTCTTGAAATATGTCCTTGGTGAAGAATAAAATGCTCTTGAGTTTACTCAGAAAAGACTCAAGGTTTACCTTACTGACTGAAATAATACGTGTATTCCGGATGGAATATATTGTCCCTACGGATGTTCATTCTCGGTAGTGTTGGAAATATGCCCTAGAGGCAATAATAAAATGGTTATTATCATATCTCCTTGTTCATGATAATCGTCTATTGTTCATGCTATAATTGTATTAACAGGAAATAGTAAAACATGTGTGAATAAATAGATCACAATGTGTCCCTAGCAAGCCTCTAGTTGGCTAGCTCGTTGATCAATAGATGATCATGGTTTCCTGATCATGGACATTAGATATCATTGGTAACAGGATCACATCATTCGGAGAATGATGTGATGGACAAGACCCAATCCTAAGCATAGCACTAGATCGTATTGTTTGTATGCTAAAGCTTTTCTAATGTCAAGTATCTGAATCGCCGCGAGTACGACTCCATCAACCGCATTCTATTAACGCTTCCTCTTAGCGACCTTCAAAGGTATGAAGATGCAGTCACTCCCCTCTCGTTGCTGGTCTCTCCATAGGAAGATCTGAATATGCGTAGGAATTTTTTTGAATTTATGCTACGTTACACAACAGTGGCATCCGAGCCAGGTTTTCTATGCATAGATTCTATGCACGAGTAGAACACAAAAGTTTGTGGGCGATGATTTGCCAATTGCTTGCCGCTACTAGTCTTATTCTTTTCCGGCGGTATTGTCGGATGAAGCGGCCCGGACCGACCTTACACGTACGCTTACGTGAGACTGGTTCCACCGACAGATATGCACACCGTGCATAAAGGTGGCTAGCGGGTGTCTGTTTCTCCTACTCTAGTCGGATTGGATTTGATGAAAAGGGTCCTTATGAAGGGTAAATAGCTTTGGCATATCATCGTTGTGTCTGTCACATAGGTAACAAGGCATTCTTGCTAGAAACCCAAATTAGCCACGTAAAACTTGCAACAACAATTAGAGGACGTCTAACTTGTTTTTGCAGGGTTTGACATGTGATGTGATATGGCCAAAGTTGTGATGTTGCATGTATGATGTATGAGATGGTCATGTTATTGTAATAGGTTTCACGACTTGCATGTCGATGAGTATGACAACCGGCAGGAGCCATAGGAGTTGTCTTAATTTATTGTATGAGATGCAATGCCATGTGCTTACTACTTTTACTTCATTGCTAACGGTTAACTATAGTAGTAGTGATAGTAGTAGTTGGCATTACGAGTTCACGGAGACACGATGATGGAGATCATGATGATGGAGATCATGGTGTCACGCCGGTGACGATGATGGTCATGCGATGCCTGAATGTGGAGATCGAAAGAGCAAAGATGATAATGGCCATATCATGTCACTATATGATTGCATTGTGATGTTTATCATGTTTTACATCTTATTGCTTAGAACGACGGTAGCATAATAAGATGATCCGTCTTAAAATTTCGAGGACGTATTATCCTAAGTGTGCACCGTTGCGAAGGTTCGTTGTCTCGAAGCACCACGTGATGATCGGGTGTGATAGATTCTAACGTTCGCATACAACGGGTGTAAGCCAGATTTACACACGCGAAACACCTAGGTTGAGTCGACGAGCTTAGCATGTACAGACATGACCTCGAATACAAGAGACCGAAAGGTCGAACATGAGTCGTATGGTTGAATACGATCAGCATGAAGTTGCTCACCATGGTGACTAGTCCGTCTCACGTGATGATCGGACACGGGTTAGTCAACATGGATCATGTATCACTTAGATGACTAGAGGGATGTCAATTTAAGTGGGAGTTCATACTTAATTTGATTAAATGAACTTAATTTTCATGAACTTAGTCTAAAAGTTGTCTTTATAAATATTGTAGATGGCCAACGTCAACCTTAATTTCAACGCATTCCTAGAGAAAAACAAGCTGAAAGATGATGGTAGCAACTATGCGGACTGGGTTCGCAACTTGAAGCTCATCCTTGAAGCAGCTAAAAGGTCTTATGTCCTTGATGCGCCGCTAGGTGACCCTCCCGCTCTCGCAGCAGCCCAGGACATTCTGAACTTCTGGCAAATGTGAAGTGATGACTACTCTGTGGATAGGTGTGGCATGTTATACAGTTTGGAAACGGAGCTCCAAAGGTGTTTTGAGCAACACGGTGCATATGAGATGTTCCAAGAGCTGAAACTGGTTTTTCAAGCTCATGCCCGTGTCGAGAGATATGAAGTCTCTCACAAGTTCTTTAGCTGTAAGATGGAGGAGCAGTTCTCTCAGTGAGCACATACTCAAAATGTCTGGGTTACACGGTCGTCTGACTTCACTTGAAGTCGAACTTCCGGATGATGCTATAATTGACAGAATCCTCCAGTCTCTCCCACCAAGCTATGAATTTTTTGTGCTGAACTACAACAAGCAAGGGATGGAGAAGACCATTTCCGAGTTGTACTCGATGCTCGAGTCTGCAGAAGTAGAAATCAAGAAAGAGCATCAAGTGTTGATGGTCAACAAGACCACCAGTTTCAAGAAGGGCAAGGGTAAGAAGAATTTCAAGAAAGACGGCAAAGCCATTGTCACGCACGGTAAGCCAGATGCCAGGAAGAAGAAAAAGAATGGACCCAAGCCTGAGACTGAGTGCTTCTATTGCAAGGGAAAAGGTCACTCGAAGCGGAACTGCCCCAATTACTTGGCGGACAAGAAGGCCGGCAACGTTAAAGGTATATGTGATATACATGTTATTGATGTGTACCTTACTAGCGCTTGTAGTAGCTCCTGGGTATTTGATACCGGTGATGTTGCTCACATTTGCATCTCAAAGCAGGAACTGCGGAATAAGGGGAGACTCGCCAAGGACGAGGTGACGATGCACGTCGAGAATGGCTCCAAGGTCGATGTGATCGCCGTCGGCACGCTACCTCTACATCTACCGTCGGGATTAGTTTTAAAACATAATAATTGTTATTCGGTACCAGCTTTGAGCATGAATATTGTATCAGGGTCTTGCTTAATGCGAGACGGCTACTCATTTAAGTCAGAGAATAATGGTAGTTCTATTTATATGAGTGATATGTTTTATGGTCATGCTCCGCTGGTGAATGGTTTATCCTTGATGAATCTCGATCGTGATGTTACACATATTCATAGTGTTAGTACCAAAAGATGTAAAGTTGATAATGATAGTCCCACATACTTGTGGCACTGCCACCTTGGTCATATCGGTGTTAAGCGCATGAAGAAGCTCCATACTGATGGACTATTAGAGTCTCTTGACTTTGAATCATTTGACACATGCAAACCGTGTCTCATGGGCAAGATGACTAAGACTCCATTCTCAGGAAAAATGGAGAGAGCAACCGACTTATTGGAAATAATACATACTGATGTGTGTGGTCCAATGAACGTTGAAGCTCGCGATGGCTACCGTTATGTTCTCACTCTCACCGATGATTTGTGTAGGTATGTGTATATCTACTTGATGAAGCACAAATCTGAGACGTTTGAAAAGTTCAAGGAATTTTAGAGTGAGGTTGAGAATCAACGTGACAGGAAAATTAAGCGTCTACAATCTGATTGTGGAGGAGAATATTTGAGTCACGAGTTTGGCACACACCTAAGGAAGTCTGGAATAGTTTCACAACTGACGCCACCTAGCACACCGCAACGCAACAGAGTGTCTGAACGTCGTAATCGCACTTTATTAGATATGGTACGATCTATGATGTCTCTTACCAACTTACCACTGTCATTTTGGGGATACGCATTAGAAACTGCAGCATTCACTTTAAATAGGGCACTGTCTAAATCCGTTGAGACGACACCATATGAACTATGGTTTGGCAAGAAACCTAAGTTGTCGTTTCTTAAAGTTTGGGGTTGCGATGCTTATGTGAAGAAACTTCAACTAGAGAAGCTCGAAGCCAAAGAGGAGAAATGTCTTTTCATAGGATACCCTAAGGAAACTATTGGGTATACCTTCTATCTTAGATGCAAAGGTAAAACCTTTGTTGCCAAGAGCGGATCCTTTCTAGAGAAAGAGTTTCTCTCGAAAGAAGTAAGTGGGAGGAAAGTATAACTTGATGAGGTAATTACACCCCCTCTAGAACAGGAAAGTAGGGCAGCGTGGGAAATTGTTCCTGTGGCGCCTACACCAACTGAAGAGTAAGTTAATGATAATAATCATGAAGCTTCGGATCAAGTTACTACTGAACCACGAAGGTCCACAAGGGCACGCTCCGCACCAGACTAGTACGACAACCCTGTGATGGAAATCATGTTGTTAGACAACGGTGAACCTTCGAACTATGAAGAAGCAATGGCGGGCCCGGATTCCAACAAATGGCTTGAAGCTATGAAATTCGAGATAGGATCCATGTATGAGAACAAAGTATGGACTTTGGTGGACTTGCCCGATGACAGCCATAGAAAATAAATGGATCTTCAAGAAGAAGACTGATGCAAACGGTACTGTGACCATTTATAAAGCTGGACTTGTCGAAAGGGTTTTTGACAAATTCAAGGAGTTGACTACGAAGAGACTTTCTCTCCCGTAGCGAAGCTGAAATCAGTCCAAATCATGTTAGCAATTTCCGCCTTTTATGATTATGAAATTTGGCAAATGGACGTCAAAACAACGTTCCTTAACGGGAATCTTAAGGAAGAGTTGTATATGATGCAACCAGAAGGATTTGTCGACCCTAAGGGTGCTAACAAAGTGTGCAAGCTCCAGCGCTCCATCTATGGGCTGGTGCAAGCATCTCGTAGTTGGAACATTCGCTTCAATGAGGTGATTAAAGCGTTTGGCTTCATACAGGTTTATGGAGAAGCCTGTCTGTACAAGAAAGTGAGTGAGAGCTCTCTAGATTTCCTCATACTATATGTGGATGACATATTATTGATGGGGAATAATATAGAAATGTTGGAGAGCATAAAGGCCTATTTGAACGAGAGTTTTTTGATGAAGGACCTTGGAGAAGCTGCATACATATTAGGCATCAAGATCTATAGAGATAGATCGAGACGCCTCATAGGTCTTTCGCAAAGTACATACCTTGACAAGATATTGAAGAAGTTCAGTATGGAAAACTCAAAGAAGGGGCTCTTGCCAGTTTTGCAAAGTGTGAGATTGAGTAAGACTCAGTCACCGACCACAGCAGCAGATAGAGAGAAGATCAGTAATGTCCCCTACGCTTCAGCCGTAGTCTCTCTAATGTATGCCATGCTGTGTACCAGACCTGATATAAACCTTGCCATAAGATTGGTAGGGAGGTACCAAAGTGATCCCGGTATGGAACACTGGACAGCGGTCAAGAAAATCCTTAAGTACCTGAAGAGGACTAAGGAGATGTTTCTTGTTTATGGAGGTGACGAAGAGCTCGTCGTAAAGGGTTATGTTGATGCTAGCTTCGACACAGATCCAGGTGACTCTAAGTGATAGAACGGATACGTGTATGTTTTGAATGGTGGGGCAGTGAGCTTGTGCAGCAGCAAGCAAGAAGTCGTGGCGTCATCTACATGTGAAGTGTAGTACATAGCTGCTTCAGAAGCGGCTCATGAAGGAATTTGGATGAAGGAGCTCATCACCGACCTTCGAGTGGTTGCAAGCGCATCGGGTCTAATGACACTCTTCTGTGATAACACTGGGCCATTGCCATAACCAAGGAGCCCAGGTTTCACCAGAAGAGAAAGCACATCAAATGCCGCTACAACTCCATCCAGGACCATGTCCAGAGTGGAGTAATAGAGATTTGTAAAGTACATACGGATCTGAATGTTGCAGACCCGTTGACTAAACCTCTTCCTCGACCAAAACATGATAAACACCATAATGCTATGGGCGTTCGATACATCACAATGTAACTAGATTATTGACTCTAGTGCAAGTGGGAGACTGTTAGAAATATGCCCTAGAGGCAATAATAAAATGGTTATTATCATATTTCCTTGTTCATGATAATCGTCTATTGTTCATGCTATAATTGTATTAACAAGAAACAATAATACATGTGTGAATAAATAGATCACAATGTGTCCCTAGCAAGCCTCTAGTTGGCTAGCTCGTTGATCAATAGATGATCATGGTTTCCTGATCATGGACATTAGATGTCATTGATAACGGGATCACATCATTGGGAGAATGAAATGATGGACAAGACCCAATCCTAATCATAGCACTAGATCGTATTGTTCGTATGCTAAAGCTTTTCTAATGTCAAGTGTCTTTTCCTTCGACCGTGAGATTGTGCAACTCATGGATACCGTAGGAGTTCTATGGGTGTATCAAACGGCACAACGTAACTGGGTAACAATAAAGGTGCACTACGGGTACCTCTGAAACTGTCTGTTGGATTGGTACGAATCGAGTTTGGGATTTTTCACTCCGTGTGACGGAGAGGTATCTCTGGGCCCACTCAGTAGAACATGATCATGAGCTCAATGTGACTAAGAAGTTAGTCACACAATGACGTGCTACGGAACGAGTAGAGAGACTTACCGGTAACGAGATTGAACAAGGTATAGGTATACCGACTATCGAATCTCGGGGAAGTTCTATACCGACAGACAAAGGGAATTGTATACGGGATTGATTGAATCATTGACATCGTGGTTCATCCGATGAGTCTTCGTGGAACGTGTGGGGGCCACCAGGGGTATCCAGATCCCGCTGATGGTTATTGGCCGGAGAACGTCTCGGTCATGTCTACATGCTTCCCGAACCCGTAGGGGTCTACACACTTAAGGTTCGATGACGCTAGGGTTATAGGGAAATATTGTACGAGGTTACCGAAAGTTGTTCGGAGTCCCAGATGAGATCCCGGACGTCATGAGGAGCTCCGGAATGGTCTGGAGGTAAAGATGGATATATAGGATGGATGGCTTTGGACACCGGAAATGTTTCGGGTGTCACCGGTAGCGTACCGGGACCACCGGAAATGGTCCCCGGGGTTCACCTGGAGGGGCCACCAGGCCCAAGAGGTAGCATGGGCCAAAAGGGCGAGGGCAACCAACCCAAAGTGGGTTGGTGCACCTCCCACAAGAGGCCCAAGGCGGAGGAGGGAGAGAAGGAGGGGAAACCCTGGCGCTCGTGGGCCTAAGGCCCACTTAAGGGGTGCGCCACCCCCTCCCACTGACCTAGCCGCCACACCTCCCATCTAGGGGGGCTGCCGCACCACCTAAGGGGGAAACCCTAGGGGTGGCACTCCCTCCCCTCCTCCTATAAATAGAGAGGGGTTTGGGGCTGTTTTGCACACGGTTTCTTCTCCTCTCGATGCAGCCCTACTCCCCTACTTCCTCCTCCTCCGATGGTGCTTGGCGAAGCCCTGCCGGGAGCCCTCGTATCTCCATCGACACCACGCCGTCGTGCTGCCGGAGATCTTCCCCAACCTCTCCCTCCTCCTTGCTGGATCAAGGTGCGGGAGACATCACCGGGCTGCACGTGTGTTGAACGTGGAGGTGCCGTGGTTCGGCACTAGATCGGGATCACACCGCGATCTGAATCGCCACGAGTACGACTCCATCAACCGCGTTCTAGCAACGCTTCCACTTAGCGATCTTCAAAGGTATGAAGATGCACTCACCCCCTCTCCTTCCTGGTCTCTCCATAGGAAGATCTGAATATGCATAGTTAAAATTTTGAATTTATGCTATGTTGGCCAACATGTAGTTCATCTGATTGTTTCCTTTGGTATGATCGATTCTAAGGTCAAGTCTCTTAGCTATATTCGGGCCTTGTCTGTTGCACACGATTCTGCTTCTGACCCATTCGTCATTCTTGACAAATCCGGTGGTAATGTTCTGAATATCAGGAAGTTGGCATGGCTTGACTTTGGTTGAAATGGGGATTACTGGGTATTATCCCGGTTGCATGCTAATTTTCTTAGACAACTCTTGCAGATGGATCCAGTCAGAGCAGAAAAAATGAAACCGACAAAAGAAACGAGAACCGCGAGGAACCAGAGAGTAAATAAGCTCAAGTGTTGCGGACGTTAAACATGGCCAAGGATTCACTAGTATAGCTAATATAGCATACTCGATGTACCTCTAAGGATTAAGAAGCGAAACCGCGCAATGCTCCTGGTAGCACTGGTGTTAAGCTCCAACTACTTCCTTAGGGAGCATTACTCTCGACACAGGACTATAGCCAAATGGCTTAGTCAACGTTCCTAAGGTTGTCGAGGAGAAATAGAATTTATAAGCGTTTCCCAAAGGAAACTAGAGTGAGAAGAGGAATGTCACGGCTAGCAAGCAGGGGTAAGGATATCTGGTTTCCCTAGGGGTTTCAGGGCTCACGGGTCATTGTCGGATGCGAGTATTTCACACCTAAGGTAAGGGCCACGAGAGTTGGGGTCTGATGGAGCCGAAAACCTATGGGGTTGCCTTATGATCAATAGTAGCCATGCCAATTTGCAAAGATGGCTGAAAAATATCTGGCCTTTCTACTGAACACAAGACAGTGATATCTGGCTTGGGTAACCTATAGTCAGCCTGGATGCTCTGATACCATTCGTTGTGGTGCTCCGCCTGATTACCACTGTAGCCAGACGGTTGCCGTGCATACCAGCCTAGGAAATCACTCTGGCATGCACGTTTACAACAAGTATCATGAACATAGGCATTTCTATTAGTGAATATAAGAGTTTTACAAGATGAGCTACAAGGATGATGGCAGCGGAAAAGCTCTATCTAAGGCAGCATGATCTTTATGTAGCTCCAATCCACACGGATCTGACTCGGTTACGCTCCTAGCCCGCGAACACTCTGTCTCCTCGCGTACGAAGGATCCTTATGTGAACCTGGCCATGTTAAAAGCCGTTGAGTACTTTTGAATGTACTCACAAGCAAAACCAAACTAACATATACACTAAGCAAAGCAATCTATGACATTCCAGCATGCATTTGTTATTAGAGAAATACTAATAATCATGACGTAGCATACTTATCTAGCAATATCAGTTATCAAGGTATAACATGGTTATCTAGGAAGACAACTTCTAAAGTAAATGCGATAAGGTAAAACATATTAGATAAATGATTTATACTCCGATATTCTCATGATCAAGTCTGAATTTGATCCAAATCCAATCCAACTCATGTGGTCATCCGACCACTCATCTCATAGCCATCCCATGGCTAACATGTCATATGTCGGACATCTTCCGATGTCTACACCAGACGAGTTCTTCCATCATTATCATCACTCTTACGGTTGATCACCTACTGAGGTCTGGTCGAGCTGTCCAATACCATGGACTCGGCTATTCGAATAGGTTTGACACTCTGCAGTGGTTGCACCGTTTACCCACCCTATGGAACACTAACCTCGTGATCCCATTCGGGTGGACCAGCATTGCTCCAATGAAACCTGCCTGACCCGTGACTCATTCATAATACCCCCGACAATCCCTCCCTTCCGGAGACTTGCCATAGGTGGCCATGGGTCCTCATGACACCTGCCACCGTCGTGGCCGAGCTGAACTGTCCCACCTAGGGACGGGCCTAACTCAACTCAACTGGGCTCACAGGATTATCACCGCCCACCTGATCACAGTAGCACGCGTGCATAATCCTCCCTCTTTGGGAGTATTGGTGAATGGTCACACGATCGGCCCAAGTCACGGTCGTCCCATATCCACAAATGTGGTTGCACGGATAAGCCCGTACAGGTGACTCGAGATCAATCTATTAGGTTTGGCTTAAACAACATATTTATCAAGCATGGTTGTTGTCAACAATGACTAGAAAGCAGCTCAGAGCATGAGGCGGTGTTGATAAGAAGAATGAAGCAGTTCCCTAAGACGGCCGAAAAACAGCTCAGATCATTGGGTCACTTCCACGGAAAGAAATTCAATAGCTGCTCGCAACGGCCGAAAAGCAGCTCAGAACATGAGCTAGCTGTCGACGAGAGAATTATAAAGTCGGCATCCACCCCGAACGGCCGAAAGCAGCTCAGACTCGGGCGTGGTGCCGTCATAGAAGGAAATGCGAACAAAGGTTTGTCAGAGTCACGTACCACACGTTACTATACATGCAATCATAAGCTTATTAATTAAACATGCAGGAACAACACAGAAAAGTTTTAGGGCATATGTCAGGTGGTCGGCTTGCGTGGGGTCGAAGAATACTCCCGGAGGAGGTGCGGAGAGTCCGTGGAAAGGATCGCCGGAACGGTTCTCTCTCGAAGGGGGCTGATTCGAGACAAGGGCAAAAGGGTCATTTCCACTGTGTCACCACCTTGTGACAATAATACCAGCATGACGGGCTTGATGAGGCGAAGACGTGAGCGTTGGTTTCACCTCGATCGGAGTCCCGAGCAAAAAGATACGTACGAAATAAGATCAGGGACCAATCTATAATTAAAATAATTGCAATCAGATCCATGGGAGCACAGCCGCTGGCGCTTTCTTCGGAAATACGATTTCTGCTAACGGAAAGCGCCTTTTTGGAAATGCGCTTCCACTTATACACGCTGGCGGTGATTCTTTCTCACCGACAGGTGGGGTGGGGGCCTAACTATCGGGTCCCTTCTCTCTCCTCTCTCTCCTCATGACACACGGGTCCCACCCTATCCACTCCTCTCTCTCCCTTACATGCGGGACCCACCCCAGCTTCTCTCTCTCCCTCCCTCGCTTCTTCTTCTACCTCCCGACAAGGAGCAGGGAGACCGGTCGCTGGATGGTCTCGCCGTCTCGTCGCCTGAGAGGGCCAGCCGGCGGGCGCAACGGCTCGGCCACGCTAGGCCGCACCCACTGGTGGCCATGGGGTCAATTGAGGTGGCCTGAAGTGCCGTCGCCACGGCTCGGGTCCGGCGGCCGGAGAGCGGCAAGAGGGACCGCGCCGACAGGGCTCCTCCGACCAAGAGGAGGGCGGCAGCAGCTCCGCAAGATCCCAAGGAACGCCACATGTCCGATGGAAGGAAGGGGAAATGGACAGGGCGCAGGATTGGACTGAGGAGAAACGGCGGCGGCCGTCGACCGTTGGAGAGGGCAGGAGTTTTGGGGCTTGGTGCAGAGGGTTGGGGATTGAGGTGGCTCAGAGAGGGTTCTAGGGAGTGCCTTATATAGCCGAGGAGGAGAGCTCTAGAAGGCAGGGGAATGTGGCCGAAGCTCCGGGAAGATCGGCGACACTCCGGCGTCAGCAGAGGCATCCATGGCGAGGAACGGAAGGGGGGAAAGGACCGCATGAACACGGGCTCGCAACTGGACATGGATGGGACACGAGAGAAGGAGGAAACGGACGAGGCCAAGGGCCCTAATGCATAGAGCTTGCATTTGGCACGCTCTGCCGATGACCATCACATGCACAACCATATTTGACATCTCCTGCATGTACAATCATGTCCAACAACACCCTCACTGTTCCAGGAGATAAGATGGGGAGTTGGAATGAGCTGGAATGCTCGGGGGAAGATGAAACTTGCCAAAACAGATTCTGATATGAAGGTGTTTGTGGTGGTTTCTGGAGAAATGAGTGGATAACTGGAGTTCAATCTTTGTCACAATGAAATAGGATAGGAAGAACTATAATCTTGCAAAATTGCAAGTCTTCTGGACCCTGTTTGGATACACTTCCTTCACAAACCACAAACTGGTCCAGAAACAAGAATTTGAAGCTGGGCTCAAATGGTTACATGGATTTGGCTCAAATTTGGGGAAGAGCGTTTATTTGAATATATGGAGATGCTGGAAAAAATTAAGCTCATTTGGGAATGCCTACATGGTACTTCCTTCACAAAGCTTCCAAATAGGCAGAACCTTAGGAGAATTTCTTGGACAACATTGAAGAAAGCGATGGATCTGGTTTTTGGTATTCACTAGTGATTTAACAATATAAAAAACCATGAAAAGTTTCAGCTCAAGTATATCAAGGAATAGAGCACTTCCTTTGCAAATTTCCCAACTATACAGAATATGCAATTTGATGTTGTCCTCAAAATTTGAACTACGGGGCTTGGGATCTTGATGGAATTGGGGAAGATATGGGTAGAAGAAGCTCCACAAATTGTTTGGGATTTTTCCTGGCTACCAAAATAGTAGTTCCTTTAGAAAGTGCCCAAAATGCAATATTGGCATTAAATGAGAAAAGACAATTTTACTTTATTCTATGATGGCCAATATATTATGGGAGCTCAGTATGATCACAAAGAGTACCTTCACAAGTTTGCATAAGCTTTGGAGATGGATAGCTATTTTTCCTGGATTTAATTCCTTCAACAAGCAAAAAAAGGAATTAATTATAAATCAAAAATATTGGAAATGACTTAGAAATATTTTTGCATATCTAGGGTTTAAAGATAGGGGATGATCATTGGGAAAAGGTTTGGGAGGCAACAGGGAAAAGGAAATTGGGGTTCCTTTGAAACAGGAGAGATCAGGGTTTCCCTTTCGGCAATTCGGAAGGTAGGGTCAAAACCCTGAGAAAAGGTCTTGGGTGGAAAGGCTAGACTGGGGAGAATCTCTGGTTGGATAGGGAAGGCAAGGCTAGATGACCATGTTCACATTCCCTGGGTGAAAGAAATCCGATAACACCGAGAAAAAAATATGGGGGTTAAATCCCGCAAATGGGAAAAATCATGGAGCGAAAACCAGGGTGTGAGATGCCCCTATGCACCCCAAGAAATATTGAAAGGATACTCAAGCTTCTAAGCTTGGGGATTCCCCAGTGCATCCCCTTCTCTATCAACAATCGTCAGTTCGTCCATCTCCATGCTATATTTTTATCACTTCATATGATATGTGCTATGCTTGGAGCGTCTCACTCTTTACTTTTTAGTTTGTTTTAGTTTTGCTTGCTGTTCATAACAAGTCGGAACCTAGCCTACCTTGTTTGGGAGAGAGAAACGCTCCATTCCACTCTTGAACACAACATAGGGTTTCATGCTTATCTTTTATGTGTGTTCTCTATCTTTTCGTAGCTACTATCATGCTTAGCTCTTAGTTTTCTTGCTTATCTTTTTAAGAGCTTTTATTTAGGTTGCTTCTCGAACTCTCTTGAGTTATCATGCTTATCTGTTTAGAGAGTTGGCTCGTTGCACTGAGTTGTGTGTCTTGCATGAGTAGGTAATTAAGATTGCTATTTAAGTATAGTAGTAACTGGCAATAGTTTTGAGGTATTGATTTGAGTAATGTTTGGACTATTGGTCCCAAGAGCTTGAGCCTATGTGTGATAGGTGTCATATTTTGGGAAATCCGTGTGTTTTTCAAAAACTAAAAATTAGTTGAGAACTCTAGCTACTAAATTGATCGCTAACATCTAGAGGGGTTGGAATATATAGAGTACCCTCACGTTACCATGAGTCGAGGATGCGGAAGGATAACCAAACCCCCAAACACTCCACCTCGGGGTACTTGTATCTTTGTGAATTTCCTAACTAGATAGAGAGTTACCGATAATAAGTGTATGCGTTCTTTGGACTAATGTGAGTATTCGATTGTTGGCACTTCCACCATCCATATTTTGCTAGCTTCTTCGGTACCGTGCATTGCCCTTCCTCACATTGAGAGTTGGTGCAAACTCCTCCGGTGCATCCAAGCCCATGACATGATACGCTCTGTCATACATAAGCCTCATTATATCTTTCCTCAAAACAACCACCATACCTACCTACTAAGGTATTTCTATAGCCTTTCGGAGATACATTACCATGCAACACCCACCATCTCATGACTTGATCTTCATCTCATACATGCTTTTGCTTGATCGTAGAGCCGCATGCTAGTTGGTCCTTGCCCTTATTACTGCTACATGACGCGCTAGTATCATTGCATATCCCGCTACACTCGCAGAGGCATACATTTGCATACATCATGATAGTTTTCACTTGTCTTTATGTTGAGTATTTCTTATAAAGTGTGATAATTATTTATTTTATTCATGTAAAACATATAGTGTTGCCTTTAAGTGACGAAAAGATCCCAAAGTGGACAAAACAAAAGATCCCAAAGAGGACAAATGAGAGCCAAAGAGGCCAAAAAAATAAAAATAAAAGAAAAAGAAAAAAGGAAATAAAAACACAGAAGGGGGCAACACTACTATTCCTTTTGAAAGATCCACACTCGTACCCCATTGCTATATTGGTACTACATAGAGATTATCATTCATGCATACCTATGTGGGGACCCTTACACTATATATAGAACTTGGTTTGCATATTCCAATGATGAGCCTCCTCAAATGAGCTCTAGGTCTTCATGAGCAAACAAGTTGGATGCACCCCCACTAGTTTCATTGGAGAGCTTACCTTAAGTCATATGTGCATCCGTTACATGGCCATCTCTACTCCTCACACCATATCTATCATTTGGATTTATCTCGCCTATGGTTGCCCTCATTGATGTGAGACTTTCACACCTTTTTGTCTTCCTTCCCCATCATTATTCTGTATGCCATCCTAAGTGCCAACATATCTTCCTTACGCTCATCCATTGCATGAGTGCTCAAAATCGAAAGGGAGAGGATCATTTTGACTTGTGCCTGACTAGTGGTCTCGAGATGAGTAAAAATAAGATTCCAAAGGATACCAAGAGTGAAATTTTAGTAGATTGAGTTCTCAATTAAAAAAATATATTTTATTATCTCAACCCATCTCCCACTTCTTGCACGCAAACAACATTTGGAGACATTCAAGTCACGGACAGTGAGAGCTCTTGCACCTTTATGTTCTTACTTTGCTAAACTCAATACTAGATATAAACTCTTGCTTGTTATTGTCTTGACTTCAATTGCATATCTTACTTGCTTTACTTTGAAGTTCTTATATGTGTGTTAGCAGGTCACCACACAAATGTAGCGACCCGACTCAAAACGAGTCCAGCCTCTGTGTTTCTGTGCCATCCCTGGATCAGAATGCTCGCACACACAGTACGTCAATGTATATATCAAAGTGCAATCACATGTAAATAGCGTAAAACTGATATATACCTTAAATATCTCAGCGGAAGCAGTCAAGGGAGTGGAGTCCCAATAAACACCAACGGCAAGTTGAGTGTAGACCATAACCCTGAATCGTACTCTTACTCATCGAGGAAAAATATCTGCAACATAAGACGTTGCAGCCGTGTAGGTCAGCATATTGAATATGCTGGCAAGTCACATATGAGAGGGGGTAAAATATCATCCATACTATACGCATATATGGCAGGTGGTGTTGTAAGTATTAGCGTAAAGAAAATTTTCTCCTACAACAAGAGACGGCTAAAAGCAAAATGTTACTACATTGTTGTTTGTTAACGAGATGGTTCCACCAACCAATTCTCGTATCCATGTTGTCAATAATACCCACATCAATATTATCATCTGTGTTGAGAATTTCAGATAACCTCAGTTCCTTTGGCTCAAGTTGTCCATGACCGTGGACACGGCTAATCGATTAGGTTTGAGTACTCTGCAGAGTTTTGTACACGTTCCCCACAAGATTCGATCGCCTCCGTGTATGTCCTCGCACTTCAGGGTGTTTGAAGACCGGATGATCAAAACATGGTCTTTCAATTGGTCCCTCTGAATCCCTGTTAGTGCCCATCCAATCCTACCGTTCTTCTATATCTGCTAGCACCGCCTGTCCAGAGTCGCCGCGTTGCCCAACCAAGCCAGAGCCCATAATGACTTGTGGCTGTGCAGGTAAGCCTGGGGTCTTGAAAATATCCGTCCGTCTCTTTGAGCCTGGGTGAAGCTTTCCGCAAGATGTCATGGCCGTCTCCAGCATCCCGGGTCATCCACTGGTTTCTCCAAGGAGCCGATCAACCGTCCTTCACCCAGAGTTGCATTGCATCACGAGGTCTTGAAAAGTCTTGACTTAACCGGTCTTGGTTATTAAATTATTCTCGCATCACTCGTGATAAACTCTCAACCAGAATCCCGTCTACTCAAGCATGGCAATATGAAATTTGTCGTCCCGGACCAAGTAACGAGGTTGTTGGGTGCCTACCACATGATACTACAATATGTAACCATAATTTCCAAGTACCTACTCAGCATGAAATTGGGCATAGGATGGTATAACTACGATGCATAAAACATAGGTGATACATGATCAAATGACTTGCCTGGCGATGTTGACGAAGAAGAATTTCTCGAGAAATAACTTGATAGACTACTCGTCACTCTATGGTGAAATGTATATAACAAACATATCATTCACATAAGCACTCATACTAGCAATCATTCTAGCAATCAAAACAAAGAAGAGAGTGAATAAGAATCCGAAGGAAACATCAAATAAGACGAGGGAGTCTTCTACTAGATCAAACACTGTATAGTTTTTGTTCTAACTGAAAATAAAACACTCAAATAGTAAAATAACAGAGAATAAAATATAAATTTAACTAAGATAAAATCTAGTATTTTTCATCAAACTATTTGAAATTATTTCCAAATGGGAGTTAATCTAGTAGGGAAATCAATTGCAAGTTATTAGAAAACTAGAATTGATTTCACGATAACAAATAAAAATTTGTTGAAAACCTACTCTTAACTAACAGAAACAAAATATAAACTTTTTGAAATACAAAAGAAAATAATTTAAAAACAATTATAGAAAAAGAATTAGCCATAATCCTAAAAGAACTAAAACAGAATCTGTTTTGGTAAAAACCCCAAGGAAAAATATTTAAAATTTTTTGAAACATAAACTACTGAAATATATTATCACTAGGAAGCAACAGCAAAAAGAATCAAATTAAAAACTATTTTTAAACTCCTGGAATAAGTAAAACAAGGTTTAAAGTAAATCTGATCTAATTCAAATTTTGTAAATCCAAACATAGACAAATTATATATTTTCGGGAAATACAAGAAATTTTTGATCTAACACAAAAAGATTCACCTAATTCGGAGTTATAGACTAATAGATATGAATTTTATAAGATTGCAATTTTCTGAAAAAAATGCAATACGGGATTTCGTGAATCTCACCGTGGCTGACACAGAGGAAGAACTCCGGCGAGGTGGCTGCTCCGGCGAGGTGGGGAGGTCGTCGACGGGGTGGGAAATCGGCAGAGGAGTAGCATGACAGGGGGTGGGGCGCTGGAGAGGCTCGGCAGGGGTGATGGGGAAGCGCCACAAGACCTACTGTACTCCGTTATTGACAGGAAGATGAGGATGGTGGCGCCGTGGCTACGAGCAGGGAGAAGGCGAGGTGATGGGGAAAATGGAACGAGGAGAGGAGGGGCATTCTTATAGGGGTGGTGGGAGGCTCGGGAAGGAAGTGTAGCCCGCGAATCGGGGGAGGGAAGCTTCATGGGAAGCTTCTGCCATGGCCATAGAATGAAGCTCGTGAGGAGGAAGAAGAAGGTGGGATTGGGCCAGATTGGTTTCCTAACGTGGCCCAAGTACATTCCTAAAATAAGAGATATCTTTCCCTTTTTATTATAACAGGAATTAATATGATTAAAAGGAAATAGAATATCCTCGGAATATAGGGGTATAATATATTAAAATTTTCAGAAAAATAAATCCAAAAAATGGGCATTTTTCCACTACCAAAATAAATACTTCAAAAAAAATGTTTTTTAGAAAATCCCTAAATTGGTTTATTTTCTTTTTGCAAATATTCTTCAAATAAACATTGGGTTTTATGGTCCAAATATTTCAAAGGAATATCCCCGGTTTGGAGGGTCATGTTCCTCCTCTCTTTCTTGCTTGGCAAGAATTATTTTTGGGGTATTTCTCGGGGAAGAAAAATATAGAAGCAAGGGCAAATATTTGAATGGATTCAAATGCAAACTCCGTTCAAATTCTTTATAGTTGAGGAAGTCATGTCATCTTCTCTCTTTGCTTTTAAATGAATGAATTTGAATTCCCGGAGAAGTGGAAAGTCATTTTATTCCCTCTGATTCAAAAGTTTTGAAAAGTTTTCAAATTTCACTCAAGCTTTCAATCACTCAAGCAACCAAACAATCATTTTAATAATTATATTAACATTCCAAAATTTGGGATGTTACAAGAAATTATTGTGTTATCATTTATCTACTCCAGGACGAGCAGAAATTAAGCTTGGGGATGTTGATACATCCCAAACGTATCTATAGTTTTTGCTTGTTCCATGATCTTTTGGGTGACATTGTTATATGTTTTGCTACACTTTTATATAATTTTACACATATTTGGACTAACTTACGCACTCAGTGCACCTAGTGCTAGTTTCTGTGTGCTGATGTCTATTTTGCAGGGGCTTTTACCCAATTTTCCGAAGCTCGAAAAATTCCAGAAAAAATATGTAAAAAATAAGAGAAACAGAAGCTTCCAGTCTTTGAGATCACCGAAGATGGGCCACAGGGGGGCCAGGGGCCTCCCCGGCGGCCTGCTGGCGCGGCCAGGGTCTAGGCCGCACTAGGAGGTTGCCTGGGTGGGTCCCACCTCCCCCGGTGCCCTCCTTTGGCCTATATTTAGAATCGCGAATTTCTCCATCGTTCCGCCGCCGTAGTGCTTCCGAGATCAGGAGTGTTAGGAGACCTCTTCCCGGCACCCTGCCGAAGGGAGGAATGACCTACGGGAGCTTCGCCACCGCCATGGACGCTTCCCGGATGTGCCGTGAGTAGTCCTCCTTAGACCGTGAGTCCATGTCTAGTAGCTATGTGATGTATTCTCTCCAATCTTGTGCTTCAATGGTTAGTCCTTTTGAGCTGCCCTACATGATCAAGGCATCTATGTAATTCTCTTGCTATTGCTATGCTCGGTTTGTTAGGATCCAATGGATTATGATATTATGTTCAGATTGTTATGAGTTATATATTTGATTATCCTTTTATATTATGTTCCTTAGTGATTCATGCATGTTCTCCGTTGCAATTTATTGCTTTGGCCAAGTAGTATAAGTAACTCCAAGAGGGAGCGTTATGCATGATTGTGGGTTCATGCGCCTCGATGTCTAGCTTGAGTGATAGAAACATGAGTCTAGGGGATGTGCTTGTTGCCACCAGGGAGAAAACAACGGTGCTTGTGACCAAGGTTGCAAGGATTGTTTACCTTACACATAGTTCGTTAATGCAGTTGTCCGTTGCTTTAAGTTTACACTTTGGGTGGGGCTCGCAACTTAATACCGGAGAGATGTTCTGGATAAATAGCTCAAGGTGGATGATTAGTAAGTAGATGCTGATGAATAAACGGTCTACTTGTCTTGGCGTACTACCAATTACTATTGAACCTCTAACTGTCAAGTAGCATAATTAGAATTGCGGTGCGGTCATAATTCTATCAATTGCCCAACTATGATTTGTTTACCCAAGCATAGTTGTTTATCGTCTTTTGGGAGAGAGACATCACTAGTGAACATCATGTGACTCGGTCCACATCACCATCATTGTTTACACCTCCATCATTTACCGCTTTGATTTTCTTTTCCCTTGCAATCACTATTACTTTCCCACTTGTGTTTTGATATTTTCCAAACAACAAGGCTGGAGATATTGACAACCTCTTTGTACTCGTTGGGAGCAAAGTTATTTGTTGTGTGTGCAGGTCCACGTATTCTACTAGCGCCAGGGTGGAAGACACCTACTTGTTGAACCTAGGAGTCCCGGATTCAAGCAAGTTCCGCGTTAGATCTTGGGAAGTTGAGTGCACCACTACGGTCCCTCAAAGCAGGGCGCAGCGGTGGTCGCTCTTCTTCGCCACAGCCTCCTGATGCCCGGACGAGCGCCCTGTTGTGCGAACGCAGGCTAGGGGGGACGGAGACCTCGAGCTCGAAGGCATGAGGCTGACACACCTCTCCGGGACAGTGCGCTGTTGGAAATATGCCCTAGAGGCAATAATAAATTAGTTATTATTATATTTCTTTGTTCATGATAATCGTTTATTATCCATGCTATAATTGTATTGATTGGAAACGCAATACTTGTGTGGATACATAGAAAAAACACTGTCCCTAGTAAGCCTCTAGTTGACTAGCTCGTTGATCAAAGATGGCCAAGGTTTCCTGGCCATAGGCAAGTGTTGTTACTTGATAACGGGATCACATCATTAGGAGAATCATGTGATGGATTAGACCCAAACTAATAGACGTAGCATGTTGATCGTGTCATTTTGTTGCTACTGTTTTGTGCGTGTCAAGTATTTGTTCCTATGACCATGAGATCATATAACTCACTGACACCGGAGGAATGCTTTGTGTGTATCAAACGTCGCAACGTAACTGGGTGACTATAAAGATGCTCTACAGGTATCTCCGAAGGTGTTAGTTGAGTTAGTATGGATCGAGACTGGGATTTGTCACTCCGTGTGACGGAGAGGTATCTCGGGGCCCACTAGGTAATACAACATCACACACAAGCCATGCAAGCAATGTGACTTAGTGTAAGTTGCGGGATCTTGTATTACAGAACGAGTAAAGAGACTTGCCGGTAAACGAGATTGAAATAGGTATACGGATACTGACGATCGAATCTCGGGCAAGTAACATACTGAAGGACAAAGGGAATGACATACTGAGGTTCAAACGATAAGATCTTCGTAGAATATGTAGGATCCAATATGGGCATCCAGGTCCCGCTATTGGATATTGACCGAGGAGTCTCTCGGGTCATGTCTACATGGTTCTCGAACCCGCAGGGTCTGCACACTTAAGGTTCGACGTTGTTTTATGCGTATTTGAGTTATATGGTTGGTTACCGAATGTTGTTCGGAGTCCCGGATGAGATCACGGACATCACGAGGGTTTCCGGAATGGTCCGGAAACGAAGATTGATATATAGGATGACCTCATTTGATTACCGGAAGGTTTTTGGGGTCACCGGGAATGTATCGGGAATGACGACTGGGTTCCGGGAGTTCACCGGGGGGGGGGGGGGCGGGGGCAACCCACCCCGGGGAAGCCCATAGGCCGTGGGGGTGGCAGACCAGCCCTTAGTGGGCTGGTGAGACAGCCCAAGAAGGCCCTATGTGCCATAGGAAGAAAATGAAAGAGAAAAGAAAAAAAAGGAGGAGGTGGGAAAGGGAAGAAGGACTCCACCCACCAAACCAAGTTGGACTCGGTTTGAGGGTGGGGAGACCTTCCCCACTTGGCTCGGCCAACACCCTTGGGGCTCCTAGAGCCCCAAGGCAAGGCTCCCCTTCTTCCCCCTATATATATGGAGGTTTTTGGGCTGATTTGAGATGACTTTTCCACGACAGCCCGACCACATACCTCCACGGTTTTTTCCTCTAGATCGCGTTTCTGCGGAGCTCGGGCGGAGCTCTGTTGAGACAAGATGATCACCAACCTCCGGAGCGCCGTCACGCTGACGGAGAACTCTTCTACCTCTCCGTCTCTCTTGCTGGATCAAGAAGGCCGAGATCATCATCGAGCTGTACGTGTGCTGAACGCGGAGGTGCAGTCCGTTCGGCACTAGATTGTGGGACTGATCGCGGGGCGGATCGAGGGACGTGAGGACGTTCCACTACATCAACCGCGTTCACTAACGCTTCTGCTGTACGGTCTACAAGGGTACGTAGATCACACATCCCCTCTCGTAGATGGACATCACCATGATAGGTCTTCGTGCGCGTACGAAAATTTTTGTTTCCCATGCGACGTTCCCCAACAGTGGCATCATGAGCTAGGTTCATGCATAGATGTCTTCTCGAGTAGAACACAAAAGTTTTTTTGGGCGGTGATGTGCGTCTTGCTGCCCTCCTTAGTCTTTTCTTGATTCTGCGGTATTGTTGGATTGAAGCGGCTTGGACCGACATTACTCGTACGCTTACGAGAGACTGGTTTCATCGCTACGAGTAACCCCGTTGCTCAAAGATGATGGCAAGTGTCAGTTTCTCCAACTTTAGTTGAATTTGATTTGACTGAGGAGGTCCTTGGATGAGGTTAAATAGCAACTCATATATCTCCATTGTGGTGTTTGCGTAAGTAAGATGCTATCCTACTAGATACCCATGGTTACCACGTAAAACATGCAACAACAAAATTAGAGGACGTCTAACTTGTTTTTGCAGGGTATGCTTGTGATATGATATGGCCAACGATGTGATGTGATATATTGGATGTATGAAATGATCATGTTGTAATAGATAATGTCGACTTGCACGTCGATGGTACGGCAACCGGCAGGAGCCATAGGGTTGTCTTTATACTAACATTTGTGCTTGCAGATGCGTTTACTACTTTGCTAGGAAGTAGCTTTAGTAGTAATAGCATGAGTAGCACGACAACCCCGACGGCGACACGTTGATGGAGATCATGATGATGGAGATCATGGTGTGACGCCAGTGACAAGAAGATCGTGCCAGTGCTTTGGTGATGGAGATCAAGAACCACGTGATGATGGCCATATCATGTCACTTATGAATTGCATGTGATGTTAATCCTTTATGCACCTTATCTTGCTAAGAACGACGGTAGCATTATGAGGTGATCTCTCACTAAAATTTCAAGACGAAATTGTGTTCTCCCCGACTGTGCACCGTTGCACAGTTCTTCGTTTCGAGACACCACGAGATGATCGGGTGTGATAGACTCAACGTTCACATACAACGGGTGCAAAACAATTGCACACGCGGAACACTCGGGTTAAGCTTGACGAGCCTAGCATGTGCAGACATGGCCTCGGAACACATGAGACCGAAAGGTCGAGCATGAATCGTATAGTTGATATGATTAGCATAGAGATGCTTACCACTGAAACTATTCTCGACTCACGTGATGATCGGACTTGAGATAGTGGATTTGGATAATGTACCACTCAAATGACTAGAGAGATGTACTTTTTGAGTGGGAGTTCTTAAGTAATATGATTAATTGAACTAATTGTCATGAACATAGTCTAATGGTCTTTGCGAATTACGATGTAGCTTGCGCTATAGCATTACTGTTTTTATATGTTCCTAGAGAAAATTTAGTTGAAAGTTGATAGTAGCAAACTTTGCAGACTGAGTCTGTAAAAGCAAGGATTGTCATCGTTGCTGCGCAGAAGGCTTATGTCCTTAATGCACCACTCGGTGTGCTACACCTCGAGCGCCGTCTGTGGATGCTATGAACATCCGACAAACACGTTTCTGATGACTACACGATAGTTCAGTGCAAAATACTTAATGGCTTAGAAGCAATGCGCCGAAGACGTTTTGAAACCTCGCGGAACATGAGTGATGTTCTAAAGAGATGAAATTGTGATTTCATGCTCGTGCCGTTGTTGAGTAGTACGAGACCTCCGACAAGACTCTTTGTCCACAAAGTAAAGGAGAAAAGCTCAATCGTTGAGCGTGTGCTCAGATTGTCTAAGTACGACAATCACTTGAATCAAGTGGGAGTTAATCTTCCAGATGAGATAGTGATGGTTCTCCAAAATCACTGCCACAAAGTTGTGAGAGCTTCGTGATGACCTATAAAATATCAAGGATAGATACAATGATCCTTGAGAGATTCGCGATGTTTGACACTGCGAAAGTGGAAATCACGAAGGAGCATCAATAGTTGATGGTTTGTAAAACCACTAAGTTTCAAGAAAGGCAAGGGCTAGAAGGGATACTTCGTGAAACGGCAAAACAGTTGCTACACTAATTGAGAGACCCAAGATTAAACCCAAACCCGAGACTAAGTGCTTCTGTAATGAGGGGAACAGTCACTCAGGCGGAGCAACTCTAGATACTTGGTAGAGAAGATGGCTGGCAAAAGTCGAACGAAGTATATTTGATATACATGATGTTGATGTGTACTTTACTAGTACTCCTAGTAGCATGAGGGTATTGGATACCGGTTCGGTTGCTAAGTGATTAGTAACACGAAATGAAAGCTACGGCATAAACGGAGACTAGCTAAAGGCGAGGTGACGATACATGTTGGAAGTGTTTCCAAGGTTGATATGATCAAACGTCGCACGCTCCCTCTTCCATCGGGATTGGTGTTAAACCTAAATAATTGTTATTTGGTGCTTGCGTTAACCATGAACATGATTGGATTGTGTTTATTGCAATACGGTTATTCATTTAAAGAGAATAATGGTTACTCTATTTTCTTGAATAATCACCTTCAATGGTTTATTGAATCTCGATCGTAGTGTTACACATGTTCATGATATTGGTGCCAAAAGATACGAGGTAATGATGATAGTACCACTTACTTGTGGCACTGCCGCTTGAGTCATGTTGGTATAAATTACATGAAGAGGCTCCATGCTGATGGATCTTTATACTCACTTGATTTTGAATCACTAGTGACATGCAAATCATACCACATGAGCAAGGCCTTGTTTTCATTGAGATGAAACAAGATAGTAACTTATTGGAAGTGATACATTTTGATGTGTGCAGTCCAATAAGTGCTGAAGCCCATAGGCCTTGGGGGTGGCACACCAGCCCTTAGTGGGCTGGTGGGACAGCCCAAGAAGGCCCTATGCACCATAGGAAGAAAATCAAAGAGAAAAGAAAAAAAAGGAGGAGGTGGGAAAGGGAAGAAGGACTCCACCCACCAAACCCATTTGGACTCGGTTTGGGGGGAGACCTTCCCCTCTTGGCTCGGCCGACCCCCTTGGGGCTCCTTGAGCCCCAAGGCAAGGCTCCCCCTCTTCCCCCTATATATACGGAGGTTTTAGGGCTGATTTGAGACGACTTTTCCACGGCAGCCCGACCACATACCTCCACGGTTTTTCCTCTAGATCGTGTTTCTGCGGAGCTCGGGCGGAGCCCTGCTGAGACAAGATCATCACCAACCTCCGAAGCGCCGTCACGCTGCCGAAGAACTCTTCTACCTCTCCATCTCTCTTGCTGGATCAAGAAGGCCGAGATCATCGTCGAGCTGTACATGTGCTGAACGCGGAGGTGCCATCCGTTCGGCACTCGATCGTGGGACTGATCGCGGGACGGTTCGCGGGGCGGATCGAGGGACGTGAGGATGTTCCACTACATCAACCGCGTTCACTAATGCTTCTGCTGTACTGTCTACAAGGGTACGTAGATCACACATCCCCTCAAGTAGATGGACATCACCATGATAGGTCTTCGTGCGCGTAGGAAATTTTTTGTTTCCCATGCGACGTTCCCCAACATGCGCTACTGTCGAGGATGTGCCTGGGAGCTCGCGCGCATACTCCGTCCATCGCACCTCCACGGAGAGGTGCATAGCTGTCGAGAATGCGCCTAAGGGCCCCGGAACCCAGGCTCACACTCCAGCCGAACGCTTTCCCCTCGGAAGCACCAGTCGTCGCCAAAAGTGCGCTCGGGGGCTCCTTCAGCAAGACTAGGAAAAACAGGAAAAGGAGTTATTCTCTGGCAACCCCCCTTCTATATGACAGTCGAGAACTGTCAGCAAATACCTTGTAGGAGGGGAAGTTGCCAGAAGAGTATAGTCTCCTGCTTGCCGCGGACCTGAGGCCCCGACAAAGGACCCAGGCGCCATGGAGAGAAGTGTCGCGACACGACAGATAAGTGATAAATAATTCAAATGAGATTTCAGAGTAGATAGGTTGTCCCCTATGTGAAAGATCCGAAACCATGTTTGACAAACCTGTGCGTAGATGGAACCTTGTCAGGATCAGTGCGCCTTAGTTCTGTTTCGAACTGGTTCGACGACCTCAACGTCGATAGAGAGCCTTCTCACTGTTTCTAACCGGTTCAACAGTCTAAGTGGCTAATTAGCACCTTATTTCGCCTCGAGCCGTGCTCGATGATCTAACAGTTGCAATGAGTGCGGCAAGGAGCCTTGCCGGTAACAAACCCTCAAGCGAACTGCTAAGGATCCATTCCTCAAAGCACTAGCGGCAATACCAGTCACGCTGGCAATCTTCCGGAAAACTCAAAAGGCATATCATACAAGGAGAACGATCAGACGCAAGGGAAACAACATTTCATTGATTTGTTTGAAACAAACTTAGACATATTACATGAATGATTTTTGCTACTCTAACCTATTACACTGTCTTTTAGTGAGGAACATGCTCGCCAGAAATAAGTTCAAGAAGATAAAAATCGGGCGACCTCTGCCGCAACCCATGCTGGTTTCTCCTAGACCAACAGTGCACGGAGAAAAACGGGGGCGGAGGACAGGGCGACCCGAGAGGGTGAAGAAGCCAGAGACCGCGATCGTGCCTCCTCGAAGACGAGGCGTCAATGCGGGCTCCGGCAGAGTAACCCCACCGGAAGGGGGAGAGGCCTGAGCGGGCCTCGGCGGCAGGGCCGACAGTCAGTCAGAGCTCGAGGAGTCGTACTACGACTTGATGCACCGAGATCCTGACCTGCCAAGTGCGCTGCTGCCGCCGATGTCCTCCTCGTCACTATCGCTCGAGGAGGGACATTCGGCGCCGCTCGAGCTCTCTTCATAACAGCTGAGATGCACATCTGAGTGCCCATAAAACTTGACGGATAGCATATTGTCCTCCGCTAGCTAGTAGCGGAGGATATGCCCATCCTCGAGACTGTGGGCGTGGGCGAAGGCTTTCCAGCCCTGCCCGAGCAACATGGAGCGACGCTTCGAGTACTCCACGTGTGCTTGCATAGCGCCGTGGGAGCAACCGTACTCCTGCAACCAAAAGATAGGGGGCTTGGCGGCCTTCATCGCCCTAGCAAAAGAGTGAGGGAGATGCAAATGGCCCCACGGGACGCCGTACAACTCCACGACGAACTCCAACACCGTCTCGTCCGAGTGCCCGTCAAGCACGGGAGAAGGAGGAGGTGCTGGAGTAACACTCTGCCTCCCCTGGCCACGGCCTTCGCGGCAACCGCGGCTCCTCGCCCCTCCGCCACCACGGACGCTCATGCCTCACTCCGCAGCCGCACCCCTTGAAGCTGTGGCATGATCCAAGTGGGATCCCCTTGCCGCCCTAGCAGCCGACGGTGGACTCCCTCGTCCCCTAGCCATGGTTATGGCGAGCGCCATCTGGAGCTTGAAAATATTCTACAGATGCAAGCCAGGGGTGGTGGGTCTTCCAGGAGCCGATGGATGAGCAAAACCCTCTCACAAACTCCCTAATTTATACGGCAAGGCAGAGGGGGCTAGGTCCCCTCACTCCAGAAACCGCTGCCCCTCTCGCCCAATCACCCATGATCACGGGCGAAGAGGGAACCACCCTGGTGCACCAATGCATGCGGGGGCAGGCCCTGCCACGACTATGACCATTGTGGCCACGAACGCCACTTGCGTGACCTTTACTGCGCATGCTTCACGCGTGGCAGTAACGCGTCGGGAGGTGAGGAGGCTACTGTGCGCACACTTCTCCACCCTCGCGCATTTAATGCACGACGTGGAGAAGGGCCGCCTGCAACGGCTCCAAAGCTACAGAGTCCCCTGCTGAGGAAGCCCATGCACTACTTTGGGCCTGGCCGAGCAACGCCCCGCACACGTGCATGGCCCAGGCCCGGGCTCCTATCGGTGCACTAGAGACTGGGGTCCCTTGTGCTCCAAAGTTGTGCACGGCTATCAGCGACGCCCCCGACAGCAGTGTACCAGGAAGAGCAGCAGGAAGGCATTCCAAGACCAATCAAAGCCACACCCTTCCCTCACAGAGTGGGGCGTGGATACAAGAGCTTCAGACGCAAGGCCCCGGCTAGTCCTCCTTGCGGGGAAGATTCCCAAGACCCCGGCAAGTTTCCCTTGTCGGGATGGCTCGCACAGACTGACGAGGCTCCCGGCAAGCCCTCCTTGCCGGGAAAATGTTCAAGGCCCCCGGAAAGCCCTTCTTGCCGAGGAGGTGACCGAGTCACCCGATGGAGACTCCAGGCCAGCATGCCCCTGTTTGCTCGCCACATGTCCTCACCAGTTTCTACCACAGTCTGAATGCTCCAGCACATCCCTCGTGTGCCGGCACAAGGCCTAGGTGTCGATTCACCTGGGTACGTCTCGCAACCATCTTGCAACTGGTGAGGGGTCAGACAAGGCATTTACTGCCCCTGACACCACCGAAGAAGTAGAGCGGTGAACACTGTTCACTATACACCACGTGAGCACACTTTTGGTGACCCCTTTCCCTATAAGAGGAGGCCCAAAGCTCATTCTTAGGGGTTGGACTTTTCGGGGATGAGAGACTCCATAATCACCTACTAAGTTACTGTAGCAAAACAACCAGTAGTAAGCACACAATATAAACTAAGTAGGGGTAGTTTTTTAGGCGCCAAGCGGCCCGAACCTGGGTAAAAGAGGCCTTGCCGGTGTTGATGTTAGTTCCGCTCTCGATGCCGTACCTCACTCCCCTCCAAACAATCAAGGGACTCCTTGAGTTTCCCATAGGTGTTGGTTTTCCTCGACAGTGCATCAAGGACATAACTCTTTTTGTAAACCGCGAGGACAAGCCCAGTCTACAAAGTTTATCCCATCATCTTTCTACTTAGCTTTGTCTAGGAACACATTGAAGTTCAGGGGTGCTACTGTGGAGCCATTGATCTACACCATAAAATTTGCAAAGATTACTTAGACTATTGTTCAAGATGATGAGTTTAGTTAATAATATTAAAAACTCCAACTCAAATTGATATCCCTCTAGTCATTTGAGTGTCACATGATCCAAATCCACCAACCCTAGTCCGATCATCACGTGAGATGAGCTAGTTTTAGTGGTGAACATCTTCGGTGTCCTGTTTGACCTTTCGGTGTCCTGTGTTTGACCTTTCGGTGTCCTGTGTTTGACCTTTCGGTGTCCTGTGTTCCGAGGCTATGTCTATACATGCTAGGATCATCAAGTTTAACCCGAGTGTTCCACTTGTGCAAAACTGTCTTGCACCCGTTGTATGTGAACGTAGAGTCTATCACACCCGATGATCATGTGGTGTCTTGAAATGAAAAACTTTCACAACGGTGCACACTCGGGGAGAACACTGTTTTATCTTAAAATTCTAGTAAAGGATCACCTTATAATGCTACCGTTGTCCTAACAAAAATATGATGCATAAGAAGGTTTAACATCACATGCAAATCATAAGTGACATGGTATGGCCATGATCTTGTGCTTTTGATCTCCATCTCCAAGCACCAGCATGATCTCCATCATCACCGGCACCACACCATGATCTCCATTATCATGATCTCCATCACTGTGCTGCCATCGAGGTTGTCGCGCCATCTATGCTTGTACTACTGTTTGTACTGATTTAGTGATAAAGTAAAGCATCACTTAGCGCTCAAAAAATTGAAGACAACCCTATGGCTCCTGCCGGTTGCTGTAGCATCAAATATGTTATATCATGTCATTGGCCATATCAGATCACAACATACCCCGCAAAAACAAGTTAGACGTCCTCTAATTTGTTGTTGCATGTTTTACATGGCTGCTATGGGTATCTAGCAAGAACGCTTTTTACCTGCGCAAAAACCACAATGGTGATATACAAGTTGCTATTTAACCTTCTATGAGGACCGCCGCTGTCAAATCCGATTCAACTAAAGTAGGGGAGATAGACACCCGCCATCCATCTCTATGCAAGAAGTTGCATATCTCTCGATGAAACCGATCTTTTGTATGCGGAGAAGTAAGGTTGGTCCAGGCCGATTCATCCCACAATACATCCGAATGAAGAAAAGACTAAGGAGAGAAGAAATATGAATATCAACACCCACAAAATTTTTGTGTTCTACTCGAGATGTCATCTACGCATAGACCAAGCTCATGATGCCACTGTTGGGTAACGTTGCATGGGAAAAAAAAATTTCCAATGCACATACAAGATCTATCCTTGGTGATGGCCATTTACGAGAGGAGAGATTGGATCCACATACCCTTGTAGATCGCTAAGCGAGAAGCGTTAAGAAACACGATTTATGTAGTTGAACGTCTTCGCGATCCAAACCGCAAGCCGCCATGTGATCCAACCACAATCTAGCGCCAAACGGACGTCGCCTCAGCGTTCAGCACACGTACAACTCGATGACGGTCTCCACCTTCTTTATCCAGCAAGAGGGAGAGGATAGGTAGATGAATTCTCTGATAGCACGATGGCGTGGTGGCGGTGTTGGTGGAGCTGATTCGACATGGCTTTGTCGTGCACTACCAAATCGAACTAGAGGTGGAACAAACTAGTGGAGGGAGAGAGAGTTGCGCCCTGGCTTGGGATTGGCTGCCTCTCTCCTCTCCACTATATATAGGAGGGAGGCAAGGGGTGGCTCCCTAGATAAGTTCCCTAGGGTTGGTCGGCGGTGCACAAGAGGAGGTGGAGTACTCCTCCAATTCGGTTTGGTGGAGGCGCTAGGAAGACTAATCCTCCTAGTCGGTTACTCCCCACCTCCTCAATTTGGGTGCATAGGCCCATGGGGCTGACCGCCCAGCCCACCAGAGGCTAGCACGCCACCTACTAGGCCTATGTGGCCTTCCCGGGTGGGTGGCCCCTCCCAGTGAACCCCCAGAACCCATTCGTCACCCCCGGTACTTTACCGACAGTGCCCGAAATCTTTCCAGAACCCGTACACCTATTTCCTATATATCAATCTTAGTCTTTGGACCACTGCGGAACTCCTTGTGATGTCCGGGATCTCATCGAGGACTCCGAACAACCTTAGGTCACCAACATATATAATTCAACTATACGGAAACGTCACCAAACCTTAAGTGTGCAGACCCTGCTGGTTCGAACTATGTAGACATGACCGAGACACTGTCCGGTCAATAACCAACAACTGGACCTGGATGCCCATATTGGCTCCTACATATTATACGAAGATCTTTGTTGGTTTGACCTCTATGTCAAGGATTCAGTTAATCCCGTATCATGTTCCATTTGTCCCTCGGTATGTTACTTCCCAAGATTCGATCATCGTTATCTCCGTACCTAGTTCAATATTGTTACAGGCAAGTCTCTTTACTCATTCCGTAATACAAGATCCCGTGAATAACTCTTTAGTCATAATGCTTGCAAGCTCATTGTGATGTTGTATTATCGAGTGGGCCCTAGGGATACCTCTCCGTCATACATAGTGACAAATCCCATTCTCGATTCACGCCAACCCAACAGACACCTTTGGAGATATCTGTAGAGCACCTTTATAGTGACCCAGTTACGTTGTGACGTTTGATACACATAAGGGATTCCTCTGGTGTCTAGGAGTTGCATGATATCATGGTCATAGAAAGAGATACTTCACATGCATAAAACAATAGCAATAAACTGACACGGTCACATGCTATGTTCATAGTTTGGGTCTTGTCCATCACATCATTCTCGTAATGATGTGATCCCGGTATCAAATGACAACTCTTTTCTACGGCCAGGAAACCTTGGCCATTTTTGATCAACAAGCTAGTCCATTGGAGGCTTACTAGGGACAGTGTGTTGTCTATGTATCCACACATGTATTTGAGTTTCCAATCAATACAATTCTAGCATGGATAATAATCGATTATCTTGAACAAAGAAATATAATAATAACTATTTTATTATTGCCTCGGGAAGGTAATAGATGCGATAGTATGATGAACTCCTTGCTCTTGCGCTTCAAAAGATTATCTCCTCAACACTCAATCATTCTCTTATAGATTTGGCATGGGTAGAAGAGATTGATTGGGTGGAAAGCAACTTGGGGAGGCTAGAGATCAAGTTTCTAATGGATGGATTCGAATATCTTGATCTCAACACAACAGTAGGTGGCTCTGTCTTAGAAAAAAAGGATATGGCAAGTGTATGTGTGTTCTGAGTGCTTCCTCTAAGAGTAAGAGGTGATGCATGGGTACATATAGGCATCTCCAAAAATCCAACCATTAAATCATTATTTCCAACTGAATGTAAACAAAGTGAATCTCGGTGGCATAAACTTGCACAGAATGTAACAACTTTTGTATTCTCAGTGAGACCGATATAGGAATCTTGGTGGTACCAATATGGGTGATCTAGGGTAGTTTCGAAATCTCGGGGAGATCGATTCCCAGACTCGGAATTTCCGATTCTTGAAAATGGCATACCAGAAACTTGGCCACTAATTTGGTGGCACCGAAAGGAATGTTGGTGGTACTGATGCTCTAGGGTTTGGCAAAGGTTGTGTCTTGTGGAAAATCTGTATGGCCCAATGGGAATACTTGGTGGCACCGATTTTGCTGTATAGGATTTGGACAGAGAACTTTTCTGGGATAATGGATGAGTATTTTTGGTGGCTATCTCTAAGCAGTTGAGCAACCAATTCATCATAGATACCTCACCGCCTTTTAATAGTATTAGCTTTCCTATGGACTCAAATGTGATTTATCACAAATATAAATTGTATAGTCTTATAGCTTGAAGCTTGGCCAATCCTATTCCTTTCCTTCCTTGGAGCTTCTCCACACAATCCTTAGCCAGTCCTCTCTGTGGACTACGCATGAAATATACTAGGTAATAGTGTTAGTATAAGAGACAATGTATGTTGTCATGAATTATCAAAACCACGAAGGGAACATATGTGATTTCAAATGTTCAATGAGAATGACATGTTTGAGAATCCATTTATACACTTAATAAAGATGAGAATGACATGCTTGAGAATATATTTTCTGCAATTGATGTTTTTCACAAGCTTGGGGATGCTATGCTTAATAAAGATGATCTTTTTAGTCCCCTCACTTTGAATGATCGAATTGATTATGATGATTATTGTGATGATACTTATGTTATAAAAAGTAGTGATGATTGTTATTATAAAACTTCTCATAATTATGAATACCCTTTTTCTAAAAAATACTCATTTAATGTGGAAACAATTTATAGTATTCGAGTCTCCTATGATACACCCACTATTATGTATGAGCAGTTTGCTTGTGGGGAGATTAATAAATTTTATATGCTTGTGGACCATGAAAAGAATGCATTATGTGATATTTATATTGTGGAATTCCTTCTTGATGCTACTGGAAATTATTATCAGGGAGCAATATATGCTTGTAGGAATTACAATAATATCAAGTTTCCTCCCTATGTGTTGACAATCTTGAAGTTATGCTTGTTCTGCCTTCCTATCCTAGTTGATTCTTGCTCCCATAAACTATTTTCTCACAAAATCTCAATGCATAGGAAGTGGGTTAGGCTTAAATATGTTTTCATATGCTTTATGATGCTCACATTGGGTTTCAATTCTTTACTTTTATGTGAGCATCATTGAAATCATCATGCCTAGCTAAAATGTTTTGAAGAAAATCGCTTGTTGGGAGACAACCCAACACTTTTCCTTTTAGCTTTTATGTGTTCACATTATGAAGCTACTGTAATAATCATGTTTTGTGTCTTTTATTTTAATAAAGTGCCACGTAAATCCTTTGGGATAGTGTGGATACTTGTTAGTATGATTCCGTGCAAAAACACAAACTTTTACATCTAGTGAAGAATATCTCAGATTTGACTGGAGAGTAAAATAATTCTGACAGTTTTATAAAGTTTTATATACCAATTATGATGAGAACAAATTTGCTACTTATGATGATTATTGTGATGGTACTTATGTTATACAAAGTTGTGATGATTATTTTTTTAAAACTTCTAATAATTATGAATATTTTTTTCTGAACATTACTCGTTTAATGTGGAAACAATTTATAGTATTCGAGTCTCCTATGATACTCCCACTATTTTGTATGAGAAGTTTGCTTGTGGGGAGAGTAATAAATTTTCTATGCTTGTGGGTCATGAAAAGAATGATTTATGTGATAGTTATATTGTGGAATTCCTTCATGATGGTTCTAGAAATTATTATGAGGGAGCAACATATGCTTGTAGGAATTGCAATAATATCAAGTTTCCTCCCTATGTGTCGAAAATGTTGAAGTTATGCTTGTTTTGCCTTCCTATGCTAGTTGATTTTTGCTCCCATAAACTATTTGCTCAAAAAATCTCTATGCATAGGATGTGGATTAGGCTTAAATGTGCTTTTCATATGCTTCATGATGTTCACATTGTGTTTCAATTTTTTACTTTTATGTGAGCACCATTGAAATCATCATGCCTAGCTAAAAGGTTGTAAAGAAAAGCGCTTGCTGAGAGAATTTGCCATCTCCTTGATCTTTGCCATGTGTTGGTAGATGGCAAAGAAACTCTTTGTCGTCAACTGCCAAAAATCTGATGGCAAAGAACGCGCTTTTGGGAAAGATACAAGTTGTCATCAGTGTGTTCTTTGCTATCCGTCCACATACGACAAGGATGCGCCAGGCAGAAGGCAAAGAGACCACGCCGGCTCCAGTGCGCTGTGGACGGCATGGTTGCCTTTAGCTGCATCTTTGCCATCAGCCACCCTCTCTTTTCCATCCGTCTTCCCCTCTTTGTCGTCTGCTGGCAGACGACAAAGAGGATTGTCGGATTTCGGGGTCCGCAAAACCCTATGAATTCAAACACAGGGGCGTGTATGGCGATCTCTCCCAACTTAGCTGTGAAGCGTAAAACCCTACTTCTGCTTTTGGTGGGGGTAACACAGAACACAATAGTTTACGCAGGTTCGGGCCGCTACGAAGCGTAAAACCTACTCCTGCTTTTGGTGGATTGGCTCTCACGGAGGTTGGTGGATGAATTAATACAGTGCTCTCGATCCTCTGGAGGACAAGTGACTTGGTGTGTCGCCCTTCGATTGGAATAAACTCTCTTTGGTCCATATCCACCCACTCTCTCAAGTATCCTACTCTCTCTATTTATAGTGGAGGCCCAGGCCCTCTTCCCTTATTGTTGGAGGGAAGGGATCCCACAACGGCCAGTTTCGATGGGGGACAAGGGAACATGCTTCCCCTGTCAAAAGTGGTCTACGCCTGCAAAGAAGCTGCCAGCGTTGCAGAGGTGGGCGTAGGGATGACGTCTGTCCTGCCGGCGAGTGGCCCTGGTATTGTTGCAATGGAAGGGAAACTTTGAAAGATGCCTTTGGAGCCCTGGTACGCTCCCACCTCCTTTGTACAGAAGTGGAAACTGTCCCGTCCTGCCATCTACTGCTGACCTGTCCTTCCCTGGCATCACCCTTGTGTAATGCCCCAAGTGTAACATTGCCATATTTGGAACCTTGTCATGTGTGGGTCCATGATGTCATTGCTATGTGAGCTATATTCCATGTGTTATTTCATGTGTTCATGCCTTGTCTTCCCTTTGCATCATGTATCCATATCATTCATGCCATCCTTGTGTGTTGTTGTGTTGGTCCTTATGTGTGTGGTGTGATGACTGCAAGTGGTGTGTAGTGATGTGCAAAGGGTGGCTTCCAACTTTTGTCTATTTATCCCAAGCTAGGTTTGAACTACACCTCTCCTTCTTCTTTTTCTTAAGATTTTGTTTTACCTGCTCCTTTTCTGGTTTAGAAATGTTGGCCTTTTAGTGCTTATTTTTGTAAGTGTGGAGATGTGAAAGAGGGGTTTGGAAAACCTTATTTCTTTGTGTTAAAACTTCTAAAACAGATTTGATAAATCTGTTTGGTGATTATTTTAGTTGCTCAATAATTCCCATTTTCATTTTTATTAAATGTGGCATAATTCACTTATGTCAGGGGACATTTTTGTTTTATTTTTGGGCCAACTGATTTTGCCTTGTGCATTTTATTGTTTCTGTTTTGTTTTAAATAGGAATTCCCACGTGGATCCTTTCTGTTATCTAGCGCCAGCCGAGTGGACCTTCTCCCCTCGCTGATCCAGATCCTTATTCTCACGCGCGTAGCCCACTCCCTGTTCCTCTCCTGTTAACGCCGTCTTCCTCCTCGTGCCTGCTTTTCGTTAGACATTCAGAGAGAGAGGGAGCGAGACGGAGGGCCGACGCCATGGCTCACGGACGTCGAGGCGGCCCCCCTCGACCCCTATATAACCCTCGGTGTGCGTGCCCTATTCTATTGTTCCTCCTAGCCGCCGCCACCTCCTTCTTCTTCCTCCTCCCTCTCCCTGGCGTCGAATAGAAGGCGGCCGAGCTCCTCCTCCGCCATGGACGATCCCTGTTGAGGTCGCCGCCGTCGATGCCGTCCCTGTTCTTCCTCTCCGAGCGATCCAAGAGCACGCGGAGTACCAAGAGACTTCGTTCCCGCAGCTAGGAGACGCCGATCGCCTCTGCTTCCATGACTTCGATGATGACCCCCTTCTGCTCCGACGACTTCTTCCGCATCGGCTGCTTCCTCGTCGACCCCTTCTTCCTCTCCGTCAATCGCATCCTCCTCGACCAATGGGTGAGCAACCGGTCTCCTTCCCGTTCCCCTGTCAGTAGATCTTGCATAGGGTCGTAGTTTCGGGCCATAGTTCCTCTGTTTCGCTGGCACCGCCGTGCTTGTGGAGCTGTGCCTGCAGTACGCTTCTCGTCGTGTTAGGGGGTGAAATGGGTTCGCCTTCAGTCCCTCTTCCTCGCCGTGAGAGGCCGCAGATCAATTTGTAACGTAGCGCCGGCGGTAACCCTCCCTTGATCCGGTCACCGTCGCGTGGTAGGAGAAGCAGGGGGTATTCCCAAGAGAGTTACTACCCCTTCTCTAGTAAGCATCGATCGAATAGCGTAGTGGCATTAGGGTGTTTTGGGCAGCAGTAGGTCGTGGGTTCGATCCTAGTGGCGCCCCCTTTTTGTTTATTTGGTTCTGTGGCACAGTAGCCCGACAGGGGAAACACACCCTGTTTCCTTCCCCTCTCTGTCGAGCCCAGAGGTGGTAGTGTAGTGGTTGTAGGTGTGTGCTGTCAACAGCAGGTCTTGGGTTCGAACCAGACCTCCCTTTTATATTTTTTGCACTAGTTTTGGCTGTGTAGTCACTTGGCATGCCTTGGGCAGCAAGTTTATTTTTGGTTCATCAGAAATCAGTAGATTTTCATCTTTATTATTTTTAGGTAGCATGTGTAGGTGAGTGTTCATGTGTTGATGTAGATTTGAGGAATGTGTGTGTGTGTATCCATGTGGGTGCATGTGTGTGAGTGTAGTGAGGTGCATGTGTGTGTATGACACACACATGACCAAGGCATGGTTTTGCCTTAGTGTGCATGGGGAGTTCATTTGAACCCCTAGCATGTGTGAGTGTGTGTTAGTGGTAGCTTTTGTGACTGTATGTATGTGTGTGTATTAGAACTAGCATGCGTAGGTGCTAGTGTGTGCTTTCTAGGATGTATGTGAGTGTGTGTGGTGATGTTCTATGGCACACATACATGAGGCCTAACCCTCATGTTCACCATTGGAGTTGTGGGTGTGAGCAAGTGCATGTGTAGGTGATGAAATAGTGGTACCACATGTGATATGGCACTATTTGAGACTATATGATGTTATGTTGTTTTTCCTTTCAACTTTGTGCCTACATGTTGCATGCAAGTACCTAGGTATTATATATGTTTTTGGGGTAGAATCATCCCAGGAATCCACCGGTGGAGTCAGATTTCACTTTGGGGCAGTTTCTGGAAAAGTCCGAGAAACTGCTGTTATTTTCTTCCCTTGTTGTTGTGGTTGCAAAATCTTATGTGTTGAGAATCAGCCCTTGCAATCAACTAGAGAGTTGGAGCTTTTGTGTTTGTCTAGCTCTCTGTTAAATTTCATGCACTTTCACTTCCTGTAGATATTATTTTGGAGGCTTTCAAAATGCTTCAGAGCATACGCAGCTGGTGAAAATCGGAGATTTTCACTAAGTCCCTGAAATCTGTTATTTTTGTCCAAGTTAGAACTTGTAGATCTTCCTGTGTGTGACTCCTTTGTATTATATTTTTCCTCAGCTTGTAGCGCTTTTGAATAGATTTTGCCACATATCTTGTTTGGCACATTTGGGTGGCTGTAGGTACTTTGCATGTTGCTCACAAACTGCTATGATGCTGTTTAGGACAGAATGCATGTTTTAGTTGTTTTGAAGCTTGTGATAGTATTGTTGGTGGTGTGGTGAGTTTCTTTGCACCACCCCACCTATATTTGTTTGTTTGATCATGTGGAAACCTGGGAATACCATAAGTGTGCCATTGGAGTGTGCTTGTGGTGGATTTGATCCGTAGGACTCCATATCTTGTTTCGTTGTTTCCGGTTGATCCGTTGCTCCGTTCTCAGCGTTCTTTATATGTTTTTTCATTGTTTTCTCATGATGCACCTATTCATGTCATATTTATGCATGTCAAGATAATTTAGTGTGAAGTTCTGTCCAGAAGTTTATCTTCTCTTCTCATGCATATGCAAGTGACCATAATAGAGATGCATGCTTCATTCTCTTCTCATGCAGCATGTGATTGTTGCATCATGTTGTGTTGGTGTTCATTGGCTGTTATTTTTATCTTGGGTAGCACCGGGATCGGAGAGCGAGTAGGTGGATTCGGGAGAGTACGTGCAGGACAAACAAGAGCAGTTCCAAGCTAAAGACATCAAAGGCAAGATGACCGTGACCTTGATACCATATCTAGCTTTGTTATGCTTAGAATCACGTTTCCTTCGATATATGCTCGATGCCTACCACTTGATATAAATTACCTCGTGATATTTCCATGAACCCCAAACACTTTCCCCTCCTAGCTAATGTTGTTTGGCTAAGTAGGCATCCTCAACTTCTAATGATAGCTTTGCTAGTTGTAGGTGCAAGTTGTCTCATGTGATAACATGAGTATTTGATATCATTATGATTAAACTGCTATTTAATTAATGCACCTATATACTTGGTAAATGATGGATGGCCTAGCCTTTTGTTGGGTGATTTGTTCCGTTATTGCCGCCTTAGTTTCCGGCAACAGGTGTTTGATTCCATAACTAATCGCTCCTAACAGTTCGGGGTTGTTATGGGGACCCCCTTGATAAATCGTGTACTGCTAAGACTTGTCCAACAGGACCCAACATTGGTTTTAAGTTGCTAATCACCTAATAATAATTTGCATAGGGAATAACTACCCCGAGGAATTAATCAACAACCTGGTCCAGTGCTCCTCACGAGTGTTGGCCCAAACTAGAGTCGTGTGCGGGGCCAACCCGGGGCAACTCGACAGATGTCTATCAGGCCACTGTACGCTGTGCTCATCCGTCGTGTCCTGAGACTGAGATACACGGCTCTTATCGGGGTCGTCGACACGACAGGAGGTCCTGCTAGTCTTGTCTTACCTTAGCGATATATCTTGCGTATAGGAATCCCGGTGAAGCTTTGGTTCTCCCCAGAGTTGAGGTTTTCCTCTAAGAAATTCGACGAGATCACGAGATTCGTGATAGAGGATTACTTTGCGGCCCGTGACCGTTTGTGATGGACTAGTTGGAGCACCCCTGCATGGTTTAATCTTTCGGAAAGCCGTGCCCGCGGTTATGTGGCAACATGGATTATTTGTTAACATCCGGTTATAGATAACTTGAAGTAACTCTAATAAAACTGCCAACCGTGTGCGTAACCGTGACAGTCCCCTTCGAAGACCTCTCTTCAATCAGAAACATGGTGGGGTTATGCTTGACGTAAGTAGGTGTTCAGGATCACTTAGTGATCACCTAGTCTTCGACCGCTCGCGTAGACCACCACATCTATAACTTTGATCTTCGTAAGTTAGCCACCATAAATGCTTAGGAAGCTGCAACCTAAACACTGAACCTTCCTCACCTAATAACTTGACTAGTTTCGGTACTAAGATCATCGATTGCTGAGTCCCCGTGGCTCACAAATTACTTCAACACCCCAACAGGTACAGGTACGTCTGACACAACTGATCCAGATGGCATGCAGCTGGCATGGCAGTACGATGAGGAGAACGGTCGCCTGTACGTGAACTATCCAAAAGACTGAGGCCGTGGTCGTGATCGTGGGCAAGCATTCGGGATAGCATAGCCTTTTCCATGTGTTATGTAGTCTGTAGAGAAACTACCTTGTCTGAATAAATGTGTGGATGTAACTCTAATATTATCTATATGAGATGGAAAATGAATGCCCTATTTGTCAATCTTAAATTATGTATGTGCTATGTTTATCTCGCTTGCCAAATGCTTAGATGCGCTTCTTTCCCTATTGAGGCATCGCCCCGTAAATAGGAAAGGACCACATATTAGTCGTTACAAGTTGGTAATCAGAGCCTTACAACCATACGAGCCTTTGTGTGATTGTACTTGGCCGAGTCGAGTCTAGTAAAATGTTTTGAGTCTTAGTTATATCGGAGAGTAGGTTTCTTTTTTATCCTCTTCCATGCTCTGGTGAGGTTCTCGACTTAGGAAATCTTAATTCTACTCCTCTTCTCTCTCAAAAAAAAATTAGGATCACGCGGGTATTTTGAAATCTATATGATATCGATGTGACGGAGTTCTGTCTTGGTGCCTCCTGTCTGCCTTGATTTCTTCCGGGGAGTTGAGCTCCATGGGATTATAGTGCACATCGCCATCATTCAGATTTCTGACTATCTTAGAACGAAGGATGTTCATAATTGCTTCAATACTGGTAGTGGCGAGATAACCCCGATGTCCCCAGTACTGGTGCAGATTGTTCGGGAGTACTGCCATACTTTGTATCGTTGTGATCACGAGGGTCTGTAGTAGATGAAGGTCCGAGATTCTGGTTATGTGTTGACGGATGTGATACATTGGACGGGTTAGTATAGGAGTTGTGTGAAATATTACTCCTTGTATCCGTGTACCACATTGCATGACCAGATATTTCGGGAATTCATAGGTGGGATATCAAGTAGTGACTTATAGGACAATCTTCCTGCAAATGCATGATGTGAGGTTGGGATTCGACATTGAGTGGGTATGTTTGTTCTCGGTCGTCTTACAACGGTTCTCGTTGTGTCTTATAGAGTCCTTGTAGCTTGCTACGACTCAGGGATGCTTCGTAAGTAGTGTGCACTACCTTGCACAGGATGGCTACTGTAAATTCGAGCCCGTGCGATCTTATCCACGAAGATATCGGATGAAATCTCGATCATACGTTTGTTCCGAGCAGTTCTAGCTCATACTTGTTTGCAAGTGGTCTTAATCAGAATTTTTTCGTCAGTCACTTTGAAGAAGCATTCTTACTATTTTGAGTGCAATTGCTAATATTCCTATTCAGATATTCCTGCCTTTCTGATTCAGCTTTACCTTCAATTTTATTCTGTGGGCTAATGTGTTGTCCGTCTTCAGGATGGCTCCACCAACTTGTCAAAATCCAGGTCGTGAGGGTGTTGAGATGACACCACCACCCCCTCCACCACCTCCTCGGTCGCCGCCTCCTCCTGCAGAGGCATGGCAAGCGGTGATGGCTGCTACAAATGCAAACACTCAGATGCTAATCCAGTTGTTGCAAGAGATGACTAATCAGCATCAAGGCAACTTGAACCATGGTGGTAATCAGTTTACTAATCTGAGTCAATGCCTGTCAAATCAGCCGAAGACCTTCACGTCGTGTGATCAGCCGTTTGACGGTGAGGATTGGATTCAGGACATGAACAAGCACTTTGATTGCAGCAATGTCCGTCCAGAGGATTTTGTCAATTTTGCAACATTCGAGCTGAAGGGGCAAGCATCGATCTGGTGGCAGTAGTTCAAGGATTCCAAGGGTGCCAGACTGATCACTTGGGATGAGTTCTGCAAAGACTTCAGGTCCCACTATATCCCATCTAGCTTTGTGGAGGAGATGCGTGAGAAGTTCAGGCGCTTGCAGGTGGTAACTTCGTGTACAAGTACAACGTCGAGTTACACGAGTTAGCCCACTATACCTTGCAGGACATTCCAGATCACAAGAGTAAGATCTATCAGTTCAGAGGTGGTCTGAAAGAGGATTTGGCTCTGCACGATCCCGAGGAGTTCGATAAGTTCTACAACTTGGCTCTCAGGGCTGAGGTAGCTTTTCTCAGGGTGGTGAATTCGAATAAGCGTTTCAGAGATTCGAGCTCGTCTTCCTCAACTTAGGTGGTTCACAAGCAACAGAAATATTGGGTGTCTCCTCCTCCTCCTCGGCACACGCAACAGCTCAAGCAATCAGGTGGCCGTGGTTCTTCCCAACCACCCAACCCAGCTTTCCAGCAGAGGTTTTAGCACCAGAAGCAAGCGACTCCTCAGACACAGTACCGTCAGCCGGCATATGTTACTTGTCACAAGTGTGGGCAGAAAGGTCACTATGCCAACAAGTGCACTTCTCAGCTGCCTCTTTCGCCTCCTCCTCCAGGCAAACCTCCAAGCAAAGCTATATTGAAGTTCAACCCCAGGTCTGCTAGAGTCAATATGGTGAATGCAACTGAAGCAGAGGACTCGTCAGATGTGATTATGGGTAACCTCCTCGTTAATGATATTCCTGCCAAGGTTTTATTTGACTCTGGTGTATCGCATTGCTTCATGTCCCGCCAATTCTTTGCAAAGCATGATTTGTTTGTGAAGATTTGCTTAAGCCGGTCTCAGTACTTTCTCATGGGAGATTGATGAATTCCAATTGTTTGGTTCCGGATGTCACTGTCAAGATGGGTAAATATGCTTTTCTGGAGTCTCCTATTGTCCTTGGCAATTCTGATATTGATTTTATCCTTGGTATGGACTGGTTGGCTATGAACAAGGCATCTATTGATTGTGAAGCGAAAGAAGTGAAGCTAACTCACTCTGCGAGGACGTGATTATCTTCGTGGCGCGCGATGACACAATCCGTCTATTTTCCTTGAATGAAGAGGGTGAGATTTCTCAGATTTCACAAGTCCCAGTGGTCTGCGAATATGAAGATGTGTTTCCAGAAGAACTGCCAGGAATGCCCCCGCACCGAGAAGTTGAGTTCGTTATTCAGCTTGAACCGGGTACTGAGCCTGTGTGCAAACGGCCGTACAAATTGGGTCCAGAAGAGCTGAAGGAACTGAAGAGACAACTCGATGAGCAGGAGCGTCTGGGTTTGATCAGACCAAGCTCTTCTCCATGGGGATGTGGAGTGCTTTTTGTCAAGAAGAAGGATGGCACAGACCGATTGTGTGTCGATTACCGTCCATTGAACAACAAGACAATCAGAAACAAGTATCCACTTCCTAACATTAATGAGTTGTTCGAGCAATTGGAAGGGGCTAAGGTCTTCTCCAAGCTCGATCTCAGGATGGGTTATCACCAAATTCGCATTCGTGAAGAGGATATTCCAAAGACTGCTTTCAGGACAAGCTTTGGCTCCTATGAGTATACAGTGATGTCTTTTGGTCTGGCAAATGCTCCACTCACATTCTGTCGAATGATGAATTATATCTTCTCCCCATTCAAGAATGAATTTGTCTTCCCGTATCTCGATGATATTCTGGTATTTTCGGAAACTGAGGAAGAGCATGAAGAACATCTTAGGCTGGTGCCTGATAAGCTGAGAGAGCATAAGTTCTATGCTAAGTTTTCCAAATGTGAGTTCTGGTTGAAAGAAGTTGTCTACCTTGGGCACATCATCTCTGCCGAGGGCATCAAAGTTGATCCGTCGAAGGTGCAGGCCATTGTTGAGTGGGAGCCTCCGCAAAATGTGAAGCAGCTTCAAAGCTTTTTCTGGCTTGCAAGCTATTGTAGAAGATTCGTTGAGAACTTCCCCAAGACTGCTAAGCCTCGCTCAAGTCTTCATCAGAAGGGTGTGAAGTATGTCTGGTCTCCAGAGTGTCAGTTGGCTTTCGACACACTCAAACATAAGCTCACCTCCACTCCAGTCTTGGTTCCTCCTGATGACTCCAAACCTTACCAAGTGTTCTATGACGCCTCTCTTCAAGGTTTTGGTGCTGTGTTGATGCAAGACAAGAAAGTGGTAGCTTATACCTCGAGGCAGTTGAAGCCAAGTAAGAAGAATTACCCTGTTCAAGATCTTGAGTTTGTGGTAGTGGTACATGCTCTGATGACTTGGAGACACCTCTTGTTGGAGCGAAAGGTTGAAGTGTTCACCGATCACAAGAGTCTCAAGTACATCTTCACCCATCCTAACCTCAATCTTCGACAAACTCGTTGGGTGGAAATGCTCCAAGATTTTAATCCGAGCATGGAGTACACTCCAGGCAAAGCTAATGTCGTGGCAGATGCTTTGAGCAGGAAGGATTACTGCAACAGTCTCATTCTGAAGCCTCTCCAGCCTGACCTTTGTGAATCTTTCAAAAAGCTCAACCTTCAGTTAGTACCTCAGGGATTTCTTGCAAATCTTCAGATCTCTCCTACCTTGGAAGACTAGGTCCGAGCAGCGCAACTTCTTGATGCAATGGTGAAGAAAGTTAAGATTGGCTCGGCAAAGGGAGTTCACAAATATAAGTGCTTTAGTGTTGATGCCAGAGACACATTATTCTTTGAGGATCGTCTTGTCGTTCCGAAAGGTGATCTGAGAAAGGTTATCATGGAAGAAGCTCATAACTCTCTTCTCTCAATACATCCAGGAAGTTCCAAGATGTATCAGGACTTAAAACAGACCTTCTGGTGGACTCGCATGAAGCGTGAAATTGATCAGTTCGTAAATGAATGTGATGTATGTCGAACGGTGAAAGCAGAGCATCAACATCCAATAGGTCTTTTGCATTCCTTGCCCATTCCCGAGTGGAAGTTCGACCATATTGAGATGGATTTCGTCACCGGGTTTCCGAAGTCCAAGAAGGGTAACGATGCCATCTTCATCGTCATCGACAAGTTGAGCAAAGTAGCTCATTTTCTTCCAGTCAACGAATCCATCTCGGCAGCTTAGCTTGCAGAGTTGTACACTTTGAGGATAGTATCTTTGCACGGCGTGCCTATGTTGATTTCTTCGGATCATGGAAGTATCTTCACTTCCAAGTTCTGGGACTCCTTTCAGTATGCGATGGGTACGAAGATACGGTTCAGCATAGCTTTTCATCCTCAGACTAGTGGGCAAGTGGAGAGAGTCAATCAGGTCCTTGAGGATATGCTAAGAGCCTGTGTCATTTCTTGTGGCATGAAGTGGGAAGACTGCCTACCATTCGCTGAGTTCTCATATAACAACAGTTATCCAACTAGTTCAGGCAAAGCCCCATTTGAGATTCTCTATGGGAGGAAGTGTCGTACCCCGCTCAACTGGTCCGAGACCGGCGAGCATCAGATTCTTGGGAATGACTTGATCGAAGAACCTGAAGAAATTTGTCAGGTCATTCTAGATAATCTCAGAGCAGCGCAGTCCCGTCAGAAGAGCTATTATGATAGTAAGCACCGTGACATGTCTTATGAGCTCGATGACTTCTTATATCTCAAAGTGTCTCCTATGAAGGGCACACATCGTTTTGGCATCAAAGGCAAGCTTGCTCCTCGTTTCGTTGGTCCTTTCAGAGTTGTTTGCAAGAGAGGCGACCTTGCGTATCAACTTGAGCTCCCTTCAAACTTTGCAAATGTGCATGACGTGTTCCATGTCTCTCAGCTCCGGAGATGCTTCAAGACTCGCCGAGCGCACAGTTGATCTTCAAGATATCGAACTTCACCCCGACCTATCCTATCGTGAGCATCTAGTTGTAGTTATCGAGACGACTGAGCGCAAGACCCGCAACAAGTCAATCAAGTTTCTCAAGGTGTAGTGGTCACATCATTCCGATAAAGAGGCCACTTGGGAACGCGAGGATCACCTCTGTTCCGAATTTCCAGAGTTCTTTCAGTCCGAGATCTCAGGACGAGATATTCTTGTAGTGTGGGAGAGTTTGTAATACCCCAAGTGTAAAATTGCCATATTTGGAACCTTGTCATGTGGGGGTCCATGATGTCATTGCTATGTGAGCTATATTCCATGTGTTATTTCATGTGTTCATGCCTTGTCTTCCCTTTGCATCATGCATCCATATCATTCATGCCATCCTTGTGTGTTGTTGTGCTGGTCCTTATGTGTGTGGTGTGATGACTGCAAGTTGTGTGTAGTGATGTGCAAAGGGTGGCTTCCAACTTTATCTATTTATCCCAAGCTAGGTTTCAACTAAACCTCTCCTTCTTCTTTTTCTTAAGCTATTGTTTTACTTGCTCCTTTTTTCTGGTTTAGAAATGTTAGCCTTTTAGTGTTTATTTTTGTAAGTGTGGAGATGTGAAAGAGGGGTTTGGAAAGCCTTATTTCTTTGTGTTAAAACTTCTAAAACAGATTTGATAAATTTGTTTGGTGATCATTTTAGTTGCTCAATAATTCCCCTTTTCATTTTTATTAAATGTGGCATAATTCACTTATGTCAGATGACATTTTTGTTTTATTTTTTGGCCAACTGATTTTTCCTTGTGCATTTTATTGTTTCTGTTTTGTTTTAAATAGGAATTCCCATGGGGATCCTTTCTGTTATCTGGCGCCAGCCGAGTGGGCCTTCTCCCCTCGCTGGCCCAGCTCCTCATTCTCTCGCGCGTAGCCCACTCCCCGTTCATCTCCTGTTGACGCCGTCTTCCTCCTCGTGCCTGCTTTCCGTCAGACATTCAGAGAGAGAGCGAGACAGAGGGCCGACGCCGTGGCTCATGGACGTCGGGGCGGCCCCCCTCGACCCCTATTTAACCCTCGGTGTGCGTGTCCTGTTCAAGGGTTCCTCCTAGCCGCCGCCACCTCCTTCTTCTTCCTCCTCCCTCTCCCTGGCGTCGAACAGAAGGCGACCGAGCTCCTCCTCCAACATGGCCGACCCCTGTTGAGGTCGCCACCGTCGATGTCATCCCTCTTCTTCCTCAACGAGCGATCCAAGAGCACGTTGAGTACCAGGGGAGTCTGTTCCCGTAGCTAGGAGACGACGATCGCCTCTGCTTCCACGACTTCGGCGATGACCCCCTTCAGCTCCGACGACTTCTTCCGCAACAGCTGCTTCCTCTTCGACCCCTTCTTCCTTTCCGTCAAGCGCGTCCTCGTCGACTAGTGGGTAAGCAGCCGGTCTCCTTCCCGTTCCCCTGTCAGTAGATCTCGCATAGGGCCATAGTTCCTCTTTGTCGCCGGCGCCGCCGTGCTCGTGGAGCCGTAGCTGCAGTGCTCTTCTCATCGTGTTAGGGGGGTGAAATGAGTTCGCCGTGAGTCCCTCTTCCTCCCTACGAGTGGCCGTAGATCAATTTGTAACGTAGCGCCGGCAGTGACCCTCCCATGTTCCGGTCGCCGTCACGTGGTAGGAGAAGTAGGGGGTATTCCTAAGAGAGTTACTACCCCTTCTCTAGTAAGCATCGATCGAATAGTGTAGTGGCAGTAGGGTGTTTTGGGCAGCAGTAGGTCGTGGGTTCGATCCCAGTGGCGCCCCCCTTTTGTTTATTTGGTTTTGTTGAATAGTAGCCTGACAGGGGAAACACACCTTGTTTCCTTCCCCTCTTTGTCGAGCCCAGAGGTGGTAGTGCAGTGGTTGTAGGTGTGTGCTCTGAACAACATGTCTTGGGTTCGAACCAGACCCCCCCCCCCCTTTTATATTTTTTGCACTGGTTTTGGCTGTGTACCCACTTGGCATGCCTTGGGCAGCAAGTTGATTTCTGTCTCATCACAAATCAGTAGATTTTCGTCTTTATTATTTTTAGCTAGCATGTGTAGGTGAGTGTTCATGTGTTCATCTAGATTTGAGGAATGTGTGTGTATGTATCCATGTGGGTGCATGTGTGTGAGTGTAGTGAGGTCCATGTGTGTGTATGACACACACATGACCAAGGCATGTTTTTTCCCTTAGTTTGCATCGGGAGTTCATTTGAACCCCTAGCATGTGTGAGTGTGTGTTAGTGGTAGCTTGTGTGAGTGTATGTATGTGTGTGTATTAGAACTAGCATGTGTAGGTGCTAGTGTTTGCTTGCTTGGTTGTATGTGAGTGTGTGTGGTGTTGTGCTACGGAACACATCCATGAGGTCTAACCCTCATGTTCACCATTGGAGTTGTGGGTGTGAGCAAGTGCATGTGTAGGTCATGAAATATTGGTACCACATGTGATATGGCACTATTTGAGACTATATGATGCTATGCTGTTTTTCCTTTCACCTTTGTGCCTACATGTTGCATGCAAGTACCTTGGTATTATATATGTTTTTGGGGTAGAGTCATCCCAGGAATCCAGTGGTGGAGTCAGATTTCACTTTGAGGCACTTTCTGGAAATGTCATTTTTGTGTCTTGATGCTATGTTTAGAACTTGGTTCCATGTGGTGTGATGGGCCCATGGGGATGAATCCTTGATGTGGCAGTAGTGATTGAACCCCTGTACAACATGGTAGTTTTGTTTTATGCTTAGGAGTTTGTACGTGCAAGTTGTGCCTTGTCAAATTTTCACTAAGTCTTAGAAACTGCTGTTATTTTCTTCCCTTGTTGTTGTGGTTCCAAAAGCGCATGTGTTGGGAATCAGCCCTTGCAATCAACTAGAGAGTTGGAGATTTTGTGTTTGTCTAGCTCTCTGTTAAATTTCATGCACTTTCACTTCCTGTAGATATTATTTTGGAGGCTGCCAAAATGCTTCAGAGCATAAGCAGCTGGTCAAAATCTGAGATTTTCACCAAGTCCATGAAATCTATTATTTCTGTCCAAGTTAGCACGTGTAGATCTTCTTGTGTGTGATTCCTTAATATTATATTTTTGCTGAGTCTTGTAGAGCTTTTGAATAGCTTTTCCCACATTTCTTGTTTGGCACATTTGGGTGGTTGTAGGTACTTTGCATGTTGCTCACAAACTGCTATGATGCTGTTTAGGACAAAATCCATGTTTTAGTTGTTTTGAAGCTTGTGGTAGTATTGTTGGTGGTGTGGTGAGTTTATGTGGACCACCCCACCTATATTTGTTTGTTTGATCATGTGGCAACCTGGGAATACCAGAAGTGTGTCATTGGAGTGTGCTTGTGGTGGATTTGATCCATAGGACTCCATATCTTGTTTCGTAGTTTCCGGTTGATCCGTAGCTCCGTTCTCAACGTTCTTTATATGAGTTTGCATCATTTTCTCGTGGTGCACTTGTTCATGTCATCTTTATGCATGTCAAGATAGTTTAGTGTGAAGTTCTGTCCAGAAGTTTATCTTCTCTTCCCATGCATACGCAAGTGACTAGAATAGAAATGCATGCTTCATACTCTTCTCATGCATCATGTGATTGTTGCATCATGTTGTGTTGGTGTTCATTGGCTGTTATTTTTATATTGGGTAGCACCAGGATCAGAAAGCGAGTACGTGGATTCGGGAGAGTACGTGCAGGACAAACAAGAGCAGTTCCAAGCTGAAGACATCACACGCAAGATGACCGTGACCTTGATACCATATCTAGCTTCGCTATGCTTAGAATCATGTTTCCTTTGATATATGCTCGCTGCCTACCACTTGATATAAATTTCCTCCTGATATTTCCATGAAGCCCAAACACTTTCCCCTCTTAGCTAATGTTGTTTGGCTAAGTAGGCATGCTCAGCTTCTAATGATAGCTTTGCTAGCTCCAGGTGCCAAGTTGTCTCATGTGATAACATGAGTATTTGATATCATTATGATTAAACTGCTGTTTAATTAATGCACCTATATACTTGGTAAATGATGGAAGGCCTAGCCTTTTGTTGGGTGATTTGTTCCGTTATTGCCGCCTTAGTTTCGGGCAACCGGTGTTTGATTCCATAAATGATCGCTCCTAACACGTTCGGGGTTGTTATGGGGACCCCCTTGATAAATCGTGTACTACTAAGACTTGTCCGGCAGGACCCAACATTGGTTTTTATTTGGTATTCACCTCATAATAATTTGCATAGGGAATAGTTACCCCGAGGAATTAATCAACAACCCGGGCCAGTGCTCCTCATGAGTGTTGGTCCAAACTAGAGTCGTGTGCGGGGCCAACCCGGGGCAACTCGGGAGATGTCTAGCAGGCCACTATACGTTGTGCTCATCCGTCGTATCCTGAGACTGAGATACGCGGCTCTTATCGGGGTCATTGACACGACGGGTGGTCCTGCTAGTCTTGTCTTACCTTAGCGATATATCTTGCGTATAGGAATCCCGGTGAAGCTTTGGTTCTCCCCAGAGTTGAGGTTTTCCTCTAATGAATCCGACGAGATGACGAGATTCCTGATAGAGGATTACTTTGCGGCCCGTGACCGTTTGTGATGGACTAGTTGGAGCACCCCTGTAGGGTTTAATCTGTCGGAAAGCCGTGCCTGCGGTTATGTGGCAACTTGGATTATTTGTTAACATCCGGTTATAGATAACTTGAACTAACTATAATAAAACTGCCAACCGTGTGCGTAACCGTGACTGTCCCCTTCGAAGACCTCTGTTCAATCGGGAACACGGTGGGGTTATGGTTGACGTAAGTAGGTGTTCAGGATCACTTAGTGATCACCTAGTATTCGACCGCTCACGTAGACCACCACATCTATAACTTTGATCTTCGTAAGTTTTCCACCATAAATGCTTAGGAAGCTGCAACCTAAACAGTGAACCTTCCTCACCTAATAACTTGACTAGTTTCGGTACCAAGATCATCGATTGCTGAGTCCCCGTGGCTCACAAATTACTTCAACACCCCAACAGGTACAGGTACGCCTGACACAGGTGATCCAGATGGCACGCAGCTGGCGTGGCAGTACGATGAGGAGAACGACCGCCCGTACGTGAACTATCCAGAAGACTGAGGTCGTGGTCGTGATCGTGGGCAAGCATTCGGGATAGCATAGCCTTTTCCTTGTGTTATGTAGTCCGTAGCGAAACTAACTTGTCTGAATAAATGTGTGGATGTAACTCTGATATTTTCTATGTGAGATGGAAAATGAATGCCCTTTTTTTCAATCTTAAATTATGTGTGTGCTATGTTTATCTCACTTGCGAAACGCTTAGATGCGCTTCTTTCCCTTTTGGGGCATCGCCCCCTAAATAGGAAAGGACCGCATCTTAGTCATTACACCTTGACTCCTGAGGCCCGGCCTTGCCTCAAAATATCTGCTGCTTTGGAGGTGTCCTGAGGAGGCCCCCTGCGGGTCTTGATGTCGCTCTTCCTCGCGAGGCTCGGCCGCTCGCGAGGGCCTTGTCCCGGGTGGTGCCGTTTCAGTTGATCTTGTGTTGATGAAGTGGGCCACCCCTGGGCCGTAGACAGGCAGGTTTGGGTACCCCATCCCAAGAACGCCGATAGTAGAATCCGGGCCCAAGGCGCGCCTGGGTTGGCTTCCCGACGAAGCCTTGAGGGCGGCCTGAAGCGTCGCTGGCCCCATTTGCCTGCGGGTCCGGCGACCCACATGACCCGTAGCTGCGCGGCGACGCTCTCGTTCCTCGAGGCGCCCGGGTGGTGCCAGGCCACGATGATGTGATCCCCAAGAGTCGCGCAGGCCATCATGTTCCTCATTCAATGGCACGGGTGTGTCATGACCACACCCAATGGCCCTCGCGGATGTGACCGGTCGGTGGGCAGGTGAGGCGAGTGGGTGGCAACGCTTCCGTCGGCCCACCTCACGGCCCTCTTGGATCGTGCGACGCCCACGCTCATGCGACGGTTGGTGGCCAGGGCTCGCCTATAAATTCGCCCACCCCCTTCTAGGGGGCAGCACAACCTTAAGCTTCTCCTCTACTTCATCTGTCTAACGCGAGAGAACCTCTTCTCTCCTTCGCAATTCGTCTTCATGGCATCCCCCGGAGACGGTTCGGGCCTGGGGGAAGCGCGCGGTGCCTCATGCACCTTCATCCGCCCCCGCATGCAGCGGCGGAGGGACCTCAGGGCCTACACGTGTCCGCCATCGTTGGGCTATGACTGATTAGTAAGTCCTTCATTGCATCTCTTATTCTTGTTGCTTCATCTCTTGTCCTGGGGTTGATCTTCCTTCTTCTTCAGCGCGCCCTCCTCCAAGAAGCCAAAGCTTGAAGAGCTTCAGGAGGATGCAGAGGGGCTGCGGGCCCGGCTTGCGAATATCGAAGCCACCCTCTAGGTTGGCGTCGCTACTGAAATAGGTCCAGCAGGCGGCCCACGCCGTCCTGGCTGCCAAGGGCGTGGCATCGAACGCCCGGATGATGGCGTACAAGGGCACCAAGCAGTTCGCCGGCATAGCTAGCCGGGGGATCGATGCGACGCGCTGATTTGTGGGGGATGCCCGGCGTGGCCCAACATGACGAGTGACGGGGGCTACGTCACGTTCTTCGAGAGGGTGGTGGAGATGCTAGAGGTCGGCGTCTCCCGCGTGGAGGAGGACAACGTGGATGATGCGCGCGAGCTTCTGTGCCTTGGCTTGACGCTTTTCTTCTCCAACCTGCGTCGCCTTGCTTCAGAGCTCGACCTTCGACGCTTCGTCGAGCCGGCTCCTACTGAGTCCCATCATCTCCTATGGGGCAAAGTCCGCCGTCACGTGGCTGCTCTGGTGGAGCGGTGCGCCCGGGTGCCTGTCTCCAGCGAGGAGGAGGACTCCAACACCGAGCCAGTGGCCGTCAAGGGCCCCGTCGGTGGTTCCTCCCCCTAGGTGTCCCCCATCTTCTTCTTACCTATTCTTTGGATGCCAGAAAAGACCCTGCCCCGTCGGGCATTAAGCTTTAGCTGTTATTACCTTCGCCGTTCTCCTTTTTCCTTTTTGCTCCTGAGCTGATGGCTTGCATGTTGGTGGTTGTTGCGGCAGGGCTACAAAGCTTAGGGCCTGTCGATGCACCTGCTGTGGCTTGATACGACGGGAGAAGCACGACCTTCTGGAGGTCTTATCCTCCCGAGGCACCTCTCGTGCTGCCGCGTGCTTGGGCGTTGGACTCGCTCCTCACTGCTGACAAATACTTAGGCCTTGCATCCCTTCATTAGTGCATATGTTTTTAATTCACCATTAGTTTGTTGTAAAGTGGGAGGGCCCCGGTCGGGGCCTGCGAGGTACTTAGCTCGTGGGTTTGTGTCGGTCCCTTGCGTAGTTCCTCCTCTGCAGTTCTTGTTTCGTAAGTGGGACGAGGTGAACACCGCTTCAGTACTCTATGTCGACAGGTCCTGGTCCCTCACATTTCCCTGCCGCCGTGAGACACAACCTGTTACCAAGGCGGCTCCTCACGGGGCAAAGACCCGACGCCGTGGAGGCCGAGTGGATTTGCGACTAGTAAGGCTCCTGAGGCGCACTGCTCAGGAACCCCCCTTGACACTCAAGCCGCTCTGCATCTTCATGCCCCGGCCCCGCACATCTCCCCACCGTCATTAGGCTCCTGCTTCACACAGCGGGGCCCCACCACTCCTGGCGCCCTCCGAGGCTCCTAGACGGCGCCAACAGTGGCGGGTGGCATTACGGCCGGTAAGGCTCCTGAGGCGCTCCCAGGAACCCCCTTTGTGGCGCCCGAGCAATTCCGCACTTTGTTCCTTTGGTCCTCGCCCTAGGGGCCCAGCTACCTCCCGAGACTCTTTGTGGTGGTATCAAGTTTTGGTCCGGACCCCCCGAGCAGGGCTTGACTACTGAAAACGTTTCCCCTAGGGTGGCAAGTCCTTGCTTTCATGCTCATTGATTCCTAGGGGCGGCGCGGAGCGGTTATCTCCAAACACGTCCTCCGGACGGGAGGTTTCGAAGCCAATGATATAATAAACACCAGAGAAACTTTTTGCCCCTTTTAATTTTTCAAACTTCGGGCATTGAGATTGGAAAAACCAACTTTTCAATCGGCCAGTTCAAACTCAACAGAATATAGTTAGAATCCAAGAAAAAGCTAGCAAGCGCCACGTCCAACATTAAGGCTGGCATAGTCATTGGCGGACTATATTGGTTTCCTGGCCAGCTGCGTGCATGGTCATTAGCGGACCATGCTGATTGCCTTCATCTTCTCCCGAGCGCGGAGTGTAGGGCTTCCACTAGGCATGGGATGGACCCCTCCGCATCGTCGGGGGGGCCCTGGGCGTATAGAGCCTCGGCTCGTTATTACGTGAGATTGTCACGGTGGGGGTGTATATGGGAGGTCGCGAGGACGCTTTGGCCTCGCGAGTGTCCATACCCCCGAGGCATTGGGGCCTGAGCTTCGGGAGTCATGGATGGACTGTGTTGATTTCCTCCATCTGTACCCAGCGCAGAGCATAGGTCTTCCACTAGGCGTGGGGTGGAACCATTCCCTGTCCTCGGGGGGCCCTAGGCGTATACAACCTCGGCTCGTTATTGCGTGTGAGTCTCATGGGATGAAGTAGGTTCCGGAAGGATTGAAGGATGATGCAGAGGTGCAACCGGTTTGATGCACGTCCTGCGTGCTCCTTCCCAGGAGGCCAATTAAGGGCTTTTCTATGACTCTACGTTGATAGGTCCCTGTCCCGCACATTTCCCGACCGCCGTTCCGTGGGACCGAGTGAACGGATGTAGCTATGGGGTCTGGCCCTGCCTCGCCTAACAATGACCGGATCATCGAGGACGGTGTCAAGGGCGGTAGGTGGCCTTGTGACTAGTAAGGTCCCTGAGGCGCGATGCTTAGGAGCCCCCCTCTAATGGTCGAGCGGCTCTACGTCGCTAGGATCCAGTCCCGCACATTTCTCGACTGTCGTTGCATGAGACCGGGTGAACGGATTTAGCTACTTGGTGAGGCCCTACCTCCCCCGATAACGATCGGATCACCAAGGCACTGTCGGGGGTGGCAGGTGGTCTTGCGACCGGTAAGCCCCCTTTTGACGTTCAAGCGGCTCTGCATCGCCAGGACCCGGTCCCGCACATTTTCCGACCGCCGCTGCTTGCGACCGAATGAACGATCTCAACTATGGGGTCAGGCCCTGCCAACCTTGATAACGACCGGATCACCGAGGATGATATCAAGAGCGGCAGGTAGCCTTGTGACCGGTAAGGCCCCTGAGGCGCGATGCACAGGACCCCCCTTGACGCTCGAGCGACTCTGATTTTATCTTGTCGATTGTGGTCCTGAGGAACCGTGGGGCTTCCCCAATCCCCGTGTTGGGGTGATGCGTAGCTTCCGGTGCCCCCGAGCGAGGAAGGTGTTGGGGAACGTCGCATGGGAAACAAAAATTTTCCTACGCGCACAAAGACCTATCATGGTGATGTCCATCTACGAGAGGGGATGAGTGATCTACGTACCCTTGTAGATCGTACAGCAGAAGCGTTAGTGAACGCGGTTGATGTAGTGGAACGTCCTCACGTCCCTCGATCCGCCCCGCGAACAATCCCGCGATGAGTCCCACGATCTAGTACCGAACGGACGGCACCTCCGCGTTCAGCACACGTACAGCTCGACGATGATCTCGGCCTTCTTGATCCAGCAAGAGAGACGGAGAGGTAGAAGAGTTCTCCGGCAGCGTGACGGCGCTCTGGAGGTTGGTGATGACCTTGTCTCAGCAGGGCTCCGCCCGAGCTCCGCAGAAACGCGATCTAGAGGAAAAACCGTGGAGGTATGTGGTCGGGCTGCCGTGGAAAAGTTGTCTCAAATCAGCCCTAAAACCTCCGTATATATAGGTGGGAGGGAGGGGAGGAGTCAGCCTCAAAACCTAAAGGTTTGGCCGAAATTGGAGGTGGAGGAGTCCTACTCCAATCCTACTTGGAGTAGGATTCCACCTTCCCACTTGGAAACTCTTTCCACCTTGTGTTTTTTCCTTCTCAAACCTTACGGGCCTTAGTGCGAACTCATTCCAGCCCACTAGGGGCTGGTTTATCTCTTACCATAGCCCATGAGACCCCTTGGGGCGTGACACCCCTCCCGATGGTCCCCGGCACCCCTCCCGGCACTCCCGGTACAATACCGATGAGCCCGAATCTTTTCCGGTGACCAAAACAGGACTTCCTATATATCAATCTTTACCTCCGGACCATTCCGCAGCTCCTCGTGACGTCCTGGATCTCATCCGGGACTCCGAACAACATTCGGCAACCAACCATATAACTCAAATACGCATAAAACAACGTCGAACCTTAAGTGTGCAGACCGTGCGGGTTCGAGAACTATGTAGACATGACCCGAGTGATTCCTCGGTCAATATCCAATAGCGGAGCCTGGATGCCCATATTGGATCCTACATATTCTCCGAAGATCTTATCGGTTGAACCTCAGTGTCAAGGATTCATATAATCCCGTATGTCATTCCCTTTGTCCTTCGGTATGTTACTTGCCCGAGATTCGATCGTCTGTATCCGCATATCTATTTCAATCTCGTTTACCGGCAAGTCTCTTTACTCGTTCCGTAATACAAGATCCCGCAACTTACACTAAGTCACATTGCTTGCAAGGCTTGTGTGTGATGTTGTATTACCGAGTGGGCCCCGAGATACCTCTCCGTCACACGGAGTGAGAAATCCCAGTCTCGATCCATACTAACTCAACTAACACCTTCGGAGATACCTGTAGAGCATCTTTATAGTCACCCAATTACGTTGCGACGTTTGATACACACAAAGCATTCCTCCGGTGTCAGTGAGTTATATGATCTCATGGTCATAGGAACAAATACTTGACACGCAGAAAACAGTAGCAACAAAATGACACGATCAACATGCTACGTCTATTCGTTTGGGTCTAGTCCATCACATGATTCTCCCAATGAAGTGATCCCGTTATCAAGTAACAACACTTGCCTATGGCCAGGAAACCTTGGCCATCTTTGATCAACGAGCTAGTCAACTAGAGGCTTACTAGGGACAGTGTTTTGTCTATGTATCCACACAAGTATTGTGTTTCCAATCAATACAATTATAGCATGGATAATAAACGATTATCATGAACAAAGAAATATAATAATAACTAATTTATTATTGCCTCTATGGCATATTTCCAACAGTCTCCCACTTGCACTAGAATCAATAATATAGTTCACATCACCATGTGATTCCAACGAATCCAACACCCATATAGTCATGGGGTCTGATCACGTCTTGCTCATGAGAGAGGTTTTAGTCAACGGTTCTGAAATTTTCAGATCCATGTGTTCTTTACAAATCTTTATGTCATCTTATAGATGCTGCTACTATGTGCTATTCGGAAATACTCCAAATATCTACTCTACTATACGAATCCGTTTCACTACTCATAGTTATCCGGATTAGTGTCAAAGCTTGCATTGACGTAACCCTTTACGACAAAATCTTTAACCACCTCCATAATCGAGAAAAATTCCTTAGTCCATTAGTTACTAAGGATAAATTTCGACGCTGCTAGTGATTCAATCATGGATCACTCTCTGTACCTCTCAACATACTTTGAGTCAAGGCACACTTCAGGTGCGGTACACAGCATGGCATACTTTAGATTCTACGGCTAAGGCATAGAAGACGACCTTCGTCTATTCTCTTTATTCTGCCGTGGTCGGGTTTTGAGTCTTACTCAAATTCACACCTCACAACGCAACCAAGAACTCCTTATTTGCTGGTCTATTTTGAACTCTTTCATAAACTTGTCAAGGCATGCATCTTGTTGAAACTTCTATTAAGCGCTTTTGATCTATCTCCATAGATCTTTGATGCTCAACGTTCAAGTAGCGTAATCCAGGTAATCCTTTGAAAACTTCTTTCAAACAACCTTGTATGCTTTACAGAAATTCTACATTACTTCTGATCCACAATATGTCAACCACATATACCTATCAGAAATTCTATAGTGCTCCCACTCACTTCTTTGGAAATACAAGTTTCTCATAAACCTTGTACAAACCCAAAATCTTTGATCATCTCATCAAAGTGTATATTCCAACTCCGAGATGCTTGCACCAGTCCATTGAAGGATCACTGGAGCTTGCATACTTGCTAGTATCTTTAGGATCGACAAAACCTTCTGGTTGTATCACATACAATGTTTGCTCAAGGAAACCGTCGAGAAAACAATGTTTTGACATCCTACGTGCAATATTTCATAAATAATGCATCAACAACCAACATAATTCTAACAGACTTTTAGCATCGCTACGAGTGAGAAAGTCTCATCATAGTCAACTGTTTGATCTTATCGAAAACATCTTTGCGACAAGTCGAGCGCTTCTTAATAGTGACTTATCACCATCATCGTCTGTCTTCTTTTAAAGATCCATTTTTACTAAATAGTCCTATGACCATCAAGTAGTTCTACCAAAGTCTACACTTTGTTTTCACACATGGATCCTCTCTCGGATTTCATGGCTTCCAGCCATTTGTCGGAATCTGGGCCCACCATTGCTTTCTCCATAACTCGTAGGTTCACTGTTGCTCAACAACATGACCTCCAAGACAGGGTTACCGTACTACTCTATAGCAGTATGCGACCTTGTCGACCTACGAGGTTTGTAGTAACTTGATTCGAAGCTCAATGATCATGATCATCAGCTTCCACTTCAATTGGTGTAGGCGCCACATGAACAACTTCCTGCGCCCTGCTACACACTGGTTGAAGTGATGGTTCAATAACCTCATCAAGTTCTACTACCCTCCCACTCAATTCTTTCGAGAGAAACCTTTCCTCGAGAAAGGATCCGTTTCTAGAAAAAAACACTTTGCTCTCGGATCTGAGATAGGAGATTTACCCAACTGTTTTGGATATCCTATGAAGATGCATTTATCCGCTTTGGGTTCGAGCTTATCAGACTTAAACTTTTTCACGTAAGTGTCGAAACCCCAAACTTTCAAGAAACGACAGTTTAGATTTCTCTAAACCTCAGTCTATACTGTGTCATCTCAACGGAAATACGCGGTGCCCTATTTAAAGTGAGTGCGGTTGTCTCTAATGCATAACCCATAAACGATAGTGGTAATTCGATAAGAGACATCATAGTATGCACCATACCAAATAGTGTGTGGCTATGACATTCAGACACATCATCACACTATGATGTTCCAGGTGGCATGAACTGCGAAACAATTTCCACATTGTCTTAACTGTGTACCAAAACTCGTAACTCAGATATTCATTTCCATGATCGTATCGTAGACAGTTTATCCTCTTGTTACGACGAACTTCACTCCGAAACAGAATTGAACTTTTCAACATTTCAGACTTGTGATTCATTAAGTAAATACTTTTGTATCTACTCAAATCGTCAGTGAAGTGAGAACATAATGATATCCACTGCGTGCCTTAGCACCCATTGGACTGCATACATTAAAATGTATCACTTCCAATAAGTTACTATCTTGTTCATCTCAATGAAAACAAGGCCTTGCTCATGTGGTATGATTTGCATGTCACTAGTGATTCAAAAACAAGTGAGTATAAAGATCCATCAGCATGGAGCCTCTTCATGCAATTTATACCAACATGACTCAAGCGGCAGTGCCACAAGTAAGTGGTACTATCATCATCAACTCGTATCTTTTGGCACCAATATCATGAACATGTGTAACACTACGATCGAGATTCAATAAACCATTGAAGGTGATTATTCAAGAAAATAGAGTAACCATTATTCTCTTTAAATGAATAATCGTATTGCAATAAACACGATCCAATCATGTTCATGCTTAACGCAAGCACCAAATAACGATTATTTAGGTTTAACACCAATCCCGATGGTAGAGGGAGCGTGCGACGTTCGATCATATCAACCTTGGAAACACTTCCAACACGTATCGTCACCTCGCCTTTAGCTAGACTCCGTTTATGCCGTAGCTTTCATTTCGTGTTACTAATCACTTCGCAACCGAACCAGTATCCAATACCCTCATGCTACTAGGAGTACTAGTAAAGTACACATCAACATCATGTATATCTAATATACTTCTCTTGACTTTTGCCAGCCTTCTTCTCTACCAAGTATCTATAGTTGCTCCGCCTGAGTGACTGTTCCCCTCATTACAGAAGAACTTAGTCTCGGGTTTGGGTTTAATCTTGGGTCTCTTCATTAGTGCAGCAACTGTTTTGCCGTTTTACGAAGTATCCCTTCTAGCCCTTGCCTTTCTTGAAACTTAGTGGTTTTACAAACCATCAACTATTGATGCTCCTTCTTGATTTCTACTTTCGTAGTGTCAAACATCGTGAATCGCTCAAGGATCATTGTATGTATCCTTGATATGTTATAGTTCATCACGAAGCTCTCACATCTTGGTGGCAGTGACTTTGGAGAACTATCACTATCTCATCTGGAAGATTAACTCCCACTTGATTCGAGCGATTGTCGTACTCAGACAATCTGAGCACACGCTCAACGATTGAGCCTTTCTCCTTTTCTTTGTGGACAAAGAATCTTGTCGGAGGTCTCGTACCTCTTAACAAGGGCACAAGCATGAAATCACAATTTCATCTCTTTAGAACATCACTTATGTTCCGTGACGTTTTACAACGTTTTTGGCGCCTTGCTTCTAAGCCATTAAGTATTTTGCACTGAACTATCGTGTAGTCATCAGAAACGTGTATGTCGGATGTTCATAGCATCCACAGACGACGCTCGAGGTGCAGCACACCTAGTGGTGCATTAAGGACATAATCCTTCTGCGCAGCAACGAGGACAATCCTCGGTTTTACAGACCCAGTCTGCAAAGTTTTGCTACTATCAATTTTCAACTAAATTTTCTCTAGGAGCATATAAAAACAGTAGAGCTATAGCGCAAGCTACATCGTAATTCACAAAGACCATTAGACTATGTTCATGACAATTAGTTCAATTAATCATATTACTTAAGAACTCCCACTCAAAAAGTACATCTCTCTAGTCATTTGAGTGGTACATGATCCAAATCCACTATCTCAAGTCCGATCATCACGTGAGTCGAGAATAGTTTCAGTGGTAAGCATCTCTATGCTAATCATATCAACTATACGATTCATGCTCGACCTTTCGGTCTCATGTGTTCCGAGGCCATGTCTGCACATGCTAGGCTCGTCAAGCTTAACCCGAGTGTTCCGCCTGCGCAACTGTTTTGCACCCGTTGTATGTGAACGTTGAGTCTATCACACCCGATCATCACGTGGTGTCTCGAAACGAAGAACTGTAGCAACGGTGCACAGTCGGGGAGAACACAATTTCGTCTTGAAATTTTAGTGAGAGATCACCTCATAATGCTACCGTCGTTCTAAGCAAAATAAGGTGCATAAAAGGATTAACATCACATGCAATTTATAAGTGACATGATATGGCCATCATCACGTGCTTCTTGATCTCAATAACCAAAGCACCGGCACGATCTTCTTGTCACCGGCGTCACACCATGATCTCCATCATCATGATCTCCATCAACGTGTCGCCATCGGGGTTGTCGTGCTACTCATGCTATTACTACTAAAGCTACGTCCTAGCAAAATAGTAAACGCATCTGCAAGCACAAACGATAGTTATAAAGACAACCCTATGGCTCCTGCCGGTTGCCGTACCATCGACGTGCAAGTCGATATTAACTATTACAACATGATCATCTCATACATCCAATATATCACATCACATCATTGGCCATATCACATCACAAGCATACCCTACAAAAACAAGTTAGACGTCCTCTAATTTTGTTGTTGCATGTTTTACGTGGTGACCATGGGTATCTAGTAGGATCGCATCTTACTTACACAAACACCACAACGGAGATATATGAGTTGCTATTTAACCTCATCCAAGGACCTCCTCGGTCAAATCCGATTCAACTAAAGTTGGAGAAACCGACACTTGCCAGTCATCTTTGAGCAACGGAGTTACTCGTAACGATGAAACCAGTCTGTCGTAAGCGTACGAGTAATGTCGGTCCAAGCCGGTTCAATCCAACAATACCGCGGAATCAAGAAAAGGCTATGGAGGGCAGCAAAACGCACATCACCGCCCACCAAACTTTTGTGTTCTACTCGAGAAGACATCTACGCATGAACCTAGCTCATGATGCCACTGTTGGGGAACGTCGCATGGGAAACAAATATTTTCCTACGCGCACGAAGACCTATCATGGTGTTGTCCATCTACGAGAGGGGATGAGTGATCTACGTACCCTTGTAGATCGTATAGCAGAAGCGTTAGTGAACGCGGTTGATGTAGTGGAACGTCCTCACGTCCCTCGATCCGCCCCGCGAACAATCCTGCGATCAGTCCCACGATCTAGTACCGAACGGACGGCACCTCCGCGTTCAGCACACGTACAGCTCGACTATGATCTCGGCCTTCTTGATCCAGCAAGAGAGACGGAGAGGTAGAAGAGTTCTCCGGCAGCATGACGGCGCTCTGGAGGTTGGTGATGACCTTGTCTCAGCAGGGCTCCGCCCGAGCTCCGCAGAAACGCGATCTAGAGGAAAAACCGTGGAGGTATGTAGTCGGGCTGCCGTGGAAAAGTTGTCTCAAATCAGCCCTAAAACCGCCGTATATATAGGTGGGAGGGAGGGGAGGAGTCAGCCTCAAAACCTAAAGGTTTGGCCGAAATTGGAGGTGGAGGAGTCCTACTCCAATCCTACTTGGAGTAGGATTCCACCTTCCCACTTGGAAACTCTTTCCACCTTGTGTTTTTTCCTTCAAAAACCTTATGGGCTTAGTGGGAACTTATTCCAGCCCACTAGGGGCTGGTTTATCTCTTACCATAGCCCATGAGACCCCTTGGGGCGTGACACCCCTCCCGATGGTCCCCGGCACCCCTCCCGGCACTCCCGGTACAATACCGATGAGCCCGAAACTTTTCCGGTGACCAAAATAGGACTTCCTATATATCAATCTTTACCTCCGGACCATTCCGCAGCTCCTCGTGACGTCCTGGATCTCATCCGGGACTCCGAACAACATTCGGCAACCAACCATATAACTCAAATACGCATAAAACAACGTCGAACCTTAAGTGTGCAGACCGTGCGGGTTCGAGAACTATGTAGACATGACCCGAGTGATTCCTCGGTCAATATCCAATAGCGGGGACTGGATGCCCATATTGGATCCTACATATTCTCCGAAGATCTTATCGGTTGAACCTCAGTGTCAAGGATTCATATAATCCCGTATGTCATTCCCTTTGTCCTTCGGTATGTTACTTGCCCGAGATTCGATCGTCAGTATCCGCATACCTATTTCAATCTCGTTTACCGGCAAGTCTCTTTACTCGTTCCGTAATACAAGATCCCGCAACTTACACTAAGTCACATTGCTTGCAAGGGTTGTGTGTGATGTTGTATTACCGAGTGGGCCCCGAGATACCTCTCCGTCACACGGAGTGACAAATCCCAGTCTCGATCCATACTAACTCAACTAACACCTTCGGAGATACCTGTAGAGCATCTTTATAGTCACCCAATTACGTTGCGACGTTTGATACACACAAAGCATTCCTCCGGTGTCAGTGAGTTATATGATCTCATGGTCATAGGAACAAATACTTGACACGCAGAAAACAGTAGCAGCCAACACATGATTCTCCCAATGAAGTGATCCCGTTATCAAGTAACAACACTTGCCTATGGCCAGGAAACCTTGGCCATCTTTGATCAACGAGCTAGTCAACTAGAGGCTTACTAGGGACAGTGTTTTGTCTATGTATCCACACAAGTATTGTGTTTCCAATCAATACAATTATAGCATGGATAATAAACGATTATCATGAACAAAGAAATATAATAATAACTAATTTATTATTGCCTCTAGGGCATATTTCCAACAGAAGGTGGATCGCCAAAGATGCAAGAAGGCAGTGTGTCAGATCGCCAACTGGATGCAATGGAAATTGTAAAACATTGCGCAAACGATAGGACTTGCAGAAGTATGCCCCGAATAGTTGAAGTTCCTGTGTTGAGCAGACACCTCTTAAGGCAGTAAATCCAAAAAATTACCTCGAATAGCTCCCTTGCACCCGAGGAGTGCCTCGTGAGGCCTGGCCCCCGACGCCCACGCCTGCATCATGGTCATCGCGGGTGATCCGTACCACTTCTGTCTCGTCACAGAATTCGACTCGTCCTCCTGAGGCCCGTGGGTTTGGCCTTACGTAGTTCTTCCGCAGGGAAGGCAGCTGGCCCCGCGCCCCACGGTTAGAGGGTGCCTCCTTACCCGCACCTCTTGGACCCGGCTCAAGGAGGGGCCCCAAAACATTCCTCACTCGTGAGAAGGATAGGCGCCCGGGGAGGATGCCTGAAGCTCTTCCTCGTCGGGAGGGTCAGGTGGTGCCGCATACTCCGGCACGTACGGCTCCATGTAGGCGCTCGACCGTCCCCCGTGCCCAGTAAGCAGTGCGACGGTGGCGGTCCCTCTTAGTGGCGGAGGGGGGTCTCCCCGACCTTATTGTTTGGAGTTCTTCCTGCGAAAGGCCTCCGCGCAAAGTCACTTGTTCCTGTTGCTTCCGTTGGCTGGTCCTGGTGCCACCCGGTGCTGACTCCCTCCTTGGTGTCCTATCAAGTCTCTATTGTCGTAGTTCGTCCGTGCCATCGCCACCTCCCTTTGCTGGCTGCGCCGGAGGGAGCGCTCTTGTCTAGACGCCTCAGATTGTCGAGGGCGACTTGGTCTTGGTGATGCGTGCCAGCGTGTGCGTCGGTCGTTCCACCGTTCTCCTCGCGTCCCTAGTGGTTTTCGGCATGGTGCGCCTCGGGGCCGGTAGCTGGGGTTTGGAGATGGAGGAGGGCAGTGCGAAACGCGTCTCTCTCGGCCCCGCCCGGAGTGGGTAGGGCCCCGAACCTTGCAGGACCGGGGACCGGCATGTGGTGCGAGCCCCCGGCACCCGACGCTTGTGGCCTTAAGGATGCACCGGGTTGGATGGTCTTCTGGGCGTTGGCGATCAGGTCCATGATGTTGTCCGCCAAGCGTCAGAGCCACCAAGTGTCGGTCGTTGGCGGAAGATCTCTCTTGCCATCCGCCATTCGTCGTGTGTGCTGAGGTGTCCCAAGTTGATGCGGCGCACTGTGGGTGCCAGGGCCACCACCCAGCCACCATGCGCGTGGGTGGCACAGGTGGTCGCCGCGGTGGAGACGATGTTAACGACCTAGTACAAGCCTCCTGGTACCGCGACACCGACATGCGAGTTTCCAACCGTTGGGATCTGGCGATCGGAGACCAGCTCTACGAGGCTCGGAGAAGCTGGTTCCTCGCTGGCCATCGGTGCAGCGGCTTGGAAGGAGGAAGCTAGGAGAAGACCTTCACACGCCCCCTACCTGGCGCACCAAATGTCGGATTTTGGGCTCCGCAAAACCCTACGGATTCGAACACACGGGCGTGTACGGCGATGTCTCCCAACTTAGCCTCACCTAGCCCGCTACTCGGTTGAAATGACGAAGGACTTACTCGATGGTGAGGGTAATACATAACTCAACAGTTTACCTAGGGTCGGGCCGCTGCGAAGCATAGAACCCTGCTCCTGCTTCTGGTGGATTGCCTTTCACGGAGGTTGGTGGATGAACTAATACAGTGCTCTTGAGCCTCCGGAGGTCAAGTGACTTCGTGTGTCGCCTTTCGGTTGGAATGAACTCTCTTTGGTCTGTATCCACCCCCTATCTCAAGTATCCTACTCACTCTATTTATAGTAGAGGCCCGGGTCCACTTCTCTTATCGTTGGCAGGAAGGGATCCCACAATGGCCAATTTCGATGGGGAACAAGGGAACATGCTTCCCCTGTCAAAAGTGGTCTTCGCCAGCAAACTAGCTCCCAGCGCTACACAGGTGGGCGCACGGATGACCCCCTTCCATGGTCTTTTTGCACTGGAAGGGAAACCTTTGGATGATGCCTTTGGAGCCCTGGTACGCTCCCACCTCCTTTGCACTAAAGGGGAAAATGTCCCATCCTGCCATCTACTGCTCGCCTGTACTTCCCTGGCGTCACCCTTCACTCCTGAGGCCCGTCCTTGCCTTGAAATATCCGCCGCTCCGGAGGGGTCCTGAGGAGCCCCCTTGCGGGTCTTGATGTCACTCTTCCTCGCCAGGCTCGGACCCTTGCGAGGGACTTCTCCCGGGTGGTGCCGTTCCAGCTGATCTTGTGTGGATTAAGTGGGCCAGCCCTGGGCCGCAGGAAGGCATGTGTGGGTACCCCCATCCCGAGAATGCCGATAGGGTTGGCCACACAATGGCCACGGTGCCCGATCTCCTCCCGACCTTTCTCCCCCTACCACACTCACCACCTCTCTCTCCCATCTCCCCACCTCTCTATCTCTCCCCCTCCCCGCGCCACCAGCACCACCACCACCGCGCCGCCCCCTCCCCGCGGCTCCCCCTCCCTGCGCCGCCCACCACCGTGCCGACACCTTCACCAGGCTCCCCCTCCCTGCGCCACCCAGCGCCGCACCACCCCTTCCCGCGTCTCCCCCTCCCTGCACCCCCACAAGTACGCCTCCCCCTCCCCGCGGCTCACCCCTCCCTGCGCCGCCCACCAATGCGCCGCCCCTCCCCACAGCTCCCCCTCCCAATGCCGAGCGATCACCCCGGTCCACGCCATATCGGCTATGCTTTACGGAAATATATTTAGTTTAGTACCCTTCAAACATATTATAACATCATCTGTGTTATCATTATAGGTGGGCTAATTTATGAATTTTTGGTGTCTCCATGGCTGCTAAATTTTTGATGAACCGCGGCACCTAAAAAGAAAACCATGCTTGATTTTATTACCAAAGCAAGGTATGGAATTCAAGATTAAAGAATAATCTAACAAAAATATGGCCCATCAAGATCACAAATATTCAGGGACAACACCAGTCGATAAACTAACTAATGCTAATAGAATATGACAGCAATGGTTGTAGCAATATTGAGTTGAATACGACACCAGTTAGAGTTGAGTGTTGAAAAGAGCCACAATAATTAACTCCATTTCACACAAAATATATTCTTCCAAGCTTGAGAAGCATAGACCACAACATGTTTATCAACCTAATGTCTTTGAGCATATAAGTCCCTAAGAAACACAAATCTAAAAGAAGTAGAAAGTCTTGCAACATTCAACTATCTTATTTACCAAAATGGTTAAAGAACATGCACCTTGGCAAAGTAGTACAATATAGAACACTTGTTACTTTTCACTTATCTTGCAGGTCGGAAATATATAAGTGCAAACTTAGTATTTCTAGTGATTGTTTCAATAGAAAACCTGCATGCAAAATTGTAAATAGGGAACAACGTCGACATATTATCACATTGTGCAGCTAAGAGTACTATGATGTATAGACAAAAATATTACATAAGTTGGGGAATCAGATTTCCTTTTTGTTACAATACCGTATAAAGTGTTTCATTTTAGTAAAAGAAAAACTCACAAATAGCTAACTCATTATGTATGTTCAAGTAATTTCTTATGAGCATATCCCTATGTGTTGTACACTCTATGGCCAATGCAGTTTTCAATGTGAGGAGAAGAAAACTGTATTAAAAAATGTTTATAAGAAAGTGTAGAAATAAATAGTCCAAAGAAAAATATAAGAACATTTTTTAGAGAAACCATACAATAGCCCGGTCTCATAATACAACTCTGAAAACCACACTTGAATTCTCCCTTGGCCATGAGTAAACCCACTCAATGGAACATGTATTTTCCAGAAAATACCATATTTTGTGGCAGTAGGGGGTATGGGAGAGTGAGATGGGTTTGTGGAGGAGAGTGAGATGGTTCAAAATCGAGTTGAGTCTCCAGTAAGGTATTGACTCGCTTTGTCACTCCATGGGTTCTAGGTCTTTTTTTGTGGAGGAGAGTGAGATGGTTCAAAATCAAGCATTCACTACACGAATCTGATTCTTTGCCATCTGCCATGACAGACGGCAAAGGGCTATTCCATGGACGACAAAGGCCTTTGCTGTCCGCCGATAGTCGGAAAAACTTCTATGGCTTCTTGCACCGGTAAAGGGCCTTCTTTGTTGTCTGCCTCTAGGGACCGGACGACAAAGGCCTTTGCCATCCGTCGACGATGGCAAGCAGACGGCAAAGATATTAGACGAAAGCCCACACGCACCTACTGAGTAGTTGGCTAATGGAGTACTTGCTGTATGCTTTTTGTGACCAGCTTTCCTGTCTGTCGGCGTGCCACCTTTGCTGTCTACTGGCGTGCCACCTTTGTCATCTGCTGGTGTTGCCACCTTTGCCATCTACCGGTGTTGCAAACTTTGGTGTCTGCTTTTTATGGCCACCTTTGTCGTGGCCGGTGTGGCAGCCTTTGATGTCCGCCGGTGTGGCCACCTTTGTCGTCTGCCGGGAGCCGCCCCAAACGCCCCATCTTTGTCGTCTGCCGGGTGGTCTCCTTTGCCATCTGCCTGGTTGCCCCTTGCCCGCCTGCCGCACATGACAAAGCTACCATATGGTCCAGCCTGTTTCCCAGGTTGCACATGTGGGTGACAATCTGCCAGGAGAAGGCAAAGCCCTTTTTCTTCTGCTAGCAGACGGAAAAACACCAGCATTGCTACTGTTTTGTTTGCTTTTAGAAATTTCCCTGCATTTTGAAAATACACATATGATATATATAATTTCTAACACCTACATAAAGTTTCAAAATACACATACCATATAAGCAGCATATAGGCCATGTATCAAACACCATATAAGAGAAAAACAACAAATAGGCTAGCTTCCCATACATACACATAGTTTCAATAATCATACGTACACATACTTTTCTTATCTCCATACATACACATAGTTTCACATTGTTTTGTCAATACAAATCGAAACAGTAAGTAAACAATAGCAGTCCATTAGTGTTGGCTTCCATCAATGTAACCTTCCATGAACTGGATCAAATCTGCAAAATGAAAATAAGAAATTTAGAAGAATAACAAGAATAAAACTAGAAGAGAAGAAAACTAGAAGAAGTGGAAGAAGAAGAACAAAAAGAAAACTAGAAGAATAAGAAGAAGAAGAAGGAGAAGAAGGAGGAGAAGGAGAAGGAGGAGGAGAAGACTAGAATAAGAAGGAGAAGAAAAAGAAGGAGAAGAAGAAGGGGAAGATGATTGCTAATGCTAACCAAGGTTCTTGTGCTATTTTTGACCTAACTAAGCTAATTATGTCATAAATGAACTAAATAAGCTAATTATTTCATTTTGGAGGATAATTAGCTAAGTATGTCATTTTTGAGAATAAAACTAGAATAAGAATGAGGAGGAGGAGGAGGAGGAGAATACAAGAAGGACGAGAAAATAAGAAGAAGGAGAAGAATATTACTGATCTTATTTTGAGCTTATTATGTCATTTTGGAGGAAGATACGCTAAGTTATGAGCTAACCAAAGGTCTTGTGCTATTTTTGACCTAACTAAGCTAATTATGTCATAAATGAACTAAATACACTAATTATGTCATTTGGAGGATAATTAGCTAAGTATGTCATTTTGGAGAATAAAACTAAACAAAGAAGAAAGAGGAGGAGGAGAAGACTAGAAGAAGGAGGAGAAAAAGCATAAGAAGGAGAAGCTGATTACTTATCTTCTGTTGATCTTATTACTTCATTTTGGCAGAAGATACACTAAGTTATGAGTTAACCATAGTTCTTGTGCTATTTTTAACCTAACTAAGATAATTATGTCATAAATGAACTAAATAAGCTAAATATGTCATTTTGGAGGATAATTAGCTAAGTATGTCAATTTGGAGAATAAAACTAGAAGAAGAAGGTGGAGGAGCAGGAGAAGACTAGAAGAAGGAGGGGAAAAAGAAGAAGAAGGAGAAGAAAAGATGAAGATGATTACTTATCTTATTTTGAGCTTATTATGTCATTTTGGAGGAAGATACGTTAAGTTATGAGCTAACTAAGGTTCTTGTGCTATTTTTGACCTAACTAAGCTAATTATGTCATAAATGAACTAAATAAGTTAATGATGTCAATTTGGAGGATAATTAGGTAAGTATGTCAGATTGGAGAATAAAACTAGACGAAGAATGAGGATGAGGAGAAGACTAGAAGAAGGAGGATAAGAAGAAGAAGGAGAAGAAGAAGGTGAAGATGCTTACTTATCTTATTCTGAGCTTATTATGTGATTTTGGAGGAAGATACTGTAAGTTATGAGATAACCAACGTTCTTGTGCTATTTTTTACCTAACTAAGCTAATTATGTCATAAATAAATTAATAAGCTAATTATGTCAATTTGGAGGATAATTAGCAAAGTATGTCATTTTGGAGAATAAAACTAGAAGAAGAAGGAGGAGGAGAAGATTAAAATAAGGATGAGAAGAAGAAGGAAAAGGAGGAGAAAAAGAAGAAGAAGGTGAAGATGATTACTTATCTTATTTTGAGCTTATCATGTCATTTTGGAGGAAGATACTTTAAGTTATGAGCTAACCAAGGTTCTTGTGCTATTTTTGACCAAACTAAGCTAATTATGTCATAAATGAACTAAATAATCTAATTATGTCATTTTGGAGGACAATTAACTAAGTATGTAGTTTTGGAGAATAAATCTAGAAGAAGGAGGAGGAGAAGACTAGAAAAAGGAGGATAAGAAGTAGAAGAAGACGGTGAAGATGATTACTTATCTTATTTTGAGCATATTATGTCATTTTGGTGGAACATGCACTAAGTTATGAGCTAACCAAGGTTCTTTTGCTATTTTTGACATAACGATGCTAATTATGTCATAAATGAACTAAATAAGCTAATTATGTCATTTTGGAGGATAATTAGCTAAGTATGTCATTTTGGAGAATAAAACTAGAAGAAGAAGGAGGAGGAGGAGAAGACTAGAAGAAGGAGTAGAAAAAAATAAGAAGGTGAAGATGATTACTTATCTTGTTTTGAGCTTATTATGTCATTTTGGAGGTAGATACGCTAAGTTATGAGCTAACAAAGGTTTGTTGGGGAACGTAGTAAAATAAAAAAAATCCTATGCTTCACAAGGATCTATCTAGGAGAAAGCAGCAACAAGCAAAGGGGTAGAACATCTTCATATGTTTCAACATCGCTAAGCGGAAGCGTTACTAGAACGCGGTTGATGGAGACGTACTCGCGGTGATTCGGATCGCGGAAGATTCCGATCTAAGCGCCGAACAACGACATCTCCGTGTTCAACACACGTGCAGCCCAGTGACGTCTCCTATTCCTTGATCCAGCAAGGAGGGAGGAGAGGTTCGGGGAGAGCTCCGGCAGCACGACAACATGGTGACGGTGGAGCTGCGTGGTACTCCGGGAGGGCTTCGCCAAGCGCTACGAAGGACGAGGATGAGAGGAGGTAGGGCTGCGCCGAGGGAGAGAGGAATTGTGTTCTTTGCAGCCCCAAAACCCTCCACTATATATAGGAGGGAGGAGGAGGAGGTGGCGACCTAGGGTGGCTTGCCACCCAAGGCAATCCCCTCCACACCAAAGGGTTGGCCCCTTTGGCCCTTGTGCACCTTGGGTCTTAGGTGGGTGGCGCACCAGCCCACCTAGGGGATAGTTATAGTCCACTTTAGTCCCATGTAGCCCCTAGGGGCTAGTGGCCCCTCCCGGTGGACCCCTAGAACCCTTCTAGTGGTCCCGGTACATTACCGACGAATCCCGAAACACTTCCGGCGATCAAAACTCCACTTCCTATATATGAATCTTTACCTCCGGACCATTCTGGAACTCCTCGTGACGTGTGGGATCTAATCAGGGACTACGAACAACCTTTGGTAACCACGTATACTATTCCCATAATAATTCTAGCGTCCTCGAACCTTAAGTGTGTAGACCCTACGGGTTCGGGAACCATGCAGACATGACCGAGACAACTCTCTGGTCAATAACCAACGGCGGGGTCTGGATATCCATGTTGATTGCCGCATGTTCCATGATGATCTCATCAGATGAACCACGATGTCGGGAGTTCAATCAATCCCGTATGCAATTCCCTTTGTCTACCGGTATGATACTTGCCCGAGATTCGATCATCGGTATCCCTATACCTTGTTCAATCTCGTTGTCGGCAAGTCTCTTTACTCGTTCCGTAACACATCATCTCGTGGCTAACTCCTTAGTCACATTGAGCTCAGTATGATGACGCATTACCGAGTGGGCCCAGAGATACCTCTCCGTCACATGGAGTAACATATCCCAGTCTCGATTCGTACCGACCCAATAGACACTTTCAAAGATACCTGTAGTGCACCTTTATAATCGCCCACGTACGTTGTAATGTTTGATACAACCAAAGCACTCCTATGGTATCTGGGAGTTGCACAATATCATGGTCAAAGGAAATGATACTTGACATTAGAAAAGCTTTAGTAGACGAACAATACGATCTAGTGCTATGCTTAGTATTGGGTCTTGTCCATCACATCATTCCCCAATGATGTGATCCCGTTATCAATGACATAAAATGTCCATGATCAGAAAACCATCATCATCTATTGATTAATGAGCTAGCGTGAATAATAGACAATTATCATGAACTAGGAAATATAATAATAACCACTTTATTATTACCTCTAGGGCATACTTCCAAAAGTCTCCCACTTGCACTAGAGTCAATAATCTAGTTACATTGTGAAGAATCGAACACCCATAGAGTTCTGGTGCTGATCATGTTTCGCTCGTGGAAGAGGTTCAGTCAACGGATCTACGACATTCACATCTGTATGTACTTTACAAATATCTATATCTCCATCCTGGATATATCCACGGATGGAGTTGAAATGACATTTGATCTGCTTGGTCTTCTTGTGAGACCTGGGCTCCTTGGCAGTGGCAATAGCACCAGTGTTGTCACAAAACAGAGTCATTGGGCACGACGCACTAGGAATGACTCGTAGGTCGGTGATCAACTCCTTCATCCAGACTCCTTCCTGTGCTGCTTCCGAAGCAGCTATGTACCTCGCTTCACATGTAGATGCCGCCATGATGCTTTGCTTGCAACTGCACCAGCTAACTGCCCCATTATTCAAAATATACACGTATCTAGTTTGTGACTTGGAGTCATCGGGATTTGTGACGAAGCTAGCATCAACGTAACCCTTTACGACGAGCTCTTCGGCACCTCCATAAACAAGAAACATATCTTTAGTCCTTTTCAGGTACTTAAGGATGTTCTTGACCGCTGTCCAGTGATCCACTCCTGGATCACTTTGGTACCTCCCAACCAAACTTATGGAAAGATTCACATCATGTCTGGTACATAACATGGCATACATAATAGAGCCTATGGCTGAAGCATATGGGCGGTACTTATCTTTTCTCTATCTTCTGCCGTGGTCGGGCGTTGAGTCGTACTGAACCGCACACCTTGTAATACAGGGAAGAACCATTCTTGGCCTTATCCATATTGAACTTCTTCAATATCTTGTCAAGGTATGTGCTTTGTGAAAGACCTATCAGGCATCTCGATCTATATCTATAGATCTTGATGCCTAATATGTAAGCAGCTTCTCCAAGGTCCTTCATTGAAAAACTCTTATTCAAATAGGCATTTATTGTCACACCCTGTTTTTCACCACAAGTATTTCATGTTGCAAACTCAGAGCTTGTTAAAACTTTTTTCAAATAATGTTGTGAGTGCAATGTAAGCCCTTGTATGAGTGAATGCTTGCTTGCTTGATGACTCAAACCCATGAAAAACTTATTATTTTGCTCTCTTCAAAAACCCTTTTTCCTTTATATCAAGATCACCTTCATCATGTTGGGATACACTACTAGCTCATGAAGCCAAGTGGCACTTCCAACCAAACTTGGTGATCTGATCCAAATATTATTTTCATTCATTAAAAACATTAATTGGTGATTTAAAATATTATTTTCCTATTTTATATTTATGTTTGTTTCTAAGGCTAGGAATGATATTCCCACAAGGAAAATTGCTTTCCTTCCCTAGAAAATTCTGAGTAAATTCATGGAAGCTCACAAGGACATATATTTTCCATATATAAGATTTTCAACCCTATTTTATATTAATATTATTTGAGTAAAATGCTGAAAACCATTTCTGTTTGTTTTAGCTTTTTGAGATATTTCCCAAGGAAATAATCTCAATAAATTCCCATAAAATTACATGAGCCCTCCCAAGCCATATTAGGTGCTCACATAAAATCTCACCTTTGCAAAGCCATCTCCCAAGGAAGTGCACCAAATGATCCCAAAACCATCTCTAACCAGAGAAGAGTTGGAACAACTCTACTTTGCAAAGTTTCTCCAATGGAGCTGAAACTTTGCACAGGTGTTTGACACCCCAAATGAGGACTCCACACCAAAGATGAGATTTGTGAGACTTTGATTGGCCACACTTCCTTTGTAAAGGACAGAACTGGTCATTTTGGAGCATTTCCAAGGTTACAAAGCTAAACTTGTACAATGCAGCTCAAATTTGGTGGAACCCCATGTTTTTACCCCAAGACCAAACCTGTTAAGTGTCACTTCCACTCGTGGAGTGGAAGCACCCCAAATCACTGTCGAACCCCTTCTGACAGGAAGGTAAAAACCCTCCTAGCCACTGTTTTACCCAATGGCAAAGCCCCAAACTTGGTTAGTTAGAGCCCCAGAACACCCTGAGCACTCAGTCAACCAGCCCCTCCCCAACTCCAAGAACAAGTGACAAGATCTTCAATTTGAGCCGCAGGCCAGGGCTGGCAACACTGGTGTTCCTTGCCTCCTTTGACCAGCTCGTGCTCCCACTAGCACACAACGGCTAGGCACACTCCCAGCAACACTCAGGAAATGGAGGACACGTCCAAAGTGCCCCAGAGCGCGCCAGCATGCCGTGGCATGCCAAAACCGTGCTCTGGACGCCCTACAGAGAACCTCCAGCACGGGGACGTCGCCCCCGGCCAATTCCAACCTCCCCAGTAGTGTCCAAACGCTCCCCCTCTCCTCGCGCAAGAACTCAGGCGACGCGGGCCCGCGCACGCCCGACGCGGCCGAGCATGCACGGACGCTGTGGCTCGACCCACTCGCTCTCCCTCTGCGGCCGATGCACCAGAAGGACCTAAACCATGTCCCGAACCTGTGGTTTCGCGGCCACCACCTCACTGTGCATGCACGCGCGCCAGGGTGAGTCACCGGCGCATCCGAGTCGGCTCACCGTTGCTGGCCTATAGATACGTCTCCCCGGCGCCCCAGCACCCCCCAGGCAGCTTCAGCACAACCACTAGAACCCGCTAGCCGCCCAATCGAGCTCGCAGAGTCCCGGTGCTCGAGATCGACCGAGGCCCCTCCGCCTCGGAGCTCCGGTCGATCTCCGGCTACACGCCGGCTCCGGCGCCGCCCGACCTCCCATTGCACTTCCCTTGACGCTAGGATCATTTCCCCCAACTTCCCCGAGCGAATCCGTGCCCCTAGCCACTAGCTCGACGCCATCCCGAAACCTTTCCGGCATGGTCACCTCGTTGCCGGCGACCCAGACCCCCTCCGACCACGAGCAGGTAGGCGGAGGAATGAGGGACCCATTCCTGCTTCTAGATTGGCATGAGGGCAACGGTAGCCTCGCCGGCGTCCGTCTCCACCTCTCTGGCTGGAGGTAGGAGAAGGACCCGACAGGTGGAGCCCACCTGTCGGTGTCCTGGGGCAGCCAGCGCACACGGCCGCTGACTCTGACCCCAGAGGCCCACATGTCAGGTTTGAACCTGGCACACGCGCGCCTGGTGGCCGGTCTGCTGGCTGGGCCGGTTGGGTCCCCCCTGCCCCTTTCTTTTATTTTTAACCTACTAGCTTAAATGATTTTTATAAAAATATTTAGCTAGTAGAAAAATATGATTCTTCCACCAACAATTTTCTTAAAATGTGTAGTAATTGATTCTGTAGAGTTCGACATTTTTTCAAATACAGAATCTGTTTTGGTATAATAAAATGATATTAAAAGCATTTGTTTGCTCCTGTTTGCTTTTAAATAAATATGCTTAGCTAATAAAAACCATAGGAAACATTTTTCCTAAATAATAAACTGAATTTATTCAGGCTTTGCAACATTTTTAAAAGTACGTTGTGATCTGTTTTGGTGTGAGCTAATATTTATTTATTCCTTTCTCGACGGTAGAGTTACCGAGTGATGGAGGATTCAGAGCGGAAGACCTCGAAGACCCCGGATACCTAGCTGACCAAGGCAAGCAGCCCTTTGACCATCACTTGAGCACATACATTGACGCATGCTAGAATAGCAAGTACTTTTCCGTTGCATGATATCACAGTGCCGGTTCATCATTGGTGTGATGTACCGAAGGCTTCTTCGAAGCACTTGCATGATGGTGATGTTATACTTATGGCTCCTCGGAGCACAAACATGATGAGCTTTACCCTACCATCTATGAGGATCATGCTACTGTCATGTTGACTAATAAAGTTATAGAACCATTGCATTGAGCTTGACCCTACCCCTTGAGGGTCACGCTAATACCATGTTGACAAGTAAAGATAGAGCATATTATCATGAGCATGATCATGAGTTAAATTAAGAGTTTATAAAAACCCCGTCGGGTGCCACTAATGCCCAAGGGTGATGATGAGTTGGTGATCACTTTTGGTGAAGTGATGCACCGGTGTTTTTGTGTGAGTATGGTTTCGGAAATGGGATTAGATTTATGATGTGTCGACCATCCCAACCTTGCTAGTAATACCACGATACCCCTTTATGGGACGGGGCTTTGTTGATTACTCTGGTCGGTACTAGCAAAGAGCCACATTACTAGTGGCGGGAGTGATTGTCGTCCCTCTCGTGATGGGGTCGTGCCAGGTAGGACGACTATGCCATTATTATGAGTTCCAGGCACACCGTTGGTCCCTGCATGGTTGATACTGTCCAGAGTCGGTGCTCCTAAGACGTACAACATGTGGGATGGGTACCAATCTAGTGGACCTCTTTGTCTAGTATCGTCAGGGGAAAGATGATGATCGTGTACTTACCTCGGGTATATGTGATATACCGCGAGTCGTGGATGACACGGAAGTTTCCCGTTTCTCGTGGGTCCAGCGTACTACCTCTGTAGAGTGTCAAACTATTCGAATAGCCGTGTGCACGGTCAAGGATAGTTGGGTGGTGCTGCTTAAACTATGTCCAGTGTTTCCGCATAAACCAAGTGTGTGTGTGTGTGTGAGTTCGATGAATGGTGTTAATAACCGGAGTTACTTGAGGAATTGATATGACCAAGTTCGGTGACTTGGCATATAGGGTGAACCTGCTGTGTTCAACCCTTGTCAGATATGTCGATATCTGTAACCTGTTCTTCAAGAGTAGTTCTTTAACTTGTTGCATATACCTGATCATTCCACCAAATTGCAATCCACCAAAGATACATGTTACTGTTATTCTTCTCTATCAATGTTCATATCATGGGCTGTTTGCGAGTACATTCAAAGTACTCATTGGCTTGCCACAGCTTATATTATTGACCACACAAGGAAGGACTGGAGTTTGGCGACGAGTACGCCTTCGGAGACGAACCTGCGATCTAGGACGCTTCCAAGTCAGAATGCATGTCGGTGTAGGCTTGATGGCATGGGCACCTCTTAGCCCTTACGAGTTTCCGCTATCCGATGTATCTGTTTAATTGGCTTTAGGCCTCGCTCTTGAACCGGACCTTCTGGTCATTTGATGTAATAATTTTGGTACTTGGATGTAAGACTCTATTATTCGGTATCTGTGTTCAGTGAACATTGATCCTTGGGGTCACTGGGCACGGCGAACTGGACTTGCTAGTCGGGGTCCCCACAGAACTGGTATCAGAGCCATCCTGACTATAGGAAGCCTTAGATAGCATGGACGTTATCCGAGAACGTTAGAACGCCAGCCTTGCACAAAACTTTTACACATACAACCTTCTGACTTCTCTCCTATACCTTGTAGATGGCTGTCGTACCTGAGACGCTTCTGGAGACCGGCTTTCCACTACTCCTGGTGGATTGTCTCGAAAAGTGCCACGTACGTCGCACGCCCATCTTCCTCTACCATGAGCACTGGGTCAACGTCGACACTAAGGAATATCACGTGGACGTGATATTGAAGGCTAAAGACTCCCCGTCTAGTTGGTTCTTCGAAGGACCACAGATGGGAGAGCTGATGTTGGCAGTGGAGACGGCCGCACGAAAGGCGCTCGTGCGTCTCCGCAGCATCCTCCCTAAGATTGCTAACGAGCCTGTCACTCGCCACCTACCTTTCATTAAGGAAGGAGTGGATGGGAGTTGGACACTCACCCCAGCCATGGAGGATGGGATGCCATTAAGGTTTCAGACCTACTTTAGCCTCTCGTCGGACACCCTGACACACTTCCTGGTTAAGGAATCAGCCAAGCTTCGCCAAGAGCTGCACCTACTCAAGGGCCTGCTCCACATTGAAAAGATGAAGAATCACAAGGTAAAGAAGGCAGGCGCACCTGAAGGAAGGACAAATGTTGCTACAAGGGGTGGTGTGTTACGCATCCAGGCAGTCCCTCTTCGGAGTCACCGCCTGACAGCGGAAGAGTACACTGAGATCTTCGCCGCCTCGCCTAAGAGATGCCGTGATGTGCGGATTCTTTCTTCCACTCCTATAAAGGAAGAAGATGTTGATGGAGACGAAGACGAAGATGAGGATCCTATTGAACCCGCCTATGAGACGGAGCAGTCCTCCGCGTAGGATTTAGCGTAGGCAATTAGGAATACCCCGAGCATAGGGTATCCATGTATCCGTTTTTAATTTACGTATGTGTGTATGATGTAAGTTATATATTGTCTTAGGCAGCCTGTAAGTGACTACATCACCTAGTTTTTATGAATGCAATTTCCATTTGTCAAAAACTTTGGTTTTGAAAACCTTGCACTTGCACGCATTGGTCCCCCTCTTACAAGGAACGAATCCTTGTATTTCCGAGCAAGGTGTCATTTTGACCTGTCTGTTTCTATGACAGGATGGTGAACGCAACCCGCAACAGCACCTTCGGCAACCCCGGCGCCGGCTCCTCAGGAACGCCGCAGGGAACCGAAGGACAAGCTCACGCTGGAGGTCACCACGAGCAGCCTAGCGACATTCCTCCACCACCTCCTCCTGAGAACTTGACGATGGCTCAGTTCCTTCAAGCTCTTCGGGAGGAGCGTCAAGTCAGCAATGCCGCTATTCAGCAGCTGACTCAAGTCCTGGTGGAGAACCCGCCGCGGAATGGGAATGGCGGTGGCCACTCTACTCTTTCTGAGTTCATGCGGACTACGCCCCCCATATTCACGGAGACGACTGAACCACTGGACGCCGATGACTGGATCCGCACCATTGAAGACCTCCTTGCGCTGGTCAAGTGCACCGACGATCGTGAGAAGGTCCTTTATGCTTCTCACTATCTCGGAAGCACCACCAGGGCATGGTGGGCTGGATTCCAGATCATGCGGATAGGGCAAGTCATCACTTGGGTGATGTTCAAGGAAGGATTTCACGCGGCTTACATTGCACCTGGAATGATGATCATTAAGAAGCGGGAATTCCGAGCCTTGAGGGAGGGCAGTGGAACTGTTAAGGAGTACCTACAGAAGTTTAACCTCTTTTTGAGGTACGCGCCCGAAGATGTTAACACTGAGGCCGCTAAGGTGGAACGCTTCATGGAAGGGTTACAGAAGTCCCTGCAATACCAGTTGGTGGTTTGCGACTGCAAGACCATCAGCGAGTTGGTTAACAAGGCGCTTATGCTGGAAGACAAGAATCGTGCGATGGACGACACCCGCAAGCGCAAACTGATAGGCAATGGAGGACCCAGTAGCGCAAGACCAAGACCATGGCAGTCAGCACCTGCAAGACCGAACTTTTAGCAGCAGCAGTACAAGCACCCGGTGTTCCGCCAGAATTATCAGCCTCAGCAGCAAGCCAAGCCAGTAGTCAACCCGTCGAACAACGGTGGAGTCAAGACCAACCCTCTGGGGCAGTTCACCTGCTTTGGGTGTGGTCAGACCGGGCACTATTCCAGGCAGTGCCCCAACAAGAAGCCCGACGCAACGCGTCCCAATGCACCCCGCGTCCCAATGCACCCAACCCCGGTCAAGGTGCACCAGGAAGGAACTAGGCTCCCCGCAACCAGCAGTTCAATGGCAGGGGCCGGATCAATCACATCACTGCAGAAGAGGCGCAGGAAGACCCGGACTGCGTTCTGGGTACGTTCCTCGTCAACTCAACTCCAGCAACATTGTTGTTTGATTGTGGTGCCTCGCATTCTTTTGTTACTCAAAGGTTTGCGGAGAAGTGTGGTTTAAAACCCACTCTACTCTATGGACAGTTGGCAATTCAAACCCCGGGAGCAGTATTGAGGACCAGCCTAGGGTGTAGAAGGGTCGAGATAGTTATCAATGGAACGAGTTTCTTGGCAGACCTCATTGTGCTTAAATCGCAAGGTTTAGCAGTAATCCTCGGCATGGATTGGTTGGCCAAGCACCAGAGTCTTTTGGACTGTGCCAACAGGCCATTACCATGACAAGAAACCAAGGGGTCAAGTTCAAGTTTGTCTCCGAGCCAGTATCGGGTCAAGTGCCTCGAGTCAACAGTCTATCCGAGGTAGAGCTTGATCAAGTGCGTGTAGTCTGGGAATACCCGGACGTCTTTCCTGACGAGCTACCGGGAATGCCTCCTGACCGAGACATCGAGTTCATCATTGAGCTCATGCCCGGATCAAGGCCTATATATAAAAAGCCTTACATGATGGGTTCCGAAGAGCTGGCAGAGCTGAAGAAGCAGCTGGATGAGCAACTCAGGAAAGGGTTCATCCGTCCGAGTGCATCAACTTGGTGATCACCTGTTCTATTTGTTTCAAATAAGGATGGTACCATTCGACTCTGCGTCGATTACCATTTTCTTAATGAAGTCACAATTAAGAACAAGTACCCGCTCCCCAAGATCGAAGACCTGTTTGACCAGTTAAACGGGGCCAGGGTATTTTCCAAGATCGATCTTCAATCGGGATATTACCAGTTGAGGATTCGACCCGAAGATATACCCAAGACTGCATTTGTGACCCGATACGGTCTATATGAATGCACTGTCATGTCCTTCGGTTTGACAAATGCCCCAGCTTACTTCATGTACCTCATGAACAAGGTCTTCATGGAATATTTGGACAAGTTTTTCGTCGTGTTCATCGATGACATATTAATCTTCTCCAAGTCCGAAGAAGAGCATGAGCAACACCTGAGGTTAGTTCTGGGAAAGCTTCGATAGCACCAACTTTATGCCAAATTCAGCAAGTGTCAGTGCTGGCTGAACGAAGTTGGATTTCTGGGTCATACCATGACGGCAAGCGGATTGGCCGTAGGTCAATCCAAGATTACTATAGTGACCAACTAGGAATCACCAAAGGACGTGAAGGATGTCAGGAGTTTCCTCGGGCTCGCGGGATACTACCGCAAGTTTGTAGAAGGATTCTCCAGCATCGCTCGACCTATGACTCAGCTCTTGAAGAAAGGCCGAAAGTTCGAGTCAACACCGGCGTGTGAAGCAAGTTTCCAGGAGTTGAAGAAGAGGCTAACTACCGCCCCGGTATTGGCTACCCCAGACATCAACAAGGAATTCGTGATATATTGTGATGCCTTTGGAACCGGGCTCGGTGGAGTCCTGATGCAAGATGGCAGGGTCGTGGCATACTTGTCACGGCAACTGCGACCGCATGAGGAGAACTACGCCACCCATGATCTCGAGCTGGCAGCCGTAGTGCATGCTCTGAAGACGTGGCGAAATTACCTTCTGGGGAAGCGATGTGATATATATACAGACCACAAAAGTCTAAAATATATCTTCACCCAACGGGAGCTGAAAATGAGGCAGCGGAGATGGCTTGAGTTAATCAAGGATTACGACCTCAGCATTCAGTATCATCCCGGCAAGGCGAACGTGGTAGCCGATGCCTTAAGCCGGAAGGCAGGCTCCTTGAACGTCATGTTCAAGGAAAGGTTACCCGTCTTGTATGAAGAGATGGAGAGCTTCGGGATTGATATAGTCGAACCAGGATACCAGGCCAACCTCGAAGTCAAGCCTACTCTGGCAGACGACATCAAGGAAGCCCAGAAGGGACACAAGAGTATCGAAGGCCTCAAGAGGAAGGTGCAAGAAGGCAAAGCCCCAGGATTCTCGACTGATGAGCAAGGAGTACTGTGGTACGGGAAGTGCTTATGCGTACCTAACAAGGCCGAACTTAAGGACTTGATCCTGCAAGAGGATCATGACACACCGTACTCTATCCATCCAGGTGGTACCAAGATGTACCAAGAACTCCGAGAACGATTCTGGTGGCATGGCATGAAGAGAGAAATTGGCTCCTAAGTCGCTAAATGCGATGTATGCCAGCGAGTCAAGGCTGAACACCAGCGACCTGCTGGATTGCTACAACCTCTTCATGTGCCAGAATGGAAGTGGGATAATGTCGGCATGGACTTCATCACCGGGTTGCCCCAGTCGAATAAGGGTCATAACTCCATTTGGGTCATAGTCGATCATTTGACCAAGATGGCCCATTTCATCCCCGTTAACACCACCTACGATGGCAGCCAGCTGGCCAGTCTATACATTCATCGAGTGGTGAGTCTCCATGGAGTTCCCAAGGAGATCGTGTCCGATCGCGGCACGCAATTCACCTCAAGATTCTGGAAGAAGTTTCAAGAAGCTCTCGGAACCAAACTCTCCTTCAGTACGGCTTTCCCCCCGCAAACGGGCGGACAGACCGAGAGGGTAAACCAGATACTTGAGGACATGCTCCGCACCTGTGTTTTGGCTCATGGTGCCAAGTGGGAAGATTGCGTGCCGTTTGCTGAGTTTTCTTACAACAACAGCTACCAGTCCAGTCTTCAGATGGCCCCATTCGAAGCGTTATATGGGCGGAAGTGCCGCACCCCGCTCAATTGGTCCGAAACCGGCGAAGGACTAGTTTTCGGACCAGAAGCACTGCAGGAAGCAGGGGACAAGGTTCAGCTTGTCCGAAAGAACTTGAAGGCAGCTAAGTGAAGGCAGAAGAGCTATGCGGACCCTCGCCGCAGAGATGTGGAGTTTGTTCCCGGAGACCAGGTGAACTTGCGAGTCACGCCTCTCAAGGGGACCAAGCGTTTCCATGTCAAGGGGAAGCTAGCTCCAAGGTTCATTGGACCCTTCAAGGTCACGGCAAGGCGCGGGGAAGTAGCTTATGAGTTGGAGCTACCTCCTGACCTTTCGGGTGTGGACAACGTGTTTCACATGTCATAGCTCCGGAAGTGTTTGCAACTGCCGAACCGTCCCGATCTTTACAAGGACATTGATTATCAAGCTATTGACCTTCAACTGGACCTTACCTACCGCGAGAAACCAATCCGCATTTTGGATGAAGCCAAACGTTGCACCAGAAGCCGCACCATCAAGTTTTTCAAGGTTCAGTGGAGCAACCATACCGAAGCAGATGCCACGTGGGAACGTGAAGACTATCTCCGATTAGAATTTCCCGAGCTATTTAACGCTTAGCTTAGGAATCTCGGGGACGAGATTCTTGTAAGAGGGATAGGTCTGTCACACCCTGTTTTTCACCACAAGTATTTTATGTTGCAAAATCAGAGCTTTTTAAAACTTTTTTCAAATAATGTTGTGAGTGCAATGTAAGCCCTTGTATGAGTGAATGCTTGCTTGCTTGATGACTCAAACTCATGAAAAACTTATTATTTTGCTCTCTTCAAAAACCGTTTTTCCTTTATATCAAGATCACCTTCATCATGTTGGGATACACTACTAGCTCATGACGCCAAGTGGCACTTCCAACCAAAGTTGGTGATATTATTTTCCTATTTTATATTTAAGTCTGTTTCTAAGGCCAGGAATGATATTCCCACAAGGAAAATTGTTTTCCTGCCCTAGAAAATTCTGAGTAAATTCATGGAAGCTCAGAAGGACATATATTTTCCATATATAAGATTTTCAACCCTATTTTATATTAATATTATTTGAGTAAAACCCTGAAAACCATTTCTGTCTGTTTTAGATTTTTGAGATGTTTCCAAAGGAAATAATCTCAATAAATTCCCATAAAATTATAGGAGCCCTCCCAAGCCATATTAGGTGCTCACATAAAATCTCACCTTGATCCAAGGTGGGGAAGTGCACCAAATGAGCCCAAAACCCTCTCTGTACAGAGAAGACTTGGAAGAACTCTACTTTGCAAAGTTTCTCCAATGGACCTGAAACTTTGCAGAGGTGTTTGACACCCCAAATGAGGACTCCACACCAAAGATGAGATTTGTGAGACTCTGATTGGCCACACTTCCTTTGTAAAGGACAGAACTGGTCCTTTTAGAGCATTTCCAAGTTTACAAATATAAACTTGTTCAATGGAGCTCAAATTTGGTGGAACCCCATGTTTTTACCCCAAGACCAAACCTGTTAAGTGTCAGTTCCACTCATGGAGTGGAAGCACCCCAAATCACTGTCGAACACCTTCTGACAGGAAGGTAAAAACCCTCCTAGCCACTGTTTTACCCAATGGCAAAGCCCCAAACTTGGTGAGTTAGAGCCCCAGAACAACCTGAGCACTCAGTCAACCAGCCCCTCCCCAACTCCAAGCACAAGTGACAAGATCTTCAATTTGAGCCGCAGGCCAGGGCTGGCAACACTGGTGTTCCTTGCCTCCTTTGACCAGCTCGTGCTCCCACTAGCACACAATGGCTAGGCACACTCCCAGCAACACTCAGGACATGAAGGACATGTCCAAAGTGCCCCAGAGCGCGCCAGCATGCCGTGGCATGCCAAAACCGCGCTCTGGACGCGCTACAGAGAACCTCCAGCAAGGGGACGTCGCCCCCGGCCAGTTCCAACCTCCCCAGTAGTGTCCAAACGCTCCCCCGACAGCCACTCTGTGCAAAGCTACCATCAGGGGCCCCCTCTCCTCGCGCAAGAACTCAGGCGACGCGTGCCCGCGCACGCCCGACGCGGCCGAGCATGCACGGATGCTCCGGCTCGACCCCACTCGCTCTCCCTCTGCGGACAATGCACGAGAAGGTCCTAAACCACGTCCTGAACCCGTAGTTTCGCGGCCAACACCTCACTATGCACGCACGCGCGCCATGGTGAGTCACCGGCGCGCCTGAGTCGGCTCACCGTCGCTGGCATATAAATAGGTCTCCCCGGCGCCCCAGCACCCCCCAGACAGCTTCAGCACAACCACTAGACTCCCCCTAGCCGCCCAATCGAGCTCGCAGAGCCCCGGTGCTCGAGATCGACCGAGGCCCCTCCGCCTCGGAGCTCCGGTCGATCACCGGCTACACGCCGGCTCCTGCACCGCCCGACCTCCCATTGCACTTCCCTTGACGGCAGGATCATTTCCCCCAACTTCCCCGAGCGAATCCGTGCCCCTAGACAATAGCTCGACGCCATCCTGAAACCTTTCCGCCACGGTCACCTCGTCGTCAGCGAACCAGACCCCCTCCGGTGACGTCCCGACCACGAGCAGGTAGGTGGAGGAACGAGGGACCCATTCCCGCTCCTAGATTGGCCTGAGGGAAACGGTAGCCTCGTCGGCGTCCGTCTCCACCTCTCTAGATGGAGGTAGGAGAAGGACCCGACAGGTGGAGCCCACCTGTCGGTGTCCTGGGGCAGCCAGCGCGCGGAGCCGCTGACGCTGACCCCAGGGGCCCACATGTCAGGTTTGAACCTGGCACGCGTGCGCCTGGTGTTCGGTGTGCTGGCTGGGCCTGCTGGGTCCCCCCTGGCCTTCTCTTTTCTTTTTAACCTGCTAGCTTAAATGATTTTTATAAAAATATTTAGCTAGTAGAAAAATATGATTCTTCCACCAACAATTTTCTAAAAATGTGTAGTAACTGATTCTGTAGAGTTTGACATTTTTTCAAATACAGAATCTGTTTTGGTATAATAAAATGATATTAAAAGCATTTGTTTGCTCCTGTTTGCTTTTAAATAAATATGCTTAGCTAATGAAAACCATAGGAAACATTTTTCCAAAATAATAAACTGAATTTATTCAAACTTTGCAACATTTTTAAAAGCACCTTGTGATCTGCTTTGGTGTGAGCTATTATTTATTTATTCCTTTCTCGACGGTAGAGTTACCGAGTGACGGAGGATTCGGAGTGGAAGACCTTGAAGACCTCGGATACCTAGCGGACCAAGGCAAGCAGCCCTTTGACCATGACTTGAGCACATACATTGATGCATGCTAGAATAGCAAGTACTTTTCCGTTGCATGAGATCACAGTGTCGGTTCATCATTGGTGTGATGTACCGAAGGCTTCGTCGAAGCACTTGCATGATGGTGATGTTATACTATGGCTCCTTGGAGCACAAACATGATGAGCTTGACCCTACCATCTATGAGGATCATGCTACTGTCATGTTGACTAGTAAAGTTATAGAACCATTGCATTGAGCTTGACCCTACCCCTTGAGGGTCACGCTAATACCATGTTGACAAGTAAAGATAGAGCATATTATCATGAGCATGATCATGAGTTAAATTAAGAGTTTATAAAAACCCCGTCGGGTGCCACTAATGCCCAAGGGTGATGATGAGTTGGTGATCACTTTTGGTGAAGTGATGCACCGGTGTTTTTGTGTGAGTATGGTTTCGGAAATGGGATTAGATTTATGATGTGTCGACCATCCCAACCTTGCTAGTAATACCACGATACCCCTTTATGGGACGGGGCTTTGTTGATTACTCTGGTCGGTACTAGCAAAGAGCCACATTACTAGTGGCGGGAGTGATTGTCGTCACTCTCGTGATGGGGTCGTGCCAGGTAGGACGACTATGCCATTATTATGAGTTCCAGGCACACTGTTGGTCCCTGCATGGTTGATACTGTCCAGAGTCGGTGCTCGTAAGACGTACAACATGTGGGATGGGTACCAATCCAGTGGACCTCTTTGTCTAGTATCGTTAGGGGAAAGATGATGATCGTGTACTTACCTCGGGTATATGTGATATACCGCGAGTCGTGGATGACACGGAAGTTTCCCGTTTCTCGTGGGTCCAGCGTATTACCTCTGCAGAGTGTAAAACTATTCGAATAGCCGTGTGCACGGTCAAGGACAGTTGGGTGGTGCTGCATAAACTACGTCTAGCGTTTCCGCATAAACCAAGTGTGTGTGTGTGAGTTCGGTGAATGGTGTTAATAACCCGAGTTACTTGAGACATTGATATGACCAAGGTCAATGACGTGGCATATAGGGTGAACCCGGTGTGTTCAACCCTTGTCAGATATGTCGATATCTGTAACCTGTTCTTCAAGAGTAGTTCTTTAACTTGTTGCATATACCTGATCATTCCACCAAATTGCAATCCACCAAAGATACATGTTACTGTTATTCTTCTCTATCAATGTTCATATCATGGGCTGTTTGCGAGTACATTCAAAGTACTCATTGGCTTGCCACTGGTTATATTATTGACCAGACAAGGAAGGACCGCAGTTTGGTGACGAGTACGCCTTCGGAAACGAACCTGCGATCTAGGACGCTTCCAAGTCAGAATGCCTGTCGGTGTAGGCTTGATGGCATGGGCACCGCTTAGCCCTTACGAGTTTCCTCTACCCGATGTATCTGTTTAATTGGCTTTAGGCCTCGCTCTTGAACCCGACCTTCTGGTCGTTTGATGTAATAATTTCGGTACTTGGATGTAAGACTCCATTATTCAGTATCTGTGTTCAGTGAACATTGATCCTTGGGGTCACTGGGCATGGCGAAATCGACTTGCTCGTCGGGGTCCCCACATTTATACTTTCCAAAAGTTCCATATCATTTCCCATAAACAACATGTCAGCCACATATAATATGAGAAATGCTACAGAGATCGCACTCACTTTCTTGTAAATAGAGGCTTCTCCATAAGTCTGTACAAACCCAAACGCTTTGATCACCTCATGAAAGCGAATGTTCCAACTCCGAGATGCTTGCACCAACCAATAGATGGAGCGTTGGAGCTTGCATACCTTGTTAGCATGGCTAGGATTGACAAAACCTTCCGGCCGTATCATATACAATTCTTCCATAAGAAAGTCGTTCAAGAATGCCGTTTTGACGTCCATTTGCCAAATTTCATAATCATAAAATGCGGCAACTGCTAACATGATTCGTACAGACATCAGCATCTTTACAGGTGAGAAGGTCTCATCGTAGTCAATCCCTTGAACTTGTCGATAACCCTTAGCAACAAGTCGAGCCTTATAGATGGTCACATTACCATCCATGCCAGTCTTCTTCTTAAAGATCCATTTATTTTCTATGGCTCGCCGATCATCGGGCAAGTCCAGCAAAGTCCATACTTTGTTCTCATACATGGATCCTATCTTGGATTTCATGGCCTCAAGCCATTTGTTGGAATTCAGGCCCGCCATCGCTTCTTCATAGTTCGAAGGTTCACTCTTGTCCAACAACATGATTTCCATGACAGGGTTGTCGTACCAGTCTGGTGCGGAACATGTCCTTGTGGACCTTCGAGGTTCAATAGTAGCTTGATCTGAAGTTTCATGATCATCATCATTAACTTCATCTCTAGCCGGTGCAGGCACCTCAGAAACATTTTCTTGTGTTGCGCTACTCTTTGGTTCGAGAGGAGGTACAATTACCTCATCAAGTTCTACTTTCCTCCCACTTACTTCTTTCGAGAGAAACTCTTTCTCTAGAAAGGATCCGTTCTTGGCAACAAAGATCTTGCCTTCGGATCTAAAGTAGAAGGTATACCCAATAGTTTCCTTACGTATCCTATGAAGACGCATTTTTCCACTTGGGGTTTTGACCTACTCAGGTTGAAGGTTCTTCACATAAGCATCGCAGCCCCAAAATTTCATAAGCGACAGCTTAGGTTTATTGCCAAACCATAATTCATATGGTGTCGTCTCAACAGATTTAGACGGTGCCCTGTTTATAGTGAATGCGACAGTTTCCAATGCATATCCCCAAAATGATAGCGGTAAATCAATAAGCGACATCATAGATCTCACCATATCCAATAAAGTGCGGTTACGACGTTCACACACACCGTTATGCTGCGGTATGCCAGGAAGCGTGAGTTGTGAAACAATTCCACATTTCCTTAGGTGCGTGCCAAACTCGTGACTCAAATATTCTCCTCCGCGATCAGATTGTAGGAACTTTATTTTCTCGTCACATTGATTCTCAACCTCACTCTAAAATTCCTTGAACCTTTGAAAGGTTTTAGACTTGTGTTTCATTAAGTAGACATACCCATATCTTCTTAAGTCATTAGTGAGGGTGAGAACGTAACGATAACCTCCACGACCCTCAACCCTCATTGGACCGCATACATCGGTATGTATTATTTCTAAAAGGTTGGTTGCTCGCTCCATTGTTCCAGAGAACAGAGTCTTGGTTATCTTGCCCATGAGGCACGGTTCGCATGTGTCAAATGATTCAAAATCAACCGACTCCAACAGTCCATCTGTATGGAGTTTCTTCATGCGCTTGACACCGATATGACCAAGGCAGCAGTGCCACAAGTATGTGGTACTATCATTATCAAGCTTAGATCTTTTGGTACTCACACTATGAATATGTGTAACATCACGTTCGAGATTCATTAAGAATAACCATTGACCAGCGGGGCATGACCATAAAACATACCTCTCATATAAATAGAATAACCATTATTCTCAGATTTAAATGAGTAGCCATCTTTCATAAAGCGAGATCACGATACAACGTTCATGCTCAAAGTTGGTACTAAATAACAATCATTCAGGTTTAAAACTAATCCCGAAGGTGGATGTAGAGGTAGCGTGCCGACGGTGATCACATCAACCTCGGAACCATTCTCGACGCGCATCGTCACCTCGTCCTTTTCCAGCCTACGCTTGTTCCGCAGTTCCTGTTTTGAGTTCGAAATGTGAGCAATAGCACCGGTATCATATACCCATGAGATACTATGAGCGCTGGTAAGGTACACATCAATAACATGTATATCATATATACCTTTGACGTTGCCGGCCTTCTTATCCGCTAAGTATTTGGGCCAGTTCCGCATCTAGTGATCGGTTCCCTTGCAGTAATAGCACTCAGTCTTAGGCTTGGGCCCTTTCTTTGGCTTCCTCCCGGCAACTAATTTACCTGGCGCATGTCGGCGTTCTGGGAATGGGGGTACCCAGACCTGCCTGCCGGTGGCCCAGGGCTGGCCCACTTCGTCAACCGAACACAACCGAGCGCGCCACCACCCAAGACTAGGCCCTCGCGAGGGGCCAAGTCTCGTGAGGAGGAACAACATCAAGACCCGCAGGCGGGCCTCCTTAGGACCCCTACGGAGCGGCGAATATTTTGAGGTGAGGCTTGGCCTCAGGAGTCAAGGATGACGTGGAGGAAGGACATGCGAGCAGCAGGCAGCAGGGCGGTGCTGTTTCCCCTTTAGTGCAAAGGGCACAAGGACTTACCTGAGTTCTGAAGGCATCTTCCAAAGGTTTCATTTCTGGTGCAACAAGGCCGTTGCCGCCCGCCACCAAGGCAGACGTCATTCCCGGGCCCGTCCCTGTAGCGCGCACAGAGACTTTGTAGGCGAAGACCACCTTTGGGTAGGGGAGCATGTTCCCTTGTTCCCCTTCAAAATTGGCCACTGTGGGATCCCTTCCCGCCGAAACGATAAGGGAAGAGGACCCGGTCCTCCACTATATATAGAGGATAGGTTGCTGCATAGAGGGGATTCCATTCATTCATTCACCCACTAGCTCCACGCAAAGCCACCCAGCCTCCAAAGGCTCCCGAGCATTGTACTAGTTCATCCACCCACCTTCGAGAGAGGCAATCCACTAAAGCAGGAGTAGGGTATTACGCTTCCCAGCGGCCCGAACCTGGGTAAACTACAATGTTCTGTGTGTCCCTCGCCATCGAGTGCGTTCTCTGACTTGTCCATCGAGTAGCGAGCTAGGTGAGGCGAGCCGGTGGGAGATCTTCGCACACGCCCCTGAGTTCGAATCTTTATGGTTTTGTGGAGCCCGAAACCAACAGCGCGGCAACTGCTTTGCCATCTTTCTTGAAGTTCTTTTTACCCTTGCCTTTCTTGAAACTGGTGGTCTTATTGACCATCAACACTTGATGTTCTTTCTTGATTTCTACATCTGCAGATTTCAGCATTGAATACGACTCGGGAATGTTCTTCTCCATCCCTTGCATGTTGTTGTCTATCACAACTCCCTTATAGCTAGGTGGAAGCGACTGGAGGATCTTGTCAATGACCTCATCATCCGGAAGTTCAACTCCGAGCTAAGTCAAGCGGTTGTGCAACCCACACATTCTGGGTATGTGCTCCCTGACAGAATTGTTCTCCTACATCTTAAAGCTAAAGAACTTGTCGGAGACCTCATATCTCTTGACCCGGGCATGAGCTTGAAAAACAAGTATCATCTCCTCGAACATCTCATATGCTCTGTGTTGCTCAAAACGCCTTTGGGGCCCCGGTTCTAAACTGTAAAGCATGCTGCACTGAACCAGAGAGTAGGCATCACTCTGTGACTGCCAGGCGTTCCTAACATCCTGGGTTGCCACGGGAACAAGAGGGCCACCTAGCGGCACATCAAGGACACATGCCTTCTTGGAACCCATCAGGATGAACTTTAAGTTATGAACCCAGTCCGCATAGTTGCTCCCATCGTTTTTCAACTTGGTTTTCTCAAGGAACGCGTTGAATTTGAATGGGACATCTACGTTGGCCATTGGATGTACAATATTTTTAAAGACAATTTTATGCTAAGTTCATGATAGCTAAGTTTATCTAATCAAGTTATATAATGAACTCCCACTCAGATCGACATCCCAATAGTCATCCAAGTGATACATGATCCACGTTGACTAGCCCGTGTCTGATCATCACGTGAGACGGACTAGTCATCAATGGTGAGAATCTGCATGCTGATCGAATCATCCATACGACTCATGTTCGACCTTTCGGCCTCCCATATTCCGAGGCCATGTTTGTACATGCTAGGCTCGTTGAGTCAACCTATGTGTTTTGCGTGTGTAAATCTGGCTACACCCATTGTATGCGAACCTTAGAATCTATCACACCTGATCATCACGTGATGCTTCGAGACAACGATCCTTCACAACGGTGCACACTTAGGGGAATACTTATCTCAAAATTTTAATGAGGGATCATCTTATCTTTGCTACCGTCGTTCTAAGCAATAAGATCAAAAAGATGATAAACATCACATACAATCATATAGTGACATGATATGGCCAATATCATCTTGCTCCTTTGATCTCCATCTTCGATGCACCATGATCATCATTCTCACCGGCATGACACCATCATCTCCATCATTGTGTCATCACGAAGTCACCTCACCAACTATTACTTCTACTACTATAGCTAACGGTTAGCGATAAAGTATAGTAATCACATAGCATTGCATCTCTTACAATAAATTAAAACAACTCCTATGCCTCCTGCCGGTTATCATACTCATCGACATGCAAGTCATGGATCCTATTACAAGAACATGATCAATATCATACATCACATATGTAACATCACATCCTTTTGGTCATATCACATCACATAGCATACCCTGCAAAAACAAGTTAGACGTCCTCCAATTGTTGTTGCAAGTTTTACGTGGCTGATTTGGGTTTCTAGCAAGAATTCTTCTTACCTACTTTGCAGACACAACGTTGATATGCGAATGCTATTAACACTTCATAAGGACCCTCTTCATCGAATCCAATCAGACTAAAGTGGTAGAGACAGACTCCCGCTGGCCACCTTATGCAACAAGTGCATGTCGGTCGGTGCAACCAGTCTCACTAGGAGTACGTGTAAAGTCGGTCCGGGCCGCTTCATCCCACGATGCCACCAAATCAATATAAGAATAGTAACGCCAATCAATTGACAAAATCACCGCCCACAACTTTTGTGTTCTTCTCGTGCATAGAATCTACGCATAGAACCTGGCTTGGATTCCACTGTTGGGGAACATAGTAAATTAAAAAATTCCTACGCTTCACAAGGATCTATCTAGAAGAAAAAAGCAACTGGCAAAGGGGTATATCATATTCATACCTTTGAAGATCGCTAACCGAAAGAGTTACTAGAACACGGTTGATGCAGTCGTACTCGCAACGATTCAGATCACGGAAGATTCCGATTTAAGCGCCGAATAACGAAGCCTCCGCGTTCAACACACGTGCAGCCCGGTGACGTCTCCTATGCCTTGATCCACAAAGGAGGGAGGAGAGGTTGAGGGAGAGCTCTGGCAGCACGACGGCATGGTGACGTTGGAGCTGTGTGGTACTCCGGCAGGGCTTCACCAAGCGCTATAGAGGACGAGGAGGAGAGCAGGTAGGGCTGTGCTGAGGGAGAGAGGAATTGTGTTCTTTGCAGCCCCAAAACCCCCCACTATAGATAGGAGGGAGGAGAAGGAGGGCCGGCAATCCCTAGTGAAACCCTAGGAGGTGCGGCGGCCAAGGAGGAGGAAGAGTTGGTGCCCTAGGGTAGCTTGCCACCCAAGGCAAGCCCCTCCACGCCCTAGGGTTGGCCCCTTTAGCCCTTGTGCACCTTGGGACTTAGGTGGGTGGCGCACCTAGGGATGTAAATGGCAAATAAGTGGCAGCCACAAGTCCCATTTATTTAGCTTTTTCTAGCTTCGTAGTTCATTTTCCTCGAAAAAACAAATTTTTGATCTACTAGATAATAAGTGGGCTTAAATGGGATTAAATGGGACTCAATTCCCATCCCTAGGCGCACCAGCCCACCTAGGGGCTGGTTCCCATCAACTTTAGGCCCATGTAGCCTCTTGGGGCTGGTGGCCCCTCCCGGTGGACTCCTGGAACCCTTCCGGTGGTCCCGGTACATTACTGACGAATCCCGAAACACTTCCCACGATCAAAACTCCACTTCCTACATATGATTTTTTTCCTCCGCACCATTGTGGAACTCCTCCTGACATCCGAGATCTCATCCGGGACTCCGAACAACCTTCAGTAACCACGTATACTATTCCCATAATAACCCTAGCATCATCGAACCTTAAGTGTGTAGACCCCACGGGTTCTGGAACCATGCAGACATGACCGAGACACCTCTCCGATCAATAACCAACAACGGGGTCTGGATATCCATGTTGGTTCCTGCATGTTCCACGATGATCTCATCGGATTAACCACGATGTCGGGGATTCAATCAACCCCATATGCAATTCCTTTTGTCTACCGGTATGATAATTGCCTGAGATTCAATCATCGGTATCCTTGTACCTTGTTTAATCTCATTGTTGGAAACTCCTTAGTCCCATTGAGCTCAGTATGACGATCCATTACCGAGTGGGCCCAAAGATACCTCTCCATCACACGGAGTGACAAATCCCTGTCTCGATTCGTAACAACCCAACAGACTCTTTTGGAGGTACCTATAGTGCACCTTTATAATCACGCCGTTATGTTGTGACGTTTGATACACCCAAAGCACTCCTACGGTATCTGGGAGTTGCACAATCTCATGGTCTAAGGAAATTATATTTGACATTAGAAAAGCTTTAGTAGATGAACAATACGATCTAGTGCTATGCTTAGGATTGGGTCTTGTCCATCACATCATTCCCAATGATGTGATCCCGTTATCAATGACATCCAATGTTCATGATCACGAAACTATGATCATCTATTGATCAACGAGCTAGCCAACTAGAGGCTCACTAGGGACACATTGTGATTTATATATTCACACATGTATTATGGTTCCGGCTAATACAATTATAGCATGAATATTAGAAAATTATAATGAACTAGGAAATATAATAATAACCACTTTATTATTGCCTCTAGGGCATATTTCCAACAAGGTTCTTATGCTATTTTTCACCTAATTCAGCTAATTATGTCATAAATTAACTAAATATGCTAATTATGTCATTTTGGTGGATAATTAGCTAAGTATGTCATTTGGGAGAATAAAACTAGAAGATGAAGAAGGAGGAGGAGGAGAAGAGTAGAAGAAGGAGGAGAAAAAGAAGAAGGAGAAGAAGAAGGTGAAGATGATTACTTATATTATTTTGAGCATATTATGTCATTTTGGAGGAAGATACACTATGTTATTTGCTAAGCAAGGTTCTTCTGCTATTTTTAACCTAACTAAGCTAATTATGTCATAAATGAACTAAATTAGCTAATTATGTCATTTTGGATGATAATTAGCTAAGTATGTCATTATATAGGATAAAAAAGAAGAAGAATAAGAAGAAGGAGGAGGAGAAAACTAGCAGAAGGAGGAGGAGAAGAAAACGAGGAGAAGAAGGCGAAGATGATTACTTATCTTATTTTCAGCTTATTATGTTATTTTGGAGGGAGATATGCTAAGTTATGAGCTAACCAAGGTTGTTTTGCTATTTTTGACCTAACTAAGCTAATTATGTCATAAATAAACTAAATAGACTAATTATATCATTTTGGCGGATAATTAGCTAAGTATGTCATTTTGGAGAATAAAACAGGAAGAAAAACATGGAGGAGGAGGAGAAGACTAGAAGAAGGAGGAGGAAAGAACAAGAAGGATAAGAAGAAGGTGAAAATTATTACTTATCTTATTTTGAGCTTAATATGTCATTTTGGAGGAAGATACGCTATGTTATGAGCTAACCAAGGTTCTTCTGCTATTTATGACCTAACTAAGCTAATTATGTCATAAATGAACTAAATAAGCTAATCATGTCATTTTAGAGGATAATGAGCTAAGTATGTCATTTTGGAGAATAAAACTAGAAAAACAAGGTGGAGGTGGAGGAGAAGACTAGAATAAGGAGGAGAAGAATAAGATGAAGGATAAGAAGAAGGAAAACAAGAAGGTGAAGAAGATTACTTATCTTGTTTTGAGCTTATTATGTTATTTTGGAGGAAGATACGCTAAGTTATGAGCTAACCAAGGTTCTTGTGCTATTTTTGACCTAACTAAGCTAATTATATCGTAAATGAACTAGATAATCTAATTATGTATTTTTGGAGGAGAATTAGCTTAGTATATCATTTGGGAGAATAAAACTAGAAGAATAAGAAGGAGGGGGAGGAGAAGACTAGAAGAAGGAGGAGAAGAAGAAGGTGAAGATGATTACCTATGTTCTTTTAAGGTTATTCTGTCATTTTGAAGGAAGATATGTTAAGTTATGATCTAACCAAGGTTCTTGTGCTATTTTCGACATAACTAAGCTAATTATGTCATAAATGAACTAAATAAGCTAATTATGTCATCTTGGAGGACATTAGCTAAGTATGTCATTTTGGAGAATAAAACTAGAAGGACGAGGAGGAGGAGGAGGAGGAGACTAGAAGAAGGAGTAGTAGTAGTAGTAGAAGAAGAAGGTGAAGATAATTACTTATCTTATTTTGAGCTTATTATGTCATTTTGGAGGAAGATACGCTAAGTTATGAGCTAATCAAGGTTCTTGTGCTATTTTTTTACCTAACTAAGCTAATTATGTCATAAATGAACTTAATAAGCTAATTATATCATTTTCAAGGATAATTAGCTAAATATGTCATTTTGGAGAATAAAACTAGAAGAAGAAGAAGGATGAGAAGGAGAAGACTAGAAGAAGGAGGAGGAGAAGAAGAAGAAGGTTAAGATGATTACTTATGTTATTTCAAGCTTATTATGTTATTTTGTAGGAAGATGTGCTAAGTTATGAGCTAACCAAGGTTCTTGTGCTATTTTTGACGTAAGTAAGCAAATTACATAAAAATGAACTAAATAAACTAACTATCTCATTCTGGAGGATAATTAGATAATTATGTCATTTTGGAGAATAAAACTAGAAGAAGAAGGAGCAGGAGGTGAAGACTTGAAGAAGGAGGAAAAAAAGAAGAACAAGAAGGAGAAGAAGGTGAAGATGATTACATATCTTTTTTTGAGCTTATTATATCATTTTGGAGGAAGATACACTAAGTTATGAGCTAACCAAAGTTCTTGTGCTATTTTTGACCTAACCAAGCTAATTATGTCATTTTGGAGGATTGTTAGCTAAGTATTTTATTTTGGAGAATAAAACTAGAAGAAGAAGAAGGAGGAGAAGAAGACGAAGGAGGAGGAGAAGAAGGTGAAGATGATTACTTATCTTATTTTGAGTTTATTATGTCATTTTGGAGGAAGATACGCTAAGTTATGAGCTAACGAAGGTTCTTGTGCTACTTTTGACCTAACTAAGCTAATTATGATATAAATAAACTAAATAAGCTAATTATGTCATTTTGGAAGATAATTAGCTAAGTATGTCATTTTACAGAATAAAACTAGAAGAAGAAGAGAGAGGAGGAGGAGAAGACTAGAAGAAGGAGGAGAAAAAGAAGCAGAAGAAGAAGGTGAAGACGATTACTTATCTTATTTTGAGCTTATTATGTAACTTTGGTGGAAGATATGCTATGTTATGAGCTAACCAAGGTTCTTGTGCTATTTTTGACCTAACTAAGCTAATTATGTCATAGATGAACTAAATAATCTAATTATGTCATTTTGGAGGATAATTAGCTAGGTATGTCATTTTGGAGATTAAAGGTAGAAGAAGAAGAAGGAGGAGGAGGAGAATTCTAGAATAAGTAAGAGGAGAAGAAGAGGAAGAAGAACAAGGACGAGAAGAAGGTCAAGATGATTACATATCTTATTTTGAGCTTATTATGTCATTTTGGAGGAAGATACGCTAAGTTATGAGCTAACCAAGGTTCTTGTGCTATTTTTGACCTAAGTAAGCTAATTAGGTCATAAATGAACTAAATAAGCTAATTATATCATTTTGGAGGATAATTAGTTAAGTATGTCATTTTAGAGAATAAAACTAGAAGAAGGAGGAGGAGACTAGAAGAAGGAGAAGAAGAAGAAGAAGGAGAAGAAGAAGAAGGTGAAGATGATTACTTATCTTATTTTGAGCTTATTATGTCATTTGGAGGAAGATAAACTAAGTTATCACCTAACCATGGTTCTTGTGCTATTTTTGACCTAGCTAAGCTAATTATGTTATAAATGAACTAAATAAGCTAGTTATGTCATTTTGGAGGATAATTAGCTAAGTGTGCCATTTTGGAGAATAAAACTAGAAGAAGAAGGAGAAGGAGGAGAAGACTAGATGAAGGAGTAGAAAAAGAAGAAGAAGGAGAAGAAAAAGGGGAATATGATTAATTATCTTATTGTGAGCTTATTATGTCATTTTCGAGGAAGATACGTTAAGTTTTGAGCTAATCAAGGTTCTTGTGCTATTTTTGACCTAACTAAGGTAATTATGTCATAAATGAACTAAATAAGCTAATTATGTCATTTTGGCGATAATTAGCTAGGTGTATCATTTTGGAGAATAAAACAGAAGAAGGAGAAGGAGGAGAAGACTAGATGAAGGAGTAGAAAAAGAAGAAGAAGGAGAAGAAAAATGGGAATATGATTAATTATCTTATTGTGAGCTTATTATGTCATTTTCGAGGAAGATACGCTAAGTTTTGAGATAATCAAGGTTCTTGTGCTATTTCTGACCTAACTAAGGTAATTATGTCAAAAATGAACTAAATAAGCTAATTATGTCATTTTGGCAGATAATTAGCTAAGTGTGTCATTTTGGAGAATAAAACTAGAAGAAGGAGAAGGAGGAGAAGACTAGATGAAGGAGGAGAAAAAGAAGAAGTAGGAGAAGAAGACGGATAAGATGATTACTCATATTATATTGAGATTATTATGTCATTTTGGAGAAAGATACGCTAAGTTATGAGCTAACCAAGGTTTCTTATGCTACTTTTGACCAAACTAGGCTAATTATGTCATAAATGTACTAGATAAGTATGTCATTTTGGAGAATAAAACTTGAGGAACAAGGAGGAGGAGGACGTGAAGACTTGAAGGAGGAGAAGAATAAGAAGAAGGAGAAGTAAAAGGTGAAGAAGATTACTTATCTTGTTTTGAGCTTATTATATCATTTTGGAGGAACATACACTAAGCTATGAGCCAACCAAGGTTCTTATGCTATTTTTGACGTAACTAAGCTAATTATGTCATAAATGAACTAAATGAGCTAATTATGTCATTTTGAAGGATTGTTAACTAAGTATGTCATTTTGGAGAATAAAACTAGAAGAAAAGGAGGAGGAGGAGGAGAAAAACAAGAAAAAGGTGAAGATGATTAATTATCTTATTTTGAGCTTATTATGTCATTTTGGAGGAAGATGCGTTAAGTTATGAGCTAACCAATGTTGTTGTGCTATTCTTGACCTAACTAAGCTAATTATGTCATAAATGAACTAAATAATCTAATTATGTCATTTTGGAGGAAAATTAGCTAAGTATGTCGTTTTGGAAAATAAAGCTAGAAGAAGAAGAAGGAGGAGGAGGAGACGACTAGAAGAAGGAGAAGAAGAAGAAGGAGAAGAAGAAGAAGTTTATGATGATTAGTTATCTTATTTTGAGATTATTATGTCATTTTGGAGGAAGATGCGCTAAGTTATGAGGTAACCAAGATTCTTGTGCTATTTTTGACCTAAGTAAGCTAATTATGTCAAAAATGAACTAAATAAATTAATTATCTCTTTCTCGAGGATAATTAGCTAACTATGTCATTTTGTAGAATAAAACTAGAATAATAAGGATGAGGAGGAGAAATAGAAGAAGAAGGAGGAGGAGAAGGTTAAGATGATTACATATCTTATTTTGAGCTTATTATGTCATTTTGGAGGATAATTAGCTAAGTGTGCCATTTTGGAGAATAAAACTAGAAGAAGAAGGAGAAGGAGGAGAAGACTAGATGAAGGAGTAGAAAAAGAAGAAGAAGGAGAAGAAAAAGGGGAATATGATTAATTATCTTATTGTGAGCTTATTATGTCATTTTCGAGGAAGATACGTTAAGTTTTGAGCTAATCAAGGTTCTTGTGCTATTTTTGACCTAACTAAGGTAATTATGTCATAAATGAACTAAATAAGCTAATTATGTCATTTTGGCGATAATTAGCTAAGTGTATCATTTTGGAGAATAAAACAGAAGAAGAAGGAGAAGGAGGAGAAGACTAGATGAAGGAGTAGAAAAAGAAGAAGAAGGAGAAGAAAAATGGGAATATGATTAATTATCTTATTGTGAGCTTATTATGTCATTTTCGAGGAAGATACGCTAAGTTTTGAGATAATCAAGGTTCTTGTGCTATTTCTGACCTAACTAAGGTAATTATGTCAAAAATGAACTAAATAAGCTAATTATGTCATTTTGGCAGATAATTAGCTAAGTGTGTCATTTTGGAGAAGAAAACTAGAAGAAGGAGAAGGAGGAGAAGACTAGATGAAGGAGGAGAAAAAGAAGAAGTAGGAGAAGAAGAAGGATAAGATGATTACTCATCTTATATTGAGATTATTATGTCATTTTGGAGAAAGATACGCTAACTTATGAGCTAACCAAGGTTTCTTATGCTACTTTTGACCAAACTAGGCTAATTATGTCATAAATGTACTAGATACGTATGTCATTTTGGAGAATAAAACTTGAGGAACAAGGAGGAGGAGGACGTGAAGACTTGAAGGAGGAGAAGAATAAGAAGAAGGAGAAGTAAAAGGTGAAGAAGATTACTTATCTTGTTTTGAGCTTATTATATCATTTTGGAGGAACATACACTAAGCTATGAGCCAACCAAGGTTCTTATGCTATTTTTGATGTAACTAAGCTAATTATGTCATAAATGAACTAAATGAGCTAATTATGTCATTTTGAAGGATTATTAACTAAGTATGTCATTTTGGAGGATAAAACTAGAAGAAAAGGAGGAGGAGGAGGAGAAAAACAAGAAAAAGGTGAAGATGATTAATTATCTTATTTTGAGCTTATTATGTCATTTTGGAGGAAGATGCGTTAAGTTATGAGCTAACCAATGTTGTTGTGCTATTCTTGACCTAACTAAGCTAATTATGTCATAAATGAACTAAATAATCTAATTATGTCATTTTGGAGGAAAATTAGCTAAGTATGTCGTTTTGGAAAATAAAGCTAGAAGAAGAAGGAGGAGGAGGAGGAGACGACTAGAAGAAGAAGTAGAAGAAGAAGGTGAAGATGATTACTTATCTTATTTTGAGCTTATTATGTAATTTCGGAGGAAGATATGGTAAGTTATGAGCTAACCAAGGTTCTTGTGCTATTTTTTACCTCACTAAGCTAATTAGGTCATAAATGAACTAAGTAAACTAATTATGTAATTTTGGAGGATAATTAGCTAAGTATGTCATTTTGGAGAGTAAAACTAGAAGAAAAAGAAGGATGAGGAGGAGAAGACTAGAAGAAGGAGAAGAAGAAGAAGGAGAAGAAGAAGAAGTTTATGATGATTAGTTATCTTATTTTGAGATTATTATGTCATTTTGGAGGAAGATGCGCTAAGTTATGAGGTAACCAAGATTCTTGTGCTATTTTTGACCTAAGTAAGCTAATTATGTCAAAAATGAACTAAATAAATTAATTATCTCTTTCTCGAGGATAATTAGCTAACTATGTCATTTTGTAGAATAAAACTAGAATAATAAGGATGAGGAGGAGAAATAGAAGAAGAAGGAGGAGGAGAAGGTTAAGATGATTACATATCTTATTTTGAGCTTATTATGTCATTTTGGAGGATAATTAGCTAAGTGTGCCATTTTGGAGAATAAAACTAGAAGAAGAAGGAGAAGGAGGAGAAGACTAGATGAAGGAGTAGAAAAAGAAGAAGAAGGAGAAGAAAAAGGGGAATATGATTAATTATCTTATTGTGAGCTTATTATGTCATTTTCGAGGAAGATACGTTAAGTTTTGAGCTAATCAAGGTTCTTGTGCTATTTTTGACCTAACTAAGGTAATTATGTCATAAATGAACTAAATAAGCTAATTATGTCATTTTGGCGATAATTAGCTAAGTGTATCATTTTGGAGAATAAAACAGAAGAAGAAGGAGAAGGAGGAGAAGACTAGATGAAGGAGTAGAAAAAGAAGAAGAAGGAGAAGAAAAATGGGAATATGATTAATTATCTTATTGTGAGCTTATTATGTCATTTTCGAGGAAGATACGCTAAGTTTTGAGATAATCAAGGTTCTTGTGCTATTTCTGACCTAACTAAGGTAATTATGTCAAAAATGAACTAAATAAGCTAATTATGTCATTTTGGCAGATAATTAGCTAAGTGTGTCATTTTGGAGAAGAAAACTAGAAGAAGGAGAAGGAGGAGAAGACTAGATGAAGGAGGAGAAAAAGAAGAAGTAGGAGAAGAAGAAGGATAAGATGATTACTCATCTTATATTGAGATTATTATGTCATTTTGGAGAAAGATACGCTAACTTATGAGCTAACCAAGGTTTCTTATGCTACTTTTGACCAAACTAGGCTAATTATGTCATAAATGTACTAGATACGTATGTCATTTTGGAGAATAAAACTTGAGGAACAAGGAGGAGGAGGACGTGAAGACTTGAAGGAGGAGAAGAATAAGAAGAAGGAGAAGTAAAAGGTGAAGAAGATTACTTATCTTGTTTTGAGCTTATTATATCATTTTGGAGGAACATACACTAAGCTATGAGCCAACCAAGGTTCTTATGCTATTTTTGATGTAACTAAGCTAATTATGTCATAAATGAACTAAATGAGCTAATTATGTCATTTTGAAGGATTATTAACTAAGTATGTCATTTTGGAGGATAAAACTAGAAGAAAAGGAGGAGGAGGAGGAGAAAAACAAGAAAAAGGTGAAGATGATTAATTATCTTATTTTGAGCTTATTATGTCATTTTGGAGGAAGATGCGTTAAGTTATGAGCTAACCAATGTTGTTGTGCTATTCTTGACCTAACTAAGCTAATTATGTCATAAATGAACTAAATAATCTAATTATGTCATTTTGGAGGAAAATTAGCTAAGTATGTCGTTTTGGAAAATAAAGCTAGAAGAAGAAGGAGGAGGAGGAGGAGACGACTAGAAGAAGAAGTAGAAGAAGAAGGTGAAGATGATTACTTATCTTATTTTGAGCTTATTATGTAATTTCGGAGGAAGATATGGTAAGTTATGAGCTAACCAAGGTTCTTGTGCTATTTTTTACCTCACTAAGCTAATTAGGTCATAAATGAACTAAGTAAACTAATTATGTAATTTTGGAGGATAATTAGCTAAGTATGTCATTTTGGAGAGTAAAACTAGAAGAAAAAGAAGGATGAGGAGGAGAAGACTAGAAGAAGGAGAAGAAGAAGAAGGAGAAGAAGAAGAAGTTTATGATGATTAGTTATCTTATTTTGAGATTATTATGTCATTTTGGAGGAAGATGCGCTAAGTTATGAGGTAACCAAGATTCTTGTGCTATTTTTGACCTAAGTAAGCTAATTATGTCAAAAATGAACTAAATAAATTAATTATCTCTTTCTCGAGGATAATTAGCTAACTATGTCATTTTGTAGAATAAAACTAGAATAATAAGGATGAGGAGGAGAAATAGAAGAAGAAGGAGGAGGAGAAGGTTAAGATGATTACATATCTTATTTTGAGCTTATTATGTCATTTTGGAGGATAATTAGCTAAGTGTGCCATTTTGGAGAATAAAACTAGAAGAAGAAGGAGAAGGAGGAGAAGACTAGATGAAGGAGTAGAAAAAGAAGAAGAAGGAGAAGAAAAAGGGGAATATGATTAATTATCTTATTGTGAGCTTATTATGTCATTTTCGAGGAAGATACGTTAAGTTTTGAGCTAATCAAGGTTCTTGTGCTATTTTTGACCTAACTAAGGTAATTATGTCATAAATGAACTAAATAAGCTAATTATGTCATTTTGGCGATAATTAGCTAAGTGTATCATTTTGGAGAATAAAACAGAAGAAGAAGGAGAAGGAGGAGAAGACTAGATGAAGGAGTAGAAAAAGAAGAAGAAGGAGAAGAAAAATGGGAATATGATTAATTATCTTATTGTGAGCTTATTATGTCATTTTCGAGGAAGATACGCTAAGTTTTGAGATAATCAAGGTTCTTGTGCTATTTCTGACCTAACTAAGGTAATTATGTCAAAAATGAACTAAATAAGCTAATTATGTCATTTTGGCAGATAATTAGCTAAGTGTGTCATTTTGGAGAAGAAAACTAGAAGAAGGAGAAGGAGGAGAAGACTAGATGAAGGAGGAGAAAAAGAAGAAGTAGGAGAAGAAGAAGGATAAGATGATTACTCATCTTATATTGAGATTATTATGTCATTTTGGAGAAAGATACGCTAACTTATGAGCTAACCAAGGTTTCTTATGCTACTTTTGACCAAACTAGGCTAATTATGTCATAAATGTACTAGATACGTATGTCATTTTGGAGAATAAAACTTGAGGAACAAGGAGGAGGAGGACGTGAAGACTTGAAGGAGGAGAAGAATAAGAAGAAGGAGAAGTAAAAGGTGAAGAAGATTACTTATCTTGTTTTGAGCTTATTATATCATTTTGGAGGAACATACACTAAGCTATGAGCCAACCAAGGTTCTTATGCTATTTTTGATGTAACTAAGCTAATTATGTCATAAATGAACTAAATGAGCTAATTATGTCATTTTGAAGGATTATTAACTAAGTATGTCATTTTGGAGGATAAAACTAGAAGAAAAGGAGGAGGAGGAGGAGAAAAACAAGAAAAAGGTGAAGATGATTAATTATCTTATTTTGAGCTTATTATGTCATTTTGGAGGAAGATGCGTTAAGTTATGAGCTAACCAATGTTGTTGTGCTATTCTTGACCTAACTAAGCTAATTATGTCATAAATGAACTAAATAATCTAATTATGTCATTTTGGAGGAAAATTAGCTAAGTATGTCGTTTTGGAAAATAAAGCTAGAAGAAGAAGGAGGAGGAGGAGGAGACGACTAGAAGAAGAAGTAGAAGAAGAAGGTGAAGATGATTACTTATCTTATTTTGAGCTTATTATGTAATTTCGGAGGAAGATATGGTAAGTTATGAGCTAACCAAGGTTCTTGTGCTATTTTTTACCTCACTAAGCTAATTAGGTCATAAATGAACTAAGTAAACTAATTATGTAATTTTGGAGGATAATTAGCTAAGTATGTCATTTTGGAGAGTAAAACTAGAAGAAAAAGAAGGATGAGGAGGAGAAGACTAGAAGAAGGAGAAGAAGAAGAAGGAGAAGAAGAAGAAGTTTATGATGATTAGTTATCTTATTTTGAGATTATTATGTCATTTTGGAGGAAGATGCGCTAAGTTATGAGGTAACCAAGATTCTTGTGCTATTTTTGACCTAAGTAAGCTAATTATGTCAAAAATGAACTAAATAAATTAATTATCTCTTTCTCGAGGATAATTAGCTAACTATGTCATTTTTTAGAATAAAACTAGAATAATAAGGATGAGGAGGAGAAATAGAAGAAGAAGGAGGAGGAGAAGGTTAAGATGATTACATATCTTATTTTGAGCTTATTATGTCATTTTGGAGGATAATTAGCTAAGTGTGCCATTTTGGAGAATAAAACTAGAAGAAGAAGGAGAAGGAGGAGAAGACTAGATGAAGGAGTAGAAAAAGAAGAAGAAGGAGAAGAAAAAGGGGAATATGATTAATTATCTTATTGTGAGCTTATTATGTCATTTTCGAGGAAGATACGTTAAGTTTTGAGCTAATCAAGGTTCTTGTGCTATTTTTGACCTAACTAAGGTAATTATGTCATAAATGAACTAAATAAGCTAATTATGTCATTTTGGCGATAATTAGCTAAGTGTATCATTTTGGAGAATAAAACAGAAGAAGAAGGAGAAGGAGGAGAAGACTAGATGAAGGAGTAGAAAAAGAAGAAGAAGGAGAAGAAAAATGGGAATATGATTAATTATCTTATTGTGAGCTTATTATGTCATTTTCGAGGAAGATACGCTAAGTTTTGAGATAATCAAGGTTCTTGTGCTATTTCTGACCTAACTAAGGTAATTATGTCAAAAATGAACTAAATAAGCTAATTATGTCATTTTGGCAGATAATTAGCTAAGTGTGTCATTTTGGAGAAGAAAACTAGAAGAAGGAGAAGGAGGAGAAGACTAGATGAAGGAGGAGAAAAAGAAGAAGTAGGAGAAGAAGAAGGATAAGATGATTACTCATCTTATATTGAGATTATTATGTCATTTTGGAGAAAGATACGCTAACTTATGAGCTAACCAAGGTTTCTTATGCTACTTTTGACCAAACTAGGCTAATTATGTCATAAATGTACTAGATACGTATGTCATTTTGGAGAATAAAACTTGAGGAACAAGGAGGAGGAGGACGTGAAGACTTGAAGGAGGAGAAGAATAAGAAGAAGGAGAAGTAAAAGGTGAAGAAGATTACTTATCTTGTTTTGAGCTTATTATATCATTTTGGAGGAACATACACTAAGCTATGAGCCAACCAAGGTTCTTATGCTATTTTTGATGTAACTAAGCTAATTATGTCATAAATGAACTAAATGAGCTAATTATGTCATTTTGAAGGATTATTAACTAAGTATGTCATTTTGGAGGATAAAACTAGAAGAAAAGGAGGAGGAGGAGGAGAAAAACAAGAAAAAGGTGAAGATGATTAATTATCTTATTTTGAGCTTATTATGTCATTTTGGAGGAAGATGCGTTAAGTTATGAGCTAACCAATGTTGTTGTGCTATTCTTGACCTAACTAAGCTAATTATGTCATAAATGAACTAAATAATCTAATTATGTCATTTTGGAGGAAAATTAGCTAAGTATGTCGTTTTGGAAAATAAAGCTAGAAGAAGAAGAAGGAGGAGGAGGAGACGACTAGAAGAAGAAGTAGAAGAAGAAGGTGAAGATGATTACTTATCTTATTTTGAGCTTATTATGTAATTTCGGAGGAAGATATGGTAAGTTATGAGCTAACCAAGGTTCTTGTGCTATTTTTTACCTAACTAAGCTAATTAGGTCATAAATGAACTAAGTAAACTAATTATGTAATTTTGGAGGATAATTAGCTAAGTATGTCATTTTGGAGAGTAAAACTAGAAGAAAAAGAAGGATGAGGAGGAGAAGACTAGAAGAAGGAGAAGAAGAAGAAGGAGAAGAAGAAGAAGTTTATGGTGATTAGTTATCTTATTTTGAGATTATTATGTCATTTTGGAGGAAGATGCGCTAAGTTATGAGGTAACCAAGATTCTTGTGCTATTTTTGACCTAAGTAAGCTAATTATGTCAAAAATGAACTAAATAAATTAATTATCTCTTTCTCGAGGATAATTAGCTAACTATGTCATTTTGTAGAATAAAACTAGAATAATAAGGATGAGGAGGAGAAATAGAAGAAGAAGGAGGAGGAGAAGGTTAAGATGATTACATATCTTATTTTGAGCTTATTATGTCATTTTGGAGGATAATTAGCTAAGTGTGCCATTTTGGAGAATAAAACTAGAAGAAGAAGGAGAAGGAGGAGAAGACTAGATGATGGAGTAGAAAAAGAAGAAGAAGGAGAAGAAAAAGGGGAATATGATTAATTATCTTATTGTGAGCTTATTATGTCATTTTCGAGGAAGATACGTTAAGTTTTGAGCTAATCAAGGTTCTTGTGCTATTTTTGACCTAACTAAGGTAATTATGTCATAAATGAACTAAATAAGCTAATTATGTCATTTTGGCGATAATTAGCTAAGTGTATCATTTTGGAGAATAAAACAGAAGAAGAAGGAGAAGGAGGAGAAGACTAGATGAAGGAGTAGAAAAAGAAGAAGAAGGAGAAGAAAAATGGGAATATGATTAATTATCTTATTGTGAGCTTATTATGTCATTTTCGAGGAAGATACGCTAAGTTTTGAGATAATCAAGGTTCTTGTGCTATTTCTGACCTAACTAAGGTAATTATGTCAAAAATGAACTAAATAAGCTAATTATGTCATTTTGGCAGATAATTAGCTAAGTGTGTCATTTTGGAGAATAAAACTAGAAGAAGGAGAAGGAGGAGAAGACTAGATGAAGGAGGAGAAAAAGAAGAAGTAGGAGAAGAAGAAGGATAAGATGATTACTCATCTTATATTGAGATTATTATGTCATTTTGGAGAAAGATACGCTAACTTATGAGCTAACCAAGGTTTCTTATGCTACTTTTGACCAAACTAGGCTAATTATGTCATAAATGTACTAGATACGTATGTCATTTTGGAGAATAAAACTTGAGGAACAAGGAGGAGGAGGACGTGAAGACTTGAAGGAGGAGAAGAATAAGAAGAAGGAGAAGTAAAAGGTGAAGAAGATTACTTATCTTGTTTTGAGCTTATTATATCATTTTGGAGGAACATACACTAAGCTATGAGCCAACCAAGGTTCTTATGCTATTTTTGATGTAACTAAGCTAATTATGTCATAAATGAACTAAATGAGCTAATTATGTCATTTTGAAGGATTATTAACTAAGTATGTCATTTTGGAGGATAAAACTAGAAGAAAAGGAGGAGGAGGAGGAGAAAAACAAGAAAAAGGTGAAGATGATTAATTATCTTATTTTGAGCTTATTATGTCATTTTGGAGGAAGATGCGTTAAGTTATGAGCTAACCAATGTTGTTGTGCTATTCTTGACCTAACTAAGCTAATTATGTCATAAATGAACTAAATAATCTAATTATGTCATTTTGGAGGAAAATTAGCTAAGTATGTCGTTTTGGAAAATAAAGCTAGAAGAAGAAGAAGGAGGAGGAGGAGACGACTAGAAGAAGAAGTAGAAGAAGAAGGTGAAGATGATTACTTATCTTATTTTGAGCTTATTATGTAATTTCGGAGGAAGATATGGTAAGTTATGAGCTAACCAAGGTTCTTGTGCTATTTTTTACCTAACTAAGCTAATTAGGTCATAAATGAACTAAGTAAACTAATTATGTAATTTTGGAGGATAATTAGCTAAGTATGTCATTTTGGAGAGTAAAACTAGAAGAAAAAGAAGGATGAGGAGGAGAAGACTAGAAGAAGGAGAAGAAGAAGAAGGAGAAGAAGAAGAAGTTTATGATGATTAGTTATCTTATTTTGAGATTATTATGTCATTTTGGAGGAAGATGCGCTAAGTTATGAGGTAACCAAGATTCTTGTGCTATTTTTGACCTAAGTAAGCTAATTATGTCAAAAATGAACTAAATAAATTAATTATCTCTTTCTCGAGGATAATTAGCTAACTATGTCATTTTGTAGAATAAAACTAGAATAATAAGGATGAGGAGGAGAAATAGAAGAAGAAGGAGGAGGAGAAGGTTAAGATGATTACATATCTTATTTTGAGCTTATTATGTCATTTTGGAGGATAATTAGCTAAGTGTGCCATTTTGGAGAATAAAACTAGAAGAAGAAGGAGAAGGAGGAGAAGACTAGATGAAGGAGTAGAAAAAGAAGAAGAAGGAGAAGAAAAAGGGGAATATGATTAATTATCTTATTGTGAGCTTATTATGTCATTTTCGAGGAAGATACGTTAAGTTTTGAGCTAATCAAGGTTCTTGTGCTATTTTTGACCTAACTAAGGTAATTATGTCATAAATGAACTAAATAAGCTAATTATGTCATTTTGGCGATAATTAGCTAAGTGTATCATTTTGGAGAATAAAACAGAAGAAGAAGGAGAAGGAGGAGAAGACTAGATGAAGGAGTAGAAAAAGAAGAAGAAGGAGAAGAAAAATGGGAATATGATTAATTATCTTATTGTGAGCTTATTATGTCATTTTCGAGGAAGATACGCTAAGTTTTGAGATAATCAAGGTTCTTGTGCTATTTCTGACCTAACTAAGGTAATTATGTCAAAAATGAACTAAATAAGCTAATTATGTCATTTTGGCAGATAATTAGCTAAGTGTGTCATTTTGGAGAATAAAACTAGAAGAAGGAGAAGGAGGAGAAGACTAGATGAAGGAGGAGAAAAAGAAGAAGTAGGAGAAGAAGAAGGATAAGATGATTACTCATCTTATATTGAGATTATTATGTCATTTTGGAGAAAGATACGCTAACTTATGAGCTAACCAAGGTTTCTTATGCTACTTTTGACCAAACTAGGCTAATTATGTCATAAATGTACTAGATACGTATGTCATTTTGGAGAATAAAACTTGAGGAACAAGGAGGAGGAGGACGTGAAGACTTGAAGGAGGAGAAGAATAAGAAGAAGGAGAAGTAAAAGGTGAAGAAGATTACTTATCTTGTTTTGAGCTTATTATATCATTTTGGAGGAACATACACTAAGCTATGAGCCAACCAAGGTTCTTATGCTATTTTTGATGTAACTAAGCTAATTATGTCATAAATGAACTAAATGAGCTAATTATGTCATTTTGAAGGATTATTAACTAAGTATGTCATTTTGGAGGATAAAACTAGAAGAAAAGGAGGAGGAGGAGGAGAAAAACAAGAAAAAGGTGAAGATGATTAATTATCTTATTTTGAGCTTATTATGTCATTTTGGAGGAAGATGCGTTAAGTTATGAGCTAACCAATGTTGTTGTGCTATTCTTGACCTAACTAAGCTAATTATGTCATAAATGAACTAAATAATCTAATTATGTCATTTTGGAGGAAAATTAGCTAAGTATGTCGTTTTGGAAAATAAAGCTAGAAGAAGAAGAAGGAGGAGGAGGAGACGACTAGAAGAAGAAGTAGAAGAAGAAGGTGAAGATGATTACTTATCTTATTTTGAGCTTATTATGTAATTTCGGAGGAAGATATGGTAAGTTATGAGCTAACCAAGGTTCTTGTGCTATTTTTTACCTAACTAAGCTAATTAGGTCATAAATGAACTAAGTAAACTAATTATGTAATTTTGGAGGATAATTAGCTAAGTATGTCATTTTGGAGAGTAAAACTAGAAGAAAAAGAAGGATGAGGAGGAGAAGACTAGAAGAAGGAGAAGAAGAAGAAGGAGAAGAAGAAGAAGTTTATGATGATTAGTTATCTTATTTTGAGATTATTATGTCATTTTGGAGGAAGATGCGCTAAGTTATGAGGTAACCAAGATTCTTGTGCTATTTTTGACCTAAGTAAGCTAATTATGTCAAAAATGAACTAAATAAATTAATTATCTCTTTCTCGAGGATAATTAGCTAACTATGTCATTTTGTAGAATAAAACTAGAATAATAAGGATGAGGAGGAGAAATAGAAGAAGAAGGAGGAGGAGAAGGTTAAGATGATTACATATCTTATTTTGAGCTTATTATGTCATTTTGGAGGATAATTAGCTAAGTGTGCCATTTTGGAGAATAAAACTAGAAGAAGAAGGAGAAGGAGGAGAAGACTAGATGATGGAGTAGAAAAAGAAGAAGAAGGAGAAGAAAAAGGGGAATATGATTAATTATCTTATTGTGAGCTTATTATGTCATTTTCGAGGAAGATACGTTAAGTTTTGAGCTAATCAAGGTTCTTGTGCTATTTTTGACCTAACTAAGGTAATTATGTCATAAATGAACTAAATAAGCTAATTATGTCATTTTGGCGATAATTAGCTAAGTGTATCATTTTGGAGAATAAAACAGAAGAAGAAGGAGAAGGAGGAGAAGACTAGATGAAGGAGTAGAAAAAGAAGAAGAAGGAGAAGAAAAATGGGAATATGATTAATTATCTTATTGTGAGCTTATTATGTCATTTTCGAGGAAGATACGCTAAGTTTTGAGATAATCAAGGTTCTTGTGCTATTTCTGACCTAACTAAGGTAATTATGTCAAAAATGAACTAAATAAGCTAATTATGTCATTTTGGCAGATAATTAGCTAAGTGTGTCATTTTGGAGAATAAAACTAGAAGAAGGAGAAGGAGGAGAAGACTAGATGAAGGAGGAGAAAAAGAAGAAGTAGGAGAAGAAGAAGGATAAGATGATTACTCATCTTATATTGAGATTATTATGTCATTTTGGAGAAAGATACGCTAACTTATGAGCTAACCAAGGTTTCTTATGCTACTTTTGACCAAACTAGGCTAATTATGTCATAAATGTACTAGATACGTATGTCATTTTGGAGAATAAAACTTGAGGAACAAGGAGGAGGAGGACGTGAAGACTTGAAGGAGGAGAAGAATAAGAAGAAGGAGAAGTAAAAGGTGAAGAAGATTACTTATCTTGTTTTGAGCTTATTATATCATTTTGGAGGAACATACACTAAGCTATGAGCCAACCAAGGTTCTTATGCTATTTTTGATGTAACTAAGCTAATTATGTCATAAATGAACTAAATGAGCTAATTATGTCATTTTGAAGGATTATTAACTAAGTATGTCATTTTGGAGGATAAAACTAGAAGAAAAGGAGGAGGAGGAGGAGAAAAACAAGAAAAAGGTGAAGATGATTAATTATCTTATTTTGAGCTTATTATGTCATTTTGGAGGAAGATGCGTTAAGTTATGAGCTAACCAATGTTGTTGTGCTATTCTTGACCTAACTAAGCTAATTATGTCATAAATGAACTAAATAATCTAATTATGTCATTTTGGAGGAAAATTAGCTAAGTATGTCGTTTTGGAAAATAAAGCTAGAAGAAGAAGAAGGAGGAGGAGGAGACGACTAGAAGAAGAAGTAGAAGAAGAAGGTGAAGATGATTACTTATCTTATTTTGAGCTTATTATGTAATTTCGGAGGAAGATATGGTAAGTTATGAGCTAACCAAGGTTCTTGTGCTATTTTTTACCTAACTAAGCTAATTAGGTCATAAATGAACTAAGTAAACTAATTATGTAATTTTGGAGGATAATTAGCTAAGTATGTAATTTTGGAGAGTAAAACTAGAAGAAAAAGAAGGATGAGGAGGAGAAGACTAGAAGAAGGAGAAGAAGAAGAAGGAGAAGAAGAAGAAGTTTATGATGATTAGTTATCTTATTTTGAGATTATTATGTCATTTTGGAGGAAGATGCGCTAAGTTATGAGGTAACCAAGATTCTTGTGCTATTTTTGACCTAAGTAAGCTAATTATGTCAAAAATGAACTAAATAAATTAATTATCTCTTTCTCGAGGATAATTAGCTAACTATGTCATTTTGTAGAATAAAACTAGAATAATAAGGATGAGGAGGAGAAATAGAAGAAGAAGGAGGAGGAGAAGGTTAAGATGATTACATATCTTATTTTGAGCTTATTATGTCATTTTGGAGGATAATTAGCTAAGTGTGCCATTTTGGAGAATAAAACTAGAAGAAGAAGGAGAAGGAGGAGAAGACTAGATGAAGGAGTAGAAAAAGAAGAAGAAGGAGAAGAAAAAGGGGAATATGATTAATTATCTTATTGTGAGCTTATTATGTCATTTTCGAGGAAGATACGTTAAGTTTTGAGCTAATCAAGGTTCTTGTGCTATTTTTGACCTAACTAAGGTAATTATGTCATAAATGAACTAAATAAGCTAATTATGTCATTTTGGCGATAATTAGCTAAGTGTATCATTTTGGAGAATAAAACAGAAGAAGAAGGAGAAGGAGGAGAAGACTAGATGAAGGAGTAGAAAAAGAAGAAGAAGGAGAAGAAAAATGGGAATATGATTAATTATCTTATTGTGAGCTTATTATGTCATTTTCGAGGAAGATACGCTAAGTTTTGAGATAATCAAGGTTCTTGTGCTATTTCTGACCTAACTAAGGTAATTATGTCAAAAATGAACTAAATAAGCTAATTATGTCATTTTGGCAGATAATTAGCTAAGTGTGTCATTTTGGAGAATAAAACTAGAAGAAGGAGAAGGAGGAGAAGACTAGATGAAGGAGGAGAAAAAGAAGAAGTAGGAGAAGAAGAAGGATAAGATGATTACTCATCTTATATTGAGATTATTATGTCATTTTGGAGAAAGATACGCTAACTTATGAGCTAACCAAGGTTTCTTATGCTACTTTTGACCAAACTAGGCTAATTATGTCATAAATGTACTAGATACGTATGTCATTTTGGAGAATAAAACTTGAGGAACAAGGAGGAGGAGGACGTGAAGACTTGAAGGAGGAGAAGAATAAGAAGAAGGAGAAGTAAAAGGTGAAGAAGATTACTTATCTTGTTTTGAGCTTATTATATCATTTTGGAGGAACATACACTAAGCTATGAGCCAACCAAGGTTCTTATGCTATTTTTGACGTAACTAAGCTAATTATGTCATAAATGAACTAAATGAGCTAATTATGTCATTTTGAAGGATTATTAACTAAGTATGTCATTTTGGAGAATAAAACTAGAAGAAAAGGAGGAGGAGGAGGAGAAAAACAAGAAAAAGGTGAAGATGATTAATTATCTTATTTTGAGCTTATTATGTCATTTTGGAGGAAGATGCGTTAAGTTATGAGCTAACCAATGTTGTTGTGCTATTCTTGACCTAACTAAGCTAATTATGTCATAAATGAACTAAATAATCTAATTATGTCATTTTGGAGGAAAATTAGCTAAGTATGTCGTTTTGGAAAATAAAGCTAGAAGAAGAAGGAGGAGGAGGAGGAGACGACTAGAAGAAGAAGTAGAAGAAGAAGGTGAATATGATTACTTATCTTATTTTGAGCTTATTATGTAATTTCGGAGGAAGATATGGTAAGTTATGAGCTAACCAAGGTTCTTGTGCTATTTTTACCTAACTAAGCTAATTAGGTCATAAATGAACTAAGTAAACTAATTATGTAATTTTGGAGGATAATTAGCTAAGTATGTCATTTTGGAGAGTAAAACTAGAAGAAAAAGAAGGATGAGGAGGAGAAGACTAGAAGAAGGAGAAGAAGAAGAAGGAGAAGAAGAAGAAGTTTATGATGATTAGTTATCTTATTTTGAGATTATTATGTCATTTTGGAGGAAGATGCGCTAAGTTATGAGGTAACCAAGATTCTTGTGCTATTTTTGACCTAAGTAAGCTAATTATGTCAAAAATGAACTAAATAAATTAATTATCTCTTTCTCGAGGATAATTGGCTAACTATGTCATTTTGTAGAATAAAACTAGAATAATAAGGACGAGGAGGAGAAATAGAAGAAGAAGGAGGAGGAGAAGGTTAAGATGATTACATATCTTATTTTGAGCTTATTATGTCATTTTGGAGGAAGATACACAAAGTTATGAGCTAACCAAGGTTCTTGTGCTATTTTTGACCTAACTGAGCTAATTATGTCATTTTGGAGGATTATTAGCTAAGTATGTCATTTTGGACACTAAAACTAGTAGAAAAACAAGGATGAGGAGGAGAACACTAGAAGAAGGAGGAGAAGAATAAGGAGGAGAAGAAGAAGGTTATGATGATTAATTATCTTATTTTGTGCTTATTATGTCATTTTGGAGGAAGATGCGCTAAGTTATGAGCTAACCAAGGTTCTTGTGCTATTTTTAACCTAATTAAGCTAATTATGTCAAAAATGAACTAAATAAACTAATTATCTCATTCTCGAGGATAATTAGTTAATTATGTCATTTTGGAGAATAAAATTAAAATAAGAAGGAGGAGGAGGAGAAGACTGGAAGAAGGACGAGAAATAGAAGAAGGAGGAGAAGAAGGTGAAGATGATTACATATCTTATTTTGAGGTTATTATGTCATTTTGGAGGAAGATACACAAAGTTATGAGCTAACCAAGGTTCTTGTGCTATTTTTGATCTAACTAAGCTAATTCTATCATTTTGGAGGATTATTAGCTAAGTATGTCATTTTCAAGAATAAAACTAGAAGAAGAAGTAGGAGGACGAGGAGAAAACTAGAAGATGGAGGAGAAGAAGACGAAGAAGGTGAAGACGATTACTTCTTATTTTGAGCTTATTTTGTCATTTTGGAGGATGATACGCTAAGTTATCAGCTAACCAAGTTTCTTATGCTATTTTTGACCTAACTAAGCTAATTATGTCATAAATGAACTAAATAAGCTAATTATATCATTCTAGAGGATAATTGGTTAAGTTTGTCATTTTAGAGAAGAAAACTAGAATAATGAGGAGGAGGAGGAGAAGACTAGAAGAAGGAGAAGAAGAAGCAGAAGGAGAAGAAGAAGGTGAAGATGATTACTTATCTTATTTTGAGCTTATTATGTCATTTTGGAGGAAGATACACTAAGTCATAACCTAACCAAAGTTCTTGTGCAATTTTTAACCTAACTAAGCTAATTATGTCATAAATGAACTAAATAAGCTAATTATGTCATTTTGGAGGATAATTAGCTATGTGTGTCATTTTGGTGAATAAAAGTAGAAGAAGAAGGAGAAGGAGGAGAAGACTAGATGAAGGAGGAGAAAAAGAAGAAGGAGCACAATAAGGTGAATATGATTACTTATCTTATTTTGAGCTTGTTATGTCATTTTCGAGGAAGATACGTTAAGTTATGAGCTAATCAAGGTTCTTGTGCTATTTTTGACCTAACTATGCTAATTATGTCATAAATGAACTAAATAAGATAATTATGTCATTTTGAAGGATAATTAGCTAAGTGTGTCATTTTGGAGAGTAAAACTAGAAGAAGAAGGAGAAGGAGGAGAAGACTAGATGAAGGAGGAGAAAAAGAAGAAGGAGGAGAAGAAGAAGGAGAAGAAGACTACTTATCTTATATTAAGATTATTATGTTATTTTGGAGGAAGATACGCTAGGTTATGAGCTAACCAAGGTTTCTTATGCTACTTTTGACCAAACTAGGCTAATTATGTCATAAATGAACTAGATAAGCTAATTATGTCATTTTGGACAATAATTAACTAAGTATGTCATTTTGGAGAATAAAACTAGAAGAAGAAGGAGGAGGAGGAGGAGGTGAAGACTTGAAGAAGGAGGAGAAGAATCATAAGAAGCAGATGAAGAAGGTGAAGAAGATTACTTATCTTGTTTTGAGCTTATTATGTCATTTTGGAAGAACATACACTAAGTTATGAACTAGCCAAGGTTCTTGTGCTATTTTTGACATAACTAAGCTACTTATGTCATAAGTGAACTAAATAAGCTAAAAATGTCATTTTGGAGGACTTTTAGCTAAGTATGTCATTTTGGATAATAAAACTAGAAGAAAAGGAGGAGGAGGAGATGACTAGAAGAAGGAGGAGAAAAAGAAGAAGAAGGTGAAGATGATTACTTATCTTATTTTGAGCTTATTATGTAATTTTGGAGGAAGATACATTAAGTTATGAGCTAACCAAGGTTCTTGTGCTATTTTCGACCTAACTAAGCTAATTATATCATAAATGAACTAAATAATCTAATTATGTCATTTTGGAGGATACTTAACAAAGTATGTCGGTTTGGAGAATAAAGCTAGAAGAAGAAGAAGAAGGAGGAAGAGAAGACTAGAAGAAGGAGGATAAGAAGAAGAAGTAGAACAAGAAGGTGAGGATGATTACTTATCTTATTTTGAGCTTATTATGTAATTTTGGAGGAAGATACGCTAAGTTACGAGCTAACCAACGTTCTTGTGCTATTTTTTACCTAACTAAGCTCATTATGTCATAAATGAACTAAATAAACTAATTATGTCATTTTCATGGATAATTACCTAAGTATGTCATTTTGGAGAGTAAAACTAGAAGAAAAAGAAGGATGAGGAGGAGAAGACTAGAAGAAGGAGGAGAAGAATAAGGAGGAGGAGAAGAAGGTTATGATGATTAATGTAAGCTAAGTAAGCTAATTATGTCAAAAATGAACTAAATAAACTAATTATCTCATTCTCGAGAATAATTAGCTAATTATGTCATTTTGGAGAATAAAATTAGAATAAGAAGGAGGGGGAGGAGAAGACTGGAAGAAGTAGGAGAAATAGAAGAAGAAGGAGGAGAAGAAGGTGAAGATGATTACATATCTTATTTCGAGCTTGTTATGTCATTTTGGAGGAAGATACAAAAAGTTATGAGCTAACCAAGGTTCTTGTGCTATTTGTGACCTAACTAAACTAATTATGTCATTGTCACATCCTTGAAACCGTAATCAACTTAGCATTGTGCTCATATCTTATTTGCGTTGCATCTAGGAAAATTTCAACAAGAACAAAGCAAGTGGCAAAGGAAAACTCAAAAACCCTAGCCACTTCTCAAATTCAAAGGAATTATAAACTTATTCAAATCAATGAATCCAAAATGGCCTTAAGAAAAGTTCAACTTTTCTGATAATTCTTGAAAACAAATAAGCAATGAAGAAAACCATTTTATTAATACTTTTGGCACTTTAAATAAATGCAAAAGACTAGTGGTTTCAAGTTTTAAATTTGAATTCAAAAGTATATAGTTTCCAAAAATGCTGAAAACTTTATGGGTGATTGGAAATATTCCAACTAACACCCTAGCGTTTTTCATACTATTTATAGTTTTCTTGTGAAGCCAAAATAAATGGAAAGTAATGTCAATAATTAAAACAGAAACAAAATAGAAAGAAATGGGGAAAAATCCTACCTCTCGCCTGAGGAGGCCCAACCCATCAGGGGCAGGGTCGTCTTCTTCCTCTGCCTTCTGGCAGAGGAGAGATCGACCACGGCGGCTCCACCACCTCCTGCTTCGCCGTGGCGACCCCCGGTGCCTCCCAGGACAGTGCGACAGCAAGGTTATCCTCCCCGAGCGCGTCTCTATCCGTTCCCGTGCTCCAGTTCCCCCTCCTCTCGGGTTCTCTCCTCCCTCCTCCTGCCGCCATTGCCAAGAGCTCAAGCTCGAGTTGTCGTGCCCCTAGCCACAGGACCTTCCTCCCGAGTAGTCCAGTTGCTCCGCCTCGACGAGCTGGTTCTCCCTGCAAAAGCCGAAGCCTCCCCGAGCCCAGCAACGCCCCAAGCGCCATCGTCGTCAACCTTCAGCCACCGGCAAATCGATGGTGAATCGCCGCCTACAGCCCCTCCCCGAGCAGTCTGCGCCTAGCTTCACCTCCACCGTGAGCCTGCGATCATTTCCCCTCTTCTTCCCCTCGGATTCGTGCCCCCTACTCACTGGACCAACGAACCCAAGCTCCGGCAGCCGCCTCGACTCGTCGCCGGCTTGCTCCGGCCACCCATAGCCCTCCCTGAGGCAAGTGCTGGATGAGGCCGAGCCTGGGGATCATCCCAGTGCTCTCGGAGCACCACATCACGAATTAGCGCATCTCCGGCGAAGTTCCGTCGCGGATCTGGTCGCCGCCGGTCAGACTCCGGCGGGGGACGACGTGGCCGGCCTAACCACGGTGTTTTAGCGCTAAGTAGCCACTGACAGTGGGCCCCACGCCAAGTCAAACCCACTTAGGGGCTGGTCAGCGCGGGATTAGCTCCTGAGACGGTCACCAGTGGGTCCCCCGTGTCAGGTTTGACCTAATCAGGTCAGTTGACCTGCTGATGCCATGATGATGTAGTTATGACGCAATAAGTGAATTTCTGATTTTAAAAGAATTCCAGAAAAATGCCAAAACTTCTAAAAATCATAGAAATTAATCTGGAACTCCAATGAAAATAATTTATATATGAAAAAGTATCAGAAAAATCCAAGGAATCTGAATATGCCATTTTCAAACAAGTTTGAAAATATTACTGGACCCAAACATATAGAATAATGAATAAGTTAAATTTTATAAATACTTTGGAGATGGAATTTGGAAATCATTTGAATTCCACTTTAAATGATATGGTCAAACATTGTTTAATCACAAATCAGCAACTTAACATGTCATTTCCATGCATGTAAAATAACAAGTAGATCTGAGTATTAGGTCGAATCAATTAAAGTGGTATTCGGGAATACCTCGTTTGAAGTAATATTTGAATTTGATTCAAATCAACTTCAAACCTAATAAATGTTAACTATAATAGTATACCACCTTGCATCCTCATGCCATGCTCATGCATCATCTTGTTTCATATGTTTGTTATTGATTGTTGTCATTCCTTTCCGTAGGCTCCGCTCCTCCGAATTCCACTGAATATCCGACTGACGGATATTGTCCCTCCTCTGAGCAAAAAGGCAAGCACCAATTTTGATCATCCCGATAAATCCCATGTTCTTGCTCCTGCACTTATTTATTGCATTAGGATGAAATGCTTCAAATGCTTTTGCCACGTTTGTTGAACCCACTTCCTTTGCATGACCTGTCCTTGTCACAGTAAATAGCTGAACCTTGCAACCTAGCATACCTGGTAGTTGCTTGAGCCATGATGTGCCTTATCCTGCTATGCATGCTATGCTTAGAGTTGTGTATGGTCTGTCATCTGGGAGATGAACAAAATTGTGAGAATGTGTTCAGTAAGTAAATGTGGTGTGTTGAACCTGATTTGGTAAAGGTACCGGTGAAAGGCTATGTAGGAGTACATGGCGGGTTGTTTCATTGGAACCGTCCTTAGGAACTGACTTCCGTGTATGTAATCTAAGACTAGATACTACCACACGTTGGGATAATTAATTGAGCCTCTCGACTTATTAATCCCTTAGTGCTCGGTCCAGGAGTTGCAAGTAGTTTCTGGTGTTTATGGTCATACTGGAGGCCGTGCATAGTGCTGACCTGAGAGGTGGGCTGTGATGCGGTAGGCAGTGGCACGATGTACCAAGTGGCACCCGGATGGTGGGCTTGGGAACCCTGCGCCCATCATTTGGGGCCGTGGCGGAATCCTCGGCCGGACTTCCGTGCGGGTTACCCTCAGATAGGCGATAAACATGGACTAGGTACTAGTGTGGTTAACGGTCGTGGCCGACTCCCTCGCTGGGCTTCCGCTTGAAGGTTGCCGAGGTGCATGACGTGCACATGGCGATAAGTGGCGAGAGCGTGTGTGACGAAGTACACCCCTGCAGGGTTATGAACTATTCGAATAGCCGCATCCGCGGATATGGACTACTTGGAGACATATGTTGTTCATAGATAACTTCAATGGCTACTCATAAAATTGTCAAGATAAGCGTGAGTGTCGTGGACGGCATTTCCGTATGGAGACGGAATGATTCCACGATAGAGTATTGTTGTGGTGTTAGTGGGCTCGTGTGCGAGAAATCAAGTTGTCAAAAATTGTTTAAAATCAAAGTTGTCTAGACACGAGTCAAATGCTGGCTTTCCGCATGAAACCCCACAATTCCTTATTGATACCTTGCATGAGTAGATAGTTATTCTAAAGTCTTGTTGAGTACCTCCGTACTCATGTTTGCTTAATAATTGTTGCAGAGGTTGTTAATGACCCTAATGGAGGGTTCTTCCTAGACATCGACGACGACGAGTAGCTAGTGTCCGAGCTACGATCTGGCCCTAGGTTGGGTATGTAGTATAGTCAGGCCATGTGCCTTCTAGTTTCACCTGTCTGTACTCAGACAGTTCTAAACACTTCCGCTGGCTTGTAACTGAATGACTGCTATGATGGGTCGTGAGACCCTTACTGTGTAATATTATGTGCGTGGCTCTTCCGAGCCTCTTAAATAAAGCTTGTATGTTATGGTTATGTTGTGATGCCATCGATGTATCTATACATATCGGTATACCATGCGTACGTGTGTCGTGCTTGATATGTATGGGGTTCGATTATCTAGCCGTAGATTTTAGTAGCATTCCTTACAGGGAAATGCCCCTTTGTGTTCAAACGAGCCATGGTAGCTCGCTACTGCTCCGGACACATTGGTTGACCGGCATGTGTCCTTCTTAGCTGCTGTGTCTGTCCCCTTTGGGAAAATGTCACGCGATGTAATGGAGTCCTTGTAGCTTGCTACGACTCGTCTACATTCGCTGGTGACCGACACCTGCTTTGCTGGGTCATGTATGCATGTCCCTGTGTGGAACTGCCACTTTGGTTTATGACTAGACATGTCGATCCGGGTTCTTTGTCATTGGATTGCTAGCGACACAATTGCATACGTGAGTCAAAAGGCGCAAACGGTCCCGGCTAAGGTAAGGCTGCAGCCGTAGGGTTAACCGTGCGTGAGACCGCAAAGAGATGCGATGTGTTACAGGCTGGATTCCTATGGCTTAGGATCGGGGTCCCGACAGCCAATTTGGAGGTTTATTAGCTAAGTATGTCATCTTGGAGGTTATTAGCTAACTATGTCATTTTGGAGAATAAAACTAGAAGAAGACGTAGGAGGAGGAGGAGAGAACTAGAAGATGGAGGAGAAGAAGACGAAGAAGAAGGAGAAGAAGAAGGTGAAGACGATTACTTCTTATTTTGAGCTTATTTTGTCATTTTGGAGGAAGATATGCTAAGTTATGAGCTAACCAAGGTTCTTGTGCTATTTTTTACCTAACTAAGCTAATTATGTCATAAATCAACTAAATAAACTAACAATGTCATTTTGGAGGATAATTAGCTAAGTATGTCATTTTGGAGAGTAAAACTAGAAGAAAATGAAGGATGAGGAGGAGAAGACTAGAAGAAGGAGGAGAAGTATAAGGAGGAGAAGAAGAAGGTTATGATGATTAATTATCTTATTTTGAGCTTATTATGTCAATTTGGAGGAAGATGCGCTAAGTTATGAGCTAACCAAGGTTCTTGTGCTATTTTTAACCTAAGTAAGCTAATTATGTCAAAAATGAACTAAATAAACTAATTTTCTCATTCTCGAGGATAATTAGCTAATTATGTCATTTTGTATAATCAAATTAGAATAAGAAGGAGGAGGAGGAGAAGACTGGAAGAAGGAGGAGAAATAGAAGAAGAAGGAGGAGAAGAAGGTGAAGATGATTACATATCTTATTTTGAGCTTATTATGTCATTTTGGAGGAAGATACACAAAGTTATGAGCTAACCAAGGTTCTTGTGCTATTTTTGACCTAACTAAGCTAATTATCTCATTTTGGAGGATTATTAGCTAAGTATGTTATTTTGGAGGTTATTAGCTAAGTATGTCATTTTCGATAATAAAACTAGAAGAAGAAGTAGGAGGAGGAGGAGAAAACTCGAAGATGGAGGAGAAGAAGACGAAGAAGGTGAAGACGATTACTTCTTATTTTGAGCTTATTTTGTTATTTTGGAGAAAGATACGCTAAGTTATGCTATTTTTGACTTAACTAAGCTAATTATGTGATAACTGAACTAAATAAGCTAATTATATCATTTTGGAGGATAATTGGTTAAGTTTGTCATTTTAGAGAATAAAACTAGAAGGAGGAGGAGGAGGAGAAGACTAGAAAAAGGAGAAGAAGAAGAAGAAGGAGAAGAAGAAGGTGAACATGACTACTTATCTTATTTTGAGCTTATTATGTCATTTTGGAGGAAGATACACTAAGTCATAACCTAACCAAAGTTCTTGTGCTATTTTTAACCTAACTAAGCTAATTATGTCATAAATGAAGTGAATAAGCTAATTATGTCATTTTGGAGGATAATTAGCTATGTGTGTCATTTTGGAGAATAAAACTAGAAGAAGAAGGAGAAGGAGGAGAAGACTAGATGAAGGAGGGGAAAAAGAAGAAGAAGGAGAAGAAGAAGGTGAATATGATTACTTATCTTATTTTGAGCTTATTATGTCATTTTTGAGGAAGATACACTAAGTTATGAGCTAACCAAGGTTCTTGTGCTATTTTTGACCTAACTAAGCTAATTATGTCATAAATGAACTAAATAAGCTAATTATGTCATTTTGGAGGATAATTAGCTAAGTGTGTCATTTTGGAGAATAAAACTAGATTAAGAAGGAGAAGGAGGAGAAGACCAGATGAAGGAGGAGAAAAAGAAGAAGTAGGAGAAGAAGAAGGAGAAGATGACTACTTATCTTATATTAAGATTATTATGTCATTTTGGAGGAAGATACGTTGAGTTATGAGCTAACCAAGGTTTCTTATGTTACTTTTGACCAAACTAGGCTAATTATGTTATAAATGAACTAGATAACCTAATTATGTCATTTTGGACGATAATTAACTAAGTATGTTATTTTGGAGAATAAAACTAGAAGAAGAAGGAGGAGGAGGAGGAGGTGAAGACTTGAAGAAGGAGGAGAAGAATCATAAGAAGCACATGAAGAAGGTGCAGAAGATTACTTATCTTGTTTTGAGCTTATTATGTCATTTTGGAAGAACATACACTAAGTTATGAACTAACCAAGGTTCTTGTGCTATTTTTGACATAACTAAGCTAATTATGTCATAAGTGAACTAAATAAGCTAAATATGTCATTTTGGAGGACAATTAGCTAAGTATGTCATTTTGGGAAATAAAACTAGAAGAAAAGGAGGAGGAGGAGATGACTAGAAGAAGGAGGAGAAAAAGAAGAAGAAGGTGAAGATGATTACTTATCTTATTTTGAGCTTATTATGTCATTTTGGAGGAAGATACGTTAAGTTATGAGCTAACCAAGGTTCTTGTGCTGTTTTCGACCTAACTAAGCTAATTATGTCATAAATGAACTAAATAATCTAATTATGTCATTTTGGAGGATAATTAACAAAGTATGTCATTTTGGAGAATAAATCTAGAAGAAGAAGGAGGAGGAAGAGAAGACTAGAAGAAGGAGGATAAGAAGAAGAAGTAGAAGAAGAAGGTGAGGATGATTACTTGTCTTATTTTGAGCTTATTATGTAATTTTGGAGGAAGATACGCTAAGTTATGTGCTAATCAAGGTTCTTGTGATATTTTTGACCTAGTTAAGCTAATTATGTCATAAATGAACTAAATAAGCTAATTATGTTATTTTGGAGGATAATTAGCTAAGTGTGTCATTTTGGAGAACAAAACTAGAAGAAGAAGGAGAAGGAGGAGAAGACTAGATGAAGGAGGAGAGAAATAACAAGTAGGGGAAGCACTAGGAGAAGATGATTACTTATCTTATATTGAGATTTTTATGTCATTTCGAAGGAAGATACGCTAAGTTGTGAGCTAACCAAGGTTTCTTGTGCTACTTCTCACCAAACTAGGCTACTTATGTCATAAATGAACTAGATAAACTAATTATGTCATTTTGGACGATAATTAGCTAAGTATGTTCTTTTGGAGAATAAGACTAGAAGAAGAAGGAAGAGGAGGAGGTGAAGACTTGAAGAAGGAGGAGAAGAATAAGTAGAAGGAGAAGAAGAAGGTGAAGAAGATTACTTATCTTGTTTTGAGCTTATTATGTCATTTTGGAAGAACATACACTAAGTTATGAGCTAACCAAGGTTCTTGTGCTATTTTGGACATAACTAAGCTAATTATGTCATAAATGAACTAAATAAGCTAATTATGTCATTTTGGAGGACTATTAGCTAAGTATGTCATTTTGGAGAATAAAACTAGAAGAAAAGGAGGAGGAGAAAAAGAAGAAGAAGGTGAAGATGATTACTTATCTTATTTTGAGCTTATCATGTCATTTTGGAGGAAGATACTTTAAGTTATGAGCTAACCAAGGTTCTTGTGATATTTTTGACCAAACTAAGCTAATTATGTCATAAATGAACTAAATAAGGTAATTATGTCATTTTGGAGGATAATTAACTAAGTATGTAGTTTTGGATAATAAAGCTAGAAGAAGGAGGAGGAGAAGACTAGAAAAAGGAGGATAAGAAGTAGAAGAAGACGGTGAAGATGATTATTTATCTTATTTTGATCTTATTATGTAATTTTGGAGGAAGATACGCTAAGTTATGAGCTAACCAAGGTTCTTGTGCTATTTTTTACCTAACTAAGCTAATTATGTCAAAAAATGAACTAAATAAACTAATTATATCATTCTTGAGGATAATTAGCTAATTATGTCATCTTGGAGAATAAAACTAGAATTAGAAGGAGGAGGAGGAGAAGATTGGAAGAAGGAGGAGAAATAGAAGAAGAAGGAGGAGAAGAAGGTGAAGATGATTACATATCTTATTTTGAGCTTATTATGTCATTTTGGAGGAAGATACACAAAGTTATGAGCTAACCAAGGTTCTTGTGCTATTTTTGACCTAACTAAGCTAATTATGTCATAAATGAACTAAATAAGCTAATTATATCATTTTGGAGGATAATTAGTTAAGTATGTCATTTTAGAGAATAAAACTAGAAGAAGGAGGAGGAGGAGAAGAGTAGAAGGAGAAGAAGAAGGTGAATATGATTACTTATCTTATTTTGAGCTTATTATGTCATTTTCGAGGAAGATGCGCTAAGTTATGAGCTAATCAAGGTTCTTGTGCTATTTTTGACCTAACTAAGCTAATAATGTCATAAATGAACTAAATAAAGTAATTATGTCAGTTTGGAGGATAATTAGCTAAGTATGTCATTTTGGAGAATAAAACTAGAAGAAGAAGGAGGAGGGGGAGAGGACTAGAAGAAGGAGGAGAAGACAGAGAAGAAGAAGGAGAAGAAGAAGGTGAAGATGATTACTTGTCTTATTTTGAGCTTATTATGTTATTTTGGAGGAAGATACACTAAGCTATCAGCCAACCAAGGTTCTTGTGCTATTTTTACCTAACTAAGCTAATTATGACATAAATGAACTGAATAAGCTAAATATGTCATTTCGGAGGATAATTAGCTAAGTATGTCATTTTGGAGAATAAAGCTAGAAAAAGAAGAAGGATAATTAGCTAAGCTATGAGCTAAGTATGCCACAGAACACTAGGGAAAACTTACCGTCGTCTTCATCAAGGATGTGAATCATGGGTGTTGCTAGGGCCGGGTTCACATGGAGGAATTTTCCCTGGAGAAGGGGTGTGCGATGAAACTCAGGAGTTATTTTGCACCAAAGATATTTTGCAATGTATCGTTAGCATGATGACACTCAAATGTTCATACTAGTAACTAATGACCATTGAAATGAAACTCACAATCCCAACCCCAGAAATGTCCAGCGTCGGCGGAGGGGTCTCACCGTTTTGGAGGCACATAGACTGCACATTTGGTTTTGAAGGGTCAGTCATATCAGTTAGTAATGAAACGGACATTACATGCATGATTTGGATAATGTGAAAAATAAGCTTACCACAAGGAAATCGTACATGGCCCAGTTAGCCACCTCATTCTGTGCCCTCTCCTCTCCCAACAACCGAGTCGTGTTCTCCTTTGTGGCCTGGTCCCTCTCCTCAAACAACCGAGTCGTGATCTCCTTCTCGACATGGTCCCTCTCCTCCTCAAGCATCTAGATTGCTGCTCTCTCTTTCTAAAGAGAAGCCTGCAAAACCACTCCTCGTTATCATTGTAATCATCTATGGACACACACACAATGTACGTACAACTAACCTCGATGGCGAGATCGACTAGCCGTGGACGAGAACTTATCTGAGTACATGAGATCATCTCGTGTGCCTTGATCTCCGGGAGAGTGAGAGGACAAAGTATTTTCCCATCTCTAATGGCTATCAAGCCATGGGGCGTCCCGCCACCAGATATCATCGCCAGCTATGGATCCAAAGGTTATCTCCTCCTCATGTTAGGCTTCTTGGGCGTGTATGGGAAGAGAAAAGATACAGCTGTGGCACGGGAGGACCTCCAATGTTTGCATGAAAAAGACGACATGCCTCCAAAGCAGTGTGAAGGTCCTGCCAGCTACGCTCTTACCAAAGAAGAGAAGGAAATCTTCTTTGAATGCCTGCTTAGTATAAAGGTCCCGACTGGCTTCTCGTCGAATATAAAGGGAATAATAAATATGGTAGAGAAAAAGTTCCAGAACCTAAAGTGTCATGACTGCCACGTGATTATGACGCAACTGCTTCCGGTTGCATTGAGGGGGCTTCTACCAGAAAATGTCCGATTAGCCATTGTGAAGCTATGTGCATTCCTCAATGCAATCTCTTAGAAGGTGATCGATCCAGAAATCATACCAAGGCTAAGGAGTGATGTGGTGCAGTGTCTTCTCAGTTTGCAGCTGGTGTTCCCACCATCCTTCTTCAATATCATGACGCACGTCCTAGTTCATCTAGTTGACGAGATTGTCATTCTGGGCCCCGTATTTCTACACAATATGTACCCCTTTGAGAGGTTCATGGGAGTCCTAAAGAAATATGTCCGTAACCGCGCTAGGCCAGAAGGAAGCATCTCCATGGCCCATAAAACAGAGGATGTCATTGGGTTTTCACTTCATTCCTGGCCTTAAGAAGATAGGTCTCCCTGAATCGCAGTATGAGGGGAGACCGACTGGAAAAGGCACGCTTGGAGGGGACTCAATAATATGCAGGGACGGATATTCTTGGTCTCAAGCACACTACACAGTACTAATGAACTCTACCTTGGTGATCCCGTATGTCGATGAACACAAGAACAGTCTGCGCTGCAAACACCCGGAGCAGTGCGACGACTGGATTACAAGTGAACACATCAGGACTTTCAGCTGTTGGTTGGAAACACGTCACAGAGGTGAGAACACTGTTTCTGCTGAGCTGTACTCGTTGTCCAGGGGACCATCTTCGACTGTATTGACTTACAAAGGATACGAGAGAAATGGGAATGCATTTTACATGATCGCCCAAGATCGAAAGAGCACCAACCAAAACAGCAGTGTCCGCTTTCATGCAGCAACCGAGAGGGGAATAGACACATATTATGGTTACATAGTGGACATATGGGAACTTGACTACGGACATGATTTTAAGGTCCCTTTGTTTAAGTGCAAATGGGTCAATCTGTCAGGAGGTGGGGTATAGTTAGACCCACAGTACGGAATGACAACAGTGGATCTTAACAATCTTGGTACATTAACGAACCGTTCGTCCTAGCCAATGATGTGGCACAGGTTATCTATGTGAAGGACATGTCTAACAAACCGAGAAAAAGAAAAGATAAGGAAGCGAATACATCATACGATGAGCCAAAGCGCCACATAGTTCTTTCGGGGAAAAGGGACATCTTGGGAGTGGAGGGCAAGACAGACATGTCCGAAGATTATGAAAAGTTTCACGAAATTCCTCCCTTCAAAGTCAAGGCTGATCCAAGCATCCTGATAAATGATGAAGATTATCCATGGTCACGGCGCAATAAGGAAAGGACACAAGCGAAGAAAAAGTGAAGACTTTCTCCACAACTATTATGATGATACCATGCCAACTGTCAACCTTTTCGTAGTTCATTTGAAATGCCTGTTGTAACAGACAAGTTTCCATATGAAATCCTGATACTTCGAAAGAGATTGTCTGTTGTGTACACGAAGTGCATCCAGTTTTTGCCGTAACCCTCTCAACTTTCTGGCATATGCTATGTGGATGAAATGATGATACCATGCCAAATTCCAACCTTTTCAGAGTTCATTTGAAATGCCTTTCAATTTCAGGGTCTTATAGCTCAAAATAATCAGTAAATGCATGAAAAATAACATATGAAGTCAGAAAGGGATGAAAATAAATGATGTAAGTAGAAACCAAATAAAATAAAATAAACTTTAATATAACAAGAAGTCCGGAGTTGTAATAAGTTATTAAAAATAAAAGAGAGATGCACTGCTCACATGCACGTTGCTTAGCTTCAGGCCTTGAGGAAATAGTGTAGACCGCACGGAGCTATGTGTAGTTTTTGTCCGAAACCCTGATAGCTCCGTGCAGTCTACACCACTTCCTCAAGGCTTGAAGGTAAGCAACGTGCAGGTGAGCGCTGCGCCTCTCCCTTCATCGTCTCTACACTCATGGCTTATAAACTGTTGTGAGTGCCTCTCGCTTGGCGAGGTGGGACTAAAAAATAGCTCCAGAAAGAATCAACTAAAAAACTCTTTTACCGGTTCATGCCACGAACCGGTACTAAAAGGTGCTCGTGGGGCCCCAGCCTTAGATCCATTACCAAATAAAATGCCTTTGTAACAAGCCTTAGAACTAGTACTAAAGGAATCAACTAAAAGGCTTTTATAAACCTCTAGTATTACTGAAACTAAAATTATATAGAATTTATGCAACTAAAATTATCAAAGTATTTTCTGTTAAAACATTAAAAGAAAAAAGAATTATCATAACAGAAAATTAATAAGTAATTAGAATTTTGTTACAAACTTTAATAGCAAAAAGAATTATCATAAAATAAAATAAATAAGTAATTAGAAAGAAAAAAAACTAGAAAAAAATAATAAAAAAGTGCCACCTACAAGGCCACTACGGCCTGCATACGACTAGAAACCCATTATTAGGGCTAGGATGCAGGCCCGCGGTAGGCCCAATAGGCCCACAAGCACATCGAGTGATTTTAGGCCCCTAAGCATGCAGTAGAGAGGAGCTCAAAGTGGTTGGTTCGGCAAGGCTTATAAACCACTCCGAGCCCCTCTCGGCTAGCGAGGTGGGACTAAACATAGCACCGCACCGCGCCAGCACACGACCTTTGGTCCCGGTTGGTGCCACCAACCGGGACTAAAGGGGTGCATTGTTACTGGTTGGTGGCTCCAACCGGGACCAATGCCCCTCTTTTGTCCCGGTTTGTGCCACCAACCGGGACCAAAGGTCTCTGTTTCCCGCTTTTGGGCTGCTGAAAAGAGGCCTTTGGTCCCGGTTGGTGGCACCAACCGGGACTAAAGGGGTGCATTAGTCCCGGTTGGTGGCACTAACCGGGACCAAAGTTTTTGCTATATAAGCCAGCACTTGGGAAATTTTCAGATTTCCATCCCCAGTTGCCCCCCGCCCGACGACGCCGCAAGCTCATCCAAGGCGCCGCCAGAATGCCCCATCGCTGTCGCCCGTCGCCCGCCGCCGTCGCTCGTCGCCCTCGGTCCCCCAAGCCCACGCCGTCGCCCGTCACCGTCGCCCTCCGCCCCCACCGCCGTCGCCGTCGCCCTCCATCATTGTCCGTCACCGTCGCCCTCCGCCGTCGCCCGTCACCGTCGCCCTCGCCCTCCACCCCCCGCCGTCGTTGCCATCGCCCTCGCGGCCCACGCCGTCGCCCCGGCCGCCCCCGATGTGAGCCGCCGCCACGGCTCTGTTCATTTTTTTCCCTATAATTTGTATTTTTTTTTCATTGCATTTTTTTCATATATATAATGTATATATGTATGTGGTAGCTATATGATGAATGGATGTGGCTATGTATGTATGAATATAATGTTCATAGCACTTCTTTGTTTATATATGTTTTTTTCATATATGTATTAATTTTTTATTTAGGTTAGTAGATATCGATTTTAGGTTAGTGCTTAGTATTTGAACTAGTTGGTTAAATAAAACTAAATTATTAAATTTTACTATATATAGAAGTAGTTTATTTTTAGTAAGAACTACTTTATTTTATTTATTTATAGTAAGTGCTTAGTAGTTGAACTAGTTGATTTAATAAAACTACTTTATTAAATTTTACTATATATAGAAGTAGTTTATTTTTAGAAAGAACTACTTTATTTTATTTATTTATAGTAAGTGCTTAGTAGTTGAACTAGTTGATTTAATAAAACTACGTTATTAAATTTTACTATATATAGAAGTAGTTTATTTTTAGTAAGAACTACTTTATTTTATTTATTTATAGTAAGTGCTTAGTAGTTGAACTAGTTGATTTAATAAAACTAGTTGAGTAAGTTCTCGGTACATTGTTTTGCAACTTCAAATTCCTTTGAGTTGCTCTTATTCCCGGATATTTGATATAGTCGATACATCGACAAATTCTCAGATGGAGCAGTGATCCAAAAGATTCCGTCGAAGAGTATGAGCTTCTCACACAACATGGAAGCGACTATCCCGGTTTCATATCTTTGTTAAAAAACGGTAATTGCCATTAATGAACCATTCCATTTCTTTGTCTAATTTTCAGCTAATGCAACAATCCTTTGATATTGAACTTGTAGGCCAATTCAAAGTGTATGGACGCCGAACTGAGACAAGTGGCTAATGGTTTTGACTAAAAGGTACGTTCATTCGAGAAATACAACATCAACGTGTATCGCTTTCGTACCTTTGGAAAAGAGCTATCTATGGCCGACCGAAAATCTACAAATTGTGGTGTCTGTGCTATCGGCGAAGGAGTTACGGAGTATTTTGCAAGAGTTTAAGAAATTTATAAACTTCAATTCTATGGTCAAAATCCACTGAACGTCGTACTCTTAAAATGTTATTGGTTCCAGCCGAAGGAGACTAGAAGGATGCATGAACATATAGGGCTAGTCGAAATCAAACAAAGAACCCATTTTGATGTTCCTGGTGTCTATATTACGGCTCAATAGGCAACCCAAGTTTTCTATCTACCGTGGGCATGCCAAACTGATAAGAATCTGAATGGTAGGGATGTCGTTTATGAAGTGCCGCCACGTGCTAGACCACCCCCCCCCAATGAATAGGATTATGAACCTCACATCCCCCATACACATATGAAGGAGAATTCTTCCAAGAAACACGTCTTTCCAAAAAAAGTTTCAAGAACCGCTCTACTTCACCCCAGGACATGGAAGTAGACAATGATAGTGAACCCGACTTCACCCTTGAGCCGGAACTAGAAGAGGTTACTGTTGCGGATGACCTTTCAATGCTTGACCAATTACAGAAAGGCCTTCCACACATTGATGCCGCCGAACCCGATGAGGACGTCATTCATGACGACACGCGTGATAGTTATGATGATGATGCATTTATTGATCCCGGAACATATATGGACGATCCAGACTATTATTAGTTTGTATGCACCAAACATAAATTATATATGTACATATTATTATTCATGTCAACCTCACATTTACCCAGACACATATGAACTTAATTTTTTTATGTTGTTCAAATTTATTTTAATCTTTGTCATGGCACTTGTTGAAAGATGGTGGGAGTGCGTCCAGAGCGCTCCGCGGGTACTTCTTCAGCGGCACGCGGGAGGTCTACTTCCATTCCACCCCACTCTCTTCGGAGGGAGTTGGTAGACAGTCTTGGAACACCCGCGGGCGCTTCTTCGTCGGTGTCACTGCCCACCAGGAGAGGAGGTCGGGGAGGGAAGAAGCAGAGAGCTACATGACGTGGCCGCGGGAGAGGTAGGCGGACTGCTACCCTTCCTTGCCGCCACCTCTAGCTTATGAAATCGAGCACATGAATTCTGGGGTGGACCCGTTTGAGATGTAGGCTACGGGGACTTCGGACAATGAGTCTCGGGTCAACGAGCCTTCGGCCCATGAGACTCCGGTCCTATAGGCTCCAGCCCACGAGACTCCGGTTCGAGGGGCTACATCCGAGACGACTCCGTTACCACAGGCTGCAGCCCATGAGACTCTGGTCCCAGGGGCTACGTCCTAGGCGACTCCGGTCCGAGAGGCTTTGGTCCACAAGACTTCGGATACAAGGGCTACGTCTGAGGAGACGTCCGGATGGGATACCTAGCTGGATCTGCCTGAGGGGCCGGGTGGCCATGCCGATGGTGGCGGAGGTGATGGTGGTGTGGTTCAATCTACTAATAGTGAGGGCGAGGTGGTTTAGGGGGTGAATGTTTACCAGCGTGGTGGTACACGGCGCCTGCCTGTGCCGGCGACCCGCGATTAGGCTTGATTGGGAGATGTAAGTGCATTTACTCTTTTTGTACCTTTTGCCTTCACATTCCTTCAAATATCTAATGTGTTGGCCTTGTCATACTGCGGGGATTGGCATCACGCTAATGGAGTCCACAGGCCCAACACCGTCCATGGTGTGCTTTGCCGGCAAAATTTACTAGGGTTTGTCAAGTTGCCCGGTGAGGGACAACTTCGAGAGGTAGGATGGAGCTAGGACCAGTACAAGGCTGCCCAGGCCCCGCCGTGGGAGGTGATCGATGTTGTCTTATGCCAGAGGAGGGCCGACATGGTGATCACTAGCTTTTGGGTAAGTTCTCCTTTATGTAATTCAAAATTTAAAAACAACTAGTTATTATACTACTAAGTGTTGTCTCATTTGATTTTAGACCTTCTACAAGCATGAGGAGAATACGGGGAGGCCGCTGTAATTGTTATGGTGCCGAGTGCAAGCACATATTACAGAACTTACTCCACGAGGTTCGGGTGCACACTGTTCAAGACTACTATGCCAATCATGGTATTGACAAGGACAAGACGTCGTGTCGTGATAAGTATCTGAATAAGCATCAGTACATGAAGGTAATTACTATTCTGAAGGCCTTGTACTTAGTTTCCTTGATCTGATTTGTAGGCGTAACGCTAGAATTTCTCTTTACTAACTTAGGTGCCCCGAGATAGTGTGCGGATCAGATGGATTGTTGGGAGGCGTTGGTGGATGATTGGTTCACAGGACATTGGCGAGCCGTCCATGACATTGCGAAGGACCCAAGTGCCCAAATGGTTGGTGTGCCACAGCATGAAGGCAGTGCCAACTTATTTCAGTTCGGATGGAACTGGGTATGTGGTTTATTTCAGTTTTCATGCAATTCATTCTTCATGCTAGATTGAGCCCTTTACTAGTACTTCGTTCCTCTTTTATTTTGCGAAGAACAATAACATGGAGGTGCCAGAGGTGTACGACCTCTATGCCATGGCCCATACTGCCTCCTACAAGAAGGCCAAGGCATTCTCTGAGTCTGACCTCGATCATCCAGAGAAGTTCACTAAAATCTCCTCCAAAGTTGTCAGAATCGCAATTCCAAATTGGATCGGAGCTCCGTTGCTAGGATCGTGAATCGTAGAATCTTAACTATCAGGATCGTAGAAACTTAGATTCTATGAGCAAAATCGTAGAATCAGAACGACTGTTTTGGATCGTAAGATCGTAAGATTCTAAGACTTGAGTCACGATTCTAACAACTTTGATCTCCTCCCACCACAAGCTCATGTGTTACAAGGAGGTGGGGAAGGCGAGGAAAGGGGATGGCTTTAACCCGAGCCAGCAACCTTTCGATCTAGAGCTGGTAATGATATCTAGTGGCGGGAGGTCCCATGGCTCGCTAGCCATTGGAGATGGAATGATACGTTGTCCCCTAACTCTATGGGAGATCAAGGTGCGTCAAACGATCTCCTGTCCTGAGATAAGGCCTTGTCCACGGCGAGTCAATCTCGCCATCAAGGTTAGTTATACGGACTCAGCTATCTTTCCTCCATTACATTGTGTGTGTGGCCATCGATGATTACAATGCTAACAAGGAGTGCTATTGAAGGCTTCTATTCAGAGAGAAAGAGAGGGCGAGGACCCAGGAGCAACAACTGTCCATGGAGTAGAAGATGGCTCACTTGTTGGAGGAGGAGAGGGAACGGAACGAGCAGTCTTACGGGGTCATGTACGAGCTCTTTGTGGTAAGTATCTTCTTCATATTAGTCAAATCATGCATGTAATGTTTGGTTCATTACTAACTAATATGAGTGACTTGTCAAAACCAAATGTGCACTCTATGTGTGAGAAGACCGATCAGACTCATTTGTCGATGCTAGTCATTACCGCGGTGGGAATGGTGAGTTTCATTTGAATGGTCATTAGTTACTAGTCTTAACATTTGAGTTTCATCATGCTAATGGGACATTGCAATTGATCTTTGGTGCAGCATAACTCCGGAGCCGCATCACACAACCCTTCTCCAGGGCATCTTTCTCAAGGTGATACCAGCCCAAGGAATCCTGGTGCTTCACCTCCATGATGACGCAGACGGTAAGTTCTCTCTAGTGTTTTGCTTGACAAATGCATAATTAGCTTCGTACGTGCTCGTTAGCCCTAATATGCCACTTACCTGTCTCATTTTCCCAAAGAAAGACACACTTAGCTAATTATCCTCCAAAATGACACAATTAGCTTATTTACTTCATTTATGACATAATTAGCTTAGCTAGGTAAAAAATAGCATAATAACCTTGGTTAGTTCATAAATGTCATATACTTAGCTTGTTTTCCTCCAAATTGACATAATAAGCTTAGTTAGCTCAAAAATGGCATAATCACCTAAGTTAGCTTAATAGTGACCGATACTTACCCTATTTTCCTCCAAAATGACACAATACGCCTAGTTAGCTCAAAAATGACACAAATAAGGACTAAGAAGAAGAAAAACAAGGAACATGAGAAAAGTAAAGAATAGAAGAAGAAATAGTAAAAGAAGAAGAATTACAAGGAAAAGGATAAAAAGATAGAAGAGTGAAGAAGAGGGAAATATATTCTTATTCTTCCTTTTCCTCTTCATTCTTTTTCTCCGTCTTCTACTCCTCCTTCTTCTTCTTCTTTTTCTTCTTCTTCTAGTCTTCTTCTTCTTCTTCTTCTTCTAGTGATCTTCTTCTTTTTCTACTCATTCTTCTTCTTTTACTTCTTCTTCTTCTTCTTTTCTTCTTCTTCTTCTTCTTCTTCTTCTTATAACTTTCTTAATGACTCCCATTTTTGCACATTTGATTCACTTCATGGAAGCTGGCATTGTTGGACTGCTAGTGTTCAGTTTTTTTCATTTTTATTGACGAACAATGTGAAACTTATGTATGTATATATGGATGAACTACGTGAAACTATGTACTGTGCTAGCCTATGTGTTGTCTAGCTTGTTGAATATTTCACGATTATGTTGGAAATATATGTTCGTGAAATATATGTGTTGAAGATGTCTGAATCTACATATATATATAATTGTATATATATGTGTGTGTGTGAAGTGAAAATGTTGGGAAATAAAAGAAAACATACCAAAAATGGGCAATACAAGCTCTTTGCCATCTGCCAGCAGATGGCAAAGTCCACATGGCAAAGTCCTTTGAGATCTACCAGCAGACGACAAAGATGACACGTGGCAGCACCCTGTGCAACCTGAGAGCACCAGGTCTAACCCAGTTGGTCACTTTGTCGTCTGCTCGCAGATGGGAAAGGCTTTGGCCAGACACATGGCAAAGGGCTGGGGGCAGGTACATGGCAAAGGGCTTGGCGCAGGTAGATGGCAAAGGAATGTCAAAGGGTTTGGGACATCTAGATGCCAAAGGGCTTGGGAGAGGTAGAAGACAAACTTTGACGTCAGCTGGCGGACGGCAAAATATGTCGTTAGCCACCTAACAAGGCTAACATCCATACCTTGTCATCAACGTCGTTTGCAGTCTATCATCTGATGGCAAATATTATTTTCCATATGATGTGTCTTGGCAGACGGCAAACATCTGCATTGCTGGTGCTAGCAGCACCAAATTTGTTGTCGTCTTCCCGTAGATGGCAAAGACCTTTGCCACCCATGGACTGGTCTTTTGCCGTCTGCCATGGGAGATGACAAAGAACCTCATTCTTTTAGTGATATAGGCATCTCCAAAAATCGAACCACTACAACATTATTGCCCAACTCAGTGAAACCAAAGTGAATCTCGGTGGCACCGACTTGCACAAAATGTAGCAACTTTTGTATTCTTAGCGAGACCGATATAGGAATCTAAGTGGTACCAATATGGCCGACCTGGGGCAGTTTGCAAATCTCAGCGAGACCGATTCCAAGACTCAGAATTTTTGATTCTTGAAGATGTCATAGCAGAACCTTGGTCACTCATTTCGGTGGTACCGAAAGGAATGTTGGTGGTACCAATGCTCTAAGGTTTGGCAAAGGTTATGTGAGATGGAAAATCGATATGGCCGAATGGGAAAACTTGTTGGCACCAATTTTGCTGTATAGGATTTGGACAAAGCACTTTTGTGGGATAATGCATGAGTATTTTTGGTGGCTATCTATAAGCACTTGAGCAACCAATTCATCATAGATAGCTCACCCCTTTTAATAGTATTGGCTTTCCTATGGACTCAAATGTGATTTCTCACAAATATAAAATCTAGAGCCTTGTAGCTTGAAGCTTGGCCAATCCTATTCCTTTCCTTCCTTGGAGCTTCTCCACACAATCCTTAGCCAATCCTCTCTGTGGACTATATACTAGGTGAAACTGTTTGTATAAGACAAAATGTATGTTGTCATGAAAAAACCACCAAGGGAGCATATGTGCTTTCAAATGTTCAATGAGAATGACATGTTTGAGAATCCATTTATACACTTAATCTTTTTCCAAGCTTGGGGATGTTATGTTTGATGAGAATGACATGCTTGAGAATATATTTTCTGCAATTGATGTTTTTCACAAGCTTGGGGATGCTATGCTTAATAAAGATGATCTTTTTGGTCCCCTCACTTTGAATGATCGAATTGATTATGATGATTATTGTGATGATACTTATGTTATAAAAAGTAGTGATGATTGTTATTATAAAACTTCTCATAATTATGAATACCCTTTTTCTAAACAATACTCATTTAATGTGGAAACAATTTATAGTATTCGAGTCTCCTATGATACACCCACTATTATGTATGAGCAGTTTGCTTGTGGGGAGATTAATAAATTTTATATGCTTGTGGACCATGAAAAGAATGCATTATGTGATATTTATATTGTGGAATTCCTTCTTGATGCTACTGGAAATTATTATCAGGGAGCAATATATGCTTGTAGGAATTACAATAATATCAAGTTTCCTCCCTATGTGTTGAAAATCTTGAAGTTATGCTTGTTCTGCCTTCCTATCCTAGTTGATTCTTGCTCCCATAAACTATTTTCTCACAAAACCTCAATGCATAGGAAGTGGGTTAGGCTTAAACATGTTTTCATATGCTTTATGATGCTCACATTGGGTTTCAGTTCTTTACTTTTATGTGAGCATCATTGAAATCATCATGCCTAGCTAAAATGTTTTGAAGAAAAGCGCTTGTTGGGAGACAAACCAACACTTTTCCTTTTAGCTTTTATGTGTTCACATTATGAAGCTACTGTAATAATCATGTTTTGTGTCTTTTATTTTAATAAAGTGCCACGTAAATCGTTTGGGATAGTGTGGATACTTGTTAGTATGATTCCGTGCAAAAACACAAACTTTTACATCTAGTGAAGAATATCTCAGATTTGACTGGAGAGTAAAATAATTCTGACAGTTTTATAAAGTTTTATATACCAATTTCCTGCATTTGCCTATTTTTCCAGAATTTTTAGAGACATAGAAGTATGGTTTAAATCCTGTCCTTCACAAATTGTTCTGTTTTTTGACAGATTCTGATTTGCATGCATAGTTTGCTTGTTTCACTGCTTCTATAGCCTATATTTAGTGATATAAATTATGGTAATGATATAATACAGTAGGATCATGCAAGAACAATTAGAAATCTTGTCTTGACAATATCAAAGTGAATGATCTATCTTTATTACACTAACCCATCTCACAACGATCTGTTAAGTTTTATGTGAGATACCGATAAGAGAAGAATAGGAGTAGAAAGAACCTAAGCTTAGGGATTCCCAAGGCACCCCAAGGAAATATCCAAGGAATACTCAAGTGTCTAAGCTTGGGGATACTCCGGAAGGCATCCCCTCTTTCGTATTCAACAATTTCGGTATATCTTACTTGGAGCTATATTTTTACTTGTCACGTGATATGTGTCTTGCGAGGAGCATCACTTTATTTTGTTATTATTTGTTTTCTGTTATTTACAATCATGTTTTTCAGAAAAATATCCAATAATTGCCTTTAGAATGCTTGACTTGCATGTGTGATGTGTGTTGTACAAAATACAAACTTTTGCTGTAGTATTTGAATTATGGGATTTTACTAGAACATGGAAAGTTTCTGAATTGTTTTACGCAGTACATACAAACAAATTCTTTAGAGTTTATGAAATTTTCAGAATTTTAGGAGTTATAGAAGTGCAAACTGCTCGGTTTGGATAGATTGTTGTCATAGTTTTGTTATCTACCTATCCTAGAGTTTTCATGACTTATATTGGTGGATATAAATTGTGGAATGATATTATACAATACCTAATGTTCGAAAATTATGATGCAACTTGTCCTGGCAGTACATCAAGTGTTGATTGATTCTTATGTGTACTAACTTATGTGATGAGTTTTTTCAAGTTTTGTGTGGATGATGTTTTTGAGACTTAGATGAAACCGGGATATGAGAGGATTAAACGATATACAAAAGTTGAAGCTTGTGGATGCCCAAGGTACCCCAAGTCAATATTACAAGAAGCCTCAAGCATCCAAGGTTGGGGATGCTACGCATCCAACCACTCTTCATCAAACAACTATCGGTTGGGCTATGTTGAGCCTAAGTTTTTATCCGTTAACATGATAGCTATTATTCTTGGAGTTTATTTGTTTTTTGTTCTTGAATAAAATTCTCGGATCTGAATATCTTTATTGAGTTAGAGTCCTCACATAGCTACTTGATTGTTTAATTGCTCATTGATCTTTAGTTATATCTTTTTGAGAGTAGTTTCATGTTCACTCTTGTGCTTCACTTATGTCCTAAGAGAAAACGTTGAATCAATTAAATGTCATAATTGTGAAATTAAATATGGTTCATATGCTTGTCACATGGGAGTAGTGACTTCACATACAAGAAGTATAAGCAATAAAGTTTATGGGAAGTTAGCAAACATAACACTAGTCACTTGAACAATTCATTGAAGACTATGTAAGGAAGAGAGATTTCACATATAAATATACCATCTTGGACATCTTCTATGATTGTGAGCCCCACTAATTATTTTCAAAGTTGATCAAATTGTTGATGTTGGACGAGGAATACACTCTAACAGTTATGTTTGTTTATATTCACATATATGTTATATTGTCATGGATCCTCTAACATGTGGTGCTTGCTTAGGATCTTTTGTTAACCAAAAATTTGTACTAAGTAGAGATGGTACTTGTGCATCCAAAAACCCTTAAACCCAGTTTACTTCCATTGTAGTCCACCATATCTACCTATGGATTTAACAAGATCTTTCAAGTAAGTTGTCATCGGTGCGAAAAGCAATAAAAATTGCTCCTAAATATCTATGATATTTTATTGGAATGGAAAATAAGATTTGTACGAACTTGTGATGGTAAAAAAACAAAAGCGACAGACTACATAATAAAGGTTGCTATCACTAGGGGTAATATAAAGTGGCATTCCTTTTCATTAGGAGATTGCACATCCAAAAAATTCGCATGACAACCTGTGCTTCCCTCCGTGAAGGGCCTCTCTTTTACTTTTATGTATTTACTTTCCTACATTTACTTTTATCCAAGAGTCATTAATGTTCATCCCTATTCCAATCTATTAATTCTTTAGGTGGCAAGCATCATGTGGTAGAGAAATATCTAGGAACATACATCCAGATGAATATAGGTGACCATGATTCATTATTGTTGACATTATACCCGAGATAAATAAGTTAGGAGGCAAAATATTAAGCCCCTATCTTTATATGTGTTTGACTGGAACTATTTGTTCTAAAAATATGGTTTGAGTATTAGCAATCATGGAAGACTAATTGGTAGTTGAGTATGTGGAATTTGCTTAATCAAAGCTCTTACATAGACCCTTCGAGAAAATAAGATCACTTGTAATTGTTTGATGACTAAAAACATAGTTTGTTAGTTTTCAAGAAATTTTATGGTCTATACTTTAACATGTGAATAACTTGCTACTTGATAATGAGAAGCTTTATGACAAAAGAGTTGTTTTTTATGATGCTATAAAAAGTGATTGGAATTAACATTGATCAAACTTATATACTATGGTAGCATTCACACTCCATAAATTATTTCTTTTATCATTTACCTATTCGAAGAGGAGTAGTATTTAAGCTTGGGGATGGTGATACATCTCCAACGCACCAATAGTTTATGAAGTATTCATGCCATATTCACCCATGTTTACAATAATTTTATATAATTTTGATGCAATTCATATGATTTAATTGTAACTAACCCGGACTGACGCTCTTTTCATTAGAATTATTGAGGTGTTGCTTTTTGTGCAGAAATTGAAAGTTCTCAAAATCACCCAAAACTTTTTGATGTTTTTATGTAGAAAATATGAGAAATACTAGAGCGAAGAACCACCGTAGGGGTGCAACCAGGTGCCCCCAAGCCATCAGGGCACCCTCACCCCTGGGCGTGCCCTAATGGCTTGGCACCACCTCATGGCTCTGTTTAGCTTGATTCCAAAGCTGAAGAATCCTATAAATACCACAACCCCAGAAGTTAATCTAGAACTTTAGCTCAGCCGATGCAAGCCTCTATACCCAAGAAAACTCATCCGAAGCAATGTTCCGGCGCCCTGCCGGAGGGCGCAATCATCACCGAAGGCCATCTTCATCATCCCGGTGGTGTCCATGAAGAGGAGGGAGTAGTTCACCCTCGGGGCTAAGAGTAGGTACATGTAGCTATGTGTTTGATCTTTCTCTCTCATGTTCTTGAGATGCCATGATCTTTACGTATCATGAGATTTGTAATATAGTTGGATAATATGGTGTTCTTTCCTTGCTATCTTGATGTGATAAATTGAATATTTCCCTCCGATATATCGTTATGTGGGAATGAATACATTAGGTTTGAGAACACTTAATGTATGTCTTGCATCTGGAAACCCGTGGCGACAATGGGGTATTCTATTGATTTACTTGATATATGTTATGGCATCAACTTGCAGATTTTGGTGACCTTGGGGGATCTATGCAGAGTATCTAGGTGACATTAGGGTTGACTGATGCGTATCATATGGTATTATTTTAGTACAAACTCTATGGCTCTTTGTGACACCTATAGGAATAGCTCAATAGAGTGATCTGAAGGGATAGCTTTGAGGTGGTTCTGTTACCTATACAAATTTCATCTTATATTCTCTGCTACTTATGAATTTTGGAGTGATTCCTTGTCACATGTTGAGGGATGATCATATGATTCTATTATGTTAGCATTGTTGAGAGATTGCACTACTGAAAGAAAGAACCCTAGGACTTATTTCCAAGCATTTATACAATGTTTTGGTCACCTTTTGCCACTTTATAGCTTGCTATTTTTATATTTTCAGATTACAAAACCTATATGTACTATCCATATTGCACTTGTGTCACCATCTCTTCGCCGAACTAGTGCACCTATACGATTTGCCATTGTATTGGGTGTGCTATGGACACGAGATATTTCTTTATTTGATTGCAGGGTTGTTTGAGAGAGATAGTATTCATCCTACACCTGCCACAGATTGATAAACCTTAGGCCATCCACTCGGGGGAAAATTGTTGTTGTCCTACAAAACTCTACGCTTGGAGGCCCAACATAGTCTACAAGAATAAAGTTGCATAGTAGACATCACCTGTCATTGCTCCTTCCTTCAATTTCCTCCTCCTTGTTGTGATCCCTCGATTGGATTCGCTCAATTTGGCATTGATCCAGCCGGTCATCGCGTTTCCCCAACTCGATTCCTAGCTCAACGACCTATGGGGAAGGAAGGAGGGGAGGGACCTCACACGAGTATGATGTAACAGCTCGAGACCGATGCTCCAGAAGCCTTCCATTTATTTCGAGTTTTGCCGTGTGATTATTTGGTTGTTGCATTCATCATCACATCACTCAGATCATCTGCATAGCACCGACACTTCGTTATCGTTATTCTTTTTCAAACATGCATCCGTTCGTAGGCACCTGTTCTCTTCGTTCTTGTCGTTGACCATTTTGTTACCAACCACACAGGTACGTGACCGCGGCATTGTTAAAATATTTTTTTAAAGTATGATAAAAATATTCTTTAAATGGGTCAAAAGTATGTGAGTGGTCTTATTTTAATATAGGTAGACCGCGTGTCAAATTTTGTCCCAGTAGGAGTCCACTTGATACCCGAACCGTTGAACATATAGTTGCACTATATCAGGTCAAATTACCAAACGTTTTTGTAGTTTTAAAACTTGTTGCCGGACTTCTCGCCTTCCTCCTATGCTATGCCTAGTCCTTCTACATAGTGCACAGACCCCTCGTGCACGCCCGATATCTTTCCCAAACCCGAATCATACTGTCATGACCGTTGGTTCCGTATCAGCACCGTAATACCCCAAACCATCATTGGTTTTTCAATTGGACCCCCTAACCTATTTTTTTCTCGACCGTTCGATCTAAACCCTATGATCGAGATCATCTCATACCCACTCCTTTACCCATATATAGTTCAACACCTAACCTAAACCCTAAAATTTAGGAAGAATGTCCCGTCCACCCATTCCATCGCTGCTGCCACTTTCCTTAGTTTCTGCGTCGCAGTGGCGGAGGCAGGGGGTGCTGGCAGGGGCCTTGGCCCCCTATGCTCTCACAAATACATCTGTATGTACTCCTAATTCTTCATTTGTCAAACAAAATTAGCTAGGTTTAGGTGATTTGGCCCCCTCTAACATTATATGACATGTTTTGGCTTCCTCCATATTCAGTTTCTGGCTCCGCCACTGCCGCGTCGAATGAACCGGACACGTCTACTTCCTTGCACATCCGAGCCACCAGAATCGCAGCCTCGCTCTGGATCGAGAGGACCTTGATCCTGAGCCGCCCGAGCGCCTCCTGTCCATGTGTTCCTGCCATGGAGCAGCCTGTGTAGCCACCGATGACCAACCCTTGCAGATGAGCACCACTGCGCCCCTGTCGTCTTTCTTTCTCTTCTTTCTCTCACTCTCCCTCGTGACCTCTCTTTCTTCTCATCTTCCAATAATAGTAGGAGCCAGCCGCGTATGCCTCCCAAGAGCGCAACGACGATGTGTCTGTCCACCCAAGGCCCCGCCAACTCCTCCTCCCGTGCACCTCGCCTCCTCTAGTTCTCGATTCAGGGGCCCGAGCTGCCTCGTTGTGCCACCACCCGTGTTCCTCCTCGAGCAAGGTCCAGCGTGCCCGTAGCCCCGCCGCAGCCTCCGTCCACGACAAACCAGGCCGTAGGTCCAGCTCCACGTCCCGCGCCCCTGCCTTCTCTCCTTCCTTCATCTCCCTTGTTCTCTCTCTTTTTCGTCTGCTCAACACTCTCCCCTTGTCTCTTCTATAGGAACAACAAGTGTGGACCCCATCCCCATAGCCATCCCAATGGAGTTCCACACCGACATTTCCATGGTCAACCTGGACGAGTCCCGCCACCGGGATGGAGCAGACGTCCCGGATCCGCCCCCTCGACCACACTCATGCCATTATGGACCCGTCAGACCTCGCCGCCAGGTCCTCAAGAGTCGTCATGCTCGGCTCCAGCCTTCGCATTGAGCAAAGGAGGAGGTCGCCTCTACCTCGACCCCTCGCCTCGGTTGGATCCCGCGCCAGCCCAGCTAGTTGAGCAGACTCCCCAGTCATTCCCGCATTCCTGCCACTTCCTTGTAGCTGCAACCATGGTCGCGTTGCTCGCCGTCCTCGCTGGCAAGCATTGCGTGTCATCCATGGAAAACTCGTCCTTGGCAGGCTCTGTACAAATTACCCTCGCCATGATTCGTTATAGTACCACAATGCTAGCCGAGTTGGTAATCCCAGCGTCCCAATACGAGGGTGGTCCGGGATCTAATGCCACGTAGCCCAATTTATATGCCTCTGTGTTTTTATTTTTAATTTTTTGCCTAAGGTGCACAACCTCTAGGGGCCAAATCTGTGGCTGGGTTGCCCGGTGCACTGCATTTGTCACATATATGTTTTCTCTATCCGCTGGAATTTAGCATTTATTCAGTGTATGCATATTTTCAAAGAATGCCATCTTTTTGAAACATCAACATGGAGAAGCTAGTTTCACATATGAGGCACAAGTGTGGTAAAGGATAGTAGCCAAGTCCCTTCTCTCTTTTTCTCTCATTAATTATTTTATTTATGGTGGACTCATTTGGTTTCCCCCATATTTATTTCCTCATGGGGAAATGCTCTAATAGTGATGATCATCACACTTTTACTTACTTACAACTAAATATGAAAATAGATAGGATGATCTGACTCTGAATGAATTCCTCTAGTAGTGTACTAGGATGTGCAAAGATCTAGCATGACATGTATCGAAAATTTGATGAATGGTGGATTTTCCACAAATGCTATGTCAGCTCTATATGATCATGCAAAACATTATGATGATGAACGAATTAGTCATGTGAAGTGACGATGGCATTTGCATGGCAATATATCTCGGAATGGCTATGAAAATGCCATGATATGTAGGTATGGTGGCTGTTTTGAGGAGGATAAAAAGGTTTATGTGAAACAGAGAGTGTCATGTCATGGGGTTTGGATGCACCGGCGAAAGTTGTACCGATACTCAAGGTGAGAACGGGCGATGCACAACACCGAAGAGGCTAGCAAATATGAGGAGGTGAGATTGCGTATATCCATGGTGTCACATTAGTCAGAACTCATATACTTACTGCAAAGTTTTATTAGTTTTATCATAAATCGAAGTACTACTCACATGCCCTAGGGAGATGGTTGGTAGGGATTAACCATCGCGCGACTCTGACTCAAAACGACACTAAGATTTCAACGAGGAATAGAAATGCTCACACATCATAATCATGATTTTTTATTTTTTAGATGAACAAGAAGTTTAACATCTTTTAATATCGACACCTATCTGAATTAATAATAGTGCACTTACACCTTTTTCATATCACCACGCCAATATCATTAACCCACAATTTTTCTATATGTGCTACATGATCTTTTTTATTATCACTTAATGAATACTCATTATTTTTTATCTAGTCTTATCACCCATGAAAATTACGTTCACTATTTGTCCATCTCCCAAACAAATATAAGTCAAGCACGAGAGCATAATATTTCTATAAAATCTACACGCCACCGTGCTAAAAAATATATAAGTGAAGTACTAGAGCAACTACTAAACTCAAAAGATATAAGTGAAGCACATAGAATCTTCTAACAAATTTTGATGATGTGTATTTGTGACAGCCCGAGACCGACGCTCCAGAAGATTCCCTTTTATTCTGTTGTCGTCGGCTTAATTATTCGTATGTCACATTCTGTCGGTGAAGGATCGACACCTATGGGGAGCCTCAAGGGTCCCCCTTTTGCTGGTTTGGCAGGGAGAGTAGTCGCGGCAAGAGCAGAACCAATAGTCAGGGCCCGGCAAGATCTTTTTACCCAGGTTCGGGCCGCATGGTGCGTAAAACCCTACTCCTTCATGCGCTTAGTTATTCGTTTTGGGTTACTATAGATTTTTTCCCTCTTTTCAGCCTTTCGATTGGTCAAAAAGCCAAAAATACCCTACTACTGAGCCTCGAGCCTCCTTTTATAGCCAAAGGGGTCACGAGAGTGGCTCAGTGGGTGAATGGTGGGATCATGAGTGAAACAGCGCCGACCGACAGTTACAGTGTTACTGCCTTGTCATGGGTGCATTAAATGCTTCGATAGACATCCTTGACCTGGCCAGGGGGGTTGGACACGTACCCACACGTGGCAACTCTGGGGTGTTGCGCTGGCGTGTGGTCGGACGCGTGGCTCATGCATCGGCGGTGGCGTGTTCGTCGGTGGAGGTGTTCACAGGTCGCGAGGGCGCCTTGGGCCCGCGCCTCTCCTCACTCCTTCTCTTCCTTCCCGGTAGGGTTACCTTGTCGGGGATCTTCTTGTTCCTCTCGGCAGGGAGGCAATGGCCTGTCGAGGCCTTGTCCGCCTTCCCGGCAAGGGTGGCCTACCGGGGCTCATTCCTTTTCCCTCGGAGGGAGGGTCTCGCCGTGGCATTGTCTATCTCCCCGACATGGAGCTCCTGCCGGGGTCTCTTCTTCCTTCCCAGGAAGCGAGTGATTGTCGGGTCTTGCAATCAGCACTTGGTGGCTTGTGAGTCTTGCTTCAGCCCTAAGCTCCAGCGACGCACCTTGCACTTCGGAGGGGCTGCCGGTGTCCGCGCACTAGTCCGGGGAACTAGAGACCCCATTATTTAGTGCACCGACAGGCGCCCCGGGGCCTGGGCCACACATGCATGCAAGGCGTTGTTGGGCTAGGCCTAAAGCGGTGCGCGGAATCGCGGGCGCCAGGCTTATCGGAATCGAGTTGTTATAGGCTTTCTTTCCCCACGTCGCACATTAAACACGCGAAGTGGGAGGGTGCGCGGCGTGCACGTGATGGCCCCTTTATTCCCTGAAAACGCCTCTGGCACGTGTATGACATGCGCAACGGCGGTTGGGCAAGTGGCGATCGTGGCCTCAAAAGCCGCGGGCGTGGATGGGCCCGCCTGTGCATGCATTGGTGCATCAGGGCGGTTCCATGTTCCGCTCGTGACTTGAGGGCGATTGGGCGAGAGGGGCGGTGGATTCTGGAGCGAGGAGGTTGGCCTCCGAGCGTTGCCCTATAAATTAGGATGTTTGCGCGGAGGTTTGACCCATCCATCTCACTCTCGAAGCCTTTAGTGTCTGTCGCCTTGCCTTCTCTTGTTCTTTTCTGCTTTGACGGTGGCACACACCACTAACCATGGTTAGGGGGCGGGGACGGCCTCCGTCGGACGCCCGGGCATCAAGGGGATCCCGCATGGATCATGCCACAGCTTCAGGGTCCGCAGCCAGCGGTAGCCCCATCGACCGTGGCTGCAGAGGCTCGAGGGGTCGAGGACGCCGGGGACGTGGCCGAGGGAGGCGGAGTGCTGCCTCGATTTCCCTCCTCGTGCCTTCTTCTTTGGGTGTCACCTACGTCTCCCTCGCGGCTTCGCCATGGTGATGGAGGTCGACCGACCTCCCGCCTTCTGGCTCTCAGCGCACGGATGCTCCCATGGCGCCATCCAGGTGTACCCGGAGTATCTGAAGCCCCATTCCATGGTACTTGGGCACGGCTGGAAGGCCTTCGCCCGGGCTCATGGACTTGAGGACGGCTACATCCTCCGCTTCAAGCTGATGGAGGCCCGTATGCTCGACTTCAAGTTCTACGGGTGCTCGGGTGTGCGTCTCATCTACAGCGAAGAAGGCTCGAGCGGCGTTGAATGCTCCGCTTAGAGCGACATTGACGGGGAGGGCGAAAGTGGTGACGGTGCTAAGCCTAGTCTCAAGACTGGGGAATCAAATCCAAGGACGATTCCCCCTGCTTCGACTGAGTGCTTCTAGCACTGGCGCAACCTGGTCATGCCCCTCCCCCTCCTTGGAGGGGGATCTCAACCAGATCCGTCGCCCCTCCCTGTGCCTTGACGAGGCCGAACCCGCTCTCGTCGGTACAATGCTGGTCTCGGAGGAGCCAACATGGATGTACCGCGGGACTTGCCGCGTCTTGTCTTCATGAACTCGAATTCCTCCGCGTAGGTCGATCCTCGTGAAAAGACAGAGTCTTTAGGTTAGGACAAGAATGCCTTGTAAGTGGTATCAAATGTATCCAGACAAATGAATGAATAGATGCATCCTTTATTCGACTCTCATTTTGTATGATTCTTCCTTTGCACTTAACGGATGCTTGCCGACTTGACTTATCCTGCCGTGAGTACTTAGAGGAGCGAATCCTTAGAAAACTCAACACAGGATGTCGTCACCGGCAAGAATCCTTGCTGCACTCAGTGCAACCATGTAAATCGTCGAGCAAGGCTTGAGGCGAAATAAGGTGCTACATAGCCGTCCGAAACATTGATCAAGTTCATAACGAGATAAGGGCGCTCCGTGGCCACTCAAGTCGTTGAACAGGCTCGAAACGGATTCAGAGTGCACTAATCCTAGCAAGGACCATCCGCGCACGGGGTTCTCATACAAAAGTCGATGCTTCAAAAGGATACAACTAATCTTCCAAGAGTCTGGCAAGAATTACACCTCTGTACTTATCTCACGCGTCGCGGCATTCCTAGCCACAACGTCTGAAGGTGTTGTTGGGGCAGGATATCCGTACCCCCAGCAAGCTGACGTTGCCTCCATCGGCCTCCTTGCCAACGAGGTATTCGCTGGTGGCCTTTGGCCACTCTGAAGGAAAGAGGCACGCTGGGGCATAACACTTTCTCATCTCTTTTGCAAGAGATTTGCCGACAGAGCCCCCGAGCGCATCTTTCGGGTGTCACAATGCTCTAAGGAGAAATGCAAGTCGGAGAGCACGTAAATGGGCTGTTTGGGGCCTTGGACGCTTCCTCGACGACCATGCGGCACTCCTGAGATGTGTGTCGGTCGGACTAATCATCAGAGGCCTTGTTGAAGCCCCCTGTCACGCCATCGACAGCAGCGTGCCGTTCCAAAGAGGTGTGTTGGCCGGGCGATGCGGAGCTCGGGGCTTCCGGTCCTTCCACCCAAGCTCGCATAGCACATATGGAGGCGCTACGGGCTCTTGCACGGTCGGAGCAGCCACTGCCTCCTCCCACTCGGGGAAGATGCAGCGGCGAACTGAGATTCGTGGAGCCGACGTGCGGCTCGTGGGATCAGGGTGGCGCTGACGCCGGCCTACTTCCGGCCATCCCCCTACCTGGCGCACCAAAGATGTCGGTGAAGGCTCGAGACCTATGGGGAGCCTCAACTGTCCCCCTTTTGCTGGTTTGGCGGGGAGAGTAGTCGCGACAAGAGCAAAACCAACAGTCAGGGCCCGGCAAGATCTTTTTACCCAGGTTCGGGCTGCTTGGTGCGTAAAACCATACTCATGCATGCGTTTAGTTATTCTTTTGGGTTACTGTAGATCTATCCCTCTTTACAACCTTTCAATTGGTCAAAATGCCAAAAAGTCCCTACTATCGAGCCTCGGGTCTCCTTTTATAGGCGAAGGGGTAACCACAGTGGCTCAATGGGTGAACGGTGGGTTCACGAGTGAAACAGTGCCGACCAACACTTACAGTGTTACTGCCTTGTCATGGTTGCATTAAATGCTTCGACGGACTTCCCTCACCTGGTGAGGGGTTGGACAAGTACCCACACCTGGCAACTCCGGGGTGTTGCGCTGGCGTGCGGGCGGACGTGTGGCTCATGCATCGGCGGTAGCGTGTTCGTTAGTGGAGGCGTTCACAGGTTGCGAGGGTGCCCTCGGCCCGCGCCTCTCCTTGGGCCTTCTCTTCCTTGCCGATAGGGTTACCTTGCCGGGGCTCTTCTTGTTCCTCTTGGCAGGGAGGCGATGGCCTGCCGAGGCCTTGTCAGCATTCCCAGCAAGGGTGGCTTGCCGGGGCTCAGTCCTTCTCCCTCGGCGGGATGGTCTCGCCGTGGCAATGTCTAGCTCCCCGACAGGGAGCTCCTACCGGGGTCTCTTCTGCCTTCCCAGCAAGCGAGTGCTTGCGTGGCTTGCAATCAGCACTTGGAGGCTTCTGAGTCTTTCTTCCGCCCTAAGCTTCAGTGACCCGCCTTGCCGCTGCGGAGGGGCTGCCGGTGTCCGCACACTAGTTCGGGGAACTAGAGACCCCGGTCTTTAGTGCACCGACACATTCATCATCGCATCATGCGCATCATCCGCATTGTATCGGCACTCTGTTGCTTCTAGTTTTCAAAAACTTGCATCTGTTATTAGTTGTCGGTTCTCCCCGTGTACGTCGTTGACCGTTTTGAGCCCGACTACAGACGCATGCACCCGCGGCATCGTTAAATTCTTGTTTTTAAATGTGTTTCAAACTTTCTGGGATTGGGTTGAAACTTGGCGTGCGGTCTTAATATAATGTGGGTAGACCGCCTGCCAAATTTCGTCGCAATTAGAGTTCGTTTGATACTCGTACCGTTAATTATATAGGGGCACTATAGCTGGTTTAATTGTTGGACGTTCGGTGTTTTAAAACTCTGTCATGGGCCGCACCATTACCCTTTCATCCCTACATAGCCCATCTACACATCCACTAGACCCACCTAGCCACACCATGCACCGAAGCCATCTGATTATGATCGTGCGGTCGATATCGGCCCTAAAAACCCTAAGCCTAGCCCTTCCGTACCGGACACCCCACGTCCAGAAATAGCCTTCTCCCACCTCGTCCTTGAAATCCGCCTCGGCTATCCAACCCTAGCCGCCACTCTCCACGAACTCTTCTCTCCCACAGTCGCCGGGCCCACTGAGCCTAGATCGGGCACGGGGAGGCGCATCCGTCGGCCAGCTCCAGATCGGAAGCTCCCATGCGATCTCCTCCCCAGCCCGAGCTCCTCGCGTGTGCCTCACCTCCAGCCCCGGCCTTCCCGAGAAGATGTCTCGTCGGTCCACCATTGGCCGGTCGTCGGAGAGCCGCCGGAGCGCGGCCTCTTGCCTGAGATGGGTGCCCTTGCCCGTGCCTTCTCTCCCCATCCCCATCTCCATCTCTCTCCCTTCCTTACCTAGAACTCCCACTATTCCCCGTGCAGGTACCCGTGGCTGTGATGAAGCTTACCACTGCCGGAATGGATGAAGCCATCCCAGATCCGACGACCCCCGCTTTGGATCCAGCCGGAACCAGTGCCACCGAGGCCCTACCGGACATCGATCCCTCCAACCGCCGCCATGGTCGCTGCCTCCATTGGGAGGACAACCGCCTCGCCTCCTGCTCACTGGAGCCGTTGGCCTACCCAGAGCCTCGCCTCGCACCAGGCCGGCCCAGTGAGGGGGCCTAGTCGCCTGTGGCCCAGTCCGTTGCACCCCCGAGGTCGAGCTTCCCCGACGCTGTTGGGCTGCCTTGTGACGGGCTCGAGGCCCAGAGTGAGGACCCCCAACCTGTGCTATCCTTCGCCCTACGCACAACATAGCTACAGAACGCATAGTTCCTCTTTAGTTTAGGCCCATGTAGTTTTTTAACTTCCTGCGATTTAATATTTTACTGAGGAATTTCAGAAAAAGGCATATTATCAAAACACCCATAGTTTTTAAACCGTGCGTCGAATCGCGACAAATTATATATGTAGAACATGTAGAATTTCATGTAGAGTAATATTGTCCAACTCTCATGCATGTTTAAAGTTGTTTAGCGTGCTGTTTGCATCGGTTTGCATGTCGACATGATAGAAATGGTTTAGTTCGTTGTTATTTATCTGTAGCTCCCTTGGAGCTGAGCCATATATGTAAATGGACTAGAAGGACCGGTAGAATCACCTGAACCACTTTGTTTTGCTGTTTAACAAACATAAAATGTGATTAGGACAAATCTGGACGGATTTCAAAGTTAGTGCGTGGGTCCTTTCAGAAATGATATACGTCGTTTCCAACCTCATTTGAAATGCCTAGATAGGTAGATTATTTATGGCCCACCCCTTTCCATGTTTAACAATATTTAATATGGTTGTCGAAAAAAACATGAGTGAACTGAATAACTAAACATGGAGTTTCGTCAATATGCAACTCGTTGCATATTGAGCTTCACTTAATGTGTAGTTATTGATTGTGTGAATTGCCATGCCGTGCCTTGCATGATTTCAAACTGTACATGCAACATACTAGGGTATGCATCATGTCGTGCATGTGCTGCGGTGAATATCGGGTGTTGATTCTTGTTTTTGGTTTGCTTCATCTTGATAGAGTTCCGCAAGCGTGACGGAATGTGAGGATCCATTCGACTATGTTGGTTCGTCTGCTTCACGAAGTCGTTCTTCTTCCAAGCGGGATCAAAGGTAAGCTGATCATTTCCCTAGATGCCATTACTATCAATGCCATGCTAGTTGTCTCGTTTCTTTCTTTATGTCTCGTTGCCTGCCACCTGTTAAATGTCAGCCTCTTAACATTGCCATGAAACCTTCAACCTTCTACAACCTACAAAACCGCTCATTGGCTATGTTACCCCTTGCTTAACCATGTGTTAGCGTTGCTAGTTGCAGGTGCAGTTGCTTCCATGTGTTAACATGGGTTCCTTGTTATATCACCATATTATTTGCTAATTAATTTAATGGACCTATAAAGTTGGTAAAAGGTGGAAGGCTCGGCTTTCGAGCCTGGTGTTTTGTTCCACCTTTTCTGTCCTAGTTTCGACTACCGGTGTTATATTCCATAACTGAGTGCTCCTAACACGATCGGGGTTGTTATGGGGACCCCCTTCATAATTCCTCTGAGTTTAAAATAGGTCTGGCAAGGCCTAACTTTGGTACTACATTTTCCTAATAACTAATGAACCACATAAGGAGTAATTAAAATGAGGAAACTTAATCAACCCCCGGGCCAGTGCTACTCATGAGTGTTGGTCCAAAATAGAGCAATGTGCGCGGCCAACCAAGGTCAACTTGGGTGATTTCTATCAGGCCACCGTACGCGTTGCTTATCCGTCGTGTGATGACAACGAGATACGCGACTCCTATTGGGATTGTCAACACGTTGGGCGGCATTGTTGGATTAGTGTTACACTAAGGAATATCTTGTGCATCGAGATTCTGATGATGATTTGGGTCTTCTCAGAGTTGAAATTTTCCACTAAGGAATCCAAGGAGATCACGAGTTTCGTGATCGAGGTTTTCTATGCGACTTGTGGTGGTTTGTGATGGACTAGTTGGAACACCCCTGTAGGGTTAAATCTTTCGAAAAGCCACGCCCGCGGTTATGTGGCAATGTGGAAACTTTGTTTGACGTATGGTTCTAGACGACCTGAAGTAAACTTAATTAAAACTTGCCAACTGAGCGGATAACCGTGACTGTCTCTTTCGTGAGCTCCTTCTCCGGTCGAGAACATGGTGAGGTTATGTCTGACGTAAGTAGGTGCCTAGGATCATTCATTTAATCATTATTAGTTCACGTTCGATATGCGTAGATAATCCCGCTCTTATTCTTGTACTCATAATTTAGCCACCTCAAAAATGCTTAGTCTCTTGCTGCAGCCTCACCACTTAACCAAACCTCACCCATTAAGCTTTGCTAGTCTTGATACCTTTGGAAATGAGATTGCTGAGTCCGTGTGGCTCACAGATTACTTCAACACCAGTTGCAGGTACATGTAAAAAGTTACTTTGATGTGAGCGCGTTGATTGTGCTATTTGGAGTTACTTTGACGTGAGCGCGTTGATTGCGTTGGGTTCCAGGCCGGCAGCCTAGGATAGCAAGGATGGACGTACTTTTATCGTTTGTTTTCGTCTGTAGTCGGACCCTCATCTTATTAATGATGATTGATTATGTTGTCATATTAATGTGACTCTCATGTAGCTTGTGGCGAGTGTAAGCCAACTCCTTATACTCATCTTTTCAGTACATGTACTTGTAACGATATCCATTCATGCGAAACGACGAGATGCGTTCCTATCTCTGTCGAGGTCCTCGCACCAAAATAAGGATAGGACCGCATCTTGGGCATGATAAGTTGGTATCAGAGCAGTACCGACCTAGGAGGCACTTTGATTGAACGAACTTGGCCGAGTCGAGTCTAGTGAAAAAACTGCTTTGAGTCTAGTTATATATGGGAGAGTAGGATTCTTTTGTTTCCTCTTCTATGCTCTGGTGACGAATCTTGATGTAATAATTTTAATTCTAATCCTATTCTCACTCAAAAATATTTTAGGATCACGTGGATATTTATGGAATCTACATGATGTCGATGTGATGGAGTTCTGACTAGGTGCTTCCTGCTGTGTTGATTTTCTTCCGGGGAGTTGAGCTCCAAGGGATTCTTAAGCACATTGTTATCATTCAGATTTCTTAGTATCCCAGGACGGAGGATGTTCGAAATTTGTTCAATACTAGTAGTAGCGAGAGGAGTGTGGCTTCCCCAGTACTAGTGCAGATAGGTCCGGATGTATCGACATACTTCATATCATTGTGATTACGAGGATCTGAGATTGATGAGTTTCCGAAGTCTCTGGTTATCTGTTGACGGATGTGATACACTGGACGGGTAGTGCTATTGCTAGGAGTTGAGTGATGGATTTTACACCCTGTATCCGTGGACCCCATTGCATGACCAGAAATTTCCGGAATTCTTGGGTGGGAGTTCATGTAGTTATTTATAGGACAATCTTCCAACAGATGCATGATGTGAGGTTGGGGTTCGACATCTAGTGGATTCGTGTATTCACGGTCGTCTTACAGCGGTTCTCGTTGTGTCTTAAAGAGTCCTCATAGCTTGCTACGACTCGGGGATGATTCATATGTCGTGTGCAATGCCTTGTACATGATGGCTACTATAGGATAGAGCCTGTGCGATCCTGTCAACGAAAATATCAGACGAAATCTCTGTCATGAATTTGTTCCAGCTTGTGTTGTAAGCCTAATCCTTTGTTTTGTTGGAATATGGTGATTCGAGCTACTTCAATGTCAAATGGTGATTTCATTTCTTTTCGAAGAGGTGTTCTCATATTTTTTATGGGAATGCTGATTCTTTTGCTCAATCAAAGTGTCGTATCAATTCTTTTCAACCGGAGTCGTCATGTCAATTCCTTTTCAACCGGTGTGCTTCACTTCAAGTTAATTCTATCCTTTTCAAGATTTGCAAGGTCAATGTCCCATTTCTTTCCGGAGTTCATCTCATCTGTCCCAAGTTGTCTTTTTCCCCACCCTCCGCTCTTTTCTTCATTAATTAGATTATCATCCAAGTGCATTTCATTTTGTTGTTGCTTTCGTTATCTTTTATTTTCTCTCTTATCTGGTGATTCTTTGCGAGGGTTCTCAGGAGTTTCGAGTTCATCATGCTTCATTCTTGTAGTTTCTTCTCTGGTGGATTTCATTCAAGATCTCGATGTTCATCATATCCTTCTCATTTGTTTGGAAATTCTCTACAAGCCTCTCTTGTTATTCTTCCATCTATGTCCCATACGGAGTGTTGAAGATATCTCAAGTGTTTCTTGTTTTCAACCCTTCCAATTATTTTGAGGGTCTCACGTTATCAAATTTTGATTTATACTGGTGCAATCTCTCTTGCCTAATCATTTGTTTCAACGGTGGTTTATTTTTAGTGGGCGCATAACCCAGAGGTTTTCCCACGATCTTTCCTGGCTGTTCGAATCTTTTCCCGGGGATCTGTAATTCTCTTCAACTATGACGTAAGTATGCATTCCATCAATCATATTCCTTCCTCAAGGTCAATCTAAATTAATTTCCTTCGTCGGCTCAACTTTTCATTCTTCATTATTCCGGAGTGTCTCCGTAATTCTCGTGGTGTCCCTTCATTCTCATCATGGAAGACCGAAGGACTGTTTCTGTCAAATCTTGGTCCATTCTCTTGAAGATTCATCATTTCAGGTTTGTGTTATCATCTTGAATTGTTCTCGATCATGAGAAATCCCTTTCTTGCTATCTCGTGCATTTCAAATTCGTTTCATTCTCAATCCTCCAAAGACCATCATTTCAAAAGATTTCTTTGTTCTCAGCTTTCAGCTTTCATTCTCTCAATTCTTCTGAATTGTTGTCTCTTTGTTCGTATCTCAATTATTCCGGTTCCTTATTGAAGTTTTTCTCTCAGGTGGCCCATGATCTCTTCATTCTCACATATCTCCATTCATTCTTGTTATCCCCATTCATTCCAATTCTCACCGGTGTCTCCTTCAGGACTTCTTCAAGTTTGTGCTCATATCTCTCCTCAATATTTTCAAGAAGAATAAGTGGTATGTTAAATCCGTTGCTTGTCAAGTATTTAACTTGATGAAGGATAATCATAACATAATTCTTCTTCTTGTTTGATAGTGATTCCCATTCTTCTTCTGGAGTGGCTCATGATATCAAATTCTTTTTCTCAAGTGTTCTTCAATATTCTTGCTGGAGTACCTCAAGTGTTATTTCCCTTGCATTTCAAAGAGAAATTATTCCTCTTTTATCCTACGAGGTGGTGCTATAGCATTCTTGATAGTGGAGGAGTCTCGAAGAGAAGTTGTTTCAAGAATTAAATATGTAAACCCACCGATTCTATTATCATGAGATACTTTCAACCCATGATTTCTTCATTGAGGTATCTTCGTTTAGACTTCACCTAAAGCTGTGTCCAAGGATTGTTGCTATTATGGTGTTGCCATTAATCCAAGTTTTCAATGTATTCTCCTGGTGTAAGAAGTTTTGCCTTTCATGCTGCATCTAATCAATCCTTGTTTCTCTTAGTGGCTGGTTGTCACCTCATAATTGTTGAGATGATTTTCATAAGTCCACTACAAGCTTGTTCATTCCGTTGTTGGTTTGACCAAAGCTATGTTCAATTCTTCTTGCAAGGCTGCTTGTCAAATTCAATTGTGATAGTAGTTGTCATTTTATTCTCCATTCCTTCTTCCCAATGACCTAGTTTCTATTCTCTTGTTCCGGAGGTGTTGTGATGTTGCTTTCTTCAATGTATCATCCTGTTCTATCAAGATCATGTTCTTTCCTTGTTTATCAATTTAGTTGGTTTGTTGTGAATCTTGTCAAGATCTTCCATCTTATCAAATTTTGTCCTCTTTTCCTATCGAAGTGCTGCTGAAATTTCTTTTGAATTCTGTCTCATTCCTCATATCATTCTTCATCTCTTTGCAACCTTCAAGATTCATTGGTTTCACTCATTTGTCAAAGAAGAAAATAAGTTTTACCTCTCGCTTTTCTCATCCTTTTCCCCCTTTCATTCCTAGATCTCGGGGCAAGATCTCTTGTTAGTGTAGGAGAGTTGTGACAGCCCGAGACCGACGCTCCAGAAGATTCCCTTTTATTCCGTTGTCACCAGATTAATTATTTGTCTCTCGCGTTCATCATCGCCTCATGCGCATCATCCGCATTGCATCGGCACTCTGTGGCCACCAGTTTTCAAAAACTTGCATCCATAATTAGTTGTTGATTCTCCCCGTATTCGTTGTTGACCGTTTTGAGCCCGACCACACAAGCACGCGCCCGCGACATCGTTAAATTCTTGTTTTTAAAAGTGTGTTTCAAACTTTCTCAGATTGGGTTGAAACTTGGCGTGCGGTCTTAATATAATGTGGGTAGGCCGCGTGCCAAATTTCCTCACAATCGGATTTCGTTTGATACGCGTACCGTTAATTATATAACGACACTATAGCCGGTTTAGTTGTCGGATGTTCGGTGTTTTAGAACTCTGTCACGGGCGCACCATTTCCCTATCATCCCTACATAGCCCATCTACACAGCCACTAGACCCACCTAGCCACACTCTACGACCGAAGCCATTCGATTACGATCGTGCGGTCGATATCTGCCCTGAAAACCCTAAGCCTAGTCCTTCCCTTCTATAAATGGACAACCCCACATCCAGAAATGGCCTTCTGCAACCCCTGCCTCGAAATCCACACCGACCATCCAACCCTAGACGCCACTCTCCATAGCCTCCTGCCTCCCGTAGCAGCCGGGCCCGCCGAGCCAAGATCGGGCCCAGGCAGGCATATCCGCCGGCCAGCTCCAGATCGGGAGCTCCCTGGCGATCTCCTCCCCATCCCGAGCTCCTCCCGTGCGCCTCGACTCCAGCCCCAGCCTCCCCGAGCAGATGGCTCATCGGGCCACTGCCGGACGGTCACCGGAGAGCCGCCGGAGCACCGGCCTTGCCGGAGATGGGTGCCCTTGCCCGTGCCTTCTCTCCCCATCCCCATCTCCATATCTCTCCCTTCCTCACCTCCAGCTCCCGATCTTCCCCGTGCAGGTACCCCATGGCTGCCATGGAGCTTCCCACCTCCGGAATGGATGAAGCCGTCCAAGATCCGGCTACCCCCGCTCTGGATCCACCCAGAACCGGCGTCGCCGAGGCCCTGTCGGATCTCGATCCCTCCAACCGCCGTCATGGCCGCTGCCTCCATCGGGAGGACGAGCGCCTCGCCTCCTGCTCGCTGCCGCCGTTGGCCCAGCCAGAGCCTCGCCTCATGCCGGGGTGGCCCAGCGAGGGGGCCCAGTCCCCATGGCCCAGTCCGTTGCACCCTCCAAACCAAGCTTCCCCAGCGCAGTTGGGCTGCCTTCTGATGGGCCTGAGGCCCAGGGTGAGTGTCGCCCAGCCTACGCTATCCTTTGCTTTGCGCACAACGTAGCTACATAATGCATAGTTCTTGTTTAGTTTTGTCCCACGTAGTTTTTTTAACATCGTGCAATTTTCTCTTTTACCGAGGAATTTCGGAAAAACGCATATTTTTAAAATGCCCATTGTTTATAAACCATGCGTCGGATCACAACAAATTATATTTGTAGAACGTGTAGAATTTCACGTAGAATAGTATTGTCCAACTCTCATGCATGTTTAAAGCTATTTAGCATGATGTTTGCATCGGTTTGCGTGTCGACGTGATAGAAACGGTTTAGTTTGTAGTTATTTATCCGTAGCTCCGTTGGAGATGAGACATATATGTAAATGGTCTAGAATGACGAGTAGAATCATGTGAACCACTTTGCTTTGCCGTTTAACAAACATAAAATGTGATTAGGAAAAATCTGGACATATTTCAAAGTTAGTGCGTGGGTCGTTTCGGAAATGTTATATGTCATTTCCGACATCATTTAAAATGCCTACATAGGTAGATTATTTGTGCTCCACCCCTTGCCATTTTAACAACATTTAATATTGCCGTGGAAATAAACGAGAGTGAACTAAATAATTAAGCGTGGAGTTTCGTCAATATGCAAGTCGTTGCATATTGAGCTTCACTTAATGTGTAGTGTTTGATTGTGTGAATTGCCATGCCATGCTTTGCATGATTTAAAATCGTACATGCATCATACTAGGGTGTGCATCATGTCGTGCATGTGCTGCGGTGAATATCGTGTGTTGATTCTTGTTTCCGGTTTGCTTCGTCTCGATAGAGTTCCGCAAGCGCGTCAGAATGTGAGGATCCATTCGACTATGTTGGTTCGTGTGCTTCACAGAGCCGTTCTTCTTCCAAGCGGGATCACAGGCAAGATGATCATATCCCTAGATACCATTACTATCAATGACATGCTAGTTGTCTCGGTTCTTTCATTATGTCTCATTGCCTACCACCTGTTAAAAGTCAACATCTCAGCATTGCCATGAAACCTTCAACCTTCTACAACCTAGCAAGCCACTGATTGGCTAGTTACCGCTTGCTTAACCATGTATTAGTGGATCTAGTTGCAGGTGTAGTTGCTTCCATGTGTTAACATGGGTTCCTTGTTATATCACCATATTATTTTTAATTAATTTTATGGACCTATATAGTTGGTAAAAGGTGGAAGGCTCGGCTTCCGAGCCTTGGGTTTTATTCCACCTTTGCTGCCCTAGTTTCGGCTATCGGTGTTATAGTCCATAATTGAGCGCTCCTAACACTATCGTGGTTATTATAGTGACCCCCTTGATAATTTGTCTTAGTTTAAAACTGGTATGGCATGGCCCAACTTTGGTACTACACTTGCCTAATAACCAATGAACCACATAGGTAGTAATTATACCGAGGAAACTTAATAAACTCCCGGGCGAGTGCTCCTCATGAGTGTTGGTCCTAAATAGAGCATTGTGCGGGGCCAACCCAGGGCATCTTGGGTGATTTCTATCAGGCCACCGTACGCGTAGCTTATCCGTCGTGTCTTGAGAACGAGATACGCGGATCCTATCGGGATCGTCGACACGTCCGACTGCTTTGCTGGATTAGTTTTACCTCTGACGAAATATCTTGTGCATCGGGATTCTGGTGATACTTTGGGTCTTCTGAGAGTTGAGGTTTTTCACCAAGAAATCCGAGGAGATCACGAGTTTCGTGATCGAGGTTTTCTATGCGACTTGTGGTAATTTGTGATGGACTAGTTGGAGCACCCCTGCAGGGTTAAATCTTTCTGAAAGCCGTGCCAGCGGTTATGTGGCAACATGGAAAATTTGTTTAGCATTCAATTCTAGATGACCTGGAGTAAGCTTAATTAAAACTCGCCAACTGAGTGCGTAACCATCACTGTCTCTTTCGTGAGCTCCTTCTGCGATCGAGGACACGGTGGGGTTATGTCTGACGTAAGTAGGTGTTTAGGATCATTCATTTGATAATTATTAGTTCACGTTCGATATGCGTAGATCATCCCCCTCTTATTCTTTTACTCGTAAGTTAGCCACCTCAAATAATGCTTAGTCACTTGCTGCAGCCTCACCACTTAACCAGACCTCACCCATTAAGCTTTGCTAGTCTTGATACCTTTGGAAATGAAATTGCTGAGTCCTTATGGCTCCCAGATTACTTCAACACCAGTTGCAGGTACATGTAAAGAGTTACTTTTATGTGAGCGCGTTGATTGTGCTATTTGGAGTTTCTTGTTCTTCTTCTTCTTCATCGATCTAGGTTGGGTACCAGGTCGGCAGCCTGGGATAGCAAGGATGGACTTCTTTATTTTATCGTTTGTTTTCGTCCGTAGTCGGACCCTGCTCTTCTTCATTATGATTGATTATGTTGTTTTATTAATGTGACTCTGATGTAGCTTGTGGCGAGTGTAAGCCAACTCCTTGTACTCATCTTTTCATTACATGTACTTGTAACAACATCCATTCTTGCGAAATGACGAGATGCATTCCTATCTCTGGCGAGGCCCTCGTGCCAAAATAAGGATAGGACCGCAGCTTTGGCGCGATAGTTATCTCTCTAAAATAGGTGTGTCCAGCAAACAATTATTCTGGTAAACTGAAAGTAAAAGCAAACAAAACAAATGATGCTCCAAGCAAAACTCATACCATGTGATGAATACAAATATAGCTCCAAGTAACATACAGATGGATTGAGACAAAAAGAGGGGATGCCTTCTGGGGCATCCACAAGCTTAGACGCTTGAGTATTCCTAGAATATTACCTTGGGGTGCCTTGGGCATCCCTAAGCTTAGGCTTTTGCTATTCCTCAATCCTTTGTCCATCGGGACAATACCCAAAATTTGAAAACTTCAATCACATAACACTTAACAAAACTACATGAGATCCGTTAGTAGATGTAACATATCAAATACTTTCAAGTGCTATTACAAGTTGATTCTTATTTTTTAGCATAGGGTACTGTATCTTAACTCCTTCGTGTCTTATACCCCGTGATACAATCCCTAGCATCATGAAAACAAGCAAACTACACATGCAAAAACAAAATCTGACTAAAACATAACAGTCTATAGTAATCCGTAATGAACCTATACTTCTGTAACTCCAAAACTTCCAAAAAATTAGGATGACTTTAGTAATTTGTATACACAAATTGTGTAAAACATTTAGCTTGAAAATACGTTCAAGTAAAATAAGAGAAATTCTGCACTAGATTTCAAAGTTTCTGTTTTTGCACCGTATCAATTGTACTCATCATGCAAATCATCCCAAATGCTTTACTTGGTACGAACCCTAATTGAAACATAAAAAACAATCATTATAGAGGTAATAATCATGTTATCACAAACTAGTAGAAAGTATTGGGTTGTCTCCCAACAAGCTCTTTCTTTATAGCCATTAAGATAGGCGTGTGGTAATAATGATGCTCACATAAAAGAGAAGAATTGAGGCACAAAGAGAGCATCATAAAACATGTGACAATCACATTTGAATCTAACATACTTCCTATGTATAGTCATTTTATAAGCAAATATTTTATCAAGACAAGAAGTGTCTACCATAAGCAAGTAGAAAGATTGATGCATTAACAATTTGAATATCAAGAGATGTATGTGAGTAACATGAAAATTTCCATAATCATGTTTTCCTCCCTTATAATGACTACATGTAGGATAATTTTTAAATTCAGCAATATAGCAATCATTCTTTTCATTCAAGGAACAATCATGAATCACTTTATAAATTTCACAATTGTTAGATTCATGATTTTCATGCAGGACCTCATCTAGTGCACTCTCACTAGCAATTGTTTCAACATTAACGGGTCTTCTAAAAAGATTAGCTAGTGGATGAGGATCCATTTATATTTATTTATGCACCTTACTTTCTTTTTTGGTGTGACAAAGATAAAGATAGCATAGCTAGGCAAGTAAACTAGAGAGCAAAGATCCGAAATAGTGACAAGAAAATGTAAATATTTCTGTATATTTATTTTTTTAAGAGACGAACTAAATATACCAGCAAATAAAAAGGAGAACAAGTGAATGAAATGTTGTGTAGAGTTACTTGGTAGTTAGTGATGACACTCCTCGTCAACGGCCCCAGAAATCCTTTCTGATACTTGTGATAGCGTTGGGTTATCCATGAAGAGGAATGGGTAATCGCACCACAATGTGGGTCAGTATTTCCCTCATTTATGAAAGCAAGGTTTATCAAACCAATAGGAATATAAAACCACAACTGTCTTCAACGGCTGCTGACAAAAGAACAAACAACTTGCACCCAACACCGGGCAAGAGGGTTGCCAATCCTCTTGTCTTGTTATTTGCAAGCAAGTGAGGTGTGTAGATAATTGTAGATAGCAAGATAAAATAAAAATAAGTAAATCATAGCAAGGTAATGAATGTTTTATCAGTATGTTGTGAATAGACCTGGGGGACATAGCTTTCCCTAATGGAATCTCTCATGAAAAATAACATAATGTAGGTAAAAAATTTACTATTGGGTAATTGACAAAAAAGAGGATATTTATGCGATATTCATGACAATGTTCATGTGTATATAGGAATCACATCCATAAACAAATAGGCCAACTCCTCCCTGCACCTATTACTATTACTCCACTCATCAAGTGCTATGCAACATGCATCTAGAGTATTAAGTAAAACAGAGTAATGCATGGAGAATAATGACATGATGTCGACAAAGTAAACTCAAGCAATATGAATAAACCCCATTGTTTTATCCTTAGTAGCTGCACAAAACCGCATATTGACCCCTTCTGTCATTGGGATATAGAAATTCACCAGGTTGAACCTACCACAACACACCTCTTTCACCGAAGAAATATCAATCTAGTTGGCCAAACTATTTCAATAGATGGGAGAGAATTACGAAGCTATCACAACCATGCACATAAGAGTCATATAAGTATTCAGAGGAGACTCAAATATTTATCATGAATAATATGAACATAAACCCACAATTCATCGGATCCCATCAAACGCACCGCACAAAAGCAATTACATCATATGGATCAAAGTGAAAATGCGAGGATCATGGTATTGAAGATCAAAGAGAGAGAGAGAGATTGTCATCTAGGTATTTGCCATTGACCCATAGGTCTATGGTGAACTACTCACACCTCATCATGGGGCAGCAAGGTTGATGAAGAGGCCCTCCACGATCAATCCCCCCTCTGACAGGGTGCTGGACTAGAGCTCCAGATGATCTCCCATCGTAACAGAGACTTGCAACAGCGTCAAAAGTGTTTTGGGACCCCCTCTGGTGTTTTTAGGGTAGATGAGAACTTAGAAGCCAAAGGACGGAGTCAGATGGGTACGAGGGAGGTACAATCCATCAGGATGGCCCAAGGTCGTTTCATGTTTTCTTGTGGGCCCCTCGTGAGGCATCCAACCTTTCTTCGATGCACGTTGGTCTTGTTTTGGTCCAAGAAAAGTCACCAAAAAGTTTCAGGGCAATTGAACTTTGTTTGGTATGGAAAACCTGAAAAGTGAAAAACATGCAAAAATACTAACTCGCACTAGGTAGTGGGTCAATAGCTTAGTGGTCAAACATAATATAAATTGCTAAACAAATACCCCAAAAGTATTCTAGAATGATAATATATTGGGATGGAACAATAAAAAATTATATATATGTTGGAGACATATTAATGCGCTTCTATCCCTATCGAGGCTCTCAAGCCAAAATAAGGACAAGACTACATCTTGAGCTTTACAAGTTGGTATTAGAGCCATACAGACCTAGGAGCCCCCTTAATTGATCGGACTTGGACGAGTCGAGTCTAGTGAAAAACTAATTTGTGTCTAGTTATATATCGTAGAGTAGGATTCTTTTTACTCCTGTTCTATGCTTTGGAGCTGTAGTGAGGAATCCTGATGTAGGAATTTTAATTCTACCCCTCTTCTCACTCAATTTTTTAGGATCACGCGGGAATCTCTGTGGTGTTGATGTGACACAACTCTATACTTGGTGCCTCCTATTTCCTAGGAGTAGATCTCCAAGGGGTTCTCGTCACATCGTTATCGTTCAGTTTCCTTAGTGTCTCAGGACGCGGATGTTCAAAATTGCTTCAATACTATTTGTGGCGAGAGGAGTTTGGCATCACCCAGTACTGGGGAGAGCATCCAAATGTATTGCCATAAATAGTATCATTGTGATTATGAGGGTCTAATGTAGATGAGTTTACGAGACCTCTAGTTATGTGTTGTCGGATGTGATACATTGGAGCGTAGTATCATGTTAGGAGTTGTGTGAGGTTTTTCTCCTTGTCTCCATGGACCCGATTGGATAACGAGCAGATTTCGGGAGTTCTCAGGTGGGAGTTCTAGTAGTTACCTAGGATTATCTTTCCAACAAATACATAATGGGCTATGTATTCGTTTCAGCCTTAATTTTTCAAGGCTCATCCTTTGTTTTGTTGGAGTATGGTAATTCGAGTTGCTTCGATGTCAAGTGGTGATTTCATATCTTTTCTAACTGGTGTTCTCATATTTCTATGAGATTGCTAATCATTATGCTAAATCAAATTGCCATGACAATTGTTTTCCATCCGAAGTGCTTCTCTTCAGGATAATTCAATCCTCTTTAATATTTGCAAGATCAATTCGCATATTTCTTTTCAGAGTTCGTCTCGTCTGTCCCAAGTTGTCTTTGTTTTCCTTACCCTCCCGCCCTTTTTATTCAATGGTTGAATTATTATCCAAGTGCCTTTCTTCCAGTGTTGCTTCCGCTATATTCTCTTTCTGTTGGGACCCGGAATTACAGGTCAAGATCGCCGGATGAACGTGCTGAGTGATCCCATAGATCAATGCTCACCGAACACACAAATACTGAATTATAAGAGTCTTACATCCAAGTACCGAGTTATTACATCACATGACCGAACGGTCAAGTTCACAAGGTTGGTCCTAAGGCCAAATCATACCGACACAACTAATAGCGGAAATCATAGGGGCTAAGCGGATGCCCATGCCATCAATCCTACACCATCAGGCATTCTGACTCGGAAGCGTCCTAGTTCGCAAGGGCGTCTCCGAAGACATACTCATCTCGAAACTCCGGTCCTTCCATGTCTGGTCAATAATATAACCAATGACAAGCCAATGAGTACTTTTGAATATACTCACAAACAGCCCATGATATGAGCCATGAAAGTGATGGATAAAAATAACGTGCATCTTTGGTGGATATCTCTTGGTGGTAAATAAACATGATCACAGGGATGCATCATAAGTTAAGAACTACTTTTGAAAAATCAGGTTATAGATATCAATATATCTTTTGAGGGCTGAACCATCCAGGTTCACCCTATATGCCAAGTCACCAAACTTGGTCATATCATTACTTTCATAACAACTCCTTTCATCACAACTCACACACACTTGGTTTATGCGGAAACGACTAGACGTAGTTTACGCAGGATTACCCAACTGTCCTTGTCCGTGGACACGGCTATTCGAATAGTTTTACACTCTGCAGAGGTAGTATGCTGGACCCACGAGATCCGGGAAACTTCCGTGTCATCCACGACTCACGATATATAACATACCCGAGGTAAGTACCCGATCAATGCCTTTCCCCTGACGATACTAGACAAAGAGGTCCACTCGATTGGTACCCAGCCCACATGTTGTACGTCTTACGAGCACCGAATCTGGACAGTATCAACCATGCGGGGACCAACGGTGTGCCTGGAACACATAAAAATGGCATAGTCGCCCTACCTGGCACGACCCCATCATGAGAGTGACCAGCGCACATATCACTGCCGCTACTAGTAATGTGGATCTTTGCTAGCAGCGACCAGAGTAATCAACAAAGACTCGTCCCATAAAGGGGTAACATGGTCGTACATGTAAGGTTGGGACGGTCGACACATCATAAAACTAATCCCATTTTCGAAACCATACTCACTCAAAATACCTGGGACAGCACTTCTCCGAAAGTGGCCACCTAACTCATCATCACCCTCGGGCATTAGTGGCACCCGACGGGGTTTTCATAAACCTTTGATTTATGTCATCATCATGCTCTTGCTAATACTATTCTAACTTTACTTGTCAACATGATATTAGCATGACCCTCATAGGTGGTAGGATCAAGCTTAATGCATGTGCTCTGGAGGAGCGATCGGTAACATCACTTCAATGATTTACCGGTACTTATGATCATATGCAACAGAAATATTTTGCTACACTAGCATGCAATATAACATATGCTCAGTCATGGTCAAAGGGCTGCTTGCCTTGGTTAGCTAGGTATCTGGGGTCTTGGAGGTCTTCCGCTCTGATTCCCTGGTCACACGGATTTTCTATCGTCATCAAAAGAATAAATAAGAAATAGCTCACTCAATAACAGATCACAAAGTCATTTCAAAAATATTCTTTATTAGTGATAAATCTAAGTGGCTATTTTGAAAATATTTGCCTCTGATTCCAATGAAGGAACATTTTCAAAATCAACCAAACAGAAGCAAAACTATTCCAATTTAGTCCTTTTTATTATTGTAAAAAAAATATTTGTAAATATTTCATCCAATGGTCTCATTAAATACTACATATTTTTAGAAGAATATCAGTGGAAAAAATATATTTTTACACTGGTTAAATATTTTTATAAAAATCTTTGAAATCAGATTTTAAAAACAAAAGAAAATGGGCTAAGTCCCTGGCCTGGCTCGGCCTGGAACTGGGCCGGCCCAAGGCCAGGCAACAGCCTGCCCAAGCACGCACGCCGTCAGGTTTGAACCTGACGTGCGGGGTCCTGCAGTCAGCGGCTGTGGGCAGCGAGGGTGAGAGAGCTGGGCCACCGACAGGTGGGGCACACATGTCGGGGTCATCTCCTACATCTGGCCAGAGAGGAGGAGGATTACGCCAGCGAGGCTGCCGACGTACTCAAGCCCCAATGAGGATAAAAATGGGTTCGGCCCGATGCCGCCTACCTTCCTGTGGTCGGAACAACGACGGAGAGGCACGGGTTCACCGACAACGAGGAGGCCTCGGCGGAGGAGTTTCGGGAGGTGGTTGAGAGGGTAGCTCGGGGCACGGAAATGCTTGGGAAAGTTGGGGGAATGATTCTTGAGGTCGAGGGGATCAGTTTGGTGGGTTAAGGGACGCAGGAGCCGTCGTGTAGCCGGAGATCGACCGGAGCCCCGAGGCTGAGGTGCCTCGATCGATCTCAAGCACCGGGGCTCTACTGGCTTGCTGGGGTGGCTAGGGAGGTGCTAGTGGACGTGGCAAAGCTGTCTGAGGGGTGCTGGAGCGAGGGGGCTATTTATAGGCCCACGACGCTGAGCCGATTCGGGAGCGCCTGTGACTCACCTTGGCGCGCATGGGGATGCACAGAGGAGCTGGGTTCGAAACCACGGTCTCAGGACATGGTTTTGGACTGCCAGAACCATCTGCAACAGAGGAGAGAGAGAGAGGAGTCGAGCATCAGTGGCCGCGCAACCTTGGCCATTTCGGGTGAGCGCGGGCACGCGTCGCACGAGCTCTACGCGGAGAGGAGGGGCCCTGATTGTCGCTCGATGTAGAGGGGTTGCCGGGGAAGAGGTTGGACACCTCGGGGGAGTCTGGAACTAGCCAAGAGCATCGTCCCCACCTTGGTGGCTCCCTGTAGCGCGCCCAGAGCGCAGTTTTGGCATGCAACGACATGCTGGTGCGCTCTGAGGCACTTTGGACGTGTCTAGCATGTCCTGGCATTGGCTGGGAGTGCGGCTAGCCTTTGGGGTCCCGTGGGAGCTTCGGCTGGTCAAGGGAGACAAGGAATACTGGTGCTGTTTGCTTTGAACTAAAGCTTAGATAGGGTTTTTTGGCATTTCCACTTTGAACCAGTGAGGGGCCAGTTGACTGGGGTTGGGCATTGATACTGGCCACCTAATCTGAGAGTTTGGAGCAAACGTGTTGGGTTTAGCTATGGGTTAAAGGGGCTTTAACACATCTGTCAGAAGGTGCTCGACAGTTGCTTGGGGTAGTTGCACCCCACCACTGGTGCTGCAACTTAACAGGTTTGGGTTTGGTGCAAAAACATGGGGTTTCACCAAGTTTGAGCTCCATTGTACAAGTTTAGCTTTGTAAACTTGAAAACACCACCATTTGACCAGATCTGTCCCTTCCAAAGAGAGTGTGGGCAAATTAAGTCCCACAAATTCTATTTTTGGTGTGGTACCCTCATTTGAGGTATTAGGCACTCCTGCAAAGTTTCAGCATCATTGGACAAACTTTGCTATGTAGAGTTGCTCTAACTCCAATCTGGACAGAAGGGGTTTTAGGGTTATTTGGGGTCCTTAATCACCTTGGATCAAGGTGAAACTTTATGTGGACACCAAATATGGCTTAGGGATACCACTGCAATTTTCTAGGATTTTATTGATAATATTTCCTTTAGAAATATTTCAAAAGGTCAAAACAGACAGAAATGGTTTTCAGGGTGTTATTCAAATAGTTCTAATGTAAATAGGGGTTTAAAATCTTATGTATGGAAAATATACGTCGTTTTGATCGTCTCCAAATTTAATCAGATTTTTCTAAGGCACAAAAGTATTTTTTCCATGTAGGAATACCATTTCTGGCCTCAGATCACTAAAAGTCCTTTTGATCATCTCCAAAAGTATTCTAAAAGTAATTATTTTGTTGTTTTGGAATACTAAAATGAAGTTAAAATCAGATCACCAACTTTGGGTAGAAACACTCCTTGCCATCAAGGGCATGTAGTGCAACTCAAAGTCTGGTTTTACCTTGATCAGAAACAAGTAAAGGTTTTTGAAAATAATTCAGTATTGTGAAATGGGGTTTTTATCACCACATGATCATCACACAAGCATTCAATGACAATCATGGAACTCACATCATTAGTTTTGAAAAAGTTTTAACAAGCTCATATTTTTTGCATTACAGAGAAGTGGTAGTAAAAACAGGGTGTGACAGACCTATCCCCCTTACAAGAATCTCGTCCCCGAGATTCCTAAGCTAGGTGCTAAAAAGGTCCAGAAACTCAGGTCAGAGATAGTCTTCACGCTCCCATGCATGTTGCTTCGGCTTCGGTGTGGTTGCTCCACTGAACCTTAAGAAACTTGATGGTGCGGCTTGTGGTGCAACGTTCAGCTTCATCCAGACTGCGGATCGGTTTCTCACGGTAGGTGAGATCCGGCTAAAGGTCGATGGCCTGATGGTCAATGTCCTTGTAAGGATCAAAACAGTTTGGCGCTTGAAGACACTTCCGGAGTTGTGACACGTGGAAGACGTTGTGCACACCCGAAAGTTCCGGAGGTAGCTCCAACTGATAAGCAACTTCTCCACGCCTTGCGGTGATCTTAAAAGGTCCAATGAACCTTGGAGCGAGTTTCCCTTTAACATGGAAACGCTTGGTTGCTTTAAGAGGGATGGCGAGAATCGGCATAGCTCTTTTGTCGCGACTTGGCTCCCTTTAGATTTTCTCGGACAAGTTGCACCTTCTCTTCTGCCTTGTGCAAAACTTCCAGCCCGGAAATCAGCCCTTTATCGGTTTCAGATCAATTGAGAGGGGTGCGGCACTTTTGTCCGTACAACACTTCAAATGGGGCCATTTGGAGACTGGACTGGTAGCTGTTGTTGTATGAGAACTCAGCGAACGGCAGATAGTCTTCCCATTTGGCACCATGTGCCAACATGCAAGCGGAGCATATCTTCGAGTATCTGATTCACTCTTTACGTTTGTCCGCCCGTTTGTGGATGGAAAGCGGTGCTGAAAGAGAGCTTTGTTCCGAAGGCTTCTTGGAACTTCTCCAAAATCTTGAGGTGAACGGCGTGCCTCGGTCAGATACAATCTCCTTGGGAACTCCGTGAAGTCTCACAATACGCTCAATATAGAGACTAGCCAACTTGTCCCCATCATAAGTGGTGTTAACTGGAATGAAATGGGCCACCTTGGTCAGATGGTTGACAATGACCCATATAGAGTCATGACCTGTGCTAGACCTTGGTAAGCCGATAACGAAGTCCATGGCTATCTTGTCCCACTTCCATTCTGGCACATGGAGAGGTTGTAGCAATCCAGCAGATCGCCGATGCTAAGGCTTGACTCGCTGGCATACGTCGCACTTGGCAACATAAAGCGCTATTTCCATCTTCATGCCATTCCACCAGAATCTTTCTCGGAGATCTTGATACATCTTGGTAGCACCGGGGTGAATAGAGTAGGGTGTATCATGAGCTTCCGATAGGATCAAATCCATGAGTTCAGCCTTGTTGGGTACGCATAAACGTTTCCCAAACTACACTACTCGTTGTTCATCCACTGAGAATCCTGGGTCCTTCCCTTATTGAATCTTCTTCTAGATTCCTTCAATGCTCTTATGACCCTTCTAGGCCTCCTTGATATCATCATCCAGCGTTGGTTTGACTTCGAGGTTAGCTAGGAATCCTGATTCTACTATCTCCAACCCAAAGTTCTCCAATTCTTCATATAAGGCGGGTTGCCTTTCACTGAGCATGACGTTCAAGGTGCTGGTCTTCCGGCTTAAGGCATCTTTCACTACGTGGGTCTTATCGGGGTGATATTGATTGCTGAGGTCCCAGTCTTTAATTAACTCCAACCATCTTCGTTGCCTCATATTCAATTTCCTTTGGGTGAAGATATACTTCAGACTTTTGTGGTTAGTGTATATTTCACATCGTTTCCCCAGAAGGTAATGTCGCCATGTCTTCAGGGTGTGCACTACTAATGCCAATTCGAGATCATGGGTGGCATAATTCCCCTCATGCGGGCGCAGTTGTCGTGACAGATAAGCCACAAATCTACCATCGTGCATTAGAACCCCACCGAGCCCAGTTCTCGAGGCATTACAATATATCACAAACTCCTTGCTCATATATGGAGTGGCCAATACCGGGGCGGTAGTTAATCTCTTCTTCAATTCTTGGAAGCTTGCTTCACAGTCCGGCATCGATTCTAACTTCTTTCCTTTCTTCAAGAGCTCAGTCATAAGTCGAGCGATGCGGGAGAATCCTTCTACAAACTTACGGTAATATCCTGCGAGTCCGAGGAAGATTCTGACTTCCTTCACATCAATTGGCGATTCCCAGTTGGTTACCGTAGTAATCTTGGAGGGATCAACTGCCAATCCACTTGCTGTCATGGTATGACCCAAGAATCCAACTTCGTTCAGCCAGAATTGGCACTTGCTGAATTTGGCATAAAGTTGGTGCTCTCGTAGTTTTTCCAACACTAACCTCACACTACCGGAATTCCTATATTTGCCGTCTGCCAAATCTTTGCCGTCAGCCAGCAGACGGCTAAGAACCTCTTTACCGTGCGTTGGCAAAAAACAGACGGTAAAGTGGAGGCTGATGGCAAAATAAATATTTGCCATCAGCCACCTCTTTGCTATCTGTCAACGGACGGCAAAGGTAGGGATGGCAGAAGGCAAAGCTGTCCCACCCCACCCCCCCTCTCTCCCCATCCCACCCCGGCCCCACCCACCCCTTTCCCGTCTTCCTGAGTAGCTTTGCCGTCCGTGGCAGACGGCAAAGGGGATCAGTGGCAGACGGCAAAGCCCCGAAAAGTTAACGGTCGCCGCGCGCCTACCTCTCTCCTCTCTCCCACGCACTCTCTCTCTCTCCCACCCCATCGCCGCGCTACGCCCCCCCTGCGGCCCTCCTCCTCCTCCTCCCTGCGCCCCCAGCGCCGCCGCCGCCCCACCGCCGCCGCCTCCCCCCACCTCCCCACCCCACCGCCGCCCTGCGCCCCCCCTGCGGCCCTCCTCCACCTCCCTGCGCCGCCGCCGCCGCCACCCCCACCCCACCTCCCCACCCCACCCCACCGTCGCCCTGCACCCTCCTCCCCCTGCGACCCTCCTCCCCCTGGTAAGTTTCTTCTTTTTTTAATAGTTTTTGTTTAATTAGTTCTTACTTTTAGTTTAGTTTTAGTTTAGGTTTAGTTAGGTTAGTTTCACTTTTATTTTAGTTAGTTTCAGTTTTAGTTAGGTTAGTTTCAGATTTAGTTAGGTTAGTTTCAGTTTTAGTTAGGTTAGTTTCAGATTTAGTTAGGTTAGTTTCAGTTTTAGTTAGGTTAGTTTCAGTTTTAGTTTAGTTTTAGTTTTAGGTTCAGTTTTAGTTTAGGTTTAGTTAGTTTAGGTTTAGAAGAAGAAGAAGAAGGAGAAAGGAGATGAAGAAGAAGGAGAAAGGAGAAGAAAAAAATAAGAAGAAGAAGGAAAAGAAGAAGAAGGAAAAGGAAGGGAAGGAGAAGAACCAAGAAGAAGAAGAAGAAGAAAAATAGGGGAAAGTAAAGAAGAATAAGAGGAAAAAAGAATAAGTAGTTAATTAGTAGATTTAGTAGGTAGTTTCCTGTTTAGTAGAAGAAAATAAGAAAAAGTAGAAGAAGAAGAATAAGTAGAAGAAGAAAAAAGAAGAAGAAGAAGAAGAAGAGCTAGTGGAGGAGGAGGAGAAGAAGAAGAATAAAAAGAAGAAGAAGAAGAAGGAAAATAAGAAGGAATAAAAGGAAAAGGCAAAAGGAAAATAAGAAAAGAATAAGAAGAGTGGAGCCCTTATCCAGCAGGACGACCAGCTGCTCGCCATGGATCATCATGGGCAGCAACATGGTCCACTCATGGCGGATGCCGGCGAGGGCGTGGAGAGAGACGACGCAGGTCGTCGCCGTAGAATCTGCGGCCGGGCTGGTGCGTCGTTCGTCTCGTCCGCCTCGGTGTAGTCGACCGTCTCCAAGTAGAAGAGGCGGGGGCAGACATGTGTCGGCGTGTAGGGCTCATCGCAGTTAAAGCAAAGACCCTGACGTCGACGCTCCTGCTGCTCGGCCGGGGACAACCTGCGGAAGGTCCGTGTGGCGGCCGGAGGTGCAGCCGTTGCGGCTGGCGGAGGCCGGCCCGATGCTGGAAGGGTCGGCACGGGTCGACTGAGCTGGCGGCCGCCCCGTCCGGGCGGTTGCTTCAGTGCCTGTGCCTAGGTATAGATCGGACCCGAAGATGATCCGGCTGCCCACGCGGGAATTGGTGATGGCGGTGACGGGAACTGCACCTGGTGCAGGGGCCGACCGGTGGTTCGGGGCGCTGGAGGTGCTGCTGTCGATGGCGGCGACGGCTGCTGGTGCGGCGCCGGAGCCTGCGCCGTGGTGGCCGGTAGCGACTGTTGGGGCAGCCCCCCCCAGCAGCGCGGTGGTGGCCGGCCACACCGGCCAGGGAGTGCCCGCGGCGTGGTAGTGCTGCAGCAGCAGCTGCGGCGGCGGTGGCGGCGCCCCTCCGTGGAGTGGCTGGAAGGCCGGGGTGGCCCACGGCAGCGACGGCGGCCCGTAGGTAGTGGGGGCGACGCTCGGCGGCGGGGGTTGGGTCCCAACGGGGCGGTGGTGGTGGTTTGCGGCAGTGGGGCGGTGGTGGTGTTGAGCGGCGGCGGTGGTGGAGGGAGCGACAGGATCAGCCTGGAATCTCTGGATACCAAACTGGTAGGACTAGGGTTCCTACCGGGCCTCCGGCGTAGGTTGTAAGGGCAGGGAGGAGGGGAGCGAGGGCTGGAGCGGATGCGCCGGCGAGATGGCGCCGTCGCGGCTAGGGTTAGGTGCGGCGGAGGCTAGGGTTCCGGCTCCTTGGAGAGCCGGGCAAGAGAAGATAATGTCCTTCTCCTCCTCCTTCTATCCTTCTCCTCCTCCTCCTTCTCCTCCTCCTACTCCTTCTTCTTGATTTCTTCTTCTTCTCCTCCTCCTCCTCTTTCTTCTCCTGTTGTTCTCCGGATGCACATCCTCCCTGCCGAAAGTTTGTAAGATTCACAACTTAAATTATATATATTTTAATATTTATTATTCATGTACATATTATTATTCATGTCAGTCATTCAATTTTTTTATGTTGTACTAATTTCTTTTAATCTTTGTCATGGCAGGTGTTGAAAGATGGTGGGCGCGAGTCGAGAGCGCTCGACGGGTTCTTCCCAGGTGCCCCGCACGAGGGGTGGTACTTCCCTTCCACCCCTATCTCTCCGTAGAGCCTTGGTAGACAGTCTTTCGACACCAGCCGGGGGTTCTTCTTCGTCGGCGGCATTGCCCGCTGGTAGAGGTGCTGGTCGGGTAGGGAAGAAGGGGAAGGGTACAAGGAGAGGTGGTGGCCGCGGAAGATCCAGGAGGACTGTTGAGCCGTCCTCGCCACCACCACCAGCTCATTCACCCGAGCATAGGACTAGTATGGTCGACCCGTTTGCGGAGGAGGCTACAGGGACTCCGGTCCAGGAGCCTGGTGTTCACGGGCATTCGTCCCATGAGACTCCGGTCCAGGAGCAGCCTCGGGTCAAGGTGCATTCGGCCCAGGAGCAGCCGGAGGAGACTACGGTTCCGGAGGCTTCACCCGACGTGGAGAGGTCCGGATGGGAGCCTTGGCCGGATCGTACCGAGTTGCCAGATTGGACCGAGGGTCCGGGTGGCTCAGGGGGCGGGGATGGCGGGGATGAGCTTACGGATAGCGAGGGCGATGTGCAGGTGGACGGGGCCCCGGCTACCGTGTACAAGCGTGGTAGTACACGTCTCCCGGTCGCCCCGGCTACCCGCGAGCAGAGGCCGGTGATAAAACCTGAAGGAGATAGGTAAGTACATTTACCCTTTTTTTAGCTTTTGCCTTCAAGTTTGTTCAAATATCTAATGCGTTGACCTTATCATACTGCAGGGGATGGGTACACCCTCTTGGAGTCCGCAGGCCGAACTCCGTCCTTGGTGTGCTTTGCCGGACAAATTTCCCGGGGTTTGTCACGTTGCCTGGTGAGGGTCAGGTTCCTACACTAGGATTTACCTGGGAGCACTACCAGGCTGCGCAGGCCCCGCCGGAGGAGATTATAGATGGTGTCTTGTGCCACACGAGGGCCGAGATGGTGATGAGGAGCTTTTGGGTAAATTATCCTTTTACAAAATCTAAAATTAAGCATATAGCTAATTATTGTACTAATCGGTGTTTTCACGTTTGATTGCAGACCTTCTATAGGTGTGAGGATGGATATGAGGAGGCGGCGGCCAGGGTTCTCGAGGTCGAGTGTAGGTGGTTACTACAGAACTTGCGCCACGAGGCTCGGCCGCAGGCTATTCGAGATTACTACACCACGCGTGGTATTAAGAAGGAGAAGAAGGATTGCCGCGGAAAGTTTCTGAAGAAGGAGCAATACATGAAGGTAATTACCTATTCTTAAGTCCTTCTACGTAGTTTTCTTGATTTCATTCATAGGCGTAGCGCTGAAAATTCTTTCTAATAACTTATAGGTGCCCCCGAGATGGTGTGCGGATAAGATGGATTGTTGGGAGGCGTTGGTTGATGAGTGGTGCACAGGCAGCTGGCGAGCCATCCACGATAATCCTTGCTTTAATTAACCGAACAATGACATAATTAGCCCATTTAGCTCCAAAATACCATAATAAGCTCAAAATGGCATAGGAACCTTGGTTAGCTCATGAATATTATATACTTAGCTTGTTTTCCTCTAAAATGACATAATTGGAATATTTAGCTCAAAAAAGACATAATTAGGTAATTTAGCTCCAACAAGAGGAGAAGAGGATAAGAAATAGGCAAAATGAAAAGAAAGAAGAAGAAGAGATGAAGAAGAAGAGAAGGAGGAGGAGGAGGAGGAGGAGGAGGAGGAGAAGGCCCGGGACCTTCTATCCTTCTCCTCCTCCTCCTTCTCCTCCTCCTCCTTCTTCTTGATTTCTTCTTCTTCTCCTCCTCCTCCTCTTTCTTCTCCTCTTTCATATTATCCTTGCTTTAATTAACCGAACAATGACATAATTAGCCCATTTAGCTCCAAAATACCATAATAAGCTCAAAATGGCATAAGAGCCTTGGTTAGCTCATGAATATTATATACTTAGCTTGTTTTCCTCTAAAATGACATAATTGGAATATTTAGCTCAAAAAAGACATAATTAGGTAATTTAGCTCCAACAAGAGGAGAAGAGGAGAAGAAATAGGCAAAATGATAAGAAAGAAGAAGAAGAGATGAAGAAGAAGAGAAGGAGGAGGAGGAGGAGGAGGAGGAGGAGAAGGCCCAGGACCTTCTATCCTTCTCCTCCTCCTCCTTCTCCTCCTCCTCCTCCTTCTTCTTGATTTCTTCTTCTTCTCCTCCTCCTCCTATTTCTTCTCCTCTTTCTCATTATCCTTGCTTTAATTAACCCAACAATGACATAATTAGCCCATTTAGCTCCAAAATACCATAATAAGCTCAAAATGGCATAAGAACCTTGGTTAGCTAATGAATATTATATACTTAGCTTGTTTTCCTCTAAAATGACATCATTGGAATATTTAGCTCAAAAAGAAGGAGAAGGAAGAAGAAGAAGAAGAAGAAGAGAAGAAGAATAGAAGGAGAAGGAGAAGAATAAGGAGGAGGAGGAGAAGAAGAAGAAGGAGGAGGAGAAGAAGAGAAGAAGGAGGAGAAGAAGAAGGAGAAGGAGAAGGAGCCCTCCTTCTTCTCCTTCTTCTTTTCTCCTTCTTCTCCTCCTTCTTCTCCTTCTTCTTCTCTTCTTTTTTCTTCTTCTCCTTCTCCTTCTCCTTCCCCTTCCCCTCCTCCTCCTCCTCCTTGTTTTTCTTCTCCTTGTTCTCTTATTTCTTCTTCTCTTTCTTCTTCAATTTAGCTTATTTGTCATATATATGTTGTTGTTCTTCTTCTACTTACTTTCTTATTCCCATTTTGCAGATTGGATGTACTACATGCATGGAAGCTGGCGTTGGAGTGCTTTAGTTTCCGTTTTTATTTGAGTTGATGAACAATGTGTTGGTTCTTTGTATGTGATGATGAACAATATATGTGCAACTATATGTATGTATATATGGATGAAACTTCGTATGTGTTGGTTCATTTGATATATGGGATGTACGTTGATGAACAAATGGCATTGATGAGCTTTATATGTATATCATATCTGTGTTGTGATCTATTTATGATATATGTGCTCTGAATTATATGTATATGTGATGTGAAATAGAAAAAATAAATAAAAAAGGGACAATATAGGCTCTTTGCCGTCTGCCAGCTGATGGCAAAGGCCTTTGCCGTCTGCCAGCGGACGGCAAAGGTGCCACGTGGCGCCCAGCTGTGCAACCTGGGCAGTAGCAGCTGGCCATATAGTCTCTTTGCCGTCTGCCTGCTGGGTAGGCGGACGGCAAAGAAGAGGGCACAGAGGAGGGGGCAGAATACAAAAGTTGCCGAGGGGGGAGGGGAGGACACGGCAGACGGCAAAGGTTGCCGAGGAAGCAGACGGCAAAGATTGCCGAGGAGGCAGACGGCAAAGGTTGCCGAGGAGGCTGACGGCAAAGGTTGCCGAGGAGGCTGACGGCAAAGGCTCCATTAACCCCCTAACGGAGGCAACGCCTCTTGGCTGCCGTCCCAAACTCTTTGCTGACTTCTCCTCAGGGAAGCTGACGGCAAAGAGCTTTGCCGTCCGCTTTAGGGGGGCAGACGGCAAAGAAGGTCCTATGCCGTCGTAGGCTGACGCAGAAAATTTCCCGGCCGTGACAATCTTTGCCGTCTGTGGTCCTGTCTTTGCCGTCCGGGTATTTGTCTTTGCCGTCTGTGATGGCAGACGGCAAAGAAGGTGATTCATGTAGTGTCAAGTGTTTCTCATGCTCTTTTTCGGACTTGGAAAAGATTAATATGTCATCCGTGAATACGACGACCAAGTTGTCCTGGTATTCCATGAAGACCTTATTCATGAGGTAAATGAGGTAAGCTGGGGCATTAGTCAATCCAAAAGACATGACGGTGCATTCCTACAGACCGTACCGGGTCACAAACGCAGTCTTGGGTATGTCGTCGGGCCGGATCTTCAGTTGGTAATATCCAGACCGGAGATCGATCTTGGAAAATACCTCAGCTCCATTCAGCTGATCAAACAAGTCTTCAATCTTGGGGAGCGGATACTTGTTCTTCATCGTGACCTCATTGAGAGAACGGTAATCGATGCAGATTCTGATAGTTCCATCCTTCTTGGACACGGATAGAACAGGCGATCCCCAAGGTGACGCACTCGGACGAATAAACCCTTTCCTAAGTTGCTCATCCAGCTGCTTCTTCAGCTCTGCTAGCTCTTCGGATCCCATCCTGTAAGGCTTCTTATAGATAGGCCTTAATCAGGGCATGAGCTCAATGATGAACTCGATGTCTCGGTCAGGAGGCATTCCTGGTAGCTCATCAGGAAAGACGTCCGGGTACTCACATACTATTGGCACTCGATCGAGTTCTACCCCTGACAGGCTGTTGACCCGTGGTACTCGAGCGGGTACTGGCTCCGAGACATACTTGACTTTGACCCCTTGGTCGCTTATCATGGTAATGGCCCTGTTGGCACAATCCAAGATGCTTTGATGCTTGGCCAACCAATCCATGCCAAGAATTACTTCTAGGCCTTGCGACTTAAGCACAATGAGATTCACTGAGAAGCTTGTCCCATTGATAACTATCCTGACGTCCCTACATCCTAGGTTGGTCCTCAACACTGCTCCCGGGGTTTTAATTGCCATTTGCTCGCGAAGCAGGGTAGGTTTTAAACCACATTTTTCCGCAAATCTTTGTGTAACAAAAGAATGTGAAGCACCACAATCAAACAATACTGTTGCTGGTGTGGAGTTGACAAGGAACGTACCCAAAATGCAGTCCGAGTCTTCTCGTGCCTCTTCTGCGGAGATATTATTAATCGCCCCCCTTATGTGATACTGCTGATTGCGAGGAGCTTAATTCCTGCCTGGTGCTCCTGGGCCTTGATTTGACGCATTGGGACGCGGTGCGTCGGGTTTCTTGTTGGGACACTGCCTGGAATAGTGCCATGTTTGTCCACATCCAAAACAGGTAACTTGTGCTAGAAGATTGCTCTTGACTACACTGTTGTTCGGTGGGTTGATTGCTGGATTGGTGTTGACTTGCTGCTAAGGCGGGTAGTTATAGCTGGGTCTTGCTAGTGCTGACTACCATGGGCGTGGCTTTGGGTAACTCAGTCCTCCACTACCCATTAGCTTGCGCTTACGGATGTCGTCCATAGCATGACGCTTATACTCCAACGTAAGGGCCTTATTAACCAGATCGCTGAAGGTCCGGCATTCACAAACAACCAGCTGATACTGGAGTGACTGCTGCACTCGTTCCATAAAGCGTTCCACTTTGGCGGCCTCACAATTGACGTCTTCAGGTGCATATGTTGATAGGAGGTTGAACTTCTGCAAATACTCCTTGACGGATCCACTGCCTTGCCTTAAGGCTCGGAATTCCCGCTTCTTAATGGTCATCATTCCGGGAGGAATGTGAGCAACGCGGAATCCATCTTGGAACATTGCCCAAGTGATGACTTGTCCTGCACGCATGATCTGAAATCCATCCCACCAAGCTCTGGTTGTGCCCCCGAGGCAGTGAGAAGCATAGAGGACTTCCTCACGATCATCAGTGCATTTGACCAGCGCGAGGAGGTCTTCGATAGTAAGGATCCAGTCATCGGCATCCAATGGTTCAGTCGTCTCCGTGAATATGGGTGGCGTAGTTCGCATGAACTCAGAAAGAGTAGAGCGACCATTGTCATTCTCGTTCGGCGGTGCATTGTTCACCAAGGCTTGAGCTAGCTGCTGAATACTGACATTGTTGGCTTGACGTTCCTCTCGAAGAGCTTGAAGGAACCGATCCATAGTCAAGATTTCGGGAGGAGGCGGTGGCGGTGGAGCATCGTCTTGCTGCTCGTGGTGATCTCTAGCTTGAGCTTCCCCCCCGGTTCTCTTTTGTTAACCTGAGGAGGCAGAGTCGGGGTGCCGAAGGTGTTGTTGCGAGTGGCATTCACCATCCTGTCAGGGGAGTAGACAGGTCAATTTGCTGAACTAGCTGAAATCATAAGGGGTAATGCTCTAGTAAAGAGGGGTGTGGTGCTCTGCTAGTGCGAAATTTTTAAGCCAATGGTTTTTGAAAGAGATAATGCATTAGATTAAAACAAGCGATGTAGTCGCTCACAAGCTGCCTAAGGCAGAATGCGACTTGCATCCAACATGCTTACACAAAAACTCATGGTTCATATGAACCGATACATGAACTCCTATGCTGAGGGAGTAACTCCTAATTGCCTACGTCACTAATACTAAGCGGCAGACTGCGCGGTCTGATAGGCGGGTTCTACGGGATATTTGTCTTCATCTTCATCTTCATCTTCATCTTCATATTCATCAGTGCTTCCCTTCTTGGACGGAGTAGGGGAAGGAAGTGGTCCATCACGACGTCTCTTGGGTGGCGAGGCAGCGAAGAGTTCGGTGTACTCTTCCGCGGTCAGGAGACGCCTCTGAAGAGGAGTGTCCTAAAGCGATGGTATTCCTCCTCGGAAAGCGTAGTTAGGTGGTCCTTTGGGTGCTACGTCCTTCTTGACCTTGCGGTTCTTCATGTTCTCCATACGAAGTAGATCCTTGACTTGGTGCAGCTCTTGGCAAATCTTTGTTGTCTCTTTGATCAAAAGGTGCGTCGAAGTGTCGGAGGAGAGACCGAAGTAGGTCTGAAACCTCAGTCGCATCTCGTCCTCAGAAGATGGGTTGAGTGTCCAACTCCCGTCTATCCCATCCTTAACAAAGGGTAGGTGATGAGTAGTTAGCTCATCAGCCATCTAGGGAAGCATGTCGCGGAGTCGCACGAGCGCCTCTCGTGCTGCGGTCTCCACTTCCAACATCAGATCCTCCATCTGTGGTCCTTCAAAGAACGAGCTAGTCGGGGAGTCGTTTTCCTACATTATCACGTCCACGTGATACTCGTTAGTGTCGGCGTTGACCCAGTGCTCGTGGTAGAGGAAGATGGGCATGCGGCGTACTTGGCACTTCTCGAGGCTATCACTCAAAAGTAGAGGAAATCCCGTCTCTAGAAGCATCCCAGGTACGGCGGCCATCTACAAGGTGAAGAGGAGAGGGTCAGAAAGTTTTTGGTGGGTGCAGAATCTCAGGTTAAGGTCTAAGTGCACTACTCGTCTTGGCTATCGTCCATGTTACCTAAGGCTTCCAATAGTTAGGATGGCTCTGATACCATCTCTGTGGGGACCTCGACTTAAAAGTCGAAATCGTTGGATGAACGTGCTCAGTCATCCCAGAGATCAATGCTCACCAAAGACACATATACTGAATAATAAGAGTCTTACATCCAAGTACCGAGTTATTACATCACATGACCGAACGGTCAAGTTCACAAGGTTGGTCCTAAGGCCAAATCATACTGATACAACTTATAGCAGAAATCATAGGGGCTAAGAGGATGCCCATGCCATCAAGCTTACACCGATAAGCATTTTGACTCGGAAGCATCCTAGTTCGCAGGGGCCTCTCCGAAGACGTACTCACCTTCAAACTCCGGTCCTTCCATGTCTGGTCAATAATATAACCAGTAGCAAGCCAATGAGTACTTTTGAACGTACTAGCAAACAGCCCATGATATGAACAATCAAAGTGAAGGATAACAATAACATGCATCTTTGGTGGATATCTCTTGGTGGTAAATAAACATGATCACAGGGATGCATCATAAGTTAAGAACTACTTTTGAAGAACAGGTTACAGATATCAATATGTCTGTTGAGGGCTGAACCATCCACGTTCACCCTATATGCCAAGTCACCAAACTTGGTCATATCATTACTTTCATAACAACTCCTTTCATCACAACTCACACATACTTGGTTTATGCAGAAACGACTGGACGTAGTTTAAGCAGGATTACCCAATTGTCCTTGACCGTGGACACGGCTATTCGAATAGTTTTACAATCCGCAGAGGTAGTATGCCGGACCCATGATACCCTGGAAACTTCCGTGTCATCCACGACTTGCGGTATATAACATACCCGAGGTAAGTACCCGATCAATGCCTTTCCCCTGACGATACTAGACAAAGAGGTCTACTCGATTGGTACCCAGCCCGCATGTTGTACCTCTTACGAGCGCCGACTCTGGACAGTATCAAACATGCGGGGACTAACGCTGTGCCTGGAACAAATAAAAATGGCATAGTCGCCCTACCTGGCACGACCCCATCACGAGAGTGACCACACAAGTAAAACTATTCCAATTTAGTCCTTTTATTATTGTAAAACAGAATAGTTGCTGAAGATTTCATCCAATGGTCTCATTAAATACTACATATTTTTAGAAGATTATCCGTGGAAAAATTATATTTTTACACTGTTTAAATATTTTTATAAAAATCTTTGAAATCAGATTTTCAAAACAAAAGAAAATGGGCTAAGTCCCTGGCCTTGCTCGGCCTGGAACTGTGCCGGCCGAAGGCCGGCCGACAGCCTGCCCAAGCACGCGCGCCATCAGGTTTGAACCTGACGTGGAGGGCCCTGCGGTCTGCGGCTGCGGGCAGGGAGGGGGAGAGAGCTGGGCCACTGACAGGTGGGGCACACCTATCGGGTCGTCTCCTACCTCTGGCCAGAGAGGAGGAGGAGTACGCCAGCGAGGCTGCCGACGTTCTCAATCCCCAACGAGGACAGAAATGGGTTCGACTCGACGCCGCCTACCTGCTGGTAGTCGTAACAACGATGGAGAGGCACGAGTTCGCTGACGACGAGGAGGCCGCGACGGAGGAGTTTCGGGAGGTGGTCGGGAGGGTTGCTAGGGGCACGGAAATGCATGGGAAAGTTGGGGGAAAGCTTCCTGAGGTCGAGGGGGTCAGTTTGGTGGGTCGAGGGACGCATGAGCCGTCGTGTAGCCGGAGAGTGACCGGAGCTCTGAGGAGGAGGGGCCTTAGTCGATCTCGAGCATCGGGGCTCTACTGGCTTGCTGGGTGGCTAGGGAGGTGCTAGTGGTCGTCGCGAAGCTGTTTGAGGGGTGCTGGAGCGAGGGGGGGCTATTTATAGGACCGCGACGTTGAGATGATTCGGGAGCACCGGTGACTCACCGTGGCGCGCATGGGCGTGCACAGAAGGGCTGGGCTCAAAACCACGGTCTCAGGACGTGGTTTTGGATTGCCAGAACCATCTGCAATAGAGGGAGAGAGAGGAGTGGAGCATCAGTCGCCGTGCAACCTTGGTCGGTTCGGGTGCGCACGGGCACGCGTCGCACGAGCTCTTGCGCGGGAGAGGAGGGGCCCTGATGGTCGCTCGATGCAGAGGGGTTGTGAGGGAAGAGGTTGGACACCTCGGGGGAGGCTGGAACTGGCCGAGGGCGTTGCCCCCACATTGGTGGCTTCCTGTAGCACGCCCAGAGCACAGTTTTGGCATGCCACGGCATGCTGGTACACTCTGAGACACTTCGGACGTGTCTAGCATGTCCTGGCACTGGCTGGGAGTGAGACTAGCCGTTGGGGTCCCGTGGGAGCTTCGGCTAGTCAAGGGAGACAAGGAATACTGGTGTTGTCACCTTTGAGCTGAAGCTTAGATTGGGGTTTTTGGCATTTCCACTTTGAACTAGTGAGGGGCCAGTTGACCGGGGTTGGGCATTGATACTGGCCACCTAATCCGAGAGTTTGGAGCAAAGGGGTTGGGTTTAGCTATGGGTTAAAGGGGCTTTTACCCATCCGTCACAAGGTGCTCGACAGTGGTTTTGGGTAGTTGCACCCCACCAGTGGTGCTGCAACTTAACAGGTTTGGGTTTCATGCTAAAACATGGGGTTTCACCAAGTTTGAGCTCCATTGGACAAGTTTAGCTTTGTAAACTTGAAAACACCACCATTTGACTAGATCTGTCCCTTCTAAAGAGAGTGTGGGCGAATTAAGTCCCACAAATCATATTTTTGGTGTGGAACCCTCATTTGAGGTATTAGGCACTCCTACAAAGTTTCAGCATCATTGGACAAACTTTGCTATGTAGAGTTGCTCTAGCTCCAATATGGACAGAAGGGGTTTTAGGGTTATTTTGGGTCCTTAATCACCTTGGATCAAGGTGAAACTTTATGTGGACACCAAATATGGCTTAGGGATAACACTGGAATTTTCTAGGATTTTATTGAGAATATTTCCTTTGGAAATATTTCAAAAGGTCAAAACAGACAAAAATGGTTTTCAGGGTTTTACTCAAATACTTATAATATAAATATGGGTTTAAAATCTTATGTATGGAAAATATATGTCCTTCTGATCATCTGCAAATTTAATCACATGTTTCTAAGGCAGAAAAGTATTTTTCCATGTAGGAATACCATTTCTGGCCTTAGAAATGGACATGTAATTTAATTAGGAAAATAATTCTAAAAATAATTATTTTGTGGTTTTGGAGCACTAAAATGAAGTTAAAATCAGATCACCAACTTTCTGTAGAAACACTCCATGCCATCAAGGGCATGTAGTGCAACTCAAAGTAGGGTTTTACCTTGATCAGAAACAAGTAAAGGTTTTTGGAAATAATTCAATATTGTGAAATGGGGTTTTTATCATCACATGATCATCACACAAGCATTCAATGACAATCATGGCACTCACATCATTAGTTTTGAAAAAGTTTTAACAAGTTCAGATATTTGCATTACATAGAAGCGGTAGTAAAAACAGGGTGTGACGGTTTCGTATGGTATGAGGTGATTCATTGTGAAGATGCTTAGTGCTAACTTCATCATTTATTCATCTCCGTGTTCTTCTCTCGTGAATTTGATTCAACCTCTTAGTGTTCATAATTCTTCTCTAGAGTTTCCAGCATATCTCAGAGGATTCATATTTTGATTCAAATTCTTACAAATTATTTTGTGGTTCTCACCTCATCAAGTTCTTAATTTATACCTCTGCAATCACTACACCACAACATGTGATCAGGGGCAGTTAACTACCGGGAGAAATATCTAAATAGGGGAAAAACTACTGCGGGGACATCTATTACTGCTGGTACAAGTAGGTCACGACAACAAAACTATCGGTAGAACACGAGACACAAGGGCAAAAAACTGTCGGTAGAACACGAGACACAAGGGCAAACAAACTGTTGGTACACTTGAGGGCGCCCTATCTGCCGGGAGAAGCCTACTACGACACATTTTATGCCGCGGTTTACCTTTGGCATGAGTCCGAAATAGATTTGGGTCTCAGCACGCACAAGCGAGGGAAAGCACTCAAGTGATGAAAAGCGCATGAGAGAAAAAACCGAAAAGAAGTATACACGCCCCAACCACTCCTACCCGTGCCCTGCCCCAAATCCACCTCTCATGCCCCAACCACTCCTACCCGTGTCCCGCCCCAAATCCACCTCTCATGCCCCAACCATGGAGCCCGCGCCGAAATCAAACAGCCGTCGGCCGACCGCACTAGATCCCTTGCGCCGGTGACGGCATCCCCCGCAACCATAGGCCCCCCGCCGCCCCGAGCACGCCACCAATGCACCTAGCCGCCCCACCACGGCTCCCAACCACGAGCACCGCCGGCTGCCCTAAACCTAAGTACGGTCATTTTGGTCCCCCCCACGACAATCCCGCCGCTGCTCCAAGCCACCCCACCATCGCTCCAACCAACTCCGCCGCCGGTACCAACCTCCCCGCCCCCGACGATTGCCCTCCACCTTGACGGTACGACCCAACAAGCCCACGACAGCATCATGGAGTACCTCCACAAACCGAGAAGAGGTGCAGTGAGCAGGACCGCTTCCTTAACGTACTCTCCGACCCAAAGCAGTGGAGCATCCTGATACGTCTCCGTCATATATACAAATTTTCATTGTCTCATGCACATATTCTACAACTTTCTTATACTTTTGGCAACATTTTATATTATTTTTCGGACTAACTTACATATCCAGTGCCGAGTTCCAGTTCCTCTTTTTCTTGTCTTTTTGTTTCGTAGAAAATCCATATCAAACAGACTCCAAAACGATAAAAATTTACGGATTTTCTTGGAATATATGTGAATTTGGGGAGTCGTAGTCAACGTAACACACCGCCCGAGGGAGGCACAACCAACAGGGCACAATCCAGGGGGCTTCGTGCCCTGATGGGTTGTGGCCACCCCTTAAGTCCGTTGGAGCTCTCGTTTCTATGCAAGAAATATAATTTTATTATAACAAACTTCTCAAAATGTTATCCCGATCGGAGTTACGGATCTCCAGATATTTAAGAAACGGTGAAGGGTCAAGTAATAGGTCGGGAAAATAGGAGAAACATAGAGAGAGAGAGAGAGATCCAACACTGGAAGGGCTCATACCATCCGGTTTCCATGGCAGCCATGGACGAGAGGAGAAACCCTCCTCCCACCTAGGGACGAGGCCAGGGATGAAGAGGAAGGAGGGGGCTATCTTTCCCTCTCTCCGGGTGGTGCCGGAGCGCCGCCAGAGCAACCATCGTGACGGCGATCTACACAAAAAACTTCGCCGCCATCACCACCAACTCTCTTCTCCTCTATGTCGTGGTGTAAAACCTCTATTCACTCCTGTAATTTCTACTTGAACATTGTGCTTAATGTTATATATTATTATCCAATGATGTGTGGCTATCCTATGATGTTTGAGTAGATTTATTTTGTCCTATTGTTTAATTGTGATATGATGTTATTTATGTGAGTTGTGTGTTGATATGGTGCTATCCTAAGGTGCCTTCCCTGAGGCGCACCCATGAAAGACTAACGCTGGAGGGTTTGCAATATGTTTATGATTCGCTTATAGTGGGTGGCTAGAGTGATAGAAGCTTACACCCGAGTAATGGAGTTGTGTGCGTATGGGAGTCAAAGGAAGTTATGTTTGATGCAATGGTTGGGTTTACCTTAATGATTTCTAGTAGTTGCGGATGCTTCCTAGAGGTACAATCATAAGTGCATATGATACAAGTACGGAAAGTGTGTTAGCGTATGCCTCTTCCTCATTGCATATTATAACTATCTATCATGTTATATTCAATTGCCTATGAACAATCTTTCTCTTGCATTAACAAAAATGTTTCTACCAAACAGCCCCTAACTTTTATTTACTTTCTCATTATTTTCTTGCAAAACTATCTTTTACACCTACTAAGTACTTCTAATTTCCTTCTCGAAAAATAGTTTAATACTTGTTCTAGATAAAGTAAGCGTTAGCGTGGGTATAGTTGTATCGATGCTTGATAGAACTTGAGAGAATATTAACTCTACCTTTAGCTCCTCATTAGTTTCGACACTCTTACTTATCGAAAAAGGCTACAAACGATCCCCTGCACTTGTGGCTATCCAGACCTTTTTCTGGCGCCCTTGTCGGGGAGCAATAACGTAGTGGTTGATATTATCGTGTGTGCTTGTTTGCTTTATCACTAAGTAATTTTTATTTTCTGTTCTAAGTTTTTTTCTATCTTTAGTTATGGGTAGGAAACGCAAAATACCAAAAAATAGATGTACTTTCTAATCCACTAGTTGAGGAAGCACCCAAAATGTATCCTTCTATTGAAGCTTATTACTTGGATCATCTTGGATCCCTTTGTGCTCGTTTTGAAAACTCAACTAGCTTAGTTCAGGGAAAACCGTTAAATGAGAACTCTTATTATTTGCGAGATCGCTTGTCTCAAAAAGGGAAACTCTTGTGGCATCAAATTAATACTTTGTGTTGCTATGTTCCGAATTTATGCGAAATATATGATTTTACTTGTTATTCTAACGAAACTAAAAACACCTTCCTTACAAATGTGTATTTAATGATAACTAAATATTGTCTTATTATGCCAAGGAGGCATATTGTTATTATGATGTTGAACAAACTGAAGAATTTGTAGCTTTTAAGGGTACTTATGAAATTGCTACTTTGATTGAAAAGTATAATGCTCCTCTTTATAAATCTGAAAATTGTGTCGTACATAAATATTTCTTTGAAAACTATGCTTCTAATGCTTATGTTCAATAATTTATTAAAATAATGACCGCTGCCTTGGAAGAGAATAATATTTTGCAAGAATCTATGGAAGAAGAAATTATTGAATCTATGAGCTCATTAGATGAAAAAGATGAGGAGGAGAGCGAAGAACAAAAGGAGGAAGATCGCATTAGCTACATGTTCCCACCTTCTCATGAGAGTAACTCTTCAACTCATACATTTTTTAATTTCCCCTCACACATACCGAAGGATGAATGCTATGATGATTGCTATGATCCCTTGCATTCACTTGAAATATCCGTTTTTGATGAACTTGATACTTTCTATGCTTGTGGCCATGATGCCAATATGAATTATTCTTATGAAGATGAACTTGCTGTAGTTCCTTATTTTAAGCATGAAATTGTTTCTATTGCACCAACACATGGTAGTCCTATTTCATTTTTGAATTCTCCCAACTACACTATATCGGAGAAGTTTGCACTTATTAAGGATTATATTGATGGGTTGCGTTTTATCAGTACGCATTATGATTTTGATGAATATAATACGCATGTGATTGCTGCTCCTACTTCTAATTATTATGAGAAGAACCAAATCTTCATCTCTCTATGTTTCCAATACGATAAAATTGCAAGAAACTACTTATGCCATGTATTGGCCTTTACTTTGTGTGAATGAATTGTTCTTTTATGACACGTCAATGCATAGGAAGAGAGTTATACTTTGTTGCTACATGATATATCACTTTGTGCTCACTACTAAGTTACAAATCATATTTAATTAAAATTGTCTTTGATATACCTTGGGATCCGGGTGGATCAATTACTTGAGCACCATATGCCTAGCTTAATGGCTTTAAAGAAAGCGTTGCCAGGGAGACAACCCAAAAGTTTTAGAGAGTCATTTTTCTGATTCTAAAAGACTAAAATAACTAAAAAAAAGTTGGGAACCTAAAACTTTTTCAAAAAGAAATGTGAAAGTGAGAAAGATGAGCACCGCTGAAGTGGGGGCTAGCCTTGAACTTTGTTCATGCCCATGGAATCTTTGTGAATATTGATTACTGAAACTTTTGAAAAAAAATAATTATACCCTTCTGCAAATCCATTCTATTATAAAAATAATGTGCCAAGATTTACCTTTAGGATGTTTGAATTGCTTGTTTGATGTGTGATGTGCAAAAACACAAACTTTGCCTGTAGTGTTTGATTTTTGATATTTTACTCGAACGTTCAATAATTCTGAAATTATTACACAGTAATTTTATATATATTATTTATCATGTCCTAATTTTTCGGAATTGTTTAAGTTACAGAAGTATAAGTTTCATCTACATCTTTAGTGTTTGTCCTGTTTTTCACATATTGCTGTTATAGTTGCTTTGCGTGTATACGTTTTGAATTCTTGTTGAGACTCATTGACTTGGGAGTCATAGAATTTTGATATCAAATAGTGGAAAATGGTAGATTATAATTATTTTATTATGTTATGGCATTACATGATGAGATTCGATGATTATGTACTAACATTACTAATAGAAGTTTTGTTAAGTTTTATGTGGATGAAGTGTTCGAAGATCAAAGAGGTATTGATATGAGAAGAATAAGGAGAGGCAAGAGCTCAATCTTGTGTATTCCCAAGGAACCCAAGGAACCCAAGGTAATTATTCAAGTATACTCAAGCGTCTAAGCTTGGGGATGCCCCGCAAGGCATCCCATCTTTCTTCTTCAACAACTATCGGTATGTTTGAGTTTTTTTTTGTTCACATGATATGCGTAAATTCTTGGAGCGCCTTGTGCATTTTATTTTCTAATTAGCAATGCACCGTGATGGTATGGGAAATTCCATGGTTGATTTATGTAATTCTCTTTTCACTTCACTTATATCTTTTGAGTATGGCTTTATAGAATGCTTCATGTGCTTCACTTATGTCATTGGAAGTTGGATGCCTGTTTCTCTACAAATAGGAAACCGTTATTTCTAGAATGCTCTTTTGCTTCACTTATATATATGAGATCATGTCCAGGTCTTTTTAGAAATAATTAAACTCTCGTGCTTCACTTATACCTATTAGAGAGTCAACATGAATTGGTCATTTATATGGTTCGTCGTAAAATCCTACATGGAACTTGTCGATCACTGAATATGATATGTTTGATTCCCTGCAATACTTTTGCGACATTAAGGGTGAACTAGTTGATGATTGTGGATTATTAAGCATATTGATGGTAAGGTTTGTGATTCCTGAAGGATGCACATATAGTCTCTATCTATGCGATGAAGATTGGATCATAATTTATCATTCACTGAAATACATTGAGCTGTTATAATCAGAGTCACGCAATGGTTAAATCCTCCCAACCTTCTCCCTCGGAGCATGCGAGAAGTACTTTGCTTCGAGAGAGCTAATAAATCCTTGCAATAAGTATGTTATTTTTTATGACTAATGTGAAACCATGGATATACACACGCTCACCTCCACATATTTGATAGCCTCTTCGGTACCGTGCATTGCCCATTCCCACTTCGAAGATTGGTGCAACTTTCGCCGGTGCATCCAAACCCCGTGACATGATATGCTCTGGTGCACATAAGCCACATTATATATTCCTTAAAACAACCACCATACCTACCTATCATGGAATTTCCATAGCCATTGCGAGATATATTGCCATGCATCTTCCACCATCACTTCATATGACTTGTATTTCCATTGTCATATTGCTTTGCATGATTGTAAGATAGCTAGCATCATATTTACATGTCTTGTCCGTTTTTGATATCTTTTGATACACTAGATCATTGCACATCGTTTTACACTGCCGGAGGCATTCATATAGAGTTATATTATACTATCTGTTTTTCATATCGAGTTGTAAGTAAATAAAAGTGTGATGATCATCATTATTAGAGCATTGTCCTAGTAAGGAAATAAAAATGGGGGAGGCCAAATGAGCCCACCATAAAAAATGGGGGAGGCAAAAAAAGAAATAAAAAAATCCCACCATGAAAATAATAATATAAAAGATAATTAAATAAATGAGAGAAAAAGAAAGAAGGGACTTTCCTACTATCCTTTACCACACGTGTGCCTCAAAGTGGCATCATATTCTTCATATAGAGAGTCTTTTTTGGCACTTCCATATGCTAGTGGGATTTTTTATTATAGAACTTGTCTTGTATATTCCGATGACGGGCGTCCTCAAATGCCCGAGGTATTCATGAGCAAGCAAGTTGGATGCACACCCACTTAGCTTCAGTCGAGATATCATACACTTATAGCTCTATTGTGTACGTTGCATTGCAGTCTCTACTCCTTGCATTGTTTATGGCCATCTCCATAGACCGTTGATACACAGAGTTGAGGCGAGACTTTCTTCTCCACTTTTACCCATTTGAAGCCTACCACCCTATTCTATCCCAACTTTATGCTATATCCATGGTTCATGTTCATGTATTGCGTGAGTAATAAAAGATGAAGCGTGTTAAGAAGTTGGATCCCATTGCTTGGTTTGACACTCGGGTACTCATGATTTCTATTTTATGCTAGGAATACCAAGCATGACACGCTATATGATTTTGTAGGGATAGCATTCCTCAAGCATTGTCATTTTGAAACGAAGTGATTGTTTGCTAGTAAACCTCAATATGGATGTCTTTTTGTCAAATAATAAACTATTGCCTAGAATCACTTCTATGTTAATATTCATGCCATGATTAGACATTTGTTCAAGATTATGGCAGGTAGCATTCCACATAAAAAATTATATTTTTATCATTGACCTACTCGAGGATGAGCAGGAATTAAGCTCAGGAATGGTGAAACGTCTCTGTGGTATCTGTAATTTTTGATTGTCTCATGCCAATATTCTACAAGTTTCATATACTTTTGGTAACATTTTATATTATTTTTGGGACTAGCTTACTTACCCAGTGTCGAGTGCCAGTTCCTATTTTTTGTGTGCTTTTTCTTTCGTCGAAAATCCATATCAAACGGACTCGAAATGCAATAAAAAATTACGGAGATTTTTTTGGAATATATGTGAATTTTGGGACTCGGTACCATAGCAACACGCTGCCTGAGGGAGGCACAAGCCAACAGGGCGTGACCCATGGGGGTAGTTCCCTGATGGTTTGTGCCCACCCCTTAAGTAGGTTGGAGCTCTCCTTTGGCCGCAAGAAAGATAACTTTTCTGATAAAAATCCACTCAACACTTTAGCCCGATCAGAGTTACAGATCTCCGGATATTTAAGACACGGTGAAGGGCCAGAAAACAGGTAATGAAAACAGGAGATAAATAGAGAGAGAGAGAGAGATCCAATCTTGGAGGGGTTACTGCCGCCCGTGTGCCATGGCGGCCATGGACCATAGGGGAAACCCTCCTCCCACCTAGGGAGGAGGCCACGGAAGAATAAGAAGGAGGGGAGGCTCTCCCCCTCTCTCCCGGTGGCGCCAGAGTGCCACCGGGGCAACCATCGGGATGAAGATATACACCAGCAACTTCGCCGCCATCACCACCAACTCTCTCCTCCTCTATGCAGCAGTATAAAACCCCTATTCCCTTCTATCACCTCTACTTGAACATGGTGCTTAATGCTATATATTATTATCCAATGATGTGTGGCTATCCTAGGATGTTTGAGTAGATTTCTTTAGTCCTACGCGTTAATTGTGATATGATGTTATTGATATGAGTTGTGTGTTGATATGGTGTTGTGCTAAGGTGCCTTTCGTGAGGCACACATGGGAAGGATTAACGCTTGAGGGTTTGCAATATGTTCATGATTCACTTATAGTCCATGGCTAGAGTGACCGAAGTTTACAACCGAGTAAGGGAATTGTGTGCATATAGGAGTAAATAGGACTTGATGTGTGCATATAGGGTTAGGTTTACCATAATGATTTCTAGTTGTTGCGGGTGCTTGCTAGAGATCCAATCATAAGAGCATATGATCCAAGTACAGAAAGTGTGTTAGCGTATGCCTCTCCCTCATTGATTATGATAAGTATCTATCATGTTATATTCAATTGCCTATGGACAATCTTTATCTTGTGTTACACAAAAATCTTTCTACTAAATATCCCCTAACTTTTATTTACTTGCTCTTTATTTTCTTGCAAAACTATCTTTTACACCTACTAAGTATTTCTAGTTTCCTTCCCGTAAAATAGTTTCATACTTGTTTTAGGTAAAGTAAGCGTCAGTGTACATAGAGTGGTATCGGTGATCGATAGAACTTGAGAGAATATTAATTCTACCTTTAGCTTCTCCTTTGGTTCGACACTCTTAATTATCGACAAAGGCTACAAATGATACCCTACACTTGTTGGATATCACATCCCTCTTCTTTGGCGAGCAGCTATCTGCCACCTCTACATCCTCTCTGTGGGCAGTGCTGCCTCCTCATATTCCTCTCTAGAATTGAGATTTCTTTGCAGCTTTATTGTGCTCTTGCAACTGATTTAATTCTAACTTATACAGTTGTTAGATTATTTATTTTTATATGTGAAGTTGGCATACGATTTTATCCCTAGATTGCAAAAAATTTAGATGGGTTAGTTTAGTCTGTGTACTTGGCACATGATTCCGTTCTAGCTTTTACAACAATTGTTTTTGTGTTTAGTTGATGCCTCAAAGCTGTAGCTTCTTTTTTTGTATTTTGCAAAATCATACTTATGGCTAGAACAAGTGCTTTATTTTTATCATATAGATAACTATTTTAGTTGTTGCAGTTCTTGAAATGACATGTTTCAATTGACTATATATTTTGTTATGCTAAATTGCATTGATGGCATGTATTTTAGTTCTCCTTGCTTGTACCAGATATGAATGTCATCCATTTTGTCACTAGATATCACCCCTTAATAGAAGTACAATTAGTTTCATATGTTAGATAAATATAGTGAATCTGGTGAAGAATGGACATGAGTTAGATGGATAAATCTAGAAACGCACAAGTATATATTGAAGGGGTACCGAAATTCTTAGATCTTGCTTTTACTCATTCACTACGAGGGAATGCTATATTATGTCCTTGTAGAAAATGCTGGAACTTTTGTTGGTTTGAATCTAGCGATGTCTATGAACACATGTTACATTATGGGTTTATTAGTGGGTACAAAATATGGATATATCATGGGGAGGCATCATCATCTCTTGCATATGATAGTGACAATGATCCAGTCCAACCTGATGATATTCAAGAGGAGCATGTCTTAGATAATTATGACGAGATGGTTGAAATGATTCAAGATATGGCACACATAATTGGGGATTTTAGTGATTGTCGCAGGAGGGAGGATCCATTTCACGAGGATGTAGAGCTTGTGAGCATTCACACTCTTTTAGAAAAGAAAAAGAAGCATGATGCATATGCTTTTCAACAATTCATAGCGGATGATATCGAGGAGATTTATCCAGGATGCACAACCCTTTCCAAGATACACTTCGTTGTTAGGTTACTACATACCACATCTCTTGGAAGTTGGGCGATAAAACTTTTGACATGATGCTAGAGTTTCTAAAAGAGGCCTTCCCAACAACAAAGCTATCCAAAAACTTTTATGAAGCTAAGAAAATGATAAAATGTTTTGAGCTTAGTTATATACAAATTCATGCATGTCAGCATGATTGCATTCTATTTTTGAAGGAGTATGGTGATAAGGATATTTGTCCTACATGCAAAACTTCCCGGTGGAAATCTTAAAAGAATAGCCTTGATGGGAAACATTTACACAAGGTCCCAAGGAAGGTTCTTTGTTATTTTCCAATAAAGAAGAGTCTACAACGCTTGTTCATGTTTCCTAAGAGTGCAACAGATTGCAAATGGCATAATGAAGAACACACACGAGATGGATTTATAAGGCATACAATGGATGGACCTGCTTGGAAGGACTTTGATGCCAAATATTCTAAGTTTGTCGAAGATAGTCCCAATATGAGGCTGCTTGTAGGAGCTGATGGTTTAAGTCCATTTAAGACACTGAATCAATAATAGAGTGTTTGGCCTGTTATAGCAATTTCAATGAATCTTCCTCCTTGGTTGTGCATGAAGCAACAAAATTTCATCTTATGTTTCTTGGTCACCTGGGAGAGATATAGATGTGTTCCTTGGACCACTTATTGATGATTTGACCTTTCTATTTGAGGAGGGTGTTAGAACCTATGATGCCTCGACCGGTAAACCCTTCAACCTCCATGTTGTTGTATTAAGAACGACATCTGATCTCCCAGGGTTATACACTCTATCTGGTATTGTAACATCAGGCAAATTTGGTTGTCCATTGAGCTACTCATAGACTTGCTCTCTTCGGTTGAAGGAAGGCAAGAAATATTTCTATATGAATCATCGAAGATTTCTTGATCCAATCCATGAATACACATTTGATGATGACTGCTTTGATGGTGGTGCGGAGTTAGGGGCAGTACATGTACCATTTACCGGATAGGAAGTTTTGGCCCTCATTGAAAAGATGAAGACTGTTTTTGGAAAGAACCCTTCCGGGAAAACAACCACTAAGAATTGTAAGGTTGGCGAACCACCGATAGTTCTGAAAAGAAAATTCATATGGTTTAGATTGTGCCACTGTAAAGATTTTCTACAACCTCATAATCTTGATGCAATGCATATTGAAAAGAATGTATGTGAAAACATAATTAACACACTTTTATGCATGGATAGTAAATCAAAAGATAATTATGGTTCTCGTAAAGTAGAGCATCTAGGATTAAGGATAGCTCTCCAACCTGTCCCAGTTGGTGAACAATTTGATTTGCGTGTTGCACCCTATGCAATCGTCAATGAAAACAAGAAACTTTTTGCCAAGTTTTGAAGGGAGATAGGTTCCCTGATGGTTGTGCATCTGATATACGTTGTAATGTCCTTGTGAAGCACAAAAAGACCACTGGGCTGAAGAGCCATGGCAATCATATTCTTTTGCAGCAATTGCTTTCGCAAACTGTTCGGAACACATTGCCAAAGGAAGTTGCCATTGCATTAGTTCATGTCAGGAGATTCTTCAAGAAAATATATTATCCTATCATTTCCAAAGGTGATATGGACAATCTAGGGGGAGAAATAGCTAAGACACTGCGCATTCTTTAGACCATATTTCTGGCATCATTTTTTGATCCTATGGTTCACTTGATGGTGCATCTTCCAACCCAAGTGAGGCTATGTGCCCTTGTAAAGTATAATAGCATGATTCGGTTGAAAGTTCATCCCTAAACCTATGATCTTGGTATCATATGGTTTATTCTCCATCTCCAAAATAATTTGGTATATGTTATGTATATACTATATAGGTATAATGTGAAGCTAAATGGATTTGTTCGTCCCAAGATCCATCCCAAGGGGTCAATGGCAAAGGGCTATGTGTTTGATGAGTTCCTTAGATTATGTTTCCATTATTTACACAGATTTGATACTAGATTTAATAGAAAATGCAGAATTGATGCGCCTGAGCCCAATGTATCTACTATGCCATTTTTTACCAACAAGTTTTGATTTTTGGCTGGAAAGCATATAGTGTGCTTGGATTACAAGTCATGGCTGCAAGCACATCAAGATGTTTTGTTTAATTATGATAACATAAATGCGTACTTGAGGTATGCTATTTTAATTTTTTTTATCATTTGAGCCTATGAATGATATTTTTGGTAGTGTTGAATTTGCATACTTAACTCCTGCAGCAAGTATGATGCCTATTTGTCTTCAATTGGATATGGGATTATGTTAGAGATTAGTCGCACTCGCTAGGAGAAATTCCATGAGTGGTTTAAGTCCCACATGGCACAACTAATTGCGAATGGTGAAGATGTTTCTAAAGAGATTCAAACTTTAGCTAATGGGCCCTTCTTGGATGCAAGGAAGTGTAATAGCTATACCATAGATGGGTACAATTTCCACACAAAGTCCCATGATGAGGGTAGACCTACCCAAAGTAGTGGGGTTCCTATTGTATCTCAAATTATGTCCTCCTCATGTGAGCATAGTGAAAATCTTATGGTCAGAAATAAAATATATTATGGCATGATAACTGAAATTCTTGAGTTAAATTATAACAACAAAGGAAGTATTGTGCTTTTCAAATGTGATTGGGTTAACAACCGTTTAGAAGACAAGAGGGTTTAAGTTGATGATTTGGGTGTAACGCATGTGAACTTCAAGCATTTCCTCAAGTCTGATGAACGTTTCATTTTGGCATCTCAAGCAACTCAAGTGTACTATGTGCAAGGTGATCTTGATAAAGATTGGTGTTTTGTTAGAAGTTCTCCACATCCATGAGACCTTTATGATATGTTTGGAGTGGAAGATGAAGTTTATCACTGGCATGATGCACCTAGAGTACCAATCCCTGATCTAGATGCCAATGTAGACCTCAACATTGATGTTACAAATATACCTCGTAGTAGGACATATATAGATGGAACACATGTTAGTGCAACCCAGCAAACAAAGTGTGTGTCTTTTCTTTCTATTTTTCAGTTACATGCTTACCTACTTCACATCTAATGTGCCCTTAGATTTTTTTCCTAGAAAGGAATGGAAAAAGGAAGGGACGAGGACAATGTTCAAGACCGAGAGGAAAAGAGGCCAGTGAGACTTATATTAAGAAGTATTGAGGATTGTGAATGATTTGGTCACTTTAGATTTGCAAATATAAATGAAGAAAATGGAGGCCGAGCTAGTGAGCGACAAACTAAAAGGAAGAAGGTGATATACCATGCTTTCATTTGGTACTTTGGTTCATGCTTTGAGGAGTTCATGTTTCAACTTCATGGAAATTGTTTACATCATGTTGTTTGTTTATTTGTAGAGCACTCTAGAAAAGCCTATTGTTGAAGTAACTCAAGTGCTTAGGTCCCAATCGCCTAGAGATGTTGAAGATATGACTTGTGTCAACATTCAAGAGTATGAATGTGTGTAGCTCTAATTTCTATGCATACAGTCTATTAGTTAAATGTGTGATACCCTAGTAAGTATTGTCCATGTTTAGACAATGAGTTGGATCAATAAATGAAAGGGAAGAAGGGTAAAAAGCACACTAGAATGCACAGTGTGTATGATAGATTGGGGATGGTGCCACCAATTTGTGTAGCGTACAATGAAGATGGACAACCAGCTGGGGACAATGCCTCGGAGTTTTCCAACTTGTTCTCCACACTTGTGAAAAGTGTAATAGCTATTAGGCACCCTCATTGGAGAAATGTTGAAGTTGAGCAACAATATCAATTGTGGACAACCTTAAAGGTATACTTGATAACTTGTAATATAGTGTGCCCATTTCTCTAATACATCACCCTTAGATTTTATATTTACACATGCTTGATATATTTACATATGCTTGAAAACATATGTATTATGTTGTGGACGAAAAACTGAAGGATGGGGTCATGGAAAGTGTTGCCAAGAAATTGGGAAGAACTCGTTGCCTTTTGGAAAAGTGAAGAAGGGAACAAACACATCCAAAAAGGAAAACAAAACCAAAAAGAGATGGAACTATTGCATACATCACGCAACAAAAGTCATGCTCGTGTTTCTCATGAAATGGTACATAAGTCTTACTTGCAAAAATTATTTTGCACCATTTGTAGATTATTCTAATCTATCTACCTGAGACTGAATGTAGCATAAGAATAACGGATACCCCCCTCATAGACATGATGTGTTTATGGAAACATACAGGTGCAAGAAGACTGGTGCGCTTTCAAGGGTTGCTGCACATAATATGTTTGCATGTATTTCAAGTATTTTTAGCAACCTTTTGTGCTTTTAAGTTATTACTTGAAGCAACTCCACATTATCAACGTGTTAATGAATCATATGTTATGCCTTTATAGAACAATATAGAAGCCATCGAGAATGAGCATCCAGAACATTTGGAAAAACATCAAGTAGGTGTCCTCTTCTCGCATGTAACTTGAAATGAGAGGAATGTTTATGCTAGGTGTATAGGTCTAGGACCAAGTGATGCAGATTTGGGCTAAGGGCCTAAAAAGTTGAAATGAATGAAGCTTCAAATGGCCGAGTAATAAGCAAAAAAAGCTCCGCGAGCAAATGCAATTCTACATGAGCGTGTACATCAAATTGAGTCTGGTTTCAAATTAGTAGTTGAAAGTCTCAAGGATGAATTTCCACAAATGAAGACATGTTTGTTACAATCAAATATTAGACACAATGTTGAGTTCAGTACACACTATGACTTGTCTTAGAATTGGGTAGATGCAAATGAAGATGGATATGAATGGGCATATGGATCCATACATGAAGATGTTGTAGGATCTTCCACCACTAACCTTGAGGTGCGACGAGAGAACGAAGCAACCATTTTGCAAAAGAAGACAGAAGCGATACTCTTGCAAAAGAAGGCATCAACATTCAATCACAAAAACAATGTCTAGTACACCCCTTCTCAACATGAGGTGCTTCAAGATAAGGGAGACGCCATTTCCCAAAATAAGAAGGCAACAATACAACAAGATAAGGATGTGACACTTTAGCGCAACAAAATGACAACATCCCTGTAAAAGGAAGTCCATTCACGCAGAAAAATTATCAGGTTAGGTTGTACTATGTTTGTACTTTGCCTCTTTAGTTTTTATGTGATCGAAAAGTATCATTTACTCTTATCTGACTTCTTTTTCATGATTCTCTAGCAGGGAAAGTATATGATACTATATAGTGTTTATCGGGATCATGGCAGCCCTGTGGCAAAAGCTACCATTCTATCAATTGATTGGAGAGAGGTGGTAGGTGGCAAGGATGTAATGACTAAGATGCGGTCCTTTCCGGTTTAGGGAACGAGGCCCCAAAGAGGAAAGAAGCACATCTAAGCGTTTCGCAAGCACGGTAACATAGCACATACATAATAATAGAATGAAAATTAGGGATTCAACTGCCATCTCAAAAATAATATCAGACTTTACATCACGCATTCAAACAAGGTAGTTACACTACGGACTACACACATGAGAAATGGCTATGCTACCCTGCATGCTTGCCCACGATCACGACCACGCCTCAGTCTTCTGGATAGTTCACGTACAGGAGGTCGTTCTCCTCATCGTACTGCCACGCCAAATATGTACCGTCGGGATCACCTGTGTCGGGGGTACCTGTACATGTTGGTGTGTTGAAGTAATTTCTGAGCCACAGGGACTCAGCAATCTATGACCTTGGTGCCAAAACTAGTCAAGTTATTGGGTAAGGAAGGTTCGGTGTTTAGGTTGCAGCATCCTAAGCATATATGGTGGCTAACTTACGTAGAACAAGTATTGAAGGTGGTCTATTCTAGCGGTCGATGATTATCTGATCACTAAGTGATCTTGAACATGTACTTACGTCAATCATAACCCCACCGTGTTCCCGATCAAAGAGAGGTCTTCGAGGGGATAGTCACAGTTACGCACACAGTTGGCAATTTTATTGATTAAGTTCAAGTTATCTATAACCGGATGTTAACAAATATTCCAACTTGCCACATAACCACGGGCACGGCTTTCCGAAAGATTAAACCCTGCAGGGGTGCTCCAACTAGTCCATCACAAACGGTCATGGGCCACAAAGTAATCCTCTATCACGAATCTCATGATCTCGTCATATTCCTTAGAGGGAAACCTCAACTCTGGGAGAACCAAAGCTTCACCGGGATTCCTATACGCAAGATATATCGCTAAGGTAAGACAAGACTAGTAGGACCTCCCATCGTGTCGACGACCCTGATAAGAGCCGCGTATCTCAGTCTCAGGACATGACGGATGAGCGACATGTACAATAGCCTCATAGAAATCTCTCAAGTTGCCCTGAGTTGGCCCCGCACAGTGCTCTAGTTTGGACCAACACTCATGAGGAGCACTGGCCCGGGTTGTTGATTAAATTCCTCGGGGAGGCCATTCCCTATGCAGATTATTATTAAGTGATTAGCAATTTAACACCAATGTTTGGTCCTGCCGGACAAGTTTTAACACTACACGATTTATCAAGGGGGTCCCCATAACAACTCCAAACGTGTTAGGAGTGATCAGTTATGGAATCAAACACCGGTAGACGGAAACTATGGCGACAATAACGGAACAAAACACCCGGCAAAGGCTAGGCCTTCCGTTATTTACCAAGTATATAGATGCATTAATTAAATAACAAATTTAACATAACGATATCAAGCTCATGTTACCACATGAGACAAAGCACCTGCAACTAGCAACGCTAACATTAGAAGCTTAGCCAAGCCTACGTAGCCATTCCAGATTTACTAGGAGGGGATAAGTGTTTGGGTTTTCATGGCAATATCAGGAGGCAATTATTTTAGTGGTAGGCAGCGAGCATATGACGAAAGAACGTAATCTAGGATAACAAGTCTAGAGATGGAATCAAGGTCATATCATCTTGCCTCTGATGTCCTCAGCTTGGAACTGCTCTTGTTCGTCCTGCACGTACTCTCCCGGATCCACGTAATCGCTCTCCGATCCCGGTGCTACCCAACATACAAATAGGATCCAATGAACAACAACACAACAAGATGCAACAAGCACATGATGCATGAGATGAAAATGAACATGCATCTCTATTCTATTTACTAGCACAAGTATGAGAAGAAAATACAAGTTCCTAGACAGAACTGCACTCTAATCTATCTTGACATGCATGAGTATGACATGAACAGATGCGACACGCAAAAATGATACAAAAACATATAAAGAACGTTACGAACGGAGCTACGGATCAACCGGAAACAATGAAACAAGAAATAGAGTCCTACGTGTCAAATCCATCACCACACACTCCAATGGCATACTTCTGGTATTCCTAGGTTGCCAAGACATAAAACAAATAAGAATGGATGGGGTGGTGCAAGGAATATCACCACGCACTCACAAGCATGAAAATATCAAAACTATAAAATCTGCCATAAACAGCATCATAGCAGTTTGAGACCTACATGCAAAGCACCCACAGCCACACAAATATGCGAAATAAGATATGTGGCAGTAGCTATTCAAAAGCTCTACAAGAACAATCAAAAAGATAATACCAAGGAGTTACACACAGAAAGTTACACAGCTGCTAACTTGGACAAAAATATCAGTTTTCAGGGACTTGGTGAAAATACGAGAATCTCACTAGTTGTTTATGCTCTGAAGCATTTTGACAACACCCAAAACAATATCTGCAGGATTCCAAATGGAATGAAAATTGGCAGAGAGCCAGACAAACACAAAATCTACAACTTCCTAGTTGATAGCAAGGGCTGATTCCCAAAACATGGACTTCTACAAGCACAACAACAGGAGAAGAAAATATAAGCAGATTCTCAGACTTAGTGAAAATCACAGATTTTCACTAAACTGGAATTTCAGCCACATGCCTACTTTGACTAGGCACAACCTGCACACATGAACTACTAAGCATGAAACAAAACCAACATGTTGTAGAGGGGGTCACCCTCTACTGCCAGAACATATATAATACATAGGCACATGCATAGAACAAATGGGCACAAACTAAGAAGTAAAATGAGCATGGAATCACATAGAGATAAATAGTGCATCATCACATGTGCTTCTCACTAGAACACCTCCTAGACAAGAACTTGCACACTCTCACAAGTCGAATGGTGCATATGAGGAGTGGACCTCATGTTCATGTGCCTTAGCACACCACCACAGACACACATACATCAAACACATGCATATCAACAACTATACATGCTAGTAATAACACCCACTAACTACATACACATCATGCCTCTCTACAACTACACATATAAACTTGCACATGTGTTCCCAAGACACAACATGCCTTGGCATGTGTGTGACACACACAAGCACTCACAACTTGCAGACACACATCACAAGATCAACTAACACACACATAAGGTATGTGGTGGGGGGGGACCCACACGCACACACAAACACATCACTTGCACAAGCTAGTGCATGAGCTCAACACCAATGGTGCACATGAGAAACACACTCACATACATGCTACTAGCCTAGTGCAGCACACACAACTAAACACACCCACACATACATGGCATCTAGCTCACAAAACACATATGCATTCAACCTACACATGCATCTCAATCATACTAGCAACCCTAGACCCCCTGGTTCAACCCACAGAACCACACCACTGGGTTGATGTGCTCTGGTTCGACAAAAAGAGATAAGAGAGCAGGGTGTACTCTCTGTTGCAGCTACTGTGCCAAAATACACAAAACAAAAGGGTGCACCGAGGGGATTCGAACCCGCGACTTTCCACTTCACCAAAAGACACCTACCACTCTGCTACTACATCGAAACTTAATAGAGGAGGGGACTAAACCCTTTTGAGAAACCCCCTCATGCCGATTCTCTCCCCGACGGTGGCCGGAACAGGGGAAGGAGCTCGCCGGCGTTACACGTTTAATTAAGCTACGACTTGTCGATGGAAGGAAGCACAGGCTTCCACAGTTCCATTTCACCTACTAGCACTACTAGAGAGGGCCTACAACAACGGCTCGACGAGGCACGACGGCGCCGGCGACAGAGAAGGAACGGCGACGAAGCTACGGCCTACTGCTCGCGACTTAGGACAGGGAAGAAGGGGAGAAGGATCTACCTCACCTACTGGACAAGGTAGTCGCGTCGGCCGGAGAGGATTAGAGGAAGAAGGGGAAGAAGCCGCTCGGGGAAGAACGTCGGGGAGGAGGGCCGTCGTCGTCGAGGTAGTGGTAGTAGGGTCAATCTCGTCGAAGTAGCTGCGGGAATGGGCTCCTGGAAGATCCCGCGTGTTCGCCGAGGTGTTGGACAGGCCGCATGTGTACGGGCGCGACGGCGAGGACCTCCTCAGCTTGCGGCCATGGCGGAGGAGCTTGATCCCCTTACCTGATGTCGACGACACAGAGGGAGAAGGAGATGGGAAAGAGGTGGCGGCGCAAGGGGAGGAACCCTAGGTTACATGGACACCAAAGGGGGCTTATATGGAGGAGGAGAGGCGAGGTACGCGTGCCTCGACGTCCGTTACGGCGTCTGCTGCTGCCACGCTCTCTGTCTCTGACGAACTGGCGGAGGAAGGAGACAGGGGAACGACGTCTACAGGCATGGGATGCGCACGAAGGAAGGGGTTTGGGCCACCGAGGGGGAGGTAGCCCACCAGTGACGCGAGATAGAAAGAAATAAAACCCCTGGGGTTTATTATTTAAACCCAACACAGACAACAAAATAAATGCACAGGCCAACTATTGAACCTAAAAAAATAAAGCAAACATACCCCTGTTCATAAGGAATTATGACCTATTTGAATAAAATGTAAAAGGGATTTTTGGAGTCTATAATTATTTACAAAACAATATTTAATCCACTATTTTGTGAATATTTTGCACCTCTCAAACAAAGTTCAAAACAGCAAATACATATCTCCACAATCACCACAAAACATACTAAAACATGGACACTTTTGAAACAGGGGTGGAGCAAAAGAATCTTGATCTTGGTATAAAAGAGAGGGGGAAGGTTTTAAAACCTAGTTGAATCCACATAGTGCTAACTAATTGCAACCAACACTACTCCACATCATCTCACATAGCAACACCTAACAACACACATCACATACATGACATCACACCTTATACATATGATCACAAGGCAACAACACAAAGACATGGATGAATGGAATGGATGCATGCATGCAAAGGAATGACAAGGTGACACATGAAATAACACATGCATAGGCTCTCATTGTAATGACAAGGTGGACCCACATAGAGAAGGTTCCAAATAAGGCAAGTTACACACTTGGGAAATTACAAACTCCCCCACACTACAAAAAGATCTCGACCCGAGATCTAAGACTGAAAGAACTCCGGAAATTCAGAACGGAGGTGATCCCCGCGTTCCCAAGTAGCCTCGTTATCGGAATGGTGTGACCACTACACTTTGAGAAATTTGACAGTCTTGTTGCGGGTCTTGCGCTCAGTTGCCTTGTGAACCGCAAATTGATGCTCACGATAGGATAGGTCGGGTTGAAGGTCGATGTCTTGAAGATGAGCAGTGCGCTCGGGAGTCTTGAAGCATCTCCGGAGCTGGGTGACATGGAACACATCATGCACATTTGGAAAATTTGAAGGGAGCTTGAGCTAGTACGCAAGGTCGCCTCTCTTGCCATCAACTCTAAAAGGACCAACGAAACGAGGCGCAAGCTTGCCTTTGATACCAAAGCATTGTGTACCCTTCATCCGGGACACCTTGAGATAGACGAAGTCATGAAGCTCATAAGACATGTCATGATGCTTGCTATCATAATAGCTCTTCTTACGGGACTGAGCTGCTCTGAGATTATCTCGAATGAGCCGACACATCTCTTCAGCTTCTTCTATCAAGTCATCCCCAAGAATCTGACGCTCGCCGGTCTCAGACCAGTTGAGCGTGGTACGTCACTTCCTGCCATAGAGAATCTCAAACATAGCTTTGCCTGAACTAGCTTGATAACTGTTGTTATACGAGAACTCAGCAAAAGGCAGGCAATCTTCCCACTTCATGCCAAAAGAGATAACACAGGCTCTCAGCATATCCTCAAGAACATGATTGACTCGCTCCACTTGACGACTAGTCTGAGGATGAAAAGTTGTGCCGAAGCGTATCTTCGTGCCCATCGCAGACAGAAAAGAGTCCCAGAACTTGGAAGTGAAGATACTCCTGCGATCCGAAGAAATCATCATAGGCACGTCGTGCAAAGACACTATCCTGGAAGTGTACAACTCTGCAAGCTGAGCTGCCGAAATGGATTCCTTGACTGGAAGAAAATGAGCCACTTTACTCAACTTGTCGATGACGACGAAGATGGGATCATTACCCTTCTTGGGATTTGGAAACCCGGTGACGAAATCCATCTCAATATGCTCGAACTTCGACTCGGGAATGGGCAATGTATGCAAAAGACCTGCTGGACGATGATGCCCTGCTTTCACCCTTCGACATACATCACATTCATTTACGAACTGAGCAATCTCACACTTCATACGAGTCCACCAGAAGGTCTATTTCAAGTCGTGATACATCTTGGAGCTCCAGGATGTATAGAGAGCAGAGAGTTATGAGCTTCTTCCATGATTAGCTTTCTGAGATCACCTTTCAGAACGACAAGATGATCCTCAAAGAACAACGTATCTCTGTTATCAACACTGAAGCACTTATATTTGGGAAGTCCCTTTGCCATGCCAATCTTGACCTTCTTCACCATTGCATCAAGAAGTTGTGCTGCTCGGACCTGATCTTCCAAGGTAGGAGAGAACTAAAGATTTGCAAGAAATTCCTGAGGTACTAATTGAAGGTTGAGCTTTCTGAATGATTCACAAAGGTCAGGCTGGAGAGGCTTCAAAATGAGACTGTTGCAGTGAGCCTTCCTGCTCAAAGCATCTGCCACGACATTAGCTTTGGCTGGCGTGTACTCAACACTCGGATTAAAATCTTGGAGCATTTTCACCGAACGAGTTTGCCGGAGATTGAGGTTAGGCTGATTGAAGATGTACTTGAGACTCCTCTGATCGGTGAACACTTCAACCTTTCGTTCCAACAAGAGGTGTCTCCAAGTCATCAGAGCATGTACCACAACTGCTAGCTCAAGATCATGCACAGGACAATTCTTCTCCGCTGGCTTCAACTTCCTGGAGGTATAAGCAACCACTTTGTTATCTTCCATCAGAAATGCACCAAGACCTTGAAGAGAGGCGTCGCAGAACACTTGGTAAGGTTTGGAATCATCCGGAGGAACCAAGACTAGAGTAGAGGTGAGCTTCTCTTTGAGTGTGTCGAAGGCCAACTGACACTCTAGAGACCAAGCATACTTCACACCTTTTTGAAGAAGATTTGAGAGAGGCTTAGCAATCTTGGAGAAGTTCTCAACGAACCTTCTACAATAGCTTGCAAGCCCGAGAAAGCTTTGAAGCTGCTTCACATTCTGCGGAGGCTCCCATTCAACAATGTCCTGCACCTTGGACGGATCAACTTTGATTCCCTCGACAGAGATAATGTGCCCAAGATAGACGACTTCTTTCAACCAGAACTCACACTTGGAAAACTTGGCATATAATTTGTACTCTCTCAGCTTATCAAGCACCAATATGAGATGTTCTTCATGTTCTTCCTCAGTTTCAGAAAAGACCAAGATATCGTCGAGATAAAGCAAGACGAACTCATTCATGAACAGAGAGAATATGTAGTTCATCAATCGACAAAATGTCAGAGGAGCATTTTGCAGACCAAAATACATGACCGTATACGCATAAGAGCCAAAACTAGTCCTGAAAGCAGTCTTCGGAATATCCTCTTCGTGAATGCAAATTTGATGATAGCCCATTCCGAGAACGAGCTTGGAGAAGATCTTAGCCCCTTTCAACTGCTCAAACAACTCATTCATGTTTAGAAGTGGATACCTGTTCCTGATTGCCTTCTTGTTCAATGGACGGTGATCGACACACAACCGGTCCGTGTCATCCTTCTTCTTGACAAACAGAACTCCACAACCCCACAGAGAAGAGCTCGGTCTAATCAGACCCAAACGCTCCTGCTTATCGAGTTGCCTCTTAAGTTCCTTCAACTCTTCTGGATCCATTTTGTACGGCCGTTTGCACACAGGCTCAGTACCTGGTTCGAGCTCAATGACAAATTTAACTTCTCGGTGCGGACGCATTCCTGGCAGCTCTTCTGGAAACACATCTTCATATTCGCAGACTAAGTCAGAGGAGAATGAGCCAGAGCAGGTGGAGGAGCCGGCAAACATCCAGTGACGTCTCTGCTACTCGGATTCAGGTTTGTTTCCCTCTCTGTTGATGTTGTTAACCATGGCCTGGTCTATTTAAGATTCCGGTGATGGGGTTTCTTATTTCTCTCATTTTTCCTTTTAATAACGGGTCCGACTCTGCTGAAAACAACATGCACTCTGGTTCCTCTTCACTGTAGCCACTTCATAGCTTCTGGAGTCACTCTGCTCTTGTTGTTTTCATTATGGCATGTAATTTATTCATGCCCAATCCCAAGTCTAGCAACATCACTAGCATCGTCCCTTTATTTTTTCCATGGTGGAATATTTGGTTGCTTGGATTACTTGATATAATAGATCCTCATTCTGTTTTTGTGCCATTGATGCTTTTATATGTTGTTTTGCTCATGAGTTCCTGCCCTCTACTGTGTGCTTCAGTGGATGGTCAGGGCCTAAGTCAAGGCGGCGCTCGACTGCATCATGGAGGAGTCATTGAGCAACTTTGAGCCCAATGCGGCGACATGCGACGACGACCTCAGCCTGCAACATAAGCTCCCTCACATGGCAATAATTTGTGAAGTAAATTACTTGGCATGGTATTTTGTTTAGGAGCAGATTTCTCGTTCTTCACTAGAGAAAAAAATCAACTTGCTTCTTGATATCCTAATTCCATTGTCAATAATCTGCTGCTTAATTACAGTAGCGTGATTATAACTTGTCATTTTGGGGGATTTGTTTGCTTCTCATGAAATAGAATGAATTGTAACTCCACACTGATGTTCATTGCTTAGTTCATTTATTGATGAAAGGTTAAATCTTTACAACTGGCATGCGTTGAGGCTATACTGTTATTATTGGGAGCGATATTTTTACATGTCAATAGTGTCACTCAACTATTTGTGTTGTTCAGGTCGTGTAGGTTCGGCTCAGTCTCGTTGTCTTCGTCGAGCTCACCACCATCACCGACCGCTACAGACATTAGAGGTGAGATCTCTCACCTTCTCTTCTTCCCCTTGCTTTGGGCACGTGGGTTCAAACCACGGCTATTTTGGTTATGTTGTACGGGGGCTATAATATATGTGTAGGTATTTATGTGTGGGATTTAAGTATGCTTCTAAGAAAAAATTCTATCCAATTTAAACACTTCATGTCTACCATGCTTGTGGCATGGGGGTTACTCGAGGGAGTAAGACTGTCGAGGGCAAGTTTTCAAGTTATTGGTTGCTAGTTTGCTTAGTACCAACTCTGTTCCATTAGGATATTGTACATAAATGTGCAAATTTGGATTTTAAGCATGTTTTTTTGTATATCTGATAACTGCACACCTCTGTAACTACTCCTCTTTGTCTGGTATTCTAAGGCCATTAGGCTCCTGTTTGCTTAGTCCTGATGCAGATCTTAATAGCTGTTATGCATGGTTCATTTTGTAGTGGCCTTTTAGACTGATAGCTGAAGAGATCAATATTCAATGTATGTGTATTCCCAATGCTCTTATAGTTTCAGGAACACATGCTTCATGCGTCCTTTTTCTATTAACCCCTAGGATAAAACACATATGTATGTGTTGCTTTACTCCCATAGCTTCAGTGCATCATTAAACTGCATGTATCTATGTTCTTCCAGTGGCTCTGAGGATAAATATCATCTTTATTTCGTAGGTTGGTAAGCTGCAGACTACTATATCCATTTGTGGGAGCAAGTTGGTTCAAACACGGGAGAGTTCATCCGATAAAAGGGCTTCTCACCGGTTGTAAAAGCATTAAATGGCAGGTATGCACTGCGGGCATGAAAGTTCTCTTTGTTACAAACACACACACTCTCTCACACGCACACACATACAAAGCTTGTTATTAGGTATGTCTGATATGTAGCATTTTTTGCTATCTTATTTTGAGGCTAGATTGTGTGCGGTTACAATTTATATAAATATCTGAAGGTAAAGACAACTCATGGAGATGCCTCTAACCATACCTCTCCATATATCCTTTTCTATAAACTAAGTACAAACTATTTGTTTATGTACTCCCAATTAATCGGGTTTAGTTTCAGCACAATTGTTCTCAACCCTTCTCCTCAAATGCAAGACATTGATGTGCACTTACAAAATTGGGACAATTTTCGCATGTATGGTAATCAATTAAAGTAGATTCCTGCAGGTGCATTTATTATTATTATTAACAGGAGATATGCCGTTGGCGTAGCCATGCGACAGGAAGTACCAGAAGCCGCCACATGGTAGAGATACGCCGACGGCAATGCCGTCGCGTAGCCATGAGCCAGGAAACACCAGAAACCGTCACATGGCCGATCTATGCCGACAACCTCCCCGTCGAGTCTGCTCTGGATATATGCCGAAGGCATAACCGTCGGCATAGGGGTGCCACGTGGCTTGCTCCGGTTAGGCGTCGCCTGTCGATGGTGCTATCATCTAACGTCATGTGGCAAAGGTTGCCGATGGTCTATCTATGCCGACGGCTGTGCGACAGTCGTCGGCGTAGGTACCTATGCCGACGTCATTCCTATGCCGACGAAAGCGGCCACATACACCGACGTTCGCAATCCCGATGGCCCTATGCCGACGGTGGCCATCGGCATACCCCTACAGCGACGCGATATAGACCTACGCCGATGCCTTCGTCGGCAACGCTGGTTATTTCGGTAGTGATTGTAGAAAGCACACATCTAAAAAAATGATAAGGTCAATCAAGGCTGTGAAGAATCAAATTTACTAGACAAGCAAATCACTAACCAGGAATTGCATCCTAGCAAATGCGCAAGAACAAAAGAGGGTTGCACTAGTTTATCTTCACCACATGAACACATAGTTGCTAAGGTGTGTGTCGGCACGCGCATAAATTTCTTCTTTGCTATCAAACAATTTATATGTTTTGTATAAGATCAAACTGAACTGAACCTCAATTGCAGAAAGCACATGATCATCGTGAATCAAAGGATAGTCATACTGAAAATATCAATGCAGCCAAGCAAGGTGGTCCTCAACCAAGTGTACAGCTGAATCGCGTCACTAAGGGCCTGGTCGGAGGTCCTCCGCTCCGCAATCCTACTCTCAGACTTGGTGGAGCAGCAGTTAAAAATTGTAGAGTGGAGGAAAAGGTGCTCCGCAGAGCCTCAGATTTGACAGAGCTGGAGCATCTCCGAACAGCTCCTAAGAAGGTATATATATAACTATTCTAACCATTTCTGTAATACTCCCTCTGTCCCAAAATAATTGTCTTAATCTTAGTATAACTTTGTACTATAGTTAATACAAAGTTAGGACAGTTATTTTGGGACGGAGGGAGTAATATATATCAGATGACAATTGTTAGAATAGTTAGTTGGTCTAACTCCATGTGCAATCGTCCGTTTTTCCATTAAGTGAAATCTTCCATGGTTTGTGATAATGAATGTTTCATTTCTTGAAAACATATAGGATAAAATGAAAGTTTTGTTATTTTCGTTGAACCTGAGAAGCAAAAACAAATATGTGGGTGAAGGAACTTTAGTGAGTAGAGATAAAAAAATGTGATTGGAGAAAGCATGCTTGCAGATCAATATGCAACAATTTTTGTTTCCGCTGTTTCAAGACATGGAGATGAGACACTGGTTAGACCTTATGACAAGTTCCAAATAGTATAAGGGATGCTATTGGTCATCTTATTGCATGGCCTCTATCACAGGTAAGTACACTTCCATATAATGACTCATTATGCTCCAATGTACATACTTCAAGTTTATTATTTAGGAAGAATCTTTGTGTTTTTAGGTGAAAAACCCAATCCCAACCACTCCTACACAGCGGCAAAACAAGCCACCAAACACTGGTACAACTCTTACAAATTCATCAAACTACATTCCTTCTCACACTAATCTACAAACTTACATAATACTATTTTCTCTGTTATCTTCCTTTTTTAGCGTAGCCCAAGATTTGAAAAGGAGTGCATTGCAAGAGTGACAAGCAACTGTAGAAGAATTAGTTTTTAAATGGACAAATATTGTGTATTATATATAAAGGATTTCTAGCTTCATAGGAAAATTTGGTTCTGGTTGTATGATATTTTCGTAATTATTTGCATCTTTCGTATGAATATTTGATTTCATAAAGTTTTGAACTCAAGATGTTTGTTCCTACTAATTGAAATTGTGCTAATGAGATGCTTGTGAATACAATTGTTGATATGGAAGGATCCCTTTATATGATATTTCTGGCCTAAGAATGTGGCTTGTGATATGAGTGGATGCCTTTACACAACAATATTTGTTATTCCTTCTGAACAAGCGTGTGTTGTGATAAAGTAACTCAGTTTGAAATGATGTAACACAAATTCAAAATAAATCAATTTTTTTAAAGTTAAATAAATGTAGTTACAAAGAAGCTTGTGTATATTTAGAGACAAACATATCGTCTCTACATAGCGTGTATAAGAATGGGGTTAGGCCCATGATGAATGAAACGACTATGAGTAAAGACGTGATACTAATAGAACGAATGGGGTTAGGCCCATGATGAATGAAACGACTATGAGTAAAGACGTGATACTAATAGAACGAGTATACATATCTAGATATGCTTTTAAACGTCACAATACATTGTCTCATACCTAGATATGCCTTTTACGTCCCAATATAGCGTCTCATGTCAAAGGACCATTTTGGATGTCCCAATATAGCGTCTCATATCTACACACGCTTTTGGATGTCCCAATATAGCGTCTCATGCCATGTACACACGCTTAGCTAGCGTGTCTACATGTTTTGAGACGGTGCATAGGGAGACGCTTCAAAGACGCTTTACTAAGTCGACTTTATAGTTGCCTAGAGATGAAATAACACGTCTGTAGCTATGGAATGTGACATCTCTTCATGCAGTTTTTCTTGTAGTGTAATCTTTCACGTGTGTTCAATCTGACAAATTCAGCTGCTAATACTCGAGAGTATCCTCTCACCTCCTGCCTGGCTAACCAACAAATTTGGGTCGAATACTCTACCCGCGAAAACTGCTGCCAACCCACGCGCTGGTGGGCCATCAACAACATTCTTCTAGTTTCGTTGCCGGGGAGTGCTAGCAACATTCTTCTGGTGCCGTTGCAGGGGAAGGTTTGTTGTCATCAGCTTTCGTCCAGCCATCGCCAGAGATTGCAATCAGCATTTTTCTGGCGCCGTTGCCGGGGAGGTATTGCTATATTCTCTGAGTCACTTGGGATTTATATCTGCTGATCACTATGAAGAATCTGAAGGATTCGAAGACCAAAGTCTTGCCCTCAACTACGAGGGGAGGTAAGGAATTGCCATCTAGCTCTGCACTTGATTCACCTTCTGTTATGAATAAGTTTGCAACATCACCTCCTGCTAGAAATCTTGATATGTCTCTTGTGCTTGATGATGCTTATGATGCTACAGCTAGATATGCTATGCTTGATACTATGCCTGATGATACTATGCTTGATACGGCTAGCGATACTATGCCTGATACTGCTAGAGATGCTATGCTTGATACTGCTAGAGATGTTATGCTTGATACTTCTAGAGATACTATGCCTGATACTGCTTTGCCTGATGATGCTAGAGATGCTATTTTGCCTGATGTTCCACTAGGAGTGTTCCTTGATGCTCATATTGCTAGAGTTACTGCCAATGCTCGTGATGCTTCTGAAACTGGCGATACTATTGAGATATAACCTGCTTTTTCTCCTGCTAGATCTAGCTCTCCTAGATATGAATTGCCTGATATACCTGAGGGTTACGTTATGGAGGGAGAGATAGCTGAGGATTTTCTTGCGTGTAAGGATGCCTATGACGCTGAGAAATTACTTTTCAAGTGGAAGGAAAAATCTCGGGAAGCTAGGATGAAAAATGACCCGAAGTTTGCCACTTCGCCTATCTTTGTCACCGATAAGGATTATGAATTCTCTGTCGACCCTGAGATAATCTCTCTTGTCGAATCTGATCCTTTTCACGGTTATGAGTCTGAGACGGTCATAGCCCATCTTGCCAAACTATTCGAAACAGCCAGCCTTTTCACTAATGAGGAGAAGATCCGCCACTACTATGTCCTTAGGTTGTTTCCTTTCTCTCTAAAGGATGACGCTAAAGTCTGGTTCACCTCTCTTGCTCCTGGATGTGTGCGCAGTCCCCAGGAGATGGTCTATTACTTCTGTGAGAAATATTTCCCTGCCCATAAGAAGCAAGCTGCCTTGGAGTAAATATACAACTTTGCTCAACTCCAAGAAGAGAGTCTTCCACAAGCTTGGGGGAGGCTCGTCCAGCTACAGAATGATTTGCCTGATCACCCTCTTAAGAAGAACGAGATACTTGATATCCTCTATAACGGACTTACCAACGCCTCTAGAGACTACCTAGATAGTTGTGTCGGTTGTGTTTTTAGGGAACGAACTGTAGAACAAGCTGAGACCCTACTGAATAACCTCTTGATCAACGATAATGCTTGGACTATTCCCGAACCACCTCCTAAGCCAACTCCTAAGAAAATAGGTATTCTATTCCTCAGTCCCGAAGATATGCAAGAAGCCAAGAAATCTATGCAAGAGAAAGGCATTAGATCTGAAGATGTCAAAAATCTACCACCTATCGAAGAGATCCATGGTCTCGATAACCCGATACAGGTAGTGGAAGTGAATTCTCTGCGTAGGTTTGATGAGAGTGATATTCCTTTTGATAAACCTGCTATCCTATGCTTTGATGAATTTGACAACTTTGTTGCCAAACAACAGAGTTTCAATGATTATGTTAGTAGACATTTGGAACAAAGTACTCGTATGCTTAGCCATTTAAGTGCTTGTGTAGACAGAAATGTCAATGATCTGAAGCTTCTGAGTAAACATGCCTCTATGATTACTACTCAGGTAGAACAAGTACTTAAAGCTCAGAATAACCTGCGCAACGAATTAAATGACAACTCTGTCAGAGTCATTAATAGAGGAGGCAAAATGACTCAGGAACCTTTGTATCCTGACGGTCATCCTAAGAGAATTTATCAAGATTCTCAAGGAATCAATGCTGATACACCTAGTCATCCTAGGGAGAAGAAGAAGGATGATAGAAACCTGCAGGACAGTTCACCAAATACTGTCACACCTAAAGAACCTAATGATATCTCTGCGTCTGATGCAGAAACACAATCTGGTGATGAACATGAACCTGGTGACAATATGGATAGTGATGTTCATAATAATGCTCAACCTAGCAATGATGAGGATGTGGAGATTGAACCTACGGTTAATCCTGATAATCCACGACCTAAGAAGTATGATAAGAATGACTTCAGTGCTAGGAAGCATAGTAAAGAGACGGAGCCATGGGTTCAGCAACCTATGCCCTTTCTTCCTAAGCCATCCAAGAAAAAGGATGATGAGGATTTTGAGCACTTCGTTGAGATGATAAGACCCGTCTTTCTGCAGATGCGGTTAACTGATATGCTCAAGATGTCTCCGTATGCCAAGTACATAAAAGATATCGTGACTAATAAATGGAAGATACCAGATCTTGAGATCTCCACCATGCTTGCCAATTACACTTTTAAGGGTGGAACTCCTAAGAAACTTGGTGATCCCGGAGTGCCCACTATACCTTGCTCCATTAAAGGAAACTACGTAAGAACTGCCTTATGTGACCTTGGAGCGGTGTTAGTGTTATGCCACTCTCTCTTTATCGTAGACTTGAGTTGGATAAATTGACACCCACTGAAATTTCTCAACAAATGGACGGCAAATCAACTGCTTTCCCTATCGGCGTTTGCGAGGATGTGCCTGTTGTGGTTGCTAATACCACTATCTTAACATACTTTGTTATCTTGGATATTCCCGAGGACGATGCCATGGCTATCATCCTCGGAAGACCATTTTTAAACACTGGAGGGGCTGTTATAGATTGCAACAAAGGCAATGTCACTTTCCACGTCAACGGTAATGAGCACACAGTGCACTTTCCGAAGAAACGATATCAAGTACATTGCATCAATGCTATCGAAAAGACTTCATCGATTCTCATTGGGAGCTTTGAATGCCCTATTCCTCGTGTCAAGATGAAGTATGATTTGCTTGTTGGGGAGATACGTATCCCCATTGAGGTGACTTAGTGGCTATTGAAAATTCTCCATTCTCTCTTGCGATTCGAGAAGGTTTTGTCATAAGGACTTGATCAATCCCATTGACGGATTTCCTTCGATAACCATGAAACGGATGAATCAAAGAGTCACATACCTCTGTTTTGAGCTTTCATTTTCTGTTGTTTAGAAGAAAAATGATAGAATTAGTTTAGTTTTTCCTGTTTTCTGTTTCAGCGTCCCGGAGAAAAATACCTCAAAAATAAAAGTTCTCCGATGGTCCTAAAAATTTAGTATGATTTTTTCTGGAATTTTTGAAAATTTCTAGGCCTGAGAGTTGGCCTGGGGGCCAGACCAGTGGGCCACAGGCCCTGCCACCGCCACCTACTCCCCTGGTGGCGGGGTGCAAGCTTGTGGGGCCCACAGGCACCCCCTCCACTCATTCCAGCTCCCAGCCTCTTCTTCCACCTCCACAAAAAATTGTTTCGTAGCTCAAACCCGTGTTCTTGCTCATTTGGCTGTGATTTTTGATCTACTTGCTCGAAGCACCATTCTCCGAACTGTTTTGGGGAAATTACTCCTTGGTAAGTGACTCCTCCATTGGGCCAATTAGTTTTTGCTCTAGTGGTTTATCCTTCGCATATTCTTGCTACCTTGGTGACCCTATTCTTGAGCTTGAAAAGTTGATTTAAGCTGGTCCCAAGTAGTTTTAGCGCGTGATATGGTCTCTAGGCACTAGTAGGAGTAGTTGCTACAAGTTGGGTTAATCCTTATTCACTTTTCTTTCGAAGTTTCTAAAAATTTCAGAATTTTTCAGAGCTAGAAAAGGTAAAAGATGAGGAGGTTCTTGAGAGGATCTTCAAGCCGTAACCCCAAGGAGGACGAGAAGGATCACCCCAAGTACGTAGTCCCTCGAGTCAGAGAAGTTCGAGCGTGCGAGTGGCCAAGTGATGAATTTTTGCGTGCCGCTAGACTTTATGAAGACTCTTATTACTTGGTGGAGAACACAGGTCTTACTGCGTTTGTTGAAGATAAGTGCCCACAATATCTCCTCCTCACCAATATTTTTGTTCAAAGCTTCAACTTTTATCCGAGAAGGAATCCTCCCATGGTTGAGTTCATGATATACGATGTCCCCCAGTGCATGACGCTGCAGGACTTTTGCAATGTATGCAAATTACCTTATGTTGGGGATATCCGTGACCCTCTTCCACGGGACTTGGTGGATTTCATTGGTTCTATTGCTGTTGGAGAGGAGAGAGGAGTGTCTCGCGCTAGAATTGCTAGCATACATTTTCCTGTGCTTCGGTACTTCTCACTATTTGTGGGAAAATGTTTGATTGGTCGTGGGGAGGCTGGATCACTTAGTTCTTCAGACCTTGTGGTTTTGCGCGAAGGCCTTTATAACGATAAGACTTATAGCTTGGGCGCTATAGTAGCTCAACGGTTGAACCTGAACCGTTCTAAAGGAGTCGTCTATGGAGGTATCTATGCTACCCGTCTTGCCAGACACTTTGAGATACCCATTATACTAGGAGAGGAAGGAGAGATGCTTCTCCCCGAGAGATATCTGGATTATGACAGCATAGTTCGCCATGATTTTTCTGGATAGAGATGCTAGTAGACGAATGATTTATAACCTGGTGTTTAGTGAGGGTACTCGAGAGACTATTACTTTGCCTGCTCCTTCTTTGTTCGATCTTCATGCAGGCAGGTACACTATTATGCCCACGGACATCTACACATATTGGGGCTTGGCCCAACCACAGGCGCCCGTGCCCGAGCCGCCAGTCGAGTACCAGACGCTAGTTTATCAGTGGGAGCTAGAGGAGCTCACACAGCAGTGGCATCCACCGTCTGCTCCGGAGTATCCTGGAGCTGGTTATTTCCCACCTCGGGAGTAGACCAAGCTAGGACAAAAGCCTAAGCTTGGGGAGTACGTGTTCTCACCGACTTTACATTCATGCTTATGCTTTCACTTTGTTAGCCGGTGTTTACACTTTGCCACTGTATTATCCATGCTAGTTTCTTTTCGTTTTCTCGTTTTCTTGTTTTGTGTCCTTTTGAGAAAATCCAAAAAGATTTTTCTTTCTTCTTTTGCTTGTTGGGAGCTTTCCCGTGTAAATAGTTTTCTTTTTCTTTGTGTGAAGGTAGAACATATTGGTAACAATGTTTAGTGGTTCTTACATGCTTACCTGTTTAGCTTTGAAAGAGCCATATTATTTTGTCTTCTCCTTTGTGTTTGCCTGCAGATTCAGCTTAGTCCAATGCGCTTATTATTGTTCACATCGTTCGATCGTGCAAATGAAAGGCAACAATGATGATATATGATGAAGTGACTGAGATTGAAAAGCTGGTATGAACTCTATATATTTTGTTTTTGTAAATATGACTAGCTTGTCGACCCAGATTTAGCTTTGTTGTGAGAAAACCATGTTTGCAATGACAACTTAGATATCATAGTTTCTGATGCCATGCTTATTTAGCTGAGAGCTTATAATGGTTTGTCTTGAATGCCAACATAGATTTTGAGATGACTATGATGTAGTATGATAGGATGGTATTCTCCTTTGAATGTTTCAAGTGGCTTGACTTGGCGCATGTTCATACATGTAGTTGAAACAAAATCAACATAGCCTCTATGATGTTCGTGTTCATGGTGATTTATATCCTGTTCATGCTTGCATTCAATGTTAGTCAAACTCTTTGCATCTTGATGACTGTTGTCGCTCTCTAGTTGGTCGCTTCCCAGTCTTTTGCTAGCCTTCACTTGTACTAAGCGGAATACTGCTTGTGCATCCACTTCCATAAACCCAAAAGTTTTTCCATGAGAGTCCACCATACCTACCTATTTGCGGTATCTACCTGCCGTTCCAAGTAAATTTGCATGTGCCATTCTCTAAACCTTCAATAAATAATATGTTTTGCATGCCCGAACCGCTCATGTGGTGACAGGGGGCTATTGGTATCTTCCATGCTAGGAGTGTTATCCTCTAAATGTGTTTATTCATAGTCATTCACGAGAAAGGGACCGGTAATTGGAATGCCCAGTTCCATGCTTAAATCGAAAACAAAACTGTAAAACAAGACTCCCCCCGGGTTGATGTTAGTATGGACGGTACCCGAGGATTCGGCTAGCCATGGAGTGTGATTGATTGGTGGTGGGGGAGTTAAAAGTTTACTTTTCTATTTGGGAACCGCCTATAGCATGAGTAGCATGGAAGATATTGAGAACTCTTGGTCATTGCGTTGACAATGAAAGCATGCCACCCAAAATTATTATCTCTGTTTTCAAAGCTTGAGCTCTGGCACCTCTGCAAATCAATGCTTCCCTCTGCGAAGGGCCTGTCTATTTATTTTCCTGTTGAGTCATCCTCCTCTTATATGAGCACCAATTAGAGAGCACCTCTGTCATTTTTATGCTTTGCTTTTGATTGATATTGAGTATGACTATGACTGGATCTTCGTTGCTATGAATTACAATGTTTAGTTAGCCCTTGATCTTTGAAAGTGCTCTACATTTATATTTTGCGGTCTCAGAAAGATCTAGCGAGATACCACCTATTCATATTGCTTCATGCTTGTTTTGATTGAAGTGTTGGTATTTGAAACTCATTATTATTTGCTCGTTAGGTGATTATGCCATTGATATTAGTTTACCGTGAGACCTTTGTGTCATTTGCTTATGTGGTTAACTTGTGATCTTGCTGAAATTCTGGTTATGAGTTAGACATAGTTGCAACAACAAGATCAAATAGAGTTTGTAATAGTTTTTCTTTCTCTCTCAGTTTGTCAACTAAGTTGCTTGAGGACAAGCAAGGTTTTAAGCTTGGGGGAGTTGATACGTCTCCATCGTATCTACTTTTCCAAACTCTTTTGCCCTTGTTTTGGACTCTAATTTGCATGATTTGAATGGAACTAACCTGGACTCACTCCGTTTTCAGCAGAATTGCCTTGGTGTTATTTTTGTGCAGAAATCAAAGTTCTCCAAACGTCCTGAAAATTTACGGGGAGCAGTTTTGGAAAATAAGAAAAATATCTGCACCAAGTTGCACCTCAGGGGGTGGGCCAGTGGGCCACAAGCCCTGGCTCCGCCACCACCCCCCTCGTGGCGATGGGCAGGCTTGTGGGGCCCACACGGCTCTGCCGCCCCCAATCTCAGGTCTATAAGATCCCTTTCGTCCCAGAAAAAATAAAAAGAGAAGTTTTCATCGTGTTTGCGATACGGAGGCGCCGCCACCACCTGTTCTTCATCTGGAGGGCAGATCTGGAGTCCGTCTTGGGCTCCGGAGAGGGGTAATCATCGCCATCGTCATCATCAACCTTCTTCCCTCTCCAATTCCATGAAGCTCTTCGTCGTTCGTGAGTAATCTATTCGTAGGCTCGCTGGGCAGTGATGAGTAGGCTGAGATCTATCATGTAATCGAGATAGATTTGATGGGGATTGATCCCTATTATCCACTATGTTGTGAGATTCGATGTTGCTACTACTTTTCCATGCTTAATGCTTGTCACTAGGGCCTGAGTGCCATGATTTTAGATCTGAAATTATTATGTTGTCACCAATATATGTTTGTTTTAGATCCGATCTTGCAAGTTGTAGTCACCTACTATGTGTTATGATCCGGCAACCCCGGAGTGACAATAATCGGAACTACTCCCGGTGATGACCATAGTTTGAGGAGTTCAGGTGTTCACCAAGTGCTAATGCGTTTGTCCGGTTCTTTATTAAAAGGAGAACCTTAATATCCCGTAGTTTCCTTTTGGACCCCGCTGCCACGGGAGGGATGGACAATAGATGTCATGCAAGTTCTTTTCCCTAAGCACGTATGACGATACACAAAATGCATGCCTACATCACATTGACGAACGAGAGCTAGCCACATATTTCTCCGTGTTATAACTGTTGCATGATGAATACCCTCCAAACAAATCACCGACCCATTCCCTATGAGTTTGTCCTACTGATGTTACTTGTCTTGCTCTGCTACTACTGCTACTACTGTTGCTACTACTGTTACTTGTTTTGCTCTGCTGCTGCCGCTACTACTGTTGCTACTACTGTTACTTGTTTTGCTCTACTGCTGCTGCTACCACTGTTGCTATTACTGTCGCTTGCTATTGTTGCTACTTGCTACTACTGTCACTACTGCTTTTCCTTTCCGTTGCTATTGTTCGTTACACTGCTGTTACCTGCTACAATTTTGGTTCGCTAGACGTTGACAAGAACTGACAATTTCCGTCGACGGGCAACTTGGCGCCATTGATACAATTGTTAGGAATAGTCTGATGTTAACAGATTGTTTCTGACACCGTTGTTATCATACTACTTTGATGTTACTACTTTGCTTGCAGATACTAATCTTTCAGGTGTGGTTGAATCTCACAAATTCAGCTGCTAATACTCGAGAGTATCCTCTCACCTCCTTCGTGGCTAACCAACAAATTTGGGTCGAATACTCTACCCTCGAAAACTACTGCGAACCCACGGTTGGTGGGCCATCAACAACATTCTTCTAGTTTCGTTGTTGGGGAGGGCTAGCAGCATTCTTCTGGTGCCATTGCAGGGGAAGGTTTGTTTTCATCAGCATTCGTCTATCCATCGCCAGAGATTGCAATCACATACCCACTGAATATCGAATCCCAACCTCACTGTAGGAAGATTGTCCTATAAGTTACTACTTGATATCCCACCTATGAATTCCTGAAATATCTGGTCATGCAATCTGGTACACGGATACAAGGAGCCATATTCACACAACTCCTATACTAACCCATCCACTGTATCACATCCGTCAACACATAACCAGAATCTCAGACCTTCATCTACAACAGACCCTCGTGATCACAACGATACAAAGTATGACAGTACTCCCGAACAATCTGCACTAGTACTGGGGACTTCGGTGTTATCTCGCCACTACTAGTATTGAAGCAATTACGAACATCCTTCGTTCTGAGATACTCAGAAATCTGAATGATGGCGATGTGCGCAAGAATCCCCTGGAGCTCAACTCCCCGGAAGAAATCAAGGCAGACAGGAGGCACCAAGACAGAACTTCGTCACATCGATATCATATAGATTTCGCAAATACCCGCGTGATCCTAGAAAACTTTTGAGCGAGAAAAAGATTAGAATTAAGATTTCCTAAGTCGAGAACCTCACCAAAGCATGGAAGAGGAGAACAAAGAATCCTACTCTCCGATATAACTAAGACTCAAAACATTTTACTAGACTCGACTAGGCCAAGTACGATCACACAAAGGCTCCTATGGTCGTAAGGCTCGGATACCAACTTGTAACGACTAAGATGCGGTCCTTTCCGGTTTAGGGGAATTTGTCCCCAAAGAGGAAAGATGTGCATCTAAGCATTTTGCAAGCACGGTAACATAGGTCATACATAATAATAGAATGACAATTAGGGATTCAACTGCCATCTCATAAACAATATCAGAGTTTACATCGCGCATTCAAACAAGGTAGATCCGCTACGCACTACAAACATGAGAAATGGCTATGCTACCCTGCATGCTTGCCCACGATCATGACCACGCCTCAGTCTACAGGATAGTTCACCTACAGGCGGTCGTTCTGCTCGTCGTACTGCCACGCCAGCTGTGTGCCATCGGGATCACCTGTGTTGGGGGTACGTGTACCTGTTGGTGTGTTGAAGTAATCTGTGAGCATTAGGGACTCAGCAATCTATGACCTCGGTGCCAGAACTAGTCAAGTTATTGGGTAAGGAAGGTTCAGTGTTTAGGTTGCAGCATCTTAAGCATATATGGTGGCTAACTTACGTAGAACAAGTATTGAAGGTGGTCTATTCTAGCGGTCAATGATTAGCTGATCACTAAGTGATCCTGAACACCTACTTACGTCAATCATAACCCCACTGTGTTCCAGATCGAAGAGAGGTCTTCGAGGGGACAATCACGGTGACGCACACAGTTGGTAATTTTATTGATTAAGTTCAAGTTACCTATAACCGGATGTCAAAAAATATTCCAAGTTTTCACATAACCGCGGGCACGGCTTTCCAAAAGATTAAACCCTGCAGTGGTGCTCCAACTAGTCCATCACAAACGGTAACGGGCCGCAAAGTAATCCTCTATCATGAATCTCGTGATCTCGTCGGATTCCTTAGAGGAAAACCTCAACTTTGGGGAGAACCGAAGCTTCACTAGGATTCCTATACGCAAGATATATCGCTAAGGTAAGACAAGACTAGTAGGACCTCCCGTCGTGTCGACGACCCCGATAAGAGCCACGTATCTCAGTCTCAGGACACGACGGATGAGTGACGCATACAGTGGCCTGATAGAAATCTCTCAAGTTTCCCTGAGTTGTCCCCGCACAGTGCTCTAGTTTGGACCAACACTCATGAGGAGCACTGGCCCGGGTTGTTGATTAAATTCCTCGGGGAGGCCATTCCCTATGCAGATTATTATTAACTGATTAGCAATTTAACACCAATGTTGGGCCCTGCCGGACAAGTCTTAACACTACACGTTTTATCAAGGGGGTCCCCATAACAACCCCGAATGTGTTAGGAGCGATCAGTTATGGAATCAAACACCGGTATACGGAAACTATGGCGGCAATAACGGAACAAAACACCCGGTAAAGGCAGGCCTTCCGTTATTTACCAAGTATATAGGAGCATTAATTAAATAACATATTTAACATAATGATATCAAGCTCATGTTACCACATGAGAAAAAGCACCTGCAACTAGCAACGCTAACATTAGAAGCTTAGCAAAGCCTACTTAGCCATTCAAGATTTGGTAGGAGGGTATAAGTGTTTGTGTTTTCATGGCAATATCAGGAGGCAATTATTTTAGTGATAGGAAGCGACCATATGACGAAAGAACGTAATCTAGCATAACAAGTCTAGAGATGGAATCAAGGTCATATCATCTTGCCTGTGATGTCCTCAGCTTGGAACTGCTCTTGTTCATCCTGCACGTAGTCCCCCGGATCCACGTAAACGCTCTCCGATCCCGGTGCTACCCAACATAATAATAGGATCCAATGAACAACAGCACAACAAGATGCAACAAGCACATGATGCATGAGATGGAAATGAACATGCATCTCTATTCTAGTCACTATCACAAGCATGAGAAGAAAATACAAGTTCGTGGACAAAACTGCGCTCTAAGCTATATTGACATGCATGAGTATGACATGAACAGATGCGACACGTGAAAACGATGCAAAAAGATATAAAGAACATTACGAACGGGGTATGGATCAACCGGAAACAATGAAACAAGAAATAGAGTCCTACGTGTCAAATCCATCACCACACACTCCAATGGCATACTTCTGGTATTCCTAGGTTTCGAAGACATAAAACAAACAAGAATGGATGGGGTGGTGCAAGGAATATCACCACACCATCAACTATGCACTCACAAGCATCAAAAATCAAAACTATACAATCTGCCATTAACAACATCATAGCAGTTTGAGAGCTACATGCAAAGCAGCTATAGCCACACAAATATGCCAAATAAGATATGTGGCAGTAGCTATTCAAAAGCTCTACAAGTACAAGCAAAACGATAATACCAAGGAGTTACACACAGAAAGTTACACAGCTGCTAACTTGGACAAAAATATCAGTTTTCAGGGACTTAGTGAAAATTCCAGAATCTCACTAGTTGTTTATGGTCTGAAGCATTTTGACAACACCCAAAACAATATCTACAAGATTCCAAATGGAATGAAAGTTGACAGAAAGCACGACAAACACAAAAGCTACAACTTCCCAGTTGATAGCAAGGGCTGATTCCCAACACATGGACTTCTACAAGCACAACAACAGGAGAAGAAAATATAAGCAGATTCTTAGATTTAGTGAAAATCACAGATTTTCACTAAACTGGAATTTCAGACACATGCCTACTTTGACTAGGCACAACTTGCACACATGAACTCGTAAGCATGAAACAAAACCAACATGTTGTAGAGGGGGTCACCCACTACTGCCACAACAAAGAATCAACCTCTTGGGCTCATCACATCACATGGAACCAAGCTCTAAACATGGAACACAATTGAAATATGACATTCCCAAAAAGTGTTCCAAAGTGGAATCTGAACCCACAATTGGATTCCTGGAATGATTCTAACCCAAAACATATATAATACATAGGCACATGCATAGAACAAATGGGCACAAACTAAGAAGTAAAATGAGCATGGTATCACATAGAGATGAATAGTGCATCATCACATATGCTTCTCACTAGAACACCTCCTACACAAGCACTTGCACACTCTCACAAGTCCAATGGTGCATATGAGGAGTGGCCTTCATGTTCATGTGCCTTAGCACACAACCACATACACACATACATCAAACACATGCATAGCAACACCTACACATGCTAGTAAGAACACCCACCAACTACACACACATCATGCCTCTCTACAACTACACATATAAATTTGCACATGTGCTACCAAGGCACAACATGCCTTGGCATGTGTGTGACACACACTCACACAAGCACTCACAACTTGCACACACACATAACAAGATGAACTAACACACACAGAAGGTATTGGGGGGGGGGGAACCCACACACACACAAACACATCACTTGCACAAGCTAGTGCATGAGCTCAACACCAATGGTGCACATGAGAAACACACTCACATACATGCTACTAGCCTAGTGCTGCACACACAACTAAACACACCCACACATACATGGTATCTAGCTCACAAAACACATATGCATTCAACCTACACATGCATCTCAATTATACTAGCAACAACACTATGAAGGTCATACTGTTTGTGAGGGAAAAAAATACACACAAGGTGATATAACACCTACACAATAACTACACAAGCAACCAAGTGCAAAATAGTAAAGAAAAACAAAAGAAAATAAAAAGGATGGGGATGGGATCGAACCCTAGACCCCCTGGGTCAACCCACAAAACCACACCACTGGGCTGATGTGCTCTGGTCTGACAGAAAGAGATAAGAGAGCAGGGTGTACTCTCTGTTGCAGCTACTATGCCAAAATACAAAAAAGAAAAGGGTGCGCCGAGCGGATTCGAACCCGCGACTTGCCACTGCACCAAAAGACACCTACCACTCTGCTACTGCATCGAAACTTAACAGAGGAGGGGAGTAAACCCTTTTGAGAAACCCCCTCATGCCTATCCTCTGCCCGACGGTGGCCGAAATAGGGGAAGGAGCTTTACGGCGTTACACGTTAAATTAAGCTATGGCTTGTCGATGGAAGGAAGCATAGACTTCCACGATTCCATTTCACCTACTAGCTCTACTCGAGAGGGCCTACAGCAACGGCTCGACGAGGCACGACGGCGCCGACGACACAGAAGGAACAGCGAGGAAGCTATGGCCTACTGCTCGCGATCTAGGACAGGGAAGAAGGGGAGAGGGATCTACCTCACCTACTAGACAAGGTGGCCGCGTCGGCCGGAGAGGATGTAGAGGAAGAAGGGGAAGAAGCTGCTCGGGGAAGAACGTCGGGGAGGGGGCCTTCGTTGTCGAGGTAGTGGTAGCAGGGTCGATCTCGTCGAAGTAGCTTCGGGAATGGGGTCCTGGAAGATACTGCATGCTCGCCGAGGTGTTGGAGAGGCCGCAGGTGTATGGGCGCGACGGCGGAGGAGCTTGATCCCCTTACCTGATGTCGATGACAGAGAGGGAGAAGGAGATGGGAAAGAGGTGGCGGCGCAAGGGGAGGAACCCTAGGCTGCACGGACGCCAAGGGGGGCTTATATGGAGGAGGAGAGGCGAGGGACGCGTGCCTTGACGTCCGTGACAGCGTGTGCTGCTACCGCGCTCTCTGTCTCTGACGAATTGACGGAGGAAGGAGACAGGGGAACGGGCATGGGCTGCGCGAGAAGGAAGGGGTTTGGGCCACGCAGGGGGGAGGAAGCCCACCAGTGGCGCCAGATAGAAAGAAATAAAACCCCTGGGGTTTATTATTTAAACCCAACACAAACAACAAAATAAATGCACATGCCAACTATTGAAGCTAAAAAAATAAAGCAAACATACCCCTGGTCATAAGGAATTATGACCTATTTAAATAAAATGTAAAAGGGATTTTTGGAGTCTATAAATATTTACAAAACAGTATTTAATCCACTGTTTTGTGAATATTTTGCACCTCTCAAACAAAGTTCAAAACAGCAAATACATATCTCCACAATCACCACAAAACATACTAAAACATGGACACTTTTGAAACATGGGTGGAGCAAAAGAATCTTGACCTTGGTATAAAAGAGATGGGGGGAGGTTTTAAAACCTAGTTGAATCCACATAGTGCTAACTATTGCAACCAACACTACTCCACAATCATCTCACATAGCAACACCTAACAACACACATCACATACATGACATCACACCTCATACATATGATCACAAGGCAACAAGACAAAGACATGGATGAATGGAATGGATGCATGCATGCATAGGAAAGACAAGGTGACACATGAAATAACACATGCATAGGCTCTCATTGCAGTGACAAGGTGGACCAGCATAGAGAAGGTTCCAAATATGTTAAGTTACACACTTGGGGCATTACAAACTGTCCCACACTAGAAAAAGATCTCCACCCGAGATCTAAGACTGAAAGAACTCCGGAAATTCAGAACGGAGGTGATCCTCGCGTTCCCAAGTAGACTCTTTATCGGAATGGTGTGACCAGTGCACTTTGACAAATTTGACAGTCTTGTTGCGGGTCTTGCGCTTAGTCGCCTCGAGAACCACAAATGGATGCTCACGATAGGATAGGTCGGGTTGAAGGTCGATGTCTTGAAGACGAACAGTGGGCTCGGGAGTATTGAAGCATCTCCAGAGCTGAGAGACATGGAACACGTCATGCACATTTGGAAAGTTTGAAGGGAGCTTGAGCTGGTACGCAAGGTCGCCTCTCTTGCCAACAACTCTGAAAGGACCAACGAAACGAGGCACAAGCTTGCCTTTGATGCCAAAGCGCTGTATACCCTTCATAGGGGACACCTTGAGATAGACGAAGTCATCAAGCTCATAAGACATGTCACGGTGCATGCTATCATAATAGCTCTTCTGACGGGACTGAGCTGCTCTGAGATTATCTCGAATGACCTGACATATCTGTTCACCTTCTTCTATCAAGTCATTCCCAAGAATCTGACGCTCGTCGGTCTCAGACCAGTTGAGCGGGGTACGACACTTGCTGCCAAAGAGAATCTCAAACGGAGCTTTGCGTGAACTAGCTTGATAACTGTTGTTATACGAGAACTCAGCAAAAGGCAGGCAATCTTCCCACTTCATGCTAAAAGAGATAACACAGGCTCTTAGCATATCCCCAAGAACTTGATTGACTTGCTCCACTTGACCACTAGTCTGAGGATGAAAAGTTGTGCTGAAGCGTATCTTCATGCCCATCGCAGAGTGAAAAGAGTCCCAGAATTTGGAAGTGAAGATACTCCCGCGATCCGTAGAAACCATCATAGGCATGCCGTGCAAATACACTATCCTGGAAGTGTGCAACTCTGCAAGCTGAGCTGCCGAAATGGATTCCTTGACTGGAAGAAAATGAGACACTTTACTCAACTTGTCGATGACGACAAAGATGGCATCATTACCCTTCTTGGACTTAGGAAACCCGGTGACGAAATCCATCTCAATATGATCGAACTTCCACTCGGGAATGGGAAATGGATGCAAAATACCTGCTGGACGTTGATGCTCTGCTTTCACCCTTCGACATACGCCACATTCATTTACGAACTGAGAAATCTCACACTTCATACGAGTCCACCAGAAGGTCTGTTTCAAGTCCTGATACATCTTGGAGCTTCCAGGATGTATAGAGAGCAGAGAGTTATGAGCTTCTTCCATGATTACCTTTCTGAGATCACCTTTCAAAACGACAAGACGATCCTCAAAGAACAACGTATCTCTAGCATCAACACTGAAGCACTTATATTTGGGAAGTCCCTTTGCCACGCCAATCTTGACCTTCTTCACCATTGCATCCAGAAGTTGTGTTGCTCGGACCTCATCTTCCAAGGTAAGAGAGATCTAAAGATTTGCAAGAAATCCCTGAGGTACTAACTGAAGGTTGAGCTTTCTGAAAGATTCACCAAGGTCAGGCTAGAGAGGCTTCAGAATGAGACTGTTGCAGTAAGCCTTCCTGCTCAAAGCATCTGCCACGACATTAGCTTTCCCTGGCGTGTACTCAACACTCGGATTAAAATCTTGGAGCATTTCCACCCAACGAGTTTGCCGGAGATTCAGGTTAGGTTGAGTGAAGATGTACTTGAGACTCTTGTGATCTGTGAACACTTCAACCTTTCGTTCCAACAAGAGGTGTCTCCAAGTCATCAGAGTATGTACCACAGCTGCTAGCTCAAGATCATGCACAGGATAATTCTTCTCCGCTGGCTTCAACTCCCTGGAGGTATAAGCAAGCACTTTCTTCTCTTGCATCAGAACTGCACCAAGACCTTGAAGAGAGCAGTCGCAGAACACTTGGTAAGGTTTGGAATCATCCGGAGGAACCAAGACTAGAGTAGAGGTGAGCTTCTCTTTGAGTGTGTCAAAGGCCAACTGAAAGTCTGGAGACCAAGCATACTTCACACCTTTGTGAAGAAGATTTGAGAGAGGCTTAGCAATCTTGGAGAAGTTCTCAACGAACCTTCTACAGTAGCTTGCAAGCCCGAGAAAGCTTCGAAGCTGCTCCACATTCTACGGAGGCTCCCATTCAACAATGGCCTGCACCTTGGACGGATCAACTTTGATGCCCTCGGCAGAGATAATGTGCCTAAGATAGACGACTTATTTCAACCAGAACTCACACTTGGAAAAGATGGCATATAATTTGTACTCTCTCAGCTTATCAAGCACCAATGTGAGATGTTCTTCATGTTCTTCCTCAGTTTCAGAAAAGACCAAGATATCATCGAGATAAAGCAAGACGAACTCATTCTTGAATGGAGAGAATATGTAGTTCATCAATCGACAAAATGTCAGAGGAGCATTTGCTAGACCAAAAGACATGACCGTATACGCATAAGAGCCAAAACTAGTCTCGAAAGAAGTCTTCGGAATATCCTCTTTGTGAATGCGAATTTGATGATAGCCCATTCTGAGATCGAGCTTGGAGAAGATCTTAGCCCCTTTCAACTGCGCAAACAACTCATTCATGTTCGGAAGTGGATACTTGTTCCTGATTGTCTTCTTGTTCAATGGACGGTAACCGACACACAACCGGTCCGTGCCATCCTTCTTCTTGACAAACAGAACTCCACAGCCCCACGGAGACGAGCTCGGTCTGATCAGACCCAAATGCTCCTGCTTATCGAGTTGCCTCTTAAGTTCCTTCAACTCTTCTGGACCCAATTTGTACGGCCGTTTTCACATAGGCTCAGTACCTGGTTCAAGCTCAATGACAAATTCAACTTCTCGGCGCGGAGGCATTCCTGGCAGCTCTTGTGGAAACACATCTTCATATCCGCAGACCACTGGGACTTGCGAAATAGGATTAATCTCACCCTTTTTATTCAACGAGAACAGACAGATTGTATGATCGCGAGCCGCGAATATAATCACGTCCTCCGAAGAGTGAGTAAGCTTCACTTCTTTAGCTTCACAATCAATCGATGCCTTGTTCATGGCCAACCAGTCCATACCAAGCATCAAACCAATGTCGGAATTGCCCAAGACAATAGGGGATGCCAGAAAAGAATAACTCCCTATCTTGACAAAGACATCATGAACCACTTTGTTGGCGCTCATAAGAGTACCGGGTGACACCACAAGTAATGCCTTCTTCAAATACTCAGAATCAAAATCATGCTCGGCAAAGAACATTCTAGGCATCAACGAATGAGAAGCACCAGAATCAAACAACACTTCAGTAGGAATATCATTGACAAGGAGGTTACCCATGATCACATCTGACGAGTTTTCTGCCTCAGCTACATTCACCATGTTGACTCGAGCAGACCTGGGGTTGAACTTCACGATAGCATTGCTTGGAGGTTTGCCTGGGGTAGGAGGCGGAAGACGGAGCTGAGAAGTGCACTTGTTGGCATAGTGACCCTTCTGCCCACACTTGTGACATGTAACATCTCCTGGCTGACGGTACTGTGTCTGAGGAGGCCCTTGCTTCTGCTGCTAGAATCTTTGTTGGAAAGCTGGGTTGGGTGGGTTGGAAGAACCATGGCCACCAGAATGCTTGAACTGCTGCGTGTGCCGAGGAGGAGGATGAGACACCCAAAACTTATGTTGCTTCTGAACCACCTGAGTAGAAGACGAGCTGGAATCTCTAAAGCGCTTCTTAGAATTCTCCACCCTGAGCAAAGCTGCCTCAGCCTTGAGAGCAAAGTTGTAGAACTTATCGAACTCCTCAGGATCGTGCAAAGAAAGAGCTAACTACAAATCTTCTTTCAAGCCACCTCTGAACTGATAAATCTTGCTCTTATGATCAGGGATATCCTGCAAGGCGTATCGGGCTAGCTCGTGGAACTCGACTTTGTACTTGTACACGGAGTTACCACCCTTCTTCAAGCGCCTGAACTTCTCATGCATTTCCTCCACGAAGATGGACGGAATGTCGTGGGATCTGAAGTCACGGCAGAACTCATCCCAAGTGATCACTCTAGCACCCCTGGAATCCTTCAATTGTTGCCACCAGATAGATGCTTGCCCCTTCAGCTGGAATGTAGCAAACTTGACGAAATCCTCAGGATGAACATTGCTGCATTCAAAGTGCTTCTTCATGTCGCAGATCCAATCCTCAGCATCCAACGGATGGTCACACGAAGTGAAAGTCTTCGGCTGATTTGACAGGAACTGACTCAGATTAGCAAACTGATTGCCACCATGCTGGAAATTGCCTTGCTGCTGATTAGCCCTCTCTTGCAACAACTGCAGCAGCATCTAAGTGTTTCATTTGTAGCAACCATCACCGCTTGCCAAGCCTCTGCAGGAGGAGGCGGCGGCGGAGGAGGATTCTCCGGAGGAGGAGGTGGTGGCGGCACATCCTCATGACCTGGATTCTGACGAGTTGGTGGAGCCATCCTGAAGACGGACAACACATTAGCCCACAGAATAAATTGAAGGTATAGCTGAATCAAAATGGCAGGAATATCTGACCATGAGTATTTGCAATTGCACTCGAACAAAATAGTGACGGTCGACAAAATTATGATTGAGATCACTTACAAACAAGTATGAGCTCGAACTGCTCGGAAAAAACTTATGATCGAGATTTCATCCGATATCTTCGTGTATAAGATCGCACGGGCTCGAATTTACAGCAGCCATCCTGTGCAAGGTAGTGCACACGACTTACGAAGTATCCCCGAGTCGTAGCGAGCTACAAGGACTCTTTAAGACACAACGAGAACCGCTGTAATACGACCGTGAACAAACATACCCACTGAATATCGAATCCCAACCTCGCATCATGCATCTGTAGGAAGATTGTCCGATAAGTTACTACTTGATGTCCCACCTATGAATTCCCGAAATATCTCGTCATCCAATCTGGTACACGGATAAAAGGAGTAATATTCACACAACTCCTATACTAACCCGTCCACTGTATCAGATCCGTCAACACATAACCAGAATCTCGGACCTTCGTCTACAACAGACCCTCGTGATCACAACGATACAAAGTATGGCAGTACTCCCGAACAATCTGCACCAGTACTGGGGACTTAGGGGTTATCTCGCCACTACTAGTATTGAAGGAATTACGAACATCCTTCGTTCTGAGATACTCAGAAATCTGAATGATGGCGATGTGCGCAAGAATCCCCTGGACCTCAACTCCCCGGAAGAAATCAAGGCAGACAGGAGGCACCAAGACAGAACTCCATCACATCGATATCATATAGATTTCAGAAATACCCGCGTGATCCTAAAAAAATTTTGAGCGAGAAAAATATTAGAATTAATATTTCCTAAGTCGGGAACCTCACCAGAGCATGGAAGAGGAGAAAAAAGAATCGTACTCTCCGATATAACTAAGACTCAAAACATTTTACTAGACTCGACTCGGCCAAGTACGATCACACAAAGGCTCCTATGGTCGTAAGGCTCTGATACCAACTTGTAACGACTAAGATGCGGTCCTTTCCGGTTTAGGGGAACGAGGCCCCAAAGAGGAAAGAAGCACATCTAAGCATTTCGCAAGATAGGTAACATAGCAGATACATAATAATAGAATGACAATTAGAGATTCAACTGCCATCTCATAAATAATATCAGAGTTTACATCACGCATTCAAACAAGGTAGTTTCGCTACGGACTACAAACATGAGAAATGGCTATGCTACCCTGCATGCTTGCCCACGATCATGACCACGCCTCAGTCTTCTGGATAGTTCACGTACATGCGGTTGTTCTCCTCATCGTACTGCCACGCCAGCTGTGTGTCGTCGGATTACCTGTGTTGGGGGTGCCTGTGCCTGTTGGTGTGTTGAAGTAATCTGTGAGCTAGAGGGACACAGCAATCTATGACCTCGGTGCCAGAACTTGTCAAGTTATTTGGTAAGGAAGGTTCAGTGTTTAGGTTGCAGCATCCTAAGGATATATGGTGGCTAACTTACATAGAACAAGTATTGAAGGTGGTCTATTCTAGCATTCGTTGATTAGCCGATCACTATGTGATCCTGAACACCTACTTACATCAACCATAACCCCACCGTGTTCCCGATCGAAGAGAGGTCTTCGAGGGGATAGTCATGGTTACACACACAGTTGGCAATTATATTCATTAAGTTCAAGTTATCTATAACCGGATGTTAACAAATATTCCAAGTTTCCACATATCCGCGGGCACGGCTTTCTGAAAGATTAAACCCTGCAGGGGTGCTCCAACTAGTCCATCACAAATGGTCACGGGCCGCAAAGTAATCCTCAATCACGAATCTAGTGATCTCGTTGGATTCCTTAGAGGAAAACTTCTACTCTGAGGAGAACCAAAGCTCCACTGGGACTCCTATACAGAAGATATGTCGCTAAGGTAAGACAAGTCTAGCAGGACCTCCCGTCGTGTCGACGACCCTGATAAGAGCGGCGTATCTCAGTCTCAGGACACAACGAATGAGTGACGCGTACAGTGGCCTGATAGAAATCTCTCAAGTTGCCCTGAGTTGGCCCCGCACACTGCTCTAGTTTGGACCAACACTCATGAGGTGCATTGGCCCGGGTTGTTGATTAAATTCCTCGGGGAGGCCATTCCCTATGCAGATTATTATTAAGTGATTAGCAATTTCACACTAATGTTGGGTCCTCCCGGACAAGTCTTAACACTACACGATTTATCAAGGGGGTCCCCATAACAACCCCGAACATGTTAGGAGCGATCAGTTATGGAATCAAACACCAGTAGCCGGAAACTATGGAGGCAATAACGGAAAAAAACACCCGGCAAAGGCTAGGCCTTTCGTTATTGACCAAGTATATAGGTGCACTAGTTAAATAACAGATTTAACATAATGATATCAAGCTCATGTTACCACATGAGACAAAGCACCTGCAACTAGCAACGCTAACATTAGAAGCTTAGCAAAGCCTACTTAGCCATTCAAGATTTGCTAGGAGGGGATAATTGTTTGGGTTTTCATGGAAATATAAGGAGGCAATTATTTCAGTGGTAGGCAGAGAGCATATGACGAAAGAACGTAATCTAGAATAACAAGTCTAGAGATGGAATCAAGTTTATATCATCTTGCCTGTGATGTCCTCAGCTTGGAACTGCTCTTGTTCGTCCTGCACGTACTCTCCTGGATCCACGTAATCGCTCTCCGATCCCATTTCTACCCAACATAAAAATAGGATCCAATGAACAACAGCACAACAAGATGCAACAAGCACATGATGCATGAGATGAAAATGAACATGCATCTCTATTCTCGTCACTAGCACAAGCATGAGAAGAAAATACAAGTTCCTGGACAGAACTGCACTCTAAGGAATCTTGACATGCATGAGGATGACATTAACAGATGCGTCACGCGAAAACGATGCAAAAACATATAAAGAACGTTACGAACGGAGCTACGGATCAACCAAAAACAACGAAACAAGGAATAGAGTCCTACGTGTCAAATCCATCACCACACACTCCAATAGCATACTTCTGGTATTCCCAGGTTGCCAAGACATAAAACAAACAAGAATGGATGGGGTGGTGCAAGGAATATCACCACACCATCAACTATGCACTCACAAGCATCAAAATACTATACAATCTTCCTTAAAGAGCATCATAGCAGTTTGAGAGCTACATGCAAAGCACCTACAACCACCCAAATATGCCAAATAAGATATGTGGTACTAGCTATTTAAAAGCTCTACAAGCACAAGCAAAAACATAATACCAAGGAGTTACACACATAAAGTTACATAGCTGCTAACTTGGACAAAAATATCAGTTTTCAGGGACTTCGTGAAAATTCCAGAATCTCACTAGCTATTTATGCTGTGAAGAATTTTGACAACACCCAAAATAATATCTAAAGGATTCCAAATGGAATGAAAATTGAAAGAGAGCTAGAAAACACAAAAAGTACAACTTCCCAGTTGATAGCAAGGGCTGATTCCCAACACATGGACTTCTACAAGCACAACAATAGGAGAAGACAATATAAGCAGATTCTCAGACTTAGTGAAAATCACAGATTTTCACTAAACTGGAATTTCAGCATCATGCCTACTTTGACTAGGCACAACTTGCACACATGAACTCCTAAGCATGAAACAAAACCAACATGTTGTAGAGGGGGTCACCCTCTACTGCCACAACAAAGAATCAACCTCTTGGGCTCATCACATCACATGGAACCAAGCTCTAAACATGGAACAAAACTGAAATATGAAATTCCTAGAAAGTTTTCCAAAGTGGAATCTGAACCCACCATTAGATTCCTGGGATGATTCTACCCCAAAACATATATAATACATAGGCACATGCATAGAACAAATGGGCACAAACTAAGAAGTAAAATGAGCATGGAATCACATAGAGATGAATAGTGCATCATCACATGTGCTTCTCACTAGAACACCTCCTACACAAGCACTTGCAGACTATCACTAGTCCAATGGTGCATATGAGGAGTGGACCTCATGTTAAAGTGCCTTAGCACACCAACACACACACATACATCAAATACATGGATAGCAACACCTACACATGCTAGTAAGAACACCCACTAACTACACACACATCATGCCTCTCTACACCTACAAATATAAACTTGCACATGTGCTACCAAGGCACAACATGCCTTGGAAGGTGTGTGACACACACACACAATCATTAACAACTTGCACACACACATCACAAGATCAACTAACACACACACAAGGTATGTGGGGGGAGAACTCACACACACACACACAAACACATCACTTGCACAAGCTAGTGCATGAGCTCAACACCAATGGTGCACATGAGAAACACACTCACATACATGCTACTATCCTTGTGCAACACACACAACTAAACACACCCACACATACATGGCATGTAGCTCACAAAAGACATATGCATTCAACCTACACATGCATCTCAATCATACTAGCAACAACACTATGAACAACATACTGTTTGTGAGGGAAAAAAATACACACAAGGTGATCTAACGCCTACACAACAACTACACAAGAAACCAAGTGCAAAACATTAAAGACAAGCAAAAGAAAATAAAAAGGATGGGGACGGGATCGAACCCTAGACCCCCTGGTTCAACCCACAGAACCACACCACTAGGCTGATGTGCTCTGGTTCAACAGAAAGAGATAAGAGAGCAGGGTGTACTCTCTGCTGCAGCTACTGTGCCAAAATACACAAGACAAAAGGGTGCGTCGAGGGGATTTGAACTCATGACTTGAAACTACACCAAAAGACACCTACCATCTGCTACTGCATCGAAACTTAATAGAGGAGGGGAGTAAACCCTTTTGAGAAACCCCCTCATTCCTATCCTCTGTCCGACGGTGGCCGGAACAGGGGAAGGAGCTCGCCAGCGTTACACGTTAAATTAAGCTATGGCTTGTCGATGGAAGGAAGCACAGGCTCCCACGGTTCCATTTCACCTACTAGGACTACTCGAGAGGGCCTACAACAACGGCTCGACGAGGCACGGCGGCGCCGGCGACAGAGAAGGCACGGCTATGAAGCTACGACCTACTGCTCGCGATATGGGACAAGGAAGAAGGGGAGAAGGATCTACCTCACTACAGGAATCAGCTTCTTTGTCGTCTGCCATCGCAGACGGCAAAGAGTAATCCACCGACGGCAAAGAGTAATACACAAACGGTAAAGAAAACACATGTCGGCAAAAATTCTACGTCAGCCTACGATGACACTGTAGCTTCTTTGCCGTCAGCCTCACCGAAGCGGACGGCAAAGAGCTTTGCCGTCAGCTTTTCATGAGAGCGGTCGGCAAAGATGTCGAGACGGCAGCCGACAGGCGTTGCCTCCGTTAGGGGCTAACTGAGGCTTTGCCGTCTGCCTCGCCCTCTTCTTTGCCGTATGCCTCCACCTCTTCCCCCCTCCACTCTTTGCCGACTGCCTCCACCTCCCCCCTCCACTCTTTGTCGTCTGCCTACCCCTCCTCCCCCTCCTCTGTGCCCTCTTCTTTCCCGTCTGCCACCCCAGGAAGCAGACGACAAAGAGACTATATGGCCAGCTGCTGCTGCCCAGGTTGCACAGTTGGGCGCCACATGGCACCTTTGCCGTCAGCTGGCTGATGGCAAAGGCCTTTGCCATCAGCTGGCAGACGACAAAGAGCCTATATTGTCACATTTTTGTTTGTATTTTCTATTTCACAGCACATATATATATATATATAATTCATAGCACATATACGATAAATAGGTCACAACCAATATATGATATACATATAAAGCTCATCAATGCCATTTGTTCATCAACGTACATCCCATATATCACAAGAACCAACACATACAAAGTTTCATCCATATATACATACATATAGTTGCACATATATTCTTCATCCATATATACATATACATATAGTTCCACATTGTTCATCAAGTCAAATATAAACAGGAACTAAAGCACTCCAATGCCAGCTTCCATGCATGTAGTACATCCAATCTGCAAAATGGGAATAAGAAAGTCAGAAGAAGAAGAAGAACAACATATATATGACAAATAAGCTAAATTGAAGAAAAAAGAGAAGAAGCAAGAAGAGAAGAAGGATAAAAAAACAAGAATAAGGAGGAGGAGGAGGAGGATGAGGAGAAGGAGAAGGAGAAGGAGGAGGAGAATAGGAGAAGAAGAAGGAGAAGAAGAGGAGAATAAGGAGGGAAGAAGAAGGAGAATAAGGAGGTCTCCTTCTCCTCCTCCTTCTTCTCTTCTTCTTCTCCTCCTCCTTCTTTTCCTTCTCCTTCAACTCTCTTTATCTTCTTCTTTTTGTTCTTCCTTTTCATTTCTCCTCTTCTCCTGTTATTGGAGCTAAATTAGCTAACTTTGTGTTTTTGGAGCTAAATGGGCTAATTATGTCATTACAGAGGTAAAAAATTAAGTATATAATATTAATGAGCTGACCAAGGTTCTTATGCCATTCTGAGCTTATAATGCCTTTTTGGAGCTAAATGGGCTAATTATGTCTTTGTTGGGGGAAATTAAGGCAAGGAGAATATGAAAGAGGAGAAGAAAGAGGAGGAGGAGGATAAGAAGAAGAAATAAAGAAGGAGGAGAAGGACGAGGAGGAGGAGAAGGACTAGAAGGTCCTTGGCCTTCTCCTCCTTCTCCTCCTCCTCCTTCTCCTTCTTCTCTTCTTCTCCTCCTCCTTCTTCTCCTTCTCCTTCTCTTCTCTTTCTCTTCTTCTTTTTGTTCTTCATTTTCATTTCTCCTCTTCTCCTCTTCTTGGAGCTCAATTAGCTAACTATGTCTTTTTGGAGCTAAATAGGCTAATTATCCCATTTTAGAGGAAAACAAGCTAAGTATATAATATTAATGAGCTAACCAAGGTTCTTATGCCATTTTGAGCTTATAATGTCTTTTTGGAGCTAAATGGGCTAATTATGCTATTGTTGGGGAAATTAAGGCAAGGAGAATATGAAAGAGGAGAAGAAAGAGGAGGAGGAGGAGAAGAAGAATAAATAAAGAACAAGGAGGATGAGGAGGATAAGGACTAGAAGGTTCTTGGCCTTTTCCTCCTTCTCCTCCTCCTCCTCCTCCTCCTCCTTCTCCTTGTTCTCTCCTCCTTCTTCTTCTTCTTCTTCTTTCTTATCATTTTTCCTATTTCTTCTCCTCTTCTCCTCTTCTTGGAGCTCAATCATCTAACTATGTCTTTTCGTAGCTAAGTGGCCTAATTATCCCATTTTAGAGGAAAACAAGCTAAGTATATAATATTAATGAGCTAACCAAGGTTCTTATGCAATTTTGAGCTTATAATATCTTTTTTGAGCTAAATGGGCTAATTATGTCATTGTAGGGAAATTTAAGGCAAGGAGAATATGAAAGAGGAGAAGAAAGAGGAGGAGGAGAAGAAGAAGAAGAAATAAAGAAGAAGGAGGAGAAGGAGGAGGAGGAGGAGAAGAACTAGAAGGTCTTTGGCCTTCTCCTCCTTCTCCTTCTCCTTCTCCTCCTTCTCCTTCTTCTCGTATTCTTCTTCTTCTTCTTTCTTTTAATTTTTCCTATTTCTTCTCCTCTTATCCTCTTCTTGGAGCTCAATTAGCTAACTATGTCTTTTTGGAGCTAAATGGGGTAATTATCCCATTTTAGAGGAAAACAAGCTAAGTATATAATATTAATGAGCTAACCAAGGTTCTTACGCCATTTTGAGCTTATAATGTCTTTTTGGAGCTAAATGGGCTAATTATGTCATTGTTGGGGAAATTAAGGCAAGGAGAATATGAAAGAGGAGAAGAAAGAGGAGGAGGAGATGAATAATAAGAAATCAAGAAGAAGGAGGAGAAGGAGAAGGAGGAGGAGAAGGGCTAGAAGGTCCTTGGCCTTGTCCTCCTTCTCCTCCTCCTCCTCCTCCTTCTCCTTCTTCTCTTCTTCTTCTTCTTCTTCTCTCTATTCATTTTTCCTATTTCTTCACCTCTTCTCCTCATCTTTGAGCTAAATTAGCCAACTATGTCTTTTTTGGAGCTATATGGGCTAATTATCCCATTTTAGAGGAAAACAAGCTAAGTATATAATATTAATGAGCTAACCAAGGTTCTTATGCCATTTTGAGGTTATTATGGCATTTTGGAGCTAAATGGGATAATTATGTCATTGTTGGGGAAATTAAGGCACGGGGAATATGAAAGAGGAGAAGAAAGAGGAGGAGGCGAAGAAGTAGAAGAAATAAAGAAGAAGGAGGAGAAGGACGAGGAGGAGGAGAAGGACTAGAAGGCCCTTGGCATTCTCCTCCTTCTCCTCCTCCTCCTCTCTCTCCTTCTTCTCTTCTTCTTCTTCTTCTTCTTCTTCTTCTTTCTTTTCATTTTTCCTATTTCTTCTCCTCTTCTCCTCTTCCTGGAGCTAAATTAGCTAACTATGTCTTTTTGGAGCTAAATGGGCTAATTATCCCATTTTGAGGTTATTATGGCATTTTGGAGCTAAATGGGCTAATTATGTCATTGTTGGGGAAATTAAGGCAAGGAAAATATGAAAGAGGAGATGAGAAACTTACCATAGTGGTCATCAAGGAAGAGAAACACCTGGCGAAGGGTCGTGCGATGACGCTCGGGAGTTTTTCTGCAGAAAAGATATTTTGCAATGTCTCCGTTAGCATGATGACACTCAATTATTAATACTAGTTTATAATGAAACTCACCGTGCCAATCAAAGAGAAGACGGGCATCGGCGGAGGGACTTGACCGCTCTTCTCGCACTGACCCCGAAGAGTGGGTCGTATTATTTAGTAATGAAACATACATTACACACATGATTTGGCTAATGTGAAAAAAAACTTACTACAAAAAGCTCCTACAGGGCCCGTTGACCCGCCTCATTCCGTGCCCTCTCCTCCTCAATCAATCGTGCCATGGTCTGGTCCCTCTCATCAAGAGCAGCCTGAATAGCAGCCTGGCTTGCCAATCTCTCTTCCTCAAGAGAAGCCTCGTTTGCCGCTCTCTCTTTCTGAAGAGAAGCCTGAAACACCATTCCTCGTTACCACAATAATGTTCTATGGTGACACACATAATGAGATGGATGAAAGTTTTCTTAGTCCGTACAACTAACCTCGATGGCAAGATCGACTGGCCGTGGACGACGCGTTATCTCAGGACAGCTGCTCGACTGGCGCGCCTTGATCTCCGGGAGAGTGAGTGGACCACGTATTATCCCATCTCCAATGGCTATCGAGTCATGGGGCCTCCCGCCACCAGATATCATCACCAGCTCTGGATCCGAAGTTTCCTGGCTCGGGTTAAAGTTATCCCCTTTCGTAGCCTTCCCCGTGTCCCTGTATGTCACGAGCTTGTGGTGGGATGATATGTTGGTGAAGTTATTTGGATCATCCAGGTCAGACTCACAGAATGCCTTCGCCTTCTTGTATGAGGCAGTATGGGCCATGCCATAAAGGTCATACAAGTGTGGCATCTCCGTCTTATTGTGATGCACCTAAAAGAGAGGAATAAAATATTAGCATGAAGAATGAATTGAATGAAGCATGAAGCAAATCACATAACCAGTTTCGTCCGAACTGAAGTAAGTTGGCGCTGCCTTGATGGTGTGGCACACCAACCATTTGGCTACGCCGATCCTTCGCATTCTCGTGGACGGCTCACTAGCTGCCTCTGCACCACTCATCAACCAACGCCTCCCAACAATCCATCTTTTCCGCACACCATCTCGGGGGCACCTGTAAGTTATTAGAAAGACTTTTGAGCACTATGCCTATGAATGAAATCAAGAAAACTACGTAGAAGGACTTAAGAATAGGTAATTACCTTCATGTATTGCTCCTTCTTCAGAAACTTTCCGCGACAATCCTTCTTCTGCTTCTTAATACCACGCGTGGTGTAGTAGTCTCGAATAGCATGCGGTCGAGCCTCGTGGCGTAAGTTCTGTAGTAACCGCCTACACTCGGCCTCGAGAACCATGGCCGCCTCCTCCTCATATCCATCCTCACACCTATAGAAGGTCTGCAATCAAACGTGAAAACACCGATTAGTACAATAATTAGCTATATTTTTAATTTTAGATTGTGTAAAAGGATAATTTACCCAAAAGCTCTTGATCACCATCTCGGCCCTCGTGTGGCAAAAGACACCATCTATAATCTCCTCCGGCGGGGCCTGCGCAGCCTGGTAGTGCTCCCAAGAAAATCCTAGTGTAGGAACCTGACCCTCACCAGACAACGTGACAAACCCCGGGAAATTTGTCCGGCAAAGCACACCAAGGACGGAGTTTGGCTTGCGGACTCCACGAGGGTGTGCCCATCCCTGCAGTATGATAACGTGAATGCATTAGGTATTTGAACAAACTTGAAGGCAAAAGTTAAAAAAAGAGTTAATGTGCTTACCTATCTCTTTCAGGTTTAATCACCGGCCTCTACTCGCGGGTAGCCGGCATGACTGGGAGACGTGTACTACCATGCTTGTACACGGTGGCCCCGTCCACCTGCACATCGTCCTCACTATCCGTAAACTCATCCCCGCCATCCCCGCCCCTTGAGCCACCTGGACGTCCAATGCGGCAACTCGGTCCGATCGGGCTAGGCATCCCATCCGGGCCTCTCCACGTCGGGTGAAGCCTCCGGAACCGTAGTCTCGTGGGCCGAATGGACCTCGACCCGAGGCTGATCCTGGACCGTAGTCTCAAGGGACGAATGCCCGTCAACACCAGGCTCCTGGACCGGAGTCCCCGTAGCCTCCTCCGCAAACGGGTCGACCATAGTAGTCTTATGCTCAGGTGAATGAACTGGTGGTGGTGGCGAGGACGGCTCAACAGTCCTCCTGGATCTTCCGCGGCCACCACCTCTCCCTGTACCGTTCCCCTTCTTCCCTACCTGACCAGCACCTCTCCCAGTGGGCAATGCCGCCGACGAAGAATAACCGAGGGGTGGTGTCGACAGACTGTCTGCCAAGGCTCTACGGAGAGATAGGGGTGGAAGGGAAGTACCACCCCTCGTGCGGGGCGGCTGAGAAGAACCCGTCGAGCGATCTGGACCAGCGCCCACCATATTTCAACACCTGGTGACCTGCCATGATAAAGATTAAAAGAAATTAGTACAACATAAAATAATAATATGTACATGAATAATAAAGATTAAAATATATATAATTTAAGTTGTGAATCTTACAAACTAATAATCATCATCAATAAATGCATCATCATCATCACTATCACGCATGTCTATATGAATGACGTGCTCGTCGGGTTCAACAGCGTGAAGTTGTGAAAGGCCTTTCTTTAATCGTTGAATCATTGACAGGTCATCCGCATCAGTAACCTCTACGAGTTCCAGGTCTTTGGGTTCCGGCTCAGGGGTGGAGTTGGATTCATTGTCGTTGTTTACTTCCATGTTCTTGGGTTAAGCACGGCGGTTCTTGAAATGTTTCTTGGAAAGACGTATTTCTTGGAAGAATTCTCCATCATATGTGTCTGGGTTAATGTGAGGTTCATAATCCTATTCATTTGGGAGAGGTGGTCTGACATGTGGTGGCACTTCATAAACAAGATACCAACCTTCCAGATTCTTATCCGTTTGGCATGCCCACGGTAGATAGAAAACTTGGGTCGCCTGTTGAGCCGTAATGTAGACATCGGAAACATCTAAATGAGTGTTTGGATTGATTTCGACTAGTCCTATATGTTCTTGAGTCCTTCTAGTCTCCTTCGGCTGGAACCAATAACATTTGAAGACTACGACGTTCGGTGGGTTTTCACCATAGAATTGAAGTTCATAAATTGCTTCAACTCTTCCATAATACTCTATAACACCTTCGCCGATAGCAGAGACACCAGAATTTGTAGATTTCCGGTCGGGCATAGATAGATCTTTGCCAAAGGTACAAAAGAGATACCCATTGATGTTGTATTTCTCAAATGAACGGACCTTATAGTGAAAACCATTAGCGACTTGTCTCAGTTCGGTTTCCATAGACTCTGAATTAGCCTACAAGTTTAATACGAAACGATTGTTGCATTTGCCGCAAGTTAGACCAAGAAATGAAATGGTCCATTATTGACAATTACCATTTGTTTGAACCAAGAGAAGAAACCGGGATAGCCGCCTCCTGTCTTTGACAGAAGCTCATACTCTTCGACGGAATCATTTTCGATCACCGTTCCATCCGAGAATTCGGCGATGTAACGGCTGTTTGAAATACCCGGGAATATGAGCAGTTCAAAGGAATTGGACATTACAGGAAAATGTGACGAGAACTCACTCGATGTACGGCCGCACTTTAATTAGGTAGTTGAAGATATACAACGAAATGTTCCGTCATTGTTCGACATCCAACGTTATTGATTTCGAAGCACCAGCTGGTCCGAGCTTCCCTTTGAATAGGCTGAGGTTGAACCCACCTTTTTAGGGTCTGCATCATTGTGCCTAGGCTTCAGATTATGCAAATGATGATTTTTTGGCTTCGTAGTGTGCTGTCACAAAGTTTGCCACCTCCTCAGTAATGAATGCCTCAACCATCGATGCTTCAATTCTACGCTTATTTTTACATTTAGCTGGAAGGGTCTTCTGCATCCTCTCAGTTGCCTAGCACCAACGATCTTGCACGAGCCCACCCAATCTTGCCTTGGTTGGTAGATGTAAATTCAAATGCTGCATAGATTAAAGAAGCCCGGTGGATAGATCTTCTCTAACTTGCACAACAACTCCGGTGCAAACTCCTCCATGTCTTCTACCACGCCAGGCGATAATTCTTTAGCACAAAGAACACGGAAGAAATAGGTCAGCTCCGCTAGTACTAGCCATTCATCCTCAGGAATAAAGCCACGTAACATCATCGGCATTACCCGCTCTAGCCATATGTGCCAATCATGACTCTTAAGACCAAAGATTTTTAATTTTTCAAGACTCGCTCCCCTCTTTAGATTCGCTGCATACCCATCAGGGAACATCAAGTGCATTTTGACCCACAAGATAATTTCCCTCATAGCTGGCCTTCCAAGATTGAACCAGGCCTTTGGCTTCGACCACTTCTGCTTTCCTTTGCCTTCTCGCATGTTTTGTAACGGTCTATGACATAGTGTCTCTTGATCGACTCTAGCCTTAGTATTATCCTTTGTCTTCCCATCTATGTCAAACAATGTACCAAAAATAGCCTCTCCGATATTTTTTCTAGTGTGCATCATGTCGATATTGTGTGGAAGAAGTAGGTCTTTGAAGTAAGGCAGATAATAGAAGCATGGCTTGTGAGTCCAGGCGTGTTTGGAATTATACCCCTTGAAATACCCTGGACGCTCTGGATCAGGCTCGAGGGCGTTTAACCGATCCAGTATCTGTTGGCCTGTCAACGCCGGTCGTGCCAAGTTTTGACAACTTTACCTTTGGTAAAGTTCTTCTTGTCTTTTCTGAACTGATGGTCAGGATTCAGGAACTCTATGCAAGCCAAAGCAAGAATACTTCCGACCCTCCTGCAACCAATGAAACTGAAGAGCTAACTTGCATTGGGGGCACGGGAACCTTCCATGCACACACCATCTAGAGAATAGTGCATACGCCACCAAGTCATGCATAGAGTACATGTACCACACATGCATTTTGAAGTTTTGTTTTCTAGCGGCATCATATGTCTTGATCCCATTATCCCAAGCTTCTTTCAATTCATCCTTAAGCGGCTGCAGGTACACATTCATATTCTTCCCCGGATAATTGGGCCCTGGAGTTATCAACGTAAGAAATATGTTCTTTCTTTGCATAATCTGTCCGGGGGGAGATTGTGTGGAATGACAAATACAGGCCAACAACTATATTTGGTTGCTGTCATGCTGAAGGGATTAAAAGCATCCGTGGCGATGCAGACTCGAGGATTCCTTGGACCTGCCGCTTTATCCAAATGCAGACCATCGAAATGTTTCCACGCTTCCCCATCCGATGTGTGTACCACTATCTTATTCCCATCCGCATCTAGTTCGGTTCTTTTGCCCAATTTGTGCCATGTCATCTGTCTGGCTGTCTCTTCGACCATGAAAATATGTTCAAGTCTTGGTACGATTGGCATATACCGAAGAACACTAACTGCGATTTTGGTCTGCCTCTTCTCACCCATACCGTTGTCTACCACAAGATACCTGCAAGACTCGCAATTGGGACAATAGTCCAAGTGTGCATACTCCTTCCTAAATAAGACACATCCATTCTCACATATGCATCTATCTTCTCATAGGGCATCTAAAGTACACGAAGTATTTTGTCCGACTGGTACAGGTTTGCAGGCATGACATGGCCTTTGGGTAGGAAGCATCCAAATAGTGTCATCATCGCGTCGTAGCATTCTCTTCCCAAGTTGAATTGAGCCTTCAGAGCCATTACTTGTGCAATTGCATCCAGCTGACAGAGCTCAGTGTGCTCATGGAGAGGACGTTTTGAAGACTCCAACATTTCATAAAAGGCCTTTGCAGATTCCACCATCTCATCTTCCGAACCCCGAGCATCATCAAAGTCTTGCACCATGTCTTCGATCCGGGTATCATTCTCGTCGGTGCGACGACGGACCACCTCAGCTCTTGTGCGTTGTATAGACTCACCATGAAATGTCAACACCGTATAATTAGGCTTAAAACCCCTCCTCTATAGGTGTTTAATCGTTACAACCTCTGTCGTCTTTTTGTAGTTGTCGCATCCAGGACAGGGGCAATAGTTTCTTTCCTGGCCATTTTGCGAATGCGGCTTCCACAAATTTCTTTGTTTTTACAAACCATTCTTTCGTCATCTCTTTCTAACTAGGGTGACTGGTATACATCCACGCACGATCACTCATCTTGCCTAGCTACTAAAGACAGAAGAAAATATATTTATATATAATTTAGCATTTATATTCATCGGTTAATCAGGTTCGCCATTTTTATTACGTCTAGGCAGCCTACACGCTAATAGGTAAAGATAGGTCCTAATCCCACCCGAGTATGTGTAGATTGGGTTCGTTTTCCCATGCTCTGCTCCGGGTCCAACGAAAAATTTTGGCAGCACCTCCCCGCTGTTCTCCTGATACACGTCTCCGCAATAAACAGAGAGGATGTGCATCCGGAGAACAACAGGGTGGCACTGACGAAATTCCGCATCGGATCCAGACCACAGCATACGGGAAAACAAACCCAATCTACACATACTCGGGCTGTCCATGGATAATGTTGGACAATTTGAAAGGATGGCGGTTATAAATGTGCAAACACATGCATATTTATATATGTCGCTCTTTCAAACGGGAGACACATACTAGTCACGCATGCTAATAAATTAATTTAATTACCTAAATCCAGAAAGTTTCATCCGGAAACCGAGCCAAAGTAAATGAAGGGGCGAGGAGGAGATGAAATTTGTACTGACCCACGAATGCAGGGGCGGAGCTCGTACAACGCACGGGGAGGTCTTCGCACAGCAGACCTCACAGCGACGAGACAACTATCACATGTAAATCCACCCGATCAACACAAATATGCTAATTATGTCATTTTAGAGGAAAACAAGTTAAGAATATAATATTCATGAGCTAACCAAGGTTTTTATGCCACTTTGTAGCTAAATGGGCTAATTATCTCATTGTTGGGGAAAATATGGTAAGGAGAATAAGAAAGAGGAGAAGAAAGAGGAGGAGGATAAGAAGAAGAAGAAATGAAGAAGAAGGAGAAGGAGGAGGAGGAGCAGAAGGAGGAGAAGAAGGAGAAGGTATTTTTCTTCTCTTCTTCTTCTTCTTCGTCTTCTTCTTCTTTCTTTTCATTTTTCCTATTTCTTCTCCTCTCCTCCTCTTGGTGGAGCTAAATTATCTAATTATGTATTTTTGGAGCTATATGGGCTAATTATGTTATTTTAGAGGAAACCAAGCTAAGAATATAATATTCATGAGCTAACCAAGGTTCTTATGCAATTTTGGACTTATTATGGCATTTTGGAGTTAAATGGGCTAATTATGTCTTCTTCTCTTCTTCTTCTCTTCTTCTCCTTCTTGTTTTTTTCTTCTCCTCTTCTTCTTCTTCTTCTTCTTCTTCTCCTCCTCGTCCTCCTCCTCTTCTTCTACTTCTTCCTCTTCTTTCTATTAAGCTAACTAACTAACTAACCTAACTAACTTATCGCTAAATCTATACAACACTAAACATAAAAAAATAACAAAAACATAATCTACCACTATGTAACTAAAAAAGAATCTAGCTACCACTAATTAACAAAACATAATCTACAACTAAACTACCTACTAAATCTACTAATTAACTAACTAAATCTACCAACTAACTAAAGATAATCTACCAACTAACTAAACTACCACTAAATCTACTAATTAACTAACCTACCAACTAAACTATGTATACCACTAAATCTATTAATTAGCAAAAAAAGAAAAAAAATCACCTTGGTTAGTAGTGGGCATCCGGGGCGGTGACGGTCGGGGCGGTGGGTGATATGGCCGGAGCTGGTGGAGGAGGGGGTCGCGGGGAGGAGAGGGCACCAGGGCGAGGGGTGGCGCAATGGTGGATGAGACGGGGTCGTGGGGAGGAGGGCACCAGGGCGGTGGTGGAGCAGGGGCACGGAGAGGAGGGGGCGGTGGTGGAGGAGGGGGTCGTAGGGAGGAGGAGGGGCGGTGGTGGAGGAGGGGGTCGTAGGGAGGAGGAGGGGGCGAGCTCCGGCGGCGGGTCACGGGGAGAAGGGGGCAGTGGGGGCGGTGCCGGGGGGTGGTGGGCACCGGGGCGGCGCGTGGGGGCTGCGACGCGGCGACGGGGGCGGCGGCGCGACGGTGGTGTGGGTCGGGGGAGGAGAGAGAGAGTGGTCGTTTGAGAGAGAGAGGGCCGGGGTAGGGGCGGGACGGGCGTTAGTAGATCCATGAACTTCGTCGTCCGCTGGCGGACGGCAAAGGGTATATACTCTTTGCCATCTGCCTCTGGCATCTTTGCCGTCCGCCAGCAGACGGCAAAGCAGGACGTAGTTTGACCTAATGTTTCCCCTGCCATATGTGCATCTTTACCGTGTGTTGGCCCCTTCTTTGCCGTCTGCGGCAGACGGCAAAGAATTAACTGCTGGCAAATACCTTCTTTGCCATCAGCTAGTTCTTTGCCATCTGCTTTCTGGGAGCTGACGACAAAGACACTATTTGCCATCAGCTAGGAGACGTCAAAGATTTGGCAGACGGCAAAAAACTGATTTCCACCTACTGGATGAGGTGGTCGCCTCGGCCGGAGAGGATGTAGAGGAAGAAGGGGAAGAATCCGCTCGGGGAAGAATGTCAGGGAGGAGGGCCGCGTCATCGAGGTAGTGATAGCAGGGCCGATCTCGTCGAAGTAGCTGCGGGAATGGCCTCCAGGAAGATCCCGTGTGCTCGCCGAGGTGTTGGAGAGGCCGCAGGTGTACGGGCGCGAAGGCGAGGACCTCCTCAGCTTGCGGCCATGGCGGAGGAGCTCGATCCCCTGACCTGTTGTCGACGAGAGAGAGGGAGAAGGAGATGGGAAAGAGGTTGTGGCGCAAGGGGAGGAACCCTAGGCTGCACGGACGCCAAGGGGGGCTTATATGGAGGAGAGGCGATGGACGCGCGCCTCGACGTCCGTGACGGCGTCTGCTGCTGCCTCGCTCTGTGTCTCTGATGAACTGACGGAGGAAGGAGACAAGGGAACGGTGTCTACAGGCATGGGCTGCACGCGAAGGAAGGGGTTTGGGCCACACAGGGGGGAGGAAGCCCACCAGTGGCGCCAGATTGAAAGAAATAAAACCCCTGGGTTTATTATTTAAACCACAGTTTTGTGAATATTTTGCACCACTCAAACAAAGTTCAAAAGAGCAAATACATATCTCCACAATCACCACAAAACATACTAAAACATGGACACTTTTGAAACAGGGGTGGAGCAAAAGAATCTTCACCTTGGTATAAAAGAGAGAGGGAAGGTTTTAAAACCTAGTTGAATCCACATAGTGCTAACTACTTGCAAGCAAACTACTTCGCATCATCTCACATAGAAACACCTAACAACACACATCACATACATGACATCACACCTCATACATATGATCACAAGGCAACAACATAAAGACATGGATGAATGGAATGGATGCATGCATGCAAAGGAAAGACAAGGTGACACATGAAATAACACATGCATAGGCTCTCATTGCAATACAAGGTGGACGCACATAGAGAAGGTTCCAAATATGGCAAGTTACACTCTTGGGGCATTACAAAGGAGCTTGGCTCTGAATATTGTAGGTTGTCATAAACTATGTAATTAAAAGGGATAATATTCTTCCTCGTTGTGTTGGGAACATGACAACCACGGGGCAAGCTCAAGGGCGATGTATCGCATGGCCCTACAAGCATGTAAGCTTAGGTTCATTTTCTAAATTTACGATGACTATCATGGTTGATTGCTTAAAACTCTTTTGCTTCTATGTATTTGGAAGTGGACAAGTAAGTGGCAAATGCAGCAATGTGACCACAAGCAAGCTGATGAGGTAATATAGATATTTATCTTGTCTAAATATTTACATTGGTCACTCAAAGTAAAAAAAAAATTGGTTGCTCAATCTGTATACATGATGTATTGATGGGGATGATTGACATGTGTAGTATCGAGGATAGATAATAAAGCTTTACTCATGAAATTGTTGTTAATAGTTTCATATAAAATTAGTACAAGAGAATTTTTTAGTAGCTCGATATAAGTTTTAGTATGAACCAACACATGTTTTGAGATTACGGTGCTGTGATATTTATCATAAAATGGTAGTTCGCACGAAATTTTGCTCCTCTAATGTATTCGTGTCTAGTTCTGAAAGCCTCAACACCTTACGCCCATGCGATTTTACTTTTTATAATCAGAGAAGAGATATAATACATGCTTCCAATAATTTTGTGCAAGAAAAATTAATAAGCACGTGAATGATAATTTAGATTTTGTGCTCATGTGTCCATTCTCAAGTGGTGTTGTGTTTTGTAAAGTATTGAATAATTAGTTACTTACTAGACTATCGTATATTATTACATTTTCATAGCTTGTATGTTTGTGATCTGCTTGTTGCCACTCCGAGCTGGGATATATCACTTACTGGAAATTGCTCGAGTTCTTGGAATGTAGCATCATGTACATGCCTGAGTTCAGCCAAAGTATTTTACATGGAAGAATATATGATTCATTGTCCTGATTTGCCATATATACCCCTTCTACAATTCAACCCTCGTTCCTAATTCACCATATATATTTTCCCATGGAAGATTTTTGAATGTGCAGGACAACTAATCCTTGTTTGATATAATTATGTAGTATTTCTTGCTATGTCATAATCTTTCATGTGTTCATTTATAATCTAAAACAAGAGCTTCATTTTGAGTTTCGGTCCATTGCCCGTTTCCCAAGTGTACACAGCAAGTTGGAGGTTTCGAAGATCTCTAAGACCTTCAATTTTCTATGTTGGAATGATAATGTAATATGTTTGTTTTTGAACCTCGCGACTAGCTCTTCCCATTTTGTAACAACCACTATATGGCCACTTCCCCTTTTGTGGCACAACTTCATTTTGTTTATGTGGCACATCTAGAAACATATATATGTACTCGTTATATTTCCTTGTTATCTTTATGGGCACACATTAAGGTTTCCCGTGAGGCATCTATGTAACTCTCATTGAATTGTATGCATAAATTGCCTGATATATACCGATTGCCTAAAATATTATGAATATTAAATTAGACATTGTAGATTGTTATTAAATTATAGATATATGCTGCCCAAATTTCTAGTGAAATCCTTGTGATGGCATAGAAATTGCCGGTCAACAAGTTTGTACTAGTAGTTGCACTGTGTGTAATTAAAATTCCTTTCCCTAATGAATCTGTTGGGAGAAACTAGCTGCTCGCAAATATGTAGGTCCTGACAGGAAAACTGCCAGGAGAAATCTATGTGTTGGGAGAAGTAATCGCCGGCAGCCATTCTCGTGGCGGTTCTATGTGCTGGGAGAACGACTATACATTGTCTTAAGAGGTTTCTCTCAGTAGATTGTACACCATTGCATTCGTGTTGTGGTGTAGTGAGTATCTTGTTCTAAGCAATCATTTCGACTCTATTTTCTTTTGAGTGGGACCATAACCCACAGGTTTTCTTGAATCTATTAATCTTCTCTAGAGATCTCAAGTTCTTTTGACTGCGACGTAAGAATAAATTCCATGAGTCATATTCGTTCTCCAAGATCTCTTCAAACTATTTTTGATCGTTGGCTCAACCATTCTTATTCATTATTCTGGAGATCTCAGCAATTCGTGGTGTTGTCACTCGTCCGCATTCTTAGCCTTGAAGACAAAGAAGTGTTTATCTTAAATCTAGGTCCATTCTTTTGAAGATTCGTTATCTCAGCTTGAAGCTATCGTCTCGAATTGCTTTTGATCATGAGAAATACCATCCATATCTATTCAGTGCATTTCAGTGTTTTTTTTCATTTCCCGATCCTCCGAAGGCCATCATTTTAGAAGATTTCTTCATTCTAAATTTTAAGCTTTCATTCTAAAATTCTTCTCAATTGTTTTCCCTTCATTCATATTTAAATTCTAACCGTTGGTTCGTTCAAGTTTCTGCTAGTTGGATCATGATCTCTTAATTCTCGTGTGTCCCTGTTCATTTGTAGTATCCTCACTCGTTTGAAGTTTTAACCGGTGGTTCGCTCAAGAGATCTTCATGTTCATGATATTCTAAAATCATTTCAATAAGGATAGGTCATAAGCTAAATTGGTTGATTGTCATCAATTTAACTTGATGAAGGATAAGTATAACATAATTCTTATTCTCTAGTTCATTAAGGTGATTTCAGTCCTTCTTCTAGAGTTGTTCATGATATCAAATTCCTGATTCTACGTTGTTCATGTTTTCTTTGCTTGAGTTCCAATTTTTTTCAAGTATCTATTTGCAAAATTCCATCTAAATCTTGGAAGGTCATAATATTTTTTTTTCAAATTTCATTTATTTTGATCATTCTCTTGTTTCGCAGGTTGCTCTCTTCAATACATCATCTCATTTTGGTAGATCATGTTCTTCCCTTGCTTGTCCATTTAACCGGAGTGTTGTGAAATATTTTCAAGTTCTTTGTATCTTATCATGTTTTGCTTCCTTTTTCTACCGAAGTGCTACACATATGTTTTTGAATTCTTACTTGTGCCTCGTGCCATTCTCCATCTTTTTAATAGGGTGATCTCTAGAAGCATGGGTTAGTCCGCTATAGAAGATATCGAGTATATCGTTCTTCTTAAGAGGGTGATCAGGCGAAGCATTCTGTAGCTGGATGAGCCTCCCCCAAGCTTGTGGGAGACTATCTTCTTTGAGTTGAGAAAAGTTGTATATTTCCTGCAAGGCAGCTTGCTTCTTATGGCAGGGAAATATTTCTCACAGAAGTAATAGACCATATCCTGGGGACTACTCACACATCCAGGAGCAAGAGAAGTGAACCGGGCTTTAGCGTCATCCTTTAGAGAGAAAGGAAACAACTTAAGGATATAGTAGTAGCGGATCTTCTCCTCACTAGTGAAAAGGGTGGCTCTATCGTGTAGTTTGGTAAGATGGGCTATGACCGTCTCAGACTCATAACCGTGAAAAGGATCAGATTCGACTAGAGAGAATACCTCAGGGTCGACGGAGAATTCATAATCCTCATCGGTGATAAAGATAGGTGAAGTGGCAAACTTCGGGTCGTATTTCATCCTAGCTTTCAGAGATTTTTCCTTCCACTTGAGAAGTAATTTCTCAGGGTCATAGGCATCCTTACACACAAGAAAATCCTCAGCTATCTCTCCCTCCATATAATAACCCTCAGGTATATTAGGCAATTCGTATCTAGGAGAGCTAGATCTAGCAGGAGCAAAAGCAGGTGCTATCTCAATAGTATCGGTAGTTTCAGAAGCATCACGAGCATTGGCAGTAACTCTAGCAATATGAGCATCAAGGAATACCCCTAGTGGCATATCAGGCAAAGTAGTATCTCTAGCAGTATCAAGCATAGCATCATTAGGCAAAATAGCATCTCTAGCATCATCAGGCAAAGTAGTATCAAACATAGCATCACTAGTAGTATCAGGCATAACATCTCTAACAATATCAGGCATAGCATCTCTAGCAGTATCAGGCATAGCATCTCTAGCAATATCAGGCATAGTAGCATCATAAGCATCATCAAGCACAGGGGACATATCAAGATTTCTAGCTGGAGGTGATGTCGCAAACTTACTCATAACTGAAGGTGAATCAAGTGCAGAGCTAGATGGCAGTTCCTTACCTCCCCTCGTAGTTGAGGGCAAGACTTTGGTTTTTGGATATTTCAGATTGTTCATAGTGATCAGCAGATATAAATCCCAAGTGACTCAGAGAATATTGCTATCCTTCCCCGGAAACGGCGCTAGAAAAATGTTGCTGACGTGCAACTATTCCTGACTTGATGCCTCCACGGCAATGGAGCCAGAAAAGAGCTGCTCCGAGTCGCTCAACAATTAGAAATTGTCTTCCAATAGCCCACCAGCGCGTGGGATCGCGGCAATTTTCGAGGGTAGAGTATTGAACAAAATTTGTTGGTTCGCACGACGAGAAGTGAAAGAATATTCTCAAGTATTAGGAGCTGAATGCGTCAGATTCAACCACACCTGAAAGATTAGTGACTGCAAGCAAGGTATAAGCAAAAAAGTAGTATGATAGCAACGGTGCGAGAAACGATTTGTTGACGGTAGACTATTCCTAACTGTTGTATCAATGGCGCCAGTAAGTTGCCTGTAGATGGGAAAAATTCTTTCCCGGCAACGGTGCCAGGAAAAGTATTGTAGCAGGTAGCAGCAGTGTAACGAGTAACAACAGTGGCAAGGAACAACAGTAGTGACAGCAGTAGCAAGTAGCAGCAGTAGCGAGTAATAGTAGTAGCAAGTAGCAGCAGTAGCCAGTAGCAGCAGTAGCAAGTAACAGTAGTAGCAAGAGCAGTGGCAACAGTAGCAGGACAAAGCAAGTAACAGTAGCAGCAACAGTAGTAACAGCAGCAGAGCAAAACACGTAACAGCAGCAGTGGGACAAACTCGTAGGCAATGGATCGGTGATTCGTCGATGAAATTCATCATGCAACAGTTATAACACGGAGAGATATGTGGCTAGCTCCCGTTCGTCGATGTGATGTGTAGTCATACGTGCTTAGGGAAAAGAACTTGCATGACATGTATTGTCCATCCCTCCCGTGGCAGCGGGGTCCAAATGGATACTACGAGATATTAAGGTTCTCCTTTTAATAAAGAACCGAACCAACGCATTACCACTTGGTGAACACATGAACTCCTCAAACTATGGTCATCACCGGGAGTGGTTCCGGTTATGTCACTCTGGGGTTGCCGGATCATAACACATAGTAGGTAACTACAACTTGCAAGATCGGATCTAAAACACACATATATTGGTGACAACATAATAATTTTAGATCTGAAATCATGCCACTCGGGCCCTAGTGACAAGCATTAAACATGGCAAAGTAGTAGCAACATCAATCTCAGAACATAGTGGATACTAGGGATCAATCCCCGTCAAAAATAACTGGATTACATGATAGATCTCATCCTACTCATCACCACCCAGCGAGCCTACGAATAGATTACTCATGAACGATGAAGAGCTTCATGGAATTGGAGAGAGAAGAAGGTTGTTGATGACGATGGCGACGATCTCCTTGATCCGGAGCCCAAAACAGACTCCAGATATGCCCTCTAGATGAAGAACGGGATGTGGCGGCGCCTCTGGATTGAAAACGCGATGAAATCTTCTCTCTTGATTTTTTCCTGGGCGAAAGGGAATAAATAGAGCTGAGTTTGGGGGCGACAGAGCCACATGGGCCCCACAAGCCCTGACGCCGCGGCCTGGGGGGGTGGCCGGGGCCACAGGGCTTCTGGCCCACTCGCTCACCCCCTCCGGTGGATCTTTCGCATGTATTTTTCATATTTTCCATAAATATTCTCCATAAATTTTCAGGATGTTCCGAGAACTTCCATTTCTTCACAAAAACAACACCATGGCAATTCTGCTGAAAACAACGTCAGTCCGGGTTAGTTCCATTCAAATCATGCAAATTAGAGTCATAAACAAGGGCAAAAGAGTTTGGAAAAGTAGATACGATGGAGACGTATCAATGATCACTAAGTGATCCTGAACACCTACCTACGTCAATCATAACCCCACTGTGTTCCCGATCGAAGAGAGATCTTCGAAGGGGACAGTCACGGTTACGCACAGAGTTGGAAATTTTATTTGCTTAGGTTTCAGTTATCTATTACCGGATGTTAACAAAATATTCCAAGTTGCCACATAACCGCGCGAACGGCTTTCCGAAAGATTAAACCCTGCAGGGGTGCTCCAACTAGTCCATCACAAACGTACACGGGCCACAATGTAATCCTCTATCACGAATCTCGTGATCTCATCGGATTCCTCAGAGGAAAACCTCAACTCTGGGAAGAACCAAAGCTTCAGCGGGATTACTATACGCAAGATATATTGCTAAGGTAAGACAAGACTAGCAGGACCTCCCGACATGTCGACGACCCTGATAAGATCCATGTATCTCAGTCTCAGGACACACCTGATGAGCGAAGCGTACAGTGGCCAGAGAAATCTCCCGAGTTCCCCCGGGATGGCCCCGCACCATGCTCTTGTTTGGACCAACACTCGTGAGGAGCACTGGCCCGGGTTGTTGATTAAATTCCTCGGGTAGGCCATTCCCTATGTAGATTATTATTAAGTGATTAGAAAATTAACACCAATGTTGGGTCCTGCCGAACAAGTCTTAACACTACGCGATTTATCGAGGGGGTCCCCATAACAACCCCGAACGTGTTAGGAGCGATCATTATGGAATCAAACACCGGTAGCCGGTAACTATGGCGGCAATAACGGAACAAAGTACCCGGAAAAAGGCTAGGCCTTCTGTTATTTACGAAGTATATAGGTGCATTAATTAAATAACAAAATTAAGATAATGATATCAAGCTCATGTTATCACATGAGGCAAAGCATCTGCATCTAGCAACGCTAACATTAGTAGTTGAGCAAAGCCTACTTAGCCATTCAAGTTTTGCTAGGAAAGGATAAATGTTTGGTTTCATGGCATATCAGGAGGCAATGTATTTCGGTGGTAGGCAGCAAACATAAGATGGAAGAAATGTAAACTAGCATAACAAGTCCAGAGATGGAATCGAGGTCATATCATCTTGCCTGTGATATCCTCAGCTTGGAACGGTTCTTGATCGTCCTGCACGTACTCTCCCGAATCCACGTACTCGTTCTCTGATCCAGGTGCTACCCAACATAAGAATAACATCCAATGAACAACAACACATCAAGATGCAACAAGCACATGATGCATGAGATGAATATGAGCATGCATCACTATTTCTATCACTGGCACAAGCATGAGAAGTAAATACATGTTCCTGGATAGAACTGCATCCTAATCTATCTTGACATGCATGGTAATGACATGATCAGATGCGTCAATCGGAGCTACGGATCAACGGGAATCAATGAAACAAGAAATGAAGCCCTACGTGTCAAATTCATCACCACACACTCGAATGGCTCAACTCTGGTATTTACAGGTAGCCGAGACATAAAACAACCACATCATCAACTAAGCACTCACAATCATCAAAATACCAAAACTACACAATCTTCCATAAACTGCATCATTGCACTTTGTGAGCTACATGCAAAGCACCTACATCCGCCTAAACATGCCAAGTAAGATATGGGGCTGTAGCTATCCAAGATTACTACAAGCACAAGAAAAAATATCACACAAAGGAGTTAAACACAGGAAGTTACACAGCTGCAAACTTGCCCAAAAATATCAGATTCCAGGGACTTGGTGAAAATTCCAGATTCTCACTATCTGTCTTTGCTCTGAAGCATTTTTACAGCAGCCAAAACAATATCTACATGACTCCAAATAGAATGAAATTTTACACGTAGCTAGAAAAACATATAAGCTTCAACTTTCCAGTTGAAAGCTAAGGCTAAATCCCAACACATTGACCCGCACAACCTCATCTACAGGAGAAGAAAATATAAAAGATTCTCAGACTTTGTGAAAATCTCAGATTTTCACTAATCTGGAATTTTAGCGACATGCCTGTTTTGAATGGGCACAACTTGCACACATGGATCCCTAAGCATGAAACAAAAGCAACAAGTGGTAGAGGGGCTCACACTCTAGTACCACAACCAAGAAACAAACCCTTGGGCTCACCACATCACATGGTACCAAGCTCTAAACATGGAACAAATCTGAAATATGTCATTTCCGGGATGTGTTCCAATGGCAAACTAATCTCACCAATGGATTCCTGGGATGATTCTACCCCAAACCATATAAAATACCTATGTACTGGCTTGGAACAAATGGGCACAAACTAGGAAATGAAATCTACATAGAATCTTACCTAGTGAATAGTGCATCATCACATGTGCTATTCACTAGAACAAACCTTCACAATCTCTTCCACATGACCACAATATCAAGGGTGCACTTGAGGGGTATACCTCATGACCATGTGCCTTGGCACATCTCCACTCCATCACAAGCAACAAGAACATCATATAAACACCTACACTAACAAAGAGAGTATGCACACCCTCACATATGGGCATGTGATGGTCACACTCAGACATGCACCACAAAGCACCACTTGCATGAGTGCCATCACACCACACCATCAACACATGCTCTCTTATCCACTAGCACACATATACATGATAAATCTACCATGCACTCCTAGTGCAACCACACACACACCAAGATAAACTACCTATGCATAGATTAACTCAAGGTTTGTGGAGAGGGGGAATCCCATACACACACCTACACACTCACACACACACTCAACACTATGCTTGCAAGCACATGAATCTACAAGCACATGCACCTACACTAACATGTAACTTGGAGCAAAAGAAATAGCACCACAAGTTGAAGATAGAAACAAAAAATAAATACCTCAACTCTACCTAGTGCACACAGCATATACACAGCCCAGGAAATAGCACATGGGAGAAATCACACAGCAAAAAATAAAATGGGGGGAAAGAGGATTCGAATACTGTATCCCCTAGTACAACACAGTGCACTCTACCACTCTGTTAGAGGGGCTCTGCTTGACAGAACAGAGGCATCCAGCAGGATAAGCTGGCCTGCTGCGGCAACCACTGTACCGAAATAAAACCAAAACGGGGGGAGTGCATCCCCTGGGACTCCAACCAACAACCACGCGAGAAAGAACTCAGATACACACCATTGAGCTAAGGAACAGGAGTCTGACAGAGGAGAGAACTGAAACAAGTTAAACTAACACTACTCCTGTCACTGCTCTACACCTGCGCGGCGGCGACACAGAGGCCGATGTGGTGCACTGCTACTGGTGCGGATCCGATGAGGGGGAGTACTCTACTGCTACTCCTCGACTGCTACGCTGGGAAGGGAGTCCCGGCTATGCCCTGCTCTGACCGAGACACACACAGCGCTAGATCGATCTACCTCTGGGACCAGAGAAACTCCGGCAAGCATTTGCCGATCTAGCCGAAGAGAAGGAGGGAAGAAGGAAGGGGCGATGTTCCTCACCTAGGGAAGGTAGAGGAGTAGCCGTACGGTGGAGGAGGCCGGCCTGAGAGGAGGTAGACGCGCTAGAGGAAGCCCCTGCTGCAGGTCAGCGTAGTGGAAGGAGAACTCTGTGGCCGAGGCGATGGCGAGCTCCTAGCCGTCGTTGAGGTCGCTCCTCGACCTCAGCGATGGCGGGAATGGAGTGCCGGGTTCTTCCAAGTGCTCCTGGACATGGCGACGGACGTCAACGGAGGCGGGGGTAGACGGCGGTGAGTTCTACTCTCTCTCTGCTCCTATCTACAAAGGCTTACCGGGAGGGGAGAAAGAGAGATGGGGAAAGGAGAGAGGTGGCGGCGGCGGATGGGAGAGAGGGGAAAACCTAGAAGAGGGGAGAGGCACGGATGACCACGGATATAGGGGGGCCTTGACGTTTGTGCGCACGGCGACATCTCTCTCTCTCTCTCGGCTACTGATGGAAAGGAGTAGTCAGGTGGACGGCGTTAGGTAGGAGAAGGGAGGGACGCGTGCGTGGGCTCCTAGGCGCGAGAGGAAAATAAGTGGGCCACCTGGGAGGGAGGTAGCCCACCAGGTGGCGCAATATAAGAGGAATTAAATACCTGGAGCCTTTCTATTTACAGGAAAACCATAGAAGAAAAAATAAAGCACAGATCAAACTACTGAGAATAAAACAAGGCAAAAAAATACTCCTGGCCATGGAATAATATGACCTATTTAAATAAAATGGAGAAGGAATATGAGAGGCAAATAAATATTTACAAAACAGCATTAAAGGGACTGTTTTGTATTTGTTTGTTCCTTTTAAACACCTATCCAAATCAGCAACTTCACACCTCCAACTCCCACAAAAAACAACCTAAAACAAGGGCATTTCTAAAACAGGAAAGGAAGAAGAGTATCTTGAGCTTGGAATAAAAGAGAGAGGAAAGGGTTTTAAAACCTAAACAACCCAAGGTTGCTCCTACTAGCACAAAGCATAATCCACACAAGCTTCATATCTCACATCACCACACACTATCACAAGCATCACATGAAATCATATGACCACAAGGCAACAACACTCAACACAAGGAATGATATGATATGGCATGCATGCATGCAAAAGAAGGTGACATAAAATGAAATCATACCATGCATAGAGCTCTCATGTCATTGACAAGGTGGACCCACGTAAGAAGGTTTCCAAATAGGGAAGGTTACACACTTGGCGCATTACAATATAATTGCATCTCGGGTGTCACAGTGGTAAACGGAGGTGTAATCAAGCAGAGTACCCATATTTGCGAACCCCGCCTTGTCCTATTTGGCAGTGAAATTTGTGCCATTGTGTGTAATTATAGTTTTGGGGACACCATAACAATGCACTATGCTAGATATAAATTCTTGGACCTCCACTACCTCGGTTTATGTGACAAACTTTGGTCCTATGCACTCCGTGAATTTATATACCATGATGAGTAAGTAGTTCTTTTTGTGTGAGCCCCAATTAAGAGGGGTGACGATATCAAGGCCCGAGATAGAAAAATACCAGCTGATTGGGATAGTCTGAAGAGCCGTGGGGGCATGTGACTTTGGTTGGCATAAAACTGGAAGCCGAGGCACCGTTGAACCACATTTTTCACGTCCTCTTTGGCGGTAAGCCAATAAAATCCAGCTTGGAAATCTTTACTGACTCGAGCCCGAGCTACAGCGTGATGGACGCTCATGCCGGAGTGAATTTCTACAAGGATTTGACCTTCGTCCTCTTTGTCTATACACCTATGTAGGATACATGTCATGCTTCTTTTATATAGCTTACCTTCATGGATACGATAGGCCTCTGATTGGGGAATTATTCTTCGTGCTTCGATTTGTTCATGGGGTAGCTTGTTGTGAAGCAAGTAATCGAGGATGGGCCTAGTAGATGGCATGATAACTGCCATGACTTCATGAGTCAAGGGAGTTTTTAAACAACTAAGCCTGCCATTATTCCCTTGTATTTTTTGGATGCCAGATATTTGAACTTTTCGGGGTCCAGAGGGGCCGGAATGATGTTCCCATCTTGCTAGACCATGGAAGACTTAAAAAGCGGTTCCAAAAATGTGTTATCTCAAATCGGGTCACGATTTATGCTCATCCTTACGTGAGTATCAATTGGCTAATTGCTATCTCGTGGGATATGGTAGAATTCCAGCCCGTTGAAGCAGGCTGCTAAAGACAAGACTACATTTCTATATGCTGCCATTTTTGGGCCCTTTGCCTGAAATTCACCATTTACTTGTGACATAGTGAGGTTGGAGTCACCTCAGACTTTGAGATGCTTGTCTCCCATAGACAAGCCTATCCATAGTCAATGTAGTAGAGCCTCGTATTCAGCAGCATTATTTGAGTTGGTATACATGTTTTGTAATACATACCATATATTTTCTCCAGTAGTTGAGGTGACAACTACCACAGCTCCTAACCCAGCCAGTATTTTAGAGCCATCAAAGTACATTGTTCAATGTGAGTATGTATTGTACTCCCTAGGTTGTTCGACCTCGGTCCACCCGACCACGAAATCGGCCAACACGTGAGACTTATCAGCTCTGCATGGCCAAAACATGATTTTGAGTGGGAGGAGTTTGATTTCCCATTTGGCGATGCGCCTAGTTGGGTATCTGTTGTTGATAATGTACCATAGAGTAAATTTTGATGCCATAGTGATAGAACACTCCTGAAAGTAGTGTCGTAGTTTCCGAGATGCCATAAAGACTGCGTAGGCGATCTTCTGGTAGTGAGGATATCTTGTTTCGCCCGGGGTGAGTACCTGATGACCCAAAAGTATGGGGGACAAACTTTAGTCCTTTCAATAAGTAAGAGTGTTGAACCTAACAAGGAGCATGAGAAAATGATAAGCAGTTTTCAGCAAGGTATTCTCTGCAAGTGCTATGAGTAACAGTGATATATAGTTTTGTAGCAAGATGATTCATAACTAGTGATAAGTAACAATTGTAAAAAGTATGCAACAAGATAGCCCAATCCTTTTTGTAGCATAGGAGAGGCCGAAAAGCACTCTTATATGAAGAAAATGCTCCCAAGGACACATGGGAATTTCTGTCTAGTCATGTTCATCATGTTGAATTGATTCACGTTTGTTACTTTGATAATTTGATATGTGGTTGGACTGGTGCAAAGGCACTGTTCTTACTTGAACAAGAAACCCACTTATTATTAACCCCTCTCACAAGCACCCGCGACTATGAAAGAAGAGTGAAGATAAATTTAACCATAACATGAAACGTGTGGATCCAAGTCAGCCCCTCATGAAGCAACACATAAACTGAGGTTTAAGCTTCTGTCAGTCTCACAAGCCATCATCTAATTGTTACTCCGTAATGTACTGCCTTAGGCCCATAAAATGGTGAAGTGTTGTGTAGTCGATGTTCACACAACACCAATAAGAGAAGTAACAACATATACATCATCAAAATATTGAACGAATACCAACTTCACATGATTACTTATAACAAGACTTTTCCCATGCCCCTAGGAACAATAGTAACTACTCACACCTCATCAACATGTTCAGGACTATAGGTATAATAATAGTAATTAAGGATCTGAACATAAATGGTCCACCAAGTAAACCAACAAGCATCAGCTACGAGATGTAATCAACGCTGTTAATAACCCAAAGGTACTAATCTAAGTTTTTGAGATAAAGATTGTATACAAGAGATGAACATAAGCTTGAGATGATAAGGTGCTGGTAAATATGCTGATGAAGATTAGCCCTCCCATGAAGTAGGAAGAGTTGGTGATGACAATGGCTTCGATTTCCACCTCGCGGAGGGGAGTTTCCCTAATAGAATATCTTTCTTGGAGAGCAAAAGGGCCTCTACCCAGGTTTTTCCCTTTAGACGGTGGAACTTCTTCCCGAAAGTATCATTATAATTTTTCTAGGTCAAAAGACACCATATACTAGAAGAGGGGGGTTGAGAGACCTGCCGAGCCCCCACAAGGTAACACGGCGCACCTAGTGGGGGTGGGTGGGTGCGCCCTATTGGCTTGTGGCTAGAAGATGCCCCCTATGGTATATTTGTGGCCCAATAATTCTTAAATATTCCATAAAAATTCTCCGTGAAGTTTTAGGTCATCTGGAGTCCACTGATTTTTCAGCCTTTTTCTTGATTTTTACGTCCAGAAATCGAGTTACCTATAATTTCCCTCTTTGTGATGTACCTTGCATTTTAAGAGAGAAAATGCATAAGAAATGTATCATAATGAGGAATAATGGACAGGAATATCATAAATATCAATAAGAAATGATGACACAAAATGGACGCATCAAGTCCCCCAAGCTTATACCTCGCTTGTCCTCAAGAGAAAGTCGAACTCGATAATAATGACCACATAATTTGAGAGGGAGGCATCGACAAAAACAAAATATGGACATGAGAGCATCATGAATATTAACATAGCAACTTGTTTTTCATCATATAGCTTCTCATAAATAAGTAACAATCTATTCACAATTGTTCAAGTATGAAGCATAAACTTTATTGGCAAAAAACAAACTATGTTCTTAGCCATCGAGACAATCATAATTCATCATATTTCAGAGGACAGTCTATGTAAGAGCTTTTATATTAGCAAGTTCACATACTCAACTATCTTTAGTCTTCTATGATTGCTGCCACTCATTGCATATTTTTGGAGCTAATGTTTTCAAGTGACACATAGGAATATTGGGGATTCATTGTTTTGCCACCCAACTTATTTACCTCAAGGATAATGTCAACAATAAAGGTTCATGATCTCCTACATTCAACTGGATATATATATCTGGATCTATTCCTAACATATGATACTAGCGAACTAGAGAATTAAGAGGTTGGAGTCAAGATAAACTTTGTTGACTCTTGCACAGAAGTAAACTCATGAATATACGAGATAGGCCCTTTGTAGAGGCAAGCAGAGGTTCTCACACACTTTTATGTTGGACGTGCAAACTCTTAATGCAAAGGAACGTCACTTTATATTGCCCGTTGTGATAGGAAACTTTATTATGCACTCTGTTGCTTTTATTTCTTTGCCAGCACAAGATCTTCCAAAGCTTATTTTTAATTTCAATAAAAGATCATATATCTTTAGGAGCAATTTTTATTGCTTGGTGCAATGATGACAACTTACTTGAAGGATCTTACTCAATCCATAGGTAGATATGGTGGAATCTCATGGCAAGAAACTAAGTTTCATGGTTATCGATGCACAAGTAGTATCTCTACTTAGTGCGGAAAATTTTGCTAGCAATGGATCTAAAGCAAGCACCACATGTTAGAGGATCCATGACAAAATAACTTCTAGGTAAATGTAAACTATCATGATCATGATGTTGTCTTCCATGTCAAACATCAACACTTGCTCAATATATAATATTTACTGAGAGATATACTCATAAAATATGTCCAAGATAGTGTATTTATATGTGAGTCTCCTCTCGCCTATCATAATCTTGAATAGATTGTACCAAAGACTAATGTTATGTCTGTTTATTTATTCCTAACAACTTTTATCTCTCATAATTATTCTATGTGAAGTAATTACTCACGGGATTAGCATATGATCTTTTTATTTCTTTTATTTCATTTCTATGATAATAGATGCATCAAATTAAAGTACACAAACTCAACTAATCTTTATTATATAACTCTCATGCACGGTTACAAGGATAGATAGATCTCAAAGCAAAAAATCTAAGAAAAGCAAATCATAAATTGTATTTCTCTCAATGAGGACATAACTAAGGATTGAACTAAGATAGATGGTAATGACAAAAGTGTTCGTGATACGATACCGGGGAACCTCCAACAAGCTTGGAACAAGCTAAGGTGGTGCCCATACCCATATACTCAAGCGTCCTTCTTGGGTGATGCTAGTGATGATGTAATCCTTTTTCTGATAATACTCCTTAGGACCTGGATATCCTCTTTGAGCTTGCCAATTTCTTGCCTAAGATCTAGATTCTCCTTACAAACTTTGTTGGTGAAGATCATTACTCCATCCATCAAAGGATGGGTTTTACTGGAGGAGTCCGTGGTAGTGTTTTCCTACGTACGACGATAAGGGATAAAACATATATTGGAGGGTGTAACCTTGTTTGGCAAGCTTGACTTTTTGAATTCACGTGCATGTCGCTCAATTGAGGCAGAGGTACTCCTTCTTCTTCGTCACTCGATGGTTAAATACTCTTTAAGTCAACCTCAATATCTTCCTCCGTTGACCACCCATAAGGATCCACATCCCCATAGACTTGGGAATTGTCAATGAGATATGAAACATAGCATTCTCCCTCTGAATCTTGTGACGACATTGAAAGCATAGTTGCTCCCTAAGGTAGTTTTGGTAATTAATCACAACATATGCGTCATTGGACTACTGAATTTATTCAAGTACATTTCTAACAAGTTCAAATATGCTTTGCCATATAGGAATATGGGGAGATTCCCCTTTGATGCAAGGAATGAATAGGATTGGCTAAAGCTTGAAGCAAGAAGACTCTTCATTTTACACTTCGTGAGAAATCAGTTTGAGTCCATAGGAAAACCAATACTATTAAAAGGATATGAGGTATGATGACGAATTGGATGCTCAAGTGCATCGAGATAGCGACCAAAAATACTCAGCCACTTTCCCACATAATATATATGTCCCAAAACACATATGCAAAATTAGTGCCACAAACATTTCCTACTCCGCCATACCAATTTTAGACTTAGATAAATACTATGCCAAACCCACCATCTCGGTACAACCAACATTCCTATTGGTGCCACCGAGATTGGGTGACCAACATTCTGTTGAGATAACTTCAACTTTCAGAATTTTCGAGTTTAAAGTCAGTCTCACCGAAGTTGGGCACTAGTCTAGGTCATCCCATCAATACCACCGATATTCCTATATCGGCTCACCGAGAATTCAAAAGTTGCCAAATTTACACTTGCCAAATCAATTTTTATGAGAGAGAGGCACCTACTCATGTGTTCAGATCAAGAGATTCCATTACTACCATCTTAAAATTGATATCTAGCCTCCCCAAGTTGATTTCCACAAGATCAATCTCTCCTACCACTACCAAGATTGAGAGAGAGATTGAGTGTTGAGGATAATATATTTAGAAGCGCAAGAGCAAGGAGTTCATCGTTCTACCACATCTATTACCTTTTGGAGGGTGGTGCCTCCTAGATTGGTTAGGTGTCGCTTGGGAGCCTCCTACTTCGTATTGTGGAGTTGAACCAAGATGTTTATAAGGGCAAGGAGATTGCCTACTTCGTGAATATCTACCGTGAGTGAGGCTAGTCCTGTGTGGATGGAAGCCGTGGTGTAATAAACAAGCCTGCTTCTTCGTGGACACCTTGTGGGTGGAGCCCTTCGTGGACTCTCACGGCCGTTACCCTCCGTGGGTTGAAGTATCCACTAACATGGATGTACGATAGTGACACCTATGAGAACCATGCCAAAAATCGCCCTGTCAACCTTTGCGTTTGATCTCCTTACCTTACCCTCTACTTTACACTTGCATGTTTTACTTTCCACTGCTATACTCTTAGATATGCATGTGTACGGTGTACTTGACTAGTCATAGTTGATAAAACTAGCCCACACTAAAAATCGGGAAAATGCTAAGTTTTATCTTGTCAAGTAGTCCAATCAACCCCCTCTAGACAAACTTTTGATCCTACAAGTGCTATCAGAGTATTGGTCTCCATTGCATTGGTTTTACAACCTAGGAGAGTATGGCAACTAGTGAGGGAAATTACCACCTTAGAGGTCCATATTTTGATGGTCTAAATTTTGCTACTCGGGAGCATAAGATAAAATACATATTCTTGGTCATAATCCTACCGTTTGGGACGTTGTTCGTGTTGGTGTCCAAGCTGATTTCTTCAGAGAAGGAAGATAACCGGATCATGATGCCACAACAGGGGAACTGAAGATGTCGCAATTCAATGCTCAAGCCTATGATATCCTGTTCACCTGCTTGTCTCTCAAAGAATTCAAAAAAATTAGTTGGCTTTAGAATGCAAAGGGAATTTGGGATACTTTGATCAATATGCACGAAGGTACCGGTTCTGTGAGAGAATCTAAGTTGGATGTGCTTCAAATTCAGCTTGACAAGTTCAAGATGAATGACAGTGAATGAGTTGCTGAGATGTATTCTAGGGTAGCTCTCATCACAAATGAGATTGCCGGCTTAGGAAGCGAAGAGATGACTGACAAATTCATCATTAGGAAGATACTTAGAGCTTTGGATGGAAGATACGACACCGTGTGCACATTAATCCAAATGATGCCCAACTACAAAGACTTGAAGCCTACCAAAGTCATTGGAAGGATTGTTCCTCATGAAATGTCTCTCAAAGACAAAGATGAGTTGCGCAACAAGTCAAACGGTGCTTACAAAGCTTCGGTCGATGCTCCCACTACTTCAAGTGACAACGTTGTTACTAATGAAGACATCGGCTTCATGGTCAGAAAGTTCAACGAGTTCTAGAATAGTAGAGGAAAAGAGAGAAGCTCAAGCTCAAGATATGATGAGAAGTGTTCGTCTAGTCATGATCGAAGCTGCTACAACTGTGAAAATCTTGGACACTTTTCCAGTGAGTGCTCGGCTCCCCACAAATGAAGAGAAGAGTCACCTAGAAGACAAATCACAAGAGAAGAGTCCCCTCACAAAGAAATAAGGAGTAGAGAAGATCATTACGAAAGAAGACATTCCAAGGAGGCAGAGAGTTGGAGAACGAGGACAAGTACACCAAGAGTAGTTCAAGAAGAAGACATCAAGCTCATGTTGGTGAATGGGTTTCCGGCTCCGAGTGTGACAACCACTGCGATAGAAGTTATCAGTCCAACTCTGACTACAGTCAAGATGAAGATGTTGTCGGCATTGCACTTGTTTCCTCCAACTCCTACGACTTATTTGATTCAGAAAATGAAGGGATTGGAAATTTCTTCACGACAAAAGGCCCCAAGGTACGACACCACGAGTATTTTGACTTTGATAGTGATGAGGATGACTTGTTAGGGGAAGATGACTTGCCCTTTGATAAGACCAGTGATAACATTGAAATGAAGTTATTAGTTATCATGCTAGTCAAGAGAAATCGAATCATGATGATAAGAAAGAGAATCAACGGATAACTAAAGAATTAAACTCTCCTAAGTTAGCTCATGAAACTACTCTAGATCATAGAGAGATTGCAAGAACTCATGAAAATTTATGCTTTGAGAAGCTAAATTTAGAGCAAGAGCATGAGTTCCTAAAATAAATCAATGATGATCTTCGAAAGAAGAGTTCCTCTTATCTATCCAAATGATTACTCTTGTCTACTTTTGTTCCACAAGTTAAAACCCAAGAACACTAGTAACAAAGTAGGTAACTTTCTTCTTCTAGTAACAACAATGCTAAAGCTAAATCAAATGATGTTGTTGCTAGTAGCTATCTTGATTCCACTAATGATTCTCCTAGCCAAGTTGCACTTGAGCAAGAAAACAATTTATCGAAAGAAATTATAGAGAAAGGTGTCTTCAAGAGTCTTGACGGAAGCAAGCAATTTGAGAAAATTGTGCACAAGCAAGGAGTACATCAGAAGAAGCAAGGTGTTGGCTACTTCAACGTGAACAGAGATGTTTCGGAATAAGGTCCATATCCCATTCCGAAGTTCATTCCTCAAGAGGAGAATTATGATCCTACTCCTCCCAAGGGAACAAGCTCACAAGATGGCCTTCTACCACAATACCACAAGGGCAAGGGAAAGCTTCAAGAGGACATTGACTCATTTGAAGAAGAACCGCAAGCCAAGGTTGAGTGGGTTCCCAAGGACTCTTCTAGCACTACCTCACCTAGTGCTACCAAAACTCCAAGGATCCCCATCAAGGTGACGTGTGTCCCTAAGAGGAAGAACAAGAAAGTTCTTTAGGGGTGACTCCGCCAATGGAATTCACTCTTATCCTTTTGGCAAGAACTATATGGAATCAAACTCAACAATATGAATTAGTTAAAGGGATCACACATTGCCTCTAAGGTGAGCAAGGAACAAGGTAATTAATGCATTTTTGGACATCATCTCCCATGTATTGCACTCTATGTCCACAAATATCCTTTCATTTGTTCCTTTTTACTTTGGGACTAACCGATGTAGGTGAGAAGAGTAAGAAACAACAAGGATTGCTCCCAACTCAAGATGAACTTCATCAACAATGAGCATCCACCACTACTTCACCTACTTAAAGTCTTCTACGATAAAACCCAAGGTTAGTAGATCCCTTTTTTTGGGGGGGGATGTAACATCTAGGGGGAGATTTACTCTAATACTTGAGTACAAGCATCTCCTAAATGATGTGAACACATCAATGCATTATGTAAAAGTGGTAACCCCACTTGTGCTTAATAGATGAGTATGACCTATGATCAACTATTCTTACTTGGCTCCTAAGTCAATATACTCATATATAGATGACTTCGTCATTGCCAAAGTGCATGATAGATGCTAGAATGCTTGTGCATCTTCACCATGTTTATTTGACATCTTATTGTGTGAGAATGTTGGTATGCATGATTTTCTCATTCGAGGATATCCAATTGTTGTCTTTGGCTTTCATTTTATTTTGGCCAATTGAATATACAAGAATGCCTAAGTACCCACCTCTAGCTATCTATGCTTTCTCGTCTCAAATTATATTCATGCTACATCACAAAATTTGAGCAAGCACTTTAGGGACACTCTGTGTGAGGAGCACTCGAAGTTCCTTCTCGACAAGGGTTGAATTCCAAAATCTCCCAATGTGTATCTCAGTGTGACCAACTTGAAAATCTCGGTCCCACCGAAGCCTAGGGTTGATCAGTTTTATTCATCTCGGTACCATCGAGTTTGGATTTTCAGCCTCACTCAGTGTAAGTGGAAAGTTATGGAACTCGGTTGCTGCAAAAATCACAACTCGGTGTCACAGACAGTGAGGGGATATATATATCCACGAACCCGACTCTTGAAAACCTTCTTTCAAACATCGCCTCACCACACCTCTTTATTCCGTGCCCTAGTCTCCGAACATCAAACTTGAACCTCCTATGTGCCCTCTCCATTGGAGTGCTTTCTGCCGACGTAATCTTCACTGCCGTCACCGCCGTAGCGGATCCAAACCAAGTTAGGGTATGGATTCAATCACTTTATGCGCTCCCTGTCCGGTTCTTGCACAAATTAAGTTCTGCCTATTTAAATCCACGATTGAAAATATTCTATCAAGAAGAAAAATCCTTTAGAATAGCAATCAATGAAAATTTTAGATTGAACAGTCCGCTAGATTGAATCTTGGTGTCACCGAGTTGAAAAAGTCGGTAGTACCGATTTCTATTTTAGGGGTGCTGAGAATGGTCTTGGTGGAACAGAGTCCTTCTTTTTGGTGAAACCGAAAAGTGGTGCCAAGTTTCTGTTAAGGAGATCATGTGTCTTGGCGGCTTCGAAATTTTTAATTCGATGGAACCAAAATCCAATTTTGATGAAAGTTAAAACTAATTTTTTTCACAGTTAAAATTTGACAAAACTTCTGCAATTTTGTGATGCTTATCTTTTAAAGCTCTTCCATATCTTTTCACAGGATCGGCCATTTTGCCAGTTTGCTTGTCTATTTGGTTTGCAAGATGTCTCGTTTCGATGACAGTCAGAACAACTTCAGTGAACCTCATGCTGAGTATGATTCATGCACTAGTCCTGAGAGGACCCCTTCTGATCCAGGTACTCCCAGCTCCCATGGCTTGCCCAAGGCAGCTACGAGGTCCACGAATATGTTGAGTTCTAACGAAGAAGATTCTGATTTTCTTCCTGAAGTTCCTGCTCCCCGGAAGTAGAAAGAGAAGGTTGTGGTCGGGAAGGTTGTGAGTAAGGAGTACACCAAACCTTCTGAGGTAAAGCTTACAAAGAAGTCAGGTGTGAAGAGAGCCAGGAAGAGAGTTATTCATGTTGTTGGAAGACAAACCTCCATGTATGAAGATCCAACACAAACTCCCGATGCTGATGATGAGGAGGAAGAGATTCCAGATGAGGACCCTCCTCCAAAGAATAAAAAGCTCATGGCTGATGCCATACCCAAGAAATCTACTCCGGATCCTTCTACTCGTAAAAATCATGTAGCTCCCAAGAGGACTACAAAGGACATACCTGCAGCTGCTAAAGAGAAAGGCACTACTCCTAGAGCCTTTTTTGTAGAGGAAGAAGATGAGGATGCACATATTATTAGGAAGCTAAGACCTCATTTGTCACTCACAATGAGGCTCATCTAATTGCTGAAGAAATGAAGAAGAGAAGAGATGCAGGGTTGAGGAAGTGGAGAGCTATTGATCCATATGCTATGAAGAGAAGAACTGATGTTGATCCCCTCTTTCAAACAAGGGAACAACAAGACTTCTATGAGATAGTTCTGTTTGATAAGAGTCCAGCAGTCAGTGACATGAGATATGTTGACTCGGAATACATCAAAGCCAATGAAGATTTCTTTCACCATGTGAGAGAAAACTTCAATCTTGTTGACATTGAAGGGTTTGTTGGCAGAGAGATGACTGCATGGAATCATTAAATGATTATGCAATTATACACAACAGTTCATTTCTATGCAAATGGCACAATTTTCTGGAGGACTAATGGGCATAGATATGAAGCCAAAATTTAATAATGGGCTACTATCATTGGTGCTCCAAAATTACGTGCAACGGACTTGGATTTGTATTCAGAACCTAAGAAGAATCATAACTCCATGGGCAATATGTACAAGCTAGTTCCCATTGACTATATACCGTCTCACAAGCTTGGCTTTGTCTATTTATTGCAAGCCGGGATAACCACTACCAACACTATATTGAGGCATACCCTAATGCCCAAATCAGGTGATGACAAAATGATTACAGGCTATTCCATCAATATGTTGCATCATCTAGACACCCACACTCGCTTCAAAGTCATGGATTGATTGCTGAGACTACCAAGAGAACTTCTGCACACTAGAAGAGATCATGCGGATATGCACCATACATTCAGATGCTCATCAATGCCAAGATTGGCAATCATGCATATCAGCTTGATCGTCCTCATTTTCCACTTCAACCAGACTTTGAGGATAATATAGTTGTGATGGATGACACTCATCCCAGCTCAGCTACAACTAGAGAGGCTGCAGAGGATACTATTAGGAATAATGTAGCTCCACCACCCCAGCTCAAAACCAGAGATGAGTAGATGTCCTTCTTGGTCAGCACCAACCGAGGGATGGAGAAGGATATTTCAGAGATCTTGCTAAACCAGATGATTGTAGAGAGGATCGTGGAGACAAAATTCCATGACCTGGATGTGAAGGTAACGGAGTTGACCACCACTTTTGAGTAGCTTCAGCATGAAGTTGACTCAGTGAAGATTCCACGCTCAGATGATGAAGATGATGATGGTGATTCACCTCTTCGTACTACCACACGGTTCATGACCCACACCAGGTCAGCAGCTATGCTAGTAACAGAAGAATGACCGTCTTCATCAAATCAAGCTTCAGCTCCTGCACCAGCACCTTGAGTGTCTACACCTCCAGCTCGTGCTCCAGCAGCATCTGCCGTAGCCTTTGTTGATGCTCTCTTTTCTACGCCAACTTCGGCTACCGGAGGACAACATACCCAGAGAGATGCTTAGATTAGACCTTTGAACTTTTTGGTACTTGTTGCCAAAGGGGAGAAGTGTATAGATAAATAGGGCTTCGAGAGAGGGAGATCTTTTGACTTTATTTGCTCTTGTTTGGTTTTAAACTTTATTTGGACTTTTGGATGGCTTTATCCGCTTAGACGTGTGTTTGATCATACGGTTTGATTGTTTGATGCTATCATGTTATTACTACTGAGCTATCTACATCATGATCATTCACTTGTTTGTTGGTGCTATGTGCATTTCTATTCATTCATACCATTTATGCGCACCACCAAGTTGTATGTGACATGGAAGAGTAACTCATAATACTAATTGATTGTGCATTTGCCTTCAATTGCAAATTTCAAATAACGCAAAAATTTAGGGGGAGCTCTTGATTTTCACATACCTCCCAAAGCACCGATCTGAACCATTGATTATATCTTTTGTCGAAGCGTTGATCTATATGTTGTGATCAATCATTGTTGGGGATATTATCCCGTTGTAAGACCCACCCTATGGGCCGGGTTGGGATAATGGAGTCTCTATCCCTATGGATAAGATGGGCCGTTATTAAAGAAGTAGAAGGAACCAGATGAGTCGGTTGGCCCAATACTCAACAAAGGCGACTTGTAGTCCATGTAAGGAAAGAGACACCAGGAGTTTCCTTGCGTGGCAGACAAGGCGAGTTAGAGATAAACCGGCTTACAAATTGTAATGAGATTAGGACTCTTGTAAGACCTAGAGTCTTGACATGTATATAAAGGCGAGTCTCTAGGGCATAGAGGGTTAAGTTAACATCAATCGAGAGCTAGGTCAGACGAATCCGCAACCTTGTTATTGATTCCCACATCAATATACACAAAGCACGACGTACGTGGGTAAAATCGCCTCCCGTTTCCCGATCAACCCCTACGAGTCGCCACATAGCTGCGATGGCCTCATCACTAAGTCCTTTCAGGAGGACATCTGCCATGACAAAACTATGACAGTTGGCGCCTAGTGTGGGGCCTGCACACGGTGGAGTTGACTTCTCGAAGGGAGCCCTTCCACGGTTTGGGAGCTATGTGGTCGCCTTAAGACAATGAGCCACCGCGGCAAGTACTACATCAACAACTCAAGCTGGGGCCCTGAGGCCGGATCGATCGAATTCGGGTACCGGGTCCCCTTCGGCAAGATCCACGTCTTCATTGGTAAGGTTGGAACACCGATTCCCGAGCCGGACATCTCCACCGACATCGTCGAGCCGGCTCGGCTCGCCGAACCCGCCGCGCTTCAGATCAGACGACGTCGTGCCTTCATCAGCTTCACGCAAGGAGTCGCCCTCCAAGAAGAGACAGAAGCTGGCGGAGACACTCCTGTCAATTCTGATGGTGAGTCATCGATTGGAGACACCGATTCAATCTTCCCTCTCCACGAGGGGAGGCTGGGCGGATTCCTTGAGGCGGCGATTTCTGAAGTTCCACAGGGACACCACCTTCAGATCGCCATCTATATGGCATGGGCGACGGCGGCTCATGATCAGCGAAACACCACAAACGCCAACGGAGCCAGCGGATCAGGCAAAACCCAAGCTCAGGCTATGTCAGATATGATGGTAGTGATGGCAAAACTCATGGAGGTGGTTGTGACGGCTGACAATCAGGCGGACGTTAACACCAAATTGGCGAAACTCCGTGAAAAGATGGCCCAGATTCAGCACCAGATCGATGCGGAGAAGACCCGGATGGCAGATCAACGAGCCATGATGGACGACGACGAGGAAAGTTTAAAGCTGGAGGCATGGCGACTTGAGCGCCGGCGAGTTGCGTCGGAAGCCATGTACGAGCGGAGGCGCCAGGGTCACATCCCGCCCAACCTTAATCCAACCCGCTTGTTGAACAGCCCGCAATCGCGCGGGGCAGATCATGACCCGCCAGGACAAGGTAACCCACATGGGGAGATCGTCCAACAGCCAATGCAATCTGCGTTGAACCCGCAGGCGAGTCAACACTTCCAAACACCTCAGGGTCACTTCTCCAATCCGGTGGATAATGTGCTAGCTGCGACCCACCATCTGGAGTCTCTCCCCATCCGTGGGAGTAGTGCCCCGGAGGTGGAAGCACGAAACACCATAGAGATGTTAAAGACTGCGGTCATCCAGCAGGCCCAATTCTCGTACAGTCGCGATCCTCTGCATTCCATGCTGCAGGCAAGCCGTACGAAGAGCCTCCCACATGACTCTCCGACTATTTCTAGTGACGCCCGTCGAAATCAGCCTCAGGCCAATCAACCATAGCCCCCAACATCCAATGCTCACGCGCTTTTCAACACTGCACGAGTCGCCCGACGGGCCGAGGCGGAAGTGAGGGCAGTCTTGGCGGGTCAAGGAATCCCGGGTCATGCTCAACTAGCCTCGGGACATGGTGGCCAAGGTAGGAACATCTGAAAGTGTGTTATATCGACTAGAGGGGGCTAAATGGGAGATTTTTGGAATTTCATCAGTGAGGAAATTCCTTTTGAGGAAATTCCTCACTTTGACTAACTTACAGGAGAAACAGCAAAGGATCAGGAGTGCAAAGTATCACTACAGCAGTTCTTGAGGATGAAGAATATGAAAATAGTTTGCACAGTATGCATGCACGCAGAAAATAGATGAGGCTTAACACGTTTGAAGAATTTGGGGTGAGGAATTTCAGAGGAAGTCTTCAGCAAATTCTTCAAACAGTCACAGTGAATATCATCAACACATAATCTGAGGAATATAAAGAATTGACGAAATAGAACCCATTTCACAGTGAAGACAGTGGTTGATGACCCAGTTCCAACTGCTATGACAGTTGTACATCTGGTTTGGAGCGGCTTGGTATTGAAACCAAAGGACACATAGTACCGGGACACACAGTCCCTACCGTATTCTCCTTGGGCTAAGAACACACAGTCCTTGCCCAACACTCGTGGTAAGTCTTTCGGGCAGACTTCCAAACCCTCACAAACTTGGTCACCTGGCGATCCACAATTGACTGCTGAATTGCTCTAGACCATGACACCTAACCGTTTGGAGGATGCACACACCTCAAAGGCAAAAGGCTTCAGTCCCACACAGGAACAACTTCTTCAGTGATACTCAATCACTTGGTTTTTGGTTTGGGGTTTGGTGTTTGGGGTATTTCCTCACTGATGAATTACTCTCGAAGACTCTGAGGAATTTGGGGGACCGTTGGTGTGGATAAGACCAATGATGCACAGACCTCTCGAAGACATTAATGCCCTTAAATAATATGACCGTTGGTGTGGATAACACCAATGATGTGGCATGGCTATCGATAACTGTCGGGACCCTCAACTGTGAGAGTCCTCATGTCTCTCATATTCCTCACTTAAGGCTTTTTGTAGGATTAGGATTGGGTTGAGCATCATGAGGAAATTCATTCCAATGTGTTACCTCGACCCCCTTTAACAGTACGGTGTTCCGATTACGCAAGTGCGAAGAAAACAAAGCAGAAATGATAAATCTTCATGCTTCATAGTCTTCAGATTGATTTTCTTCAGGACGCACCGAATTCCTCAATTTCAATATCTTCATGAGGATTATAAATTTCATCGCAAATTCTTCGTGATTCAATTCTTCAGCTTCAGACCAATTTCTTCAACCGAAGATATACATTTTTAGGGGTCGATATTCATCGAATATTTCAAACTCCTCAGCGACTTATAGATCCTGTGTACACTCATGAACACATTAGATACATAACCTACAAGTCTTCAAACCACCAAAATCACTAAGGGGCACTAGATGCACTTAAAATCTCCCCCTTTTTGGTGGTTGATGACAATTAGGTTAATTCGTCAATAGGGATAAAAATATGAAGTGTAAATACTCATTTGAGGAATTTGAAAACAAGATTCAGAGAGTCTCCCCCTCAAGATGTGCATACCTTGAGGATTTTGCTTTTCATAGCAAATGCAAATTGATGATTTATATCATGGAGATCACCCCCTGAGTCTTGTAAATCATGCATACATACGACATATAGTATGAAGAAATTGAGGATGCATGATGACAAATGGTATCTGACGAATTTCAGCATGTGTGCATTAAAATTTTGAGGAATAAGCATGCGAAGACAAACGTTCAAAAGCGTCAGAGTACCATCGGGCTTAAGTTACAACTCATTATATAAAACACTTCAGAAGATCCAAGAGTTTGTAACTTAACTAAAGTTTATAAGAAACCAAAATATCCCGCGTGAAGACTAACTCTCAAGTTTCTCCCCCTTTGTCATCAACTGACAAAAAGAGACAAACTAAGGACTAACGTCCGTGAAGACTTTCACTTCTTGGCGGTTGAGGAAGACGCGTGAGGATTCTTGGGAGCAGACTTCCTCCTTGGACCGATGGCAGTGTCCTGTTGGTCTTCATAAGATGCAGAAGTGCGGAATGAAGAAAACGAACTGTCCTGAAGGTCTGGAACTGGAATTGGCCTGAATTTCTTCGTTGGTGGCCACGACTAGTCGATGTCCCGCACAAACTCCAATTCTTCAAGTTCTGCTGGAGTCTTCAAATGAGCCAGTGTGGCCCAGGTGCGATCAAAAACCTCATGAAGATAATGATGGTTAAGCTTCATAGCATTCTGCGTTTCATTGAGGCTTTTCACAATGGCGCCGAACTGGCGTTTGACCCACTTGTGATTCCGATCCACCTTTTGGTGAAGACTAAGAAGAACCTCTCTGGTATTCATCACCGTAGGAGCAACAAGACTTGGAGGATGGGTTCGAGTGTCATCCCATGAGGAATAAGCTTCTGGCTCTCGGAACTGGCTATCAAGGGGCCGACTACCTTCATCAATGACAGACTTGCCTTTTCGTTCAACAGGCTCGAAAGTCTTCTTGTTGACCCTTATGAAATCAGCATGATAGTTGATGCCTGACCTCGTCTGATGAATCTCATGATCCATGGAGCGTAAATCTTCAGGTGAAAAGGGGCCATAGCATTTTCGGCCAGAGTCCTCAAGAAGAAATCATGGATGTTGATGGGAATGTCGTGTGTGATGTTGAAGAGGATATTCTTCATGATGCCTACGACATCTTCTTCATCATCATGGCCCTTGATTGGCGCAAGAACGCTGCACAGGATTTTGTAAACCGTCCTGGGTTCATATTTCAGTTCATGGACCACGAAGGTTGTTCTTGGTGGTTGTCCCTTAGCCAAAGGCTTCATGAGGACATCCATCAGCTTGTTTGTCAGCTCACGTTCATCATACAGCTTTACTGCCTGCTCTGAGGGAATTGACACCGAAAGGTCACGCAGCAGTTCATTGGCAGGAGCCTTGAAGTGTGTGTTCTGGGTCATCCAATCCAGCACCCATGTGTTGATGTCTGTTGGATCTCCAGAGATGTGCAAAGTTGCATAGAATTGAAGAATGAGTTCACTATTCCAATCATAGATATCTGAGCACATAGGGAGGAGTCCAGCTTCAAACAAGACGTTGAGGACTGGAGCAAAGCATGGAAGTTCTTCAAGCTCAACGTGAGGAATGTGCGTGTGCTGGAAAATCTTCTTTCTTACGCACAACACAGAGGCATAGTAGTTGAGTTGTGTTCTTGTCCAAAACTTCAGATGCCTGAAGCGAGGCTTGTCATAGGGATTTTCTCCAATGAAGAACATGCGTTCTTCAAAGAAGGACTCCTTTTGAAACTTTGACCGCTTGGTGAACGGCTGACGCTGCATTGGCTGAAGGTTTTGCGGCTTGACTTGAGGAGAAACAATCATTGCAGATTCTGGGTTGAGGACGACAAGGGCAATCTCTGGATCTGGTGCATTGTCCTTAGTATGGTCCTCAGGGTGAGGAATTTCATCTGCTTGAGCTTCAGGCTGAGGAGCATGCTCTGGTTGAGGAATGTCATCAACCAGAGCTTCCTGTTGAGGGTTTTGCTCTGGAGGAGGAATTGGTTCATCCTGAGCCTCAGCTTGAGGGTTTTGCTCAGGAGGAGGAATTGGGTCAGCCTGAGCCTCGGGTTGAGGATTGTTCTTAGGATTGTGAATTTCATCAGGCTAAGGATTTTCACTTTGTTTTTCCTCAGCTTGAGGAGCTTGCTTGGTGGAGGAGCCAGATTCATCAGTTGGTGCAGCTGATTCTTGTGCAGTTTCTTCAGGAGGAATGAAGGTCTGAGGACTGTCATCAATGCGAATTTCCTCATCAGTGTGTTCCTCAGATTCAGAATTCTTCATTTCCTTATCTGCCCCGTGCTCCTTGTCTTCGCTTTCGAAGGGAGTCATCTCATATGATGGAGCAACGTTGAGAGGCATAGGATCCGAAGGTGCATTTTCTTCAAGGGCTTTGAGGCGCTTGGCCTCAGTGGATTCTTCTGCTGATGAAGCTTTTCTTTTCTTGGCTTCCTTTTCAGCCGCCCTGGTCTTCTTCATGTCTGATGCAGATGGGGTTATTTTCTTCACCTTTGAAGCTTTTGGTGAAGGTGTTTTATCAGCGGAAGCAGTTTCATTAGCTGGAGCAGAGGCATCAGTTGGCTGAGAAGCAGCAGCTGGAGCAGAGTCATCAGCTGGCTTAGAAGCAGCTGGAGTAGTTTCACCAGCTGTAGCAGAGTCCTCAGCTGAATTTTCCTTGGAAATTTCCTCAATAGCCGGTTTATCACCACGGCTTTATTGAGGGATTTCCTCAGCATGAGTAGTTTCATCAGCTGGTTCTTCAATCAGAGGCTGAGGAGTTGGTACTGGAGGGGCAGCCTTCTTGTTGTAATCATCAACTGCGTTAGTGGCAAATTGGATGAAGTTTTTTTGAGACTTTGATGATCAGAAAGCTTAGAGTACTTGTCAGTCAAAGTCTTCAATTCAGCATGTGTTGACACAAGTGCATCAGGCGTCACGTTGAGGAGATTTTGTCTGAGGAATTTCTCCTTTTTGAGCTTTGCAACCTTAGCCTGTTTGGCTTGCTGCTCCTTCCACTTGGCCTCGTTGATGAATGTGGCCACCATGTGGCTGATGCCTGGGGAAAGCTTCAAATCATCGATTGGAGTGTTGCGGTCCTCATACCAGATGGTGATGTAATCCAGGAGGACTTTTGGGTCCATGGCCAGAGGAATGGAGCTGCCAGAAGCTTGAGCTACCCTCTCTTGCTTGTTTCTAATGATGGCTTGGAGAGTGTCATCATCAAATTCATCAATACCTTCTGATGCAGAAGGAACCTTGATGATTTTTCTTGGGCTTCGTCTTGTTCCTCTCCCAGTAGTCACCTTAGTCTTCAGGGGACTAGGTGAAGACTTTGTCTCGGAGCTTATTGCAGACGGGACTGAGGAGCTGGAGACAGTGGGCAGTTGCTTCGCTATTGGCTTCTGTTCAGGCTTTGAAGCCTTTAGTGGTGCTGATAGTTTTGGTGCTGATGCTGGTGCAGTTTTCTGAGGCATTTTCTCTTGAGGCTTTGAAGCCTTTGGTTTTCGTGGCACAAACTTCACTTGAGGAATGGCCATACTAGAAGTCTCAGCTGCAGAGGAAGTGGCGGCAGTTGCAGCAGCAGCAGCAGCAGATTCTTCATTGAACTTCCTCACAACAGCTTCTGCTTGCTTCTGAAGCTTTGACAAGTGTTTTGACTTTTCCTCAGGATAGTCATCAATTGTCTTGAGGCTTGAGGGCTGTTCATCCTGATAATCCTCAAGAGGAGGTCATTTTCCAGGAGGCATCAGAGCGAATTTCTTCGCATACTTAGGAGTGACTAATCTGTACTCTTTCCACTCCTTAGCCCATCGACGTTCTATATTTTGAAGGCTAATCTTCCTCTTGGGCATAGATTCTTGCTCATCAAGAGTGCAGTATTCCAGATATATATCCTCAGTGATATCTATGGCAGTGTTCTGCTCGAGTTTCTTGCCACCCTTTTGCTTCCTTTCATCTTCCATTTTCATTAGCTCAGGCTTTTGCTGAGGAAATTGAACTCTTGAGGATTCTGATGAAACTTGCAGATTTTCTTCAGGAAATGCTGCAAATGAGTTAAGTTGATGAGAACCTAGAGATTCATCAGCTGACATGTTTGTACCTGTGAACAGAGTATAGTTGCGAAGATTTTGGACAGGTCATATGCGTTCTCAGATTTCATGAAATGAAAAAAAAATTAAAGTTGAGGAATTTTACCAGTGGATGAGGAATTTGTCTAAGCACACTATTCTTGGGTTCCAGAGTTGTACAAATTCGAAAATTTGCACAACTGAGGAATCTCGTGAAAATCTTAGATACTTAGTGAAGTTCATCAATAGTTGAGTGATAGGCAGTGTTTAAGGAAAAAGAAACGGATGGATACTTGAGGAAAAACAAATTTCACATCTTAAGGTAAAATAGTAGATCAAACGAGGTGTAAAAATAGGGTTTTTATTTACCCTTGATGGCGCACACGAAGAACAGAGAGGGAGTAGCAGTAGATGCTCTTTCGGTTTGAGTCCAATGTGCCCTAACTCGGCAACAGATGACAGCTACGGCAGCGGCGGACTAAGATGGTCCGGTTCCGGCGTGGTTTCAGTGACGGTGAGGTCGAGGCAGTCAAGCTCTTCTTCGCCGGCGTCGAGACTTCTAACAGTGGCTCTAAGGCTTTTGAGCTTTGCTGTAGCAGGAGGGCAATGGGGACGAAGAAGATTTTATCGAAGGGAGATGGGGACATATTTATAGCCAGGCGGTAACTGTTGGCGTGAAAATATCGGACCTAATAGCCCGTGTCTCTACATCTCCGCATGACACGTGTAGCCCACGACCGAAGCGATGGAGATCGTGGTTACTGTGAAAACAAAATATTTTTGAAGATTGAGGATTTTGGTACAAAATCATCAGCTGACAAGGACACAGTGAGGATTTTGAACAAAGTTTCAGGTAGAACGCATATGAAGAATTGAATAGACTGGGTGAGAGTAGCATAGAGGGAAGGTAGGGTCCGATCACATTCACTTAGATGAAATATCAAATTGAAGAAATAGCTATAAGTGAATGTTGTTGACGACTTTGAAATCACAGTCTATCTAGGTAAACGAAAATCATCAAGTGTTTTTTAAAGATTTTGATTAAATTGAGTATTTTGTGACAAAGCGTCATGATGATGAATTCCAATTTTGAAGAAAAACGATTTTGAAGAACAACTGTTTTGAAGAAAATCGACTTTTGAAGAAATTCAGCTTTGAAGAAATTCAGTTTGAGGAATTTCAAGTTGGGTGGTGGCGTGACCCACCATATAAGAATGTTGATTACAGACACCGCGTACAATTCTCGTAGGGCCGTGAGAATCAATTTCTTCGTTGATTTCCTCACACTCAGAGTGTTATTCCTCACATCTAAGTCATCAATTTTGCATAAGTGTTAGGATGTGTGCATATTTTTACAAAACATTTGAAGATTCTAAGTTATTTAGCTCACACAACAACTTGAAAAACCTTTTCTCATCCATGGGCTTAGTGAAGATATCTGTCAGTTGATCGTTAGTCTTCACATGATCGATGAGGCTATTGCCCTTGAGGACATGGTCCCGAAGAAAATGAGGACAAATCTGGATGTGCTTGGTCTTCGAGTGCTGTAGTGGGTTGTATGCAATCTTGATTGCACTCTCATTGTCGCAGTAGAGAGGCACATTCTTCATGTTGATGCCGTAGTCCTTGAGGGTTTGCTTCATCCATAGCAATTGACCACAGCATGAACCAGCAGCAATGTACTCAGCTTCGGCAGTGGAGAGTGAAACGTAGTTCTGCTTCTTTGAGGACCAGCAAACTAGTGATCTTCCGAGGAAATTACATGTGGCAGAGGTTGACTTCCGATCCACACGGTCACCAGCATAGTCAGAATCAGAATATCCCACATGATGTAGATTTGAGCCCTTGGGGTACCATAATCCTAGTGTTGGTGTGTGAGCTAAGTATCAAAGAATATGCTTCACAGCCTTATGGTGTGATTCCTTTGATTTTGCTTGGAAACGTGCACACATGTAAACACTAAGCATTATATCTGCCCTAGATGCACATAAACACAGTAAGGGATATACCTGCTGATCGAATTATTTACCATTTTCGTCAGTGCATAGGTGGTCGTTGGTAGGCATTGAAGTCTTGGCACCTTTGCATTCATGCATGTCGAATTTTCTCAGAATATCCTTGAGGTTTTTCTCCTTTGATATGAAGATTCCATTGCGTTGTTGACGAATTTGAAGACCTAAGAAGAATTTCAGCTCCCCCATCATAGACATCTCATATTCTTCACTCATCACGTAAGCAAATTCATCATTGTATCGTTTGTCAGTACATCCAAATATGATGTCATCAACATATATCTGGCACACAAATAGCTCATTATCATAGGATTTAGTGAAAAGAGTTGGATCAACTGAACCAGGTTTGAAGCCTTTCTTCATGAGGAATTCCTTCAATGTATCATACCATGCCCGAGGGGCTTGCTTGAGACCATAGAGCGCCTTTTGAGTCTGAAGACTATGTCTGGATTCTTTGGATCCTCAAAACGTGGGGGCTGAGCAACATATACTTCTTCCTCAAGCTTACCATTGAGGAATGCACTTTTCACATCCATTTGATATAATATGATGTTATGATGATTAGCATAAGCAAGTGGTATTCGAAATATATTCCTTCAACCTGTGTGTAGCCTTGGTCTACAAGTCGTGCCTTATTCCACACCACTTGACCATCCTCGTCTTGCTTGTTTCGGAAAATCCACTTGGTTCCGATGATATTGTGCTTGCGAGGATCTGGTCATTTGACGAGCTCCGATACGTCATTCAGCTTGAATTGAAGATGTTCGTCTTGCATGGTTCTGTGATAGATACAAAGGAGAAATGCCCACAAAAGTTAACTAAGTGTGAAGCTTTTGAGCGAGTGAGAGGACCTCGCGCGTTGATGTCATTGAGGATTTTGTCAAGTTCCACTTCATTTGCAATCCTTGGATGAGCTGGTTTAGGATTTCGTCTGGGCTGAGGAATTGGTTCTGGAGCAATTTCGTGAGGAGCATCTTCTTGATTTCTTCATCAATTTCCTCAATGGGAACTATGACTTCAGTAGCTTTGAGCTTTATTCCTTCCTCGGGAGACAACTTTTCTGGATCAGGAGGCAATTGCTCTCTTTGCGATCCATTAGTTTCATCGAACCGCACATCTACAGTCTCAACAACCTTGTTGTGATGGTTGTTGTAGGTGTGCGAGTCCTTCCCATAATCGAGCATAAAACCCTCATGTGCCTTAGGTGCAAATTTTGAGCTATGGTGAGGATCTCTAATCCAACATTTTGCACCGAAGACTTTGAAATCACTTACATTGGGTTTCTTGTCTGTGAGGAGTTCATATGAGGTTTTCTTGAGGAATTTGTGAAGATATACCCCGTTGATGATATGGCATGCAGTGTTGATTGCTTTAGGCCAAAAGCGACGAGGAGTCTGATATTCTTTTAGCATGGTTCTTGCCATTTCAACCAGAGTCCTGTTCTTCCTTTCGACGACACATTCTGTTGAGGAGTATAAGGAGCAGACAATTCGTGAGTAATACCAAGTTCATCAAGATAATTATCAAGACCAGTGTTTTTGAACTCTGTTCCATTACCACTCCTGATGTGTTTGATCTTGATGCCGAAGTTCGTTGAGGCCCTTGAAGAAAATCGTTTGAAGACTTCCTGCACTTCAGTTTTATATAAGATGATATGCACCCATGTATATCTGGAATAATCATCAACTATGACGAAGCCATCTAAAGATGCTGCATTTGTTAGTGTGGCATAATGAGTAGGTCCAAAAAGATCCATGTGAAGCAATTCAAATGCACGAGTAGTGGTCATGATAGTCTTCGAGTGGTCCTTGGATCTGGTCATTTTCTGAGATTCACAAGCACCGCAGAGGTCATCGTTGAGGAATTTGAATGATTTGATGCCGATGAGATGCTTCTTCTTCGCGAGCGTGTGCAAATTCCTCATGCCTGCATGACCGACTCTTCGATGCCAGAGCCACCCTTCTGAGGTTTTTGATAGTAAGCAAGTGGCTGGTTCAGGACCTGTAGAAAAATCAACAATGTACAAATCCCCTCTTCTAACACCTTCGAACACTTTGGATCTGTCAGATTCCATGATAACAACACATCTATATCTTCTAAAGATAACAATCATATCAAGATCACAAAGCATTGAGACTGACATGAGATTAAATCCAAGGGATTCAACAAGCATTACTTTGTCCATGTGCCTATCCTTGGAAATACCCACTTTGCCAAGTCCCAATACCTTGCTTTTACCTTTGTCAGCATATGTGATTTGCTTCAGGGGTGATGGAGTTAGTGGCATATTCATCAGCAAGCTTTTGTCACCAGTCATGTGGTGTGTGCAGCCACTCAAGAACCCACCCAGTACTCTTGGGTTTGTCATCTCGCAGATGAATTAGTACACCTTACCATCTCATATGCTTCAGTCTTGAAGAATATGATATCAATTTCATGAGATAGGAATTTCATCATAACATAATTATAAGGACGTGTGAAATATTTCTATTTCATCAATATTAGCTTGTGTCCCATCAAGCATTTCCTCAGGTCTCCAGCAAATTCTTTAGATGATGATTTTCATCAGGAGACCTGACCTGCAGAAGTGATTAGTTCAATTTCTTCACCACCTACATCTGAAGGGGTGGTAAAGGATTCATCATCCTGCGAGCACCATATGAGAAAGGCGGCATTGAAGCTAATGCACTTCTTTTAACAGTAGGGGGATTTATGAACATAATGATTTGAAGAATAACGCTCATATTCATATTCCTCGTAATTTCCCTACATGTTAGAACCATTAGCACGAGTACGAGCATAGTTTTGACCAGTTGAGGATTTTGATCCTCTTGAACACTTTGGTCCTCCTGAGGAATTTGATCTAGGGTTCAAATTCTTCATGGGTGGTGTCATGAGGACATTCACATGAAGATTTTCAAGGCAACTTTTGGGAACCCAGATTTTCCTCAGGGGAGGCCCATTCCTGCAGTTAGTTCCAACTATCGAGGAAATACTCCACCAGATTGATTTTTGAACAATTTATAGTTGGAGTCAAATGACTCATCTTAGCAATAGGATAATTCACATGAAAAGCCTGTTAGATTGGATGGATCAAAAGGAGGCCCAGTAGCAGCAACCCATGAGGTTTTGGGATACTGCTCAGGTTTCCAATAAGATCCATCAGCATTCAATTTCCTCTCAAAAGCAATTCCTTCTTTCCTCAGGTTCCTGCTCAAGATCTGCTTTTTGAGCACATCACAAAGGGTTTGATGTCCTTTAAGACTTTTGTATATACCTGTCACATACAACTCCTTCAGCCCTGCATTTTCATCAGTGACATTTGTGTTTTCCTCAAGTGAGGAATTCGACACTACAGGAGCAGCTGAAGAATTTGTAGTAATTGAAGCATTTGATGATTCTGGTGAAGAATTAGCAGTTTCACGTTCGATGCATTTAAGAGATGGAGGAATGAATTCAGCTTGGGCAGCACTGATCTATTGAGCTTGTAATGAATCATTTTCCATACGAAGATCATCATGACAAATCCTTAGCTTCTGAAGAACAAGATTCCTTTGAAGAAATTCATAGGAAAGTTTCTCATGATCAGCGAGGAGTGTAACATGACGATCTTGAACATTATCAAATCTAGACTGAAGACTTTTCATATGTTCAGTGAGGATTTGGGTAAGATTCATTTCATCGTTCAACAGATCATCACTTCTATCTAGCAGTTTGTGAAGCTTTTCCAGGGAAGTTTGTTGTTTAGTGGCAATGATAGCAAGTTTACTATAACTGGGTTTTTTATAATCATCAGGTTCATAGTCACTTGAATCAGAGGAGGAAGCATCATTCGGTACCTTTGAACCTTTTGCCATGAAGCAATAGGTTGGAGCGAAGTCATCAGCATAGTCATCAATGGGGATGGTGTTACTATTTTCTTCAAGGTTGAAGATTAACTTGCTGACGAATGTGGTTGCAAGTGCAAGGCTAGCCTATGCAGATTCTGAGTCTTCATCAGAACCCTCCTCTTCATCACATTCCTCGGATTCTGCCTCGGACTCCATTTCCTTGCCAATAAGTGCCTGAGCCTTTCTGAAACTAGTCTTCTTGTGCGATGAGGACTTTGAAGATCAGGATTTTGAAGGTTTCTTCTTTTTATTCGAGTCATCAGAACTTTCATCCTTGTACTTCTTCTTCTTTGATTCCTTTCCCTAACGAGGACAATCAGCAATGTAGTGACCTGATTTCTTGCATTTGTGGCAGGTTCTTTTCTTGTAGTCCTCAGATGAAGATTCTGATTTCCTCATATCTCTTGTTGAAGATTTACCAAACTGACCACGTCCTGTAAACTTCTGGGATTTCCTCACGAGCATTGCAAGCTCCTGTCCAAATTCTTCGGGATCACCAATGCTACCATGTGAGTCTTCTTCTTCAGATGAAGAAATTGCTTTGGCCTTCAGTGCACGTGGTCTAGAATAGCTTGGTCCATATAGATCTCATTGTCAAATGAAGAATAGCGTGGTCTAGAATAGCTTTGGCCTTCTGGAATTTCCTCTCTTTTCTTCTTGTTGGAATTAATGAGTATTGAGTCTTTCGAGTATATCAGCTGGATCAAGCATCTTGTAGTCTTGTCTTTCTTGAATCATCAGAACTAAAGTGTCAAATGAAGAATCCAAGGATCTTAGCAGTTTCTTCACCACTTCATGATCAGTAATGTCTCGAGCTCCCACTGCTTGCAGTTCATTTGATATGTCAGTGAGGTGATCAAAGGTATCTTGGCAGCTTCCATTGTCAAACCTCTTGAAGTGATTGAAGAGATTGCGAAGAACATCAACACGAGAATCACGCTGGGTTGATACTCCTTCATTCACTTTGGACAGCCTTTCCCAGATAAGTTTTTCTCAGCCCAAAGCACTTACTCTGCCATACTAACTTTGCTCAGATGGCCACAGATGATATTATTCGCTTTAGAGTCAAGTTGCTTGAATTTCTTCACATCAGCAGCAGATACGGTAGCAGTGACGATAGGGACGCCATGTTCCACAATATACCAGAGATCTTTGTCAATAGCTTGTAGATGCATTTGCATCTTGGTCTTCCAGAAGGGAAAGTCCTTTCCTTCGAAAGTAGGACACGCTGTAGTAAGCTTAATCATGCCTGCAGTCGACATAACTAAAACTCTAGGTGGTTAAACCAAAATCACACAGAACAAGGGAGTACCTTGCTCTGATACTAATTGAAAGTGTGTTATATCGACGAGAGGGGGGTGAATGGGAGATTTTTAGAATTTCATCACTGGGGAAATTCATTTTGAGGAAATTCCTCACTGATGACTAACTTACAGCGGGAACAGCAAAGGATCAGGAGTGCAAAGTATTACTACAACAGTTCTTCAGGATGAAGAATATGAAAACAGTTTGCACACTATGCAGGCACGCAGAAAACAGATGAGGATTAACACGCATGAAGAATTTGGGGTCAGGAATTTCAGAGAAAGTCTTCAGCAAATTCTTCAAACAGTGACAGTGAAAATCATCAACACACAATCTGAGAAATATAAAGAGTTGAAGATATAGAACCCGTTTCACAGTGAAGACAATGGTTGATGACCATGTTCCAACTGTTGTGACAGTTGTACATCTGTTTTGGAGCGGCTTGGTATTGGAACCAAAGGACACATAGTCCCGGGACAGACAGTCCCTACTGTATTCTCCTTGGGCTAAGAACACACAGTCCTCGCCCAACACTCGTGGTAAGTCTTTAGGGCAGACTTCCAAACCCTCACAAACTTGGTCACCTGGCGATTCTCAATCACTTAGTTTTTGCTTTGTGGTTTGGTGTTTGGGGTATTTCCTGACTAATGAATTACTCTCGAAGAATCTGAGGAACTTGGGTTGCTCTTATGACAAGTGTCAGTTTCTAACGAGGCAGCCGACCAGCTAATCGTTGGGGGGCGGCTATTTATAATCTGGGAGCATCCGGACATGATTTGACATTAATGCCCTTAAATAATATGATCGTTGGTGTGGATAAGACCAATGATGTGACGTGGCTATCATTAACGGTCGGGACCCTCACCTATGAGAGTCCTCATGTCTCTCATATTCCTCACTTGAGGCTTTTGGTAGGATTAGGCTTGCGTTGAGCATCATGAGGAAATTCATTCCAATGTGTTACCTCGACCCCCTTTAACATTATGGTGTTCCTATTAAGCAAGTGCGAAGAAAACAAAACAGAAAGGATAAATCTTCATGCTTCAAAGTCTTCAGATTGATTTTCTTCAGGATGCACCGAATTCCTCAATTTCAATATCTTCATGAGGAATATCAATTTCATTGCAAATTCTTCACGATTCAATTCTTCAGCTTCAGACCAATTTCTTCAACCGAAGATATACATTTTTAGGGGTCGATATTCATCGAATCTTTCAAACTCCTCAGCGACTTATAGATCTTGTGTACATTCATGAACACATTAGATACTTAACCTATAAGTCTTCAATCCACCAAAATCACTAAGGGGCACTAGATGCACTTTCAACATCGGAGTCCCTTGCCTATCACCCGCCCTACACAATAAACGCATGCCCAAAGACTTCAAAGGTACCTGCAATGTGGGGACCCCAACTTACAAGTCGAGATCACCGAATGAATGTGCTTAGTTATCCCAGAGATCAATGCTCACCGAACACACATAAGTTGAATATTAAGAGTCTTACATCCAAGTACCGAATTATTACAACACATGACCGAATAGTCAAGTTCACAAGGTAGGGCCTATAAGGCGAAATCCCACTAATACAACTAGTAGCAGAAACCTTAGGGTTAAGCGGGTGCCCATGCCATCAGCCTACACCAACAGGCATTCTGACTGGGAAGCGTCCTAGTTCGCAGGGCCGTCTTCGAAGACGTATTCTGCTCCAAACTCCGGTCCTTCCATGTCTGGTAAATAATATAACAAGTGGCAAGGCAAAGAGTACTTTGAATGTACTCGCAAACAGCCCATCATATGAACAATGCAGTTGGTAGAATAACAAGTAATATGCAGTTTGGTGGATAACAACTTAACTGTAAATAAACATGATCATCGACGTGCAACAAAAGCTAGATGTTGTTTAGAAGTAGAGGTTACAGATATCGATATATCTGTTTAGGGCTGAACACTCTGGGTTTAGCCAATAGGCCAAGTCATCAAACTTGGTCATATCAACTCTTTCTAAGATAACACCATTAACACACACACACACTTGGTTTATGTAGAAACGACTGGACGTAGTTTAAGCAGCACCATCCAACTGTCCTTGACCATGGACACGCCTATTCGAATAGTTTGACACTATGCACAGGTTGTACGTTGTACCTAGGAGATCCGGGAAACTTCCGTTTCATCAATGACTCGCGGTATATAACATACTAGAGGTAAGTACTCGATCAATGCATTTCCCCTGACGATACTAGACAAAGAGGTCTAGTCGATTGGTACCCAACCCACATGTTGTACGTCTTACGAGAACCGACTCCGGATACTATCAACCATGTGGGGACCAACGGTGTGCCCGGAACACGTGAAAACGGCATAGTCTCCCTTCCTGGATTGACCTCGTCACGGGAGTGACCACACATCACTCCCGCCACTAGTAATGTGGTTCTTTGCTAGCACCGACCAGAGTAACCAACAAAGCCCCGTCCCACAAAGGGTAACGTGGTCGCACATGTAAGGTTGGGATGCTCGACACACACAAAATACCCGGTGCACAACTTCACCAAAGTGGCCACCTAACTCATCATCACTCTCGGGCATTAGTGGCACCCGACGGGGTTTTCATAAACCTTTGATTTATACCATCATCATGCTCATGCTTCTACTATGTTTAGCTCTACTTGTCAACATGATATTAGCGTGGCCCTCATAGGTGGTATGATCATGCTCAATATGCAAGTGCTCTGGAGGAGCCATCGATAACATCACTTCATTGATTTACCGATACTTATGACCACATGCAACGGAAACATATGTTCTACTTAGCATGCAATATAACATATGCTCAAACATGGTCAAAGGGTTGCTTGCCTTGATCAGCTAAGTATCTGGAGTCTTCAAGTCCAACTCCTTCGTCAAACGTAGATTCCATCGTCGTATTAAATAAAAAGCAATAAGTAGCCCACTCAAAACAGATCATAAAGTCATTTTAAAAATGTTGCTTAATTCTGATAAATCCATATTGTTCTTTAAAAAATAGTTGTCTCTGGTTTTAGTGAAAGGAACAATTTAAAAATCAATTTAACAGAAGCAAAACTATTCCAAATAGCATTTTTATTTATTATAAAAGAGAAGGTTGTCCTAAAAATTTGCCAAACAATTTAATTAAATACTCCTCATTTTTAGAAAAATAAGAGTGGAAGAATTATTAATTTTCAATGGTTAAATGTTTTTATAAAAATATTTTACAACAAAGTTCAAAATAAAAGAAAAAGGGCAATAGCCGTGGCCTGGCTCGGCCTGGGGCTGGGCCGACCCAGATGGCCAGCCAGCCAGCCTGCCCAGGCGCGCTCGCCATCTGGTTCGAACCTAATGCGCGCGCCCCTGCGGGGCGCGAGGGAGAGGAGGATGGGCCACCGACAGGTGGGGCAGACCTGTCGGGGGTCGTCTCCTACCTCTGGATAGAGAGGAGAATGAGCATGCCGGCATGGCTACCGACGTCCTCAGGCCCTAGCAATGGCGGGAATGGGTCCGGCTCGTAGTTCCCTACCTGCTGGTGGTCGAGTCGATGACGGGGGGTCCTGGTTAACCGGCGACGAGGTGGCCGCGACGGAGTGGTTTCAGTAAATGGTGGAGGTGGTGGCTACGAGCACGGAATCGATCGGGGATGTGGGGGGAAATGATCCTGGCGTCAGGGAGAGTGTGTAGGTGGGTAGAGGGGTGCGAGAACCGACGTGTAGCCGGAGATCGACAGGAGCTCCGAGGCGGAGGGGCCTTAGTCGATCTCGAGCACACGGGCTCTGCTTGCTCAGTAGGGTGGCTAGGGAGGTGATTGGGGTCTAGGTGGAGTGGAGTAAGGGGTGCTGGAGCGAGGGGTGGCCTTATATAGTCCTGCGACGGTGCACCAGGCGGGAAGCTCCAATGATTTCAAAGTGGCATGCATGGGGGCACAGAGAGAGGTTGGGGTCGAAACCACTGTCTCAGGACGTGGTTTTGGACCTCTGAGCTCACTTCAAGAGAGGGGGATGTGAGGAGTGGCGTTCCTACGTGGCCGCGTTCCTCTCGCCGCTACTCGTGCGCGCAAGCACGCATCGCACCAGCTCTCACCGTGGAAAAGGAGGGGCCGTTGTGCTGCCTAGTGCAGTGGAGCTGTTGGGGGAGAGGAGGGACACTGCGGGTAGGCTGGAACTGGAGGAGGGAGTCTCCCCCACATTGGTTGCTCTCCGTAACACGCCCAGAGCGCATCTTTGGCATGCAACGGCATGTCCGCACGCTCTGGGGCGCCTAGGACGTGTCTGGTGTGTCCTGGGCCTTTGCCTGGAGATGCCTAACCATTTGAATCCCGTGGGAGCATTGGCTGGTCAAAGGAGGGGAGGAAAACATGTGTTGTCAGCCTTGAGCTGAAGCTTAGACTGGGGTTTTTGTATTTTATACTTAGAACCAGAGAAGAGCCACTTGACTAGAGTTGGGCATTGATGCTGGCCACCTAATCTGGGAGTTCGAGAGAAAGGGAGTGGGTGTAGCTAGGATTAAGAGGGGTTTTGCCAAACTGTCAGAAGGTGCTCGACAGTGTTTGGGGTGGTTGCACCCCACCACTGGCTATGCAAATTAACAGGACTAGGTTTGGTGCAAAAACATGAGGCTACACCAAGTTTGGGCTCCATTGGACAAGTTTAGTTATGTAAACTTGAAATCACTCCAAAATGACCACATCAGTTCCTTCCAAAGGGGGTGTGGGGAAATCAAGTCCCACAAATCGTATTTTTGGCACGGGGGTCCTCAATTGAGGTATTAGGCACTCCTGCAAAGTTTCAGCTCCATTGGATAAACTTTGTTATGTAGAGTTCCTCTAACTTCATACTGGATAGAAAGGGTTTTGGAATTATTTGGTGACCCTAACCACCTTGGATCAAGGTGACAATTTATATGGGCACCAAATATGGCTTAGGGAGGTCAATGGAATTTTCTAGGAATTTATTGAGAATATTTCCTTTGGAAATATTTCAAAAGGTCAAATCAGACATAATTGGTTTTCAGGGTTTTACTCAATTATTTATAATATAAATAGGAGTTGAAAATCTTATGTATGGAAAATATATGTCGTGTGAGTATCTCCAAATTTTCTCAAATTTGTCTAAGGGAGAAAAGTATTTTTCCATATAGGAATATCATTTTTGGCCTTAGAAATGGACATGCAAATAAAATAGGAAAATAATTTATAAAATAATTGTTTTATGGTTCGGGTAAACTAAAATAGTTTTAGAACCAAATAACCAACTTTGGGTAAGAGCACTCCTTGCTATCAAGGCCTTCTAGTGCAACCCAAGGCAAGGTTTTGAAATAACCAGAAATGAGAAAAAGGGTTTTGAGAATATTTTAAGTTATGAAAAACATGGTTTTGGTAATACACAATCAAGCATACAAGCATTCAATGACAATCATGGCACTCACATCATTGATTTTGGAAAGTTTTAACAGACTCACAATTTTGAATTATAGTAGAAGTGCAGTGAAAACAGGGTGTGACAGACCTATCCCCCTTACAGGAATCTCGTCCCCGAGATTCCTAAGCTAGGTGATAAAAAGGTACGGAAATTCAGATCGGAGATAGTCTTCACGCTCCCATGTTGCTTCTGCTTCGGTGTGGTTGCTCCACTGAACCTTGAAGTACTTGATGGTGTGGCTTCTGGTGCAACGCTCTGCTTCATCCAAGATGCGGATCGGTCTCTCGCGATAAGTGAGATCGGGCTTGAGGTCGATGACCTGATGGTCAATGTCCTTATAAAGATATGGACGGTTTGGCGCTTGCAAACACTTCCGGAGAACCGACATGTGGAAAACATTGTGCATTCCCGAAAGTTCCAGAGGTAGCTCCAACTGGTAAGCAACTTCTCCACGCCTTGTCGTGATCTTAGAAGGTCCAATGAACCTTGGAGTAAGTTTCCCCTTGGCGTGGAAACGCTTGGTTCCCTTGAGAGGCGTGATGCGGAGATACACCTGGTCTGTGGGAACGAACTCCACTTCTCTGCGGTGAGAATCTGCATAGCTCTTTTGTCGCGACTTTGCTTCCTTCAAGTTTTCTCGGACAAGCTGCACCTTATCTTCTGTCTATTGTAGAATATCCAGCCCGAAAATCAACCCTTCACCGGTTTCGGACCAGTTGAGCGGGGTTCGGCACTTTCGTCCGTACAACACTTCAAATGGGGCCATCTGGAGACTGGACTGGTAGTTGTTGTTGTATGAGAACTCAGCGAATGCCAAACAGTTTCCCATTTGGCACCATGTGCCAAGACAGAAGCGCAGAGCATATCTTCGAGTATCTGATTTACTCTCTCCATCTGTCTGCACGTCTGCGGGTGGAAAGCGGTGCTGAAAGAGAGCTTGGTTCCCAGGGCTTCTTGGAACTTCTTCTAGAACCTGAGGTGAACTGCGTGCCTCGGTCAGATACAATCTCCTTAAGAACTCCGTGGAAACTCACTATACGATGGATATACACACTAGCCAACTGGCTTCCATCATAAGTGGTGTTGACTGGAATCAAATGGGCAGCTTGGTCAGGTGGTCGACAATGACTCATATGGAATTGTTCCCTTTGCTTGATCTGGGCAGACCAGTGATCAAGTCCATGCCGACTTTGTCGCACTTCCATTCAGGCACTTGGAGAGGTTGTAGCATTCCAACAGGTCGTTGATGTTCAGCTTTGACTCGCTCGCACATATCACATTTGGCAACATAAGATGCTATTTCCCTGTTCATGTCGCGCCACCAGAATTTCTCTCGGAGGTCTTGATACATCTTGGTGTTGTCGGTGTGAATAGAGTAGGGTCTGTCATGGGCTTCCTGTAGGATCAAGTCCTTGAGTTCTGCCTTGTTGGGTATGCATAAACGTTTCCCAAACCACACTACTCCTTGCTCATCCACCGAGAATTCTGGGGCCTTGCCTTCCTGGATCTTCTTCTTGATGCCTTCAATGCTCTTGTGCCCCTTCTGGGCCTCCTTGATGTCGTCTGCCAGCGTTGGTTTGACTTTGAGGTTAGCCAGGAATCCTAGTTCAACTAGCTCCAACCCGAAGCTTTTCGTTTCTTCATATAAGGCAGGTAGCCTTTCCTTGAGCATAACATTCAAGATGCTGGCCTTCCGTCTTAAGGCATCAGCCACCACATTGGTGTTACGAGGGTGGTATTGAATGGTAAGGTCGTAGTCTTTGATTAACTCCAATGATCTTTGTTGCCTCACATTCAACTCCCATTGAGTAAAGATATAATTCAGACTTTTGTGGTCAGTGTATATTTCACATCGCTTCCCCAGAAGGTAATGTCACCATGTCTTCAGGGAATGCACTACTGCTGCCAACTCAAGATCATGGGTGGCATAGTTCTCCTCATGCGGGCGCTGTTGCCTTGACAAATACGCCATGAACCTGCCCTCTTGCATTAGGACTCCACCGAGCCCGGTTCTGGAGGCATCACAATATATCACGAACTCCTTGCTGATATAGGGAGTAGCCAATATGGGGCGGTAGTCAATCTCTTCTTCAGCTCCTGGAAGCTTGCTTCACACTCTAGCGTCCATTCGAACTTCTTACGTTTCTTCAAGAGCTGAGTCATTGGTCGAGCGATGCGGGAGAATCCTTCTAAGAACTTGTGGTAATATCCCACGAGTCCGAGGAAGCTCCTAACTTCCTTGGCGGTTCCCAATTGGTTACCGTAGTAATCTTGGAAGGATCGACCGCCAATCCGTTTGCCGTCATGGTATGACCAAAGAATCCGACTTCGTGCAGCGAGAATTGGCATTTGCTGAAATTGGCCTAACGTTGGTGCTCTCGAAGCTTTTCCAACACTAACCTGAAGTGTTGCTCATGCTCTTCTTCGGACTTGGAGAAGATTAATATGTCATCGGCGAATACGACGACAAAGTTGTCCATGTATTCCATGAAGACCTTGTTCATGAGTTACATGAAGTAGGCTAGGGCATTCGTCAACACAAATGACATGACAATGCACTCGTATAGACCATACTGGGTCACAAATGCAGTCTTGGGTATGTCTTCAAGTCGGATCTTCACTTGGTAATATCCAGATCGGATATGGATCTTGGAGAGTACCTTGGCTCCACTTAACCGGTCAAACAAGTCTACAATCTTGGGGAGTGGGTACTTGTTCTTGATCGTGATTCATTGAGAGAACGGTAATCGATGCAAAGTCTGATAGTTCCGTCCTTCTTAGACACGAACAGAACAGGTAATCCCCAAGGTGATGCACTCGGACGAATGAATCCCTTCCTGAGTTGCTCACCTAGCTGCTTCTTTAGCTCTGCCTGCTCTTCGGATCCCATCCTATAAGGCTTCTTATAGATAGGCCTTGACCCGGGCATGAGCTCAATGATGAACTTGATGTCTCGGTTGGGAGGCATACCTGGTAGCTCATCAGGAAAGACGTCCGGGTATTCACAGACTATCGGCACTCGGTCTAGCTCTTCTCCCTATAGGCTATTAACCTACGGGACTCGAGTGGATACGGGCTCAAAGACATACTTGACTTTGACCCCTTGGTTGCTTGTCATGGTTTTAGTCATGTTGGCACAGTCCAAGATGCTCTTGTGCTTGGCCAACCAATCCATTCCAAGGATAACTTCTAAGCCTTGCTACTTAATGACTATGAGATCTGCTGAGAAGCTTATCCCATAAATATTGATCCTGACTCCTCTACATCCTAGGTTGGTCCTTATCACTGCTCCCGGGGTATGTACTCCCATTTTCCCGTTAAGCAGGGTAGGCTTCAAACCACATTTTTTTTGCAAACTTCTGAGTAACACAGGAATGCGAAGCACCACAATCAAGCAATATTGTTGCTGGGGTGGAGTTCATGAGGAACGTACCCATAATGCAGTTTGGGTCTTCCTGTGCCTCTTTTGCCGAGATGTGATTAATACGTCCCCTGATGTGGTACTCCTAATTGCGGGCAGCTTGGTTCCCGCCTGGTGCTCCATGTCCTTGATTTGGCGCATTGGGGCACGGTGCGTCGGGCTTCTTGTTGGGGCATTATACGTCCATTTTGCATCATGCTTTCATGTTGATATTTATCGCGCTATGGATTGTTATATTACTTTGTGGTACTATACTTATGCCTTTTCTCTCTTATTTTGCAAGGTTTATTTGAGGAGGGAGAATACCGGCAGCTGGAATTCTGGACTGGAAAAGGAGCAAGTCTGAGTCCTCTATTTTGCGCAACTCCAAATGCCCTGAAAATCATCGTGGAATTTTTTGGGAATAAATAAAAAATACTGGGCGAAAGAAGTGTGAGAGGGGAGCTACCAGGGGCCCACAAGCCTGGTAGCCACCACCTACCCGCCTGGCGGCGGCTATAGGGCTTGTAGGCACCCTGGCGGCCCACTGGCCCCCCTCTTTTGCTATATGAAGGGTTTTGTCCAGGAAAAAATCAAGGTGGAGCTTTTTCATGGATTCTCCGCCGCCACGAGCCGGAACTTGAGCAGAACCAATCTAGAGCTCCGGCAGGACGATCCTGCCGGGGAAACTTCCCTCCCGGAGGGGGAAATCGTCGCCATCGTCATCACCAACACTCCTCTCGTCGGAGGGGAGTCATGTCCATCAACATCTTCATGAGCACCATCTCCTCTCCAAACCCTAGTTCATCTCTTGTAACCAATCTCCGTCCCGCAACTCCGATTGGTACTTGTAAGGTTGCTAGTAGTGTTGATTACTCTTTGTAGTTGATGCTATTTGGATTACTTGGTGGAAGAGTTTATGTTCAGATCCTTGATGCTACTCATTACACCTCTGATCATGATTATGATTATGCTTTGTGAGTAGTTTCTTTTGTTCCTGAGGACATGGGATAAGTCATGCTGATAATAGTCATGTGAATTTGGTATTCGTTCGGTATTTTGATATGTTGTATGTTGTCTTTTCCTCTAGTGGTGTTATGTGAACGTCGACTACATAACACTTCACCATATTTTGGCCTAGAGGAAGGCATTGGGGAGTAGTAAGTAGATTATGGGCTGCTCGAGTGAAAGAAGCTTAAATCCTAGTCTGTGCGTTGCTTCGTAAGGGGCTGATTTGGATCCACTTGTTTAATGCTATGGTTAGGCGGATTCTTGCGAGAGGGGTTAATCATAAGTGGGATGCTAGTGCAAGTAAGGTCAGTACCCAAGCGTCGGTCCACCCACATATCAAACTATCAAAGTAACGAATGCGAATCACATGAACATGATGAAACTAGCATGAGAGAAATTCCCGTGTGTCCTCGGGATCGTTTTTCCTCCTATAAGACTTTGTCCAGGCTTGTCCCTTGGTACAAACGGGATTGGGCCACTTTGCTGCACCGTTGCTACTACTTGTTACTTGTTACTTTTCACTTGCTACGTTTCACCTCACTACACCATCACTTGTTACTACTTCTTTCAGTGCTTGCAGTTATTACCTTGCTGAAAACTGTTTATCAGAGCCTTCTCCTCCTTGTTGGGTTCGGCACTCTTACTTATCGAAAGGACTACGATTGATCCCCTATACTTGTGGGTCATCAAGACTCTTTTCTGGCGCTGTTGCCGGGGAGCGAAACACCTTTGGTAAGTGGAATTTGGTAAGGAAACATTTATATACTGTGCTGGAATTTATTGTCACTTGTCACTGTGGAAACTGTTCCTTTGAGGAATTTGTTCGGGGTATCTTCACCATGAACGTAAGCACGAGGAGTTGCTCCTCAACCTGAGGTACCTACAGAAAATATCTTTTATGAAATTCCTTCGGGTATGCTTGAGAAACTATTGGCTAATCCTTTTACACGAGATGGATCATCACATCGAGACTTGCATCTAATCTATGTAGATGAAGTTTGTAGTTTATTTAAGCTTGCAGGTTTGCCCGAGGATGAGGTAAAGAAGAAAGTGTTTCCTTTATCTTTGAAGGATAAGGCGTTGACATGGTATAGGATATGTGATGATACTGGATCATGGGACTACAATCGGTTGAAATTGGAATTTCATCAAAAGTTTTATCCTATGCATTTAGTACATCGTGATCGGGAATCTTATCTATAACTTTTGGCCTCGTGATAGGGAAAGCATAGCTCAAGATTGGGTGAGTCATAAATCAATGCTAAATTCCTGCCCCAATCATGAGCTCTCGAGAGAAATTATCACTCAAAACTTCTATGCTCGGCTTTCGCAAGATGATCGTACCATGCTTGACACTTCTTGTACCGGTTCTTTTATGAAGAAGGATATTTCCCACAAGTGGAATTTATTGGAAAGAATCAAACGTAACTCTGAAGATTGGGAGCTTGAAGAAGGTAAGGAGTCAGGTATGAATTTCCAGTTTGATTGCATTAAAACTTTTGTTGAAACAAACACTTATAGAGATTTTAGCGCTAAGTATGGACTTGACTGTGAGATAGTAGCTTATCTATGTGAATCTTTTGCTGCTCATGTTGATCTTCCCAAAGAGAAGTGGTTTAAGTATCATCCTCCTGTAGAAGTCAACATAGTTAAACCCAATCTAGTTGCATAGAATGTCATTGCCTTTAGTGATCGTGTTGTTCCTTGTGCCTACGCTGAGAAACCACCTTACCCTGCTAGGAAAAAGGATTATTCTAAAGCCCCAACTATGATGCGTAGGGGTTACATTAGACCAGTTGCACCCCCTAAGGAAATTAGAGTTGAACCCAGTGTTGCTATTATCAAAGATCTCTTAGCCGAAGACATAGACGGCCATGTTATCAAATTCCATGAGGACTCCGCTATAATTGCTAAACCTCACGCGAAAGACAAATCCGGTCCTGTAGTTGGCCTGCCCGTTGTTTCTGTCAAGATAGGAGATCATTGTTATCATGGTTTATGTGATATGGGTGCTAGTGTTAGTGCAGTACCCCGGTCCCTATATGATGAAATCAAAGATGAGATCGCACCTGCTGAGTTAGAACCCATTGATGTCACTATTACGCTAGCTAATAGATACACTATCTGCCCCGTGGGAATTGTGCGAGATGTAGAAGTCTTGTGTGGTAAGACGAAGTACCCTACTGATTTCCTCGTCCTTGCTACTGCCCAAGATAGATTTTTCCCATCATATTTGGTAGACCCTTTCTCATCACTGTCAATGCACATATTGATTGCATTAAACAGACTGACACTGTTAGTTTCGAGGGTGTGTCTCATGAATTTAACTTCTCCAAGTTTGGAAGACAACCCCATGAAAAAGAGTCGTCTGGTAGGGATGAAATCATTGCTCTTGCCTCTATTGCCGTACCTCCTACGGATCCTTTAGAGCAATATCTGCTTGAGCATGAAAATTATATGCATATTGAAGAAAGAGATGAGATAGATAAAATAGTTTTAGAACAATATCCTATTCTCTAGAATAATCTGCCCATTGAACTACTTGGGGATCCTCCCCCACCAAAGGGTGATCCTGTGTTCGAGCTAAAACAGTTACCAGATACTCTTAAGTATGCCTACCTTGATGAGAAGGCGATATATTCTGTTATTATTAGTGCTCACCTCTCGAATCACGAAGAGAAGAAGTTATTAAAAATTTTGAGGAAGCACCGTGCGGCTATTGGATATACTCTTGATTATCTTAAGGGTATTAGTCCCACTCTATGTCAGCACAAGATGAAAGCTGATCCTGATTCTAAACCAGTTGCTGATCATCAAAGGATATTAAATCCTAAGATGAAAGAGGTCATGAGGAAAGAAATATTAAAGCTTCTAGAAGTAGGAATCATTTATCCTGTTGCTCATAGTGATTGGGTAAGTCCAGTACATTGCGTACCTAAGAAAGGAGGTATCACCGTCGTTCCTAATGATAAGAATGATCTAATCCCACAGAGGATTATTACTGGCTATAGGATGGTGATAGACTTCCGGAAACTGAACAAGGGAACCAGGAAAGACCATTATCCTTTGCCGTTTATCGACCAAATGCTAGAAAGGCTATCTAAACACACACACTTCTGCTTTCTAGACGGTTATTCAGGTTTCTCGCAAATACCTGTTGCACAATCTGATGAGGAGAAAACCACTTTCACCTGCCCCTTCGGTACCTTTGCTTATAGACTTATGTCTTTTGGCTTGTGCAATGCACCTGCCACCTTTCAATGATGTATGATGGCAATATTCTCTGACGTTTGTGAAAATATTGTTGAGGTTTTCATGGATGATTTCTCCGTTTATGGTTCTTCTCTTGACAATTGCCTCAGCAACCTTGATCGAGTCTTACAGAGATGCAAAGATACCAACCTTGTCTTGAACTGGGAGAAGTGCGACTTCATGGTTAATGAAGGCATCGTCTTAGGACACAAAATCTCTAAGAAAGCCATTGATGGTGATAAGGCTAATAAGGTTGAGAAAATGCCTGGCCCCACAGATATCATAGATATACAAAGTTTCCTAGGTCATGCTGGTTTCTATAGAAGGTTCATTAAAGACTTCTCTAAGATTTCTAGGCCTCTTACCAACCTCTTGCAGAAGGATGTTCCTTTTGTTTTTGATGAGGATTGTGAGGAAGCTTTCGAAATACTTAAGAAGGTGTTGATAAACGCACCTATTGTTCAACCACCTGATTGTAACTTGCCCTTTGAAATCATGTGCGATGCTAGAGATTATGCTGGTGGTGTTGTTCTAGGACAAAGAGTTGACAAGAAGTTGGATGTTATTCACTACGGTAGTAAAACTCTAGACAATGCCCAAAGAAACTATGCCATTACTGAAAAGGAGTTTTTAGCAGTCGTGTTTGCATGTGAAAAGTTCAGATCTTATATAGTTGACTCCAAAGTCACTATTCACTCTGATCTTGCTGTTATTAAGTACCTTATGGAGAAGAAGGACGCTAAGCCTAAGCTAATCAGATGGGTTCTCCCGCTACAGGAATGTGATTTGCACCTTGTTGACCGAAAGGGTGCTGATAACTGTGTAGCATATAACTTGTCTAGGTTAGGGAATGTCCTTGATGACCCACGACCTATTGATGACAACTTTCCTGATGAGCAATTAAATGTCATCCACACTTCACATAGTGCACCGTGGTATGTTGATTACGCAAACTATATCGTAGCCAAATACATACCACCCAATTTCACATACCAGCAAAAGAAGAAATTCTTCTTTGACTTGAGACATTACTTTTGGGATGATCCTCACCTTTATAAGGAAGGAGTAGATGGTGTTATTAGACGTTGTGTGCCTGAACATGAACAGGTGCAGATCTTGCAGAAGTGTCATTTTGAAGCCTACGGAAGACACCATGCTGGAGATAGAACTGCTCATAAGGTATTGCAGTCAGGTTTCTATTGGCCCACTCTCTTCAAGGATACCCGCAAGTTTGTCTTGTCTTGTGACGAATGCCAAAGAATAGGGAACATTAGTAAGCATGAGGAAATGCCTATGAACTATTCACTTGTCATTAAACCGTTTGATGGCTGGGGCTTTTATTATATGGGACCCTTCCCGAGTTCCAATGGGTATACTCACATCTTAGTCGCTGTTGATTATGTCACTAAGTAGGTATAAGCTATCCCCACTAGAAATGTTGATCATCACACCTCTATTAAGATGCTTAAAGAAGTCATTTTCCCAATATTTGGAGTCCCTAGATATTTGATGACTGATGGCGGTTCACACTTCATTCATGGTGTTTTCTGCAAGATGCTTGCTAAGTATGATGTAAACCATGGAGTTGCATCTCCTTATCATCCTAAGTCTAGCGGTCAAGTGGAGTTGAGTAATAGGGAGCTCAAATTGATCTTACAAAAGACTGTCAATAGATCTCGAAAGAATTAGTCTAGCTATGGTTAGACGTTGTCTTAATTCTTCTTTTGTGGTTGCGGATGCTTGCGAGAGGGGTTAATCATAAGTGGGATGCTTGTCCAAGTAAGGGCAGTACCCAAGCGCCGGTCCACCCACATATCAAACTATCAAAGTAACGAACGAGAATCACATGAACATGATGAAACTAGCATGACAGAAATTCCTGAGTGTCGTCGGGAGCGTTTTTCCTCCTATAAGACTTTGTTCAGGCTTGTCCCTTGCTACAAAAGGGATTGGGCCACTTTGTTGCACCGTAGCTACTACTTGTTACTTGTTACTTTTCACTTGCTACGTTTCACCTCACTAAACCATCACTTGTTCCCGCTACTTTTAGTGCTTGCAGTTATTACCTTGCTAAAAACTGTTTATCAGAGCCTTCTGCTCCTCGTTGGGTTCGACACTCTTACTTATAGAAAGGACTACGATTGATCCCCTATACTTGTGGATCATGAGGGCATTGCCTTGAATAGTGCCCAGTTTGTCCACATCCAAAACAGGTAACTTGTCCCGGGATGTTGGTCCTGAATCCACTGTTGTTCGGTCGGTTGAATGATGGCTTGGTGTTGACTTGCTTCTGAGGCTGGTAGTTCTCGAGGAATGTTGGAGCCTTATACTGTTGCTGCTGATAACTCGGTCTTGATGGAGTTGACTGCCATGGCGTGGCTTTGCGTTACTGATTCCTCCACTACCCATCAGCTTGCGCTTACGGGTGTCGTCCATTGCATGACGCTTATCCTCCAACATAAGGGCCTTGTTAACCAGATCGCAGAAGGTCCGGCATTCACAAACAACCAGTTGATACTGGAGTGACTGCTGCAGTCCTTCCAAAACGCGGTCCACTTTTGCGGCCTCGGTTGGAAATATGCCCTAGAGGCAATGATAAATAGTTATTATTATATATCCTGTTCAAAGATAATAGTTTATTATCCATGCTATAATTGTATAGAATGAAAACATAGATAGATGTGTGGATACATAGACAAAACAATGTCCCTAGCAAGCCTCTAGTTGGCTAGCCAGTTGATCAAGGATAGTCAAGGTTTTCTGACTATGTGCAAGTGTTGTTGCTTGATAACTAGATCACATCATTACGAAAATCATGTGATGGACTTAGACCCAAACTATGAACGTAGCATATTGTTCATGTCATTTTATTGCTATTGTTTTCTGCGTGTCAAGTATTTATTCCTATGACCATGAGATCATATAACTCACTCGCACCGGAGGAATACCTTGTGTGCATCAAACGTCACAACGTAACTGTGTGACTATAAAGGTGTTCTACAGGTATCTCCGAAGGTGTCCGTTGAGTTAGTATGGTTCAAGACTGGGATTTGTCACTCCGTGTGACGGAGAGGTATCTCGGGGCCCACTCGGTAATACAACATCACACACAAGCCTTGCAAGCAATGTGACTAAGTGTAAGTCATGGGATCTTGTATTACGAAATGAGTAAAGAGACTTGCCGGTAACGAGATTGAAATAGGTATGCGGATACCGACGATCGAATCTCGGGCAAGTAACATACCGAAGGACAAATGGAATGACATACGGGATTATATGAATCCTTGACACTGAGGGTCAACCCATAAGATCTTCGGATAGTATGTAGGATCCAATATGGGTATCCATGTGCCGCTATTGGATATTGACCGAGGACTGCCTCGGGGCATGTCTACATAGTTATCGAACCCGCAGGGTCTGCACACTTAAGGTTCGGCGATGTTTTAGTATAGTCGAGTTATATGTGTGGTTACCGAATGTTGTTCGGAGTCTGGGATGAGATCACGGACGTAACGAGGGTTTCCGGAATGGTCTGGAAACAAAGACTGATATATAGTATGGTTTCATTTGGTCGCCGGCAAGTTTCGGGCAATTCCGGAAGTGTACCGGGAGTGACGAATGGGTTCCGGGAGTTCACCGGGGGGGGCCCACCCACCCGGGAGTGAGCCCAAGGCACTAGGGTGGCGCCAACAGTCCTTAGTGGGTTGGTGGAGTCAGCCCAAGGGGCCCATGGCACCACATAAGAAAATACCAAAGGTAAAGGAAAAGAGGGATGTGGCAAGGAAGGGGAGGACTCCTTCTTCCCAAACAGAATTGAAGGAGGAGTCCTCCTCCTCCCTTGGCCGGTGCACCCTTGAAGCCTTGGGCGTCAAAGCTAGACCTCCTCCTCCCTCCTATATATATTGGTGGTTTAGGGCTGATTTCATACACAACTTTGCCACGTGCAACTCAAACATATACCACATAGTTTTACCTCTAGATCGGATTGTTGCGGAGCTCGGGCAAAGCCTTGCAGGAGTAGATCATCACTACCACCGGAGCACCGTCACGCTACCGCAGAACTCATCTACTACTCCGTCTTTCTTGCTGGATGAAGAAGACCGAGATCATCGTCGAGTTGTAGGTGTGCTGAACGCGGAGGTGTCGTCCGTTCGGTGCTAGATAGGAACGGAACGTGGGATGGATCGCGGGACGGTTCGTGGGATGGTTCGAGGGACATGAAGACGTTCCACTACATCAATTGCGTTTGTTAATGCTTCCTGTTGTGCGATCTGCAAGGGTACATAGATCCAAATCTCCTCTCGTAGATGGACATCACCATGATAGGTCTTCGTGTGCGTAGGAATTTATTTGTTTCCCATGCAACGTTCCCCAACAGTGGTATCAGAGCCAGGTTCATGCGTAGATGTTATCTCGAGTAGAACACAAAAGGTTTTCTGGATGATGATGTTTGATTTGCTGCCCTCCTTAGTCTTTGCTCGATTCGGTGGTATCGTTGGATTGAAGCGGCCCGGACCGACATAACTCGTACGTTTACGAGAGACTGGTTTCATTGATTGACCTAGAACCTCGTTGCATAAAGATGACTGGCGGGTGCCTGTTTCTTCAACATTAGTCGAATTGGTTTTAACCGAGGCGGTCCTTGGAGAGGTTAAATAGCAATTTCCACATCTCCGTTGTGGTTTTTGCGTAAGTAAGATGCGATCATACTAGATACCCATAGCAGCCACGTAAAACATGCAACAACAAATTAGAGGGCGTCTAACTTGTTTTTGCAGGGTATGCTTGTGATATGATATGGCCAATGAAGTGATGTGATATATTGAGTGTATGAGATGATCATGTTGCAATAGTTAATATCGACTTGCACGTCAATGCTACGGCAACCTGCAGGAGCCATATGGTTGCCTTTTAAACTAATGTTTGTGTTTGTAGATGTGTTTACTATATTGCTAGGTCGTAGCTTTAGTAGTAATGGCATAAGTAGCACGGCTACCTCGATGGCGACATGTTTATGGAGATCATGATGATGGAGATCATGGTGTGGCATCGGTGACAAGAAGTTCATGCTGGTGCTTTGGTGATGGAGATCAAGAAGCATAAGATGATGGCCATATCATGTCACTTATGAATTGCTTGTGATGTTAATCCTTTTATGCACCTTATTTTTCTTAGAACGACGGTAGCATTATAAGGTGATCTCTCACTAAAACTTCAAGACGAAATTGTGTTCTCCCGACTGTGCACCGTTGCTACAGTTATCGTTTCGAGACATCACGTGATGATCAGGTGTGATAGACTCAATGTTCACATACAACGGGTGCAAAATCGTTGCACACGCGGAACACTCGAGTTAAGCTTGACGAGCCTAGCATGTGCAGACATGGCCTCAGAACACATGAGACCGTAAGGTTGAGCATGAATCGTGTAGTTGATATGATTAGCATATAGATGCTGACCACTGAAACTATTCTCAATTCATGTGATTATCGGACATGAGTTAGTGAATTTGGATCATGTACCACACAAATGACTAGAGAGATGTAATTTTTGAGTGGGAGTTTAGCAAGTAATTTTATTAGTTAAACTCTAATTATCTTGAACATTGTCTAAGTCCACTTTGAATTATTTGTGTTGTAGATCAATGGCTCACGCGACTATCAGCCTGAATTTTAATACGTTCCTAGAGAAAGCTAAGTTGAAAGATGATGGAAGCAACTTTGTAGACTGGGCTTGTAATCTTAAGTTGCTCCTACAAGTTGGGAAGAAGGATTATGTCCTTAATGCTGCGCTAGGAGATGAACCACCCGCTATGGCTGACCAAGGTGTTAAGAACGCTTGGTTAACATGTAAGGAGGACTACTCAATAGTTCAATGTGAAGTCTTGTATGGCTTAGAGCCGGGACATCAACGTCGCTTTGAGCGTCATGGAGCATATGAGATGTTCGAGGAGTTGAAGTTTATCTTTCAGAACAATGCCCGGATCGAGAGGTATGAGATCTCTGATAAATTATTTGCTTTCAAGATGGAGGACAATTCGTCTGTCAGTGAACATGCGCTCGAAATGTGGGTACTCAAACTGTCTAGCTGAGCTAGGGGTTGAACTCCCGCAAGAGGCTATCACTGACATAATTCTTCAATCACTGTCACCAAGCTACAAGAGCTTTGTGCTGAACTATAACATGCAAGGGATGAACAAGTCACCCGGCGAGTTATTCGCGATGCTGAAAGTCGCAGAGTCAGAACTCGGGAGAGCATCAAGTGTTAATGGTGAATAAGACCACTAGTTTCAAGCGAAACGACAAAGGCAAGAAGGGTAACTCCAAGAAGAGCGGCAAACATGTGCTAATCCGACGAAGAAATCCAAGGCTGGACCTAAGCATGAAATAGAGTGTTATTATTGCAAGGGACTAGGTCACTGGAAGCGCAACTGCCCTAAGTATCTGGCTGATAAGAAGGCGGCCAAGGATAAATCAGGTATATTCGATATACATGTTATTGATGTGTACTTAACCAGCTCTTGTAGTAGTGCCCAGGTATTCGATACCGGTTCTGATGCTCATATTTGCAACTTGAAACAGGAACTGCAGAATAAGCGAAGGATGGCGAAGATGAAGTGATGATGTGCGTGGGAAATGGTTCCAAGGTTGAGGCAATCACCGTCGCCACAGTTTCACTTCAGTTACCATCAGGATTAGTTATGAACTTAAATAATTTTTATTTAGTGCCTGCGTTAAGCATGAACATTATATCTGGATCTTGTTTATTGCGAGACGGTTACTCGTTTAAGTCAGAGAATAATGGTTGTTCTATTTCTATGAGTAATATCTTTTATGGTCATGCACCCAATGTGACAGGATTAATCATATGGAATCTTGATAGCGATGATACACATATACATAACATTGAGACAAAAAGAGTAAGAGTTAACAATGATAGCGCTATGTTTTTGTGGCACTGCCTTTTATGTCATATTGGTCTAAAGCGCATGTAGAAAATCCATTTCGATGGATTTCTGGAGTCACTTGACTTTGATTCACTTGACATGTGTGAACCATTCCTCATGGGCAAGATGACTAAGACTCCGTTCTCCGGAACAATGGAGCGTGCAAGTGACTTGTTGAAAATCATACATACCGATGTGTGCGGTCCGATGAGTGTGGAGGCGCACGACGGATATCGTTATTTTTTCACCTTCACTAACGATTTGAGTAGATATGGTTATGTCTACTTGATGAAGCACAAGTCTAAGACATTTGAGAACTTCAAGCAATTTTCAGAGTGAAGTTGAAAATCATCATAACAAGAAGATCAAGTTCCTACGGTCTGATCATGGGGGTGAATATATGAGTTTTGAGTTTGGTGCTCACTTAAGACAATGTGGAATTGTTTCAGAGTTAACACCGTCTGGAACACCACAGCGTAATGGTGTGTCCGAACATCATAATCGTACTTTGTTAGAAATTGTGCGATCTATGATGTCTCTTATCGATTTGCCGTTACTGTTTTGGGGTAATCCATTAGAGACAACTGCATTCACTTTAAATAGGGCACCATCAAAATCCGTTGAGACGACACCATACGAACTGGGGTATGGCAAAAGACCAAAGTTGTCGTTTCTTAAAGTTTGGGCATGTGATGCTTATGTCAAAAAGCTTCAGCCTGAAAAGCTGGAACCCAAAGCGGAAAAGTGTGTCTTCATAGGTTACCCAAAGGAGACAGTTGGGTACACCTTCTATCTCAAATCCGAGGGCAAAGTGTTTGTTGCTAAAAATGGAGCTTTTCTTGAAAAGGTGTTTCTCTCGAAAGAATTGAGTGGGAGGAAGATAGAACTTGATGAGGTTGTCGAACCTCTAGTCCCTCTAGATGGTGGCGCAGGGCAAGGGGAAACCCCTGTCGTTGCGACGCCGGTGAGGAGGAAGTTGATGATGATGATCATGAAACTTCGGATCAAGTTCCTATCGGACCTCGCAGGTCGACAAGATCACGTACTGCTCCTGAGTGGTACGGTAATCCTGTCTTATCAATTATGTTGTTAGACAACAATGAACCTGCAAATTATGAAGAAGCAATGGTCGGCCCGGATTCTGACAAATGGCCGGAGGCCATGAAGTCTGAGATATGATCTATGTACGAAAACAAAGTGTCGACTTTGGAAGTACTACCTGAAGGCCGCAAGGCTATTCAGAACAAATGGATCTTTATGAAGAACACGGACGCAAACGGTAATGTGACCGTTTATAAAGCTTGACTTGTGGCAAAGGGTTTTTCACATGTTCAAGGAGTTGACAATGATGAGACGTTCTCACCGGTAGCGATGCTTAAGTCCGTCCGAATCATGTTAGCAATAGCTGCATTTTTCGATTATGAAATCTGGCAGATGGATGTCAAAACGGCATTCCTTAACGGTTTTCCCAAGGAAGAGTTGTATATGATGCAACCCGAAGGTTTTGTCGATCCAAAGAATGCTAACAAAGTGTGCAAGCTCCAGGGATCCATTTATGGACTCGTGGAGGCATCTCGGAGTTGGAATAAGTACTTTGATGAGGTGATCAAAGCATTTAGGTTTATACAAGTAGTTGGAGAATCTTGTATTTACAAGAAAGTGAGTGGGAGCTCTGTGGCGTTTCTAATATTATATGTGGATGACATATTGCTGATTGGAAACACCGTGGAGTTTTTGGAGAGCATAAAGGATTACTTGAATAAAAGTTTCTCTATGAAGGACCTAGGAGAAGCTACTTACATTCTAGGCATTAAGATCTATAGGGATAGATCGAGACGCCTGATAGGACTTCCACAAAGCACATACCTTGATAAAGTTTTGAAGAAGTTCAAAATGGATCAGTCGAAGAAAGGGTTCTTGCCAGTATTACAAGGTATAAAATTGAGTAAGACTCAGTGCTCAGCAACTGCAGAAGATAGAGAACAGATGAGTTCTATCCCCTATGCTTAAGCCATAGGATCTATCATGTATGCAATGTTGTACACTAGAACAGACGTCATCTCGACCATAAGTACGGCAGGAAGGTTTCAGAGTAATCCAGGAGTGGATCACTGGACGGCGGTCAAGACTATTCTGAAGTACCTGAAAAGGACTAAGGAAATGTTTCTCGTTTATGGAGGTGACAAAGAGCTCATCATAAAGGGTTATGTCGACGCAAGCTTTCACACCGATCCGGATGACTCTAAGTCGCAAACCGGATACGTATTTATTCTAAATGGGGTGCGGTAAGCTGGTGCAGTTCCAAGCAAAGCGTCATAGCAGATTCTACATGTGAAGCAGAGTACATGGCTGCCTCGGAGGCAGCAGAGGAGGGTGTATGGACGATGCAGTTCATGACAGATCTTGAAGTTTGCCGAGCGCACTAAATCCAATAACTCTGTTCTATGCCAACACTGGTGCCATTGCTCTAGCAAAGGAACCAAGGTTTCACAAGAAGACCAGACACATCAAATGACGCTTCAACCTCATCCGCGACTAGATCGAAGGAGAGGACGTGAATATTTGCAAAGTGCACACGTATCTGAATGTAGCAGACCCGCTGACTAAACCTCTTCAACGGGCAAAACATGATCAACACACCAGAACTCGATGGGTGTTAGATTTATTACAATGTAAATCGCATGGCGATGTGAGGACTAGATTATTGACTCTAGTGCAAGTGGGACACTATTGGAAATACGCCCTAGAGCCAATGATAAATATTTATTATTATATTTCCTGTTTAAAGATAATCTTTTATTATCCATGCTATAATTTTATTGAATTAAAACATAGATAAATGTGTGGATTCATAGACAAAACAATGTCCCTAGCAAGCCTCTAGTAGGCTAGCCTGTTTATCAAGGATAGTCAAGGTTTTCTGACTATGTGCAAGTGTTGTTGCTTGATAACTGGATCACATCATTAGGAGAATCTTGTAATCGACTAGAGCCAAACTATGAACGTAGCATATTGATTGTGTCATTTTATTGCTATTGTTTTCTGCATGTCAAGTATTTATTCCTATGACCATGAGATCATATAACTCATTGGTACCGGAGGAATACCTTGTGTGCATCAAATGTAACCGGGTGACTATAAAGGTGTTTTGCACGTATCTCCGAAGGTGTCCGTTGACTTAGTATGGATCAAGACTAGGATTTGTCACTCTGTGTGACGGAGAGGTATCTTGGGGCCCACTCGGTAATACAACATCACACACAAGCCTTGCGAGCAATGTGACTAAGTGTAAGTCACGGGATCTTGTATGACGGAACGAGTAAAGAGACTTGCCGGTAACGAGATTGAAATAGGTATGCAGATACAGACGATCGAATCTCGGGCAAGTAACATACCGAAGGACAAAGGGAATGACATACGGGATTATATGAATCCTTGAAAACGAGGTTCAACCGATAAGATCTTCGGTGAATATGTAGGATCCAATATGGGCATCGAGGCCCCGCTACTGGATATTGACCGAGGAGTGCCTCGGGTCATGTCTATATAGGTCTCGAACCCGCAGGGTCTGCACACTTAAGGTTCGACGATGTTTTAGTATAGTGGACTTATATGTGTGGTTACCGAATATTGTTTGGAGTCTCGGATGAGATCACGGTCGTCACGAGGGTTTCTGGAATGGTTCGAAAACGAAGATTGGTTTATAGGATGGTTTCATTTGGTCACTGGAAAGTTTCCGGCCATTCCGGCAGTGTACCGGGAGTGACAAATGGATTCCGGGAGTTCACCGGGAGGGGCCCACCTACCCCGGGAGTGAGCCCATGGAACTAGGGTGGCGCCACAAGTCCTTAGTGTGCCGGTGGAGTCAGCCCAACGGGCCCATGGCGCCACATAAGAAAATACCAAAGTAAAATAAAAGAAAAAGGGAAAGAGGGAGGTGGGAAGGAAGGAGATGACTCCTCCTTCCCAAACCGAATTGAAGGAGGAGTCCCCCTCCTCCCTTGGCTGGCGCACTCTTGGGGCCTTGTGCCTCAAGGCTAGCCCTCCCCCTCCCTCCTATATATATTGGTGGTTTAGGGCTGATTTGAGACACAACTTTGCCACGTGCAACTCAAACCTATACCACGTAGTTTTACCTCTAGATCGGATTTCTGCGGAGCTCGGGCGGATCCCTGCAGGAGTAGATCATCACCACTACCGGAGCACCGTCATGCTCCCTAAGAACTCATCTACTTCTCCGTCTTGCTTGCTCGATCAAGAAGGCCGAGATCATCGTTGAGCTGTATGTGTGCTGAACGCGGAGGTGTCGTCCGTTCGGCGCTAGATCGGAACGGATCGTGGGATGGATCGCGGGGCGGTTCGTGGGACGGTTCGAGGGACATGAAGACGTTCCACTACATCAACTGCGTTTGTTAACGCTTCCTGCTGTGTGATCTCCAAGGGTATGTAGATACAAACCTCCTCTCGTAGATGGACATCACCATAATAGGTCTTCGTGTGTGTAGGAAATTTTTTGTTTCCCATGCAACGTTCCCCAACAGACTCAGTGTTGACGTCCTATGGTGAATATCTCGACAGGAGGTTAAACTTCTGCAAATACTCCCTGACTGTTACAGTGCCTTGACTTAAGACTCGGAATTCCCGCTTCTTAATGGTCATCATTCCGGGAGTAATGTGAGCAGCGCGGAATCATTACTTGAACATTGTCGAAGTGATAACTTGCTTTGCTCGCATGATCTGGAACCCATCCCACCATGCTCTGGCTGTGCCTCTGAGACAGTGAGAGGCATAAAGGACTTTCTCGCGATCATCGGTGCACTTGACCAGGGCGAGGAGTTCTTCGATAGTGCAGATCCAGTCATCGAAATCCAATGGTTCAGTCGTCTCCGTGAATATAGGAGGCGTAGTCCGCATAAATTCAGATAGAGTAGAGCGATCGTTGCCATTTCCGTTTTGCGGAGGCTTGTTCACCAAACTTGAGCCAGCTGTTGGATGGCGGAATTATTGGCTTGACGTTCCTCTCGGAGAGCTTGGAGGAATTGAGCCATAGTCAAGCTTTCCGGAGGAGGCGGTGGAGGTGGAATATCGCCTTGCTGCTGCTCGTGGTGCTCTCCAGCTTGAGCGTCCCCTCCGGTTACCTGCTCCAGGCCTGAAGAGGCAGAGCCGGGGTTGCCGAAGGTGCCGGTGCGAGTTGAAATCACCATCCTATTAGGGGAGTAGACAAGTCAATATGCCAAATTGGCCGGGAATCATAAGGGATGATGATATAATAAGGGGGTTGGTGCCGTGCTAGTGTGAGATTTTTAAACAAAGGTTTTTGGGAAAAGCTAATGCAATAAATTTAAAACAAGTTACGTACTCGCTTACAAGCTGCCTAAGGCAGAATGCGACTTGCATCAAACTTGATCACACAACACTCATGTTTCACATGAACCGATACATGGACTCACTATGCTTGGGGAAGACTCCTAATTGCCTAAGCCGTACTCCTAAGCGGCGGGCTGCTCGGTCTCGTAGGCAGGTTCTGTAGGGTCTTCGTCTTCATCTTCATCGGTGCTTTCCTCCTTCAGAGGTGATGGAGATGGAAGTGGTCCATCATGGCATCTCTTAGTCGGTCAAACAGTGAGGAGCGCAGTGTACTCTTCCGCGGTCATCCAGCGACTCTGAATGAGAGTGGCCTGAAGCGGTGGTACTCCTCCTCGGAAGGCAATGGCTGACCGCCCTCCTGGCGCTCCTTCCTTCTTGGTACAGTTCTTAGCGAAGCTTCATCGACTCCTGGACTAGAAGGTGAGTCAAAGTGTCAGAGGAGTGGCTGAAGTAGGTCTGAAATCTTAGTGGCGTTCCATCCTGTGAAGATGGGTTGAGTGTCCAACTCCCGTCAATCCCGTCCTCAATAAAAGGCAGGTGATGAGTAGCTGGCTCGTTAGCCATCTCGAGAAGGATGTCGCGGAGACGCACGAACGCCTCTCGTGCAGCTGTCTCCACTGCCAACACCAGATCCTCCACATGTGGTCCTTCAAAGAACCAACTAGTTTGGGAGTCGTTAGCCTTCACTATCACGTCCACGTGATATTCCTTGGTGTCGGCGTTAACCCACTCTTGTGGTAGAGGAAGATGGGCGTGCGGCGTACTTTACACTTCTCGAGGCTATCTCCCAAAAGTAGGGGAAAGCCCGTCTCCAGAAGCATCTCAGGTACGGCGACCATCTACAAGGTTAGGAGAGGGTTAGAAATTTTTGGTGGGTGCAGAAAATCTCAAGTATAAAGGCTGAGTGCACTACTCATCTCGGCTATCGTCCATGCTACCTAAGGCTTCCTACAGTCAGGATGGCCCTGATAACCGCTAAGCGGGTGCCCATGCCATCAGCCTACACCAACATGCATTATGAGTAGGAAGCGTCCTAGTTCGCAGGGCCGTCTCCGAAGACGTATTCTTTTCCTAACTCCGATCATTCCATGTATGGTCAATAATATAACCAGTGGCAAGTAATGAGTACTTTGAATGTACTCGCAAACAGCCCATGATATGAACAATGCAGTTGGTACAATAACAAGTAATATGCAGTTTGGTGGATAACAGCTTAAACGTAAATTAACACGATCATGGAGGTGCAACATAAGCTAAATGTTATTTAGAAGAACAGGTTATAGATATCAATATATTTGTTAAGGGTTGAACACTTTGGGTTCACCCGATAGGCCAAGTCATCAAACTTGGTCATATCAACTCTTTCTCAAATAACACCATTGACACATACATACTTGGTTTATGCGGAAACAACTTGACGTAGTTTAAGCAGCACCACCCAACTGTCCTTGACCGTGGACACAGCTATTCGAATAGTTTGACACTCTGCAGAGGTTGTATGCTGTATCCATGAGATCAGGGAAACTTCTGTGTCATCCATGACTCGCGGTATATAACATACCCGAGGTAAGTACCCGATCAATGCCTTTCCCTAACGATACTAGAAAAAGAGGTCCACTCGATTGGTACCCAAACCACATGTTGTACGTATTACAAGAACCGACTCTTGATAGTATCAACCATGCGGGGACCAACAGTGTGCTTGGAACACGTAAAACGGCATAGTTGCCCCACGAGGCACGACCCCGTCATGAGACTGACCACATCAATCCCGCCACTAGTAATGTGTTTCTTTGCTAGCACCGACCGGAGTAATCAACAAAGCCCCATCCCATAAAGGGATAACATGGTCGCACATGTAAGGTTGGGATGGTCGACACATCATAAATCTAATCCCATTTCCAAAACCATACACACAGAAAATACTCGGTCCACCACTTCACCAAAGTGGCCGCCTAACTCATCATCACCCTTGGGAATTAGTGGCACCCGATGAGTTTTTCATAAACCTTTGATTTACGCCATCATCATGCTCATGCTTCTACTATGCTTAGATGTACTTGTCAACATGATATTAGCATGATCCTCATAGGAGGAAGGATCATGCTCAATATGCAAGTGCTCGGGAGGAGCGTCAGAAACATCACTTGAATGATTTACTAATACTTATGACCACATGCAACAGAAATATTTTTTCTACTTAGCATGCAATATAGCATATGCTCAAACATGGTCAAAGGACTGCTTTCCTTGATCAACTAAGTATCCGGGTTCTTCGGGGTCTTCAAGTCCAACTCCTTTGTCAAACATAGATTCTATCATCGTATTAAGTAAAAAGCAATAAGTAGCCCACTCAAAACAGAACATAAAGGGGTCGTCTCTTCTTAGTCTGGCCAGAGAGGAGAAGGACCACGCGGGCATGGCTACCGACGTCCTCAGGCCCTAGCAACAGTGGGAATGTGTCCGGCTCGTCGTCGCCTACCTGTTGGTGGTCCAGCCAACGACAGGGGAGCCCTGGTTCACCGGCGATGAGGTGGCCGCGTCGGAGAGGTTTTGGTCAATGGTGGTGGTGGTTGCTACGGGCACAAAATCGTTCGGCGAAGTGGGGGGAAATGATCCTCGGGTCACGGGGACTGTGTAGGTGGGCAGAAGGGTGCGAGAACCGACGTGTAGCGGGAGATCCACCGGAGCTCCGGAGATCGACCGAACCGGGGCTCTGCTTGCTCAATGGGGTGCCTAGGGAGGTGATTATGGTCTACGTGGAGTGGAGTGAGGGGTGTTGGAGCAAGGGTGTGGCCTTATATAGGCCCGCGACGGTGCACCGGGCGGGAAGCTACGATGGTTTCACCGTGGGGTGCATGGGGGCAGAGAGAGTGGCCGGGGTCGAAACCACTGTCTCAAGACGTGGTTTTGGACCTCCGAGCTCACTGCAAGAGAGGGGGAAGTGAGGAGTGGCATGCCTGCTTGGCCACATTCCTCTGGCCGCTATTGGTGCGCGCGGGCACGCGTCGCACCAGCTCTCAGCGCGGGAATGGAGGGGCCCTGGGGGCTGCCTGGTGCAATGGAGCTATCGGGGGAGAGGAGGGATAGTGCGGGGAGGCTAGAACTGACCGAGGGAGTTGGCCACACCTCGATTGCTCTCTGTAGTGCACCCAGAGTGCAGCTTTGGCATGACACGGCATATTGGCGCGCTTTATGGCGCCTTGGACGCGTCTAGCATGTCATGGGACCTTGCTTGGAGATGGCTAGTCGTTCGAATCCCGTGGGAGCATCGGCTGGTCAATGGAGGGGAGGAAAACATGTGCTGTCAGCCATGAGCTGAAGCTTAGATTGGGTTTTTTGGATTTTCTACTTAGAACCAAAGAAGAGCCACTTGACTGGAGTTGGACATTTATGCTAGCCACCTAATCTGGGAGTTTGGGAGAAAGGGAGTGGGTGTAGCTGGGGTTAAGAGGGGTTTTCCCAAACTCTCAGAAGGTGCTCGAAAGTGGTTTCGGGTGGTTGCACCCCACCACTGGCTATGCAACTTAACAGGACTAGGTTTGGTGCAAAAACATGAGGCTACACTAAGTCTGGGCTCCATTGGACAAGTTTAGCTATGTAAACTCGAAATCACTCCTAAATGACTAGATCTGTTCCATCCAAAGGGAGTGTGGACAAATCAAGTCCTACAAATCTTATTTTTTGGCATGAGGTCTTCATTTGAGGTATTAGGTACTCCTGCAAAGTTTCAGCTCTATTGGACAACCTTTGCTATGTATAGTTGTCTAACTTCATACTAGAGAGAAAGGGTTTTGGAATTATTTGGTGACCCTAACCACCTTGGATCAAGGTGAAACTTTATATGGGCACCAAATATGGCTTAGGGAGGTAACTGCCATTTTCTAGAAATTTATTGAGAATACTTCCTTTGGAAATATTTGAAAAGGTCAAAACAAACTGAATTCGTTTTTAGGGTTTTACTCAATTATTTATAATATGAAAAGGGGTTGAAAATCTTATGTATGGAAAATATATGTGCTGTGAGTATCACCATATTTTCTCAGATTTTTCTAAGGCAAAAAAGTATTTTTCCATATAGGAATATCATTTCTGGCCTTATAAATTGACATGCAAATAAAATGGGAAAATAATTTATAAATAATTATTTTATGGTTTAGGAAAACTAAAATTGTTTTAGAACCAAATCACCAACTTTGGGTAAGAGCACTCCTTGCTATCAAGTATCCAAGGCAGGGTTTTGAAATAACCAGAAATGAGAAAAAGGGTTTTGAGAATATTTGAAGTTATGAAAAACATGGTTTTGATAATGCACAACCAAGTATACAAGCATTCAATGACAATCACGGAACTCACATCATTGATTTTGGAAAAAATTTAACAAAATCACATTTTTGAATTATAGTAGAAGTGAAGTGAAAATAGGGTGTGACATGCAAGGTGCCCAATTGAACTCCTGATCTTAAGCCGGTGGCATGGGTAGAAAGTTATGAGCTGGCCATGGACATGCCCGATGCGAGTGCTGCGGTCTGCGCCAAATACTTCACCATGATGTTGGAAAGGCCGGCTCGTACGTGGTCGAAGAACCTACCGCCAAACTCCTTCAACACTAGGGCAGAACTCAAGGAGCGTTTTCTCAAGAATTCCCGTGGTACTTGCAAGCGTCCGATGACCATTGTGGATCCCCGGGATTGTGTTCAGCGAGCATACAAATCCACCCATCATTGGACCCGATGGGTCATGGAAATCATCCACTCCTCAGATGATATTTCGGCGGCTCAAGCCGTTTTGATTCTGGAAAAGAACTGTCATTTCAAACCCCTGGTGTTGAAGCTTGGCCGCCTCAAGCGAAAGGTGTAGGATATGGGCAAATTGATGGACACCCTCACCAAGTATGCCGAGTCGATTGAGAGGAAGGATGTCGGTTCTGATGATGAGAAGGTCAATGGAGCCAGAACAGGTAAAGGAGGCAAGAGACACCACCAACACTGTGGGCGCAATAATAATCAGGGGGGTCACGGAAATAGGAGGCAACAGGATGGCGCCTCTGATTTTGTTTCTAACACCAATGTCGGGCCGCGAAATCAACGCTGGAACACGAATTAGGATGGTTTCCAAGATCGAGGCTTCACTGGTAAGAAGCCACATAATTACGAGGAGATTCTCAAGGGACCTTGTCCCAAGCACAGTACCCCAGGTGTCCCTTTTACTCATTCCTGGGAAAATTGCTTTGTGATGCAGGAGTTTCGCCTTCAGGCGTCCAAAGGTCATCAAGGAGGTGGCGAAGGCACCCCGCATGATCATTTTGGTTTGGGCGGGTCACGTCGATCTTCGTTCGGTGATTTTCTTCACTCGGGGGCTCAAGGGCGAGGCGGCTTCCATAATAATGGTGGGCAGTCGTCCGGCCAAGGCAATCAGCAGTATAACGAACAGGGCGAATTCCAGCAGCCAAACAACCAGGGCGGTTTCTTGAGAAACCCTAAGCAGCTGAATGGTTGACCATACCATGTTTTCACCACGAGCTCTTGCAAGAGAGACAAGAAGATGAGATAGAGGACTATCAGTATGACTAAGACAGCGGTCCCCCGATACTTAAATTAGTCGGAGCAGCGTGTGACGTGCAGCACGGCCGATCATCCGCCCGAGATTGTTAACCCCGACGAGTTAGTATTAGGAGTGGCGACTCAGATTGGAGGCTATACGCTCTTTAAAGTCCTTATGGATGGAGGCAGCAACATCAATATTCTGTACTACGACACCTTCCGGAGGATGAACTTTAAAGAAGAGAATTTGATGCCCTCGATCACGGTCTTTCTCGGCATCATCTCGGGTAAGTCGGCATACCCTATTGGGCAGATTAAGTTGAATGTGGCTCTCGGTGATGAGTCCAATTATAGAAGCGAGTCATTGATATTTGAAGTCGTCGAGAACAAGAGTCCTTATCATGCTCTGTTTGGGCGACCGGCTTACGCCCGTTTCATAGCCCGGCCTTGCTATGTATATCTTAAGCTTAAAATCTCGGGTCTCAACTGTACCATCACATTCAATGGAAGCCAGAAGATATCCCAAGAATGTGGAGAGGGGGACGCCACGTACGCTGAGTCGGCGTGTGCTACCGAAGAGCTGAAGTTCCACCAAGCCCATGTGGATCCAACTGACATGATCCCATTGAGGAAACCCACGGTCGACTCTGAGCCGCCTCTTAAGTTTAAACCGGTGAATGATACCAAGTAGGTGAATTTTGTCCTTGGCGACTCTTCAAAGCAGTTCACTATTGGGACCGGCTTGGATCCCAAATAGGAAATGGCGCTCATCAAATTCATCCATGAGAATTGGGACATCTTCGCATGGAAACCTTCTGACATGCCAGGTGTGCCGAGAGAATTTGCTGAGCGCCATCCGAATGTAGATCCCAAGATGAAGCCGGTTCGCCGATACCTTCATTGTTTTAACGTGGAAATGTGCAAGGCAATTGGAGAGGATGTTGCCCGACTCTTAGCTGCTAGTTTCATTGGGGAAGTTTTTCATCCTGAATGGTTGGCTAACCCGGTCCTGGTTCTTAAGAAGAACGACACTTTCCATATGTGCATCAACTATACGGATCTTACAAAGCTTGTCCCAAGGATCCCTTTGCGCTGCCCCGTATTGACCAAATCATCGATTCTACGGCGGTTTGTGAGCAGCTATGCTTTCTGGATGCATATTCAGGTTACCATCAAATCAAGATGGCCAAGGAGGATCAGAAGAAGACATATTTTATCACCCCCTTTGGTGCCTTTTGTTATGTCTCAATGCCCTTTGGGATCAAGATTGCAGGGGTGACTTATCAGCGTTGCATCCAGAATTGCCTTCAAGGTCAGATCGGGCGCAAAGTTCATGCTTAAGTTGATGACATTGTGGTAAAGTCGCAGAAGAAGCAGACACTTCTGGGTGATCTCAAGGAGACGTTTGACAACCTCCGGGTCTATCAGACGAAGCTTAACCCCACGAAGTGCGTGTTTGGGGTCCCTGCTGGAAAGTTACTTCGGTTTTTAGTATCCGAGCGTGGCATCGACGCTAACCCGGACAAGATTAAGGCGATTACCTCACATGGGAAGCCGTCCAACATTAACCAGGTCCAGCGTATGGCAGGTCGTATCGTGGCACTGAGTCAATTTATAAGTTGCCTAGGTGAGAAGGCCATCCCACTATATCAACTGCTCAAGAAGACAGAGCACTTCGTTTGGATTGATGCTGCCAATGAAGCATTTCAAGGCCCTCAAAAAACAACTTGTTGAGCCGCCCGTGCTGGCAGCCCCAGCTCACAAGGAGCCGATGCTCATGTATATTGCCGCTAACTCTAAAGCGGTGAGCGTGGCAGTGGTTCTTGAGCGCAAGGAAGAAGGCAAGGAATACCCAGTCTAGCGGCCAGTGTATTTCGTTAGCGAGGTTCTAACCTTGTCCAACCAGTGGTATCCACATTGGCAGAAGTTGGTCTTTGGGATCTTTATGGCGAGCTGGAAGTTGAAGCACTACTTTTTGGAGCACCCCATCACTGTAGTCAGTTCTTCACCTATTGGGGACATTATACAGAATCGAGAGGCTACGGGGCGGATTCCTAAATGGGCGACAAAGCTTGGTCCCCATCATGTGAAGTATGCACCGTGTACAACTATTAAGTCTCAGGCATCGGTGGACTTTATCAATGACTGGACCAAGCTGCAAGTGACGGAAGACAGGCCAGACAACACCTACTGGACGATTCATTTCGACTGCTCTAGGCAATTGGAAGGTTCAGGCGTCGGAGTAGTATTAACATCTCCAACAGGGGACAATTTTTGCTATGTTCTGCAGCTTATGCTCCCTTGCACGAACAATGCAGCTTTGTATGAAGATTTATTGCATGGGCTTAGAATAGATAAGGAAAGGAATTTGAGCCGAGTCAGATGCTTGGGTGACTCAGATTTAGTGGCTCAACAAGTGTCACGTACCTGGGATTCCAAGGATCCGTTTATGGCGGTTTCCAGGCGAGCGGTCACCGAGGTGGCAGGTTATTTCCATGGCTACCAGGTTGATCATATTGATCGTCGACAGAATGAGGCGGCTGATGCTCTTTCCCTGCTTGGGTCACAACGTAAGCCTATCCCTCATAATGTCTTCTTGGATATTTTTCATAAACCTTCCGTGAAATTGCCTTCGGAAGAAGACATAGTAATTCCTTACCCCTGATTGGACGATGCCTTACATGGCTTATCTGGCTCGTGGCGAGTTGCGATCGGAAGAAGACATAGTTTTCACCAGACAGATCGTGCGACGATGCCAACCCATGGTTATACATAAAGGCGAGTTTCACAAACAAATCACTTGTGGGATTTTCCAGCGTTGTGTCTCACCCGAAGTGGGGAGAGAGAATCTCAATGAGATACACGCGGGCGACTGTGGACATCATGTCGAGTCACGATCTGTGGTGGCAAAGGCTTTTTGTCATGGTTTTTACTGGTTGATGGCTCATGCCGATGTTGGAGACATAATACGTCGATGCGATGGATGTCAGAAGTTCCGAGGCCACGCACACGTGCCGGCTCAGGAGTTGCTTATGATTCGCATTACTTGGACTTTGCAGTCTGGGGGCTTGACATGGTTGGTCCTTTTAAAAGATCTTCAGACAAGAATACACATCTGCTAATTGCAGTTGACAAATTTACCAAGTCGGTTGAAGAGGAACCATTTAGTAACTGTGAAGCAGAAATGGCAGTCAAATTCTTTATGAAGCTCATCTTTCATTTTGGCTACCCTCATAGCATCATCACCGACAATGGTACTAATTTATCTTAGGGGGCAATGAAAGATTTTTGTCAGCGAGAGCAGATCCGGCTTGATGTGTCTGCAGTAGCTCATCCACAATCTAATGGTCAGGCTGAGCGTGCTAACCAAGAGATATTGCGTGGGATCAAACCCCGACTCATGGTTCCTTTGTAGCACACTCCAGGTTGTTGGGTTGAAGAGCTCCCCTCTATGTTATGGAGTATCAGGTCCACGCCTAATAGGTCAACTGGGTACACTCACTTTTTCCTTGTCTATGGGGCTCAGGCGGTTCTTCCAAACGATATGAAGCACGGTTCTCCAAGAGTCGCCGCATATGTTGAAGATGATAACGAGAGGGCACGTCAGGATTCTTTGGACGCCCTGGAAGAGAAGCGTGATTTGGCTGCTACACGATCGGCGATTTACCAGCAAGACTTGCATCGTTACCATAGTCGACGTGTTAAAAGGAGGGTCTTCCACGAGGGCGACTTGGTGCTTCCGTTGATTCAAGATCACACGAGTATGCACAAGCTTTCCCCCATTGGGAGGGGCCTTTCGTCGTCAGCAAGAACCTCCACAACGGCTCGTATGACCTAATTGATCTATGATACATCCATTTTGCATCATGTTTTCGTGTTGATATTTATCGCTTCTTTTGTTGTTATTTCACTTCACGGTACAATTCTTATGCCTTTTCTCTCTTATTTTGCAAGGTTTACATGAAGAGGGAGAATACCAGCAACTGGAATTCTGGCCTGAAAGTGGAGCAAAGTTGAGATACATATTCTACGCAACTCCAAACGCCATGAAAATCAACGGGGATTTTTCCCAATTTATCAAAAAATACTGGGCCGAAGAAGTGCCAGAGGGGCACCAGGGGGTGCCCACAAGCCTGCACGGCGCAGCCACCCCCCCCCCCCAGGCCACGCCATGGGGGCTTGTAGACAGCCCACTAGCCCACTGGCCCCCACTTTTGCTATATGGAGGGTTTCGTCCAGGAAAAAATAACAGAGGAGCTTTTTGTGGTTTCGCCGCCGCCACGAGGCATAACTTGAGCAGAACCAATCTAGAGCTCCGGCATGACGATTCTGCCGGGGAAACTTCCCTCCCGGAGGGGGAAATCGTCGCCATAGTAATCACCAACACTCCTCTCATCGGAGGGGACCCACCTCCATCAACATCTTCATCAGGACCATCTCATCTCCAAACCTAGTTCATCACTTGTAACCAATCTCCGTCTCGCGACTCCAATTGGTACTTGTAAGGTTGCTAGTAGTCTTGATTACTCTTTGTAGTTGATGCTAGTTGGATTATTTGGTGGAAGAGTTTATGTGAAGATCCTTGATGCTACTCATTACCTCTCTAGTCATGAATATGATTATGCTTTGTGAGTAGTTACTTTTGTTCCTGAGAACATGGGATAAGTCACGCTAATAGTAGTCATGTGAATTTGGTATTCGTTCGGTATTTTGATGTCTTGTATATTGTTTTTCCTCTAGTGGTGTTATGTGAACATCAACTATATAACAGTTCACCATTATTTAGGCCTAGAGGAAGGCATTGGGAAGTATTAAGTAGATTATGGGTTGCTAGAGTGACAGAAGCTTTAACCCTAGTTTATGCGTTGCTTCGTAAGGGGCTGATTTGGATCCACAAGTTTAATGCTATGGTTAGACTTTGTATTAATTCTTCTTTCGTAGTTGCGGATGCTTGCGAGAGGGGTTAATAATAAGTGGGATGCTTGTCCAAGTAAGGGAAGTACCCAAGCGCCGGTCCACCCACATATCAAACTATCAAAGTAACGAACGCGAATCATATGAACATGATGAAACTAGCATGACAGAAATTCCCGTGTGTCCTTGGGAGCGTTTTTCCTCCTATAAGACTTTGTTCAGGCTTGTCCCTTGCTAGAAAAGGGATTGGGCCACTTTGCTGCACCGTTGCTACTTTTGTTACTTGTTACTTGCTACGAATCATGTCACCACACAATCACTTGTCACCGACAATTTCATTGCTTGCAGAATTTGCCTTGCTGAAAACCACTTGTCAGATCCTTCTGCTCCTCGTTGGGTTCGACACTCTTACTTATCGAAAGGACTACGATTGATCCCCTATACTTGTGGGTCATCAAGAATCTTTTATGGCGCCGTTGCCGGGGACTGAAGTGCCTTTGGTAAGTGGAACTTGGTAAGGAATACTTCATATAGTGTGCTGAAATTTGTTGTCACTTGTCACTATGGATACTAATCCTTTGAGGGGCTTGTTCGGGGTATGTTCACCTCGAACGGAAGCACAAATAGTTTCTCCTTCACCTGCTGCACCAACTGAAAATATTTGCTTTGAATTTCCTTCGTGCATTCTTGAGAAACTGCTGGCTAATCCTTTTACAGGAGATAGAACATCACATCCAGACTTGCATATGATCTATGTAGATGAGGTTTGTGGTTTATTTAAGCTTGCAGGTGTGCCCGAGGATGATGTCAAGAAGAAGGTCTTTCCTTTATCTTTGAAGGATAAGGCGTTAACATGGTATAGGCTATGTGATGATACTGAGTCATGGGACTACAATAGGTTGAAATTGGAATTTCATCAAAAGTTTTATCCTATGCATTTAGTACATCATGATCGGAATTATATTTATAATTTTTGGCCTCGTGACAGAGAAAGCATCGCTCAAGCTTGGAGAGGCTTAAATAAATGCTATATTCATGCCCCAATCATGAGCTCTTGAGAGAAATTATCATTCAGAACTTCTATGCTCGGCTTTCTCATGATGATCGCACCATGCTTGACACTTCTTGTACCAGTTCCTTTATGAACAGAGATATTGAATTCAAGTGGAATTTATTGGAGAGAATTAAACGCAACCCTGAAGATTGGGAGCTTGAAGAAGGTAAGGAGTCAGGTATGAATTTCACTTTTGATTGCGTTAAATCCTTTGTTGAGACAAATACTTTTTGTGACTTTAGCACTAAGTATGGACTTGACTCTGAGATAGTAGCTTCATTTTGTGAATCCTTTGCTGCTCATATTGATCTCCCCAAAGAGAAGTGGTTTAAATTTCATCCTCCGTTAGAAGTCAATGTAGTTAAACCCACTCCAGTTGAAGAGAAAGTCATTGCCTATAATGATCCTGTGGTTCCCAGTGCTTACATTGAGAAACCACCTTTCCCTGTTAGGATAAAGGATCATTCTAAAGCTTCAACTATCACTACTGGAAAACAGTTATTTGCCATGTGCTTCTTCTTTGCCGTCTACTGGCTGATGGCAAAGACCCTCTTTGCCATCAGCTACCAGAAACCAGACGGCAAAGAGCAGGCTGATGCCAAAGGTAGTATTTGCCATCAGCCAGCTCTTTGCCGTCTGCCAGCTCATGGCAAAGAGCATGCAGGCAGACGACAAAGAGCATGGGCGGCCCACCTCGCAGCCCCTCTCTCCCCCCTAATGACCACTTTCTTTGCCGTCCGCTTTTCTACTCTGTGTCGTCGGGAGGTGGACGGCAAAGAGGGTGCCCCCCTAACGGCCGTTAGCCCCACCCCCACGCGCGTCTCTCTCCCCCTAACGGCCACCCCGACACCCCTCTCTGTCACCACCGACACCACCACCGTCGCTGCGCCCTCCTCCGGCCTCCTTGTGCCGCCCTGCGCCCTCCTCCACCGCCGCCCTGCGCCCCCTCCTCCACCCCGGCCGCCCTGCACCCTCCTCCACCATCGCCCTGTACCCCCTCGTCCTCCCCAGCCGCCCTGCACCCTCCTCCACCACCACCCTGCGCCCCCTCCTCCACCCCGACACCCCTCTCTCTCACCCCCGACAAAACCACCGCCGCCGCACCCTCCTCCGGCCTCCTTGCGCTGCCCTGCGCCCTCCTCCTACCCGACCTCCCTGCGCCCCCTCCTCCCCGGCCGCCCTGCGCCCCCTCCTCCACCGCCGTCTCCTCCACCGCCGCACCCTCCTCCTCCCCGACCGCCCCCCTCCGGTGAGTCCTTTTTTTTATTTTTTTGCTAATTTACAGATTTAGTTTAGTTTTGTTAATTAGTGGTATCTAGATTATTGTTAGTAGTTTTAGTGGTAGATTTAGTTAGGTTAGTTAGTTAACTTGGTTAGTTAGGTGGAGGAGGAGAAGAGGAGAAGAGGAGGAGGAGGACGAGAAGAGGACAAGAAGAAGAAGAGTAGGAGGAGGAGGAGGAGGAGGAGAAAAATAAGAAGAAGAAGAAGAAGAGGAGAAGAATAAAAAAATAAAAAGGAGAAGAAGAAGAAGAAGAAGAAGAAGAGAAGAAAAAATAAGAAGGAGAAGAAGTAAAGAAGAAGAGAGAAGAGAATAAGAAAAATAATAAGAAGGAGAAGAAGAGAAAAAAGAAGAAGAAGTTGATTTTTTATTGTTTGGTATTTAGGGGTAGCTAGATTGTTTTTTAGTTACTTAGTGGTAGATTCTGTTTTTTTTGCTGTTTAGTGCTATCTAGGTTTAGCGATAGGTTTAGTTAGCATTGTTAGTTAGGTTAGTTAGTTAGCTAGCTTAATAGAAAGAATAGGAAGAAGAAGAAGAGGAGGAGGAGGAGAAGAGGAGAAGAGGAGGAGGAGGAGGAGAAGAAGAAGATGAGGAGGAGAAGACAAAAATAAGAAGGAGAAGATGAAAAGAAGAAGAAAAGAAGAAGAGAAGAAGAAGAGAAGAAGAGAAGAAGAATACCTTCTCCTCCTCCTTATTATCCTCCTCCTCCTTCTCCTTCTTCTTGATTTCTTCTTCTTCTTCTCCTCCTCCTCTTTCTTCTCCTCTATCTTATTCTCCTTACCTTATTTCCCCAACAATGAGATAATTAGCCCATTTAGCTACAAAATGGCATAAAAACCTTGGTTAGCTCATGAATATTATATTCTTAACTTGTTTTCCTCTAAAATGACATAATTAGAATATTTGTGTTGATCGGGTGGATTTACATGTGATAGTTGTCTCGTCGCTCTGAGGTCTGCTGTGCGAAGACCTCCCGGTGCGTTGTACGAGCTCCGCCCCTGCATTCGTGGGTCAGTACAAATTTCATCTCCTCCCCGCCCCTTCATTTACTGTGGCTCGGTTTCCGGATGAAACTTTATAAATTTAGGTAATTCAATTAATTTATCAGTATGCGTGACCGGTATGCGTCTCCCGTTCGAAAGGGCGACATATATAAATATGCATGTCTTTGCATATTTATAACCGCCATCCTTTCGCATTGTCCAACATTATCCATGGACAGCCCGAGTATGTGTAGATTGGGTTCGTTTTCCCGTATGTTGTGCTCTGGATCCGATGCGGAATTTCATCAGTGCCTCCCTGTAGTTCTCCGGATGCACATCCTCTCTGTTTATTGCGGAGACGTGTATCAGGAGAACAGCGAGGAGGTGCTGCCGAAATTTTGCGTTGGATCCGGAGCAGGGCATGGGAAAACGAAACCAATCTACACATACTCGGGTGGGATTAGGACCTATCTTTACCTATTAGCGTGTAGGTTGCCTGGACGTAATAAAAATGGCGAACCTGATTAACCGATGAATATAAATGCTAAATTATATATAAATATATTTATTCTGTCTTTAGTAGCTATGCAATATGAGTGATCGTGCATGGATGTATACCGGTCACCCTAGTCAGAAAGAGATGACGAAAGAATGGTTTGTAAAAACTAAGGAATTTGTGAAAGCCGCATTCGCAAATGGCCAGGAAAGAAACTATTGCCCATGTCCTGGATGCGACAACTATAAAAAGACGACAGAGGCTGTAATGATTAAACACCTGCAGAGGAGGGGTTTTAAGACTAATTATACGGTGTGGACATTTCATGGTGAGTCTATACAACGCACAAGAGCTGAGGTGGTCCGTCGTCGCACGGACGAGCATGGTACTGGGATCGAAGACATGGTGCAAGACTTTGATGATGCTCGGGATTCGGAAGATGAGATGGAGGAATCTGCAAAGGCCTTTTATGAAATGTTGGAGTCTTCAAAACGTCCTCTCCATGAGCACACTGAGCTCTGTCAGCTGTATGCAATTGCACAAGTAATGGCTCTGAAGGCTCAGTTGAACCTTGGAAGAGAATGCTACGATGCGATGATGACACTATTTGGATGGTTCCTACCCAAAGGCATGTCATGCGTGCAAACCTGTACCAGTCGGACAAAATACTTCATGTACTTAAGATGCCCTATGAGAAGATAGATGCATGTGAGAAAGGATGTGTCTTTTTAGGAAGGAGTATGCACACTTGGACTATTGTCCCAATTGTGAGTCTTGCAGGTATCTTGTGGCAGACAACTGTATGAGTGAGAAGAGACAGACCAAAATCGCAGTTAGTGTTCTTCGGTATATGCCAACCGTACCGAGACTTCAACGTCTTTTCATGGTCGAAGAGACTGCCAGGCAGATGACATGGCACAAATTGGGCAAAAGAACCGAACTAGATGTGGATGGGAATAAGATGATGGTACACGCATCGGATGGGGAAGCGTGGAAACATTTTGATGGATTGCATCAGGATAAAGTGGCAGATCCAAGGAATCCTCGAGTCTACGCCACCACGGATGGTTTTAATCCCTTCGGCATGACGGCAACCCAATATAGTTGTTGGCCTGTATTTGTCATTCCACTCAATCTCCCCCCGGGCAGATTATGCCAAGAAAGAACATATTTCTGACGTTGATAATTCCAGGGCCCAATTATCCGGGGAAGAATATGAATGTGTACCTACAACCGCTTAAGGATGAATTGGAAGAAGCTTGGGATAATGGGGTCAAGACATACGATGCCGCTAGAAAAGAAAACTTCAAAATGCATGTGTGGTACATGTACTCTATGCATGACTTGCGAGCGTATGCGCTATTCTCTGGATGGTGTGTGCATGGAAGGTTCCCGTGCCCCCAATGCAAGGCACCTCTTCAGTTTCATTGGTTACAGGAGGGTCGGAAGTATTCTTGCTTTGACTTGCATAGACAGTTCCTGGATCCTGACCATCAGTTTAGAAAAGAAAAGAAGAACTTCACCAAAGGTAAAGTTGTAAAAAACTTGGCACCACCTGCGTTCACAGGTCAACAGATCCTAGATCAGTTAAACGCCCTCGAGCCTGATCCAGAGCGTCCAGGGTATTTCAAGGGGTATAATTCAAAACACGTCTGGACTCACAAGCCATGCTTCTGGGATCTGCCTTACTTCAAAGACCTCCTTCTTCCACACAATATCGACATGATGCACACTGAAAATAATATCGGAGAGGCTATTTTTGGTACATTGTTCGACATAGATGGGAAGTCAAAGGATAATATTAAGGCTAGAGTCGATCAAGAGACACAATGTCATAGACCGTTAGAAAACATGCGAGAAGGCTAAGGAATGCAGAAGTGGTCGAAGCCAAAGGCCTGGTTCAATCTTGGAAGGCCAGCTATGAGGGAAATTATCTTGTGGGTCAAAATGCACTTGATGTTCCCCGATGGGTATGCAGTGAATCTAAAGAGGGGAGTGAGTCTTGAAAAATTAATTATTGGCACATATGGCTAGAGCGGGTAATGCCGGTGATGTTACGTGGCTTTATTCCTGAGGATGAATGGCTAGTACTGGCGGAGCTGAGCTATTTCTTCCGTGTTCTTTGTGCAAAAGAATTGTCGCCTGGCGCGGTAGAAGACATGGAGGAGTTTGCACCGGAGTTGTTGTGCAAGTCAGAGAATATCTTTCCACCGAGCTTCTTTAATCCAATGCAGCATTTGATTTAACATCTACCGACCGAGGCAAGATTGGGTGGGCCCATGCAAGATCGTTGGTGCTATGCAACTGAGAGGATGCACAAGACCCTTCGAGATAAATGTAAAAATAAGCGTAGAATTGAAGCATCGATGGCTGAGGCATTCATTACTAAGGAGGTGGCAAACTTTGTGACAGTACACTACGAAGCCGAAAATCGTCATTTGCATAATCCGAAGCCTCGGCACAATGATGCAGACCCTAAAAAAGGTGGGTCCAACCTGACCCTATTCAAAGGGAAGCTCGCACCAGCCGGTGCTTCGAAACCAATAATGTTGGATGTCGAAGAATGGGGGAACATTTTGTTGTATATCTTCAACAACCTAACATAAGTGCGGCCGTACATCGAGTGAGTTCTCGGCACATTTTCCCGTAAGTTCTAATTCATCTAAGCTCTTATTCCTGGATATTTCAAACAGCCGCTACGTCGCTAAATTCTCGGATGGAGCGGTGATCGAAAACGATTCCGTCGAAGAGTATGAGCTTCTGTCAAAGACAAGAGGCGGTTATCCCGGTTTCATCTCTTGGTTCAAACAAACGGTAATTATCAATAATGGACCATTTCATTTCTTGGTCTAACTTGCGGCTAATGCAACAATCATTTCGTGTTAAACTTGTAGGCTAATTCAGAGTCTATGGACGCCGAACTGAGACAAGTCGCTAATGGTTTTGACTATAAGGTTCGTTCATTTGAGAAATACAACATCAACGGGTATCTCTTTCGTAACTTTGGCAAAGAGCTATCTATGCCCGACCGGAAATCTACAAATTGTGGTGTCTCTGCTATCGGCGAAGGTGTTATCGAGTATTATGGAAGAGGTGAAGCGATTTATGAACTTCAATTCTATGGTGAAACCCACCGAATGTCATAGTCTTCTAATATTATTGGTTCCAGCCGAAGAAGACTAGAAGGACTCATGAACATATAGGACTAATCGAAATCAATCCAAACACCCATTTAGATGTTCCCGATGTCTATATTACGGCTCAACAGGTGACCCAAGTTTTCTATCTACCGTGGGCATGCCAAACGGATAAGAATCTAGAAGGTTGGTATGTTGTTTATGAAGTGCTGCCACATGTCAGACCACCTCTCCCAAATGAACAGGATTATGAACCTCACATTAACCGAGACACATATGATGGAGAATTCTTCCAAGAAACACGTCTTTCCAAGAAACGTTTCAAGAACCGCCATGCTTCACCCAAGAACATGGATGTAGACAACGACAATGAATCCGACTCCAGCCCTGAGCCGGAACCAGAAGACCTGGAACTCGTAGAGGTTACTGATGCGGATGACCTGTGAATGCTTCAACGATTAAAGGAAGGCCTTTCACCACTTCGCGCCGTTGAACCCGACGAGCACGTCATTCATGAAGACATGCGTGATAGTGATGATGATGATGCATTTATTGATGATGATTATTAGTTTGTAAGATTGACAACTTAAATTATATATTTTTTAATCTTTATTATTCATGTACATATTATTATTCATGTCAGTTATTCAATTTTTTTTATGTTGTACTAATTTATTTTAATCTTTATCATGGCAGGTCACCATCTGTGGAAAGATGGTGGTTGCTGGTCCAGATCGCTCGACGGGTTCTTCCGAGGCGCCCCACACGAGGGGTGGTACTTCCCTTCCACCACTATCTCTCCGTAGAGCCTTGGCAGACAGTCTGTCGACACCACCCGTGGGTTCTTCTTCGTCGACGGCATTGCCCACTGGGAGAGGTGCTGGTCGGGTAAGGAAGAAGGGGAATGGTACAGGGAGAGGTGGTGGCCGCGGAAGATCCAGGAGGACAGTTGAGCCGTCCTCGCCACTACCACCAGCTCATTAACCGCAGCATAGGACTACTATGGTCGACCCGTTTGCAGAGGAGGCAACGGGGAATCCTTTCCAGGAGCCTGTTGTTGATGGGCATTCGTCCCATGAGACTCCGGTCCAGGAGCAGCCTCGGGTCTAGGTGCCTTTGGCCCACGAGACTACGGTTCCGGAGGCTTCACCCGACGTGGAGAGGCCCGGATGGGAGACCTGGCCGGATCGTACCGAGTTGCCGGATTGGACCGAGGGTCCGGGTGGCTCAGGGGGCGGGGATTGCGGGGAAGAGCTTACGGATAGTGAGGGCAATGTGCAGGTGGACGGGGCCACCGTGTACAAGCGTGGTAGTACGCGTCTCCCGGTCGCACCGTCTACCCGCGAGCAGCGGCCGGTAATTAAACCTGAAGGAGATATGTAAGTACATTTACTCTTTTTTTAGCTTTTGCCTTCAAGTTTGTTCAAATATCTAATGCGTTTACCTTATCATACTGCAGGGGATGGGTACACCCTCTTGGAGTCCGCAGGCCGAACTCCGTCCTTGGTGTGCTTTGCCGGACGTATTTCCCGGGGTTTGTCACGTTGCCTGGTGAGGGTCAGGTTCCTACACTAGGATTTTCGTGGGAGCACTACCAGGCTGCGCAGGCCCCGCCGGAGGAGATTATAGATGGTGTCTTGTGCCACACGAGGGCCGAGATGGTGATCAAGAGCTTTTGGGTAAATTATCCTTTTACCGAATCTAAAATTAACAATATAGATAATTATTGTACTAATTGGTGTTTTCACATTTGATTGCAGACCTTCTATAGGTGTGAGGATGTATATGAGGAGGAGGTGGCTAGGGTTCTCGAGGCCGAGTGTAGGCGGTTACTACAGAACTTGCGCCACGAGGCTCGGCCCTAGGCTATTTGAGATTACTACGCCACGCGTGGTATTAAGAAGCAGAAGAAGGATTGCCGCGGAAAGTTTCTGAAGAAGGAGCAATACATGAAGGTAATTACCTATTCTTAAGTCCTTCTACGTAGTTTTCTTGATTTCATTCATAGGCGTAGCGCTAAAAATTCTTTCTAATAACTTACAGGTGCCCCTGTGCGGATAACATGGATTGTTGCGAGGCGTTGGTTGATGAGTGGTGCACAGGCAGCTAGCGAGCCGTCCACGAGAATGCGTAGGATCGGCGTAGCCAAATGGTTGGTGTGCCACACCATCAAGGCAGCTCCAACTTACTTCAGTTTGGACGAAACTGCGTATGTGATTGTTGGAAATATGCCCTAGAGGCAATCATAAATTAGTTATTATTATATTTCTTTGTTCATGATAATCGTTTATTATCCATGCTATAATTGTATTGATTGGAAACACAATACTTGTGTGGATACATAGACAAAACACTTTCCCTAGTAAGCCTCTAGTTGACTAGCTCGTTGATCAAAGATGGCCAAGGTTTCCTGGCCATAGGCAAGTGTTGTTACTTGATAACGGGATCACATCATTAGGAGAATCATGTGATGTACTAGACCCAAACTAATAGACGTAGCATGTTGATCGTGTCATTTTGTTGGTACTGTTTTCTGCGTGTCAAGTATTTGTTCCTATGACCATGAGATCATATAACTCACTGACACCGGAGGAATTCTCTGTGTGTATCAAACGTCGCAACGTAACTGGGTGACAATAAAGATGCTCTACAGGTATCTCCGAAGGTGTTAGTTGAGTTAGTATGGATCGAGACTGGGATTTGTCACTCCGTGTGACGGAGAGGTATCTCGGGGCCCACTCGGTAATACAACATCACACACAAGCCTTGCAAGCAATGTGACTTAGTGTAAGTTGCGAGATCTTGTATTACGGAACGCGTAAAGAGACTTGCCGGTAAACGAGATTGAAATAGGTATGCGGATACTGACGATCGAATCTCGGGCAAGTAACATACCGAAGGACAAAGGGAATGACATACGAGATTATAGGAATCCTTGGCACTGAGGTTCAAACGATAAGATTTTCATAGAATATGTAGGATCCAATATGGGCATCCAGGTCCCGCTATTGGATATTGACAGAGGAGTCTCTCGGGTCATGTCTACATAGTTCTCGAACCCGCAGGGTCTGCACACTTAAGGTTCGACGTTGTTTTATGCGTATTTGAGTTATATGGTTGGTTACCGAATGTTGTTCGGAGTCCCAGATGAGATCACGGACGTCACGAGGGTTTCCGGAATGGTCCGAAAACGAAGATTGATATATAGGATGACCTCATTTGATTACCGGAATGTTTTCGGAGTTACCGGGAATGTACCGGGAATGACGAATGGGTTCCGGGAGTTCACCGGGGGGGGGGGGGGGGCAACCCACCCCGGGGAAGCCCATAGGCCTTGGGGGTGGCGCACCAGCCCTTAGTGGGCTGGTGGGACAGACCAAGAAGGCCCTATGCGCCATAGGAAGAAAATCAAAGAGAAAAAAAAAGGAGGAGGTGGGAAAGGGAAGGACTCCACCTTCAAAACCAAGTAGGACTCGGTTTGGGAGGGGGAGACCTTCCCCCTTGGCTCGGCCGACCCCCTTGGGGCTCCTTGAGCACCAAGGCAAGGCTCCCCCTCTTCCCCCTATATATACGGAGGTTTTAGGGCTGATTTGAGACGACTTTTCCACGTCAGCCCGACCACATACCTCGACGGTTTTTCCTCTAGATCGCGTTTCTGCGGAGCTCGGGCGGAGCCCTGCTGAGATAAGATCACCACCAACCTCCGGAGCGCCGTCACGCTGTCGGAGAACTCTTCTACCTCTCCGTCTCTCTTGCTGGATCCAGAAGGCCGAGATCATCGTCGAGCTGTACGTGTGCTGAAGGCGGAGGTGCCGTCCGTTCGGCACTAGATCGTGGGACTGATCGCGGGACGGTTCGCGGGGCCAATCGAGGGACGTGAGGACGTTCCACTACATCAACCGCGTTCACTAACGCTTCTGCTCTACGGTCTACAAGGGTACATAGATCACACATCCCCTCTCGTAGATGGACATCACCTTGATAGGTCTTCGTGCGCGTAGGAATTTTTTTTTCCCATGCGACGTTCCCCAACAGTGATTTGCTTCATGATTCATGCAATTCATTCTTGATGCTAATATTTTGTTCCTCTCTTTTAGGTGCATCACAATAACATGGAGATGCCACACTTGTACGACCTTTATGGCATGTCCCATACTAACTCGTACGAGAAGGTGAAGGCATTCTCTGAGTCTGACCTGGATGATCCCAATAACTTCACCAACATATCATCCCACCAGAAGCTCGGGGCATACAGGGACGCGGGGAAGACTACGAAAGGGGATGACTTTAACCCTAGCCAGGAACCTTTTGATCCAGAGCTGGGGATGATATCTGGTGGTGGGAGGCCCCATGGCTCGATAGCCATTGGAGATGGGATAATACATTGTCCACTCACTCTCCCGGAGATCAAGGCGCGCGAGTCGAGCAGCTGTCCTGAGATAATGCGTCGTCCACGGCCAGTCGAACATTCCATCGAGGTTAGTTGTACGGACTAAGAACACTTTCATCCATTTCATTATGTGTGTCACCATAGATCATTACTGTGGTAACGAGGAATGGTGTTTCAGGCTGCTCTTCAGAAAAAGAGATTGGCAAACCAGGCTGCTCTTGAGAAAGAGAGATTGGCAAGCCAGGTTTCTCTTGAGGCTGCTCTTGAGAAAGAGAGATTGGCAAGTCAGGCTGCTCTTGATGAGAGGGACCAGACCACGGCACGATTGAGAGATCCCGGAATGAGGCGGGTCAACGGGACCTGTACGAGGTTTTTGTGTTAAGTTTTTTTTCACATTAGCCAAATCATGTGTGTAATGTCTGTTTCATTACTAACTAATACGACCCACTCTTCAAGGTCTGTACGAGAAGAGCGGTCAAGTCCCTCCGCCGATGCCCGTCTTCTCTTCGATTGGCACGATGAGTTTCATTATAAACTTGTATTAATAATTGAGTGTCATCATGCTAACTAAGACATTGCAAAATATCTATTCTGTAGAATAACTCCCGAGGGGCATCGCACGACCCTTCTCCAGGTGTTTCTCCTCCTTGATGACCACTACGGTAAGTTTCTCTTCTCCACTTTCATATTCTCCTTCCCTTAATTTCCCCAACAATGACATAGTTAGCCCATTTAGCTTCAAAAAGACATAATTAGCCCATTTAGCTCCAATATTAAATAATAACCTCAAAATGGCATAAGAACCTTGGTTAGCTCATTAATATTATATACTTAGCTTGTTTTCCTCTAAAATGAGATAATTAGCCCATTTAGCTCCAAAAAGACATAGTTAGCTAATTTAGCTCCAAGAAGAGGAGAAGAGGGGAAGAAATAGGAAAAATGAAAAGAAAGAAGAAGAAGAAGAAGAGACGAAGGAGAAGGAGGAGGAGGAGCAGGAGGAGTAGGAGAAGGAGGAGAAGGCCAAGGACCTTCTAGTCCTTCTCCTCCTCCTTCTTCTCCTCCTTCTCCTCCTTCTTGATTTCTTCTTCTTCTCCTCCTCCTCCTCCTCCTCTTTCTTCTCCTGTTTCATATTATCCTTGCTTTAATTTCCCCAGCAATGACATAACTAGCCCATTTAGCTCCAAAATGCCATAATAAGCTCGAAATGGCATGACAACCTTTGTTAGCTCATGAATATTATATACCTAGCTTGTTTTCCTCTAAAATGGGATAATTAGCCCATTTAGCTCCAAAAATACATAATTAGGTAATTTAGCTCCAACAAGAGGAGAATAGGAGAAAAATAGGAAAAATTAAAAGAAAGAAGAAGAAGAAGAAGAAGAAGAAGAAGAGAAGAAGGAGAAGGAGGAGGAGGAGGAGAAGGAGAAGGCCAAGGACCTTCTAGTCCTTCTCCTCCTCCTCCTTCTCCTCCTTCTCGTCCTTCTTCTTGATTTCTTCTTCTTCTCCTCCTCCTCCTCTTTCTTCTCCTATTTCATATTATCCTTGCTTTAATTTCCCCAACAATGACATAATTAGCCCATTTAGCTCCAAAATACCATAATAACCTCAAAATGGCATATAAGAACCTTGGTTGGCTCATGAATATTATAGACTTAGCTTGTTTTCCTCTAAAATGGGATAATTAGCCCATTTAGCTCCAAAAAGACATAATTAGGTAATTTAGCTCCAAAAAGAGGAGAAAAAATAGGAAAATGAAAAGAAAGAAGAAGAAGAAGAAGAAGAGAAGGAGAAGGAGGAGGACGAGGAGGAGGAGGAGAAGGCCAAGGACCTTCAAGTCCTTCTCCTCCTCCTCCTTCTCCTCCTTCTTCTTGATTTCTTCTTCTTCTCCTCCTCCTCCTCTTTCTTCTCCTATTTCATATTATCCTTGCCTTAATTTCCCCAACAATGACATAATTAGCCCATTTAGCTCCAAACTATCATAATAAGCTCAAAATGGCATAAGAACCTTGGTTGGCTCATGAATATTATATACTTAGCTTGTTTTCCTCTAAAATGGGATAATTAGCCCATTTAGCTCCAAAAAGACAAAATAAGGTAATTTAGCTCCAACAAGAGGAGAAGAAATAGGAAAAAGGAAAATAAAGAAGAACAAGAAGAACAAGAAAAGAAGAAGGAGAAGGAGGAGGACGAGGAGGACGAGGAGGAGGAGAAGGCCAAGGAACTTCTAGTGCTTCTCCTCCTTCTTGATTTCTTCTTCTTCTCGTCCTCCTCCTCTTTCTTCTCCTCTTTAATATTATCCTTGCTATAATTTCTCCAACAATGATATAATTAGCCCATTTAGCTCCAAAATATCATAATAACCTCAAAATGGCATAAGAACCTTGGTTAGCTCATGAATATTATATACTTAGCTTGTTTTCCTCTAAAATGGGATAATTAGCCCATTTAGCTCCAAAAAGACATAATTAGGTAATTTATCTCCAACAAGAGGAGAAGAGGGGAAGAAATAGGAAAAATGAAAAGAAAGAAGAAGAAGAAGAAGAAGAGAAGGAGAAGGAGGAGGAGGAGGAGGAGAAGGCCAAGGACCTTCTAGTCCTTTACTTTCTTCTTCTTCTCCTCCTTCTCCTCCTTCTTCTTGATTTCTTCTTCTTCTCCTCCTCCTCCTCTTTCTCCTCCTTTTTCATATTCTCCTTGCTTTAATTTCCCCTACAATGACATAATTAGGCCATTTAGCTCCAAAATGCCATAATAAGCTCAAAATGGCATAAGAACCTTGGGTAGCTCATGAATTTTATATTCTTAGCTTGTTTTCCTCTAAAATGGTATAATTAGCTCATATAGCTCTAAAAAGACATAAATAGGTAATTGAGCTCCAACAAGATGAGAAGAAATAGGAAAAATGAAAAGAAAGAAGAAGAAGAAGAAGAAGAGAAGAAGGAGGAGGAGGTGGTGGAGGAGGAGGAGAAGGCCAAGGACCTTCTAATCCTTCTCCTCCTCCTCCTTCTCCTCCTTCTTGATTTCCTATTATTCTTCTCCTCCTCCTCTTTCTTCTCCACTTTCATATTATCCTTGCTTTAATTTCCCCAACAATGACATAATTAGCCCATTTAGCTCCAAAATACCATAATAAGCTCAAAATGGCATAAGAACCTTTGTTAGCTCATGAATATTATATACTTAGCTTGTTTTCCTCTAAAATGGGATAATTAGCCCATTTAGCTCCAAAAAGACATAATTAGGCAATTTAACTCCAACAAGAGGAGAAGAGGAGAAGAAATAGGAAAAATGAAAAGAAAGAAGAAGAAGAAGAAGAAGAAGAAGAGAAGCAGAAGGAGGAGGAGGAGGAGGAGAAGGCCAAGGACCTTCTAGTCCTTCTCCTCCTCCTCCTTCTCCTCCTTCTCCTCCTTCTTCTTGATTTCTTCTTCTCCTCCTCCTCCTCCTCTTTCTTCTCCTCTTTCATATTATCCTTGCTTTAATTTCCCCAACAATGACATAATTATCCCATTTAGGTCCAAAATACCATAATAAGCTCAAAATGGCATAAGAACCTTGGTTAGCTCATGAATATTATATACTTAGCTTGTTTTCCTCTAAAATGGTATAATTAGCCCATTTAGCTCCAAAAAGACAGAATAAGGTAATTTAGCTCCAACAAGAGGAGAAGAAATAGGAAAAATGAAAAGAATGAAGAAGAAGAAGAAGAAGAGAAGAAGGAGGAGGAGGTGGTGGAGGAGGAGGAAGAGGAGGAGGAGAAGGCCAAGGACCTTCTAATCCTTCTCCTCCTCCTCCTCCTCCTCCTTCTCCTCCTTCTTCTTGATTTATTCTTCTTCTCCTCCTCCTCCTCTTTCTTCTCCACTTTCATATTATCCTTGCTTTAATTTCCCCAACAATGACAAAATTAGCCCATTTAGCTCCAAAATACCATAATAAGCTCAAAATGGCATAAGAACCTTGGTTAGCTCATGAATATTGTATACTTAGCTTGTTTTCCTCTAAAATGGGATAATTAGCCCATTTAGCTCCAAAAAGACATAATTAGGTAATTTACCTCCAACAAGAGGAGAAGAGGAGAAGAAATAGGAAAAATGAAAAGAAAGAAGAAGAAGAAGAAGAAGAAGAGAAGGAGAAGGAGGAGGAGGAGGAGGAGAAGGCCAAGGACCTTCTAATCCTTCTCCTCCTCCTCCTTCTCCTCCTTCTTCTTGATTTCTTCTTCTTCTCCTCCTCCTCCTATTTCTTCTCCTATTTCATATTATCCTTGCTTTAATTTCCCCAACAATGACATAATTATCCCATTTAGCTCCAAAATAGCATAATAAGCTCAAAATGGCATAAGAACCTTGGTTAGCTCATGAATATTATATACTTAGCTTGTTTTCCTCTAAAATGGGATAATTAGCCCATTTAGCTCCAAAAAGTCATAATTAGGTAATTTAGCTCCAACAAGAGGAGAAGAGGAGAAGAAATAGGAAAAATGAAAAGAAAGAAGAAGAAGAAGGAGAAGAAGAAGAAGAGAAGAAGGAGAAGGAGGAGGAGGAGGAGGAGAAGGAGAAGGAGAATGACCTTCTAGTCCTTCTCCTCCTCCTCCTTCTCCTCCTTTTTCTTGATATCTTCTTCTTCTCATACTCCTCCTCTTTCTTCTCCTCTTTCATATTATCCTTGCTTTAGTTTCCCCAACAATGACATAATTAGCCCATTTAGCTCCAAAATACCATAATAAGCTCAAAATGGCATAAGAACCTTGGTTAGCTCATGAATATTATATACTTAGCTTGTTTTCCTCTAAAATTGGATAATGAGCCCACTTAGCTCCAAAAAGACATAATTAGGTAATTTAGCTCCAACAAGAGGAGAAGAAATAGGAAAAATGAAAAGGAGAAGAAGAATAAGAAGAAGAAGAGAAGAAGGAGGAGGAGGTGGTGGAGGAGGAGGAGGAGGAGAAGGCCAAGGACCTTCTAATCCTTCTCCTCCTCCTCCTTGTCCTCCTTCTCCTCCTTCTTCTTGATTTCTTCTTCTTCTCCTCCTCCTCCTCTTTCTTCTGCTCTTTCATATTATCCTTGCTTTAATTTCCCCAACAATGACATACTTGTCCCATTTAGCTCCAAAATACCATAATAAGCTCAAAATGGCATATGAACCTTGGTTACCTCATGAATATTATATACTTAGCTTGTTTTCCTCTAAAATGGGATAATTAGCCCATTTAGCTCCAAAAAGACAGAATTAGGTAATTTAGCTCCAATAAGAGGAGAAGAGGAGAATAAATAGGAAAAATGAAAAGAAAGAAGAAGAAGAAGAAGAAGAAGAGAAGAAGGAGAAGGAGGAGAAGGAGAAGGCCAAGGACCTTCTAGTCCTTCTCCTCCTCCTCCTCCTCCTCCTTCTCCTCCGTCTTCTTGATATCTTCTTCTTCTCCTACTCCTCCTCTTTCTTCTCCTCTTTCATATTATCCTTGCTTTAATTTCCCCAACAATGACATAATTAGCCCATTTAGCTCCAAAATACCATAATTAGCTCAAAATGGCATAAGAACCTTGGTTAGCTCATGAATATTATATACTTAGCTTTTTTTCCTCTAAAATGGGATAAATAGCCCACTTAGCTCCAAAAAGACATAATTAGGTAATTTAGCTCCAACAAGAGGATAAGAGGAGAAGAAATAGGAAAAATGAAAAGAAAGAAGAAGAAGAAGAAGAAGAGAAGAAGGAGAAGGAGGAGCAGGAGGAGGAGGAGGAGGAGGAGGAGAAGGCCAAGGACCTTCTAGAACTTCTCCTCCTCCTCCTTCTCCTCCTTCTCCTCCTTCTTCTTGATTTCTTCTTCTTCTCCTCCTCCTCCTCTATCTTCTCCTCTTTCATATCCTCCGTGCTTTAATTTCCCCAGCAATGACATAATTAGCCCATTTAGCTCCAAAATGCCATAATAAGCTCAAAATGGCATAAGAACCTTGGTTAGCTCATGAATATTATATTCTTAGCTTCTTTTCCTCTAAAATGGTATAATTAGCCCATATAGCTCCAAAAAGACATAATTAGGTAATTTAGCTCCAACAAGAGGAGAAGAGGAGAAGAAATAGGAAAAATGAAAAGAAAGAAGAAGAAGAAGAAGAATAGAAGAAGGAGAAGGAGGAGGAGGAGGAGGAGAAGGCCAAGGACCTTCTAGTACTTCTCCTCCTCCTGCTTCTCCTCATTCTCCTCCTTCTTGATTTCTTCTTTTTCTCCTCCTCCTCCTATTTCTTCTCCTATTTCATATTCTCCTGGCTTTAATTTCCCCAACAATGAAATAATTAACCCATTTAGCTCCAAAATGCCATAATAAGATAAAAATGGCATAAGAACCTTGGTTAGCTCATGAATATTATATTCTTAGCTTGTTTTCCTATGAAATGGTATAGTTAGCCCATATAGCTCCCAAAATACATAATTAGGTAATTTAGCTCCAACAAGAGGAGAAGAGGAGAAGAAATAGGAAAAATTAAAAGAAAGAAGAAGAAGAAGAAGAAGAAGAAGAAGAGAAGAAGGAGAAGGAGGAGGAGGAGGAGGAGAAGGCCAAGGACCTTCTAGTCCTTCTCCTCCTCCTCCTTCTCCTCCTTCTTCTTGGTTTCTTCTTCTTCTCCTCCTCCTCCTCTTTCTTCTCCTCTTTCATATTCTCCTTGCTTTAATTTGCCCAACAATGACATAATTAACCCATTTAGCTCCAAAATGCCATAATAGGCTGAAAATGGCATAAGAACCTTGGTTAGCTCATGAATATTATATTCTTAGCTTGTTTTCCGCTAAAATGACAGAATTAGTCCATATAGCTCCAAAAAGACATAATTAGGTAATTTAGCTCCAACAAGAGGAGAAGAGGAGAAGAAATAGGAAAAATGAAAAGAAAGAAGAAGAAGAAGAAGAAGAGAAGAAGGAGAAGGAGGAGGTGGAGGAGGAGAAGGCCAAGGACCTTCTAGTCCTTCTCCTCCTTCTTCTTGATTTCTTCTTCTTCTCCTCCTCCTCCTCTTTCTTCTCCTCTTTCATATTCTCCTTGCTTTAATTTCTCCAAAATGACATCATAAGCTAAAAATGGCATAAGAACATTGGTTAGCTCATGAATATTATATTCTTAGCTTGTTTTCCGCTAAAATGACATAATTAGCTCAAAAACATCATATTTCATTCTTCTTCTGACTTTCTTATTCACATTTTTGCAGATTGGATAAACTACATGCATGGAAGCTCGCATTCATGGAGTTGAACAATGTCGATGGATGAACTTTATATGTATATCATCTAGTTTTCAGTTGATTTGATGAACAATGTCGAACTACATGTATATCTATATATGGATAAACAGTGTAATACTTTGTATGTTGGTTCTTTCGATATATGGGGATGTACATTGATTTATATGTATATCATATATGTGTGGTGAATTATATATAGGTGTTGGCAAGTATATGTGTGGTGAACTATATATCATATATGTGTGGTGAATTATATAATGTGCTCTCAAATATATATATATATGTGTGTGTGTGTGTGTGTGTGTGTGCTGTGAAATATTATAAAACAAGAAAAACAGGTAGTATATGGGCTCTTTGCCGTCTGCCAGCTGATGGCAAAGACCTGTGCCATTAGATGGGAGATGGAAAAGGTGCCACATGGCACTCAGCTATGCATCCTGGGGTGTCTATATAGGCTCTTTGCCGTCTGCTTCCAGGGTGGGCAGACGGCAAAGAAGAGGGCACAAAGGAGGGGGGAGGAGGAGGCAGACGGCAAAGAGAGGAGGGAGGAGGAGGAGGCAGACGACAAAGAGTGGAGGGGGGAGGAGGAGGCAGACGACAAAGAATAAGGGGGAGGCAGACGACAAAGAAGAGGGGGGAGGCAGACGACAAAGCCTTTGTTAACCGCTAATGGAGGCAACGCCTGTCGGCTGCCTTCTCGACCACTTTGCTGACTGTTCCTATGGAAAGCCGACGGGAAAGAGCTTTGCCATCCACTTTGGGGAGGCAGACGACAAACAGGTACGATGCCGTCGTAGGCTGACGCGGAAATTTTGCCAGCCGTGAGATTCTTTGCCGTCTGTGGTATTCTCTTTGTCGTCCGGGATTTAGTCTTTGCCGTCTGTGATGGCAGATGGCAAAGAAGCTGATTCCTGTAGTGAATGATACGTAGAGGCTATATTAGAACACCTACACCCCCTGAATAAATTAGAGTTGAACCTAGCATTGATATTATCAAAGATATTATCAAAGATTTTTATCATGGTTTTTGTGACGTGGGTGCTAGTCTTAGTGCAATACCTCAATCCTTATACGATGAAATCAAAGATGAGATTGCACCTGTTGAGATAGAGCCTATTGATGTAACTATTCAGCTTGCCAATAGATATACAATCTTCCCTGTGGGAATTGTTAGGGATGTTGAAGTCTTGTGTGGTAAACCGAAGTATCCTGCTGATTTCCTCGTTCTTTCTACCGCACAAGATAGATTCTGTCCCATCATATTTGGTAGACCTTTTCTCAATACCGTCAATGCTCATATTGATTGTGAGAAGCAAACTTTCACTGTTGGCGTTGAAGGTGTGTCACACGAGTTCAATTTCTCCAAGTTTGGTAGACAACCTCATGAAAAGGAGTTGCCTAGTAGGGATGAAACTATTGCCTTAGCCTCTAGTGTCATGCCTCCTACTGATCCTTAGAGCAATACTTGCTTGAGCATGCAAATGATATGCATATGGATGAAAGGGATGAGATAGATAGAGTTGTCTTTGAACGATATCCTATCCTTAGGAATAACTTCCCTGTTGAACTGCTTGGGGATCCACCCCCACCAAAGGGTGATCCTATGTTCGAGCTTAAACAGTTGCCTGGTACTCTTAAGTATGCCTATCTTGATGAAAAAGAGATATATCCTGTTATAATTAGTGCTAGCCTCTCAGAGCATGAAGAAAAGAAGTTGCTAAAAACTCTGAGGAAGCACCGTGCTGCTATTGGATATACTCTTGATGATCTTAAGGGCATTAGTCCTACTCTATGCCAGCACAAGGTCAAAACTGATCCTGATTTCAAACCAGTTGCTGATCATCAAAGGAGATTGAATCCTAAGATGAAAGAAGTAGTAAGAAAAGAAATACTAAAGCTCCTGGAAGCGGGTATTATCTATCTTGTTGCTCACAGTGATTGGGTGAGTCCGGTGCATGGCGTTCCTAAGAAAGGAGGCATTACCGTTGTCCCTAATGATAAGGATGAATTGATCCCACAAAGGATTATTACTGGCTATAGGATGGTGATTGATTTTAGGAAATTTAATAAGGCCACTAGGAAAGATCATTACCCTCTGCCTTTTATAGACCAAATGCTAGAAAGGCTATCCAAACAAACACACTTTTGCTTTCCAGACAGCTATTCTGGTTTCTCCCAAATACCAGTAGCACAATCTGATCAGGAGAAAACCACTTTCACCTACCCTTTCGGTACCTTTGCTTACAGACGTATGCCTTTTGGCTTGTGTAATGCACCTGCCACCTTTCAAAGATGTATGATGGCTATATCTCTGACTTTTGTGAAAAGATTGTCGAGGTTTTCATGGATGACTTCTCTGTTTACGGGTCTTCCTTTGGTGATTGTCTCGGCAACCTTGATCGAGTCTTGCAGAGATGTAAAGATACCAATCTTGTCTTCAATTGGGAGAAGTGCCACTTTATGGTTAACGAAGGCATCGTCTTAGGACATAAAATTTCTGAAAGAGGTATTGAAGTCGATAAGGCTAAGGGTGAGGCAATCGATAAAATGCCATTCCCCAAAGATATCAAAGGTATAAGAAGTTTCCTTGGTCATGCTGGTTTCTATAGAAGGTTCATCAAAGACTTCTCTAAGATTTCTAGGCCTCTTACAAAGCCCTTGCAAAAGGATATTCCTTTTCTCTTTGACGATGATTGTGAGGAAGCCTTCAAAATACTTAAGAGGGCTCTAATAACTGCACCTATTGTTCAACCACCTGATTGAACTTACCTTTTGAGATCATGTGTGACGCTAGCGATTATGATGTTGGTGCTGTCCTAGGGCAAAGAGTTGATAAGCAGTTGAATGTTATTCACTACGCTAGTAAAACTCTAGACAGTGCCCAGAGAAACTATGCTACTACGGAGAAGGAGTTTTTAGCAGTTGTGTTTGCGTGTGAAAAGTTCAGGCCTTACATAGTTGATTCCAAATTCATTGTTCACACTGATCACGCTACTATTAAGTACCTAATGGAGAAGAAGGACGCTAAACCTAGACTTATCAGATGGGTTCTCTTGCTACAGGAATTTGATTTGCACGTTGTCGATAGAAAGGGTGTTGATAACCCAGTAGCAAATAACTTGTCTAGGTTAGAGAACATTCTTGATGACCCACAACCTATTGATGATAGCTTTCCCGATGAGCAACTTAATGTGTTCAATGCTTCACGTAGTGCATCGTGGTATGCTGATTATGCAAACAATATCGTTGCCAAATACATACCACCTAGTTTCACGTAGCAGCAAAAGAAGAAATTCTTCTTTGACTTGAGACACTACTTTTGGGATGATCCTCACCTTTATAAGGAAGGAGTATATGGTGTTTTTAGAGGTTGTGTACCTGAATATGAACAGGGACAGATCCTACAGAAGTGTCATTCCGAGGCCTACGGAGGACACCATGCGGGAGATAGAACTGCACACAAGGTATTGCAATCAGGTTTCTATTGGCCCACTCTCTTCAAGGATGCCCGTAAGTTTGTGCTGTCTTGTGACGAATGTCAGAGAATAGGTAATATTAGAAAACGTGAGGAAATGCCTATGAACTATTCACTTGTCATTGAACCATTTGATGTTTGGGGCTTTGATTATATGAGACCTTTTCCAAAATCCAATGTGTATACTCACATCTTAGTTGTTGTTGATTACGTCACTAAGTGGGTAGAAGCTATTCCCACTAGTAGTGCTGATCACAACACCTCTATCAAGATGCTGAAAGAAGTTATCTTCCCTGGATTTGGAGTCCGTAGATATATAATGACCGACGGTGGTTCACACTTCATACATGGTGCTTTTCGTAAAACGCTTGCCAAGTACGATGTCAACCATAGAATTGCGTCTCCCTATCACCCCCAGTCCAGTGGTCAAGTAGAGCTAAGCAATAGAGAGATTAAACTGATTCTGCAAAAGACTGTCAACACGTCTAGAAAGAATTGGTCTAAGAAGCTCGATGATGCACTGTGGGCTTATAGAACTGCCTATAAGAATCCCATGGCCATGTCTCCGTACAAAATGGTGTATGGTAAAGCATGTCACTTACCTCTTGAGCTAGAGCATAAAGCTTATTGGGAAATCAAAGAGATCAACTTTGAATTCAAACTTTCCGGTGAGAAGAGGTTATTTGACATTAGCTCGCTTGATGAATGGAGAACTCAGACATATGAGAATGCCAAGCTGTTCAAAGAGAAGTTTAAGAGGTGGCATGATAAGAGGATACAAAAGCGTGAGTTCAATGTAGGTGATTATGTCTTGCTATATAACTCTCGTTTAACATTCTTTGCAGGCAAGGTTCTCTCTAAATGGGAAGGTCCCTATGTTGTTGAGGAAGTATATCGTTCCGGTGCTATCAAGATCAACAACACTGAAGGTAATTGTCCGAGAGTGGTAAATGGACAAAGAATCAAGCATTATATCTGAGGTACTCCCATAAATGTTGAAAGCAATATTATCACTACCATAACTCCGGAAGAATACCTAAGGGACATTTATCAGCCTGTTTCAGACTCCGAAAACGAAGAGGTATGTGATTCGGTAAGAAAAAAGAGTCCAAAACTTTCCCAATAGGAAATTTTCTCCGTTTTGGAATTTTTGAAACAATACAAAAATTGGAAGTAGTCAGGAAACTGCGCGAGGAGGCGACAAGCCTGCATGGCGCGGGCCCACCCCCTGGCCGCGCCGTGAGGTCTTTTGGCCACCTCGTGCGCCTCCTGGGCTCCATTTTCACGCAGGGTACTCCTTCTGGTCTGGAAAAAATCATTATATAATAAAGAGTGTCTTAGTTGAATGGTTTTGCCTCTTGCCATGATCAAAAGAGTGAGAATACAACAAAAGCATGAAAGATCATGTAATGGTCTTATGGGAAGTGATGGCTTCACATATAAAAAGAATAAGGATTGAAACTTGTTGAGGGTAGGAAAACGTAGACCTTGGTCATTGTTGCAATTAATAGGAAGTGATAAAGAAGGAGAGGTTCACATACATATATATCATCTCTGACACCATCTATGATTGTGAACACTCACTAAACTATTGCATGCCTAAAAGTAGATGGTGGACAAGGAAGACAACGTAATGGATTGTGTTTGTTTGGCTCTGAACAATGTTATATGATTAGAGATCCCTTAGCATGTGACGATTGCTTCCACCTCACCTTAGCCAAAACTCCCGCACCAAGTAGAGATACTACTTGTGCATCCATAAACATTCAAACCAGTTTTGCCATGAGTGTCCAACATACCTACCTATGGATTGAATAAGATCCCTCAAGTAAGTTGTCATCGGTGCAAGCAATGAAAATTGCTCTCTAATATGTATGATCTATTAGTGTGTGAAAAATAAGCTTTGTACAAACCTGTGATGAGGAAGACATAAAAGCGACAGACTGGATAATAAAGTTCTTTATCACAGGGGGCAATATAAAGCGACGTTCCTCCGCACTAAGAGGACACACATCCAAACCTCAAAAGCGCATGACAACCTCTGCTTCCCTCTGCGAAGGGCCTATCTTGTACCTTTACTTTTTGCCCTTGAAAGAGTCATGGTGATCTTCACCAATTCCTTGGTTTGCCTTTATCTTGGGTACCATCATATGCTAGGGAAAGATGTATATTCATATGTCAACTTGGAGGCAGGCATTCATGAATTATTATTGTTGACATTACCCTTGAGGTAAGCAGTTGGGAGGCAATACTGTAAGCCCTATCTTTCTGTGTGTCCAGCTGAAACTTTGATCTCATGAGTACCACGTGAGTTGTAGCAATTGTAGAGAACGAAAGAATGATTGAGTATGTGGATTTGCTTTACAAGCTCTTATTTGACTCTTTCTTATGTTGTGATAAACTGCAATTAATTCAATGACTAAAGGCTATCGGTTGTTACTTCTCGGTAAGGTTCTTGATCCATTCTTTACTTTGTGAAGGAATTATCGCTTTAGCATGAGAGATTATATGTTGGTATTGCTTTTCTGATCTTGATCATGATTCATGCATGTTCGTATCTTGTTTTGTCGACACATCTCTCCCTAAACATGTGGACATATTTATTGAGCTCGGCTTTCGCTTGAGGACAAGCGGGGTCTAAGCTTGGGGGAGTTGATACGTCCATTTTGCATCATGTTTTCATGTTGATATTTATCGCTTCTTTGGCTGTTAATTCACTTCACAGTACAATTCTTATGCCTTTTCTCTCTTATTTTGCAAGGTTTATATGAAGAGGGAGAATACCGGCAACTGGAATTCTGGCCTGAAAGTGGAGCAAAGTTGAGATACATATTCTGCGCAACTCCAAACGCCGTGAAAATCAACGGGGATTTTTTTCCCAATTTATCAAAAATACTGGGTCGAAGAAGTGCCAGAGGGGCACCAGGGGGTGCCCACAAGTGCCAGATGTGCACGGTGCGGCCACCCCCAGGCCGCGCCATGGGCGCTTATGGGCAGCCCACTGGCCCACTGGCCCCCCTCTTTTGCTATATGGAGGGTTTCGTCCGGGAAAAATCACACAGGAGCTTTTTCGTGGTTTCGCCACCGCCACGAGGCGGAACTTGAGCAGAACCAATCTAGAGCTCCGGCAGGACGATCCTGCCGGGGAAACTTCCCTCCCGGAGGGGGAAATCGTCGCCATCGTCATCACCAACACTCCTCTCATCGGAGGGGACCCATCTCCATCAACATCTTCATCAGCACCATCTCATCTCCAAACCCTATTTCATCACTTGTAACCATTCTCCGTCTCGCGACTCCGATTGGTACTTGTAAGGTTGCTAGGAGTATTGATTACTCTTTGTAGTTGATGCTAGTTGGATTATTTGGTGGAAGAGTTTATGTTCAGATCCTTGATGCTACTCATTACCTCTCTGGTCATGAATATGATTATGCTTTGTGAGTAGTTACTTTTGTTCCTGAAGACATGAGATAAGTCATTCTAATAGTAGTCATGTGAATTTGGTATTCGTTCGGTATATTGATGTGTTGTATGTTGTCTTTCCTCTACTGGTGTTATGTGAATGTCGACTACATAACACTTCATCATTATTTGGGCCTAGAGGAAGGCATTGGGAAGTAGTAAGTAGATGATGGGTTGCTAGAGTGACAGAAGATTAAACCCTAGTTTATGTGTTTCTTCGTAAGGTGCTGATTTGGATCCACTAGTTTAATGCTATGGTTAGACTTTGTCTTAATTCTTCTTTCGTAATTGCGGATGCTTGCGAAAGGGGTTAATCCTAGGTGGGATGCTTGTCTAAGTAAGGGCAGTATCCAGGCACTGGTCCAACCACATATCAAACTATCAAAGTAACGAATGTGAATCATATGAACATGATGAAACTAGCATGACAAAAATTCCCATGTGTCCTCGGGAGCGTTTTTCCTCCTATAAGACTTTGTTCAGGCTTGTCCCTTGCTACAAAAGGGACTGGGACACTTTGCTGCACCGTTGCTACTTTTTTTCTTGTTACTTGCTACGAATCATCTGACCACACAATCACTTGTCACCGATAATTTCAGTTCTTGCAGAATTTACCTTGCTGAAAACCACTTGTCAGATCCTTCTGCTCCTCGTTGGGTTCCACACTCTTACTTCTCAAAAGGACTACGATTGATACCCTATACTTGTGGGTCATCAATATACACCCCGACAAACCAACCACGGAGGAAGAGACAATTGGCTCCTTATCTATGTACATATTTTCGATCTGTGTGTACTCTTTACATTATATCAATAAAGCCGATGCCCATGAAATTCGGGGTCTCTGCCGTTTCAGCCCACATATGAGCATGAGTCTTTATTGATTAACATTAAGTCGCCCAAGAGGAAAACCGCCATTCGGGAGGGTATTCAAACATGGACGCTACTGGTATCAAAGAGAGTAAGCCTCCTTGATGCGACCACTCAAACATAGGTACCAGTAAAGCCAAAGAGGATCAAGTGCCATGATGCACGGTTCAAACATAGGCGCCTATGTATGATCATGAACCATAAAACCGGCTTACTTGGGGGCTATTGGTTCCCAAGTCGTTTAGCAGTAATAGCATTGTATTTTGCTATCCTACGCCCATTTTCATTGATCATAGGTCATTTGGGGGCTTCTGACTCATTGAGCCCGCCTTAATACCCTCTTGGCCAGCGAGAAATAAACGCATTACTGGATGGTTATACTGGACTATATGTTTGAAGCGACTCGCCCATAAGACCCGTGTACTCTTGGCGAGTCAATCCAAGTACTGGACCCTGACCTCCAAAGGTTAAAACATTGAGGTACTTGCGAGAGCCAGCATATGGAAAATAGATAAACCATGGGTTCACTGAACCTGCTTCACCGAAGCTTGACTTGAGCCTGATCAGCTAGTCTAAAAACATAAAGGTTTTTACAAAAACCTCTTGGGGTAAGATTAGAGACTTGCAAGCCCATCTACCCGCCGTGACTCATGGAGCCGGCTCATTTTACACATTATATGGTGACTATGTTTTCAAGCAGAAGATTAAAACAGCAAAGACTAAACTCATCCAAAGAGGTGGTGGACAAAGAGGGAGTATAACACTTCTTCAACTCGCCCAATCAGGCGACTTCTATTACAAAGGTAATGTCATGAAAATTTAGACATACTATGCATAGTACAAAAGAAGTTGTTGGGCATGTTCCGAAACAATGAGTACATGTCTCTTTAAGGCCAGATATTTTCTATGTTACAACCCGGTGGCAAGATTTCGCCGGGTTCAGTTTCTTCTGCAGCCTGAAGCTTCAAAGAGTCGCCACTTCTAAACCGCTACCGGCTCATCCTGTGCTGAGGTTTCGGGGTCTTGCGTCTGGAAGTTTTCCACATCCCACGTGCAATTGATTAAGGCGTGAAATTCAGATTCATCTGTGAAAATGGTTGATGGGTGAGCATCAAGGGCAAAAATAGGCTTACGGCGCTGAGGTACTAATTCCAAGGGCGCGAAGCTGAGAATCGCCATGCGTCTCCCTTCATCATCATAAGCTGATTGATATTTCAGAAGGTCCAGGCTTTCAGCAAGGCGGCTTGCTGCAGGGCGAATGTCTTTTACACATTTCGCGTAGTCTTCTTCTGTGAATTCTGAACCATCATCCTTATATACCGGGAAGCCATCACCTATTTCATCCGGCTTGAGTTCTGGAACATAAGCTCATGGCCGCCATCACTCCCTTGCGAGCGGATGATTTCCTTATTGTAGCTATATGCTGAGGGATAGTTGAGAGTCACCTCAGCATGTCTTTGATGTATTTTACTAGGTCTTTATCTCCCCAAACAACTTTAACAGTCAACAAGCCGCCAGCATACAGTTGCTCCATTAGAGTGTATATGGCCTTCAGCTTCAATACTGAATCGTCTTGAAGGTTGGCGGATCAAGGGCCTATAAAGGAACAAGGGATATATAAGTCGTCGAGCACCTCGTCTCCTTTTTCACAATGATAACAAGTTTTATGACGGACTTACTGAAAATAGCGTTGGTCATCTTGGAGATAGGTCGACGCAGGCCAGATAATTCTGTTGTAACTTCTGCAAGTTGACCCTCGGCTTTCTCTAGTCATTTTTCAAGGGCGGCTTGTTCTGCCGCGATTGACTCCTTAAACATCAAATATTCAGTTCTGACCTGTCCAAGCTTTGTCGTTGTGGCCCGATGTTTTTGTTCTATTATGGCCCTGGCGTCTTGTCGGCATCCAAGGATTTTTTACATCTCACTTAAGGATGCGTCAGTTTCCCTAATCGTCTCCTACAAAATCAGACACGAAATATAAGTAACCTTAATATTATACGGGTTGCATTGAAAGTTGGACGGACAAGTCTCAAGCATATTGTAAGCAATCCACTCGACACTTGGGGGCTAACGTACTTGTTTTTCTCACAGAAAAGATAAGTTTTTCATTTCTGTTAAGAAAGACTGGGCTCATCTTCAAGAGGATAACCTGGCCCAAGGGGGCTATAGGTTGATGCTTTTCAAAGACTACTAAGCAAGACCCAGCTCATCTTCAAGAAGATGACCCGGCCCTTGGAGGGTACAGCTTGAAGCTTTTTAAAGTTTATTAAGCAAGACCAGACTCATCTTCAAGAAGATGACCCGGCCCTTGGGGGCTACAGGTTGAAGCTTTTTACAGGTTATTAAACAAGACCCAGCTCATCTTCAAGAAGATGACCTGGCCCTTGGGGGCTACAGGTTGAAGTTTTCTCCAGGTTATTAAACAAGACCCGACTCATATTCAAGAAGATGACCTAGACCTTGGGGGCTACAAGTTGAAGCTTTTAAAGATTATTGCACAAGATCCGACTCATCTTCAAGAAGATGACCCGACCCTTCGGGGCTAAAGGAGGATATAGAAGACAGTTTGTGTCGAAAATAGCTTGTATCTTCTTCTCATCATATTCACTAAGCCGGATTCAAAATATTGGCTCGACGCGAGGCGATTCCGATATCCTGAGTGGAGCTCTTAGAAGTTTAGCTTCTCAATGTTTGGAAGGTCAAATAAAGATTTTCCTGCCGTCATCTTGGTGGATACATCCCCGAAAGTGTGCTTTGCCAACACATTCCGGACAGGGGTTGTATGACCCGTCCCAATGATAGTAACAACATCATCTTCGGGTAAAGCGGCTTTGGTTGAGTTCATAGTGCTTGGCGGCTTGAGCTTCTCCTTGTGACTCGGCTTCAGCACCTTAGTAACAGTTCTGGATGGAGTAATTTGGACATCAAGGATGTTATCTGTGGTGGCGCCTTCAGGAGGATCGGCATTAGGCCAAATATCTTCTTCTAGAATGTCAGGAACAGGAACGTCTGCTTCATCCATTCCAGGCCTGTCAATGTTTAGAGTTGACCCACCCGTTTTCCGCTTCTTAGCTTGAGATCTACAAAGATGGAAGGTTAAGACACACTTAAATTGAACATCATAAGGAAAAATGCATACACCAATTGATGTCATACCCTGGGAGGCGGATAAGAGGTGGTAGTTTGGAAGATGATGAGTCACCAGAGGAAGGAGGAGACACCTGTTATAGATACAAGGTTTAATGAATGAAGACAAAGGTTGTCAATAAAACTTGAGAGAAAATGATAAAGTGCCTTAGTTCAACATTTGCGGCCGGATGCTTTTTCACGTAAACCCGCCATAAGATCACCCGAAGAGCTACGGATGTGGTGCTTTGGAGTATATAAGGCCTTTTGAAAAGGAAGTTAGGATCCAAGTGAGCGTCTAAGTGCCTCATATGAACTATCATACAAACCCGCCTCTGAGGTCCTTCGAAGGAAATACTTGAACAGAAGAAATGGAAATTACCTCAACCTCTTCAGCATCACTTTCCCCGTGTTCTCCCTGGAAGTAAAAATACAAGGTTATAACAGATCTATGATGCCTTAATAGGAGATCAAAGAATTTACCTGAGACACGTCTTCAGCATGTGGCGACTCGCCCAAAACGAATGACTCGCCCGCACCGGGTTTGCTTTTCTTTTTCTTGCAAGGGTCTTCATTCTTTTTACAGGCGTCTTGATGACCTTATGTTTCCAGAAGGGTGCAGTTTTCTATAAAGAGGGAAAGTTAGTTCTATTAAAAAGCATAAGAAGGCATCAAGTCAAAAGGATAAGAGGTCAAATTATCTACCTTAGCAGCAGGGTTGGCACGACAAAACAACTTTAGACCAATTTTGGAACAAGACCCTTTGGTTTCACCACACAACTTTTCCACGAGATTGTTGATTTCTTTAGTGTCAAGCTTGATATTTGTGAAACGCTGATCATTGTTCAAATTACCATCATACTCACACATCAGACCCTCGCGACGACTCAAAGGCATGCTTCGCCGTTCAATCCAATAGCAGATCAAGTTGACGCCGGTCAAACCATTGGTGTTTAGAGCCCTCGGCTGGGGCGAGATAGATTTGTGGGAGGCCTGTTGTTCTGAAGTCAGAGGTTCAGGGAGTTGAAAGTCCATTGGATGGAAATCTTCTCTGTAGCCTGGTAGGTGATTCTCGTGATATGGAGCGGTGTTCTTGCAGTAGAACCAGGTTTTCCCCCACCCTTTAGGATGGCTGGGGAAGGCGGCAGCAGGGAAGCCAGTTTCACGATGCCTCTGGATGGTAACTCCGCCAAGCTCCAAGCTAGGACCATCAGCACATTCTGTTTGGCGATTTAAATGGAAAAATTCTCTAAACAAAGAAATGGTGGGTTCTATTTCCAAATATGCTTCACAATAAACATGGAATTGGCACAGGTTACTGATTTAATTGGGACCCAGATCTTGGATGTGGAGATTGAAAAAGTTGAGGGCGTCTCGAAAGAACTTTTGAGCCGGGGGCGAGAAGCCTCGTTCTAACTAATCTGCAAAGACTACCACTTCCCCTTCGGCGGGTTTAGCTCGAGCTTCTTTGGCAAGAGCTTCTTTGGCAATCACCTCTTTAGGAAGCAAGATTCCCATTGACAGAAAACGTTGTAAGGTGGCTTTGTGAATATCAGAGGGTAACGAGTCGCACTTCGATGGTTTTGACATAATGAACTAAGCCAGAAAAGGTCAGCTACATGGATATAAATGGAGGGTTACTCTAAAATGACTAGAAAGAGGGGACATTGCAATGTTCTAAGTCGCCTAAGAATGGGAAGGTGCATGATACTGGAGGGTCATGAAAAGGACTAAATTGACGTCATAGTAAGTCGCCGCAAGGACGAGAAGGACCACAGACGATTGAATTCTGCTAAGTGTTGGAAGAACAGTTTTTATCAAAAATTCAGAACAGTTTGGATCTACAAGTAGTGCAGAAAGGAAAAGTAAATGGATGAAATAAAAACAGTGAAGAACAGCGTCGAGAGCAACTAAAGGGTGACGGATTTACATGCACAAATAGCAGCAAAGTTTTTGCTAGATTCATCCCGCATCCGTTTACACAACTTGTCAATGGGGTTTCGCTGTGTTTAAAGGAGTACATCAACTAACACAACTAATGCAGCTACGACGAACCCTAGAGGAGCTCCGACGAACTACGACATGCGATTTGAGTAAATCTATACAAGGAGATGAAGGCGTACCTGATGGCGTCGACTGTTAGTGGAAAAAGACTGAAGTTGGGTGCACAGATTAGGAAAGAAGAAATCCGTGCCTCGGAGGGGATCGTCGGAGAAGATGCAGCAGCGGCGCGTGAAGGGTCGAGCAGCTCGAGGAGGAAGAAGATGAGCTAGGGTAAAAAGTGAAAAGATTCCCCGCCGGTATTTAAGGACCGAAGGGGGGAAATGAGACGGCGGGCGCGGGAAACAAAGAGGCGCTGTAAATTTGGAGTTGATGACGCCTCAATTTTTGGCTTGTACGATAAGATCGAAAGGAGCCGTCGGGCGACGTCATGAAGATTCCTGGAATTTCGTAGTGAGTGACATCATCATTCCACGTGGCGGAAACTTGAAGAAAGTTCATAAGCTCGCAATGTTTCTGTTGGAAGTAAGATGGCGATTTAAGTTAGCCGCCAAGAGTTAAGAAGAGATCTATTGACGTAAATAAATTCAAGTCAATCTCGGGCCTAATGTTGGTGATATTATCCCGTTGTAAGACCCGCCCTGTGGGCCGGGTAAGGATAATGGCGACTCTATCCCTATGGATAAGATGGGCCGTTATTAAAGAAGAGGAAGGCGCCAGATGAGACGGTTATCCCAAGACTGAACAAAGGAAACTTGCAGTCCATGCAAGGAAAGAGACACCACGAGTTTCTTTGCGTGGGAGACGAGGCGAGTTAGAGATAAACCGGCTTACAAATTGTAATGAGAGTTGGACTCTTCTAAGACCTAGAGCCTTGACCTGTATATAAAGGTAAGTCTCTATGGCATATAGTGTTAAGTTAATATCAATCGAGAGCTTGGTCAGGCTAATCCGCAACCTTGTAATCGATTCCCACATCAATATACACAAAGCAGGACGTAGGCTTTTACCTCAATGTGAGGGGCCGAACCTGGGTAAACTCGCCTCCCATTTCCCGATCAACCCTTTGAGCCGCCACATAGTTGCGATGGCCTCATCACTAAGTCCTTTAACGAGGACATTTGTCGTGACAAAACCACGACAATTACCAAAAAGGGGGAGATTGAAAGCACAATTGTTCCCTAAGGTGGCGTTGGTAATTAATCACAAGATATGCATCATTGTTCTAATGAATTTATTCAAGTACATTTCAGAATAGTTCAAAGATGATTTGGCATACATGATTGTGTGGAGATGCCCCTTTTGTGCAAGGAAGGACTAGGATTGGTTAAAGCTTCAAGCAAGAAGACCCTTCATTTTATACTTTGTGAGAAATCAGTTTGCGTCCATAGGAAAGCCAATACTATTAAAAGGGGATAAGTTATTATGATGAATTGGTTTCTCAAGTGCTTAAAGATAGCCACCAATAATACTCAGCCACTTACCCACAAATTATATTTGTCGCAAGCCACATACGCAAAATTGGTGCCACCAACATTTCCTACTCGGCCATACCAATATTACACTTAGACACATCCTATGCCAAACCCACCATCTCTGTACAACCAACATTCATATCAGTTCTATCGGGATTAGGTGACCAACATCCTATTGAGATAACTTCAAGTTGCGGAATTTACGAGTTTGAAGTCGGTCTCACCGAGTTTGGGAGCTAGTCTAGGTCATCGTATCGGTACCACCGAGATTCCTATATCGGTCACACCGAGAATTCAAAAGCTTCCACATTTAGTGCAACTCAGTACCATCGAGATTCCTTTCGTTGTCACCAAGTTGGGAAATAATGATGTAACAGTTGGATTTTTGGAGATGCCTATATATACCCCGCCACCTACCTCTCATTCGTAGAGGAAGCACCCAGAACATTCTGAGACAGTGCCACCTAATCCTGTGTTGAGATCAAGAGCTTCCACTCCTGTAATTTGAAACTTGATCTCTAGCCTCCCCAAGTTGCTTTCCACAAGATCAATCTCTCCTACTCCTCCCAAATGTGAGAGAGAGTGATTGAGTGTTGAGGTCACTATCTTTAGAACCACAAGTCACTTGGGAGCCTCCTACTTCGTGTTGTGGAGTTCAACCAAGATGTTTGTAAGGGCAAGGAGATCGCCAACTTCATGAATATCAATCGTGAGTGAGGCTAGTCCTGTGTGGACGGAAGCCGTGGTGAAATAGACAAGGTCGCTTCTTCATGAACCCCTTATGGGTGGAGCCCTCCATGGACTCTCTAAGCCGTTACCTTGTGTGGGTCGAAGTCTCCAGTAACATGGACGTACGATAGCGCCACATATCGGAACCATGCGAAAAATCGCTGTGTCAACCTTTGCATTTCATCTCCCTACCTTACCCTCTACTTTACACTTGCATGTTTTACTTTCCGCTGCTATACTCTTAGATATGCATGTGTATGGTGTACTTGACTAGTAATAGCTGCTGAACTGGCCCACACTAAAAATTTGGAAAAGGCTAAGTTTTAAGTTATCAAGCAGTCTAATCACCCCCTCGAGACAAACGTTCGATTCTACACACATCTTGGTTCAAAATCTACCAAAAAATAGCTCGAAAAAGGAACAAAGGAGAAACTCGTGATGTGGTGGTCAAAATAGAAGGTAGTATGTATAATGAATTTTTATGGGTCAAAATACGTGTCTAGGAAGAAAACGGAGTCCGGGAGGCACACGTGGGCCCCACAAGCTATCGGGGCGCTCCTTGTTGTCTTTTGTCTCCCTCGTGGGTCCCCTTGACTCCTATTATTTTTTGATTTTTTCTAAAATACCAAGACCAACAGAAAATATTTTTTTTGAGTTTTTGGAGTCGTTTTACTTACCGTATCACATACCTACTCCTTTTCAGCGTTCCAGAAGGTCTCCTTTAGGAGTTCTTTGTGACTCGTGACTTCAATAAGATTAGTTTCAACATTCACGGGCATATCTTAGAAGTAGTGTTTAATTCTTTGCCCATTTACCACTTTCATATTTTTGCCTTCAAAGTTATTTTTCTTTATAGCCCCGGAGCGATAGATCTCCTCAACAACATAAGGGCCTTCCCATTTGGAGAGAAGCTTATAAAAAAATCCTAAACGAGAATTATACAAAAGAACTAGGTCTGCCACATTGAATTCTCGTTTTTGGATTATTTTTTCATGCCATCTTTTAACTCTTTCCGTAAACAACTTGGCATTTTCATAAGCTTGTGTCCTCCATTCGTCTAATGAACTATTATCAAATAACCTCTTTTCACCGGGAAGCTTAAAGTAATAGTTAAGTTCTTGAATTGCCGAGTAAGATTTATGTTCTAACTCAAGAGGTAAATGATTTGATTTCCCATAGACCATTTTATAACGGGACATTCCCATCTGGTTTCTATAAGCAAATCTATAAGCCCATAAAGCATCATCAAGTTTTTTAGACAAATTATTTCTACACATATTAATGGTATTTTGTAAAACTAATTTTATTTCTCAATTGCTCAACTCAACTTGACCACTAGGCTGAGGATGATAAGGGAATGCAATTCTATGGTTAACGTCATATTTAGCTAGAAGTTTTCGGAAAGCACCATGAATAAAATGTGAACCACTATCAGCCATTAAATATCTAGGGACTCCAAACCTTGTGATAATAATATCTTTAAGCACTACTAGTTGGAATAGCTTCTACCCATTTGGTAACATAATCAAAAGAAACTAGAATATCATATACCCGTTAGATGAAGAAAAATGTCCCATATAATCAAATCCCCACACATCAAATGGTTCAATAGCAAGTGAATAATTCATAGGCATTTCTCGACGTCTACCAATGTTACCAATTCTCTGACATTCATCACAATAGAGGACATACTTACGGGCATCTTTGAAAAGAGTATGCCAATAAAACCAGATTGTAGTACCTTGAGTGCAGTTCTGCCACCAGTAGTGTGTCCTCCGTATGCCTTAGAATGACACTTCCATAGGATCTGTCCTAGTCCATGCTCAGGTACACAATGTATAATAACACCATCTACTCCCTCTTTAAAATATGTGGGTCATCCCAAAAGTAATGTCTCAAATCATAGAAAACCTTTTTCTTTTGTTGGTATGTGAGAGTAGGTGGTATATATTTAGCAATAGTGTAATCAACATAGTCTGCATACCAAGGAGTACTATGTGCAGCATTCATAACAGAGAGTTGCTCATCAGGAAAATTAAAATCAGTAGGTACTGGGTAATCAAGAACATTTTCTATCCGAGACAAGTTATCTGCTATAGGGTTTTCAACTCCCTTCTAGTCTATAATATGCAAGTCAAATTCTTGACGTAAGAGCACCCATGTAATAAGTCTAGGTTTAGCATCCTTCTTTCCCTGAGGTATTTAATAGCAGCATGATCGGTGTGAGTAATAACTTTGGAATCAACAATGTAAGGTCTAAACTTATCACATGCAAACACAACTGCTAAAAATTCTTTCTATCCAGCAACATAATTTCTTTTAGCACTATCTTTTGTTTTACTAGCATAATTAATTCTTGTCTACTATTTTCCCTAGAATAGTAGTAACAACGTAATCACTACCATCACACATAATCTGAAATGGTAAATTCCAATCAGGTGGTTGTACAATAGGTGCATAAATCAAGGCTTTCTTAGGTATTTCAAAGGTTTCTACACAATCAACATCAAAAATCTAAAGAAATATATTTTTGAACTACATCAGTTATTGGCCTAGAAATTTTTGAGAAATGTTTAATGAAACACCTATAAAAACCAGCATTACCAAGAAAACTTGTACCTTTGGTATCTTTAGGACACGACATTTTATCTATCAACTTTAGCTTTGTATACCTAAATGCATCATTCAATAATTTATGCCCAAGTACTATACCTTCATTAACCACAAAGTGGATCTTCGTCCAATTCAAGATAGGGTTAGTTTCCTTGCATCTCCGCAAAAATCTATCAAGATTGCTCAAGCAATCATCAAAAGAAGTCCCATATTCGGAGAATAGATCCATAAGAACTTCGATAATCTTTTCAAATAAGTCAAAGAATATCGTAGTCATTCATCTTTGAAAGGTAGCACGTGCATTACATAAACCAAAAGTGTCGACCCTTTCGTTCCCAGGCCGCGCACGGCGGATCACGCCAGAATGACAACAATTCTCCATCCCCACGAACTCCCGAACCACGTTCCCAGGACAAAGAAGGCCGACACAAATGCTCTGGAACCGGACAGGGCGGCGCACCATCGCGGGACCAAGGGGGTGCTCCTTCTAACATAGTTAGAAGTAAGAGCCCCTCACAGTCTTCGCACATATCGCTGCCACCCAGGCCGGCAGAAGCTCAGAAGCGAGCTCAGTTGCTCTTGGAGTTCCCTCCAATAGCGAATAAGCTCGAGGAGTGGACCGCCACCATCCAGAGCCTAATCGCCCTCGCCAATGGGGACGGGCAGCAGCAGGCAGGGATGTCAAAACGAACCTCCAGCAAACACACCCACGAGCATACCGAGAAGGCTGGGGCTGCCACCGCCACGGTATATTCTCCCCAGCGGCAGCGGCAACAAGTTATCGTCTATAACGCTTCGACCGGGTCTTCCGACCCACGGAAGCACCGCGACCAACGAGATGTTCTTCGCGAGCGGTGCAAGGAGGACACGTGTACTCTTATTGAGCAACGGCGAGAGACGCGCCGTCAATCAGACAGGCGTGTTGGAGCCACTGCGAACACGCCAGCATCGGGCTATCCTGGCGACCTGGCTTACGAGGTGGGTTGTCCAACATTTACTCGCGAATTGCGGCAGGTCCAGTGGCCCAACTCTCGTACCTTCAAGCTGGAGATCACGGAGAAGTACGACGGCAAGACCCACCCGTCGGAGTTCCTAAGCATCTACACCATTGCGGTACATGCTGTCGAGGGCCGAGACGACAAGATATTGGCCAACTACTTCCCGTTGGTACTCAAGCCCAACATCAGGTCGTGGTTGATGCACCTACCCAAGAACTCCATTTCCTCCTGGGAGGAGCTCTGTGAGGTCTTCGTCGGTGCCTTCACGGGCAGCCACCGAGCCCCTGGCTAAGAGAGTGACTTGCACATCATCCCCTAGAAGGAGGGTGAGACTTTGCGCAAGTACATTCAGAGATTTAGGCGCTTACAACACAACATCTCGGGTGTTCACCCAGCCGCCTTCATTAGCGCGTTCCATCAGAAATTGCATAACCAGAAGATGCGCGAGGAGATGGCAATGAACAAGGTCCGCGATGTCGCCGAGCCTTATGCCCTGGCGGACAAGTTTGCATGAGCGAAAGAAGGGAGAAGGCTTCCCGGCGAAGGCGCTGGTGCAGAGGATGACTACAATGATGAAGACGCCGATGTCCTCGCGAAGAAGGGGAAGCGGCGAAACAAGAAGCGAAAAGGCAAAGCCGTGTTTGCCGTCGAGGCATCCGGCAACGTCGACACCTCCAAGAAGGCGAAGGCAAAGGCTCCTGGCATAGATGCTACCAGGTGCATCTCTTGCCAGGCCTTGGCGGCCACCGACAAGCCAGAGTGCTCTGGCACCCAGTACTGCAAGATCCACTGCACCAAGGGTCACAACCTCCAACACTGTCGGCAAGTTGAACAACTTGCCGAAAAGCACAGGGTTGAGTACCAAAGGCGTCACAAGGAGAAGGCCCAAGACGGTGGCGAGGGATCGGGCAGGAAGAAGGGCGGCCGAGGGGGTCACCCCGGCAAGCCCAAGAACAAGAAGGTGAAGCCTGCGTAGGCGAGGGAAAGGAAGGAAGAGGATGAGGAGGAGGACTGCCCAGACGACGAATCCAGCGACCACGAATTCCAAAGGGCGACGGATATGATGTGCCTTGATGGAGGCGCGTCGCTACACACTTCCCACCGTAAACTAAAAAAGTGGGCGCGTGAAGTGGCCGCGACAGAGTCCTCCATCGGCATCCATAAACCCTTGAAGTGGTCGCACACGCCAATCATCTTCGTTTCTGAGGACCATCCAGACCGTGTTACACCAGTCGGATGCTTACCGGTTTTGGTTTCCCAACAATCTACAACCTCAAGGTGACGAAGATGTTGGTTGACGGAGGGGCCGGTCTAAACCTCATCTCCCCCGACGTGATCCGAAGGTTGTAGATTCCGGATGAAGATCTCGAGGAAACGGGAACGTTCCAAGGGATCAACCCCGGGAAGATCCAGCCAAAGGGGATGATCACGCCGAAGGTAACTTTCGGCACCAACGAGAACTACCGGACTAAGAAAGTTGTCTTCGACGGTGTTGACAATCCGTTCGCCTATAATGGGATCCTCGGGCGTCATGCACTGACCAAATTCATGGCGGCCTCCCACTACGCCTACAAGAACCTGAAAATGCCTGGGCCGGTCGGCGTTATCATCATCAACGCCGACAAGAAGGATGCACTCATGTGCACCAACCGCCTCTACCGGGAGGCAGTGGCGGCACCTCCGCCAAGGCGCCTTGTGCCGCTACTCGGACCACCAGGGTGAAGAAGGCCAGCAAGAGGGCCTCCCGCACTGATCCCGGAAAGCATGCCTTACTAGAGTGCTATGCTGCCGGCAAGGATGGGCCGGAGAGCTCCACGACCCAGAACAAGAAATCCAGGGCCTCCTCTCCACAGACCAAGAAGGTGCCCGTCGGGGAGGACGACATGGGTGGAGCTTTCACCATAAGTTCCACCCTTGATAGCAAATAGGAAAGCACACTCATCGCCTTCATGCGGGTGAATCTCGATGTGTGTGCATGGAAACCATCAGATATTCCCGTTATTCCCTGGAAGGTGATTGAGCACCATCTCGCTGTCTTCCCCCACGCGCGGCCAGTCAAGCAGAAGGTGAGGAAGCAAGCCCTGGAACGGCAAGATTTCATTGCCGAGGAGATCAAGAAGTTAGAAGCAGCGGGTCTGGTTAGGGGAGTCATCCATCCTACATGGTTGGCCAATCTGTTGTAGTGCGCAAGGCGAATGGGAAGTGGCGGCTCTGTATTTACTTTACCAATGTCAATAAAGCTTGCCCAAAATTCCCTTTTCCCTTGTGGCGCATCGACCAGATTGTAGACTCCAATACTGGCTGTGACCTGTTGTCCTTCCTCGACAACTACTCAGGGTAGCACCAGATCTTCATGGCCGAGGAGGATGAAGAGAAAACTGCGTTTATCACCCCCCGTGGCACGTACTACTTTGTGCGAATGCCCTTCGGGTTGAAGAATGCTGGTTCCACGTATGCAAGAGTGATCCAAATTGGTTTTGAGCCCCAGCTCCACATGAATCTGGAAGCCTACATGGATGACATAGTGGTCAAGACGAAGGAGAAATCAACACTCGTGCAAGATCTGGAAGAAACATTTGCCAACCTGCACAAGATCAACCTCATGCTCAACCCCGAAAAGTGTGTCTTTGGTGTCCAATCTGGCAAACTTCTCGGGTTCTTCGTGTCCCAATGCGGGATCGAAGCTAACCCCGACAAGATCAATGCCATCGAGAAAATTGAGGCACCAAAGCGCGTCAAGGATGTGCGACGGCTAGCGGCTGTGTAGCTGCCCTGAGCAGGTTCATCTCCAAGTCTGCTGAATGTGCCTTGCCATTCTTCAAAATCTTGAAGAAAGGAGGGCCAATGGAATGGACCCCCGATGCGAAAGCGGCACTAAAAGACCTGAAGAAATACCTTTCGTCTGTGTCGGTCCTCGTAGTGCCTAGACCAGAAGAGCCGCTGCTCTTGTATCTAGCGGCACCCAACCAAGTGGTCAGTGCTACCCTGGTGGCGCAAAGGGAAGACAACAAAGATACACCGACAAAGGCCACGCCATCAAGCGAGGAAGCGCACACCGGCAACCAAGGACCCCCGGGAGAGTCCGGGAGCGATCAAGAGAAACCCCCGCAAACAGGTGGGCCAGTGCAGAAGAAGAAGTTGGTGCAGCACCCAGTCTATTTCGTCAGCTCCATCTTGCAGGGGGCCAGAATGCGATATTTTGCAGTGCAGAAATTGCTTTTCGGCCTCCTCATGGCCTCGAGAAAGCTGCTCCACTACTTCCAAGCGCACGAGACCACCTTCGTCACCCTCTTTCCACTACAAAGGGATTTACGAAACCCCAATGCAGCTGCCATGATCGTGGAGTGAGTGTTGGAGTTATCCAGCTTCAGCCCCAAGTTCGAAAGCAGATCGACCATCCAGAACAGGCCTTTGTGGAATTCATTGTCGAATGGACTCTGACACCAGACGAAGAAATACCAGAATCAACCCTCCCGGGCAAGGAATCTAACCAGGAATGGATCATGTATTTTGATGGAGCGTTCTCACTGCAAGGTGCTGGGGCCGCATGCTGCTAATCGCACCTACTGGAGAACACCTCAAATACGTAATCCAGATGTACTTTCCACGGGAGAAGTCAAACAATAACACCGTTGAATACAAAGGGCTACTTGCCGGTCTCAGGATCGCAGCAGATCCGGTCACAGCTATTTTCTGGCAAGTGAACAAGGACTATCAAAGCCAACTGACGGAAGCTTACATAGAGGAAGTGAGGAAGATGGAAGAGCGCTTCGACGGTCTACAGACGGAGTACATCCCCCGTGCCAAAAAAACCGTCACCGACGACCTGTCGAAGTATTCAACCCTTAAGTTACCTGTCGAACCAGGAACTTTTGTGCTATGACTGACTCATCCCTCCGTAACACCATCAACAAAGTCAGACAAGAGAAGGAGGCTGAACTCCGGTCAGTATTTTCCGGTAGACCTGCCAAGGTGTGCTGACAAGGATCTTGCCGGAGAAGAAGTTGTCACAGGAGATGCCAAGCTTGTCGGGGGGGATACCACCCCGACAGAGGATATGTCTTTAGTCCTTGCCGTCGAGCCTCATGCTCTGGCATGGGCGCAACACATCGTTCGGTACCTCCAAACTGGGGACCTGCCCGAAGAGCACAAACAAGCAAAAAGAGTAGCCCGTCAGTCCAGCATGTACTAGTTCGTGGATGATGCCCTTTACAAGAGACGATTGAATGGCGTGAAATTAAAATGCATCCCCAGGAGGAAGGACTAGAGCTGTTGGACGAGATACATCGGGGGATATGTGGCTCCCAAATAGGGTCAAGAGCACTTGTCGGCAAAGCATTCCAGCAAGATTTCTTCTGGCCCACAACCCTCTAGGATGCAAGTGCAATAGTAACCAAGTGTGAAGCGTGCCAGTTCCATTCAAGAAAGCTTCATAAGCCAGCTCAAGCTCTCCAGACGATCCCTCTCTCCTGGCCATTCTCGGCCTGGGGCTCGATATCCTTGGCCCTTTTCCCCATGCTGCCGGGGGCTTTGAGTACTTACGTCACAATTGACAAGTTCACAAAGTGGCCAGAGGTGGAACCAGTGAGAAAGGTGACAACACAGTCAACTGTCAAGTTCTTCAAGGGGATAGTCTGCCGTTTCGTGTCCCAACACGGTCATCAAGGACAATGGAACCTAGTTCACGAGCCATACCTTTATGCAGTACACCCAATAACTCGGCAGCAAAATATGCTTCGCTTCTGTTGCCCATCCAAGGAGCAACGGTCAAGATGAAAGAGCAAATGATGAAGTATTGCGGGGGCTCAAGATAAGAACATTTGACAAGATGCGAAGACATGGAAAGCACTTGACTAATGAACTGCCGGTGGTTCTCTGGTCGATCAGAAGGACGCCAAATCGAGCCACCGGCCAGACACCCTTCTCCCTGGTCTACGGGGCGGAGGCAGTTCTTCCCACGGAACTTACTTATGGATCACATCGGGTGCTCACTTATGATGAGCTTGAGCAAGAGCAATCGCGTCAAGACGATGCAGTGCTCCTCGAGGCGAACCGGATTCAGGCGGCTATGCGAGCCACTAGCTATCAGCAAGCCTTGCGTCGCTATCGTAGCCGCGAGGTACGAGCCAGAAGTCTTGAGGAAGGCGACCTTGTTCTTCGGCACGTTTAGTGGGCCAAGAATTCAAATAAGTTGACGCTGAAGTGGGAAGAACCATATCGGTTAGTACGAGTCACCAGGCCCGGCGTTGTCCGCCTGGAGACCGAAGATGGCACACCGATGAACAATTCCTGGAACATTGAACATCTTCGAAAGTTCTACCCGTAGGGAGAGGTTGCTGGGTCTACCGGCGACCACCTTTTGTTCAAGTCTTGCCGAAGTTGCATGTAATCCTTTGTACAAAGCCAGTCAAAGACCCTGTGCGCACTTAAATAAAACATAGTGTTCCGCATCATCATTTAGATTTCCATGTTAGATCGTATGCATGCATAATCTAAGATTTTGTGAAATTCTTGAACTAATAGAACGCCGAGGAGCCAACAACTATTTTCTCTTGTTTATTTTTCTCAAAAGATAGATACAACCTTGCGCACAAGTTTGCCGGGGGGAAGATAGATGGGACACCCACAACAATAGCAGGGACAAGGATGATTTGCTCAAGACAGAAAGAAGTACCGTAGCCTAGAGATAAGTTGCAAAGACTTTGAGTAAGTTATCGAGTAGATACATCATTCCCCTTCACGTATCTTCGGCTCATTTGTATGATAAACATGTGCGCAGGGAAACACAGTCACAAGACTCCTAAGCATTGTCTTGAAGCGCGCTCGGTAACTTGAGCGGCCCATCCTGTATGCCCCTTCTATTTAAGAAAGAGCATGCTCGACAACCTATGGAAAGGCCCAGAGCAAAGCAAGGCGTCTTGCCGAGAGTGACGACTCTGGCACTAGCCACTCCTCGACGCACTCGCGGCAAGGCCAGTTGAGCTGACAAATCCGTAGAGAAACACAAGGACAAGCCGAACAAAAAGAGCGATCAAAAGAGGGGGTGATACTTGATACGTCTCCAACGTATCTATAATTTTTTATGGTTCCATGCTATTATCTTGTCAAACTTTGGATGTTTTGTATGAATTTTATATCTTTTTGGTACTAACTTATTAATTAGTGCCAAGTGCCAGTTCCTGTTTTTTCCGTGTGTTTGACCTTTTTCAGAGGAGAATATTAAACGGAGTCCAAACGGAATAAAACTTCCGAATACATTTTTTCTGGAACAGAGGATACACAGGGAGCTTGAGAACCAAGGCAAAGGGCACCAGGGGAGGCCATAAGCCCCCTAGCCGCGGCCTGGGGGGCGTGCCTAGCAGGCTTGTGGACCCCCTGTGGCTCCTTTGCCCTACTTATTCCGCCTATAAATCCCCAAAAAATCTGAAACCACGGGAGAGAGCCACGAAAATACTTTTCTACCGCCGCAAGCTTCTGTCTCCTCAACATCCCATCTAGGGCACGTTCTGGTGCCCTACCGGAGGGGGAATCGGACATGGAGGGCTTCTTCATCAACACATTTTCCTCTCCGATGACGCGTGAGTAGTTTACCAAAGACCTTCGGGTCCATAGCTAGTAGCTAGATGACTTCTACTCTCTCTTGGATCTTCAATACAAACTTCTCCATGATCTTCATGGAGATCTATCCGATGTAATCTTCTTTTGTGGTGTGTTTGTCGAGATCTGATGAATTGTTGATTTATGATGAAATTATCTAGGAATCTTATTTGAGTTTATTTTGATCTCTTATATGCTTGATTTCATATCCTTGTAATTCTCTTCGAGTTGTGGGTTTCATTTGGCCAACTTGATCTATAATGCTTGCAATGGGAGAAGTGCTTGGTTTTGGGTTCATACTATGCGATGACCTCACTTAGTGACAGAAGGGGTATCGAGGCACGCATCATGTTGTTGCCATCAAAGGTAAAAAGATGGGGTTTATATCCATTGCATGAATTTACCCCTCTACATCATGTCATCTTGCTTAAGGCGTTACTCTGTTTGTTATGAACTCAATACACTAGATGCATGCTGGATGGCGGTCGATGTGTGGAGTAATAGTAGTAGATGTAGAAAGTATCAATCTACTTGTCTCGGACGTGATGCCTATATGTATGATCATTTCCTTAGATATCGTCATGACTTTGCACGATTCTATCAATTGCTTGACAGTAATTCGTTCACCCACCGTAATATTTGCTATAATGAGAGAAGCCTCTAGTGAACACTTTGGCCCCCGGGTCTACTTCACATCATATTTTCAGCCCTACACTTTTACTTTGTTTCACTTTCCGCCTTTAGATCTCACCTTGCAATCAATCGTGAAGGGGTTGACAACCCCTTTGTAGCATTGGGTGCAAGTTTGCTGTTTTTGCGCAGGTACTTTGGAGAATTGGCTTGATACTCCTACTAGATTGATACCTTGGTTCTCAAACTGAGGGAAATACTTACTTCTACTGTGCTGCATCACCCTTTCCTCTTCAAGGGAAAAACCAACGCAAGCTCACGAGGTAGCAAGAAGAATTTCTGGCGCCGTTGTCGGGGAGCATCAAGTCAAGAATAGTCTTCCTCCAACGTGTCAATCTGGCACCGGGGACTGTTCTAAGTGAAGCTTATCCAAGTAACCGTCGCAAACTCATCTCTTGCTTTTACTTTTTTTGCCTCTCGTTTTCCTCTCCCACATTTCTGAAAAAAAAAACAAAAATTTACAAAAATATTTTCCTTTTTTGTTTGCCCTTTTCTTTCACTTCCTTTCTGTTCGCTTGTGTGCCTGTCTGCTTGCTGAAGTCACCATGACTGAAAACACCAATCTTTGTGACTTCTCGAATACTAATAATAATGATTTTGTTAGTACTCCGATTGCTCCCGCCACTAGTGCGGAAGCATTTGAAATCAATGCTGCTTTGCTGAATCTTGTTTTTAAAGAGCAATTCTCCGGCCTTCCTAGTGAAGATGCCACATCCCATCTTAATACCTTCATTCAGTTATGTTATATGCAAAATAAGAAAGATGTGGATAATGATGTGATTAAATTGAAGCTATTTCCGTTCTCATTGTGAGATCGAGAAAAAACTTGGTTTTCATCTTTGCCCAAAAATAGTATTGATTCTTGGAACAAGTGCAAATATACTTATATATCCAAGTATTTTCCACCATCTAAGATTATCTCTCTCCGTAATGATATCATGAATTTTAAGCAACTAGATCATGAACATGTTGCACAATCTTGGGAGAGAATGAAATTGATGATTAGAAATTGTCTCACTCATGGCTTGAGTCTTTGGATGATTATACAAATCTTCTATGCTGGTTTGAATTTTGCTTCTAGAAATATCCTTGATTCCGCCTTCGGTGGAACTTTCATGGAAATCACATTAGGAGAAGCCACAAAACTCCTAGACAATATCATGACAAACTATTCTCAGTGGCACACTAAAAGGTCACATACTAGAAAAAAAGTGCATCTTATAGAAGAAATTAACTCGTTGAGTGCTAAGTTGGATGAGTTAATGAAATTGTTCGCTAGTAAAGGTGCTCCTTTAGATCCAAATGATACGCCCTTGTCTTCCTTGATTGATAGTACCAACTAGAGCTTGGACGTTAATTTTGTTGGTAGGAATACTTTTGGCCACAACAATGCTTTTAGAGGTAATTATATTCCTAGGCCTTTTTCTAGTAATCCCTCTAATAACTTTGGCAATTCCTACAACAATGCTCATGGAAATTACAATAAATTACCCTCTTATTTAGAGAGTAATATTAAAGAGTTTATCAACTCGCAAAAGATTTTCAATGCGTTCATAGAAGAAAAACTACTCAAAATTGATGATTTGGCTAGGAGCATTGATAGAATGTCTCCTGATATTGATGCTTTTAAAGTGAGATGTGCTCCTCCCAATATCAATATGGATAAAACTTTGAAAGCTATGCGTGTTTCCATTAATGAGAGTAAAGAATGGAGCGCCCAAATTCGTGCTAAACATGAATGGCTTAAAAAGGCGTGTTCTCGTGATGAGAATCACGAAGATCTTAAAGTGCTTGGTGTGACTCCCATTGAATCCTTGTTTTCCCGTGTCAAACCTAATGATTATGGGGCTGGATATGAATCCACTTTGGTTGAAAAACGCCCCAATGATTCGGAGTCTATCTATCTTGGTGCTAAAAGCATTGATAGTGGAGTAGAGGATATCAAAACTTTGAGTTGTAATGAAACTACTACTTTGTATTTCAAGGAATTCAATTATTATAGTTTCTATTTGATTGAATGTATTTCCTTGATGCAATCCATGCTAAACTCTCCACATGCTTATAGCCAAAACAAGGCCTTTACCGATCATATCGTCGATGCTATGATGAAATCTCTTGAAGAGAAACTTGAATTGGAAGTTTCTATTCCTAGAAAACTTCATGATGAGTGGGAACCTACTATCAAAATCAAGATCAAAAACTATGAATGCAATGCTTTGTGTGATTTGGGTGCTAGTGTTTCCGCGATTCCAAAGTCTTTATGTGATGTTCTAGGCTTCAATGAGATTGATGAGTGCTCTCTTAATTTGCATCTTGCGAATTCTACTGTTAAGAAACCTATAGGAAGGATCAATGACGTTCTTATTATTGCAAATAGGAACTATGTACCCATAGATTTCATTGTGCTTGATATTGCTTGCAATCTGACATGTCCTATCATTCTTGCTAGACCTTTCCTAAGCACTATTGGTGCTGTCATCGATATGAAGGAAGGGAATATTAGATTTCAGTTTCCATTAAAGAAGGGAATGGTACATTTTCCTAGAAAGAAAATAAGTTTTTCTTATGAATCCATGATGAGGTTTACTTATGGTTTGAGCACCAAATACGACGATACGTGATTCTATCGCCTTATGCCTAGCTACGGGCGTTAAACAATAGCGCTTGTTGGGAGGCAACCCAATGAATTTATCTTTGCTTTTTGCTTTCTGTTTTGTTGTGTCCACACCATCATAATTATGTTATGATTGTGTTTTTTGTGTTTATTTTTGTGTTTGTGCCAAGTAAAACCTTTATCACTAGTTTTGGTGATGGTTGTTTGATCTTGCTGAAAAAGACAAAAAAAAAAATCACTCACGAAATTATTTTTCGTTTTTATCCAGAAAGAGATTTTGAGTTGATTCTTTTTTATGCTGGTTTATATGCCAATTTCCCAAACTGTCATAATTGTTCAGAATTTTTGAGATACATAAGCATACAAAGTTTACAGATTGCTACAGACTTGTCTGTTTTTGACAGATTCTGTTTTTGTTGTGTTGATTGCTTATTTTGATGAAACTATGGATAGTATCAGGGAGGTACTAGCCATGTAGAAGTGAGAATACAGTAATCCAACACAAATATAAATATAAATCAAGTTTGCTACAGTACCTAAAGAGGCGGTAGTTTGTTTTCTTGTGCTAATGATATCACGAGTTTCTTTTTAAGTTTTGTGTTGTGAAGTTTTCAAGTTTTGAGTGATGTTCTCATGGACAACGGGATAAAGAGTGGAAAGAGCTCAAGCCTGGGGATGCACAAGGCACCCCAGGCCAAATTCAAGGACACCAAAAAGTCTAAGTTGGGGATGCCCCGGAAAGGCATCCCCTCTTTCGTCTTCAATCCATCCGTAACATTACTTGGAGCTATATTTTTATTCACCACATGATATGTGTTTTGCTTGGAGAGTAGTGTATTATAGGAGTCTTTTATTTTTTTTGTGTCACAATCATCCTTGCTGCACACCTTTTGAGAGAGACATGCACTCATCATGAATTTGCTAGAATACTCATTGAGCTTCGCTTATATCTTTTGAGTTAGGCAATTTGGCTCACATGTGCTTCACTTATATCTTTTGAGCTAGATAACTTTGCTCTAAGTGCATTCGCTTAGATCTTTTAGAGCACGGCGGTGTCATAGTTTGGAGAAATAAGAACTCTCGATCTTCACTTATATCTTTTTGAGAGTGCTCTCTCTGAGTAACTTGGTAGTTGGCTTGTGCTATGAAAGTAGTCCTAAAGATGATAGGAATCCAAAGAGGATATAATAAAACTTCCATATTCATGTGCATTGATTAGAAAGAGAAGTTTGATTCCTCTCAATTAGTTTTGAGACATGGATTTGGTAATATTAGAGTCATGTTAGTAGGGTGTTGTGAATCTAGAAATACTTGTGTTGAAGTTAGTGATTCCCGTAACATGCACTTATGGAGAACCGCTATGTTAGGAAGTCGGAGCATAATTGATTTATTGATTGTCATCCTTTGTGTTGCGGTCGGGGTTGCGCGATGGTTAACACCTACCAACCCTTCCCCTAGGAGTATGCATTTAGCACTTTGTTTCGATTACTAATAAAAACTGCCGGAATAAGTATGTGAGTTCTTCATGACGATGTGAGTCCATGGAATAGACGCACATTCACCTTCCACCATTGCTAGCCTCTCTAGTGCCGCGCAACTTTCGCCGATGCACAAAACCACCATAGACCTTCCTCAAAACAGCCACCATACCGACCTATCATGGCTTTTCATATCCATTCCGAGATATATTTCCATGCAACTCCCACCATTCCATCTCATGACATGTGCCGTCATTTTCATATTGCCATTGCATGATCGTAAGATAGCCAGCGAGTCATATGCTATAAGTAAATAAAAGTGTGATGATCATCATTATTAGAGCATTGTCCCATGTGAGGAAATAAAAAAAAGAGAGGCCAAAGTTGCCCACCAAAAAAAAGACATGGAAAGAGGCCAAAGAGCCCAAACAAAAAAGGAGAGAAAAAGAGAGAAGGGACAATGCAACTATCTTTTTCCACACTTGTGCTTCGTAATAGCACCATGTTCTTCATGATTGAGAGTCTCTTGTTTTGTCACCACCATATACTAGTGGGAATCTTCATTATGTAACTTGGCTTGTATATTCCAATGATGGGCTTCCTCAAAATTGTGCTAGGTCTTCGTGAGCAAGCAAGTTGAATGCACACACACTGGTTCTCCTTTTGAGCTTTCACACACTTATATCTCTAAGTGCATCCGTTGCATGGTAATCCCTACTCATTCACATTGATATCTATTGATGGGCATCTCCATAGCCCTTTGATACGCCGAGTCAATGTGACCATCTCCTCCTTTTTGCCTCACAACCTCCACCACACTCTATTCCACCTATAGTGCTATATCCATGGCTCACGCTCATGTATTGCGTGAGAGTTGAAAAAGGTTTGAGAAAGTAAGAGTGCAAAAACAATTACTTGGCCAATACCGGGGTTCTGCATTATTTAAATTCGTTGTGTGGGGATGAGGGAGCATAGCCAGACTATATGATTTTGTAGGGTTAACTTTCCTTGGCCTTGTTATTTCGAAAGTTCATGATTACCTTGCTAGTTTGCTTGAAGTATTATTGTTTTCATGTCAATAGCAAACTATTGTTTTGAATCTTATGGATCTGAACATTCATGTCACATGAAAGAAGTTACAAAGGACAAATATACTAGGTAGCATTCCACATCAAAAACTCAGTCTTCATCACTTCCCTACTCGAGGACGAGCAGGAGTTAAGCTTGGGGATGCTTGATACGTCTCCAATGTATCTATAATTTTTGATGGTTCCATGCTATTATCTTGTCAAACTTTGGATGTATTGTCTGCATTTTATATCTTTTTTGGGACTAACTTATTAACTCAGTGCCAGGTGCCAGTTCATGTTTTTCCGTGTTTTTGACCTTTTTCAGAGGAGAATATTAAACGGAGTCCAGAGAGAATAAAACCTCCGAAAAGATTTTTTCGGAATAGAAGATACGCAGGGAGCTTGAGAACCAAGGAAAAGGGCACCAGGGGAGGCCACAAGCCCCCTAGCCGCGGCCTGGGGGGCGCGCCTAGTAGGCTTGTGGGCCCCCTGTGGCTCCTTTTCCCAAGTTCTTCCGCCTATAAATCCCCGAAACATCTGAAACCACGGGAGAGAGCCACGAAAATACTTTTCCGCCGCCGCAAGCTTCTGTCTCCGCAAGATCCCATGTGGGGCACGTTCTGGTGCCCTGGCAGAGGGGGGATTCGGACACGGAGGGCTTCTTCATCAACACGGTTGCCTCTCTGATGATGCGTGAGTAGTTTAGCACAGACCTTCGGGTCCATAGCTAGTAGCTAGATGGCTTCTTCTCTTTCTTGGATCTTCAATACAAAGTTCTCCATGATCTTCATGGAGATCTATCCGATGTAATGTTATTTTGTGGTGTGTTTGTCGAGATCCGATGTATTGTGGATTTATGATCTGATTATCTATGAATCTTATTTGAGTTTCTTCTGATCTCTTATATGCATGATTTCATATCTTTCTAATTCTCTTCCAGTTGTGGGTTTCGTTTGGCCAACTTGATATATAATTCTTCCAATGGGAGAAGTGCTTGGTTTTGGGTTCATACCGTGCGGTGACCTCACCAAGTGATAGAAGGGGTAGTGAGGCACGCATTGTGTTGTTGCCATCAAGGTTAAAAAGATGGGGTTTATATCCATTGCATGAATTTACACCTCTATATCATGTCATCATGCTTAAGGCGATACTCTGTTTGTTATGAACTCAATACACTAGATGCATGCTGGATAGCGGTCGATGTGTGGAGAAGTAGTAGATGCAGAAAGTATCGGTCTACTTGTCTCGGACGTGATGCCTATATTTATGATCATTGCCTTAGATATCGTCATGATTTTGCGTAGTTCTATCAATTGCTCGACAGTAATTCGTTCACACACCGTAATATTTGCTAATATGAGAGAAGCCTCTAGTGAACACTATGGACCCCGGGTCTACTTCACATCATATATTCAGCCCTACACTTTTACTTTGTTGCACTTTCCGCCTTCAGATCTCACCTTGCAATCAATCGTGAAGGGATTGACAACCCCTTTGTAGCGTTGGGTGCAAGTTTGCTGTTTTTGCGCACGTACTTTGGAGACTTGGCTTGATACTCCTACTGGATTGATACCTTAGTTCTCAAACTGAGGGAAGTACTTACTGCTACTTCATACGTCTCCGTCGTATCTACTTTTCCGAACTCTTTTGCCCTTGTTTTGGACTCTAATTTGCATGATTTGAATGGAACTAACCCGGCCTAACGCTTTTTTCAGTAGAATTTCCATGGTGTTGTTTCTTTGCAGAAATAAAAGTTCTCGGAATGACCTGAAAATTTACGCAGAATTTTTCTAGAATTAATGACCTGGTAGGCTTGTGGGGCCCACGAGCCTCCACCGCCTCCAATCTCAGCTCTATATATTCCATTTCGCACAGAAAAGAATCAGAGAGAAGGATTCATCGCGTTTTATGGTATGGAGGCGCCGCCACCTCGTGTTCTTCATCTGGACGGCAGATGTGGAGTCCGTTCTGGGCTCCGGAGAGGGGAAATTGTCGCCATCATCATCATCAACCTTCCTCCATCGCCAATTCCATGATGATCTTCACCGTTCGTGAGTAATCTCATCGTTGGCTTGCTGGACGGTGATGAGTTGGATGAGATCTATCATGTAATCGAGTTAGTTTTGACGGGGATTGATCCCTAGTATCCACTATGTTCTGAGATTGATGTTGCTACTACTTTGCCATGCTTAATGCTTGTCACTAGGGCCCGAGTGCCATGATTTCAGATCTGAACCTATTATGTTGTCACCAATATATGTGTGTTTTAGATCCTATCTTGCAAGTTGTAGTCACCTACTATGTGTTATGACCCGGCAACCCCGGAGTTCATGTATTCACCATGTGTTAATGCGTTGGTCCGGTTCTTTATTAAAAGGAGAACCTTAATATCCCATAGTTTCCATTAGGACCCCGCTGCCACGGGAGGGATGGACAATAGATGTCATGCAAGTTCTTTTCCCTAAGCACGTATGACTACATACGGAATACATGCCTACATTAGATTGACGAACGGGACCTAGTTACTTATCTCTCCGTGTTATAGATGTTAGATGATGAATCACATCTGGCATAATCATCCATCACCGATCCAATGCCTACGTGTATTTTACTACAGGTCCTTGCTATGTTTCTTTGCCGCTACTACTGTCACTGCTGCTACTGTTACTCTATTGCTACTGCTGTTACTTTGTTGCTACTGGTTACTATTGCTACTGCTGCTATCATACTACCTTGCTACTGATACTTTGCTGCTGACACTAAATCTTTCAGGTGTGATTGAATTGACAACTCAGCTACTCATACTTGAGAATATTCTTTCGCTTCCCCTAGAGTCGAATCAATAAATTTGGGTTGAATACTCTACCCTCGAAAACTATTGCGATCCCCTATACTTGTGGGTTATCAAGAACTTTTTCTGGCGCCGTTTGCGGGGAAGCATAGTTATATTCTCTGAGTCACTTGGGATTTTCGTCTGCTGGTCACTATGAGGAATCCGATAGATCCTAGAACTAAAGTCTTGCCCTCAACTACGAGGACAGGTAAGGAACTGCCATCTAGCTCTGCACTTGATTCACCTTCAGTTATGAGTAAGTTTGCGACATCACCTCCTGCTAGAAATCTTGATATGTCGCCTGTGCTTGGTGATGCCACTTCTGCTGCCCATGATGCTTATGATGATGCTATGCTTGATACTGCTTTGCCTGATGATGCTATGCATGATACTGCTTTGCCACTAGGTACATTCCTTGATGCACAAATTGCTAGAGTTGCTGCTAGATGTGATATACTTCTGAAACAGTTGATGCTATTGAAGTAGAACCTGCTATTTTGCATGCTAGAACTAGCTCTCCTGATATGCCTGAATTGGCTGATATGCCTGAGCACTATGTTATGAAGGGAGAGATAGCTGAGGACTTTCTTGCGTGTAAGGATAGCTATGATGTTGAGAAATTACTGTGCAAGTGGAAAGAAAAATCTCTGAACGCTAGGATGAAATACGACCTCAAGTTTGCTACTTCGCCTATCTTTGTGACCGAAAAGGATTATGAATTCTCTGTCGACCATGAGCTAATCACTCTGGTCGAATATGATCCTTTTCACGGTTATGAGTCTGAAACGGTTGTAGCCCATCTTACCAAACTGCATGATAAAGCCACCCTATTCACTAGTGAGGAAAAGATCCGCCACTACTATATCCTCAAGCTATTTCCTTTCTCGCTAAAGGATGATGCTAAGACCTGGTTCACTTCTCTTGCTCCTGGTTGTCTGAGTAGTCCCCATGATATGGTCTACTACTTCTCTGAAAAATATTTTCCTGCCCATAAGAAGCAACCTGCCTTGCAGGAAATATACAACTTTGCTCAAGCTGGAGACAAGAGTCTCCCACAAGCTTGGGGGAGGCTCGTCCAGCTACTGAATTCTTTGCCTGATCACCCTCTTGAGAAGAATGAAATACTTGAGATCTTCTATAATGGACTTATCGATGCTTCCAAAGACCAACTAGATAGTTGTGCTGGTTGTGTTTTGATGGAACGAACCGTAGAGCAAGATGAGATCCTATTTAATAACATCTTGTGCAATGAGAATGTTTGGACTATTCCCGAACCACCTCCTAAGCCAACTCCCAAGAAAAGAGGTATTCTATTCCTCAGTCCTGAAGATATGCAAGAAGCCAAGAAATCTATGCGAGAGAAAGGCATTAAATCTGAAGATGTCAAAAATCTACCACCTATCAAAGAGATCCATGGTCTTGATAACCCGATACAAGTAGTAGAAGTAAATTCTATGCGTAGGTTTGATGAGAGTGATATTCCTTTTGATAAACCTGCTAGATTATGCCTGGATGAATTTGGTAACTTTGTTGCCAAACAAGAGAGTTTCAATGATTATGTTAGCAGACAATTGGAACAAAATGTTCGTATGCTTAGTCATTTAAGTGCTTGTGTGGACAGAATGTCAATGATCTTAAGCTTGTGAGTAAACATGCCTCTATGGTTACTACTCAAGTAGAGAAAGTACTTAAGGCTCAAAATGACTTGCTCAATGAGTTGAATGACAATTCTGTCAGAGTCGTCACTAGAGGCGGTTGAATGACCCAGGAACCTTTGTATCATGAGAGTCATCCGAAGAGAATTGATCAAGATTCTCAAGAACTTAGCACTCATGCACCTAGTTATGCTAGGAAGAAGAAGAAAGATGATAGGAACCTGCACGCTAGCAACCCTGTTGGTGCTATACCTGAGAGTCCAAACGATGTCTTTGTCTCTGATGCTGAAACACAATCTGATGATCAACATGAGCCTAATGATAATATCAATAGTGATGTTCATGATGATGCTCAACCTAGCAATGATAAGGATGTGGGGATTGAACCTGTTGATCTTGCTAACCCACAGCCTAAGAATAAGAGATACGATAAGAATTACTTCGCTGCTAGGAAGCATGGTAAAGAAAGGGAACCATGGGTTCAGAAACCCATGCGCTTTCCTCCCAAACCATCCAAGAAAAAGGATGATGAGTATTTTGAGCGCTTCGTTGAAGTGATTAGACCCGTCTTTCTGCAAATAAGTTTGACAGATATGCTCAAAATGTCTATGTATGCTAAGTACATGAAAGATATTGTGACTAATAAGAGGAGGATACCTGAGGATGAGATTTCCACCATGCTTGGTAACTATACCTTCAAGGGTGGAACTCCTAAGAAACTAGGTGATCCCGGTGTGCCCACTATACCTTGCTCCATTAAAGGCAACTCCGTTAGAACTGCTTTATGCGACCTTGGAGCCGGTGTTAGTGTTATGCCTCTCTCTCTTTATCGTAGACTTGAACTGGATAAGTTGACACAAACTGAAATCTCTCTGCAAATGGCCGACAAATCAACTGCTTTTCCTATCGGCATTTGCGAGGATGTGCGTGTTGTGGTTGCCAATGTCACTATCTTAACAGACTTTGTTATCTTGGATATTCCCGAGGACGATGCCATGGCGGTCATCCTCGGAAGACCATTTTTAAACAGCGTAGGGGCTGTTATAGATTGCAACAAAGGCAATGTGACTTTCCATGTCAACGGTAATGAGCATATGACGCCCTTTCCGAAGAAACAATATCGAGTACATTGCATCAATGCTATCGAAAAAACTTCATCGATTCTTATTGGGAGCTTTGAATGCCCTATTCATCCTGTTAAGATGAAGTATGCTTTGCTTGTTGGGGAGATACACATCCCCATTGACGTGACCTATTGACTATTCGAAAATTCTCCGTTCTCTTTTGCGATTCGAAAAGGTTTGTCGAGGAGACTTGATCAACGTCATTGACGGATTTTCTTTCGATGACCATGAGATGGGTGAATCGAGGAGTCACAAACCTCTGTTCCAAGCTTTCACTTTAGGTTGCTTAGAAGAAAAATGATAGATTTAATTTAGTTTTCCCTGTTTTCTGTCTTAGCGTCCCGTGGAAAAGTACCCCAAAAATAAAAGTTCTCCGAACGTCCTAAAAATCAAGTATGATTTTTTCTGGATTTTTTGAAAAATACTAAGACGAAGAGCTTGTCTAGGGGCTGCACCAGTGGGCCAAAAGCCCTGGAGGCGCGGCCACCCCCTGGCCATGCCACCCAGGCTTGTGGGGCCCACAGGAACCCCCTCCACTCATTCTTGCTCTCATCTGGTTGTCCTACCTCTAGAAAAAATCGTTTCACAACTCAAACCCGTGTTCTTGCTCCTCTTGCTGGGATTTTCGATCTATTTGCTCAAAGCACCATTCTCTGAACTGTCTTGGGGAAATTACTCCTTGGTAAGTGACTTCTCCATTGGTCCAATTAGTTTTTGCTCTAGTGCCTTATACTTCGCGTATTTTCGCTGCCTTGGTGACCATGTTCTTGAGCTTTGAATGCTAATTTTAGCTGGTCCCAAGTAGTTTTGATGCGTAATATGGACTCTAGGCACCTATGGGAGTAGTTGCTACGAGTTTCGTTGAGCCTTATTCACTTTTCCTTAGTGTCACTAAAAATTTCAGAAATTTTCGCAGATAGAAAAGGGAAAAGATGAGGAGGTTCTTAAGAGGCTCTTCAAGTCGTGACCCCAAGGATGATGGAAGTGAGAAGAAGCCCAAGTATCTGGTCCCTCGAGTCGTAGAAGTTCGAGCATGCGAGTGGCCAAGCGACGTGTTCTTACGCGCCCCTGGAATTTATGAGGACTTTTATCACTTGGTGGAGAACGCAGGCCTTACCACCTTCGATGAAGATAAGTGTCCGCAATACCTCCTCCTCACTAATATCTCCGTACAAAGCTTTAACTTCTATCCGAGGAAGAATCCTCCTATGGTTGAGTTCAAACTTTATGATATCCCCTAGCGTATGTCACTCCAGGATTTTTGCAATGTTTGCAAATTGCCTTTTGTTGCGGATATTCATGAACCTCGTCCAGGGGACTTGGAAGCTTTCATCGATACAATTGTTGTAGGAGAGGAGAGAGGATTGTGTTGCGCTAGAGCTACTAGCATACATTTTCCTGTGCTTCGGTACTTCTCATTATTCGTGGGAAAATGTTTGATTGGTCGTGGGAAAGCTGGGTCCCTTAGCTCCCTAGATCTTGCGGTCTTGCACGAAGCCCATTATAATGACAACACTTATAGCTTGGGCGCTATAGTGGCTCAAAGGTTGAACACGAACTGTTCAAAGGGCATTGTCTATGGAGGTATCTATGCTACTCATATTGATAGACACTTTGAGATACCTATTAGACTGGAGGAGGAAGAAGAAATTCTTCTTCCCGAGAGATATCTAGATTACGATAGCATGGTTCGCCATGACTTTCTTGATAGAGATACAAACAGAAGGATGATTTATAACCTGGTATTTAGTCAGGGTACTCGTGAGACTATTACTTTGCCTGCTCCTTCTTTGTGCAATCTTCATGCAGGCAGGTACATTATTATGCCCTCGGACATCTACCCAGATTGGGGCTTAACCTAACCACAGGTGCCCGTGCCCGAGCCGCCAGTCGAGTACCACACGCCAGTTTATCAGTGGGATCCAGAGGAGGTCACATAGCAGTGGCATCCTCAGTCCACTCCGGCGTAGCCCGGACCTGGTTATTTCCCTCCTTGGGAGTAGACCAACTTAGGCCAAAAGCCTAAGCTTGGGGGAATACGTGTTTCTCACTCACTTTATATTCTTGATTATGCTTTCACTTTGATAGTCGGTGTTCACACTTTGCCACTGTATCATCCATGCTAGTTTATTTTCTTTTTTTCTCGTCTTCGTTTAGTGTGTCTGTCTAGTTTGAAGAAAACCCAAACAGATTTTCTTTTTCTTCTTTTGCTTGTTGGGAGCTTTCCCGTGTAAATGCTTTTCTTTTTCTTTGGGTCAAGGTAGAAGACCATGGTTACAATGTTTAGTGGCTCTCGCATGCATACCTGTTTAGCTCTCATAGAGCCATATTAGTTTGTCTTCTCTTTTTTGTTTGCCTGCAGATTTGAGCTTTAGTCCAATGCACGAGCAGGCTTATTATTGTTCACATCAATGATGAAGTTACTGAGCCTGGAAAAGCTGGTATTAACTCGATCTATTTTGTTTTTGTTAATATGACTAGCTCATCATGCCTGATTCAGCTTTGTTGTGAGAGAAACATGTTTGCAATGAAAACTTAGAGATCATAGTTGCTGATGCCATGCTTAATGAGCTAGGACCTTATAATGGTTTGTCTTGGATGCCCACATGAATGTTGAGATGACTATGATGTAGTATGATAGGATGGTATTCTCCTTTGAATGATTCAAGTGGCTTGACTTGGTGCATGTTCACGCATGTAGTTGAAACAAAATCAACATAGCCTCTAGGATATTCATGTCCATGGTGATTTATGTCCTACTCATGCTTGCACTCAATGTTGGTTAATCTCAATACATTTTGATGAATGTTGTCGCTCTCTAGTTGGTCGCTTCCCAATCTTTTGCTAGCCTTCACTTGTGCTAAGCGGGAATACTGCTTGTAAATCCACTTCCATAAATCCAAAGTTGTTCCATATGAGTCCACCATACCTACCTATATGCGGTATCTACCTGCCGTTCCAAGTAAATTTGCATGTGCCACTCTCTAAACCTTCGAGAAATAATCTGTTTTGCATGCCCGAACCGCTCATGTGGTGAGAGGGGGGCTATCAATATCTTCCATGCTAGGCGTGTTAATCTCGATATGAGTTTATTCACTATCATTCACGAGAAAGGGCCGGTAATTGGAATTCCCAGTTCCATGCTCAAATCGAAAAGATAATTGCAAACAAAACTCCCCACGATTGATGTTGGTATGGACGGTACCCGAGGACTCGGCTAGCCATGGAGTGTGACTGATTGGTGGTGGGGCAGTCAAAACTTTAATTTTCTATTTGGGAACCGCCTATAGCATGTGTAGCATGGAAGATGTTGAGAACTCTTAGTTATTGCGTTGACAATTAAAGCATGGCACCCAAAATTATTATCTCTGTTTTCAAAGCTTGAGCTCTGGCACCTCTGCAAATCAATGCTTCCCTCTGCGAAGGGCCGTCTATTTATGTTCTTGTTGAGTCATCCTCCTCTTATAAAAGCACCAATTAGAGAGCACCTCTGTCATTTTTATGCTTTGCTTTTAACTATGTTGAGTATGACTGTGACTGGATCTTCTTTGCCATGAATTACAATGTTTAGTCAACCCTTGGTCTTTGAAGGTGCTCTGCATTTATGTTTTGCAGTCTCAGAAAGAGCTAGCGAGATACCATCTGTCCGTACTGCTTCATGTTGTTTTGATAAAAGTGTTGACATTTGAGGCTTATTATTATTTGCTCGCTAGTTGATTATGCCATTGATATGAGTTTACCGTGAGACCTAGATGTCATTTGCTTATGTGGTTTTCTTGTGATCTTGCTTAAATTCTGGTTATGAGTTAGACATAGTTGCAACAACAAGGTCAAACAGAGTTCGTCAAAGTTTGTCAACTGAATTGCTTGAGGACAAGCAAGGCTTTAAGCTTGGGGGAGTTGACACGTCTCCATCGTATCTACTTTTCCGAAGTCTTTTGCCCTTGTTTTGGACTCTAATTTGCATGATTTGAATGGAACTAACCCGGACTAACGCTGTTTTTAGAAGAATTGCCATGGAGTTGTTTTTGTGCAGAAATAAAAGTTCTCGGAATGACCTAAAAATTTACGGAGAATTTTTCTGGAATTAATGAAAAATACATGCGCAAAGATCTACCGGAGGAGGGGAACCAGTGGGCCACAAGACCAGGTGGCGAGACCACCCCCCTGGTCGCGTTTGGCAGGCTTGTGGGTCCCACGAGGCTCCACCTCCTCCAATATCGGCTCTATATATTCCGTTTCGCCCAGAAAAAAATCAGAGAGAAGGATTCATCGCGTTTTGCGATACGGAGGCACTGCCACCTCCTGTTCTTCATCTGGAGGGCAGATCTGGAGTTCGTTTTGGGCTCCGGAGAGGGGAAATCGTCGCCATCGTCATCATCAACCTTCCTCCATCGCCAATTGCATGATCCTCTTCACCGTTCGTGAGTAATCTCATCGTAGGCTTGCTGGACGGTGATGAGTTGGATGAGATCTATCATGTAATCGAGTTAGTTTTGACGGGGATTGATCCTTAGTATCCACTATGTTCTGAGATTGATGTTGCTACTACTTTGCCATGCTTAATGCTTGTCACTAGGGCCTGAGTGCCATGATTTCAGATCTGAACCTATTATGTTGTCACCAATATATGTGTGTTTTGGATCCTATCTTCCAAGTTGTAGTCACCTACTATGTGTTATGACCCGGCAACCCCGGAGTGACAATAGCCGGAACCACTCCCGGAGATGACAATAGTATGAGGAGTTCATGTATTCACCAAGTGTTAATGCGTTGGTCCAGTTCTTTATTAAAAGGAGATCCTTAATATCCCGTAGTTTCCATTAGGACCCCGCTGCCACGGGAGGGATGGAAAATAGATGTCATGCAAGTTCTTTTCCCTAAGCACGTATGACTACATACGGAATACATGCCTACATTAGATTGACGAACGGGAGCTAGTTACTTATCTTTCCTTGTTATAGCTGTTACATGATGAATCACATCTGGCATAATCATCCATCACCGATCCAATGCCTACGAGTCTTTGAGTACTGGTCCATTCTACGTTACTTTGCCGCTACTAGTGTCACTTCTGCTATTGTTACTCTGTTGCTACTCTTGTTACTTTGTTGCTACTGGTTACTGTTGCTACTGCTTCTATCGTACTACCTTGCTACTGATACTTGGTTGCAGACACTAAATCTTTCACGTGTGGTTGAATTGACAACTCAGCTGCTAATACTTGAGAATATTCTTTCGCTTCCCCTTGAGTCGAATCAATAAATTTGGGTTGAATACTCTACCCTCGAAAACTGTTGCGATCCCCTATACTTGTGGGTTATCACTACTGTGCTGCATCACCCTTTCCTCTTCAAGGGAAAAACCAACGCAAGCTCAAGGCATAGCAATACTTATCAAGAATATCAAATATATTACAATACTAACTGTTATAATCCAGATACAACATCTCTTAGCTGGAAGTTGCAGCAAAAGGAAAGCACGGGGAATTAATCCTGGCGGGCCTTGCACCCTCTTGATCTGGTCCACCTTATCAGCGATGGGCATGACTAGCTTCTCGAGCTCCTTGAGGTCCTCCTCCTTCGGCAAACACCCTGGGGTGAGATCGATGCCGGTATTCCTGTACACCAATTTGGTGAGGACCTTGAGGAGGGCACCCCGGCACAACCTCCGGGAATTGTTCGCTAGGCGCGCCACCTCGCCAGCTTAAAGCCGCTTCAGGGCGTTGACCATGCTCTTGAAGAATAGAGTCAGCTTGGTGCTTGGAGACACCTCTGGGCCTGAAGAGTAGCCAAAGCTATGAAGATCCATAGAAGACAGCTGCGCGGCGATCCCCTCTTCGGCATTGACAAGGCGCTCGGTCCTCAACTCCACGCCATGTGTATATTCCTCGTGGGCGGTGGAGGCGGTCTCGAGCTGCTTTGTCGCGTTGAGAAGCTTCTGGGTCAAGACCCCTTCGAGGCCCTTGCTCTCTTCAAAGGCCTGCTCTAGGGGAGCCAGTTTATCCTGCAGGCCAGCGAGGGAGGCGTTGGCAGAGCGAAGTTCAGCACTATTGTCGGAAACGGCAGCTTGGATCTCCGTCAAGTTGGAGAGAGTTTCCTCTCTCTCAGATGTGAGGGTTGAGATCTCCTTGTCGAGGCCTTCAAGGTTCTCTTCCAGATTCTTCACCTTGCCGGCGAACTCGTCCCTAGCAACTTTAGCAGCAGCAGCCTTGTCAGCGACCTCCTCCAGCTTGCCGGCATGTTCGAAATCCTGGGAGGCGATAACACCCTAGTGTTGATCCATCAGCTCTTGGGTACGCTGCGCCACGAGCCTCTCGACTTCCTCGTCCTTAGCGCAGGGATTTTTGCTGAGCGCCTCCTCACGATTTACGAGTTCCTCTGCGTGGGAGTTGGGGCTGATCCGAAGCACGTTGAGGCGGACCTCCTCCTCGGAGATACGGCGTCGGGCCTCTTCTTCCTCCTTCTGGACGTCGTACGACTTTAGAAGTAGTGCGTCCCGCTCAGCCCTCAGCTTTTCACGCTAATCCTTCACCTCCTGGTGAGCATCGGTGAAATGAATCCGCATCTCCTCGAAGCGCTTCTTGAAGGCCTCCTCCGCTGCCTCGAAGATCTCCGCCCAGGAGTCTAGTTTCTCCCTTTGGGCCCGATAGAGAGCCTGGAGCTGGATGACGTTGTTCCTCATGGACTCAAAGAGCTGCTCTTCGCTAAGTTTCTCGTTGCTGGTCTCTGATCCGCCCACTATCTCGAGCCCAGTGTCGGCGGAGATTTCAGCGTCGAAGTTCTCCCCCTCCGTGACTGTCCTTGTGCGATCCACCATCGGCGGGTTGATGAACAGACCCTCGCCGATGCTAAGGTACTCGCTAGCTGGCGGGGGCTCAAGCGTGGAAGAGGGGGTTCCTCATCCAGTACGACCTACTCAACCCTGGCAGCAGAGGAGTCGCTGGTGCGTGCCTGAGGTCCCCCGATGGACTCCTCCGTTGGTTCCTGAGTGGTCTGTTCCCGCGCCTCCTTGGCGGCCTCGCTCATGGAGACCTTGTCAGCCTCAGCAGCCGCGTCCTGGGCGGTCTCCTCGATGACGAAGTCGACGTTCATCTCCTCCTCGGGAGAGGGATCTGATGCACAGGATAAGGAAGAAGATGATCAAAATAAGATGAATATTCAAGAAAAAAAAAAAAAAGCTCGCTTATGTTCCTTGCCGGGACAGTCACCCTCGTCAAGCTGATGAGGGGTAGTTGTCCCCCCTCCGGCAACATCGGTTGCCGGGAGCTCTGCTTCGGCCATCGCGGGCCTCGGCAACTCACGCTGGGGGCTTTGCAGGGGGCTGGACACTGGAGTGGCCGAAGCCACCAGCGGCACCTCTAAGGCATGTGCCGAGGGCCCGTCGCATGCTGATACCTTGGCTCTTTTCGCCGTCCTCTAGGCCAGCGTTTCCATGTCCGTATGGAGAAGAGCTGGCACCAGATGAGCGAGAATACGAAGCAAGGTGTCTGAAGGAGGTAAGAGGACACGCGCGTACTCTTCCTCCTCCCCCGAACTGAAGTTCAAAAGATCGAAGTCCACATCTGCTTCGGCATCCGCCGAAGGGGATGTGGCCCTGGGACGCTTGACGGGCACAGCGGACGTAGCTTGCCGGATGGGGAGATTGGAGTCGGCGTGTCAAAGCACTCGCCTAGACTTCCTGCGGACTAGAGGCTCTTCCTCTTCCTCCTGCTCCTCCTCCTCTTCGTCGGGCGCCCATTCCTCCAATGGGCCCCCGGAAGCTCAGCTGTTGGGTGATCCGGCAGCTGAGCTGCTGGGCTCCCCGGCAAGCTCTCCCTCTAGCAGCTTCCCTTCCTCAGACGCCCCCTTGTCGTAAAAGCCAATGCTTCCGGCCGCTTCTGCAAGTGCTCATTCCTCAGCCCGTTTGGCGATGTACGCCACCTCTTCGGGGTGGTGTCGCGGACAAGGCCGGTTTCTTCCCTGATGGGCTTCTCCAACAAGCGGTTGAAGAAAGATAAAGCATCCTCCTCCTTGAGCTCGATCCAGGTTGCGACCACGCCATGAGCATTGCACTCCAGCATCATTGCTGTGAGTGCACTTAAGGCCGAGTTGTTGCACAAGGGTATGACGCCCGGCGGTAGCCGGGCCCTCAAATCGGATTTCAACAACTTCTAGCAAACAAATGCATGTTGCATCATCGTCAGGTTGTTGTTCAAACCCGCCCGTAGCCGCATGATATCTGTGGCATTCACAAAGGCTGAGGCTAGCCTTCCTCCCGTGTTCTAGAGGGGGGTGATGCGCCTGTGGATGAAGTCAGCGCCCACCATCTCCATCGCCAACCCTGCGACCCTGAGACGCAAGATCCTGCTGACGTCGATGGTCAGTTTCTCATCATTTGGGGCGAGATCACTCCAATGCTTGCCACCGGAGTCGATCTTGGCGGTCCTCGGCTCGCAGAAGGGCAGATACCCCTCCTCACGGATCCAACACCATTTCCTCCACCATTCTTCCCACTTCTCACGAAGGGCCCCGTCTGGGTATATCTCCTTACATCCGTGCCTTGGGATCCAGGTAATGGAGCCCGAAAGGACGTCCCCTCCCTGGATGCGAGGAGTGAAGTAATGGTGGAAGAGGGCCTTGTTAGGGGTGATCCCGACAAAGTCCTCGCAAAGATGCACGAATATGGACATAAATGTCACCGCATTCGGCGTGAAGTCTAGAAGATGGAAGACGTAGGTGTGCATGATGTAGACGAAGAATTCAGAGAAAGGTGGGAAAAGCCCACAATAGAAAGAGTCGACGAAGAAAGGATACTTGTCTGGGCAACCGCTGGCCTCTCCCGGAGTCACATGGGTGGCCGGATGCGCCTTCGTCTGAGCCTCCCACATGAACCGGTAGCGCTGCTTCAGAGTGATGGCATCGGGCCCCGAGGAGAAACTGGTAAACTCCCTCCACATCTTTGCCAGCTCCTTCTCCATGATAGCGGTCTTCCCCTTCTTTCCTTTGGCTCCCATCGGCTCCATAGCAGCGGCGGAAGCTGCGGCTGCCCGGAGCACATCTTTGAAGGTGAGGGGGGAGGAGGAAAGCTCTAACTGAAGGAAGGAGATGGCGGCGGCTTCGAGATTGAAAGGAACTGGGGGCAATGGCTCGTGCGCCTGCATTTCCCCCTCTTATGGGGGGCGTGGGCCGACCCTTGCGTATCCAACAACCAGCTCTACGCGTGGCCATCTCGATCATTGTGTGCACGCCTCCCCACTTCCTGCATTCAATGCGTGACGTGGGGAAAGACCACTAGCAACGGCTCTAGCCTAAAAGATACCCTGATACAGAGGCCCGCGCACCATTTTGGGGCTGGCCCAACAACGCCTCGCACGCGTGTGTGGCCCAGGCCTGTGGGCTCTTGTCGGTGCACTAAAGACTGGGGTCTCCTGTTCCTCATACTTGTGCACGGGCACTGGCAAACCCTTTGACGGCAGGGCAGGATGAAGGTTGGAGGGAAGATTAATCCCCAAGCTCACCAGGGCCACACCCCTCCAAGGGTGTGAGGAACAACTCTAAGCTACAAGGCCCCGACAAGCCTTTCTTGCCGGGAAGACATCCAAGGCCCCGGAAAGCCTTTCATGCTGGGAAGAAATCCAAGGCCCCGCCAAGTCCTCCTTGCCGGGAAGATAGACAAGGCCTCGACAAGCTTTCCTTGTCGGGAAGGCAGACTAGGACACTGGCGAGGGCACCAGCCCGTCCAGCTCCCTTCGCCCGCCAGGTGTTCCCTCTTGCCACAATGCCACCAACTACCATAGCGCCAGCGCATCCCTCATGCACCAGCACAACACCCAAGTGTCGAAACACCTGTGTACGTGTCGATAGCATCCTGATGCAGGTCAGGAGACTGACGAAGCATTTACTACCCCTAACACCACGGTAGATGCATAACAATGAACCATGTTCACTGTATAGCCTGTGAATCCACTGTTGAACACTTTTGGTGACCCCTTTGCCTATAAAAGGAGGCCCAAGGTTTAGTTCTATGGGGTTAGACATTTGGGCATATGCCAGTAGGCAATCACTGTAGCAAGTAATCCTACAACAAGCACCTAATACCACACACAAAGCATGTGTAGGGTTTTACGCATTAAGCGGCCCGAACTTGGGTAAAAACGTTCTCGGTGCTGATCGCTAGCTCTCCTCTTGGCACCACCCCTCTCCCCGGAGAATGATTAAGGGATCCGTGGAGGTTCCCATAGGTGTTACCCGATAAAAAGGCATACGTCTATAGGCATAAGTTCAATGGGGCAGGTGAAAGTAGTATTCTCTTGATCCTGTTTTGAGATACGCATTTGAGAGAAACTGGAATATCCATCAAGAAAACAAAATTGTGTGTGCTTAGATAACCTTTCTAACATTTGATCAATAAAAGGCAAGGGGTTATCATCTTTTCTAGTAGATTTGTTTAATTTCTTCAAATCAATTACCATCCTATAAACAATTACGATTCTTTGTGGAATAAGTTCATTTTTATCAATAGGAACAACAGTTATACCTCCTTTCTAAGGAACACAATGAACATGACTTACCCATCTACTATCAGCAATAGGATAAATTATACATGGCTCTAGAAGCTTTAATATTTCAGTTCTTACCACTTCCTTCATCTTAGGATTTAATCTGCATTGATGATCAACAACATGTTTATCATCTGGTTCCATATTAATCTTGTGCTGACATAGAATGGGACTTATGCCCTTAAGATCATCGAGAATGTATCCAATAGCATCCCTATGATTCTTCAAAGTTTTAAGTAATCTATTTTCTTCATGTTGTGAAACATTAGCACTGATAATAACATGACATATCTTTTTTATCAAGATAAGTATATTTGTAAGTATCTGGTAATTCCTTTAGATCAAACACAGGATCTCCCTTGGGTGGAGGAGGACCCCCTAAGATATCAACTAGTAAGTTGTGTTTGAGAATAGGTGTTCGTCCAAGAAATATATCATCTATCTCATTTCTCTCATTCATATGCATATCATTGTCATGGCCCAATAGATATTGTTCTAATGGATCACCAGGAGGCACAATAATGGAAGCAAGACCAATAGTTTCATCCTTATTGGGTAATTCTTTCTCATGTGGTTGTCTACAAAACTTAGAGGAATTAAATTCATGAGACACATCACCAAATTTTATCATAACCTTTTGAGTAACGCAACTAATTTCAGCGTTAACGGTATTCAAGAAAGCTCTACCAAATATAGTTGGAGAAAAGTTATCTTGTTCTGAACCAAGTACTAAGAAATCAGCGGGGTACTTGACTTTTCCACACATGACTTCAACATCTGTAACAATCCCAAGTGGTGAAATAGTATATCTACTTCCAAGTTTAATGGTGATATCTATGGGTGCTATGATATAGATTAAAATGTATAGCACTAACACTAGCACCCATGTCACACAAGCCTTGATAACAACGATCTCCAACTTCCACAAAAATAGCAGGCATGCCTACAACAGGTTTATTTTTGTCTAACTTATCTTGAGAATCTCTAACCTATTTAGTTATTCTAGTAGCTTCATCATCGAAATAAATAACATGTCCATCAATGTTATCAACTAGGAGAGCTTTAACCATAGCAATATTAGTCTCAACATTTATTTGTTCAGAAGGTTTAGGTGTTCTAATGTAACTTTATTAACAACAATTGCAGCCTCAGAATGTTCCTTATTTGTAACGAGAAAACGTGGTTTCTCAATGTAAGTAGTAGGAACAACTTGATCAATATGGTTAACAATTATTTCTTCCTTTTCAGCTTTAAAAGGTTCATCTAATGGTTCTTCAACGAGTCGATGATATTTAAACCACTTCTCCTTAGGGAGATCAACATGAGTTGCAAATGTTTCACAAAAAGAGGCTACTGTTTCAAATGAAGCCCATATTTTTCGCTAAACTTATGAGAAGTATTAGTTTCCATAAAAGATTTAACACAATTAAACATAAGCTTTATGAGTAACTCTTTACCTTTGTCTAATTCCAAATATTCAGAGTTGCGTTTAATTATTTCAAGAAGATTCATTTGAATTCAGTAGTCCTCTTCATGTAGGATCCAATACATGATGAATCGAGTATTGATGGATCATTAAGAAACAGCCGAGCATAATTTTTTTGTATAATCATTTGTCCTGAGAGCTCATGGTTGGGACAAGTGTGAATCATAGATTTAAGCCTCCTCCAAGCCTGAGCAATGCTTTCTCCTTCATAAGTGATGAAATTATATAAAGTTTCGATCACGATAAACTAGATGCGTAGGCTAAAACTTCTGATGAAATTGTAGCTTCAAACAATTCCAGTCCCATGATACAATATCATCTAATAGCATGTACCAACTTAATGCCTTTCTGTATAAATAAAAAGGGAACATCTTCTTCTTATTTTTTCCTCCAGATAAACCTGCAAGCTTAAACAATCAACAAATCTCACCGACATATATCAAGTGGTAATCAGGATGAGTTGTACCATTATAGGGATTAGTTAACTGTTTATCTAACATACCCGGTGGAATCTCATAATAAATATTTTTAGTGGGTTAAGTTTGTTGAGATAAAATCTTTTCAACTTCTATTGAAGGAGAAGATGCCCCGAACAAGCCACTCAAAGGGTGACGGTCCATAGTGACAAGCAACAGTAAATTTCAGCACGTACTAAAAATGTTGCCTTTCCAATTTCCACTTACCAAAGTAGCTTAGCTCCCCGGAAAAGGCTCTAGAAAAGAGTTTTGATGACCCACACGTACAGGGGACCGATCGTAGTCCTTCTAATAAGTTAGAGTTCCGAACCCAACAAGGAGGAGAAGGAAATGATAAGCAGTTTTCAGCAAGGTATTCTTTGCAAGTGTTATGAGTAACAATGATAGATAGTTTTGTAGCAAGATAACTCATAATAAGTGAAAATTAACATTAGTAACAAATATGGAGAAAGATATCCCAATCCTGTTTGTAGCAAAGGACATGCCGAAAAGTACTCTTATACGGGGAAAACGGTTCCAAGGACACATGTGAATTTCTGTTTAGTCATGTTCATCTTGTTGAATTGATTCACGTTTTTTAATTTCCTAATTTGATATGTGGGTGGACTAGTTCTATGGCATTTTTATTAATTGAAAAAGAAACCCACTTATGATTAGTATCTCTCACAAGAATCCACAACTACGAAAGAAGAATTAAGGTAAATGTAACCATATCATGAAACATGTGGTCCAAATCAGCGCCTCATGAAGAACCACAAAAATTATGGTTTAAGCTTCTGTCCCTCTTGCAAGCCATCATTTACTTGTTACTCCACAGTGCCTGACCTTAGGCCCATTACATGGTAAAGTATCATGTAGTCTACGTTCACATGATACCATCGAGAGAAGCAACAACATACACATCATCAAAATATCGATCTAATACCAACTTTGCATGATTACTTATAACAAGACTTCTCCCATGTCCTCAGGAACAATACTAACTACTCATACCTCATCAACATGTCCAAGATCATAGGTATAATAAGAGTAATTAAGGATCTGACCATAATATCTTCCACGAAGTAAACCAACAAGCATCAACTAGGAGATGTAATCAACACTTCTAGTAACCCACATGTACCAATCTAAGGTTGTGAGACAAAGATTGAATACAAAAGACGAACTCAGGTTTGATATGAGACAATGCTGGTGAAGGTTTTGATGAAGAATGATGCTCCCATGAAGGAGAAAGCATTGGTGATGATGATGGTTGAAATTTCCTCCTCCCAAAGGGGAGTTTCCCGGACAGAATCTCTCTGCTAGAGAGAAAAAGGGCCTCTGCCCAGATTTCCACCTTGAGATGATGGCTCTTTCTCCCGAAATTACCCTTATGATTTTTCTAGGTGAAAACATACCATATAGGAGAATAGGGCGGCCGGGAGACCCGCTGGGGCCACACAAGGAATTAGGGGGTGGTCGCGCCCTGTTGGCTTGTGGCGAGAAGGTAGCCCCCTCTGGTATATTTTTGGCCAATAATTATTAAATATTCTATAAAAGTTCTACTTGAAGTTTCAGGTCATTTTTAGTCCAGTGATTGTTTCTTGGTTTTGAGGTCGAGACTTCGAGTTTCGACTAGTTTCACTCTTTGTGATATACCTTGCATATTGACAGAGAAAAGGAACAAGAATCTCTTAGGGAAACGTTTCCCTTTGGCTCGCCGGCGGAAGCAATGCGCTGATCGCTCACTGCCCACACGCCTCACGCGCTACCTGCGCGTATGGCCATGCAACATTTCCCCCTGTGGTGATTGTTTAATTTTGCTACAACCCTCTCCAAATTTGCTTCATTTGTCCACTAAAAAATGTTGCATTTATGTTTCGTTGCAACCTCAGTTCGTCGGATTTATTGCTACAACCGTACAACCGTGTTAATTGTCGCTACAACCGGTATCATTTTTTGCTGCAACCGTTCACTAAAAAAGTTGCATACACGTTCGTCAGAGTTGCAACTCGTGTTAACCGGATTATATTGCTACAACGCTTATTATAATCAGCTTCGTTTTTTTGTTACGATCATGTTGATTTTTTTTGCTACAACTATGTTTTTGTTGCAACCATGGACGAAAATTGTTGCATCATGGATGAAATTTGTTGCATCAAGAAATTTTGCTGCATGGAGATCTAATAGTGCACACCGCGTGCAGCTGGCGGATCAGGAGGCCCGCTCGCGGCCGACCGAAAGTTTTGTCCGGCGAGCTAGCACAAAGCAGTGCCCAATCTCTTATTTACTACTTGGAGGCACCTTTCAAGACTTCTAATTAATCCACATCATTAAAATTTAATACACCATTGGATTGTAAAATTAACTTTAAATATAAGAAAAAAAATATGTAACGCAAATGGTCCGGGACGTCCGAAAAAGGGCCTTCGACACATCCAATGTTTGAAAAAAATATCCAGATTTTCCTTTAAAAAACTGATGGACTGTTTCCATAACAACTCTGACGGACCCGTCAAGATATTCTTTTTTTACATGAAGGATACGTGAAACTTTTCTACCAGTTAAAAAAAGAAATACAGATAAAAAGATAAAACATCTCGCTCACCTTCTACATTTTTTAGGAGTAAAGGCTGACGTAGGGGAAGGACTGGCAAGTAGCACAGAGTAGGCGTTGCAATTTCCCTTGTTGCAAAGAGGGCAAAGGCGAACGCTGGTTCCCAAGGCGTCTTCTAAAGGTTTCCCTTCGGGTGCAACAAGACCATGGTTGCCCGCTGGCAGGACAGACGTCATCCCTGCGCCACCCATGCAGCGCTGGAAGCTACTTTACAGGTGAAAACCGCTTTTGACACGGGAAGCAAGTTCCCCTGTCCCCTTAGAAATTGTCCGTTGTGGGATCCCTTCCAGCTGTAACGATGACGGACGAGGACACGGGCCTCCAGTATAAATAGATAGGGTAGTATACTTTGTAGGAGGTCGATCAGTTCATTCTCACCCTTGAGCGACGCACAAAGCCACATAGGCTCCGGAGGCTCGAGAGCACTGTACTAGTTCATCAACCAACCTCTGTGAGAGGCAATCCGCCAAAAGCAGGAGTAGGGTTTTACGCTTCGTCGCGGCCCGAACCTGGGTAAACTATTGTGTTGTGTGTTCCCCTCACCATAGAGTGAGTCCTTTGTCGTTCCCATCGAGTAGCGAGCAGGGCGAGGCTGAGCAGGGACATATCTTCGTACACGCTCCTGTGTTTGAATCCTTAGGGTTTTGCGGAGCCCGAAATCCGACCGCCACTTGCATCCACTCCTGCGAAATAGACAGTATAATAAGATCTTTAACAAAAAAAGCTCCGAGTGGATAAAAGTGCTCGGACGTACCTCCAACTGGGGAGTATTGTCATCTAGACCGGTATCTTCATCCTCCGCCGGCAACTCCTGCTACGGTTTAAGAAGGAACCTCCACATATCTTGATGGGTGGTGTGGTAGAACTCAAGCACCATCCAAGGCTCGTCAGCCTTGTGAGACCACATCGGGTTGTCCCGATGCTGGCATGGAAGGATATGCCGATGCAGCACGACCTCAACCACATCGGCTAGCCGGATATTAGACTCCACCATTTGCCTAATGCGGTTTTGCCGCTCCTGCACGTACGAAGACGAGCCTAGGTCCAGGCCTTTCCTGACCCATGATATCAGCCTCACTAGGGGACCAGACCTAAACTCGGCGGGCGCTGCTCAATTTTCTTCTCACGGTTCTATGGTGTAGAACCACTCCTTCTACCATTTCTTGATGGTGTCGATCTATGTGCCCTCGGGCCATGTCACGCGGCAGGTCTTGCTTATCAGGGGCCCACCACAATCAACATGCTCACTACTCACCGACTTGGGGTGAACACCAAAGACCTTCAGCCAGAGACCAAAGTGCGGATGAACCCGCAGAAAATCTTCGCACGCAGTGATGAAGGCCCATATGTGCATGATAGATTTTGGGTAGGGGGAAGATCACAAAATCCACCCCACGATAAAACATTAGTCCCGTGACGAAGGGGTGAAGCGGGAAGCCCAGTGCCCAGAGCAATTGAGGGACGAACACCACTCGCTTCCCAGACATGGGCGTAGGAACCACCTAGCCCTTTTTCAGAGCTAGGTGAGTGATGTCGGTGGTTATGTAGCCGTAGCGCTTCTGTTCCTGGATGTCTCCTTCGGAGAAGCTGGAGACCTCCCATTTGGCATGAGGGCCCGAGCTGGCCATTGTGGAGCTTGAAATGGAGGTCGACTGGAGGGATGGGAGGCAGAATGGATCTGGGTACTCAAGCGAGGAAGAAGAAGGAGGAATGGTTTGGAATACCTGTGGTGGATTTTAGATCTTTTCCCCTTTTAAAAGGGAGGTCACAAAACCAAGGGTTTCCTCTTACTGCGCCACCAGCTCCTCCACTTCCCGAAACAACTGCACCGTTGGGACGTGCATAGATGGGCTCAGGTCATTTAAATCGGAATCCCATTAAAAACGGGGAACAAAATCTTTTGATGATGGAACATGCCCCGGGGAAAGTGGCCTCGAGCCACGACTCAAGTTTTTCTACTTATTTGCTATTGTGACTTTTCATCAGAAGAGTTGTTAGATGACTTACTATTCACCTTCGGATTTTTAATAGCCTCGAGATCTAATGATGCCTATTTTCGATAAAACAACATCGGTGAAGTGACTAAGCCGATGTTAGTCGAATATAAAGGGAACTCGCTGTGTAAGCCGATTTGTTTTCGTGCTCCGCTGCCGAAGGCCACACACATTGGCGTTGAAGGGCAGTTCAAGGGCTACTTACGGAGTTCTGGATTAAGGGGTCCTCAGGTAGCGGGGTTATCCCTCATGGGCTAATCATATGGGCTGCGTCACTGAAGAACCGGATTATTCGACGGCTACGTGATCGAAATGGAAAGCTACAAAGACAGGTGTGCACTCCAAGGTAGTATGACCAGTTTGGCCCATCTACTACCGATCTATGTCGGGAACATGTAACCCTAGGGTTCCTAGCATGTATATAAACCAGAGGTCCTTATACGTAGAGGGGGATTATCTCATCTAGGGTTAGCTCATACGATCTCGAGGTAGATCAACACTATAAACAATGTTCCCCATCAATATAATCAAGGGGGACGTAGGGTTTTACCTCCTCAAGAGGGCCTAAACCTGGGTAAACATTGTCTCCCGTGTCTCCTGCAACCCATCGTTCTAAGCTCCATAGTTCGGGACCCCCTACCCGAGATCTGCCAGTTTTGACGCGGACGGCTGACCTCTGTAGCACGAAGGGAATCCTTATTGTTTTCGACTAGGGGAAGAACCTGCCTTTGTACTCGTCTTCCACCTCAAGTAATCCATACAAGCAGGAGTCGGGTTTTACACCACAAGGTGACCCGAACCTGTGTAAACTGTTCGCATGTTCTAGTTTGCTTCACTTAGCTCGAGCCACCGGAGAGTGGCCGTGAAGTCGAGAGGTAGAACAGGGTAGGAGGGCGAGCGCACCCCAGAGTTTGAACCTTTCTCGGTCCGCGAAGCCCTGATTCCAACATTTGGCATGCCATGTAGGGGTGAGCAGCTGCTCTTCATCTCCAGTTTCGCTCCCGGTTTAATAGACCCCATGGCCGACTCTCGTGGTTTGCGTGCTGAGCGCAGAGTTGTGCGGGTCACGGTGACCGTGCCCGTGGGCCCTAGCACCCGCCGTCACTCCACCGGGGCCGAGGCCGTGGCCAGTGACCCCAAAACCCACGAGCAACAGGCCTTGTCCTTGCACCCTTCCGTGTAGCGAAAAAGGCCACACAACCACAGCTTCCTCCTCCCACGCCTTCTCGAGTTGGTGAGCGCACAAGCTGCACTTCTCATGGCGCGCGAGCTGCTTCGCTACCGCCCGGTGGACACCGGCTACGACGCATGGCCGGCCCACATCATCCAGCATGTCACTACTGCCGGAGATTCCCAGGCACCCTCTTTCTCACTTCGCCGCTCTCCATCCCACAACGAAGAGGAGGCTCAGGGGGTACCGCCACCTCTTCCCACGCGGGGCGACCAGGCCAAGCCCAGGTGCAGCGCGTTCCTGGGGAACCCGCCTCGCGAACAACCACCGTGCACCCCAGAAGAAGGAGACAACTACCAGATCATGCAACGTGAGGCTCCGCTTGATGCGCGTGTGGTCCTCGAGCAGCAGAGTTAGTGCCTCGGCCGGTTCCTTGAGGATATTGCGGCGGCCGGGGACTAGAACTTAGCCGCCCTCGCGCATGGCGGCCACTCAAGCACTATGTGTTGTCGTACCTTCATCCGTGAACTACGCTGGCTGGTTTAGCCGCCTAAGTTCAAGTCTGACCTTCCCCCGCGCTATGACGGCTCCATCGACGCTATAGACTTCCTGCAACTCTAGGACCTGAGTGTCGAAGCGGCAGGTAGCGACAACAAGGCCATGGCAAACTGGCTTCCGATGGCGCTCAAGGACGACGCACGGTCCTGGCTCCTTAACTTGCCCAAGGACTCGGTCTCTTCATGGTGCGATCATTTCGAGCTTTTCTTCGCCAACTTCAAGGGCACTCACGACTCCCTACTCTCTGTAAACAACCAGCGCCGCATGAAGCAGCGCCCTGGTGAGACCCTCCGCAACTACATACAACGGTTTAGCGACGTGCGCAATAAGATTCTGTGTGCCATGGATGAGGCAGTCATCATGGCATTCAATATTTGTCTCAAGTGTCCCAGGATGTGCGAAATCCGTGTCATCAATGACACTCCGAGCAGAACCATCGAGCTGTTCAACATGGCCGACAAGTGCGCCAAGGCTGAAGAAGGCCACCTATTTTCTCGAAACAACCCTCACAATGCGAGCGCAAATGACAATGCCAAGGAGGTCAAGCGCAAGGGACCCACCGTGCTTGCGGCTGAACACGAGGAGAAGCGCGGCCATGAGCGAAGCATGCCCGAGAAGGAACGCCACCCGTTCTGCATCTACCACGACGTGCACTCCCACAACACCGAAGATTGCTAGGAGCTAAGGGTCCTCCTGGACGAGCAGGTTGGCCGATGCCCGGAGCACAACGACCATAGGTGGGACATCTATAACGGCAACCCTCGCCGGAGATGGTACGAGCAGCCTCGTGATAACGACTGGCATGACCACCCTCGTGAGGTGCACCCTCGGTACAATGCGATGATCCCTCTGCGGCCATTGCGGCCACCCAGGAGGAATGAGGACAACCAACTGGATGAGGATGTTGGGGCCTTTCAGGAGCCCCGTGCGGTGGCCTACACTATTGGTGGTGCCCATACCCAGTCATGGAACCGCCAGTTCAAGCAGCTCTCTTGCGAGGTGAATGTCGTCCTCCCAAGGCCGTGGGCTGCGAATCCCCTCAAGTGGTCCCAGTACACCATCACCTTCCGCACTAGGGATGGCTTCTAGTCTATGGCTGATGCGGGCACGCTCCCCCTTATGTGCACTCCCACCATCAGCAACGTGGCAGTAACCAAGACCATCATAGATGGAGGCACGAGCCTCAACGTGCTCTTCGTCGAAACCTTCAACATGCTCTAGGTGCCCTACGACCAACTGATGCCAACTAGGCTATTCTTGTGGGTAACCAACGACTCCACCACGGCGCTGGGCGGGTCTGCCTTCCGGTTACCTTCGGTATGCGTTACAATTATCGCACCGAGCACATCGACTTCGATGTAGCACACATCGGCCTCCTGTACAACACCATCTTGGCCTACCCGGCACTGGCCAAGTTCATGGCAGCGACCCACCATGGCTACAGCATCCTCAAGATGCCGGGTTGCAGTGGCATCATCACCGTCGCATGAGACGAGAGGGCAGCGGTGTGCGCCCTCGATCATGCTTATAGGGCCATTGAAGTAGAGAGCTCAGACGTTGCTGGAGGCGATGTGCCACATGAGGCCGCACCTCCGAGGAGGAAGCAGTCGCTGCCCACCTCTGGCTCTGCCAAACTGAAGGGTCCGGTGGTTGAGGACATGGTCACAAGACCCACGTGTGCTATGGGTGCTTTCCCCCTTCTAGCATAGGAAAGCGTGCCCGGCGCGTCCCTCGGGTTGGGTTGAGGGCTTCCACCTGGAAGGCATGTGACCTGGCCGCTACACCGAGAGAGGTTCTCGGGCACCACATCGAGGAGTGCTTCGACGCGCGCCCTCATGAGGATCGAGTACAGTGTCCGACACCGGGGGCAACGGAGTTCATCGCCCACGAGATCGACAAGATGCAGGAGGCCCGCGTCGGGCGCCGCATGAAGCGCGTCATCAGGAGGCTCGTCACTCCTAAGGGGATAGTGGCAGCGTGCATGTGCGCTGACGTTGTGGGCCTCAATGGCGTCACTTCCCAGGGCTTGGCCTAAGCGCCCATGCTGGCCGCGTTTGAATGCCGTTTGGCGTGGAGAACGTCGCGGCTACCTTCAAAAGGCCGGCGTGACTAGCATTAGTGCCTCGCATGGCGCCAGGGCCTGGCAAGCCCCCAGGGCTTTGGGAGGCACCCGTCCCGTGAGAAGATCGGCCTTCATGACGCGCTTCATCCAGTGACCCAGAGCTCCCACGACAACGTGGTCACCGGGTGTAGCCCTGTTTCACTCGATATCGAGGGCACCCTTCGAGCTACACAACCCTCAGGCGTGAGGGCCCTTCCTCGCGAAGTTCTCGCTTTTTGGTTTTGCGGTAAACCCTGTTCTTTTCATTCAAAACTTATGTTGCTTGCTTGAAATGCATCACTGCTGGTTTGGCGCTTCGTCTCCTCGGGTGCTATGCGGAAGATGATTTTCACTGGATCATTCCGTGAAGGAACCTGGCATGGTGTCTTTGCTCAGGTTCGTCCCTGTAGCGTCGCTAAATCCGAGTGACTGAGCTCTAAATGAAGGGTTACCACCGTATACGTCACCTCCTAGGGTCCTCGGGGCCAAACATCTATGTCTAGTGGTCTCGCGACGATCACCCCGCGCGTGTTGCCTCCCATGTCACAGGTTCAGCGAGCGTGCTGGTGCACAAATAATAAGGCGCAATCCACTTGAAGATTGAGGCTAGGAGCACCTAAGCTTTTTGCCTGGGGTATCCGACCCCTTAGTAATCGCCGCACGTGAAACTATGCGTAATAATGAGTTTGGGGTTGTACACGCCCCGGAGCCTCCTGAAGTGGAAGCCCATGATGGGTTGTGTCATGGCCTCGGGAAGGGGCTCCCGCCCATGCCCAAGTGGAAGCCCCCATGCTCCGCACTGGCAGAATTACTGTCGAACTGTGACTATGCCCACGCCCAAGTGGAAGCCCCATGCATCGCGCTAGCAAGCATCGTCGGAGCTCCACGCTCGCCAGCTTCCCGTTGTACCTGGCACAGTCGGGGGCTAGGACACGATGCCTGTACTCGGGTTCATCCCTGCAGCGTTGAAAAATCCAAGCGATCAAGCTCTGTCTCGTGGGCTCACCTCCATGCACGTCACCTCCTGAGGTCCTTGGTGTCTAGTTCACGTGCAACACCCAAGCGTAAGCAGGCGGGTGTACAGTTGTCTATCCAATTCACCCGTATGAGAGCCGCTTGCATGTCAAGGGGGTGTTTCCTGAGCATCGTGACTCTGGAACTTCAGTGGTCTTGAGATATGCGTAGGGTTGGTCCCTGCCGACATAGAGTATAAGGCCTTCATCACGGAGCGGGAGTTGCTTGCCCGTCAAGGGGGGGGGGGGGCTACGTGAGCATCGCGACTCAGGACCTTCACTGGCTGATACGTCCCAAACATATATATAATTTTTGCTTGTTCCATGATCTTTCGGGTGACATTGTTATATGTTTTGCTACACTTTTATATCATTTTACACATATTTCGACTAACCTTCTAACTCAGTGCAACTAGTGCCAGTATTTGTCTACTGATGACAATTTTGCTGGGGCTTTTACCAATTGTTCGAAGCCCGAAAAATTCCAGAAACAATATATAAAAATCAGCAAAACAGAAGCTTCCAGATCACCGAAGATGGGCCAGAGGGGGGCAGGAGTCTCCCAGGCGACCTCCTGACGCCGCTAGGACCTAGGCCGCGCCAGGAGGCTGCCTAGGTGGGTCCCACCTCCTCCGGTGCCCTCCTTTGGCCTATAGTTAGAGTCCCGAGAGGAAACCCTTCCACAACTTCTGGAATCGCAAATTTCTCCATCGTTCCGACGACGCAGCGCTTCCGAGATCGGGAGCATTAGGAAAACTCTTGCCGACACCATGCCGGATGGAGGATTAACCTCCATTAGCTTCTCCGCCATCATGGACGCTTCCCGGACGCGTCGAGTAGTCCTCCTTGGACCATGAGTCCATGACTAGTTGCTATGTGATGTCTTCTCTCCAATCTTGTGATTCAATGATTAGTCCTTGTGAGCTGCCCTTCATGATCAAGGCATCTATGTAATTCTCTTGCTATTGCTATGCTAGGTTTGTTGGGATCTGATGGATTATGACATTCAGTTCATATTTTTATGAGTTATATATTTGATTATCCTTTTATATTATGTTCCTTAGTGATTCATGCATGTTCTTCGTTGCTATTAGTTGCTTTGGCCGAGTACTAGATTGTAACTCCAGGAGGGAGCGTTATGCATGATTGTGGGTTCATGCCCCTCGATGTCTAGCTTGAGTGACAGAAACACGAGACTAGGGGATGTGCTTGTTGCCACCAGGGAGAAAACAACGGTTCTTGTGACAACGGTTGCTAGGATTGTTTACCTTACGCATAGTCCGTTAATGCAGTTGTCCGTTGCTTTGAGTTTACACTTTGGGTGGGGCTCGCAACTTAATACCGGAGAGATGTTCTGGATAGATATCTCAAGGTGGATGATTAGTAAGTAAATGCTGATGAATAAATGGTCTTCTTGTCTTGGCGTACTGCCCATTACTATTGAACCTCTAACTATCAAGTAGCATAATTGGCATTGTGGTGCGGTCAAAATTCTGTCAATTGCCCAACAGGGATTTGTTTACCCAAGCATAGTTGTTTATCGTTTTTTGGGAGAGATACATCACTAGTGAACATCATGTGGCTCCGGCCCATATCACTATCGTTGTTTACGCCTCCATCATTTACCGCTTTCATTTACTTTTCTGTTGCAATCACTATTACTTCCCCGCTTGTGTATTGATCCTTTGCAAACTACAAGGTCGGAGATATTGACAACCTCTCTGTACTCGTCGGGAGCAAAGTTATTTGTTCTATGTGTAGGTCCACGTCTTCTACTAGCGCAAGGGTGGAAGACACCTACTTGTTGAGCCTAGGAGTCCTCCTGGTTTGATAAACCTTACAGTCTCCGTTTAAAGCAAATCTGATGCTGACTAGATCTCCACATTCCACTTGGGGTAGCCAATGAGGGATGAGACGTATATCCATCAACTCGTCATAAGCAAATTTTTGGCGCCATTGCTGGGGACTCTAGTCTTCAAGATAGGGGAGTTGCACACTATCCTTTACCTTTGCTTTTTAGTCCTGTTAGTTTGCTTTTTAGTCTTTGCTTTAGAGTCTTATACCAAAAACCACCAAAAAATTAGTTGCTTTGTTCTTGCTCGTTGTCTTTGCTATGGGTTCGGCTGAGAACACCATGTTGGGTGATTCTACTAGGCACAACAACAATGATTATACCTTCTCCCCTATTGCTCCAGTTACCACTAAGGGTCTTTTTACAAGGAAACCATGTGACTATACTAGTCATTATTGAGTATTATTCCCTTGGCATGGTTGTGTCGGGAAGCCACAAGATCTTTGGTTTGAAGTTGGTCCTAAACGTTCCCAAACTTACGAAGACGTCCAAACTCTTATAATAGAGATCAAATCAAACATAGAGGATGACACTACAATTTTACTTAATAGCAATAATATTGATTTTAACAATTGTAGTCTCTCCGAAGTTATCACCTTTTTGCAAAGAATGGCTAAAGACCCCCACATTAGTATGCTTAATATTGCCTTCACCGAGCATATTACCAATGCTCTTATCAAAGCTAGGGAGGAGAATCTCAAGCAAGAGGCTTATATTCCTAGGAAACTAGAAGATGGTTGGGACCCTATGGTCAAAACAAAGTTGAATAATATCTCTTCCTTTGCTTTGTGTGATGTTGGATCTAGTGCTTCCGTTATGCCCAAAAGAATGTATGATATGCTTGATTTGAAACCTCATGATCAATGTTCTTGTGGTGTTCGTCTTGTTGATTCTTACATAAAGAAATATTCAGGGAGAATTGATGATGTTCTTATTATTGTCAATGATAATTATGTGGCCGTCGATTTTCTTATTTTGGACATTGAATGTGATCCTTCATGTCCAATTATTTTGGGACGTCCTTTTCTCCGCACCGTTGGTGCTATCATTGACATCAAAGAGGGAATTATTAAATTCCAAAGTCCTCTTAAAAGGGGAATGGAACACTTCCCTAAAAATAAGATTAAGTTACCTTATGAGTCCGTTACTCGGGCAAGTTATTCTTTTGGAGTTGATAACACTTGATCTTCTTGCATTATGCCTAGCTCAAAGGCATAAAAGAAAGAGCTTGTTGGGAGGCAACCCAATTAGTTTTTACATTCTGTTTTAGTGGTCCTGATGCTTGTTACTACTATAGAAACATCATTGTATCTTTATTTTTAAGCTTTGTGCCAAGTTATAGCCTCCGATTGCAAGAAAGTTCAAAAATTGTGACATGTTGTCCAAAAATAGATTATGTCTGCTTGACGGAACAATTCGCCAAAAATCACCACATCATCTTTTTGATCTGAATTGTTTTGACATCATGCTCTATATAATTGCCTTTCTACATCTGTTATGAGTTTTTTCATTTGAGTTGCAGAAGTGCCTCGAATAAATTATTTACTACCTGTTGTTCTGTCTTCCACAGATTCTGCCATGTTTTGCGTTTTCATTGTTTTGCAAATCCTAAGCTTACTTTTTATTTGAAAAAAACTTTTGGCATTCATAAGAAGCAGTAGATTTTCATGCAAATATTTATTTCCAGCAGGTAATGAATTATTTTATTAAGGGAACTAACCACTCTAATCAGCTTATGATTAGTTTCGTATGAAGGGAGTTTTCAAGTATGCGATGGGAGATGATGAAAGAACTTACAAGAGTATCAAGCGCTCAATATTGGGGATGCCCCATTGCACCCCAAGAAATATTCAAAGGATACTCAAGCGTCTAAGCTTGGGGTTGCCCCCGTGCATCCCCTTCTCTATCTACAATCATCAGTTCGTCCATCTCCATGCTATATTTTTATCACTTCATATGATATGTGCTATGCTTGGAGCCTCTCGCTCTTTACTTTTTAGTTTGTTTTAGTTTTTCTTGATGTTAATAACAAGTCGGAACCTAGCCTACCTTGTTTGGGAGATAGACATGCTCCATTCCACTATAGAACACAACATAGGTTTTCATGCTTATCCTTTTTGTGTGTTCTTCATCTTTTCGTAGCTACTGTCATGCTTAGCTCTTAGTTTTCATGCTTACATTTTTATGAGCTATTATTTAGGTTCCTTCTGGAAATCTCTTTAGTTAGCATGCTTATTTGTTTAGAGAGTTGGCTCGTTGCACTAAGTTGTGTGTCTTGCATGATTGGGTAATTGAGGTTGCTATTTAAGTATAGTAGTAACTTGCAATAGTTTTGAGGTATTGATTTGAGTAATGTTTGGACTATTGGGGCCAAGATCTTGAGCCTATTAGTAATAGGTGTCGTATTTTGGGAAATCCGTGTGTTTTTCAAAAACTAAAATTAGTTGAGAACTCTAGCTACTAAATTGATCGCTAACCTCTGGAGGGATTGGAATATATAAAGTACCCTCACGGTACCATGAGTCGAGGATGCGCAAGGATAACCAAACCCCCAAACACTCCTCCTCGGGGTACTTGTCTCTTTGTGAATTTCCTAACTAGATAGAGAGTTATCGATAATAAGTGTATGAGTTCTTCAGACTAATGTGAATATTCGATTGTTGGCACTTCCACCATCCAAATTTTGCTAGCCTCTTCGGTACCGTGCATTGCCCTTTCTCACATTGAGACTTGGTGCAAACTCCGCCGGTGCATCCAAACCCATGACATGATACGCTCTTTCATACATAAGCCTCATTATATCTTTCCTCAGAACAACCACCATACCTACTTATTTAGGCATTTCCATAGCCTTTCCGAGATACATTGCCATGCAACATCCACCATCTCATGACTTTATCTTCATGTCATACATGCGTTTGCTTGATCTAGAGCCGCATGCTAGTTGGGCCTTGCCCTTATTACTTCTACATGACACGCTAGTATCATTGCATATCCTGACACACTGGCAGATACATACATTTGCATACATCATGATAGTTTTCACTTGTCTTTATATTGAGCACTTCTTATAAAGTGTGATAATTTTTCTTTTATTCATGTAAAACATAGAGTGTTTCCCTTAAGTGAGGAAAAGTTCCCAAAGTGGACAAAACAACAGATCCTAAAGAGGACAAATGAGATATAAAAAGAAACAACCAAAGCGGCCACAAAAAAATGAAGAGAAAAAGAAAAATAAAAAGAAATAAAAAGAGATAAGGGGCAACACTACTATTCATTTCGAAAGATCCACACTCGTACTCCATTGCTATATTGGTACTACATAGAGATTATAATTCATGCATAACTATGTGGGGAACCTTACACTATAGAACTTGGTTTGTATATTCCAATGATGAGCCTCCACAAATGAGCACTAGGTCTTCATGACCAAACAAGTTGGATGCACCCCCACTAGTTCCATTGGAGAGCTTACCTTAGCTCATATGTGCATCCATTACATGGCAATCCCTACTCCTCACATCATATCTATCATTTGGCTTTCTCTCGCCTATGGTTTCCCTCATTGATGTGAGCCTTTCACACCTTTTTGTCTTCCTTCCCCATAATTATTCTATTTGCGATCCTAAGTGACAACAAATCTTGCTTACGCTCATCCATTGCATGAGTGCTCAAAATCAAAAGGGAGAGGATCATTTTGACTTATGCCTGACTAGTGGTTTGGGAATGAGTCAAAATAAGATTCCGAAGGAGATTAAGTGTGAAGTTTTAGTAGACTGAGTTCTCAATTAAAAAATATATTTTATGATCTCAACCCATCTCCCACTTCTTGCACACAAACACCATCTGGAGACACTCGAGTCACGGACAGCGAGAGCTCTTGCACCTTTATGTTCTTACTTTGCTAAACTCAATACTAGATATAGACACTTGCTTGTTATTATCTTGACTTTAATTGCATATCTCAATATCTTTACTTTGAAGTTCTTATATGTGTGTTAGCATGTCACCACAGAAATTATTGTGTTATCATTTATCTACTCGAGGACAAGCAGAAATTAAGCTTGAGGATGTTGATACATCCCAAACATATCTATAATTTCTGCTTGTTCCATGATCTTTTGGGTGACATTGTTATATGTTCTGCTACACTTTGATATCATTTTACACATATTTGGAGTAACCTACTAACTCAGTGCATCCAGTGCCAGTTTCTGTCTGCTGATGACTATTTTTCATCGACTTTTACATAATTTTCCAAAGCCTGAAAAATTCCAGAACAATTTATCAAAATCAACGAAACAGAAGCTTTCGGGTCACCAAAGATGGGCCAAAGGGGGGCGAGGGGCCTCCCAGGCGACCTGCTAGCACGGCCAGGACCTAGGCCGCGCCAGGAGGCCGCCTGTGTTGGGGGGATAACCCCGGGGTAGGCTCATCGAGCTTACTCCTTTGCCTTCAACCAAGAAGGAATAGCAAGAACCATTCTGCAAAGCCCAAGCCCCCCTGGCCGGCAAGGAAGCACGTGCCGGCTGGGGGCGATACGGATAACTCTCTGGCCGGCTAGGAAGCACCTTCCAGCTAGAGGCGAGACGGATACCTCCCCCTGGCCGCCTAGGCGAAGCCAGCCGGCTAGGGGATAGGCGGCCGTGCCCAGGCCGGCTAGTCAAGCGACTAGTCGGCTAAGGAGCACAAGTCACATCAGGCCGTAGGTCATGACGAGACCCTACGATTAAAGGTGGCTATGCTTCAGCAAAGGTACTGGATCGGGGTGCACGACAGGTACAAGCGTCGGCAGCCACGCCGCTGACCTCCTCCGGCTCCGATCCATCACCCTGCAAAGTGTCGGCCCGTCAAACTCCCACTCCATTACTACACTCGTTGTGGGAACACTGCAGACAGCCGTACTGCCTGCCCATGACGATTATCGCTGGACGACGCCGGACGTACCACACGTGTCCTGCATCAACCTTATGTGAGAGGCTATTTGGCTAGCCGGCGTGTCCCATGGCCACACGGGACCTCGCAGCCGGCGGGCCCCTCCAGCGACAAGACAAGACCCCGTGGGCCCCCTGGCCAGCACACGAGGCTGCCAGCCGGTTCCCACTCTTGTAATCTAATCCTATTGTAGGTCAGTGGGTTCGTCTATAAAACCCCCGGTCCCTCCTCCATGCAGAGGGTCGGTCAACTCATCACACACACACCATATAGGAGAGGCAGATGCGAGCCGGCAGCTCCTTCTTCCTCATCCGCTATACAGCTCTAGGAGCACTTTGTAGTCCCATTCATACATCATACACTCCGGCAGGATTAGGGGTGTTATCTCTACGGAGAGCCCTAAACCGGGGTATATCGTGCGTTCCATGCTTGTTCCATCCTCGTTCCCAGCGCCCTCCTGTGCCACTTCGGTTCCCACCACCTTTAGCCTACCGATGGCTTATATTGTGAGTAAACACCCACATTTGACGCCCACCGTGGGGCCGTCTGCGACATCGGTTGGCTTCACGCGCTAGGCGGGGCCCTGCTCTTACACTGCCGGATGCATCGCGTCCGGACCTATCTACATCCCCGTGGATTCTGCTTTCGATGAGGCTTCACCGATGATGATCGACGTCCCCGTTCGTCATGCGGACTCTGATGGGGAGTCCGACGATGAGTCACTCCCCAGCGTCGTCGTCGCTACTATGGAGAACCTCAACGTTCTCTTTAGCAACATGCGTCTCGGCTATGGTCCTCGCTACCCTGGTGAGGACTTTGATGTCGAGGCGTTATGTGCCAGGTTCAGTAGGCTCTCTATCACTGAGACGCCTACATTTGACGTGTACCCCATCAACGTACTCGTCTTCGACGGTCCTCCATCATCCGTGGGGTTCCTTACCCCGTATCACGTCGCCACCGTCTCCAGCGTGGTCGAGGTGATGGTTATCGGTGCCGGCACTAGCAAGGCTCAAGGCAAGGCGTCAGCACACACTGGTGAGTGATACGTGTCAAACGTATCTATAATTTTTGATGGTTTCATGCTGTTATCTTGTCATCTTAGGATGTTTTATGTACCTTTTATATCTTTTTTGGGACTAACTTATTAATTCAGTGCCAAGTGCCAGATCCTGTTTTTTCTGTGTTTTTGGCTCTTTTCATATCTGATTTTGGAACGGAGTCCAAACGGAATAAAATCCCCAAAATAAATTTTTCGCGAACGGAAGAAGATCAGGGGTCTTGTGGGCCAAGCCAGGATAGCTACAGGGAGCCCACAAGCCCTTTAGCCGCCACGAGGGGGGGCGGCGGCTAGCAGGCTTGTGACCTCCCTGGCGCCCCCCTGACCTAGCTCCTTCGCCTATATATTCCCAAAAATACAGAAAAAATCATGGAATCCACGAAAACACTTTTCCGCCGCCGCAAGCTTCCGTTTCCACGAGATATCATCTGGAGACCCTTCCCGATGCCCTGCCAGAGGGGACTTTGGAGTTGGAGGGCTTCTACATCAACATCATCGCCCCTCCAATGACTCGTGAGTAGTTCACTTCAGACCTACGGGTCCGTAGTTAGTAGCTAGATGGCTTCTTCTCTCTCTTGGGTCTTCAATACAAAGTTCTCCATGATCTTCATGGAGATCTATCCGATGTAATCCTCTTTGACGGTGTGTTTGTCGAGATCTGATGAATTGTGGATTTGTGATCAGATTATCTATGATATATATTTGAGTATTTTCGGATTTCTTATTTGCATGATTTGATATCCTTGTAAGTCTCTCCGAGTCTTGGGTTTTGTTTGGCCAACTAGATCTATGATTCTTGCAATGGGAGAAGTGCTTGGTTTTGGGTTCTTACCATGTGTTGACCTTTCCTAGTGACAGTAGGAGCAGCAAGGTACACATCGTGTAGTTGCCATCAAGAGTAACAAGGTGGGCTTTGTCATAGATATGAAATTGTCCATCTACATCATGTCATCTTGCTTAAGGTGTTACTCTGTTCTTTTGGACTTAATACACTAGATGCATGCTAGATAGCGGTCGACATGTGGAATAATAGTAGTAGATGCAGAAAGTATCGGTCTACTTGTTTTGGACATGATGCCTATAGATATAATCATTGCCATAGATGACGTCACGACTTTGCGCGGTTCTATCAATTGCTCGAAAGTAATTTGTTTACCCACCGTCTACTTGCTTTCATGAGAGAAGCCACTAGTGAACACTACGGCCCCCGGGTCTATTCACACCTATCGTTTCCACTTTCGCTTTTACTTTGCTTTGTTACTTTGTTGCTTTCAGTTCTCACTTGGCAAAAAATCTATAAGGGATTGACAACCCCTTCATAGAGTTGGGAGCATGCTTTTTGTGTTTGTGCAGGCACTTGAGATACTCCTTCACTGGATCGATACCTTGGTTCTCAAACACAGGGAAATACTTACCACCGCTGCGCTACATCACCCTTTCCGCTTCGAGGGAACACCTATGCAAGGTTCCAAGGCCACGGGGGAGATCATTTGCATATTTTCCTAGGAAGTCCCTTAAGGCGTAGCCGTAGAAGAAGGATTCCTGGTGCCGTTGCTGAGGAGTATCAAGACAAGAACAGTCTCCCGTCAGCACGTTTCTGGCGCCGTTGGAAGGTCTTTTGTTGCAGTAGCAGAAGTATTTATGGCGCCGTTGCCGGGGAAGGAGAGATCTACCCAAGTAGGTCTCACAAACTCATCTATTGCATTTACTTTTTTGCCAGATGCCTCTCGTTTTCCTCTCCCCCACTTCACATTTCCGTTTTCATTTTCCTTTCTCCTTTGACTTTTTCTTTTGCCTTTTGCCTTTTTGCCGTTTTCCTTTGCCGGTTTTCTTGCTTGCTTGTGTGCTTGTTTGTTTGTTGAAGTAATCATGGTTGAAAACACCAAAATTTGCAACTTCTCGAGTACCAATAATAATGATTTTATTAGTAATCCGATTGCTCCCGCCACTAGTGCGGAATCATATTAAATCAACGCAGCTTTGCTGAATCTTGTTATGAAAGAGCAATTCTCTGGCCTTCCTAGTGAAGATGCCGCATCCCATCTCAATACCTTCATTGAGCTTTGTGATATGCAAAATAAAAGAGATGTGGATAATGACGTGATTAAGTTGAAACTTTTTCCTTTCTCGTTGCGAGATCGCGCAAAAACATGGTTTTCTTCTTTGCCTAAAAATAGTATAAATTCTTGGGATAAGTGCAAAGATGCTTACATATCCAAGTATTTTCCTCCGGCTAAGATCATCTCCTTACGTAACGATATCATGAATTTCAAGCAACTTGATCATAAACACGTTGCACAATCTTGGGAGAGGATGAAGCTTATGATTAGAAATTGTCCCGCTCATGGCTTGAGTTTGTGGATGATTATACAAATCTTTTACGCTGTCTTGAATTTCGCTTCTCGCAATATCTTGGACTCCGCCTCAGGTGGAACGTTCATGGAAATCACCTTAGGAGACGCTACAAAACTCCTAGACAATATCATGACCAACTACTCCCAGTGGCACACTGAAAGGTCGCCTGCTAGCAAAAAGGTACACGCTACAGAAGAAATTAACTCGCTTAGTGCTAAGATGGACGAGTTGATGAATTTGCTTGCTAGTAGAAACGGTACTGTAGATCCTAATGACATGCCTCTATCTTCCTTGATTGAGAGTAGCAACGCTAGTTTGGACGTGAATTTTGTTGGTAGGAACAATTTTGGCAACAACAATGCTTTTAGAGGAAACTATGTTCCTAGGCCTTTTCTAGTAACTCCTATAGCAATTACGGCAATTCCTACAACAACACTTATGGAAATCACAACAAATTACCCTCTGATTTAGAGAGTAATATCAAAGAGTTCATCAACTCTCAAAATATTTTCAATGCGTCCATAGAGGAAAAACTACTCAAAATTGACGATTTGGATAACAGCATTGATAGGATGTCTTGTGATATTGATGCTTTGAAAGTTAGATGCGCTCCTCCCAAGGTAAACTTGGATGAAACTTTGAAAGCTATGCGTGTCTCCATGAATGAGAGCAAAGAAAGAACCGCCCAAATTCGCGCTAGGTATGAATGGTTTAAAAGGGTGCGTTCCAGTGATGCAAATCACAAAGATCTTAAAGTGCCTGGTGTGACTCCTATTGAATCTTTGTTTTCGCGTGTCAAACCCATTGATGAAGGGGCTGGATATGAATCCACTTTTGTTGAAAAATGCCCCAATGATTCGGAGTCTACCCATCTTGATGATAAAGGTTTGGAGAGTGGAGTGGAAGAAATCAAAATTTTGGGTAGTAATGAAACTCCCACTTTGGATTTCAAGGAATTCAATTATGATAATTTCTCCTTGTTTGAATGCATTTCTTTGATGCAATCCATTGCAAACTCTCCACATGCTTATAGCCAAAGCAAAGCCTTTACCGCGCATATCGTAGATGATATGATGAAATCTCTTGAAGAGAAGATCGAACTAGAAGTCTCTATACCTAGAAAACTTCATGATGAGTGGGAACCTACTATCAAAATCAAGATCAAAAACTATGAGTGCAATGCTTTGTGTGATTTGGGTGCTAGTGTTTCCGCGATTCCAAAGTCTTTATGTGATATTCTTGGGTTTCATTAGATTGAAGAGTGTTCTCTTAATTTACATCTTGCGGATTCTACTATCAAGAAACCCATGGGAAGGATCAATGATGTTCTTATTGTTGCAAATAAGAACTATGTACCCATGGATTTCATTGTACTTGACATAGATTGCAATCCTTCGTGTCCCATTATTCTTGGTAGACCTTTCCTAAGGACTATTGGTGCTATCATCGATATGAAGGAAGGAAATATTAGATTTCAATTTCCTTTAAAGAAGGGCATGGAGAACTTTCCTAGAAAGAAAATAAGATTGCCTTATTAATCTATGATGAGGGCTACTTATGGTTTGAGCACCAAAGATGACTATACGTGATTCCGTCACCTTTTGCCTAGCTAAGGGCGTTAAACAAAAGTGCTTGTTTGGAGGCAACCCAACGAATCTATCCTTTTTGTTTCTGTTTTGTGTTTTCCACACTTTCATAATTCTGTTATGATTGTGTTTTTTGTGTTTCTTTTTGCGTTTGTGCCAAGCAAATCCATTATGATTAGTCTTTGGGATGATCGTTTCGTCATGCTGGAAAAGACATAAACTTTCTGCTCACGACAAGAATTTTAATTTTTTGTCTATAAGAGGCTTTGAGTTGATTCTTTTTGGTGATGATTTATACGCAAATTCTTCAGACTGTCGTAATGTTTCAGAATTTTTGAAGTACCATAAGTATACGAAGTATACAGATTGCTACAGACTGGTCTGCTGTTAACAGATTCTGTTTTTGTTGTATTTTGTGTTGGTTGCTTATTTTGATGAAACTATGGATTGTATCGGGGGGTATTACCCATGGAAGATTGAAAATACAGTAACCCAACATCAGCACAAGTAGAATTTAAGTTTGCTTCAGTACCTAAGGAAGTGGTGGTTTTCTTTCCTATACTAATGTTATCACAAGTTTCTGTTTAAGTTTCGTGTTGTGAAGTTTTCAAGTTTTGGGTGAAGTTCTTATGGACAAAAAGATAAAGAGTGACAAGATCTCAAGCATGGGGATGCCCAAGGCACCCTAAGAGATTCAAGTATGCCGTAAAAGCCTAAGCTTGGGGATGCCCCGGGAAGGCATCCCCTCTCTCTTCTTCAATCCATTGGTAACGTTACTTGGGGCTATATTTTTATTCACCACATGTTATGTGTTTTGCTTGGAGCGTCTTGTATCGTAGGAGTCTTTTATTTTTGTTGTGTCACAATCATCCTTGCAGCACACCTAGAGATAGAGACATGCACTCACCGTGATTTTTTCGAGCTTCACTTATATCCTTTGGTAGACAATTCACCTCACATGTGCTTCACTTATATCTTTTGAGCTAGATACTTTTGCTCTCTGTGCTTCACTTATATATTTTAGAGCACAGCTGTGCGTGGCTTGGTAGTGCTCTTTTCTTTGAAAGTAGTCTCAAAAGGGGTAGTTATCCAAAGGGATACGAAAACTTCCAGCCTCATGTGCATTGAATAGTTAGAGAAGTTTGATTCATCTCAATTAGTTTTGAGTTGTGGTTTTGGTAATATTGAAGTTATGCTAGTGAGGTGTTGGGGATCTAGAAATACTTTTCTTGAAGTTAGTGATTCCCGTAGCATGCACGTATGGTGAATCGCTATGTGATGAAGTCTGAGCATGATTAGTCTTTTGATTGTCATCCTTTCTGTGGCGGTCGGGATCGCGCGATGGTTTATACCTACCATCCCTTCCCCTAGAAGTATGCGTTGAATGCTTTGTTTCGATTACTAATAACATTTTTGCAACAAGTATATGAGTTCTTCATGACGAATGTTGAGTTCATGGTTTAGATGCACTTTCACCTTCCACAATCACTATCTTCTTAGTGTCGTGCAACTTTCGCCGGTGCAAAAAACCCACCATTAGCCTCCCTCAAAACAGCCACCATACCTACCTACTATGTCTTTTTCAAAGTCATTCCGAGATATATTGCCATGCAACTACCACCATGACATGTGTCACCACTTCTACATTGCCATTGCATGATCGAAAGATAGCTAGCATGTTGTTTTGATTAATGACTATGCCATGCCAGATCATTGTCACGGTACACTACTGAAGGCATTCCATGTAGAGTCATCGTTGCTCTAAGTTTTGAGTTGAAAGTGTGATTATTAGCATTGATGTAGCATTGTCCCATGTGAGGAAATAAAAGAGGCCAAAGACGCCCACAAAAAAAAAGAGGCCAAAGAGCCCACAAAAAAAAGGATGAGAGAAAAAGAGACAAGGGACAATGCTACCTCCTTTCCACACTTGTGCATATTAAGCACCATGATCTTCATGATTGAGAGTCCCTCGTTTTGTCACCACCATATATCTAGTGGGAAATTTTCATTATATAACTTGGCTTGTATATTCCAATGATAGGCTTCCTCAAAATTGCCTTATGTCTTCGTGAGCAAGCAAGTTGGATGCACATCCACTAGTTGTCTTTAAGAGCTTTCACATACTCTTAGCTCTAGTGCATAATTTGTATGACAATCCCTACTCATTCACATTGATATCTATTGATGAGCATCTCCACAGCTCATTGATATGCCTAGTTCATGTGACCATCTTCTCCATGTTTTTCTTGCAACCTCCACCACACTCCACACCACTTATAGTGCTAAAACCATGGCTCACGCTCATGTATTGCGTGAGAGTTGAAAAGGTTTGAGAAAGTAAAGGTGTGAAACAATTACTTGGCCAATACCGGGGTTGTGCATGATTTAAATTTGCTATGCAATGATGATAGAACATAGCCAGACTATATGCTTTTGTAGGGATAACTTTCTTTTGGCCTTGTTATTTTGAAAGTTCATGATTACCTTGCTGGTTTGCTTGAATTACTATTGTTTCCACGTCAATAGCAAACTATTGTTTTGAATCCAATGGATATGAACATTCACGTCACATAAGAGGAGTTACAAAGGACATCTATGCTAGGTAGCATGAAAGCATAAAAAAAAATCATTCTTTATCACTTCCCTACTCGAGGACGAGCAGGAGTTAAGATTGGGGATGCTTGATACATCTCAAACGTATCTATAATTCTTGATGGTTTCATGCTGTTATCTTGTCATCTTTGGATGTTTTATGTACCTTTTATATCTTTTTGGGAGTAACTTATTAATTCAGCACCAAGTGCCAGTTCCTGTTTTTTCTGTGATTTTTCCTCTTTTCAGATCTGATTTTGGAACGAAGTCCAAACGGAATAAAATCCCCGAAATAATTTTTTCCCGAACGAAAGAAGATCAGGGGCCTTGTGGGCCAAGCCCAGAGAGCTACAGGGATCCCACAAGCCCTGTAGCGCCACCAGGGGGGTGGCTAGCAGGCTTGGGGCCTCCCTCGAGCCCTCCTGACCTAGATCCTTCGCCTATTTATTCCCTAAAATACAGAAAGAAATCATGGAATCCACGAAAACACTTTTCCGTCGCCACAAGCTTCCGTTTCCGCGAGATCTCATCTGGAGACCCTTCCCGGTGCCCTGCGGAGGGGACTTTGGAGTTGGAGGGCTTCTACATCAACATCATCGCCCCTCCAATGACTCTTGGGTAGTTCAATTAAGACCTACGGGTCCGTAGTTAGTAGCTAGATGGCTTCTTCTGTCTCTTGGATCTTCAGTACAAAGTTCTCCATGATCTTCATGGAGATCTATCCGAAGTAATCCTCTTTGACGGTGTGTTTGTCGAGATCCGATGAATTGCGGATTTGTGATCAGATTATCTATGATATATATTTGAGTCTTTGCATGATTTCATATCCTTGTAAGTCTCTCCGAGTCTTGGGTTTTGTTTGGCCAACTAGATCTATGATCCTTGCAATGGGAGAAGTGCTTGGTTTTGGGTTCTTACATTGTGGTGACCTTTCCGAGTGACAGTAGTGGCAGCAAGGCACACATTGTCTGGTTGCCATCAAGGGTAACAAGGTGGGCTTTGTCATAGATATGAAATTGTCCATCTACATCATGTCATCTTGCTTAAGGCATTACTTTGTTCTTTCAGACTTAATACACTAGATGCATGCTCGATAGCGGTCGAAGTGTGGAGTAATAGTAGTAGATGCAGAAAGTATCGGACATGATGCCTATAGATATAATCATTGCCATAGATGACATCACGACTTTGCGCGGTTCTATCAATTGCTCGACAATAATTTCTTCACCCACCGTCTACTTTGCTTTCATGAGAGAAGCCACTAGTGAACACTACGGCCCCCGCATCTATTCACACCTATCGTTTCCACTTTCGCTTTTACTTTGCTTTGTTACTTTGTTGCTTTCAGTTCTCACTTAGCGAACAATCTATAAGGGATTGACAACCACTTCATAGCGTTGGGAGCAAGCTTTTTGTGTTTGTGCAGGCACTTGAGATACTCCTTCACTGGATCGATACCTTGGTTCTCAAACTCAGGGAAATACTTACCACCGCTGCGCTACATCACCCTTTCCGCTTCGAGGGAACACTAACGCAAGGCTCCAAGGCCACAGGGGAAATCCTTTGCATATTTGCCTAGGAAGTCCCTTAAGGCGTAGCCATAGCATAAGGATTCCTGGTGCCGTTGCTGAGGAGTATCAAGACAAGAACTGTCTCCCGTCAGCACGTTTCTAGCGCCGTTGGAAGGTCTTTTGTTGCAGTAGCAGTGAGCCTGCTGCTATCTTCGCCGATACCCTTCAGGCCACTCTTACTGGACTTGAAGACACCCATCGCCACCTCCACAAACCCCACCGACGCGTGGGCCTCGCTGGAGGAGGCTCGTAGGAAGATCTTGGAGAAGGGCATTCCCATCGCCGCGACTAAACGACGGATGGAGGCCACGCAATGCGAGTATAATTCTGCCTACGGCCCCACTCCTGTTTCCGAGGTCCCTAGCCGGCTTGGCGAGGTCCACGGCCACGGCCGCGGTATTGCTGAGATCCTAGGTGGCAAGTAGCCCATCTACGAGACTCCTGCGGCCAACTTACGAGTGGCCCAGGCGGCCATGGCGGAAATGCCTGGCCTCGAGGGCAAGGAGCGCGTTCTTCAGGAGAAGCGGATCAAGGATCTCCTTGACACCGCCAACGAGCAGCAGACACGGCTTGACCCCAGTCAGGCTCAGTCGGAGTGTCCCGGACCAAATCCCGGAACGCGGCGTAACCCCAGCGGTCATCATCAAGCCGAGGGATCTTCCTCGCATCGTACTTCCGGCCGGAAGGGGGATGGAAGCCACGACAGGCGCTCTCAGCGCCAGAGCGAGCCCACTTCGAGCCGGCGTCGCAGGGATGATGAGAGTGATTCGGTGTATGAGGTTCCTCGTCCGGGGAGGACCCATGCGGCCGGCTCACAAGGCGCCCTTCCGATCACGGCTCGGATCGGCGCTCGCGTCCCACATGGCGGCAACGACGCCCGCAACCGTCTCAACGCCCTGGCACAGTCAGCTCTTCCAGATCCGAGGGGAGCCATTTCCCCGAGGCTTCACTCTTCGTTGGGACACCCCCATGTACAACGGCGCAGCCAAGCCAGAAGACTTGCTGATTGACTACACCATCGAAGACTTGCTGATTGACTACACCACCGAAGTTGGCATCTCAGCCGGCAGCGTCAACTCATGGGTTGACTTCGAGGAGGCGTTCGTCCGCAACTTCACTGGCACCTACAAGCGCCCTGGCCGGCCTTGCGAGCTGGCCATGTGCGTCCAGAGCCCCGACGAACCCCTTCGCGACTACGTCACACGTTGGACAGACCTGCGAGGGAGTGCATGAGGTACAGGCCATCCAGTACTTCATCGACGGCTGCCGAAACGACACTCTCCACAAGCACAAGCTCATGTGCTCCGAGCCCAACTATCTGGTGGTGCTCATGGCCAAGGCGGACAAGTACGCCACGGCAGACTCCGTGATGCGGGTCAAGGTGACCGCCTCGGACAAAGCTGTCCGCATGCCGACTAATCCCAAGTCGGCTAGTGACAATCGAGGCGGCCACAACAACAACAAGCGCAAGGCGGATCAACTTGATTCACGCTCCAACAACAAGCTGGTAGCCAACGTGGAGGGAGAGGCGCCGGCTACTCAAGCCGGCTCTCAACGGAGGCGGACCGGCAATAATGACTCGCATCCCAAGCTCAGCTTCGCGCAGATGCTGGATGCGCCCTGCAAGATGCACTCTGGGGCGAAGCCCTCTACCCATACCCTTCAACAGTGCAGCTTTGCACAACGACTGACGCAAGGGGAGGGCCTATCGGCCGCCCCAAGTGCAGCTGCAGCGCCTCATGCTCCCGCTCCAGCTCCGGCTCCTCCGCCACCGCCTCACAACGACGGCCGTCTCCACGACGACTACCCCCATCAAGACGGAGCATTCATGGTCTTCACCAGTGAAGGCGACAACAAGCACAGCCAGCGCCAACGTCAGCGCGAGGTGAATGCCACGGTCCCCCAAGTTCCCCAATACATGCATTGGTCTGAAAAGCCCATCACATGGAGCCGGGTTGACCATCCTACGGTGACGCCAAACCCTGGCTCATAAGTGCTCGTCCTCGACCCCACTTTTGCCTCCGAGAGGCTCCCCTGCCGGTTCTCCCGGGTGTTGGTCGACGGCGGCAGTAGTATCAACATCCTCTACCTCGATACCCTCCTCAAGCTTGGGCTCAAGGAGAAGGACCTCCAGCCGACCAGTACTGTCTTCCATGGCATCATGCCAGGACAGTCCTGCTCGCCGATCGGAAAAATCCAGCTGGACGTCCTTTTCGGCGACAAGGCTCACTTCCGCCGTCAGTCCATATGGTTCGAGGTGGTGGATCTTCTGCTGGGCAGGCCGGCTCTGGGAAATTCATGGCTATCTCCCACTACGCCTACCTCAAGATGAAGATGTCGGGTCCGAAGGGCATCATCACCATCGCCGGCGACTACAAGAAGTCGCTCGAGTGTGCACATGACAGCAGCCGCCTGGCCGATGCCATGGTGATTCCTGAGGAGAAAAGACAGATTTACCTGCTCGTGGCTGAGGCTACCCAGCAGCCGGTGATCCCTAGTCCTCCCTCCCAGTCGGCCGGCGAAGGCTCCTTCAAGCCGGCCAAAGAAACCAAGCTGGTGCCACTCGACCTGGCGAACCCCAAGCAGTGCATCACCACCGGGGCTAACCTTAGCCCCAAATAGGAAGGCAAGCTCGTCGACTTCCTCCGTGAGAATCGGGACATCTTTGCATGGTCTCGCAAAGACACGCGTGGTGTTTCGAGGAAGTACGCCCAGAACAAACTTCACGTGCAACCGGATGCTAAGCCGGTGACACAACCTTTGCACCGCTTGGCCGAGAGGAAGCGGCGCACAATTGGAGAAGAGATTGCCCGGCTCCTTGCACCCGGCTTCATCATGGAGGTTTTCCACCCGAACTGGTTAGCCAATCTAGTCCTGGTGCTGAAGAAGAATAACACCTGGCGAATGTGTATCGACTACACAAGCCTGAATAAGGCATGCCCGAAAGACCCTTTCGCCTTGCCCAGGATAGATCAAGTGATCGACTCCACAGCCGGCTGCGAACTACTGTCGTTTCTGGATGCTTATTCAGGCTACCATCAAATCCAGCTGGATCCAGCTGATCGCCTGAAGACCTCCTTCATCACGCCCTTCGGGGCCTACTACTACACCACCATGACGTTCGGTCTGAAGAACGCTGGTGCGACATTCCAACGTTGCGTGTACAAGTGCCTACTGCCACAGATTGGCAGAAACATCCATGTCTGTGTGGATGACATCATCGTCAAGACCAAGCAACACTTCAGCGTCCTCAATGACTTGCGGGAGACGTTCGCCAACTTGTGCTAGTACAAGATCCGGCTCAACCTGGAGAAGTGCGTCTTCGGGGTTCCAGGTGGCAAGCTCTTGGGGTTCTTCGTGTCCGCTCGTGGCATCGAAGCGAACCCTGAGAAAATCGGCACCATCGAGCGGATGGTGAAGCCGGCTCGAATCCTCGATGTCCAGAAGTTCGCCTCCTGCCTGGCGTCCCTTCCCTGGTTCATCAGCCGGCTCGGCGAGAATGCGCTTCCACTCTACGAGCTCATGAAGAAAACAACCAAGTTCGAGAGAAATGACCAGGCGGACAAAGCCTTACGCGACCTCAACCGGGTCATCTCAAGTCTGCCAATCTTGGCAGCACCGGCTAAAAGGGAACCTATCCTGATATACATTACAGCAACCACTCGCGTTGTTAGTGTAGTGTTGGTAGTAGAGCGCAAGGAGGAGGGCAAGGTACTATTAGTATAACGCCCTATCTATTACCTCGGCGAGGTCTTGTCTGCCTCCAAGCAAAACTACCCCCACTGTGAGAAAATGTGTTATGGTGTTTACCTTGCCGCAAAGAAGTTGAAGCAATACTTTCAAGAGCATGTCATCACTGTGGTGAGCACCGCTCCACTTTCAGAAATCATGGGAAACCGTGATGCGACCACGACATCCGCTACGAGCCTCGCACTGCCATCAAGTCTCAGGTGGTGGCCGACTTCCATGTCGACTGGGCTGAGACCCAGTTTGAGCCGCCGCCTCGAGATTCCACTCATTGGCGGATGCACTTCGACAACTCGAAGATGCAAACTAGTCTGGAAGCTGGCATCATCTTGACGTCTCCGAAAGGAGACCAGCTCAAGTATGCTCTCCAGATTCACTTCGCCGCCTCCAACAACGTCGCCCAGTATGAAGTGCTCTCTCATGGCCTCCGGCTTGCCGAGGAGATTGGCATCCGGTGGCTCCTCTGCTTTGGCGGCTCGGACCTCGTGGTGCAGCAAGTCTCTGGCGAAAGGGACGCCAGAGACGCCAACATGGCGAGCTATCGCTTCCTCATGCAGCAGCTCAGCGGCCCTTTCGAGGGTTGCGAGTTTCACCATGTTCCCAGGGCGGACAATGAGGCGGCAGATATATTGGCCAAGATTGTCTCTACAAGACAAGCAATTCCAGCCGACGTCTCCCTCGAACAGCTGCACAAGCCATCCATTAAGCCGTCTCTAGAGTTGGAGTTAAGTTTTGTGCCAGCTGATCCCGCATTACAAGCACCGTCGGTTACGCCATTTGTGCCGGCTACAGCTCCTGTGCCAGCTACACTGGCTCTGCCGACTCCAATTGTTGCACAGGCTACGGCTACTTCGCCGCCTACAACAATAAATCCGGCTTCGCCAAGCCCCGAATCCTGTCGTCTCGACACCCAGTGGGTGGATGTCATGGAGGTAGATGGTGAACCGGCTGCCACAAGGGCATAAGATACAGAGAGTCTCGATCCTGCGGCTGCTTCATCAAGCACGGGGATTGCGGAAGCCCATCACACTCAGTCCGAGACGGAGCCAACCCTTGTGTCGGCTCCGTCATGGGCTCAACCCATCTTGTCCTTCCTTATTCGCGGCGAGCTTCCTCAAGATGAGGCGGAGGCAAGGCAGATTCAGTGCAGATCAGTGTCCTATGCCATCATCAATCGCAAGCTGGTTCGGCGTAGCGTGACCGGCTTGTTCCAGTGCTCCGTCGAATCAGAAAAGGGGTAGGAGATCCTCAGGGACATTCACCAGGGGGAGTGTGGGCACCACGCCGCCTCTAGAACCCTAGTGGCCAAGGCGTTCCTCCATGCATTCTACTGGCCCACAGCCCTCGAGGAGGCCGTGGACATGGTCAACAAATGTGAGGGCTGCCAACGCTTTGGCGCGCAGAGCCACATGCCACCTTCAGCCCTCAAAACCATACCCTTTTCATGGCCATTCACCGTCTAGGGGTTGGACATGGTGGGACCATTCAAGACCGCTCAAGGCGGCATGACTCATCTCTTGGTAGCCATCGATAAATTTACCAAGTGGATCGAGGCTAGGCCCATCAAGAAGCTTGACGGCCCCACGGTCGTCGGGTTCATCAAGGACATCGCTGTCCGATACGGCATCCCCCACAGCATCATCACCGAAAACGACACCAACTTCGCCAAGGGTGCTTTGGTACTCTACTGCTCCAAGGAAGGCATCCATCTCGACTTGGCGTGGGTGGCACACCCCCAGTCCAACGGCCAGGTGGAGAGGGCAAACTTCCTGATCCTGGCCGGCATCAAGTCAAGACTGGTGGCACCACTCGTTAGGTCAGCTAGTTGCTGGACCGAAGAGTTGCCGGCAGTGTTGTGGAGCCTCCGCACCACGCCCAACTGGTCAACCGGCTTCACCCCATTCTTTCTAGTATATCGGACCGAGGCTATCATCCCTACGGATGTCGACTTCGAATCGCCTCGGGTCACCTTATACATAGAAACGAAAGCAAAGGAGGCAAGAGAAGACGGCGTCGATCTGCTCGAGGAGACACGGGATATAGCCTTGAGCCGGACGGCCATTTATCAACAGAAGCTGAGATACTACCATAATAAGAAGATCAAGCCGCTCTCTTTCATAGAGGGGGACTTGGTGCTCAGAAGAATCCAGCAAACAGCCGGCCAACACAAGCTCTCATCCCCATGGGAAGGACCCTTCATCATCAGCAGGGCATTGCATAACAATGCATACTACTTGATCGATGCCTAGAAGCCAAGGAAGGGCAAGAGAGACGACTTCGGCAAGGAGACGGAGCATCCATGGAACGCGGCGTTTCTTTGCCTTTTCTATTGCTAGAAGGCAAGTACGGAAAATGGAAAGACCATGCACATATGTATCTTTCTCCCTCTTCGGGATTTCCAATGAAGGCAATCGGTCTTTCAAGTTGAGGCTTGGAGCATGCCTCTTTCGGATTCATAACCAGAGTCTTCACTCATTCTGTGAGTCCCTTGGTCCGGCTCTAACGGGGTTGAGGGATCGCTAGCCGGCGCAAACGATTTCCTTAGTTGTAGAAGAACATATAGTGTACGCCAGGTCGAATCCCGGCCGTTTCGTAACAGCTACAGACCGGCTCCCGGCTGTCCGGCTAGCGAGGTGGCGCCAGGTAAGGCTAGCTGCATGAAAAGTTCAACTACAAAAAGGGTTGCCTACTCGGGTTGGCTTGATAATTTTTTGCGATCTTATTATTCTAGCCGGCCTCTGCTGGCTTGTGTTTGAGTCTTTAAGTCTTGATGGCTTCGAAAAATCTAAGTCCAATATTCTCAAAGGGAGAAGCCTCGACCCAGTTACAGACCGGCTCCCGGCTATCGGGCTGGCGGGGTAGATGCTAGAGGGAGTAAAGGGGTTGGAGAAAAAGAAGTCAAGTAGGAAACAGAAGATGAAAATACAAGGCAGCACGCATGGTGTTACGAATTTAATGCAGACTACATACATTGAAAAGCATTTGGCCCACGGCCGAAATTCTTTACACCCCTAGTGGGTGGAACTGTTGGACTAACAATGAATTGCGGACAACAAAAAACAAAAACAGGACCAGCTAAGGGGCGGCAGCCTCGTCTGTTGCCCCGGCTGCAGCTCCTGAAGTGGTGGCTTCACCATCGCCGGCAGATCCCGAGGTGGTGGCGCCGTCTCCTCCGCGAGGGCTTTCGGCTCCATCCCTCGAGGAGTCGGCATAAGCTTCGCTGCTGGAGACAGCGTGTTCCTTCTCAAGGGACGCCTCGTCGAAGCTGTCATCGGCAACATATGGATGAAGACGGTGCAAGTCCTCAGGGACCACATTGTCGTCTTCGTCCCGCTCCAAGTTGAGCTCATCCCAGGCGGCATATGAGGCGATGTTGCTGGCCCTCATCCGCAGCTGGTCCTCCATAGTCTGCAGCTCCCCTTCCGTGCCGTCGTGCTGGGCGACGAGCTTGCCCAAGTCGAGGTTCCGCTACCAGGACTTGGCCAAGCGCAGCGCCATGTAGGCACCAACACGTGCGGCTGAGGCGCGCTAGGCGTCAAGACGATCGCCACCAGCTATAAGCCAACGGGAGAGCCGGCTCATCGACGCCGGCTCCACAGCTTCGGGCCACAAAGCCTTTATCATCGACGTGCCGGCACTCTGGAGCCGCTCCATGGATTCAGCCAAGACAAGCAGGCGGGCTCAAAGGCCCACGCCAATCTCCTCCATAGTCCAGCCGACGCTGGCATCCACTTCCGGACCAGCAGCGCGACGCTCCTTGTGGCTGGTCTCGACATCCGTTTCAGCCACTTCCAGTGTCTCAGGGAAGATTCCTGGGGCAAGGGAAGGGGTGCGAAGAAGAATAAGAGGGGAGAGCAGCAAAGAAAGAAAACTGAAGAAAAAATGAAAGAAGGGCTTACGGTCGAAATGGGCGTCGGTCTCATGGGCTTCCTCCAGGGCCTCGCGCCCCCGCACCGTTTTCGCGTGGGGCTGCACGGGTGAGCTCTTCCTGGAGGGTCACGGCCGTCTCCATCGCCTTAGCCATTTGCGCCTGCTTCTGGATAAGGGCCTCCTCCTTCTCCTTCAAGGCAACGTCCTTGAGCCTCATCTCCTCGAGATGAGCCATCTTAAGACGCTCCGTGTCGGCAGCATAGGAGGAGTCCTTGTCCTCATGGGTGGTGCGCAGTTGTCCCAGTTCAGCCTGAAGGGTCGTCTCGGGATCCTTCTTCTCTGTTTGGAGAAGAGTCAGCTGCTGCTGGAGCCGCTGGCCCGCCTCACACAAGGCGAATCGCTCCGAGACGGCCACTCCCAGCCAGCCCTGAAGATCAGCAACCTGGCCATCAGCCTCCTGGGTCTGAGCCCGCAGCGCGTTGTACGCCTGCACTTGGGCGTCATGAAGATCCTACGGGCAAAGAAAAATAAAGCAAAGGAAGCAAGATTCGGCCCAGCTAATTCATAGCCAGCCCGATTCTCAGGGGCTACACCCACTGGGTGCACTAGCGCACCCCACTAAAAAAAGCAAAGACAAGGCATAGCACGAAGAGATTTGGTCGGCCCGATTCTCGGGGGCTACACCCAGTGGCGATACTGGAATTGATAAATTTGCCGTCTGCCTTGCCTTTGCTGTCTGCTGATGCATGGCAAAGATGCTCTTTGCCGTCAGTTGGTACAAAGCGGACGGCAAAGAGGTTGCAGATGGCAAAGGTCTTATTTTGTCGTCTGCCTTGCCTTTGCCGTCTGCTGACGCATGGCAAAGGCCATAAAGGCCATAAAGGCGGAAGGAGGAGAAGAAGGAGAAGGAGCTCCTCCTTCTCCTTCTTCCTCCTTCTTCCTCCTTCTCCTTCTCCTTCTTCTTTTCTTCTTCTTCTCCTCTTCCGTCTCCTTCTCCTCCTCCTCCTCCTCCTCCTCCTTCTTTTACTTCTTCTTATCTTTCTCTTATTCTACGTAGCTATATTAGACTCATCCAACAAAGCCTAAATTGGCTAATTATACATCTAAATGACATAGTTAGCTTAGTTAGCTCCTAAATGGTCTATTTAATAAAAATGACCTATACTTAGCTAATTATCCTCGAAATGACATAATTAGCTCCAAAAAGGCATTCTTAGCCAATTTAGCCTGAAGAAGGAGACGAGAGGAGAAGAAAGAGGAAAAATGAAAGGAAGGAAGAAGAAGAAGAGGAGAAGAAGGAGAAGGAGAGGGAGGAGGATAAGCAGAAGGAGGAGAAGAAGGAGAAGGAGCTCCTCCTTCTCCGTCTTCCTCCTTCTTCCTCCTTCTCCTTCTCCTTCTTCTTTTCTTCTTCTTCTCCTCTTCCGTCTCCTTCTCCTCCTCCTCCTCCTCCTCCTCCTTCTTTTACTTCTTCTTCTCTTTCTCTAATTCTACGTAGCTTAATTAGACTCATCCAACAAAGCCTAAATTGGCTAATTATACATCTAAATGACATAATTAGCTTAGTTAACTCCTAAATGGTCTATTTAATAAAAAATGACCTATACTTAGCTAATTATCCTCGAAATGACATAATTAGCTCCAAAAAGGCATTCTTAGCCAATTTAGCCCGAAGAAGGAGACGAGAGGACAAGAAAGAGAAAAAATGAAAGGAAGGAAGAAGAAGAAGAGGAGAAGAAGGAGAAGGAGAGGGAGGAGGATAAGCAGAAGGAGGAGAAGAAGGAGAAGGAGCTCCTCCTTCTCCTTCTTCCTCCTTCTTCCTCCTTCTCCTTCTCCTTCTTCTTTTCTTCTTCTTCTCCTCTTCCGTCTCCTTCTCCTCCTCCTCCTCCTCCTCCTCCTCCTCCTTCTTTTACTTCTTCTTCTCTTTCTCTTATTCTACGTAGCTTAATTAGACTCATCCAACAAAGCCTACATTGGCTAATTATCCATCCAAATGACATAATTACCTTAGTTAGCTCCTAAATGGTCTATTGAATAAAAAATGACCTATACTTAGCTCATTATCCTCGAAATGACATAATTAGCTCCAAAAAGGCATCCTTAGCCAATTTAGCCCGAAGAAGGAGACGAGAGGAGAAGAAAGAGGAAAAATGAAAGGAAGGAAGAAGAAGAAGAGGAGAAGAAGGAGAAGGAGAGGCAGGAGGATAAGCAGAAGGAGGAGAAGAAGGAGAAGGAGCTCCTCCTTCTCCTTCTTCCTCCTTCTTCCTCCTTCTCCTTCTCCTTCTTCTTTCCTTCTTCTTCTCCTCTTCCGTCTCCTTCTCCTCCTCCTCCTCCTCCTCCTTCTTTTACTTCTTATTATCTTTCTCTTATTCTACGTAACTATATTAGAATCATCCAACAAAGCCTAAATTGGCTAATTATCCATCTAAATGACATAATTAGCTTAGTTAGCTCCTAAATGGTCTATTTAATAAAAATGACCTATACTTAGCTAATTATCCTCGAAATGACATAATTAGCTCCAAAAAGGCATTCTTAGCCAATTTAGCCCGAAGAAGGAGACGAGAGGAGAAGAAAGAGGAAAAATGAAAGGAAGGAAGAAGAAGAAGAGGAGAACAAGGAGAAGGAGAGGGAGGAGGATAAGCATAAGGAGGAGAAGAAGGAGAAGGAGCTCCTCCTTCTCATTCTTCCTCCTTCTTCCTCCTTCTCGTTCTCCTTCTTCTTTTCTTCTTCTTCTAATCTTCCATCTCCTTCTCCTCCTCCTCCTCCTTATTTTACTTCTTCTTCTCTTTCTCTTATTCTACGTAGCTTAATTAGACTCATCCAACAAAGCCTACATTGGCTAATTATCCATCCAAATGACATAATTACCTTAGTTAGCTCATAAATGGTCTATTGAATAAAAAATGACCTATACTTAGCTCATTATCCTCGAAATGACATAATTAGCTCCAAAAAGGCATCCTTAGCCAATTTAGCCCGAAGAAGGAGACGAGAGGAGAAGAAAGAGGAAAAATGAAAGGAAGGAAGAAGAAGAAGAGGAGAAGAAGGAGAAGGAGAGGGAGGAGGATAAGCAGAAGGAGGAGAAGAAGGAGAAGGAGCTCCTCCTTCTCCTTCTTCCTCCTTCTTCCTCCTTCTCCTTCTCCTTCTTCTTTCCTTCTTCTTCTCCTCTTCCGTCTCCTTCTCCTCCTCCTCCTCCTCCTCCTCCTTCTTTTACTTCTTATTATCTTTCTCTTATTCTACGTAACTATATTAGAATCATCCAACAAAGCCTAAATTGGCTAATTATCCATCTAAATGACATAATTAGCTTAGTTAGCTCCTAAATGGTCTATTTAATAAAAATGACCAATACTTAGCTAATTATCCTCGAAATGACATAATTAGCTCCAAAAAGGCATTCTTAGCCAATTTAGCCCGAAGAAGGAGACGACAGGAGAAGAAAGAGGAAAAATGAAAGGAAGGAAGAAGAAGAAGAGGAGAACAAGGAGAAGGAGAGGGAGGAGGATAAGCATAAGGAGGAGAAGAAGGAGAAGGAGCTCCTCCTTCTCATTCTTCCTCCTTCTTCCTCCTTCTCCTTCTCCTTCTTCTTTTCTTCTTCTTCTCCTCTTCCATCTCCTTCTCCTCCTCCTCCTCCTCCTCCTCCTCCTTCTTTTACTTCTTCTTCTCTTTCTCTAATTCTACGTAGCTTAATTAGACTCATCCAACAAAGCCTAAATTGGCTAATTATACATCTAAATGACATAATTAGCTTAGTTAACTTCTAAATGGTCTATTTAACAAAAAATGACCTATACTTAGCTAATTATCCTCGAAATGACATAATTAGCTCCAAAAAGGCATTCTTAGCCAATTTAGCCCGAAGAAGGAGACGAGAGGACAAGAAAGAGAAAAAATGAAAGGAAGGAAGAAGAAGAAGAGGAGAAGAAGGAGAAGGAGAGGGAGGAGGATAAGCAGAAGGAGGAGAAGAAGGAGAAGGAGCTCCTCCTTCTCCTTCTTCCTCCTTCTTCCTCCTTCTCCTTCTCCTTCTTCTTTTCTTCTTCTTCTCCTCTTCCGTCTCCTTCTCCTCCTCCTCCTCCTCCTCCTCCTCCTCCTTCTTTTACTTCTTCTTCTCTTTCTCTTATTCTACGTAGCTTAATTAGACTCATCCAACAAAGCCTACATTGGCTAATTATCCATCCAAATGACATAATTACCTTAGTTAGCTCCTAAATGGTCTATTGAATAAAAAATGACCTATACTTAGCTCATTATCCTCGAAATGACATAATTAGCTCCAAAAAGGCATCCTTAGCCAATTTAGCCCGAAGAAGGAGACGAGAGGAGAAGAAAGAGGAAAAATGAAAGGAAGGAAGAAGAAGAAGAGGAGAAGAAGGAGAAGGAGAGGCAGGAGGATAAGCAGAAGGAGGAGAAGAAGGAGAAGGAGCTCCTCCTTCTCCTTCTTCCTCCTTCTTCCTCCTTCTCCTTCTCCTTCTTCTTTCCTTCTTCTTCTCCTCTTCCGTCTCCTTCTCCTCCTCCTCCTCCTCCTCCTTCTTTTACTTCTTATTATCTTTCTCTTATTCTACGTAACTATATTAGAATCATCCAACAAAGCCTAAATTGGCTAATTATCCATCTAAATGACATAATTAGCTTAGTTAGCTCCTAAATGGTCTATTTAATAAAAATGACCTATACTTAGCTAATTATCCTCGAAATGACATAATTAGCTCCAAAAAGGCATTCTTAGCCAATTTAGCCCGAAGAAGGAGACGAGAGGAGAAGAAAGAGGAAAAATGAAAGGAAGGAAGAAGAAGAAGAGGAGAACAAGGAGAAGGAGAGGGAGGAGGATAATCATAAGGAGGAGAAGAAGGAGAAGGAGCTCCTCCTTCTCATTCTTCCTCCTTCTTCCTCCTTCTCGTTCTCCTTCTTCTTTTCTTCTTCTTCTAATCTTCCATCTCCTTCTCCTCCTCCTCCTCCTTATTTTACTTCTTCTTCTCTTTCTCTTATTCTACGTAGCTTAATTAGACTCATCCAACAAAGCCTACATTGGCTAATTATCCATCCAAATGACATAATTACCTTAGTTAGCTCATAAATGGTCTATTGAATAAAAAATGACCTATACTTAGCTCATTATCCTCGAAATGACATAATTAGCTCCAAAAAGGCATCCTTAGCCAATTTAGCCCGAAGAAGGAGACGAGAGGAGAAGAAAGAGGAAAAATGAAAGGAAGGAAGAAGAAGAAGAGGAGAAGAAGGAGAAGGAGAGGGAGGAGGATAAGCAGAAGGAGGAGAAGAAGGAGAAGGAGCTCCTCCTTCTCCTTCTTCCTCCTTCTTCCTCCTTCTCCTTCTCCTTCTTCTTTCCTTCTTCTTCTCCTCTTCCGTCTCCTTCTCCTCCTCCTCCTCCTCCTCCTCCTTCTTTTACTTCTTATTATCTTTCTCTTATTCTACGTAACTATATTAGAATCATCCAACAAAGCCTAAATTGGCTAATTATCCATCTAAATGACATAATTAGCTTAGTTAGCTCCTAAATGGTCTATTTAATAAAAATGACCTATACTTAGCTAATTATCCTCGAAATGACATAATTAGCTCCAAAAAGGCATTCTTAGCCAATTTAGCCCGAAGAAGGAGACGAGAGGAGAAGAAAGAGGAAAAATGAAAGGAAGGAAGAAGAAGAAGAGGAGAACAAGGAGAAGGAGAGGGAGGAGGATAAGCATAAGGAGGAGAAGAAGGAGAAGGAGCTCCTCCTTCTCATTCTTCCTCCTTCTTCCTCCTTCTCCTTCTCCTTCTTCTTTTCTTCTTCTTCTCCTCTTCCATCTCCTTCTCCTCCTCCTCCTCCTCCTCCTCCTCCTCCTTCTTTTACTTCTTCTTCTCTTTCTCTAATTCTACGTAGCTTAATTAGACTCATCCAACAAAGCCTAAATTGGCTAATTATACATCTAAATGACATAATTAGCTTAGTTAACTCCTAAATGGTCTATTTAATAAAAAATGACCTATACTTAGCTAATTATCCTCGAAATGACATAATTAGCTCCAAAAAGGCATTCTTAGCCAATTTAGCCCGAAGAAGGAGACGAGAGGACAAGAAAGAGAAAAAATGAAAGGAAGGAAGAAGAAGAAGAAGAGGAGAAGAAGGAGAAGGAGAGGGAGGAGGATAAGCAGAAGGAGGAGAAGAAGGAGAAGGAGCTCCTCCTTCTCCTTCTTCCTCCTTCTTCCTCCTTCTCCTTCTCCTTCTTCTTTTCTTCTTCTTCTCCTCTTCCGTCTCCTTCTCCTCCTCCTCCTCCTCCTCCTCCTCCTCCTTCTTTTACTTCTTCTTCTCTTTCTCTTATTCTACGTAGCTTAATTAGACTCATCCAACAAAGCCTACATTGGCTAATTATCCATCCAAATGACATAATTACCTTAGTTAGCTCCTAAATGGTCTATTGAATAAAAAATGACCTATACTTAGCTCATTATCCTCGAAATGACATAATTAGCTCCAAAAAGGCATCCTTAGCCAATTTAGCCCGAAGAAGGAGACGAGAGGAGAAGAAAGAGGAAAAATGAAAGGAAGGAAGAAGAAGAAGAGGAGAAGAAGGAGAAGGAGAGGCAGGAGGATAAGCAGAAGGAGGAGAAGAAGGAGAAGGAGCTCCTCCTTCTCCTTCTTCCTCCTTCTTCCTCCTTCTCCTTCTCCTTCTTCTTTCCTTCTTCTTCTCCTCTTCCGTCTCCTTCTCCTCCTCCTCCTCCTCCTCCTCCTTCTTTTACTTCTTATTATATTTCTCTTATTCTACGTAACTATATTAGAATCATCCAACAAAGCCTAAATTGGCTAATTATCCATCTAAATGACATAATTAGCTTAGTTAGCTCCTAAATGGTCTATTTAATAAAAATGACCTATACTTAGCTAATTATCCTCGAAATGACATAATTAGCTCCAAAAAGGCATTCTTAGCCAATTTAGCCCGAAGAAGGAGACGAGAGGAGAAGAAAGAGGAAAAATGAAAGGAAGGAAGAAGAAGAAGAGGAGAACAAGGAGAAGGAGAGGGAGGAGGATAAGCATAAGGAGGAGAAGAAGGAGAAGGAGCTCCTCCTTCTCATTCTATCTCCTTCTTCCTCCTTCTCCTTCTCCTTCTTCTTTTCTTCTTCTTCTAATCTTCCATCTCCTTCTCCTCCTCCTCCTCCTCCTCCTCCTCCTTATTTTACATCTTCTTCTCTTTCTCTTATTCTACGTAACTTAATTAGACTCATCCAACAAAGCCTACATTGGCTAATTATCCATCCAAATGACATAATTACCTTAGTTAGCTCATAAATGGTCTATTGAATAAAAAATGACCTATACTTAGCTCATTATCCTCGAAATGACATAATTAGCTCCAAAAAGGCATCCTTAGCCAATTTAGCCCGAAGAAGGAGACGAGAGGAGAAGAAAGAGGAAAAATGAAAGGAAGGAAGAAGAAGAAGAGGAGAAGAAGGAGAAGGAGAGGGAGGAGGATAAGCAGAAGGAGGAGAAGAAGGAGAAGGAGCTCCTCCTTCTCCTTCTTCCTCCTTCTTCCTCCTTCTCCTTCTCCTTCTTCTTTCCTTCTTCTTCTCCTCTTCCGTCTCCTTCTCCTCCTCCTCCTCCTCCTCCTCCTTCTTTTACTTCTTATTATCTTTCTCTTATTCTACGTAACTATATTAGAATCATCCAACAAAGCCTAAATTGGCTAATTATCCATCTAAATGACATAATTAGCTTAGTTAGCTCCTAAATGGTCTATTTAATAAAAATGACCTATACTTAGCTAATTATCCTCGAAATGACATAATTAGCTCCAAAAAGGCATTCTTAGCCAATTTAGCCCGAAGAAGGAGACGAGAGGAGAAGAAAGAGGAAAAATGAAAGGAAGGAAGAAGAAGAAGAGGAGAACAAGGAGAAGGAGAGGGAGGAGGATAAGCATAAGGAGGAGAAGAAGGAGAAGGAGCTCCTCCTTCTCATTCTTCCTCCTTCTTCCTCCTTCTCCTTCTCCTTCTTCTTTTCTTCTTCTTCTCCTCTTCCATCTCCTTCTCCTCCTCCTCCTCCTCCTCCTCCTCCTCCTTCTTTTACTTCTTCTTCTCTTTCTCTTATTCTACGTAGCTTAATTAGACTCATCCAACAAAGCCTACATTGGCTAATTATCCATCCAAATGACATAATTACCTTCGTTAGCTCCTAAATGGTCTATTGAATAAAAAATGACCTATACTTAGCTCATTATCCTCGAAATGACATAATTAGCTCCAAAAAGGCATCCTTAGCCAATTTAGCCCGAAGAAGGAGACGAGAGGAGAAGAAAGAGGAAAAATGAAAGGAAGGAAGAAGAAGAAGAGGAGAAGAAGGAGAAGGAGAGGGAGGAGGATAAGCAGAAGGAGGAGAAGAAGGAGAAGGAGCTCCTCCTTCTCCTTCTTCCTCCTTCTTCCTCCTTCTCCTTCTCCTTCTTCTTTCCTTCTTCTTCTCCTCTTCCGTCTCCTTCTCCTCCTCCTCCTCCTCCTCCTCCTTCTTTTACTTCTTATTATCTTTCTCTTATTCTACGTAACTATATTAGAATCATCCAACAAAGCCTAAATTGGCTAATTATCCATCTAAATGACATAATTAGCTTAGTTAGCTCCTAAATGGTCTATTTAATAAAAATGACCTATACTTAGCTCATTATCCTCGAAATGACATAATTAGCTCCAAAAAGGCATTCTTAGCCAATTTAGCCCGAAGAAGGAGACGAGAGGAGAAGAAAGAGGAAAAATGAAAGGAAGGAAGAAGAAGAAGAGGAGAACAAGGAGAGGGAGAGGGAGGAGGATAAGCATAAGGAGGAGAAAAAGGAGAAGGAGCTCTTCCTTCTCCTTCTTCCTCCTTCTTCCTCCTTCTCCTTCTCCTTCTTCTTTTCTTCTTCTTCTCCTCTTCCATCTCCTTCCCCTCCTCCTCCTCCTCCTCCTCCTCCTTCTTTTACTTCTTCTTCTCTTTCTCTTATTCTACGTAGCTTAATTAGACTCATCCAACAAAGCCTACATTGGCTAATTATCCATCTAAATGACATAATTACCTTAGTTAGCTCCTAAATGGTCTATTGAATAAAAAATGACCTATACTTAGCTCATTATCCTCGAAATGACATAATTAGCTCCAAAAAGGCATCCTTAGCCAATTTAGCCCGAAGAAGGAGACGAGAGGAGAAGAAAGAGGAAAAATGAAAGGAAGGAAGAAGAAGAAGAGGAGAAGAAGGAGAAGGAGAGGGAGGAGGATAAGCAGAAGGAGGAGAAGAAGGAGAAGGAGCTCCTCCTTCTCCTTCTTCCTCCTTCTTCCTCCTTCTCCTTCTCCTTCTTCTTTCCTTCTTCTTCTCCTCTTCCGTCTCCTCCTCCTCCTCCTCCTCCTCCTCCTCCTTCTTTTACTTCTTATTATCTTTCTCTTATTCTACGTAACTATATTAGAATCATCCAACAAAGCCTAAATTGGCTAATTATCCATCTAAATGACATAATTAGCTTAGTTAGCTCCTAAATGGTCTATTTAATAAAAATGACCTATACTTAGCTAATTATCCTCGAAATGACATAATTAGCTCCAAAAAGGCATTCTTAGCCAATGTAGCCCGAAGAAGGAGACGAGTGGAGAAGAAAGAGGAAAAATAAAAGGAAGGAAGAAGAAGAAGAGGAGAACAAGGAGAAGGAGAGGGAGGAGGATAAGCATAAGCAGGAGAAGAAGGAGAAGGAGCTCCTCCTTCTCCTTCGTCCTCCTTCTTCCTCCTTCTCCTTCTCCTTCTTCTTTTCTTCTTCTTCTCCTCTTCCGTCTCCTATCCTCCTACTCCTCCTCCTCCTCCTTCTTTTACTTCTTCTTCTCTTTCTCTTATTCTACGTAGCTTAATTAGACTCATCCAACAAAGCCTACATTGGCTAATTATCCATCTAAATGACATAATTAGCTTAGTTAGCTCCTAAATGGTCTATTTAATAAAAAATGACCTATACTTAACTAATTATCCTCGAAATGACATAATTAGCTCCAAAAAGGCATTCTTAGCCAATTTAGCCCGCAGAAGGAGACGAGAGGACAAGAAAGAGGAAAAATGAAAGGAAGGAAGAAGAAGAAGAGGAGAAGAAGGAGAAGGAGAGGGAGGAGGATAAGCAGAAGGTGGAGAAGAAGGAGAAGGAGCTCCTCCTTCTCCTTCTTCCTCCTTCTTCCTCCTTCTCCTTCTCCTTCTTCTTTTCTTCTTCTTCTCCTCTTCCGTCTCCTCTCCTCCTCCTCCTCCTCCCCCTCCTTCTTTTACTTCTTCTTCTCTTTCTCTTATTCTACGTAGCTTAATTAGACTCATCCAACAAAGCCTACATTGGCTAATTATCCATCTAAATGACATAATTAGCTTAGTTAGCTCCTAAATGGTCTATTTAATAAAAAATGACCTATACTTAGCTCATTATCCTCGAAATGACATAATTAGCTCCAAAAAGGCATTCTTAGCCAATTTAGCCCGTAGAAGGAGACGAGAGGAGAGGAAAGAGGAAAAATGAAAGGAAGGAAGAAGAAGAAGAGGAGAAGAAGGAGAAGGAGAGGGAGGAGGATAAGCAGAAGGACGAGAAGAAGGAGAAGGAGCTCCTCCTTCTCCTTCTTCCTCCTTCTTCCTCCTTCTCCTTCTCCTTCTTATTTTCTTCTTCTCCTCTTCCGTCTCCATCTCCTCCTCCTCCTCCTCCTTCTTTTACTTCTTCTCTTTCTCTTATTCTACGTAGCTTAATTAGACTCATCCAACAAAGCCTAAATTGGCTAATTATCCATCTAAATGACATAATTAGCTTAGTTAGCTCCTAAATGGTCTATTTAATAAAAAATGACCTATACTTAGCTCATTATCCTCGAAATGACATAATTAGCTCCAAAAAGGCATTCTTAGCCAATTTAGCCCATAGAAGGAGACGAGAGGAGAAGAAAAAGGAAAAATGAAAGGAAGGAAGAAGAAGAAGAGGAGAAGAAGGAGAAGGAGAGGGAGAAGGATAAGCAGAAGGAGGAGAAGAAGGAGAAGGAGCTCCTCCTTGTCCTTCTTCCTCCTTCTCCCTCCTTCTCCTTCTCCTTGTTCTTTTCTTCTTCTTCTCCTCTTCCGTCTCCTTCTCCTCCTCCTCCTCCTCCTCCTTCTTTTACTTCTTCTTCTCTTTCTCTTATTCTACGTAGCTTAATTAGACTCATCCAACAAAGCCTAAATTGGCTAATTATCCATCTAAATGACATAATTAGCTTAGTTAGCTCCTAACTGGTCTATTTAATAAAAAATGACCTATACTTAGCTAATTATCCTCGAAATAACATTATTAGCTCCAAAAAGGCATTCTTAGCCAATTTAGCCCGAAGAAGGAGACAAGAGGACAAGAAAGAGGAAAAATGAAAGGAAGGAAGAAGAAGAAGAGGAGAAGAAGGAGAAGGAGAGGGAGGAGGATAAGCGTAAGGTGGAGAAGAAGGAGAAGGAGCTCCTCCTTCTCCTTCTCCTTCTTCTTTTCTTCTTCTTCTCCTCTTCCGTCTCCTTCTCCTCCTCCTCCTCCTCCTCCTCCTTCTTTACTTCTTCTTCTCTTTCTCTTATTCTACGTAGCTTAATTAGACTCATCCAACAAAGCCTACATTGGCTAATTATCCATCTAAATGACATAATTAGCTTAGTTAGCTCCTAAATGGTCTATTTAATAAAAAATGACCTATACTTAGCTCATTATCCTCGAAATGACATAATTAGCTCCAAAAAGGCATTCTTAGCCAATTTAGCCCGAAGAAGGAGACGAGAGGAGAAGAAAGAGGAAAAATGAAAGGAAGGAAGAAGAAGAAGAGGAGAAGAAGGAGAAGGAGAGGGAGGAGGATAAGCAGAAGGACGAGAAGAAGGAGAAGGAGCTCCTCCTTCTCCTTTTTCCTCCTTCTTCCTCCTTCTCCTTCTCCTTCTTATTTTCTTCTTCTCCTCTTCCGTCTCCTTCTCCTCCTCCTCCTCCTCCTTCTTTTACTTCTTCTCTTTCTCTTATTCTACGTAGCTTAATTAGACTCATCCAACAAAGCCTACATTGGCTAATTATCCATCTAAATGACATAATTAGCTTAGTTAGCTCCTAAATGGTCTATTTAATAAAAAATGACCTATACTTAGCTCATTATCCTCGAAATGACATAATTAGCTCCAAAAAGGCATTCTTAGCCAGTTTAGCCCATAGAAGGAGACGAGAGGAGAAGAAAAAGGAAAAATGAAAGGAAGGAAGAAGAAGAAGAGGAGAAGAAGGAGAAGGAGAGGGAGAAGGATAAGCAGAAGGAGGAGAAGAAGGAGAAGGAGCTCCTCCTTGTCCTTCTTCCTCCTTCTCCCTCCTTCTCCTTCTCCTTGTTCTTTTCTTCTTCTTCTCCTCTTCCGTCTCCTTCTCCTCCTCCTCCTCCTCCTCCTTCTTTTACTTCTTCTTCTCTTTCTCTTATTCTACGTAGCTTAATTAGACTCATCCAACAAAGCCTAAATTGGCTAATTATCCATCTAAATGACATAATTAGCTTAGTTAGCTCCTAACTGGTCTATTTAATAAAAAATGACCTATACTTAGCTAATTATCCTCGAAATAACATAATTAGCTCCAAAAAGGCATTCTTAGCCAATTTAGCCCGAAGAAGGAGACAAGAGGACAAGAAAGAGGAAAAATGAAAGGAAGGAAGAAGAAGAAGAGGAGAAGAAGGAGAAGGAGAGGGAGGAGGATAAGCGTAAGGTGGAGAAGAAGGAGAAGGAGCTCCTCCTTCTCCTTCTCCTTCTTCTTTTCTTCTTCTTCTCCTCTTCCGTCTCCTTCTCCTCCTCCTCCTCCTCCTCCTCCTTCTTTTACTTCTTCTTCTCTTTCTCTTATTCTACGTAGCTTAATTAGACTCATCCAACAAAGCCTACATTGGCTAATTATCCATCTAAATGACATAATTAGCTTAGTTAGCTCCTAAATGGTCTATTTAATAAAAAATGACCTATACTTAGCTCATTATCCTCGAAATGACATAATTAGCTCCAAAAAGGCATTCTTAGCCAATTTAGCCCGAAGAAGGAGACGAGAGGAGAAGAAAGAGGAAAAATGAAAGGAAGGAAGAAGAAGAAGAGGAGAAGAAGGAGAAGGAGAGGGAGGAGGATAAGCAGAAGGACGAGAAGAAGGAGAAGGAGCTCCTCCTTCTCCTTTTTCCTCCTTCTTCCTCCTTCTCCTTCTCCTTCTTATTTTCTTCTTCTCCTCTTCCGTCTCCTTCTCCTCCTCCTCCTCCTCCTTCTTTTACTTCTTCTCTTTCTCTTATTCTACGTAGCTTAATTAGACTCATCCAACAAAGCCTACATTGGCTAATTATCCATCTAAATGACATAATTAGCTTAGTTAGCTCCTAAATGGTCTATTTAATAAAAAATGACCTATACTTAGCTCATTATCCTCGAAATGACATAATTAGCTCCAAAAAGGCATTCTTAGCCAGTTTAGCCCATAGAAGGAGACGAGAGGAGAAGAAAAAGGAAAAATGAAAGGAAGGAAGAAGAAGAAGAGGAGAAGAAGGAGAAGGAGAGGGAGAAGGATAAGCAGAAGGAGGAGAAGAAGGAGAAGGAGCTCCTCCTTGTCCTTCTTCCTCCTTCTCCCTCCTTCTCCTTCTCCTTGTTCTTTTCTTCTTCTTCTCCTCTTCCGTCTCCTTCTCCTCCTCCTCCTCCTCCTCCTTCTTTTACTTCTTCTTCTCTTTCTCTTATTCTACGTAGCTTAATTAGACTCATCCAACAAAGCCTAAATTGGCTAATTATCCATCTAAATGACATAATTAGCTTAGTTAGCTCCTAACTGGTCTATTTAATAAAAAATGACCTATACTTAGCTAATTATCCTCGAAATAACATAATTAGCTCCAAAAAGGCATTCTTAGCCAATTTAGCCCGAAGAAGGAGACAAGAGGACAAGAAAGAGGAAAAATGAAAGGAAGGAAGAAGAAGAAGAGGAGAAGAAGGAGAAGGAGAGGGAGGAGGATAAGCGTAAGGTGGAGAAGAAGGAGAAGGAGCTCCTCCTTCTCCTTCTCCTTCTTCTTTTCTTCTTCTTCTCCTCTTCCGTCTCCTTCTCCTCCTCCTCCTCCTCCTCCTCCTTCTTTTACTTCTTCTTCTCTTTCTCTTATTCTACGTAGCTTAATTAGACTCATCCAACAAAGCCTACATTGGCTAATTATCCATCTAAATGACATAATTAGCTTAGTTAGCTCCTAAATGGTCTATTTAATAAAAAATGACCTATACTTAGCTCATTATCCTCGAAATGACATAATTAGCTCCAAAAAGGCATTCTTAGCCAATTTAGCCCGAAGAAGGAGACGAGAGGAGAAGAAAGAGGAAAAATGAAAGGAAGGAAGAAGAAGAAGAGGAGAAGAAGGAGAAGGAGAGGGAGGAGGATAAGCAGAAGGACGAGAAGAAGGAGAAGGAGCTCCTCCTTCTCCTTTTTCCTCCTTCTTCCTCCTTCTCCTTCTCCTTCTTATTTTCTTCTTCTCCTCTTCCGTCTCCTTCTCCTCCTCCTCCTCCTCCTTCTTTTACTTCTTCTCTTTCTCTTATTCTACGTAGCTTAATTAGACTCATCCAACAAAGCCTACATTGGCTAATTATCCATCTAAATGACATAATTAGCTTAGTTAGCTCCTAAATGGTCTATTTAATAAAAAATGACCTATACTTAGCTCATTATCCTCGAAATGACATAATTAGCTCCAAAAAGGCATTCTTAGCCAGTTTAGCCCATAGAAGGAGACGAGAGGAGAAGAAAAAGGAAAAATGAAAGGAAGGAAGAAGAAGAAGAGGAGAAGAAGGAGAAGGAGAGGGAGAAGGATAAGCAGAAGGAGGAGAAGAAGGAGAAGGAGCTCCTCCTTGTCCTTCTTCCTCCTTCTCCCTCCTTCTCCTTCTCCTTGTTCTTTTCTTCTTCTTCTCCTCTTCCGTCTCCTTCTCCTCCTCCTCCTCCTCCTCCTTCTTTTACTTCTTCTTCTCTTTCTCTTATTCTACGTAGCTTAATTAGACTCATCCAACAAAGCCTAAATTGGCTAATTATCCATCTAAATGACATAATTAGCTTAGTTAGCTCCTAACTGGTCTATTTAATAAAAAATGACCTATACTTAGCTAATTATCCTCGAAATAACATAATTAGCTCCAAAAAGGCATTCTTAGCCAATTTAGCCCGAAGAAGGAGACAAGAGGACAAGAAAGAGGAAAAATGAAAGGAAGGAAGAAGAAGAAGAGGAGAAGAAGGAGAAGGAGAGGGAGGAGGATAAGCGTAAGGTGGAGAAGAAGGAGAAGGAGCTCCTCCTTCTCCTTCTCCTTCTTCTTTTCTTCTTCTTCTCCTCTTCCGTCTCCTTCTCCTCCTCCTCCTCCTCCTCCTCCTTCTTTTACTTCTTCTTCTCTTTCTCTTATTCTACGTAGCTTAATTAGACTCATCCAACAAAGCCTACATTGGCTAATTATCCATCTAAATGACATAATTAGCTTAGTTAGCTCCTAAATGGTCTATTTAATAAAAAATGACCTATACTTAGCTCATTATCCTCGAAATGACATAATTAGCTCCAAAAAGGCATTCTTAGCCAATTTAGCCCGAAGAAGGAGACGAGAGGAGAAGAAAGAGGAAAAATGAAAGGAAGGAAGAAGAAGAAGAGGAGAAGAAGGAGAAGGAGAGGGAGGAGGATAAGCAGAAGGACGAGAAGAAGGAGAAGGAGCTCCTCCTTCTCCTTTTTCCTCCTTCTTCCTCCTTCTCCTTCTCCTTCTTATTTTCTTCTTCTCCTCTTCCGTCTCCTTCTCCTCCTCCTCCTCCTCCTTCTTTTACTTCTTCTCTTTCTCTTATTCTACGTAGCTTAATTAGACTCATCCAACAAAGCCTACATTGGCTAATTATCCATCTAAATGACATAATTAGCTTAGTTAGCTCCTAAATGGTCTATTTAATAAAAAATGACCTATACTTAGCTCATTATCCTCGAAATGACATAATTAGCTCCAAAAAGGCATTCTTAGCCAGTTTAGCCCATAGAAGGAGACGAGAGGAGAAGAAAAAGGAAAAATGAAAGGAAGGAAGAAGAAGAAGAGGAGAAGAAGGAGAAGGAGAGGGAGAAGGATAAGCAGAAGGAGGAGAAGAAGGAGAAGGAGCTCCTCCTTGTCCTTCTTCCTCCTTCTCCCTCCTTCTCCTTCTCCTTGTTCTTTTCTTCTTCTTCTCCTCTTCCGTCTCCTTCTCCTCCTCCTCCTCCTCCTCCTTCTTTTACTTCTTCTTCTCTTTCTCTTATTCTACGTAGCTTAATTAGACTCATCCAACAAAGCCTAAATTGGCTAATTATCCATCTAAATGACATAATTAGCTTAGTTAGCTCCTAACTGGTCTATTTAATAAAAAATGACCTATACTTAGCTAATTATCCTCGAAATAACATAATTAGCTCCAAAAAGGCATTCTTAGCCAATTTAGCCCGAAGAAGGAGACAAGAGGACAAGAAAGAGGAAAAATGAAAGGAAGGAAGAAGAAGAAGAGGAGAAGAAGGAGAAGGAGAGGGAGGAGGATAAGCGTAAGGTGGAGAAGAAGGAGAAGGAGCTCCTCCTTCTCCTTCTCCTTCTTCTTTTCTTCTTCTTCTCCTCTTCCGTCTCCTTCTCCTCCTCCTCCTCCTCCTCCTCCTTCTTTTACTTCTTCTTCTCTTTCTCTTATTCTACGTAGCTTAATTAGACTCATCCAACAAAGCCTACATTGGCTAATTATCCATCTAAATGACATAATTAGCTTAGTTAGCTCCTAAATGGTCTATTTAATAAAAAATGACCTATACTTAGCTCATTATCCTCGAAATGACATAATTAGCTCCAAAAAGGCATTCTTAGCCAATTTAGCCCGAAGAAGGAGACGAGAGGAGAAGAAAGAGGAAAAATGAAAGGAAGGAAGAAGAAGAAGAGGAGAAGAAGGAGAAGGAGAGGGAGGAGGATAAGCAGAAGGACGAGAAGAAGGAGAAGGAGCTCCTCCTTCTCCTTTTTCCTCCTTCTTCCTCCTTCTCCTTCTCCTTCTTATTTTCTTCTTCTCCTCTTCCGTCTCCTTCTCCTCCTCCTCCTCCTCCTTCTTTTACTTCTTCTCTTTCTCTTATTCTACGTAGCTTAATTAGACTCATCCAACAAAGCCTACATTGGCTAATTATCCATCTAAATGACATAATTAGCTTAGTTAGCTCCTAAATGGTCTATTTAATAAAAAATGACCTATACTTAGCTCATTATCCTCGAAATGACATAATTAGCTCCAAAAAGGCATTCTTAGCCAATTTAGCCCGAAGAAGGAGACGAGAGGAGAAGAAAGAGGAAAAATGAAAGGAAGGAAGAAGAAGAAGAGGAGAAGAAGGAGAAGGAGAGGGAGGAGGATAAGCAGAAGGAGGAGAAGAAGGAGAAGAAGGAGAAGGAGCTCCTCCTTGTCCTTCTTCCTCCTTCTCCCTCCTTCTCCTTCTCCTTGTTCTTTTCTTCTTCTTCTCCTCTTCCGTCTCCTTCTCCTCCTCCTCCTCCTCCTTCTTTTACTTCTTCTTCTCTTTCTCTTATTCTACGTAGCTTAATTAGACTCATCCAACAAAGCCTAAATAGGCTAATTATCCATCTAAATGACATAATTAGCTTAGTTAGCTCCTAAATGGTCTATTTTATAAAAAATGACCTATACTTAGCTAATTATCCTCGAAATGACATAATTAGCTCCAAAAAGGCATTCTTAGCCAACTTAGCCCGCAGAAGGAGACGAGAGGACAAGAAAGAGGAAAAATGAAAGGAAGGAAGAAGAATTAGAGGAGAAGAAGGAGAAGGAGAGGGAGGAGGATAAGCAGAAGGTGGAGAAGAAGGAGAAGGAGATCCTCCTTCTCCTTCTTCCTCCTTCTTCCTCCTTCTCCTTCTCCTTCTTCTTTTCTTCTTCTTCTCCTCTTCCGTCTCCTTCTCCTCCTCCTCCTCCTCCTCCTCCTCCTCCTCCTTTTACTTCTTCTTCTCTTTCTCTTATTCTACGTAGCTTAATTAGACTCATCCAACAAAGCCTACATTGGCTAATTATCCATCTAAATGACATAATTAGCTTAGTTAGCTCCTAAATAGTCTATTTAATAAAAAATGACCTATACTTAGCTCATTATCCACGAAATGACATAATTAGCTCCAAAAAGGCATTCTTAGCCAATTTAGCCCGAAGAAGGAGACGAGAGGAGAAGAAAGAGGAAAAATGAAAGGAAGGAAGAAGAAGAAGAGGAGAAGAAGGAGAAGGAGAGGGAGGAGGATAAGCAGAAGGACGAGAAGAAGGAGAAGGAGCTCCTCCTTCTCCTTCTTCCTCCTTCTTCCTCCTTCTCCTTCTCCTTCTTATTTTCTTCTTCTGCTCTTCCGTCTCCTTCTCCTCCTCCTCCTCCTCCTTCTTTTACTTCTTCTCTTTCTCTTATTCTACGTAGCTTAATTAGACTCATCCAACAAAGCCTAAATTGGCTAATTATCCATCTAAATGACATAATTAGCTTAGTTAGCTCCTAAATGGTCTATTTAATAAAAAATTACCTATACTTAGCTAATTATCCTCGAAATGACATAACTAGCTCCAAAAAGGCATTCTTAGCCAATTTAGCCCGAAGAAGGAGACATGAGGAGAACAAAGAGGAAAAATGAAAGGAAGGAAGGAAGAAGAAGAGGAGAAGAAGGAGAAGGAGAGGGAGGAGGATAAGCAGAAGGAGGAGAAGAAGGAGAAGGAGCTCCTCCTTCTCCTTCTTCCTCCTTCCTCCTCCTTCTCCTTCTCCTTCTTCTTTTCTTCTTCTTCTCCTCTTCCGTCTCCTTCTCCTCCTCCTCCTCCTCCTCTTGCTTCTTTTACTTCTTCTTCTCTTTCTCTTATTCTACATAGCTTAATTAGACTCATCCAACAAAGCCTAAATTGGCTAATTATCCATCTAAATGACATAATTAGCTTAGTTAGCTCCCAAATGGTCTATTTAATAAAAAATGACCTATACTTAGCTAATTATCCTCGAAATGACATAATTAGCTCCAAAAAGGCATTCTTAGCCAATTTAGCCCGAAGAAGGAGACGAGAGGAGAAGAAAGAGGAAAAATGAAAGGAAGGACGAAGAAGAAGAGGAGAAGAAGGAGAAGGAGAGGGAGGAGGATAAGCAGAAGGAGGAGAAGAAGGAGAAGGAGCTCCTCCTTCTCCTTCTTCCTCCTTCTTCCTCCTTCTCCTTGTCCTTCTTCTTTTCTTTTTCTTCTCCTCTTCCGTCTCCTTCTCCTCCTCCTCCTCCTCCTCCTCCTTCTTTTACTTCTTCTTCTCTTTCTCTAATTCTACGTAGCTATATTAGACTCATCCAACAAACCCTAAATTGGCTAATTATCCATCTAAATGACATAATTAGCTTAGTTAGCTCCTAAATGGTCTATTTAATAAAAATGACCTATACTTAGCTAATTATCCTCGAAATGACATAATTAGCTCCAAAAAGGCATTCTTAGCCAATTTAGCCCGAAGAAGGAGACGAGAGGACAAGATAGAGGAAAAATGAAAGGAAGGAAGAAGAAGAAGAGGAGAAGAAGGAGAAGGAGAGGGAGGAGGATAAGCAGAAGGAGGAGAAGAAGGAGAAGGAGCTCCTCCTTCTCCTTCTTCCTCCTTCTTCCTCCTTCTCCTTCTCCTTCTTCTTTTCTTCTTCTTCTCCTCTTCCGTATCCTTCTCCTCCTCCTCCTCCTCCTCCTTCTTTTACTTCTTCTTCTCTTTCTCTAATTCTACGTAGCTTAATTAGACTCATCCAACAAAGCCTAAATTGGCTAATTATCCATCTAAATGACATAATTAGCTTAGTTAGCTCCTAAATGGTCTATTTAAGAAAAAATGACCTATACTTAGCTAATTATCCTTGAAATGACATAATTAGCTCCAAAAAGGCATTCTTAGCCAATTTAGCCCGAAGAAGGAGACGAGAGGAGAAGAAAGAGGAAAAATGAAAGGAAGGAAGAAGAAGAAGAGGAGAAGAAGGAGAAGGAGAGGGAGGAGGATAAGCAGAAGGAGGAGAAGAAGGAGAAGGAGCTCCTCCTTCTCCTTCTTCCTCCTTCTTCCTCCTTCTCCTTCTCCTTCTTCTTTTCTTCTTCTTCTCCTCTTCCGTCTCCTTCTCCTCCTCCTCCTCCTCCTCCTCCTTATTTTACTTCTTCTTATCTTTCTCTTATTCTAAGTAGCTATATTAGACTCATCCAACAAAGCCTAAATTGGCTAATTATCCATCTAAATGACATAATTAGCTTAGTTAGCTCCTAAATGGTCTATTTAATAAAAATAACCTATACTTAGCTAATTATCCTCGAAATGACATAATTAGCTCCAAAAAGGCATTCTTAGCCAATTTAGCCCAAAGAAGGAGAAGAGAGGAGAATAAAGAGGAAAAATGAAAGGAAGGAAGAAGAAGAAGAGGAGAACAAGGAGAAGGAGAGGGAGGAGGATAAGCAGAAGGAGGAGAAGAAGGAGAAGGAGCTCCTCCTTCTCCTTCGTCCTCCTTCTTCCTCCTTCTCCTTCTCCTTCTTCTTTTCTTCTTCTTCTCCTCTTCCGTCTCCTTCTCCTCCTCCTCCTCCTCCTCCTTCTTTTACTTCTTCTTCTCTTTCTCTAATTCTACGTAGCTTAATTAGACTCATCCAACAAAGCCTATATTACCTAATTATCCATGTAAATGACATAATTAGCTTAGTTAGCTCCTAAATGGTCTATTTAATAAAAAATGACCTATACTTAGCTAATTATCCTCGAAATGACATAATTAGCTCCAAAAAGGCATTCTTAGCCAATTTAGCCTGAAGAAGGAGACGAGAGGACAAGAAAGAGGAAAAATGAAAGGAAGGAAGAAGCAGAAGAGGAGAAGAAGGAGAAGGAGAGGGAGGAGGATAAGCAGAAAGAGGAGAAGAAGGAGAAGGAGCTCATCCTTCTCCTTCTTCCTCCTTCTTCCTCCTTCTCCTTCTCCTTCTTCTTTTCTTCTTCTTCTCCTCTTCCGTCTCCTTCTCCTCCTCCTCCTCATCCTCCTTCTTTTACTTCTTCTTCTCTTTCTCTTATTCTACGTAGCTTAATTAGGCTCATCCAACAAAGCCTAAATTGGCTAATTATCCATCTAAATGACATAATTAGCTTAGTTAGCTTCTAAATGGTCTATTTAATAAAAAATGACCTATACTTAGCTCATTATCCTCGAAATGACATAATTAGCTCCAAAAAGGCATTCTTAGCCAATTTAGCCCGAAGAAGGAGACGAGAGGAGAAGAAAGAGGAAAAATGAAAGGAAGGAAGAAGAAGAAGAGGAGAAGAAGGAGAAGGAGAGGGAGGAGGATAAGTAGAAGGAGGAGAAGAAGGAGAAGGAGCTCCTCCTTCTCCTTCTTCCTCCTTCTTCCTCCTTCTCCTTCTCCTTCTTCTTTTCTTCTTCTTCTCCTCTTCCGTCTCCTTCTCCTCCTCCTCCTCCTCCTCGTTCTTTTACTTCTACTTATCTTTCTCTTATTCTACGTAGCTATATTAGACTCATCCAACAAAGCCTAAATTGGCTAATTATCCATCTAAATGACATAATTAGCTTTGTTAGCTTCTAAATGGTCTATTTAATAAAAATGACCTATACTTAGCTAATTATCCTCGAAATGACATAATTAGCTCCAAAAAGGCATTCTTAGCCAATTTAGCCCAAAGAAGGAGACGAGAGGAGAATAAAGAGGAGAAATGAAAGGAAGGAAGAAGAAGAAGAGGAGAACAAGGAGAAGGAGAGGGAGGAGGATAAGCAGAAGGAGGAGAAGAAGGAGAAGGAGCTCCTCCTTCTCCTTCGTCCTCCTTCTTCCTCCTTCTCCTTCTCCTTCTTCTTTTCTTCTTCTTCTCCTCTTCCGTCTCCTTCTCCTCCTCCTCCTCCTCGTCCTTCTTTTACTTCTTCTCTTTCTCTAATTCTACGTAGCTTAATTAGACTCATCCAGCAAAGCCTAAATTGGCTAATTATCCATCTAAATGACATAATTAGCTTAGTTAGCTCCTAAATGGTCTATTTAATAAAAAATGACCTATACTTAGCTAATTATCCTCGAAATGACATAATTAGCTCCAAAAACGCATTCTTAGCCAATTTAGCCCGAAGAAGGAGACGAGAGGACAAGAAAGAGGAAAAATGAAAGGAAGGAAGAAGAAGAAGAGGAGAAGAAGGAGAAGGAGAGGGAGGAGGATAAGGAGAAGGAGGAGAAGAAGGAGAAGGAGCTCCTCCTTCTCCTTCTTCCTCCTTGTTCCTCCTTCTCCTTCTCCTTCTTCTTTTCTTCTTCTTCTCCTCTTCCGTCTCCTTCTCCTCCTCCTCCTCCTCCTCCTCCTCCTTCTTTTACTTCTTCTTCTCTTTCTCTAATTCTACGTAGCTTAATTAGACTCATCCAACAAAGCCTAAATTGGCTAATTATCCATCTAAATGACATAATTAGCTTAGTTAGCTCCTAAATGGTCTATTTAATAAAAAATGACCTATACTTAGCTAATTATCCTCGAAATGACATAATTAGCTCCAAAAAGGCATTCTTAGCCAATTTAGCCCGAAGAAGGAGACGAGAGGAGAAGAAAGAGGAAAAATGAAAGGAAGGAAGAAGAAGAAGAGGAGAAGAAGGAGAAGGAGAGGGAGGAGGATAAGCAGAAGGAGGAGAAGAAGGAGAAGGAGCTCCTCCTTCTCCTTCTTCCTCCTTCTTCCTCCTTCTCCTTCTCCTTCTTCTTTTCTTCTTCTTCTCCTCTTCCGTCTCCTTCTCCTCCTCCTCCTCCTTCTTTTACTTCTTCTTATCTTTCTCTTATTCTACGTAGCTATATTAGACTCATCCAACAAAGCCTAAATTGGCTAATTATCCATCTAAATGACATAATTAGCTTAGTTACCTCCTAAATGGTCTATTTAATAAAAATAACCTATACTTAGCTAATTATCCTCGAAATGGCATAATTAGCTCCAAAAAGGCATTCTTAGCCAATTTAGCCCAAAGAAGGAGACGAGAGGAGAATAAAGAGGAAAAATGAAAGGAAGGAAGAAGAAGAAGAGGAGAACAAGGAGAAGGAGAGGGAGGAGGATAAGCAGAAGGAGGAGAAGAAGGAGAAGGAGCTCCTCCTTCTCCTTCGTCCTCCTTCTTCCTCCTTCTCCTTCTCCTTCTTCTTTTCTTCTTCTTCTCCTCTTCCATCTCCTTCTCCTCCTCCTCCTCCTCCTCCTTGTTTTACTTCTTCTTCTCTTTGTCTAATTCTACGTAGCTTAATTAGACTCATCCAACAAAGCCTAAATTGGCTAATTATCTATCTAAATGACATAATTAGCTTAGTTAGCTCCTAAATGGTCTATTTAATAAAAAATGACCTATACTTAGCTAATTATCCTCGAAATGACATAATTGGCTCCAAAAAGGCATTCTTAGCCAATTTAGCCCAAAGAAGGAGACGAGAGGACAAGAAAGACGAAAAATGAAAGTAAGGAAGAAGAAGAAGAGGAGAAGAAGGAGAAGGAGAGGGAGGAGGATAAGCAGAAGGAGGAGAAGAAGGAGAAGGAGCTCCTCCTTCTCCTTCTTCCTCCTTCTTCCTCCTTCTCCTTCTCCTTCTTCTTTTCTTCTTCTTCTCCTCATCCGTCTCCTTCTCCTCCTCCTCCTCCTCCTCCTCCTCCTCCTTCTTTTACTTCTTCTTCTCTTTCTCTTATTCTACGTAGCTTAATTAGACTCATCCAACAAAGCCTACATTGGCTAATTATCCATCTAAATGACATAATTAGCTTAGTTAGCTCCTAAATGGTCTATTTAATAAAAAATGACCTATACTTAGCTCATTATCCTCGAAATGACATAATTAGCTGCAAAAAGGCATTCTTAGCCAATTTAGCCCGAAGAAGGAGACGAGAGGAGAAGAAAGAGGAAAAATGAAAGGAAGGAAGAAGAAGAAGAGGATAAGAAGAAGAAGGAGAGGGAGGAGGATAAGCAGAAGGAGGAGAAGAAGGAGAAGGAGCTCCTCCTTCTCCTTCTTCCTCCTTCTTCCTCCTTCTCCTTCTCCTTCTTCTTTTCTTCTTCTTCTCCTCTTCCGTCTCCTTCTCCTCCTCCTCCTCCTCCTCCTTCTTTTACTTCTACTTCTCTTTCTCTAATTCTACGTAGTTTAATTAGACTCATCCAACAAAGCCTACATTGGCTAATTATCCATCTAAATGACATAATTAGCTTAGTTAGCTCCTAAATGGTCTATTTAATAAAAAATGACCTATACTTAGCTAATTATCCTCGAAATGACATAATTAGCTGCAAAAAGGCATTCTTAGCCAATTTAGCCCGAAGAAGGAGACGAGAGGAGAAGAAAGAGGAAAAATGAAAGGAAGGAAGAAGAAGAAGAGGAGAAGAAGGAGAAGGAGAGGGAGGAGGATAAGCAGAAGGAGGAGAAGAAGGAGAAGGAGCTCCTCCTCCTCCTTCTTCCTCCTTCTTCCTCCTTCTCCTTCTCCTTCTTCTTTTCTTCTTCTTCTCCTCTTCCGTCTCCTTCTCCTCCTCCTCCTCCTCCTCCTCCTTCTTTTACTTCTTCTTCTCTTTCTCTAATTCTACGTAGCTTAATTAGACTCATCCAACAAAGCCTAAATTGGCTAATTATCCATCTAAATGACATAATTAGCTTAGTTAGCTCCTAAATGGTCTATTTAATAAAAAATGAACTATATTTAGCTAATTATCCTCGAAATGACATAATTAGCTCCAAAAAGGCATTCTTAGCCAATTTAGCCCGAAGAAGGAGACGAGAGGAGAAGAAAGAGGAAAAATGAAAGGAAGGAAGAAGAAGAAGGAGACGGAGAGGGAGGAGGATAAGCAGAAGGAGGAGAAGAAGGAGAAGGAACTCCTCCTTCTCCTTCTTCCTCCTTCTTCCTCCTTCTCCTTCTCCTTCTTCTTTTCTTCTTCTTCTCCTCTTCCGTCTCCTTCTCCTCCTCCTCCTCCTCCTCCTTCTTTTACTTCTTCTTCTCTTTCTCTTATTCTACGTATCTTAATTAGACTCATCCAACAAAGCCTACATTGGCTAATTATCCATCTAAATGACATAATTAGCTTAGTTAGCTCCTAAATGGTCTATTTAATAAAAAATGACCTATACTTAGCTCATTATCCTCGAAATGACATAATTAGCTCCAAAAAGGCATTCTTAGCCAATTTAGCTCGAAGAAGGAGACGAGAGGAGAAGAAAGAGGAAAAATGAAGGAAGGAAGAAGAAGAAGAGGAGAAGAAGGAGAAGGAGAGGGAGGAGGATAAGCAGAAGGAGGAGAAGAAGGAGAAGCAGCTCCTCCTTCTCCTTCTTCCTCCTTCTTCCTCCTTCTCCTTCTCCTTCTTCTTTTCTTCTTCTTCTCCTCTTCCGTCTCCTTCTCCTCCTCCTCCTCCTCCTCCTTCTTTTACTTCTTCTTCTCTTTCTCTAATTCTATGTAGTTTAATTCGACTCATCCAACAAAACCTAAATTGGCTAATTATCCATCTAAATGACATAATTAGCTTAGTTAGCTCCTAAATGGTCTATTTAATAAAAAATGACCTATACTTAGCTAATTATCCTCGAAATCACATAATTAGCTGCAAAAAGGCATTCTTAGCCAATTTAGCCCGAAGAAGGAGACGAGAGGAGAAGAAAGAGGAAAATGAAAGGAAGGAAGGAAGAAGAAGAGGAGAAGAAGGAGAAGGAGAGGGAGGAGGATAAGCAGAAGGAGGAGAAGAAGGAGAAGGAGCTCCTCCTTCTCCTTCTTCCTCCTTCTTCCTCCTTCTTCTTCTCCTTCTTCTTTTCTTCTTCTTCTCCTCTTCCGTCGACTTCTCCTCCTCCTCCTCCTCCTCCTCCTTCTTTTACTTATTCTTATCTTTCTCCTATTCTACGTAGCTTAATTAGACGCATCCAACAAAGCCTAAATTGGCTAATTATCCATCTAAATGACATAATTAGCTTAGTTAGCTCCTAAATGGTCTATTTAATAAAAAATGACCTATACTTAGCTAATTATCCTCGAAATGACATAATTAGCTCCAAAAAGGCATTCTTAGCCAATTTAGCCCGAAGAAGGAGACGAGAGGAGAAGAAAGAGGAAAAATGAAAGGAAGGAAGGAAGAAGAAGAGGAGAAGAAGGAGAAGGAGAGGGAGGAGGATAAGCAGAAGGAGGAGAAGAAGGAGAAGGAGCTCCTCCATCTCCTTCTTCCTCCTTCTTCCTCCTTCTCCTTCTCCTTCTTCTTTTCTTCTTCTTCTCCACTTCCGTCTCCTTCTCCTCCTCCTCCTCCTCCTCCTTCTTTTACTTCTTCTTCTCTTTCCCTTATTCTACATAGCTTAATTAGACTCATCCAACAAAGCCTAAATTGGCTAATTATCCATCTAAATGACATAATTAGCTTAGTTAGCTCCTAAATGGTCTATTTAATAAAAAATGACCTATACTTAGCTAATTATCCTCGAAATGACATAACTAGCTCCAAAAAGGCATTCTTAGACAATTTAGCCCGAAGAAGGAGACAAGAGGAGAACAAAGAGGAAAAATGAAAGGAAGGAAGGAAGAAGAAGAGGAGAAGAAGGAGAAGGAGAGGGAGGAGGATAAGCAGAAGGAGGAGAAGAAGGAGAAGGAGCTCCTCCTTCTCGTTCTTCCTCCTTCTTCCTCCTTCTCCTTCTCCTTCTTCTTTTCTTCTTCTTCTCCTCTTCCGTCTCCTTCTCCTCCTCCTCCTCCTCCTCCTGCTTCTGTTACTTCTTGTTCTCTTTCTCTTATTCTACGTAGCTTAATTAGACTCATCCAACAAAGCCTAAATTGGCTAATTATCCATCTAAATGACATAATTAGCTTAGTTAGCTCATAAATGGTCTATTTAATAAAAAATGACCTATACTTAGCTAATTATCCTCGAAATGACATAATTAGCTCCAAAAAGGCATTCTTAGACAATTTAGCCCGAAGAAGGAGACGAGAGGAGAAGAAAGAGGAAACATGAAAGGAAGGAAGAAGAAGAAGAGGAGAAGAAGGAGAAGGAGAGGCAGGAGGATAAGCAGAAGGAGGAGAAGAAGGAGAAGGAGCTCCTCCTTCTCCTTCTTCCTCCTTCTTTCTCCTTCTTCCTCCTTCTCCTTCTCCTTCTTCTTCTCCTCTTCCGTCTCCTTCTCCTCCTCCTCCTCCTCCTCCTCCTCCTTCTTTTACTTCTTCTTCTCTTTCCCTTATTCTACGTAGCTTAATTAGACTCATCCAACAAAGCCTAAATTGGCTAATTATCCATCTAAATGACATAATTAGCTTAGTTAGCTCCTAAATGGTCTATTTAATAAAAAATGACCTATACTTAGCTAATTATCCTCGAAATGACATAATTAGCTCCAAAAAGGCATTCTTAGCCAATTTAGCCCGAAGAAGGAGACGAGAGGAGAAGAAAGAGGAAAAATGAAAGGAAGGAAGAAGAAGAAGAGGAGAAGAAGGAGAAGGAGAGGGAGCAGGATAAGCAGAAGGAGGAGAAGAAGGAGAAGGAGCTCCTCCTCCTTCTTCCTCCTTCTTCCTCCTTCTCCTTCTCCTTCTTCTTTTCTTCTTCTTCTCCTCTTCCGTCTCCTTCTCCTCCTCCTCCTCCTCCTCCTCCTCCTTCTTTTACTTCTTCTTCTCTTTCTCTAATTCTACGTAGCTTAATTAGACTCATCCAACAAAGCCTAAATTGGCTAATTATCCATCTAAATGACATAATTAGCTTAGTTAGCTCCTAAATGGTCTACTTAATAAAAAATGACCTATACTTAGCTAATTATCCTCGAAATGACAGAACTAGCTCCAAAAAGGCATTCTTAGCCAATTTAGCCCGAAGGAGAAAGGAGGAGAAGAAACAGTAAAAATGAAAGGAAGGAAGGAAGAAGAAGAGGAGAAGAAGGAGAAGGAGAGGGAGGAGGATAAGCAGAAGGAGGAGAAGAAGGAGAAGGAGCTCCTCCTCCTCGTTCTTCCTCCTTCTTCCTCCTACTCCTTCTCCTTCTTCTTTTCTTCTTCTTCTCCTCTTCCGTCTCCTCCTCCTCCTCCTCCTCCTCCTGCTTCTTTTACTTCTTCTTCTCTTTCTCTTATTCTACGTAGCTTAATTAGACTCATCCAACAAAGCCTAAATTGGCTAATTATCCATCTAAATGACATAATTAGCTTAGTTAGCTCCTAAATGGTCTATTTAATAAAGAATGACCTATACTTACCTAATTATCCTCGAAATGACATAATTAGCTCCAAAAAGGCATTCTTAGCCAATTTAGCCCGAAGAAGGAGACGAGAGGAGAAGAAAGAGGAAAAATGAAAGGAAGGAAGAAGAAGAAGAGGAGAAGAAGGAGAAGGAGAGGGAGGAGGATAAGCAGAAGGAGGAGAAGAAGGAGAAGGAGCTCCTCCTCCTCCTTCTTCCTCCTTCTTCCTCCTTCTCCTTCTCCTTCTTCTTTTCTTCTTCTTCTCCTCTTCCGTCTCCTTCTCCTCCTCCTCCTCCTCCTGCTTCTTTTACTTCTTCTTCTCTTTCTCTTATTCTACGTAGCTTAATTAGACTCATCCAACAAAGCCTACATTGGCTAATTATCCATCTAAATGACATAATTAGCTTAGTTAGCTCCTAAATGGTCTATTTAATAAAAAATGACCTATACTTAGCTAATTATCCTCGAAATGACATAATTAGCTCCAAAAAGGTATTCTTAGCCAATTTAGCCCGAAGAAGGAGACGAGAGGAGAAGAAAGAGGAAAAATGAAAGGAAGGAAGAAGAAGAAGAGGAGAAGAAGGAGAAGGAGAGGGAGGAGGATAAGCAGAAGGAGGAGAAGAAGGAGAAGGAGCTCCTCCTCCTCCTTCTTCCTCCTTCTTCCTCGTTCTCGTTCTCCTTCTTCTTTTCTTCTTCTTCTCCTCTTCCGTCTCCTTCTCCTCCTCCTCCTCCTCCTCATCCTTCTTTTACTTCTTCTTCTCTTTCTCTAATTCTACGTAGCTTAATTAGACTCATCCAACAAAGCCTAAATTGGCTAATTATCCATCTAAATGACATAATTAGCTTAGTTAGCTCCTAAATGGTCTATTTAATAAAAAATGACCTATACTTAGCTATTTATCCTCGAAATGACATAATTAGCTCCAAAAAGGCATTCTTAGCCAATTTAGCCCGAAGAAGGAGACGAGAGGAGAAGAAAGAGGAAAAATGAAAGGAAAGGAAGAAGAAGAAGAGGAGAAGAAGGAGAAGGAGAGGGAGGAGGATAAGCAGATGGAGGAGAAGAAGGAGAAGGAGCTCCTCCTCCTCCTTCTGCCTCCTTCTTCCTCCTTCTCCTTCTCCTTCTTCTTTTCTTCTTCTTCTCCTCTTCCGTCGACTTCTCCTCCTCCTCCTCCTCCTCCTCCTTCTTTTACTTCTTCTTATCTTTCTCCTATTCTACGTAGCTTAATTAGACTCATCCAACAAAGCCTAAATTGGCTAATTATCCATCTAAATGACATAATTAGCTTAGTTAGCTCCTAAATGGTCTATTTAATAAAAAATGACCTATACTTAGCTATTTATCCTCGAAATGACATAATTAGCTCCAAAAAGGCATTCTTAGCCAATTTAGCCCGAAGAAGGAGACGAGAGGAGAAGAAAGAGGAAAAATGAAAGGAAGGAAGAAGAAGAAGAGGAGAAGAAGGAGAAGGAGAGGGAGGAGGATAAGCAGATGGAGGAGAAGAAGGAGAAGGAGCTCCTCCTCCTCCTTCTTCCTCCTTCTTCCTCCTTCTCCTTCTCCTTCTTCTTTTCTTCTTCTTCTCCTCTTCCGTCGACTTCTCCTCCTCCTCCTCCTCCTCCTCCTTCTTTTACTTCTTCTTATCTTTCTCCTATTCTACGTAGCTTAATTAGACTCATCCAACAAAGCCTAAATTGGCTAATTATCCATCTAAATGACATAATTAGCTTAGTTAGCTCCTAAATGGTCTATTTAATAAAAAATGACCTATACTTAGCTAATTATCCTCGAAATGACATAATTAGCTCCAAAAAGGCATTCTTAGCCAATTTAGCCCGAAGAAGGAGACGAGAGGAGAAGAAAGAGGAAAAATGAAAGGAAGGAAGGAAGAAGAAGAGGAGAAGAAGGAGAAGGAGAGGGAGGAGGATAAGCAGAAGGAGGACAAGAAGGAGAAGGAGCTCCTCCATCTCCTTCTTCCTCCTTCTTCCTCCTTCTCCTTCTCCTTCTTCTTTTCTTCTTCTTCTCCTCTTCCGTCTCCTTCTCCTCCTCCTCCTCCTCCTCCTCCTTCTTTTACTTCTTCTTCTCTTTCCCTTATTCTACGTAGCTTAATTAGACTCATCCAACAAAGCCTAAATTGGCTAATTATCCATCTAAATGACATAATTAGCTTAGTTAGCTCCTAAATGGTCTATTTAATAAAAAATGACTTATACTTAGCTAATTATCCTCGAAATGACATAACTAGCTCCAAAAAGGCATTCTTAGACAATTTAGCCCGAAGAAGGAGACAAGAGGAGAACAAAGAGGAAAAATGAAAGGAAGGAAGGAAGAAGAAGAGGAGAAGAAGGAGAAGGAGATGGAGGAGGATAAGCAGAAGGAGGAGAAGAAGGAGAAGGAGCTCCTCCTTCTCGTTCTTCCTCCTTCTTCCTCCTTCTCCTTCTCCTTCTTCTTTTCTTCTTCTTCTCCTCTTCCGTCTCCTTCTCCTCCTCCTCCTCCTCCTCCTGCTTCTTTTACTTCTTCTTCTCTTTCTCTTATTCTACGTAGCTTAATTAGACTCATCCAACAAAGCCTAAATTAGCTAATTATCCATCTAAATGACATAATTAGCTTAGTTAGCTCCTAAATGGTCTATTTAATAAAAAATGACCTATACTTAGCTAATTATCCTCGGAATGACATAATTAGCTCCAAAAAGGCATTCTTAGACAATTTAGCCCGAAGAAGGAGACGAGAGGAGAAGAAATAGGAAACATGAAAGGAAGGAAGAAGAAGAAGAGGAGAAGAAGGAGAAGGAGAGGCAGGAGGATAAGCAGAAGGAGGAGAAGAAGGAGAAGGAGAAACTCCATCTCCTTCTTCCTCCTTCTTCCTCCTTCTCCTTCTCCTTCTTCTTTTCTTCTTCTTCTCCTCTTCCGTCTCCTTCTCCTCCTCCTCCTCCTCCTGCTTCTTTTACTTCTTCTTCTCTTTCCCTTATTCTACGTAGCTTAATTAGACTCATCCAACAAAGCCTAAATTGGCTAATTATCCATCTAAATGACATAATTAGCTTAGTTAGCTCCTAAATGGTCTATTTAATAAAAAATGACCTATACTTAGCTAATTATCCTCGAAATGACATAATTAGCTCCAAAAAGGCATTCTTAGCCAATTTAGCCCGAAGAAGGAGACGAGAGGAGAAGAAAGAGGAAAAATGAAAGGAAGGAAGAAGAAGAGGAGGAGAAGAAGGAGAAGGAGAGGGAGGAGGATAAGCAGAAGGAGGAGAAGAAGGAGAAGGAGCTCCTCCTCCTCCTTCTTCCTCCTTCTTCCTCCTTCTCCTTCTCCTTCTTCTTTTCTTCTTCTTCTCCTCTTCCGTCTCCTTCTCCTCCTCCTCCTCCTCCTCATCCTTCTTTTACTTCTTCTTCTCTTTCTCTAATTCTACGTAGCTTAATTAGACTCATCCAACAAAGCCTAAATTGGCTAATTATCCATCTAAATGACATAATTAGCTTAGTTAGCTCCTAAATGGTCTATTTAACAAAAAATGACCTATACTTAGCTATTTATCCTCGAAATGACATAATTAGCTCCAAAAAGGCATTCTTAGCCAATTTAGCCCGAAGAAGGAGACAAGAGGAGAAGAAAGACGAAAAATGAAAGGAAGGAAGAAGAAGAAGAGGAGAAGAAGGAGAAGGAGAGGGAGGAGGATAAGTAGATGGAGGAGAAGAAGGAGAAGGAGCTCCTCCTCCTCCTTCTTCCTCCTTCTTCCTCCTTCTCCTTCTCCTTCTTCTTTTCTTCTTCTTCTCCTCTTCCGTCTCCTTCTCCTCCTCCTCCTCCTCCTCATCCTTCTTTTACTTCTTCTTCTCTTTCTCTAATTCTACGTAGCTTAATTAGACTCATCCAACAAAGCCTAAATTGGCTAATTATCCATCTAAATGACATAATTAGCTTAGTTAGGTCCTAAATGGTCTATTTAATAAAAAATGACCTATACTTAGCTAATTATCCTCGAAATGACATAATTAGCTCCAAAAAGGCATTCTTAGCCAATTTAGCCCGAAGAAGGAGACAAGAAGAGAAGAAAGAGGAAAAATGAAAGGAAGGAAGGAAGAAGAAGAGGAGAAGAAGGAGAAGGAGAGGGAGGAGGATAAGCAGAAGGAGGAGAAGAAGGAGAAGGAGCTCCTCCTTCTCCTTCTTCCTCCTCCTTCCTCCTTCTCCTTCTCCTTCTTCTTTTCTTCTTCTTCTCCTCTTCCGTCTCCTTCTCCTCCTCCTCCTCCTCCTCCTGCTTCTTTTACTTCTTCTTCTCTTTCTCTAATTCTACGTAGCTTAATTAGACTCATCCAACAAAGCCTAAATTGGCTAATTATCCATCTAAATGACATAATTAGCTTAGTTAGCTCCTAAATGGTCTATTTAATAAAAAATGACCTATACTTTGCTAATTATCCTCGAAATGACATAACTAGCTCCAAAAAGGCATTCTTAGCCAATTTAGCCCGAAGAAGGAGACAAGAGGAGAAGAAAGAGGAAAAATGAAAGGAAGGAAGGAAGAAGAAGAGGAGAAGAAGGAGAAGGAGAGGGAGGAGGATAAGCAGAAGGAGGAGAAGAAGGAGAAGGAGCTCCTCCTTCTCGTTCTTCCTCCTTCTTCCTCCTTCTCCTTCTCCTTCTTCTTTTCTTCTTCTTCTCCTCTTCCGTCTCCTTCTCCTCCTCCTCCTCCTCATCCTTCTTTTACTTCTTCTTCTCTTTCTCTTATTCTACGTAGCTTAATTAGACTCATCCAACAAAGCCTAAATTGGCTAATTATCCATCTAAATGACATAATTAGCTTAGTTAGCTCCTAAATGGTCTATTTAATAAAAAATGACATATACTTAGCTAATTATCCTCGAAATGACATAATTAGCTCCAAAAAGGCATTCTTAGCCAATTTAGCCCGAAGAAGGAGACAAGAGGAGAAGAAAGAGGAAAAATGACATAATTAGCTTAGTTAGCTCCTAAATGGTCTATTTAATAAAAAATGACCTATACTTAGCTAATTATCCTCGAAATGACATAATTAGCTCCAAAAAGGCATTCTTAGCCAATTTAGCCCGAAGAAGGAGACGAGAGGAGAAGAAAGAGGAAAAATGAAAGGAAGGAAGAAGAAGAAGAGGAGAAGAAGGAGAAGGAGAGGTAGGAGGATAAGCAGAAGGAGGAGAAGAAGGAGAAGGAGCTCCTCCTCCTCCTTCTTCCTCCTTCTTCCTCCTTCTCCTTCTCCTTCTTCTTTTCTTCTTCTTCTCCTCTTCCGTCTCCTTCTCCTCCTCCTCCTCCTCCTCATCCTTCTTTTACTTCTTCTTCTCTTTCTCTAATTCTACGTAGCTTAATTAGACTCATCCAACAAAGCCTAAATTGGCTAATTATCCATCTAAATGACATAATTAGCTTAGTTAGCTCCTAAATGGTCTATTTAATAAAAAATGACCTATACTTAGCTATTTATCCTCGAAATGACATAATTAGCTCCAAAAAGGCATTCTTAGCCAATTTAGCCCGAAGAAGGAGACAAGAGGAGAAGAAAGAGGAAAAATGAAAGGAAGGAAGAAGAAGAAGAGGAGAAGAAGGAGAAGGAGAGGGAGGAGGATAAGCAGATGGAGGAGAAGAAGGAGAAGGAGCTCCTCCTCCTCCTTCTTCCTCCTTCTTCCTCCTTCTCCTTCTCCTTCTTCTTTTCTTCTTGTTCTCCTCTTCCGTCTCCTTCTCCTCCTCCTCCTCCTCCTCATCCTTCTTTTACTTCTTCTTCTCTTTCTCTAATTCTACGTAGCTTAATTAGACTCATCCAACAAAGCCTAAATTGGCTAATTATCCATCTAAATGACATAATTAGCTTAGTTAGGTCCTAAATGGTCTATTTAATAAAAAATGACCTATACTTAGCTAATTATCCTCGAAATGACATAATTAGCTCCAAAAAGGCATTCTTAGCCAATTTAGCCCGAAGAAGGAGACAAGAAGAGAAGAAAGAGGAAAAATGAAAGGAAGGAAGGAAGAAGAAGAGGAGAAGAAGGAGAAGGAGAGGGAGGAGGATAAGCAGAAGGAGGAGAAGAAGGAGAAGGAGCTCCTCCTTCTCCTTCTTCCTCCTCCTTCCTCCTTCTCCTTCTCCTTCTTCTTTTCTTCTTCTTCTCCTCTTCCGTCTCCTTCTCCTCCTCCTCCTCCTCCTCCTGCTTCTTTTACTTCTTCTTCTCTTTCTCTAATTCTACGTAGCTTAATTAGACTCATCCAACAAAGCCTAAATTGGCTAATTATCCATCTAAATGACATAATTAGCTTAGTTAGCTCCTAAATGGTCTATTTAATAAAAAATGACCTATACTTTGCTAATTATCCTCGAAATGACATAACTAGCTCCAAAAAGGCATTCTTAGCCAATTTAGCCCGAAGAAGGAGACAAGAGGAGAAGAAAGAGGAAAAATGAAAGGAAGGAAGGAAGAAGAAGAGGAGAAGAAGGAGAAGGAGAGGGAGGAGGATAAGCAGAAGGAGGAGAAGAAGGAGAAGGAGCTCCTCCTTCTCGTTCTTCCTCGTTCTTCCTCCTTCTCCTTCTCCTTCTTCTTTTCTTCTTCTTCTCCTCTTCCGTCTCCTTCTCCTCCTCCTCCTCCTCATCCTTCTTTTACTTCTTCTTCTCTTTCTCTTATTCTACGTAGCTTAATTAGACTCATCCAACAGAGCCTAAAGTGGCTAATTATCCATCTAAATGACATAATTAGCTTAGTTAGCTCCTAAATGGTCTATTTAATAAAAAATGACCTATACTTAGCTAATTATCCTCGAAATGACATAATTAGCTCCAAAAAGGCATTCTTAGCCAATTTAGCCCGAAGAAGGAGACGAGAGGAAAAGAAAGAGGAAAAATGAAAGGAAGGAAGGAAGAAGAAGAGGAGAAGAAGGAGAAGGAGAGGGGGGAGGATAAGTATAAGGAGGAGAAGAAGGAGAAGGAGCTCCTCCTCCTCCTTCTCCTTCTTCCTCCTTCTCCTTCTCCTTCTTCTTTTCTTCTTCTTCTCCTCTTCCGTCTCCTTCTCCTCCTCCTCCTCCTCCTCCTCCTCCTTCTTTTGCCTCTTCTTATCTTTCTCTTATTCTACGTAGCTATATTAGACTCATCCAACAAAGCCTAAATTGGCTAATTATCCATCTAAATGACATAATTAGCTTAGTTAGCTCCTAAATGGTCTATTTAATAAAAATGACCTATACTTAGCTAATTATCCTCGAAATGACATAATTAGCTCCAAAAAGGCATTCTTAGCCAATTTAGTCCGAAGAAGGAGACGAGAGGAGAAGAAAGAGGAAAAATGAAAGGAAGGAAGGAAGAAGAAGAGGAGAAGAAGGAGAAGGAGAGGGAGGAGGATAAGCAGAAGGAGGAGAAGAAGGAGAAGGAGCTCCTCCTTCTCGTTCTTCCTCCTTCTTCCTCCTTCTCCTTCTCCTTCTTCTTTTCTTCTTCTTCTCCTCTTCCGTCTCCTTCTCCTCCTCCTCCTCCTCCTCCTGCTTCTTTTACTTCTTCTTCTCTTTCTCTTATTCTACGTAGCTTAATTAGACTCATCCAACAAAGCCTAAATTGGCTAATTATCCATCTAAATGACATAATTAGCTTAGTTAGCTCCTAAATGGTCTACTTAATAAAAAATGACCTATACTTAGCTAATTATCCTCGAGCTGACATAATTACCTCCAAAAAGGCATTCTTAGCCAATTTAGCACGAAGAAGGAGACGAGAGGAGAAGAAAGAGGAAAAATGAAAGGAAGGAAGAAGAAGAAGAGGAGAAGAAGGAGAAGGAGAGGGAGGAGGATAAGCAGAAGGAGGAGAAGAAGGAGAAGGAGCTCCTCCTTCTCCTTCTTCCTCCTTCTTCCTCCTTCTCCTTCTCCTTCTCCTTCTTCTTTTCTTCTTCTTCTCCTCTTCCGTCTCCTTCTCCTCCTCCTCCTCCTCCTCGTCCTCCTTCTTTTACTTGTTCTTATCTTTCTCTTATTCTCCGTAGCTATATTAGACTCATCCAACAAAGCCTAAATTGGCTAATTATCCATATAAATGACATAATTAGCTTAGTTAGCTCCTAAATGGTCTATTTAATAAAAAATGACCTATACTTACCTAATTATCCTCGAAATGACATAATTAGCTCCAAAAAGGCATTCTTAGCCAATTTAGCCCAAAGAAGGAGACGAGAGGAGAAGAAAGAGGTAAAATGAAAGGAAGGAAGAAGAAGAAGAGGAGAAGAAGGAGAAGGAGAGGGAGGAGGATAAGCAGAAGGAGGAGAAGAAGGAGAAGGAGCTCCTCCTTCTCCTTCTTCCTCCTTCTTCCTCCTTCTCCTTCTCCTTCTTCTTTTCTTCTTCTTCTCCTCTTCCGTCTCCTTCTCCTCCTCCTGCTCCTCCTCCTACTTCTTTTACTTCTTCTTCTCTTTCTCTAATTCTATGTAGCTTAATTAGACTCATCCAACAAAGCCTAAATTGGCTAATTATCCATCTAAATGACATAATTGTCTTAGTTAGCTTCTAAATGGTCTTTTTAATAAAAAAGACCTATACTTAGCTAATTATCCTCGAAATGACATAATTAGCTCCAAAAAGGCATTCTTTGCCAATTTAGCCCGAAGAAGGAGACAAGAGGAGAAGAAAGAGGAAAAATGAAAGGAACGCAGAAGAAGAAGAGAAGAAGAAGGAGAAGGAGAGGGAGGAGGATAAGAAGAAGGAGGAGAAGAAGGATAAGGAGCTCCTCCTCCTCCTTCTTCCTCCTTCTTCCTCCTTCTCCTTCTCCTTCTTCTTTTCTTCTTCTTCTCCTCTTCCGTCTCCTTCTCCTCCTCCTCCTCCTCCTCCTCCTCCTCCTTCTTTTACTTCTTCTTCTCTTTCTCTAATTCTACGCAGCTTAATTAGACTCATCCAACAAAGCCTAAATTGGCTAATTATCCATCTAAATGACATAATTAGCTTAGTTAGCTCCTAAATGGTCTATTTAATAAAAAATGACCTATACTTAGCCAATTATCCTCGAAATGACATAATTAGCTCCAAAAAGGCATTCTTAGCCAATTTAGCCCGAAGAAGGAGACGAGAGGAGAAGAAAGAGGAAAAATGAAAGGAAGGAAGAAGAAGAGGAGAAGAAGGAGAAGGGGAGGGAGGAGGATAAGCAGAAGGAGGAGAAGAAGGAGAAGGAGCTCCTCCTTCTCCTTCTTCCTCCTTCTTCCTCCTTCTCCATCTTCTTCTTCTTTTCTTCTTCTTCTCCTCTTCCGTCTCCTTCTCCTCCTACTCCTCCTCCTCCTCCTTCTTTTAGTTCTTCTTCTCTTTCTGTTATTCTACGTAGCTTAATTAGACTCATCCAACAAAGCCTAAACTGGCTAATTATCCATCTAACTGACATAATTAGGTTAGTTAGCTCCTAAATGGTCTATTTAATAAAAAATGACCTATACTTAGCTAATTATCCTCGAAATGACATAATTAGCTCCAAAAAGGCATTCTTAGCCAATTTAGCCCGAAGAAGGAGACGAGAGGAGAAGAAAGAGGAAAATTGAAAGGAAGGAAGAAGAAGAAGAGGAGAAGAAGGAGAAGGAGAGGGAGGAGGATAAGCAGAAGGAGGAGGAGAAGGAGAAGGAGCTCCTCCTTCTCCTTCTTCCTCCTTCTTCCTCCTTCTCCTTCTCCTTCCTCTTTTCTTCTTCTTCTCCCCTTCCGTCTCCTTCTCCTCCTCCTCCTCCTCCTCCTCCTTCTTTTACTTGTTCTTATCTTTCTCTTATTCTCCGTAGCTATATTAGACTCATCCAACAAAGCCTAAATTGGCTAATTATCCATCTAAATGACATATTTAGCTTAGTTAGCTCCTAAATGGTCTATTTAATAAGAAATGACCTATACTTAGCTAATTATCCTCGAAATGACATAATTAGCTCCAAAAAGGCATTCTTAGCCAATTTAGCCTGAAGAAGGAGACGAGAGGAGAAGAAAGAGGAAAAATGAAAGGAAGGAAGAAGAAGAAGAGGAGAAGAAGGAGAGGGAGAGGGAGGAGGATAAGTAGAAGGAGGAGAAGAAGGAGAAGGAGCTCCTCCTTCTCCTTCTTCCTCCTTCTTCCTCCTTCTCCTTCTCCTTCTTCTTTTCTTCTTCTTCTCCTCTTCTGTCTCCTTCTCCTCCTCCTCCTCCTCCTCCTCCTCCTACTTCTTTTACTTCTTCTTCTCTTTCTCTAATTCTACGTAGCTTAATTAGACTCATCCAACAAAGCCTAAATTGGCTAATTATCCATCTAAATGACATAATTAGCTTAGTTAGCTCCTAAATGGTCTATTTAATAAAAAATGACCTATACTTAGCTAATTATCCTCGAAATGACATAATTAGCTCCAAAAAGGCATTCTTAGCCAATTTAGCCCGAAGAAGAAGACGAGAGGAGAAGAAAGAGGAAAAATGAAAGGAAGGAAGAAGAAGAAGAGGAGAAGAAGGAGAAGGAGAGGGAGGAGGATAAGCAGAAGGAGGAGAAGAAGGAGCAGGAGCTCCTCCTTCTCCTTCTTCCTCCTTCTTCCTCCTTCTTCTTCTCCTTCTTCTTTTCTTCTTCTTCTCCTCTTCCGTCTCCTTCTCCTCCTCCTCCTACTCCTCCTCCTCCTTTTACTTGTTCTTCTCTTTCTCTTATTCTACGTAGCATAATTAGACTCATCCAACAAGGCCTAAATTGGCTAATTATCCATCTAAATGACATAATTAGCTTAGTTAGCTCCTAAATGGTCTATTTAATAAAAAATGACCTATACTTAGCTAATTATCCTCGAAATGACATAATTAGCTCCAAAAAGGCATTCTTAGCCAATTTAGCCCGAAGAAGGAGACGAGAGGAGAAGAAAGAGGACAAATGAAAGGAAGGAAGAAGAAGAAGAGGAGAACAAGGAGAAGGAGAGGGAGGAGGATAAGCAGAAGGAGGAGAAGAAGTAGAAGGAGCTCCTCCTTCTCCTTCATCCTCCTTCTTCCTCCTTCTCCTTCTCCTTCTTCTTTTCTTCTTCTTCTCCTCTTCCATCTCCTTCTCCTCCTCCTCCTCCTCCTCCTTATTTTACTTCTTCTTTTCTTTCTCAAATTCTACGTAGCTTAATTAGACTCATCCAACAAAGCCTAAATTGGCTAATTATCCATCTAAATGACATAATTAGCTTAGTTAGCTCCTAAATGGTCTATTTAATAAAAAATGACCTATACTTAGCTAATTATCCTCGAAATGACATAATTAGCTCCAAAAAGGCATTCTTAGCCAATTTAGCCCGAAGAAGGAGACGAGGGGAAAAGAAAGAGGAAAAATGAAAGGAAGGAAGGAAGAAGAAGAGGAAAAGAAGGAGAGGGAGAGGGGGGAGGATAAGCAGAAGGAGGAGAAGAAGGAGAAGGAGCTCCTCCATCTCCTTCTTCGTCCTTCTTCCTCCTTCTCCTTCTCCTTCTTCTTTTCTTCTTCTTCTCCTCTTCCGTCTCCTTCTCCTCCTCCTCCTACTCCTCCTCCTCCTTTTACTTGTTCTTCTCTTTCTCTTATTCTACGTAGCTTAATTAGACTCATCCAACAAAGCCTAAATTGGCTAATTATCCATCTAAATGACATTATTAGCTTAGTTAGCTCCTAAATGGTCTATTTAATAAAAAATGACCTATACTTAGCTAATTATCCTCGAAATGACATAATTAGCTCCAAAAAGGCATTCTTAGCCAATTTAGCCCGAAGAAGGAGACGAGAGGAGAAGAAAGAGGACAAATGAAAGGAAGGAAGAAGAAGAAGAGGAGAACAAGGAGAAGGAGAGGGAGGAGGATAAGCAGAAGGAGGAGAAGAAGTAGAAGGAGCTCCTCCTTCTCCTTCATCCTCCTTCTTCCTCCTTCTCCTTCTCCTTCTTCTTTTCTTCTTCTTCTCCTCTTCCATCTCCTTCTCCTCCTCCTCCTCCTCCTTATTTTACTTCTTCTTCTCTTTCTCAAATTCTACGTAGCTTAATTAGACTCATCCAACAAAGCCTAAATTGGCTAATTATCCATCTAAATGACATAATTAGCTTAGTTAGCTCCTAAATGGTCTATTTAATAAAAAATGACCTATACTTAGCTAATTATCCTCGAAATGACATAATTAGCTCCAAAAAGGCATTCTTAGCCAATTTAGCCCGAAGAAGGAGACGAGGGGAAAAGAAAGAGGAAAAATGAAAGGAAGGAAGGAAGAAGAAGAGGAAAAGAAGGAGAGGGAGAGGGGGGAGGATAAGCAGAAGGAGGAGAAGAAGGAGAAGGAGCTCCTCCATCTCCTTCTTCCTCCTTCTTCCTCCTTCTCCTTCTCCTTCTTCTTTTCTTCTTCTTCTCCTCTTCCGTCTCCATCTCCTCCTCCTCCTCCTCCTCCTCCTCCTTCTTTTACTTCTTCTTCTCTTTCCCTTATTCTACGTAGCTTAATTAGACTCATCCAACAAAGCCTAAATTGGCTAATTATCCATCTAAATGACATAATTAGCTTAGTTAGCTCGTAAATGGTCTATTTAATAAAAAATGACCTATACCTAGCTAATTATCCTCGAAATGACATAATTAGCTCCAAAAAGGCATTCTTAGCCAATTTAGCCCGAAGAAGGAGACGATAGGAGAAGAAAGAGGAAAAATGAAAGGAGGGAAGAAGAAGAAGAGGAGAAGAAGGAGAAGGAGAGGGAGGAGGATAAGCAGAAGGAGGAGAAGAAGGAGAAGAAGCTCCTCCTCCTCCTTCTCCTTCTTCCTCCTTCTCCTTCTCCTTCTTCTTTTCTTCTTCTTCTCCTCTTCCGTCTCCTTCTCCTCCTCCTCCTCCTCCTCCTCCTCCTTCTTTTACCTCTTCTTATCTTTCTCTTATTCTACGTAGCTATATTAGACTCATCCAACAAAGCCTAAATTGGCTAATTATCCATCTAAATGACATAATTAGCTTAGTTAGCTCCTAAATGGTCTATTTAATAAAAATGACCTATACTTAGCTAATTATCCTCGAAATGACATAATTACCTCCAAAAAGGCATTCTTAGCCAATTTAGCCCGAAGAAGGAGACGAGGGGAGAAGAAAGAGGAAAAATGAAAGGAAGGAAGGAAGAAGAATAGGAGAAGAAGGAGAAGGAGAGGGAGGAGGATAAGAAGAAGGAGGAGAAGAAGGAGAAGGAGCTCGTCCTTCTCGTTCTTCCTCCTTCTTCCTCCTTCTCCTTCTTCTTCTTCTTTTCTTCTTCTTCTCCTCTTCCGTCTCCTTCTCCTCCTCCTCCTGCTTATTTTACTTCTTCTTCTCTTTCTCTTATTCTACGTAGCTTAATTAGACTCATCCAACAAAGCCTAAATTGGCTAATTATCCATCTAAATGACATAATTAGCTTAGTTAGCTCCTAAATGGTCTATTTAATAAAAAATGACCTATACTTAGCTAATTATCCTTGAACTGACATAATTAGCTCCAAAAAGGCATTCTTAGCCAATTTAGCCCGAAGAAGGAGACGAGAGGAGAAGAAAGAGGAAAAATGAAAGGAAGGAAGAAGAAGAAGAGGAGAAGAAGGAGAAGGAGAGGGAGGAGGATAAGCAGAAGGAGGAGAAGAAGGAGAAGGAGCTCCTCCTTCTCCTTATTCCTCCTTCTTCCTCCTTCTCCTTCTCCTTCTCCTTCTTCTTTTCTTCTTCTTCTCCTCTTCCGTCTCCTTCTCCTCCTCCTCCTCCTCCTCGTCCTCCTTCTTTTACTTGTTCTTATCTTTCTCTTATTCTCCGTAGCTATATTAGACTCATCCAACAAAGCCTAAATTGGCTAATTATCCATCTAAATGACATAATTAGCTTAGTTAGCTCCTAAATGGTCTATTTACAAAAAAATGACCTATACTTAGCTAATTATCCTCGAAATGACATAATTAGCTCCAAAAAGGCATTCTTAGCCAATTTAGCCCGAAGAAGGAGACGAGAGGAGAAGAAAGAGGAAAAATGAAAGGAAGGAAGAAGAAGAAGAGGAGAAGAAGGAGAAGGAGAGGGAGGAGGATAAGCAGAAGGAGGAGAAGAAGGAGAAGGAGCTCCTCCTTCTCCTTCTTCCTCCTTCTTCCTCCTTCTCCTTCTCCTTCTTCTTTTCTTCTTCTTCTCCCCTTCCGTCTCCTTCTCCTCCTCCTCCTCCTCCTCCTCCTTCTTTTACTTGTTCTTATCTTTCTCTTATTCTCCGTAGCTATATTAGACTCATCCAACAAGGCCTAAATTGGCTAATTATCCATCTAAATGACATAATTAGCTTAGTTAGCTCCTAAATGGTCTATTTAATAAAAAATGACCTATACTTAGCTAATTATCCTCGAAATGACATAATTAGCTCCAAAAAGGCATTCTTAGCCAATTTAGCCCGAAGAAGGAGACGAGGGGAAAAGAAAGAGGAAAAATGAAAGGAAGGAAGGAAGAAGAAGAGGAAAAGAAGGAGAGGGAGAGGGGGGAGGATAAGCAGAAGGAGGAGAAGAAGGAGAAGGAGCTCCTCCATCTCCTTCTTCCTCCTTCTTCCTCCTTCTCCTTCTCCTTCTTCTTTTCTTCTTCTTCTCCTCTTCAGTCTCCTTCTCCTCCTCCTCCTCCTCCTCCTCCTTCTTTTACTTCTTCTTCTCTTTCTCAAATTCTACGTAGCTTAATTAGACTCATCCAACAAAGCCTAAATTGGCTAATTATCCATCTAAATGACATAATTAGCTTAGTTAGCTCCTAAATGGTCTATTTAATAAAAAATGACCTATACTTAGCTAATTATCCTCGAAATGACATAATTAGCTCCAAAAAGGCATTCTTAGCCAATTTAGCCCAAAGAAGGAGACGAGGGGAAAAGAAAGAGGAAAAATGAAAGGAAGGAAGGAAGAAGAAGAGGAAAAGAAGGAGAGGGAGAGGGGGGAGGATAAGCAGAAGGAGGAGAAGAAGGAGAAGGAGCTCCTCCATCTCCTTCTTCCTCCTTCTTCCTCCTTCTCCTTCTCCTTCTTCTTTTCTTCTTCTTCTCCTCTTCAGTCTCCTTCTCCTCCTCCTCCTCCTCCTCCTCCTCCTTCTTTTACTTCTTCTTCTCTTTCCCTTATTCTACGTAGCTTAATTAGACTCATCCAAAAAAGCCTAAATTGGCTAATTATCCATCTAAATGACATAATTAGCTTAGTTAGCTCGTAAATGGTCTATTTAATAAAAAATGACCTATACCTAGCTAATTATCCTCGAAATGACATAATTAGCTCCAAAAAGGAATTCTTAGCCAATTTAGCCCAAAGAAGGAGACGATAGGAGAAGAAAGAGGAAAAATGAAAGGAGGGAAGAAGAAGAAGAGGAGAAGAAGGAGAAGGAGAGGGAGGAGGATAAGCAGAAGGAGGAGAAGAAGGAGAAGAAGCTCCTCCTCCTCCTTCTCCTTCTTCCTCCTTCTCCTTCTCCTTCTTCTTTTCTTCTTCTTCTCCTCTTCCGTCTCCTTCTCCTCCTCCTCCTCCTCCTCCTCCTCCTTCTTTTACCTCTTCTTATCTTTCTCTTATTCTACGTAGCTATATTAGACTCATCCAACAAAGCCTAAATTGGCTAATTATCCATCTAAATGACATAATTAGCTTAGTTAGCTCCTAAATGGTCTATTTAATAAAAATGACCTATACTTAGCTAATTATCCTCGAAATGACATAATTACCTCCAAAAAGGCATTCTTAGCCAATTTAGCCCGAAGAAGGAGACGAGGGGAGAAGAAAGAGGAAAAATGAAAGGAAGGAAGGAAGAAGAATAGGAGAAGAAGGAGAAGGAGAGGGAGGAGGATAAGAAGAAGGAGGAGAAGAAGGAGAAGGAGCTCGTCCTTCTCGTTCTTCCTCCTTCTTCCTCCTTCTCCTTCTTCTTCTTCTTTTCTTCTTCTTCTCCTCTTCCGTCTCCTTCTCCTCCTCCTCCTGCTTCTTTTACTTCTTCTTCTCTTTCTCTTATTCTACGTAGCTTAATTAGACTCATCCAACAAAGCCTAAATTGGCTAATTATCCATCTAAATGACATAATTAGCTTAGTTAGCTCCTAAATGGTCTATTTAATAAAAAATGACCTATACTTAGCTAATTATCCTTGAACTGACATAATTAGCTCCAAAAAGGCATTCTTAGCCAATTTAGCCCGAAGAAGGAGACGAGAGGAGAAGAAAGAGGAAAAATGAAAGGAAGGAAGAAGAAGAAGAGGAGAAGAAGGAGAAGGAGAGGGAGGAGGATAAGCAGAAGGAGGAGAAGAAGGAGAAGGAGCTCCTCCTTCTCCTTATTCCTCCTTCTTCCTCCTTCTCCTTCTCCTTCTCCTTCTTCTTTTCTTCTTCTTCTCCTCTTCCGTCTCCTTCTCCTCCTCCTCCTCCTCCTCGTCCTCCTTCTTTTACTTGTTCTTATCTTTCTCTTATTCTCCGTAGCTATATTAGACTCATGCAACAAAGCCTAAATTGGCTAATTATCCATCTAAATGACATAATTAGCTTAGTTAGCTCCTAAATGGTCTATTTACAAAAAAATGACCTATACTTAGCTAATTATCCTCGAAATGACATAATTAGCTCCAAAAAGGCATTCTTAGCCAATTTAGCCCGAAGAAGGAGACGAGAGGAGAAGAAATAGGAAAAATGAAAGGAAGGAAGTAGAAGAAGAGGAGAAGAAGGAGAAGGAGAGGGAGGAGGATAAGCAGAAGGAGGAGAAGAAGGAGAAGGAGCTCCTCCTTCTCCTTCTTCCTCCTTCTTCCTCCTTCTCCTTCTCCTTCTTCTTTTCTTCTTCTTCTCCCCTTCCGTCTCCTTCTCCTCCTCCTCCTCCTCCTCCTCCTTCTTTTACTTGTTCTTATCTTTCTCTTATTCTCCGTAGCTATATTAGACTCATCCAACAAAGCCTAAATTGGCTAATTATCCATCTAAATGACATAATTAGCTTAGTTAGCTCCTAAATGGTCTATTTAATAAAAAATGACCTATACTTAGCTAATTATCCTCGAAATGACATAATTAGCTCCAAAAAGGCATTCTTAGCCAATTTAGCCCGAAGAAGGAGACGAGAGGAGAAGAAAGAGGAAAAATGAAAGGAAGGAAGAAGAAGAAGAGGAGAAGAAGGAGAAGGAGAGGGAGGAGGATAAGTAGAAGGAGGAGAAGAAGGAGAAGGAGCTCCTCCTTCTCCTTCTTCCTCCTTCTTCCTCCTTCTCCTTCTGCTTCTTCTTTTCTTCTTCTTCTCCTCTTCTGTCTCCTTCTCCTCCTACTTCTTTTACTTCTTCTTCTCTTTCTCTAATTCTACTAGCTTAATTAGACTCATCCAACAAAGCCTAAATTGGCTAATTATCCATCTAAATGACATAATTAGCTTAGTTAGCTCCTAAATGGTCTATTTAATAAAAAATGACCTATACTTAGCTAATTATCCTCGAAATGACATAATTAGCTCCAAAAAGGCATTCTTAGCCAATTTAGCCCGAAGAAGAAGACGAGAGGAGAAGAAAGAGGAAAAATGAAAGGAAGGAAGAAGAAGAAGAGGAGAAGAAGGAGAAGGAGAGGGAGGAGGGTAAGCAGAAGGAGGAGAAGAAGGAGCAGGAGCTCCTCCTTCTCCTTCTTCCTCCTTCTTCCTCCTTCTCCTTCTCCTTCTTCTTTTCTTCTTCTTCTCCTCTTCCGTCTCCTTCTCCTCCTCCTCCTCCTCCTCCTCCTCCTTCTTTTACTTCTTCTTCTCTTTCTCTTATTCTATGTAGCATAATTAGACTCATCCAACAAAGCCTAAATTGGCTAATTATCCATCTAAATGACATAATTAGCTTAGTTAGCTCCTAAATGGTCTATTTAATAAAAAATGACCTATACTTAGCTAATTATCCTTGAAATGACATAATTAGCTCCAAAAAGGCATTCTTAGCCAATTTAGCCCGAAGAAGGAGACGAGAGGAGAAGAAAGAGTACAAAGAAAGGAAGGAAGAAGAAGAAGAGGAGAAGAAGGAGAAGGAGAGGGAGGAGGATAAGCAGAAGGAGGAGAAGAAGGAGCAGGAGCTCCTCCTTCTCCTTCTTCCTCCTTCTTCCTTCTTCTCCTTCTCCTTCTTCTTTTCTTCTTCTTCTCCTCTTCCGTCTCCTTCTCCTCCTCCTCCTCCTCCTCCTCCTTCTTTTACTTCTTCTTCTCTTTCTCTAATTCTACGTAGCTTAATTTGACTCATCCAACAAAGCCTAAATTGGCTATTTATCCATCTAAATGACATAATTAGCTTAGTTAGCTCCTAAATGGTCTATTTAATAAAAAATGACCTATACTTAGCTAATTATCCTCGAAATGACATAATTAGCTCCAAAAAGGCATTTTTGCCAATTTAGCCCGAAGAAGAAGACGAGAGGAGAAGAAAGAGGAAAAATGAAAGGAAGGAAGAAGAAGAAGAGGAGAAGAAGGAGAAGGAGAGGGAGGAGGATAAGCAGAACGAGGAGAAGAAGGAGCAGGAGCTCCTCCTTCTCCTTCTTCCTCCTTCTCCTTCTCCTTCTTCTTTTCTTCTTCTTCTCCTCTTCCGTCTCCTTCTCCTCCTCCTCCTCCTCCTCCTCCTCCTTATTTTACTTCTTCTTCTCTTTCTCTTATTCTACGTAGCTTAATTAGACTCATCCAACAAAGTCTAAATTGGCTAATTATCCATCTAAATGACATAATTAGCTTAGTTAGCTCCTAAATGGTCTATTTAATAAAAAATGACCTATACTTAGCTAATTATCCTCGAAATGACATAATTAGCTCCAAAAAGGCATTCTTAGCCAATTTAGCCCGAAGAAGGAGACGAGAGGAGAAGAAAGAGGACAAATGAATGGAAGGAAGAAGAAGAAGAGGAGAAGAAGGAGAAGGAGAGGGAGGAGGATAAGCAGAAGGAGGAGAAGAAGGAGAAGGAGCTCCTCCTTCTCCTTCTTCCTCCTTCTTCCTCCTTCTCCTTCTCCTTCTTCTTTTCTTCTTCTTCTCCTCTTCCGTCTCCTTCTCCTCCTCCTCCTCCTCCTCCTCCTTCTTTTACTTCTTCTTCTCTTTCTCTTATTCTATGTAGCTTAATTAGACTCATCCAACAAAGCCTAAATTGGCTAATTATTCATTTAAATGACATAATTAGCTTAGTTAGCTCCTAAATGGTCTATTTAATAAAAAATGACCTATACTTAGCTAATTATCCTCGAAATGACATAATTAGCTCCAAAAAGGCAATCTTAGCCAATTTAGCCCGAAGAAGGAGACGAGAGGAGAAGAAAGAGGAAGAATGAAAGGAAGGAAGAAGAAGAAGAGGAGAAGAAGGAGAAGGAGAGGGAGGAGGATAAGCACAAGGAGGAGAAGAAGTAGAAGGAGCTCCTCCTTCTCCTTCTTCCTCCTTCTTCCTCCTTCTCCTTCTTCTCTTCTTCTTCTCCTCCTCTTCCATCTCCTTCTCCTCCTCCTCCTCCTCCTTCTTTTACTTCTTCTTCTCTTTCTCTAATTCTACGTAGCTTAATTAGACTCATCCAACAAAGCCTAAATTGGCTAATTATCCATCTAAATGACATAATTAGCTTAGTTAGCTCCGAAATGGTCTATTTAATAAAAAATGACCTATACTTAGCTAATTATCCCCGAAATGACATAATTAACTCCAAAAAGGCATTCTTAGCCAATTTAGCCCGAAGAAGGAGACGAGAGGAGAAGAATGAGGAAAAATGAAAGGAAGGAGGAAGAAGAAGAGGAGAAGAAGGAGAAGGAGAGGGAGGAGAATAAGCAGAAGGAGGAGAAGAAGGAGAAGGAGCTCCTCCTCTCCTTCTTCCTCCTTCTTCCTCCTTCTCCTTCTCCTTCTTCTTTTCTTCTTCTTCTCCTCTTCCGTCCCCTTCTCCTCCTCCTCCTCCTCCTCCTCCTTCTTTTACTTCTTCTTCTCTTTCTCTTATTCTACGTAGCTTAATTAGAATCATCCAACAAAGCCTAAATTGGCTAATTATTCATCTAAATGACATAATTAGCTTAGTTAGCTCCTAAACGGTCTATTTAATAAAAAATGACCTATACTTAGCTAATTATCCTTGAAATGACGTAATTAGCTCCAAAAAGGCATTCTTAGCCAATTTAGCCCGAAGAAGGACACGAGAGGAGATGAAAGAGGAAAAATGAAAGGAAGAAGAAGAAGAAGAGGAGAAGAAGGAGAAGGAGAGGGAGGAGGATAAGCATAAGGAGGAGAAGAAGGAGAAGGAGCTGCTCCTTCTCCTTCTTCCTCCTTCTTCCTCCTTCTCCTTCTTCTTCTTCTTTTCTTTTTCTTCTCCTCTTCCGTCTCCTTCTCCTCCTCCTCCTCCTTCTTTTACTTCTTCTTCTCTTTCTCTTATTCTATTTAGCTTAATTAGACTCATCCAACAAAGCCTAAATTGGCTAATTATCCATCTAAATGACATAATTAGCTTAGTTAGCTCCTAAATGGTCTATTTAATGAAAAATGACCTATACTTAGCTAATTATCCTCGAAATGACATAATAAGGCTTACGTAGCTGCAACATGACCTATTCCCCCTAACTTAGGTATTAAATGGCCTATAGTTAGCCTAGCTAGATCAAAAATGGCTTAATAAGTATAGTTTGCTCCGAATGACCTATTTTACCCAAGTTAGCTCTAAAACGACCTATAGTTAGCTAGGGTTCCACCTAAATGACATAATTAGCTTAGTTAGCTCCTAAATGGTCTATAATTAGCTAATTTCTCTCCGAAATAACCTATATATACACTACTTCATCTACTATTATTCTTCTAACTTTCTTATTTGTCATTTTGCAGATTACCTTCACTTCACGGGAAGCTTGGCAAATATTGATGGAATGCTTGAAGATGATTTCTTGTAACATGGGTTGTATTGAAACTATTCTAGTATATGAATATATGAATCTTTGTATGCACGTGGATGAAACTGGTGTAATATATGAAACTTTGTATGCACGTGGATGCAACTTGATAGTTGGATATAAGAGGTTATTTTAATATGGTTATGAGTACGGAAAGAATTTTATTTATGTCAAATATATATATATATATATATATATATATATATCCTGATTATTGTTAAAAATGCCGGATATAACAAAAAATAAATAAAAAAGGGGCTGGTTCCTCTCTTTGCCGTCTGCCCCCACATGGCAAAGGGGGGGAGGCAGACGGCAAAGGGGGGAATCTGCCCCCTCTCTCTCCCTCTTTGCCGTCTGCCCCCGCATGGCAAAGGGGGGAGGCAGACGGCAAAGGGGGGAATCTGCCCCTCTCTCCCCTCTTTGCCGTCTGCCCCCGCCTAGCAAAGGGGTGGAGGCAGACGACAAAGGGGGGAATCTGCCCCCTCTCTCACCCCTCTTTGCCGTCTGCCCACGCACGGCAAAGGAGGGGAGGTAGACGACAAAGGCAGATGGCCTGCCGTTAACACTTAACAGGGACGTTGCACCCTTTGCTGTCCCAGCTAATTTGCCGTCAGCCCACTCATGGCAAATATTCTATTCTGTCCACTTTGGGAAAGCTGACGGCAAAGAACCTCTTCACCGGATTTTTTGTTACCGTCTACTTTGCCGTCTGCTGACCGACGGCAAAGCCTTTGCCGTCCGTGGTTTCACCCTTTCCGTCCGCTTTGGCAGACGGCAAATTTATGAATTTCAGTAGTGTGGGTGCGCTGGCGTGCCCCCGCTGATTCAAAGAGCATAAAAAATCAAAACCAAGGCAACAAAGATGCAAAGTATGAAGCACTCCCCTTGGTGCGTTCCTCCAAGCGCCTACTGGCAAACATCGCCACCAGTTCCGTGACACCGCTGAGCTCGGCGCCTGGTGTCATCGTGAAAAGCTCGGTGTTGGCCATGCGCCAAGTCTTCATGAGCCGGCTCCTGGTGCGGCTGGGCCACTGTTGGGCACAATGATGGCGCCGGCTTCAAGTGGCTGATTGGTGGCCGGCTCAATCGACGCTCTAGCCGGCGTCATCTCTGCAGCTGGCAATTATTGTCCGCATCCGACGCATCCATGGTCACCTCCGACGCCTCCAGGTTCATCTCCGGCGCGTCACCCACCTCGGGCTCCTACGTGTCGGGGATCACCTCGAGGTACACAGGCGTGGGGGCGGCCGGCTCGGACGGCTTGGCCGCCTCTGTTCTCTGGGTGCGCCTTGGGGCCGCCTTGCGACTTCGCTTGGAGGGGTCATGTATAGCCTTCGTAAGCTTCTCCTTGGGCTTCTCATTCCAGATGGGCTATGATTGGCCCGCGGCCATCTTCTTTGCGGCCACTTCCCAGCAAAGGGCAGATTGGTCATCCATAGCCTTCTGGGCATCTTTGGCTGCTGCCCAGCTGGCCCGTTCGGCGGCGGAGGCGGTTTCTTCCTCCATGTCTTTTGCCTCCCTCCCAGGCACAAAAGAAAAAGAGAATAGCAAAGGACTCTTACCCCGCCACGACGGGCACCTGCTTCCTGCTGGCGCCGCCTCGACGCTTCTTGGTGCCACGTGCTCGCCCTCCGGCTGGAGGTCCAGGGGCGACACGTTTGGAGGCCGGCTTGGAGGTTGTGGCACCCTTGCCCTTGTTCTTGGTAGCCTTGCCAGCTAGGGCTGTCTCGCCAGCATGGAGGCAGCCTCGGGTCATAGGAGGGCTGGTGACTTCCTCCACCTCTTCGACATCCTCTCCGAAGGCTGCACGATACAAAGATGGTGGCGTCCCGTCATCATCCGTCCATCTAACAAGAGGAGGCCTCGGGTCCTCACCAGATGGCTCAGAGCCTTCCGACTCCAGCGCCTCCTTTGAGACGGCGTCCCGCGGCTCAATCATCCCCTCATCCTCAATCTCCGGGGGGTCTGACGTCTCCATGTCGTGAGCCGGCGGGGTGAGCCCTTGCAGCTTCTTAATGAGAAGAAAAAACAGTTTCAGAACACAAAGAAATACCAGATCCGTGAAGACGCTCACCATTGGGGGAGGATGGTTCCTGTCGTAAGGGACCAGCCCCCATTCCTAGTCTCCTCCTTCATCCATGTTGGCGGAGGAGATCTGGTTCACGTTCTTCGCCACCGCACCAGGGTGAAAATTTGTGGTGGAGAGCCGGCAAGGATCATGCCGGCCGCTCATCTGGCATATCAGGTGAGGCCGCCTATGCAGAGGCAGGATCCGGTGGGTCATCATGGTGGTAAGTAGGTCGCGGCCTACGAGGCCGGAGACCTTCAGGCTGTCGAGGTAGACGCCTATCTACGCTACCTCGGGAACTGGATTGGGGTATTTGTCTTGCTAGTTCTTCTTCGTCGTCGTAGGCTCGATGGCGAAGGGGGCATGTTCATGGCGTCGTGGTTGGTGTTGGCGTTCTTCACATAGAAGAATCCCCTCTGCCACTGCTTGATGAAGTCTTGGAGCGGCATCTGGGGGAAGCCGCTCTTCGTGCGGTGATGCACCAGTGTAGTGCCGCACGGGGTCATCGGGCGCAGGCCATTGAGCTTCTCCACCTTGGCCTTGTCCATCTTGATGGACTGTTGCTTGAATAAGAACAAGCTCTACCACAGGTCGAGGCGGGGCTCGATCCCCAGAAACCCCTTGCACAGGACAACGAACGAGGCGAGCTGAAGGATGGCATTCGGCGCCACATGGTGTGGCTGTAAGCCGAAGAAGGTGAGGAAGTTGCTGAACAAGGTGCTATCCGGGAGCACGAAGCCTCGGTAGAAGTGTTCGTCGAACACGACTACCTCTCCCTCCTGCGGTGTTGGGGAATTCTCGGCTCCGGGAATCCGCACGGTCACAAGGGAGGCTGGAGGCAGCATTCGGCATGGAAGAGCTGCTCGACATGGCGGCGAGCGGCAAGAGCTCGAAGGGGCGGCGACGGTTTGCGCGACGGTGAAGACGAAGAAGAAGACGAGACTCTCTCTTTCTCTGGGCTCACGGAAGGAGGGACCGCGAGTGCGGGGCGAGAAGGGGGCGAATGGCCTCCTCCGTACCCCCGCACCCCATTTAAACCCCCCGAAGGATCGTGGGGAGGGGATCCGGTGCGCACCGGTCCCATTATCTCCTATTATTACGGAGGCTTTTATGACTCCCGAAACACAACCATCGCGGAGTAAATACGCAGAGGATCCTCCGCGCGGGGGCCAAGGGGGCGTCGTGGCGGGACCCAGGGCTCAGGCCCAATCCCGTCAACTGAGCAAATCAATCATCAGTTAGGCCAGGCCTGGCACGTGGCATCATTTGCACGATCTACGACTAAGCCGAGGCGTCCCTTGGAAGCCAGTCGGCTTCCGAGCCGGCGTTCCCTGCCGCAGTCGGCGGCAGGAATTCAACATCCAACAACTTAAGCCGGTGAGGCCACCTGCTCCAAGGTGGTGGGCCTCCCCAGCTTCAGGGACTACTGTCGGGGGGATAACCCTGGGGTAGGCTCATCGAGCCTACTCCTTTGCCTTCAACCAAGAAGGAATAGCAAGAACCATTCTGCAAAGCCCATGTCCCCCTGGCCGGCCAGGAAACACCTGTCGGCTAGAGGCGAGACGGCTACCTCCCCCTGGCTGCCTAGGCCAAGGGGGCCTGCTAGGGGCGGGGCGACCGTTCCCAGGCTAGCTAGTCAAGCGACTAGCTGGCTAAGGAGCACAAGTCACATCAGGCCGTAGGCCATCATGAGACCCTACGGTTAAAGGTGGATAGGCGTCAACAAAGGTACTGGATCGGAGTGCACGGCACATACAAGCGTCGGCGGCCACGCCGCTGACCTCCTCCGGCTCCGATCCATCACCATGCACAGTGTCGGCCTGTCAAACTCCCACTCCAACACTACACTCGGCGCGGGAACAGTGGAGACAGCCGTACTGCCTACCCATGATGATTCTCGCTGGACTACACCGGACGTACCACACGTGTCCGGCGTCAAGCTTACGTGAGAGCCTTATTGTCTAGCCGGCTGGCCCACGGCCATACGGGACCTCGCAGCCAGCGGGCCCCTCCAGCGAAAAGAAAAAACCATGTGGGCCCCCTGGCCAACCGGTGAGGCTCCCAGCCGGGTCCCACTCTTGAAGTTTAATCCATACTGTAGGTCGATGGGTTCGTCTATTAAATCCACCGGCCCCCCTCCTTGCAGAGGGTCGGTCAACTCATCACACACACACCATATAGGAGAGGCAGACGCGAGCCGGCAACTCCTTCTTCCTCCTCCGCTATACAACTCGAGGAGCACTTTGTAGTCCCATTCCATCATACACTCCAGCAGGATTAGGGGTGTTATCTCTATGGAGAGCCCTAAACCTGGGTACATCTTGCGTTCATGCTTGTACCATCCTCGTTCCCAGCGCCCTTCGGTGCCACTTCGGTTCCCACCATCTTTAGCCGACCCATGGTTTCTGTTGTGAGTAAACACCGACAGCTTGGGTGGGTCCCACCTCCTCCGGTGCCCTCCTTTATCCAATATTTAGAGTTCCAAGAGGAAACCCTTACACAACTTTTGGAATCGCGAATTTCTCCATCGTCCCGCCGCCGCAGCGCTTCCGAGATCGGGAGCGTCAGGAGACCTCTTCCCGACACCCTGCTGGAGGGAGGATTGACATCAGGGAGCTTCACCACCGCCATGGACGCTGCCCAGACGTGTTGTGAGTAGTCCTCCATTTTCCATGAGTCCATGACCAGTAGCTATGTGATGTCTTCTCTCCAATCTTGTGCTTCAATGGTTAGTCCTTGTGAGCTGCCCTACATGATCAAGGCATCTATATAATTATCTTGCTATTGCTATGCTCGGTTTGTTGGGATCTGATGGATTATGAGATTATGTTCAGATTGTTACGAGTTATATATTTGATTATACTTTTATATTATGTTCCTTAATGATTCATGCATGTTCTCCATTTCTATTTATTGCTTTGGCCGAGTAGTAGATTGTGAGGGAGCATTATGCATGATTGTGGGTTCATGCCCCTCGATGTCTAGCTTGAGTGACAGAAACATGAGACTAGGGGATGTGCTTGTTGCCACAAGGGAGAAAACAACGGTGCTTGTGACAACGGTTGCAAGGATTGTTTACCTTACGCATAGTTCGTTAATGTAGTTGTGTGTTGCTTTGAGTTTACACTTTGGGTGGGGCTTGCAACTTAATACCGGAGAAATATTCTGGATAGATATCTCAAGGTGGATTATTAGTAAGTAGATGCTGGTGAATAAATGGTCTACTTGTCTTGGCGTACTATCCATTACTATTGAACCTCTAACTATCAAGTAGCATAATTAGCATTGCGGTGCGATCATAATTCTGTCAATTGCCCAACTGTGATTTGTTTACCCAAGCATAGTTGTTTACAGTATTTTGGGAGAGAGACATCACTAGTGAACATCATGTGACTTCGTTCCATATCACCATCATTGTTTACAGCTCCATCATTTACCGCTTTCATTTACTTTTCTTTTGCAATAACTATTACATTCCCTCCTGTGTTTTGATCCTTTGCAAACTACAAGGCCGGAGATATTAACAACCTCTCTGTACTCGTTGGGAGAAAATTATTTGCTGTGTGTGCAGGTCCATGTCTTCTGCTAGTGCAAGGGTGGAAGACACCTACTTATTGAGCCTAGGAGTCCTCCTGGTTCGATAAACCTTACAGTGTCCGTGTAAGGGAAATCTACTTCTGACTGCATCTCCACCTTCCACTTGGGGTAACCAACGAGGGGCGAGAAGTATATCCATCAACTCGTCATCACCGGCCATGTAGCCTCTCACCTTCTAGTAATCCAGTAGCGGTTGAGATACGCGGAGGGTTGGACCTTGCTGATGCAGAGTGAAATAGCTCCTAACGCTAAGTACTAGGACCCTCGACGGAGTCGCCTGCACGTCAAGGGGGTGCATGAGCATCATGACTCGGGACCTTCACGAGTACTATTCACTCACCCTTGGTGATCCAGCGGTTGTTGATATACGCGCAGGGTTGGGTCTTGCTGATATAGAGTGCCTATGCTTCGAGCGGGGAACATGAAGTCCCTCAAGCGAGTCGTTGGCGTGTCAAGGGGGTACATGAGCATCGCGACTCAGGACCTTCACTAGTCCTATAGCCTCTATCCTCCTGGTGATCCAGCGGCGGTTGAGATACGCATAGGGTTGGGCCCTTCCCATTCAGAGCACAAAGGCAAGAAAGAGGAAAACCATGTGTGGAGATAGACATTATGAATTGCAAGCAGTTATTACGGAATTGAAATTGTTCCATACAATAAAGTTGTTGCCTAACGCCTCACCAAGGCAAGGATAATTTGTTTCAGGAGAAATTCTCGAGCAGCGTATGCACGTGGCTCTCCATGGCGGTGGCCAAGTCACCACATGACTCGTCAGGCATGGCGCCCATCACCTCTCGAAACTTGAACTAGGGATAGCGAAGGAGGAAATGGCTGAAGACACGGCTTGGGTCCATGGAGAAAAGGTCATAACACTCCTCATCCACGACGCTGTCGCACTTCTTGGTTGCTCCCTCAAGCTTCTCCATGGGATCGGAACAAAAATCGCCGTAGTCGACTTCTTGAGGAATGAAGGAAGACTCGAGGCCCAACCTGCAGATGGAGCTCAGAACCTGGTGGTCCCGGAGTTCCACAAAGGAGAACACGGAACGGTCTCCCGCCTTCACATTGGCAACGGCCCGGACCTCCTCTTCCCTAGCAGTCAGGTTGGCATTGGCATCGGAGACTTGCTTCTCATGGGCATCTCGAGCCTGGGCCAACTCGCGTTGAAGCACGTCCAAGTGCCCGCGCTCCGCGACCTTCTCAGTTGCAGCCCTTGCTAGCTCAGGGTCACGGTCGGTGAGCTTCGGTCCACGGGCCTTGGCATCCTCCTGAAATTCCTTGCAGCCGGACTTCGCTTCTTCACAATGCTTGGTGAGCGCCTCCTTCTCGACAAGGAAGCTCGCGCACGCCTTCTGCCGGCCCTCTGGGCGAACAACCTCGGCCTCGCCTCTAAACTCCTTGGCGGAGGCCTCGAGTTGGCGCCACCCCGCAGCCAATCTCGTGCGCTCCACGGTCGAGAGCACATCGGTGTCCCGAAAATCCACCTTGAGTCGGGCGAGCATGTTCAGGGCTTCGGTCAGAGCCCCAAGCCTCAGCAATGCATCCTCGCCTATCGGAGCGAGGGTCTCCAAAGGCATTGCAGCCCCGACGCTGCCCTCAGCTGCAATGAGAGTGGTCCCAATGCCCTCCTCTAGAGGCATCGGGTGCTCTGGTTCTTCCTCCGCATCTGGAATTTGCGGCATGCTCGTGGAGGCTATCGCGTCCACCTCCGGGGCGCCAGCGGTGACTGCGGCCCCGACAGTCAGCACCAGGGGCTGGATCGCCGCAGCCTTGGGCGGAGGCATTAGCGGCTGGGCCGCTGCAGCCTGGACGATCGTGTAACCTCGCCACATGGAGGAGACGTGTGGAGATGTAGTAGCGCATCTGCACCCGAGCATCGTGTCCGGTTGTGCGGGCTACCTCTGCACCCGCTAAGACACGGCCAAGGGACGAAGGTGCCCTCAAGACATGCGTCACCTTTGCCCCAGTGGTGGCCTTCTTCTTCTTCTCCTCGCTGCCGCCGGGGATCCTGCACCGGAGAAGGGCCGGCCTGAGTAAACTAATCGTGGATGAATAGCATGGGGACGGGTTAAGGTACTTACTCGTCCCCGGTGGACCACTTCCTCTTCTTCTCGGCGGCAGGCGGCACATCCTCGTCAGCCTCTTGCGCTGCCCAGCCACCACCGGAGGGGCACTCGACGTGGTCTGCGGCAAGCTCTCCCTAGCCTTACTCCTCCGTGGGAGCGTGAGGGGCCCCCTGGGAGGTATCACCATCGCCAAGGGAGGAGCCGCACCATCGTTAGGGGCTCCCGCTGCAGGCGCATCGACCATCGGAGGCCCGAGCCCCATTGCATCTCGTTAGGCCACGGGCTCAGGTGGGATCTCCTAGTGCCTCTCATCCGCAGCAACGTCGTCCCCAAGATTGCGCATGGATGGATGAAGGTTGGGCGGAGGAATCCGGCCGACGTCTTCCTCCCCTTCCGCCGCCTCCGACTCCTAGTCACTGTCGTGTTTTCTCGAGGATGACACTGTGACGGGGATCCCTTGTGCAGCCTGACAAGCCATCATTCTTTGAAGGCGGGCATTTCCACGACCATTCCCTCCATGTCATGGCAGGAGTATAGCAGCGGCATGACCTATGGGAGGTTCTCAGGGTAAGGACCTAGCAGAGCCCCCAAGGCTCCTTCCGCTCGTCGTACATCAGACCGCTGACCTGTAGGCGCATCGGGTCTCCACCATCTGCGAACTCCCACAAGGGGCATGAGTGCACTTGAAGTGGCGCGATGCGATGCCCCAATAACTACTTGATAATCACCGCCCCGTCAGGCAGTCCTCCGTGAGGGAGGCGATGCGCTCCTAGACGGAACCCGCCCTCGGGTGAGTGAGCCCTTTTTATTGGAGAGTACTACCTTGGTCTTGGTCCGTTGGTCCTCTTTCTATTTTGTGCCAAATTTAACCATAGTCCGTGTAGTGCATGAAGATGCTTGATTTGACAGGACGAGTGCGAGCAGTTCGCCGCACAGGCTTGACAGGACATGCGCGAGCAGTCTGAGCCGTTGTTTAACATGCGGTTAATTAAAGAACATAGATAGAGGTTGTTTGCTTGCGATCCCACGGCCCCGCTTGATGTTAAGAATTTGCTTTGTTCGTGCCTCACTGAGAATGTGACTTTAGCTTGCTTTGTTCGAGAAGCAAGCACATGCATGTTATATTCATCAAAATCATCATGTGTAATTGTAAAACACAACCCATAAATATAATCATTCATAAGTGAAAACTTCTCCGATATGGTGTATTTGGGAGAATTCAAAAATATAATAGGACTATCATGTGTAGGTGCAATAGCAACAACATCATTCTTAACATAAGGAACTATAGAAAGTTCATATTCATAAGCATAATTCATTTTGGCATCATGGCCAAAAGCATAGCAAGCATCAAGTTCATTGAAAAGGGATATTTCAAATGAATCCAAGGGATCATAGCAATCATTATAGCATTCATCCGTCGGTGAGCACGAAGGGAAATTAAGCAATGTATGAGTTGAAGAGTTACTCTCATTTCAGCAATTTCTTTTTCCATAGATCCCTGCAAATTTTTATTCTCTTCGAAGGTGGCATGCATTATCTCAATTAATTCATTAATATTTGCATTGTATGCACAACTATCATAGCAATATTTAAGTATGGCTAAATTTTCAAGTCTGCAAAAAAATCATCATAGTTATCATATTTTTCAAAGAATGACTCAATTTCATAAGCACCCTTAAAACCAAGAAATTCTTCTATTTGTTCCACATCATAGTAATCATATATACAATTAGCATAAGCAGCCAAGGTTTCATTGTCATTAAATTCACATTGAAAGGGAAGGTGTAGACCCTTGATCTTGGAGCAAGAAGTATAATCACATCTCACGCATAACTTCCAAGCATAGGAATGCAACATTTTAATTTGATCCCATAAGAGTTTCCCTTTTCGAGACAAGCGGTAATTCCTAAATTACTCACGTTGATCCAACGTGTCTCCCATTATTAATTTGAATCGATATTTCTCAGGATTATCAAAGTAGTATTTAATGTTTTCACATAACCAGCATCAAGTGTGTTAGGAGGATCCCCATCTCCATGAGTATCAAGTACAACTATTTTTTTGGTATTTCGTGTTCCATATCCATAACTAAAGATATAACACAACTTAGAACTGAAAATAAAATTACTTAGTGATAACAAACAAGAATACACGAGATTATCAACTGCTATGCTATTGCTCCCCGGGAACGGCGCCAGAAAAAGATCATGATAACTAGAAAGTGTAGGGATCATTTGTAGCCTTTTTTGATAAGTAAGAGGGTCGAACCCAACGATGACATAAAGATAGAATTAATTTTCTCCCAAGATGTATCGACCACTGATATAACTCTATGCATGCTAATGCTTACTTTACCCAGAACAAGTATGAAACTATTTTGTGGGAAGGAAACTAGACGTACTTAGTAGGTGTAATAGATAGTGTTGCAAGCTAATACAGAACCATTAAATGAAAGTTAGGGGCTGTTTAGATAAAGAATAATAAGTAAGTTGTTTTGTAGAAAGGTTTTTTGTTTAACACAAGTGAAAGATTGTCCATAGGCAATTGAATATAACATGATAGATACTTGTCATATGTAATCAGGGTGAGGCATACACTAACACAGTTTCCGTACTTGGATCATATGCACTTATGGTTGGAACTCTAGCAAGAATATGTAACAACTAAAGATCATTAAGGTAAAACCCAACCAAATCATTAAATATCAAGTCCTCTCTACTCCCATATGCAAGAAACCTTCCTCTGGTGTAAGATTCTATCACACTAGCCACCCACTATAAGCGAATAATGAACGTATTACAACACACTCCACCGGGAATCCCTCACGTGTGCGCTGCATGTAAGGAACCTTAGGATAGCACCATATTAACATACAACTCATATCAATCACACGATACCACAATTAACCCGTAGGACAAAAGAGATATACTCAAAATTCATAGGATAGCCACACATCATTGGGTAATAATATATAACATTAAGCAGCATGTTTAAATAGATATTACAGCAGGGAAAATAGGTTTACACCATTGCATAGAGGAGGAGAGGGTTGGAGGTGATGGTGGTGAAGTTGTTGGTGTAGATCACCATCACGATGGTTTCCCCGACGGTGCTCTCGAGCCATGCAAGGGAGGGCGAAAGAGCCCCCCCTCCTTTTTCTTCCTTGGTCTGCTCCATGGCCATCGTGGCTCCCGGAGGGCAAGAGCCCCTCCGGGATTGGATCTCTGTCTATCTATTTCTCTCCTATTTTTGTGACTGTTTTCTCACACCTTCATCGTTCCTTAAATATCTAGAGGTCCATAACTCCGATTGGGCTGACATTTTGATGCGATTTTTATCGCAAAAATATATTTCTTGGTGTGACAGTAGGGTCCCAAATGACTTAAGGGGGAGGCACAAGCCATCACGGCGTGACCACACCCTTGGCCATACCATATTAGCTCATGCCTCCCTGGGGCAATGTGTTGTGTTGATTCTTCTTCTCCAAATTCACATATATTACAAAAAAGTCTCCATCAATTTTTATCATGTTTGGACTTTGTTTGATATGAAATTTATGCAAAACAAAAACACACACAAAACAGGAACTGGTATTGGGCACTGGATAAGTAAATTAATCCCAGAAATAATATAAAATGTTGCCACAAGTATATGAAAGTTGTAGAATATTGGTGTGAAACATAAAAAATTATAGATACGATAGAGACATATTAGTAACGAGATCAAGGGGCTTGACAACCATCTTGCCTGCATTGGGTGCAAGTGTTTGATTCTATGTCTATAGGTATTGTCGAAGGGGGTTTACATGGTTCTTCTATTGGTTCGATAACCATGGTTCTCACCAAGGGAAATAGTTATATCTACTTTGTTCCATCTCGCCTCCTCTTGAAGGAAAAATCCAAAGCTGTTCACAAGTAGAGTGACTCCGACTCGCACTAGCATGTTCTCCAACCACAAAGGCGATAATGCAAGCCCTCAGGAAGGAGTTGTTGAAGTCGCACAAGCTGGAGACCACCAGAAGCAGCCAGAAGGAGACATTCCTCCACCACTACCCCCATCGGAGAACATGATCATGATCCAGTTCCACCAAGTCCTGTTGGTAAAATGCCAAGGCAACACTACTTCCATCCAACAGTTGGCTCAGACTCTCGTCAACAATAGGCAGGAAGCTAGGAACGATAATGGCCTCTCCACTCTATTGGATTTCATGAGGAATTCACCTCCAACATTCACCGAGACTACTGAACCCCTGAATGCCGATGAAAGGATCCGTAGCAGCGAAGATCTTCTCGAGCTGGTCAACTACAATGAAGGTCATGAGAAGGTGCTTTATGAGGGACCACCAAAGCTTGTTGGGATGGATTCAAGATCATGCAAGGTGACCATATGATCACTTGGAATGATTTCAAGGAAGGTTTTCGTAAGGCCCACATTCCTTCCAGGCCCATGGCTATCAAGAAGCGTGAGTTCTGGGCACTGAAGCAAGGAATTGGCTCACTCATGGAGTACATGCAAGTGTTGAACGTTCTATCAAGTTACGCCCCTAAGGATGTCAGCACTGAAGTAGCCAAGAAGGGGTGCTTCAAGGAAGACTCTCACCAAGCCCTGTAGTATGAGCTCACGGACCATGACTGCCCAACTTTCTTTGATCTGGTAAACAAAGGACTTATGCTTGAGGAGAAGCGTCGTGCTATGGAATATATTGATACTTGTGATCTATGTTGGGTTTTACATGAAGAGAAATGGGTAATTGCAATGCATTACGGGTAAGTATTTCCCTCAGTTAAGAAACCAAATTTTATAGAACCAATTGGAATATCAATCCTCAACTGTTTGCAGGGGCTACACACAAAAGAGCAAACAACTTGCACCCAACGCGGGCAAGAGGGTTGTAAATCCCCTTGATCTCCTTCTTTCCAAACAAATGAGGTGTGTAGATAATTATAGATAAATGTAAATGTCAAAATGAAATAAAATTAAAATAAAGGTAGCAAAGTAAAGATTGGTTTTGTAAATATATAAGTGAATAGACTTGGGGGGCATACTGTCCCCTAATGGCATGTCTAATGAAATCAACATATTGTGGGCAAACAAATTAATGTTGGGCAATTGACAAAAAAGCGAATAGTTATGCGATGTTCACAACAATGATCATGTGTATATAGGCAACACACCCATAAGGAAATAGGCAGACTCCTGCCTGCACCTACTACTATTACTCCACTTTTTAGAGCGCTGCTATGCTTGCCTCTCTACGTATTAAGTTCATGACAAACAGGTTAATGCTTGGAGAACGATGACATGATGTACACAAAGTAAACTCAGTCGATATGAATAAACCCCATTGTATTATCCTTAGTAGGAACAACACAAAGATGTATCTTGTCCCCTTCTGCCACTAGGATATAGAAACTCGTCAGGTCAAACCCACTACAACGCACCCCTCTCACTAAAGAACTATCAATCTACATGGCCAAAGCAATTCAATAGATCAGAGAGATTTATCAAACTACGATGATCATGCAACTAAGAATCATAAAATTCAGAGTTTACCCAAATAATTTTCATGAATAATCTGAACATAAACCCACAATCCATCGGATCCCAACGAACGCACGATACAAAAGTATTAGATCAGATGGATCAAAGCGAGGATGTGATGATCATTGTACTAGAGATAATAAGAGAGAGATAGGAATCTAGGTACTAACTACGGACCCGTAGGTCTGTGGTGAACTACACACAGATAATCATGAGGTAAGCAAAGCTGATGAAGAGGCCCTTCGTGATAAATCCCTTTTCGGTAGGGTGCCAAAACAGAGCTCTACATGAAATCGCCACATAATACACTTGTGGTAGCCGAAAAAGTGTTTTGAGATGACCCTGAGACTTTTTTTATATATGTGAATTTATAGGCTATAGAATGAGGGTAGGACAACCACGAGGGAGGGACAAGCCATCATGGCATGGTGACCCCCCTGGCCGCGCCCTGTTGGCTTGTGCCTCCCTCATGTGGCCTCTGCTCTTATCCTCAGGCTTCTAGGTTTTCTTTTGGTCAAGAAAATTCATAAAAAGTTTTGTGGGCATTCGACTTTGTTTGGTAGTGTAAAGCTGAAAAGTAAACAACACACATAAAACAACAAATAGCACTAGGCACATGGTCAATAGGATAGTGCTCAAAAATAATATAACACTACTAAAATTCAGAAATTTGCTGTCTACCATGGCGGACGGCAAAGGCTTTGCCGTCGGTCAGCAGACGGCAAACTAGACGGTAAAAAAAATCCGGTGAAGAGGTTCTTTGCCGTCTGCTTTTGTAAAGCGGATGGCAAAGAATCTTTGCCATGAGGGGGCAGACGGCAAATTAAACGGGACGGCATATACTGCAACGGACCTGTTAAGTGTTAACGACATGCCTCCTCTCTTTGCCGTCTGCCATCCCACCCTTTGCCATGTGGGGGCAGACGGCAAAGAGGGGAGAGAGAGGGGGTAGATTCCCCCCTTTGCCGTCTGCCCACCCCCCTTTTCCATGTGGGGGCAGACGGCAAAGAGGGGACAGAGGGGGCAGATTCCCCCCATTGCCGTCTGCCTACACCCCTTTGCCATATGGGGGCAGACGGCAAAGAGGGGACAAAGATGGGGCAGATTCCCCCCTCTGCCGTCTACCATCCCCCCTTTGCCATGTGGGGGCAGACGACAAAGGGGGAAACCAACCCCTTTTTAATTTATTTTTTATAATATCCAACATTTTTAACAATAATCAGGATATATATATATATATATATACATATTTGACACAAATAAATTTCTTTCTGTACGCATAATCATATTAAAATAACTCTCATCCATAATGCATACATATTATGCAAGTTGCATCCGTACCAAACCATATATTACACCACTTTCATCCACATGCATACACATTTTCATATATATCCATATACTACAATAGTTTCAATACAAGCCATGGTACAAGAAATCATCTTCAAGCATTCCATCAATATAATCCAAGCTTCCTGTGAAATGAAGGTAATCTGCAAAATGACAAATAAGAAAGTTAGAAGAATAATACTAGATGAAGAAGTGTATATATTGGTTACTTTAGAAAGAAATTAGCTAAGTATAGACCATTTAGGAGCTAACTAAGCTAATTATGTCATTTAGGTGGAACCCTAGCTAACTATAGGTCGTTTTGGCGCTAACTTGGGTAAAATAGGTCATTCCGGAGCAAACTATGCTTATTAAGCCATTTCGGATCTAGCTAGGCTAATTATAGGCCATTTAATACCTAAGTTAGGGGGGATAGGTCATCTTGAAGCTACGTAAGCCTTATTATGTCATTTAGGAGAGAACTTAGCTAACTGTAGGTCATTTTTTATTAAATAGGTCATTTTGGAGCTAAGTAAGCTAATTTTGTCATTTCGTAGGATAATTAGCCAATTTTGCCTTTCTTGGATGAGTCTAAGCTACGTAGAAGAAGAGAAAGAGAAGAAGAAGTAAAAGAAGGAGGAGGAGGAGGAGGAGGAGGACAAGGAGAAGGAAGAGGAGAAGAAGAATAAAAAAAGAAGGAGAAGGAGAAGGAGGAAGAAGGCGGAAGAAGAAGGAGAAGGAGGAGCTCCTTCTCTTTCTTCTCCTCCTTCTTCTTCTTCTTCTTATCCTCCTCCTTCTCCTTCTTCTTCTTCTCGTCTTCTTCTTCTTCCTTCCTTTCATTTTTCCTCTTTCTTCTCCTCTTGTCCCCTTCTTCGGGACAAATTGGCTAAGAATGCCTTTTTGGAGCTAATTATGTCATTTCGAGGATAATTAGCTAAATATTGGTCATGTTTTATTAAATAGACCATTTAGGAGCTAACTAACCTAATTATGTCATCTAGGTGGAACCCTAGCTAACTATAGGTCGTTTCGGAGCTAACTTGGGTAAAATAGGTTATTCCGGAGCAAACTATGCTTATTAAGCCATTTTGGATCTTGCTAGGCTAATTATAGGCCATTTAATACCTAAGTTAGGGGGAATAGGTCATCTTGCAGCTATGTAAGCCTTATTATGTCATTTAGGAGAGAACTTAGCTAACTGTAGGTCATTTTTTATTAAATAGGTCATTTTGGAGCTAACTAAGCTAATTATGTCATTTCATAGGATAATTAGCCAATTTAGCCTTTCTTGGATGAGTCTAAGCTACGTAGAAGAAGAGAAAGAGAAGAAGTAAAACAAGGAGGAGGAGGAGGAGGAGCAGGAGGAGAAGGAGAAGGAAGATGAGAAGAAGAAGAAAAGAAGAATGAGAAGGAGCAGGTGGAAGAAGGAGGAAGAAGAAGGAGAAGGAGGAGCTCCTTCTCCTTCTTCTCCTTCTTCTTATCCTCCTCCCTCTCCTTCTTCTTCTTCTCCTCTTCTTTTTCTTCCTTCCTTTCATTTTTCCTCTTTCTTCTCCTCTTGTCCCCTTCTTCGGGCTAAATTGGCTTAGAATTCCTTTTTGGAGCTAATTATGTCATTTCGAGGATAATTAGCTAAGTATAGTTCATGTTTTGTTGAATAGACCATTTAGGAGCTAACTAAGCTAATTATGTCATCTAGGTGGAACCCTAGCTAACTATAGGTCGTTTCGGAGCTAACTTGGGTAAAATAGGTCATCTCGCAGCAAACTATGCTTATTAAGCCATTTTGAATCTAGCTAGGCTAATTATAGGCCATTTACTACCTAAGTTAGGGGGAATAGGTCATCTGGCAGCTACGTAAGCCTTATTATGTCATTTAGGAGAGAACTTAACTAACTGTAGGTAATGTTTTATTAAATAGGTCATTTTGGAGCTAACTAAGCTAATTATGTCATTTCGTAGGATAATTAGCCAATTTAGCCTTTCTTGGATGAGTCTAAGCTACATAGAAGAAGTGAAAGAGAAGAAGAAGTAAAAGAAGGAGGAGGACGAGGAGAAGGAGAAGGAAGAGGAGAAGAAGAATAAAAGAAGAAGGAGAAGGAGAAGGAGGAAGAAGAAGGAGAAGGAGGAGCTCCTTCTCCTTCTTCTCCTCCTTCTTCTCCTTCTTCTTATCCTCCTCCTTCTCCTTCTTCTTCTTCTCTTCTTCTTCTTCTTCCTTCCTTTCATTTTTCCTCTTTCTTCTCCTCTTGTCCCCTTCTTCGGGCTAAATTGGTTAAGAATGCCTTGTTGGAGCTAATTAAGTCATTTCGAGGATAATTAGCTAATAGGTCATATTTTATTAAATAGACCATTTAGGAGCTAACTAAGCTAATTAGTGCATCTAGGTGGAACCCTAGCTAACTATAGGTCGTTTTGGAGCTAACTTGGGTAAAATAGGTCATTCCGGAGCAAACTATGCTTATTAAGCCATTTTGGATCTAGCTAGGCTAATTATAGGCCATTTAATACCTAAGGGGGAATAGGTCATCTTGCAGCTACGTAAGCCTTATTATGTCATTTAGGAGAGAACTTAGCTAACTGTAGGTCATTTTGTATTAAATAGGTCATTTTGGAGCTAACTAAGCTAATTATGTTATTTTGTAGGATAATTAGCCAATTTAGCCTTTCTTGGATGAGTCTAAGCTACGTATAAGAAGAGAAAGAGAAGAAGAAGTAAAAGAAGGAGGAGGACGAGGAGGAGAAGGAGAAGGAACAGGAGAAGAAGAATAAAAGAAGAAGGAGAAGGAGAAGGAGGAAGAAGAAGGAGAAGGAGGAGCTCCTTCTCCTTCTTCTCCTCCTTCTTCTCCTTCTTCTTATCCTCCTCCTTCTCCTTCTTCTTCTCCTCTTCTTCTTCTTCTTCCTTAATTTCATTTTCCTCTTTCTTCTCCTCTTGTCCCCTTCTTCGGGCTAAATTGGCTAAGAATGCCTTTTTTGAGCTAATTATGTCATTTCGAGGATAATTAGCTAAGTATAGCTCATGTTTTATTAAATAGACCATTTAGGAGCTAACTAAGCTAATAATGTCATTTAGGTGGAACCCTAGCTAACTATAGGTCGTTTCGGAGCTAACTTGGGTAAAATAGGTCATTCCGGAGCAAACTATGCTTATTAAGACATTTTGGATATAGCTAGGCTAATTATAGGCCATTTAATACCTAAGTTAGGGGGAATAGGTCATCTTGCAGCTATGTAAGCCTTATTATGTCATTCAGGAGAGAACTTAGCTAACTGTAGGTCATTTTTTATTAAATAGGTCATTTTGGAGCTATGTAAGCTAATTGTGTCATTTCGTAGGATAATTAGCCAATTTAGCCTTTCTCGGATGAGTCTAAGCTACGTAGCAGAAGAGAAAGAGAAGAAGAAGTAAAATAAGGAGGGGGAGGAGGAAGAGGAGGAGAAGGAGAAGGAAGAGGAGAAGAAGAAGAAAAGTAGAAGGAGAAGGAGAAGGAGGAAGAAGGAGGAAGAAGAAGGAGATCCTTCTCCTTCTTCTCCCCCTCCTTTTCCTTCTTCTTATCTTCCTCCCTCTCCTCCTTCTTCTTCTCCTCTTCTTCTTCTTCCTTCCTTTCATTTTTCCTCTTTCTTCTCCTCTCGTCCCCTTCTTCGGGCTAAATTGGCTTAGGATGCCTTTTTGGAGCTAATTATGTCATTTCGAGGATAATTGGCTAAGTATAGGTCATGTTTTATTAAATAGACCATTTAGGCGCTAACTAAGGTAATTATGTCATCTAGGTGGAACCCTAGCTAACTATAGGTCGTTTTGGAGCTAACTTGGGTAAAATAGGTCATTCCGGAGCAAACTACGCTTATTAAGCCATTTTGGATCTAGCTAGGCTAATTATAGGCCATTCAATACCTAAGTTAGTGGGAACAGGTCATCTTGCAGCTAGTAAGCCTTATTATGTCATTTAGGAGAGAACTTAGCTAACTATAGGTAATTTTATATTAAATAGGTATTTTGGAGCTAACTAAGCTAATTATGTCATTTCGTAGGATAATTAGCCAATTTAGCCTTTCTTGGATGAGCCTAAGCTACATAGAAGAAGAGAAAGAGAAGAAGAAGTAAAAGAAGGAGGAGGAGGAGGAGAAGGAGAAGGAAGAGGAGAAGAAGAAGAAAAGAAGATAGAGAAGGAGAAGGAGGAAGAAGGAGGAAGAAGAAGGAGAAGGATCCTCCTTCTCCTTCTTCTTCCTCCTTCTTCCTCCTTCTCCTTCTCCTCCTCCCTCTCCTTCTTCTTCTTCTCCTCTTCTTCTTCTTCCTTCCTTTCATTTTTCCTATTTCTTCTCCTCTTGTCCCCTTCTTCGGGCTAAATTGGCTTAGTATGCCTTTTTGGAGCTAATTATGTCATTTCGAGGATAATTAGCTAAGTATAGGTCATGTTTTATTAAATAGACCATTTAGGCGCTAACTAAGCTAATTATGTCATCTAGGTGGAACCCTAGCTAACTATAGGTCGTTTCGGAGCTAACTTGGGTAAAATAGGTCATTCCGGAGCAAACTATGCTTATTAAGCCATTTTGGATCTAGCTAGGCTAATTATAGGACATTTAATACCTAAGTTAGGGGGAATAGGTCATCTTGCAGCTACGTAAGCCTTATTATGTCATTTAGGAGAGAACTTAGCTAACTGTAGGTCACTTTTTTTAAATAGGTCATTTTGGAGCTAACTAAGCTAATTATGTCATTTCGTAGGATAATTAGCCAATTTAGCCTTTCTTGGATGAGTCTAAGCCACATAGAAGAAGTGAAAGAGAAGAAGAAGTAAAAGAAGGAGGAGGAGGAGGAGAAGGAGAAGGAAGAGGAGAAGAAGAATAAAAGAAGGAGAAGGAGAAGGAGGAATAAGAAGGAGAAGGAGGAGCTCCTTCTTCTTATTCTCCTCCTTCTTCTCCTTCTTCTTATCCTCCTCCTTCTCCTTCTTCTTCTTCTCTTCTTCTTCTTATTCCTTCCTTTCATTTTTCCTCTTTCTTCTCCTCTTGTCCCCTTCTTCGGGCTAAATTTGCTAAGAATGCCTTTTTGGAGCTAATTATGTCATTCCGCAGATAATTAGCTAAGTATAGGTCATGTTTTATTAAATAGACCATTTAGGAGCTAACTAAGCTAATTATGTCATTTAGGTGGAACCCTAGCTAACTATAGGACGTTTCGGAGCTAACTTGGGTAAAATAGGTCATTCCGGAGCAAACTATGCTTATTAAGCCATTTTGGATATAGCTAGGCTAATTATAGGCCATTTAATACCTAAGTTAGGGGGAATAGGTCCTCTTGCATCTACGTAAGCCTTATTATGTCATTTAGGAGAGAACTTAGCTAACTATAGGTCATTTTTTATTAAATAGGTCATTTTGGAGCTATGTAAGCTAATTATGTCATTTCGTAGGATAATTAGCCAATTTAGCCTTTCTTGGATGAGTCTAAGCTACATAGAAGAAGAGAAAGAGAAGAAGAAGTAAAAGAAGAAGGAGGAGGAGGAGGAGAAGGAGAAGGAAGAGGAGAAGAAGATGAAAAGAAGAGGGAGAAGGAGAAGGAGGAAGAAGGAGGAAGAAGAAGGGGAAGGAGGAGCTCCTTCTCCTTCTTCTCCTCCTTTTTCTCGTTCTTCTTATCCTCCTCCCTCTCCTTCTTCTTCTTCTCCTCTTCTTCTTCTTCCTTCCTTTCATTTTTCCTCTTTCTTCTCCTCTTGTCCCCTTCTTCGGGCTAAATTGGCTTAGTATGCCTTTTTGGAGCTAATTATGTCATTTCGAGGATAATTAGCTAAGTATAGGTCATGTTTTATTAAATAGACCATTTAGGCGCTAACTAAGCTAATTATGTCATTTAGGTGGAACCCTAGCTAACTATAGGTCGTTTCGGAGCTAACTTGGGTAAAATAGGTCATTCCGGAGCAAACTATGCTTATTAAGCCATTTTGGATCTAGCTAGGCTAATTATAGGTTATTTAATACCTAAGTTAGGGGGAATAGGTCATCTTGCAACTACGTAAGCCTTATTATGTCATTTAGGAGAGAACTTAGCTAACTGTTGGTCATTTTTTATTAAATAGGTCATTTTGGAGCTAACTAAGCTAATTATGTCATTTCGTAGGATAATTAGCCAATTTAGCCTTTCTTGGATGAGTCTAAGCTACATAGAAGAAGTGAAAGAGAAGAAGTAGTAAAAGAAGGAGGAGGAGGAGGAGGAGGAGGAGAAGGAGAAGGAAGAGGAGAAGAAGAATAAAAGAAGAAGGAGAAGGAGAAGGAGGACGAAGAAGGAGAAGGAGGAGCTCCTTCTCCTTCTTCTCCTCCTTCTTATCCTCCTCCTTCTCCTGCTTCTTCTTCTCTTCTTCTTCTTCTTCCTTCCTTTCATTTTTCCTCTTGCTTCTCCTCTTGTCCCCTTCTTCGGGCTAAATTGGCTAAGAATGCATTTTTTGAGCTAATTATGTCATTTCGAGGATAATTAGCTAAGTATAGCTCATGTTTTATTGAATAGACCTTTTAGGAGCTAACTAAGCTAATAATGTCATCTAGGTGGAACCCTAGCTAACTATAGGTCGTTTCGGAGCTAACTTAGGTAAAATAGGTCATTCCGGAGCAAACTATGCTTATTAAGACATTTTGGATATAGCTAGGCTAATTATAGGCCATTTAATACCTAAGTTAGGGGGAATAGGTCATCTTGCAGCTATGTAAGGCTTATTATGTCATTCAGGAGAGAACTTAGCTAACTGTAGGTCATTTTTTATTAAATAGGTCATTTTGGAGCTATGTAAGCTAATTGTGTCATTTCGTAGGATAATTAGCCAATTTAGCCTTTCTTGGATGAGTCTAAGCTACGTAGCAGAAGAGAAAGAGAAGAAGAAGTAAAATAAGGAGGGGGAGGAGGAGGAGGAGGAGAAGGAGAAGGAAGAGGAGAAGAAGAAGAAAAGTAGAAGGAGAAGGAGAAGGAGGAAGAAGGAGGAAGAAGAAGGAGATCCTTCTCCTTCTTCTCCCCCTCCTTTTCCTTCTTCTTATCTTCCTCCCTCTCCTTCTTCTTCTTCTCCTCTTCTTCTTCTTCCTTCATTTCATTTTTCCTCTTTCTTCTCCTCTCGTCCCCTTCTTCGGGCTAAATTGGCTTAGAATGCCTTTTTGGAGCTAATTATGTCATTTCAAGGATAATTGGCTAAGTATAGGTCATGTTTTATTAAATAGACCATTTAGGCGCTAACTAAGGTAATTATGTCATCTAGGTGGAACCCTAGCTAACTATAGGTTGTTTGGGAGCTAACTTGGGTAAAATAGGTCATTCCGGAGCAAACTACGCTTATTAAGCCATTTTGGATCTAGCTAGGCTAATTATAGGCCATTCAATACCTAAGTTAGTGGGAACAGGTCATCTTGCAGCTAGTAAGCCTTATTATGTCATTTAGGAGAGAAATATGCCCTAGAGGCAATAATAAATTAGTTATTATTATATTTCTTTGTTCATGATAATCGTTTATTGTCCATGCCATAATTGTATTGATTGGAAACACACTGCATGTGTGGATACATAGACAAAACACTGTCCCTAGTAAGCCTCTAGTTGACTAGCTCGTTGATCAAAGATGGTCAAGGTTTCCTGACCATAGGCAAGTATTGTCACTTGATAACGGGATCACATCATTAGGAGAATCATGTGATGGACTAGACCCGAACTAATAGACGTAGCATGTTGATCGTGTCATTTTGTTTCTACTGTTTTCTGCGTGTCAAGTATTTGTTCCTATGACCATGAGATCATATAACTCACTGACACCGGAGGAATGCTTTGTGTGTATCAAACGTCGCAACGTAACTGGGTGACTATAAAGATGCTCTACAGGTATCTCCGAAGGTGTTCGTTGAGTTAGTATGGATCGAGACTGGGATTTGTCACTCCGTGTGACGGAGTGGTATCTCGGGGCCCACTCGGTAAAACAACATCACACACAAGCCTTGCAAGCAATGTGACTTAGTGTAAGTGGCGGGATCTTGTATTACGGAACGAGTAAAGAGACTTGCCGGTATACGAGATTGAAATAGGTATGCGGATACTGACGATCGAATCTCGGGCAAGTAACATACCGAAGGACAAAGGGAATGACATATGGGATTATATGAATCCTTGGCACTGAGGTTCAAACGATAAGATCTTCGTAGAATATGTGGGATCCAATATGGGCATCCAGGTCCCGCTATTGGATATTGACCGAGGAGTCACTCGGGTCATGTCTACATAGTTCTCGAACCCGCAGGGTCTGCACACTTAAGGTTCGACGTTGTTTTATGCGTATTTGAGTTATATGGTTGGTTACCGAATGTTGTTCAGAGTCCCGGATGAGATCACGGACGTCACGAGGGTTTCCGGAATGGTCCGGAAACGAAGATTGATATATAGGATAACCTCATTTGATTACCAGAAGTTTTTCGGAGTTACCGGGAATGTACCGGGAATGACGAATGGGTTCCGGGTGTTCACCGGGGGGGCAACTTTGCCCATAGGCCTTGGGGGTGGCGCACCAGCCCTTAGTGGGCTGGTTGGACGGCCCAAGCAGGCCCTATGCGCCATAGGAAGAAAATCAAAGAGAAAAGAAAAAAAAGAGGAGGTGGGAAAAAGGGGAAGGACTCCTCCTTCCAAACCTAGTTGGATTCGGTTTGGAAGGGGAGGACTCCCCCCCTTGGCTCGGCCGACCCCCTTGGGGGTCCTTGGACCCCAAGGCAAGGCTCCCCCTATTCCCCCTATATGTACGGAGGTTTTAGGGCTGATTTAACACAACTTTGCCACGGCAGCCTGACCACATATCTCCACGGTTTTACCTCTAGATCACGTTTCTGCGGAGCTCGGGCGGAGCCGTGCTGAGATTAGATCACCACCAACCTCCGGAGCGCCGTCACGCTGCCGGAGAACTCATCTATCTCTCCGTCTCTCTTGCTGGATCAAGAAGGCTGAGACCATCGTCGAGTTGTACGTGTGCTGAACGCGGAGGTGCCGTCCGTTCGGCACTAGATCGTGGGACTGATCGCGGGACGGTTCGCGAGGCGGATCGAGGGACGTGAGGACGTTCCACTACATCAACCGCGTTCACTAAACGCTTCTGCTGTGCGATCTACAAGGGTACGTAGATCGAATATACCCTCTCGTAGATGGACATCTCCATGATAGGTCTTCGTGCGCGTAGGAAATTTTTTGTTTCCCATGCAACGTTCCCCAACAGTGGCATCATGAGCTAGGTTCATGCGTAGATGTCTTCTCGAGTAGAACACAAAAGTTTTTGTGGGCGGTGATGTTTGTTTTTCTGCCCTCCTTAGTCTTTTCTTGATTCCGCGGTATTGTTGGATTGAAGCGGCTTGGACCGACATTAGTCGTACGCTTACGAGAGACTGGTTTCATCGCTACGAGTAACCCCGTTGCTCAAAGATGACTGGCAAGTGTCAGTTTCTCCAACTTTAGTTGAATCGGATTTGACCGAGGAGGTCCTTGTATAAGGTTAAATAGAAATTCATATATCTCCGTTGTGGTGTTTAGTAAGTAAGATGCGATCCTACTAGATACCCATGGTCACCACGTAAAACATACAACAACAAAATTAGAAGACGTCTAACTTGTTTTTGCAGGGTATGCTTGTGATGTGATATGGCCAACGATGTGATGTGATATATTGGATGTATGAGATGATCATGTTGTAATAGTTAATATCGACTTGCACGTCGATGGTACGGCAACCGGCAGGAGCCATAGGGTTGTATTTAAACTAACGTTTGTGCTTGTAGATGCGTTTACTATTTTGCTAGGATGTAGCTTTAGTAGTAATAGCATGAGTAGCACGACAACCCCGATGGCGACACGTTGATGGAGATCATGGTGTGGCGCCGGTGGGAAGAAGATCGTGTCGGTGCTTTGGTGATGGAGATCAAGGAGCACGTGATGATGGCCATATCATGTCACTTATGAATTGCATGTGATGTTAATCCTTTTATGCACCTTATTTTTCTTAGAACGACGGTAGCATTATGAGGTGATCTCTCACTAAAATTTAAAGACGAACTTGTGTTCTCCCCGACTGTGCACCATTGCTACAGTTCGTCGTTTCGAGACTCAACGTTCACATACAACGGGTGCAAAACAGTTGCACACGCGGAACACTCGGGTTAAGGTTGACGAGCCTAGCATGTGCAGACATGGCCTTGGAACACATGAGACCGAAAGGTCGAGCATGAATCGTATAGTTGATATGATTAGCATAGAGATGCTTACCACTGAAACTATTCTCAACTCACGTGATGATCGGACTTGAGATAGTGGATTTGGATCATGTACCACTCAAATGACTAGAGAGTTGTACTTTTTGAGTGGGAGTTCTTAAGTAATATGATTAATTGAACTAATTTTCATGAACATAGTCTAATGGTCTTTGCGAATTACGATGTAGCTTGCACTATAGCTCTACTGTTTTTATATGTTTCTAGAGAAAATTTAGTTGAAAGTTGATAGTAGCAAACTTCGCAGAGGATTGTCCTCGTTGCTGCGCAGAAGGCTTATGTCCTTAATGCACCACTCGGTGTGCTGCACCTCAAGCGTCGTCTGTGGATGCTGTGAACATCCGACATACACGTTTCTGATGACTACACGATAGTTCAGTGTAAAATACTTAATGGCTTAGAAGAAAGGCGCCGAAGACGTTTTTAAACATCACGGAACATAAGTGATGTTCTAAAGAGATGAAATTGTGATTTCATGCTTGTGCCCTTGTTAAGAGGTACGAGACCTGCGACAAGATTCTTTGCCCACAAAGTAAAGGAGCAAAGCTCAATCGTTGAGCATGTGCTCATATTGTCTGAGTACGACAATCGCTTGAATCAAGTGGGAGTTAATCTACCAGATGAGATAGTCATGGTTCTCCAAAGTCACTGCCACCAAGCTGCGAGAGCTTCGTGATGAACTATAACATATCAAGGATAGATACAATGATCCTTGAGCGATTCGCGATGTTTGACACTGCGAAAGTAGAAATCAAGAAGGAGCATCAATAGTTGATGGTTAGTAAAGCCACTAAGTTTCAAGAAAGGCAAGGGCTAGAAGGAATACTTCGTGAAACGGCAAAACAGTTGCTGCACTAATGAAGAGACCCAAGATTAAACCCAAACCCGAGACTAAGTGCTTCTGTAATGAGGGGAACAGTCACTGAGGCGGAGCAACTCTAGATACTTGGTAGATAAGAAGGCTGGCAAATTTTGAAAGAAGTATATTTGATATACATGATGTTGATGTGTTACTAGTACTCCTAGTAGCACGAGGGTATTAGATACCGGTTCGGTTGCTAAATGATTAGTGACACGAAATGAAAGCTACAACATAAACGGAGACTAGCCAAAGGCGAGGTGACGATACGTGTTGTAAGTGTTTCCAAGGTTGATATAATCAAACGTCACACGCTACCTCTACCATCGGGATTGGTGTTAAACCGAAATAATTGTTATTTGGTGCTTGCGTTAAGCATGAACATGATTGGATCGTCTTTATTGCAATATGATTATTCATTTAAAGAGAATAATGGTTACTCTATTTTCTTGAATAATCACCTTCAATGGTTTATTGAATCTCGATCGTAGTGTTACACATGTTCATGATATTGGTGCCAAAAGATACGAGGTAATGTGATAGTACCACTTACTTGCGGCACTGTCGGTTGAGTCATGTTGGTATAAATTGCATGAAGAGGCTCCATGCTGATGGTTTTTATACTCACTTGATTTTGAATCACTAGTGACATGCAAACCATACCACATGAGCAAGGCCTTGTTTTCATTGAGATGAAACAAGATAGTAACTTGTTGGAAGTGATACATTTTGATTTATGCAGTCCAATGGGTGCTGAGGCACGCAGTGGATATAATTATGTTCTTACTTCAATGACGATTTGAGTGGATACAAGAGTATTTTCTTAATGAATCACAAGTCTGAAATATTGAAAAGTTCAATTCTGTTTCGGAATGATGTTCGTCGTAACAAGAGGATAAACAATCTACGATATGATCATAGAAATGAATATCTGAGTTACGAGTTTTGGTACGTAGTTAAGATTATGTGGAAATTGTTTCGCAGTTCATGCCACCTGGAACATCATAGTGTGATGATGTGTCTGAACGTCATAGCCACACACTATTTGGTATGGTGCATGCTATGATGTCTCTTGTCGAATTACCACTATCGTTTATGGGTTATGCATTAGAGACAACCGCATTCACTTTAAATAGGGCACCGCGTATTTCCGTTGAGATGACACATTATAGACTGAGGTTTAGAGAAATCTAAACTTTCGTTCCTTGAAAGTTTGGGGCTTCGACACTTATGTGAAAAAGTTTCACTCTGATAAGCTCGAACCCAAAGCGGATAAATGCATCTTCATAGGATATCCAAAACAGTTGGGTACATCTCCTATCTCAGATCCGAAAGCAAAGTGTTTGTTTCTAGAAACGGATCCTTTCTCGAGGAAAGGTTTCTCTCGAAAGAATTGAGTGGGAGGATGGTAGAACTTGATGACGTTATTGAACCATCACCTCAACCAGTGTGTAGCAGGGCGCAGGAAGTTGTTCCTGTCGCGCCTACACCAATTGAAGTGAAAGCTGATGATGGTGATCATCGAGCATCGGATCAAGTTACTACAAACCTCGTAGGTTGACAAGGTCGCGTACTACTACTGAGTGGTACGGTAACCCTGTCTTGGAGGTCATGTTGTTGAGCAACAATGAACCTACGAGTTATGAAGAAAGCAATGGTGGGCCCGGGTTCCGACAAATGGCTGGAGGCCATGAAATCCGAGAGAGGATCCATGTATGAAAACAAAGTGTAGACTTTGGAAGAACTACGTGATGGTCATAGGACTATTGAGTAAAGATGGATCTTTAAAAGGAAGACAGACGATGATGGTGATGAGTCACTATTATGAGACTTTCTCACTTGTCGCAAAGATGTTTCCGACAAGATCAAACAGTTGACTATGATGAGACTTTCTCACTCGTAGCGATGCTAAAAGTATGTCAGAATTATGTTAGTAGTTGATGCATTATTTATGAAATATTGCACATAGGATGTCAAAACATTGTTTCCTCAACGGTCTCCTTGAGCAAACATTGTATGTGATACAACCAGGAGGTTTTGTCGATCCTAAAGATACTAGCAAGTATACAAGCTCCAGCGATCCTTCAATGGACTGGTGCAAGCATCTCGGAGTTGGAATATACACTTTGATGAGATGATCAAAGATTTCGGGTTTGTACAAGGTTTATGAGAAACTTGTATTTCCAAAGAAGTGAGTGGGAGCACTATAGAATTTCTGATAAGTATATGTGGTTGACATATTGTGGATCAGAAGTAATGTATAATTTTTGTAAAGCATACAAGGTTGTTTGAAAGGAGTTTTCAAAGGAGTACCTGGATTGCGCTACTTGAACGTTGAGCATCAAAGATCTATGGAGATACATCGAAAGCGCTTAATGGAAGTTTCAACAAGATGCATGCCTTGACAAGTTTTTGAAGGAGTTCAAAATAGATCAGCAAAGAAGGAGTTCTTGGTTGCGTTGTGAGGTGTGAATTTGAGTAAGACTCAAAACCCGACCCCGGCAGAATAAAGAGAATAGACGAAGGTCGTCTTCTATGCCTTGGCCGTAGAATCTGATGTATGCCATGCTGGGTACCGCACCTGATGTGTGCCTTGACTCAAAGTCTGTTGAGAGGTACAGAGAGTGATCCATGATTGAATCACTAGCAGCGGTCAAAAATTTCCTCGATTATGGAGGTGGTTAAAGATTTCATCGTAAAGGGTTACGTCGATGCAAGCTTTGACACTAATCCAAATAACTATGAGTAGTGAAACGGATTCGTATTGTAGAGTAGATATTTGGAGTATTTCCGAATAGCACATAGTAGCAGCATCTATAAGATGACATAAAGATTCGTAAAGAACACACGGGTCTGAAAGTTTCAGAACCGTTGACTAAAACCGCTCTCACGAGCAAGACGTGATCAGACCCCATGACTATATGGGTGTTGGATTCGTTGGAATCACATGGTGATGTGAACTAGATTATTGACTCTAGTGCAAGTGGGAGACTGTTGGAAATATGCCCTAGAGGCAATAATAAATTAGTTATTATTATATTTCTTTGCTCATGATAATCTTTTATTTTCCATGCTATAATTGTACTGATTGGAAACACAGTGCATGTGTGGATACATAGACAAAACACTGTCCCTAGTAAGCCTCTAGTTGACTAGCTCGTTGATCAAAGATGTTCAAGGTTTCCTGACCATAGGCAAGTGTTGTCACTTGATAACGGGATCACATCATTAGGAGAATCATGTGATGGACTAGACCCAAACTAATACACGTAGCATGTTGATCGTGTCATTTTGTTGGTACTGTTTTCTACGTGTCAAGTATTTGTTCCTATGACCATGAGACCATATAACTCACTGACACCGGAGGAATGCTTTGTGTGTATCAAACGTCGCAACGTAACTGGGTGACTATAAAGATGCTCTACAGGTATGTCCGAAGGTGTTCGTTGAGTTAGTATGGATCGAGACTGGGATTTGTCACTCCGTGTGACGGAGAGGTATCTCGGGGCCCACTCGGTAATACAACATCACACACAAGCCTTGCAAGCAATGTGACTTAGTGTGAGTTGCGGGATCTTGTATTACGGAACGAGTAAAGAGACTTGCCGGTAAACGAGATTGAAATAGGTATGCGGATACTGACGATAGAATCTCGGGCAAGTAACATACCGAAGGACAAAGGGAATGACATACGGGATTATATGAATCCTTGGCACTGAGGTTCAAACGATAAGATCTTCGTAGAATATGTGGGATCCAATATGGGCATCCAGGTCCCGCTATTGGATATTGACCGAGGAGTCACTCGGGTCATGTCTACACAGTTCTCGAACCTGCAGGGTCTGCACACTTAAGGTTCGACGTTGTTTTATGCGTATTTGAGTTATATGGTTTGTTACCGAATGTTGTTCGGAGTCTCGAATGGGATCACGGATGTCACGAGGGTTTCTGGAATGGTCCGGAAATGAAGATTCATATATAGGATGACCTCATTTTATTACCCGAAGGTTTTCGGAGTTACCGGGAATGACGAATGGGTTCCGGGTGTTCACCGGGGGGGGGGGGGCAACCCAACCCGGGGAAGCCCATAGGCCTTGGGGGTGGCGCAGCAGCCCTTAGTGGGCTGGTGGGACAGCCCGAGAAGGCCCTATGCGCCATAGGTATAAAATCAAAGAGAAAATAAAAAAAGAGGAGGTGGGAAAAAGGGGAAGGACTCCTCCTTCCAAACCTAGTTGGATTCGGTTTGGAAGGGGAAGACTCCCCCCCTTGGCTCGGCCGACCCCCTTGGGGGTCCTTGGACCCCAAGGGATGGCTCCCCCTATTCCCCCTATATATACGGGGGTTTTAGGGCTGATTTGACACAACTTTGCCACGGCAGCCCGACAACATATCTCCACGGTTTTACCTCTAGATCGCGTTTCTGCGGAGCTAGGGCGGAGCCCTGCTGAGATTAGATCACCACCAACCTCCGGAGCGCCGTCACGCTGCCGGAGAATCATCTATCTCTCCGTCTCTCTTGCTGGATCAAGAAGGCCGAGATCATCGTCGAGCTGTACATGTGCTGAATGCGGAGGTGCCGTCCGTTCGGCACTAGATCGTGGGACTGATCGCGGGACAGTTCGCGGGGCGGATCGAAGGACGTGAGGACGTTGCACTACATACACCGCGTTCACTAAACGCTTCTGTTGTGCGATCTACAATGGTACGTAGATCAAATATCCCCTCTCCTAGATGGACATCACCATGATAGGTCTTCGTGCGCATAGGAAAATTTTTGTTTCCCATGCGACGTTCCCCAACATTATCGTCATCACAGCGGTGAAGCACGGTGGCTCTGGCTTGTTTCACCTGGAGAAGGCTGCCCTAGAGAAGGCTCGACTATAGAAGGGTCATGCGATGCGTTTCGGGAAATAACATACCATTATTCTGAGTTCAGGTGAATCAGCTTGGTGTGGTGGCGGAGACCGTGTAGCCGCCACCTCAGAAGGCGTGGCAGCCACCGCGCTACCTCTCCCGCGGCCACGTGTACCTTTAGTACAACATAAATACCAACATGAGTAATAAAATGTATATAAATACCAATATTCATACAACATGAGTACAACATAAATACCGACATGAATACAACGTGTACCTTTAGTGCCTCTCGGCGTCGCGGGGGGTCGAGCTCCTCTCACGGGGGGCGCTCCTTGCATAGTAGAGAGCAACACTCTCCGAAGAGGCGAGGCAGGAATGGAAGTACCCATCCCATCACCCGCCGACGAAGAAGGAGGGACGAAGTGCTTTCGACCCTTTCCCACCATCATTCAACACCTGTCATGACAAAGAGTAAATGAAATTAGTACGACATAAATACCAACAGGAGTAATAAACTGTATATAATTTAAGTGTATCATCGTCATAAATACCAACATGACTAATAAAAATTGAATACCTAACAAGAACTCAAAATTTATCTATAGTATAATAGTTGAATACCTGACATGTACTAATAACAATCGTGCTCGTCTACATATGCTTCGGGGTCAATAAATGCATCATGATCATCACTATCATCAATAAATGCATCATCATCATAACTATCACGAAGAACATGTGGAAGGCCACCATTATGTAATCGGTCAAGAACTGACAGGTCATCCGCAGCAGTAACCTCTTCTTCTTCCAGCTCTTCCTGTTCGGGCTCAGGGGTCAAGATGGATTCACTGTCATTGTCTACTTGAATGTTCTGGGGTGAAGTAGAGCGGTTCTTGAAAAGTTTCTTGGACATACGTGTTTCTTGGAAGAATTCTCCTTCATATGTGTCTAGGTCAATGTGAGGTTTGTAATCCTCTTCATTGAGGGTAGGTGGTCTAAAATGTGGTGGCACTTCATAAACGACATCCCAACCTTTGAGATTTGGATCAGTTTGGCAGGCCCACGGTAGATAGAAAACTTGTGTCGCCCGTTGAGCCGTAATATAGACATCGGGAACATCTAAGTGGGTGTTTTGGTTGATTTCGACTAGTCCTATATGTTCATGAGTCCTTCTAGTCTCCCTCGGCTCAAACCAATAACATTTCAAGACTACGATGGTCGGTGGGTTTTCACCATAGTTGACTATGCTTCAACTCTTCCATAATACTCGGTGTCTCCTTCGCCGATAGCAGAGATAGAACAATTTTTAGACTTTAGGTCGTCCATAGATAGCTCTTTGCCAAAGGTACGAAACTGATACCCGTTGATGTTGTATTTGCCAAATGAACGGACCTTATATTCAAAACCATTAGCGACTTGTCTCAACTCGGCGTCCATAGACTCTACATCAGCCTACAAGTTTAATACGAAAGAATGGATGCATTAGCCGCAAATTAGACCAAGAAATCAAATGGGCCCTTAATGGTAATTAATTACCCTTTGTTTGAACCAAGAGATGAAATCGGGATAGTCGCCTCCATGCTTTGCGAGAATCTCATACTCTTCGACGGAATCATTTTCGATGACCGCTCCATCCGAGAATTCGGTGATGTATCGACTATATCAAATATCCGGGAATAAGAGTAGTTCAAAGAAATTAGAAGTTGTGGGACAATAAATTACCGAGAACTTACTCGATGTACGGCCGCACTTCTGTTAGGTTGGTGAAGATATACAATGAAATGGTCTGCCATTCTTCGACATCCAACGATTTTCCTTTCGAAGCACCGGATGGTGCGAGCTTACCTTTGAATAGGCTGAGGTTGGATCGAACTTTTTTTCGATCGCCATCATTGTACCGAGGCTTCGGGTTATGCAAATGATGATTTTTGGCTTCGTAGTGTGATGTCATGAAGTTTGCCGCCTCCTCAGTAATGAATGCCTCGACCATCAATGCTTCAATTCTACGTTGAATTTTACACTTAGCTCGAAGCGTCTTCTGCATCCTCTCAGTTGAGTAGCACCATCGATTTTGAACAGGCCCCCCCATTCTTGCCTCGGTCGGGAGATGCAAAATCAAATGTTGCATTGGATTAAAGAAGCCCGATGGAAAGATCTTTTCTAATTTCAGATCAACTCCGGCGCCAACTCTTCCATTTCCTCTAGCACGCCAGGCGATAGTTCTTTCGCACAAAGAGAACGAAAGAAATAGCTCAGCTCTGCCATTACTAGCTATTCATCCTCAGGGATAAAGCCACGCAACATCACCGGCATTACCCGCTCAATCCATATGTGCCAATCATGAATCTTGAGCCCAAATATTTTCAATTTCTCAAGACATGCTCCCCTCTTTAGATTCGCAGCATACCCATCGGGGAACATCAACCACATTTTCACCCACAATAGCATTTCCCTCATAGCTGGCCTTTCAAGATTGAACCATGCCTTTGGCTTCGCTATGCTTTGCTTTCCTTTCCGTTGTCGCAAGTTTTGCAACGGTCTATCACATAGAGCCTCCAGGTTGATTCTAGCCTTAGGATTATCTTTTGACTTCCCCTCTATGCCGAACAATGTACCAAAAATGGCCTCCGCAATATTCTTTTCAGTGTGCATCACGTCAATGTTGTGTGGACAAAGGAGGTCTTTGAAGTAAGGCAGATCCCATAAGCATGACTTGTGAGTCCAGGCGTGTTCCATATTATACCCTTTGGAGTATCCTGGACGCAAAGGATCAGGCTCGAGAGTGTTTAACTGATCAAGGGTCTGTTGGCCTGTCAACGCAGCTGATGCAGTGTTTTTGACCACTCTACCTTTGATGAAATTCTTCTTGTCTTTTCTGAACTTATGGTCAGGATCCAGGAATTGTCTATGCATGTCGAAGGAAGAATACTTGCGACCAGCCAGCAGCCAACGGAACTGAAGAGCTGCCTTGCATGTGGTGCATGGGAACCTTCCATGCACACACCAGCCAGCGAATAGCGTAAACGCCGGATAATCATGCGTCGAGTACATGTACCAGACATGCATTTTGAAATTTGTTTTGGTAGCCGCGTCGTAGGTCTTGATCCCATTATCCTAGGATTCTTGCAACTCATCCTTAAGCGGTTGCATGTACACATTCATATTCTTCCCCGAATAGTTGGGCCCTGGAATTGTCAACGTCAGGAAAATGTTCTTTCTTTTCATAATCTCTCCAGGTGGCAAATTTAGTGGAATGACAAATACAGGCCAACAACTGTATTGTTCTGCCGTCATACCATACACATTGAACCCATCCGTGCTGATGGCAACTCTAGGTTGCCTTGGATCTTCTGATTTATCCTTATGTAATGCATCGAAGTGCCTACACACAAAACCATCTGAAGTGTGTACCAGCATCTTGTTCCTATCCGCATCTAGTTCGGTTCTTTTGCCCAATTTGTGCCATGTCATCCGTCTGGCCGTCTCTTTGACCATGAAAGTACGTTCAAGTCTTGGTACGATTGGCAGATACCGAAGAACACTAATGGGGATTTTGGTTTGATTCTTCTCACCCATGCCGTTATCTACCAGAATATACCTAAATAAGAATTGCAAATGGGGAAATAGTTCAAGGCCGCATACTCAAGCCTAAATAAGGCACATCCATTCTCACAGGCATGTATCTTCTCATAGGGCATCTTAAGTACACGGAGGATTTTCTCTGACTGGTACTGGTTTGCAGGTAGTACATGGCCTATGGGTAGAAAGCGTGCAAGTATCGTCATCATCGCGTCGTGGCATTCTCCGCCTAGGTTGAATTGAGCCTTCAGAGCCATTACTTGCGCGATGGCATCCAGCTGACAAAGCTCAGTCTGCTCGTGGAGAGGACGTTTTGAAGACTCCAACATTTCATAGAAGGCCTTTGCAGATTCCTCCATCCCATCGTCCGAATCCCGAGCATCATCAAAGTCTTGCACCGTGTCTTCAATCCCGGTACCATGCTCGTCGGTGCGACGACGAATCACCACAGCTCTGGCATGTTGGTCAGACTCACCATGAAAAGTCCACACCGTATAATTAAGCGTAAAACCCCACTTCTGCAAGTGTTTACCCATTTCAAACTCTGTCTGCTTTTTCCAATTCTCGCAGTTGGGACAGGGGCACCATGTTTTTTGCTGGCCATTTGCAAATCCGGCTCTCACAAACCCCCTGGTTTTTGTTAACCATTCATGGGTCATGTCTTTCTGACTAGGGTGACCAGTGTACATCCAAGCACGATCACTCTTGTTGCCTAGCTACCTATGGGGGCACAAGAAAAAATATATAATTCATCATCTATATTCATACGCTAATCAAGTTTGTCAGTTTTATTACGTCCATGCAACCTACACGCTGATAGGTAAAGATAGGTCCTAATCCCACCCGAGTTTGTGTAGACTCGGTTCGTTTTCCCATGCTCTGCTCCAGATGCGGCGCAGAATTTCGGAGGTTGATTGCATATAGTTCTTGCCAAAATGAATAAGAGTGAATTTCATTGGCGGAGTCACCACTCAAGAACTTTCTCGTTCTTCCTCTTGGGAACCCACATCACCTTGATGGGGATCCTTGGAGTTGTGGTAGCACTACATGAGGTAGTGCTAGAAGTGTCCTTGGGAACCCACTCAACCTTCGCTTGGGGTTCTTCTTCAAATGAAGTAATGTCCTCTTCAAGCTTTCCCATGCCCTTGTGGTCTTGTGGTAGAAGGCCATCGTGTGAGCTTGTTCCCTTGGGAGGAGTGAATTCTCCTCTTGAGGACCAAACTTGGGAATGGGATATGGACCTTCTTCCCAAACATCTCCATTGACGTTGAAGTAGCCAGCATCTTGCTTCTTTCTATGTCCTCCTTTCTTGCCCACAGTTTGCTCAAATTGCTTACTTCGGACAAGACTCTTGAAGACACCTCTCTCTATAATCCCTTTCAATAAATCGTTTTATTGCTCAAGTGTAACTTGGCTAAGGTAATCATTAGTGGAATCAAGAGAGCTAGTAGCAACAATATCGATTGATTTAGCTTTACCATTGTTGTTACTAGATGAAGAAACTTTCTTGCCTTTGTTACTAGTGTTCTTAGGTTTAACTTGTGGAACAAAAGTAGACAAGAAATAATTTTTCTAGATAAGAGGAACTCTTCTTTCGAAGATCATCATTGATTGATTTTAGGAACTCATGTTCTTGCTCTAAATTTAGATTCTCGAACCGTAGCTTTTCGTGAGTTCTTGCTAGCACTCTATGATCTTCTAGAGTAGTTTCGTGAGCTAACTTAAGAGTGTTTAACTGTTTAGTTACTCGTTCAATCTTTTTGTATCATCATCATTAAATTTCTCTTAACTAGCATGAAAAATAGCAAGTTCACTTTCAATATTATCACTAGTCTTATCAAAGGGCAAGTCTTCTTCTCCTAACAAGGCATCCTCATCACTATCAAAGTCAAAATACTCGGGGTGTGATACCTTGGGGCCTATTGCCATGAAGCAATTTCTAATCCCTTAATTTGGTGAATCAAATAAGTCGTAGGAGTTGGAGGAAACAAGTCTAATGTCGGCAATACCTTCAATTTTATTGCAGTCAGGGTTGGGGTGATAACATCTCTCGGAGTGATCGTCACACTCACAGCCATAAACCCATTCACTAACATGAGCTTGATGTGTTCTTCTTGAACTGCTCTTGGTGTACTTGTCCTTCTTCTCCAATTATGTGCCTCTCCGAGAGTGTGCTCGTTCATAATGATCTTCTCTACTCCTTCTCTCTCTGCGAGGTGACTCATCTCTTGGGATTCGTCTTCTAGGTGACACTTCTCTTCATTTCTGGGGAGCCGAGCACTCATTAGAAAAGTGTCCGGGCTTTCCGCTATTGTAGCAGTTTCGATCACGACTAGACGAACACTTCTCAACATATCTTGAGCTTGAGCTTCTCTCTTTTCCTCAACTTTTGTAGAACTTGTAGAACTTTCTGACCATGAGGCTGATCTATTCATTGATAACAAGGTTGTCACCTGAAGTAGCGGGAGCATCAATTGAGGCTTTTTAAGCACCGCTTAATTGGTTGTGCAACTCATCTTTCTCTTTGAGACATTTAATGAGCAACAATCCTTCCAAGTGACTTCTGTAGGCTTGAGATCTTTGTACTTGAGCATCATTTGGATTAATGTGCACACGGTGTCATATCTTCCAATGAAAGCTCTAAGTATCTTCTTGATGATGAATTTTTTTGTCATCTCTTTGCTTCCTAAGACAGCAATCTCATTTGTGATGAGACCTAGCCTAGAGTATATCTCAGAGAATCCTTCACCATCTTTCACATTGAACTTGTCAAGCTGACTTTGAAGCACATCCAACTTAGATTCTCTAACAGAATCAGTAACTTCATGCATATCAATCAAAGTATCCCAAATTTCCGTTGCATTCTCAAGGCAACTGATTTTGTTGAATTCTTCAAGACACCAGCAGTTGAGCAGGATGTCACAGGCTTGAGTATTGAATTGCAGCATCATCAATTCTTCCGATGTGGCATCACGATCTGGTTCTCTTCCTTCTTTGAAGAAATCACCTTGCACACCAACACGAACAACACCCCAAATGGAAGGATTATGACCAAGCATATTCATTTTTATTTTATGCTTCTAACTAGCAAAATTAGTGCCATCAAAATATGGACCTCTATGGTGATAAGTTTTCACACCTTGTTTTTACTATCACTTGTGTGTATTGTGAAAATTCTGAGCTTGTTAAAACTTTTTCAAAACTAATGTTGTGAGTGCCATGATTGACATTGTATGCTTGTATGCTCGATCATGTGAGGATTTAAAACCCTATAGTCCTTTGGTATTATGTTGTTTTCCAAAAACCCTTGCTTATTGCTGATCAAAGTAAAACCACCTTGAGTTGCACTACATGTCCTTGATAGCAAGCAGTGCTTCTACTCATATTTGGTAATCTAATTTTTACCTATCTTTATATTTCAAAACCACAAAAATTATTATTTTTGTGATTATTTTCCTAATTAAATAAAATGTCCATTTCTAGGGCCAGAATTGGTATTCCAACATGGAAAAATACTTTTCTGCTTTGGAAAAATCTGATTAAATTTAGAGATGATCAGAAGGACATATATTATCCATACATAGGATTTTAAACCCCATTTTATATATATATTGATTAAAACTATGAAAGGTAATTTTGTCTGTTTTGACATTTTAAAATATTTCCAAAGGAAATATACTCAATAAATTCCTAGAAAATTTCAGTGATATCCCTAACCCTTGTTTGGTGTCCACATAAAGTTTCACCTTGATCAAAGGTGGATAAGGAGCCCAAATAACCCTAAACCCCTCTCTATCCAGAATCAAGTTAGAGCAACTCTACATAGCAAAGTTTGTCCAATGATGCTAAAACTTTGCAGGAGTGCCTAATACCTCAAATGAGGGTTCCACACAAAAAAAGGGATTTGTGGGACTTAGTTTGCCTACACTCCCTTTGGAAGGAACAGATCTGGTCATATTGGAGTGTTTTCAAGTTTACAAAGCTAAACTTGTCCTTTGGAGCTCAAATTTGGTGAAACTCCATTGTTTACCACCAAACCCAAATGTGTTAAGTTGCAGCACGAGTGGTGGGGTGCAACCCCCTAAACCCCCTGTCGAACACCTTCTAACAGATAGGAAAAAGCCACCTTAGCCACAGCTAAACCAAACTCCTTTGCTTCAAACTCTTAGATTAAGTGGCCAACACCTGTGTCCAACCCCAGTCAACTGGCCTCTCACCGGTTCAAAGTGGAAAGGCCAAAAACACCAATTTAGATCTCAGTTCATGATTGATAGAACCAGTATTTCTTGCCTCCCTTGACCAGCGAAGCCCCTGTTGGAGTTATGCCCTAGAAGCAATAATAAATATAGTTATTATTATAATTCCTGTATCAAGATAATTGTTTATTATCCATGCTATGATTGTATTGAATGAAGACTTTTTTACATGTGTGGATACATAAACAAAACACTATCCCTAGCAAGCCTCTAGTTGGCCAGTTAGTTGATCAAAGATAGTCGGGGTCTTCTGATTATGAACAAGGTGTTGTTGCTTGATAACTGGATCACGTCATTAGGAGAACCACGTGATGGACTAGACCCAAACTAATAGACGTAGCATGTTGATCGTGTCATTTTCTTGCTACTGTTTTCTGCGTGTCAAGTATTTGTTCCTATGACCATGAGATCATATAACTCACTGACACCGGAGGAATGCTTTGTGTGTATCAAACGTCGCAACATAACTGGGTGACTATAAAGATGCTCTACAGGTATCTCCGAAGGTGTTCGTTGAGTTAGTATGGATCGAGACTGGGATTTGTCACTCCGTGTGACGAAGAGGTATCTCAGGGCCCACTCGGTAATACAACATCACACACAAGCCTTGCAAGCAAAGTGACTTAGTGTAAGTGGCGGGATCTTGTATTACGGAACGAGTAAAGAGACTTGCCGGTAAAGGAGAATGAAATAGGTATGCGGATACTGACGATCGAATCTCGGGCCAGTAACATACCGAAGGACAAAGGGAATGACATACGGGATTATATGAATCCTTGGCACTGAGGTTCAAACCATAAGATCTTCGTAGAATATGTGGGATCAAATATGGGCATCTAGGTCCCGCTATTGGATATTGACCGAGGAGTCACTCAGGTCGGGTCATGTCTGCATAGTTCTCGAACCCGCAGGGTCTGCACACTTAAGGTTAGACGTTGTTTCATGCGTATTTGAGTTATATGGTTGGTTACCGAATGTTGTTCGGAGTCTCGGATGAGATCGCGGACGTCAAGAGGGATTCCGGAATGGTCCGGAAATGAAGATTGATATATAGGATGACCTCATTTGATTAGCGGAAGGTTTTCGGAGTTACTGGGAATGTACCTGGAATGACGAATGGGTTCCGGTTGTTCACCGGGGGGGGGCAACCTACCCCGGGGAAGCCCATAGGCCTTGGGGGTGGCGCACCAGCTCTTGGTGGGCTGGTGGGACAGCCCAAGAAGGCCCTATGCGCCATAGGAAGAAAATCAAAGAGAAAAAGAAAAAAAAAGGGGAGGTGGGAAAAAGGGGAAGGACTCCACCTTCCAAACCTAGTTGGATTCGGTTTGGAAGGGGAGGACTCCCCCCCTTGGCTCGGCCGAACCCCTTGGGGCTCCTTGAGCCCCAAGGCAAGGCCCCCCTCTCCCACCTATATATACGGAGGTTTTAGGGCTGATTTGAGACAACTTTGCCACGGCAGCCCAACCACATACCTCCACGGTTTTACCTCTAGATCGCGAAGCCCTGCGAAGATTAGATCACCACCAACCTCTGGAGCGCCGTCACGCTGTCGAAGAACTCATCTACCTCTCGGTCTCTCTTGCTGGATCAAGAAGACCGAGATCATCGTCGAGCTATACGTGTGCTGAACGCAGAGGTGCCGTCCGTTCGGCACTAGATCGTGGGACGGATCGCGGAACGGTTCGTGGGGAGGATCGAGGGATGTGAGGACGTTCCACTGCATCAACTGCGTTTCTTAACGCTTCTGCTGTGCGATCTACAAGGGTACGTAGATCGAATATCCCCTCTCGTAGATGGACATCACCATGATAGGTCTTCGTGCGCGTAGGAAAATTTTTGTTTCCCATGCGACGTTCCCCAACAGTGGCATCATGAGCTAGGTTCATGCGTAGATGTCTTCTCGAGTAGAACACACAAGTTTTTGTGGGCGGTGATGTGTGTTTTGCTGCCCTCCTTAGTCTTTTCTTGATTCCGCGGTATTGTTGGATTGAAGCGGCTTGGACCGACATTACTCGTACGCTTACGAGAGACTGGTTTTATCGCTACGAGTAACCCCCTTGCTCAAAGATGACTGGCAAGTGTCGGTTTCTCCAACTTTAGTTGAATCAGATTTGACCGAGGCGGTCCTTGTATAAGGTTAAATAGCAATTCATATATCTCCGTTGTGGTGTTTGCATAAGTAAGATGCGATCCTACTAGATACCCATGGTCACCACGTAAAACATGCAACAACAAAATTAGAGGACGTCTAACTTGTTTTTGCAGGGTATGCTTGTGATGTGATATGGCCAATGATGTGATGTGATATATTGGATGTATGAGATGATCATGTTGTAATAGATAATATTGACTTGCATGTCGATGGTACGACAACCGGCAGGAGCCATAGGGTTGTCTTTAAACTAACATTTGTGCTTGCAGATGCGTTTACTATTTTGCTAGGATGTAGATTTAGTAGTAATAGCATGAGTGGCACGACAACCCCGATGGCGACATGTTAATGGAGATCCTGGTGTGGCGCCGGTGACAAGAAGATCGTGCCGGTGCTTTGGTCATGGAGATCAAGGAGCACGTGATGATGGCCATATCATGTCACTTATGAATTGCATGTGGCCGAACCCCTTGGGGCTCCTTGAGCCCCAAGGCAAGCCCCCCTCTCCCACCTATATATACGGAGGTTTTAGGGATGATTTGAGACAACTTTGCCATGGCAGCCCGACCACATACCTCCACGGTTTTACCTCTAGATCGCGTTTCTGCGGAGCTCGGGCGGAGCCCTACTGAGATTAGATCACCACCAACCTCCGGAGCACTGACACGCTGCCGGAGCACTCATCTACCTCTCCGTCTCTCTTGCTGGATCAAGAAGGCCGAGATCATCGTCGAGCTGTACGTGTGCTGAATGCGGAGGTGCCGTCCGTTCGACACTAGATCGTGGGATGGATCGCGGAACGGTTCGCGGGGCGGATCGAGGGACGTGAGGACGTTCCACTACATCAACCGCGTTTCTTAACGCTTCTGTTGTGCGATCTACAAGGGTACGTAGATCGAATATCCCCTCTCGTAAATGGACATCACCATGATAGGTCTTTGTGCGCGTAGGAAAATATTTGTTTCCAATGCGACGTTCCCCAACAGCCCCCACAAGAACCAAACGGCTAGCCACACCCCAGCCAGTGCCAGGACATGCTAAACACGTCCAAAGTGCCTCAGAGCGCACCAGCATGCCGTGGCATGCCAAAACTGCGCTCTCGGCGCGCTATAGGGATTCACCGAGGTGGGGGCGATGCGCTCGTCCATTTCCAGCCTCCCCCGAGATGTCCAACCTCTTCCCCGACAACCCTTCTGCGTCGAGCAAGCCTCAGGGCCCCTCCTCTCCAGCGCTAGAGCTCGCGCGACGCGTGCCCGCAGGCACCATAACCGGGCAAGGTTGCGCGGCCACGAATGCTCGACTCCCCTCTCTCTCTCTCTCTCTGCTGCAGATGGTTCGGGCGGTCAAAAACCACGTCCTCAGACCGTGGTTTCAACCCCAGCCTCTCTTTGCACCCTCATGCGCGCCACCGTGAGTCACCGACACTCCCGAATCCTCTCACCGTCCCGGGCCTATAAATATCCCTACCCCTCGTTCCAGCACCCCTCAGATAGCTTCACCACGATCACTAGTACCTCCCTAGCCACCCGAGCAAACCAGTAGAGCCCCGGTTCTCGAGATCGACCGAGGACCCTCCACCTCGGAGCTCCGGTCGATCTTCGGCCACACAACGGCTCCTACGCCCCTCAACCCACCAAACTAACCCCCCCCCCGATACCACGAAGCTTTCCCCAACTCGCCCGAACTTTTCCGTGTCTCAAACCACCCCCTCGACCACCTCCTGAAACTCCTCCGCCATGGCCTCCTCATCGTCGGTGAACCCCTGCCTCCCCGTCATTGTTGCAACCACCAGCAGGTAGGCGACAGTAAGGCGAACTCATTCCTGTGTTCGTTGGGGCATGAGCGTGTCGACACCCTCGTCGGCGTTCTCCTACTACTCTCTGGCCGGAGGTTGGAGACGACCCCGACAGGTGTGCCCCACCTCTCGGTGGCCCAGCCTCCTCCCCCGCGCTGACCTCGGCCGCTGACCGCAGGTTCCCGCGCGTCAGGTTCAAACCTGACGGTGCGAGCGCCTATGCAGGCTGTCTGTTGGCCATGGGCCAGCCTAGCTCTGGGCCAAGCCAGGCTGGGAGTTAGCTTGTTTTTCTTTTTATTTTAGACCCTGGTTTCTAAGATTTTTATAAAAAGATTTAACCAGTGTAAAAATATAATTCCTCCATTGTTATTCTTCTAAAAATGTGTAGTATTTAATGATATGCTTAGATGAATTTTTTCAACAACTATTCTATTTCATATTAATAAAAAAGACTAAAATGGAATAGTTTTACTTCTGTTTGGTTGTTTTCAAAAATATTCCTTCAAGGAAAACTAAGGCAAATATTTTTTAAATGATACCTTAGACTTATTAGTAATAGAGAACATTTTTAAAATAACTTTGTGGACTGTTTCTGTGTGAGCTATTTCTTATTTACTGTTTTATCGACGATAGAAATTCCGTGTGACGAGGGAATCGGAGCGGAAGACCTCGAAGACCCTGGATACATAGCTGACCAAGGCAAGCATCCCTTTGACCATGACTGAGCATATGTTACTTTGCATGTTAAAGTAGCAAGTATTCCCGTTGCATATGATCATAAGTGACGGTAATCATTTGATATGATTTTACCGAAGGCTCCCCTGGAGCACATACATTGAGCTTGACTCTACCACTTGAGGGTCATGCTAATACCATGTTGACAAGTAAAGATAGAAGTAGTATTATCATGAGCATGTTGTTGACATAAAGCAAGAGTTTATGAAAACCCGTCGGGTGCCACTAATGCCCGACAGTGATGATGAGTTAGGTGGTCACTTTCGGTGAACTGATGCACCCAGTATTTGTGTGAGTATGGTTTCGGAAATGGGATTAGATTTATGATGTGTCGACCGTCCCAACCTTACCAGTATGACCATGTTACCCCTTATGGGACGGGGCTATGTTAATTACTCTGGTCGGTGCTAGCAAAGAGCCACATTACTAGTGCCAGGAGTGATGTGTGGTCACTCTCGTGATGGGGTCGTGCCGGGTAGGACGACTATGCCATTTTTATGAGTTCCAGTCACACCGTTGGTCCCCGCATGGTTGGTACTGTCCAAAGTTGGTGCTCGTAAGACGTACAACATGTGGGCTGGGTACCAATCGAGTTGACCTCTTTGTCTAGTATCGTCAGGGGAAAGGCATTGATCGGGTACTTACCTCGGGTATGTGATATACCGTGAGTGATGGATGACACAGAAGTTTCCCGGATCTTGTGGGTCCAGCGTACTACCTCTGTAGAGTGTAAACTATTCGAATAGTCGTGTCCACGGTCAAGGACAGTTGGGTAATCCTACTTAAACTACATCCAGTTATTTCCTCATAAACCAAGTGTGTGTGAATGTGTGTGGGTGGTGATGAGAAAGGTGTTCCTATGATAGCAATTATATGACCAAGTTCGGTGACTTGGCATATTGGGTGAACTCGGATGGTTCTGCCCTAGGCAGATATATTGATATCTGTAACTTGTTCTTCAAGAGTAGTTCTTTAACTTTATGCATACTCATGATCATTCCACCCAGATGAGTTACACTAGAGATGCATGATATTGTTATCCTTCACTTTTGTTGATTATCTCTTGGGCTGTTTGCGAGTACATTCAAAGTACTCATTGGCTTGCCACTGGTTATGTTATTGACCAGACATCACTAGTAGAAAACAGGGCTATTATTCGGCCCTGGCCAGCCCATTAGTGTCGGTTCTTCAAGAACAGGGACCAATGGCGGGGGGGGGGGGGGTATTAGACCTGGTTCGTGAGCCCAGGGGGCCGGCCGGGGCCTCGTGGGCATTGGTCCCGGTTCATGTAGAACCATTTGTCCTGGTTCGAGTCACGAACAGGGACCAATGGTCCTCGCTGCTGGCCCACAACCATTGGTCCCGGTTGGTGGCATGAACAGGTACAGAAGGGGTGGCTTTAGTCCCGGTTCATGCCACAAACCGGGACAAATAACTTGCCTATATATACCCACCGCTACGGCAGAGCACTCCAGAGTGCTCTGTTTTTTCAATCTGGCGAGGAGAGGGCATTTGGGTGCTCTAGTTCAGCTCTTATGCACATGAGGTGTTCGATGAAATGCCCAAGCCACACTAGTTAAGCTTTCTCCTCTCGGAGCTCGACCTAGGAGCTCCATTTTTTTCGAGATTTTTCTAGATTTAGGGGTCCGTCATGCCCCGTCCCCATTTTCACCGCCGTTGATCGCCCGCGCCGATCTTGTCGCTGGCACCACCGTGGTGAACCTCTTGTTCTTATCTTCTTTATTATACTTGTCTGATTTTCTTACTTTAGATAGATATTTGTCTGATTTTCTTAATTTTTACACACATAACTATATGTAATGCACGCAGATGAACCGGTACTGGATGTATGGTGACAGATACACCTCCGAGTACATTAAGGGCGTGCATATGTTTCTCGAAGTGGCTCAGGTAAACAAGCAGAATGGTTTTATGCGTTGTCCATGCAGTAAATGTGGGAATACGAAGTCTTACTCTGACCGGAAAATCCTTCATTCCTACCTGCTTTACAAGGGTTTCATGCCACACTATAATGTTTGGACGAGGCACGGAGAAATAGGGGTTATGATGGAAGACGGCGAAGAAGAAGAGGACAATGACAACTATATGCCCCCTGAATACGGTGATGCTGCAACGGGGGGAGCTGCTGAAGATCAAGAGGAACCAGACGATGTCCCGATGATGCTACAACGGGGGAAGCTGTTGAAGATCAAGAGAAACCAGACGATGTGCTCGATGATGATCTCCGTCGGGTCATTGTCGATGCAACGACGCAATGCGAAAGTCAGAAGGAGAAGCTGAAGTTCGATCGCATGTTAGAGGATCACAAAAAAAGTTGTACCCAAATTGTGAAGATGGCAACACAAAGCTGGGTACCGTACTGGAATTGCTGAAGTGGAAGGCAGAGAATGTTGTGCCTGACAAAGGATTTCAAAATATTGAAGAAGAAGCTTCCAAAGGATAATGAATTGCCCGACAGTACGTACGCAGCAAAGAAGGTCGTATGCCCTCTAGAATTGGAGGTGCAGAAGATACATGCATGCCCTAATGACTGCATCCTCTACCGCGGTGCGTACAAGGATTTGAACGCATGCCTGGTATGCGGTGCATTGCAGTATAAGATTAGACGAGATGACCCTAGTGATGTTGACAGCGAGCCCCGCAGGAAGAGAGTTCCTGCGAAGGTGATGTGGTATGCTCCTATAATCCCACGGTTGAAACGACTTTTCAGAAACAAAGAGCATGCCAAGTTGATGCGATGGCACAGTGAGGACCGTAAGAAAGACGGGAAGTTGTGAGCACCCGCTGACGGGTCGCAGTGGAGAAAAATCGAGAGAGAGTACTGGGCTGAGTTTGCACGTGACCATGGTTTGGTTTAAGCGCGGATGGCATTAATCCTTTCGGGGAGCAGAGCAGCAATCACAGCACCTGGCCCGTGACTCTATGTATGTATAACCTTCCTCCTTGGATGTGCATGAAGCGGAAATTCATTATGATGCCAGTTCTCATCCAAGGCCCTAAGCAACCCAACAACGACATTGATGTGTACCTAAGGCCATTAGTTGAAGAACTTTTACAGCTGTGGAATGGAAATGGTGTACGTGCGTGGGATGAGCACAAACAGGAGGAATTTAACATGCACGCGTTGCTGTTTGTAACCATAAACGATTGGCCCGCTCTCAGTAACCTTTCAGGACAGACAAACAAGGGATACCACGCATGCACGCACTATTTAGCTGACACCGCAAGTATATACCTGGGAATCTGCACGAAGAATGTGTACCTGGGCCATCGTCGATTTCTTCCAACCAACCATCAATGTCGAAAGAAAGGCAAGCATTTCAAAGGCGAGGCAGATCACCGGAAGAAGCCCGCCATGCGTACCGGTGATCACGTACTTGCTATGGTCAATGATTTACACGTAATCTTTGGAAAGGGTCCCGACGGACTAGCTGTTCCGAGTGACGCTGGGTGAAACGCACCCATGTGGAAGAAGAAATCTATATTTTGGGACCTACCCTACTGGAAAGACCTAGAGGTCCGCTCTTCGATAGACATGATGCACGTGATGAAGAACCTTTGCGTTAACCTGCTAGGCTTCTTGGGCGTGTATGGGAAGACAAAAGATACAACTGAGGCACGGGAGGACCTGCAACGTTTGCACGAAAAAGATGGCATGCCTCCAAAGCAGTATGAGGGACCTGCCAGCTACGCTCTTACCAAAGAAGAGAACGAAATCTTCTTTGAATGTCTGCTTAGTATGAAGTTCCCGACTGGCTTCTCGACGAATATAAAGGGAATAAAAAATATGGCACAGAAAAAGTTTCAGAACCTAAAGTCTCATGACTTCCACGTGATTATGACGCAACTGCTTCCGGTAGAATTGAGGGGGGTTCTACCGGAAAACGTCCGATTAGCCATTGTGAAGCTATGTGCATTCCTCAATGCAATCTCTCAGAAGGTGATTGATCCAGAAATCATACCAAGGCTAAGGAGTGATGTGGTGCAATGTCTTGTCAGTTTCGAGCTGGTGTTCCCACCATCCTTCTTCAATATCATGACGCACGTCCTAGTTCATCTAGTTGACGAGATTGTCATTCTGGGCCCCGTATTTATACACAATATGTACCCCTTTGAGAGGTTCATGGGAGTCCTAAAGAAATAGGTCCGTAACCGCGCTAGGCCTGAAGGAAGCATCTACATGGGCCATCAAATAGAGGATGTCATTGGGTTTTGTGTTGACTTCATTCCTGACCTTAAGAAGATAGGTCTCCCTAAATCACGGTATGAGGGGACACTTACTGGAAAAGGCATGCTTGGAGGGGAGACAATAATATGCAGGGACGGATATTCTTGGTCTCAAGCACACTGCACAGTTCTACAGAACTCTACCTTGGTGACTCCTTAGGTCGATGAACACAAGAATAGTCTGTGCTCCAAACACCCGGATCAGTGCGACGACTAGATTACATGTGAACACATCAGGACTTTCAGCAGTTGGTTGGAAACACGTCTCAGAGATGAAAACACTGTTTGCGATAAGCTGTACTCATTGTCCAGGGGACCATCTTCGACTGTTACGATTTGGAAAGGATACGAGATATATGGGAATACATTTTACACGATCGCCCAAGATCAAAAGAGCAACAACCAAAACAGCGGTGTCCGCTTTGATGCAGCCACCGAGAGGGGAAAGGACACATATTATGGTTACATAGTGGACATATGGGAAATTGACTACGGAGTAGATTCTAAGGTCCCTTTGTTTAAGTGCAAATGGGTCAATCTGTCAGGAGGCGGGGTACAGGTAGACCCATAGTACGGAATGACAACAGTGGATCTAAACAATCTTGGGTACACTGACGAATCGTTCGTCCTAGCCAATGATGTGGCACAGGTTATGTATGTGAAGAACATGTCTACCAAACCGAGAGAAATAAAAAATTAAGGAAGGGAATACGTCATACGATGAGCCAAAGCACCACATAGTTCATTCAGGAAAAAGGGACATTGTTTGAGTGGAGGGCAAGACAGACATGTCCGAAGATTATGAAAAGTTTCATGAAATTCCTCCCTTCAAAGTCAAGGCTGACCCAAGCATCCTAATAAATGATGAAGATTATCCATGGTTACGGTGCAATAAGGAAAGGACACAAGCGAAGAAAAAGTGAAGACTTTCTCCACAACTATTATGATGATACCATGCCAACTTTCAACCTTTTTGTAGTTCATGTGAAATGCATGTTGTAACATACAAGTTTCCGTATGAAATCCTGATACTTCGAAAGAGATTGTCCGTTTTGTACACGAAGTGCATCCAGTTTTTGTCGTAACCCTCCCAACTTTCTTGCATATGCTATGTGGATGAAATGATGATACCATGCCAAAATAAAAGAGAGGCGCAATGCTCACCTGCACGTTGCTTAGCTTCAGGCCAACATGCAGGTGAGCATTGCGCTTCTCCCTTCATCGTCTCTACACTCAGGGCTTATAAACCGCTGCGAGTGCCTCTCGCTTGGGGAGGTGGGACTAAAAAACAGCTGCAGAAAGAATCAAATAAAAAACTCTTTTACCGGTTCATGCCACGAACCGGTACTAAAAGGTGCTCGTGGGGCCCCAGCCTTAAAACCTATACCAAATAAAATGCCTTCGTAATAGCCTTAGAAGTGGTACTAAAGGAACCAACTAAAAAGCTTTTATAAACCTCTAGTATTATTGAAACTAAAGTTATATAGAGTTTTGTTACAAACTTTAATAGCGAAAAGAATTATCATAAAAGAAAATAAATAAGTAATTAGAATTTTGTTCAAAACATTAAAAGCAAAAAGAATCATCATAAAAGAAAATAAATAAGTAATTAGAATTTTGTTACAAACTTTAATAGCAAAAAGAATTATCGTAAAATAAAATAAATAAGTAATTAGAAACAAAAAAGAAAGCAAAAAAACTGGAAAAATTAAAATAAAAGAATCAACTAAAAAGCTTTTATAAACCTCTAGTATTATTGAAACTAAAATTATATACAATTTTGTTAAAAACTTTAATAGAAAAAAGAATTATCATAAAAGAAAATAAATAAGTAATTAGAATTTTGTTCAAAACATTAAAAGCAAAAAGAATTATCATAAAAGAAAATAAATAAGTAATTAGAATTTTGTTACAAACTTTAATAGCAAAAAGAATTATCGTAAAAGACAGTAAATAAGTAATTAGAAAGCAAAAAACAGGATTTTCTTTTAAAAAGTGCCACCTACAAGGCCACCACGGCGTGCATACGACTAGAAACCCATTACTAGGGCCAGGATGCAGGCCCGCAGAAGCCCAATAGGCCCACAAGCACAGAGAGTGATTTTAGGCCCGTAAGCGTGTAGTGGAGAGGAGCTCGAAGTGGTTGGTTTGGCCGGGCTTATAAACCACTCCGAGCCTCTTTTCGACTAGCGAGGTGGGACTAAACATAGCACCGCACCGCGCAAGCACACGCCCTTTGGTCCCGGTTGGTGCCACCAACCGGGACTAAAGGGGTGCATTGGTACCGGTTGGTGGCACCAACCGGGACCAATGCCCCCCTTTTGTCCTGGTTTGTGGCACCAACCGGGACCAAAGGTCTTTGTTTCCCGCCCTTTGGGCTGCTGAAAAGAGGCCTTTGGTCCCGGTTGGTGCCACCAACCGGGACTAAAGGGGTGCATTGGTCCCGGTTGGTGCCATGAACCTGGACCAATGCTCTGCCTATATAAGCAGCACTTGCGAAAATTTGGTTTAGTTCGTTCTTCCCCACGCCCGACACCGCCAGGCTTCCCGCCTGTCTCCGCCTCGCCGTCGTCGTCGTCGCCCCGTGCCGTCCCGCGCCGCCCTGACGCCGTCGCCGCCCCCCGCCCCACGCCCCGTGCCCCGCGACGCCACCGGCCTGTGCCCGTCGCTGCCCCGCCCCGGCCCGTGCCACACCTCACCGTCGATCGTCGCCGCGCTGCGCCGCCCCGCATCGCCTCGTCGTGCCATCCCCGACACCGTCGCCGTGAGCAAAATTTTTGCTAATTTAATTTGATGTTAGTAGTAGTTAATTTAGATGTGTAGTATAATTTAGATGTGTAGTTAATTGAGTAAGATTTTGTTAGAATTTTTTTATATTTTTTTTAGATTTTTTGTTAGATCTATAGTAATTTAGACGTGTAGTTCATAGATTTTTCTATTAGATTTTTTTTCATATTATGTAATTAATTAGTTCATGTTGTGTTAGATTTTTTTTCTGTTAAAATTTTTTTGGTCATATTATTGTTGAATATGCATGTTTGTATGTTCATATATATGCGAAGATCGAATATGTCAAGTTATTATGATTTTTTCCTGTTCATAGAATTTTTATGATTTTTTTCTGTTTTAATTTTGTTCATAGAATTTTACTGATTTTTTTGTTCATAGTATTTTCTTTTTCAATTTATGTATATGTTCATATTGTGTATGTATAGGAAAATTGTGCATGATCAAAGTCATTTATGAATATGTTCATATTTAGAATAGAGGAAAAAGGAAAAAATAAGAAGAGAAAGTTTTTAATATAATTATTTAGAAAACTAATAGAACTATAGCTAAACTAGTTTATTTTTAGTAAGTACTACTTTATTTTATTTATAGTATGTGCTTCATATATAGTTGAACTAGCTAGTTCATTTAATAAACTACTTTATTTTACTATATATAGAAGTAGTTTGTTTTTAGTAAGTACTACTTTATTTATTTATAGTAAGTGCTTAGTAGTTGAACTAGTTGATTTAATTAATAAAACTACTTTATTTAACTATATATAGAAGTAGTTCCCGCATCAACGTCGACGATGCCTATCCCGCATCCTCGTCGTCGTCGACTCGGCGGTGGAGGCCTGCTTGATCAGGGCCATGTTCGGGACTGGGCTCCGCTGCGTTGGTATTGGGAGGTGCTACCTTCCGTCAGACGTAGGTTGGTGAGGAGGCAGCCCGTTGTTGACCCGATCCTTGTTTGGTGGCGGTCGCATGGGCCAGTGATGGTGCCGAGGCTTCCGGACACCACAGAGGTGGTACGTCTCTGTGTCAGCGAGGAGGACGAGCACGTCTGTCGCTACATGGTTGCATTGGAGGGCAGGTTCGACAATACGTGGCAGGTTCTTCAGGGATCTCACTGGAACTATGATCCTATGATGGTTCCTTATCTTTGGGTGTCCACAGCCCGCGGCGATACCCGTCGGGCGCTACGGTTCTAGCTGTATTAGCGATGCTATATGTACGATAGTATTCGAGGAGTATTAGTGATAATATTCGATGATGTACGGCCACAAGAGATGATGGAGTTTTGGTTATAATTGAATGCATGGTAATTTGAATACTACTTTATTTTACGATTTGGTTTTGCTTATTGAATGCTCATATTGGAAAAGTACTCCTACTTTGAATGCTAAAATTGAAGAGCACTCCTTCATTCCCGTGTGGGGGTAGCTTCTCCTTCATTCCCGTGTGCTAGACAATTTGGTGTAATAATGCACTCAAGAATGAAAGGAGGGAGCTACGTACCATCACCGATAGTAAACCTGTGATTAATAATAATGATCTAATTTAGGTTTTTAGTACATATATTTAATTGTACAAGTTTAATATTTGAATTATGAACATAGGCCGGAAATGTCGTACTCGGACGACGAAAACCGCCCGGGGGAGTGCGACTGGTGCCACGACGACCGAGGTATGTGTGACAGGTTCATTGAGTTGGACGAAGATCGGCGCTTCAGCATTAAGCTCGAGGACACCTTCGATGTTCATACGGTACGCAACGACGACAATAGTTTTTTCATAATTAAGCACGACTTCAACTATTTTAAGATTTTCTACTGCAATAGAGAATAGAGTTTTTTCGTAATTAAGCACGACAATAGAGAATGTCTACAATCGAACTCCTCAACATTATGGTCAATACGTGCCACTAGTGCACGTGTTGAGCTACGGTAACTACCATGCAGATACCCTGGTAAGATTGTGTACTATTACGTCATCCGTGCATTTTTTTGCATACTTCTAAAACTAGTATACATCATTTCTAACTACGAAGTTATTACTATGTTTTTCAACAGATAATGCCGAATGATTGTGTGCCTCATCTGATGTATACGCACGGTCGCCTTGATGTTTTGAACATACAACCAGGTCGTCCTACGAATCTCAACTGTCCATACTGGATTTCTAAAAGAAGTGGAGACATGACAATCAAAGAATGGAAAAAAAGTATGGACAGTCATAAGGAGCTTCTTCGAAGCAAAAGGAAGCAATGCGCAAGAATTGGAGACAGGATGATCTCCATTCTTCATAATGGAGAGTCAGGGTCTATATTGTTTTATGCTATTTTATCTTAAGTGTGTTTAGGTTTACCTGATACAGATGATGTACTAAGAACAATTATGTAGGGTTGGGTTCGATGACTATGAGTATGATGATCGTATGACTTGTTATTAATAACGAGTAGAAGTTGTATGATGATGCATGATTAGTAGGACTTGTTATTATATATGATGATGTATGATACGAGCATGAAGAGTTATTATATATCAGCGGGTGAAATGAACATAGCAGTAGCGTTGGTAAACCAAGCACGAAGATAAGAGAGGAGACTACTCTCTATTAGCTAGCTAATAACAACCTAAATTAACCCCCAAAACCCCAAAACCAGCCACTTTAAAAAAAAACCTCGGCTGCAGCCAGCTTCTGACGCGTGGATGCCTTTTGGTCCCGGTTTATGTCACCAACCGGGACCAAAGGCCCCCCTGCCTGGGCTGCCCGCAGTGGCCACGTGGATGCCCATCTGTCCCGGTTCGTGTAAGAACCGGTACTAAAGGGGGGAGGCATTAGTAACGACCTATTAGTCCCGGTTCCAGAACTGGGACTAAAGGCCCTTATGAACCGGGACAAATGCCTTGTTTTCTACTAGTGCATGGAAGGACCGGTGTTTGGAGATGAGTACGTCTTCGGAGACGCCCCTGCGAACTAGGACGCTTCCGAGTCAGAATGCCTGTCGGTGTAGGCTTAATGGCATGGGCACCCGCTTAGCCCTATGTTTTCCGCTATTAGTGTATTCATGTGATTTGGCCTTAGGCCATGTCTTATGAACTTGACCCTTCGGTCACGTGTTGTAATAATCGGTACTTGGATGTAAGACTCTTTATTCAGTATCTGTGTTCGGTGAGCATTGATCTTTGAGACCACTGGGCACGGCGATTCTCGACTAGTAAGTCGGGGTCCCCACATAATTTCCCTCACTAGACACCATACTCTCCTAGGTTATGAAACCAATGCGATGGAGATCAAAGCTGTGACACCATTTCTAGGATCGAAAGTATGTCGAGAGGGGGTGATTAGACTACTTGACAAGATAAAAACTTAGCCTTTTCACAAATTTTAGTGTGGGTGAGCTTTAGTAACTATGACTAGTCAAGTACACCCTACACATGTGTATCTTAGAGTATAGCGGTGGAAAGTAAAACATGCAAGTTTAAAGTACAGGGTAAGGTAGGGAGATCAAATGCAAAGGTTGACACGTCGATTTTCGGAATGGTTCGGATAGGTGGCACTATCGTACGTCCATCATACTGGAGACTTCAACCAACGGAGGGTAACGACTGCGATAGTCCTCGAGGGCTCCACCAACAAGGGATCCACGAAGAAGTGGCCTTGTCTATTCCACCACGGCCTCCGTCCACACAATACTAGCCTCACTCACACTAGATCTTCACGAAATAGGCGTTCTCCTTGCCCTTACAAACATCTTGGCTAAACTCCACAACACAAAGTAGGAGGCTCCCAAGCGACACCTAACCAATCTTGGAGGAACCACCGTCCAAAAGGTAATACATGTGGTAAAATGATGAACTCCCTGCTCTTGTGCGTCTAAAGATAGTCTCCTCAATACTCAATCACTCTCTCTCCTATTTGGCAGGGGTAGGAGAGATTGATCTTCTGGAAAGCAACTAGGGGTGGCTAGAAATCATGGTTCAAATGGTTGGAATGGAATCTCTTAATCTCAACACATGAGTAGGTGGCTCTCTCTCAAAAAAATGGATCTGGAAAGTGTAAGTGTGTTTTGAGTGCTTCCTCTACGAATGAGAGGTAGGTGGAGGGGTATATATAGGAATCTCCCAAAATCCAACCGTTACAACATTATTAGCCAACTCGGTGACACCGAAATGTTAATCTCGGTGGTACGGAGTTGCACTAAATGTGGCCACATTGAATTCTCGGTGAGACCGATATATGAATCTCGGTGGTACCAAACTCGATGAGAACGACTTCAAACTCGGAAATTCCAAAACTCGAAATTATCTTAACCGATAATTGGTCACAAATAGGAATGTTGGTTGTACCGAGATGGTGGGTTTGGCATAGGATCTGTCTAAGTGTAGAATCGGTATAGCCGAGTGGGAAATGTTGGTGGCACCGATTTCGCATATTTGTCTTGGGATAGATATATTTTGTGGGAAAGTGGCTGAGTATTTTTGGTGGCTATCTCTAAGCACTTGAGCAACCAATTCATCATAATACCTCATCCCCTTTTACTAGTATTGGCTTTCCTATGGACTCAAAAGTGATTTCTCACAAAGTGTAAAATGAAGAGTCTTCTTGCTTAAAGCTTTATCCAATCCTATTCCTTCCTTGCATAAAAGGGGCATCTCCGCACAATCCTATAGCCAAAGCATCTTTCAACTTGTCTAAAATGTACTTTGATAAATTCATTAGTCCAATGATGGATATGTTGTGATTAATTACCAAAACCACCTTACAGAGCAATTGTTCTTTCACATGGCATCATAGCATCCATTCCAATTTTGCTGCATTTTGTCTGTTGAGTGAGTGTGTGTGTGCTGATGTGCCTTGTGTTGTGGTAGAGTTGTTGGAAGGACCTTCAAGTTATTTTCAAATGAAAACCCCCTTCTCCCTCTTTAGTTCTTTGTATTTTGTAAAATGTGCCTCCATGCCATATTTTAATCTTCACCATTGTTCTAAAACTCCTATTTGTTGCGATCAAACACTCCTCCAAATTTGAGCCTATTTAACATTAATGTAGTTGGATTCAAAAATACCTCAACTTGGAATTTTATTCAAACTTGAATCATTTTTCTATCTCCAAAAATATCCATACCAATTTTATTAAATAGGTCATATTTTTGGGGGTGCAAAACTTATTTTCTTTCATCCAAAAACCCTCCTCTCTTTCTATGAGAGGTTTTGCACTATGTGTTTTTAAAATTATGAAAAATGGTTTTTCAGGGAGAGAGGCTTACCTCGGCCTTCCTCCTCCCTCCTCACGGCCCACCATCATCCTTAACAGCAGCCTAGTGTAGCGCAAGTGCATCCCCGATATGTCTCTAATGTATCTATAATTTTTTATTATTCCATGCTAATATGTTATCATTTTTGAACACATTTTATGCACTTACCTACAAATTTATATTATTTTTAGCACTAACCTATTGACCCAGAGGCCAGTGCCACTTGTTGTTTTCTGCATGTTTTCCCTCTTTTCTGGTTCGAGTACGAAACAAAGTCGAATTGACCTAAAAGATTTTGTGAATTTTTTCTAGACCAAAACAGGTCCGTGGAGCATGGGAAGAAGGGAGAAGGATGCACGAGGCCACCACAAGCCAACAGGATGCGATCTAGGGGGCGTGATGGCTTGTGGCCCCGTGATGTCTCTGCCGACTCTGGTCGCTAGCCTACAAATTCTTATCTACCCTTAAACCTTCGAGGGAGGTCGCGAAACACTTTTTATGCCAACACAAGTATCTATTCCGATGGGAGGACATATAGAGCTCCGTTCCAGCACTCTGGTGGATGGAGGTCCATTACGGAGGGCTTGTTCGTCAACCTTGCTTCCCTCATGATGATGTGTGAGTAGTTCACCATAGACCTACGGGTCCATAGAAGTACCTAGATGGCAATCTCTCTCTCTCTCTCTCTCTTTAATCTTCAATACAATGATCATCGCATCTTTGCTTTGATCCATATGAGGTAACTCTTTTGTATGTTGTGTTTGTTGGGATCTAATGAATTATTGGTTTATGTTCAGATTATTAAATAGGTCATATTTTTGTGAGTTCAAAATTTATTTTCTTTCATCCAAAAACCTTCCTCTCTTTATGTGAGAGGTTTTGCATTTTCTTTTTTTCAAATTATAAAGAAAATATTTTTCACGGAGAAATAAGTTTACCTGGGCCTTCCTTCTCCCTCCTCGTTGCCCACCACCAACCTTCGGAGCAGCCCACCCCAGCACAAGCTCCTCCCGTAGCCCACCATCGCACGCATCTTCTCCCTCACTGTACGACAACCAATCATAGGAGCCACATCGCCAACCTTGTGGATTTGACGCACGTCCGATGCCATAGATCCCTATAAAACATGTCCAAGACCTAGCCCAAGGGTCCATCGACCCATTCCTCCTGTGTCCTCTGCTCAATGCCACTCACGTAAGCCGTCCACGCGCTCGTTGTCGCCCTGCCCACCATTCTCCGGTCGAGCTTGAGGTCATGCTCGGGGAAGCGCCTCCGCCTCATCTCGGACCGCCCTGGAACCGCGGATCAAAGCCCTCGAGTCCGTGTCGTCTTCTACATCTACGCACGCGATGCCAGCAACCACGGAGGTCCCTCTCCGTCACCATCTTATTCCCTACACTCGGATCCAAGGCGCACCGGACTTCCATAGACCCACACAGCATCTCTATCTCATCCTCGACCTCCTCTTCATGTCCTAGGTAGCGAGGTAGTCCCTTCCTGCTCTCTGGTCCTTCCCATCGCATGTAGATATGTGTTGTAGTCGCGAGGTCCATGCCATGTTCGTGCTCTCGGCGCTCTGGAAAGGCTTCAGTTTTATTTTGCTTGTATGTTGTCTCCTTGTCGCCGTGAGTTGGACGAGCAACTCCTCTCAGGTTATTGTGGCTGAACCATTCTTCTCGCACGTGCGCTGCACACGCACCGGCAGTAGCAAGGCTTGCTCTCACGCCTCGCCTTGCTAGCCGCGACTTATAGCCGTGGTTGCAGGACCTCTCAGCACATGCACTCATGTGCACACATGCACGACCTCAAACGCAACCACCCCATAGCATCCCTCAACCCCGACATAGGTCGTCATCCCCAGCGGTCGCTAGAGATCTCGCCAGCACCGTACCTGGTCTCTCTGCCGATAGGTAGAAAAAAGGCAAAACCTTTTTTAATCAAAATGATTAGCACCCACTCTCTCCACTTGGGGAGACCCGAGTTCGACCCCCCGTGGGCGCACCTCATCCTTCCCCCTTTTTTCCATTTATTCGAGTGTATGACATGTGGCCACCGGTTGTGATCCCCTAGAGGACATTAGTGCCACTAACGAGTGGACCCCCCCTGAGCATTTTATTTTAATTTATTTTCTATTTGTTTTATGTTTTTCTCCTCTTTTGAATTCATGACAATATGGGTAGGTGACCAAATTCGGTAGTGTCCAAATTGAGCATATGCCAAATCTAGAATATACTAGGTTTTACCTAGTGCATCGAATTTTGGTTATGTTTTCTGGTATAATTTTCTACTTTAATAGAGGCTTATGATATATGAATTAAGGGTAGAAAAATCCAAGGAATTCATCTGTGGTGTTAGTTTTGTGTTTTGAGCAAGTTGATGTGCATGCTATTTTTCACCATGATGCCCTTTTGTTATTTTTGTATGAAGCATTCCTTGCACCCTTTGGAGAACTTGTCAACATGAAAGTTGTAGTGTGTTTGGGGTACTAGGCCCTGGTATTCTTTGCTTGCCATGAAATCCTATCTCAATGTTGATGAATTGGCAGAGTGAAATATTTCGAAGTGTCGAAACTGTTATCAAGTAGTTGTGTTTCCTTGTGGTTTGCTAAACATCTATAGGTTGTTTGTGATGGTACTATGGTGGAAATGATAGAGCATGTTGCCCTTTATTAAGGTTTTGCATCATAGCTATTATTCCTGTCAAACATGCCATGTTGTTGGAAACTGGTGTGAATTCACCTTCTGAAATTTTGCTAAGTCTAAGAATCTCGTAAGTTCACCATGCCATGTTGAGAGGATGCTATCCATGAATCTGTGCAGTATTTGCGAATTGCTATTTAGTGTTAATTGTATCTCTTGTTTCCCTCTATCACCTTTTAAATTTCATGCGATAAAACTTCATGTAGCATCGTGTTTCATTGTTGTCAATATGCCATCATGATAACTTTGCTTATGAAAAACTGTTATTTCACCAAGTCCTAATCTATTATGTTTGATGCCATATTGTGATCTTGAGTTCCATTGATCCATGGTGCTATCCATGTTGATGCTTGTATGAGTTGTAGAGCATCAGGTTTACTTCATCTCCATGTCTTGGTTGAGTATGTTAGCCTTCTATAGGTGTTAGTTTTTGTGTGTGCAAAGTCACATGTTGTTGTTTTTGGGCTGATTGCTTGTAGAATTGCTTTGCACTTTCTGGGTGTTGTACCCATTTGTTTTGCAGGATCTCTAGGTCCATTTCACCTAGAATTTCGTGAACAATCCAATGACAAACTTGGGATGCCAAGGAATATCCCCTAGCCTCTCTCCAATGTTGTTTTATCAGCGTTGCCTTCGGTACCTTGTAGTGAGAGTTCTGAGATATACGTAACTTGGTTTGCGATGTTCTTTATATGCATTTGTATCGGTTTCTCGTGATGTATTCATTTTTTCCATGTTATGCATGCCCAAATAATTAATCTTGAGGTTCTTTAAAGAATGATAACAACTAAATAATTGCATGAGAAATATGACTCGTGAAACATTGCCATGCTTCATTCACGTCATATTCATGCATCATATTGCTTGAGCATTGTGCCTTGATGTGTGTTCATTGGATGTTTTATTTTCTTTTGGGTAGAAATGGGTGTCATGTACGAGTACGAGGATCCTGTTGAGAAACTTCATGAAGACCAAGAGTTTTATCCCCTAGAACAAGTGCCATGCAAGATGATCGTTGACCTTGATATTGTTTCTCATTTTTTTATGCTTACCTATCTCGTTTCTATCGTTAAGTATCGCTAAATACCACTTGAATATCAAGCCTCCCATTAATGCCATGATAAGCCTCTAACCCCTCCACATCCTAGCAAACATTGATTGGCTAAGTAGCACTTACTCAACCCTTATTATATAGCGTTGCTAGTTCTTGGTGATCCATGTGCTGAAATGGATATTTGGAATATCATCTTATTATTGCTATTTAATTTATGCAAATATACGCTTGGTCAAGGCGGAATGCTTCACCTTTTTCTTGGTTTTCTGTTCCGCTTTTTCTGCCTTAGTGCCCTGTTACCGGTGTTATGTTCCATACTGAGCTCTCGTAACACACTTGGGGTTGTTATGGGGACCCCCTTGATAATTTGTTTTGTGTTAAAATTCTTCCAACAAGGCTCAACATTGGTTTTACATTTGTTGAACAACTTAATAAAAATGCATGGGGAATAGATACCCTGCGGATAATTAATCAACATCCCGGGTCAGTGCTCCTCATGAGTGTTGGTCCAACCGAGCTGCCTGCGGGGCCGCCTCGAGGAAGCTCGGGGATTGGTTTTCCTAATAGCTAGTACCATTTGGTAGTGCCTTGAGAAAGAGATACATGTTGGCAGTGTTGCTGGAATTGTTTTACTCTTAGCGAATGTCTTGTGCACTCGGATATCGAGGATATCTCGGGCTATCTCGAGGATGAGGTTTTCTCTCTAGGGAAGCTTCTGATAGTTTGTGATGGAGAAGTTGCGGCACCCCCTGTAGGGTTAATACCTTTTGGAAAACCGTGCCCGTAGTTATGTGGAAACTTGGAAATTTGTTTAACATTCCGTTATAGAAAACTTGAAGTAAACTCAATTAAAATATGCCAAATGTGTGCATAACCGTGACTGTCTATGCTCATGAGTTTCCACTCTGGGCGAGGACATTGTGGGGTTATGATTGATGTAAGTAGGTTCATGATCACTTCTTGATCATTACTAATTCATGACTGTTTTGTGTAGACCACCCATATTATTCCTTAATGAACGTAAGGTATCCACAAAATAATGCTTAGCACTGCTGCACCCTCACGACCTTACCACACCTTACTCATTGACTTACTTAGTCCAGTTATCTTGGTCACAAGATTGTTGAGTGCTCGTGGCTCATAGTTTACTACAACACCACATGTTCACATACCACATATCTTGAAATAGATGATGCTCCACAACTCCAGTGGGAGTATGATGAGGACAACACGCGCATGTACGTGATGTACCCCGACGACTATAGGGTCCTTGCTTGTCGCCTCGCATAGCGAGATAGACTTAATTGCTTATCATTTGATTTCGTCCGCGGTCGGAACCTTCCTTATGGATGTTTGAATAAATGTTGTATGCCTTATAATTTAGCATGTGGCGAGTGTAAGCCAACTCATATACTCATGTCCTCTTTAAATGTATCTCTAATGATTTCTATTCTTGCGCAACACCGAGATGCGTCTCTATCCATATTAAGGCCTCGTCGTCAAATACGGATAGTGTCGCATCTTGGATGTTACATCCAACAAAGAGTCGATATTACCATGTTTTCTCCTATGTTTAAAACTGCCTTGGAGGTTCTTAGTTAGTTCACGACACCCTTTCACTTTTATTATTATCAAATCATTTGGTCGTGTAAGTGAAAGGCAATAATGATGATATTTTATGAAGTGATCGGGCAAAGGAAACGGGTATGAACTCTTGTTTTTCGTTTTTTTAAATATGTTGGCTCATTAGATCTTGATTCAGTATATCATGAGTGAGCATGTTTGTGATGACAATTAGAGATCATAGCTTTTCATCCCATGCTTAAATAGTTAGGAGTGGATAATGATTTACCCTGTATGTCAACATGCATTAAAATGGTTATGATGTGATATGGTAGTATGGTATTTTCTTGTGAGTAATTCGAGTGGTTTGACTTGGCCCATGTGCAAACATGTAGTTGATTCAAAACCAATGCAACCTTCATAATATTAAAACTCAGAGTGTTTATATCCTACTGATGCTTTGTCCAAACTTGATTATTGTCAATGCATGTTTATGACCGTTGTTCATCTTTAGCTGGTCGCTTCCCAATATTTTGCTAGCCTCCACCTGTACTAAGTAGGAATGCTACTTGTGCATCCAATATCCTTAAAACCAAGTTATTCCACATGAGTCCACCATACCTACCTATATCTCTAAATATTCAAAGAAACATCTGTTTTGTGCACTCGTACCGCTCATGGAGAGAACGGGAAATCGGTATCTTCCATGCTAAGTGAGTTACTCCCACGACGGGCGTTTATTCATAGTCATTGCACGAGAGAGGTTGGTAACAATGAGGCCCAGTCCTTCTTAATCAAAACTAAAATATCTCAAAACTCCTTGCGAAAGTTGATATGTTGGAGGGCACCCATGAATTCGGCTAACATGGTTGTGTATGGATGGTGGATAGGAGTAGAACTTTACAATTTTGTTTGGGAACCACCTCTAATGAATTTAGCATGGAAGATACTGAAAACCTTTGGCGTAACATTGATAGTTAGGAACACCACTCAAAATTATATTTTTAATCCAGCTCTAAAACTTGAGCTCTGGCACCTCTACAAATCAATGCCTCCCTCTGCGAAGGGCCTATTTGTTTACTTTTATGTTGAGTCATCACCCTCTTACTTACAACAACACACTAGAGAGCACCATTCTCATTTTTGTGCATGCGGTCTAGTCAATGTTGGATATGAGTATGACTAGGATCATTTGTATTCTGAATTATAATATTTAATCATTGCTTGAATCTGAGAGGTGCTTTGCATTTATGTTTTGTGGTCTCAGAAAGGGCTAGCGAGATACCATGTCACCATATTATATCGTCATTGTTTTAACTAATTGTTGGCATGTGAGATATCTTATTATTTCTTACTATTTGGTTATGTATTGCCATTATTGAATATGATGCTTAATTATTATCATGGATGTGGTTACTTATGATTTCTGCTCAAAACTTGAACAATTAGCTAAGCATATGTATAACAACAAGAACAAAAGATTTTGTAAACAAAACTTTTCATCGCTTTCAGTTTCTCAACTAAATTGCTTGAGGACAAGAATGAGTTAAGCTTGGGGAGTTGATACGTCTCCGACGTATCTACTTCTCCAAATACTTTATCTCTAGTTGTCACATCTAATTTGCATGATTTGAATGAAACTAACCCAGAATGACCCTGTTTTAAGCAGAACTCCATTGGTGTTATTTTTGTGCAGAAATAAAAGTTTCCGGAATCGGACAAAAAAATTTGTGAATTATTTGTGGGATTTATATGGAATTATGGAGCGAAGACCTGTCGGAGTAGGTCTGCCAGGGGCACAAGCCAACAGTGCGCGACCCCACGAGGTCGCGCCCTGATGGCTTGTGAGGCACAAGTGGCTCCTCCGACCCTAAGTCCAGTCCTATTAAATCACATCTTTGGAGAAAAAATAGGAGAGAAGTTTTCATCACATTTCAAAAGACGGAGCAACCGCCACCACCTGTTCTTTCTTCGGAGGGTTGATCTGAAGTCCCTTTGGTGCTCCGAAGAGGGGGATTCGTCACTGTCGTCATCACCAGCCCTTCTTCATCAACACTGCCATGACGCTCACCACCAGTAGTGAGTAATTACTTTGTAGGGTTGCTGTACAATGGTGATTCCGGATGAAGTAGATCATGTAATCGAGTTAAGTTTCATAGGCTTGATCTCTGGTATCCACTATGTTGTAAGATTGATGTTACTATGACTTTGCTATGCTTAATGCTTGTCACTAGGGCCCGAGTGCCATGATTTCAGATCTGAACCAATTATGTTTACATGAATATGAGAGTGATTTGTATCCTATCTTGCAAGTTGTAGTTACCTATTACGTGTCTTGATCTCCATACCCCCAAGGTGATAATGATTGGGATTATTTCTGGTGATTGTTGTAATTTGAGGATTCATGTATTCACTATGCGTTAATGCTTTGTTCTGGTTCTCTATTATAAGCAGGCCTTAATATCCATTAATTTCCAATAGGACCCCCTACCACGGGATGGTAAGACAAAAGATGTCATGCAAGTTCTTACCGGAAGCACGTATGACTGTATACGGAATACATGCCTATATTATATTGATGAACTGGAGCTAGTTATGTGTCGCCCTACTATGTAACTATTACATGATCAATATCATCTAAATAATTATCCATCTCCGATCCACGTGCCTACGCTTTACATATACTGAATCTTGCTAAGTTACTACTTTTGCTGCTACTGTCACACTTGCTACTCTATTGTCATTTTTACTACTATTACAAAATTGTTGTTATCATTGTTACTGTTACTACTATCATTTGTTGTGCTACTAAATCCTTGTTGTAGAGAGATATACTAGGTGCGGTGAATTGGAAACCCAACTCTTAGAGTCAATAAATATTCTTTGGCTCCCCTTGTGTAGAATCAATAAATTAGGGTGAAATAGTACCCGTGAAGACTGTCGTGATCCCTTATGCTTGTGTGTTATCACCCCTTTGGCAACAAGTTACCAACATGTTCAAAGATCTAGAACTATGCGTCGCTCTAGGCTCGATCTCCTCCGGTAGAAGTCAATGGATTCGACAGGACAACATCGGCGAAGGTTTCAGCACATGTCCTTTGAGATGCTGGAGTAGACACTAGAGGTGTAGGAGTTGATGGAGCTACCGGAGCTGATGCTGGGGATGATTAAGATGGTTCATACTCTGCAACTATCAGAGCTGCAGATATGGCCTGGGTCCTAAAGTTTGTGAATGTCTGAAGAGAAGGACCATCATCATCCTCACTACTGGAGGTGGGAGTGGGCACAACATCAACCACCTGCTTCAACAAGTTCACTTTGGCAGTCAGCTCAGTTACCTTAATGTCCACGTCATGGGAATTTGGTTTCCATGATCCTCTTGAGACTCTTCTGATTCAGCAAGGTATCTTTGAAGTTCTTCTCCATCCCTTGGATGGTGCTGACAAGATATGCCATTTGATATCCTTTGTATCTCATCGCTATGGCACTAGCAACTCTAGACGCCTATACCTCAGCCTGTGCAGCTGCTGAAGTGGGATCACTTGGATCCATGACCACAACATTGTCTTCACATTCTGGCTTGAGTGGCAGGTGTTGACGATCAAGCAAATACACATTCTTCCCAATCTTGGAGTTGATCAACATCTGAATGTAGGGTGCGTATCCACAAGACCTATTCTAGTCAACAACAGTGCTTCTAATTGTTTCTACAATCATGTCTGTCACAAGCCTGAATGCTGGTTTGGCGGGGAGAGGGGTCGCGACAAGAGCAAAACCAACAGTCAGGGCCCGACAAGGTCATTTTTAGCCAGGTTCGGGCCGCGTTGTGCGTAAAACCCTACTCATGCATGTGTTTAGTTATTTTTTTTAGTTTACTGTAGATCTATCCCTCTTACGACCTTTCCATTGGTCAAAAAGCCAAAAGTCCTTTCTACTAAGCCTCCGGCCTCGTTTTATAGGCGAAGGGGTCACCATAGTGGCTCGGCGGGTGAACGGTGGGTTCACGAGTGGAATAGCGCCCGCCACAGTGTTACAACGGTGCATTAAATGCTTCGACAAACTTCCTAACCTCGTGAGGGGGAGTTGGACATGTACCCACACGTGGCAACTTCGGGGTGTTGCGCTGGCGTGTGGGCAGATGTATCGGCGGTGGCGTGTTGATCGGTGGAGGCAATCACATGATGCGAAGGCGACCTAGGCCCGCGCTTCTCTTTGGGCCTTCTTTTCCTCCCCGGTAGGGTTACCTTGCCTGGGTCTCTTCTCGACCTCTCGCAAGGGAGGTGATGGCATGCCAAGGCCTTGTCAATCTTACTGGCAAGGATGGCTTGTCGGGGCTCAGTCCTTCTTCCTTGGGTGGAGCGTCTCACCTTGGCAGCGTCTATCTTCCCGGCAAGGAGCTCCTGCCGGGGTCTCTTCTTCATTCCCAACAAGCGGGCGCTTGCCGGCGGCTTGTAGTCTATACTTGGTGGGCTTTCGAGCCTTGCTTCTGCCCTATGCTCCAGAGATGCGCCTTGCCGCTGTGGACGGGGCTACCAGTGTCCGTGCACTAGTCCGGGGCACTGGAGACCCCGGTCTTTAGTGCACCGATAGGAGCCCCCGGTCCTGGGCCACACACACATGCGAAACGTTGTTCGGCCAGGCCCAAAGAGGTGCGCGGACTTGCAGGCGCCGGGCTTATTGGAATCCAGCCATTACAGGATTTCTTTCCCCATGTCGCCCATTGAACTCGCAAAGTGGGAGGGTGCGCGGTGTGCGTGCGATGGTCCATTTATTCCTTGAAAACGCTTCGGCCACGTGTAGAGCATGCGCAGCGGTGGTCGGGCAAGTGGCGATCATGGCCTCAAAAGCCGCGGGCGTGGATGGGCCCGCCCCTCCATGCATTAACATATCAGGACGGTTCCATGTTCCTCTCGTGACTTGAGGGCGATTGGGCAAGAGGGGCGGCGACTTCTGGAGCGAGGAGGGTGGCCTCCGAGCTTTGCCCTATAAATTAGGGTGTTTGCGTGGAGGTTTTTCCCATCCATCTCACTCTCGAAGCCCTTAGCACCTGTCGCCTTGTCTCTCTTTCTTCTTTTCACCTTTGCCGTTGGCATCCGTACCTAACCATGGTTAAGGGATGGGGCCAACCTCCGTTGGCCGCATGGGCGGCAAGGGGATCATGCTCGGATCATGCCACGGCCGACCGTGGAGGGAGAGGCTTGAGGGGTCGAGGACGCCAGGGACATGGTCGACGAAGGCGGAGTGCTAATCCACTGTCACCGCCTTCCCCTCGGCTTGTCGGGCACTCGGACGGAACGATGCTGTAGTTTGTCGTGGAGCTGCACGATGCTCCGTGGGGTCATTTTCACCTCCCCCGCCGTTTCTCTAGGGCGATGGAGGCCGCCAAGCCCACGGTCTTGTGGTTGCAGGCGCATGACTGCTCCCATGGCGCCATGCAGGCGCGCGTGGAGAATCCGAAGCGCCGCTCCACGGTGCTTGGGCGGGGCTGGAAAGCCTTCGCCCGCGCCCATAGCTATAAAGGATGGGCATATCCTCCGCTTTAAGCTAGCGGAGGTTAATATTCTATCCGTCAAGTTTTACGGGCGCACAGATGTGCGTCTTGGCTTTTGCAAAGAGGGATCGAGCAGCGCCGAGTGTCCCTCCTCAAGCGATAGCGACGAGGGGGACTACGGCGGCAGTGGCGCTCTTGGCAGGTCGAGATCCCGGGGGGTCAAGTCGGAGTACGAGTCCCCGAGCTCCGACTGACTACCGGCCCTGCCGCTGAGGCACGTTCACGCCATGTCCCCGCCTAGCTGGGGCACCTTGCCGGAGCCCGCGTCGGTGCCTCTTGTTTGCGAGGGAGGCACCTTCGCAAGCTCTTACTTCTCCATGCCCTCTGCGTGGGCCACCTCACCGGAGCGGGTGTTGGCCCCCTGGCTCCAGGAGGATGTGCGCTCGTGGACTCGGGAACCTTCGCCCCTTCCTGTTCCCAGCTCTCTGGAATCCGGCCAGAGGAGGGCCAGGAGGTGCTCGCCGGGGTTGATCCCGTTCTCATCGGCACAGTGCTAGTCCTGGTGAGCCAACTCTAGCTGCGTTGTGGGTTCTCCTTTTTTACTTGTTGAACTTCACTCCTTTAGCATAGGTCGTTCGTCGTCAAAATATAGTCTTTAGGTTAGGAAAACAACACTTTGTAAGTGGAACCAAATGTATCCAGACAAATGAATTAATAGATGCATACTTTATTCGACTCTCATCTTGTATCATTATTCTCTTGCACTTTTCGGATGCTTGCCGGCTTGACTTATCCTGCCACGATTACTTAGAGGAGGGGATCCTCAGAAAACTCAAAAGAGGAGGTCATCATCGGCAAGACTCCTTGTCGCACTCAGTGCAACCATGTAAATCATCGAGCGTGGCTCGAGGCGAAATACGGTGCTACGTAGTCGTCCGAAATGTTGAACAAGTTCTAAATGAGATGAGGGCGCTCCGTGGCAGCTCAAGTCGTTGAATAGGCTTGAAACGAAGTCGGAGTGCACTGATCCTAGCAAGGTCCATCTACACGCGAGATTTTCATACAAAAGTTGATGCTTCAAAAGTATACAACTAGTCTACCAAGATTCTGGCAAGAGGTTTGCCTCTGCACTTATCTCGCGCACCGCGGCATTCTTAGCCCCAGCGTATGAAGGTGCTGCCAGGGAGGAATATCTTGCACCCCCGGCAAGCTAGCGTTACCCCCAGCGGCCTCCTTGCCGACGAGGTTCTCGCCGGTGGATTTTGGACACACTGAAGGAAAGAGGTGCGCTGGGGTGCAACACTTTCTCATCTCTTTTGCAAGAGGTTTGGTGGCGGAGCCCCCGAGTGCATCTTTCTGGCGTCAGAACACTCCAAGGAGAAATGCAATCGGGATGGCCGTAAAGGGGCGGTTCGGGGCCTCAGACGCGTCCTCGACGACCATGCATCACTCCGGAGATGTGCGATGGCCGGAGTAAGCTTAAGAGGCCTGGCCGAAGACACCTGTCACGCCCTCGGTAGCTGCGCGGGTGTTCCAAGGAGGTGCGTTGGCCGGGAGATGCAGAGCTCGGGGCTTTCGCTCCTTCCACCGCGCCCGCACAACACATATGGTGGCGTTATGTGCTCTCGCGTGCGTGCAGAGGAGCCGTTGCCTCCTCCCGCTGAAGGAGGATGATTCGCGAATTGCGATCCGTGGAGCCGTCGAACGACTCGTCGGGTCAGGACGGCGCTGACGCAGGCCTGCTTCCGGCGATCCCCCTACCTAGCGTGCCAAAGATGTCGGTGAAAGGATGGACACCTATGGGCTCCTCAATGGTCCCCTTTTGCTGGTTTGGCAGGGAGAGGGGTCGTTTTTACCCAGGTTCAGGCCGTGTTGTGCGTAAAACCCTACTCCTGCATGTGTTTAGTTATTTGTTTTTAGTTTACTGTAGATCTGTCCCTCTTACGGCCTTTCGATTGATCCAAAAGCCAAAAGTCATTTCTACTAAGCCTCGGGCCTCCTTTTATAGGCGAAGGGGTCACCACAGTGGCTCAGCGGGTGAACGGTGGGTTCACGAGTGGAACAACGTACACCGCCCACCACAGTGTTACAGCAGTGCATTTAATGCTTCGACAGACTTCCTGACCTCGTGAGGGGGAGTTGGACACGTACCCACACGTGGCAACTTTGGGGTGTTGTGCTGGCGTGTGGGTAGACGTGTGGCCCATGCATCAGCAGTGCCGTGTTTGTTGGTGGAGGCGATCACAGGACGCGAAGGCACCCTGGGCCCGCGCCTCTCTTCGAGCCTTCTTTTCCTCACCAGCAGGGCTACCTTGCCGGGGGCTCTTCTCGTTCCTCTCGGCAGGGAGGTGATGGCCTGCCGAGGCCTTGTCAACCGTCCCGGCAAGGATGGCTTGCCAAGGCTCAGTTCTTCTTCCTTGCGGGAGGGTCTCTCCTTGGTAGTGTCTATCTTCCCGGTGGGGAGCTGCTGTCGGGGTCTCCTCTTCATTCCCAACAAGCGGACGCATGCCGGGGGCTTGTAGTCTATACTTAGTGGGCTTCCGAGCCTTGCTTCCGCCCTATGCTCCAGCGACGCGCCTTACCGCTGTGGAGGGGGCTGCCGGTGTCCGCGCACTAGTCCGGGGCACTAGAGACCCCGGTCTTTAGTGCACTAACAATGTCCATCACCTTGATCCTGGTGTGAGTGTCTACATGGTGCAACATGTTGACAGAATACACCCTTATCATCTTATCATCACCTGATTTGGGCATCCAGGTGTACCTCATTATGGTGTTGGTGGGTAGTCCTGCTTCTAAAAAGTAGAGTGAGCCTATCTTGTAAGTCTTCAGGTATTGCTTTGGCACTGGGTTATACATGTTGGCGATTGAGTTGTGGTTCATCTTGGCCTCGATATATACATCCAGGTCTCCCTCTTGTACCTATGGGGCTCCTAAGATGGTAGCCCACTCTTAAACTATGGATTGGTACCTGGTGCCTTTTGTCATCCATACAATTCTACCATGAGGATAGAAGTGATCTATGGATTGTAATTGCATGATCATCTCGTCGTTTCGTGTTGTTGTCTTTTTGCCAACAAAATCTTCAATGTCTATGGCTATGAAATTTTCTTGCGTATGAGGGAAGTAGTCTTCGTTCTGCTTGATGTAGTCCCAGCCTAAGTACCTCATATCACTCACAGCTGGACTATTGTCCAAAACGACAGACTCATAAAAATCTTGCTGCTCCTTAGTGTGGAAGCGAGCATCAACGATGATCCTCCTCCTGATAGCATAAAAGTCAGTTTCTCTCCACTTCCCAAGCCCTTGATCCTTCCTTTCATTCGTATTCTCCACAATGGGTTGTTCATCATTGTGTTCAGGCAGGTGATGTCTTAGCTTCCTTAGCAAGTTCCTCTTCCTCAGTAGTAGCATCCCTTTATGCAGAACCATTGTTCTTATTGCTGCCTTGGTAGATGATGTGAGCTAGGGGTGTGTGGATCTAAATCACTCCTCTTAGGACTAGTGCCTGAGTCCACTTCCACACTCTACTCTCTGTATGTATTCTAGCTTTCTTCAGAACCTGACATACTCACAAGCTGACCCTGTGAATAAATATAGAGGAGTAGGAAAAGATGAGCATCACAAAACACAAAAAAAATTCAAAATTCGAAATAAAAATCTTAGTCTTAAGTTTTTGCTAAGTGGGTTTCGGTACCACCGGGTTGAAAATGTCGGAGTCTCCCAGACTGACTATCTCTTAAACAGAGACTTGGCCACTCTTTTCGGTTTCACCGAAAAGAGAAACTCGGTCTCTCCGTGACAGTTCTCAGAAACCCTAACTAAGAATCGGTGATAGTGATCCATACAAACTCGGTGACTTCGAGACACATAGAGCGGCAACCTAAACCTACAAATCTCGTCCGGCTATTCTACTGGATTTGTTTTGTGGTTGTCTCTCTTTTAGTCGGTGGCACGATGGGGAATAAGTCCTAATGCACGAGATTTGAATTATGGAGCGCAAGAGGGTATGAGATCTTATCCTAACTTGGTGAAGACCTCCAACAACAGCGATGGTGGGTCGGGTTACTAACGAGCGAAATACTACGATAGCGAGGGCGCACGGAGACGAAGTGGCTACGTGTGTACACCCGATCGCGGCTGTAAGGGATTGCAGAGGACGGCATTTGAAAATGAATTTTAAAATTCGGGCACACTCGATATTTATAACCCTTAATGTCGGTGACACCGATTCTACAAGTCCAGTGCCACTGAGTGTCTTGATAGCCAAGGGGCAGAGAAACTCGGTGAGTCCGAGATTTAAAAATCGGTGGTACAGAGGTTCAAAAACCAGATCAACCCTACTGCTTCGGTGCGATCGAGTTTGTGGAGGTTGTCACACCGAATGGCACATGGGATATTCTGGAAGTTAGCTCTTGTCGAGGCAGAACTACGAGTGTTCCTCACACAGAGGGTTTGAAAAGTGCTTGCTCAAATTTTGTTATGAAGCTTGAATAACATTTGAGACGAGAAAGCATAGATATCTAGAGAAGGGTACTTAGGCACTCTCGTATATCCAGTTGGCCAAAGAAAATGAAAAGCCAAATAAAAAAATTGTATATCCTCGAATGAGCAAAAACCTGCATACCAACATGCTCACACAATAACATGTCAAATAAAACACGACAAACATGCACAACCACTCTATTACCTACCCATCACTTTGGCGATGAAGAAGTCATCTATATGTTAGTATATTGACTTAGGAGCAAAGTAGAAATACTTGGTCATAGGTCATCCTCATCATTTAAGCACAAGTGGGGTTTCCACTTTTACATATAGTTTTCAATGTTTTCACATCTTAAGAGATGCTTTGATTCAATTGTTAGAGTAAAGCCCCCACTTGATGTGACATCCCTCCTAAGAGGGATAAACTAACCTTGGATTTTTGTCATAGAAGACTTCATGTAGGTGTAGTAGTGGTGGATGCTGATTGTTGATGAAGATCATCTTGAGTTGGGAGCTATCCTTGTTGTTTCGTACTCTTCTCACCTACATGGGTTAGTCCCACACAAGGAACAAATACAAGGATATGTATGGAGTGAATTTCATATAAGATAATGTCCATTGATACATTTATTACCTTGTCCCTTGTTTACCTATTGAGAGAATGTGTGAGTCCTTGAAATAATGCATACGGGTGGAGTTGATTGCAAATAGTTCTTGCGAAAAGGAATGAGAGTGAATTTTGTTGGCGGAGTCACCCCTCAAGAACTTCTCTAGTTCTTATTCTTAGGGATCCACATCAACTTGATGGGGATCCTTGGAGCTGAGGTAGTGCTTGATGAATTAGAGCTAGTGGTGGCCTTGGTAATCCACTTGACCATGGCTTGGGACTCCTCTTCAAATGAGTCAATCTCCTCTCGAATATTTTCCTTTCCTTTGAACTTGTGGTCTTGTGGTGTAAGGTCATCTTGAGCATTTCTTCCCTTGGGGAGAGTAGGATCGTACTTCTCCTTTTGAGTAAAAAACTTACGATTGGGGTGTTGGCCTTCTTCCAATTCAACTACATTGGCAATGAAGTAGCCAATGCCTTGTTTCTTCCGATGTCCTCCTTGCTTGCATACATTCTCCTCAAATCTCTTACTTCTCGCAAGAGTCCTGAAGACACCTCTCCATATAATTCCTTTCAATAATTTTTTTTTCTTTCTTAGTGTAACCTGGCTAAGAGAACCATTAGTGGAATCTATAGAGCTACTAGCAACAACATCACCAGATTTAGCATTAGTTTCGTTGTTACTAGATGAAGAAACGTTCTTGCCTTTGTTACTAGCAGAGTTTTCAAAATCGTGACTCAAGTCTTAGAATCTTAAGATCTTATGATCCAAACTAGCCCTTCCGATTCTATGATTTAGCTCATAGAATCTAAGTTTCTACGATCCTGATAGTTAAGATTCTACGATTCACGATCCTAGCAACGGAGCTCCGATCCGATTCAGAATCGCGATTCTGACAACTTTGGTTACTAGTTCTCTTAGATTTAACTGGTGGAACAAAACAAGACAAGAGTAATCATTAGTCTAGATAAGAAGAAGTCTTCTTTAGAAGATAATCATTGATTGCTTTTAGAAACCTATGCTCTTGCTCTATATTTAGCATCTCGAAGCATAGCTTGTCATAAGTTCTTGCAAGATCTCTATTATGTTCTAGAGTAGATTGATGGACTAACTTAAGAGTGTTTAATTCTTTAGTTAGATGCTTAGTCTCCTTATAATCCTCATCACATGACTTATCTTGACTAGCATGATTATCATCATGTTCATTTTCACCGATATCACTAATTTTAGCAAAGAGGAAGTCATCATTTCCTAGTAAGTCATGTTCATCACTATTAAAGTCAAAGTACTCGAGGTGTAACACCTTGGGACCTTTAGCCATACATAAGTTTCCAATCCCCTCATTTGATGAATCAAATATCTTATAGGAGTTGGAGGATACTTTGCAATACCGGCAACACCTTCATCTTGGCTATAGTCAGAGTTAAAGTTGTAGCTTCTCTCGGATTGGTTATCGAATTCGGAGCCGTATACCCATTGACCAACATGAGCTTGATGTGTTCTTCTTGAGTGGCTCTTGGTGTACGTGTCCTTCTACTCCGATTCCTTCCTTCCCTGGGAGGGTCTTCATTCAAAACGCTCTTATCTACTCCTCTTTCTTCGAGTGGACTCATCTATTGAACCTCTTCTTCTAGGTGACACTTCTATTCTTTTGAGGGGGATAAGCACTCTTTGAGTAGTGTCTGCACCTTCCAAAATTGTATCAATTTTGGTCACGACTAGATGAACACTTCTCTTCTTATATTGAGTTGTATATTCTCTATTTTCCCCTATGCTTGTAGAACTTGTCGAAATTCTTGACCATGAGGTTTATCTCTTCATTGGTGACAAGGTTGTCATCTGAAGTAATGTGAGTACCACTTCAAACTTTGTATGCACCACCTGACTTGTTATAAAGCTCTTCTCTGTCCTTGAGTGATATTTCATGGGCAACAATCCTTCTAATGAATTCTGTTGGCTTGAGACATTTGTAGTTTGACATCTTTTGGATCAATGCGCACGCGGTGAAGTACATTCCATCCAAGGCTCTAAGGATATTCTTGATGATGAATTTGTCGGTCATTTCTTCGCTTCCTAAGCCGACAATCTCATTTGTGATGACAGAAATCCTAGAGTACATCTGAGCGACTCCTTCACCATCCTTCATATTGACCTTATAAAGTTAACTTTGTAGCACGTCCTACTTAGATTCCCTCATGGATTCAGTACCTTCATGCATGTCAACCAAAGTATCCCAAATTTCCTTTGCACTCTCAAGACGAGTAATCTTGTTGAATCCTTTGGGGCATATGCAGTTGAATAGAGTTCATATTCTTGAGCATTGTATTGCAACATCTTCAATTGTTCCATGGTCGCTTCACGATCCCGTTGCCTTCCATCACCAAAGAATTCATCTTGCAAACCAACATGAACAATAGCCCAAATGGCGGGGTTATGACCGGGAATATGCATTTTATTTTATCCTTCCAACTAGAAAATTTTGTACCATAAAAGTATGGACCTCTACGGTGGTAATTTCCCTCACTAGATGCCATACTCTTTTATCTTGTGAAACAAATGCAATGGAGACCAAAGCTCTAATACCACTTATAGGATCTGAAGTATGTCTAGAGAGGGGGTGATTATACTATTTGACCAAATAAAAAGTTAGCTTTTCCCAATTTTAGTTGTGGGCAAGTTTTAGAAATTATAGCAAGTCAAGCACACCCTATGCATGCAAGTCTAAGAGTATAGCAGCAGAAAGTAAAGACATGCACATGTAAATAGACGGTAGGGATAGGAAGATCAAACAGAAAGGTTGACACGAAGATTTTTGGCGTGGTTCCGAGAGGTGTTTCTATCGTACATCCATGTTGATGCAGACTTTAACCCACGGAGGGTAACGGTTGCGCTAGTCTACGAAGGGCACCACCCACAAGGGGTCCATGAAGAAGCAACCTTGTCTATTCCACCATGGCTTACATCCCCGAAGGACTAGCCTCACTGAGGGTAGATCTTCATGAAGTAGGCATTCTCCTTGCCCTTACTAAATTCTTGGTTCAATTCCATAACACGGAGTAGCAGGCTCCACCGTGACACCTAACGAATCTAGGAGACACCACTCTCCAGAAGGTAATAGATGTGGTAGTATGATGAACTCCTTGCGCTTGTGCTTCAAAAGATAGTTTCGTCAACACTCAATCACTCTCTCATAGATTTGTCTTGGGTACAAGAGATTGATTGGGTGGAAATGAACTTGGGGAGGCTAGAAATCAAGATTCATATGGCACGAATGGAATATCTTGATCTCAACACATGAGTAGGTGTCTCTCTCCTAGAAAAATGAGAGATGGTGGAGGGGTATATATAGCCATCTCCAATAATCCAACCTTTACAACATTATTTCCCAACTCGGTGAAAACAAAGAAAAACCTCGGTTGCACCGACTAGTGCAATATGTGGAAAGTTTCGGCGTTTCGGTGAGAACGATATATGGATCTTGGTGGGTCTGATTTTGGCTGGGCTCGACAGTTACCAGAGTTGGTGGCACCGATTCCTAAACATAGAAATTCTAATTCTTAGAAACAGGTAGACAAATTGTTGGTCACTGATTCTCGGTCAGACCGAAACAAGACTTGGTGTCACCGAGAAACTAGGGTTTGGCATAGGAAGTGTCTGAGGTAAAACTCGGTAGGGCCGAATGGAACAAGTTGGTGGCACCGAATTTTGGATATTTAGGATTTTGGGTAGAATATTTGATGGAGAATTCATGAGTATTTTTGGTGGCTAATCTTTAAGCACTTGAGCTACCATATCATCATAGTCACCTCATCCCCTTTTAATAGTATTGGCTTTCCCATGGACTCAAGTGTGATTTCTCACAAAATAGAAAATCTAGAGTCTTGAAGCTTGTTGCCAATAGATGTTCCTTGCATCTAGGGGTTCCCCTCACTATACATAGCCAATGCATCACTGAACTTTTCCTGAAATATACTAGATAGAATCATTAGTCCAATGACACATATGTTGTTATTAATTACAAAAACCACCATAGGGAGAAGTTGTGCTTTCAAGGGCGCGGTAGGGCTGGCGATCAACATAGCCTCCTCACCACCGAGAGGCTGCAGCGCACCAAACAAAAAGATCATTGGAGGTTTTCCATAGAGAAAAACATGCGGGTCCGCGTTGAGAGGGCAAGCTGGGCCACACATCAAGACCGTTGAAGGGCTGTCGAGAGAGAGGTGCAGTGCACGACAAAGCAAGAGCAGTTGCGTCCCCGCTTGCCTTATGTCCTACCCGACATTACATTGCAGTTGTGTCCAAGATATGTGAGTAGCCTGATTTCTCGCTCGGAATAGACAATGGTCGTCTACGTCATACTTGCACCAGAGCCCGACCGCATCGTAGTTGCACCAGACGCCGGTCATGCCAGTCGCATGGGTCACGCTATTTGCGCTCTCCACGCCCCTTCGATGCCAACGAGCTGGTCAGTAGGCTCCAGAACCTCCTTGGCCTAGGTGTCGAGTGGGAGTTGTAGAAGAAAATGGCCGCCGCATCCTTAAGATGGTAATCACTGATGAAATGGCTAGCTTGGAGCTCGAGATAGCGCTCCAGCCGTACTGCGAGCATGTCAACTTCATGCTCGAATGCCTGACCGAGTTCACACACAGCCAAGAGCATTCGTAGGTTCGGGTGGCAATGCAACAGCCCGAGACCGAGGCTCCAAAAGATTCCCCTTTTATTTCATTGAAGCCTGGTGATTATTTGTTTGTCGCATTCATCATATCGTCATTCGCATCATCTGCATTGTATCGGCACTGTGTTGCCCTCAGTTTTCAAAACATGTATCCATTATTAGTTGTCGGTTCTCTCTGTTTTCGTCGTTGACCGTTTCGATACCAACCACACATGCATATGCCCGCGGCATCGATAAAATACTGATTTTAAAAGTGTGTATAAAACTTTCACGGATTGGGTTGAAACTTGGCCTGCGGTCTAATTTTAGTGTAGGTAGGCCGCCTGCCAAATCTCGTTGCAATCGAAGTCCGTTTGATACCCGAACCGTTGAACTATAATGACACTATAGGCGGTCAAATTGTCGGGCGTTTCGGTGTTTTAAACTCTGTAGCCTTTATGCTCGGTTTCCATCTCATCAACGCCTAGCCTCTCTGCATAGTGCACCGACCTGTCCGCAACCTATCCCAAAACTCCCCCGGACTAGAACCGGGTGGTCGTGACTGTTCGATCCGAATCAACCCCGTTCTGACGCAAACCGTCATCGGCTTGTCAACTGATCTCCTAACCTAGTTTTTTCAGACCATCTGATCCTAATCAGAGGGCCTAAGCATAAACTAATACGTTATATATACTACTTAGACCTATCCTAACCCTGAAGTTTAGGAGCCATGTCCCATCCATCCATCCCTAGCGCTGCCACCACCTCTCTCTTTTGGGATCGTCCCTATCCAAATCCCCTGAGTCGCCATCCTCCTCGTTTTGTGCCCGCACCAACAAAACCAGCCCCGCTGGCCCCAACTGTCGTGGTTTTCCCACGGCAGATGTCCTAGTGAAAGGACTTAGTGATGGAGCCATCACACCTTGGTGGCGACTCAAAGGGGTTAAGCGGAAGCGGGACTCGGATTTACCCAGGTTCGGCCCCTCGTGATGAGGTAAAAGCCTACGTACTGCTTTGTGTTGTATTGCTGATGTCTTGATTACAAGGAGAGTCTAACTTGCCTGACCTAGCTCTCGATGATTTCTAACCTGTCCTCTCCTCTCCAGGGACTCGCCTTTATATACAGGTCGAGTCCTTAGGGTTTACAACAGTCCTTGCTATCGCACAAGTCGTGATTCTTTCTATCTCTAAATCGCCGTGCTTTCCAAGACTGTAGAACTCCCTGATAATTTATCCTTCATGTGGATCTTGAACCGCCATCCAGCTCCTGGGCCTTCTGGGCCAAAGCTTGAACCGCCAAAGGATGAGTCGCCCACTTGGTGACCCGGCCCAACTAGGGCGGGTCACGCCGCAGATAATATCCCCAACATTAGGCCCCAGAATGACTTGAACCTGTTCACGCCAATAAACTCTTACCTAGTTTAGGAGCGACTCATTCCACTCTTTTCATGCATCACACACTTAAGCCGCCGTCCTCCATGGAAATATCCAAGTCGCCGAACCGTTTCTTGATGACATCACCTTATCCCTTTATCCTCGGAAAGTGATGACGCAATCTCCAGCGGATCTCGTGGCGCAAATATCCCGAAAATCTTGGCGCCATAAGTGCGAATCTTTAGTTTTCCCTTTTGGTTCCCACGCGAGGCGCCTCGATCCCCGCTCCCAACCTATTAAATAGGCTCGGGAACATGAGCGGAGGGAATCTTCACCTACTCGTCCCATCGGCTTCTTCTTCCTCGCGACCACACAAAGAAACCGACACCACCCGAAGAGCTCCGTCGCTGCCCGAAGGACTTCTACACAGCCTGAAGGATTCCGTCGCCGCCCAAGGGACTCCGGCGCCGCCTACGGAGGTCTGTTGCCGCCCGAGGGACTCCGCCGCCGCTTGCGAAGTTTTGTCACCGCTCGAGGGACAACATCACCGCCCACTGCGTCCGACGTATCTTCAACCTAGCGAGAATGCCGTCCTCGCCGCGGACCCGCACAGCTGCTTCCGGACACCATTAGCAGGTCAGTTCTTCATCAGTTGCAATCAGATCCTGATCCTTCGGCATTTGCCACCTGCCATGTTCTTAGAACACTTCGAGCTTCCCTTTGCATGTTGATAGGTCAATGGTAATAGCTGATGTGATAGAGTTAATCGAATCCCTGATTAAATAGTTTCCTATTCAAAAACCAAAAAAGCTTCAGCCAAATCATCTCTACCATATTCATTTTTAGTCACAGCCCGTTTTGCTTCATCCAAACCTTTTTCCGTTATTTTATCTTGCTCGTAGATCCGCATTGCACTTCTTACTGCGTAGAAAACTGTTTGTAGATTCAGACTTCACCATTTTACCACACGTCTTCGATGCCCTGGGCTACCTTCTCTGAGTAATAGGAAATTCCTAAGTCGCCCTTGTGCCCAAATCTGGTCCCTTATTGGCGAGTTAGTAGATTTTCTTAGCCACTCGACAAGTGTTTGGTGATTTAATGGATTCTCTTAGCCACTCAACAAGTGTTTGGCGGGTTAACTTACCCATGACCTTTTCCTCTGTTGCTATGGGTACCGTTTTCAAGGCCGACTGGCTCCCGACCAAAGTTGACGACGCCTTCCTCGAGGATTGTGTAAAGACAGGGAACCTTGATCCAAAGGAATTCATCGGATGGCGATCTAGCCTTGGTGACGAAATTCCCAACCCGGCCGAAGGGGAAATAGTTGTTTTTGCTGAACACCTCGAACGAGGGTTTAAGCCGCCAGGATCAAAGTTCCTCAGAGATTCTATGGCCTTCATGAACGTCCTCCTCCAAGACCTGGGCCCCAACTCGATCAGCAACATGTGCCAATTCCAGGTCTTCTGTGAAGCTTACCTTCGAATGGAACCGTCGGTCAATTTGTTTTGGTACTTCTTCCACCTGAATCGCCAGACCGAGTTCTCCATTGTACCTAGCTTAGAACTTGGAGGGGTTAACGTTCAACGATGCTGAGACAGTTCATTCCCATCACTCACCATGCCCGGCCACCCCAAAGGCTGGGGCAAGTCTTGGTTTTATTGCCGGGACACTTCTCCTCTGGGTGAAAACAAACTCCTCGGCTACAGGAAGGAACGTCTGCCCACAAACTTCAAACTCCCTGACAAGCTCACCGAAGAAGAGGAATCGGATTTCATTCCAGTGCTATCCGAGTTACGATTTTTAACGAACAATGGTCTTACTGGAGTTGATCTGATTCGCTGCTGGGTGGAATGGCGCATCCTTCCTTTGAGTCGCCGAGACGGCTTGATGTGCGAGTTTGATGGTACTTTGAACCATCCCCGATGCTACTTCCACACAACACTCAGAGAGGAAGACATTGTGAGCATCATCAAGAAGCTAACCGGCGAGCCCTTGGCCAAGTGTAGCCGAATAGGGCTTAAGCTATTTTGCAAGATTAACCCGGCTCCTAAGGTAAATAATTTGACCCGCCCTTGGTTCATTCTTTCCGACTTACTCAGATTCTGACTCGCATAATGACAATTCCACCTCGGAAAGGCGACCCATTCTGATCATGAAGGCCGAAAAAGATTGCCCTGAAGCAAGCCAAACCGCCTCCAAAAAAGAAGTCCAAGGGTAAAAACAAAACCGTTGTCACCGAGTCGTCTGATGTGGACGAATCCCAAGTCGGCGAAGCGTCTTCAGAGGTAAAATTTTATCTTTTTTGTCTTGACGCCATTTTGCTCTAATTTGTGCTTATGTCTCTACATTTCCATGTATAGAATGATGATAACGAAAGCCAGGATGACGCCGTAGAGGTAATTTCCATTTCTTCCGACTCAACTTCTCCTTCGCCTAACCCGGCCAGGCGAGTTTGTGAGAAAATTCCCATGTCTCACCTGAATGCTTGTCTGGACCCTAATTTCCTCTTGAAGAAGGTGTAACACGCTTCCTTTCGGAAAACCCGAAGCCACTCAGGGGATTTGATGTCCAGGTTACGAGTAAAAACCCCTACCAAGAAACGGCAAAATGAGTTACCCTCTTATCAATTTCTACCTTCGTTTTCTTTTGAATCACACTTGCAACTCGCTCACATCTTGAGATATTCCTTTTGCAGACTTCTCCCCCTTCGTTGGGCGACTCAGTGATGTCGGCCCTTCCGCCAATGATTCGCGTACCAGGGTAAGACCTTGTAATACTTATGTCTTTCCTCATGATAATGATGCTTGTTTTAAGCATGACCCTGTTTTTCCTAGAGCCCAAGTGAAGAAGAGGAAAACCGGCGGCTCAACTTCCACTCAGTCTGCTCCAGAGCATGAAGAAAACCCAGCACCGGCTCGTGCTGACCCGACAAAAGATATACCTGATGACCGAACTGACCTTCCAAGTTCTCCCAGGGAAGGCATGGAAGCACCAAACCCGCCAAGTCCGTTGAAGGCGGCTGAAGATCCTGATGTTGTGGTCATTACTGGTACTGGTTCTCTAAGCCGGCTTCGGCAATCTTATCGAAGCATGAATCAACATCGTCCCATCCTTCCACCAGACATGAGATTTCCAAGGCCAAACTTACTCAATATGAAAAACTTGAGTTTGATGAACTCTGCTCCGGCTTCGCAAGTCGCGTGGAAACAAGTTATGAACTAGAGAAGAACCTGCTCCATATGATGAAGAATAAACATGAGGTACGCCTTACTGTATACCCTCCTCATTAGCCCCCAAGGTCCGGGTCATCTTTTGAAAGATGAGCCGGGTCTTGAAGTAGAAAAAACCTTCGACCTGTAACTCCCAAGGACCAGGTCATCTTTTGAAAGATGAGACGGGTCTTGATGTAGAAAAAACCTTCGACCTGTAACCCCCAAGGGCCGGGTCATCTTTGGAAAGATGAGCCGGGTCTTGATGTAGAAAAAACCTTCGACCTGTAACCCCCAAGGGTCAGGTCATCTTTTGAAAGATGAGTCGGGTCTTGCTTGTGGTATATTTTTGTCTAAAAAATAATAAATTAGCCCCCAAGTGTCAGGGATGTTGCTTGCAACAATTCTGAGACATGTCCCTTGATAATATGTTGAAAGGAATCTCTGGCCCAAGCTGAGTCGACATTGGGCGACTTAAAGAAAAGTTTAACCGGCCAACAAGACGCGCGGGCTCAAGTAGAAGAAAAATATCAGGCGCTCTTAGCTGATATGGAAAAACTGAAAGCCGCCAACAAGAAGTCCCAAGCTGATTAGGCCACCGCGATAAAGCGAGTGGAAATGGCTGAAACAAAACTAGGAGCCGTGCAGCAAGAGCTGCCCAGTTTAAAGAAACATATTTCCAGCATGACACATGCCATCTTTGGTAAGAAAGAATCCCTTGTTTTGTATTTCTGAAATAAAAGATAACTGTGAAAAACAATGTACTAACCATCATTGTCTCTCACACTGGCCCGAGAGCCGCCAACCTTCAGGACGACTGCATCTTGAAGTTAAAGGAGATTTACACACTGACTGAGCAGCTGTATGCTGGGAGCATGCTGACCATGAAGGTAGTGATGGGTACCAAGGAACCAATCACATCAATCAAAAAGATGCTTGGTTTCCTATCCACCCTTCCACCTCAGATAGGTGAGCTTACCCGATCCGCCGCCCGAAAGGTGGTGCTGACTACGTTGAGTCGGTGTTTGGCGTATGCTCCAGAATTGAAGCCCGAAGAGGTAGCAGCAGGCTTTCCACAGCTCAAGGATGACGATTCAGAATTTACTCAAGAAGATTATCAGCGCGTCGTCAGGGAATCACGCTCGGCGGCGACTCAGCTAGCAGCAAACTTGGATTTATCAAAGTACCAAGCCGCTTATGATGACAAGAACAAGAAAATAAACCCGCCCGCATTTGTGACAACCAGCTTCACTCCTCGTCGGCCCAAGAACCCTTTTGATTTGGAGTCAGATCTCTCAGCATTTTTGAATATGAAGACGAATTTGCCGCTCTATCCAAGTGTAATTGGGTACTGGGCGATTTACAACTTGATGTCGGCTAGAGCTCGAGGCAAGTTGACCCAGAGGCACCAGAACAATAGACCTTACTGATTTGACCATCTGAGCCATGTAATAGGTCATTGTACAAAACAATCCCTTGCTTATGCCTGTTGTGGAACTCTTCTGTGATCCTTGAAAAACCTTGTGCCGCCCTTGGGGTGCCATGATGCTTGACCCGCCATGTTAGTAAAGATTCGATCACCTACCTATTCGGCTAATAAAAGCATACATCAAACCATCTCAATGAGTAATGGATGATAATAAATAATAACCGACTAAAGGTGTCTTGGCGAATCGTATGAAGAAACCCCGCTCAACGAGATCCGGCGAGTCTAATAAATCTGTGAAACCTTGTGGCAGTGCGAGGAAGGTGAGAGTAAGAATTTCGTCGGCTCGTTCAAGTCTCGACAGGATAGGAAAAGTTAGAAAAACTCAAGTGCTACCGAAGGGAGACTTTTTGTATAAAAAAGCTCAAGTATTTAGACCGGCTGATCAGGCGCGAGTCGAGCTTCGGTGAAGCAGGTTCTATGAACCAATGGTTTCTCTATTTTCCATGTGGGGCACTAGCCGGTACCATGCATGTTTTAACCAGGGTGAGTTCAGGGTCCAAATAGAGGATTGACTCGCCAAGATTTCATGGGTCCATATGGTGATTTGGCCAACACACAGTCGAGTATACCCATTTGTAGTGAGGTAATATTTTGCTAGCCAAATGGGTAGTTAGGCTAATCTCAGTGAGAGGAAGCCCCCAAGTGACCTATGATTAAGGGAAAGACCGGTAATAGGATTGTAGAAGCGTATACGCTCTTACCACAAAACGACTTGAGAGCTGATAGCCCCCAAGTAAGCCGGCCTAATCCTCTGAATCATATAAGGCGCCCATGTTTAAATCATGCGCTTGTAGCGACTTGATCCTCTTTCACTTATCGATACCCAGTGTTGTAATAACTGCAACATGGGGACTTATGCTCTCTGGTATTGATAGCGTCCATGTTTGGGCGACTTGTCAAAGAACAATAAAGATCCATGCTTTCAAGAAGATGAAGTGGCAGGAAAAACCCAAAATTCGTGGGTATCGACTTTATTGCTTTATATAAATGAAAGACTTACAATTTTGAAAGATGGGACAGAAAAGAAAAAAGGGGAGCCAATGGCTCAAGTGTAGTAAGGCCGCAGATGGGCTATGTTCCAGGGGCGAGTTGTCTTAGCCTCCGTGGTTGGCCGATCAGGCCGAAGATCCACCAAATAATATGACCCGTTGCGAAGGTTTTTGGTGACGACAAACGGTCCTTCCCATGGCGGTGACAACTTATGCATGCCAGTGCGATCTTGGATCAAACGGAGCACTAAGTCGCCCTCCTGAAAAGCCCGGCTCTTGACCCGGCGGCTATGATAACGCCGCAAGTCTTGCTGATAGATGGCCGATCGGGAGGCAGCCAAATCGCGTGCTTCCTCCAAAGCATCCAAAGAATCCTGACGTACCAACTCATTATCTTGTTCCACATAAGCGGCAACTCGGGGCGAGTCATGCCTAATATCACTAGGAAGAACAGCTTCTGTTCCGTACACCAGGAAGAAAGAAGTAAAACCCGTAGAACGATTCGGGGTGGTTCGAATGCTCCATAAAACCGAAGGCAACTCCTCAACCCAACACCCGGGGGTGCGTTCCAGGGGAACCATAAGTCGGGATTTGATTCCTCGCATCACTTCCTGATTCGCCCGTTTTGCCTGCCCATTAGAATGTGGATCAGCGACTGCAGACACATCAAGCGGGATATGCTCCCGGTTGCAATATTCCTGCATCGCCCGTTGTGATAAATTGGTACCGTTATCAGTGATAATGTTGTGTGGGTATCCAAACCGGAATATCAACTTTTTCAAGAATTTGACGGCCATTTCTGCATCACAGTTGCCAACAGGCTCTGCTTCGACCCACTTGGTGAATTTATCAACCGCCACCACTAGATGAGTTTTTTTATTGGATGATATCTTAAAAGGACCAACCATATCTAACCCCCAGACCGCAAAAGGCCAAGTGATGGGGATCATCCTTAGTTCTTGAGCCCGCAGATGAGCCTATTGTCCAAAACGTTGACAGCCATCACATCGACGAACTATCTCTTCTTCATCCGCATGAGCCGTCAACCAAAAGAACCCATGTCGGAACGCCTTGGAAACCAGGGAACGTGACCCGACATGATGCCCGCAATCTCCTGCATGGATGTTGTTGAGAATTACGCACCCTTCATCAGAAGAAACGCATCTCTGAAATACCCCAGAAGTAGTTCGCTTATATAACTCGCCGCTGATGACGACCATGGATTTGCTCCGACGAACGATTTGATGGGCCAACACCTCATCTGAAGGTAACTCGCCTCGTGTGAGGTACGCTAAGTAAGGAAGAACCAAATCCGGCGTAACACGGAGAGACACCACAAACTGGGACTCAGGATCTGGTATGGCCAACTCCTCTTCTGAAGGCAACATCACAGAAGGATTATGCAGAATATCCAGAAAGACATTAGGAGGAACCGGCTTACATTGCAAGCCGAGACGCGAGAGGTCATCAACTACTTCTTTAAGTCGCCGGTCGATATGATCAACTTGATAACGATGGAAATGACCTACCACATCAGACACAGCCCTTCTGAAAGTCGCCATCAGGGGGTCCCGGGAATCCCATGTACCTGAAACTTATTGAGCCACCAGATCAGAATCGCCCAAGCATCTAACGCGTCTGAGGTTCATCTCCTTGGTGATTCGCAAACCATGAAGCAGGGCTTCATACTCCGCAGCGTTATAGGTACACGGGAACAAGAGTCAGAGAACATAACAGAACATGTCTCCCTGGGGTGAAATCAACACCACGCCAGTCCCCGAGCCTTCCAATTGCCTAGACCCATCAAAATAAATGGTCCAGTACGTGAGATCAGGCATGTCTTCGGGAATCTGCAACTCGGTCCAATCATTGACGAAGTCGACCAATGCCTGGGACTTGATAGCCGTGCGGGGCGTATACCGCACGTGGTGCGGCCCGAGCTCAATTGCCCATTTGGCGATTCAGCCCGTTGCTTCTCGGTTCTGGATCATCTCCCCAAGAGGGGCGGAGCTAACCACCATGATAGGATGTTCTTAGAAATAATGTTTTAGCTTCCGACTCGCCATAAAGACCCCATAAACCAACTTCTGCCAATGTGGATAACGTTGTTTGGAGAGGTTAGCACCTCGTTGATAAAATACACTGGGCACTGTACCGGGTATTCCTTTCCTTCTTCCTTCCATTCAACAGCCACTTACACGCTCACCACCTTGGTATTTGCCGCCATGTACAAAAGCATAGGCTCCTTTTCAGTCGGGGCAGCCAGAACCGGCGGGTTGACCAGTTGCTGCTTCAGGGCTTCAAAAGCTTCGTTGGCCACATCCGTCCAAACTAAATGATCAGCTTTCTTGAGCAACTCATAGAGGGGAATGGATTTCTCCCCCAGGCGGCTTATAAAGCGACTCAAGGCCGCAATATGACCCGCCATGCGTTGAACTTGATTAATATTCGCTGGTTTCCCGAGCGAGGTGATTGCTTCGATTTTGTCCGGGTTGGCCTCAATGCCGCGTTCGGACACCAGAAAACCCAAAAGCTTTCCTGCAGGAACGCCAAAGACACATTTGGTGGGATTAAGCTTCATCTGATACACACGCAGATTGTCGAAGGTTTCCTTGAGATCCTCGAAGAGCGTTTCCTTCTTGCGAGATTTAACCACGATGTCGTCAACGTAAGCATGGGCGTTGCGTCCGATTTGGCCGCGGAGACAGTTTTGAATACAACGCTGGTAAGTCGCCCCAGCGCTCTTGAGCCCGAATGACATGGATACATAGAAAAAATCCCCAAAGGTGGTTATGAAGGCTGTCTTCTCCTGATCTTCCACAACCATCTTGATTTGGTGATATCCGGAGTAGGCGTCCAAGAAACACAAACGCTCGCATCCCGCAACCGAATAAATGATTTGATCAATGCAGGGAAGGGCGAAAGGATCTTTCGGGCAAGCTCTGTTGAGGTCGGTATAGTCGATGCACATGCGGAAAGTACCTTTCTTCTTGAGCACCAGGACCGGGTTAGCCAACCATTTAGGGTGGAAGACGTCAACGATGAATTCGGCGGCCAAAAGACGGGCGACTTTTTCTTCGATCGCCTTGCGTCGCTCCTCATTAAGATATTGCTGAATCGGCTTTGCTTTGGGGTCAACATTAAGATGGTGCTCAGTGAATTCTCTCGGTACACCAGGCATGTCAGAAGGTTTCCATGCGAAGATGTCCCGATTCTCACGGATGAATCCGATGAGCGCGCTTTCCTATTTGGGATCCAGACCCGCCCCCATAGTGAACTGCTTGGATGAATCGCCAGGAGTGAAGTCCACCATCTTAGTGTCATCCGTCGGCTTAAACTTGAGGGGCGGCTCAGCACCAGTTGTTGGCTTCTTGAGAGGCGACATATCCGCCGGGTCAACATTGGATTGGTGATACTTGAGCTCTTCTGCAGCACAGGCGATTTCTGCATAAGTCGCATATCCTTCCTCACACTCCTTTGCTATCCTCCTATCACCATCGACCGTGCTGGGTCCCTTAGGGTCAGGCATCTTGAGTTTAAGGTAGACATAGTAGGGGCAAGCCATTAACCGGGCGTAAGCCAGCCGCCCGAACAACGTATGATAAGGGCTCTTTAACTTGACTACCTCAAATATAAGCGACTCCCTCCTGTGATTGGATGATGTACCAAAGGCCACATTAAGTTTGACACGCCCAATTGGATATGCTGACTTACCCGGGAAGATGCCATGGAATACCGTGGTGGAAGGCATTAGTTCTTTCTCCAAGAGGTTCATCCTTCGAAATATGTAGAAATATAGTATGTTGATGCTGCTGCCACCATCCATAAGAACCTTTGAAAGGGTATATCCCCCGACTTGGGGGGCCACGACCAATGCCAAGTCGCCGGCGTTGTCGATTCTGGGCGGGTGGTCCTCCCTACTCCACGAGATAGTCTTCTCACACCAATGGAGCTACCTGGGGAGCGCCGGCTCGGACACGCTATACGTCTTGTGCTTCACCTTCTTGTCTTGCTTACAGGAACTGGTGGTGAACACATGGAATTGTCCGTTGTTTAATTGTTTGGGGTTGTTGCGGAATTGCCCCTGGGGAGCCTCCTGCGGGGGTGGCTGCTGAAACACTCCGGGCGTATACCGCTGCTGGTTATGCACAGGGTACTGGCCACTGCTTGGTTGCGAGCCGCCCTCAGGACCTGGTTTGGGTAAGACGCCGAACGGATTCTGGCGTTGATTAGGCGCACTGAACTGTTCCTGTCGTTGGCTCTGGTCACCGGTTTGGCCTTTCTTGAGTGCCTCCTCCCGAAATTCCTGCATTACGTAGCAGTCTTCCCAAGAGTGGATCGCAGGTCCTTCCGCCGTGGCGTGATGCGGGCAGGGGCCATTAAGTATCTCGCTGTAATTGCGCGGCTTCTTGCCACTCTAACCCCTCTTCTTCTGGCGCTGGTTGCCATTGTTAGCGTTGGTATTGGCAACGAAGTCTGTGTATCCTTTCTGGTGCCTTCTCTTGCCGTTTCCACCATGATTATGGTGGGCGCGTCCCTGAAACCGGGAGTGGTTCTTGGATGACTCGCCTTTCCTCGGCGAGCTGGCCTTGCTACCGTCCTCTCCTGGATCTTTAGTATCGTCTGCTTCGGCGTACCGAGTGAGGGTATCCATCAATTCGCCCATATCCTGGACCTTGCGCTTGAGCCGCCCCAGCTTCTGTACCAAGGGCTCATAGTGGCACTTTTGCTCCAGGATCAGCACGGCCTGAGACGTCGTGATGCCGTCAGACGAGTGGATGATTTCCGCAATCCGCCGCGTCCAATGATTGGCCGACTCATCGGGACGCTGAACGCAATGTTGTAAGTCGTCAATCGTCATTGGGCGTTTTCAAGTTCCCGGAAAGTTTTTGATGAAACGTTCCTTCAGTTCATCCCAAGTCCGGATGAAGTTGGGCGGCAGGTTTTTCAACCAAGTGCGCGTCGTTCCTTCGAGCATCATTGTAATGTACCTGGCACGGACCGCTTCACTCACGTCGAGCATGTCCATTGCGAGTTCGTAACTCTCAACCCATGATGTCGGCTCAAGATCCGGGGTGTAGTTGGGGACCTTCCTTGGTCCTCTAAAGTCCTTCGGCATTCGCTCGTTGCGCATGGCAACGGCCAAGCATGGCACCCCGACTTGCTTGCCGCCTCCGCCGAGTGGCGCTGGGTGGGTTTGTATGTTGCCTTGATGATCCTGGCCCGTTGCACCAAAGGTGTAGCGGGCGGGAGGGTCCCGATGATCCGGCGGGTTACCCTGAGGTAGGTGTCGCGGTGCGCTGGTTATGGCGGGTTGGTCCTCCGGCCGGCTTCTGGTGCGGCTCGCCTGGGGGGTGGAGTACAGCCGATCGAGGCTTTGTGAGAATTGTGCATTCTGGACCACCACCGTTTTCAACATGTGAATGGTGTTTCTTGCTTCTATTTTAGCTGGGCTGTTTCCATAAATTGGAAGGGACTCGAAGTGGCGAGTTGCTGCGATCACGTTGTCCATGGGGTTGGAAAAGTGGCCCCTAGGCGTCTGGAAACGGGGAACGCGATCATCCGCTGCCTAAGGCAGCGGGTTTGGCGGCTGAGCCGGCCCTCCCCCTGGAACGGTTACCACACCGGGGTGCGCGGAGTGTCGAAAAGGCGGGTAGGGTTCAGATCGGGGGGTAAACGCCCCTGGTGCCTCCTCTGATGGACAGCGTCGGACGCGCGCTGCTGTCTTTCAAGTCGCTAGTTCTCGGTGTTGAAGCGGGCCGTCTCCACGGTGATCTGAGCTTGCCGGGTCGCAATCCTGGCGGCTTCTGCCTCTGCATCTCGCTGGACCTTCGCCATCTCATCTCTCACCTTTGCCAACTCAGAGTTTATTGTTCCCTGGTTTTCTGCCGTCATAGGGGTTGCCATGATCCTCGTTATCTCCGCCGGTAGGTCCACCAGGATCGAAGCTGGGCTTTTGGATGGTTCGCCAGCCTCGTTGTTGCCTGTAGGGTTTTGCTGGGACTGTGTTGCCCCCGCCATGTATACGGCGATCTGACGGTGGGTCCGGTCGAGGACTTTGGGATCCATCGCCAACGACAGATCTCCGAGGCAGCCTTCATGCAGGGACTGGATTGAATCCGTGTCACCCATGGATGACTCGTCGTCGGAGTTGACCGGCGTGGCCTCCTGAGTCGCCGATCGCTTTGGCTCATCAGATCCCTGTGTGAAGCCGACGAAAACCGGGCGCGTCAGGCTTGGCGGCACTACGGGACGGACATACCTGGCCGGCTCGATGGTGTCGGTGAAGATGTCCGGCTCAGGCATGTGTGCACCGACTATGCCGATGAAGATGTTGACTTTGCCGAAGGGGACTCTGTAGCCGGATTCGATTGAATCGGCCTCGGGCCCCCATAGCGAGTTGTTGATGTAGTACTTTCAGAGGCGGCTCCGGATCATGAGCCCAGCCGCATAGCTCCCTGACCCTGGTAGGGCTCCCTTCGAGAACTCAACTCCACCGTGCGTAGGCCCCACGGTGGGCGCCAACTGTCGTGGTTTTCTCACGGCAGATGTCCTAGTGAAAGGCCTTAGTGATGGAGCCATCGCACCTTGGTGGCGACTCAAGGGGGTTAAGCGGAATCGGCACTTAGATTTACCCAAGTTTGGCCCCTCGTAAGGAGGTAAAAGCCTACGTCATGCTTTGTGTTGTATTGATGATGTCTCGATTACAAGGAGGGCGTAACTCGCCTGACCTAGCTCTCGATGATTTTTAACCTGTCCTCTCCTCTCCAGGGACTGGCCTTTATATACAGGTCGAGGCCTTATGGTTTAGAAGAGTCCTTTCCATCACACAAGTCCTGATTCTTTCTATCTCTAAATCGCCGTGCTTTCCAAGACTGGAGAACTCCCCGATAATTTATCCTCCATGTGGATCTTGAACCGCCATCCAGCTCCTGGGCCATCTGGGCCAAAGCTTGAACCGCCGAAGGATGAGTCGCCCACTTGGTGACCCGGCCCAACTAGGGCGGGTCACGCCGCAGATAATATCCCCAACACTAGCTGTCTGCCCGAGATTCTCCTTGCTCCAGCTTGCTTGTAGCCCGAGTGGCTCGCTCAGCCACACCCGTGTAGGAGGAGCACCGCGCTAGGCCCCGTCGGAGGCTGCGTCGCCAAAGCCCAGACCTGAGCCCTGCCTCGTGCCCGAGGATCCCCTCCTCTCCTTCTCTGTTTCTTCTTCTGCTGCTCATGCTCATCTCTCCCTCTCTTGTTTCTCCAGTCAGGAGCTCCATGTTTGGTCATGGCTTTGATGGAGCACCCTGTCATCGGACCGCACCCCAAATCCGTGTGGATCTGAAGCCGTGCGATTGGATCCGCGAGCCGCGCTCTTTCCAGCCTCGTCGGAGATGGCTTGCCCTGCGCAATCCCCTCTTTCCTCCCTCCTTCTCCTTCCTGCTATCATGGCTCTTCTTCCCTACCTTTTATCTCTCTCTCACGTACCTCCCATGGCGATAAGGAGCCTCTCCCCGAGCTCGCCCACCTCCTGGGTTCGACGACCGCTGATGTGTGGGCACCGGAGGACGGCTCATCTGTCGCGCCGGAGCTGCGCAGGTGACAATCTCACCACTCTCCCCATCGTGAGGAGTTCTCGTTGCTGTCATGGATATCCGTGTCTGCGCTGCCCCAAGCCTCCTCCTCGTCGGGAATGGACCTCCCCAGCCACACCGCGCCTGGAACCACCCTCGCCCCCTCACCTGCAGCTCACCTCGGCTCTTAAAACGTCCATTTTTTCGTCCAGATCCCTGTATTCGCAAGGAAGAAGATGCGTCCTTTGGCCTAGTTCAAAAGCATATTCTTGTAGTTTTGGTGAAACACATCACACTAGTCTAGGTGGTTGGATTGGTATGTTGCATGGTGGAGGTTGTGGGTTCGAGTTCCAACTTATGCATTGTTTTCACACATATTATTTCCTCACCAAAGGATCAACTTTTGCCTCTGTTCAATTAATATCGAGATCCTGTTCGGGAGGCCCCGAGTTCCATACCCGAGCCCTCCAATTTATGCCATGCTTTCTTTTTCTTTTGCACACACATACACTTAGTTCCTTGGGCCGATTTCAGCGCTGTTCCGCTACACTATGTTGCAATTCGGCTACGTTTATTTGCTTTCCTCCTGCGAGTTCATCAATACACTAGACATGCATTTTTGTATGAGTTGCGAGTTGGTCGTTTCGTAGATGCCATGTTAGTTGCACGTACCCCATATTAATGCGTCCGGCACATGGGAACCTGGTAACCGGGGTCACCCCATCATTCATTGGCATGACATGCACACACTCCCAATTCGTTTGCATTGGTATCTCATTGAGTTATCGGAACCGGAACGTGTAGTGGCTGTCCTGTGCATGCATTTTGCATTCATGGCATGATATCTTGTATTGCTTGTATCTTTTAGATCGTAACTCCGTTGGAGATGATATATATATGTTAATCTACTAGAATGGTGTGTAGTTTCACGTGCTCCACTTTATTTTTCCGCTTAACAAATATAAAATGAGTTTAGGACAGATCTGGACTGATTTTGAAGTTAACGTATGGGGTCGTTTCGGAAATGCTATATGTCGTTTCCGACCTCATTTAAAATACCTAGATGGGTAGTTTATTTGAGCTTCACCTCGTGCCATGTTTAAACAACATTTAATATTGCCGTGCAACTAAATGGGAGTGGACTAAATAATTCATATGTGGAGTTTTGCCAACATGCAACTCGTTGCATATTGAGCTTCAGTTAATGTGTAGTGTTTGACTGTTGTGAATTGCCATGCCATGTCTTGCATAATTGACATGGACATGCATCATATTAGGCTATGCATCATATCATGCATGTGCCGTGGTGAATATCGTGTGTTGATTTTTGTTTCTCGTTTGCTTATTCTCGATAGAGTTCCGATCCGCTTCGGAGTGTGAAGATCCGTTCGACTACGTAGGTTCATCTGCTTCACGGATAAGTTCTTCTTCCGAGCGAGATCACAGGCAAGATGATAATTTCCTTAGATACCATTACTATGATTGCGATGCTAGTTGTCTCATTTATTTCACTATGTCACGCTGCCTACCACTTGTCACACTCTGTTTTTAACTCACTCCAACTGTAGCCTTTTCAAAATCTGAGTTTATTAGAAATTTTTAAACAAGTGCCATGGGTGCCATGATTGCCATTGTTTGTGTGTATGTTTGAATGAGTGGATCCAAAAACACCTACTTATAACATGATATTTTCTTAAAAACCTTTTTCTCATTTTTGACTATTTCAAAAACCTGCTTGGGATTTGCACTACAAGTTCTTGATATCAAGGGAGTGCCTTCACCCAAAGAAGGTAATGTGGTTTTAGCACTATTTTAACTCTTCTAAATCATAAAATAATTATTTTATAAAATATTTTTCTATTTTATTTGCATGTCCTTTTGTGAGGCTATAAATGATATTTCTGTATGAAAAATTACTTTTATGCCTTAGAAAAATCTGTAAAAATTTGGACATACTCAAAGGACATATATTTTCCATACATAAGATTTTCAACCCCTATTCATGTTCAAAATATTTGAGCAAATCCTTGAAAACCTATTCTATCTATTTTGACCATTTGAAATATTTCCAAAAGGAAATATTTCCAATAAATTCCTAGAAAATTCTAGCATGCTACCCAAGCTATATTTGGTGGTCATGCCAAGTTTCACCTCATTCCAAGGTGGTTTGGTTCACCAAATAATCCTAAAACCCTCTCTGTCCAAAATCAAGGTGAAGCAACTCTACATAGCAAAGTTTGTCCAAATGGCTTGAAAGATTGCAGGAGTGCTCAACACCCCAAATGAGGAGTCTCTGCCAAAAATGGGATTTGTAGTGACTAATTTATCCACATTACATTTGGAATGGACAGAGCTCCCCATTTGGGGGTGATTTCAAGTTTGCTTGCCAAACTTGTCCAATGAAGCTCAAATTTGGTGGAGCATCCTATTTTTGCATCAAACGTAATCATGTTAAGTTTCATCATCAGTGGTAAAGTCTAGCTACCCCAAACACGTGTCGAACACCTTCTGTCAAGTTAGTAAAACAACACCTACCTCACTCTACACCCATGCTCTTTCCTCCAAACTCATAGTCCAAGTTGCGAGCACCACTCCTCAATTGCAGACGAGTGTCCCCTCTCTGGTTCCAAGCAGAAGAGCCAAAATCTCCATTTTAGTTTCTATCTCCAGTCTGGCATCATCTCTTTGATTACTCCCTTTGACCAAGAGTGAGTCTCTCAGCTCTCAAACGGCAAGGGATCATCTAACCCAACCCCATGACACACCAGACACGGCTAAAGCACCCCAGAGCGCACCAGCATGTCATGGCATGCAAGAACTGCGGTCCGGGCGTGCTACAGGGTCCACCCGAGAAAAAGGTGGCTAGCCCCGGCCGGTTCAAGCCTCCTCTCGATGCCTCTCCACGTCCGCGACCATCCTTCTGCATCAGGGAAGCCTCAGGGCCCCTCCTCCCCCGTTGTGTTGACCGGGGCAAACGTGTCCATGTGTGCCAGATTCGGCCAGAAGAATGCGGCCGTGCATGCTAGCACGCTCTTCGCCCTCTCTCCCTCGCAGTGAGTCACACGGGTCCTAAACCACGTCCACAATACCGTGGTTTCAACCCCGAGCTCTCTCTGCCTCTCCTCCGAGCCACGATGAAACCACTGGCGCTTCCCGCTCAGTGCACCATAGAGGGCCTATAAATATACCTTCTCCCTTGCTCTAGCACCCTCATTGCACTCCTCGAGGGCCTACATCGATCCCCTAGACATCCCATTCGAGCACAGCGAGCTCCGGTGCTCGAGATCGCCTAAGGCCTCGCCGCTTCAGAGCTCCGTGGATCCCAATCTATAGGCCAGCTCTCGCGCTCCCCCCACATCCTCCATGACCATAGTGAGCCCATGGAGATCTCCCACCTCTTCCCCGAGCTAATACCTGCCCATCGAGCTCTCACCTCCTCCGTGACCGTAGTGAGCCCATGGTTGGGTGTCCAGGAAGTATTTACGGAGCTGCAGGAGTCCACCAGTGCAGCTAGGTTGAGCCATAGTGCACCAGAGCAAGGATCTCGTGTTTCATGGTGGACGGTGGTGCTCGGAGCTCACGGGGATGATGCCTAAAACACAGAAAAGGAAGAGGGGGCAGGGGCAATTGACGTAGGGGCTCACGGTGGACCAGAAGAGGGGGTCAGCTCGGTCGGGGAGGCGTTAGAGGCGACGAATTGATGCCGGCGGCTCTTAGATCCGAGGTTGAAGGCGAGCTCAAGGAGGGGGGAAGAGAGGCCAGAGAAAGAGGGAATGGAAGGAGGGAGCTCCAAGGCGTCTCCTCACGGAGAGATAGGTCGGGGGCGCATATGTCAGCGCAAAGTAGGAGGTGGCCGCGGGGAGCGCGCGTGCGCCACGCCCTCGTGCCTACTAGCACGAGGTTGAAGAAGTTGGCAGGGGACAGTTGGGCTGGGCCAGGTGAGCGCTAGGTAAAACCTCCCTCTCTTTTTTTTTTTCTAGGACCTGTTTTGATTTAAAAATCAAATCAAATCATTTATAAAATCCTGATGATATTTTCATGTGACACAAACATAATTGTCCACTGCCACTTAATAGTTTTCAGTATCTATGGAACCATATTTTATATATAGTGAATATAATTCCATTTATAATAATTGTTTGATTAATCAAAAGTCCAAATTAAATGTTTTTGTCATCCAAAAATATTGGTTGGCATTTTTTATAACATGCCAATATTTTCACAAAAATTTGGAATATTTTCCTAGTTCATTCTGAAGCATTTGTTTTATATTGCCTATTTCACAAAATTTGGTTCCTGAGGCTTGATGACTTCCCCATTTCAAATTCAATGGATTAAGATTCATGCATGAATGCTCACTGATGCAGCTAACTACAAGCTATAATCTAGGGCTGTGACAACTCACCACTCTAAAGAAGAATCTCGTCCCGAGATTCAAGCGTAGTCGAGAAGAGGAAGAGGGGACGCTAAACTATCGCAATATTCACGATCCAATTTCCCTTCCTAAAGATGTTGATTCATTGCATCAGGTTGATCTTGACATCTTTGTCTTTGAGGTCTTCATCTAACACAATAGCAAAAGTACAGGAAGACTCTACCATATTCGATCTCCTCGAAGATCGAACATCTCATGATCCACTCACAGAATGAGACGTAGGGACGTCCCTTGAGCTGAGACACAAAACACATAACAGAAACAAAGAAATGAAGCATATGACACAGGTTCAATTGGTAGGCAACAATTCCACGCTTAAAACAGACGCTGACAAGGTTTCAAAGTAGCGAGGATTAAGTTGCCCTTCATACCATAACGGGGCACCTGAGAAAACATGACTCGTAGAGTTATTCCCTTAAGTGGCAAAAAGAATTAATTTTGATCGAAATATCATTAAAACTCTTCATACCAGGGTAAGGCAATTCACCAATGATCGTTTGAAGGAGTTTGAAAGAATGTCATACTCAATTTGGGATGGAAGCTATAGTTATAGAGCAGCTTGGCAAACGGAAGGCACATTCCAAGTAATATCGAGGATATAACCTAGTGTCTGAGACTCCTTTCAAGAACTTGAGCATTTCCATATTCATCAGAGTTTTACCAATATCCGTGCCAAGATCTTGGTGACACATCATACTACCATGATGAATAGCTATGGAGGATGCAGATGCAAAGGAGGACATCACTTGCTCAGATTTCACCTTAGCGATGCCAAGGAAACAAAATCTGGCTGATCAACCGAGAGACATTTAGCACTCTGCTTCTAATGTTCTCCTTGATGTAATAAGATGACTCAACTTCTTGGTATCTAGAACATCAAGTAAAGGTCGGACTTCGGGGCACAAAGTGGGTCCATGAGGAACTACTTGTAGAACAAGTCATACTGAGTCCTCTTAGGGAAATGGCTAAGGTTGTTGATGCAAGATATTAGAATATTAAGTCTTCCGGCTAGGTGTGTTAGCGACGACATCACTTTACCGGTTATAGAGAGACCAATATTATAATCCTTGGGAAGCATTGCAACCATCATATCTGCGTGAGATTTAGATCTGGTTGGTGACATGATGTTTCAGACTCAACATGTCTGAATAGAAAGTTTGCAACACAAATCGATGAGGTAATGTTGCGAGATTCTCAAGAAATGAACTACGGAAGACAACTCCAAAACATGAGCTGTATTGCAAGATCCACGTGAACACACTGCCCAAGACAATGATGACCACACAAAAAGTCTTAGAACAAAACACTACCGAGTTCTCGGTGGGAACCATCATTGCGGATAACGAAGCCATGTGCAAGTCTGTTTGGGCCCTTCGGGAATAACACTTAACTTATTTTCCTTGAATAAATGAATCAGTGACTTGGTGTGCTAGGAATACATATGGAATGAAGATGATCAGTCTATCAAACCATAGAATACTTTGCACGTGCATGACTGACTTGGGATGATTCCAACGAAAAGAAAATAACTTTTCTCAAATTCACGGCGGCCTTGCATCAAATGTGCGCGAATTAGAGGAAGTCACTTCATAAACCTAACATATACTTCATGAATAGACAGGAAGACAATGTCTACAAAGTTTCCAACACTAGCTTAATGTCCAAGATAAATCATGGAGAAAATGAAAATGTTGCCGATGGACTCAACAACAATTCATCGAGATATCCATATAAATGGATTTCCACAACTATGTGAGAAAGATGCTAGCATTTGTCAGATCAAAGAATATAATGGTGTATGCTCAAGGAAATCCCCGAGTAAGACACCGTTACGCAAATCTTTGGTTCTGAGTTTGATTTGACAATAGCCCATACTCAAATAAAAAATTGGACAAGATAATATTTACAACAATTGATCATAGGAATCAAGCGATGAGAATATCATATTTCTTCAAGACTCACACAAAAGAAAAGATATCCCTTTAAAATGAACTAAGTTTGGCAAAGCTTTTATCTTCCAACTCTCTAAGTTGTTGTTTAGATTAACCAACTAGCTCGGCGGTATCCAACACGGATTCTTGTAGAAGGGTGGCTTATAGGGAAACCAACTTGATCACGAGCTCTATCATAACAGTCAGGAAACAACCTGGTAATACTTCCGAGAAGATATTCGGAAAATCATGAACCACCAATATGTTATTAAGGTCGGTAACAATCTCGCTTTTCAGGGAAGATGATATGATCAAAGAGCGAAGGATTGACACAATCCTAACCCATTGATTGAAAAGTGCACCATGAACATGGACTAGGTAGCACGGTCAATCTTAGGATGACGATTCAATCACCATCACCATAAGAGTGAAATTATTGTCCATTAACTACAAAGCAATGGCATTGATTGCACACATCATGGTTTACTTGTCGATATTCCGGTTACAACCAACACAAAAACCGAGGGATGAACAATGATAGAAAGAAGTATCACTTAGTATCACTTCATCAAGAGCTTGTAAGAGACGGTGCAATTCTCACAACATTCTTGACAAAGGAGCGTAATACTCCAAGATAGAACACAACAAAAGCTGGATTGGCATTTTGATCTGTGGAATACAACTACTTTGACCAAATCCAAGAAATGGATGAGATACTGGAGTTTGCTTCTCCTTGTCATTCTGAAATGGAATGGCTCGACCGACCACAAGAATAATAGACATTGATGACACGAATGCACAACTACTCTTGACTATCCTCTCCTAAATGAAGGTCAGAAAACAACTGGATAGGGCCAACTCAAGAGCACATGACTTTTCTGAGTTGTAGATGCATATATTAGCTTGTCGAATGAGTTCAACATAATTCTTCGAGATAACCCATGCAAAAAGGCGGAGTTGGCAGAGTCACAATATGGAGTAGAGAACTCATCATGAGCACTCTTGTTGTGATTTTTAGTTCATGAAGAACTTCTGCCAGAGATGGTCCAAGGTTTCTGAAGAATGATATACCATGAACATTGGAAACTACAACAAGGTTACTAATCATTCTAAAGAAACTAGCAACACTATCAGTAGAATTGAGCAGAATGATCCTTGCATTCAAAGATCCAGAAATAGAATACCTACTAGCTAAATAACATCACGGGATGTATTCGAAAAAGATGGCCAGAATTATCACACTGGAAACCAAAACACAACTAGACTATTGGGTGGTTTTCGAAGGAAACATGGTTTCCTAATACTTCAACAATACGTCCTGGTAATAAAGTACCTCAACACAATAATTGGTGTGCTTTGTGTGGAGAAAAGACATCGGGAATAGGAGGAAGGAATTTGCAATTGCATCAGATTTTTTTAGAAACCTTGGAAAACTCGGACATCATAACGGCTGTGCGGGCATGAAATATGAGGCAACCTGCAAGAAAAGTGACAACATAACAACTGAATTCTTATGGAGACACTGATCCTTGAAGACAACAACATTCCTATAAATCTCCAGCATAGCAACTCGTCATCCTAATAGATAGATGAGAAAGCCTAATTCTTAAACCTCATAGAATAAAGAAGAAGGTGACTCAGAATAAGAATGACACAAGGAAAGGAGTAAAAAGAACCTCATGTTCCATTCCACAAATATTTTCCCTTATATAACTAAAGAGTTGCTAGTCTCAACATCGACCAGTTTGTCTTGGTTATCCTACACTCAGTCCAGCTCTAATACCAAAGCTGGCGGCACCCCGATCCTAAGTCATAAGAACGTAGCATGTAACACATCACATCACTTTGCGGCCTCACGCACGGTAAACTCCACGGCTGCCACCTTACCTTTGCCGGGACCGTTTGCGTATTTTGGCTCACGTATATGAATGTGTCGCTAGCATTCAAACGACAAAGAACCAGGGTCAACCTAACAAGTTATAAACCCAAGTGGTACATCCGTACGGGTATAGGCGTACATAACCCAACAAAGCAGGTGTCAGTCAACAGTGTGTGTAGACGAGTCGTAGCAAGCTACAAGGACTCCATTACACTGCATGACATTTCACCGAGGGGACAACCATACTAGCAAAGAAGGATACATGCCAGTCAATCAATGTGTCTGGAGCAGTAGCAAGCTACCAGGGCTCAGTGGTAGCACAAAGAGGCATTTCCGCATAAAGATTAATACTAAAGGCACACAACTAGGTGTCGAATCCCACACATAATATTGCATTTCAAACATACACACAACATGCACGATATGTGTAGATACAACATGGCATCACAACATAACTCTATGACTCAAGCATTTATTAAAAAATCATAAGATTCAACATAGTATGATATTATAAACAAGGGTTTCATGACCCAACACTCAAGTCATACAAGCATCAAGCGGAAGCAAAACATGTCTGGGTACATACATCTACTAAATTGGCTGGAGAAGCCTGAAAAACTACAATGACCCTACCAAAGGAACCATACCTCTGTTTCAGATTCCCAAGCTATTCCGGTCAACGTCGATCACATCGTGTAGAACTAATAGTGTAACTAATGTCTTCTATGCAAAAACATAAATTAGGCAAACGTGAGTACAAAGGTACTTGGCAAGCCTTACGTCGGAACTATCTACATATGCATCAGTATCAATTCAGGGGTTGTGGAGTTTAATTGCAGCAAGCCAACTTTGACTCTTGGCTAACATATACTATGACTACAAGTACTTTCTTTGAGGTGGGATAGCGCACATGAGTCCACATATTCACGAATTCAATACACCACTATGGATCCACACTCGTCTCCCTACGAGAAGGCCATCCATAGGACTCACACTTATCTTGTATATTTTATAGTATCCATTCAAGTTGTCTATGACCATATAAGTTTCCAAGTAGTCCATATCTGCGGACGCGGCTATTCGAATAGATTAGATTACCCTGCAGGAGTGTACTTCTTCACACACACTCCCACCACTTATCACCATATGCTCGTCATGCATCTCGGCAACCTTCAAGCGGAAGCACTGGCGTGGGTGTCGGCCACGACCTAACTAACCACACAAGACTCTAGTCCAGGTTTATCGCCTATTTTAGACTCAAACCACAAGGAAGTCCGGCCGAAGTTTCTTGTACGGTCCCGAACGATGTGTACAGGGTTCCCAAGCCCACCTCAACGGATGGTACTATGCTTGGTACACCGGGCCACGGTGCCTAGTCTGTCCCAAGCCCACATGTACGGGGTCCCACTCGGTAGAGTACTAGCATGTCCTACAAACACCAGAAACTAGTTGCAACTCCTGGACAGAGATCTAGGTGATTAATAAGTTGAGAGAGTCAATTAAGGATCCCAATGTGCGGTAGTAGCTAGTCTTGGATAACATACACGGGACTCAGTTCTTAAGGAAGGTCCCAATGAGACAACCCTCCATGTACTCCTACACAGCCTCTCATCGGTACCTTTACCAAATCAGGTTCAACACTTTAACCTTTCTCATCAGAACACATCATTCATTCCAGTTCATCATTCGGATGAAATAAGCCTGACAAAACTCTAAACATAGCAAGCATGGCAGGGTAAAGCACATCATAGCACAAGCATCTACCAGGTATGCTAGGTTGCATGGTTTAGCTATTTACTATGGCAATGGCAGGTCATGCAATGGAATAGGTCAACTACCGAACCAGAAGCATTTGAATCGACGTGTCCTAATGCAATAAATGAGAGCAGGAGCAAGAGCATGGGATTTTATCGAAATGACCAAGGGGGTTTGTTTGCCCGAAAGTTTTGAAGATAGCAATGAGTCTTCATTAATGTCAATGATCACATCGTCCGAACCATCGTCTACCGAGAGGGAACAAAATCGACAAAACAAGAAAGGAGCACATTCAATGCAATGCAACAAACATGATGTATGATATGGCATGTTAAAGCATTGAATTGACCTAGTGGAACGGATAGTCACATTAAGTGAATTGGAATTCAATAATAAACAAAATTCCAACTCCAACACTAATTATCAAATTGTCCTAACCATCATTTTCCCTACTTGGTGATGTTAACTTGTTCAAACATGCATAAACTTGGCATAAACAGATTCCTTGCATTTGTCTGATCATTTTTCATATATAAATAGGTATGCTAGGTTGCAAGGTTTATCTATTTACTGTCACAATGTTAGGTCATGCAATGGAATAGGTCAACTACCGAAGCAAAATCATTTGAATCGACGTGTCCTAATGCAATAAATGAGAGCAGGAGCGAGAACATGGTATTTTATCGGAATGACCAAGGGGGTTTGCTTGCCTGAAAGTTCTGAAGATAGAAATTAGACTTCATTGATGTCAACGATCACATCTTCGGAACCATCGTCTACATAGAGGGAACAAAACTGACAAAACAAGAAAGGAGCACATTCAATGCAATGCAACAAAGATGATGTATGATATGGCATATTAAAGCATCGAATTGACCTAGTGGAAAGGATAGTCACACTAAGTGAAGTGGAATTCAATAATAAACCAAATTCCAACTCCAACACTAATTATGAAATTGTCCTAACCATCATTTTCCCTAATTGGTGATGTTAACTTGTTCATACATGCATGAACATGGCATAAATAGATTCCTTATATTTTTATGATCATTTTTCGTTTTTCATTGGAGTTATATTTTATATTCTATGATTTTTCAAAGTTTTCAGCATTTTTTGGACTTATTTTTATATTAAACAATCATTTATTACGTCAGCTTGCGTCATCAGGTCTAAGGGACCAGATCATGTCAAAACTGACAAGTAGGTCCCACTAATTAGTGACACAAGTGCTAAGAAGAGTTTAATTTTAACCTTTTATTCCTAATTAGGGTCTGGGCCCACTGTCAGTAGATCATTAGGTTAATTATCCAAGTTAATTTATTTTTGTGATTAATTAAAATTGAGCAACGGCTAGGTCCCACCTGTAAATGACCCAAGGGGGTCAACCCATGGTCAAAAGGGGTCGGCCTCAACGATGTTGAGCCACACGCGCTACCAAGCATGGGAGAGCTCACCTGAATTCTTCCTCCGGCGACCAAACGTTGCGCGGAGAGGCCTTATGGATCGGGCATAGTGCGACGCATCCAATGGTGGTGGTTGTAGGTGCTGGGGAGGACTGTGGAAACGACGGCGACGAGCGGAGCGGTCGCCAGAGTTCGGCCATAGTTGGGCTCGGTGTTGTGGGATGCTAGCAAGCATGTTGGAGGTCGAGGAAGCATATACGGAGAAGCATGAGTCCATTAGTAAAGCTAGGTTGAGTCGTAGTGCACTAGAGCAAGGAGCTCGTCATCCATGGTGGACGGTGGTGCATGGAGCTCGCGGGGATGACGTCTACGGCACACAAAAGGAAGAGGAGGCAGGGGCAACCGATGTAGGGGCTCACGGTGGACCGAAAGAAGGGCTCAACTCGGTCGAGGAGGCATCGGAGGCGATGAATTGACGTCGTCGGCTCTCAGATCCGAGGTTGAAGGCGAGCTCGAGGAGGGGGGAAGAGAGGCCAGAGAAAGAGGGAATGGAAGGAGGGAGCTCCAAGGTGTCTCGTCGCGGAGAGATAGGCTCGGGGGCGCATGTGCCAGCGCAAAGCAGGAGGTGGCCGCGGGGAGCTCCCGTGCACCACGCCCTCATGCCTACTAGCATGAGGTTGAAGAAGGCGGCACGGGCCAGGTGGGCTGGGCCAGGTGAGCGCAAGGTAAAACCTCCCTCTATTTTTTTTATTTTTATTTTTCTTTTCTATCATTTGTTTTGATTTAAAAATCAGATCAAATCATTTATAAAATCCTGATGATATTTTTATGTGACATAAACATAATTGTCCAATGCCACTTAATAGGTTTCACTATTTATGGAACCATATTTTCTATATAGTAAATATAATTCCATTTATAATAATTATTTGATTAATCAAAAGTCCAAATTAAATGTTTCTGTGATCCAAAAATATTGGTTGGCATTTTTTATAACATGCCAATATTTTCACTAATATTTGGAACATTTTCCTCGTTCATTTTGAAGCATTTGTTTTATATTGCCTATTTCACAAAATTTGGTTCCTGAGGCTTGATCACTTCCACATTTCAAATTCAATGGATTTAGATGCATGCATGAATGCTCGGTGATGGAGCTAACTACAAGCTATAATCTAGGGCTCTAACACAAGCGGTTTTCACCAAGGTATTCTCTACAAGTGCAGTAAGTAACAATAGTAGATAGTATTGTAGAAAGATAACTCGTAACAAGTAACAGGTGGCAATAGTAACAAAGGTGCAAAAAGATACCCCAATCTTTATATACCAAAGGACATGCCAGAAAGTACTATTATATTAAGCAAACACTCTAGAGGACACATGGGAATTTCTGTCTAGTCGTGTTCATCATATTGAGGTGCTTTATGTTCGCTACTTTGATAATTTGATATGTCGGTGGGCCGGTGCTAAGGTGTTGTTATTACTTGAACTAACAACCAACTTATGATTACCCCCTCTCACAAGCATCCGCAACTACGAAAGAAAAGTTAAGATAAATCTAACCATAGCATCAAACATGTGTGTAAGGACATGGATGTCGCCTAGAGGGGGGTGAATATGTGCTTTAAAATAATTACGGTTTAGGCTTGAACAAATGCGGAATAAAACTAATGTTTAATTTGTCAAACACAAAACCTGAGGCAACTAGGCTCACCTATGTGCACCAACAACTTATGCTAAGGAAGAAAAACAACTATGTGATATCAAGATTTATAACAAGAAACAAGATGGCTATCACAAAGTAAAGTTCATAAGTAAAGGGCACGGGTAAGAGATAACCGAGGCACGGGGAGATGACGATGTATCCCAAAGTTCACACCCTTGCGGATGTTATTCTCCGTTTGGGGCGGTGTGGAGGCTCAATGCTCCCCAAGATGCCACTAAGGCCATTGTAATCTCCTCACGCCCCTCACACAATCCAAGATGTCGTGATTACACTAAGGGACCCTTGAGGGCGGTCACCGAATTCGTACAAACAAGGTTGGGGCAATGTCCACAACTTAATTGGAAGCTCCCAACGACACCACAAAGCTTAAACACAATGGCATATGGCTTTGAGGTGACCTCAAATGCTAAGGGCAATCTCCATAACTTAATTGGAGACCCCGACACTTGCCCTGAGCTTTACACCAGAATTACTGAGCTCCGAGGCACCAAAAATCTTATAGGACGCCAAAGCATCCACGAAGAACAATTTCGAGGGTACCAAGTACCCAAGGGTAATAAGCTTCTAAAACTTCACTTCCACGTATCATAGTGGAGAACTCAAACTGATGCAACTAATGCAATGGAAAGAACACACGAAGTCGTCAAGTCCCTCACACTCAAATCCCTCCACAACAACAAAAGCTATGGAGGAATATGAGAGGAAGAACGAGGGGCTCACAAAGAACTCCAAGATCAAGATCCAAGGGGTTCCCCTCACATAGTGGAGAAAGTGATTGGTGGAGATGTGGATCTAGATCTCCTCTCTCCGTTCCCTCAAGAACTAGCAAGAATCATTGGAGGGATTGAGAGTTAGCATGTTCTAAGAAGTTCAACAATGGGGGGAAAACACGATCTGGAAGGATGGCAAACCATTGTGGAAGAAGACCCCCTTAAATAGGTCCCCACGAATCTGCCCGTTACGTACAAAAATACACACGGGCGGTACAACCGGTGATGCGAGCGGTACAACCGGTTTACGTAATATAGCGGTACAACCACCCAAGAACCACACCAAAACAGAAACTTGGTCACTGGGCGTGGCTAAGTCCCAAGTGGTACAACCGCTTGGAACACCAGTAGTATCAACTATATTTAATATAGCGGTACAACCGGGCCACCACCACCCAACTACCGCAGCTAAATAGAGCCGTGAGTAGTTGTGGACCGGTGGTGGGGGGGTACAACTGCCCAGAGGTTGAGTGGTACAACCGCCCATGGTAGCGGTACAACCTTTCAGAGAGAAAGAGAACAACAAATACCATAACTGGCATAACTTTCACGTATGAGCTCCAAATTGAGGAAACTCAAGCTTGTTGGATTCCGGGACGATAGGAGCTATCCAAACAGCAATGTCAAAAACTTCCAACATCGAAAACATCATATAAGATGCATATGGACTCCATTTTAAATGAACTCAAGCTTGTCATGAAGATGACCGTAAGCTATAAACCTCACAAAGAGAAACACCAAGCAAGAACCAAGAAATATGATGCAAGGATGCAAATGGTTTGAGCTCTCAACGAACTATACGATCAATCTACTCACTTGATAGCCCCCCTTGACAGTATGGCAATATATCCTAAAATAGAAAAACCTATCAAGGGCAAACCTATACCTTGCACCTAGTCCTCTTAAGCTAGATGATGATGATCTTGGCTTCCTCAAGATGGACGACCTTTCTTGAATGCGTTGGTTTGATGAAGACTAGTTTATTGCTCCCCCATACTCACTTTGGGTGAGCCACTCATGAGCACATCTTCACAAATCCATTTCCACCATAATGGACAACAAGACTCAAGCAAGATATCTTCGGGATGCTCCACATGAATTTGCACACCGCAATCTTGATGACGATCACCACTTGACGTCATCCTCCATGGGTTGTATGAGATCTTGTTCTTGACTGAAGCCCATGGAAACACACCTAACCCCACATAGAACTCTTACGAAGACCATGGGTTAGTACCCAAAAGTGTAATGGACAATTCTTGACATACCATGGGATCACTTGATCCCTCTCGGTACATCTTGTACACGTTCTGCGCTAATCAACTTGATTTTCTCTTTGTCTTAGTCTTGATCAACCTTTTGTCTTTATGACCATTCTTTGGATAATACCTTGAATACCACCTTGGTCACCATATAAACTCCTAGAAACCAATAGATGGACTTCAAGTAGTGCCTATGGAAGAACCCTTCGAATATAACTCAATGCAACCATTAGTCCATAGGGTTCAACATCAATTACCAAAATCACATATGGAGAAATATGCCCTCACAATGTGGATCTGAAGTAGCCCCTTATGGGGCAACCCATAAACTTGGGTTTAAGCTTCTATCACTCTAGCAACCCATCATCTACTTGTTACTCCACATTAACTTCCCTTAGGCCCATAGCATGGTGCAGTGTCATGTAGTCGACGTTCACATGATACCACTAAAGGAAGTAACAACATACATATATTCAAAATATCAAACGAATACCAACTTCACAAGATTACTTATAACAAGACTCCTCTGATGTCCTCAAGATCAATAGTAAATACTCACACTTCATCAACATGTTCAAGACTAGAGGTGTAATAATAATGATTAAGGATATGAACATAATATATTCCATCGAGTAATCGAAGAAGCATGAACTACAAGATGTTATCAACACAACTTGTAACAACCAAGTACCAACCTGAGGATTTGGGAGAAAGATTGAGTACAAGAGATGAACTAGGTTTGGAGATGAGATGGTGATGGTGAAGATGTTGATGAAGATTGCTCATCCCATGAAGGAGGAAACATTCGTTACGATGATGGATTTGGTCTCCCCCTCCCGGAGAGGAATTCCCTCAGCAGAATCTGACAGCTGAAGGGCAAAATGGCCTCTGGCCAATTTTTCGCCTCGAGACGGCAGCACTTCTCCACGAAATATTGCATATGATTTTTTTCTAGGGTAAAACCCACTATATAGGAGAAGAGGGGGTTGCGAGACCTGCTGGGGCCCCACAAGCCATCAGGGCACAGCCTTGGTGGGGCCTGTTGGCTTATTGTCACACACTGTTTTCACTTTGCCTCAACTCTAAACTTTTCAAATTTGGATTTGATAGAAACTTTTTAAGAAAATGCCATGAGTGCCATGATTGTAATTGATTATATGTATGCTTGAGTACGTGGATCTGAAAATAATTCTTATAACAAAATATTTCCATAAAAATCCTTTTTCTCATTTCTGTTAATTCAAAACCTTGCTTTGGGGTTTGCACTACAAGTCCGTGATTTCAAGGGGGTGCCTTCACCCAAAGATTGTACTCTCATTCTAGCACTATTATAACTCTCCAAAATCATAAAATAATTATTTTATAAAATATTTTCCTATTCTATTTGCATTTCCTTTACTAAGGCCAGAAATGGTATTTCTGAGTACAAAATTATTTTTTACCCTAAAAAAATCTGAGAAAATTAGGAGCTGCTCAGAGGACTTATATTTTCCATACATAAGATTTTCAACCCCTTCAAAATATTTGAGAAAACTTTAAAAACCTATTTTGTTTGTTTTAACATTTTGAAATATTTCCAAAGGAAATATCCTTAATAAATCCCTAGAAAATTCTATCATGTTTCCCAAGCTATAATAGGTTATAAATACCAAGTTTCACCTTAATCCAATGTGGGTTGGTTCGGCAAATAATCTTAAAGCCCTTCCTGTCTAGAATCAAATTGTAGCAACTCTACATAGCAAAGTTTGTCCAAACGGCCTAAAACATTGTAGGAGTGCTCAATACCCCTAATGAGAAGATCCTGCCAAGAATTGGATTTGTGGGGATTAATTTGCTCACACTTTGTTTTAATAAGGCAGAACTATCCATTTGGGGGTGTTTTCAAGTTTACACTGCCAAACTTATCCAATGGAGGTCAAATTTGCTAGAGCATCCTAACCATAACTAAAACACAATCCTGTTAACTTTCAGCTAAATGAAACACATTCAACCAGATTGGTCAAACAACATCTAGCACTCTCTACACCCACACCCTTCACTCCAAACTCCTAGCACAGACTGTCAGCAACACTCCTGGTTAAATGCTGGCAGAACCCCTGAACCATGGCAAAAACCACCGGGGCTCCCCCGATCGGTGCCTCGTCGCAAGCCTATAAATAGGCCTTCCCCATCGTTCCATCAACTCACACCTCTCCTACCAACCTACAACCGAGCCCCTAGTATCCCCAGTTGAGCAAGGAGAGCCCAGTGCTCGAGATCGACCAAGGCGCCGCTGCGTCGGAGCTCCGTCGATATCGGGCTACAGGCTCGCTCTCGAGCTCCTCTTAGCTTCCTAGTGACCACACTAAGCTCTAAGACCTTCTCATCCAATCCCCCGAGTATCTCTCCGCTCAGAACATCCTCCTACACCACAACCCAAAGCTCCTCCGCCGCGGTCTCGTCATCGCCGATGACGCAAGCTCTCCTCGTCGGTCTTTCGACCCCTACCAGGTAGGCGGAGACGCCACGAGCCCGTTCCTATGTTGACTTGTCCACGAGGACGTCGGAGTCGCCGCCGGCGTGCCTACCCTCCTCTCTATCTGGAAATGGAAGATGACCCTGATATGGAGGTCCCACCTATAGGTGGCCAGTCGCTCCCCCTCTCTCCCCTTTGTTTCGCTGACCACAAGGGCCCGCATGTCAGGTTTAAACATGATGGCGCGCGCGCCTGGGCTGGCTGGTTGGCTGACTGGCCGCAAGGGCCCGCGTGTCAGGTTTAAACCTGACGACGCGTGCGCTTGGGCTGGCTGGTTGGCTGACTCGCCGATTGGCGAGTTGGGTCAGTCCAGCTGGTGGCTGAGCCAGGCCAGGGGATGAGCTCCTTTCTCTTTTTCTTTAAAAACTAATTTTTATGTTATTTCTACAAGATAAATTATTTAATCAAATTTAAATATTTTTCCTCCATAATTCTTCTAAAAATATGTAGAATTTATTAGTATTGTTGTACAAATTTTTACAAAGACTTTTTTGCACAATTTTAATTAAATACCTAGTTTGGGTATTTTTAGCTTTTGTTAATAAGACTGTAAAAATACCTTTTTACTCCAAAAACGGAAACAAACAATTTTAAAACAACAGATATAATGTCTTAGAATAGGTAAACACTTTTAAATTGAGTTTGTGCTCTGTTTTTCAGTGTGCTTCTTATTATTATATTTATTACGGCGATAGCTCATGCGTTTGACGAAGGACTTGGACCCGAAGACCTTGAAGACCCCGGATACCTAGCTGATCAAGGCAAGCAACCCTTTGACCATGTGTGAGAAAATGTTATATACATGACATATTGATTACTTTATTCTGATGCATATAGTTAAGATTAATCGGTGTACCCCAGCATGGTGTTACCGATGGCTCCTCCGGAGCACTTGCATTGAGCATGACCTTACCATCTATGAGGGTCATGATGATAAAAGTTGACAAGTAGTTGTAGTGCTACGCATAGGGTGAGCATATGCATGATGATGGTAACACAGAGATGATATCAAAAGTTTTACGAAAACCCCTTCGGGTGCCACTAATGCCCGAGGGTGATGGTGTTGAGCAGGATGACCACTTGAGAAAGAAATGGTGTATCGAAAAGGTTTTGTGTGACTATTTTCGGAAATGGTATTAGATTTATGATGTGTCGACCGTCCCAACCTTACATGTGTTTCCACGATACCCCTTTATGGGATGGGGCTTTGTTGATTACTTTGGTCGATGCTAGCAAAGAGCCAGCATTACTAGTGGTGGGAGTGATATGTGGCCACTCTCGTGACGGGGTAGTACTAGGTAGGTCAACTATGTCAGTTTTATGTTTCCGGGCACACCATTGGTCCCAGCATGGATGATACGGTCTAGAGTTGGTGGTCGTAAGACGTACATCATTGGGGCTGGGTACCAATCGAGTGGACTCTTTGTCTAGTGTCGTGAGGGGAAAGGCAATGATCTGGTACTTCCCTCGGGTATGTTATATACCGCGAGTCGTGGATGACACGGAAGTTTCTCGGATCTCGTGGGTACAACGTACAACCTCTGTAGAGTGTAAAACTATTCGAATAGCCATGTCCTTGGTCAAGGACAGTTGGGTAATCCTCCTTAAACTACATCAAGTGGTTTCCGCATAAACCAAATGTGTGTGTGTATTAAGGTGATACCTGAGTAAGATGATACGGCAAGTCTAGAGACTTGGCATATAGGGTGAACCTATGGTGTTCAACCCTCCTCAGATATGATGATATATGTGACTCATAATCATGATTACCATCTAGCTTATGATGCATACCATACAAGTGTTTGACCATGCTCATTTCCAATTAAAACTTGCTTTCCGCAAAGGCTGCATATGACTTTTATTATTGTACCAACTACATTATTCATATCATGGGCTATTTGCGAGTACATTCAAAGTACTCATTGGCTTTCCACTGGTTATTTTATTGACCAGACATGGAGGAACTAGAGTATGGAGAAGAATTCATCGTCGGAGACGGACATGCGAACTAGGACAATTCCTAGTCAGAACGCGTGTTGGGTAAGGCGCATGGCATGGGTTCCCGTTTACTACCAAGTATTTCGCTAGCCTGGACGATAGCCGGGGCGAATGACACTCGCAGCCCTTACACTTGAGATTTTCTATACCCTACTACCTTTCCATACCACCCACAAATTTCTAACCCTCTCCTAAAAACCTTGTAGATGGTCGTCGTACCTGAGGCCGCACGCCCGTTTTTCTCTACCACGAGCACTGGATCAATGCTAACACAAAGGAATATCACGTGGGTGTGATTGTGAAGGCGAACGACTCCCCAACTAGTAGGTTCTTTGAAGGACCACAGATGGAGACTCTGGTATTGGCAGTGGAGACAACAACACGAGAGGCGCTCGTGCATCCGCGCGATTTCCTTCCCAAGATGGCAAATGATCCTGCTACTCGTCACCTGCCTTTTGCTAAGGCCGGACTTGACGGGAGATGGACACTCAACCCATCCCCGGAGGAAGGAACGCCACTCAGATTTCAGTCCTACTTCAGTTTCTCTGCCGACACTCTAGCTCACCTTCTAATCAAGGAGTACGTGACCCTCCACCAAGGACTTCATCAAGTCAAGGACCTACTCCGCCAAGAGAATATGAAGACACACAAAGTTAAGAAGGAAGGAGCACCCGGAGGGCAAACTGTCGTAGCCTTCGAGGAGGAATACCACGACTTAAGGCCACTCCTATACAGAGTTCTAGCCTGGCCGCCGAGGAATACATTGAACTCCTCACCCTTCCCCAACGAATAGTCGTTGTGATGGACCTCTTCCTTCCCCCGCACCCCTGAAGTTAGAATATAACCGCACAGATGAAGTTGAAGAGGATGACCCTGAAGAACCGGTGTACGAGAACGAGCAATCCCTCACTTAGGATGGATGTCTTAGGACAAGTAGGAGTCCCCATGCGAAGTCGAGTCTGTGTAATGGTTCATAAGGAACCATGAATGCTGGTAGTGTCTGTGCTTTTTGTTTGTCTCTCGATGCAACCCCGCGCGTTTGCCTTAGGCAACTTGTAAGCGACTACGTCGCCTATCTTAATTAAGGTATTTGCATAGGGTTCTTCGACCCTTCTTGTTTGACACACTTGCACTATACCAAAGCCCCGTTATATAGGCACATCATCCCTTTATTCTTTCCTCTTGACCACTTCGGAGTATTGACCTGTGTTCTCTAAACAGGATGGTGACTGCAACTCGCACCAGTACCTTCGGCAACCCCAACATTGGCGATTCTAGCCAGCAGCCAGCAGCCGCCGGGTCTGTCCAAGCTGGAGATCACCCATGGCAGCAACAAGCAAGCTTTTAAATACCGGATAGCGGGGTGATAGCTTATTGAGGTCGGAGTAGCGGAATGTGGATAGCGGGCGATATTGCGGACGCTATGTCCGCATAGTGGATTTGTAAAAACACTTATAAAATTGAGAAAAATATGTATATTTCTGGGCTATTGGCAACAAACAGAACACTTGAAGTGAACATTCATCATTTATTTAGCATATATAAACTATAACTGCTCCATGTGGGCAACTATTCAATGAATATAATACCAATATATGACACAACACAACAGAACAATCAAGTACCAGCAACCAATAGATTATTTTCATAACCATTCATCATTAAACAAGTTTAGGCTTCAGAAATACATCCACAAGCCAGCAACATCATGAATTAAAAGATATATAGACCATATCTATCACACCATGACCATGAATGATTTCTAGGTTGTTTATTTTCTTGTTCTTCCAACTGCGGAGGAAGCCCCTGATCCTATAATTGACATTGTGTTGTTAACCTATACTGCAGAAAAAAGCTATTTGACTGAATTAAGAGTGCATATAGTTGATCCATTTAATTTATAAATTTCAACTAAACTGAATTTATCAATACGATGCAAAAGGAGTTACAATTAAATAAATTTGTATAAACAAAAGGCAGAGACTATGTACTATGAAAGTTTATGAGTATAAACTATTGAAGTCATGAATATGATTTAATTGTATAAACAAAAATCATAGACTATGTACTGTGCAAGTTTATAAGTATAAAGTGAATGTATAAACTGAATTTAAAAACTAGGTATATCAGTATAAGAAAAAAACAAAAACTATAAACAAAATTTGTCAATATTGTGCAAGTTCCATCCCGTGATAGTGCTCTTGTTGCTAGAAGATACAATGTACGTGTGTTGTTCTATGGCATGAGCTCCCTTAATGTTTTCAAGGAAGATATGCATCGATCAGCATAATATAAACAAAAAGAAAAGAATATACCTTGACTCCTTGAGTTGGTGCATCACGTCGTGGTGAGCAGGATGCTACTAGGATGAAGGAGTTGTCGAGCTGGGAAGCGGAGCGGATGGATTTGGAACTTGAGCAGTAGGGGAAAGAGGGGTCGAGAACCAAGGGGACAAGGCCCTTGAGCTTGAGCGTCGCCAGCCTACTGATGGACTGCAACAACTGAAGTCTCTCACCAAGGTCATCTCACACCATCGTCGACCAGGGAAGGGAAGGGCGTAGAGCAGGAGGTGGCCGTCGTGCAATCCTAGTGGAGAGGAGGTGAAGGGGACGGGGGAGTTGTGCGACCACCTGAGCTTTCCCCACCTCTTCGTCCGGCGTCTGGTGTCAGTCGTGCCACCATTGGGGAAGTGCCAGCTGCCAGCCACTAAGAGAAGGGGAGAGAATCACTAGAGTGCTTGGATGTAGGGTTGGTTGGGTAGGTGCATGCCTCAGATTTATATGTGGTATAAAAAATTCACCAGTCCGCTATGACCACAACCAACGCTATTGAATGGCCCGCTATTGCGCTCTAACAACACATATAGCAGCCGCATCATGCCATTCACACTATATGCAGGCGGAGCGTTTGACTTGTAGCGGCCGGTGCATGCTACCGCTATTGCGGCCGCAATAGCGATCATAGCACCCTTTATTTAAAACCTTGGCAGCAAGGCAACATTTCCCCGCCACCACCTCCTCCGGAGATCATGACTATGGACTAGTTCCTCCGGGCTCTCCGGGAGGAATGCCAAGCCAACAACACCGCCATCCAGCAGATAGCTCAGGCCCTAGTGAACAACCCGCCATAGGGTGGAAATGGCAATGGTCGCTCCACTCTGTCTGAGTTCATGAGGACTATGCCCCCAATATTCACTCAGACGACTGAGCCCCTAGATGTCGATGAGTGGATCCGCACCATTTAAGACCTCCTCGTGTTGGTTAAGTGCACAGATGATCGTGAGGAGGTCCTTTATGGTTCTCATTGCCTCGGAGTCACAACCAGGGCTTGGTGGGATGGCTTCTAGATTATGCAAGGCGATCAGGCTATCCCCCTGGAATGATGACTATCAAGAAGTGGGAGTTTCATCCTCTGAAGCAAGGAAGTGGCAGTGTCAAGGAATACCTTTGGAAGTTCAACCTATTTTCGAGGTATGTTCTAGAAGATGTCAGCATTGAAGCCGCTAAGGTGGAACGCTTCCTGGAAGGATTTCAGCATTTGCTGTAGTATCAACTTGTTGTCTGTGACTGTCGGACCTTCTGTGATATAGTAAACAAGGCTCTCATGATGGAAGACAAGCGTCATGCTGTGGATGATACTTGCAAGTGTAAGATGATGGGGAACGACGGTTCTAGCAACCAGAAGGCTCGTCCGTGGCAATCTGCCCCGGCAAGGCCTAACTACCAGCAGCAGCAGTACAAGACTCCTGCATTTCGTCCAAACTATTAGCCTGAGCAGCATGCCAACCCCTAGTCGGCAATCAATGCGCCCAACAATAGTGGGACCAACCCCAACATCCTAGGGCAGGTCACCTACCTTGGATGTGGACAACCTTGACACTATTCCAGGCAATGCCCCAACAAGAAGCCCAATGCACCGCGCCCCAATGTGCCAAATCAAGGACAAGGCCATGGAGCGCCAAACAGGAGTTAGGCTCCCTGCAACCAACAATACCATAGCAGGGGACGCGTGAATCACATCTCCACTGAGGAAGCCTAGGAGGACACGGAATGCATTATGGGTACGTTCCTCGTCAACTCCATCCCAACAACAGTATTGTTTGGTTGTGGTGCTTCACATTGTTTTGTCACCCAAAAGTTTGCGGCAAAGTGTGGTTTAAAGCCTACCCTCCTTAATGGGCAAATGGGAGTACAGACCCCGGGAGCAGTGCTAAGGACAAACCTAGGATGTAGAGGAGTTGGGATCATTATTAATGGGATAGACTTGGTAGAATATCTCATCGTCCTTATGTCGCAAGGCTTGGACGTGATCCATGATACGACCATTTTGCATCATGTTTTCACGTTGATATTTATCGCTTCTTTGGCTATTATTTCACTTCACGGTACTATTCTTATTTTGCAAGGTTTACATGAAGAGGGAGAATACCGGCAACTGGAATTCTGGCCTGAAAGTGGAGCAAAGTTGAGATACCTATTCTGCGCAACACCAAACACCGTGAAAATCAATGGAGATTTTTTCCCAATTTAAAAAAAATACTAGGCCGAAGAAGTGCCAGAGGGGCGCCAGGGGGTGGCCACAAGCCTGCACGGCGCGGCCAACCCCCAAGGTCGCGCGATAAAGACTTGTGGGCACCCACCTGGCCCACTTGCCCCCTCTTTTGCTATATGGAGGATTTCGTCCAGGAAAAAAACAGATGGGAGCTTTTTCGTGGTTTTGCCGCCGCCATGAGGTGGAACTTGAGCAGAACCAATCTAGAGCTCCGGCAGGACGATCCGGCCGCGGAATCTTCCCTCCCGGAGATGGAAATCATCGCCATCGTCATCACCAACACTCCTCTCATCGGAGGGGACTTGTCACCATCAACATCTTCATCAGCACCATCTCATATCCAAACCCTAGTTCATCACTTGTAACCAATCTCCGTCTCGCGACTCCGATTGGTACTTGTAAGGTTGCTAGTAGTGTTGATTACTCCTTGTAGTTGATGCTAGTTGGATTACTTGGGGGAAGAGTTTATGTTCAGATCCTTGATGCTACTCATTACACCTCTAATCATGATTATGATTATGCTTTGTGAGTAGTTACTTTTGTTCCTGAGGACATGGGATAAGTCATGCTAATAATAGTCATCTGAATTTGGTATTCGTTCGATATTTTGATATGTTGTATGTTGTTTTTCCTCTAGTGGTGTTATGTGAACGTCGACTACATAACACTTCACCATTATTTGGGCCTAGAGGAAGACATTGGGAAGTAGTAAGTAGATGATGGGTTGCTAGAGTGATAGAAGCTTAAACCCTAGTTTATGCGTTACTTCGTAAGTGGCTGATTTGGATCCACTTGTTTAATGCTATGGTTAGACTTTGTCTTAATTCTTCTTTCGTAGTTCGGATGCTTGCGAGAGGGGTTAATCATAAGTGGGATGCTTGTCCAAGTAAGGGCAGTACCCAAGCGCCGGTCCACCCTCATATCAAACTATAAAAGTAACGAACGCGAATCATATGAACATGATGAAACTAGCATGACAGACACCAAAGCATACTGGACTGCAATCAATCCTTGGTGTGAATTCGTTGGTCAGGCACCAAAGCATACTGGACTGCACCAAGAGGGCTATTTCCATGACAAGTGACCAAGGGGTCCAAGTCACATACGTCCCGGAGCCTACCTCCACTGAAGTTCCTCAGGTTAATTGCCTTCCGGAAAAAGAGTTGGACTGAGTACCGGTGGTATGTGAATATCCGGACGTATTTCTTGATGAGCTGCTTGGGATGCCTCCTAACCGAGACATCGATTCATCATTGAGCTCATGCCTGGGTCATGGCCTATCTATAAGAAGCCCTATAGGATGGGATCCGAGGCGCTGGCAGACTTGAAGAATTAGTTGGCTCAGCAGCTCAGGAAGGGATTCATCCGTCCAATTGCCTCACCTTGGGGATCACCTGTTCTATTCGTGTCCAAGAAGGATGGGACTATCAGGCTCTGCGTCGATTACTGTTACCTCAATAAAGTCACGGTAAAGAACAAGTATCCACTCCCCAATATTGAAGACCTATTCGACCAGGTAAATGGTGCCAAGGTATTCTCCAAGATCGATCTCAGATCGGGGTACTACCAACTGATGATTCGGCCCGAGGACATACCTAAGACAACACTCGTGACCTGGTATGGTCTATACGAGTGCACGGTCATGTCATTTGGGTTGACTAATGCCCCATCATACTTCATGTACCTCATGAACAAAGTCCTCATGGAATACCTGGATAAGTTTGTTGTCGTCTTGATTGATGACATGTTAATCTTCTCCACATCCGAAGAAGAGCATGAGCAACACTTGAGGCTGGTGTTGGAAAAACTTTGAGAGCACCAACTTTATGCCAAGTTTAGCAAGTGTGAATTCTGGCTGCATGAAGTTGGATTGTTGCATCATACCATGATGACATATGGATTTGCAGTCTATCCCACAAAAGTTACTACGGTAACCAACTGGGAGTCGCAATCAACGTGAAGGAAGTTAGAAGCTTCCTCGGGCTCGTGGGATACTACCGCAAGTTCATGGAAGGATTCTCCTGCATCGCCTGATGAATGACTCCGCTCTTGAAGAAGGGCTAGAAGTTCGAATGGATGCCGGAGTGCAAAAAAGCTTCCAGGAACTCAAGAAGAGATTAACCACTGCCCCGGTACTGGCCACTCCAGATATCAACATGGAATTTGTGATATACTGTTATGACTCAAGAATCGGGCTCGATGGCGTTCTGATGCAAGACGACAGAGTTATGGCTTATCTATCATGGCAACTGTACCCGCACGAAGAGAACTACGCAACTCATGACCTTGAGTTGGCATTGGTAGTTCCTGCCTTGAAGACATGGCGGCACTATCTCCTTGGGAATCGATGCGAAATATACACTGACCACAAGAGTTTGAAGTATATCTTTACCTAGAAGGGATCCGACATTAGGTAGCGAAGGTGGTTGGAATTGATTAAGGACTACGACTATAGCATCCAATTCCACCCCGATAAGGCCAATGTGGTGGCTGACGCCTTATGTAGTAAGGCTTGCACCTTGAATTCTATGATCAAGGAACGTCTACCCTCCCTATATGACGAGTTGGAGAGCTTCTGGTTAGAGATGGTTGAACAAGGATTCCTGGCTAACCTCGAAGTCAAACCTACTCTAGCAGACGGCATTAATGAGGCCCAAAAGGGACACAAGAGAATCGAAGGCATCAAGAAGAAGATCAAGGAAGGTAAGGCCCCAGGGTTCTCAATGGATGAACAAGGAATTGATTGGTTTGGGAAATGTTTATGCGTGCCCAACAAGGCCGAACTCAAGAATTTAACCTTTCGAGAGGCCCACGACACTCCCTACTCAATCCACCCTTGTGGGTCCAAGATGTACAAAGACCTCAGGGAAAGATTCTGGTGGCATGGCATGAAGCGGAAAATCGTCTCACATGTCGCCAAATCCGATGTGTGCCAACTTGTCAAGGTTGAGCAGCAGTGAACGTCGGACTGCTACAACCTCTCCAGGTGCCGAAATGGAAGTGGGATAAAGTCGGTATGGACTTTATCACTAGTCTACCTAGGTACAGCAGAGGCCATGACTCCATGTGGGTCATTGTCTATCACCTGACCAAGGTCTCACACTTCATTCCTGTCACCACCACTTATGGTGGCGACAAGCTCGCCAATATCCACATTGAGCGTATTGTGAGCCACCACGGAGTTCCCAAGGATATTGTGTCTGACCGAGGCACACAATTAGTCTCAAGATTCTGGAAGAAGTTCCAAGAAGCTCTGGGAACTAAGATATCCTTCAGCACCGCCTTCCACCCGCAGTCTGGCGGACAAACAGAGCGAGTATATCAGAAACTGGAGGATATGCTCTGTGCTTGTGTCTTGGCACATGGAACCAAATGGGAAGATTGTCTGCCTTTCACTGAGGTCTCATACAACAACAGCTATCGGTCCAGTGTCCAGATGACCCCATTTGAAGTGCTATACAGACATAAGCGCCGCACTCCGCTCAACTGGTCCAAAACTGGTGAAGGTTTGATTTTCGGGCCAGACGTCCTATGCGGATTCCCACCGCATGGAAGTGGAGCTCAACCACGGAGACCACGTGTACCTCCGCGTCACACCTCTCAAGGGGACTAAGTGTTTCCACGTCAAGGGAAACTTCCTCCAAGGTACATTGGACCTTTTAAGATCATGACAAGGCATGGAGAAGTTGCTTACCAGTTGGAGCTACCTCCGGAACATTTGGGGGTACACAACGTCTTGCACGTGTCGCAACGTCGGAAGTGCCTTCAAGCGCCGAACCGTCCATATCTTTATAAGGACATCGACCATCAAGCCATTGACCTTCAGCCAGAACTCACTTATCGCGAGAGACCGATCCGCATCCTGGACGAAGCCGAGCATTGTACTAGAAAACAGACCAACAAGTACTTCGAGGTCCAATGGAGTAACCACACCGAAGCGGAAGTAACATGGGAGTGTGAAGACTATCTCGGATCCGAATTTCCGTACCTTTTTAGCACCTAGCTTTGGAATCTCGGGGACGAGATTTTTGTAAGGGGGATAGGTGTGTCACACCCTCTTTTCACTTTGCCTCAACTATAATCTTTTCAAATTTGGATTTGATAAAAACTTTTTAAGAAAATGCTATGAGTGCCATGATTGTCATTCATTGTATGTATACTTCAGTGTGTGAACAAAATATTTCCATAAAAATCCTTTTTCTCATTCCTGTTAATTCAAAACCTTGCTTTTCAGGTTTGCACTACAAGTCCCTCATTTCAAGGGGGTGCCTTCACCCAAAGATTGTACTGTGATTCTAGCACTAATATAACTCTCCAAATTATTTTTCTAGCACTATTATAACCCCTATTTCTGTTCAAAATATTTTACCAAACCTTTAAAAACATAATATGTCTGTTTTGACCTTTTCAAATATTTCCAAAGGAAATATTCTAAATGAATTCCCAGAAAATTATATCATGTTCCCCAAGCTATATTTGGTGATCATACCAAGTTGCACCTCAATCCAAGGTGGGTTGGTTCACCAAATAATCTTAAAACCCTTCCTGTCCAGAATCAAATTGAAGCAACTCTGCATAGCAATGTTTGTCCAAATGGCCTAAAACATTGCAGGAGTGATCAATACCCAAAATGAGGAGATCCTGCCAAGAATTGGATTCGTGGGGATTAATTTGCTTGCACTTTCTTTTAATAAGGAAGAACTATCCATATCGGGGTGTTTTAAAGTTTACACTGCCAAACTTGTCCAATGCAGCTCAAATTTTGTAGAGCATCCTAACCTTGCCAAAAACACAATCATGTTAACTTTAACCATCATTGGTGAAGGCCAGCCCTGGTCGGTTCTCATCTCCCCACAATGTCTCTCCTCGCAGCCTTAGGGCCCCTTCTCCCCCCTCTCCACTTACGCAGGCGCGTGTACCCGTGTGCGCCCGATTTGGTCAGGAGGACGCGGCCCCACAACATGCCTGTAGCGACATGTTTTTCAAAAAATAATTTCCAGTAAACATGTCTCTGCGTTTACCAGCCCCAGGATTGCTGTTAGCTCGTAGACACTTACTTGATTTAGAATATCCAAGCAAAAATACAAAATCTTGGTTACAAGACCATGAAGGTCAACTGGGTTGAACAAAAGTCTGAGTTTGACAGCGGAAGCGACTCGAGGAATCTCCAGTGCCCACGGGACTCCATTTCCACAGGAACAGCTGACCTGGATAAATTCCTATCTCACAAGGCTGCTATCCTTGACTCCTAGGCTCCGGGGCTGACGGCGTGTGCTCCTCTCCGAACGCAATCTGGCCAAGACAATAGCCAGGGACAAGCCAGTGAGTACTTTGAATGTACTCGCAAACATCAAGAAAACAATTAAGTTTAGCATTTGAGATGCATGCAAATTCCACTAACAATTATATCATGTCAACTGAGTTTAATTCATGGATGTATTCATGAAGATATGCCATGTTTCCACCAATGTTTTAAAAACAAGCAAGGAAGGTAATACTGAATGAGTAATAATATGGGTGCCACAGTCGGGCGTCTGAGCGACACCACATAAAGGGCTTATATGAAACAATAAACATGCTACAGTCAGGCGTCTGAGCGACACCACATAAAGGGCTTATAAGAAATAATAAACATGCCACAGTCGGGCGTCTTACAGACACAACATAAAGGGCTTATAGGAAACAATAAACATGCCACAGTTTGGCATTTGAGCGAGACCACATAAAGGACTTATAAGAAATAATAATAAATATTGAATATCCAGGAGGTAGAACCGTCCCAGGGATATCCAACAACATAATCATAGGGGTTAGTCCAGAGTAATAATCAAAATATGATCATGTCCCACATCATCATATGATTTTTCCACATCCATTATTATTATCACTGATTATACTCCAAAGACCGACTCTTGGCAATTTGGCTTTGTTAATCTAGATGACATGGCAACATCAGCTTGTGATTACTGTAGCCTAACTACATTGATTACTGTAGCTTATTCCGGGGACATCACAACATTCCACCATTAAAAGAAATTCTCGTCCCGAGAATTAAGAGGTAGAGGTAAGGGGGAAACATTTGGTTATGAAATTCTAACGAGTCTTCTCGGTCTTGTTTGTTCTTCTCGAAGAAGCTCACCATTTTCGTTGATGTCTGCAATTCTCTATTTAAGGTCAACGGGATGGATTCATCATCCTTCCCCCGGGATCTTCATCACCCTACGAATGCGATAATAGGGAAAACTTTGGAATATGGTAGCTACACAAAATTGGACATCTGATGGCGAACTCAGAGGAGAGGGCATGAATCATCCATCAGGTTGTGACTCACATAATTCATTGGTAATAATACCCGATGGTACAAAGGGTTCAAACGGTTAGGCAATCCGTTGATGCCCAAATAGATATGAAAGGGGATTTAGAGCACTGGAAATTAGTATTGTGTCTCATACCAGAATAGAACATCCCATTGGACGGTGGCTCGGGAATTTCATACGAAGCCAAGTGTTAAAGTGAAAGATGTACAGGAGAGCCAGGTTTCGATCCTGTGGAACTTTTGGTTATGGGTCAACCATGTGGGTTGAGAGTAGGCAGAGCGGTCACATCTTGTATGGTCTTGGTAGCAAGAAATGTCAGAGGATAGCGTGTCAGTTATGTTGGCAACAACGTCGCTACCAAGAGTGGATAGCGTGTCAGTTTTCTGCTCGTTGAAACGAGGCGGACCAATAGGCAAAGTTCTCGTCCACCGGCGGGTGCCGAAATGTTGTCCACGATAGTAACAGGGTCTTACTGACAGAGTTATATACCAAGGTTATTACCTAAGCACGGAATTAACACTTCTTAGATAAGTTCAGCTTCAAGTAAAGTTAAACTGGCCAATGGGAAGGAAAGGTGACTGTCACGTTAAATAGACCAATGGAAAGGAAAATGTGTTCACACACACAAGTATTAGGGTATACCATTACCGAGGAAAATATAGAGTATGGTATACATGATAGGTCATCAAGTACATAACCATTTTGATAAAAAAGGCAAGGAGAACCATGGTGTTTACCCATACCATATGGTTTGGTTAATTGATTAGGAGAAATTTAGCATTGAGGTTCCATTGTTCCTGTTGACATTTGACGTATCACATCCTTGCTTCGAGGTAGCATCGTCATGGCCATCATATAATTGTCGGAATTTGGATACACAAAGGATTCATCAAAAACAACTTATAAAATAAGTCATATAGTTTCTGCATGTAAGAATGGAAAATCTTACATATGGAAGAATTTATAACAATAGGACCTCCGGCCCGGTGTGCCAGACAAGACATCGCTGTACCAGGTTACATAAAGACCAAAGTCATAATCATTGGGAAATGTTCCAACCATCATATCTGATCGAGATTCAGATCTGATTGTTGTGAGGATAACACAGAACCAAGATGTGTGAGATGAAAAGATGATGATGCAAGATTCTCGTGATATGAACTACAGAAGAAATTCTTGGATCATGAGTTGGATTGTAAGACACATGAACACAATGTCAAGACATTCGTGCCCACATGGAATGCTTACAACGAAATGCAACTGAGTTGGGATTTGATAAGCATGATCGAGGATATCGAGGTCCTTGTGTAAGCCTCGATTAGCTCTTGTGAAGGAACTTCTTTTCCTTGATCAAATCAGTCAGTGGCTTGGGATCCTAAGAGAAGTTATATGAAGTGAAGATGGCAAATCTTCAAAACATATAACACTTCGCACATGCGTGAAAGATTTGGTATTACCCGAGAGGAAGCGAAACAAAACTTTCATATATTTACGGCAGCAAGAATGCACGTGAACCTTGGGATAACACTTCTTCGATCCAACATGTTCTTCATGAGCTAGTCACAAAGATAGTTCTTTCAAAAGCTTCATCACGAATCATAGAGAAGTTGAGGGTGTCGCCGATGGGCTCAGCTACAATCCCTCAAGATTTCGACGGGCATGAATTTCCAAAATTATAATATCACGGAGATAGCATTTGTCAAATCAAATGATATAATGACGTATGCTCGAGGGAACAATAGCAATTAAACATTGATGGAAGGGTGCACCCGAAAATATGGACTGACTAGCACGACCAATGACTAAAATGGTGAGTCAACAACCAACACACCAACAATGAAACTATCAGTCATTAATCTTCAAGGCAACAAGGTTGCTAGAAGTATTGAAATCACACATCCGAGTTCACTTGTCGGTGTTCCGGTTAGGAACAACACGGGACCAAGAAATGAATGGTGATGGCATGAAGTATCCCTATATGAAGAATTATTAAGAGGTGCAACAATTCTCACAACATTCTTTGCATAAAGGATAGTAATACTCCAAGGTAGAAGATAACATAAGCTGAATAACAAGGAATTCAATGGGCAACACAAAACATAAACATGTTTGTGATAGTGGAAAGGCAATAAGGTTGTCAATGATTGCACAAATCATCGAGGGGCAAGGATGGTATTTCTCATCATGAATTCGATTGATACCCTGGAAGAGCTGAGAATATTGGTGACGATCACAACACATGATTCGAGAAGTTACATGAAGATGTAATTGTTTAGCGACGACATCAAACAAGGAAATAACGAAGCGAAAGATTGTCGGAACCACAGATAAGACTGCTAGCTTAGAATTGAGATTGCCTTTCAGGACAACCAACATGATGTTGAAATCTCGATGTAAGCTTAACGCACAATTGGAAATATATTCCAGGGATGAAAGGCACAGATAGTATGGTCAAGCTCTAGCATGACAATGATGATGTAGCCTAACAGCTTGGAAAGACATGATCGAGTACAAATTCACAAGCAAACAAGATTACTAAGAGCTGTTGAATCGCAATGTGTACTTGAGTTAATTATCGGTGTCTTTGAGTGTCCAACAACTCAAAACACGAGGAAAATTGGAATCGGTAAAATATCATAGTTGATGAGGATCTCATAAGAAGTTCATATAACTCCGTGATATTCTAGAGATACGAGGGATAATACTCGGAAGCAGATCACACTAGAGGTTACACGAGTGTATTGATCTGTGGAAGACAAGAACTTTAACTCGTCCTAGAATGAAATCAAGGTAGGAGAACATGGTCGGAACCACGATTGTGAAGGACCAAATCACAGATACAAGATGAAATTATATCGAGGGAGTTTATTTTTTATTTTTATTTTAATACGAGAAGCTTCTATGATAACATCAACATTGTTTCCGTTGGCATGAACATAAAGTTCAAGGTCGACTCCCACTTCATGAATGCATCACCTGCCATTTACTCCTCACTATTGATGAAGTTGTAACTTTGAATGATTATCAGGCAAAACATCAGAAGAGTAAGTCTGGTGAAACTCTTGGGATCACACGAATTTAGGAAGGCATAGGTTTAAACCATCGGGGCATCCTAGGAACATATACCCCAAACTTCAAGAGTAATTTACACATGCTTGACAACAGAGCGTGGCTCACAAAAGCATAGGATAGAACCTATCAGAGGGAGAAGAGACAATGTATCGGTGGTCGCATGTATTAGGTGAAAATATCACAAGAATTTTGAGTGTAATTGATGTCGTCGGATAATAACCCAACAATGGGTCTGACGGTCCACAAAGGACCTCCTGTGAGTATCGGCACTCAATCATAGGGAGGTAGAATGCAAGGCATCGGAATATAGAACATCTGAAAAATATCGATACTTGATTACCAAAGGAATTATGATTTCCATGTTGGTGTATCAGATTCAGATGCTCCGATCAAGTACAAGAAAGATGAATGGACTTAGATGGACAATCAACCAAGGTTGATTTAACAAGAAGCAGCTCATGTCTAGAATGGACGTCTGAGCTGGAAAGATAATTTATGAGAATCAACTGATGACTATGTGCATTCACACAAGGTTCAATCAATAAGATCAAAGGAAAATCACAAAGGATTTTAACAAATGTTGCTAGACATATGGATTAAACCATATTGCAAGAAGGTGAGAAAGGTCACGAACGAAAGGCTATAGAGGATTTCAGAAGATTGAATAGCAAGTCGAGGGACTTACGAAACCCATGACAAAATAGGATGAATGAATCCCCAGTGAGATACTATGATGCACCTTGTAATAACAAGAGCAATTCTAAAAGTAAGTATGAACGACATTTGTATGTAGTCATCCATAGGGGTTGACGGAGGAAGGGAAATCAAAGAAATGATGAGCACAGTTTCTCAAGAGGACATCGAAGAGTATACTCGGAGTCTTCTGACGAATCAAACCATCATTTGGAATGAGGGGCTCTCTGAAAATAGTATTTAGGAGAACCTAGACTTAGAGTTAGTAAATCTTTAACCTGGAAAAGAAGAGAGATCAGAACCCAGAGTATAGAAAAGGAGTAAAATATACTAATACCACCCGATTGAGATGTGGGCCCGTAAGCCACAACATCAAAGTTAGTAAATTTTTCAAGTACTAAACTCAACTTTGGCCAAAGAGTTGGAAATGGGGCTACCTACACACAGTCGACTATGATACCAACTTGTGACGCCCTCGATTTGATCGTACGCTAATCATACCCGCAAATGTGTACGGCCAAGCTCAAGGACTCGCGGGAAGATATCACAACACAACTATAGACACAAATAAAAACATACAAGATCCATATTACAAGCTAGGGGCCTCGAGGGCTAGAATACAGAAGCTCGATAAACACATGAATTAGCGAAAGCACCAAATATCTGAGTACATACATGAAACATGAGGTGCCTTAGAGAAGGATAGAACAAAAAATACAACGATTGAATGAGGCGAGGCCTCCTGCCTGGGAACCTCCTAAACTACTCCTGGTCGTCAGCGGCCTTCTCGTAGTAGTAGGCACCGTCAGCGTAGCAGTCGTCGTTGGCGGGAAATGCCATCTCCTGGGATCCATCATCTGGTCGCAGCAACGGATCGAGGGGAAAAATGGGGAGCAAAGCAACAGTGAGTACTCATCCAAAGTACTCGCAAGTCTTACATCAGAACTATGCTAAGTATGCATCAATATCAAAGAAAGGGGTTTATGTGGACTGACTACAACAATGCGAGAATAGAGAGAGAAGGCCTAGTCCTATCGAAAATTAGCATCTTCAGCGGTCTTACAACAATAGACGGGAGTAGAACATGTAACACAATTAAAAAGTCATATTGTTGCAGCAATATTATTTAAAGTCATGCACAGAGATCCTTCCTCGACTCTATGTGAGCAAGCAATCCTGGAGCAATCATTCTAGTTAAATTACAGTTGTAGTTGTATAAGATCGGGGCACAACTCCAAGTCATCCTGTAACCGTGGAGACGGCTATCTGAATAGCTAATTTTCAGCCCTACAAGGGTGCACCAAGTTTCCCATCACACTCGACAAACTATGGTCGGAGACACTTCCCTGGGTCATGCCCGACCTTGGAACATCGACACGTCACAGCCCACCAATCTAAATCCTAAGCACCCAGGGGTCATGGGCCCATGACCCTTTGCGCTCCTGGATGATGCGAGGGCGACCGATGTCATTCCTGGCACCTCTTATACAAGAAAGGTGATAATCTAGACCACTCGGGAGCATGCCACTCCATTGCTGATGTCTAAAGAGCTTCGGATGATACCACGACGTCGAGTACCCATAACTTCTCCCGCGTAGCCGGTTAGTGCGAAAAGGTCTCTGACCAACCCAGATCAAATACCCAAATCCTTAGCATTTTAATTAACTCATCGACACATCCACGCGGGATTCCACCCGCCAAACATTTATTCATGAATGTTCCTAGTATCACGGTCAAGTAACTATGTGGTTGTAACATCACGGGGATCCGAGGTATCACCCTTGTTGGATTTCAAACGATGTAACTATCAAGGTGGCTAGGGAGGATACACCCTCTGAGAACCACCGCCGGTCAACTACACTACAACGCTAACATCGGAGTACGTAACGAGGTGTCACCCACGGTACTCGATAGTAGCTCTGCAGCATCATACAACTAAGGGGGTGTGAGTGTTGTGTCGGGTCTTGGCTCCTCCATTAGTGATCGAGACTTGACGATAACGTGGGGGCAACTGGACTATGGGGGCAGAGGGGATGACTGCTCCACCTATACCAAAAGCTTAGATTGCGGTACAGTAAAGTAGCAGTTCATCAAAAAAAGGTTATGCATCAGAATAGGATCTATCTACAATAGTAGCAAAATTCTAATCCAAGCATGAGGGAGAACGAAATAGGCGATATAGGGATGATCAAGGGGGGTTTCCTTGTCTTGTTGCTCTGTGGCAAAGGGCTAGTCGTCAGGAGGGTAGTCGTACCCGTCAGCAGCGCAAGTCTCGGGATCTACCGGAAAGGCAGTAACGGAGGGGAAACACGATAAATAACAGAGCAATCAAACGCATTACAAAGCATGGCAAGTCTATATGCAGTGTTAGGCATCAGCTAACGCAGTACTAAATGTTACACATGAAGCGAGGAAATATGTGACGATATTTCCCACGTCTCTCGCTACGAAGGGACACGCGAAAACGATGAAAGGTTCTAGGTTCGCTATGATAGGGACGCGTGACTCACTAACATACAGCGCATCCTGGTTTGTCTCGTTTTCTGATCAACTTCGTATATAAATTACTTTCATCCGAGTTACGGATTATTTTGTATTAATTTTTAAACTTTTAAAATTCAGGATTTAAAAAATATTATTTAAATTCAATAATTAGAATTATGACATCAACATGATGTCATGCTAACATCATCAGTCAATAGTCCTATTGACTGGTCAACTCTGACCAGTGGGTCCTACGTGTCATTGACACAGGTTTAATTCTGTTAATATAATTTAATTAGGATTAATAAATAGGATGGGTCCCACATGTCATACGGAGATTAATTAAATTAAAAAAATTAATTGAATTAGGTTAGGTTTAATTAGCCTAATTAAATACCCAAATTAATCACATCAATTAAATACTTTAATTAATTTAGACAAATTAAGTAGTGGTTTGATTAAGTTAGATAATCAATCTTAATTACACTAATGAACTAAATACTTCATTTAACTAATTAAATGTTTTTAATGAGCATTGTATTTTATTTATTTATTCATTAATTAATTTAATATTATTTATTTAGCATTACTTATATATTTTCCATAGGAGGGGGCGCGGGCGATGGGCGCGTGCTGCAAGCGTAGGTCACGTGTAGAGTGTGGCTAGTGGGGGTGTGAACGGCATGCGTGTGGCGTCGTGGGCACGACAATAGGCACGGGCATTGCATGGGCGAAGCGCGCAGCAGCGGGCGTCGCCGGGGGCAAACACAACGGCGCTGGGCCGGGGCTCGTTGGAGAGGTGGCCTTGAAGGGGAGGTTGCCGGAGAGATGGAAAGGCGCGGTGGTCGGGGCATCACCAGCAGCTGCACGGGTACGGTTCGACAATGCTCGATGGAGCTGTCGAGGGAGAGATGAGGAGGACGGCACGACGAGGTTGCCGGCGTCGGCAGCGTGCAAGGCAACGCTAGCGATGGCTGCTGGATGGCGGGGAGGTCAGAGTGGCGCCAGCCAGCGGCGGTGCCGGAGGGGGCCGGTGGTCCTTGGGGATGGCCGGTTCGGCCGTTTGAGTGGGAGGAGGGAGCATCCACCAGGGGGACGGCTTGAAGGGGGAGAGACAGAGAGTGGGGGTCGGGTGGGAGTTAGGTTTTCAGCAGGGGGTTTTATAACCCCGGGTTAGTGGGCCGGCGTGGTGAGGCCAGGCTAGGCCTCGGCCCAAGGGGAGAGGGGAGTTTTCAAAAAAGAGAACATGCCCAATATTGCAAAGCAATATATGGCATAGCCACAATCATTTTTAAGGCCTTTTGAAAACAAGAGGAATAATATTATATTCAAAAAGGCTTTTAGAAATTGTTTGGCATCTGTTAAAATAGTTTTGAGGCACGTAATGATATGATAAAATGTCGGTTTCACATTGACAATTATTTTGGGAATATCTTCAACCCAATCATGATTTTTATTTTATGGTGTGAAGAAATAATTTATTTGACTTATTTTAAATTTTAATTTAGTTTTGGTTTTTATCAAGTGGCAATTTGGCACCATCAGCTTGTGAGTACTGTAGCCTAACTACATTGACTACTGTAGCTTAATCCGGAGATACACAATATAGTGCGCAAGTGTGCTGGGTTTCTGAAGTTTGGCTGCCAAGTACATGTGCCAGCTCAGGAGTTGCGTATGAACCCAATCACATGGCCTTTTGCGGTCTGGGGGCTTGCTATGGTCGGCCCATTCAAGTTGTCTTCCGACAAAAAGACTCATCTATTGGTGGTTGTCGACAAGTTTACCAAGTGGGTTGAAGCGGAGCCGGTCAGCAATTGTGAGGCAGATACAGCAGTCAAGTTCCTCAAAAATCTGATTTTTGGTTTTTGTTATGCCCACAGCATCATCATTGATAATAGTACAAACCTGTCGAAAGGCGCCATGAAGGAGTTCTGCCAGCGAGAGCACATCCGGCTTGACGTATATGCAGTAGCTCATCCACAGTCCAGTGGTCAAGCTGAGCAAGCTAATCAGGAGATCTTGTGTGGGATCAAAACCAGGCTCATGGTTCCTTTGCAGCGCACTCCGGTTTGTTGGGTCGAGGAACTCCCCTTGATACTTTGGAGGATCAGGACTACGCCTAACAGATCCACCAGTTGCACTACATTTTTCCTCGTCTATGGGGCCGAGACGGTTCTTACAAGCGATATAAGGCATGATTCTCCCCGAGTCGCCACTTATGTGGCAGCAGATAATGAGCAGGTGCGTCAAGATTCTTTGGATGCTTTAGAGGAAGAACGTGATTTTGCTGCAGCAGGATCAACTATATATCAACATGACTTGTGTCGCTGTCATAGTCGATGGGTTAAAAGTTCGATTTTCCAAGAAGGCAACTTGGTACTTTGATTGATTCTAGATCACACAGACATGCACAAGGCTATAGCCTCCATGGGAAGGACCTTTCGTCATCAGCAAAAGCCTTCATAATAGCTCCTATTATCTGATCGACCTTCTTCCAAATAGGCCAACATCGGAGGAGGAGACGACCGACCATGGAACATCGCCAACCTTCGGCCTTACTACACTTAGAGCCATCGACTCCTTACCTATGTACATAATTTAGTATTTTGTACTATCTTTAATCAAGACAATAAAGCTCGCACCCATGAAATTCGGGCTCTCTGCCATTTCATCCTACATATTGAGCATGAGTCTTTATTGTTTCTATAAGCCGATCAAGAGGATGAGCCGCCGCAAAGGAGGTCATTCAAACGTGTGCGCTATTAGTATCAAAGAGGAGGAGCCACCCGGTTGCAATCATTCAAACATGGATCCTAATAAGCCAAAGAGGGCCAGTTTCCATGATGCACGGTTCAAACATAGGCACCAATTTATGATCTTGAACAATCAAGCCGGCTTACTTGGGGGCTATTAGTCCCCAGGTTGTTTAGCAGTAATAGCATCGTCTTCTGCAATCATATGCTCGACTTTTCCCAGATCGTAGGTCACTTGGGGGGCTTCCAACTCATTTAGTTCAGCCTTAATGCCCACTTGGCCTGCGAAAAACAAATGTTATACAATGGTTATACTGGAATGTGCGTCTTGGCGACTCTCCCTATTGGCCCCATGTACTCTTGGCAAGTCAATCCATTTTGGACCATCACTTGCCAATGTTGAAACATCGATGTGTCGAGTGAGAGACGGCATATGGAGAATAGATAAACCATGGGTTCGTAGAACCTGCTTCATTGAAGCCTGACTTGAGCATGATCCGCCAGGCTAAATCATAAATATTTTTGCAAAAACCTCTTGTGGTACGACTAGAGTCTTGCAATCCCGTCTACCCGACGTGACTCACTTAGTCGACCTATCTATAACAATTTAATACCCTATATGGTGTTATCTTTTTCAGGAAAGGATTCAATATTCTTACAAGTTCATGCATAGCATGATGACTATGAAGTCCTTTTTCTCATAAAGGGAAAATCAAATTTGCAAGGCAACGAAAGCTCAGAAAGGCGGCTTATATTAAAAGGTAATGCCAAAAGTTTCAGCATCCATAAAAAATTTTGTGCAATCATAGCAGGTTTTTACATCTAGAAAATATTACATGGCTGAAAAAGGCCAATGTTTTGTTTCTTATATCAACCAAGTGGCCAGTTCCTTCGGGTTAATTTCCTCCAGGTTAATCTTGGGGAGAAAACTTGGTTAAGCCGCCTCCGAGTTACCCTCTGTCGAGCCTTCAGGGTCTTGGATTTGGAAGATGCCCATATCCAAGTTGCAATTGAATAAAGCATGGAATTCAGCTTCTTCTGACAAGATGGTCGACGGATCAATATCACGGGCAAAAAGGTGCTTACGGCGCCGAGGAGTAAGGTCCACTGATGCAAATGTGGGAGGTGGCACACGCTTGTGGCTTTCATCATAGGTTGCTTGATACTTAGTCAAATCAAGACCTTCAGCAAGCTGACTCGCCCCTGGACGAACCGCCCTCATGCAGTGGGCATAGTCCTCCTGAGTGAATTATGAGTCGTTATCCTTATATTCAGGAAACCCGCATCATATCTCCTCAGTCTTGAGTTCAGGTGCATAAGACAAAGACCGGCTCAGAGCAGTAATTAGCTCTTTCCGTGTAGCTGATTTCTTCAATTCTTCGATCTCCTTCGGCATACTTGAGAGGCGCGTCAGCATGTCACTGATAAACTTCACCATCTCTTTTTCACCCCATACAGCTTTGATGGTGAATAAGCCGCCAGCATAAAGTTGCTCTCTCAAGCTATATAAAGCTTTCAATTTCAAGTAGGGGTGGGCATAAAAACCGATGAACCAAACAGCGAACCGAAGCCGAAATTGAAAAAACCGATTTTTTGTTTTTTGTCATTGGTAAAACTAATTTCGATTTTTACTTATGAAAACTGAACTAAGTTCGGTCAGTTTGATTTTACATTCTGTTAGCCGAAATACTATCAAACTGTAGGTGAATGAGTACGCAGATAACGTGAATCACTTTCCCAGGTCGAACTTGTCTTTTTTTCTCGTATACTCACCCACCCCACTTCCCTGGAATCTTGGGTCAAGGCTAGCAACCCAATAGCTCACTAGCCCACGTTCAACTTATTTTCTTGATACACAACCCACGTTCAACTAGGACACACCGGACGTGAGTCATCTTGACCTTGGGCCCACTACATGCATGTTTGATAACCCAACAACTAAGGAAATTCTAGCGAGCGCGAGCAGGGAACGAGGAGAACTTTAGTCCCACATCGCGTGACTAAGGGGAAAAGGCTAAGAATTTCTCCTATATAATAGGTTCCTGCTCCTATATTTGAAGCACATTCGGTATAAACTGAAAACCATACCGAATTAATCTGTTAACCGAAATTTCAGTTATCGCTTTCGGGTTTTGATTTTCGATTTCTAATTTTGCTAACCGAATTTTGAAAAAAAACCGATTGGTAGGAACCAAATTTTCGGCTTAAACTGAATGCCCATGCCTAGTTTCAACGCACAATCATTTTGAAGATTAGTTAATCGAGGGCCTGCAACAAAAAATTATGAATAGTGAGTCGCTTGGCAGAGTTTCTGTTCTTTACAATGGTTGCAATTGACAAATCTTACATAAAAATGCTAACCAAACACAGTACTTGTCATCCTGGAGATATGTCGTTTTACACCCGTTAACTCTTCAGTAGCCAGTTTCAGCTGACTCTCAGCGACTTCAGCACCTTTTAACAGGGAGGACTTGTAAGCTTCGACCGTCTCTTTATATAATGTTTGCTCAGTCTTCAGCTCTAGCGTCTTGTTGCTCTCACAAGTTTTTCTTCATACTCTTCAAGTATGAGTCATCTTGCCCTATAGATTCCTATACAGTCAAAACAAGATGGGTAATTAGCTCAAAGCTGAGCCGCCAACATGGATTATTACAGACTTTTCTACTTGCATAGAAGATTGGTATGAAGTCTCAAGCAGATTGCAAGCAATGTACTTGACACTTGGAGGCTAATGCATGTTATTTTTCTTTCACATTCTTTCTACAGACCCGGTTCATCTTCAACAAGATGACCCGGACCATGGGGGCTACAAGTTGATGTTTCAAGTTAAATACTGACAAGACCCGGTTCATCTTCAAGAGGATGACCCAGCCCTTGGGGGCTACAAGTTGAAGTTTCAAGTTAAATAATGACAATACCCAGTTCATCTTCAAGAAGATAACCCGGCCCTTGGGGCTACAGATTGAAGTTTTAAGTTATATACTTATAAGACCCATCTAGTCTCCAAGAAGATGACCCGGCCCTTGGGGGCTGCAGGTTGAAGTTTTTAGTTAAATACTTACATGACCTAGCTCATCTTCGAGAAGGTGACCCGGCCCTTACGGGCTACATAAGGATATACTGAATGAGTTATTGAAGAACAACATACCTCATATCTTTTCTTCATCATATTCACCAGGCTGGCTTCCATATCCCGGCTCATGGATAGGCGGCTCAGATATCCAGTATGCAGTTCTTCAAAGTCAAGTTTCTCAATATTGGTAAGCTCAAGTTTTGCTTTCCCTTTCTCCACTTCGGTTGTCGCACCCTTGGGAGTATGCTTGGCCAACACGGTGAAGACATGTGCGGTGTGACCCGGTCCAGTAATGACAACTGTCTCTTCAGCAGACACAACATTTTTGGGCATCTTTAGAGGAATTGGAGGATAAAGATCATTTTTCTGACTCGCCTCCATGGCCATGTTGTCAACTTTTGCCGAGATAACTTGGACATTAGGAAGATCGTCAATAACATTTGTATAAGTTTCAAGAAGCCCAGTACGAGTGCGAACCGGTTCAATCGGAGCTTCAGGGATAGTAACATCCACTTCTTCCTCTCCAGGCACTTCACGATCGTGTAGTGACCCGCTAGTATTTCTTTTCTTGGCCTGAGCCCTGAAGGATAAAGGTTGAGACACACATAATGAAGTATAAGAACAGAGGAAAGTGCTAGCTATACAAATAAATATTTACACTGGAAGACGAACAAGATGTGGCAATTTTGAAGATACCGAGTCGCCCGATGAAGGCGGTGATGCCTATTAAAATGAAACCCAGAAAGTTTGAGCAATCAACAAATAGGATTTATTGATAAGAAAGGAAGATTTAGTATGAAAAGCACCTCATATTGGCGTTTACGACTGGCTATTTTCTCGGGCGAACCGGCCATAATGTCGTCTGAGGAACTATGGGTGTGGCGCTTTGGAGTATAAAAGCGTTCTTCAAAAGGAAGTCGGCATCCAAATAAGCATCCGGATGAGTCATAGGAACTTTCCTACAAACCGGCCTTGGAAGCCTTGTGAAGGAAATATCTGAGTCAGAAGAGATTGAAATTACCTCGACATCTTCAGCATCGCTCTCAGCATCTTCCTCCTGCGATTGAACAAAATGTTTAGTAGAACACACATCAAAATAAAGAGATAGATGAAGCATTTACCTCAGATTGGTCTTCGGCGGTTTGTGACTCGCCCATAACAGATGACTCGCCGATAGCTGCTTTGTTCTTCCTTTTTTTCTTCGGGGCGGCTTTGAACTTTTTGATAGTCGTTTTCACTGGTCTCCGTTTACAAAAGGACGGGTTTTTCTACAAGAAAGTTAATAAGAAAGCAAGTTCTCAAAGGTATAAAGGAAAGAATAATGGCTAAAGATATCTACCTAAGGAGTCGGGTTCTAGATACAAAATAGCTTCAGTCCAATTTGGCAACATATTTCTTTGGGATCGCCACATAGCTTCTTCACAATGCTATTGATTTCATCAGAGTCAAGCATAACATTGGTGAAACATTTTGCATTTCTTAAGTCACCATCATATTTGCACATCAATCCATCCTGGTGGTGTAAGGGCTTGATTCGCCACTCCACCCAGCACCGGATCAAGCCAATTCCGGTTAAACCATTGGTGTTTAAGGCCCCAAGTTTCAGCAAGACAAAAGTAAGGGGGGCATCTTCTTTTGTAGTAAGTGAGCCAGGAAGTTTAAAGTCCATCGAAAAGAGCTCCTCTCTAAACCATGGCAGGGGATTCTCGTTGGCAGGTGTGGTATTCTTACAATAAACCCAAGTTTTTCCCCAGCCCTTGGGGTGACTAGGCAGGGTAACGGTAGGAAAGCCACATTCTCGCCGCCTTTTGATTGTGACTCCGCCAAGTTCTAAGCTGGGACCATCGGCCCATTCCATCTGGCGATTCAACTAGAAGAATTCCCTAAACAAGGGAATAGTAGGCTCTATCTCCAATTATGCTTCACGGAAAACTTGAAATTGGCATAAATTGCTGATTGAGTTGGGGACCAGGTCTTGACAGTGAAGATTATGGAAATGCAGGGCGTTTCAAAAGAATTTTCATCTAGGGAGAGAAAATTCACGTTCAAGGTGATCGGTGAAGACCACAACTTCTCCTTCGGCGGGTCGCGAACGTACTTCTCCAGCGGCGGCTTGGCATCCGATTTCTTCCTTAGGTGATAAGACTCCTACAGTTACGTGTTGCTGAAGGGAGACGTCAGAAATATCTAACGGCAACCAGTCACATTTGGAAGGCTTTGACATACTGATAGGTTCGGGAAGGAAAAGAGCTGCATAAATATGTTGGCGGGTTATCTGGATGGACAAGCTTTGTTTTGAAAAACCAAGGGGCACAAGAAAGAAAGTAGCCTATAATGTTCAAGTCACCCTAACATAAAGACGGTTTACCTAGATGGCGGGTTACGATAATATCAAAGGAGCCGGTGTGAACATAAAGGCGGTTTAAAGGAGAATACTGACTTTAGTTTCTGCTAAGTATGGGACAAACCGATTCCTACTGAAGGGCATATAAATATGGATCTACCGATGGTTCCATAAAAAGGAAAAATATAGTGGCGCTTGGATGACAGCAAAGTGTGAAGCAACAGAAGTTCATTATTTGAGTCCAGATTCGGCAAGGCATTTCAAACAAATTACAAGAAATGGATCCCAACATCTACCACAACACACACAGTTGGGAAAGTTTCCATCGAAGCGCTAAGCAAATCTGTAATGGTGATGAACACACATGAACCCTGACGAACCCTAATACACCATGGAGGATTTACACATGAATCTACGGAAATACAGAACTTACCTGACGGTGCTGATGGCGGTGGAGAAGACCCTCGACTTGAAGGAGAAGTCGAATTGTGAAAAACTCCTGGATCGGATCGACTAGTGACGGGGGTTCTCTAGTGGTGGCGTGGTGAAGGTACGGGATCGAGAAGGAAGAAGATGGGAGCAAGGTAAACCTAAAAGGTTCCCTCGTCAGTATTTAAAGGCTACACCTGAAGTGAAAATGGAAGGCGCGGGAATCCAGGAGGTGTAGTAAATTTCAGAACTGATGGCGCCTTGATTTTCGGGCTAAGAGGATTAGCCAAGAGATCCATTGGAATGATGCCATTAAGTTCCCTAAAATCTTGGGGCGGTTGACGTCATTGAAAAAACAGAGCAAGAGCTTCACGGGATATATGAAGCCGACATTTCTGCCTCGGAAGGCAAGACTCGGGTTGCATATGAGCCTCCAAGATTAAAGTAAAGTTAATTGACGTGATTAAATTCAAGTCAATATGGGGCCTAATGTTGGTGATATTATCCTACCATATGACCCGCCCTAAGAGGTCGTGTCAAGATGGTGACGGCTCAATGTTCATACTCAGGATGGGTCATGATCTACAAGGCAAAGACGCAATACAGTTTACCAACGAGAGCCGGCAGCAGCCCAAGATACGAAGATGGCGGGTCATGGCCCACAAGGGAGAAGGACACCCGGAGTTTCCTTGCTCATGAATCAAGGCAAGTTAGAGGCATAACTGGTCACATATCATGATGTGACCGGGACCCTTGTAAAACTAAGGGTCTTGAACTGTATATAAAGGCGGGTTTCTAGGGCTGGTAGACTTAAGTTAGAATCAATCGAGATCTAGGTTAGGCGAAAGCGCAACCTTGTAATCAATTTCATCATGAATACACACAAAGCAGGACGTAGGCTTTTACCTCCATCGGAGGGGCCAAACCTGGGTAAACTCATATCTCGTTCCCGATCAACCCCTTTGAGTCGCCACATAGTTGTGATGGCTTCACCACTAAGTCCTTTCACAAGGACATCTGTCGTGACAAAACCATGACACCAGTTTTGCAGAAAGTAAATGTGGTGTTTTACACTAGCAATGATTTACCTGGGGGGCTAAAATACTTACCAGGGGTACAAGGTAACTAGATGGATATGTGGTAGAAAGTTGAGGTCAAGGAGAGGGGTAGAAATGGTCCAAATAGGGGGTTTACCAAATCACCAGACGGTGTTTGATGCTGTTTTGGGCAAGTAAAAAGATTCCACTTTCCATGCGATTTAACAGGGTCAAATGATAGATAAAAATGAGGTTGATCACCAATTTTGATCTCATTTGAAGGAAGTTTCCAATGTAAACTTTATACCCTCTAGAAATCAACTGAAATAGGTTTCCTTAGATCAAGTCATGCAAATATAATCTCCTTGGTGCACCACTTGGTGTGGTGGCATCATTTTCGGATGACAGCATGCCGACAAAGGTGGGAATCAAATGGAGAAACTTGATAATGCCAAGTTGCTCAAATTTGTGTCTTGGCAGAGAGGGTTTTGAGAGGTTTTGGTTAACTAAAACTATTTCGATTGGAATGAAAACTTGTTAAGATCATCACATATGGCATGTGTGACAGGCTAGAATTTTCCTGGATTTATTTCAGAATATATCTTATAGAAATATTTCAAATACTTGAAATACAACGAAATGTTTTGGAGGGTTGCGTCCAATATTTTAAACATGACTATGTATTGAAACTCTTAAAATATATGTCCACTAAGTTTCACTAAATTTTCTCAAGTATTTTGGAAACAAATAAAAACAATTTTCCCCTATAAAAGACAATTTGTGTCCTCAAAAAAGGAATTTGAACAATATACAAAAATAACTTATAAAATAATATATATGTAGTTTCGGCAAGTCTTTTTAACAATAGGATCCAAATAAAATATTTGGTGAAAAATATCCTCCCTAATTTGAGGATTTGTAGTACAAACCTCAATTCAGGGTGTTTTGAAAAGCTAAATTTAATAAATACTTTTTCGCCAAAATAATATTTTGTAAAAATAGTTTTAGTTTCTGTACACATGGTATGTTCATTGGGCAAAGATTTTGGATCAAGGATATGAGTCTTGAGAGAAGGAGAATTTTTTGTGGATTTAAAACACAAACAAGCACACACAAAATTAGCAATCAAGTCAAGCATCACAAGCAAACAAAAAGGTTATATTGGTCCTAATTTTTTACCTATGTTAAGTTAGGAAGGAGAGGCAAAACACAGAGTGCGAAAGACCAACACCCCTTACAAGAATCTCGTCCCCGATATTCCTAGGGTAGGTGTTGAAGAGATACGAAAATTCGGTCTGAGGTAGTCTTCACGTTCGCATGTTGCTTCTTCGATGTGATTGCTCCATCGCATCCTGAAGTGCTTGACGGTACATATTTGAGTGCTTCTCCTGGCTTGGTCTAAGAGTGAAAGAGGTACTTGCAATATGCTAGGCCTAACTAAAGGTCAAGGGCTTCGTGAATGATACGTCCATTTTTCATCATGTTTTCACATTGATATTTATCTCTTCTTTGGTTGTTATTTCACTCCACAGTACTATTCTTATGCCTTTTCTCTCTTATTTTGCAAGGTTTACAGGAAGACGGAGAATACCGGCAACTGGAATTCTGGCCTGAAAGTGGAGCAAAGTTGAGATACCTATTCTGTACAACTCCAAACGCCGTGAAAATCAACGGGGAATTTTACCCTATATATAAAAAATACTGGGCCGAAGAAGTGCCGGAGGGGCACCATGGGGTGCCCACAAGCCTGCATGGCGCGGCCACCCCCCAGGCCGCGCCATGGGGTCTTGTGGGCAGCCCACTGGCCCACTGGCCCACGTCTTTTTCTATACGGAGGGTTTCATCCAGGAAAAAAATCAGAAGGGAGCTTTTTCATGGTTTCGCCACCGCCACGAGGCGTTACTTTAGCAGAACCAATCTAGTGCTCCGGCACGACGATCCTGCCGGGGAAACTTCCCTCCCAAAGGGGGAAATTGTCGCCATCGTCATCACCAACACTCCTCTCATCGGAGGGGACTCGTCACCATCAACATCTTCATAAGCACCATCTCATCTCCAAACCCTAGTTCATCTCTTGTAACTAATCTCCGGCTCGCTACTCCGATTGGTACTTGTAAGGTTGCTAGTAGTGTTGATTACTCTTTGTAGTTGATGCTAGTTGGATTACATTGTGGAAGAGTTTATGTTTAGATCCTTGATGCTACTCATTAAACCTCTGATCATGATTATGATTATGCCTTGTGAGTAGTTACTTTTGTTCCTGAGGACATAGGCTAAGTCATGCAAATAATAGTCATGTGGATTTGGTATTCGTTCGGTATTTTGATGTGTTGTATGTTGTTTTTCCTCTAGTGGTGTTATGTGAACGTCAACTACATAACACTTCACCATTATTTGGGCCTAGAAGAAGGAATTGGGAAGTAGTAAGTAGATGATGGGTTGCTAGAGTGAAGAAGCTTAAACCCTAGTTTATGCGTTGCTTCGTAAGGGGCTGATTTGGATCCACTAGTTTAATGCTATGGTTAGACTTTGTCTTATTTCTTCTTTCGTAGTTGCGGATGCTTCTGAGAGGGGTCAATCATAAGTGGGATGCTTGTCCAAGTAAGGGTAGTATCCAAGCACCGGTCCATCCACATATCAAACTATCAAAGTAACGAACGCGAATCATATGAACATGATGAAACTAGCATGACAGAAATTCCCGTGTGTCCTCGGGAGCGTTTTTCCTCCTATAAGACTTTGTCCAGGCTTGTCCCTTGCAACAAAAGGGGTTGGGCCACTTCGCTGCACCATTGCTACTTTTGTTACTTGTTGCTCGCTATGAATCATCTCACCACATAATCACTTGTTACCGACAATTTCAGTGCTTGCAGATTTTTCCTTGCTGAAAACCACTTGTCAGATCCTTTTGCTCCTCGTTGGGTTCGACACTCTTACTTATAGAAAGGAATATGATTGACCCCCTATACTTGTGGGTCATCAAGACTCTTTTCTAGCGCCGTTGCCGGGGAGTGAAGCGCCTTTGGTAAGTGGAACTTGTAAAGAAAACATTCATATAGTGTGCTGAAATTTCTTGTCACTTGTCACTATGGATACTAATCCTTTGAGGGGCTTGTTCGGGGTATCTTCACCTTGAACGGAAGCACAAAGAGTTGCTCCTCAAGTTGCTGCACCTATTGAAAATATTTGCATTGAATTTCCTTTGGGTATGCTTGAGAAACTGCTGGTTAATCCTTTTACACGAGATGCAACATCACATCCAGACTTGCATCTAATCTATGTAGATGAAGTTTGTGGTTTATTTAAGCTTGCAGGTGTGCCCGAGGATGAGGTCAAGAAGAAGGTCTTTCCTTTATCTTTGAAGGATAAGGCGTTGACATGGTATAGGCTATGTGATGATACTGGATCATGGGACTACAATCGGTTGAAATTGGAATTTCATCAAAAGTTTTATCCTATGCATTTAGTACATCGTGATCAAAATTATATTTACAATTTTTGGCCTCGTGACAGAGAAAGCATCGCTCAAGCTTGGGGGAGGCTTAAATCAATGCTATATTCATGCCCCAATCATGAGCTCTCGAGGGAAAATATCATTGAGAACTTCTATGCTCGGCTTTCTCATGATGATCGCACCATGCTTGACACTTCTGGTACTGCTTCTTTTATGAAGAGAGGTATTGACTTCAAATGGAATTTATTGGAGAGAATTAAACGCAACTCTGAATATTGGGAGCTTTAAGAAGGTAACGAGTTAGGTATGAATTTCACTTTTGATTGCGTTAAGTCCTTTGTTGAGACAAATACTTTTTGTGATTTTAGCGCTAAATATGGACTTGACTCTGAGATAGTAGCTTCATTGTGTGAATCTTTTGCAGCTCATATTGATCTCCCCAAAGAGAAGTGGTTTAAATTTCATCCTCCTTTAGAAGTCAATGTAGTCAAACCCACTCCAGTTGAAGAGAAAGTCATTGCCTATAATGATCTTGTGGTACCCAATGCTTACATTGAGAAACCACCTTTCCCTGTTAGGATAAAGGATCATTCTAAAGCTTCAACTGTGATACGTAGAGGCTATATTAGAACACCTACACCCCGTGAGAAAATTAGAGTTGAACCTAGCATTGCTATTATGAAAGATCTTCTGTCTGGGGAAGTTGAGGGACATAATATTCACTTTTGTGAAGATGCTGCTAGAATTGCTAAACCTCACGTTAGAGACAAACATAGGCCTATTGTTGGCATGCATGTGGTTTCTGTTAATATAGGAGATAATTGTTATCATTGTTTATGTGCCTTGGGTGCTAGTGTTAGTGCAATACCTCAATCCTTATACGATGAAGTCAAAGATGAGATTGCACCTGTTGAGATAGAACCTATAGATGTCACTATTCAGCTTGCCAATAGAGATACTATCTTCCCTGTGGGAATTGTTAGGGATGTTAAAGTCTTGTGTGGTAAAACGAAGTATCCTGCTGATTTCCTCGTTCTTGCTACCACACAAGATAGCTTTTGTCCCATCATATTTGGTAGACCTTTTCTCAATACTGTCAATGCTCATATTGATTGTGAGAAGCAAACTGTCACTGTTGGCTTCGAAGGAGTGTCACATGAGTTCAATTTCTCTAAGTTTGGTAAATAACCTCGTGAAAAGGATTTGCCTAGTAGGGATGAAACTATTTCCTTAGCCTCTATTGTTGTGCCTCCTACTGATCCCTTAGAGCAATACTTTCTTGAACATGAAAATGATATGCATCTGGATGAAAGGGAAGAGACAGATAGAGTTATCTTAGAACAATATCCTATCCTTAAGAATAAGTTGCCTCTTGAACTGCTTGGGGATCCACCCCCACCAAACGGTGATCCTGTGTTCGAGCTTGAACAGTTGCATGATACTCTTAGGTATGCCTATCTTGATGAAAAGGAGATATATCCTGTTATTATTAGTGCTAGCCTCTCACGGCAACAAGAAAAGAAGTTACTAAAAACTCTGAGGAAGCACCGTGCTGCTATAGGATATACTCTTGATGATCTTAAGGGCATTAGTCCCACTCCATGCCAGCACAAGATCAAAACTGATCCTGAATTCAAACCAGTTGCTGATCATCAAAAGAGATTGAGTCCTAAGATGAAAGAAGTAGTGAGAAAAGAAATACTAAACCTCCTGGAAGTGGGTATTATCTATCCTGTTGCTCATAGCGACTGGGTGAGTCCGGTGCATTGCGTTCCTAAGAAAGGAGGCATCACCGTTGTACCTAATGATAAGGATGAGTTGATCCCACAGAGGATTATTACTGGCTATAGGATGGTGATCGATTTTAGGAAATTGAATAAGGCCACTAGGAGAGATCATTACCCTCTGCCTTTTATCGACCAAATGCTAGAAAGGATGTCCAAACACACATACTTCTGCTTTCTAGATGGTTATTCTGGTTTCTCCCAAATACCTGTTGCACAATCTGATCAGGAGAAATCCACTTTCACCTGCCCTTTCGGTACCTTTGGCTTTTGGCTTATGTAATGCACCTGCCACCTTTTAAAGATGTATGATGGCTATATTCTCTGACTTTTGTGAAAAGATTGTTGAGGTTTTCATGGATGACTTCTCCGTTTACGGGTCTTCCTTTGATGATTGCCTCAACAACCTTAATCGAGTCTTGCAGAGATGTAAAGACACCAATCTTGTCTTGAATTGGGAGAGGTGCCACTTTATGATTAATGAAGGCATCGTCTTAGGACATAAAATTTCCGAAAGAGGTATTGAAGTCGATAAGGCTAAGGTTGATGCAATCGAGAAAATGCCATACCCCACAGATATCAAAGGGATAAGAAGTTTCCTTGGTCATGTTGGTTTCCATAGAAGGTTCATTAAAGACTTCTCTAAGATTTCTAGGCCTCTTACCAATCTCTTGCAAAAGAATGTTCCTTTTGTCTTTGATGATGATTGTGAGGAAGCCTTCGAAATACTTAAGAGGGCTTTGATAACTGCACCCATTGTTCAACCACCTGATTGGAACTTACCTTTTGTGATCATGTCTGACGCTAGTGATTATGTTGTTGGTGTTGTTCTAGGGCAAAGAGTTGATAAGAAGTTGAATGTTATTCACTACGCTAGTAAAACTCTAGACAGTGCCCAGAGAAACTATGCCACTACGGAGAAGGAATTTTTAGCAGTCGTGTTTGCATGTGAGAAGTTAAGGTCTTACATAGTTGATTCCAATGTCATTATTCACACTGATCACGCTGCTATTAAGTACCTCATGGAGAAGAAGGACGCTAAACCTAGACTTATCATATGGGTTCTCTTGCTACAAGAATTTGATTTGCACGTTGTCGACAGAAAGGGTGCTGATAACCGTGTAGCAGATAACTTGTCTAGGTTGGAGAACGTTCTTGATGACCCACAACCTATTGATTATAGCTTTCCTGATGAGCAACTGAATGTCATCAATGCTTCACATAGTGCACCGTGGTATGCTGATTATGCAAACTATATTGTTGCCAAATATATACCACCTAGTTTCACGTACCAGCAAAAGAAGAAATTCTTCTTTGACTTGAGACACTACTTTTGGGATGATCCTCACCTTTATAAGGAAGGAGTAGATGGTGTTATTAGATGTTGTGTACCTAAAACAGGGACATATCCTACAGAACTGTCACTCCAAGGGCTACGGATGACACCATGCGGGAGCTAGATTTGCACACAAGGTATTGCAATCAGGTTTCTATTGACCCACTCTCTTCAAGGATGCCCGTAAGTTTGTCTTGTCTTCTGACGAATGTCAAAGAGTAGGTAATATCAGTAAACATCAGGAAATGCCTATGAACTATTCACTTGTCATTGAAAAATTTGATGTTTGGGGCTTTGATTATATGGGACCTTTTCCAAAATCCAACGGGGATACGCACATCTTAGTTGTTGTTGATTACATCACTAAGTGGGTAGAAGCTATCCCCACTAGTAGTGCTGATCACAACACCTCTATCAAGATGTTGAAAGAAGTTATCTTCCCTAGATTTGGAGTCCCTAGATATCTAATGACCGACAGTGGTTCACACTTCATTCATGGTGCTTTCCGTAAAACTCTTGCTAAGTACGATGTCAACCATAGAGTTGCGTCTCCCTACCACCCTTAGTGTAGTGGTCAACTAGAGCTAAGCAATAGAGAGATTAAACTGATTCTGCAAAAGGCTGTCAATAGGTCTAGAAATAATTGGTCTAAGAAGCTCGACGATGCACTGTGGGCTTATAGAACTGCCTATAAGAATCCCATGTGCATGTCTCCGTACAAAGTGGTGTACGTTAAAGCATGTCACTTACCTCTTGAGCTAGAGCATAAAGCTTATTGGGCAATCAAAGAGCTCAACTTTGATTTCAAACTTGCCGGTGAGAAGAAGTTATTTGACATTTGCTCGCTTGATGAGTGGAGAACTCAAGCATATGAGAATGCCAAGCTCTTCAAAGAGAAGGTTAAGAGGTGGCATGATAAGAGGATACAAAAGCGTGAGTTGAATGTAGGTGATTATGTCTTGCTATATGACTCTCGTTTAAGATTCTTTGCAGGCAAGCTTCTCTCTAAATGGGAACGTCCCTATGTTGTTGAGGAATTATATCGTTCCGGTGCTATCAAGATCAACAACATGGAAGGTAATTGTCCGAGAGTGGTAAATGGGCAAAGAATCAAGCATTATATCTCAGGTACTCCCATAAATGTTGAAAGCAATATCATCAAAACCATAACTCCAGAAGAATACCTAAGGGACATTTATCATCCTATTTCAGACTCCTAAAACAAAGAGGTATGAGATTCGGTAAGAAAACAGAGTCCAAAACTTTTCCAATAGGAAATTTTCTCCGTTTTGGAATATTTGAAAAAATACAAAAATTGGAAGTAGTCCGGAAAGTGCGCGAGGAGGCGACAAGCCTGCACAGCGCAGGCCCACCCCGTGGCCGCGCCGTGAGGGCTTGTGGCCACCTCGTGCACCTCCCGGACTCCGTTTTCGTGCAGGGGACTCCTTCTGGTCTGAAAAAATCATTATATATACTTCCGTTTGGTCTGACCCCTGCATCACGCAGATTTCTTCTGTTTTTCGTTTCGAGCCGGTTTTCTGCCGCAGATCTAGCTCAAGATATCTTCTCACGATTCAGAGGGGGAGAGCTATGTGGCTGATTACCTTGCTAACCCCAAGGTCTATGGGGACTTTGATCCATATGGTTGGACCTCTTATGAGGAAGAAGATTATGATCCCAAGGGGAAGGAACAAACAAGTTCTGATGAAGAGGAGGCTCCTCTACCTCAACCTGGACGCACACATGTGGAGTTCAAGAAGTCAAGCCTCCTTGACTCAAGGAAGAAGCCTAAGACCTTGTTTATCCCTTCCCGTTTCTTGCAGGAGAGTAAGCAAGAGCTATGCCACAGAGTGTTGAAGCTGGAGGAGGAAAATGATGATCTGAGGGAGCATAACTTTGTGCTCAAGTGGAAATTAGACAACCTGAAGACCGCTTCAACAACTCATCCACCTTTACCACCAAAGGAAGCCAACTGAGCATTGGTATCGGCAATCCCCTTGGCTTGTGCCAAGCCTGGGGGAGTTGCCCCGGTATCGTATCACCATCACATCTTTTGCCTTTACCTTTGTTTTAGTTTTCCTTTTCAGTTTTCTTTTTCTCTAGTAGTTTAAAATCTTAGTGTTTTAGTTTTGAGTTTTGCTTTGTGTCACCCCTGATGTATTCTTGCTCGTGAGCCATATAATAAAGAGTGTCTTAGTTGAAGGTCTTTGCCTCTTGCCATGATCAAAAGAGTGAGAATAGAACAAAAGCATGGAAGATCATGTAATGATCTTATGGGAAGTGATAGCTTCACATATAAAAAGATTGAGGATTGAAACTTGTTGAGGGTAGGCAAACGTAGACCTTGGTCATTGTCGCAATTAATAGGAAGTGATAAGGAAGGATAGGTTCACATATAAATATATCATCTCTGACACCATCTATGATTGTGCACACTCACCAAACTATTGCATGCCTAGAAGTAGATGTTGGACAAGGAAGACAGCATAATGAATTGTGTTTGCTTGGCTCTGAACAATGTTATATGATTAGAGATCCCTTAGCATGTGACGATTTCTTCCACCTCATATTAGCCAAAACTCCCGCACTAAGTAGAGATACTACTTGTGCATCCATAAACCTTCAAACTAATTTTGCCATGAGTGTCCACCATACCTACCTATGGATTGAATAAGATCCCTCAAGTAAGTTGTCATCGGTGCAAGCAATAAAAATTGCTATCTAATATGTATGATATATTAGTGTGTGGAAAATAAGCATTATACAAACCTGTGATGAAGAAGAAATAAAAGCGACAGACTACAGAATAAATTTCTTTATCATAGGAGGCAATATAAAGTGACGTTCCTCCGCACTAAGAGGACATGCATCCAAACCTCAAAAGCGCATGACAACCTCTACTTCCGTCTGCGAAGGGCCTATCTTGTACCTTTACTTTTTGCCCTTGAAAGAGTCATGGTGATCTTCACCGATTCCTTATTTCGCCTTTATCTTGGCTACCTTCATATGCTTGGGAAAGATCTATATTCATATGTCAACTTGGAGTAAAGTATTCATGAATTATTATTGTTGACATTACCCTTGAGGTAAGCACTTGGGAGGCAAAACTACAAGCCCCTATCTTTCTCTGTGTCCAGCTGAAACTTTTATCTCATGAGTACCACGTGAGATGTAGAAATTGTAGAGAACGAAAGAATGATTGAGTATGTGGATTTTGTTTACAACCTCTTATTTGACTCTTTCTGATGTTGTGATAAATTGCAATTGCTTCAATGACTAAAGGCTATCGGTTGTTACTTCTCGTTAAGGTTCTTGATCCATGCTTTACTTTGTGAAGGAATTATCACTTTAGCATGAGAGATTATATGTTGGTATTGTTGTTCTCATCATGATCATGATGCATGCATTTTCGTATATTGTTTTTTCGACACCTCTCTCCCTTAACATGTGGACATATTTATTGAGCTCGGCTTTCGCTTGAGGACAAGGGAGGTTTAAGCTTGGGGGAGTTGATACGTCCATTTTGCATCATGTTTTCACGTTCATATTTATCTCTTCTTTGGCTGTTATTTCACTTCACGGTACTATTCTTCTGCCTTTTCTCTCTTATTTTGCAAGGTTTAAATGAAGAGCGAGAATACCGGCAACTGGAATTCTGGCCTGAAAGTGGAGCAAAGTTGAGATACCTATTCTGCGCAACTCCAACCGCCTTGAAAATCAACGGGGGTTTCTTTACCAATATATAAAAAATACTGGGTCGAAGAAGTGCCATAGGGGAACCACGCGGTGCCCACAAGCCTTCATGGCGCGGCCACCCCCCCCCCCCCAGGCCGCACCATGGGGGCTTGTGGGCAGCCCACTGGCCCACTGGCCCCCCTCTTTTGCTATATGGAGGGTTTCGTCCAGGAAAAAAATAGAAGGGAGATTTTTCGTTGTTTCACCGCCGCCACGATGTGGAACTTGAGCAGAACCAATCTAGAGCTCCGGCAGGATGATCCTACCGGGGAAACTTCCCTCCCGGAGGGGGAAATCGTCGCCATCGTCATCACCAAAACTCCTCTCATCGGAGGGGACTCGTCACCATCAACATCTTCATCAACACCATCTCATCTCCAAACCCTAGTTCCTCTCTTGTAACCAATCTCCGTCTCACGACTCCGATTGGTACTTGTAAGGTTGCTAGTAGTGTTGATTACTCTTTGTAGTTGATGCTAGTTGGATTACTTGGTGGAAGAGTTTATGTTCAGATCCTTGATGCTACTCATTACACCTCTGATCATGATTATGATTATGCTTTGTGAGTAGTTACTTTTGTTCCTAAGGACATGGGACAAGGCATGCTAATAATAGTCATGTGAATTTGGTATTCGTTCGGTATTTTGATGTGTTGTATGTTGTTTTTCCTCTAGTGGTGTTATGTGAATGTCGACTACATAACACTTCAATATTATTTGGGCCTAGAGGAAGGCATTGGGAAGTAGTAAGTAGAAAATGGGTTGATAGAGTGACAGAAGCTTAAAACCTAGTTTATGTGTTGCTTCGTAAGGGGCTCATTTGGATCCACTAGTTTAATGCTATAGTTAGACTTTGTCTTAATTCTTCTTTTGTAGTTGCGGATGCTTGCGAGAGGGGTTAATCATAACTGGGATGCTTGTCCAAGTAAGGGCAGTACCCAAGCGCCGGTCCACCCACATATCAAACTATCAAAGTAACGAACGCGAATCATATGAACATGATGAAACTAGCATGACAGAAATTCCCGTGTGTCCTCGGGAGCGTTTTTCCTCCTATAAGACTTTGTCCAGGCTTGTCCCTTGCTACAAAAGGGATTGGGACAATTTGCTGCACCATTGCTACTTTTGTTACTTGTTGTTCGCTATGAATCTTCTCACCACACAATCACTTGTTATCGAAAATTTCAGTGCGTGCAGATTTTTTCTTGCTGAAAACCACTTGTCAGATCCTTCTGCTCCTTGTTGGGTTCGACACTCTTACTTATCGAAAGGACTATGACTGATCCCCTATACTTTTGGGTCATCAGTGAACGCGGTTCTGGCAAGGGGTCTGGCTTGCGTGGGTATTCAATAGAATGTGTGGAAAAGTAGTTTAGATCAGCCATCCAATCCCCAAGGTGTGAGGCTTGGCAAGTGGGGTGAACCACCTTGACATATGTTTTAAAATGATCCAGTGAGGATCACGTCCTTGACTGGATCAAAGAGGGGCGAGTAACAAAGTGATGACAATCGTTCCATTCCGTTCCAGGCATCATAAAAGAGTAGGGATGTCATGCTTAACTTACAACATCAAAGTAGTGGTGTGAGGACTGCTATCAACTTCCTGGTTCCTTCCTAGTCAGGAACTAATAGGTGACAATTTTAAATAAGGGGCTTTTCAATTTATCTTGATGTCCAAGGGATTCATCATGTTTGAACGTCGGTGCTTCTTGACATAGTCTAAATGATGTAGCCACTAGAGGAGTGGTGGTTGACTTCTCTAACTTATTATTCGTCGTCGTGGTTTCCCAACCGTAGTGGTTCTTCATCTTGCTTGGGGTAGAGTGCCTTCTGCAGCAGGGAGGGTGCTTCGAGGATTCCAATTTCTTTAAGGTAAAACCTAACACTTGTGAACCATGGCAATCGGTTCTTTTGGGATTATCAAAATCGTACTAAGGTGTTCCTTTCTCTCGTTGGGTAAATAAGTATGTCATCCATGGGAACAACATTGTATTTCTCCAAGTATCGCATAAACACATTGCTCATGGGATATGTGAGAGGAGCGGGCATTTGTTCCGGGTGGGCACTTACCTAGGGTTTTATTGTCCATCATATTCTAGTTCTTTTTGTCCACCTTCCTCATGGAGAGGATTGGTGGTGGTCAACGTGGAGCATTCGCCATAGTCTAATGACTTAGGGCCCAGGATCTATGGTCATAATCCGACAATGTTATGGCTCGGTAAAGCTTTAGGCTTTCAAGGATCTTAGAATGTGAGTGAACGTCTATCATCTTATCCTTTATCACAGTTCTTAGATGCCAATCGTCACTATTTCTCCAAACAAAAATCATCCTATATCATCAAAGGCATCATCTCATATAAGTCAACTCCAACATCACTCATGCAATTCATATCTCCAAGGTTTTGAGAGAGGGACTAAACCAAACACTCTGTTTCATCGATAACCACCTCACATGTATCCCTATATAAGAATCCTAGGGCGGAGCATACAAGCTGATAAGATTGAGAAAACACTACAAATCTAGTGCTCAACTAACCTATCCAAGGACTAAGGTACTGGACCTCTATTCTAAGGAAACATGTAATGCACCAATCCAAGATCTTGTTTCTTTCCTACCAATCAAATCAAGTGGTCCTTAAATGCCATCAATCATTACATGATCCACTACTCCAATAAACCCAATATTGATAGTATTCCTCATAATCTTCTAGAAATCATGTAATCCACATATCATTGAAAGGACTATTATCACAGTATAACCACCAGTTCCCATCGCGATGATCTAGTAAACTCCAATGTTTGGTGCACACTGATCCTCGAATCAAATTAGACAACAATCGAGTGTTCCTAGTTTATCTTCCATCAGGAAACATGGTATTATGATTGAGATCATCAGACTAAATCCAAATTACTCTGAACAATGTAGTCCCATTTATCAGTGAGACGCTATTAGGATCACCTATTTAAATACAAATCTCATGTCCGACCAGAATCCCTACTTGTCCTACCAAGTCATTATAGTAACATCATCAACCCACTATCAATATCACTTGACAACGTCAAGTTATTATTCCACCAAGAATTTCATCTTGAGATCATAATTTTCCTAATAAATCCAATTTACTCAAGGAAGAAGTAAGTTAGGCTACTCCATTTACTCTATCCACCAAGTCTATCTATCAAAATGAAAGTCTCATTATCCACCAAAGGGGTCTTACCTATATCCTCAAGAGATTTATCATGGCATCATCAAATAATTCGACCCCCAAAACGATCTTCACTATGGCATTGTCGGCCAAGTGCTGGCTTAAGAACGTAATGTGTTCGTTCACTATGATCACTAGTCCCATAACGAACCCTATGCTAAGAAAGGGTGATCAATACCTAACTAATTCTCTTGAAAATTTGCAGGTTAAAGCACATGTTTAGGTGTTCTGGCGGGGATAACTGGTGGGGACTAGGCTAGTCTTGGGGAGGGTTCCTAATCTTGAGGGAAAAGCATATCTTCACTGAGTTTAACTAGTTGAATAGGTTGTTGCAAAAAGTATTCAGTGCTAGTTATTTGTCGAGATGGATCCTTAGTGCATCTTGTCTCGCTGGTCTTCACTTGACAAGATAGGGGAGAGGGAAAGTACTATAGAGGGGAGTTTCTAAGGGGATGGTTTAGTGCATGTGTAATCAAACAAGTGTCAAAAAGGCGAAAGGCGTCGTTAAATAAGATAGGTGATATAGTCGCATACCTATAGCCTAGGTCAAAAGTGTGACTTATTCCAAAACATAAACAAAGACAACCAACACACAATCGTGGTTCTGTTTGAACCATCATAAGGAATCAACTTTGCATAGGGGATACACGACTAATCCTGCCCTACGGGTTATCGGACTGAGTAATCGCGCCTTGCTTCTTATCACAAAGAGAAGGACGTCCAGTCTTCTGGTTTTTTCTCATGTGTTTCTACGTCTCTTGTAGTTGTTCATTGTAACTGCATCTAGTTCCCGTCAGTGATTTTTGTGGTTTGAAGACTTATATGTTAAGTGCCTGATGTGTTCTTGAGTGTACACATGATCTATAAGTCGCTGAGGAGTTTGAAATATTCGATGAATATCGACCCCTAAAAATGTATATCTTCGATTGAAGAAATTGATCTGAAGCTTAAGAATTGAATCCCGAAGAAATTGCGATGAAATTGATATTCCTCATGAAGATATTGAAATTGAGGAATTCGGTGTGTCCTGAAGAAAATCCATCTGAAGACTTTGAAGCATGAAGATGTATCCTTTCTGTTTTATTTTCTTCACACTTGAGTAATAGGAACACCGTACTGTTAAAGGGGGTCAAGGTAACACATTGGAATGAATTTCCTCATGATGCTCAACCCCGCCTAATCCTACCAAAAGCCTCAAGTGAGGAATATGAGAGACATGAGGACTCTCACAGTTGATGGTCCCGACCGTTATCGATAGCCACGGCACATCATTGGTCTTATCCACACCAAAGGTCATATTATTTAAGGGCATTAATGTCAAATCATGTCGGTATGCTCCCAGGCTATAAATAGCCGCCCCCCACAACCATTAGCTGGTTGGCTACTCCGTTAGAAACTGACACTTGTCATAAGAGCAACCCAAATTCCTCAGAGTCTTCAAGAGTAATTCATCAGTGAGGAAATACCCCAAACACCTGACCACAAACCGAGAACCAAGTGATTGAGCATCACTGAAGAAGTTGTTCATGTGTGGGACTGAAGCCTTTTACCTTTGAGGACTGTGCATCCTCCAAACGGTTAGGCGTCATGGTCTAGAGCAATCCAGCAGTCAACTGTGGATCGTCAGGTGACCAAGTTTGTGAGGGTTTGGAAGTCTGCCCTGAAGACTTACCACGAGTGTTGGGCGAGGACTGTGTGTTCTTAGCCCAAGGAGAATACGGTAGGGATTGTGTGTCCTTTGGTTTCAATACCAAGACGCTCCAAACCAGATGTACAACTGTCACAGCAGTTGGAACTGGGTCATCAACCACTGTCTTCACTGTGAAACGGGTTCTATTTCCTCAACTCTTTATTTTCCTCAAATTGTGTGTTGATGATTTTTAATGTCACTGTTTGAAGAATTTGCTGAAGACTTTCTATGAAATTCCTCAACCCCAAATTCCTCAATCCTCATATGTTTTCCGCGTGCCTGCATACTGTGCAAACCGTTTTCATATTCTTCATCCTGAAAAACTGCTGTAGTGAAACTTTGCACTCCTGATCCTTTGTTGTTTCCGTTGTAATTTAGTCATCAGTGAGGAATTTCCTCAAAAGTCATTTCCTCAGTGATGAAATTCTAAAAATCTCGTATTCACCCCCCTCTAGTCGATATAACGCACTTTCAATTGGTATCAGAGCAAGGTACTCCCTTGTTCTGTGTGATTTTGGTTTAACCACCTGGAGTTTTAGTTATGTCAACTGCAGGCATGATTAAGATTACTGCAGCATGTCCTACTTTCGAAGGAAAGGACATTCCCTTCTAGAAGACCAAGATGCAGATGGATCTACAAGCTATTGACAATGATCTCTGGTATATTTTGGAACATGGCATCCCTATCATCTCTGCTGCTGATGTGAAGAAATTCAAGCAACTTGATTCTCAAGCGAAGAATATCATCTGTGGCCATCTGAGAAAGGGCCAGTATGGCAGAGTGAGTGCTTTGGGCTCAGCGGAACTTATCTGGGAAAGGCTGTCCAAAGTTAATGAAGGAGTATCAACCTAGCGTGATTCTGGCGTTGTTGTTCTTCGCAATATCTTCAATTGCTTCAAGAGCGTTGACAATGAAAGCTGCCAAGATACCTTTGATCGCCTCACTGACATATCTAATGAACTGCAAGCACTGGGAGCTCGAGACATTACTGATCACGAAGTTGTGAAGAAACTCCTAAGTTCTTTGGATTCTTCATTTGATACTTTAGTTCTGATGATTCAAGAAAGACCAGACTACAAGATGCCTGATCCAGCTGATATACTCGAAAGACTCAATACTCATGAATTCCAACAAGAAGAAAAGAGAGATCTATATGGACCAATCTATTCTAGACCATGTGCACTAAAGGCCAAAGCAATTTCCTCATCTGAAGAAGAAGACTCGGATGGTAGCATTGGTGATCCTGAAGAATTTGGACAGGAGCTTGCAATGCTCGTGAGGTAATTCCACAGGTTTACATGACGTGGCCAGTTCGGTAAATCCTCAAGAAGAGATATCAGGAAATCAGAATCTTCATCTGAGGACTACAAGAAAACAACCTGCCACAAATGCAAGAAATTAGGTCACTACGTTGCTGATTGTCCTCGTTGGGGAAAGGAATCAAAGAAGAAGAAATACCAGGATGAAAGTTCTGATGACTTGAAGAAAAAGAAGAAACCTTCAAAATCCTCATCTTCAAAGTCCTCATCGCACAAGAAGACTAGTTTCAGAAAGGCTCGGGCACTTATTAGCAAGGAAATGGATTCTGAGGCAGAATCCGAGGAATGTGATGAAGAGGAGGGTTCTGATGAAGACTCGGAATCCGAACAGGCTACTCTTGCACTTGCAACCACATTTGTCAGCAAGTCAATCTTAAACCTTGAAGAAAATGATAACACCATCCACACTGATGACTATGTTGATGACTTTGCTCCAACCTATTGCTTCATGGCAAAAGGTTCAAAGGTACCGAATGATGCTTCCTCCTCTGATTCAACTGACTGTGAACCTGATGATTATAAAAAAACCCAGTTACAGTAAACTTGCTATCATTGCCACTAAACAACAAACTGCCCTGGAAAAGCTTCAGAAACTGCTAGATAGAAGCGATGATCTGTTGAATGATGAAATGAATCTTACCCAAATCCTCACTGAAGATATGAAAAGTCTTCAGTCTAGATTTGATAATCTTAAAGATCGTCATGTTACTCTCCTCGTTGATCATGAGAAACTTTCCTGTGAATTTCTTCAAAGGAAGCTTGATCTAGAGAAGTTGAGGATTTCTCATGATGATCTTCGTATGGAAAATGATTCATTACTAGCTCAACAGATCAGTGTTGCTCAAGCTGAATTCATTCCTCCATGTCTTAAATACATTGAACGTGAAACTGCTAATTCTTCACCAGAATCATCAAATGCTTCAAATGCTACAAATTCTTCAAGTGCTCCTGTAGTGTCAAATTCCTCACTTGAGGAAAACATAAATGTCAATGATGAAAATGCAGGGCTGAAGGAATTGTATGTGACAGGCATATACAAAAGTCTCAAAAGACATCAAACCCTTTGTGATGTGCTCAAAAAGCAGATCTTGAACAGGAACCCGAGGAAAGAAGGAATTGCCTTTGAGAGGAAATTGAATGCTGATGGATCTTATTGGAAACCTGAGCAGTATCCCAAAACCTCATGGGTTGTTGCTACTGGGCCTCCTTTTGATGCATTCAATCTATCAGCCTTTTCATGTGAATTATCCTATTCCTCAGATGTGTCATTTGACTCCAACTATAAACTGTTCAAAAATCAATCTAGTGAAGTATTTGCTCGATATGTTGGAACTAACTTCAGGAATGGGCCTCCCCTGAGGAAAATCTGGGTTCCCAAAAGTTGACTTGAAAATCTTCAGGTGAATGTCCTCATGACACCATGAATGAAGAATTTGAACCCAGATCAAATTCCTCAGGTGGACCAAAGTCTTCAAGAGGATAAAAATCCTCAACTGGTCAAAACTATGCCCGTACCCGTGCTAACGCTTCTAACATGAAGGGAAATTACAAGAAATATGAATATGAGCATTATTCTTCAAATCATTATGTTCATAAATCCTCAAACAAGTTCTCTGCATATTCATATGAGTACTTTAACCCTCCTACTATTAAGAGAAGTGTATTAGATTCAATGCCTCCTTTCTCATATGGTGCTCGCAGGATGATGAATGCTTTACCACCCCTTCAGATGTGGGTGGTGAAGAAATTGAACTAATCACTTCTGCAGGTCAGGTCTCCAGATGAAAATCATCATCTGAAGAATTTGCTGGAGACCTAAGGAAAATGCTTGATAGGACGCAAGCTAATATTGATGAAAAAGAAATATTTCACACGTCCTTATAATTCTGTTATGATGAAATTCCTATCTCATGAAATTGATATCATATTCTTCAAGTCTGAAGCATATGAGATGGTAAGCTGTACTAATTCATCTGCAGGATGACAAACCCAAGAGTACTGAGTGGGTTCTTGATAGTGGCTGCACACATCAAATGACTGGTGATAAAAGCTTGCTGATGAATATGCCACTAACTCCATCACCCCTGAAGCAAATCACATATGCTGACAAAGGTAAAAGCAAGCTATTGGGACTTGACAAATTGGCTACTTCCAAGGATAGGCACATGGACAAAGTAATGCTTGTTGAATCCCTTGGATTTAACCTCATGTCAGTCTGAATGCTTTGTGATCTTGATATGATTGTTATCTTTGGAAGATATAGATGTGTTGTTATCATGGAATCTGACAGAAGAGGGGATTTCTACATTGCTGATTTCTCTACAGGTCCTCAACCAGCCACTCGCTTACTAGCAAAAACCTCAGAAGGGTGTCTGTGGCATCGAAGACTCGGTCATGCAGGCATGAGGAATTTGCACACACTCGCGAAGAAGAAGCATGTCATCGGCATCAAATCAGTCAAATTCCTCAGGGATCACCTCTGCGGTGCTTGTGAGTCTGGGAAAATGACCAAATCCAAGCACCCCTCGATGACTATCATGACCACTACTCGTCCATTTGAATTGCTACACATGGGTCTATTTGGCCCTACTCATTATGCCATACTAACAAATGCAGCGTATTTATATCGCTTCGTCATGGGTGCATATCATCTTATATAAAACTGAAGTGCAGGAAGTCTTCAAACGATTTTCTTCAAGGGGCTCGACGAACTTCGGCATCAAGATCGAACACATCAGGAGTCATAATGGAACAGAGTTCAAAATCACTGGTCTTCATAATTATCTTGATGAACCATGTATTACTCACGAATTGTCTGCTCCTTATACTCCTCGACAGAATGGTGTCGTTGAAAGGAAGAACAGGACTCTGGTTGAGATGGCAAGAACCATGCTTGAAGAATGTCAGACTCCTCGTCGCTTTTGGCCTGAAGCAATCAACACTGCATGCCATATCATCAACAGGGTATATCTTCACAAATTCCTCAAGAAAACCACATATGAACTCCTCACAGACAGGAAACCCAATGTAAGGTATTTCAATGTCTTCGGTGCAAAATGTTGGATTAGAGATCCGCACCATAGCTCAAAATTTGCACCTAAGGTACATGAGGGTTTTATGCTCGGTTATGAAAAGGACTCGCACACCTACAGAGTCTTCAACAACTATGACAACAAGGTTGTTGAGACTGTAGATGTGCGATTCGATGAAACTAATGGCTCGCAAAGAGAGCTATTGCCTTATGATCCAGATAAGCTATCGCCTGAGGAAGCAATAAATCTCAAAGCTACTGAAGACATTGTTCCCACTGAGGAAATTGATGAAGAAATCATTCCCATCACTGATGAAAATAAAGAAGATGCTCCTGAGTAAATTGCTCCAGAACCACTTCCTCAGCCCAGACGACATCCTCAACCAGCTCATCCAAGGATTGCAAATGAAGTGGAACTTGACAAAATCCTCAATGACATCAACGTGCCAGGTCCTCTCACTCGCTCAAAAGCTTCACACTTAGTTAACTTTTGTGGGCATTTCTCCTTTGTGTCAATCACAGAACCTTCAAAAGTTGCTGAGGCTTTCCTGGAACCGGAGTGGATCCAAGCTATGCAAGACGAACTTCTTCAATTCAAGTTGAATGACGTATGGGAGCTCGTCAAACGACCAGATCCTCGCAAGCACAATATCATCGGAACCAAGTGGATTTTGCGAAACAAGCAAGATGAGGATGGTCAAGTGGTGAGGAATAAGGCACGACTTGTAGCCCAAGCCTACACACAGGTTGAAGGAATAGACTTCGACGAATCTTTTGCACCTGTTGCCAGACTTGAAGCTATTCTAATACTACTTGCTTATGCTGATCATCATAACATCATCTTATATGAAATGGATGTGAAAAGTGCATTCCTCAATGGTAAGCTTGAGGAACAAGTATATGTTCCTCAGCCCCTAGGTTTTCAGGATCCAAAGAATCCAGACAAAGCCTTAAGACTTAAAAAGGTGCTCTATGGTCTCAAGCAAGCCCCTCGAGCATGGTATGATACATTGAAGGAATTCCTCATGAAGAAAGGCTTCAAACCTGGTTCACTAGATCCAACTCTTTTCACTAAATCATGTGATAATGAGCTATTTGTGTGCTCGATATATGTCGATGACATCATATTTGGCTATACTCGCAAATGATAAAGTGATGAATTTTCTTACATGATGAGTGAAGAATATCATATGTCTATGATGGGGGAGCTGAAATTCTTCTTAGGTCTTCAAATTCGTCAACAACGCAATGGAATCGTCATATCACAGGAGAAATACCTCAAGGATGTTCTGAGGAAATTCGACATGCATGAATGCAAAGGTGCCAAGCCTCCAATGCCTACCAGCGACCACCTCTGCACTGACGAAAATGTAAAAGAATTCGATCAGCAGGTATATCGCTCTATGATTGGCTCTTTAATGTATTTATGTGCATATAGGCCAGTTATAATGCTTAGTGTTTGCATGTGTGCACGTTTTGAAGCAAAACCTAAGGAATCACACCATAAGGCTGTGAAGCATATTCTTCGATACTTAGCTCACACACCAAAACTAGGATTATGGTACCCCAAGGGCTGAAATCTTCATCTTGTGGTATATTCTAATTCTGACTATGCTGGTGACCGTGTGGATCGCAAGTCAACCTCTGGCACATGTCATTTCCTCATAAGATCACTAGTGTGCTGGTCCTCAAAGAAGCAGAACTGCGTTTCACTTTCCACTGCCGAAGCTGAGTACATTGTTGTTCGTTCATGTTGTGCTCAATTGCTATGGATGAAGCAAACCATCAAGGACTACAACATCAACATGAAGAATGTGCCTCTCTAGTGCGAGAATGAGAGTGCAATCAAGATTGCATACAACCCAGTACAACACTCGAAGACCAAGCACATCTAGATTCGTCATCATTTTCTTCGGGACCTTGTCCTCAAGGGCAATATCCTCATCAACCATGTGAAGACTGACGATCAACTGCCAGATATCTTCACTAAGCCCTTGGTTGAGAAAAGGTTTTTCAAGTTGCGGTGTGAGCTAAATATCTTAGAATCTTCAAATGTTTTGTAAAAACATGCACACATCCTAACACTTATGCAAATTTGTTGAATTAGATATGCAACACATGATGAATCGATTTTCTTCAACTAATGAAGAATATCTCTCTGAGTGTGAAGAAATCGACGAAGAAATTGATACTCAGGGCCCTACGACAATTGTACGCGGCATCTGCAATCAACATTCTTATATGGTGGGTCACGCCACCACCCAACGTGAAATTCCTCAAGTTGAATTTCTTCAAAGCTGAATTTTTCAAAAGTTGATTTTCTTCAAAACAGTTGCTCTTCAAAATCTTTTTTAAACTGAAATTCATCATCATGACGCTTTGTCACAAAATCCTCAAGTTATTCAAAATCTTCGAAAACACTTGATGATTTTCGTTTAGCTAGATAGACTGTGAGTTCAAGTCCTCAATAGCATTCACTTATAGCTATTTGTTCAATTTGATATTTCATCTAAGTGAATGTGATCGGACCCTACTTTCCCTCTATGCTACTCTCACCCAGTCTATTCAATTCTTCATATGCGTTCTACTTGAAACTTTGTTCGAAATCCTCACTGCGTCCTTGTGAGCTGATGATTTTGTAACAAAATCCTCAAATCTTCAAAATGTTTTTTTAATACACACTAACTGAACTCCACTTTCCTCGTTCGGATAACCACGATCTCCACCATTTCTGTCGTCTAATACACGTGTCGTGCGGAGACATATAGACAAGGGCTATTTGGTCCGATATTTTTGCGCTAACAGTTACCGCCTAGCTATAAATATGTCCCCATCTCCATTCGGTGAAATCTTCTTCGTCCCATCGCCCTCCTGCTACAGCAAAGCTCAAAAGCCCTAGCGCCACCACTAGAAGTCTCGACGCCGGCGAAGAAGAGCTTGACTTCCTCGACCTCTCCATCGCCGAAACCACGCCGAAACCGGACCATCTTCGTCCGCCGCCGCCGTAGCTGTCCTCTTTTGCCGAGTTAGGGTGCATTGGACTCGCACTGAAAGAGCACATACTACTACCTCTCCTGTGTTCTTCGTGCGGGCCATCTAGGGTAAATAAAAACCCTATTTTTACAGCTCGTTTGATCTACTATTTTAACTTAGAGATGTGAAATCTGTTTTTCCTCAAGTATCCATCAGTTTCTTTTTCCTCAAACAGTACCTATCACCCAACTATTGATGAACTTCACTAAACATCCAAGATTTTCACGAGATTCCTCAGTTGTGCGAATTTTCGGATCTGTACAACTCTGGAACCCAAGAACAGTATGCTTAGACGAATTCCTCAACCACTGGTCAAATTCCTCAACTGTCAAAAAATTTCATTTCATCAAATCTGAGAACGCATATGACCTCTTCAAATTGCTCGCAAGTATACTCTGTTCACAGGTACAAACATGTCAGCTGATGAATCTCTATGTTCTCATCAACTTAACTCATTTGCAGCATTTCTTGAAGAAAATCTGCAAGTTTCATCAGAATCCTCAAGAGTTCAATTTCCTCAGCAAAAGCCTGAGCTGAAGAAAATGGAGGATGAAAGGAAGCAAAAGGATGGCAAGAAACTCGAGCAGAATACTGCCATAGATATCCCTGAGGATATATACCTGGAATATTGCACTCCTCATGAACAAGACTCTATGCCCAAGAGAAAGATCAGGCTTCAAAAGATAGAACACCGATGGGCTAACGAGTGGAAAGAGTACAGATTCGTCACTCCCAAATATGCGCAGAAATTCGCTCTGAAGCCTCCTGGCAAACCGGCTCCACTTGAGGATTATCATGAAGCACACCCCTCAATCCTCAAGACAATTGATGACTATCCTGAGGGAAAGTCAAAACACTTGTCAAAGCTTGAGAAGAAAGCAGAAGCTGCTATGAGGAAGTTCAACGAAGAATATGCTGCTGCTGCAACTGCCGCCACTTCCTGTGCAGCTGAGACTTCTGGTACGGCCATTCCTCAAATGAAGTCTGTGCCGCCAAAACCAAAGGCTTCAAAGCCTCAAGAGAAAATGCCTCAGAAAACTGCACCAGCATCAGCACCAAAACCCTCAACACCACCAAAGGCTTCAAAGCCTGAATAGAAGCCGATAGTGAAGCAATTGCCTACTGTCTCCAGCTCCTTAGTCCCATCTGCAACAAGCTCGGAGACAAAGTCTTCACCGACTCCTCTGAAGACTAAGGTGACTGCTGGGAGAGGAACAAGACCAAGCCCAAGAAAAATCATGAAGGTCCCTTCGGCATCAGAAGGTAGTGATGAATTTGATGATGACACTCTGCAAGCCATCATCAGAAACAAGCAAGAGAGGGTAGCTCAAGCTTCTGGCAGCTCCATTCCTCTAGCCATGGACCCAAAAGTCCTCCTGGATTAGATAAACATCTGGTATGAGGACCCCAACATTCCAATTGATGATTTGAAGCTTCCCCCAAGCATCAGCCACATGGTGGCCACATTCATCAATGAGGCCAAGTCGAAGGAGCAGCAAGCCAAACACACCAAGGTTGCAAAGCTCAAAAAGGAGAAATTCCTCAGGAAGAATCTCCTCAACCTGACACCTCATGCACTTGTGTCAACACAGGCTGAATTGAACACTTTGACTGACAAGTACTCTAAGCTTTCTGATCATCAAAGTCTCAAAAACAACTTCATCAAATTTGCCACTGACGCAGTTGATGATTACAACAAGAACGCTGCCCCTCCAGTACCAACTCCTCAGCCTCTGATTGAAGAACCAGCTGATGAAACTGCTCATGCTGAGGAAATCCCTCAAGAAAGTCGTGCTGATGAACCGGCTATTGAGTAAATAACCAAGGAAAATCCAGCTGATGACTCTGCTACAGCTGGTGAGACTGACCCTGCTCCAGCTGCTGCTTCTAAGCTAGCTGATTACTCTACTCCAGCTGGTGCTTCTAAGCCAGCTGATGCCTCTGCTCCCGTTGATGAAATTGTCTCAGTTGAGAAACCACCTTCACCAAAAGCTTCAAAGGTGAATAGAATGACTCCGTCTGCATCAAACATGAAAAAGACCAGGGCTGCTGAAAAGGAAGCCAAGAAAAGAAAAGCTTCATCAGCTGAAGAATCCACTAAGGCCAAGCGCCTCAAAGCACTTGAAGAAAATGCACCTATGGATCCTGTGCCTCTCAACAGTGCTCCATCATATGAGATGATCCCCTTCGCAAGCGAAGACAAGGAGCAAGGGGCATATGAGGAAATGAAGAATGATGAATCTGAGGAACATACTGATGAGGAAATTCACATTGATGACAATCCTCAGTCCTTCATTCCTCGTGAAGAAACTGCACAAGGATCATCTGCACCAGCTGATGAATCTGGTCCCTCCACCAAGCAAGCTCCTCAAGCTGAGGAAGAACAACATGAAAATACTCATCCTGATGAAATTTACAGTCCTGATCAAAACCCTCAAATTGAGGATTAGGCTGACCCATCTCCAACTCCTGAGCAAAACCCTCAAGCTGAGGCTCAGGATGAACCAATTCCTCCTCTAGAGCAAAACCCTCAACAGAAGCTCCGGTTGACGACATTCCTCAACCAGAGCATGCTCCTCAGCCTGAAGCACAAGCTGATGAAAATCCTCACCCTGAGGACCATGCAGAGGACAATGCACTAGATCCAAAAAATGCCTTTGTCGTCCTCAACCCAGAATGTGCAATAGCTGTCTCTCCTCAAGTCAAGACGCAAAATCTTCAGCCAATGCAGTGTTAGCCGTTATCCAAGCGGCCAAAGTTTCAAAAGGAGTCCTTCTTTGAAGAACGCATGTTCTTCATCGGAGAAAATCCCTATGACAAGCCTCACATCAGGCATCTGAAGTTTTGGACAAGGACACAACTCAACTACTATGCCTCTGTGTTGTGTGGAAGAAACAAGATTTTGCGAGCACAGGCACATTCCTCACGTTGAGCTTGAAGAAATTCCATGCTTTGCTCCAGTCCTCAACGTCCTTTTTGAAGTTGGACTCCTCCCAATGTGATCGGATATCTGTGATCGGAATAGTGAGCTCATTCTTCAATTCAATGCAACTCTTCACATCTCAGGAGATCCAACAGACATCAACACATGGGTGCTGGATTGGATGACGCAAACCACACACTTCAAGGCTCCTGCCAATGAGCTGCTGCGTGAACTACCAATATCAATTCCCTCAGAGCAGGCAGTAAAGCTATATGATGAACGTGAGCTGGCTAACAAGCTGATGGATGTCCTCATGAAACCTTTGGCTAAGGGGCAACCACCAAGAACAACCATCCTGCTCCATGAGCTGAAATATGAACCCAGGACCGTTTACAGAATCCTCTGCAGCGTTCTTGTGCCAATAAAGGGCCATGATGATGAAGAAGACATCATAGGCATCATGAAGAATATCCTCTTCAACATCACACATGGCATTGCCATCAGCATTCATGATTTCATCTTGAGGACTTTGGCCGAAAATTCTATGGCTCCTTTTGACCACAAGATTTACGCTCCATGGATCATGAGATTCATCAGAACCAGGTCAGGCATCAATTATCACGCTGATTTCGACAACCATATCGGTTATGTGCCTCCTCTAAGGGTCAACAAGAAGACTTCCAAGCCTATTGAAGGAAAAGGCAAGTCTGTCATTGCTGAAGGCAGTCGGCCCCTTGATGGCTAGTTTAGAGAGCCTAAAGCTTATTCTTCACGGGATGACACTGAAACCCATCCTCCAAGTCCTGTTGCTCCTAGGGTGATGAATACGAGAGAGCTTCTTCGCAGTCTTCACCAGAAGGTGGATCGGAATCAGAAGTGGGTCAAATGCCAGTTCGGCGCCATTGTGAAAACCCTCAATGAAACGCAGAATGCTATGAAGCTTAACCATCATTATCTTCATGAGGTTTTTGATCGCACCTGGGCTACACTGGCTTATTTGAACTCTCCAGCAGAACTTGAAGAATTGGAGTTTGTGCGGTACTTCGACTCGTCGTGGCCACCAAAGAAGAAATTCAGGCCAATCCCAGTTCCATACCTTGAGGACAGTTTGTTTTCTTCATTCCGCACTTCTGAATCAGATGAAGAACAACAAGACACTACCACCGGTCCAAGGAGGAAGTCTGCTCCCAAGAATGCTCACTCGTCTTCCTCAACCGCCAAGAAGTGAATATCTTCACGGACGTTAGTCCTCAGTTTGTCCCTTTTTCTCACTTGGTGACAAAGGGGGGGTAACTTGAGAGTTAGTCTTCACGCAGAATATTTTGGGGGCATATGAACTATATTTAAGTTACAAACTCTTGGCTCTTCTGAAGTGTTTTACGTAATGAGTTGTAACTTAAGCCCAATGGTACTCTGACGCTTTTGAACGTTTTTCTTCGCATGCTTATTCCTCAAAAAAATTAGTGCACGCATGCTGGAATTCATCAGATACCATTCGTCATCATGCATCCTGAATTTCTTCATACTATATGTCATATGGATGCATGATTTACAAGACTCAGGGGGATATCTCCATGATATAACTCATCAATGTGCATTTGCTGTGAAAAGCAAAATCCTCAAGATATGCACATCTTCAGGGGGAATCTCTCTGAATCTTGATTTCAAATTCCTCAGATGAGTATTTACACTTCATATTTTTGTGCCTATTGAAGACTTAACCTAATTGTCATCAACCACCAAAAATGGGGAGATTGTAAGTGCATCTAGTGCCCCTCAGTGATTTTGGTGGTTTGAAGACTTATAGGTTAAGTATCTAATGTGTTCTTGAGTGTACACAGGATCTATAAGTCGTTGAGGAGTTTGAAATATTCGATGAATATCGACCCCTAAAAATGTATATCTTCGGTTGAAGAAATTGACCTGAAGCTGAAGAATTGCATCGCGAAGAAATTGCGATGAAATTGATATTCCTCATGAAGATATTGAAATTGAGTAATTCGGTGTGTCCTGAAGAAAATCCATCTGAAGACTTTGAAGCATGAAGAATTATCCTTTCTATTTTATTTTCTTCACACTTGAGTAATAGGAACACCGTACTGTTAAAGGGGGTCAAGGTAACACATTGGAATAAATTTCCTCACGATGCTCAACCCAAGCCTAATCCTACCAAAAGCCTCAAGTGAGGTATATGAGAGACATGAGGACTCTCACAGTTGAGGGTCCCGACCATTATTGATAGCCACGCCACATCATTGGTCTTATCCACACCAACGGTCATATTATTTAAGGGCATTAATGTCAAATCATGTCAGGATGCTCCCAGGCTATAAATAGCCGCCCCCCACAACCACTAGCTGGTTGGCTCCTCCGTTAGAAACTGACACTTGTCATTAGAGCAACCCAAATTCCTCATAGTCTTCAAGAGTAATTCATCAGTGAGGAAATAACCAAACACCAAACCACAAACCGAGAACCAAGTGATTGAGCATCACTGAAGAAGTTGTTCCTGTGTGGGACTGAAGCCTTTTACCTTTCAGGACTGTGCATCCTCCAGACGGTTAGGAGTCATGGTCTAGAGCAATCCAGCGGTCAATTGTGGATCGTCAGGTGACCAAGTTTATGAGGGTTTGGAAGTCTTCCCTGAAGACTAACCATGAGCGTTGGGTGAGGACTGTGTGTTCTTAGCCCAAGGAGAATACGGTAGGTACTATGTGTCCCGGGACTGTGTGTCCTTTGGTTTCAATACCAAGCCGCTCCAAACTAGATGTACAACTGTCACAGCTGTTGGAACTGGGTCATCAACCACTGTCTTCACTGTGAAACGTGTTCTATTTCCTCAACTCTGTATATTCCTCAGATTGTGTGTTGATGATTTGCACTGTCACTGTTTGAAGTATTTGCTAAAGACTTTCTCTGAAATTCCTCAACCCCAATTTCTTCACGCAAGTTAATCCTCATCTGTTTTCTGCGTGCCTGCATAATGTGCAAACCGTTTTCATATTATTCATCCTGAAAAACTGCTGTAGTAAAACTTTGCACTCCTGATCCTTGGTCGTTTCCGCTGTCAGTTAGTCATCAGTGAGGAATTTCCTCAAAAGGAATTTCCTCAGTGATGAAATTCTAAAAATCTCCTATTCACCCCCCCCTCTAGTCGATATAACGCACTTTCATTCATCGAAACTATCCAGGTTAAAACTGAAGAATCTTTGACAACTTCTTATCTCGTGAGCTAACGGGGTGAAGGTGGTTCCTCATGGATGCCATTGTCAAGATCTTCTGTTGTCTGTGTAGTCTTGTCAATGTCTTCCTATATTCTAAGGCATCCTCGGTTCCAAGTAGACAACACTTTATGCAATGACATTGACAAGGCATGATAGAGTTCCAACCTATTGGTTAGGTTGATGGCAACATCGACACCAAGAGTGGGGGTGAAGAGAACCATTTTCCTGCTCACTATGGTGAATCGGACCAATTAGCGAGGTTCTCATCCAGAAGTGATTGCCGAGACAAAAATGGTAAAGATAGGGTTGCTCTATTAGTGATGTATGTCATGGTCTTGCATATCTTGTGCCCTTATCATCATTGGCCAAGGTTGCATCATCCTGGGGAAGTGTCGAGGGTGTCACCGTCTTCTGATACTTGACGTCCTCATGCCTCGAGAAGGTATCTTTTGCTGGTATCATCTTGTCGTGGTGTCACCAAGGTTGTGTTCAAGAGATGTGGGCAAACATTCAGAAAGGTGGCTTCCTTCCAGGAAATCCACGAGGATTTTAAAGAATCCAGTGGTCAGTGGCATAAGGGTGCTAGCGACCGTTTGCAAGTTTTGAAAAAGCAAACGAAGAGAGCCAAGAGAAAGAGGGTGGAAGTTCTAAGATAAAAACCTTCACTTTCTTTGAAAACTTATAAGAGGTAATAAATGCAAAAGTCTTATAACTGATTTGAAAGGTTTGGAAAAAATACTATTGTCCTAAGTAACGTCCAAGCTAACCAAGGCTTCCTGCAATGAGGAAGCTCTAATACCAGCACTGTGGGGACCCCGACTCATAAGTCGTGATCACTGAATGCACATGTACAATGATCCCAGATATCGGTACTCATTAAACACATAGAAACTGAATAACAAGAGTCTTACATCCAGTACATACCTTTTTACTCACAAACTCACAGTGGAAACATTCAATGATAGCACAAAACCATGCCATCTGCCTTAACCCTACAGGCTTTCTGACTTGGAAGCATCCTAGCTCACATGTTCATCACCTAGGGACTCATCATTATATCATGTTATTTCATGCTTGGCTAATAAAATAACCAGTGGAAAGCCAATGGTTACTTTGAATGTATTAGGAACCAACCCATGTTTGTAACTAGGTAAACAATGCATGATAAGCACTAAGTAGGTACTTTTGTGGAAAGCTAGTTTTAATGCAATATCATGTCCTACCATTTGAAAGGCATGCATCAACACCCTGCTCATGACCCAAAAGTATAGGGGATCAATCGTAGTCCTATCGATAAGTAATAGTATCGAACTAACGAGGAGCAGAAGGAAATGACAAATGGTTTCCAGCAAGGTATTCTCTGCAAGTCTTGTAAGTAACAGTGATAGATAATTTTGTGGCAAGATAATATGTAACAAGTAACAGGTAACAATACTAGAAAAGGTGCAGAAAGGTAGCCCAATCCTTTTTGTAAAAAAGGACAGACCTGAAAGTACTTTTATGTTAAGAAAGCGCCCCCGAGGACACATGGGAATTTATGTCTAGTCATGTTCATCATGTTGAGTTGGTTCGCATTTTCTACTTTGAAAGTTTGATATGTAGGTGGACCAGTGCTAAGCTGTTGTTCTTACTTGAACAAACAACCAACTTATGATTAACCTCTCTTGCAATCATCCGCAACTATGAAAAAATAATTAAGATAAATCTAACCATAGCATTAAACGTGTGGATCCAAATGATCCCCTCATGAAGCAACGCATAAACTAGGGTTTGAGCTTCTATTACTCACGCAACCCATCATCTACTTGTTAGTCCACAATGACTTCCCTTAGCACCATAACATGGTGAAGTGTCATGTACTCGACATTCACATGACACCACTAAGAGAAGAAACAACACACATCCCTGAGGCCATCATCTTCACCAATCCTTTCTCCTTCATGGGAGGATCAATCTTCATCAACATCTTCATCAGCACCATCTCATCTCCAACCCTAGTTCATCTCCTGTATTTAATCTTTCTCTCAAAACCTCAGATTGGTACATGTGGGTTACTAGTTGTCTTGATTACATCTTGTAGTTGATGCTTGTTGGATTAATTGGTGGAAGATATTATGTTCTGATCCGTAATCATTATTATTACACCTCTAAACTTGAACATGTTGACAAGGTGTGAGTAGTTAATATTGTTCCAGAGGACATGGGAGAAGTCCTGTTATATGTAATCATATGAAGTTGGTATTCATTCGATATTTTTATGATATGTATCTTGTTACTTATCTTACTGGTGTCATGTGAACATAGACTACATTACACTTCACCATGTTATGGGCCTAAGGGAAGTCATTGTGTAGTAACAAGTATATGATGGGTTGTGAGAATGACAGAAGCTTTCAAAGCACATATGCTCCCTTGGTGGTTTTGTTAATTCATGACAACATAGCTTGTCTCTTGGACTAACACTTTTACCTAGTATATTTTAGGTATAGACCACAGAGAGTATTAGGGAAAGTATTGTGAGGAGAAGCCCCTTGATGCAAGGAAAGGAATACGATTGGCTCAAGCTTCAAGAAAGAAGACTCTACATTTTACATTTGTGAGAAATAACTTTGAGTCCGTAGGAAAGCCAATACCATTAAAACGGGGTGAGGTATTTTGATGAATTGGATGCTCAAGTGCTTAGCGATAGCCACCAAAAATATTTAGTCATTCTCCCGTAAAAACCTGTGTCCTAAGCCAAACCAGCAAAATTGGTGCCACCAACTTTTTCCACTCGTCCATACTGATTTTCGACGAGACATATCCTTTGACAAACCATAATATCTCGTTACCACCAACTTTCATTTCGGTGCCACCGAGATCAGAGACCAACTTTCCGCTGAGAAAATTCCAAAATTCGGAATTTCCGAGATTGGAATCGGTCTCATCGAGATTTCGAAACTGCTCTGGGTCATTGTATCGGTACCACCGAGATTCATTTCACTGTCATCGAGTTGGGCTATAATGATGTAATTGTTGAATTTTGCGGGATGCCTATATATACCGATCCACCTCCTCTCATTCATAGAGGGAGCACTCAGAACAGACTTACCCTTGCGATATCCATTTTTTTGAGAGAGAGCCACCTACTCCTGTATTAAAATCAAGAGATACCAATCCAACCATTTGAAACTTGATCTCTAGCATCCCCATGTTGCTTTCCACAAAATCAATCTCTCCTACCCATGCCAAATATGTGAGAGAGTGATTGAGCGTTGAGGAGACTATCTTTCGAAGCACAAGAGCAAGGAGATTGGTTAGGTGTTGCTTGGGAGCCTCCTACTTCGTGTTGTGGAGTTGAACGAAGAAGTTTTTGCGTGCAAGGAGATCGCCTACTTCATGAAGATTTACTGTGAGTGAGGCTAGTTCTGTGTGGATGTAAGCCATGGTGGAATAGACAAGGCCGCTTCTTCATGAACCCCTTGTGGGCGGAACCCTCTCTGGACTCTCTTAGCCATTAGCTTCTGTGGGTTCAAGTCTCCACTAACATGGACGTATGATAGCACCACCTATCAGAACCGTGACAAAAACCACCGTGTCTTCTTTGCGTTTGATCTTCCTAAACTCTACTCGTTACTTACATGTGCAATGTCTTTACTTTCCGCTGCCATATTTGTTGACTAGCATGTGTAGGGTGCACTAGACTTGTTCGAATTGATAAAATCTGCCAACCATTAATATTGGGAAAAGGCTAGGATTTTAATTTATGCAAGTAGTCTATTCACCCCCCTCTAGACACCTCTTCTATGGATCCAACAATTGGTATTATAGTAAGGTCTCCATAACCTTGGTTTAAACATCATTGGAGGAAGAAGGATGTGCCTAGTTTGGGGAATATTAGTGTTAGAGTGCCTATTCAAAATGAAGAGAATTATAGACATTTGAAAGATGAAATGCTTGATATATTTCATGAATTCCTTCTGCGCAAGTATGCTGAATATCCCTACGCACCTCTCATTTATCTCTTACATCGGCATCATGATGAAGAATTTGATATGCTTGGCAATCCTAAAACTGTAAATCTAATCATTAGATGACTTCCAAGAAATGTCCTTAATCAATTGCAAAATTTTAAGTGTGCCCATACTTTGTGGAAAGACTTAGAGAAAAGATATCCCGACTATTCCGTGGAAAATCTTGATATCATTTTCCATAAATGCATTGCCTTTCACAAAATAAAGCCAAATGATCGTAATTTTGGTAAGTGCCTATATGAGCTTTGTGACCTCATGCGTGCTAAAGGAGATGTCATTACCATTAACAATATCATTGTTGAAGCCATTCGCGTGGATAAACATGAACATTGTCATAGTCAAACTTTTGATGAAATTCTTGATTCTTATGACGAGGATATTTTGTCTCACGATGACAACGTGGAGTATGGATAATACGATGAAGATGAGGAGTTTTACATTGAATATGAGAAGACCATGGGGAACCTTAGTCTTATGGCGAACCTTAGAGACTACATGGCTGGAGGAAAGGGTGGATACTTGACAGTGGATGCACCAATCACATGACCGTAGATAAAGACATGTTTCATAAGATCACACCAAACCTTGGACCCCGAAGGTATGTGAATTTTGGAGATAGCTCGAAGGGTAAGATACTTGGTCTCAGTAAGGTAGCCATATCTCATAATAGTTCTATTCAAAATGCCATACTTGTTGAATCCCTTGGCTACAATCTTGTTTCCATATGTAGACTAGCAGACTTTGGCTTAAATTTTCTATTTACGAAAGTTGACTGCCAAGTGATTCGTAGCGACAATCATAACATGGTTTTTACTGATATATACATTGTCCCTACTGATCTTATGTTTCATAACGACAATCTCATGAAGGTTTCCTACTCGATTACGGATCAAACTCTCACACTTACCGTGTCTAGAACTGCTTCACTCCAAAAGTTAAACCATCGGAAGATGTGAAGTTTATTGAATCTAACGGTTTGCAAGTAGAACAACTGCCAAATGATGTAGGATAAAAGGAACCTTCGGAAGAGATCCAAGACCTACCTATCGGCAAGATTCGTCCCATGTAGGTTAAGGGAAGTACTTCATAAACTCAAGTAGAAGCTCCTACTTCACGTCAAGGCGAACTGCAAAACAACATGGAGGCATCCACAAGTTCGAGCAAAAGTGGACAAGGATCGTTCGCTGAATCAAATCTTCGGTGACATACAAACTGGGAGAATTACTCGCTCTAAATATCGTTTAGCTAACTTTTATGAGAATTATTCATTTATATCTAGCATCTAGCCTATGACGGTTGAAGAAGCCCTTCATGACCTGGGTTGGGCGAATTCCATGCACGAAGAGCTACACAACTTCGAGAGGAATCAAGTGTGGACACTTGTTGAAAATCCCAAGGACGAGCACATCATCACTGGTACAAAATGGGTGTTTCATAACAAATAAGATGAATATGGTCAAGTTGTACGCAACAAGGCATGTCTCGTAGCCATATGATACACTCAAGTCGAAGGTATGGACTATGGTGAGACCTATGCCCCCGTTGCTAGACTTGAAGCCATTCACATTCTTCTTGCTTATGCCAATCACCATGACATTACTCTTTATCAAATGGATATCAAAAGTGCTTTTCTAAATGGTAAAATTGAGGAGGAGGTTTATGTTAAACAACCTCCCGGCTTTCTGAACCCTAAGAAACCTAACCATGTTTACAAACTTCATAAAGCTTTATAAGGTCTTAAAGAAGCCTATAGAACTTGGTACAAATGCCTAACAAAGTTTCTCATTGAAAGGGTTTTGAGATTGGTAAAATTGACGCAACCTTATTCACTAAAAGAGTTAATTGTGAACTATTTGTGTGCCAAATATATGTGGATGATATTATCTTTGGTTCTACTAACCCACGTTTTAGAGAGTAATTTGGAAGGTTGATGTGAGGGAAGTATGAGATGTTTATGATGTGTGAGCTGAAATTCTCCCTTGGTTCACAAATCAAACAGTCGAGAGAAGGTATGTTTATCTCTCAAACCAAGTATACCAAGGACTTAATCAAGAACTTCACAAAGCAAGAGTGCAAAGGTATGAGAACCCCCATGCCTACTAGTGGACATGTTGACCTCACTAAGGAGGACAAAGCGGTTGATCAAATGGTTTATTTATCAATGATCGGTTCAATTATATATCTATGTGCCTCCTGTACTAATATCATGGTGGGTGTTTGCACATGTCCCCGGTATCAAGCGACACCTAAAGACTGTAATCTATTGGGTGTGAAAAGAATTCTAAGATACCTAATACATACACCAATCTTTGGCATATGGTATTCCAAGGGATATACTTTTAATCTTGTTGGTTATTGCCAACTTGGACTATACCGAAGACAAGGTTGATAGAAAATCTTCCTCGGGTACAAGTTAATTTGTTGGGAGATATCTTGTGTCTTGGTCATCCAAGAAACAAAAATTAGTATCCTTATCTTCTGCCGAATAAGAATACATTGCAGTCGGATCATGATGTCTGCAATTACTATGGATGACTTAAACTCTTAAGGATTATGGCATTCATGTGAGACATGTTCCATTATTATGTGATAATTAAAGTGCTATTAAAATTACCTATAACTTGTACACCATTCTTGAACTAAACATATGCATGTGCAACATGATTTCATTCGTGCTCATGTTGGTAAAGGAGTTATAGATCTCAAGCATGTTCATATCGACAAACAATTAACTGATATCTTTACCAAACCACTTGATGAGAAAGTGTTTTTTCATTTGAGGAGTGAGTTGAACATCATTGGTGCTTCAAACATGAGCTAAACTCACTCAGATGCATGCAAGGGCATGAGCTTACTTGATTATTCCATGATGCTTATGATGTGTCACTATCTTATATCTTGGAAAACTATGCTCCCTTGTATTTCATCTAACCCTTTTCTATATACTTGGAAAAGCTATAGTGCACAAGATTGCCATCAACTCACATCAAAAGCAATCTTGTTACGGCAAGAACAAACAATCCCTTCTTCGAAGATGGTGGAAGAAGACAAAAAAATCATATCCTGGACAACTATATGATGATGAAATACACACATGTCATTTGGATATATTATGTTCTTCCTTGCATGACTAACCAACGTAGGTGAAAAGTGACCAAAACGTCAAGAATATCTCCCAACTGAGATGATCTTCATCAAGATTGAGCATATACATCAAGTTCACCTACATGCCACGTCATCAACATCATTTGAAGGTATGTACTCATATCCTTGATAAAGCTTTGCACCACGTCATGGCCTAAAGCAACTCAAGTGATATGAAGACATTAAAAAGCTTAATCAAAAAATGATAACCCCATTTTGCAGTTAACAATGAGTATGACCTATGGTCAAGCATTCTTGCTTGACTCCTCAAGTCAATATACTCCAATGTAGGTGACCTAGTCACCGCCCCACATCTAGATGGAGATTGTTGTATGGTTCATATTCTTGTCGCATGCTATCTTGGAACCATTCAACTCTCATCTATATGTATGTATATATTTTTTTAAAATTACAAAAAAGTGTTTTCTCTTATTTACATTTAAATCTTTGAATATATTATTTTTCAATTATGTGTCTATTTTCTGTCTGTTTTGAGTTAAAGCGTTGATTTTCATTGCAACTCGGTATCACCGATCTAGGAAACTCAGTCTAACCAATTTTACCATAGGCCTACTATCATCCTAGGTAATACCAAACCATAATGCCTCGGTGAATCCAAAATTTATCACTACCTATGATTTTTTGAGAAATCATGATTTTTGCCTTAGGGGGATAAAGATTTTCAATGATCCTAAGTTTTATTAACTCCTAAGCTCTTATTGAACATTTCCATTTTTGCCAAAGGAGCATATTATCTTGCTTCCCAAAACTTGTGACGTGGATAAAACTTCTATAGGGGGAGAAATCCTCAATGATCCCACAATATAAGAGGGAGAAACATCCAGGATCGCTATCATAGGGGGAGATAGTTCAAGGAACTCTTATCTATTCTTAGGGGAGAGAAAAGACAAATTCAAGGAACCATTATAAAAGGGAGGAGAATCAAGGATACCTTACTCTCAATGAGCCCTTACTCTCTTCCATTTTTCGAAATTAATGCCAAAGGGGGAGAAATATCAAAGCTTCCAATAAACTTCAGTCAAAGAGGGAGATATATACCTAAGGGGAGGTCTACCGAAGAGGAGATCTGCTAAAGGGGGGATATATCAAACCTCACATACTCAAGGGTGGGAGATATAATTGTTTTATTGCTATCTTTGGACTGAACTTGTCTCACCCTAACTACGCCCAATATATACATGCTACGATTAAGGGGGGGGAGGTAATCATAAATACTCATCCTTTGGGGAGAAAGTTCTAAATTTTCTTCGAGACATATTTATCTTCAAATTAGATTTCTCATATGTTCTCCACATCTTGGTACTTTTGAAGCTCTCTGCATATTTACAATAGAGTACTCTTGTGTTATCTAAAATTTGTTTTCCCAAGTGTACTCCTACTTCTAAGACGCTTATGAACCTCAAGGTAAGTATATTTGTCATAACCTTGTCTCTTGCACATATTGTTTGCAAGAGTGAGTTTTGAACAAGGAAGTTCTTTAGTCACATATGTTTGATGTATATAGCCAAGATTTATATGACGTGTCTTGTCCTTCTACCATGTGTGTGCCCATGCGGTCCAAAGCAACTATCCTTTGAAAAAGTATTACACGCATTTAGGGGGAGCTTGTACAAGTCGTGTTTCCTTCAAAGCTGCCATATTCTAATGCCTATCTTCAATTGAAGCTTGGATTGTATGTTGTCATCAGTTACCAAAAGGGAAAGATTGAAAGCACATATGCTCCCTTGGTGGTTTCGATAATTCATAACAACATACATTGTCTCTTGGACTAACACTTGTACCTAGCATTGGACAAAGGTTTCTGAGGAGCAGCCCTTGATGCAACGAAAGGAATAGGTTTGGTTCAAGCTTCAAGAAAAAAGACTCTAAAGTTTATGTTTGTGATAAATCACTTGGAGTCCATAGGAAAGCCAATACTATTAAAAGGGGGTGAGGTATTATGATGAATTGGTTGCTCAAGTGCTTAGAGATAGCCACCAAAAATATTCAGTCATTCTCCTAGAAAACATGTGTCCCAAGCCAAACTAGGAAAATTGGTGCCACCAACTTTTCCCACTCGGCCCTACCAATTTTCCACCACACATATCCCTTGACATACCCTAATCTCTCGGTACCACCAACTTTCATATCGGTGCCACCGAGAACAGTGACAAACTTTCTGCTAAGCAAATTTCAAGAATCTGAATTTTCGAGATTGAAATCGGTCTCTCCGAGATTTGGAAATTGCTCTAGGTGATCATATCTTTACCACCGATATTCATATATCGGTATCACCGAGAATTCAAAATTTGCCACATTTAGTGAAACTCAATACCACTGAGATTCATTTTGGTGTCACCGAGTTGGGCAATAATGTTGTAAGGGATGGATTTTGGGGGAGTCCTATATATACCCATCCACCTCCTCTCATTCGCAGAGGAGGCACTTAGAACATAGTTACACTTGCCAGATCCATCTTCCTGAGAGAGAGCCACCTACTCATATCAGTGCCACTTACACATGATCTCTAGCCTCCCCAAGTTGCTTTCCACAAAACCAATCTCTCCTACCCATGCCAAACCTGTAAGAGATTGACTCAATGTCGAGGAGACTATCTTTTGAAGCACAAGAGTAAGGAGTTCATCTTTCTACCACATCTATTACCATTTGGAGGGTGGTGACTCCTAGATTGGTTAGGTGTTTCTTGGGAGCTCCTAATTCATGTTGTCGAGTTGAATCAACAAGTTTGCATGAGCAAGGAGATCGCCTACTTTGTGAAGATCTACCGTGTGTGAGGCTAGTTGTGTGTGGACGTAAGCCATGGTGGAATATACAAGGCCGCTTCTTCGTGGACCCCTTGTTGATGGCACCCTCCATGGACTCTCGTAGTCGTTACCCTTCGTGGGTTGAAGTCTCCACTAACGTGGATGTACGATAGCACCACCTATCAAAACCATGCCAAAAATCCTCGTGTCTTCTTTTTGTTTGATCTTCCTAAACTCTACTCCTTACTTACAAGTGTAATGTCTTTACTTTCCGCTGCCATATTTGTTGACTAGCATGTGCTGGGTTCACTAGACTTGTTACAATTGCTAAAATCTGCCAACCATTAAAACTGGGAAAAGGCTAGGATTTTAATTTATGCAAGTAGTTTATTACCCCCTCTAGACACCTCTTATATGCATCAAACAAGCTTAAACCCCAGCTTATGCATTGCTTCATGACAGGCTAATTTGGATCCACACGTTTAATGATATGGTTAGATTTATCTTAATCTTCTTTCGTAGTTGTGGATGCTTGCGAGATAGGGTAATCATAAGTTTGTTCTTTTTTCAAGTAATATCAACAACTTAGCATCGATACACCCACATATCAAATTAATAAAGTAGCAAACGCAAATCAATTCAACATGATGAACATGACTAGACACAAATTTCCATGTGTCCTGGGAGCGCTTGCTTAATATAAGAGTACTTTCAAGCTTTTCCTTTGTTACAAAAGGATTGGGTTACCTTTATGCACCTTTGCTCCTATCTTTACTTGAACATGTTACGAATTATCTTGCTACAATACTATCTATCAATGTTACTTACAGCACTTGCAGAGAATAACTTGCTGACAACCGCTTGTCATTTCCTTCTAGTCCTTGTTGCATTCGGAACTCTTACTTATCGAAAAGACTATGATTGATCCCTATACTTGTGGGTCATCAAGACTCTATTTTGGTGCCGTTTCCAAGGACCGCGCCTTTGATAAGTGGAAATTGGTAAGGAAACATTTTTGGTATGTGCTGAAATTTACTGTTGATAAGTGGAAATTGGTAAGGAAACCCTTTGAGCAATCACTTCTGGAACACTCTATGCGAGGAGCACCTGGAGATCCGTAGTGACAAGAGATGACTTCCAAAACCTCCCATTTGCCACACGATGTGACCAACCTGAAAATCTTGGTCCCACCGAAGCAGTAGGTTTGATCTGGTTTTATGATCTCGGTACCACCGATAGGTAAATCTAAGCCTCCCCGAGTTCCATTGTCATGTGACAGTTATGGAACTCGGTGGCATCAATATTTCCAACTCGGTGCCACTGATAGCTCGTGTTGGGGATATTACCCCACCGTATAACCCGCCCTATACGGCCGGGTCATGATTATGGCGACTTAAGATTGTACTCAAGATGGGCCTGGGCATACAAGACCAAAGGTGCAAGGCGGCCTATTCCACTAAGCCGCCTGGTGGATCTCTATTACAAAGATGGCATGACAAGGCCCATGAGGTAGGAGGTTGGCAGAAGATATCTTTGCTTGAAAGACAAGGAGAGTTAGAGATGTTCCGAGTTACGAATCATAGCACGACCCGTACTCTTGTAAAAATGTGGATCTTGACCTGCATATAAAGGCAACCCCTTAGGTCGATAGGGTTAGGTGATAATCCATCGAGAGCTAGGTCAGGTGAATCCGCACCCTTGTAATCGATTTCATCATCAATACACACAAAGCAGGACGTAGGTGTTACCTCCATCAGAGGGGCCAAACATGGGTAAACTCGTCTCTCGTTCCCGATCAACCCATTTTATTCGCCACATAGTTGTGATGGCCTCATCACTAAGTCCTTTCGCGAGGACATCTATCGTGACAAAACCATGACAGTTGGCCCCACCTTCGTGCCTACGCACGATGGACTTGAGTTCTCAAAGGGAGCCCTTCCAGGGTTCGAGAGCTACACGGTTTGTGTGATGACCACGAGTCGTCGTGGAAAGTGCTACATCGAGAATTCAAGCTAGGGTCCCGAGGCCGATTAAATCGAGTCTAGTTACCGGGTCCCCTTCGGCAAGATACATGTCTTCATCGGCAAAATCTACGCGTCTATTCCCAAGCCAGACATCTTCACCAACATCATTGAGCCGACTCGACTCACTCAACCCGCCTAACATCAGGTCGGGTGGCGTCACGTCTTCGTCGGCTTCACGCAAGGAATCAACCTCCCAGATGAGCCGGCGGCCAGTGAAGATACCTGTGTGAACTCTGATGGTGAGTCATCCATGGGCGACACGGAGTCGATCTGCCCCCTCTATGACGGGAGGCTTGGAGGCTTCCCTGAGGCAGAAATATCCAGTGAATTGTAAGAGCCGCCCCTCTAGGTCACCATCTACATGGCACGGGCCATCCCGGCTTAGGATCTGCCAGGGACAGCTGCCGCCAATGGAGCTAGTGGGTCTGGCAAGATGCCGGCTCAAGCCATGATGGATTTGATGTGGGAGATGTTGAACTATTGACGACCCCAGTTACCGCTGAAAAATTAGGAGATCAACACAGAGTTAACAAAGCTTGGTGAGGAGATGGCTAAAGTACAACGGGAGATTGACATCGAAAACACCAGGCTGGCAGAACTGCAGGCTCAAATCAATGATGAGTCGGAGCGCTTGAAGGCTGAGGGTTGGCAACTGGAACGTCGTCAAAACGCCTCTAATGCGGTACACAAGAGGAGACATTAGAGTCGCCTTCCAGCCAATCGTGATCCAGCTCGCTTGTTTGACAGCCCACGCACGCCGGGTGGAGAGCGACACCCACCTCCCCGCCGTGGACGGACAGGCCGACAGGTTCAGCGGGCTCAACCTCCTCCTGCCCAATCGCCAACTCAGCGGTTCCGGACGCCCCAGGGCCACTTCTCCAACCCTGTTGAAAATATGTTGGCTCCCACACGTAATATGGACTCACTCCCCATCCATGGAAATACCCCGATCGAGGTGGAGGCCAGGAAAGCCATCGAGATGCTGAAAACTGACGTGGTTCAATAGGTGCAATTTTCTTACAACCGTGATTGGCTGCAGTCCATGTCGCATGCCACCCACACCAAGGGTCACCATGAGGAGTCTGCGGCGGTTTCTAGCAGTGTTCGCCGACATCAGCCTCAATTAACCCGTCCCGGATCCCCCGTGTCGAATGCCGAGGCGCTTGTGAACGCGGCCTGTGCCGCTCATCAGGCGGAGGCAGATGCGACGGTGGCGCTGGCGGCTCAAGTGGTTCCGACTTACACTCAGCCAATGTCCGCGCATCACGAGTCAAGTGGTAGGACCATTGGGATCCCCTATTTATCGTTTGCTCTTCGCATTAAGCACATGACGAAGGACTTCAAAGGACCTCACAAGGTGCCTAACTGTTGGGGAACGTCGCATGGGAAACAAAAATTTTCCTACGCGCACGAAGACCTATCATGGTGCTGTCCATCTACGAGAGGGGATGTTCGATCTATGTACCCTTGTAGACCGCACAGCAGAAGCGTTAGTGAACGCGGTTGATGTAGTGGAACGTCCTCACGTCCCTCGATCCGCCCCGCGAACCGTCCCGCGATCAGTCCCACGATCTAGTGTTGAACGGACGGCACCTCTGCGTTCAGCACACGTACAGCTCGAAGATGATCACGGCCTTCTTGATCCAGCAAGAGAGACAGAGAGGTAGATGAGTTCTCCGGCAGCATGACGGCGCTCCAGAGGTTGGTGGTGATCTTATCTCAGCAGGGCTCCGCCCGAGCTCCGCAGAAACGCAATCTAGAAGTGAAACCGTGGAGATATGTGGTCGGGCTGCCGTGGCAAAGTTGTCTCAAATCAGCCCTAAAACCTCCGTATATATAGGGGGAAGAGGGGGAGCCTTGCCTTGGGGCTCAAGAGGCCACAAGGGGGTCGGCCGAGCCAAGGGGGGAAGGTCTCCCCTTCCAAACCGAATCCAACTTGGTTTGGAAGGTGGAGTCCTTCTTCCCTTTCCCACCTCCTCCTTTTTTTTCTTTTCTCTTTCAGTTTCTTCCTGTGGCCCATAGGACCTTCTTGGGCTGTCCCACCAGCCCACTGAGGGCTGGTGCGCTGCCCCCGAGGCCTATGGGCTTCCCCGGGGTGGGTTGCCCCCCCCCCCCCCGGTGAACACCCGGAACCCGTTCGTCATTCCCGGTACATTCCTGGTAACTCCGAAAACCTTCCGGTAATCAAATGAGGTTATCCGATATATCAATCTTTGTTTCCGGACCATTCCGAAAACCCTCGTGACGTCCGTGATCTCATCCGGGACTCCGAACAACATTCGGTAACCAACCATCTAACTCAAATATGCATAAAACAACGTCAAACCTTAAGTGAGCAGACCCTGCGGGTTTGAGAACTATGTAGACATGACCCGAGAGACTCCTCGGTCAATATCCAATGCCCATATTGGATCCTACATATTCTACGAAGATATTATCGTTTGAACCTCAGTGCCAAGGATTCATATAATCCCGTATGTCATTCCCTTTGTCCTTCGGTATGTTACTTTCCCGAGATTCGATCGTCAGTATCCACATACCTATTTCAATCTCGTTTACTGGCAAGTCTCTTTACTCGTTCCGTAAAACAAGATCCCGCAACTTATACTAAGTCACATTTCTTGCAAGGCTTGCGTGTGATGTTGTATTACCGAGTGGGCCCCGAGATACCTCTCCGTCACACGGAGTGACAAATCCCAGTCTCGATCCATACTAACTCAACGAACACCTTCGGAGATACCTGTAGAGCATATTTATAGTCACCCAGTTACGTTGCGACGTTTGATACACACAAAGCATTCCTCCGGTGTCAGTGAGTTATATGATCTCATGGTCATAGGAACAAATACTTGACACGCAGAAAACAGTAGCAACAAAATGACACGATCAATATGCTACGTCTATTAGTTTGGGTCTAGTCCATCACATCATTCTCCTAATGATTTGATCCCGTTATCAAGTGACAACACTTGCCTATGGCCAGGAAACCTTGACCGTCGTTGATCAACGAGCTAGTCAACTAGAGGCTTACTAGGGACAGTGGTTTGTCTATGTATCCACACATGCACTGTGTTTCCAATCAATACAATTATAGCATGGATAATAAACGATTATCATGAACAAAGAAATATAATAATAACTAATTTATTATTGCCTCTACGGCATATTTCCAACACTAACTACACAGCGGATCTTGAGCCAGCCTCAGGGATTGAGAGTTACGAGCTCGCTATGGACATGCTTGATGCTAGTGACGCGGTGTGTGCCAAGTACCTTACAATGATGTTGGAGGGGCCGGCACGAACATGGTTGAAAAACCTACCACCCAATTCCATCAACACTTGGGCAGATTTGAAGGAGCGGTTCATTAAAAATTTCCGAGGAACCTGCAAACGCCCAATCACGATTTTGGATCTGCATCACTGCGTTCAACGTGGTGACGAAACGGTTAACCACTGGACACGCCAGGTTGCAGAAATCATTCATTCATTAGATGGTATCACAGCCACCCAGGTCGTCTTGATATAGAGAAGAACTGCCATTTTCAGCCGCTTGTTTTGAATCTTGCTCAATTGAAGCGAAAGGTATAGGACATGGGCGAGTTAATGGATACTCTCACCAAATATGCCGAGTCAGATGGCACGAAGGACGCTAGTTGAGATGATGACAATAAGGGTAAGAAAAATGATAGCACCAAGGGTCAAACTCAGAATCCTGGGCGCAATGGTAACCCAGGGGGACAAGGAAAGCGCACACACCCGGACGGTGGGTCTGACCTGGTAGCCAACACCAACACCGGGTTTAGGAACTAGCATCCGGGCCCTCGGCCTTACAGCGGGAGGAAGCCGCACAATTATGAGGAGATGCTTAAAGCACCTTGTCCCCAGCATAGTACCCCGGATCTTTCGACCACTCACTCCTAGGAAGATTACTTTGTTATGCAAGAATTCCGTCTTCAAGCTTCAAGGGGTAATCAAGGAGGCAATGGTGGCAGATGACCGGGCCAACATGGTCCTGGTGGGCCACATGGGGGCTCGTCCGGCTGTTTCCCGTGATCCGACTTTCAGAGTCACGGCGGCTCAAGCAATGGTAGTGGACAGCAGCCTGGCCAGAACAACCAGCAGCATAATGACCAAGGTCGATTTCAGAGAAACCCCAAGTAGTTAAAGAGCGGTCAGTACCACGTCTTCACCACCAGCACTTGCAGGCAGGATAAAAAAACTCAAGCAAAGAGTCGCCAATATGGTTGAGCCGGTGGTTCCCAAATATTTCAATTGGTCTGAACAAACAGTCACTTGGAGTAGGGACGATCACCCACCCCGGGTTGATAGCCCCGGCAACTTAGCTCTGGTCGTGGCACCTCGAGTTGGAGGATACAACCTTACAAAGGTTCTCATGGATGGGGGAGCAGCATTAATATCTTATATTATGACACTTTCTAGCGAATGAACTTTTCCGAGGATGACTTGATGCCATCGAAGACGGTCTTTCATGGTATAGTCCCAAGCAAGTCGACATACCCAATCGGGCGGATCAAGTTAAACATTGCCTTCGGTGACGAGTCCAATTACAGAAGTGAGGCTGTGACGTTTGAGGTGGTCAAAATAAAGAGTCCCTACCATGCCTTGGTCGGGTGGCCGGCTAACGCTCGCTTCATGGCCCGACCGTGCTCCGTATATCTCAAGCTTAAAATATAGGGTCTCAAGGGTTCCAATACAGTCAATGGGAGTCTGAAAATAGCTTAGGAGTGCGAGGAAGGAGATATTGCATATGCTGAGACGGCATGCGCGGCCGAAGAGTCGAAATTCCACAGGGCCAATGTTGACCCGGCCAACATGAATCCTCTCAAGAAACCTACTATTGATGCTAAGTCGCCCCTTAAGTTCAAACCAACGGATGATACCAAGCAAGTCGACTTCACCCGGGTGACTCTTCTGAGCAATTCACTATTGGGACCTCCTTGGATCACAAATAGGAAAACGTGCTCATCGAATTCATCTGTGATAATTGGGACATATTTGCATGGAAACCTTTTGGCATGCGTGGAGTGCTGAGATAATTTGTTGAGAACCACCTTAATGTGGATCCAAAGATGAAATCAGTTCGATAATACCTCCATCATTTTAACGAGGACATACGCAAGGCCATTGGGGAAGAAGTCGCCCAACTCCTAGTTGCCCGGGTTCAACATCGAAGTTTTTCATCCTGAGTGGCTGGCTAACTCGGTCCTGGTTCTAAAGAAGAACGACACCTTCTGCATGTGTATCAATTACACCAATCTCAACAAAGCTTGTCCAAAGGATCCTTTTGCTCTCCCCCGTATCGATCAAATCATTGACTCTATGGCGGGTTGTGAGCGTCTATGTTTTCTGGATGCATACTCAGGTTACCACCAGATCAAGATGGCCAAGGAGGATCAGGAAAAGACGGTGTTCATAACCCCCTTCGGCACTTTCTGCTATGTCTGTATGCCCTTTGGACTTAAGAGCGTGGGGGCGACTTATCAGCGCTGCATCCAGAACTATTTGCCAGTCACATCGGGTGCAATGTTCATGCCTATGTTGATGACATCATAGTGAAGTCTCACAAGAAGGAAACACTCTTGGGGGATCTTAAGGAGACGTTTGATAATCTTCAAGTGTACCAGATGAAGCTTAACCCGACCAAGTTAGTTTTTTGTGTTCCTGCATGCAAGCTACTAGGTTTTTTGGTGTCCGAGCGAGGCATTGAAGCTAACCCAGATAGAATCAAAGCAATCACACTTCTTGGTAAGCCGACCAATAGAAATTAGGTCCAGCGCATGGCGGGTCGCATCATGGCATTGATCAGGTTCATAAGCCTCCTTGGTGACAAGGCAATCCCTCCTTATCAACTGCAGATAATGAAGCTTTCGAAGCCATCAAAAAGCAGTTGGTTGAGCCACTAGTTTAACTGCCCCAATCGACAAAGAACCCATGCTCCTTTTCATCGCTGCTAATTCCAAGGCGGTAAGTGTTGCAGTTGTCGTTGAGCGCACGGAAGAAGGTAAAGAATATCCGGTTCAGCGGCCAGTGTATTTTGTTAGTGAAGTGTTGGCCTTGTCCAAGTAGCGGTACCCACAATCGCAAAAGCTGGTCTTTGGAATTTTTATCGCAAGACGGAAGCCGAAGCACTACATCCACGAGCATCCCATCACTATGGTTAGTTCAGGCCCAATTGGGGACATCATACCGAACCGAGAGGCTACTGGTCGTATTGCTAAGTGGGCAATCGTACTTAGTCCCCATCATGTGTTGTACATGACTCGTACATCCATCAAGTCCCAAGCACTAGTGGATTTCATGAATTATTGGACTGAGCAACGTCTCCAAGGGGTGACAACACGTACTGGACAATACATTTTGATGGCTCTAGACAATTGGAAGGCTCGAGGGCTAGTGTAGTGTTATCTTCTCCAAGGGTGACAAGTTTTGTTATGTTCTACGACCCATGTTCCCTTGTACCAACAATGCAGCTGATATGAGGCCCTCTTACATGGGCTCAGGATAGCTAAGGAGATAAACCTTAGCCATGTTGGGTGCTTGAGCGACTCACACTTGGTGGCTCAACAGGTGTCTGGAACTTGAGATCCAAAGAACCCTTAATGGCGGCTTACAGACGGGGCAGTCTCTGATGTGGCGGGACACTTTCATGGTTATCAGGTTGATCACATTGACCGCCGACACAATGAGGCGGCTGATGCATTGTCACGAATTGGATCTCAATGCAAGTCGTTTCCCCTAATGTGTTCTTGGATGTTCTCCACAACCCCTCTGTGAAGTTACCTACTGAGGAAGATATAGCCCTCCCTAACCCGGAACAGTTCCATACTTTGCTTATCTCGCTCGAGGAGAACTCCCGGCTGAAGAACCTATCGCTCGCCACAGAATATGACGATGCAAATCCATGGTTATTCATCGGGGCGAGTTGTACAAGAGAAGTGCGAGCGGTGTTTTTCAACGCTGTGTTTCCCCTTAGGAAGGATGAGAGATCCTTAATGAGATTCACGTTGGCGACTGTGGCCACCATGTCTTCTCACAATCTTTGGTAACAACAGGTTTTTGTCATGGGTTCTATTGGTTGACGGCTCATGCAGACGCGGAGGATATAGTGAGAAAGTGTGAGGGATGTCAAAAATTTGCCCGTCAAGCCCATGTGTCGGCTCAGGAACTACATATGATCCCAATCACTTGGCCTTTTGCGGTCTGGGGTCTTGAAATGGTTGGCCCGTTCAAGATGTCTTCCAACAAAAAGACTCATCTACTATTGGCAGTTGACAAGTTTACGAAGTGGGTTGAGGCGGAGCCTGTACGCAATTGTGAAGCAGAGACAATAGTCAAATTTATAAAGAAGCGGATTTTTCGATTTGGCTATCCTCATAGTATTATCACTGATAATGGCACCAATTTATCAAGAGGCACCATGAAGCAGTTCTTCCAACAAGAGCATATCCGGCTTGATGTCTTAGTAGTAGCGCATCAACAGTTCAATGGATAGGCCGACCGAACTAATCAGGAAATTTTGCATGGGATCAAGCCCCAACTCATGGTTCCCTTGCAATGTACTCCGGGTTGTTGGGTTGAGGAGCTCCCCGTAGTGCTTTGGAGTATAAGGAAGAAACGAAATAGATCCATTGGTTACACGCCCTTTTTCTAGTTTATGGAGCCAAGGCAGTTTTACCAAGTGATATACAACATGATTCTCCTCGAGTCACCGCTTCTGTTGAAGAAGAGAACGAGCAGACACGTCAGGATTCCTTGGACGCCTTGGAGGAAGAGCATGATTTGGCAGGAGAAAGATCAGCTATATATCAGAAGACCTATGTCGTTATCATAGCCATAGAGTTAAGCGTCGGATCTTTCAGGAGGGCAACTTAGTGCTTCGATTGATTCAATATAGTACGGATATGCACAAACTTTCACCACCATGGAAGGGTCCTTTCATCGTCAGCAAAAGTATTCACAATGGCTCATACTATCTGATATACATTCGTTGAGATAAGCCAACTTCGGAGGAGGAGGCAACCCGGCCGTGGAAAATTGCACCTTTGGCCTTACTATACTTAGAGCCATTGGATCCTTATTCGTGTACATACTTCAAGTTCTTGCACCATCTTATCAACACGACAAAGCCGGCACCCTCGATATTTGGGATCTCTATCGTTTGAACTTATATCATGAGCATGAGTCTTTATTATTTCCACTAAGTCGCCCAAGAGGAGGAGCCGCCATGATGTGGCCATTCAAACATGGACGTTAATGAGGCCAAAGAGGATGAGTCACCATGATGCACCATCCAAACATAGGTGTTATGATCCAAAGGGGACCAAGTGCCATGGTGCACGTTTCAAACGTAGGCGCCAATTGTGGTCCGTGGATAAAAGCCGTCTTATCTGGGAGCCACTGGTTCCCAAATTGTTTGGCAGTAATAGCATTGTCTTCTGCAATCCTATGCTAACTTTTCCCTCATTGTGGGTCATTGTGGGCTTCCAACTCACTAAGTTTAGCTTTATCACCCTCTTGGCTTGTGAAAAATTAACGTTATACGATGGTTAGACCTAACTGTATGTTCGTGCTTATCCCCCCAAGATCCTGTGTACTCTTGGAAAGTCAATCAATTATGGACCCAGAACTTGTCAAGGTTAAAACATTGTGTGTGTCGTGTGAGAGTGAGCATATGGGAAAAGGAGAAACCATGGGTTAACATACCCGCTTCATAAAGCTTGACTTGAGCCTGATCAGCTAGTCTAAATCATAAAGGGCTATTGCAAAAAACCATCTTAGGGCATGACTAGAGCCTTGCAAGCTCATCTCCCTGCCAAGTCTCACTGAGCCAGCTTATTAAAAATAACTTGATGCCATTACATGGTGTTACCTTTTCTAGGGAAGGATTCGATATATTATACCGGCTCATACAGAGTATTCGGGTTATGGAGCCGTTACCTTAAGATGGCAAGATAAATTACAAGTGGAACATTTCAGAAAGGCGACTTATAATGACCCGCCCGTGTTGGCTTCAGCAAAAGCATCGACGCAAAAAGGGATACCTGAGCTCTTTCAGCAGCCATTGTCAACTTCAAATGTGATACAAAAAGCTGCAACATGCACGAAGGTATGACAAAAGACAACCGTCTTTACACCTACAGGTATTACAAGGCTACATGGAGCCCAAGTTTTTCAATAATCAATACACTAACCCGGCTGATAGTTCATCCGGGTTAGACGCATCTGGGTTAGTCTTTGGCAGACTTCTTGTTCAAGACGCCTCAGGGTCATCCTGCGTCGAGCCTTCTAGGTCCTAGATCTGGAGGTTGCCCGCATCCGAGTAGCAATTGATTAAAGCGTGGAATTTAGCTTCTTTAGTCAAGATGTGCGTGGGTCAACATGAGGGGGCAAAAATATGCTGACGACACTGAGGAGTTAGATCCACTCGTTCAAATGTGGGTGGCCGCACACGTGTGTTCTTTTCATCATAAGCCGTATCATATGTCTTTAGATCAATGCCTTCAGCCAGTTGACTAGCCGGTATGTGAGCCGCCTTCATGTAATGGGCGTAATCTTCTTGGGTAAAAGATGGCCCATCATATTTATATTGAGGAAGCTCTTCAGGTATCTCCTCCGGGTTAAGTTCTGGTGCATAAGCCAGAGCCTGGCTAAGAGGAGTGATTTCCCCTTTATGTACGACCAATCTCTTCAATTCTTCAATTTTTTTGGGCATGGTTGAAAGGCGCCTCAGCATGTCATTGATAAACTTCCCCAGCTCAGTTAAAGTATACAAAGCTTTCAGCTTCAGTACACTGTTGTCTTAAAGACTAAGAGATCAAAGGCCTCCAAACTAATTCGAGAATATAAGTCTCCTGGCGGGTCATTTTTTCTACAAAGGTTTATTCATGAAGATTTATTGCAAGATCATCAAACAATGCTTACCAAAAATACTCATGGTCATCTTGGAGAAATGCCATTTGAGACCAGTTAGCTCTGCAGTAACCAGCTTCAACTGACCTTCAACGTTTTCAGCACATTTAACCATGGCGGCTTTGTCAGTTTCGGAAGATTCTTTATATGATGTGAACTCAGCTTCGATTTTTTTCAATTTCTTCAAAGGAGATCTGAAGTTTCTCCTTAGCTTGAGCTCGGCCGTCTTGTTGTTGTGCCAGATTCTTCCTCATGCCGCCTAAGTCTGCGTCAGCCTGCTTGAAAGTTTCCTACACAATAAAATGACCAGGTGGCTATTACTCAAAATCTGAGCCGCCAACATGGTGTATAAAGTATTTTTGAGGCTACAAAGAATATTATTATCAAGTCGCAAGCAGTTTTCAAGCAATATACTTGACACTTGGGGGCTAATGCATGTCAGTTTTTATGCCCAATATACTACATGACACACCCAACTCATCTTCAAGGAGATGATCCAGCCCTTGGGGGCTACAGGCTAAACTTTTACAATAAAGAATGAAAAGACCCGGCTCATCATTTTCATCATGACCCAGCCCTTGGGGGCTACAGGTCGAAATCTCACAACTAAGTATGGTAAAGACCCAATTCATCTTCAAGAAGATGACTCGGCCCTTGGGGGCTACAGGTTTCTTCTTCAAAATTTTATTTTATCAAGACCCGATTCATCTTCAACAAGATGACTCGACCCATGGGGCTATAGGTTCAGTGTTCACAATTTTATTTCATCAAGACCCGACTCATCTTCATGAAGATGACCCGACCCTTGGGGGCTACGTAAGAGTATATGGAATACAAGATTGAGTTTAGCATACCTCATATCTTCTCTTCATCATACCAACTAGGTTGGCCTCCATATCTCGGCTTGTGGAGAGGCGGCTTAGATATCCAGAGTGCAGTTCTTTGAAACTAAGTTTTTCAATATTGGGAAGCTCAACCTTAGCTTTCACTTTCTCCAGTTCAGGCGCTGCATCTTTAGAAGTGTGCTTGGCCAACATAGTAAATACATGTGCTATATTACCCGTCCCAGTGATGACAACCCTCTCCTCGTGAGGCGTAGCGTCCTTGGTTGTTTTTGAAGGACTAGGCGGGTTAGGATTTGCCTTCGGACTTGTTTCCATGGCCGTGTCATCCGCACTCGCTGGCTCAGCAGGAGTATCAGCGGGATCATCAACGGCGACTTGATGAGTTTCAGGAAGCTTAACATGCGTATCAACAGGTTCAACATGAGTCTCAAGAATAGAAAATTCCAATTCCTCCTGCTCAGGCGCATCCGAATTATTTGCTGACCCATCAGCTTTCCTCTTCTTTGCATAAAAGTAAAAGTTAAGACATATAAAGGGTAAAAGTACTAAAGCAAGTACTAGACGCAAAAGGAAAAGTTACCCTGTAAGGAAAACAAGAGGTGGCAGCTTTGACATAGATGAGCCGCCCAATCAAGGTGGTGATTTTTGATAAATTGAATCAAATGGTTTAAGAGGCTCTTGGATAAGGCTAGCTTTAGGAAAAAAGGAATGGGCTATCAGGTAGCTCATTCCATCGTTTACGAGTGGAGGATTTTCCAGGTAAACTCATCGCAAGATCACCTGAAGAGCTTGAGGTCTGGCACCTTAGGGGAAATAAATCTTCTTCAAATGGAAATCGGGGGCCAAATAAGCTTCCAGGTGAGACAAAGGAATTTTCCTAACAACCCGGCTTGGTGGCCTTGGAAACGAGAGATCTAAGTCAGAAGAGATAGAAATGACCTCAGCATCTTCGTCCTAGCTATCAGCATCATCATCCTGAGAGTGAAGAGGTGATTAGAAAGTATAAGTTAAAAATAGAAGGTAATAGTTTACCTCAGATTGGTCATCACCGGCTTGTGACTCGCCCATAACCGATGACTCTTCAATAGTTGCCTTGTTTTTCTTCTTCTTTGAGGCGGCTTTCGTTTTCTTGGCAACAAATTTTTGCTGTCTTCGTTTCCAAAAGCGTGATTTCTTCTACAGAAATAAACAAGGTAGTAAATGTCAAAGAGTATTACCTGAGGAGTCGGGTTCTGAGTATAGAATGGCTACAGTCCAATTTTATAGCAAGATTCTTTCGTTTCACCTAATAGCATGTTTACAGCTTTGTTGACTTCGTCTGAGTCGGGCATGATGTTGTTGAACCGTTGTGCATTGTTCAAGTCGTCGTCATATGCGCACATTAAAGCACCATGGTGACTGAGGGGCATGATCCGCCAATCTACCCAGCACCGGGTCATATCAACCCCGGTTAAACATTTGGCTATCAAGGCTATGAGTTTGAGCCATACAAAGGCGAGATTGGCACACTCTTCTGGAGTTAGTGAGTCAGGCAGTTCAAAATCCATTGGAAGGCGCTCTGCTCTAAAACGGATCAAGGGTTTCTCATTAAGAGGAACAATGTTCTTGTAACAAAACCATGTTTTTCCCCAACCTTTAGGGTGACTAGGAAAGGTGGCAGCAGGAAAACCACGCTCTCTTCGCATGTGGATTGTTACCCCGCCAAGCCCAAAATAGGGTCCATCAGCAAATTCTATTTGGCGGTTGAGATAAAAGAATTCCCTAAATAAAACGGCGGCGGGCTCCATTCCCATGTACACTTCACAAAAAACTTGGAATTGGCACAAATTTCTTATGAAATTAGGGCCCATGTCTTGAGGGTGGAGGTTGTAAAAGTGCAGAGCATCTCGAACGAATTTTGACCCCGGGAGGAGAAAAACCTCGCTCAAGATGATCTGTGAAAACCAGTACTTCTCCTTCACCCGGTTGTGGATGTTCCTCCCCAATGGTGGCTCACCAACCAATCTCCTCTTTTGATGACAAGGCCCCTAAAGTCACATAGTGCTGAGCATGGTATCAGAGTTTGAGAAGGCTCCCAGTTGCATGAAACGTGTTTTGACATGATGGAGGATTGAGGGGAAAGGAGCTGCAGAAATATACTTGGCGAGTTATTCAAACGATAAAAGATTATTTGATAAGCGAGGTGCTCAAGATGGAAATAGTTTGGGTGATCCTAGTTTACAGTGACAGGGCAATCTACAATATTCAAGCCACCTTAACGTGAGTCTCCACTTGAAGGGGAAGCAACCTATAGAAGCGGGTGGGTTACAATCATATCAAAGAAGCCGACATATTGTAAGAGACGGCTTACAAATGGACAAGGCTTTTTTGTTTTCTACTAAGTATGGGACACAGATGTTTCTACCGAAGTGTCTAAAATTATGGATCTACAAATGATTTAGAAAGGGATATATTCATTAACTCTAAAGCAGCGAAGTATGGAAGCAATAACTTTCTTACTTGCAGATTTCACAAGGCATGTAGGAAACATTATACATGAAATAGAGCCACTATATCTACCGTTTTCTATCGATGGAAGAGGTTCATCAGAGAAGAAAATAGACAGGCAATGGTGATGAACACGTGAAGAACTCCGACAAACTCCATGAACTATGATGAACTAACAGGAGGATCTAAGGAGAAGAAAGGGACATTTGTGCCTCAGTCAAGATGGGTCTAGGCGTACAATACCAAAGGTGCAAGGAGGCATGTTCGATTAAGCCGCCTGGCGGCTCTCTATTACGAAGATGGCGGGGCAAGGCCCATGCGTTAGAAGGTTGGCAGAAGATATCCTTGCTTGAAAGGCAAGGCGAGTTAGAGATGTTCGGGATTACGACTCATAGCATGACCCGGTCTCTTGTAAACTCATAGCATGACCCGGTCTCTTGTAAAACCATGGGACTTGATCTGTATATAAAGGCAAGCCCGTGAGGTTGATCCATCCATAGATATCTAGGTCAGGCGAATCCACAACCTTGTAATCGATTTCATCATCAATACACAAAGCATGACGTAGGCTTTTACCTCCATCGGAGGGGCCGAACCTGGGTAAACTTGTCTCTCGTTCCCGATCAACACCTTTGAGTCGCCACATAGTTGCGATGGCCTCGTCACTATGTCCTTTCATGAGGATATCTGTCGTGACAAAACCATGACAGCTGGGGATATATATATATATATGTATGTATGTATGTATATATATATGTATGTATGTATGTATGTATATATATGAACCCGACCTTTGAAATGCAATCTCAAGCGTCAACTCCCGCAACTCCCCTGGTGTCTTGCTCTTGTCTACGGGACATCTCCCTTTGTCTCTCGTGTGCCCTCATTGCAGGAGTACTCACCGCCGACAAACATCACTCCTCCTATCGTCGTCGTAGGAGATCTTCACCAAGAGTAGGGTAAAGATCTCGGTCCTCAAGTGCATTAGGATTTCTTCATCATCTGACCATGGTTTGCAAAGCATATATCCACAGCAAATTCCAATTCGATTAGGGGAACCAAACTATTTAGGCTTAATTTTCCGCCATGTGTGTCTTGGTGTCACCGACGTAGAAAAATCAATCCTACCGATTTCACTTTTAGGGTTACTAACAGCATTCTTGGTGAGACCGAGTTGCTCATTTCGGCGAAACCGAAGTGGGTGGCGAAGTTTCTACAGATGAGAATGTATGTCTCAGTGACTCCAAAGTTTCTCACATGGTCGAACTGAGACTCACTTAGCTGAAAGTTAAATTTAAGATTTTGAGTTCAAACTTTTGAAAATGTTTGTGTTTTGTGATGCTCAGCCACTCCTTCTCTTCTACATCTATTCGCAGGGTCATCTTGTCAGAATTATAAGTTCTAAGGATAGCTAGAATGTTTACAGAGAGTCTAGTGTGGAGATGGACTCATCCACTAGTCCTGAAAGGACTATTTAACACCCTGATTTTTTTTCAACCTTTTCCTTTTTAAATATTTATGGAGTTTCACTTGCCATTTGGTGGATTTTCAAATTTTCTCAAGCTAGTTGGATTGTGAGTCTCTGATTTCTTGTCTCAAGCAACCCAAAACCTTTTGTTTCTTGCCAAGACCTTCCTTGGTAAAATTTGCAATATTCAAATCTTGTAAATAATTCTTTTTCTATTTTGGGGAATCATGGCATCACAATGAGTTGTGAAGCAACCTATAGTTGGAATAAGCTATTGACCCCAAAACTTTTTCCACATATTCTCAATATCTTATGATTTCAAAATCTTCAAAAATATTTCATTCCCCAATATAAAATTTTAGCTAGAAAAATTATTTCTTTTCTGACCAGAATTATCACTTTGTGAAGCAACCCTATTTTTCCTGTTTTAGAAAATTCTGAATAAATTTCCTTAGCTCCAAGGGATCATAACTAGTTCAAATATGTCAAAACATCTGATGGTCTAGTACAAATTTTGAGCAGTAAGACTCCGCTAATTTTGTGTTAAAAATGAACCTTTGTGAAGGATGTGCTAGCTAGAGTTGCACAAATGACTTGCAAACTTTTGGACATGAGTGCACTACTAAATGACACTCCTTCACCAAGTTTCACCATTAACGGGGCTGGCATGAGAGTGCCATGAGCTCATTTGTGTTCTGGACCAGAAAGGCAATTTACAAAAGAACCCTATCCATTTGATCCTCAAACCCTGCCCAACTTTGCGAGTCTGGAGTCTTTCCTATGCTAGTTAACCTAGACATGCTAGTTTGCCCTAATCTTAACCCATTTGAGCTCTAGATCCTCCCCTATTTTGCTGGCAGAACCTGTTGTTGATGCCACACTTTGCAGTAGTGAATGACTGATGGATCTGATGATAGGGAGTGACTGGAGAGAGTAAGTGTAATGCCCCAAGTGTGGAACCTTCCCTATTTGGAACCTGTTGCATGTGGGTCCACCCTGTCAGATATGTGTTGATGTCACTTGTGTCTGTGATTTCCTGTGTCCCTTGCATATCTTCCTTGCATGCATGCTTAGCATAACATAACATGTCATCTCCTTGATCTTGTGATTTCATGTGACTCTTATTTTTTTAGTTTTGTTTGCATGAATGTATCCATGCTATACCATCTTTGCCATACCTTGATTATATGCCATACCTTATGATTGCATGTCATGATCATGGTGGCATATGTTCTTACTAGGAGTTAGTATTGTGGTGAGATAATGCATGTGACCTTGATAGGTGTGAGGGTGTGGTTTAGTAATATCTTGTGTTGATGCTCATGTGATAATGGTGTGTGTAATGTAGGAGTGAGTGCTAGTCATTTTAAGCTCTTGCTATTTAAAATCCTTTTCCCTCCTATTATTCCATGTCAAAATTCCTTCTTCCCAAAAATGACTCTAAAATGTTTGGTGGTTAGACTAAATTGTGATTATGAGGAGGAGTATATTTTCTGACTTGTTATTTGATTTTTAAAGGTGTAAATAAACCCAAAATAGTAAATTAATTTCTGTTTTGCTTTTATTTCAATGGCTCCAAATATTGCTTTCCTATTTTTTCCTAATGGGCCATAATTCCTTATGACCAGCAGGTTTTTCCTTTTGATTTTTTTCTAGTAGTTTATTTTGTGTAGTATTTTCCTCCCTGTGTGGGTTTTATCTAAATAGAAAAACCTCCTGTGTATTTCTTCCCTTCCCTGGCCCAGTAGGTCTTCCTCCCGTGCTGGCCCAGTAGGTCTCCTCCCCAGCGCGAGGAGCCCAGGCAGGCAACCCCCCTCCTTCCTGACGCCGTCTTCCCGGGTTGCTTTCCGTCAGAACCAGAGAGAGAGGCGAGTTGACGCCGTGAGCAGCAACGTCGAGGTCCCCCTTATATATTTGTTAGCGTCCGTGCCCTCTCCCCCTCGAATAGAGTTTCCTCCTGCCGCCGCCATCTCCTTCCTCCCCCTCCATCTCTTCCTTTCTTCCCCAGGTAGGCTTCCTGTAGGTAGCAGAGAGTTCAGAGAAGAGAGAGTTCGCCGGCGTCTACCCCGCGTGCGTCGTCGGGCGGCACGGCCGTCATGTCCAGGGGCTCGGGGTGGTTCCCCGCGACCCATTCCCGGTGCTAGGAGCCCCGGGGAGCGACCCTCCCGTCGAGCTCGTCCTCGTCAACGGAGCGAACCGAGCGAACTGCGTCCTCTTCTTCGGTCTACGGAGGAACTTTTTCGGCTCATCTTCTTTCCCCGGTCCGGCTTCCTCTCCGTCAGGTCGGCGCCCCCTCTTCTCCCCAAGGTGAGGCCGCGTCTTCTCCCTTCCTTCCTCCTCCGCAGATCGGCTCGGATCCGCCGTGGTGCGTGCTTTCTCTGTTCAAATAGCAGCAGCATAGAAGGATGCAGTAGTAACGACTTGTTCTGCAAAGTGCAGAGTTCGTGGGTGTGTTGCGCAGAGGAGGGCTTCCTCCCCCCTCGCGACAGTAGCGCCGTGGCCAAGGGACCCCCTCGTCGCCGGTAGCTGTGGCCTTCCTGTCGCCTCGTTCTCGGTAGAAGCAGTGCAACAGCGTAGAGTTTGTGCGGGTTCTCCTTCTGTCTAGGGCGCCATGCGGGCGTTCACTAGCAGCAGCGGGGATCCCTTCCCGCGTAGATAGGTGTTCGGCAGGTGCAGGTCCTTCCCGTCGTCGGTAGCGCATCGCAGCAACGCCGGCAAGCGAGTAGCCCGTCAGTTTTCTCTATCGCTGGCATTCCCTGTAACAAAGGGTGATTCCCCGTTAGCTTTTCTGTACGAGTTCCCCCCCCTCTGTCAGTTATATCATCGTAGCCGAGTGGTTGTCCCATGTGTGCGCCTGATGAGAGGTTGTGGGTTCGATTCCCCCCTCGGCGCTGTGTATTTTTGTCAGATTTTCCTGTTATTCCTGTGCAAGAGCAGCAGGGACATGTTTCCCTGTTCTCTTCCCCCTTTCTGTCGACATAGTGGTGCTGGTGCAGTGGCTAGGTGGTGCCTCGTGTACCAGGGGGTACTGGGTTCGATTCCCAGGACCCCTGATATTTGTTTTTGCTATCTCTTTTGCTGCCTTTTAATTGTTCTTTCTCTTCCTTATGCTTGGGTAGCAAGATGGAGTTAAAATTCTTTTCCGTGCTAGTGTAGTTAGGAGCAGATGCCTTCGTGTGTGTGTTTCACACTTGCAAGATGATAGATGTTGTATTGCTAGCATTGTGAACCTTTGTGGATTGCATCTTGTGGTGTGAGGTTACACTTGGTAGAGGTGTGTGCATGTGATGTGTTTTTCTTGTGAGTGATGTTCTTAAGGGGTGATAGAAGCACTAGCTATTCATGTTTGGTCACATCTTTTGAGCTTAAGTGGGTCTAAGTTGATCTTGTAGTTTCTTTTGCTAGCATGGATTTAGTGGGGTGGAATCCTCCCCCTCACCACATGGGCTTGAGGTGATGAGTTGCACTAGGTAGCTATCTTGTTAACATGTGTAGGTGTGGATTCCTAGTTAAGCTAGGGTAGATTGTTGTGGGGGTTGCATTTTGAGGATGACATGATTCCTAGGAAGATCCTAGTAATGCATGTGAGAGTGTGTACCATCACATGCCCATATGTGGGGGGTGCATACTCTCTTGTTAGCTTAGAGTCCCATTGTGATGTGCTTGATACTAGTAATATTGTGATATGGGTGTGGGTGTTGTTGATGTGCATGACACAAACATGGGGTTCAAACCCCCATGTCACTTTGTCATTGTGCACATAAGATTCACCTATGTATTTGTCATCTTAGAAGCATACCTTCTGGAGTTGCATTTACATTTTGTTGAAAGTTTGGGCTTTGTTTCCATGGTATAGATGGAGCCCAAGGGCATGGATTTTTGTGTGTTAGTAGTAGGGGTTTGTGCTCAACACCATAGTGGTGTCAAACACCTCTTGGTGACATGTGTGTGCAAACTATGCCTAGACAAAGTGGGCATGTGGCTGGAAAATTCCAGATTTTTGAACTCTGAAAATTTCACTAAGTCTGGGATGCTGGAAACATTTTCTTCCCCTGTAGATGAGGATGTGCTGGTCATTCTATTGAGAACTGGACTTAGTTCAGTGCTAGTATTTTGAACCTGGTATGTTTGTGAAGATTCCTGTCAATTTTCAAGTCATTTGGAGTCCAGTAGCTTGTGTTTTGATTTCCGTCAAAAAGCTTCAGAACAGAAACAGAAACTCAGGTGCAGGAATTTTCACTAAGTCCCTGAGATCTGATGGTTTTGGGAAAGTCTGTGGCCTTGTATCTTCTAGAGTTTAATTCCTTTTGCTGTTATTCTTGCTGGGGCTTGTAGTGTTCTTGGTTGGCAACAACCACATATATTATTTGTCATATTTGAAGGCCTGTAGCTATGTTGCATGTTGCTCACAAACAGCTAAGATGCAAAACTGGCAGATTGCGTAGTTTTGCCATTTTGTTCAAAGTTTGTGTTTAATTGTTGTTGTGGTGTTCTACCTTGCTCCATTTCATTCATGTTAGGTTAATATATGTCCTGGCAACCTGGGAATACCAGATTGGTGCCAATTGTGTGTGTGGTGTTGAATCTTTCACGTAGAGCTTCATATCGTGTTTCGTTGGTTCCCGTTGATCCGTAGCTCCGTTTGCAAAGTTCTTTATATGGTTTTGCACCGTTTTTACGAGCTGCATCTGCTCATATCATTCCCATGCATGTCCGAATAGTTTAGTGCAAAGTTCTGTCCAGAAACTTGTTGTAGTTTATTTTGCTTGTGCTAGTGTTAGAAATAGTGGTGCATGTTCAACTTTCATCTCATGCATCATGTGATTGTTGCATTTGGTGGTGCTGCTGTTCATGGGCTGTTATTCTTGTGTTGGGTAGCACCGGGAGCGGAGAACGAATACGTGGAGTCAGGAGAGTACGTGCAGGACGATCCAGAACCATTCCAAGCTGAGGATATCACAAGCAAGATGATATGACCTTGATCCCATCTCTAGACTTGTTATGTTAGTTTCGATTCCATGTCCAATTGCTCGCTGCCTACCACTGAAAAATATATTGCCTCTTCATATGCCATGAGCCTAAACCCCTTACTCATTCCTAGCAAACTTGCATGGCTAGGTAGGCTTGCTCAGCTACTAATGTTAGCATTGTTAGTTGCAGGTGTTTTAAACTCATGTGATGACATGAGCTTGATATCATTATATAAATTTCTGTTATTTAATTAATGTATCTATATATTTGGTAAATGACGGGAGGCCTAGCCTTTTGCCGGGTGTCTTGTTCCGTTGTTGCCGCCTTAGTTACCGGTTACCGCTGTTTGATTCCATAATGATCGCTCCTAACACGTTCGGGGTTGTTATGGGGACCCCCTTGATAAATCGCGTAGTGCTAAGGCTTGTCCGGTAGCACCCAACTTTGGTTTTAATCTGCTAATCACATAATAATCTGCATAGGGAATAGCTACCCCGAGGTTTCTTAATCAACAACCCGAGCCAGTGCTCCTCATGAGTGTTGGTCCAAACTGGTCTGCCTGCGGGGCCACCACAAGGAAACTTGAGGTTTGGTACCTGTAGCTAGTTCCATCCGGCGTGTCCTGAGACTGAGATACGCGGCTCTTATCGGGGTCGTCGACACGTCGGGAGGTCCTGCTAGTCTTGTCTTGCCTTAGCGGTATATCTTGCGTATAGGAATCCCGGTGAAGCTTTGGTTTCCCAAGAGTTGAGGTTTTCCTCTAAGGAATTCGACGAGATCACGAGATTCGTGGTAGAGGATGCCTTTGCGGCCTGTGTTCGTTTGTGATGGACTAGTTGGAGCACCCCTGCAGGGTTTAATCTTTCGGAAAGCCGTGCCCGCGGTTATGTGGCAACTTGGAATATTTTGTTAACATCCGGTATTAGAGAACTTAAACATAAACTAATAAAAAAATGCCAACTGTGTGCGTAACCGTGACTGTCCCTTCGAAGATCTCTCTTCGATCGGGAACACGATGGGGTTATGAATGTCGTAGGTAGGTGTTCAGGATCACTTTCTGATCAAGTATTCCCGATCGTTAGCGTAGACCACTTTCACTTTTCTTTTGCGTAAGATAGCCACTTACTCAATCATAGGTTGCAGTAGCCTCAAACACTTCACCCCTTCCTTACCCAATAACATGACTAGTTCTAGCACCAAGGTCTTAGATTGCTGAGTCCCCGTGGCTCAAGGATTCCTCTGAAACTCCCAGCAGGTACAGGTACCCCAGAGTCAGATGATCCCGACGACACCCAGCTGGCGTGGCAGTACGACGAGGAGACAGATCGCCTTTACGTGAACTATCTAGAGGACTGAGCCATGGTCGTGATCGTGGGCCTGCAGCAGGTAGCATAGCATTTTTCTTGTTTTGTAGTCCGTACCGGAACTACCTTGTTTGTATCTGCGTTGTACTCTGTATTATTAATAAGAAGACAGTTGAATCCCAGATTGTCTACTGTAACTATTATTATGTGCTATGTTTACTTGCTTGCGAAACACTTAGATGCGCTTCTTTCCTATTCGGGGGCCTCAACCCCCAAATCGGAAAGGACCGCATCTTGGTCGTTACAGTAAGGTCGACACCCTGGACAAGGTTTCCACTCTTGCGAGGCTCTATGGCAGCAGTAACCGTGGTGACCACGGTACTGGCATGCCACAGCGTGCGTGCTGTGCAGCCCCTGTGGCGGCCGAGCCACTCAAGCCGTCCATCGCTGTCCCTCCATGTCCTTAGCGTCGAAGGCGTCCCTCGCATCCGCTGGCACCTTCGGAAGTCCCTGGGTCACCGTACACGGTCGTCACCGCTCCCTGCCAAGCCCCTCCACGGACCAAACAATCGGCTCCGGCCACTGTGGGCATCCGCGCACCATTAATGGCGCAGGAGACGTCCCGTCGACCCTCTGCCCTCCTCCGTGACCTCAACTCACACAGCAACGGCCACCTCATCCCCCTGCGCCAGTGGCCGAGCTTATCCTCGCCGCTTCGGGACAGATCGGCCGTGCTCGTCGCCGACCTATTTAAAGGGCGCCCCGAGACCTTCGAGCTCTCCATCCCCCTCCTGCAACCTCCAATGGGCCCCCCATTGAGTGAGCCGATGCCAAGAGGCCCTCTGCCTCGAATCATCGCCGGAGTTCCTCCGCTTGCAGCCCCACCGTCGCCAGCGACAACCACCCTCTCCAGAGCCCCCTGCACACCTCCATCGAGCTCAGGGTTTCCCCCTGGTGCTCCTCAACCCCTCGCCCGAGCCAATCCTCGCCTGCATTGCCGTCTCTGACGACCACCCGAAGCCGCCGCCGACGAAGAAGAAGGGGACAACGTCATTTGTCCACCTCTCGCCGATCTGCAGGCACGTGCGTGCTCGTTGTAGACCCCTCGTTCAATTTCCCCTAGTCCCAAGCCCTGTCGCCAACTCTAGCACCGGCGACCATCGCCGGGGAGCCGCCGTGTCCCTGTCTCCCTCCCCCTCTTTCTGTTTTGAAGTAACCGGCCCACCTGCCAGTGACCAGGGCCCAGGGCCGAAGCGGTAAGTGGAGGCGCCCCTCTACTTTACGCCTTCGACGTGGCCCCTGTCAGGTTCTTTTCCTTTTTCTTTTATTTCAGATTTGACGAGCAACTTTGACCATTTGTATCTTTTTATTTATACGTCCAAATCACTTGATTCTTTTTGCATTGAGTTGGTACTCATCTCCTTTATTTTCTGGTAAAGTTTGAAATTTTTAACACACTCATAGAATTTCTGGTTAATAAAAAGGTATTGAATGACTTTTCTATTTCTTTTGCTATTTCAAAAATATTTTCACAGGGAAACTTTGAAGACGAGGAGTGTTTGAACAACCCCACTGATCAAGGCAAGCCATCATATCCATGTGATGTAGTTTTGCATAGCATAACCTAGATCTTCATGCATTATAATTACTTAACTTGCTCGAAAATAACCGTCTAATAAACAATCATATAGAAATATGTGCTTACTGTTACAAATCTCTATGTGTATCATGGCTTAGTGGTTGATCATGAGTCACCTGTCTGGGCATAATCGTAGAACCACATCTTGCCGGTATGGCAAGGCCGTGACTTGGGTTGTCCGCGTGATATTTCACCGATACCCCCAGAGAGGAGGGTTATGCACGTGTGCTACCTTGGCTCGGTAGGCGGTGATAACCCTGTGAGCCCAGTAAAGATGAGTTGGGCCCGTCCCTAGGTGGAACAGTTCATTTTGGCCACGACGGTGGCAAGTGTCAAGAGGACACAGGGCCACCCAGGGCAGGACTCCGGAAGGGAGGATGATCGCCGGTGGTATGATGAAAGAGTCACGGGTCAGGTAAGTTTCATTGGAGTAATGTTGTTCCACCCGAATAGGATCACGAGGCTAGTACTCCATAGTGTGGGTAAAGCGTGCAACCTCTGCAGAGTGTAAAACCTATTCAAATAGCCGAGTCCACGGTAATGGACAGCCCGGCCAGACCTCAGTAGATGGTCAACCATGTTGATGTTAGTAATGATGGAAGAACTCTTCAACTGAATGGAGATGCTTGATAGGAATCTCGGTGGTTGTGAGACAACCCCGGACATGAGTAAGTTGATGACCGGAAAGCCTAGTGGTACTATTCATAATTTATTGCCATTGTTTGCTGCATTACTTGGTTATTATGAACTTGCGAGTACATTCCAAGTAATCACCTGGCGTATCATGCCAGATGCAGGAGAAGCCGAGGGCGGAGGTCCTGATGGTTCATACTAGGATGTGTCCACAACAGTGTCCTTGTGTATGGAGTTGCCGCTATGTTCCGCTACGTTGTAGAAGTTCTTAGTAGTTCCGAGGCCCCACTTTGTTCCATAAATAATGTAGATACAGATGCAGCACCATGGGTGCCTTTGGCCTTTCTATCACTGTAATATATGTATTTGTAACCTTATGCCATCAATAAATTTAGTTTTGTTCTGTTCCAAGTTGTTGAGTGTTTCCAGAAGACATGATCTCTGGGTTGGAAACACTGGTAATCCGATTCGTTGAATCGGGGTGCCACAACGCTTGGTATTAGAGCCACGCTAACTATAGGACACCCTAGTAGCCGCGTTAGCACAACGGGTAGTATAGGGTCATGAGTATACATTTGCTTGTTGCCTTTTGAATGTTGCATTTGATTATTACATGACATACATCATGACTCATTATTTTACTAACCTTTGGACCAGTTCTGTATCATTTCCCGTATGAGCCTACACCATCCTCCTTCCCATCACTGCTTCGGAACGTCTGGTTTCGACTGTACCCGCACGACGAGGAACCAGTGTACCAGGTGTTTCGGGAGCAGCTTGCCGAGTCCGTGTACGAGTTCCATGATCATGCTTACACGATTGTCAACTCAGAGATTGGCAGCTACTCTCGCTCAACTAAGGGCAGAACGGCTTCTACACCAGAGATGGCAATCTAGTTTGCTGCAGTGGAGGCTCTCACCGACTTGCGCCACCACGAGGTTGAGATGCACACTCATCCCGGTTTCTTCCACTACCCACCTTGCCGCCTTCGACAGGGCGAGTCATTTTTGCTCCTATAGACCCGGCATGTGACTGTGCGACCGTTGTGCTGTCTTGTTATGTGAGCGCCAGCTATCGTACAATTGTATCCCTGGCTGAGGAGCTATTCTGCCTTTGGGCGGCACTTGTTTTTGCAACTGCAGTACCACCCCTGTGACAGCCCGAGACCGACGCCCAGAAGATTCCCACTTTATTCTCTTTCCGTCGTGTGGTTAGTTTTATTTGTTGCATCGTCATTTAGTTTGCATCGTCGCATCATGCATGGCATCTTGCATCGCCTGTCGCGTGTGGTGTTTTGAGTGTTGTGCTTCGAGCGATCACCGAGTCGTAGAGCGATAGTAGTTCCCCCTCTCTCTCCTCTTGTTTCATTTTGTGGTTTTGCTAAAGTTCTGTTCTAACCCCTTTTAAAAAAATCGTCTTCTTTTAAAATGTCCTTTTATTAAATGTGGGGGCAACCCTTGGGTTTAATTTTATTTCTCCTTGTGAGTTATTTGAAGAAAAACCTCTCTTTTCTTTTCTCTTTTAAAGGGTTTTTATTTTATTCATTAAATAAAAGGGTTTTATGTTATTCTTAAAAAGGGTTTTATTTTTCCTTCTTTAAAAACGCCCAATCTATTTTTTATATATAGTTGGGGTTTAATTATATTCAAAGGAGCAAAGGCATTTTTTTATTTTAGTTTGTTAAAAAGTTTTCTTTGTTTAAGTTTTTCTGTTTTAAAAGTTTAAAAAAATCCAAGAGCTAGCACGGAGAGGGAGCCCAGCCAGCCCCCCTCCCGGTAGCCCTAGCGAGAGGGATCCAGACGATCCCCTCGTCTTCCTCTCGTTCTTCCTCCCTGCGCCGCAACCTTCTCCTTTGTCCCGATTCCCCTGCGCGCCCCCGCTCGCCTCCCTCCGCCGCAGCCGCCGGCGTCCCTCGCCGCCGCGCTGCCTCGGCTCGCCGTTCTCCCGCTCGCTGCCGCCCACCTACAGGAGCTCCGTGACCGCGGCCCCCTCTCTGCGCGTCGCCGTCGTCCTACCCGAGGTGTCGCGAGGCCCCTTGTCAGCGCCGGCTTGCAGCTCGCCGTGCCGCCGTGCCCGAGCTGCCCCAGCCTCATCTCTCGCTGCCCGTAACTACAACCGCCTTGGTCGTTCCCCTGCCCGTTGCTGTTGCCGGCGTGCTGCCGCGATGCGTTATGCCATTGCCGCTGTAGTTGCTGCTGTGCCTGCTGTAGTTGCTGCGCCGCTGTCGTGTGCCGTTGCTGCTGCCGAGCTAGTTGTTGCTGCTGGGATGGTGCCTGCGTGCGCTGCTGTTGCTGTCGTGTTTGCTGCTAGTGTAGCCTGCTGCTACCGCTGCTTGGCGTTGCTGCTGCCTGAAGTTGTTGTTGCTGTTGTCCCGGTTGCTATAACTCCACGTTGCTGTTGCCGAAGCTTGCATGTGCCGTTGCTGCTCCTGCCGCCGCGTCGTGTCGCCGTGCTGCTTGCCGTCTGATGTGCTTGCGTTGCCTTTGCTAGATGCTTGCATGTTGCTACTGTTGGCATATCGTGCTCCGGCCGCCATGGTGCTTGCTACCAGCTAGCTTTCCTGACCCTGTTGCCGAGTTGCTCGCTGCTGCCGAGCCTGTTGCTGCGATTGGTGTTGCTCTTGCTGCCTGATGTTCTTGCAGCTACTATTGTTAGTTGTTGCTGCTCTTGCTGTTGCCAGATGTTGTGCTTGCTATCGCTAGATAGATGCTAGCGATGCCTTGCTGCTAAGCTAGTTGCTCTTGTCAGATTGTGGCATGTTGCTATCGTGTCGCTTGTCGTCGCCGTGTGCCCCATCCCCTCCTTCATGGAACCGACAAGACCTCGGGTACCAACGACGTCCTCGACGACCCCGACCATCTTCGGAAAGCGAGTTCGACTACCGACGCCAAAGATCGTGAACCGACGTCGAGCGAACGACTACCGTCGACGAGACCCGAGTACCACTACTTCCACGACGACCACGACTGCCACGACGTCCACGACGACCGTTGCTCCCCTTCATCGAACCGATCCGCTCCAATATGCATGCTTCGAAGGTATACCGATGGGACGTGTCGTGTACCATGTACAAGTGATGTATGAATGTATGTATGTATGCACCGTATGTATGCCCGTTGCCCGTTGTCTTCTTTCATCGTGCCTCGACACATGGGAACCCGATATACGGGATCACCCCATTCGTTATTTAACGTTCCCGCACACGCTTCCTAAACGTTGGCACGATATCTCGACGAATATCCGGATAGGAACGTTGCCATGGCATCGTTTCCGTCTTGCCGCCATGGTTCCCTCTCGCTCGCCGTGGCGACACCTGTTTCTTTCTCTTCTTGCCCGTGATGTTTGAACTTGCATGCATGACGCATTCATGGCATATATATTGTGTTGCATGTCTCTTGTGCCGTAGCTCCGTACTAAGTCCCGTGTGTTAGCCGTCTAGGATGCCACGTAGAACCGTCGTTTCACCCCTTGCCATGTTAACAACATTTAATATTGTCGTGTAAATAATGGGGAGTGAATTAAATAATTAATCGTGGAGTTTCGTCGGTATGCAACTCGTTGCATATCGAGCTTCATTTAATGTGTAGTGCTTGCGTGAGGTGAATTGCCATGCCATTCCTTGCATCATTAAACTGATCATGCATCATATTAGGGTATGCATCATGTCTTGCTTTTGTTGTGGTGAATATATGTGTTGATGTTTGTTTCCGGTTTGCTCCGTCTCGATAGAGTTCCGCAAGCGTGTCGGAATGTGAGGACCCGTTCGACTACGTTGGTTCGCCGACTTCTCGGAGTTGTTCTTCTTCCAAGCGGGATCTCAGGCAAGATGACCATTTCCCCAGATACCATTACTATCATTGCCATGCTAATTTTATTGCTTCTATCGTTTATGTCTCGATGCCTACCACATGTTAAATATTAGCCTCTCAATCATGCCATGATAACCTTCAACCTGTTCGACCTTGGAAACCACTGATTGGCTATGTTATCGCTTGCTTAACCATGTGTTAGCGTTGCTAGTTGCAGGTGCAGTTGCTTCCATGTGATAACATGGGTTCCTTGTTATATCACCATATTAAATGCTATTTAATTGAATGCACCTATATACTTGGTAAAAGGTGGAAGGCTTGGCCTTTCTAGCTTGGTGTTTTGTTCCAACTTTGCCCCCTTAGTTTCGGCTACCGGTGTTATGTTCCATAAATGAGCGCTCCTAACACGATCTGGGTTGTTATGGGGACCCCCTTGGTAATTCATTTTAGATTAAAGCTGATCCGGCAAGGCCCAACATTGGTTCTACATTTGCCCAACATAATAATTTTGTTAACACTAAAATGCATAGGGCGTCATGAACCCGAGGAGTAATTTTACATAAACAGGGGGGCCAGTGCTGATGGTGTTGGTCCCAAAAGGACAGACTGCGGGTCCACCACGAGGAAACTCCAGGTTTGGTACATGTAGGCTTTTCCATCTGTCGTGTCCTGAGAACGAGATACGCGGCTCCTATCGGGATCGTCGACATGCCGGGCGGCCTTGCTGGATTAGTTTTACGTTTGACGAGATATCTTGTGCATCGGGATTCGGGTGCATTGGGTAATATCAGAGTTGAGGTTTTCCACTAGGGAATCCGACGAGATCACGAGCTTCTTGATTGAGGATTTCTATGCGGCTTGTGGTAATTTGTGATGGACTAGTTGGAGCACCCCTGCAGGGTTAAATCTTTCGGAAAGCCATGCCCGCGGTTATGTGGCAACGTGGAAACTTTGTTTAACACTGATTCTAGATAACTTGAAGTTAACTTAATTAAAATATGCCAACTGTGTGCATAACCATGATTGTCTCTTTCGTGAGTTCCTTCTCTGATCGAGGACACGGTGGGGTTATGTCTGACGTAGGTAGGTGTTCAGGATCATTCATTTGATCATCAGTAGTTCACGTCCGTTATGCGTAGATCTTCCCCCTCTTATTTCTTGTACTCGTAAGTTAGCCACCATATATATATGCTTAGCCGCTGCTGCAACCTCCCTACTTAACCATACCTCACCTAATAAGCTTTGCTAGTCTTGACACCTTTGGAAATGAGATTGCTGAGTCCCCTGTGGCTCAGAGATTACTACAACTCCAGTTGCAGGTATAGGTAAAGGTTACTTGACGCGAGCGCGTTGATTGTTCATTTGGAGTTGCTTCTTATTCTTCTTCTTCATCGATCTAGGATGGGTTCCAGGCCGGCAGCCTGGGATAGCAAGGATGGACGTCGTTCTTCTTTTTCTCGTTTGTTTTCGTCCGTAGTCGGACCCTGCTCTTACTCTTGATGATTATGTAATGTACTGATGTGACTCTGATGTACCTTGTGGTGAGTGTAAGCCAATTATATACATATATACATATATATATATATATATATATATATATATATATCCTCTTTTCAGTACATGTACTTGTAACGATATCCATTCTTGCGACACGACGAGATGCGCTTCTATCCCTGACGAGTCATTCGTGCCAAATTGAGGATAGGGTCGCATCTTGGGCGTGACAACCCCCACCCTAGTCTTCTGTTCCACACTCATATGCACCACCAGTTCCACCACAACCTGGATTTGAGATCCCAGTTAGTTCGTCAGCACCGCCAGGCACTTCATCTAGCAAGCGTCGTGAGAATCCTTCTGAGTGGGCCTCACTCCTTGCCACTCTTGTTGCTCCGATGCTGAGGCGACGTGCTCCTTCGGAAGCAGGACCATCTCGTTAGCATCGCCGTGTGGTCTTTTCTCAGGAGACTGAGGTCAACATCATCAGTTCAGACTCCGACTCAGGATCAGACGACGAGGAGTCAGAGGTCTTCCAGTGTTCGTGCCATCCGCACCACTAGAGTCGAGGTTGGAGTTCTTAAAGCATGCATCTTTGCATATGTCAACTGCCGTATGAGCAGTCTAGCCATGATATTTACCCCTATTAGCTTGCCGTGAATAATGTTGAGTCATATTGTATAATTATGTTATTTGCTTATTCGTCTTTTCCATGAGAACTTTTTTTGGTGTTTATGACCATGCTTTTTTCTTATGGATGTTTCTCACCGATTCGGTACCTTGCAATGGGAACAATAAGTTAGGATGAAAGGAAGTTGTAGTCAAGGCGGAGATGGAACTCCTATCCGTCGATCCGCCAGACAGGCAGGTCAACCACCAGAAGACCTACCACCTCCACCACCCCAGGCACCAAATACTAAGCAGTTCATGAGGATGTTTGAGGAAAAGAGAAAATGGGACCTCATGGAATTCCTGAGAAGCATGCAGGCTATAGTAGGACAGAATAATAACAGCGGGGCACGATCCAAGTTATCAGATTTTCAACATACTAAGCCTCGCAGTTTTGGCTAAGCCGTGGATCCAATTGAAGCCGACGACTGGTTAAGGACTATGGAGAAGAAACTAGACATAGCCCGGTGTGAGGAAGCAGACAAGGTTCCTTTTGCCACTCACTACCTAGAAGGGCCACCAGCTATATGGTGGGATAATACCAAGGCAACGTGGCCCTTTGGAGAGGACATTACATGGGAAAGATTCAAGGAAGCATTCCGCAAATATCATATTCCTACAGGTATTATGAAAGTGAAGCAAAGAGAATTCCTTGCTCTTACACAAGGAAGCATGACTATAGCCGAGTATCTGAACAAGTTTAACAATCTGGCATGATATTCTACTCATGATGTATCCATTGAGGAAAGGAAGATTGATCGCTTCCTAGGCGGTCTAAACCATACCCTCCATTGTCAGCTTTGTATGCTGGACTTTCCAGACTTCCAGACGCTCATAAACAAAGCCGTCATAGCGGAAAGAGATCTTAAGACTGGATACGATGACCACAAGAGGAAGTTTGAACCCAAGAAGGACAGCAAGGAGCAGATTGCACAGAAGCCACGTACATGGCAACCAAACACCACTGTCTACAAGTCCACTTGGAACAACAGTAACAATACCAACAAGACAATGAGCCATAACAAGGCCTTCGACAAACAGCCAGTGCTAGAGGATTGCTGCCGCAATAACACATGTTTCACTTGCGGCCAAAGTGGACACTATGCAAAGCAGCGCCCCACCAATAGTGGAAAACCATCCTCTCACAACAAACCACTGGTCAACACTATTGGACGCCGCCCTAACCCTAAGTTTAATCAAGGACGCATCTACCATATCTCCGCCGAAGAAGCGTGCGAAGCTCCAGAATTCGTTATCGGTATGTTCCCTGTTAACAACATACCAGCAATAGTTTTATTTGATTCACGGGCTTCCCACTTATATATTTTGAGGAGTTTTGCCGCCATACACCAATTTTCCCCTTCGTTGTTGGATAAAATCATGGTGGTACAATCCCCTCGCTCTATGCTAAGAACAAATCTCGTATACCGGGATTTAGAAATATGGATACAAGGAGCTACCTTTCCAGCTGCACTAATTTCCATTGAATCCGCGGGATTAGACGTAATACTAGGGATGGACTGGCTGACACCCCATCAAGTGTGTATCAATTGTGGCACCCGAACTGTGACGCTGGTTGATCCGGCCGGTCAAACCGTCCAGTTTCTCGCCAACAACATGAAGTCAAGGAACGGAATAGCATACCAAGCAGAGGTCACGGATATGAACTTGATTCCAGTGGTATGCAAATTTCCAGATGTGTTCCCCGAGGAATTGCCATCGAATTAGTTCCCGGTACTGCCCCAATTTACAAGAAATACTATCGTATGCCAGGACCGGAATTGCATAGCTAAAGAAACAGTTGGATGAATTACTGCAAAAAGGATACATCCGCCCAAGCATCTCACCATGGGGATCACCAGTACTGTTTGTCAAGAAGAAGGACGGAAGTGTGCAAATGTGGATAGACTATCGTTAGCTAAATGAGGTCACTATTAAAAATAAGTGCCCACTACCATGCATTGATGACTTATTCGACCAATTCAGTGGAGAACGAGTATTCTCCAAAATTAACGTAAGGACTAGGTATCATCAGTTAAAAATCAGAAAAGAAGATATACCTAAGACAACGTTCACCACCCGATATGGCCTGTATGAGTTTACAGTCATGTCATTTGGACTGAGGAATGCTCCATCCTATTTCATGAGCATGATGAACAAGGTTTTCATGGATTTCCTAGACAAATTTGTGGTAGTGTTCATTGATGATATCCTGATATATTCTAAGGATGAAGGGAACCACAAGCGTCACCTCCGTGGTATCTTAGAACGACTGAGATCCCATCAACTGTATGCTAAATTCAGTAAATGCGAGTTCTGGCTGAAGGAAGTGGGATTTTTGGGACACATCCTATCAGAACAAGGTGTGTCCGTCGACCATAGTAAGGTAGCATCAGTACTAAACTGGAGAACACCAGTCTCGGTGACCGAAGTTCGTAGCTTTCTGGGATTGGCAAGCTACTACCGACGTTTTATAGAAGGCTTCTCCAAGATAGCCAAACCACTGATGGAATTGCTCAAGAAAAAACAGAAATTTGTCTAGATGAGAGCATGCGAAAGGAGTATCTTGAAACTAAAAATAAGGCTAACGACAGCACATGTCTTAATCCTTCCAGATATTCACAAGAGTTTTGACATTTATTGTGATGCTTCTCGACGAGGAATTGGCTATGTGCTAATGCAGGAAGGAAATGTTGTAGCATACGCATCCCGACAGCTACAGCCACATGAGGAGAGCTACACCACGCATGACTTGGAGCTAGCAGCTGTGGTTCATGCCTTGAAGATTTGGAGGCATTACCTTATTGGCCAACGATGTGAGATATATACGTACCACAAAAGTCTTAAGTATATTTTCACCCAGCCAGACCTGAATCTCATGCAACGACGATGGCTTGAACTAGTCAAGGTCTATGACCTTTGGATCAACTATCATCCGGGAAAAGCCAATGTGGTTGCAGACGCACTCAGTCGAAAGCCAACCATGGTAAATGCATTATTGGGAAGTATGCATCCAAGACTGCAAGAAGAATTCGTTAGTCTCAACATGATACGATGCGGTCCAATTACCCCAGAGACGCTGGAAATTACCCCCACTCTCATAGAAGAAATCAAGACAACTCAAGGAGTAGACAAGGGAATAAAGAAGATAAAAGAGTCACTACGAAAAGGGAAGGACAAATCCTTTCGAATGGATGACCAAGGCATTTTATGGTTGGAAAAACGGATATGCGTCCCCGACTAAAACAACCTGAGACAAAAAATACTCAGAGAAGCGCACGATTCCGCATATTCTATTCATCTAGGACGTACGAAGACGTACCAAGATTTGATAAAGACATTTTGGTGGTCAGGGATGCGAAGGGATATAGCATATTATGTCGCCCGTTATGATATATGCAACAAGGTTAAGGCGGAACACCAAAAGCCCGCCGGGTTACTACAACCTTTACCGGTTCCCCAATGGAAGTGGGACAACATATGCATGGACTTCGTTGTAGGACTATCCAAGTCGACAAGGGGCAATGATGTTATCTGGGTCATTGTGGATATGCTCACTAAAGTAGCCCATTTCATCCCGGTAAAGACTACTTTCAATGCCCGCCGACTGGCACAGTTATACATGTCCCGGATAGTAAGCCTACATGGAGTACCCAAGTCGATCACCTCAGATAGAGGCTCTCTGTTCACCTCAGCATTCTGGCTACGATTACACCAAGCCTTGGGAACCATGCTAAAACACAGCACAGCATACCACCCTCAGACGGATGGGCAAATAGAAAGAGTGAATCAAATACTAGAGGACATGCTTCGGTCATGTGCTCTCACCCATGGACCCAAATGGGAAGACAGCCTACCTTATGCAGAATTTTCTTACAACAACAGCTATCAGACGAGTCTGAAGATGTCACCATTCAAAGCCTTATACGGAAGGAAGTGTCGTACCCCTTTGAACTGGCCCAAACCAGAGATAGTCGTATTTTTGGAACAGACTTGATGCTGGAGGCAGAGAAACAGGTCAAGGATATTCAGCAACACCTTCAGGCAGCCAAATCCCGTCAGAAAAGATATTATGATCCAAAGCACCGGGAAATAACCTTTGAACCAGGAGAATATGCTTACCTCCGAGTAACCCCTATGAGAGGAGTGAAAATATTTCACACATGTGGAAAACTTGCACCGAGGTATATTGGCCCCTTTCCGTTGATCTCAAGAAGAGGCAGAGTCGCCTATCAATTAGAACTACCGCCCGAATTGTCAGATGTGCACGATGTCTTTCATATCTCACAACTAAGAAAGTGCATTGCACCACCAATTAAGCAGGCAGATATGAGTGAGCGAGAATTGGCTAAGGATCTGACCTATGAGGAGAACCCGTCAGAATCTTGGATGAGATGGAAGGAACTACAAGGAGTAAGGTGCTTAAGTTTTATAAGGTGCTATGGGAACACCATACTGAGGAAGAAGCTACATGGGAGAGAAAAGATTTCTTGAGATCCGCATATCCATACTTGTTCCTTGAGCAATCGAATCTCGAGGACGAGATTCATCCTAAGGGGGTAGGTTTGTAACACCCTGATTTTTTTCAACCTTTACCTTTTTCAATATTTATGGAGTTTCACTTGCCATTTGGTGGATTCTCAAATTTTCTCAAGCAAGTTGGATTGTGAGTCTCTGATTTCTTGTCTCAAGCCATCCAAAACCTTTTGTTTCTTGCCAAGACCTTCCTTGGAATAATTTGCAATATTCAAATGTTTTAAATAATTCTTTTTCTATTTTGGGGAATTATTGCATCACAATGGGTTGTGAAACAACCTATAGTTGGAATAAGCTATTGACCCCAAAACTTTTTCCACATGTTCTTAGTATCATATGATTTCAAAATCTTCAAAAATATTTCATTGCCCAATATAAATTCTTGGCTAGAAAAAATATTTCTTTTCTGACCAGAATTATCACTTTGTGAAGCAATCCTATTTTTCTTGTTTTAGAAAATTCCCAATAAATTTCCTTTGCTCCAAGGGTTCATAACTAGTTCAAATATGTAAAAACATCTGATGGTCTAGTACAAATTTTGAGCAGTAAGACTTTGTTAAGTTTCTATTAAAAATGAATCTTTGTGAAGGAAGTGCTTGCTAGAGTTGCACAAATGACTTGAAAAATTTTGGACATGAGTGCACTACTAAATGACTCCTTCAACAAGTTTCACCATTAACAGGGCTGGCATGAGAGTGCCATGAGTTCATTTGTGTTCTGGACCAGAAAGGTGATTTACAAAGGAACCCTATCCATTTGATCCTCAAACCCTGTCCAACTTTGCGAGTCTGTAGTCTTTCCTATGCTAGTTAACCTAGACATGCTAGTTTGCCCTAATCTTAACCCATTTGAGCTCTACATCCTCCCCCAGTTGGCTGGCAGAACCTGTTGTTGATGCCACACTTCGCAGGAGTGAATGACTGGTCGATCTGATGATAGGGAGTGACTGGAGAGAGTAAGGTCGACACCCTGTACAAGGTTCCCAGGCTTGCGAGGCTCTGCAGTAGTAGTAACCGTGGTGACCACCGTACTGGCTGTTGGGGAACGTCGCATGGGAAACAAAAAATTTCCTACGCGCACGAAGACCTATCATGGTGATGTCCATCTACGAGAGGAGATGAGTGATCTACGTACCCTTGTAGATCGCACAGCAGAAGTGTTAGAGAACGCGGTTGATGTAGTGGAACGTCCTCACGTCCCTCGATCCGCCCCGCGAACAATCCCACGATCAGTCCCATGATCTAGTACCGAACGGACGGCACCTCCGCGTTCAGCACACGTACAGCTCGACGATGATCTCGGCCTTCTTGATCCAGCAAGAGAGACGGACAGGTAGAAGAGTTCTCCGGCAGCGTGACGGCGCTCCAGAGGTTGGTGATGATCTTGTCTCAGCAGGGCTCCGCCCGAGCTCCGCAGAAACACGATCTAGAGGAAAAACTATGGAGGTATGTGGTCGGGCAGCCGTGAGAAAGTCGTCACAAATCTGCCCTAAAAGCCCCATATATATAGGAGGAGGGAGGGGGACCTTGCCTTGGGGTCCAAGGGACTCCCAAGGGGTCGGCCGAGCCAAGGGGGGGAGGACTCCCCCCCCAAACCGAGTTGGACTTGGTTTGGTGGGAGGAGTCCCCTTCCCTTCCCACTTCTTCCCTCTTTTTTTTTCTTTTCCTTTGATTTTCTTATCTTGGTGCATAGGCTCCCTTGGGGCTGTCCCACCAGCCCACTAAGGGCTGGTGTGTCCCCAAAAAGCCTATGGGCTTCCCCGGAGTAGGTTGCCCCCCTCCGGTGAACTCCCGGAACCCATTCGTCATTCCCGGTACATTCCCGGTAACTCCGAAAACCTTCCGGTAATCAAATGAGGTCATCCTATATATCAATCTTCGTTTCCGGACCATTCCGGAAACCCTCGTGACGTCCGTGATCTCATCCGGGACTCCGAACAACATTCGGTAACCAACCATATAACTCAAATACGCATAAAACAACGTCGAACCTTAAGTGTGCAGACCCTGCGGGTTCGAGAACTATGTAGACATGACCTGAGAGACTCCTCGGTCAATATCCAATAGCGGGACCTGGATGCCCATATTGGATCCTACATATTCTACGAAGATCTTATCGTTTGAACCTCAGTGCCAAGGATTAGTATAATCCCGTATGTCATTCCCTTTGTCCTTCGGTATGTTACTTGCCCGAGATTCGATCGTCAGTATCCGCATACCTATTTCAATCTCGTTTACCGGCAAGTCTCTTTACTCGTTCCGTAATACAAGATCCCGCAACTTACACTAAGTTACATTGCTTGCAAGGCTTGTGTGTGATGTTGTATTACCGAGTGGGCCCCGAGATACCTCTCCGTCACACACGGAGTGACAAATCCCAGTCTTGATCCATACTAACTCAACTAACACCTTCGGAGATACCTGTAGAGCATCTTTATAGTCACCCAGTTACGTTGCGACGTTTGATACACACAAAGCATTCCTCCGGTGTCAGTGAGTTATATGATCTCATGGTCATAGGAATAAATACTTGACACACAGAAAACAGTAGCAACAAAATGACACGATCAACATGCTACGTCTATTAGTTTGGGTCTAGTCCATCACGTGATTCTCCGAATGACGTGATCCAGTTATCAAGCAACAACACCTTGTTCATAATCAGAAGACACTGACTATCATCGATCAACTGGCTAGCCAACTAGAGGCATGCTAGGGACGGTGTTTTGTCTATGTATCCACACATGTAAATGAGTCTTCATTCAATACAATTATAGCATGGATAATAAACTATTATCTTGATACAGGAATTATAATAATAACTATACATTTATTATTGCCTCTAGGGCATAATTCCAACAGTCTCCCACTTGCACTAGAGTCAATAATCTAGCCCTCACATCACTATGTGATTTACATTGTAATAAATCTAACACCCATACAGTTCTGGTGTCGATCATGTTTTGGCCGTGGAAGAGGTTTAGTCAGCGGGTCTGCTACATTCAGATCCGTGTGCACTTTGCATACATTCACGTCCTCCTCCTCGACGTAGTCGCGGATGAGGTTGAAGCGTCGTTTGATGTGTCTGGTCTTCTTGTGAAACCTTGGTTCCTTTGCTAAGGCAATGGCACCAGTGTTGTCACAGAACAAGGTTATTGGATCCAGTGCACTTGGCACCACTCCAAGATCCGTCATGAACTGCTTCATCCAGACACCCTCCTTAGCCGCCTCTGAGGCAGCCATGTACTCCGCTTCACATGTAGAATCTGCTACGACGCTTTGCTTGGAACTTCACCAGCTTACTGCACCCCCATTAAGAATAAATACGTATCCGGTTTGCGACTTAGAGTCGTCCGGATCTGTGTCAAAGCTTGCATCAACGTAACCTTTTACGGCGAGCTCTTCGTCACCTCCATACACGAGAAACATCTCCTTAGTCCTTTTCAGGTACTTCAGGATATTCTTGACCACTGTCCAGTGATCTACTCCTGGATTACTCTAGAACCTACCTGCCATACTTATGGCCAGGCTAACATCCGGTCTAGTGCACAACATTGCATACATGATAGAGCCTATGGATGAAGCATAGGGCACGGAGCGCATATGCTCTCTATCTTCATCAGTTGCTGGGCACTGAGTCTTACTCAATCTTGTACCTTGTAACACTGGCAAGAACCCTTTCTTGGACTGTTCCATTTTGAACCTCTTCAAAACTTTATCAAGGCATGTGCTTTGTGAAAGTCCTATCAGGCGTTTTGATCTATCCCTATAGATCTTAATGCCTAGAATGTAAGCAGCTTCTCCTAGGTCCTTCATAGAGAAACTTTTATTCAAGTAACCTTTTATGCTCTCCAAGAGCTCCACGTTGTTTCCAATCAGTAATATGTCATCCACATATAGTATTAGAAACGCCACAGAGCTCCCACTCACTTTCTTGTAAATACAAGATTCTCCAACCACTTGTATAAACCCAAATGCTTTGATCACCTCATCAAAGCGTTTGTTCCAACTCCGAGATGCTTGCACCAGTCCATAAATGGATCGCTGGAGCTTGCACACCTTGTCAGCATTTTTACGATCGACAAAACCTTCGGGTTGCATCATATACAATTCTTCCTTAAGGAAACCGTTAAGGAACGCCGTTTTGACATCCATCTGCCAGATTTCATAATCGAAAAATGCAGCTATTGCTAACATGATTCTAACGGACTTAAGCATTGCTACGGGAGAGAAAGTCTCATCGTAGTCAATTCCTGGAACTTGTGAAAAACCCTTTGCCACAAGTCGAGCTTTATAAACGGTCACATTACCGTCAGCGTCCGTCTTCTTCTTAAAGATCCAATTTTTGTGAATAGCCTTGCGGCCCTCAGGTAGTATCTCCAAAGTCCACACTTTGTTCTCATACATGGATCCTATCTCGGATTTCATGGCTTCTAGCCATTTGTTGGAATCTGTGCCCACCATTGCTTCTTCATAATTTGCAGGTTCATTGTTGTCTAACAACATGATTGATAAGACGGGATTACCGTACCACTCTGGAGCAGCGCGTGATCTCGTCGACCTGCGTGGTTCAACAGAAACTTGAACTGGAGTTTCATGATCATCATCATTAACTTCCTCCTCAACCGGCGTTGCAACGACAGAGGTTTCCCCTTGCCCTGCGCCACCATCCAGAGGGATGAGAGGTTCGACAACCTCGTCAAGTTCTATCTTCCTCCCACTCAATTCTCTCGAGAGAAACTCCTTCTTGAGAAAAGTTCCGTTCTTAGCAACAAACACTTTGCCTTCGGATTTGAGATAGAAGGTGTACCCAACTGTCTCTTTTGGGTAACCTATGAAGACGCATTTTTCCGCTTTGGGTTCCAGCTTTTCAGGCTGAAGCTTTTTGACATAAGCATCACATCCCCAAACTTTAAGAAACGACAACTGTGGTCTTTTGCCATACCACAGTTCGTATGGTGTTGTCTCAACGGATTTTGATGGTGCCCTATTTAAAGTGAATGCAGCTATTTCTAATGCATAACCCCAAAATGATAACGGCAAATCAGTAAGAGACATCATAGATCGCACCATCTCTAACAAAGTACGGTTACGACGTTCGGACACACCATTACGCTGTGGTGTTCCAGGCGGTGTTAACTGTGAAACAATTCCACATTGTCTTAAGTGAGTACCAAACTCGAAACTCAGATATTCACCCCCACGATCAGACCGTAGGAACTTGATCTTCTTGTTACGATGATTTTCTACTTCACTCTAAAATTGCTTGAACTTTTCAAATGTTTCAGACTTGTGCTTCATCAAGTAGACATAACCATATCTACTCAAATCGTCAGTGAAGGTGAGAAAATAACGATATCCGCCGTGTGCCTCCACGCTCATTGGACCACACACATCGGTATGTATGATTTCCAACAAGTCACTTGCACGCTCCATTGTTCCGGAGAACGGAGTCTTAGTCATCTTGCCCATGAGGCATGGTTCGCACGTGTCAAGTGAATCAAAGTCAAGTGACTCCAAAAGTCCATCAGCATGGAGTTTCTTCATGCGCTTTACACCAATATGACCCAAGCGGCAGTGCCACAAAAATATGGCGCTATCATTGTTTACTCTAACTCTTTTGGTCTCAATGTTATGTATATGCATATCGCTATCGAGATTCAATATGAACAATCCTCTCACATTCGGTGCATGACCATAAAAGATGTTACTCATAGAAATAGAACAACCATTATTCTCAGACTTAAAAGAGTAACCGTCTCGCAATAAACAAGATCCAGATATAATGTTCATGCTCAACGCAGGCACTAAATAACAATGATTTAAGTTCATCACTAATCCCGATGGTAGTTGAAGTGACACGGTGCCGACGGCAATTGCATCAACCTTGGAGCCGTTTCCTACGCGCATCGTCACTTCGTCTTTCGCCAACCTTCGTCTATTCCGCAATTCCTGCTTCGAGTTGCAAATGTGAGCAACAGAACCGGTATCGAATACCCAGGCACTACTACGAGAGCCGGTTAAGTACACATAAATAACATGTATATCAAATATACCTGATTTTTCTTTGCCCGCCTTCTTATCTGCCAGATACTTGGGGCAATTGCGCTTCCAGTGACCCATACCCTTGCAATAGAAGCACTCTGTTTCAGGCTTAGGTCCAGCCTTGGGTTTCTTCGGCGGATTGGCAACAGGCTTGCCGCTCTTCTTCGAATTGCCCTTCTTGCCTTTGCCATTTCTCTTGAAACTAGTGGTCTTGCTCACCATCAACACTTGATGCTCTTTACGGAGTTCAGACTCTGCGACTTTCAGCATCGCAAACAACTCGCCGGGAGACTTGTTCATCCCTTGCATGTTGTAGTTCAACACAAAGCCTTTATAGCTTGGCGGCAGTGATTGAAGGATTCTGTCAGTGATAGCTTCTTGCGGGAGTTCAATCCCCAGTTCAGCTAGACGGTTTGAGTACCCAGACATTTTGAGCACATGTTCACTGACAGACGAGTTTTCCTCCATCTTGTAAGCATAGAATTTATCGGAGGTCTCATACCTCTCGATCCAAGCATTCTTCTGAAACATAAACTTCAACTCCTGGAACATCTCAAATGCTCCATGACGCTCAAAGTGACGTTGAAGTCCCGGTTCCAAGCCATACAAGACTGCACATTGAACTATTGAGTAGTCCTCCTTACGCGCTAACCAAGCGTTCTTAACATCCTGATCAGCCGTAGCGGGTGGTTCATCTCCTAGCGCAGCATTAAGGACATAATCCTTCTTTCCAGCTTGTAAGATTAGCTTAAGATTACGAGCCCAGTCTACAAAGTTGCTTCCATCATCTTTCAACTTAGCTTTCTCTAGGAACGTATTAAAATTCAGGATGACACTTGCGTGAGCCATGATCTACAACACAAATATATTCAAAATGGGCTTAGACTATGTTCAAGATAATTAGAGTTCAACTTGATCAAATTATATGCTAAACTCCCACTCAAAAAGTACATCTCTCTAGTCATTTGAGTGGTTCATGATCCACTTACACTATCCCAAGTCCGATCATCACGTGAGTCGAGAGTAGTTTCAGTGGTAAGCATCCCTATGCTAATCATATCAACTATATGATTCATGATCGACCTTTCGGTCTCATGTCTTCCGAGGCCATGTCTGCACATGCTAGGCTCGTCAAGCTTAACCCGAGTGTTCCGCGTGCGCAACTATTTTGCACCCGTTGTATGTGAACGTTGAGTCTATCACACCCAATCATCACGTGGTGTTTCGAAACGACGAACTGTAGCAACGGTGCATAGTCGGGGAGAACACAATTTCGTCTTTCAATTTTAGTGAGAGATCACCTCATAATGCTTCCGTCGTTCTAAGCAAAATAAGGTGCATAAAAGGATTAACATCACATGCAATTCATAAGTGACATGATATGGCCATCATCACGTGCTTCTTGATCTCCATCACCAAAGCACCGGCACGATCTTCTTGTCACCGGTGCCACATCATGATCATCCATCAACGTGTTGCCATCAGGGTTGTCGTGCTACTTATGCTATTACTACTAAAGCTACATCCTAGCAAAATAGTAAACGCATCTGCAAGCACAAATATGTTAGTATAAAGACAACCCTATGGCTCCTGCCGGTTGCCGTACCATCGACATGCAAGTCGATATTTCTATTACAACATGATCATCTCATACATCCAATATATCAGATCTCATCATTGGCCATATCACATCACAATCATACCCTGCAAAAACAAGTTAGACGTCCTCTAATTTTGTTGTTGCATGTTTTACGTGGTGACCAAGGGTATCTAGTAGGATCGCATCTTACTTACGCAAACACCACAACGGAGATATATGAGTTGCTATTTAACCTCATCCAAGGACCTCCTCGGTCAAATCCGATTCAACTAAAGTTGGAGAAACCGTCACTTGCCAGTCATCTTTGAGCAAAGGGGGTTACTCGTAACGATGAAACCAGTCTCTCGTAAGCGTACGAGTAATGTCGGTCCAAGCCGCTTCAATCCAACAATACCGCGGAATCAAGAAAAGACTAAGGAGGGAAGCAAAACGCACATCACCGCCCACAAAACCTTTTGTGTTCTACTCGAGAAGACATCTACGCATGAACCTAGCTCATGATGCCACTGTTGGGGAACGTCGCATGGGAAACAAAAAATTTCCTACGCGCACGAAGACCTATCATGGTGATGTCCATCTACGAGAGGGGATGAGTGATCTACGTACCCTTGTAGATTGCACAGCAGAAGCGTTAGAGAACGCGGTTGATGTAGTGGAACGTCCTCACGTCCCTCGATCCGCCCCGCGAACAATCCCGCGATCAGTCCCACGAACTAGTACCGAACGGACGGCACCTCCGCGTTCAGCACACGTACAGCTCGAAGATGATCTCGGCCTTCTTGATCCAGCAAGAGAGACAGAGAGGTAGAAGAGTTCTCCGGCAGCGTGACGTCGCTCCGGAGGTTAATGATGATCTTGTCTCAGCAGGGCTCCGCCCGAGCTCCGCAGAAACACGATCTAGAGGAAAAACTATGGAGGTATGTGGTCGGGCAGCCGTGAGAAAGTCGTCACAAATCTGCCCTAAAAGCCCCATATATATAGGAGGAGGGAGGGGGACCTTGCCTTGGGGTCCAAGGGACTCCCAAGGGGTCGGCCGAGCCAAGGGGGGGAGGACTCCCCCCCCAAACCGAGTTGGACTTGGTTTGGTGGGAGGAGTCCCCTTCCCTTCCCACTTCTTCCCTCTTTTTTTTTCTTTTCCTTTGATTTTCTTATCTTGGCGCATAGGCTCCCTTGGGGCTGTCCCACCAGCCCACTAAGGGCTGGTGTGTCCTCAAAAACCCTATGGGCTTCCCCGGAGTGGGTTGCCCCCCTCCGGTGAACTCCCGGAACCCATTCGTCATTCCCGGTACATTCCCGGTAACTTCAAAAACCTTCCGGTAATCAAATGAGGTCATCCTATATATCAATCTTCGTTTCCGGACCATTCCGGAAACCCTCGTGACGTCCGTGATCTCATCCGGGACTCCTAAAAACATTCGGTAACCAACCATATAACTCAAATACGCATAAAACAACGTCGAACCTTAAGTGTGCACACCCTGCGGGTTCGAGAACTATGTAGACATGACCTAAGAGACTCCTCGGTCAATATCCAATAGCGGGACCTGGATGCCCATATTGGATCCTACATATTCTACGAAGATCTTATCGTTTGAACCTCAGTGCCAAGGATTCGTATAATCCCGTATGTCATTCCCTTTGTCCTTCGGTACGTTACTTGCCCGAGATTCGATCGTCAGTATCCGCATACCTATTTCAATCTCGTTTACCGGCAAGTCTCTTTACTCGTTCCGTAATACAAGATCCCGCAACTTACACTAAGTTACATTGCTTGCAAGGCTTGTGTGTGATGTTGTATTACCGAGTGGGCCCCGAGATACCTCTCCGTCACACACGGAGTGACAAATCCCAGTCTTGATCCATACTAACTCAACTAACACCTTCGGAGATACCTGTAGAGCATCTTTATAGTCACCCAGTTATGTTGCGACGTTTGATACACACAAAGCATTCCTCCGGTGTCAGTGAGTTATATGATCTCATGGTCATAGGAATAAATACTTGACACACAGAAAACAGTAGCAACAAAATGACACGATCAACATGCTACGTCTATTAGTTTGGGTCTAGTCCATTACGTGATTCTCCGAATGACGTGATCCAGTTATCAAGCAACAACACCTTGTTCATAATCAGAAGACACTGACTATCATCGATCAACTGGCTAGCCAACTAGAGGCATGCTAGGGACGGTGTTTTGTCTATGTATCCACACATGTAAATGAGTCTTCATTCAATACAATTATAGCATGGATAATAAACTATTATCTTGATACAGGAATTATAATAATAACTATACATTTATTATTGCCTCTAGGGCATAATTCCAACACTGGCATGACACAGCGCGCGCGCTGTGCAGCCCCTGTGGCGGCCGAGCCACTCGAGCCGTCGATCGCTTCCCCTGTGTGTCCTTAGCATCGAGGGCGTCCCTGGCAGCTGCGTGGCACCTCTGAAAGGCCCTGGGTCGCCGGAGAGGGTCACCGCCGCTCCCTGCCAAGCCCCTCCACGAACCGAACAGTCGGCTTCGGCCACTTTGGGCGTCCGCGTGCCGTTAATGGCGCAGGAGACGTATCGTCGACCCTCTGCCCTCCTCTGTCACCTCAGGTCACACAACAATGGCCAGCTCACACCCCTCCGCACCAGTGGCCGAGCTTATCCTTGCCGCTTTGGGAGAGATCGGCCGTGCTTGTTGTCGGACTATTTAAAGGGCGCGCCGACACCTTCGAGCTCTCCATCCCCCTCATGCAGCCTCCAATCGGCCCCCCATTGAGTGAGCCGAGGCAAAGAGGCCCTCCGGCCTCGAATCATCACCGGAGTTCCTCTGCTTGCAGCCCCACCGTTGCCAGCGCCAACCACCCTCTCTAGAGCCCCCCGCACCCCTCCATCGAGCTCAGGGTTTCCCCCTGGTGCTCCTCGACCCCTCTCCCAAGCCAATCCTCGCCTGCATTGCCGTCTCCGACGACCACCCGAAGCCGCCACCGCCGGAGAAAAGGGGACAACGACATTTGTCCACCTCTTGCCGATCTGCGGGTACGTGTGTGCTCATCGTAGACCCCTCATTCCATTCCCCCTAGTCCCAAGCCCCATCGCCGTCTCTAACACCGGCGGCCATCGTTGGGGAGCTGTCGCGTCCCTATCTCCCTCCCCTCTCTCTGTTTTTGAAGTAGCCGGCCCCACCTGCCAGTGACCGAGGCCGACAGCTGAAGGGCTAAGTGGAGGCACCCCTCCACTTTACACCTTCGACGTGGCCCCTGTCAGGTTCTTCCCCTTTTTCTTTTATTTCAGATTTGACCAGCAAATTTGACCATTTGTATCTTTTTATTTATAAGTCCAAATCACTTGATTTTTTTTTGCATTGAGTTGGTACTCATCCCCTTTATATTCTGGTAAAGTTTGATATTTTTCCCACACTCATAGAATTTATGGTTAATAAAAAGGTATTGAATGACTTTTCTTTTTCTTTTGCTATTTCAAAAATATTTTCAGGGGGAAACTTTGAAGAGCAGGAGTGTTTGAACAACCCCACTGATCAAGGCAAACCATCATATCCATGTGATGTAGTTTTCATAGCATAACCTACATCTTCATGCATTATAATTACTTAACTTGCTAGAAAAGAACCGTCTAATAAACAATCATACAGAAATATGTGCTTACTGTTACAAATCTCTATGTGTATCATGGCTTAGTGATTGATCTTGAGTCACCTGTCCGGGCATAATCCTACAACCACATATTGCCGGTATGGGAAGGTCGTGACTTGGGATGTCCGCGTGATATTTCACCGATACCCCTAGAAAGAGAGGGTTATGCATGCATGCTACCTTGGCCCGATAGGCGGTGATAACCCTGTGAGCCAGTTAAGATGAGTTGGGCCCATCCTTAGATGGGACAGTTCATTTTGGCCACGACGGTGGCAAGTGCCATGAGGACACAGGGCCACCCAGGGAAGGGCTCCGGAAGGGAGGCTGATTGCCGGTGGTACGATGAAAGAGTCACTGGTCGGGAAAGTTTCGTTTGAGTAATGCTGGTCCACCCGAATGGGATCACGAGGCTAGTACTCCATAGTGTGGGTAAAGTGTGCAACCTCTACAGAGTGTAAAACCTATTCGAATAGCCGAGTCCACGGTAATGGGTAGCCCGACCAGACCTCGGTAGATGGTCAACCATGTTGATGTTAGTAATGATGGAAGAACCCTTCAACTGAATGGAGATGATTGATAGGCATCCCGGTGGTTGTGAGACAACTTCGGACATGAGTAAGTTGATGACTGGAAATCCTAGTGGTATTATTCATAATTTATTGCCATTGTTTGCTGCATTACTTGGTTATTATGAGCTTGGGAGTACATTCCAAGTACTCACCTGGCGTATCATGCCAGATGCAGGAGAAGCCGAGGACGGAGGTCCTGATGGTTCGTACTAGGATGTGCCCACAGCAGTGTCCCTGTGTATGGAGTTGCCGCTATGTTCCGCTACGCTGTAGAAGTACTTAGTAGTTCCAAGGCCCCACTTTGTTCCATAAATAATGTAGATACGGATGCATCACCATGGGTGCCTTTGGCCTCGCTGTCACTATAATATATGTATTTGTAACCTTATGCCATCAATAAAGTCAGTTCAGTTCTGTTCCAAGTTGTTGAGTGTTTCCAGAAGACAGGATCTCTGGGTTGGAAACATTGGTAATCCGGTTCGTTGAATCGGGGTGCCACAGACTACTTCTGACCAGGTACTCCAAGCTCCCATGATTTGCCCAAGGAAGCTGCCAGGTCTAGAAAGAAGCTGAATTCAGATGAGGAGGATGCTACTTCATTCTGAAAAAAGTGTTCCTAAAAAGAAAAAGGAGAGGGTCATAGTCAAGAAAATTGTGAGGAAGGAGTATTCTAGGGCTGAATCTATGCGAGCTCCAAACACTGCTCAGAAAGGGATGGAGCTCACCCATGAGACCCCTCTTCCAAGCTATCAAAGAAGCCAGGGCACAAGACGATCAGGAAGGGTAATATGCATGTTGTTGATAGGTCAACCTCCATGTATGAAGATTCAACAGAAGCTATTGAGGAAGAAGAGGAAGGGGAAACTGATAATCCACCTCCCTCTAAGAAGATGAAGCTTATGGCAGATGTTATGCCAAGCAGGTCTGCACCCAAGACTAAACATTCTGCTCCCAAGTCCAAGAAGCTAGTAGCTCCTAAATCAAAGAGGACTACTAGGGACATACTTGCAGCAGAGAGGAACAAAGGCTCTACATCGAGAGATATTGTTGCCGAAGAGGAAGAAGATCTCTCTGTGTTGAGGAAAAGAGCTGACCTACCATTGCATAATGATGCTCATCAAGTTGTTAAGCACATGAAGAAGAGAAGGGGTCAAGGTCTGATATTGTGGAGAGAAGCAGATCCCTATGCTTTTAGGAGAAAGACAGTTGTTGATCCTCGCTTTCACACCAAGGAGCAACAACATTTCTATGATACAGTGTTATTGGACAACCGTCCCAGAGTGAGTGATAGGAGATGTGTAGAATGGGATTACATCAAAGAATACGAGGACTTCTTTCCTCATGTGAGATAAAAATTTAGGGCAATTGATATTGAAGATTTTGTTGGCAAAGAGATGACTGTCTCGAATGATGAATTGATCATGCAATTCTACTCTACTGCACACTTTTATCCAGATGGTAGAATTGTGTGGATGATTAATGGTCACACATATGAGTCAACTATGGAGGACTGGGCTACAATCATTGGTTCCCCAAAGTTCCAAGAGGGTGACTTGGATGCGTACTGCGAGCCAAAAATGAATCACAACACTATGTCTAACTTGTACAATGAAGTGCCCCACCTATACTTGAAGACACACAAGCTTGGTTCCATCTATTTCCTGCAAGCTGGGATACCCACTACAAACACCATTATGAGGTACACCCTAATTCCCAAATCGGGAGATGATAAGATGATCAGAGGTATTCCATCAACATGATGCACCACATTGACACCCACACAAGGATTAGGGTGATGGATGTGATAGTTGAGACAACCAGGAGGACAGTAGTTGATCAGAAGAGATCATGTGAACATGCTCTCTATATCCACATGCTCATCAATGCCAATAGAGGGAAGCATGCATATCAACTTGATTGTCCACACCTTCCCCTTCAGCTAGAGTTCGAAGACAACGAGGTAGTCATGGACCCCAGCCATCCCAACTCAGCTACAACTCGTCAACAAGCACAACCCGCAGCAGAGGCAGAGGCAACCAGAGCAGCTCCAGCACCACAGTTGGGACCTAGTGAGGAGCAGATGTCATTTCTTGCCCGCACCATCTAGGGGATGGAGAAGAAAATCTCCGAAATTTTGCTAAACCATAAAAGACTTCAGAGGGTCGTGGAGACTAAATTCCTTGACCTGGATATCAAAGTAATCGAGTTGGCTACCATTGTTGAGAAGCTCAAGCATGATGTTGATATAGTGCACACACCTCGCTCCAGCAGTGATGATGCTGATTCGTCTCTTCCTACAACTACTTAGTTCATCACTCAGACTAGGTCTGTAGCTATGATAGTTCTGGAAGCTACACCATCTTCAGCAGCTCAAGCATTGGCACCTTCAGCTCAACCAGGTCCTCCACCTCTAGTGTCAACACCTCCACCTTAGAGGACATCCGTTGAAGCCTTCCCCGATGCTCTCCTGTCTACTCCATCAACTTCTACCAGAGGAGATCGAGCCTAAAGCGATGCTTAGTTCTAGACCTTTCAATTTTTTGGTAACTAGTTGCCAAAGGGGGAGAAGTGTATATAGATCATTAGGACTTCGAGAGAGAGAGAGAGAGTTATGCCTTTTATTGCTCTCTTTTAGTTTTTCAAAACATTTGGTCTTTTGAATACCTTAATCTTCGTTGTGTTTGATGATACACTTTCATTGTTGATGCTACTACGTTATATCTTTGAGCTATGTACATGATGATCATTTACTCATTTGTTTGGTGTTATTGTATTACTATTCAGTCATATCATTTATGCGCACCACCAAGATGTATGTGACATGGAAGAGTAACCCATGATCCTAATCGATTGTGCATTTGCGTTCAAATAAATATTTAAAATAATGCACAAATTTAGGGGGAGCTCTTGTTTTTACATACTTCTCAAAGCGATGTTGCTAATCATTGATTATATATTTTATCAAAGCTTTGATCTATATGGTGTCATCAATTACCTAAAAGGGGGAGATGGAAAGCACAATTGGTCCCTAAGGTGGTTTTGGTAATTAATAAGAACATATGTGTCATTGACTAATGATTATATCCAATTATATTCCAGAAAAGTTCAAAGATGCATTCGCTAAAGGATTGTGAGGAGAAACATCTTGATACAAGGAAAGGAATAGGATTGGCCAACCTTCAAGCTACAAGACTCTACATTTTATATTTGTGATAAATCACATTTGAGTCCATAGAAAAGCCAATACTATTAAAAGGGGGTGAGGTATCTATGATGAATTGATTGCTCAAGTGCTTAAAGGTAGCCACAAAAAATACTCAACCATTCTCCCACAAAATTCTCTATCCAAAGCCTAAACATCAAAATGAGTGCCACCAATAATTTCCACTCGGCCGTATTGATTTTGCGCAGACACAACCTATGCCAAACCCTAGAATCTTGGTACCACCAACTTCCACTTTGGTGCCACCGAAAATCAGTGACCAACTTTCTCGTCTATTGTTTTCAAGAATCGGAATTTCCAAGTATTGGAATCAGTCTCACTTAGATTTGGAAACTTCTCTAGGTCACCATATTGGGACCACCGAGATTCTTATATCGGTCTCACCGAGAATAAGAAAGTTGTCACATTTTGTGCAAATCGGTGCCACTGAGATTCACTTCAGTTTCATCGAGTTGGGCAATAATGTTGAAACAGTTGGATTTTTGGAGATGCCTATAATACCCATCCACCGCCTCTCACTCGCAGAGGAAGCACTTAGAACACACACACACTTTTGATATCCATTTTTCTGAGGGAGCGCCACCTACTCATGTGTTGAGGTGAAGATATTCCAATCCATCCATTTGAAACTTGATCTCTAGACTTTCCAAGTTGCTTTCCACCCAATCAATCTCTTCAACCCATGCCAAATCTGTGACAGAGTGATTGAGAGTAGAGGAGACTATCTTTTGAAGCACAAGAGCAAGGAGTTCATCGTTCTACCGCATCTATTAACTTTTGTAGGGTGGTGCCTCCTAGATTGCTTAGGTGTCACTTAGGAGCCTCCTACTTCATGTTGTGGAGTTGAACCAAGAAGTTTGTAAGGGCAAGGAGATCGCCTACTTTGTGAAGATCAGCCCCGAGTGAGGCTAGTCCTTCGTGGAAATATGCCATGGTGGAATAGACAAGGTCACTTCTTCGTGGACCCCTTGTGGGTGGAGCCCTCCATGGACTCTTACAGTCGTTACCCTCCATGGGTTGAAATCCTGACTAACGTGGATGTATGATAGCAGCACCTATCGGAACCACGCCAAAAATTGTCGTGTCATCCTTTGTGTTTGATCTTCCTATCCCTACCCTCTACTTACATTTGCATGTCATTTCTTTTTGTTGCAATACTCTTGGATATGCATGGTAGGTTCTACTTGACTAGTTACAATTGCTAAAACGGACCCACAACTAAATTGGGAAAAGGCTACGTTTTTATTTGGTCAAGTTTTCTAATCACCCCCTCTCAACATACTTCGGATCCTACAAGCGGCGGTGAGTCAGGTGCCACATTTCGCAACCCGGCTTGTTTCCTCAACGACGGGTCTAAGCAACAAAACAATTGGAGTCACATGCCTGGCTCCGGCTCTTTGTAGTGAGTGTATGCTAAAGATTTTAAGAGTCCTCAGAAGGTTACTAATTACACGGCCGATCTTGAGCCCGCGGCATGGATCGAAAGCTAGGAGTTACCCATGGACATGATTTTACGTGAGGGATGTTGTGTGTACTAATTATTTAATCATGATGTTGGAAGGTCCGGCACGTACGTGGTTGAAAAACCTGTCACCCTATTCTATCTACTCCTTGGCAGAGTTGAAGGAGCATTTTACCAAGAATTGCAAGGCACTTGTAAGCCTCCAATGACGATTGTCAATTTACAGCACTGCGTTGAATAGACGGATGAATCTGCTCATTAATGGTCTCGTCATGTCATAGCCATAGAACTTTTAGCTTAAATGATTATTTTGGTGTGGTTAATTGCATCAACATCATCATGTCATCATATTTATTTTCTGAAAATTTGAATTAAGGATTTGTGAAAGCCTCAAATTTTAAATAAAAAGGGCAAAGAACCCTGGAAATCTCATTCAATGGTTCCAAAATGTTCCTTTAATTTTTTTAGAATTTTGGCAACAACTATAATTCAAACTAAAGTTTAGGAACATTTTGAAGGAATTATTTTGGGCATTTGAATTTAAACCAGTAGGTATATGTATAGGACTTAGTTATGCTATTAAACAATTACATGCCCACTAATTCTTAAAATCAATGTGCTGCTTTGGACTAGTTCATTTGCATCCACAAATATTTTTAGAGCAAGTAAAATGATTTGGTTGCAAACTAAATTCAAAACAGAATGCTGAAAAATAGAAAACAAACCGAAAAAGAAAAGACACAAGACTTACCTCATGCTCACCTGGCCGGCCCAGTAGACAAGCAGCCAACCCAGCCCGCACGCTAGTCGTCTTCAACCCGTGCCAGTAGGCACAGGTAAGACCGCAGAGAGTGCACATGCGTTCCACACCACGTTAATGCCTCCTTGCTGCGCTGGAGAGAGGGATTGGTTCACGGGAGACGTACGGGTCGAGTAGACCTTGCTATTTGCCCCTTGCCATCTATCTCACCCTCTCCCAACCATGGTCGAGCGCCAACCTCGCCGTCGTCCGTCGTAGTCACAGCAACCGCAGACCTATCGCCCCCTCGTGCTGTCCAATAGCTCCCACGAGAACCCCCGAACCTCCTCGTCAAGCCAAGCAAGCCGGGATGCTCCAGAACGGTGCCATCACATTTGTATTCAACCTCGGCCGCCGGAGACCACTAGCCGACCCGTTGTGAGCCCCAGCTTCTTCCCCCTCCTCCGACACTTGTTTTCATCGTGGTGCCGCCCTAGCCATCGAGACGAAGCACTCCTCGTCGCCGGCAAAATGTCAGCGTGGCTTTAGCCAGCAAAGCTCACTTCTGAGCCTGCAGTCGCGCTCAGTGCACCCCGTGCATCGATTTCGACCAACCGCAGCCCCTAAAGTGCCCCGTAGCATCGACTTGTTCGATGTCCGAAATCCGACCGCCACGGTTGTGCCTGCAGCCATCGATTTAGTGCTCATCTACCATTGTTGATTACTGTGTTGGATGTGTGCGAACCTGCGCTTCGTGCAGAGCCCATCCGCCTCTCAAATGGCCGTTGGAGTGCATATTCCGAGCACCCCCCACCATCTCTATCGTCGCCGAGGATGAGACTCCAGTCAACTTCAGCGGATTTGACCCCTTTGTCCTGGGATTTGACCTCCCCCAGGTCACCGACAGGTGGGTCCCATCCCCTGGTTAATTAGTTAGTAACCTCAGTAAATTAATTAATATGTTTAACTAAATGTGTCACTAACCCATTGGCCAGGTTTAACCTGAGCTCGTCAGGTGACCTGCGGAGGTCATCTTGATGCAGTGCTGATGCTATATTGGTTTTCTTGATTTTAAATAAATAAAAACGATTTATTATATTTTTAGAAAATAACTTAAACCTCTAAAAATCATAGTAGATAATCTATAAATTAGATGAAAAGATTTACATATGAAAAATTATCAGACAAATGCAAGGAATCTGTTTATGCCATGATCATGCATATTTGAGCAAGTTAGCATCACCAACTAGGAAAATTCATGATTAGGACTATTTATGAAATAACATTTGGAGTTGGAGTTTGAACTGGGTTTGAATTCCACTTCAATTAACTTGAAGTAATGTTGAATTAGGTCAATTCAGAACCTTAACCTGATATATCATCCATCACGTTATGCACATTGAATGTGTTCCTTCTGCTTGTTTTTGGTGTTATTCATTCTCGATAGACTATGGTTCCGACAATGAGATCGATGTCACTAATGAATACTCAATGCTATCTTCAGAAGTGCAAGGAAACAACCCCGCTTAAGCATACTGATATGAACCCACTCTCTCGCCCGTGCTCTCTTTCTACTGCATTATGACAATAACGATTCAACTCTTACCTATTCTCGATCGTAGGATCCATTCCTTTGTGTGACATGTATTTTTCATTGTAAATAGTTGAAACCACTTAGCATGAGTAGAAACTGCTTAAGCCTTGCTGTGCTTACTCATCCATGCTTACTTATTGTGCCTTCCATGCCTACTGTCGTGTCGGATCTGATCCATCTAGGCGATGAATCGGTATGGATGTGTTCATGTCCTACGGTGTGAGAGTTAAGCGTGTGAATCCGATAATGTAAAGGTAGTGATGAGAGGCCATGTAGGAGTATATGGGGGTTGTCTCATTGGGACCGTCCTTAAGAACGGAGTTATTTGTATGTGATCCAAGACAGCTGCTACCACATGTTGGGACCTAAATATGACCCCGCTCGACTTATTAATTACCTTGATCTATGTCTAGGAGTTGCCACTACTTTTTGTTGTTTGTAGAAAATGTTTAGGCAGTCCTATTTAGCTCTGCCCGATGGGGTGGGCTTTAGTGCGGTAGATACACAGTGGCACAGTGTACCAAGTGGCACCTGAACGGTGGGCTTGTGGAACCTTGCGCACACCATTTGAGGATGTGGAGGAAACTTTGGCCGGACTTTCTTGCGGGTTCAGTCTCAAATAGGCGATAAACCTGGACTAGGGTCTTGTGTGGTTAACGTTCGTTGTCTACATCCATGTCGGGCTTCCGCTTGAAGGTTGCAGAGATACATGACGTGTATATCGTGCTAAGTGATGGAAACATGTGTGAAGAAGTACACCTGTGCAGGCTCATATCATTTATTCGAATAGCCGCATCCACGGATATGGACTACTTGGAAAGCTTATGTGGAAGATAGACAACTTGAAATGGATACCCTAAAATATGCAAGAAAAGTGTGAGTGCTATGGATGTCCTTCTCGAAGGTAGACGGGAGTGGATCCATAGTAGCATATTGATTTGGTGAATATGTGGACTCGTGTGCGCTATCCCACCTCAAAGAAAGTACATGTAGTCCTTGTACAGGTTAGCCAAGAGTCAAAGTTGGCTTGCTGCAATGAACTCCACAACCCCCTTGTTGATAGTTCTTATGTTAGTCTTGCTGACTACCATTGTACTCAAGGTTGCTTAATTATGTTTTTTTAGAGGAGACATTAGTCTCGTTATTGGTTTTCTACGCAAAGTTCGATGTTAACTAGATTAGCTGAGGAGACATTAGTCTCGTCATTGGTTTTCTACGCAAAGTTCGATGTTAACTAGATTAGCTTGGGAATCCCATACAGAGGTCTAGCTCCTTTTGGAGGGTTGTTGTATATTTTCATGCTCCTTCAACCACTTTTAGTAGATTTATGTACTCAGACATGTTGTGCCTCCACTTGATGCTTTTATGAATTGATTCTTCGGTCATGTGACCCCTCTTTGTAATATCACACTATGTTGACTCTTATGCGTCATTAATAAATGCTTGAGTCTTAGCGTTGTTTTGTGATGCCATGTTGTATCTACACATATCATGCATATTGTGTGTATGTTTTGAAATGAATTGTATGTGTGGGACTTGACACCTGGTTGTGTGCCTTTAGTAGCCGTCTTTGCAGGGAAATGCCTCTTTGTGTTTCCATCGAGCCATGGTAGCTTGCTCCACCTTCGGACACATTGATTGGTCGGCGTGTATCCCTCTTTGTTGTTGTGTCTGTCTCCACGAGGAAATGTCACAGGGTGTGATGGAGTCCATGTAGCCTCCTATGACTTGTCTACATGAACTTGATGTTAGAAATGTCTCACGATGTAATGGAGTCCGTGTAGCTTGCTGGGACTCATCTACACGCAGTTAATGATCGACACCTCCATTGTTGGGTTACGTATGCATATTCCTGTATGGATGTGCCACTTGGGTTTATAACTAGTCATGTCGACTCGGGTTCTCTGACATTTGAATGCTAGCAACATATTCATATATGTGAGCCAAGAGACGCAAACGGTCCCGGACAATGTAAGGTAGCAGCCGTGGGGATCACCATGCGTGAGGACGCAAAGTGATGTGAAATGTTACAAGTTAGATTCTTATGGCTTAGGATAGTGGTTCCGAAAGTGTTGGTATCATAGCTTGACTACTTGTAGGATAACCAAGCCAAACTTATCGATGTTGAGTCTAGAACTGCTTTAGTTATATAAGGGAGTTTATTGTGGAAGGGAATGTAAGAATTTTTTTACTCCTTTCCTCATGTCATTCTAATTTTAAGCCACCCTCTTATTTGTTCTACGGGGTGTAAGAATTAGGGTCCACCTCTATCAATCGGGATGATGAGTTACTATGCCGGAGACTTATAGGAAAGTTGTTGTCTTCATTGATAGGTGTCTCCATAATAACTCAATGTTATGTTGCGAGTTCTCTTGCAGGTTGCCTCATATTTCATGCCCATACAACCATTATATTGTCCGAGTTATCCAAGTTCCCTAAATAATCTGATGCAATTGCAAATTTTTCATCCCGTGTTTGTGTAATTTGGGCCACACAAAGCACACTAACTGTTGTGTTGAGGTACTCCATTACTTTTACGTATCTCCTAAAGGTCTTATGAAACCATGTTATTCTAGAGAACCACCTAATAGTCTAGTTGTGTTTTGTGTTTCCAGTATGATAATTGTAGGATCCAAAGTATGTCTTGAGGGGGGTGATTAGACTACTTGACCAAATAAAAACTTAGCATTTTCCCAATTTTAGTTGTGGGCCAGTTTTAGCAATTATGACTAGTAAAGTTCACACTACACATGCATGTCGAAGAGTATAGTAGCAAAAAGTAAAGACATGCAAATGTATGTAGAGGGTAGGGAAGGAAGATCAAAATCAAAGGTTGACACAGTGTTTTTTGGTGTGGTTCCGATAGGTGGTTCTATCATACGTCCATGTTAGTGGAGACCTCAAACCGCGGAGGGTAACGGTTGTGAGAGTCCACAGAGGGCTCCATTCACAACGGGTCCACAAAGAAGCAGTCTTGTCTATTCCACCATGGCTTACGTCCACACAGGACTAGCCTCACACGGGGTAGAAATATCATGAAGTAGGCGATCTCCTTGCCCTTGGTTTAACTCCACAACACGAGGTAGGAGGCTCCCAAGCGACACCTAACAAATCTAGGAGGCACCACCATGCAAAAGGTAATAGAGCGGTGGGTAGAAGAGATTTATTGGGTGGAAAGCAACATGGGGAGGCTAGAGATAAAGTTTCAAATGGACAGATTGAAATATCTGGACCTCAACACATGAGTAGTTCCTTTGCGAATGAGAGGTTGTGGAGGTGTATATATAGGCATCTCCCAAAATTCAATAGTTACAACATTATTGCCCAACTTGGTAACACCGAAACGAGTCTCAGTAGTACCGAGTTGCATTAAATGTGGAACCTTTTGAATTCTCGGTCGGACAAATATATGAATCTCAGTGGTACAGACTCGATGACCAAGGGTAGTTATCAAATCTCGGTGGTACCGATTTCAAACTCGGAACTTTCGATTCTTGAAACAGAGATACCAGAGAGTTGGCTACTGACTTTCGGTGGCACCGATATGAAAGTTGGTAGTAGTGAGAGATTAGGGTTTGGCAAAGGTTCTATCACTTGGAAAATCGGTAGAGAGGAAATGGAATTCTTGGTGGAACAGATTTTTATGTGTAGGTTTTGGACAGAGATTTTTGTGAGAGAAATGCTCAGTATTTTTGGTGGCTATCTCTAAGCACCCGAGCAACAAATTCATCATAAATACCTCACCCCCTTTTAATAGTATAGGCTTTCCAATGGACTCAAAAGTGAATTCTCACAAATACAAAATGTAGAGTCCTCTTCCTTGAAGCTTGACCAATCCTATTCCTTTCCTTGCATCAAGGGGTTTATCCTCACAATCCTTTAGCCAATGCATCTTTGAACTTTTCTGAAATATACTTGTATAGAATCATTAGTTCAATGTTACATATGTTGTTATTAATTACCAAAACCACCTTATGGAGTAATTCTGCTTTCAATCTCCCCCTTTTTGGTAATTGTTGACAACATATATATCAAAGCTTCGACAAAAGATATAATCAATGATTATCATCATCTCTTTGAGAAGTATGTTAAAAGAAAGAGCCCCCCTAAATTTGTGCATTAATTTAAATTTTCATTTGAATGCAAATGCACAATCGGTTAGGAGCGTGAGTCACTCTTCCATGTCACATACATCTTGGTGGTGCGCAAAAATGGTCTGAATGAATATTAATGCACATAACACCAAACAAATGAGTGAATGATCATCATGTAGATAGCTCAAAGGTATAACGTAGTACAATCAACAAACAAAGAGTATGATCAAAAATGAAATATTAAGTCATCCAAAAGACCAAATGTTTTGTAAAACCAAACGACAGAAAATAAAAGGCAACTCTCTCTCTCTCATCCCTAATTGATCTATACACTTCTTCCCCTTTGGCAACAAGTTACCAAAAATTTCAAAGGTCTAGAACTAAGCGTCGCGCTGGGCTCGATCTCCTCCAGTAGAAGTCGATGGAGTAGACAGGAGAGCGTCGGTGAAGGCTTGTGCGGATGTCCCTTGAGGTAGAGGCATAGACAATGGAGGTGCAGGAGATGGAGCTGAAGGCGCTGATGCTTGAGCTGATGAAGTTGGTCTTGTTTCCGTCACTTGCACAACTACAAACCTACACTGGGTCCTAAACTGAGTAGTTCTTGGAGAGGCAAATCTTCATCATCACTACTAGGGCGAGGAGTATGCACTACATCAACCTCATGCTGGACCTGCTCAACAGTTCTAGCCAACTCAGTCAATTTGACATGGAGGTCATGGAATTTAGTCTCCACGACCCTCTCAAGACTCTTCTGGTTCAGCAAGATCTCTAAAACACTCATCTTCATCCCTTGGAAGGTGCTGATAAGAAACAACATATGCTCCTCTCTAGATCTAAGCTGTGGAGCTGGAGTATCTTCGGCTGCCTCTACCTCTACTGCCTCTGCATGTTGACGTGTTGTAGCTGAGCTGGGACGGTTGGGGTCCATTACAAATTCATTGTCCTTGAACTCTAGCTGTAGTGGCAGGTGTGGACGATCAAGTTGAGATTCATGCTTGCCAATATTAGCATTGATGAGCATATGAATATATGGTGCATACCCACAAGATCTCTTCCGATGTGCAGTAGTCCTCCTGACAGTCTCAACTATGAGATCCATCACTTTGATTCTAGCGTGGTTGTGTAAATGGTGCAGCATGTTGATGGAATACCCTCTGATCATCTGATCATCTCCTGATTTAGGCATCAATTTGTATATCATAATGGTGTTCGTTGTTGGTATTCCTGCTTGTAGAAAATAGACAGGGCCAAACTTATGTGTCTTTCGATACTGATGGGGCACTGGATTATACATGATTGCCATAGTTTTATGATTCATCTTGTACTTTGAGTACACATCCAAATCTCCCTCTTGGGTCTCAGGGGCATCAATGATACTGGCCCACTCGTCTACGGTAGACTCATACTAGTGACCTTCTGTAATCACACTATCCTTCCATATGGATAGAAATGAGAGGCTGAATAGAATTGCATAATCATTTCATAATTCCAAGCTGTCATCTTTCTTCCAACAAAACCTTTAAGGGCAATCAGTGTGAAGTTCTCTCTCACATGAGGGAAGTAGTCCTCATGTTCCTTGATGTAATTCCTTGATGTAATCCCATTCAACATATCTCATGTCAGTGAATGCCGGACTCTTGTCCAACAACACTATCTCATAAAAATCTTGTTTCTCCTTAGTGTGAAAACGAGGATCAACACCAGTTCTTCTCCTGACAGCATAAGGATCAATGGACCTCCATAGTCTCAATCCTTCATCCCTCTTCTTCATATCTTCAGGAATAGCATGAGCGCCATTGTGCAATGGCATGTGAGATCTCATTTTTCTCAACACATATGCATCTTCTACCTCCTCTGCAGCATCCTCTCTAGATGTAGAGCTCTTTTCATGTGTGCTGCAGGTATTTCCCTAGTATTCTTCTTGGGAGCTACTGGCTTCTTGGACTTGGGTGCTGAAGGTTTAGGTGCAGACCTACTTTCCATAGCATATGCCATGATCTTCTTCTTCTTCTTCTTCTTAGATGGAGGTGCATTAACGGAAACCTCTTCTTCCTCTTCCTGAGCAGCTTCTGCTAGATCTTCATACATGTATGTCTCCCTTCAAACAACGTGCACCACTCTCTTCCTGGCTCGTTTCTGACCTCACTTCTTAGCCTCCTTGGAAGATGGGTTCTCAAGTGCAAGCTTCATCCCTTTCCGAGCAACCTCTGGAACTCTCTTGGAATCTGGTCTGGCATACTCTTTTTTTCAAAGTCTTCTTGACTATGACTCTCTCCTTCTGCCTCTGGGGGATGCTCTCCTCTAGGATAAAATCAGCATGCCGCTCATCAGAAATAAGATTCTTCCTAGACCCGGTAGCTACCTTTGGAAAATCATGGGAACTAGGAGTACCTGGGTCAGAAGCAGTCCTCTCTGGACTAGTGCCTGAGTCCATCTCAACACAGGCTCTCTGAAGTCATTCTGGCTATCCTCTGAACCTGACATGCTGATCATCCAAGCAAGCAAGGTGTCCTGTGAAAAGAATTAGAATAGCTCGAGTGGATGAGCATCACAAAAGGTCAGAAGTTTTTGCAAGTATGAACTCTGAAAATATTAAGTTTAAGTTTCTGCAAAAAGGAATATCGGTTCCACCAAGACAAAAATTCTGGAGCCACCGAGTCTGACAATCTCCTCAATAGAAAGTTGGCACACTTTTCGGTTCCACTGAAAAGTGTAACTCGGTTTCACCGAGACTGTACTGAGTAGCCCAAAACCAAAATAGGTGGGAACGATTTTGTAGACTTGGTGACACCGAGATTCGGTTTTGCAGACTCTTAACCTAAAACTTTTCTTAGTTCCTAATCTACTCGAGACTTCTTCTGGATAGAAAGAGTGCAAATGAGGACCGAATATGGGAAATCCTAATTGTGCAAGGTTCGGATTTGGGAGCGCAAGAAGGGGCAGAAACCTTACCCTAATGCGGTGAAGGTCACTTTGCAATGATGACGGCAGTGATGATTCCCGTCGACAGCGAGGATTCCTGCGGTGAGGGTGCGCTGGAGACGAAGTAGATTTCATGAGTACTAGGGCTCGGTAGTGAGGTGGTTCCGGGAGGCAAAGTTTGAGGGGTTATTTCAAACGTCAGATCCACGAGGAATATATACCCCTTGGTTATCGGCTACACCGAGTTGGATTTTTCGGTGCCACCAAGTTCCCTAACTATTAGGTGAAAGTGAAAATCGGTGAGGCTGAAAACTTCCTATCGGTGGTACCAAGATTAGAAAACCAGATCAACCCTAGGCTTGGGTGGGACCAATTATTTAGGATGGTCACACCGAGATGCACTTGGGAGGTTTTGGAAGTGAGCCCTTATCGAGACGGATGTCTCAGTGCTCCTCACACAGAGTGTCCTTAAGGTTCTTGCTCACATTTTGTGATGCGGTATGAATAGAATTTGAGACAAAAAAACAAATATATCTAAAGATAGGTACTTAGGCATTCTTGTATATCTAGTTGGCCAAATAGAAAGCCAAATAACACCAATTGGATATCCTGGAATGAGCAAGAATATGCATACCAACATGCTCACACAATAAGATGTCAAATAAAACATGGTGAAACATGCACAAACACTCTAGTATGTACCAAGCACTTTGGCGTGAACAAAGTCATCAATATATGACTATATCGACATTGGAGCCAAGCAAAAATACTTGATCGTAGGTCATACTCATCGTTTAAGCACAAGTGGGGTTACCACATTTACATCAAGCTTTCAATGTGTTCACATCTTAAGAGATGCTTAGATTCAAGTCTTATAGTAAAACTCCCCCTTGATATGACATCCACCCTAATAGGGATAAACTAAACTTGGGTTGTGTCGCAAAAGACTTCATGTAGGTGTAGTAGTGGTGGATGCTCATTGTTGATAAAGATCTTGAGTTGGGAGAAATCCTTGTTGCTTCTTCATCTTCTCACCTACATGGTTTAGTCCTAAAGCACAAGGAACATATACACGGATATCTATGGACATGGAATGAAGTGTATGTGAGATGATGTCCAAAGATATATTAACTACCTTTGAGGGAATGTGTGACTACTAGAAATAATGCATATGGTTGGAGTTGGTTGCATATAGTTCTTACCAAAATGAATAAGAGTGAATTTCATTTGCGGAGTCACCCCCTCTAGAACTTCTCTAGTTATTCTTCTTAGGGACACACCTCAACTCAATGTGGATCCTTGGAGTTGTGGTAGTACTAGATGAAGTATAGTTAGTAGTGTCCTTGGGAATCCACTTGACCTTGGCTTGGGGTTCTTCCTCAAATGAGTTAATCTCCTCTTAAAGTTGGCCCTTACCCTTGTGGTCTTGTGGAAAAAGGTCATCCGGAGAGCTTGTTCCCTTGGGGAGAATAGGATCATACTTCTCCTTTTGGGGAAAAAACTCTGGGGTGTGGTATTGACTTTCTTCCCATTCAACTTCGTTGGCATTGAAGTAGCCAAGAGCTTTCTTATTCCGGTGTCCTCCTTGCTTGCATACAATTTCCTTGAATTGCTTACTTCCAACAAGACTCTTGAAGACACCTCTCTCTATAATTCCTTTCAGTAAATCATTTTCTTGCTCAAGTATAACTTGGCTAAAAGAATCATTAGTGGAATCAAGAGACCTACTAGCAAATACATCGTTTTATTTATGTTGAGAATTGTTGTTACTAGATGAAGAAACTTTCTTGCCTTTTTACTAGCATTCTTAAATTTAACTTGTGGAACAAAAGTAGACAAGAGTAATCATTTGGCTAGATAATAAGAACTCTTATTTCAAAGATCATTATTGATTACTTTTAGAAACTCAAGCTCTTGATCTAAATTTAGCTTCTCGAAGCGTAGCTTCTCATGAGTTCTAGCAAGCTCTCTATGATCTTCTAGAGTAGTTTCATGGGCTAAATTAAGAGTGTTTAATTCTTTAGTTAGTTGTTTAATGTATTTCTTATAATAATCATCTGACTCCTCTTGACTAGCATGATTATTATCGAATTCATTTTTATTATTGTCCCTAGTTTTATGAAAGAGCGAGTCATCTTCTCCTAATAAGCATCCTCATCACTATCAAAGTCAAAGTACTCTCAGTGTGATACCTTGGGGCCTTTTGCCATGAAGAAGTTTCCAATCCCTTCATTTCATGAATCAAATATGTCGTAGGACTTGGAGGAAATGAGTGCAAGACCAGCGACACCTTCATCTTGAATATAGTCGGAGTTGGAGTGGTAGCTTCTCTTGGATTAGGTGTCGGACTCGCAGCTGGATAACCATTCACCAACCGGAGCTTGATGTCTTCTTCTCGAGTGGGTGTTGGAGTACTTGTCATTCTTCTCTGGTTCCTCACTTCTTCGGGAGTGTCTTTGTTCATAACGAACTTCTCTAATCCTTCTCTCTCTGCAAGGCGACTCTTCTCTTGAGCTTTGTATTCTAGGTGACTCTTTTCTTTGATTGTGGGGAGCCGGGCACTCATTGGAATAGTTTCCAGGCTTTCCACTACCGTAGCAGTTTCTACCACAACTAGATGAATGTTTCTATTCATATCTTGAGCTAGAGCTTCCCTCTTTGCCTCTACTCTTGTAGAACTTGTTGAATTTCCTGACCATGAGTCTTATCTCTTCATTGGTAACAAGGTTGTCATTTGAGGTAGCGGCAGTATCACTTGAAGCTTTGTAAGCATTGCTTGACTTGTTGTGCAGCTCATGTTTGTCCTTGAGTGACATTCCATGAGTGACAATCCTTCGAATGACTTCCGTTGGCTTGAGATCCTTGTGGTTTGGCATCATTTGGATCAATGTGCACAAGATGTCATATGTTTTGCTCTAAGTATCTTCTCGATGATGAATTTGTGGGTCATCTCTTCGCTTCCTAAGCCAGCAATCTCATTTGTGATGAGAGCTAGCCTAGAGTACATCTCAGAAACTCCTTCAGCATCCATCATCTTGAACTTTTAAAGCTTACATTGTAGCACATCAAACATAGATTCTCTGTGCATATCAACCAAAATATCCCAAATTTCCTTTGCACTCTCAACGCGGCTGGTTTTTTTGAATTCCTCGAGGCACACGCAATTGAATAGAATGTCATGGGCTTGAGAATTGTATTGCAACATCTTAAATTCTTCCATTGTCACATTGCAATTCGGTTCCCTTCCATCACCGAAGAAATCACATTGCTCACCAACACAAATAACAGCCCAAATGGCAAGGTTATGACCAAGAATATGCATTTTCATCTTATGCTTCTAACTAGCAAAGTTTGTAGCATCAAAATATGGACCTCTACGATGGTAATTTCCCATGTTCGACACCATATCTCCTAGGTTGTGAAACAAATGCAATGGAGACCAATGCTCTGATACCACTTGTAGGATCCGAAGTATGTCTAGAAGGGGGTAATTAGACTACTTGACCAAATAAAAACATATCCTTTCCCAATTTTAGATGTGGGCCAGTTTTAGCAATTATGACCAGTCAAGTTCACCCTACACGTACATATCTAAGAGTATAGCAGCAGAAAGTAAAGACATGCAAATGTAAGTAGAGGGTAGGGAAGGAAGATCAAACGCAAAAGGTTGACACGACGCTTTTTGGTGTGGTTCAGATAGGTGGTGCTATCGTAAGTCCATGTTAGTGGTGATTTCAACCTACGTAGTGTAACAGTTGTGAGAGTCCATGGAGGGCTCCACCTAGAAGGGGTCCACGAAGAAGCGGCCTTGTCTATTCCACCATGGCTTACATCCACACGGGACTAGCCTCACTCAGGGTACATCTTCACGAACTAAGCCATCTCCTGGCCCTTACAAACATCGTGGTTCAACTCCACAAAACGAAGTAGGAGGACCCCCAAGCGAAACCTAACCAATCTAGGAGCCACCACCCTCTAAAAGGTAATAGATGTGGTATAACGATGAACTCATTGCTCTTTTGCTTCAAAAGATAGTATCCTCAACACTCAATCACTCTCTCATAGATTTGGCATGGGTAGGAGAGATTGATTTGGTGGAAAGAATTTGGGGAGGTCAGAGATCAAGTTTCAAATAGATGGATTGCAATCCCTTGATCTCAACACTTGAGTAGGTGGCTCTCTCTCAGAAAAATGGACATGGAAAGTGTGTGTGTGTTCGGAGTGCTTCCTATACGAATGAGAGGTGGTGGAGGATTATATATAGGCATCTCCCAAAATCCAATCGGTACAACATTATTGCCCAGCTCGGTGACACCGAAACGAATCTTCCTGGTATCGAGTTAGACTATATGTTGCAACTTTTGAATTCGCGGTGAGACTGATATATGACCTAGGGTAGTTTTTAAATCTCGGTGGTACCGATTTCAAACTCGGAAATTCTGATTCTTGAAATAGAGATACCAGAGAGTTGGTCACTGACTTTCGGTGGCATCGATATGAAATATGGTGGTACCGAGAGATTAGGGTTTGGCAAAGGTTCTGTCACTCAGAAAATTGGTAGGGCCAAAATGGAATTCTTTGTGGCACCGATTTCGATGTGTAAGCTTCGAACAAAGATTTTTGTGAGAGAAATGCTGAGTATTTTTGGTGGCTATCTCTAATCACTTGAGCAACCAATTCATCATAAATACCTCACCCCCTTTTAACAATATTGGCTTTCCTATGGACTCAAAAGTGATTTCTAAAAAAATATAAAATGTAGAGTCCTCTTGCTTGAAGCTTGTACAATCCTATTCCTTTCCTTGCATCAAGGGGTTTCCCCTCACAATCCTTTAGCCAATGCACCTTTGAACTTTTCTGAAATATACTTGGATAGAATCATTAGTTCGGTGATACATATGTTGTTATTAATGACCAACACCACCTTAGGGAGCAATTATGCTTTCAATAATTCTGGCCATCATTATTGAAAGCATCCTGTGATGCTACTTAGTAAGTAGGTATCCTATTTCTAGGTTGTTGAACCCAAGGATCATTTTGCTCCCTCTTGTTGATAGTGCTTGGTCGTCCCTTTAGCATAATTAATGACCTTCTTCTAGTCCTCGACGTTCTTGGTGTATCATCCTTCCAATACTATGAATTGGCTATGGTAGAAATTCTTCGTCAACTAAAGATCACAACAAGAGTTCTCTTGATAAGTTTTATATTCCATATTGTGAGTCTGCCAATCATACCTTCCTGCATGGGTTATCCGGAAGAATTATGTTGAACCCGATCGACATACTAACCTTTGCATCCACAACTCATAAAAATTATGTGCAGCTCTATTTTCCCCTCTTTAGTTTTATCCTGACCTTTATGTATTAGTGGATAGTCAAGGGTTTTGTGCATTCATATTCATTGATGAATATTACTCTTGAGGTCTGTCAAGTTATTCTATTCAAACTCCAGCACCTCATCCATTTTTATGACTGGGTTAAAGCACTTGTATTCCACGGATCAAAATGCCAAACAAACTTTTACTTTGTTCTACCCTAAACAATTACCCTCTTTAGATCAGGAATGTCATGAGAATTGCACAACCTCTTATGAACTCTTGATGTAGTGGTACTTCTCACCATCATTATTCATTCCTCGACCTCCTTGTTAGTTGTAACCAGAATACGGACAAGTGAGCCATGATGTGTGAAATCAATATTCCTGGCAACCCTGTTACTTGGAAGTTAGTGGACAATAAATTTATACTTAGCATGTTGGTTATTGAATCACCATTCTAAAGATTGATCGTACTACCTAGTCCATCTTTCATGGTGCACTTTTTGGTCCATGAGTTAGATTGTGATAATCCCTCACTCTCTGATTACATCGTATTGCCGTCAAAAGCAATATTGTTCTCGAGATTAATAACCTACTGGTGATTTGCGATTTTTCGAATATCCTCTCAGAAGTATTACCATGTTGCCCCCTGACCGTTATGTTGAGTTCATGATCAAGTTTGTTTTCCTTCGAACCACCATTTCTCCAAGGGCTCGTATTGGATACCCTTGAACTAGTTGGTTAAGCTAAACAACAACTTGGAAAGTTGGAAGATAAATGCTTTGCCTAACTTAGTTCATTTCAAAGGGATATCTTGTCTGTGTGTCTGTGCGTGCGTGTGTTGAACAAAGATGATATTTTCAACTCTTGATCCCACTGATCAAATGTTGTATCTATTGTCTTGTCTAATATTTTGATTTGAGTGTGGGCTATCATCAAATCAAAATCGGAACCAAAGATTTTCCTAATGTTGTCATACTCGTGGATGCCTCCTCGAGCTTGCACCATCTTATATTTTGGTCTGACCTATGCTATCATCTTGTTCACATACTTATGGACCTCCATATTCATGGAAAACTTGAGGAACTCTTGTTGAGCCGCTCAACAACATTGTTTATACTCTCCATGATTCATGATGAACATCAAGTTAGTGTTGGAAACTTATGTAGGAAATATCTTCGTGTTCCGTACATGAAGTATATGTTTAGGTGTAAGAAGTGACTTCCTCTAATTCATGTGCATTTTAAGCAAGTTGCCGCCGTGATTTGGAGAAAATTTTGTTTTTCTTCCTCTGGAATCATCCCAAGTCAGTCATGCACATGCGAAGAATTCTATGGTTTGATAGATTTGAACCTCCATTCCATATGTATCTCCTAGCACACCAAGCCACTGATTGAGTTGTTCAAGGAAACAAAGTTCCTTCTTAAGAGCTAATCATATGTCTTATGCAAGGACTTCACTATCCTTCATTGATGGTTCCAAACTATAACTCAGTAGTGGTTTGTTGTAAGATTTCTATATGACCATATTTGTCTTGGACAGTGTGTTCACGTGGGTCCTGCAATCTAGCTCATGTTTTGGATTTGACTTCCGTAGTTCATTTCCTGAGAATCTCGCAATGCCACCCCGTCTATTTGTGTTGCAAAATTCCTTTTCAAACATGTCGAGTCTGGAATATCGGATCGCCAACCAGATCTGAATCTCACGCAGATATGATGGTTGGAGCATCTCCTAGTAATTATAATATTAGTCTCTCTCCCTGGTAAGGTGATGTTGTGGCCAACACACCTAGCGGGAAGGACCATTATTGTAATACCTTATCACCAACTTTAGCCACTTCCCCATGAGGAGTCTCTATGGCTTATTCTAAAAGTTCTTCCTCATGGACCCTTTCAGACCCCAAAGTCCGAACTTCATTCAATGTTTTAGATACCAAACATTACCTATAATCGATTTACGCTATTTCACCAAGGAGAACATTAGAAGCAGAGTGCTAAATATCTCTCGGTCCATCATCTAGATCTTGTTTCCTTGGTATAGATAAGGTGAAATCTAAGAAAATGGTAGTATGATATGTTGCCAGGATCCTTGGCATGGATGTTTGTAAAACCCTGATGTATATGGAAATACTCAAGTTCTTGAGAGCACGCTTAGACAATAGGTTATATTCGTCGGTATCAATTGGAATCTGCCTTCTATTTGCCGAGTTGTCATATAACTCTAGTTTCCTTTCGAACTTGATTATGCCATTTCTACAAACTTCTTCAAATGGTCGTTTGTGAATTGCCTTAGCCTGGAATAAAGAGTTTCAATGATTTTTGTATCAAAATTAGTTATTTTTGCCAGGGAATAACTCTATGACTCACCTCCCCTAAGGTGTCCCGTTATGGTATCAAGGGGAACTTCACTCCTCGCTACTTTCAAACCTCGTTACCATCTATTTTAACATGGAACTACTGCCTACCAATTGAACCTCCATGATCTACCTCATTCCCTCATTCTCTATGTGTATTTTGTCTCTCACCTCAATAAAGATTCTCACATCTCATTCTATGAGTTGATCATGAGTTTCTCGGTCTTTGAGAACATTGAATCTTGTAAGGTTTCTGTTCTTTTTGCCGTTGCCTTTTTGTGAAGCTTCCAAGTACAACATGTAAAGATCATCATGATGCAATGAATCAAAATCTTTGAGAAGGGAAAATGGACTGTGAAGGTTGCGATAGTTATTATCCCCTCTGCCACTTACCCTATGCGTGAGTCTCGGGACAAGATTCTTGTTTAGTTGGGGTGAGCTGTCACAGCCCTTGAACTTTTAGTTCCAACGATTATTTTGGTGTGGTTAATTGCAGCAACATCATCATGTCATCAGATTTATTTTTTGAGAATTTGAATTGAGGATTTTTGAAAGCCTCAAATTTTAAATAAAAAGGGGAACGAACCTTGGAAATCTCATTCAATGGTTCCAAAATGTTCCTTTAACTGTTTTTACAATTTTGGCAAGAACTATAATTCAAACCAAAATTTGGCAACATTTTTAGGAATTATTTTGGGCATTTGAATTCAATACAATATGCATTTGAATTGGAATTAATTCTGTTACAAATGAATTACATGTCCAATAATTTTGAAAATCAATGTGGTGCTTTGGACTAGTTCATATTGCATCCACAAATATTTTTAGAAGCAAAAAAATGAATTTGGTTGGAAACTAAACTCAAAATAGATTGCAGAAAATAGAAAACAAATAGAAATAGAATAGAAATTAGACTCACCTCATGCTCACGTGGATGGCCGAGTAGACAACCATCCCACTAGGCCCGCACGCTAGTCATCTTCAACCCCTGCCAGTAGACACACGCGAGACAGCACACGATGTGCGCGCGTGCCACGCCACCTCGGTGCCTCCTTACTACGTTGGAGAGAGGGATAGGTTATAGGGAGACATTCAGATCAAGCAGGCATCACCATTCGCCCCTTGCCCTCTCTCTCGCCGTCTCTCGGCCATGGCCCACCGCCATCCTTGCCACCTTCCGGCGTAGTCGCACTATCGCACCCCAATCACCCCCTCGGTTTGTCTAGTATCTCCGACATGAACCGTTGGACCTCCTCACCAAGCCACACAAATCGATAGGCTCCAGAACGGCGCCATCACCTCCGTGTTCAACCTCGTGTGCAAGAGATCTGCGCCATCGCTTCGCCGCACCGACCGTCCTCGATCCCGCTCACACCACCGGCCGACCCGTTGTAAGCCCAACTTCTTCCCCCTCCTATGACACTCGTTTTCATCACATAGCTTCCCGAGCCATCGATCCCGAGTCCTCCTTGTAGCCGACCAATATGTCGACATTGCTTAAACCAGCGAAGTGTGGCTCCGAGCGTGTAGTCGCGCTTAGTGCACCGCGCGCGTCGATTTTAACCAACCTTAGCCCCTGAAGTGCCCCGTAGCATCGACCTGTTCGATGTCCAAACTCTGGTCGTCGCGGTTGTGCCTGCTATCATCGATTTAGTGCTCCTCCACTTTTGTTGCTTGCTATGTTCAATGTGCGCGAACCTGTGCTTCGTGTAGAGCCCATCCGCCGCTCAAATGGTCATCGTAGTGCAAATTAGGAGCACCCCAATCGTCTATGCCATCGCTGCCAACGAGCCGTGGGTCAACTTCGATGGATTTGACCCCGGATGTTTTGGGATTTGTCCTCCCCCAGGTGACTAATAGGTGGGGCCCATCCCCTGGTTATATAGTTAGTAACCTTAGTAAATTAATTAACATGTTTAATTAAATGTGTTAGTGACCAGTGGGACCCACTCATGAGGTTTAACCTGCATTTGTCACGTGACCTGCTGAGCTCATCTTGACGCATTGCTGATGCAATCTTGGTTTTGTGGATTTTAGGAAAATAAAAATGATTTATTATATTTTCAAAAATATCCCGAACTTCTAAAAATTATAGTAAATAATCTGTAAATCAAATGAAAAATATTTACATAAGAAAAATTACCAAAAATTGCAAGGAATTTGTTTATGCCATGATCATGCATATTTCACCCAGTTGACACCACCAACTAGGAAAGTTCATGATTAGGACAACTTATGAAATAACATTTGGAGTTGCGTTTGAACTATGTTTGAACTCCATATAAATTAACTTGAAATAATGTTGCATTAGGTCAATTGAGTACCTTAACATGACATATAATCCATCTGGTTGTGCATCACATTGAATGTGTTCCTTCTTGTTGGTCGATGTTATTCCTTCTCAGTAGATGGTGGTTCCGACGTTGAGATTGATGTCACTAATGATGACTCAGTGCTATCATCAGAAGTGTCACACAAGAAACCCACCTTGAGCATACTGATATGAACCAACTCTCACGCTCCTGCTCTCTTTTACTCCATTAGGACAATAATGATGCAATTGTTACTTGTTCTCGATAGTAGAACCCATTCCTTTGCACAACCTGTCTTTGTCATAGTAAATAGTTGAAACCACTTAGCATGAGTAGCAACTACTTGAGACTTGGCGTGCTTACTCATCCATGCTTGCTTACTGTGCCTGCTATGCTTAGAGTCGTGTCGGGTATGATCCACCTGGGCAATGAATTAGAATGGATGCGTTCATGTCCTATAGTTTGAGAGTTAAGTGTGTGAATAAAATTTGGCAAAGGTAGCGATGAGAGGCCATGTAGAAGTACATGGCATGTTGTCTCATTGGGACCATCATTAAGAACTGAGTTCTGTGTATGTGATCCAAGATAGCTATTACCACATGTTGGGCCCTAAAATATGACCCTGCTCAACTTATTAATCACCTTGATCTTCGTCGAGGAGTTGCAACTAGTTTGTGCTGTTTGTAGGAAAAGAGTTGGCGGTCGTGTTTAGCTTTGCCCGATGGTGTGGGCTTCACTGTGGTAGATACATTGTGGCACGGTATAACAAGTGGCACCCGTACGGTGGGCTTGTGGAATCATGCGCACATCATTTGAAGCCATAGATGAAACTTTGGCTGGACTTCCTTGCGGGTTCAGTCTCAAATAGGCGATAAACCTGGACTAGGGTCTTGTGTCATGAAGGGTCGTGGTCGACATCCACACCTTGCTTCTGCTTGAACATTGTTGAGATACATGACGTGTATATTGTGCTAAGTGGTGGAAACATGTGTGAAGAATTACACCCCTGCAGGGTTATATCATTTGTTGAATAGTCGCGTCCACGGACATGGACTACTTGGAAAGCTTATGTGGTACATAAACAACTTGAAACGAATACTCTAAAATATGAAAAATAAGTGCGAGTGCTATGGATGGCATTTTCTTTTGGGGGACGGGAGTGGATCCATACTAGTGTATTGATTTGGTGAATACGTGGACTCGTGTGCGCTATCCCACCTCAAAGAAAGTACTTGTAGTCATGGTACATGTTAGCCAAGAGTCAAAGCTAGTTTTCCGCAATAAACTCGACAACCCCCTTGTTGATAATGATGCATATGTAGATAGTTCCGATGTTGGTCTTGCCGAGTACCTTTGTACTCAATGTTTCTTAATTATTATTTTGCAGAAGCGACGTTAGTCCCATTAACCATTTTCTACGCTAAGTTCGATATTAACCTAATTAGCTTGGGAATCCCAGACAGAGGTCTGGCTCCTTTGGGGGTCATTGTAGATTTTGTGGCTCCTCTAGAAACTTTGAAGAAACCCTCTCTTGCTTCACTTTTATTATTTTGAGAGTTGAAAATTTTAAAGAAACTTGTGTTCTCTCTCTTCACTTATATTTGTTTGAGAGCTTGTTATTAGCAATGAAAAATTGCTTTAAATGAAATTGGTCACAAACTAATAGCTATCCAGGGGATATATAATAAAAACGTTCATGAATATCATTGGATGTTAAATTTGATAATTTGCAATAGTTTTGTGATATGAAGATAGCGATTTGTGAGTTGTCTTGACGAGTAATTATGATTTAGTATGAATATTGGTGTTAAGGTTTGTGATTCCCTATGCATGCACATGAAGTTAATATTTATGCTAACAAATGACATCCTACTTCTGTTGTATTATTTGGTGTTAGTTATGTTTAATGTTCTCTTATGATAGTTTTCGTTCCTTGTTTGGGTGCTTGTCAATCTTTTTGCTAGCCTTCACTTGTGCTAAGCGGGAATGGTGCTTGTGCATCCAAATCCTAAACCCAAAGTTGTGCCAAATAAGTCCACCATACCTACATTTATGCAGTATTTCAATGTCATTTTAAATAAGTTTTATGTGGCAACTCTAATGTTCAAAATAAACTTATGTTTTGTGTGTCCGTACCTCTCATGAGGCGGCGAGGAGTGGCAGGTATCTTCCATGTTAAATAGCTTATTCTCAAGATGAATGTTTATTCTCTTGTCATTGCACGAGAGTGTGGCTGTAATAGGGATGCCTAGTCCCGAAATGCAAAGAAATTATTCTATGTTGTCAAATAATAAATTCCTTGGAAAGTGTTGGTATGGACGGTACCCATGGATGCGACTAGCCGTGGAGTGTTAAAGAATGGTGGAAAAAGGAATAAATTTATTTTCAGTTTGGTAAGTGCCTATGATTTGTTTAGCATGGAAGATATTGGGAACTCTCGGTCATTTTTGTTGATAGGAAAAGCATGCCACCCAATATAGTTTATCTCTTATTTTTTCATTTGAACTCTCACACCATTACAAATCTCTGCTTACCTATATGAAGGGCCTATCTATTTAGTTTATGAAAATTTTGTTTTTATTTGAGTCTCCATCTTCTCTTATAAAGCACTAACTACGGAACACTATCATCCTACTTGAGTACTGGATGTAGCTAATATTTGGGTGTGTTGGATGAATGGATCAATGATTGAGCAAGGTGGGTGAGGGATAGCATTATTTAGCATTGATATTTTGAAAGACTTGGTTGCTTGTTGATACGCTTGAGTATTAAAGTTTTCATGTCAAATTATAGACAAATGCTTCGAATCATCTGCAAGTCTATGTTCATGCTGTAAAGAAAAGAATATGATGAATATGATAGGTTGCATTCCACATCAAAAATTATGTTTTCAATTGCTACAATATGATAATGAGTTTTATAAGAAAGAGGTTATTTTATGATGCTAGGAAATGTGATTGAAATTATCATTGATCAAACTTATGCAATATGCTATCATTAACACCTCATAAATTATTTCTTTTATCATTTACCTACTCGAGGACGAGTATAAATTAAGCCTGGGGATGTTGATAAGTCTCCGACATAAGGATAATTTATGAAGTATTCATGCCATGTTTGAGTGTGTTTACAACTATTTTCTATGGTTTTGATGCACATTTTTTGATTTATTTGGAACTAACCCGGACTAACATTGTTTTCAACAAAACTACCTTCGTGTTGATTTTTGTGCAGAAATAAAAGTTTTCCAAATGCAACGGAACTTTTTGACAGTTTTTTTAAAACAAAAGAGGCACTAGAAGATTCATGGGAGGACCCGAAGGTGAAGGAGGTGGTCACTAGCCACCAGGGCGCGCGAGAGGCCTTGTATATGGGCTGGTCGGTTGTGGGACCCTCGTGGCCCCTATTGACGTAAGTCCGATGCCAAAAATTGCTATAAATACAGAAACCCCCAGAAATAACCCTAAAACAGAAGTTCTACCGCCGTAAGCCTGTGTAGCCACGAAAAACCAATCGGGAGCCCATTCTGGCACACTACCAGAGGGGGAAATCATCTCCGGTGTCCATCTTCATCGTCCCTATGGCCACCATGATGAGGAGGGAGTAGTCCACCCTCGGTGCTGAGGGTTTGTAAGAGTAGCTATGTGTTTAATCTCTCTCTCTCTCTCTCGTGTTCTTGAGATGGCACGATCTTGATGTATCGCGGGCTTTGTTAATATAGTTGGATCATATGGTGTTTCTCCCTCTCTATCTTGTTGTGATGAATTGGGTATTCCCTTTAAGATTTCATTTTGTCGAATTGAATATTTCTATGGATTTGATAACACTTAATTTAAGTCTTTCTATGAATACCCATGGTGACAATGGAGTATCATATTGATTAACTTGATATATGTTTTGGCACTCAACTCGTAGATTCTTGAGGTGGCATTGGGGTAATCTATGCATAGGGTTTGATGCACGTTCTCGTCTTTTTTTCTCCGGTAGAAATCTTGGGGCACTCTTTGAAGTTCTTTGTGTTCGATTGAGTATTATGAATCTGAATTTTTTTATCGTGTTGTTTTTGTCTGAACTCTTGGATATATTGATCGCAAAGAATAACTTGTTATTTTAGTACGAACTCTTGGAACGATTGATCGGAAAGAATAACTTTGAGGTGGTTTCGTACCCTACAAACAATTTCTTCTTATGTTCTCCACTAGATAGGAATTTGGAGTGATTCTTTGTCGCACGTTGAGGGATTGTTATATGATAAAATTATATTAGCATTGCTGAGAGATTGCACTAGCGAAAGTCAGACCCTAAGCCTTGTTTTTAAGCATTACAATACCGTTTGTGCTCACTTTCGTTACTTTCTACCTTGCTGTTTTTATTTATTTAGATTATAAAAATATATTTCGACCATCCATATTACACTTGTATCACCATCTCTTTTCCGAACTAGTGCATCTATACATATTACCATCGTATTTGGTATATTGGGGAGACAAGAGACTTTTTATTATTTGGTTGCACGGTTGCTTGAGGGAGACCATATTCATCTTATGCCTCCCACTGATTGTTAAACCGTAGGTCATCCACTTGAGGAAAAATTGCTACCTTTTGGTTTATAAAAAGAAAATTACAAAAAAATGGAATTGAGGTGGTCACATATTATTCATCTTTATCATGTTTTTTTTGAAAATGATGTAAAAGAAAATTGTGATAAATTGCGAGAGGAAGAATTTATAAAAATGCTTAATGTGAATCCTTAAATGATGAGAATGAAAGCAGTATTGTTGGTATGTATTCTCTGAATATCCATGATGCTAATGATATGCAAAGCCACAAGCTTGGGAATGTTATGTTTGATGAAGATGCTATTTTTTGTCCCCCAAGTTTTGATGTACAAATTTATTATGATGAAACCATGCCTCCTATCTATGATGATTATTTTGATGACATTTATGCAATAAAGAATAAGGATAATCATGAAACTTTTCATCATAATTTTAATTTTCACATGGATTATATCAATCAAGTATCTCATCCACTTGATTGATAAACCTTAGGTCATCCACTTGAGGGAAAATTGCTACTGTCCTACAAAAATCGCTTGGAGGCCCAACACGAGTCTACAAGAATAATGTTGTGTATTAGACAACAGGGTCACATCATGGCCTTGAGGATCAACTTGAGCAGGCCATTCACGGAGCAGAGGAGGCCCAGCGGCAGCACTCGTTCCCTCACTTCACAAGGACACGTTCGTCTTGGAGGACAAGCAGGTTGCAACGGTGGAGTTCGATGGATCTTGGCGCAATGCACATGCTCAGAGCGGCAATAACTTGAGGCGAGGGAGCTCATTTTAGAAGGAGGCTGGACAGACCGACTCCGGTGAGGGCAACGACTGGGTGGCTTTATCAATGGTTGTTCTCGTGGGAGCTCCTACAACTGACGGGCAGAGGCAGAGAGATGAGTGAGATAACCGGGAGGATCTCGGGAAGAAGAAGAAGGGCTAGAAGCGCAGATCTCTGATGAATCTTTCTAGCAGCGAGGAGATGGTCTAGCGAGGTCGGCATTCGATGCAGGTCAGCGGGCAAGGTGTGACGGCGTCCTTCGGTCCGGAGAGATGGCAGGGGCGCGGGGTCGCGGCTGGCAGCGGATGATCTGACGACGAGCTTGGCTACACTGGAATTGAGGAGTTTGTCAGCCATGGCGAGTCCCTAGTGCTGACGACGTGGACAACGAGGCGACGCGGAGGCACTCTGTGCTCACGACCCATTTGGGATCGAGCAGAGGAGGCACCTCCTAGGGCATGCGGGCGAGCGAGGAGGCGCTGCGGGAGCAGGATGTGTCCATTTTCCATAGCGAGCAGATCGGGTCTGCGTGGGACGAGTGTTGGCTATGGTTGGGAAAATTGGATTTAGGAGGATTTCGATGGATCGTTGCGGTTGGCTACTCACTGAAACTGAGGTGGAGAAGTGGCGGAGGAGAAATGGATTGACGGGATAGTGTCTAGGGTTAGCTTTAGGCAGATTTTGTATACAAATAGAAGGCTTTGGCTAGGTTTGGACCTTTCGGTCTCGATCGGGTGGTCGTGAAAAAATAGGTTAGGAGTCCAATTAAAAAACCGATGAAGGTTTGGGGTATTATGAAGTTTATTTGGACCCAACGGTCACGACCACCGGGATCGGGGCCGGGGGGGGGGGGGGTGGGGGGGTTATCGGCGCACTCGAGGGGTTTGTTCATTGTGTAGAGGAGCTAGGCATAGAAGAGAGGTAAAGAGAGGGCAGCCCGACAACAAGTTTGAATATTGAAAACGTTTCCGATTTCACCAGCTATAGTGCCACTATATGTTTAACGGTTCCGGTATCAAACGACCTCTGAATGTGATGAAATTTGGCAGGCGGTCCACCTACAATAAAAAAGACCGCATGCCAACTTTCAACCCATTCCTAGAATTTTTTTACACATTTTTTAAAACAATATTTAAATAATGTTGCAGGCGCATGTGTGTGTGGTTGATCTCGAATGGTCAATGACAAGAATGGAGAGAACCGACAAATAATAACAGATGCAAGATTGCACAATGACGGCAACAGAGTGCCGATGCTATGCAGATGTCGCGCATGATGCGATGATGAATGCAACAAACAAAATAATAACACGATGCTAATGGAACGAAAGAGAAATCTTCTCGAGCATCGGTTCTGGGCTGTTACACAGTACAGGACTGCTTGCCCGGCAAGGATGCTCGAGGGCAGCAGCTATGCGTGTAGAATGAAAAAAGAGTCGAACTTTGTAAAGGTAGCCCTCGTCCTCCTTTTATAGTCCAAGGGGTCACCAAACTGGCTAAAACCATCCACATGATAGTTGCTAAAACTAATGAAAGGAGCTATAGACGAAAATACCTAACACTGACGGACTGGGATAGACGCATTAAATGTGCCTTGAGGTGGCGCACTAGCAACGTCCCCTGAAAGGATTGCCTCTCCTTCTGTGTTGTTCTCCCAACTACCTCTTATTCCTCTTCTGCATCATAGGATAGATGTCATTAAAGCTGTCTTAACTCCCACCGAGCTGGAATGTGTCCTGACCAGCTTCACGTGACCACATGTCTGCTCTACACCAAGCTGATGTAGACAATCAGCCCGCCGACGTGGAGTAATGGCTTGGCGGGTGGAGGCCTTGGCAGGGACGCTCGCTACTAGGTCTTCCCTACCGAGAAGGAGGCTTACGGGCCATCTCTAGCCTTTGCTTGTTGTAGCTTGTAGGTTGGCTAGCAAGGTCCTGCTGGCCCAGAAGCCACAGTTACCTGTGTACAAGTCTAGGTACTAAGGGACCCATATCTTAGTACACCGACAAAGGAAGTGGTAGGAACTGAAATACTAAAGCTTCTACAGGGAGGTATAATTTATCCTATTGGTGATAGTAGATGGATAATTCATGTTCAATGTGCTCCTAAGTAAGGAAGTATAACTGTTGTTCCTAATGGTAAAAAATAACTTATTCCACAAAGTATCCTATCTGGTTATAGGATGTAATTGATTTCAGGAAATTGAACAAAGGTTGTAGAAAAGATCATTACCCCTTGACTTTTATTGATCTAATGTTAGAAAGTTTATCTATGCACACACACTTTTGTTTTCTTGGTGGATATTGTGGTTTATCTCAAATACCTGTCTCAAAATAGGATCAAGGGAGAACTACTTTCACATGCCCCTTTGGAACTTATGCCTATAGGCGTCTGCATTTTGGTTTATGTAATGCACCTGCTACCTTTCAAAGATGTATGGTTGTTATATTCTCTAACTTTTGTGAAAATATTGTTGAGGTTTCCGTGGATGATTTTTTCGTATATGTGACTTCTTTTGATGATTGATTGAGCAACCTTGATCAAGTTTTGTAGAGATGAGAGGAAACTAACATTGTCTTGCATTGGGAGAAATTCCACTTTATGGTGAATGAAGGTATAGTACTTGGGCCTAAAACCTCTGAATGAGGCATTAAGGTAGACAAAGCTAAAGTTGATGCAATAGAGAAAATGACATGTCCTAAAGATATCAAAGGTATAAGAAGTTCTCTTACTCATGCTTGTTTTTATAGGCGTTTCATTAAAGATTTCTCAAAAAATTCTAGGCCACTAACTAATCTTCTTCAAAAAGATAGTTCTTTTGCTTTTGACGATGATTGTGTAGAAGCCTTTGTAATACTTAAGAAAGCCTTGATTTCTGCACCTATTGTACAACCATCCAATTGGAATTTACCATTTGAGATTATGTTTGATGATACTGATTATGTTGTTGGCGATGTTCTAGGGAAAAAAGTAGATAAGAAATTGAATGTTATTCATATGCTAGTAAATCCCTAGAGAATGCTCAAAGAAATTATGCTACTATTGAGAAAGAATTTTTTGTAGTTTGTTTGCATGTGATAAGTTTAGACCTTACATTGTTGATAACAAGGTTACTTTTCACACTAAGCATGCTGCTATTAAATATCTCATGTAGAACAAGGACGCTAAACCTAGACTTATTAGGTGGGTGCTTTTACTTCAAGAATTTGACTTGCATATCTTAGATAGGAAGAGAGCTGAAAACCATGTAGTGGATAACTTGTCTAGGATGGAAAGTATTCTTGATGAGCCACGGCCTATTGATGATAATTTTCGTGATGAACAACTCGCTATTATAAGTGCTTCATACAGTATTCCTTGGTATGCAGACTATGCTAATTATATTGTTGCTAAATATATACCACCTAGTTTCACATACCAACAAAACAAAACAAAAGTGATTTGACACATTACTTTTTGAATGACCCACATCTTTATAAAGAGGGAGTGGATGATGCTATTATACATTGTGTAGCTAAGCATGAACAAGGACAGATCCTACGGAAGTGTCACTTTAAGACATACGGAGGACGACGTGCTGGGGACCGAACCACACACAAGGTACTACAATCAGTTTTTTTGTTGAGCTATTCTTTTCAAAGATGCTCATAAGTATGTCATTTCTTGTGATGAATGTCAAAGAATTGGTAACATTTATAGACGCTGGGAAATGCGTGTGAATTATTCACTTGCTATTGGACCATTTGGCGCATGGGATTTGATTATATGGGACCTTTTCCTTCAAATAAAGGGTATACTCATATTCTAGTTGCTATTGATTACGTTACTAAATGGGTAGAAGCTATTCGAACTAGTAGTGATGATCATAACACTTTTATAAAAATGCCTACAGATATTATGTTCCCAAGGTTTGGAGTCTCTACATATTTAATGACAGGCGGTGGTTCACATTTTATTCATGGTGCTTTCCATAAACATCTAGGTAAATATGGTGTTAACCATAGAATTGTATATATCACCTTATCATCCTCCGTCTAGTGGTCAAGTTGAGTTGAGCAATGAAGAAATAAAATTAATTTTGCAAAAGACTGTTAATATGTCTAGAAAGAATTGGTCTAAAAACCTGATGATGCTTTATGGGCCTATAGAACTGCTTATAAAACCCCCAGGGAATGTCCCCTTATAAAATGGTCTACGGGAAAGATTTTTATTTATCTCTTGAATTAGAACATAAAGGTTATTTGATATTACTTCATTACACGAATGGAGGGCACAAGCTTATGAAAATGCCAAGTTGTTTAAGTAAAAAGTTAAAATAAGGCATGAAAAAAGAATCCAAAAATGAGAATTCAATGTGGGAGACCTAGTTCTTTTGTGCAATTCTTGTTTCAGATTTTTTGAAGGTAAGCTTCTCTCCAAATGGAAAGGGCCTTATGTTCTCGAGGAGGTCTATCACTCCGGTGCTATAAATATTAACAACTTAGAAGGCAAAAAACTGAGAGTGGTAAATGGGAAAGGAATTAAACACTATACCTCTAGTAGGCTCATCAATGTTGAAACTGATATTATTGAAGTCATGACTCTGGCCGAACACATAAAAGAGACATTCTGAAACGCTCCAAAAAGCTAAAAAGTTGTACGTATGTGATACGGCAACCAAACAAACTCCAAAAATTCCAAAACAAATTGTTGGTTTTGGTATTTTAGAACAAATCGAAAAAAGGAGTCACGGGTACCCACGATGGAGGCACAAGCCAACAAGGCACGCACACCCCCCTAGGCACGCCCCGATAGCTTGTGGGGTCCTCATGTACCTCCCAAACTCATTTTTGTTCCTGCACATGTATTCTAGCCCACACAATTTTCATTATATATACTCCCGTCCGTTTTGACCACCGCATCGTGAGTTTCTCCTCTATTCTTGTTTCAGGCTATTTTTGTGGCACACTCTTCAAGTGTGTAAAGCATGTCTTCGTCCTCCTCCAGTAATATTGAGAACCAAACTTGGTTGTTGCAGATGGCGCTTCAATGAGAAGGAGATGAGGAAGTTATCTCAAGGAAGGAACCCATGGACTCTATGGAGGTGCATCCCCTTGCCTTAGAACATGGGACACTAGCAGGCATATCCACTTCTCCGAACCCTTCCCCACCATGGGTAGGAGAGCTCTAATAGCTCAGGAAGAGCAAGATGAATCTATTCCTAGGAGGCCCCTTGGCAGGTTAAATACAAATAACTTTCATAACTTGACTCACAATTATGGAGTTGAGAACACTTCTCACTCGCATATACCGTCCAACTGGGACATCTCCCGTCCAAGTGAAAGTGATGCAGGAAAAAGCTCTTGGTGGCCAAATAATAAACATATTATGGTGGAAGTACAAAAGAACACTCCATTGATCCAATAGTTACTTTATGAGATGGGGGAGTTAAAGGCTGCCCTGCTAACTGTTGCAAAGAACAAACCTACTACATCATCACCACCATCACCCAAGAAGGACGCTCGAGTATATGGGTATGGGCACCACCCTTAGCTTGTTCCAAACTTGGGGTATGTGCCCTGGTATCGTATCACCATCACTTTTATCATTACCATCTATCTTACGTCAAACATTAGTTGTGTCATGATTTAGAGAAATAAAATTTCACATTTGCTTTGCTTAGAATTTTTTTCTTTCAGATATATCTATCCTTGTAACCAAGTGTGAGAGTTATATAATAAAGATTGATTGAGTTTGTATGCTTTACTCTCATGCATCTATCATCAATAAAATGAAAGAAATTAAAAGATCATATGCTAATCCCATGAGGAGTAATGACTTCACATAGAAAAAGTATTAGTGATAAAAGTTGTTGGGAATAAACAAACATAAATTAGTCATTGTTACAATCTATTCAAGCTTATGATAGAGGAGAGAAGACTCGCATATAAATACACTATCGTGGACGTCTTTTATGACTATAATCCCTCACAAAATATTAAATAATGGGCATGTGTTGATGTTGGACATAGAAGAGAACATAATGATTATGATAGTTTACAATCACCTAGAAGTTATTTAGTCATGAATCCTCTAACACGTGGTGCTTGCTTTAGATCTTTTGCTAGCCAAAATTTTCCGCACTAAATAGAGATACTACTCATGCATCCATAGTGCTAAAACCCAGTTTCTTGCCATAAGAGTCCACCATATATACATATGGATTGAGTAAGATCCTTCAAGTAAGTTGGCATCAGTGCACGAAGCAAAAAAATTGCTCATAAACATGTATGATCTTTTATTACAAGAGAAAATAAGGATTGTATGATCTTGTGATGGCAAATAAATAAAAGCTATAGAGTGCACAATAAAGTTTGCAATCATGAGGAGCAATATAAAGTGACGTTCATTACATTAAGAGTTCGCACATCCAACCTAAAAGTTCATGAGAACCTCTGCTTCCCTCTGCGAAGGGTGTATCTTGTATCTTCTTGAGTTTACTTTGGTGCAAGAGTCAATAAAGTTTGTCCCTACTCCAACCTCTTAACTCTCTAGTTGGCAAACATCATGTGTTGGGGATAGATCCAGAGATATATATATCTAGTTGAATGTAGGAGATCATGAACCATTATTTTTGGCATTATCCTTGAGGTAAATAAGTTGTATGGCCAAACAACAAAGCCTCTATCTTCCGGGTGTCCGGTGAAAACATTAGCTCCAAAACTAGGCAATGAGTGGCATCAATCATAGAAGACTAAATGATAGTTTAGTATGTGAACTTGCTAATGCAAAAGCTCTTACATAGACTCCGCTCTGAAATATGATTAAGTATGATTGTCTCGATGGCTAAGAACATAGTTTGTTCTTCGCCAATAAAGTTTTAACTTCATACTTCAACAATTTTGAATAGATTGTTACTTGTTTATGAGTAACTATATGGTGAAAAGCTTATTGGTAGGTTAATATTCATGACGCTCTCATGTCCATATTCTGTTTTTACCAACACCTCCCTCTCAAATTATGTGGTCATTATTATCGAGTTCGACTTTTGTTTGAGGGCAAGCATGGTCTAAGCTTGGCGGAGTTGATTGTCCATTTTGCATCACGAATTCTTATTGATATTTATGGTATTCTTCTCTCATAATTATGCTATAATTCTTATGTATTTTCTCTCTGATTATGCAAAGTACATCACAAAGAGGGAAATTGCTGGAAACTGGAATTCTGGACCTGAAAACCAAGAAAAAGGCTAAAAATGACAGGATTACAAATAACCTAAAACTTCACGGAGAATTTTTATCGAATATTGAAGAATTATTGGGCCAAAAATATACCAAAGGGGGGCCACCTGATGTACGCAAGCCAACATGGCACGCCCACCCCCATGGGTGTGCCTTATTGCCTTCTAGGGCCCTAGTAGGTCTTCTGACCCCCCTATTCTCCTATATGGTGTCTTTTGACCTAAAAATCATAAGGATACTTTCAGGACAAGTTGTCATCTTCTCGAGGTGGAAACCTGAGAAGAGGACCTTTTGCTCTCTAGGAGAGAGATTCTGTCGGGGAAACTTCCCTCCAGGAGGAGGAAATCAAAGCCATCGTCATCACCAACTCTTCCTCCTTCGTGGGAGGACCAATCTTCATCAACATGTTCACCAGCACCATCTCATATCAAACCCTAGTTCATCTCTTGTATTCAATCTTTGACTCAAAACCTCAGATTGGTACATGTGGGTTACTAGAAGTGCTGATTACATCTCGTAGTTGATGCTTGTTTGTTTATTTGGTGGAAGATATTATGTTCAGATCCTCAATTACTATGACTATACCTCTGATCCTGAACACGTTGAAGAGGTGTGAGTAGTTACTATTATTCATGAGGACATGGGAGAAGTCTTGTTATAAGTAATCATATGAAGTTGGTATTCGTTGGATATTTTGATGATCTGTATGTTGTTGCTTCTCTTCGTGGTGTCATGTGAATGTCTACTACACGACACTCACCATTTTATGCGCCTAAGGGAACCCATTGTGGAGTAACAAGTGTATGATGGGTTGCGAGAGTGAAAAAATCTTAAACCCAGTTTATGTGTTGCTTCATGAGGGATGATTTGGTTCCACACGTTTCACGCTATGGTTAGATTTATCTTAATTCTTCTTTCATAGTTGTGGATGCTGATACGTCTCCAACGTATCTATAATTTTTGATTGTTCCATGTTGTTATATTATCATTATTGGATGTTTTACAATCATTTTATAGTCATTTTATATCATTTTTTGGTACTAACCAATTGACATGGTGCCCAATGCCAGTTGACGTTTTCTGCAATTTTTTACATCACGGGAAATCAATACCAAACGGAATCCAAACGCAGCGAAACTTTTTGTGGATTTGTTTTGGGCTAGAAGACATCTAGTGGGCCAGGAACGCACCTGAGGGGAGCTTCGATGGGAGCACAACCCACCAGGGCGCCCTTGGGGGCCCAGGCGCCCCCTAGTGGATTGTGATGTCCTCGTTGGCCTCCCGCACTACCTCTTTGCACTATAAATACCCCAATATTCCTAAAGGGGGGGGGGCGAAAATCAATTCCAGCCGCCGCAGAGTCCAGAAACACCAGATCCAATCTAGACACCATCACAGAGGGGTTCATCATGTCCATTGGTGCCTCTCTGATGAATCCTGAGTAGTTCTTTGTGGACCTACGGGTCTGTAGATATCTCTCTTGATTATTAATACAATGGTCTCTTGGAGATCCATATGATGTAAGTCTTTTTGCGGTGTGTTTGTTGGGATCCGATGAACTTTGAGTTTATGATCAGATCTATGTTTTTATCCATGAAAGTTATTTGAGTCTTTTTTGATCTCTTATATGTGTGAACGATTATAGCCTCGTATTTATTCTCTGAAATTTGTGTTTTGTTTGGCCAACTTGATATATTTATCTTAGAATGGGAAGAGGTTCTTTGTGATGGGTTCGATCTTACGGTGCTTGATCCGAGTGACAGAAAGGGAAACGACACTTATATATTGTTTCTATTAAGGATAACAAGATGGGTTCTATTTCGATATAAATAGATCTTGTCTCCATCGTGTCATCATTCTTATCGCATTACTCTGTTTTTCCATGAACTTAATACACTAGATGCATGCTGGATAACGGTCGATGTGTGGCGTAATAGTAGTAGATGCAGGCAGGAGTCGGTCTACTAATCTTGGGCATGATGCCTATATAATGATCATTGCCTGGATATCATCATGATTATTTGAAGTTCTATCAATAGCCCAACAGTAAGCCACTAGTGAAACCTACGGGCCCCGGGTCTCTTTTCAACATATTTTCCTTTGCGATCTATTTTCCTTTGCTTTGATTTTTATATCTATTAAACCAAAAATACAAAAATACCTTGTTGTAATTTATTTGTTCCACGATCTATTTATCCTATCTACCACTTTTACCTCACGTTATTTGCCTATCTTGAGGCGTCGTAACCGAAAGGAATTTCTGGCGCCGTTGCCGGGGAAGATCAAGTCAAGATAGTCTCCCGCCAACGTGCCAATTTCTGGCGCCGTTGCCGGGGAGGGATTGACAACCCCTTTAAAACGTGGGTTGCGAGTATTTGTTATTTATGTGCAGGTGCTGGTTACGTGGTATGAGGAGGTTCTCCTACTAGTTTGATAACCTTGGTCTCATCACTGAGGGAAATACCTACCGTCGCAATACTGCATCATCCCTTCCTGTTTGGGGAAATACCGACGTAGTTCTAGCAGACATCAAAAAGAATTTCTGGTGCCATTGCGGGGGAGGATTTTCAACATCAACCAGGTTCCTAATCATAAATCTCATCTCCTCGCAATTAACATTATTTGCCTTTTGCCTCTCGTTTTCCTCTCCCCGACTTCACAAAAAAATGTCGTTTTATTCGCTCAATTTTTCGTTGGCCGTTTTCTGGTTAGATCTTTTTTTAGTGCAATCTTTTTGTGAAGTCATCATGAATTCAAAGAACGCCAAGTTGTGTGATTTCATAAATACCAACAACAATGATTTTATCAGCACTCCGATTGCTCCTCCTGTCACTAGTGCGGAGTCTTGTGATATTAATACTGCCTTGCTGAATCTTGTTATGAAAGATCAATTTACTAGTACTCCTAATGAGGATGCCACATCCCATCTTAACACATTCATGGAATTATGTGATATGCAAAAGAAAAAAGATGTGGACAATGATGTTGTGAAGTTGAAATTATTTCCATTTTCTTTGTGAGACCATGCAAAAATTTGGTTTCTTCTTTGCCTCGCAATAGTATCAATTATTTGAACAAGTGCAAGGATGCTTTTATTACTAAGTATTTTACGCCCGCAAAAATTATTTCCCTTAGAACCCAAATCATGAATTTCAAGCAACTTGAACATGAGCATGTTACACAATCCTGGGAAAGGATGAAATTGATGCTAAGAAATTTCCCAACTCATGGGTTAAATATTTGTATGATCATACAAAAAATTTATGCGGGGTTGCATTTTGTTTCTCGTAATCTTTTGGATTCCACCGCAGTGGGTACTTTTATGGAAATTACATTGGGTGAAGCTACTAAGTTGCTAGACAATATTATGGCCAACTACTCACAATGGCATACCGAAAGAGCTCCTACTAGTAAAAAAGGCCAATTCGGTAGAAGAAATAAACTCTTTGAGTTGAAAAGTTGATGCTCTTATGAAGTTGGTTTCTAATAAAAGTGCTCCTATTGGTTTTAATGATGTGTCTTTGTCTACTTTAACTGAGCAAAATAGTGATGCCATACATGTGAATTTTATTTCGTCAAACAATTTCAATAACAATGCTTATAGGGGTAATTTTAATCCTAGGCCTTTTCCTAGTAATTCCTCTAATAATTCTGGTAATTGCTATGGTAATCATATTTATAATAATAACAGAAACACCTCTGATATGGAGAACAATATTAAAGAATTTATCAATACTCAAAAAGCTTTCAATACTTCGATAGAAGAAAAGTTGAATAAAGTTAATGATTTGTCTAGAAGTATTTATAGAATTTCTCATGATGTAGAAACTCTCAAGATGAAAAATTTTATGCCTAAAGTTGAAGAATCAATTAAAGCTCTTTATGTTTCTATGGATGAAAGTAAGACAAGAACCCTATGCTTAGAGCTAAAAGATATTTTTTAGAAAGAGCGTTTTCTAGTGATTACTTTCATAAAAGTGATGTAGATCTTAAAATGATTGGTTTTTCTTCTATTGATTCTTTGTTTAGTAAAATTAAGATTGATTAAAAAGGGACTGGAGAAGATTCAACTTTAGTTAGAAGGCGCTCCTATGATTCGGAGGGTGAAAATCTTGTTGAGAAAATTGATAAAAGTGGGTTTGAAGATGACAGTTTATCTTTGGTTTATTGTATTTCTTTGTTGCAATCCATGATAAATTCACCCCATGCTTATGAACAAAATAAAGCTTTTACTAAACATATTGTTGATGCTATGATGAAAGCTTTTGTAGAAAATTTGGAATTAGAAGTTTCAATTCCTAGAAAATTGCATGATGAGTGGGAACCTACTATCAAAGTCAAGGTTAAAAATTATGAGTCTTTTTCTTTATGTGACTTGGGTGCTAGTGTTTCTACAATTCCGAAATATTTATGTGATGTGCTTGGTCTTACCAATATTGAAGAATGATCTTTAAATTTGCACTTGGCGGATTCTACTATTAAAAAGCCTATGGAAAGAATTAATGATGTTCTTATTCTCGAGAATAGGAATTATGTGCCCATAGATTTTATTGTTCTTGATATTGATTGCAATCCATTTTGTCCAATTATACTTGGTAGACAGTTTTTACGTACTATTGGTGTCATGATTGATATGAAAGAAGGCATTATTAAATTTCAATTTCCACTAAGGAAGGGAATGGAACACTTACCTAGCACAAGAATTAGGCCACCATATGAATCAATCATGAGGGAACCATATGGATCTAGAAACAAACATGACAACACTTAGATCCTACGCGTTATGCCTAGCTAGGGACGTAAAACGAAAGCGCTTGTTGGGAGGCAACCCAACTTGTATCCTTTTGCTTTTTTCGTTTTCTTGTTGTTTTCAATAAAATATACAATTATACATATGGTTATATGTGTTTTTGTGGTTTAAATTAGTGTTTGTGCCAAGCAAGGCCTTTGGGATGATTTGGGTGAAAATTGATTTGATCTTGCTGAAAATTAGAAACCTTTGCGCTCACGACATTATTTTTTATTTTTAACAGAACAGTGGTTTTCAGTTGATTGTTTTTGAAGAACATCAGTAAACAAATTATTATCGTCTTCCTGACGTTTCAGAATTTTTGGAGTTGCAGAAGTATTCTAAGTAGTCAAATTGCTACAGACTGTTCAATTTTTGACATATTCTGTTTTCTTTACGTTGTGTGCTTGTTTTGATTATTCTATGGTTTTCTTTGATGAGTTTTTTCCATATAAAAGTTGGAATGCAGTAGATATAATGCAAAAATAAAATATTAATAGGTTTGCAACAACACTTATAGTAGTGGTTTGCTTTCTTATACTAACGGGTCTCACGAAGGTTTTGTTGAGTTTTGTGTGATTGAAGTTTTCAAGTTTTGGGTGATCTTATGATGGATGAAGGAATAACGATTAGCAAAAGGCTAAGCTTGGGGATGCCCGAGGCACCCCAAGATAATAGTCAAGAAGTAGCAAGCAACTAAGCTTGGGGATGCCCCCGAGTGGCATCCCCTCTTTGTTCTAACAACCATCGGTATTTTACTTGAAACTATATTTTTATTCGTCACATATTATGAGGTTTGCTTGGAGCGCCTTGTATGATATGAGTCTTTGCGTGTTTTGGTTTTTGTTTAAGTCTTGAAACCTTGCTGGATACACCTTTTTGAGAGAGCCAAAAAATATGCTATGCTTGCTCCTATGCTTTACTTAAATTTTTAGAGCCATGGATTTGCTCTAGTACTTCACGTATATATTTTTGAGCACGGTGTGCTTTGTTATTTTTGAAGAAATGCTCTCATGCTTTACTTAAATTTATTTGGGAGTTACTAAAACTTTTAAGAAATTCTCTCTTGCTTCACTTAGATTATTTTGAGAGAAAGAAAAATTATGCTCATGTTCTTCACTTAAATTTGTTTGAGCTTATCAAAAGAAACATATGAAAATAGTACCAAAGTGATAGATATCCAAGGAGGATATAACAAAAACTTTCATGAAGATAATTGGACAAAATAAACTTGATTCTTAGTAATGGTTTTGTGATATGACGATATGATATGTGAGTCATGTTGCTGAGTAATTGTGCTTTAGTAATAATATTGATGTTAACGTTTGTGATTCCCTATGCAAGCACGAAAGTCAACAGTTATGCAATGAAATTTATATCCTACTTGTGGTGCATTATTCGGAGTTACTTATGCTTAATGCTTGGGTACGAGATTTTCCGTTTCTTGGTTGGTCGCTTCTCAATCTTATTGCTAGCCTTCATTTTGCACTAAGTATGATCACTACTTGTGCATCCAAAACACTTTAAACCAGTTTTGCCATATGAGACCACTATACCTACCTATATGCGGTATTTCCATGCCGTTTTAAGCAAATTTGCATCTCCATTTTTCCAAATAAATTTCTCTTTTGTGTGTTCTACCGCTCGCGAGGAGGTGAGGGGTGGCCAATATTTTCCATGCTAGATGTGTTATTCTCACAATGAGTGTTTATTCACTTGTCATTGCACGAGAGTACGTCAAACGTATTAGGGATGCCTAGTCCCGAAATGAAAAAAAATGAATTTACTTTTTGTTGTCAAATAATAAATTCCTTGGGAACTGTTGGTATGCAGGGCACCCGTGGATACAGACAAGCCATGGAAAGTGAAAGTAATGGTGGAAAAAGGAATAAACTTTATTTTCTATTTGGGAACCGCCTATGATGTATCTAGCATGGAAAGTGTTGGGAGCTCTAAGTAGTTTTCGTTGGTGGGAAAAGTATGCCTCCCAAAATATTTTTATATCTTAATTTTCGCTTTGAGCTCTGGCACCTCTACAAATCCCTACTTCCTTCTGCGAAGGGCCTTTCTTTTACGTATGCAATTTTTATTTTGAATTTGAGTCTCCATCTTCTCTCATAAAGCACAAACTAAGGGGCACTATGATCGTATTTGAGCATTGGGTGTAGCTAATATTCGAGTGTTTTTCATTAATGGATCAATGATTGAGCATAATGGGATAGGGATAACTTGCTTTAGTGTTGATATTTTGAACGACATGGTTGCTTGTTGGTATGCTTGAGTATTAAAGTGTTCATGTCAAAACTAGACTATTGCTTTGAACCATATAAAAGGCCAAATGTCCATGCTATAAATAAAAGAAATGTGATGAACAGGTTAGGCAGCATTCCACATCAAAAATTCTGTTTTTATCATTTACCTACTCGAGGACAAGCAGGAATTAAGCTTGGGGATGCTGATATGTCTCCAACGTATCTATAATTTTTTATTGTTCCATGCTGTTATATTATCATTCTTGGATGTTCTACAATCATTTTATAGTCATTTTATATCATTTTTTGGTACTAACCTATTGACATAGTGCCCAGTGCTAGTTGATGTTTTTGCATGTTTTTTACATCGCAAGAAATCAATACCAAACGGAATCCAAACGCAGCGAAACTTTTTGTGGATTTGTTTGGGGCCAGAAGACATCGAGTGGACCAGGAACGCACATGAGGGGAGCTCCAATAGGAGCACAACGAACCATGGCGCGTCTGGGGCCTAGGCGCGTGCTAGTAGTCCCCGGCAACGACACTACAAAAATGTTGTTGACTTGTTCCTAACTTGATGCCTCCACGACAACGTAGCCAGAACTGCTCCCAGTTTCTCAACAATTAGCAATTGTCTTGCAATGGCCCACCAGCGCGTGGGTTCGCGACAGTTTTTGAGGGTAGAGTGTTCAACCCAAGTTTTTTGGTTCGCCCGACAGGAAGTGAAAGGATACTCTCAAGTATTAGCAGTTGAACGTGTCGGATTCAACCGCACCTGAAAGATTAGTATCTGCAAGCAAAGTATCAGTAGCAAAGTAGTATGATAACAACGGTGCCAGAAACGATCTGTTGATGGCAGACTATTCCTAATTGTTGTATCAATGGCGCCAGAGGTTGCCCGTGGACGGGAAATATTCTTTCCCGGCAACGGTGCGACAAAAAGTATTGTAGCAGGTAGCAGGAGTGTAACGAGTAACAGCAGTTGCAACGAACAACAGTAGTGACAGCAGTAGCAAGTAGCAACAGTAGCAAGTAATAGCAGTAGCAAGTAGCAGCAGAGCAAAGCAAGTAACAACAACAGCAACAGTAGTAACAGTAGCAGAGCAAAACAAGTAACAACAGCAGTGGGACAAACTCATAGGCAATGGGTCGGTGATTTGTTTTGATGATATTCATCATGCAACAGTTGTGACACGGACAGATATGTGGCTAGCTCCCGTTCATCAATGTGATGTAGGCATGCATTCCGTGTGTCGTCATACGTGCTTAGGGAAAAGAACTTGCATGACATCTATTGTCCATCCCTCCTATGGCAGAGGGTCCAAAAGGATACTACGGGATAATAAGGTTCTCCTAATAAAGAACCGGAACAACGCATTAGCACTTGGTGAACACATGAACTCCTCAAACTTTGGTCATCACCGGAGTGGTTCCGCTTATTGTCACTCCGGGGTTGCCAGGTCATAACACATAGTAGGTAACTACAACTTGCAAGATCGGACCTAAAACACACATATATTGGTGACAACATAATAATTTCAGATCTGAAATCATGGCACTCGGGCCCTAGTGACAAGCATTAAGCATGGAAAAGTAGTAGCAACATCAATCTCAGAACATAGTGGATACTAGGGATCAATCCCCGTCAAAACTAACTCGATTACATGATAGATCTCATCCTACTTATCACCCCCAGCGAGCGTACGAATAGATTACTCACCAACGGTGAAGAGCTTCATGTAATTGGAGAGGGAAGAAGGTTGATGATGACGATGGCATGATTTGCCCTCTCCGGAGCCCAAAACGGACTCCAGATCTGCCCTCCAGATGAAGAACAGGATGTGTCGGCGCCTCCTTATCGCAAACGCGATAAAATCTTCTCTCTTGATTTTTTCTGGGACAAAAGTGAATTTATAGAGCTAAGTTTGGCGGCGGCAGAGCCACGTGGGCCCCACAAGCTTGGTAGCTGCCACGAGGGGGGCGGCGGCTATAGGGCTTGTGGCCCACTGGCCCATCCCCTCTGGTGGATCTTTGTGCAGGTATTTTTCATATTTTCTAGAAATATTCTCCATAAATTTTCAGGACGTTCCGGGAACTTTCATTCTTGCACAAAAACAAGACCATGGCAATTCTGCTGAAAACAGCGTCAGTCCAGGTTAGTTCCATTCAAATCATGCAAATTAGAGTCCAAAACAAGGGCAAAAGAGTTTGGAAAAGTAGATACGATGGAGGCGTATCAGCGCGCCCCGGTGGGTTGTGCCCTCCTCGTTGGCCTCCTGCACCGCCTCTTTGCTCTATAAATACCCCTATATTCCACAAACCCTAAAGGGGGGAGAAAAATCATTTTCCATTCGCCGCAGAGCCCAGAAACACGAGATCCAATCTAGACACCATCACGGAGGGGTTCATCATGTCCATTGGTGCCTCTCTGATGATGCGTGTGTAGTTCTTTGTAGACCTACCGGTCCGTAGTTAGTAGCTAGATGGCTTTCTCTCTCTCTCTTGATTATCAATACAATGGTCTCTTGGAGATCCATATGATGTAAGTCTTTTTGCGGTGTGTTTGTTGGGATCCGATGAACTTTGAGTTTATGATCAGATCTATGTTTTTATCCATGAAAGTTATTTGAGTCTTCTTTGATCTCTTATATGCGTGATTGATTATAGCCTCGTATTTCTTCTCCGATATTTCGGTTTTGTTTGGCCAACATGATCTATTTATCTTGCAATGGGAAGAGGTGCTTTGTTATGGGTTCGATCTTACGGATCTTGATCCTAGTGACAGAAAGGGAAACGAAATGTATGTATCGTTGCTATTAAGGATAACAAGATGGGGTCTATTAATACATAAATAGATCTTGTCTACATCATTTCATAGTTCTTATTGCATTACCCGTTTTCCATGAACTTAATACACTAGATGCACGTTGGATAGCGGTCGATGCCTCGAGTAATAGTAGTGGATGCAGGCAGGAGTGGGTCTAATAATCTTGGATGTGATGCCTATATAATGATCATTGCGTGGATATCGTCATAATTATTTGAAGTTATATCAATTGCCCAACAGTAAATGTTTTCCCACCATTTTCTATTTTTCTCGAGAGAAGCCACTAGTGAAACCTACGGCCCGCGGGTCTCTTTTCATCATATTTGCCTTTGTGATCTATTTTCCTTTGCTTTTATTTTCAGATCTATTAAACCAAAAATACAAAAATACCTTGTTGATACGTCTCCAACGTATCTATAATTTTTTATGGTTCCATGCTATTATCTTGTCAAACTTTGGATGTTTTGTATGCCTTTTATATATTTTTGGGACTAACTTATTAACTCAGTGCCAAGTGCGAGTTCCTGTTTTTTCTGTGTTTTTGACCCTTCTGAGAGGAGGATTTTGAAAGTTGTCCAAACGGAATAAAACTTTCGAAAAGATTTTTTCCGGAACAAAAGATACGCACGGGACTTGAGAACCAGGGCAGAGGCCACCAGGGGACCCCACAAGCCCCCTAGGCGCGGCGAGAGGGGCCCCGCGCCTAGCAGGCTTGTGGCCCCCTGTGGCTCGTCTGCCCTACCTCTTCCACCTATAAATTCGTGAAAAATCCAAAACTGCGCAAGAGATCCACGAAAATACTTTTTCGCCACCACAAGCTTCTGTCTCCGCAAGATCCCATCTGGGGCATGTTCTGGTGCCCTACTGGAGGGAGGATTCATATACGGAGGGCTTCTTCATCAACACCATGACCTCTCCGAAGATGCGTCAGTAGTTCACCATAGACCTTCGGGTCCATAGCTAGTAGCTAGATGGCTTCTTCTCTCGCTTGGATATTCAATACAAAGTTCTCCATGATCTTCATGGAGATCTATACAATGCGGTATGTTTGTCGAGATCCGATGAATTGTGGATTTATGATCAGATTATCTATGAATCTTATTTGAGTTTCTTCTGATCTCTTATATGCATGATTTCATATCCTCGTAATTCTCTTCGTGTTGTGGGTTTTGTTTGGCCAACTTGATCTATGATTCTTGCAATGGTAGAAGTGCTTGGTTTTGGTTTATACCGTGCGGTGACCTCACCCAGTGACAGAAGGGGTAGCGAGGCACGCATCGTGTTGTTACCATCAAGGGTAAAAAGATGGGGTTTACATCATTGGTTTGAGTTTATCCCTCTACGTCATGTCATCTTGCTTAAGGCGTTACTCTGTTCGTCATGAACTCAATACACTAGATGCATGCTGGATAGCGGTCGATATGTGGAGTAATAGTAGTAGATGCAGAAAGTATCGGTCTACTTGTCTCGGACGTGATGCCTATATGTATGATCATTGCCTTAGATATCGTCATGACTTTGCGCGGTTCTATCAATTGCTCGACAGTAATTTGTTCACCCACCGTAATATTTGCTATTTTGAGAGAAGCCTCTAGTGAACACTATGCCCCCCGGGTCTACTTCACACCATATTTTCATCTTTTCACTTTTACTTCGTTACACTTTACGCCTTCCGATCTCACTTTGCAATCAATCTTGAAGGGATTGACAACCCCTTTATAGCGTTGGGTGCAAGCTCGTTTGTGTTTGCGCAGGTACTCTGGACACTTGGCTTGATTCTCCTACTATTGATACCTTGGTTCTCAAACCGAGGGAAATACTTACTGCTCATGTGATGCATCGCCCTTTCCTCTTCAAGGGAAAAACCAATGCAAGCTCAAGAGGCAGCAGAAGGATTTCTGGCGCCGTTGCCGGGGAGGATCAAGTCAAGAATAGTCTACCGTCAAAGTGCCGATTTCTGGCACCGTTGCCAGGGAGGATCAAGTTCTAGGTGAAGCTCATCCAAGTAAGTGTCACAAACTCATCTCTTGCACTTACTTTTTTTGCCTCTCGTTTTCCTCTCCCCCACTTCTGAAAAACAAAAATTTACAAAAATATTTGCCTTTTCCGTTTGCCTTTTTCGTTCGCCCTTTTCACTCGCTTGCTTTCTGTTCGCTTGTGTGCTTGTTTGCTTTCTGAAGTCAACATGACTGAAAACACCAAACTTTGTGACTTCTCAAATACTAATAATAATGATTTTATTTGTACACCGATTGCTACCGCCGCTAGTGCGGAACCATACGAAATCAATGCTGCTTTGCTGAATCTTGTTATGAAAGAGCAATTCTCCGGCTTCCTAGTGAAGATGCCACATCCCATCATAATACCTTCATTGAGCTTTGCGATAAGCAAAAGAAGAAAGATGTGGATAATAATGTGATTAAATTGAGTCTTTTTCCGTTCTCGTTGCGAGATCGAGCAAAAACTTGGTTTTCGTCTTTGCCCAAAAATAGTATTGATTCTTGTAACAAGTGCAAAGATGCTTATATATCCAATTATCATGAATTTGAAGCAACTTTATTATGAACATGTTGCGCAATCTTGGCAGAGAATGAAATTGATGATTAGAAATTGTCTCGCTCATGGCTTGAGTCTTTGGATGATTATACAAATCTTCTACGCTCGCTTGAATTTCGCTTCTAGAAATATCTTGGACTCCGCCGCAGGTGGAACGTTCATGGAAATCACATTAGGAGAAGCCAAAAAACTCGTACACAATATCATGACAAACTACTCTCAGTGGCACCATGAAAGGTCACCTACTAGTAAGAAGGTACACGCTATAGAAGAAATTAACTCATTGAGCGCTAAGATGGATGTGTTAATGAATTTGGTTGCTAGTAGAAGTGCTCCTTTAGATCCTAATGATATGCCCTTGTCTTCCTTGATTAAGAGTAGCAATGCGATCTTGGACGTTAATTTTGTTGGTAGGAATAATTTTGGCAACAACGATGCTTTTAGAGGAAGCTATGTTCCTAGGCCTTTTTCTAGTAACCCCTCTAATAACTTTGGCAACTCCTACAAAAATACTCATGGAAATTACAATAAATTACCCTCTGATCTAGAGAGTAATATCAAAGAGTTTATCAACTCGCAAAAGATTTTCAATGCGTCCATAGAGGAAAAACTACTCAAAATTGACGATTTGGCTAGGAGCGTTGATAGAATGTCTAGTGATATTGATGCTTTGAAAGTTAGATGTGCTCCTCCCAAGATCAATATGGATGAAACTTTAAAATCTATGCATGTTTTCATGAATGAGAGCAAAGAAAGAACCGCCCAAATTCGTGCTAGACATGAATGGCTTAAAAAGGCGTGTTCTCGTGATAAGAATCACAAAGATCTTAAAGTGCTTGGTGTGACTGCGATTGAACCCTTGTTTTCTAGTGTCAAACCTAATGATGATGGGGCTGGATATGAATCCACTTTGGTTGAAAAACGCCCCAATGATTCGGAGTCCATCTATCTTGATGCTAAAGACATTGAAAGTGGAGTATAAGATATCGAAACTTTGAGTAGTAATGAAACTACTACCTTGGATTTCAAGGAATTTAATTATGATAGTTTCTCCTTGATTGAATGCATTTCCTTGATGCAATCCATGCTAAACTCTCCACATGCTTATAGCCAAAACAAGGCCTTTACCGATTATATCGTCGAAGCTATGATAAAATCTCTTGAAGAGAAACTTGACTTGGAAGTTTCTATTCCTAGAAAGCTTCATGATGAGTGGGAACCTACTATCAAAATCAAAATCAAAATCAAAAACAATGAATGCAATGCTTTGTGTGATTTGGGTGCTAGTGTTTCCGCGATTCCAAAGTCTTTATGTGATGTTCTAGGCTTTAATGAGATTGAGGAGTGCCCTCTTAATTGGCATCTTGCGGATTCTACTGTCAAGAAACCCATGGGAAGGATAAATGATGTTCTTATTATTGCAAATAGGAACTATGTACCCGTGGATTTCATTGTGCTTGATATTGATTGCAATCCTACATGCCCTATCATTCTTGGTAGACCTTTCCTAAGGACTATAGGTGCTATCATCGATATGAAGGAAGGGAATATTAGGTTTCAATTTCCTTTGAAGAAGGGCATGGAGCATTTTCCTAGAAAGAAAATAAGATTTCCTTATGAATCCTTGATGAGGGCTACTTATGGTTTGAGTACCAAAGACGATGATACTTGATTCCTTCACCTTATGCCTAGCTAAGGGTGTTAAACAATAGCGCTCGTTGGGAAGCAACCCAATGAATTTATCTTTTTCTTTATGTTTTGTTGCGTCCACACCATCATAATTCTGTTATGATTGTGTTTTTTTGTGTTTCTTTTTGTGTTTGAGCCAAGCAAAACCTTTATGGTTGGTTTGGTGTTGGTTGTTTGATCCTGCTGGAAAAAGACAACAACTTTTCGCTAACGAAATTATTTTTCATTTCTATTCAGAAAGATATTTTGAGTTTATTATTTTTGCTACAGGTTTATATGCCTTTTTCCCAGGCTGTCGTAATTTTGCAGAATTTTTGAGGTATCAGAAGTATCCTAAGTATACATATTGCTACAGACTGGTCTGTTTTTGACAGATTATGTTTTTTGTTGTGTTGGTTGCTTGTTTTGATGAAACTATGGATAGTATTGGGGGTACTAGCCATGGAAAAGTGAGAATATACTAACCTAACACCAATATAAATAGAAATCAAGATTAATACAGTACATAAAGAGGTGGTAGTTTGTTTTCTTGTGCTAATGATATCACGAGTTTCTGTTTAAGTTTTGTGTTGTGAAGTTTTCAAGTTTTGGGTGATGTTCTCATGGACAAATGGATAAAGAGTGGAAAGAGCTCAAGCTTGGGGATACCCAAGGCATCCCAAGCCAAATTCAAGGACACCAAAAATCCTAAGCTTGGGGGTTCCCCGGGAAGGCATCCCCTCTTTCGTCTTCAATCCATCAGTAACATTACTTGGAGCTATATTTTTATTCACCACATGATATGTGTCTTGCTTGTAGCGTCTTGTATCGTAGGAGTATTTTCTTTTTGTTGTGTCACAATCATCCTTGCTGCACACCTTTCTAGAGAGACACGCACTCATCGTGAATTTGCTAGAATGCTCATTGTGCTTCACTTATATCTTTTGAGCTAGACAATGTTGCTCTATGTGCTTCACTTAGATCTTTTAGAGCACGGCGGTGCGTAACTTGGTAGTTGGCTTGTGCTATGAAAGTAGTCCCAAAGGTGATAGGTATCCAAAGAGGATACAATAAAACTTCCATCTTCATGTGGATTGAGTAGAAAGAGAAGTTTGATCCCATTAAATTAGTTTTGAGACGTGGATTTGGTAATATTAAGAGTTATGTTAGTAGGGTGTTGTGAATCTAGAAATACTTGTGTTGCGGTCGGGATCGCGTGATGGTTTACACCTACGGTTAGTGATTCCCGTAACATGCACATATGGTGAACCGCTATGTTAGGAAGTCGGAGCATAATTGATCTATTGATTGTCATCCTTTGTGTTGCGGTCGGGATCGCGTGATGGTTTACACCTACCAACCCTTCCCCTAGGAGTATGCGTTTAGCACTTTGTTTCGATTACTAATAAAAACTTTCGCAACAAGTATGTGAGTTCTTCATGACTAATGTGAGTCCATGGTATAGATGCACTTTCACCTTCCACCATTGCTAGCCTCTCTAGTACCACACAATTTTCACCGATGCACAAACCCACCATATGCCTGCCTCAAAACAGCCACCATACCTACCTACTATGGCATTTTCATAGCCATTCCGAGATATATTGCCATGCAACTCCCACCGTTCCGTCTCATGACTTGTGTCGTCACTCTCATACTGCCATTGCATGATCGTAAGATAGCTAGCAAGATGTTTCAAGTCATACGCCAAGCTAGATCGCTGCACATCCCGGTACACTGCTGGAGGCATTTCCTATAGAGTCATCATCGTTCTAAGCTTTGAGTTGTGAGTAAATAAAAGTGTGATGGTCATCATTATTAGAGCATTCTCCCATGTGAGGAAATAAAAAAAAGAGGCCAAAGTTTCCCACATAAAAAAATAGAAAAAAAGAGGCGAAAGAGCCCAAACCAAAAAAGAGAGAAAAAGAGAGAAGGGACAATGCTACTATCTTGTTCCACACTTGTGCTTCATAATATCACCATATTCTTCATGATTGATAGCCTCTTGTTTTGACACCACCATATGCTAGTGGGTATTTTCATTATATAACTTGGCTTGTATATTCCAATGATGGGCTTCCTCAAAATTTCCCTAGGTCTTCGTGAGCAAGAAAGTTGGATGCACACCCACTAGTTCTCCTTTTGAGCTTTCACATACTTATAGCTCTAGTGCATCCTTTGTATGTCAATCCCTACTCATTCACATTGATATCTATTAATGAGCATCTCCAGAGCCCTTTAATACACCAAGTCAATGTGACCATCTCCTCCTTTTTGTCTCACAACCACCACCACACTCTATTCCACCATAGTGCTATATCCATGGCTCACGCTCATGTATTGCGTGAGAGTTGAATAAGGTTTGAGAAAGTAAGAGTGCGAAAACAATTACTTGGCCAATACCGGGGTTGTGCATGATTTAAATTAGTTGTGTGGCGATGATGGAGCATAGCTAGACTATATGATTTTGTAGGCATAAGTTTCTTTGGCCTTGTTATTTTGAAAGTTCATGATTACCTTGCTAGTTTGCTTGAAATATTATTGTTTTCATGTCAATAGCAAACTATTGTTTTGAATCTTACGGATCTGAACATTCATGTCATATGAAAGAAGTTACAAAGGACAACTATGCCAGGTAGCATTCCACATCAAAAATTCAGTCTTTATCACTTCCTTACTCGAGGACGAGCAGGAGTTAAGCTTGGGGATGCTTGATACATCTCCAACGTATCTATAATTTTTAATGGTTCCATGCTATTATTTTGTCAAACTTTGGATGTTTTGTATGACTTTTATATCTTTTTTGGGACTAACTTATTAACTCAGTGCCAAGTGCCAGTTCCTGTTTTTTCCGTGTTTTTGACCCTTTTCAGAGGAGGATTTTAAACGGTGTCCAAACGGAATAAAACTTCGGAAAAGATTTTTTCCGGAATAGAAGTTACGCACGGGTCTTGAGAACCAAGGCAGAGGCCACTAGGGGACTCCCCAAGCTCCCTAGGCGCGGCCAGGGGGGCCCACGCCTAGCAGGCTTGTGGGCCCCCTGTGGCTCGTATGCCCTACCTCTTCCGCCTATAAATTCCTGAAAAATCCAAAACTGCGCAAGAGATCCATGAAAATACTTTTGCGCCAATGCAAGCTTCTGTCTCCTCAAGATCCCATCTGGGGCACGTTCTGGTGCCCTGCCGGAGGGGGGATTCGGATACGGAGGGCATCTTCATCAACACCATGACCTCTCCGAAGATGCGTGAGTAGTTCACCATAGACATTCAGGTCCATAGCTAGTAGCTAGAAGGCTTTTCTCTCTCTTGGATCTTCAATACAAAGTTCTCCATGATCTTCATGGAGATCTATCTAATGAAATCTTCTTTTGCGGTGTTTTTGTCGAGATCCGATGAATTGTGGATTTATGATGAGATTATCTATGAATGTTATTTCAGTTTCTTATGATCTCTTATATGCATGATTTCATATCCTTGTAATTCTCATCGAGTTGTGGTTTCTTTTGGCCAGCTTGATCTATGATTCATGCAATGGGAGAAGTGCTTGGTTTTGGGTTCATACCATCGGTGACCTCACCCAGTGACAGAAGGGGTAGCGAGGCACGCATTGTGTTGTTGCCATCAAGGGTAAAAAGATGGGGTTTACATCATTGGTTTGAGTTTATCCCTCTACATCATGTCATCTTGCTTAAGGCGTTACTCTGTTCATCATGAACTCAATAGACTAGATGCATGATGGATAGCGGTCGATGTGTGGAGTAACAGTAGTAGATGCAGAAAGTATCGGTCTACTTGTCTCGGACGTGATGCCTATATGTATGATCACTGCCTTAGATATCGTCATGACTTTGCGCGGTTCTATCAATTGCTCGACAGTAATTTGTTCATCCACCGTAATATTTTCTATTTTGAGAGAAGCCTCTAGTGAACACTATGGCCCCCGGGTCTACTTCACACCATATTTTCAGCCTTCCACTTTTACTTCGTTGCACTTTCCGCCTTCAGATCTCACTTTGTAATCAATCTTGAAGGGATTGACAACCCCTTTATAGCTTTGGGTGCAAGCTCGTTTGTGTTTGCGCAGGTACTCTGGACAGTTGGCTTGATTCTCCTACTGGATTGATACCTTGGTTCTCAAACTAAGGGAAATACTTACTGCTCCTGTGCTGCATCACCCTTTCCTCTTCAAGGGAAAAACCAACGCAAGCTCAACAGGCAGCACTTGCTACAATATATTTGTTCTGCGATCTATTTATCATATCTACCACTTTTACCTCACGTTATTTGCCTATCTTGAGGTGTCGTACCCGAAAGGAATTTCTCGCACCATTGTCGGGGAAGATAAAGTCAAGATAGTCTGCTGCCAACGTGCCAATTTCTGGCACCGTTGCCGGGGAGGGATTGACAACCCCTTTAACACGTCGGGTTGCGAGTATTTGTTATTTGTGTGCAGGTGCTGTTTACGTGGTGTGAGGAGGTTCTCTTACTAGTTCGATAAACTTGGCCTCATCACTGAGCAAAATACCTACCGTCGCTATACTACATCATCCCTTCCTCTTTGGGGAAATATCGACGTAGTTCTAGCAGACATCAGATGCTTTGGAGAGGGGGTAATCGTAAGTGGTTTTCTTGTTCAAGTAAGAACAACGCCTTAGCACCGGTCCACTCACCTCACATTATCAAAGTAATGAACGCGAATCAATTCAAGATGATGAACATGACTAGACAGAAATTCCCATGTGTCCTCAGGAGCGTTTTCCTCATATCAGACTACTTTCCGGACTATCCTTTGCTACAAAAAGGATTGGACTATCTTCCTGCTTACTTTTTACTATTGTTACTTAGCACTTGTTATGAATTATCTTGCTACAAAACTATCTATCAATGTTACTCATACCACCTGCAAAGAATACCTTGCTGAAAATTGCTTAGCATTTCCTTCTTCTCCTTGTTGGGTTCGACACACTTACATATCAAAAGGGTTACGAATGATTCCCTATACTTGTGGGTCATCAAGGCGTTGGCAGGCCCTTCACGGGCTCAAGCAATGCTTCCGCAGGGATGTCATGTGCAATTATGGACTTGGAAGACTTCTTTTTGGTGCAGACTCGCTCCTCCTGCTCCACCACAAGGGTCGCGCCAGCCGTTTGGGGATTGGCTGCTAGGTATAGCAACAGGCGCTTGTGAGGGTGTGGATGACATCCTTATCATCGGCACAGATGGTGAGGGTACTGCTGCATTCGGGCATCTCGATGAGGCCTTAGGCGTGGTGCGTCACAGGCTTGAACTTGGAGAACGTCGGGTAGCCCAATATGGCATTGTAGGGAAGGCCGATGTGAGCCACATCAAAGACGATGAACTCCGTATGGTAGGTATTGTGGGTGATGAATGTTAAGGGAAGGTGCACATGCCCTACGGGCAAAGTTGTTAGAACCGATTTTCTGAATCGGATAGGAGCTCTGTTGGTAGATGCTTAATCGGACCGGGGCTCTGTTGGTAGAATCATAACTAACAGGATCGTACAAACTTAGATTCTATGCGCAAAATCATAAAATCGGAAGGGCTAGTTTCGATCGTAAGGTCGTAAGATTCTAAGAGTTGAGTCACGGTAACAACTTTGCCTATTTCTCTTTTGTGTGCTCTACCGCTTGCGAGGAGGTGAGGGTTGGCCAATATTTTCCATGCTAGATGTGTTATTCTCACAATGAGTGTTTATTCACTTGTCATTGCACGATAGTACGTGAAAGGTATTAGGGATGCCCAGTCCCGAAATGAAAAAAGTGAAATTACTTTTTGTTGTCAAATAATAAATTCCTTGGAAAGTGTTGGTATGGAGGGCACCCGTGGATACACACAAGCCATGGAAAGTGAAAGTAATGGTGGAAAAAGGAATAAACTTTATTTTCTGTTTGGGAACCGCCTATGATGTATCTAGCATGGAAATTATTTGGAGCTCTAAGTAGTTTTCGTTGGTGGGAAAAGTATGCCTCCCAAAATATTTTTATCTCTTAATTTTCGCTTTGAGCTGTGGCACCTCTACAAATCCCTACTTCCTTCTGCGAAGGGTCTTTCTTTTACTTATGCAATTTTTATTTTGAATTTGAGTCTCCATCTTCTCTCATAAAGGACAAACTAAGGGGCACTATGATCGTATTTGAGCATTGGGTGTAGCTAATATTCGAGTGTTTTTCATTAATGGATCAGTGATTGAGCATAATGGGCTAGGGATAACTTGCTTTAGTGTTGATATTTTGAATGACATGGTTGCTTGTTGGTATGCTTGAGTATTAAAGTCTCCATGTCAAAACTAGACTTTTGCTTTGAACCATATAAAAGTCCAAATGTCCATGCTACAAAGAAAATAAATGTGATGAACATGTTAGGCAGCATTCCACATCAAAAATTCTGTTTTTATCATTTACCTACTCGAGGACAAGCAGGAATTAAGCTTGGGGATGCTGATACGTCTCCAACGTATCTATAATTTTTTATTGTCCCATGCTGTTATATTATCATTCTTGGATGTTTTACAATCATTTTATAGTCATTTTATATCAGTTTTTGGTACTAACCTATTGACATAGTGCCCAATTCTAGTTGTTGTTTTTGCATGTTTTTTACATCACAAGAAATCAATACCAAACGGAATCCAAATGCATCGAAACTTTTTGTGGATTTGTTTTGGGCTAGAAGACATCCAGTGGGCCAAGAACACACATGAGGGGAGCTCCAATGGGAGCACAACCCACTAGGGCGTGCTTGGGGGCCTAGGCGCGCCCCGGTGGGTTGTGCCCTCCTCGTTGGCCTCCTGCACCGCCTCTTTGCTCTATAAATACCCGAATATTCCAGAATCCCTAAAGGGGGGACGAAAATCAATTCCAGCCACCGTAGAGCCCAGAAACACCAGATCCAATCTAGACACCATCACGGAAGGGTTCATCATGTCCATTGGTGCCTCTATGATGATGCGTGTGTAGTTCTTTCTAGAACTACGGGTCTGTAGTTAGTAGCTAGATGGCTTCCTCTCTCTCTCTCTTGATTATGAATACAATGGTCTCTTGGAGATCCATATGATGTAAGTCTTTTTGCGGTGTGTTTGTTGGGATCCGATGAACTTTGAGTTTATAATCAGATCTACGTTTTTATCCATAAAAGTTATTTGAGTCTTCTTTGATCTCTTATATGCATGATTGGTTATAGCGTTGTATTTTTTCTCCGATATTTGGGTTTTGTTTGGCCAACTTGACCTATTTATCTTGCAATGGTAAGAGGTGCTTTGTTATGGGTTCGATCTTACGGTGCTTGATCCCAGTGACAGAAAGGGAAACGACACGTATGTATCATTGCTATTAAGGATAACAAGATGGGGTCTATTTATACATAAATAGATCTTGTCTACATCATTTCATAGTTCCTGTTGCATTACCCGTTTTCCATGAACTTAATTCACTTGATGCATGCTGGATAGCGGTCGATGCGTGGAGTAATCCCTACTGGAATCCGGTTCTTTGCCGTCAGCCTGGTCTTCGCCATTTGCTGGTTGATGGCAAAGAACCTCTTTGCCGTCAGTTGATAGAAGGCGGACGGCAAAGGGCTGACAGATGGCAAAAATACTATTTGCCATGTGTCGGCCCTTTGCCGTCTGCCAGCGAACGGCAAAGAGACCCAAGGCAAACGACAAAGAGGAAGGGTGGGTCTCATGCCTGCCGTGTCCGACGGAAGGCTAACTTTGCCATGTGTCGGCCTTTGCCGTCTACCATGGGGCCCTTTGCTGTCGGGGGGCGGACGACAAAGGGGACGACCGTGTAATGGCCGTCTACTCCCCCTCACGCGTCTCTCCCCACCCCCACACTGTCTCTCTCTCCCCCTCGCTCTCACTGTCACTCGCCCCCGCCGCCGCCCCGCCTCGCTCCCACCGGCGACCCCTCCCCGCGGCGACCCCCTCCCCGCGGCCACCCCCTCCCCACGGCCACCCGGGGCCCTCCCCGCGGCCACCCCTCCCCGCGGCCACCCTCTCCCCGCGGCCACCCCTCCCCGCGGCCACCGACTCCCCGCGGCGACCCCTTCCCCGCGGCCCTCCTCCCCCACCACCACACCTCCTCCCTAGTGAGTTCATTTTCTTTCATTTTTTTCTTTTTTTCATTTCATTGCATCTGTTAGTTTAGGATACTGTCAGTGTTAATTAGGTTAATGTTAGTTTAGGTTAATTAGGTTACCATTAGTTTAATGTTAATTAGATTATTGTTAGTTTAGGTTAATTAGGTTACTACTAGTTTAGTGTTAATTAGGTTACTGTTAGAAGAGGAGGAGGGGGAGGAGGAGAAAGAAGAAGAAGAAGAAGAAGAACAAGAACAAGAGGAGAGAGGAGAATAAGAAAGAAACGGACCCCGACCCCCCGCCCACGACCCCTGACGCCCGACGCGACCAACCCCCGACGCACGACGCCACCAACCCTCGACCCCCGACCCCCGAAGCCACTCACACCCGACTACCGACCCTCAACACCCGACACCACTAACCCGCGACCCCCGACACCCGACTCTCGACCCCCGACGCCCGACGCCACCAACCCCCGACGCCCGATGCCACAAACCCCGGCCCTCGACCCCCGACCCCCGATGCCACTTACACCCGACTCCCGACCCCCGACACCCGACACCACTGACCCCCGACCCCCGACTCCTGACGCCCGACACCACTGAACCCCGACCCCCGACCCCCGACGCCCGACACCCGACCCCCGGCGCCCGACACCACTGACCCTCGACCCCCGACCCCCGACGCCACTGACCCTCGACCCCCGACCCTGACCCCCTACCCCCGACCCCTGATGCCACTAACCCCCAACACCGGGCCCCCGACACCTCTTTGGCCTCTTGTTGATCAAAAGACCCCAACCCCTGACGCTAGTGACCCTCGACCCCCGACGACACTGACCCCCGACCATCGACGCATTTAACCCGACTCCTGACCACCGACACCCGACACCACCGGCCCTCGACGCCACTAAGCCCTGACCCCCGACACCTCTTCTACTTACTCTTGAACGAGAAGGTGCTTTTCGGCCTTCTAGAGGCCCACGGGGTCATAGTTTTGTAAATTATGAGTTAGGTCACATATTTTCCAATTTTGTTAATTATAAAAACATCATATTTGTGTTGATCGTGTGAATTTCAATGTGCAGTTGTTCGACGACCTCCACGTGCGTTGGACGAGCTCCGCCCTTGCGTTTGTTGGTGAGCACAAATGACTTCTCATCCTACCCCCTTAATTTGTTGTGTCCCGGTCTTCGTGCCGATGAAAGTTGCTAGCTATAGGTTTCTTCAATCATGAGTATGTGTGACCAGTATGCGTCTCCCGTTCGAAAGGGCGACATCTATAAATATGCATTTCTTTGCATATTTATAACCGCCATCCTTTCAAATTGTCCAACATTATCCATGGACAGCCCGAGTATGTGTAGATTGGGTTCGTTTTCCCGTATGTTGTGCTCTGGATCCGATGCAGAATTTCGTCAGTGCCTCCCTGTTGTTCTCCGGGTACACATCCTCTCTGCTTATTGCCGAGACCTGTATCAGGAGAACGGCGGGGAGGTGCTGCCAAAATTCTGTGTCGCATCTAGAGTAGAGCATGGGAAAACGAACCCAATCTACACATACTCGGGTGGGATTACGACCTATCTTTACCTATTAGCGTGTAGGTTGCATGGACGTAACAAAATCTGACAAACTTGATTAGCGTATGAATATAGATGATGAATTATATATTTATTTCTTGTGCCCCCATAGGTAGCTAGGCAACACGAGTGATCGTGCTTGGATGTACACTTGTCACCCTAGTCAGAAAGACATGACCCATGAATGGTTAACAAAAACCAGGGGGTTTGTGAGAGCCGCATTTGCAAATGGCCAGCAAAAACCATGGTTCCCTGTCCCAACCGCGACAACTGGAAAAAGCAGACATAGTTTGAAATGGGTAAACACCTGCAGAAGTGGGGTTTTACGTCTAATTATACGGTGTGGACTTTTCATGGTGAGTCTGACCAACGTGCCAGAGTTGAGAAGATTCGTCGTCGCACTGATGAGCATGGTACCGGGATTGAAGACATGGTGCAAGACTTTGATGATGCTCAGGATTCGGACGATGAGATGGAGGAATCTGCAAAGGCCTTCTATGAAATGTTGGAGTCTTCAAAACGTCCACTCCACGAGCAGACTGAGCTTTCTCAGCTGGATGCCATCGCGCAAGTAATTTCTCTGAAGGCTCAATTCAACCTAGGTAGAGAATGCTACGACGCGATGATGACAATATTTGGACGCTTTCTACCCAAAGGCCATGTACTGCCTGCAAACCTGTACCAGTCAGAGAAAATCCTCCGTGTACTTAAGATACCCTATGAGAAGATACATGCCTGTGAGAATGGATGTGCCTTATTTAGGCTTGAGTACGGCCTTGAACTATTGCCCCATTTGCAATTCTTCCAGGTATATTGTGGTAGACAACGGCATGGGTGAGAAGAATCAGACCAAAATCCCCATTAGTGTTCTTTGGTATCCGCCAATCGTACCAAGACTTCAACGTCTTTTCATGGTCGAAGAGACGGACAGTCAGATGACATGGCACAAATTGGGCAAAAGAACCGAACTAGATGCGGATAGGAACAAGATGCTGGTACACACTTCAGATGGTTTTGCGTGGAGGCACTTCGATGCATTACATAAGGATATATTGGAAGATCCAAGGCAACCTAGAGTTGCCATCAGAAGGATGGCTTCAATGTGTATGGTATGACGGAAGCACAATACAGTTGTTGGCATGTATTTGTCATTCCACTAAATTTCCACCCAGAGAGATTATGAAAAGAAAGAACATTTTCCTAACGTTGATAATTCCAGGGTCCGGGGACGAATATGAAGGTGTACATGCAGCCGCTTAAGGATGAGTTGCAAGAAGCCTGGGATAATGGGATCAAGACCTATGACGCGGCTACCAAAACAAATTTCAAAATGCATGTGTGGTACATGTACTCGACGCATGATTATTCGGCGTTTGCGCTATTCGCTGGCTGGTGTTTGCATGGAATGTTCCCGTGCACCACATTTAAGGCAGCTCTTCAGTTCCGTTGGCTGCAGTCTGGTCGCAAGTATTCTTGCTTCGACATGCATAGACAATTCCTGGATCCTGACCATAAGTTCAGAAAAGACAAGAAGAATTTCATCAAAGGTTGAGTTGTCAAAAACACTGCACCAGCTGCGTTGACAGGCCAACAGACCCTTGATTAGCTAAACGCTCTCTAGCCTGATCCTTTGCATCCAGGATACTTCAAAGGGTATAATACGGAACACGCGTGGACTCACAAGTCATGCTTATGGGATCTGCCTTACTTCAAAGACCTCCTTTTCCCACACAACATCGACGTGATGCACACTGAAAAGAATATTGCGGAGGCCATTTTTGGTACATTGTTCGGCATAGAGGGGAAGTCAAAAGATAATCCTAAGGCTTGAATCGACCTGGAGGCTTTATGTGACAGACCGTTGCAAAACTTGCGACAATGGAAAGGAAAGCAAATCATAGCGAAGCCAAAGGCATGGTTCAATCTTGAAAGGCCAGCTAGGAGGAAAATGCTATTATGGGTGAAAATGCGGTTGATGTTCCCCGATGGGTATGCTGCGAATCTAAAGACGGGAGCGAGTCTTGAGAAACTGAAAATATTTGGTCTCAAGAGTCATGATTGGCACATATGGATTGAGCGGGTAATGCTGGTGATGTTGCGTGGCTTTATCCGTGAGGATGAATGGCTAGTACTAGCAGAGATGAGCTATTTCTTCCATTCTCTCTATGCGAAAGAACTATCGCCTGGCGTGCTAGATGAAATGGAAGAGTTGGTGCCGGAGTTGATCTGCAAATTAGAAAAGATCTTTCCACCGGGCTTCTTTAATCCAATGCAACATTGGATTTTGCATCTCCCGACCGAGGCAAGAATGGGGGGGGGGGCGTTCAAAATCGATGGTGGTACTCAACTGAGGGGATGCATAAGACGCTTCGAGCTAAGTGTAAAAAAAAATGTAGAATTGAAGCATCGATGGCCGAGGCATTCATTACTGAGGAGGCGGCAAACTTCGTGACAGCACACTACGAAGCCAAAAATCATCATTTGCATAACCCGAAGCCTCAGTACAGTGATGGCGATCCAAAAAAAGTTCGATCTAACCTCAGCCTATTCAAAGGTAATCTCGCACCATCCGGTGCTTCGAAAGGGAAATCGTTGGATGTCGAAGAATGGCGGACCATTTCATTGTATATCTTCACCAACCTAACAGAAGTGCGGTCGTACATCGAGTAAGTTCTCGGTAGTTTATTTTTCCGCAACTTCTAATTGCTTTGAACTACTCTTATTACCGGATATTTGATATAGTCGATACATCGTCGAATTCTCGGATGGAGTGATCATCGAAAAGGATTCCGTCAAAGAGTATGAGCTTCTCGCAAAGCATGGAGGCGACTATCCCGGTTTCATCTCTTGGTTCAAACAAAGGGTAATTAATTACCATTAAGGGCCCATTTGATTTCTTGGTCTAATTTGTGGCTAATGTATCCATTCTTTCGTATTAAAATGGTAGGCTGATGCAGAGTCTATGGACGCCGAGTTGAGACAAGTCGCTAATGGTTTTGACTATAAGGTCCGTTCATTTGACAAATACAAGATCAACGAGTATCACTTTCATACCTTTGGCAAAGAGCTATCTATGCCCGACCTAAAGACTAAAAATTGTTTTGTCTCTGCTATCGGCGAAGGATACATCGAGTATTATGGAAGAGTTGAAGCAATTTATGAACTTCTATTCTATGGTGAAAACCCACCAACCGTCGTAGTCTTCAAATGTTATTGGTTTGAGCCGAGGGAGACTAGAAGGACTCATGAACATATAGGACTAGTCATAATCAACCAAAACACCCACTTAGATGTTCCCGATGTCTATATTACGGCTCAACAGGCGACACAAGTTTTCTATCTACCATGGGCCTGCCAAACTGATCCAAATCTCGAAGGTTGGGATGTCGTTTCTGAAGTGCCACCACATTTTAGACCACCTATCCTCAATGAAGAGGATTACGAACCTCACATTAACCGAGACACATATGAAGGAGAATTCTTCCAAGAAACACGTATGTCCAAGAAACGTTTCAAGAACCACTCTACTTCACCCAGAACATTGAAGTAGACAGCGACAGTGAATCCGTCTTAACCCCTGAGCCCGAACAGGAAGAGCTGGAAGAAGAAGAGGTTACTGTTGCGGATGACCTGTCACTTCTTGACCGATTACATAATGGTGGCCTTCCACATGTTCTTCGTGATAGTGATGATGATGATGCATTTATTGATGATAGTGATGATCATGATGCATTTATTGACCCCGAAGCATATATAGTCGAGCACGATTGTTGTTAGTTCATGTCAGGTATTCAACTATTATACTATATATAAATTTTGAGTTCATGTTAGTTATTCAATTTTTATTAGTCATGTTGGTATTTATGACGATGATACACTTCAATTATATAAATTTTATTACTCACGTTGGTATTTATGTTGTACTAATTTCATTTACTCTTTGTCATGACATGTGTTGAAAGATGGTGGGAAAGGGTCGAAAGCACTCCGCGGCTCCTTCGGAGAGTGTTGCTCTCTACTATGCAAGGAGCGCCCCCCGTGAGAGGAGGTCGACCCCCCGCGAAGCCGAGAGGTACTAAAGGTACACGTTGTATTCATGTTGGTATTTATGTTGTAGTCATGTTGTATGCATATTGGTATTTATATACATTTTATTACTCATGTTGGTATTTATGTGGTACTAAAGGTACACGTGGCCGCGAGAGAGGTAGGGCGGTGGCTGCCACGCCTTCTGAGGTGGAGGCTACACGGTCTACGCCACCACCCCAAGCTGATCCACCTGAGCACAGGACTTCTAGCGTGGATTCGTCTGAGGTGGAGGCTACACGGTCTCCGGTTCACGTGCCTCGGGTCAACGAGCCTCAGGTCGACGAGGCTTCGACCGACGAGACTTGTGTCCCAGAGGCTTCGTTCCAGGCGACTCTAGAGCAAAGAAGGGATGAGGGTACGTCCCCAGAGACCGAGTGGGATACCCGGGCTAAGCCAAGTGGCCATGCTGGTAGCGACGAGGAGCTGGGTGAGGGGGCTACCGTCTACCAGCGTCGTAGTTCGGGGCTCCCACTCGTGCTGGCGACCCCCGAGCAGAGGTGGTCGATTAGGCCAAATGGGGACAAGTAAGTTAATTTACTCTTATTTAACCTTTTGCCTTCACGTTTTCTCAAATATCTAATGTTTTGGCTTTAATTTGTCATACCATAGGGGTTGGATTGTTGCCAAGGGTGTCCGCAAGCCCAACAGCGTCCTTGGTGTGCTTTGCCGTAAAAATTTCCCAGGGTTTGTTACATTGCTCGGTCGGGAGCGAGAGGTAGGAATGACCTGGGAGCACTACTTGGGTGCCCCGGCCCCGCCGGAGGTGGAGATCGACAGTGTTTTGTACCACACGAGGGCCGACATGGTGATCCGACAGTTCTGGGTAATTTCTCCTTCACACAATTATAAATAAACCATAGCTAGTTATTGTACTAATCGGTGTTGTCTCGTTTGCAGACCTACTACAGGTGTGAGGAGGGATACGAGGAGGACGCGGCAAAGGTTATCGAAACCGAATGTCACCGCCTACTTCAAAACTTTTGGCACGAGGCTCGGGTGCAGGCTGTTCGAGACTACTATGCCACATGGCGTATTAGGATGGACAAGGCGAAGTGTCGTGATTCTAAGATGGAGAAGGAGCATTACATGAAGGTAATTACATATTATTAAGGCTTTGTAGTTAGTTTCCTTGATTTGGTTCTTACGCGCTCAAATTTCTCTTTATTAACTGAGGTGCCCTCGAGATGGTGTGTGCATAAGATGGATTGTTGGGAGGCCTTGGTGGATCAGTGGTTCTCCGAAACATGGGAGACCAGCCACACCAACACCAAGGAGAGGCGTGGCAAAATGGTTGGTGTGCCACACCATCAAGGGAGCGTCAACTTGATCCAATTTGGCGAGAACTGGGTATGTGGTTTGCTTCATGCCTCATGCAATTCATTCTTAATGCTATCTTGAGCCCTTTACTAATACAGTTTTCCTCTCTCTCTTTTAGGCACGTCACAATAAGACGGAGGTGCCATAGATGTACGACCTGTATGCGATGGCCCATACTGCCTCGTACAGGAAGGTCAAGGCATTCTCTGAGTCTGACCTCGAGCATCCAGAAAACTTCACCAACATCTCCTCCCACCACAAGCTCGTGAAGTATAGAGATCACGGGAAGGCGAGGAAAGGGGAGGACTTTAACCCGAGCAAGGGTCCTATTGATCCAGAGCAGGTGATGATAGCTTCAAATGGGAGGCCCCATGGCTCGCTCGCCATTGGAGATGGCCTTATACGTTGTCCTAGCACTCTCCGGCAGATAAAAGCACGTCAAACGAGCTCCTGTCCGGAGATAAGACCTCGTCCACGGCCAGTCAAACTCGCCATCGAGGTTAGTTTAATGGACTCAACTATCTTTCTGCATTATGTTGTGCGTTCGAACCAATATGTTTACATTGCTAAGAATGAGTTGTGTTGCAGGCTGCTATTCAGAAGGAGAGAGAGGCAATGTAGGCGGCTATGGCGGAGAAGGATAAGGAGATGAGGGAGCTGGAGGAGAGGACGACTGCATTGGTGGAGGCGGATAGGGCACGGAATGATGCGTCTAACAGGGCCATATACGAGCTCTTCGGGGTAAGTTTCTCCATCATGTTATTTCAAATCTTGCATTTTAATGTCCGTTTCATTAATAAATAAAAAGGTTGACTTGTCGAAACCAAATGTACAGTCTATGTGCGAGAAGAGCGCCAAGTCCCTCCGCCGATGCCAGTCATTAACATGGCGGGGACGGTGAGTTTCATTTCAGTGCAGTGATCTTAAGAGTGTCCTCATGCTAAAGACCCATTGCAAACGATGTTTGGTGCGGAATATCTCCCGAAACGCATCGCATGACCCTTCTACGATGGAGCCTTCTCCAGGGCAGCCTTCTCCAGGTGAAACAAGCCGGATCCACCGTGCTTCACCGCTGTGATGACGATAATGGTATGTTATTTCTAGTGTTTTAATAAAAATTATCTAGACTTCCATCTAAATGACATAATTAGCTTAGTTAGCTCCAAAATGGCTTAATAAGCATAGTTTGCTCTGGAATGACCTATTTTACCCAAGTAGCTAGGCTTCCACCTAAATGACATAATTAGCTTAGTTAGCTCCAAAATGGTCTATTTAATAAAATATGACCTATGCTTAGCTAATTATCCTCGAAATGACATAATTAGCTCCAAAAAGGCATTCGTAGCTAATTTAGCCCGAAGAAGGGGAAAAGAGGAGAAGAAAGAGGAAAAATGAAAGGAAGGAAGAAGAAGAAGAAGAAGAGAAGAAGAAGAAGAGAAGAAGAAGGATAAGAAGAAGGAGAACAAGGAGAAGGAGCTCCTCCTTCTCCTTCTTCTTCCTCCTTCTTCCTCCTTCTCCTTCTCCTTCTTCTTTTCTTCTTCTTCTCCTTCTCTCCTCCTCCTCCTCCTCCTCCTTCTTCTTTTACTTCTTCTTCTCTTCTTTCTTCTTCCCTTTCTCTTCTTCTACGTAGCTTAGACTCATCCAAGAAAGACTAAATTGGCTAATTATCCTACAAAATGTCATAATTAGCTTACTTAGCTCCAAAATAACCTATTTAATAAAAAATGACCAATGGTTAGGTAAGTTCTCTCCTAAATGACATAATAAGGCTTACCTAGCTGCAAGATGACCTATTCCCTCTAACTTAGGTATTAAATGGCCTATAATTAGCCTAGCTAGCTCCAAAATGGCTTAATAAGCATAGTTTGCTCCGGAATGACCTATTTTACCCAAGTAGCTAGGATTCCACCTAAATGACATAATTAGCTTAGTTAGCTCCAAAATGGTCTATTTTAATAAAATATGACCTATGCTTAGGTAATTATCCTAGAAATGACATAATTAGCTCCAAAAAGGCATTCTTAGCTAATTTAGCCCAAAGAAGGGGACAAGAGGAGAATAAAGAGGAAAAATGAAAGGAAGGAAGAAGAAGAAGAAGAGAAGAAGAAGAAGAGAAGAAGAAGGATAAGAAGAAGGAGAGAAGGAGGAGAAGAAGGAGAAGGAGCTCCTCCTTCTCCTTCTTCTTCCTCCTTCTTCCTCCTTCTCCTTCTCCTTCTTCTTTTCTTCTTCTTCTCCTCTTCCTTCTCCTTCTCATCCTCCTCCTCCTCCTCCTCCTTCTTCTTTTACTTCTTCTTCTCTTCTTGCTTCTTGTCTTTCTCTTCTTCTAAGTAGCTTAGACTCATCCAAGAAAGACTAAATTGGCTAATTATCCTACAAAATGACATAATTAGCTTAGTTAGCTCCAAAATGACCTATTTAATAAAAAATGACCTATAGTTAGCTAAGTTCTCTCGTAAATGACATAATAAGGCTTACGTAGCTGCAAGATGACATATTCCCCCTAATTTAGGTATTAAATGGCCTATAATTCGCTTAGTTAGCTCCAAAATCGCTTAATAAGCATAGTTTGCTCCCGAATGACCTATTTTACCCAAGTTAGCTCTGAAACGACGTATAGTTAGCTAGGCTTCCACCTAAATGACATAATTAGCTTAGTTAGCTCCGAAATGGTCTATTTAATAAAACATGACCTATACTTAGCTAATTATCCTCGAAATGACATAATTAGCTCCAAAAAGGCATTCTTAGCTAATTTAGCCCGAAGAAGGGGACAAGAGGAGAAGAAAGAGGAAATATGAAAGGAAGGAAGAAGAAGAAGAAGAGAAGAAGAAGAAGAGAAGGAGAAGGATAAGAAGAAGGAGACGAAGGAGGAGAAGAAGGAGAAGGAGCTCCTCCTTCTCCTTCTTCTTCCTCCTTCTTCCTCCTTCTCCTTCTCCTTCTTCTTTTCTTCTTCTTCTCCTCTTCCATCTCCTACTCCTCCTCCTCCTACTCCTCCTCCTTCTTCTTTTACTTCTTCTTCTCTTCTTTCTTCTTCTATTTCTCTTCTTCTACGTAGCTTAGACTCATCCAAGAAAGACTAAATTGGCTAATTATCCTACAAAATGACATAATTATCTTAGTTAGCTCCAAAATGACATTTTAATAAAAAATGACCAATAGTTAGCTAAGTTCTCTCCTAAATGCCATAATAAGGCTTACGTTGCTGCAAGATGACCTATTCCCCCTAACTTAGGTATTAAATGGCCTATAATTAGCCTAGCTAGCTCCAAAATGGCTTAATAAGCATAGTTTACTCTGGAATGACCTATTTTAGCCAAGTTAGTTCCGAAACGACTTATAGTTAGCTAGGCTTCCACCTAAATGACATAATTAGCTTAGTTAGCTCCAAAATGGTCTATTTAATAAAACATGACCTATACTTAGCTAATTATCCTTGAAATGACATAATTAGCTCCAAAAAGGCATTCTTAGCTAATTTAGCCCGAAGAAGGGGACAAGAGGAGAAGAAAGAGGAAAAATGAAAGGAAGGAAGAAGAAGAAGAAGAGAAGAAGAAGAAGAGAAGAAGAAGGAGAAGAAGAAGGAGAAGAAGGAGAAGGAGCTCCTCCTTCTCCTTCTTCTTCCTCCTTCTTCCTCCTTCTCCTTCTCCTTCTTCTTTTCTTCTTCTTCTCCTCTTCCTTCTCCTTCTATCCTCCTCCTCCTCCTCGTCCTCCTTCTTCTTTTACTTCCTCTTCTCTTCTTTCTTCTTCTCTTTGACTTCTTCTACGTAGCTTAGACTCATCCAAGAAAGACTAAATTGGCTAATTATCCTACAAAATGTCATAATTAGCTTAGTTAGCTCCAAAATGACCTATTTAATAAAAAATGACCTATAGTTAGGTAAGTTCTCTCCTAAATGACATAATAAGGCTTACCTAGCTGCAAGATGACATATTCCCTCTAACTTAGGTATTAAATGGCCTATAATTAGCCTAGCTAGCTCCAAAATGGCTTAATAAGCATAGTTTGCTCCGGAATGACCTATTTTACCCAAGTAGCTAGGCTTCCACCTAAATGACATAATTAGCTTAGTTAGCTCCAAAATGGTCTATTTAATAAAACATGACCTATGCTTAGCTAATTATCCTAGAAATGACATAATTAGCTCCAAAAAGGCATTCTTAGCTAAGTTAGCCCGAAGAAGGGGACAAGAGGAGAAGAAAGAGGAAAAATGAAAGGAAGGAAGAAGAAGAAGAAGAGAAGAAGAAGAAGAGAAGAAGAAGGATAAGAAGAAGGAGAAGAAGGAGGAGAAGAAGGAGAAGGAGCTCCTCCTTCTTCCTCCTTCTGCTTCTCCTTCTTCTTTTCTTCTTCTTCTCCTCTTCCTTCTCCTTCTCCTCCTCCTCCTCCTCCTCCTCCTTCTTCTTTTACTTCTTCTTCTCTTCTTGCTTCTTGTCTTTCTCTTCTTCTACGTAGTTTAGACTCATCGAAGAAATACTAAATTGCCTAATTATCCTACAAAATGACATAATTAGCTTAGTTAGCTCCAAAATGACCTATTTAATAAAAAATGACCTATAGTTAGCTACGTTCTCTCCTAAATGACATAATAAGGTTTACGTAGCTGCAAGATGACATATTCCCCCTAATTTAGGTATTAAATGGCCTATAATTCGCTTAGTTAGCTCCAAAATCGCTTAATAAGCATAGTTTGCTCCCGAATGACCTATTTTACCCAAGTTAGCTCTGAAACGACGTATAGTTAGCTAGGCTTCCACCTAAATGACATAATTAGCTTAGTTAGCTCGAAAATGGTCTATTTAATAAAACATGACCTATACTTAGCTAATTATCCTCGAAATGACAGAATTTGCTCCAAAAAGGCATTCTTAGCTAATTTAGCCCGAAGAAGGGGACAAGAGGAGAAGAAAGAGGAAAAATGAAAGGAAGGAAGAAGAAGAAGAAGAGAAGAAGAAGAAGAAGAGAAGAAGAAGGATAAGAAGAAGGAGAAGAAGGAGGAGAAGAAGGAGAAGGAGCTCCTCCTTCTCCTTCTTCTTCCTCCTTCTTCCTCCTTCTCCTTCTCTTTCTTCTTTTCTTCTTCTTCTCCTCTTCCATCTCCTTCTCCTCCTCCTACTACTCCTCCTCCTCCTTCTTCTTTTACTTCTTCTTCTCTTCTTTCTTCTTCTATTTCTCTTCTTCTACGTAGCTTAGACTCATCCAAGAAAGACTAAATTGGCTAATTATCCCACAAAATGACATAATTAGCTTAGTTAGCTCCAAAATGACCTATTTAATAAAAAATGACCTATACTTAGCTATGTTCTCTCCAAAATGACATAATAAGGCTTACGTTGCTGCAAGACGACCTATTCCCCCTAACTTAGGTATTAAATGGCCTATAATTAGCCTAGCTAGCTCCAAAATGGCTTAATAAGCATAGTTTACTCCGGAATGACCTATTTTACCCAAGTTAGTTCCAAAACGACTTATAATTAGCTAGGCTTCCACCTAAATGACATAATTAGCTTAGTTAGCTCCAAAATGGTCTATTTAATAAAACATGACCTATAGTTAGCTAATTATCCTTGAAATGACTTAATTAGCTCCAAAAAGGCATTGGTAGCTAATTTAGCCCGAAGAAGGGGACAAGAGGAGAAGAAAGAGGAAAAATGAAAGGAAGGAAGAAGAAGAAGAAGAGAAGAAGAAGAAGAGAAGAAGAAGGATAAGAAGAAGGAGAAGGAGCTCCTCCTTCTCCTTCTTCTTCCTCCTTCTTCCTCCTTCTCCTTCTCCTTCTTCTTTTCTTCTTCTTCTCCTCTTCCTTCTCCTTCTATCCTCCTCCTCATCCTCGTCCTCCTTCTTCTTTTACTTCCTCTTCTCTTCTTTCTTCTTCTCTTTGACTTCTTCTACGTAGCTTAGACTCATCCAAGAAAGACTAAATTGGCTAATTATCCTACAAAATGTCATAATTAGCTTAGTTAGCTCCAAAATGACCTATTTAATAAAAAATGACCTATAGTTAGGTAAGTTCTCTCCTAAATGACATAATAAGGCTTACCTAGCTGCAAGATGACCTATTCCCTCTAACTTAGGTATTAAATGCCCTATAATTAGCCTAGCTAGCTCCAAAATGGCTTAATAAGCATAGTTTGCTCCGGAATGACCTATTTTACCCAAGTAGCTAGGCTTCCACCTAAATGACATAATTAGCTTAGTTAGCTCCAAAATGGTCTATTTAATAAAACATGACCTATTCTTAGCTAATTATCCTAGAAATGACATAATTAGCTCCAAAAAGGCATTCTTAGCTAAGTTAGCCCGAAGAAGGGGACAAGAGGAGAAGAAAGAGGAAAAATGAAAGGAAGGAAGAAGAAGAAGAAGAGAAGAAGAAGAAGAGAAGAAGAAGGATAAGAAGAAGGAGAAGAAGGAGGAGAAGAAGGAGAAGGAGCTCCTCCTTCTTCCTCCTTCTCCTTCTCCTTCTTCTTTTCTTCTTCTTCTCCTCTTCCTTCTCCTTCTCCTCCTCCTCCTCCTCCTCCTCCTTCTTCTTTTACTTCTTCTTCTCTTCTTGCTTCTTGTCTTTCTCTTCTTCTACGTAGTTTAGACTCATCGAAGAAATACTAAATTGCCTAATTATCCTACAAAATGACATAATTAGCTTAGTTAGCTCCAAAATGACCTATTTAATAAAAAATGACCTATAGTTAGCTAAGTTCTCTCCTAAATGACATAATAAGGTTTACGTAGCTGCAAGATGACATATTCCCCCTAATTTAGGTATTAAATGGCCTATAATTCGCTTAGTTAGCTCCAAAATCGCTTAATAAGCATAGTTTGCTCCCGAATGACCTATTTTACCCAAGTTAGCTCTGAAACGACGTATAGTTAGCTAGGCTTCCACCTAAATGACATAATTAGCTTAGTTAGCTCCAAAATGGTCTATTTAATAAAACATGACCTATACTTAGCTAATTATCCTCAAAATGACAGAATTTGCTCCAAAAAGGCATTCTTAGCTAATTTAGCCCGAAGAAGGGGACAAGAGGAGAAGAAAGAGGAAAAATGAAAGGAAGGAAGAAGAAGAAGAAGAGAAGAAGAAGAAGAAGAGAAGAAGAAGGATAAGAAGAAGGAGAAGAAGGAGGAGAAGAAGGAGAAGGAGCTCCTCCTTCTCCTTCTTCTTCCTCCTTCTTCCTCCTTCTCCTTCTCTTTCTTCTTTTCTTCTTCTTCTCCTCTTCCATCTCCTTCTCCTCCTCCTCCTACTCCTCCTCCTCCTTCTTCTTTTACTTCTTCTTTTCTTCTTTCTTCTTCTATTTCTCTTCTTCTACGTAGCTTAGACTCATCCAAGAAAGACTAAATTGGCTAATTATCCCACAAAATGACATAATTAGCTTAGTTAGCTCCAAAATGACCTATTTAATAAAAAATGACCTATACTTAGCTATGTTCTCTCCAATATGACATAATAAGGCTTACGTTGCTGCAAGACGACCTATTCCCCCTAACTTAGGTATTAAATGGCCTATAATTAGCCTAGCTAGCTCCAAAATGGCTTAATAAGCATAGTTTACTCCGGAATGACCTATTTTACCCAAGTTAGTTCCGAAACGACTTATAGTTAGCTAGGCTTCCACCTAAATGACATAATTAGCTTAGTTAGCTCCAAAATGGTCTATTTAATAAAACATGACCTATAGTTAGCTAATTATCCTTGAAATGACTTAATTAGCTCCAAAAAGGCATTGGTAGCTAATTTAGCCCGAAGAAGGGGACAAGAGGAGAAGAAAGAGGAAAAATGAAAGGAAGGAAGAAGAAGAAGAAGAGAAGAAGAAGAAGAGAAGAAGAAGTATAAGAAGAAGGAGAAGAAGGAGAAGGAGCTCCTCCTTCTCCTTCTTCTTCCTCCTTCTTCCTCCTTCTCCTTCTCCTTCTTCTTTTCTTCTTCTTCTCCTCTTCCTTCTCCTTCTATCCTCCTCCTCATCCTCGTCCTCCTTCTTCTTTTACTTCCTCTTCTCTTCTTTCTTCTTCTCTTTGACTTCTTCTACGTAGCTTAGACTCATCCAAGAAAGACTAAATTGGCTAATTATCCTACAAAATGTCATAATTAGCTTAGTTAGCTCCAAAATGACCTATTTAATAAAAAATGACCTATGGTTAGGTAAGTTCTCTCCTAAATGACATAATAAGGCTTACCTAGCTGCAAGATGACCTATTCCCTCTAACTTAGGTATTAAATGCCCTATAATTAGCCTAGCTAGCTCCAAAATGGCTTAATAAGCATAGTTTGCTCCGGAAGGACCTATTTTACCCAAGTAGCTAGGCTTCCACCTAAATGACATAATTAGCTTAGTTAGCTCCAAAATGGTCTATTTAATAAAACATGACCTATGCTTAGCTAATTATCCTAGAAATGACATAATTAGCTCCAAAAAGGCATTCTTAGCTAAGTTAGCCCGAAGAAGGGGAGAAGAGGAGAAGAAAGAGGAAAAATGAAAGGAAGGAAGAAGAAGAAGATGAGAAGAAGAAGAAGAGAAGAAGAAGGATAAGAAGGAGAAGAAGGAGGAGAAGAAGGAGAAGGAGCTCCTCCTTCTCCTTCTCCTTCTTCTTTTCTTCTTCTTCTCCTCTTCCTTCTCCTTCTCCTCCTCCTCCTCCTCCTCCTCCTTCTTCTTTTACTTCTTATTCTCTTCTTGTTTCTTGTCTTTCTCTTCTTCTACGTAGCTTAGACTCTTCCAAGAAAGACTAAATTGCCTAATTATCCTACAAAATGACATAATTAGCTCAGTTAGCTCCAAAATGACCTATTTAGTAAAAAATGACCTATAGTTAGCTAAGTTCTCTCCTAAATGACATAATAAGGTTTACGTAGCTGCAAGATGACATATTCCCCCTAATTTAGGTATTAAATGGCCTATAATTAGCTTAGTTAGCTCCAAAATGGCTTAATAAGCATAGTTTGCTCCGGAATGACCTATTTTACCCAAGTTAGCTCTGAAACGACGTATAGTTAGCTAGGCTTCCACCTAAATGACATAATTAGCTTAGTTAGCTCCAAAATGGTCTATTTAATAAAACATGACCTATACTTAGCTAATTATCCTCGAAATGACAGAATTTGCTCCAAAAAGGCATTCTTAGCTAATTTAGCCCGAAGAAGGGGACAAGAGGAGAAGAAAGAGGAAAAATGAAAGGAAGGAAGAAGAAGAAGAAGAGAAGAAGAAGAAGAAGAGAAGAAGAAGGATAAGAAGAAGGAGAAGAAGGAGGAGAAGAAGGAGAAGGAGCTCCTCCTTCTCCTTCTTCTTCCTCCTTCTTCCTCCTTCTCCTTCTCTTTCTTCTTTTCTTCTTCTTCTCCTCTTCCATCTCCTTCTCCTCCTCCTACTACTCCTCCTCCTCCTTCTTCTTTTACTTATTCTTCTCTTCTTTCTTCTTCTATTTCTCTTCTTCTACGTAGCTTAGACTCATCCAAGAAAGACTAAATTGGCTAATTATCCTACAAAATGACATAATTAGCTTAGTTAGCTCCAAAATGACCTATTTAATAAAAAATGACCTATACTTAGCTATGTTCTCTCCTAAATGACATAATAAGGCTTACGTTGCTGCAAGACGACCTATTCCCCCTAACTTAGGTATTAAATGGCCTATAATTAGCCTAGCTAGCTCCAAAATGGCTTAATAAGCATAGTTTACTCCGGAATGACCTATTTTACGCAAGTTAGTTCCGAAACGACTTATAGTTAGCTAGGCTTCCACCTAAATGACATAATTAGCTTAGTTAGCTCCAAAATGGTCTATTTAATAAAACATGACCTATAGTTAGCTAATTATCCTTGAAATGACATAATTAGCTCCAAAAAGGCATTGGTAGCTAATTTAGCCCGAAGAAGGGGACAAGAGGAGAAGAAAGAGGAAAAATGAAAGGAAGGAAGAAGAAGAAGAAGAGAAGAAGAAGAAGAGAAGAAGAAAGATAAGAAGAAGGAGAAGAAGGAGAAGGAGCTCCTCCTTCTCCTTCTTCTTCCTCCTTCTTCCTCCTTCTCCTTCTCCTTCTTCTTATCTTCTTCTTCTCCTCTTCCTTCTCCTTCTCTCCTCCTCCTCTTCCTCCTCCTTCTTATTTTACTTCTTCTTCTCTTCTTTCTTCTTCTCTTTCTCTTCTTCTACGTAGCTTAGATTCATCCAAGAAAGACTAAATTGGCTAATTATCCTACAAAATGTCATAATTAGCTTAGTTAGCTCCAAAATAACCTATTTAATAAAAAATGACCTATGGTTAGGTAAGTTCTCTCCTAAATGACATAATAAGGCTTACCTAGCTGCAAGATGACCTATTCCCTCTAACTTAGGTATTAAATGGCCTATAATTAGCCTAGCTAGCTCCAAAATGGCTTAATAAGCATAGTTTGCTCCGGAATGACCTATTTTACCCAAGTAGCTAGGCTTCCACCTAAATGACATAATTAGCTTAGTTAGCTCCAAAATGGTCTATTTAATAAAACATGACCTATGCTTAGCTAATTATCCTAGAAATGACATAATTAGCTCCAAAAGGCATTCTTAGCTAATTTAGCCCGAAGAAGGGGACAAGAGGAGAAGAAAGAGGAAAAATGAAAGGAAGGAAGAAGAAGAAGAAGAGAAGAAGAAGGATAAGAAGAAGGAGAAGAAGGAGGAGAAGAAGGAGAAGGAGCTCCTCCTTCTTCCTCCTTCTCCTTCTCCTTCTCCTTTTCTTCGTCTTCTCCTCTTCCTTCTCCTTCTCCTCCTCCTCCTCCTCCTCCTCCTTCTTCTTTTACTTCTTCTTCTCTTCTTGCTTCTTGTCTTTCTCTTCTTCTACGTAGCTTAGAATCATCCAAGAAAGACTAAATTGGCTAATTATCCTACAAAATGACATAATTAGCTTAGTTAGCTCCAAAATGACCTATTTAATAAAAAATGACCTATAGTTAGCTAAGTTCTCTCCTAAATGACATAATAAGGTTTACGTAGCTGCAAGATGACATATTCCCCCTAATTTAGGTATTAAATGGCCTATAATTAGCTTAGTTAGCTCCAAAATGGCTTAATAAGCATAGTTTGCTCCGGAATGACCTATTTTACCCAAGTTAGCTCTGAAACGACGTATAGTTAGCTAGGCTTCCACCAAAATGACATAATTAGCTTAGTTAGCTCCAAAATGGTCTATTTAATAAAACATGACCTATACTTAGCTAATTATCCTCGAAATGACAGAATTTGCTCCAAAAAGGCATTCTTAGCTAATTTAGCCCGAAGAAGGGGACAAGAGGAGAAGAAAGAGGAAAAATGAAAGGAAGGAAGAAGAAGAACAAGAGAAGAAGAAGAAGAAGAGAAGAAGAAGGATAAGAAGAAGGAGAAGAAGGAGGAGAAGAAGGAGAAGGAGCTCCTCCTTCTCCTTCCTCTTCCTCCTTCTTCCACCTTCTCCTTCTCCTTCTTCTTTTCTTCTTCTTCTCCTCTTCCATCTCCTTCTCCTCCTCCTACTACTCCTCCTCCTCCTTCTTCTTTTACTTCTTCTTCTCTTCCTTCTTCTTCTATTTCTCTTCTTCTACGTAGCTTAGACTGATCCAAGAAAGACTAAATTGGCTAATTATCCTACAAAATGACATAATTAGCTTAGTTAGCTCCAAAATGACCTATTTAATAAAAAATGACCTATACTTAGCTAAGTTCTCTCCTAAATGACATAATAAGGTTTACGTTGCTGCAAGACGACCTATTCCCCCTAACTTAGGTATTAAATGGCCTATAATTAGCCTAGCTAGCTCCAAAATGGCTTAATAAGCATAGTTCACTCCGGAATGACCTAAACCCAAGTTAGTTCCGAAACGACTTATAGTTAGCTAGGCTTCCACCTAAATGACATAATTAGCTTAGTTAGCTCCAAAATGGTCTATTTAATAAAACATGACCTATAGTTAGCTAATTATCCTTGAAATGACATAATTAGCTCCAAAAAGGCATTTGTAGCTAATTTAGCCCGAAGAAGGGGACAAGAGGAGAACAAAGAGGAAAAATGAAAGGAAGGAAGAAGAAGAAGAAGAGATGAAGAAGAAGAGAAGAAGAAGGATAAGAAGAAGCAGAAGAAGGAGAAGGAGCTCCTCCTTCTCCTTCTTCTTCCTCCTTCTTCCTCCTTCTCCTTCTCCTTCTTCTTATCTTCTTCTTCTCCTCTTCCTTCTCCTTCTCTCCTCCACCTCTTCCTCCTCCTTCTTCTTTTACTTCTTCTTCTCTTCTTTCTTCTTCTCTTTCTCTTCTTCTACGTAGCTTAGACTCATCCAAGAAAGACTAAATTGGCTAATTATCCTACAAAATGTCATAATTAGCTTAGTTAGCTCCAAAATAACCTATTTAATAAAAAATGACCTATGGTTAGGTAAGTTCTCTCCTAAATGACATAATAAGGCTTAGCTAGCTGCAAGATGACCTATTCCCTCTAACTTAGGTATTAAATGGCCTATAATTAGCCTAGCTAGCTCCAAAATGGCTTAATAAGCATAGTTTGCTCCGGAATGACCTATTTTACCCAAGTAGCTAGGCTTCCACCTAAATGACATAATTAGCTTAGTTAGCTCCAAAATGGTCTATTTAATAAAATATGACCTATGCTTAGCTCATTATCCTAGAAATGACATAATTAGCTCCAAAAAGGCATTCTTAGCTAATTTAGCCCGAAGAAGGGGACAGGAGGAGAAGAAAGAGGAAAAATAAAAGGAAGGAAGAAGAAGAAGAAGAGAAGAATAAGAAGAGAAGAAGAAGGATAAGAAGAAGGAGAAGAAGGAGGAGAAGAAGGAGAAGGAGCTCCTCCATCTCCTTCTTCTTCCTCCTTTTTCCTCCTTCTCCTTCTCCTTCTTGTTTTATTCTTCTTCTCCTCTTCCTTCTCCTTCTCCTCCTCCTCCTCCTCCTCCCCCTCCTTCTTTTACTTCTTCTTCTCTTCTTGCTTCTTTTCTTTCTCTTCTTCTACGTAGCTTAGACTCATCCAAGAAAGACTAAATTGGCTAATTATCCTACAAAATGACATAATTAGCTTAGTTAGCTCCAAAATGACCTACTTAATAAAAAATGACCTATAGTTAGCTAAGTTCTCTCCTAAATGACATAATAAGGCTTACGTAGCTGCAAGATGACATATTCCCCCTAATTTAGGTATTAAATGGCCTATAATTAGCTTAGTTAGCTCCAAAATGGCTTAATAAGCATAGTTTGCTCCGGAATGACCTATTTTACCCAAGTCAGCTCTGAAACGACGTATAGTTAGCTAGCCTTCCACCTAAATGACATAATTATCTAAGTTAGCTCCAAAATGGTCTATTTAATAAAACATGACCTATACTTAGCTAATTATCCTCGAAATGACATAATTAGCTCCAAAAAGGCATTCTTAGCTAATTTAGCCCGAAGAATGGGACAAGAGGAGAAGAAAGAGGAAAAATGAAAGGAAGGAAGAAGAAGAAGAAGAGAAGAAGAAGAAGAGAAGAAGAAGGATAACAAGAAGGAGAAGAAGGAGAAGGAGCTCCTCCTTCTCCTTCTTCTTCCTCCTTCTTCCTCCTTCTCCTTCTCCTTCTTCTTTTCTTCTTCTTCTCCTCTTCCATCTCCTTCTCCTCCTCCTCCTACTCCTCCTCCTCCTTCTTCTTTTACTTCTTCTTCTCTTCTTTCTTCTTCTATTTCTCTTCTTCTACGTAGCTTAGACTCATCAAAGAAAGACTAAATTGGCTAATTATCCTACAAAATGACATAATTAGCTTAGTTAGCTCCAAAATGACCTATAGTTAGCTAAGTTCTCTCCTAAATGACATAATAAGGCTTACGTTGCTGCAAGATGACCTATTCCCCCTAACTTAGGTATTAAATGGCCTATAATTAGCCTAGCTAGCTCCAAAATGGCTTAATAAGCATAGTTTACTCCGGAATGACCTATTTTACCCAAGTTAGTTCCGAAACGACTTATAGTTAGCTAGGCTTCCACCTAAATGACATAATTAGCTTAGTTAGCTCGAAAATGGTCTATTTAATAAAACATGACCTATAGTTAGCTAATTATCCTTGAAATGACATAATTAGCTCCAAAAAGGCATTGGTAGCTAATTTAGCCCGAAGAAGGGGACAAGAGGAGAAGAAAGAGGAAAAATGAAAGGAAGAAAGAAGAAGAAGAAGAGAAGAAGAAGAAGAGAAGAAGAAGGATAAAAAGAAGGAGAAGAAGGAGAAGGAGCTCCTCCTTCTCCTTCTTCTTCCTCCTTCTTCCTCCTTCTCCTTCTCCTTCTTCTTTTCTTCTTCTTCTCCTCTTCCTTCTCCTTCTCTCCTCCTCCTCTTCCTCCTCCTTCTTCTTTTACTTCTTCTTCTCTTATTTCTTCTTCTCTTTCTCTTCTTCTACGTAGCTTAGACTCATCCAAGAAAGACTAAATTGGCTAATTATCCTACAAAATGTCATAATTAGCTTAGTTAGCTCCAAAATAACCTATTTAATAAAAAATGACCTATGGTTAGGTTAGTTCTCTCCTAAATGACATAATAAGGCTTACCTAGTTGCAAGATGACCTATTCCCTCTAACTTAGGTATTAAATGGCCTATAATTAGCCTAGCTAGCTCCAAAATGGCTTAATAAGCATAGTTTGCTCCGGAATGACCTATTTTACCCAAGTTAGCTCCGAAATGACCTATAGTTAGCTAGGCTTCCACCTAAATGACATAATTAGCTTAGTTAGCTCCAAAATGGTCTATTTAATAAAACATGACCTATACTTAGGTAATTATCCTCAAAATGACATAATTAGCTCCAAAAAGGCATTCTTAGCTAATTTAGCCCGAAGAAGGGGACAAGAGGAGAAGAAAGAGGAAAAATAAAAGGAAGGAAGAAAAAGAAGAAGAGAAGAAGAAGAAGAGAAGAAGCAGGATAAGAAGAAGGAGAAGAAGGAGGAGAAGGAGCTCCTCCTTCTCCTTCTCCTTCCTCCTTCCTCCTTCTCCTTCTCCTTCTTCTTTTATTCTTCTTCTCCTCTTCCGTCTCCTTCTCTCCTCCTCCTCCTCCTCCTTCTTCTTTTACTTATTCTTCTCTTCTTGCTTCTTCTCTTTCTATTCTTCTACGTAGCTTAGACTCATCAAAGAAAGACTAAATTGGCTAATTATCCTACAAAATGACATAATTAGCTTAGTTAGCTCCAAAACGACCTATTTAATAAAAAATGACCTATAGTTAGCTAAGTTTTCTCCTAAATGACATAATAAGGCTTACGTAGCTGCAAGATGACCTATTCCCCTAACTTAGGTATTAAATGGCCTATAATTAGCCTAGCTAGCTCCAAAATGGCTTAATAAGCATAGTTTGCTCCAGAATGACCTATTTTACCCAAGTTAGCTCCGAAACAACCTATAGTTAGCTAGGCTTCCACCTAAATGACATAATTAGCTTAGTTAGCTCCAAAATGGTCTATTTAATAAAACATGACCTATACTTAGCTAATTATCCTCGAAATGACATAATTAGCTCCAAAAAGGCATTCTTAGCTAATTTAGCCTGAAGAAGGGGACAAGAGGAGAAGAAAGAGGGAAAATGAAAGGAAGGAAGAAGAAGAAGAAGAGAAGAAGAAGGATAAGAAGAAAGAGAAGAAGAAGGAGAAGAAGGAGAAGGAGCTCCTCCTTCTCCTTCTTCTTCCTCCTTCTTCCTCCTTCTCCTTCTCCTTCTTCTTTTCTTCTTCTCCTCTTCCTTCTCCTTCTCTCCTCCTCCTCCTCCTCCTCCTTCTTCTTATTTTACTTCTTCTTCTCTTCTTGCTTCTTCTCTTTCTGTTCTTCTACGTAGCTTAGACTCATCCAAGAAAGACTAAATTGGCTAATTATCCTACAGAATGACATAATTAGCTTAGTTAGCTCCAAAATGATCTATTTAATAAAAAATGACCTGTAGTTAGCTAAGTTCTCTCCTAAATGACATAATAAGGCTTACGTAGCTGCAAGATGACCTATTCCCCCTAACTTAGGTATTAAATGGCCTATAATTAGCCTAGCTTTCTCCAAAATGGCTTAATAAGAATAGTTTGCTCCGGAATGACCTATTTTACCCAAGTTAGCTCCGAAACGACCTATAATTAGCTAGGCTTCCACCTAAATGATATAATTATCTTAGTTAGATCCAAAATGCTCTATTTAATAAAACATGACCTATACTTAGCTAATTATCCTCGAAATGACATAATTAGCTCCAAAAATGCATTTTTAGCTAATTTAGCCCGAAGAAGGGGACAAGAGGAGAAGAAAGAGGAAAAATGAAAGGAAGGAAGAAAAAGAAGAAGAGAAGAAAACTTTCTCTGATTGGGTTGAGATTTGACATGCGGTGTTATTTTAATATAGCTAGGCCGCCTGCCGAATTTCGTCACTATCGGAGTCCGTCTGGTACCCGAACGGTCAACCGTAGCGGCACCGTATTTGGTCTACCATCGTACGTTTGTCGGTGTTTTAAAATGCGTTGCCGCGACGCCCGTTCTCCCTCTCATCTCCGTATATCCCCTCTACACGGCCTCGTAAGTGTTCCCACGTTCGGAATTATCCGAATCCGACCGCACGGTTGGATCCGAAACGGAATTCCGGTTAACCTACCCCCCCCCCATTTGTCTATAAATAGACCCCTCCTATTATTTCGGGACAGCCTACCACCCTCTACCTCGGAATCCGCGACCGAAACCCTAGCCTCTTCCACTCTCTCTCTCCTCCCTCCCACCACTTTGCAACCGCCGGCCCGCCCCAGCCCAGATTGGGCCCTCTCGGGCCCATCTTGTCGGCCGCCGCCGTGGCCCGAGCTCCCTGCTCCCGAGGCTCCCTCTACCGCAGCCCCAAGCCAAGCGGAGGAGCCGAGCTGCCCCGTCGGCCCCGCCTCCGGCCGCCGCTCGCCGGTGCCCCTCCTCTTGCCGGAGCGCCTCCCGCCACCGACCAGGTCGCCCCTCGCCCATTCCCGCTCAATTCTTCTCTCGTCTCCCTTCTCTCACCTCCCCCTCTCTATTTCAAAGTCCCTCGCAGGAGCACCCATGGCCTCGAGCGTCGGATCTGCAGAGGAGTCGCCGGGATCAGCTCGAGCAGGCCGGATCGCCCGCCTTTGCCGCCCGGAGCTCTTCGGCCGCCGTCGCTTGGGTCGGCCAGCAACCGCCGCACCTGGCTCGTCCCGAGAGGACCGGTCGAGAGGTGGACGACGCTCCAGGCAGCGCCACCAGCCCCTCGTCGTGGGCCGATACCCAGATCCTCGCTTCGGCCTAGACCGCCTCACCCCGGCCCAGCTTCCTCCTCCAGGCAGGTCAATTTGGCCCGAGGTGATCCTCCGCCTCGTGTCATCCTATCTTCCTTCGGATTTGCATATAGCAGAACCAACGCCCTAGTCCGACTGGCAGCCGAGCCAGCGCCTCATCGAGGTGGTCCCGGGATCGAATCCCGTGGAGGCCTCAATTCTTTTGCTGCTGCGTTTTTTTCTCTTGTCCATAGCACCACTTGGGCATAATTGCTCTCGGCCACTTCGGCTTGCTGTGATCCGGCCCTTGTTGTTTCTTTTTTTTAAATGCTTACCTCAGGTCTAGTTACTATTTGAGAAGAGAGATGCATGTTTTTTAAAAACGCCGTATCTTCTATTCCGTAATTCGGATCGGAGTGATTCAAATATGTATCGTGGCTATAATTTCGCGTAGAATCCGAATTTATAACTTGCATGTCTGTTTGACGTGGTTTGTCGTGCCAAATGCATAGTTTCACGTGTTGTCCTATTATGTTTCCGTCCCGTATTTATTTTTCGTGCGAGTCCGTATTTCTCGAATGCCGTAGTAGTAATGTCCATGTTTTAGGAGCCGCTTTGCCATGTATTTTAGAGCGGTCATTGTTATTTTTGCGTGTAGGGATTTGCCGCTAGTTTATTTTTCCGTGTATAGGTTATTATCTCGCATTTACGTGTGGCAATATTTTTGTGTTGAACCCCCACATATTTTATATGTTTTCGGGGTAAAAAAATCCACGGGATTTTTCTGTGCAGTTAGTTTAGCTTTTGAGCAAGTTAGTTCGCGCGATATTTTGCCAGGTTGCCCTCTTGTATACTCCGTAGGATTTATTCCGGGCTTCGTTTGACAGAGTTGTCAACTAGGGAGTTGTTCTTGGGTGTGTAGAGTAGCCCCTGGTAATTTTGGTTGCAATAGAAATGCATGTTTAGGTGTGGTTGCTTGCTCTCAAGGTGCTGAAATATTTCTAAGTCTAGAATCTGTTATATTTTGTTGCTGTTTTGTTTTGCTTCTATCTTGTGATCTGTAGATCTTTTGAGGTAGGTCCAATGGAGTTAGTTGTAGACCTTGTGTTTCTCTATCATCCTGTGAATGTTAATGCCATTTGGAGCCCTGTAGCTTATGGTTTTGCTGCTGTCAATATGGCTTCAGATCGAAAACAACACTTTCATGAAGTGTTATTTTCACTATGTCCGAAATAGTGTATGAGATGCCATTTTGTGACTTCTTTTCCTAGTATTCCTTGCTGGCATGCTAGTGGTTGTTAGTTGTTTGTAGTAGTGCTTCTTGCCCTCTTTCGTGTCATGCCTTGGTTGAGTAGTTTGGTTTTGCGTAGCCCGTAGTTGTGGGGCATAGAAAAAGCTATGTGGCTGATTTTGACAGATTGTAGTGATATCTTCTTTTGCTCGTAGTTTTTGAACCGTAGCTCCGATTTGATCGTGTCCTACATGAAACTTGCTTAGAATCTTGTGTAGTTTAATTTCTCTTGCTGGTTGTATGTCTTGAAGTGCTCGTGATTGTCGTTGCACACATATTGCATTCATGCCATCATATCTTGCGGTGCTTGTATCTTTTGATCCGTAGCTCCGTTGGAGATGTTCTCTATGTGTAAATTGCTTGTAATGATGCGTAGAATCACGTGAACCTATTTGTTTTGATGTTTAACAACTAATTAAATGTGTTAGTTCAGATCTGGACAGAATTGTGAATTAACATGTGAGGTCGTCTCGGAGGTGCTATATGTCATTTCCGGCCTCATTTAAAATGCCTAGATAGGTAGATTAATTGCGCTTCACCTCTTGCCATGTTTAATCACATTTAATATTGCCATGTAACTAATCAGGATAGAACTAAATAATAAACGTGGAGCTTCGTCAATATGCAACTCGTTGCATATTGAACTTCACTTAATGTGTAGTGTTTGTATGTGTGAATTGACATGCCGTGACTTGGATGTATTCAGCTGCTCATGCATCATTTGTGTTGTGCATCGTGTGGTGAATTCCATGTGTTAATTTGTGTTCTGGTTTGCTTCGTCTCGATAGAGTGCCGCAGTGTGCCGGATTGTGAGGACCCGTTCGAGTACGTCGGTTCGTTTGCTTCACGGAGGCGTTCTTCTTCCAAGCGGGATCTCAGGCAAGATGGCCCTTTCCCTAGATACCATTACTATCATTGCCATGCTAGTTTTATGGCTTCTATCGATTATGTCTCGTTGCCTACCACATGTTAAATATCAGCCTCTCAACAATGCCATGACAACCTTCAACCTGTTCGACCTAGCAAACCACTGATTGGCTATGTTACTTCTTGCTTAACCATGTTGTTAGCGTTGCTAGTTGCAGGTGCATTGCTTCCATGTGAAAACATGGGTTCCTTGTCATATCACCATATTAAATGCTCTTTAATTTAATGCACCTATATACTTGGTAAAAGGTGGAAGGCTCGGCCTTTCTAGCCGGGTGTTTTGTTCCACCTTTTCCCCCTTAGTTTCGGCTACCGGTGTTATGTTCCATAATTGAGCGCTCCTAACATGATCGGGGTTGTTATGGGGACCCCCTTGATAATTTGTTTTAGATTAAAGCTGGTCTGGCAAGGCCCAACATTGGTACTATTTGCGCTACCCGAGGAGTTAGCGCTACCCGAGGAGTAATTCTACATAATACAGGGAGGAACAATGCTGATGGTGCTGGTCCAAAACGGTGCACTGTGTGGGGCCAACCCAGAGCAACTTGGGTGATTTCTATCAGGCCACCGTACGTGTCGCTCATCCATCGTGTCCTGAGAACGAGATACGTGGCTCCTATCGGGATCATCGACACGTCGGGCGGCCTTGCTGGATTAGTTTTAACTTTGACGAGATATCTTGTGCATCGGGATTCCGGTGATGCTTTGGGTAATCTCAGAGTTGAGGTTTTCCACTAGGGAATCCGAGGAGATCGCGAGCTTCGTGATTGAGGATTTCTATGCGGCTTGTGGTAATTTGTGATGGACTAGTTGGAGCACCCTTGCAGGGTTAAATCTTTCGGAAAGCCGTGCTCGCGGTTATGTGGCAACATGGAAACGTTGTTTAACACTAGTTCTAGATAACTTGAAGTTAACTTAATTAAAATATGCCAACTGTGTGCGTAACCGTGATTGTCTCTTTCGCGAGCTCCTTCTCTGATCGAGGACACAGTGGGGTCATGTCTGACGTAGGTAGGTGTTAAGGATCATTTATTTGATCAACAGTAGTTCACGTCCGCTATGCGTAGATCTCCCCCTCTTATTTCTTCTACTCGTAAGTTTAGCCACCAACTATATGCTTAGCCGCTGCTACAACCTCACCACTTAACCATACCTCACCCGTTAAACTTTGCTAGTCTTGATACCTTTGGAAATGAGATTGCTGAGTCCCCGTGGCTCACAGATTACTACAACACCAGTTGCAGGTACAGGTAAAGGTTACTTGATGCGAGCGCGTTGATTTTTCATTTGGAGTTGCTTCTTCTTCTTATTCTTCATCGATCTAGGATGGGTTCCAGGCCGGCAGCCTGGGATAGCAAGGATGGACGTTGTTCTTCTTTTATCGTTTGTTTTCGTCTGTAGACGGACCATGCTCTTATTCTTGATGATTATGTATTGTACTATTGTGACTCTGATGTAGCTTGTGGCGAGTGTAAGCCAATTCTACATATATCTCTTCTTTTTAGTACATGTACTTGTAACAACATCCATTCTTGCGACACAACGAGATGCGCTTCTATCCCTAACGAGGACTTCATGCCAAATTGAGGATAGGGTCGCATCTTGGGCGTGACAAGTTGGTATCAGAGTAGTATTGACCTAGGAGCCCCCTTGATTGATCGAAGTTGGCCGAGTCAAGTCTAGTGAAAAATTGCTTTGAGTCTTGTTATATGTCGGAGAGTAGGATTCTTTTTTCTCCTCTTCTATGCTCTGGTGAGAAATCTTGACGTAATATTTTAATTCTACTCCTCTTCTCACTCAAAAAAATTTAGGATCACGCGGATATTTCTGGAATCTATATGATGCCGATGTGACGGAGTTCTATCTTGGTGCCTCCTGTCTGACTTGATTTTCTTCCGGGGAGTTGAGCTCCAGGGGATTCTTGAGCACATCGTTATCATTCATATTTCTTAGTATCTCAGAGCGAAGGATGTTCGTAATAGCTTCAATACTAGTAGTGGCGAGATAACCCCGATGTCCCCAGTACTGGTGCAGATCGTTCGGGAGTACTGCCATACTTTGTATCGGTGTGATCACGAGGGTCTATAGTAGATGAAGGTCCGAGATTCTAGTCGTGTGTTGAGGGATGTGATACAGGTGACGGTGTAGTATAGGAGTTGTGTGTTATTACTCCTTATATTCGTGTACCAGATTGCATGACCAGATATTTCGGGAATTCTTAGGTGGGAGTTCAAGTAGTTACTTATAGGACAATCTTCCAACAAATGCATGATGTTAGGTTGGGGTTCGACATCTAGTGGATTCGTTTGTTGACGGTCGACTTACAGCAGTACACGTTGTGTCTTAAAGAGTCCTTGTAGCTTGCTACGACTCGGGGACACTTTGTATGTCGGGTGCACTGCCTTGCACTTGATGGCTACTGTAAAATCGAGCCCGCGCGATCCTGTCCACGAAAATATCGAATGGAATCTTTCTCATGAGTTTGTTCTGGCTAATTGCAAGCCGCATCCTTGTTTTGTTGGAATATGGTAATTCAAGTTGCTTCGATGTCAAGCGGTGATTTCAGATCTTTCCAAGAGGTGTTCTCATAATTTTTTATGTGAATGCAAATTCTTTTGTTCAATCAGGTTGTCATATCAATTCTTGTCAACCGGAGTTGTTATGTTAATTCTTTTCCAACCGGTGTGTTTCTCTCCAAGTAAATTCAATCCTTTCCAATTTTGCAAGATCAATCTCTCATTTGTTTCCGAAGTTTGTCTCATCTGTCCCAAGTTGTCTTTGAACTCCCGCCGTTTTTCTCAGTGATTAAATTTTCATCCAAGAGTTTTCTTTTCATTGTGCTTCCGCTGTCTGTTCTTTTCTATCTTATCCATTGATTCATCGTGAAGATTCTCAAGAGATTCGTGTCATATTTGTTCATTCTTGTAATCCATACCGGTGAATTCAATTTAGTTGTCCGTGTTCATTATATCCTATTCATCCTTGTAGTTTTTCCGATGTTGGAAATTCTTTTCAGCCTATCTTGTTATTCATTCTCTCTAGTCTATCCGGAGTGCTGAAGATATCTCTGAGTTTCGTTTTTTCAATTCTTTTAATTATTTCGAGGTGCTAACCTCATCTGTCCTTCATTTGTACCGTTGCAATATCTATCTTTGTAAGCAATATTTTCGATGGTGGTTTCTTTTTAGTGGGCCCATAACCCACATGTTTTTCCCAGGATCTTATCTGGCTCTTTTAATCTTTCCAGAGATCGTTAATTATTTTCAACTATGATGTAAGTATGAATTTCATCAGTCATATCCCTTCTCCCAGATCTATTCAGATTAATTCTCATATTTGGCTGAACCTTTCATTTTTCATTATTCCGGAGTGTCTCAGTATTCTTGGTGATGTTCTTCTCGTCATTCTCTCCATGGAAGATACGAAGGAGTATTCCTCGCAAATCTTGCTCCATTCTTGTGAAGATTGTCATCTCATCTTCGTGTTATCCTCTCATTATTTCCAACCATGAGTTATCCCTTTCTTGCTATCTGGTGCATTTCTGAGTTGTTTTTATTTCTCGTTCCTCCGAAGGCCATCATTTCAGAAGATTCTTCGTTCTTAGCTTTCAGCTTTCATTCTCTATTCTTCTCAATTGTTGTATCTTCGTTCATCTCTCAATTATTCTGGTGTCTTGTTTAATTTTTTTCTCTTAGGTGGATCATGATCTCTTCATTCTCATGTGTCTCCATGCTTTCTTGGTATTCCCATTCAATTTTGAATTCTCACCGGTGTCTCCTTCAAGACTTCTTCTAGTGGTGCATATATATCTCTCTCTTCAAGTTTCTTTCAGGAAGAATAAGGGGTATGCTAAATCTGTTGCTTGTCATCAATTAAACTTGATGAAGGATAAGCATAACATAATTCTTATTCTTGTTCATAGTAATCTGAATTCTTCTTCCGGAGCAGCTCATGATATCCATTCATTCTCAAAGTGTTCTTCAAGAATCTTATTGAAGAACCTCAAGTTTTCTTCTCTTGCATTTCTAAGTGCAATTCTTCCTCCTTTATCCTTTGAGTTGGTATTATAGCATTCTTGTTAGTGTAGAAGCCTCGAAGAAATTTCCTTTCAAGAATGAGATAATTAAAACCACCAATTCTATGATCATGAGATATTTTCAACCCATGATTTCTTCATTGAGCTATCTTGGTTTGGATTTCACCTAAAGCTTTTCCTATGGATTGTTGCTATCATGATACTTGTCATTAGTCCAAGTTCTCAATGTATCCTCTTGATGTAATTAATTGTTCATATCTTGTTTCTCCCAATCAATCCTTGTTCTGTTAGTGGCTGGTTGTCACTTCATTAGTTTGAACGGTTTCCAGAAGCCCACTATTGTCTTATTCTTTTCGTTGTTGTTTTTCCAACAACTCCGTTCAATTATTCTTGTAAGGATGCTTGCCAAGTTCATTGGAGTTAGTAGTTGTCATTCTCCCTTCATTCTCTTCTTCTGTATCAGCTAGTTCCTATTCTATTGTTCCGAAGGCATGGTCATGTTGCCCTTTTGGGTCTATTATCTTGTTCTACCAAGATAATGGTGTTCCCTTGTTATATTCAGTTGTTTGTAATGAATATTGTCTATTTCTTCCATCTTATCGAATTTTTTGTCCCATTTTCCGTGAATTCTTGCTTCTTCTCATAGCATTCCTCATCGCTTTGCAACCTTCAAGGATCGTTGGTGTCACTCGTTTGTCCAAGAAGAGACTAAGTTTTTACCACTTGTTCTTTCTCATCCTCTCCCCCTTTCATTCTTGTATCTCGGGGCGAGATCCTCTTGTAGTGTAGGAGAGTTGTGACAGCCCGATGCCGACGTTCCAGAAGATTCCCCTTCTTTTCCGTTTTCGTCATGAGTCAATTTTCTTTCGTCGAATCATTCGCATCATCTGCATTGCATCGCCCCCCGTTGCCGCCAGTTTTCAAAACTTGCATCCATTGTTAGTTGCCGGTTCTCGTCGTTGTTCGTTCCGAGTCCGACCGCACTCGCACGCGCCCGCGGCATCGTTTAAATCTTGTTTTAAAAGTGTGCAGAGAACTTCCTCTGATTGGGTTGAGATTTCACGTGCGGTGTTATCTTAATATAGCTAGGCCGCCTACCGAATTTCGTCGCGATCGGAGTCCCTCTAGTACCCGAACGGTCGACCGTAGCGGCATCTTCGGTCTACCGTCGAACGTTTGTCGGTGTATTAAAATGCGTTGCCGCGACGCCCGTTCTCCCTCTCGTCTCCGGATATCCCCTCTACACGGCCTCGTAACCGTTCCCGCGTTCAGAATTATCCGAATCCAACCGCACGGTTGGATCCGGAACGGAATTCCAGTTAACCTAGCCCCCCCCCCATTTGTCTATAAATAGACCCCTCCTATTATTTTCGGACAGCCTACCACCCTCTACCTCGGGATCCGTGCCCGAAACCCTAGCCTCTTCCACTCTCTCTCTCCTCCCTCCCTCCAGTACGCAGCCGCCGACCCGCCCTAGCCCGGATTGGTCCCTCTCGGGCCCATTTGGCCGGCCGCCGCCATGGCCCGAGCTCCCTTCTCCCGAGGCTCCCTCTCCCGTAGCAGCAGCGCCCGCAGCCCCGTGCCAAGCGGAGGAGCCGAGCTGCCCCGTCGGCCCCGCCTTTGACCGCCGCTCGCCGGAGCCCCTCCTCTCGCCGGAGCGCCTCCCGCCGCCAACCAGGTCGCTCCTCGCCCACTCCCGCTCTGTTCTTCTCCCATCTCCCTCCTCTCACCTCCCCCTCTCTAGTTCAAGGTCCGTCGCAGGAGCACCCATGGCCTCGAGCGCCGGATCTGCAGAACAGTCGCCTGGATCAGGTCGGGCAGGCCGGGTCTGCCGCCTCCGCCGCCCAGAGCCCTTCAGCCGCCATCGCTTGGGTCGCCCAGCAGCCGCCGCCCCTGGCTCGTCCCGAGAGGGCCGGTCGAGAGGTGGACGACGCTCCAGGCAGCGCCAACAGCCCCTCGCCCTGGGCCGATTCCCAGTGCCCCGCTTCGGCCCAGTCCGCCTCACCCCGGCCCAGCTTCGTCCTCGAGGCAGGCCGATCTGGCCCGAGGTGAGCCTCTGCCTCGTGTCATCCTATCTTCCTTCGGATTCGCATATAGCGGAACCAGCGCCCTAGTCCGACGGGCAGCCTAGCCAGCGCCTCATCGAGGAGGTCCCGGGATCGAATCCCGTGGAGGCCTCAATTATTTTGCTGCTGCGTTTTTTTTTCTCTTGTCCATAGCACCACTTGGGCCTAATTGCTCTGGGCCACTTCGGCTTGTTATGATCCGCACTTGTTGTTTCTTTTTTTTAAATGCTTACCTCAGGTCTAGTTACTATTTGGGAAGAGAGATGCATGTCTTTAAAAACATCGTATCTTTTATTCCATAGTTCAGATCGGAGTGATTCAAATATGTATCGTGGCTAGAATTTCGCGTAGAATCCGAATTTATAACTTGCATGTCTGTTTGACGTGGTTTGTCATGCCAAATGCATAGTTTCACGTGTTGCCCTATTATGTTTCCGTCCCGTATTTATTTTTCGTGCGAGTCCGGATTGCCTGAATGCCGTAGTAGTAATGTCCATGTTTTAGGATCCCTTTGCCATGTATTTTAGAATGGTCATTAGTATTTTTGCATGTACGGATTTTCCGCTAGTTTATTTTTCCGTGTATAGGTTATTATCTCGCATTTATGTGTGGCAATATTTTTGTGTTGCAACCCCACATAATTTATATGTTTTCGGGGTAGAAAAATCCATGGGATTTTTCTGTGCAGTTAGTTTTAGCTTTTGAGCAAGTTAGTTCTCGGGATATTCTGCCATGTTGCCCTCTTGTCTACTCCGTAGGATTTACTGCGGGCTTCGTTTGACGGAGTTGTCAACTAGGGAGTTGTTCTTGGGTGTTTAGACTAGCCCCTGGTGATTTTGATTGCAATAGAAATGCATGTTTAGGTGTGGTTTCTTGCTCTCAAGTTGCGAGAATTAGTGCTGATTTGGAGGTGCTGAAATATTTCTAAGTCTAGAATCTGTTATATTTTGTTGCTGTTTTGTTTTGCTTATATCTTGTGATCTGTAGCATATTTGAGGTTGGTCCTATGGAGTTAGTTTTAGACCTTGTGTTTCTCTAGCGTGCTGTGAATTTTCATGCCATTTGGATCCCAGTAGATTATGTTTTTCCTGCTGTAAATATGGCTTCAGATCGAAAACTGCACTCTCATGAAGTGTTATTTTCACTAAGTCTGAAATAGGATGTGAGATGCCATTTTGTGCCTTCTTTTCCTAGTGTTCCTTGCTGCCATGCTAGTTGTTGTTAGTTCTTTGTCATAGTGATTCTTTCCCTCTTTTGTGTCATGCCTTGGTTGAGTAGTTCGGTTTTGCGTAGCCCGTAGTTGTGGGGCGTAGAAAAAGCTATGTGGCTGATTTTGACAGATTGTAGTGATATCTTGTTTTGCTCGTAGTTTTTGAACCGTAGCTCCGATTTGATCGTGTACTACATGAATCTTGCTTAGAGTCTTGTGTAGTTTCATTTCTCTTGCTGGTTTTATGTTTTGAAGTGCTCGCGACCGTCGTTGCACATATATTGCATTCATGCCATCATATCTTGCGGTGCTGTATCTTTTGATCCGTAGCTCCGTTGGAGATGTTCTCTATGTGTAAATTGCTTGTAACAATGCGTAGAATCACGTGAACCTATTTGTTTTTATGTTTAACAACTAATTAAATGTGTTAATTCAGATCTGGACAGAATTGTAAATTGACATGTGAGGTCGTCATGGAGGTAATATATGTCATTTCCGACCTCATTTAAAATGCCTAGATAGGTAGATTAATTGCGCTTCACCTCTTGCCATGTTTAATCACATTTAATATTGCCGTGTACCTAATCAAGATAGAACTAAATAATAAATGTGGAGTTTCATCAATATGCAACTCGTTGCATATTGAACTTCACTTAATGTGTAGTGTTTGTATGTGTGAATTGCCATGCCGTGAGTTGCATGTATTCAGCTGCTCATGCATCATTTGTGTTGTGCATCATGTGGTGAATTCCGTGTGTTGATTTGTGTTTTCGGTTTGCTTCGTCTCGATAGAGTTCCGCAGCGTGCCGGATTGTGAGGACTTGTTCGACTACGTCGGTTCGTTTGCTTCACGGAGGCGTTCTTCTTCCAACCGGGATCTCAGGCAAGATGACCATTTCCCCTAATACCAATACTATCGTTGCCATGCAAGTTTTATCGCTTCTATCGATTATGTCTCGTTGCCTACCACATGTTAAATATCAGCCTCTCAACAATGCCATGACAACCCTCTAACCTGTTCGACCTAGCAAACCACTGATTGGCTATGTTACTGCTTGCTTAACCATGTTGTTAGCATTGCTAGTTGCAGGTGCATTGCTTCCATGTGAAAACATGGGTTCCTTGTCATATCACCATATTAAATGATATTTAATTTAATGCACCTATATACATGGTAAAAGGTGGAAGGCTCGGCCTTTCTAGCCTGGTGTTTTGTTCCACCTTTGCCCCCTTAGTTTCGGCTACCGGTGTAATGTTCCATAATTGAGCTCTCCTAACACGATCGGGGTTGTTATGGGGACCCCCTTGATAATTCGTTTTAGATTAAAGCTGGTCTGGCAAGGCCCAACATTGGTACTGTTTGCCCAACATAATAATTCTCTTAAATTGAAATGCATAGAGAGTTAGCGCTATGCGTAGATCTTCCCCCTCTTATTTCTTGTACTCGTAAGTTTAGCCACCAAATATATTCTTAGCCGCTTCTTTAACCCCACCACTTAACCATACCTCCTCCCATTAAGCTTTGCTAGTCTTGATACCTTTGGAAATGAGATTGCTGAGTCCCCGTGGCTCACGGATTACTACAACACCAGTTGCAGGTACAGGTAAAGGTTACTTACGCGAGCGCGTTGATTGTTCCTTTGGAGTTGCTTCTTCTTCTTCTTCATCATCATTGATCTAGGATGGGTTCCATGCCGGCAGCCTGGGATAGCAAGGATGGACATCGTTCTTCTTTTATTGTTTGTTTTCGTCCATAGACGGACCCTGCTCTTATTCTTGATGATTATGTATTGTACTGCTGTGACTCTGATGTAGCTTGTGGCGAGTGTAAGCCAATTCTATATATATCTCTCCTTTTTAGTACATGTACTTGTAACGATATCCATTCTTGCAACACGACGAGATGTGCTTCTATCCCTAACGAGGCCTTCGTGCCAAATTGAGGATAGGGTCGCATCTTGGGCGTGACACTTCTCCTCTTCCTTCTCCTTCTCCTCCTCCTCCTCCTCCTCCTCCTCCTCCTTCTTCTTCTTTTACTTCTTCTTCTCTTCTTGCTTCTTCTCTTTCTCTTCTTCTACGTAGCTTAGACTCATCCAAGAAAGACTAAATTGGATAATTATCCTACAAAATGACATAATTAGCTTAGTTAGCTCCAAAATGACCTATTTAGTAAAAAATGACCTATAGTTAGCTAAGTTCTCTCCTAAATGACATAAAAAGGCTTACGTAGCTGCAAGATGACCTATTCCCCTAACTTAGGTATTAAATGGCCTATAATTAGCCTAGTTAGCTCCAAAATGGCTTAATAAGCATAGTTTGCTCCGGAATGACCTATTTTACCCAAGTTAGCTCCAAAATGACCAATAGTTAGCTAGGCTTCCACCTAAATGACATAATTAACTTCGTTAGCTCCAAAATGGTCTATTTAATAAAACAGAGCTATACTTAGCTAATTATCCTCGAAATGACATAATTAGCTCTAAAAAGGCATTCTTAGCTAATTTAGCCTGAAGAAAGGGACAAGAGGAGAAGAAAGAGGAAAAATGAAAGGAAGGAAGAAGAAGAAGAGAAGAAGAACAAGGAGAAGGAGGAAAAAGAAGGAGAAGGAGAAGGTGGAGAGAAGCTCCTTCTCCTTCTTCTCCTTCTTCTTGTCCTTCTTCTTTTCTTCTTCTTCTCCTTCTCCTCCTCCTTCTCCTCCTCCTTCTTCTTCTTCTTTTTCTTCTCCTTCTTCTTCTCTTCTTGCTTCTTCTCTTTCTTCTTCTACGTAGGTTATTTTCCCCAACAAAGACATACTTAGCTAATTATCCTCCAAAATGACATAATTAGCATAGTTAGGTAAAAACATCATAAGAACCTTGGTTAGCTCATTAAAATGACTAATTTAACTCCAAAATGACATAATAAGGTCAAAATGGATTAATAATCATAGTTGGCTACAAAATGACATATTTTATCCAAGTTAGCTCTAGAATGACCTATACTTAGCTAAGTTCTCTCCTAAATGACATAATAAGGCTATATAGCTCCAAGATGACCTATTCCACCTAACTTAGTTATTAAATGGCCTATACTTAGCTAATTTCTATATATACTTCTTCATCTAGTATTATTCTTCTAACTTTCTTATTTGTCATTTTAGAGATTACATTCACTTCACGGGAAGTTGGATTATATTGATGGAATGCTTGAAGATGATTTCTTGTACCATGGCTTCACGGAATCTTGTATTGAAACTATTGTAGTATATGGATATATATGAAACTTTGTATGCATGTGGATGAAACTGGTATAATATATGGTTTGGTACGGATGGAACTTGCATAATATGTATGTACTATGGATGAAAGTTATTTTAATATGGTGACGGGTACGGAAACAAATTTATTTATGTCAATATATATATATATATATATATATCCTGATTATTGTGAAAAATGCTAGATATAATAAGAAATAAAATAAAAATGGGTTGGTTCCCCCTTTGCCGTCCGCCCCCACATGGCAAAGGGTGGATGGCAGACGACAAAGAGGGGAGAGAGAGGGGGTTGGTTCCCCCCTTTGCCATCTGCCCCCACATGGCAAAGGGTGGATAGAAGATGGCAAAGGGGGGAGAGAGAGGGGGCTGGTTCCCCCCTTTGTCATCTGCCCCCACATGGGAAAGGGTGGATGGCAGACGGCAAAGGGGGGAGAGAGACGTGGTTGGTTCCCTCCTTTGCCGTCTGCCCCCACATGGCAAATGGGGGATGGCAGACAGCAAAGAGAGGAGGCATGTCGTTAACACTTAACGGGACCGTTGGTGTATGTGTCGTCCCATTTAATTTGCCGTCTGCCCCCTCATGGCAAAGATTCTTTGTCGTCCGCTTTAACAAAGCAGACGGCAAAGAACCTCTTCACCGGATTATTTTTTGCCGTCTAATTTGTCGTCTGCTGACCGTCGGCAAAGCCTTTGCCGTCCGTGGTTCCCCCCTTTGCCGTCTGCCATGGCAGACGGCAAATTTCTGAATTTCAGTAGTGAATAGTAGTGGATGCAGGCAGGAGTCGGTCTAATAATCTTGGATGTGATACCTATATAATGATCATTGCATGGATATCGTCATGATTATTTGAAGTTCTATCAATTGCCCAAACAGTAAATGTTTTCCCACCGTTTTCTATTTTTCTCGAGAGCAGCCACTAGTGAAACCTACGGCCCCGGGGTCTCTTTTCATCATATTTTCCTTTGCGGTCTATTTTCCTTTGCTTTTATTTTCAGATCTATTAAACCAAAAATATAAAAAATACCTTGCTAGAATTTATTTGTTCTGCGATCTATTTATCATATCTACCACTTTTACCTCACGTTATTTGCCTATCTTGAGGCATCGTACCCGAAAGGAATTTCTCGCGACGTTGCCGGGGAAGATCAAGTCAAGATAGTCTCCTGCCAATGTGCCAATTTCTGGCACAGTTGCCGGGGAGGGATTGACAACCCCTTTAACATGTCAGGTTGCGAGTATTTGTTATTTGTGTGCAGGTGTTGTTTACGTGGTGTGAGGAGGTTCTCCTACTAGTTCGATAACCTTGGCCTCTTCACTGAGCGAAATACCTACCGTCGCTATACTACATCATCCCTTCCTCTTTGGGGAATTACCGACGTAGTTCTAGCAGACATCAGATGCTTGCGAGAGGGGGTAATCGTAAGTGATTTTCTTGTTCAAATAAGAACAGCACCTTAGCACCGGTCCACCCACCTATCACATTATCAAAGTAATGAACGTGAATCAATTCAACATGATGAACATGACTAGACAGAAATTCCCATGTGTCCTTGAGAGCGTTTGCCTCATATAAGACTACCTTCCGGACTATCCTTTGCTACAAAAAGGATTGGACTATCTTCCCTGTTACTTGTTACTATTGTTACTTATCACTTGTTACGAATTATCTTGGTACAAAACTATCTATCAATGTTACTCATAACACTTGCAGAGAATACCTTGCTGAAAACTGCTTAGCATTTCCTTCTGCTCCTTGTTGGGTTCGACACTCTTACATATCAAAAGGGCTACGAATGATTCCCTATACTTGTGGCTCAACAAGGCATTGGCACGCCCTTCACGGGCTCAAGCGATGCCTCCATAGGGATGGCATCTGCAATTGCGGAATTGGCAGACTTCTTTTTGACACAGACTCGCTCCTCCTGCTCCACCACAAGGGTCGCGTCGGCCGTTTGGGGAGTGTCTGCTAGGTATAGCAGCAGGCACTCGCGAGGGCGTGTGTGACATCCTTATTGTAAGTGCATCTAGTGCCCCTTAGTGATTTTGGTGGTTTGAAGACTTATAGGTTAAGTTTCTAATGTGTTTGTGAGTGTACACAGGATCTATAAGTCATTGAGGAGTTTGAGATATTTGTAGAATATCGACCCCTAAAAATATATGTCTTCAGTTGAAGAAATTGGTCTGAAGCTGAAGAAATGAATCGTGAGGAATCTGCGATGAAATTGATAATCCTCATGAAGATTCTGATATTGAGAAGTCCGGTGGTTCCTGAAGAAAATCATTCTGAAGAATTTGAAGCGTGAAGATTTATACTTTCTATTTTACTTTCTTCGCATTTAAGTAATAGGAACACCGTACTATTAAAGGGGGTCGAAGTTACACTATGGAATGAATTTCCTCATGATTCTCAACCCAAGCCTAATCCTATCAAAAGCCTCAAGTGAGGAACATGAGTGACATGAGGACTCTCAAAGTTGAGGGTTCCGACCGTTTCGATAACCACGCCAAGTCATAGGTCTTATCCACTCCAACGGTCATATTATTTAAGGGCATTAGTGTCAAATCATGTTGGGATGCTCCCAGGCTATAAATAGCCACCCCCCCCCCCCACAACCACTAGCTGGTTGGCTGCTCCGTTAGAAACTGACACTTGTCATAAGAGCAACCCAAATTCCTCAGAGCTTTCGAGAGTAATTCATCAGTGAGGAAATACACCACCCACCGAAACCACAAACCAAACCTAGTGATTGAGCATCACTGAAGAAGTTGTTCATGTGTGGGACTGAAGCCTTTTACCTTTGAGGACTGTACATCCTCGAGACGGTTAGGCGTCATGGTCTAGAGGAATCCCGCAGCCAATTGTGGATCGCCGGGTGACCAATTTGTGAGGGTTTGGAAGTCTGCCCTGAAGACTTACCACGAGTGTTGGGCGAGGACTGTGTGTCCTTTGCTCAAGGAGAATACGGTAGGGACTGTGTGTCCCGGGACTGGGTGTCCTTTGGTTTCAATACCAAGCCGCTCCAAACCAGATGTACAACTGTCACAGTAGTTGGAACTGGGTCATCAACAACAGTCTTCACTGAGAAACGGGTTCTAATTCCTCAACTCTTTACTTTTCTTGTATTGTGTTTTGATGACTTTCACTGTGAATGTTTGAAGAATCTGCTGAAGACTTTCTCTGAATTTCCTCAACCCCAAATTCTTCACGATAGTTAATCATCATCTGTATTCTACGTGTCTGCTTACTGTGCAATCTGTTTTCACATTCTTCACTCTGAAATAATGTTGTTGTGAACGTTTGCACGTCTGATCCTTTACTGTTTCCGTTGTAAGTTAGTCATCAGTGAGGAATTTCCTCAAAAGGAATTTCCTCAGTGCTGAAATTCTAAAAATCTCCTATTCACCCCCCTCTAGTCGATATAACGCACTTTCAATTAGTATCAGATCAAGGTACTCCCTTCTTCCGTGTGATTTTGGTTTAACCACCCGGAGTTTTAGTTATCTCGACTGCACGCATGTTTAAGGTGACTGTAGCATGTCCTACCTACGAAGGAAAGAACTTTCCCTTCTGAAAGAACAAAATGCAAATGCATTTACAAGCTATTGATAATGATCTCTCGTATATTGTGGAAAATGGTGTCCCCATTATCTCTGCCAGTGTCACTGCGGCTGATGTGAAGAAATTCAAGCAACTCGATTCTCAAGCGAAGAACATCATCTGTGGCCATCTGAGCCCAGGCCAGTTTGGAAGAGTAAGTGCTTTGGGCTCTGCAACACTGATCTGGGAGAGACTGTGCAAGGTAAATGAAGGAGTATCAACCCAGCGTGACTCTCGTGTTGATATTCTTCACAATCTCTTCAATCGCTTCAAGAGACATGACAATGAAAGCTGCCAAGACACCTTTGATCGCCTCACTGACATATCAAATGAACTGTAAGCACTGGGAGTTCGAGACATCACTGATCACGAAGTTGTGAAGAAACTGCTGAGATCTTTGGATTCTTCATTTGATACTTTAGTTCTGATGATTCAAGAAAGACCAGATTACAAGATGGTTGATCCAGCTGATATACTAGAAAGGCTAAATACTCATGAATTCCAGCTAGAAGAAAAGAGAGATCTATATGGACCAAGCTATTCCAGACCACGTGCACTGAAGGCTAGAGCAATTTCCTCATCTGAAGACGAAGACACAGATGACAGCATTTGTGACCCTGAAGAATTTAGACAGGAGCTTGCAATGCTCGTGAGGAAATTCCAGAGATTTACACGACGTGGTCAGTTCGGTAAATCTTCAAGAAGAGACATGAGGAAATCAGAATCTTCATCTGAGGACCACAAGAAACGAACCTGTCACAAGTGCAAGAAATCAGGTCATTACATTGCTGATTGTCCCTGTTGGGGAAAGGAATCAAAGAAGAAGAAATACAAGGATGACAGTTCTGATGACTCGAAGAAGAAGAAGGAATCTTCAAAATCCTCATCTTCAAAGCCCTCATCGCACAAGAAGACTAGTTTCCGAAAGGCTCGGGCACTTATTGGCAAAGAAATGGACTCCGAGGAAGAATCAGAGGAAGGTGATGAAGAAGATGGGTCTGAAGAAGACTCAGAATCTGGACAGGCTAGTCTTGCACTGGCAACCACCTTCGTCAGCAAGTCAATCTTCAATCTTGAAGAAAATGATTGCACCATCCATACTAATGACTATGCTGATGACTTCGCTCCAACCTATTGCTTCATGGCAAAAGGATCAAAGGTATCAAATAATGCCTCCTCCTCTGATTCAAGTGACTGTGAACCTAATGATTATAAGAAACCCAGTTACAGTAAACTTTCTTTAATTGCCACTAAACAACAAACTGCTATGGAAAAAGCTTCAGAAACTGCTAGACAAAGGTGATGATCTGTTGAATGATGAAATGAACCTTACCCAAATCCTCACTGATGACATGAAAAGTCTTCACTCTAGATTTGGTAATCTTCTGGATCGTTATGATACACTCCTCACTGATCATGAGAAGCTTTCCTATGAATTTCTTCAAAGGAAGCTAGATCTTGAGAAGCTGAGGATGTCTCATGATGATCTTCGGATGGAAAATGATTCATTACTAGCTCAACAGATCAGTGCTAGTCAAGTTGAATTTATTCCTCCATGTCTTAAATGCATTGAACACGAAACTGCTAATTTCTCACCAGAATCATCAAATGCTACCATTGCTACAAATTCTTGAACTGCACCTATTGTGTCTCTTTCCTCACTTGAGGAAAACACAAATGTTACTGATGAAAATGCAGGGTTGAAGGAATTGTACGTGACAGGCATGTACAAAAGCCTCAACAGACATCAAACCCTTTGTGATGTGCTCAAAAAGCAGATCTTGAATAGGAACCCGAGGAAAGAAGGAATTGCCTTTGAGAGGAAATTAAATGCTGATGGATCTTATTGGAAACCTGAGCAGTATCCCAAAACCTCATGGGTTGCTGCTACTGGGCCTCCTTTTGATCCATCTAATCTAACTGGCTTTTCATGTGAATTATCCTATTCCTCGGATGAGTCAATTGATTCCAACTATAAACTGTTCAAAAATCAATCTGGTGAAGTATTTGCTCGATATGTTGGAACTAACTGCAGGAATGGCCCTCCTCTAAGGAAAATCTGGGTTCCCAAAAGCTGTCTGAAAAATCTTCAGGTGAATGTCCTCATGACACCACCACTGAAGAATCTGAACCCCAGATCAAATTCCTCAGGAGGACCAAAGTCTTCAAGAGGATCAAAATCCTAAACTGGTCAAAACTATGCTCGTACCCATGCTTATGCGTCTAACATGCAGGGAAACTACAAGGAATATGAATATGAGCGTTACTCCTCAAATCATTATGTTCATAAATCCTCAAACCAGTTATCTGCATATTCATATGAGTACTTTAATCCCCCTACTGTTAAGAGAAGTGCATTAGCTACAATGCCACCTTTCTCATATGGTGCTCGCAGGATGATGAACGCTTTGCCACCCCTTCAGATGTGGGTGGTGAAGAAATCAAACTAATCACTTCTGCAGGTCAGGTCTCCAGATGAAAATCATCATCTGAAGAATTTGCTGGAGACCTGAAGAAATGCTTGATAGGACGCAAGCTAATGATTGATGAAATAGAGATATTTCACTCGTCCTTACATTTCTGTTATGATGAAATTACTCATCTGATGGAATTAGTATCATATTCTTCAAATCTGAAGCATATGAGATGGTAAGCAGTACTAATTCATCCGTAGGATGACAAACCCAAGAATACTGAGTGGGTTCTTGATAGTGGCTGCACACATCACATGACTAGTGATAAAAGCTTACTGATGAATATGCCACTAATTCCATCACCTCTGAAGCAAATCACATATGCTGACAAAGGTAAAAGCAAGGTATTGGGACTTGGCAAAGTGGCTATTTCCAAGGATAGGCATATGGACAAAGTGATGCTTGTTGAATCCCTTGGTTTTAACCTATGTCAGTCTCAATGCTTTGTGATCTTGATATGATTGTTATCTTTGGTAGATATAGATGTGTAGTCATCATGGAATCTGACAGATCCAAAGTCTTCGAAGGTGTAAGAAGAGGGGATTTGTACATTGTTGATTTCTCTACAGGTCCTCAACCAGCCACTTGCTTACTAGCAAAAACCTCAGAAGGATGGCTATGGCACCGAAGACTAAGTCATGCAGGCATGAGGAATTTGCACACGCTCGTGAAGAAGAAGCATGTCATCGGCATCGAATCAGTCAAATTCCTCAAGGATCATCTCTGCGGTGCTTGTGAATCTGGGAAAATGACCAGATCCAAGCATCCCTCCAAAACCATCATGACCACTACACGTCCATTCGAATTGCTTCATATGGATTTATTTGGACCTACTCACTGTACCACACTAACCAATGCAGCATCTCTATATGGCTTCGTCATAGTTGATGATTATTCCAGATACACTTGGGTGCATATCATAGTGTATAAAACTGAAGTGCAGGAAATCTTCAAACGATTTTCTTCAAGGGCCTCGACGAACTTTGGCATCCAGATCAAACATATCAGGAGTGATAATGGAACCGAGTTCAAAAACACTAGTATTGATGATTATCTTGATGAACTTGGTATTACTCACGAATTGTCTACTCCTTATACTCCTCAGCAGAATGGTGTCGTCAAAAGGAAGAACAGGACTCTGGTTGAAATGGCGAGAACTATGCTTGAAGAATATCAGACTCCTCATCGCTTTTGGCCTGAAGCAATCAACACTGCATGCCATATCATCAACAGGGTATATCTTCACAAATTCCTCAAGAAAACCTCATATGAACTCCTCACTGACAAGAAACCCAATGTAAGTTATTTCAAAGTCTTCGGTGCAAAATGCTGGATTAGTGATCCTCACCATAGCTCAAAATTTGCACCTAAGGCACATTAAGGTTTTATGCTCGGGTATGGAAAGGATTCGCACACTTACAGAGTCTTCAACAACTATCACAACAAAGTTGTTGAGACTGTAGATGTGCGGTTCGATGAAACTAATGGCTCGCAAAGAGAGCAATTACCTTCTGATCTAGATAAGTTGTCTCCTGAGGAAGCAATAAAGCTCAAGCCTACTGAAGACATTGTCCCATCTGAGGAAATTGATGAAGAAACGATCCCCATCGCTGATAAAAACCAAGAAGATGCCCCTTAGGAAATTGCATCGGCACCACTTCCTCAAACCAGACAAAATCCTCAACCAGCTCATCCGAGGATTGCAAACGAAGTTGAACTTGACAAAATCCTCAACGACATCAACGCGTCAGGTCCTCTCACTCTCTCAAAAGCTTCACACTTAGTTAACTTTTGTGGGCATTTCTCCTTTGTATCCATCACAGAACCCTCAAAAGTTGCTAAGGCTTTTCTGGAACCGGAGTGGATCCAAGCTATGCAAGACGAACTTGTTCAATTCAAGCTGAATGACATATGGGAGCTCGTCAAACGACCAGATCGTCGCAAGCACAACATCATCAGCACCAAGTGGATTTTCCGAAACAAGCAAGATGAGGACGGTCAAGTGGTGAGGAACAAGGCACGACTTGTAGCCCAAGGCTACACCCAGGTTGAAGGAATAGATTTCGATGAAACTTTTGCACCTCTTGCTAGACTTGAAGCTATTCGAATATTACTTGCTTATGCTAATCATCATAACATCACCTTATATCAAATGGATGTGAAAAGTGCATTCCTCAATGGTAAGCTTGAGGAAGAAGTATATGTTGCTCAGCCCCTAGGTTTTGAGGATCCAAAGAATCCAGACAAAGTTTTCAGACTCAAAAAGGCTCTGTATGGCCTCAAGCAAGCCCCTCGGGCATGGTATGATACATTGAAGGAATTCCTCACGAAGAAAGGCTTCAAACCTGGTTCACTCGATCCAACTCTTTTCACTAAATCCTATGATAATGAGCTATTTGTGTGTCAAATATATGTCGATGATATTATATTTGGCTGTACTGACAAAAGATAAAGTGATGAATTTGCCTACATGATGAGTGAGGAATATCAGATGTCCATGATGGGGGAGCTGAAATTCTTCTGAGGTCTTCAAATTCTTCAACAAAGCAATGGGATCTTCATATCACAGGAGAAATACCTCAAGGATGTTCTGAGGAAATTCGACATGCACGAATGCAAAGGTGCCAAGACTCCAATGCCTACCAACGGCCACCTCGGCACTGATGAAAATGGTAAAGATTTCGATCAGCAGGTATACCGTTCTATGATTGGCTCCTTATTGTATCGATGTGCATCTAGGCCAGATATGGTACGCGATGGATCAAGATGCTTGGATCGTGGTGGGAATATTCAAGAGGAGACGCAGCGGTTGCGGATCATTTTTGGTTTTGTTAAGCCGTCGGTGTTGGCATTATTTTCTCTTTCTTTTCTTTTTGGGCGTGGATGTGCTGTTTTGGCTCAGCAGTGATTTCATGTTGTATCATGTGATTGCTATATATATATAGCGGGGCAAAATCCTATTTCAAGAGATCAACCATGTCGCGGACAGTTCTAGGCGGACCAACCAATGACCAGAAGGCCACGGCCAGCATAGACAGCAGCATGGGGTACTTTTGAGAACTTCCACACCGTGCACAAGTACTTGCTAGAAGAATATTGTGTTGTGTAGCATGCCATACCTACCAGTGCTACAACTCGTGAGAGTAATGATTTTTTAACAGATTCAAAAGAAACCTACCAGTGCTACAACTCGTGAGAGTAATGATTTTTTAACAGATTCAAAAGAACAGGTACAGTACGTAGGCGGGACCATATAGCCAAATGGTGGGAGCAGCACCCTTGTCCAAGCTTACTAATTAATCTTTGTAGGCCTCACAAAATACATGCTCATAATCAATCTTCACACTAGAAGAATTGCTAAAAATTGCACTGTTGTCTCCACTAAATAACCACCATGAATCACATGTATGTTATCAACACTAATTAATGACCACTCTTGTGCAAGCTAAAGTCTCTACTAACAACATACCTTACTTGAGATCCTTTGAGAAAAAACTGCTTTGTCCATCATATTTTTGGCCAACATGAATGAACTTTTGTTTTGTTAACCTACAGGTTGCCGGAGTGTGAAATTAACTAAATTTTGTTGAAATACAGGTTTGTGAAGTGTGAAATTAACTAAAAAAATTTGACATACAGGTTTTCGACTAATTTATTGTTTGTTGAGGAACCTAGTAATTTCAAAAAAAATCCTACGTCACACAAGGATCTATCTAGGAGAAACCAACAACGAGCAAAGGGGTAGAGCATCTTCATACCTTTGAAGATCGCTAAGCGGAAGCGTTACTAGAACGCGGTTGATGGAGTCGTACTCGCAGCGATTCAGATCGCGGTGGATTCCGATCTAAGCGCCGAACAACGGCGCCTCCACGTTCAACACACGTGCAGCCCGGTGACGTCTCCTACGCCTTGATCCGGCAAGGAGAGAGGAAAGGTTGAGGGAGAGCTCCGACAGCATGACGTCGTGGTGATGGTGGAGCTGCGTGGTACTCCGGCAGGACTTTGCCAAGCTCTACGGAGGACGAGGAGGAGAGGACGTAGGGTTGCGCCATGGAGAGGTGGAATTGTGTTGTTTGCAGCCCCAAAACCCTCCACTATATATAGGAGGGAGGATGAGGAGGGCCGGCCACCCCTAGGGAAACCCTAGGGGGTGCGGTGGCCAAGATGGGAGGAGGGGCGGCGCCCTAGGGTGGGCTTCGAGCCCAAGGCTGCCCTCCACGCCCTAGGGTTGGCCCCCTTAGCCTCTTGTGCGCCTTGGGACTTAGGTGGGAGGTGCACCAGCCCACCTAGGGGCTGGTCCCCATCCACATTTTGCCCATGTAGCCCTTCGGGGCTGGTGGCACTTCCCGGTGGACCCCCGGAATCCTTTCGGTGTTCCCGGTACATTACCGGTGATTCCCGAAACACTTCCGGCGATCAAATCTCCACTTACTATATATGAATCTTTACCTCCGGATCATTTCAGAGCTCCTTATGACGTCTGGGATCTCATCCGGGACTCCGAACAACCTTCGGTAACCACATATTATTCCCATTACAACCCTGCCGTCATTGAACCTCAAGTGTGTAGACCCTACGGGTTTGGGAAACATGCACACATAACCGAGACACCTCTCCGGTCAATAAACAACAGCAGGTTCTGGATATCCATGTTGGTTCCCACATGTTCCACGATGATCTCATCGAATGAACCACGATGTCAAGGATTCAATCAATCCCGTATGCAATTCCCTTTGTCTACTGGTATGATACTTGCCCGAGATTCGATCGTCCCTATCCCTATACCTTGTTCAATCTCGTTACCCGCAAGTCTCTTTACTCGTTCTGCAACGCATCATCCCATGGCTAACTCCCTAGTAACATTGAGCTCTTTGGGATGATGGATTACCGAGTGGGCCCAGAGATACCTCTCCGTCACACAGAGTGACAAATCCCAGTCTCGATTCATACCAACCCAACAGACACTTTCAAAGATACTTGTAGTGCACCTTTATAATCACCCAGTTACGTTGTGACGTTCGATACACCCGAAGAATTCCTACGGTATCCGGGAGTTGCACAATTTCATGGTCTAAGGAATGATACTTGACTTTAGAAAAGCTTTAGCAGACGAACAATACGATCTAGTGCTATGCTTAGGATTGGGTCTTGTCCATCACATCATTCCCCAATGATGTGATCCCGTCATCAATGACATCCAATGTCCATCATCAGGAAACCATGATCATCGATTGATCAACGAGCTAGCCAACTAGAGGCTCACTAGGGACATATTGTGATCTATATATTCACACATGTATTACGGTTTCTAGTTAATACAATTATAGCATGAATAATAGGCAATTATCGTGAACTAGGAAATATAATAATAACCACTTTATGATTGCCTCTAGAGCATATTTCTAACATTGTTAACCTATAGTTGTGTGAAGAGAAAAGTCAACTAATTTTTGGTTAATCTATAGGTTTGTTAAGAGTGAAATCAAACCATGCAGATCAATTATGTATGCACTCCACGGTTTGATGTAAATATTGTTTCTGTTTCAACTTCTTTCCATCACTTTAAAAAATGGCAGTTAATAACTATGAAATTTGCAATATCTATAAACTTGAGAAGTAGAAAATGTGCATGATTTGGCAAGGCCACAACAAATGTATGGTTTTTACTGATTATGTGTATTTATTTTTGGTCCCAACATCCATAGTTAAATTGCATAAGTAGTATTTTCCAATGGAAGTAAGCCATTTGCTGGGATTTGTGTGGATTAGTCACGTTGCAACAGAGTTGGGAACAAAATCATGATCAAAGTTGGAAGTATTTTCTAGTAGTAGCGGTGCACCCGGAGCCGCACCATTGAGTATTTCAAGGTACAATGGAGCAACCACACTACAGCAGAAGCAACCTAGGAACATGAAGACTACCTTAGATCTGAGTTCCCTTGTCTCTTTACCGCCTAGCCTAGGAATCTAGGGGATGATATTCTTGTAAGGGGGGTAGGTCTGTCACACCCTGTGTTTGTACCACTTTGCTATGATTATGAGTTTAAAAATATGGACCAACTAAACATTTTGTGTGCATGTGAGTACTTGACTTCATTGCTATTTGCTTATTTGTTTATTTGTGTTTTAATTCACAAAAATCCTCCTGCTCCCAAAACCCATCTCCTTGATCGAAATCCTTCCCCAATGATCATGTCATGTGCATAGGATATAAAACTATTTTTATAAAATATTATTTTGGCCCAAGAGTATTCATTTAGTTTGGGTTTTCAAAAACCGTTGAGTTGAGGTTTGTAGTGTAGGTCCTCAAATTAGGACGAATGTTTTGCCCCAAATATTTCATTTGAAACCTATTATCTATAAGACTACCAAATGACACAAAATTTCAAAATAATTTTTGTATTTTATTTAAATGCCTTTTTCCGAGGCCAGAAATGGTCTTTTATAAGGCAAAATATTTTATTGTTTCCCAAATATTTGTGAAAATTTAGGAAAACTCAGTCGACATATATTTTACATATATAAGAGTTTCAACACATGGTCATGTTCAAAATATGGGACAAAACCCTCCAAAACCCTTTGTGTTCATTTCAAGTAATTAAAACATTTCTATAATAAATATAGTCAAAATAAACACAACTTTATTGAGCAAAAGAATTTGCATTCCCATAAAAATATGAGAATACCCCTTGGAAATTTATGAATTCTCCACTTGACATCGAAGCAACTCGAATTACCATACTCCATCAAAACAAAGGATGAGGCTTACGAAACAAGCCGGAACAAATACATGACAGGGCTTCCGTCCGATGTTTTCGGGGATAGGATCGCACGGACTCTACCCTACAGTAGCCATCATGCACAAAGCAGTGCACACGACATACAAAGCATCCCCGGGTCGTAGCAAGCTACAAGGACTCTTTAAGACACAATGAGAACCGTTGTAAGACGACCGTGAACAAACGAATCCACTAGATGGCAAACCCCAACCTCACATCATGCATCTGTTGGAAGATTGACCTATAAGTAACTACTTGAATTCCCACCTAAGAACTCTCGAAATTTCTGGTCATGCAATCGGGTCCATGAATACAAGGAGTAAAATTCATCACTCAACTTCTAGCATCTAACCCGTCCAGTGTATCAAATCCATCAACACATAACCAGAATCTCGGAAACTCATCTATATCACATCCTCGTAATCACAATGATACTAAGTATGGAGGTACCCCCAAACTCTCTGCACCAGTACTGGGAATGTTGGGCTTATCTCGCCACTACTAGTATTGAAGCGATTTCGAACATCCTCCATCCTCAGATACTAAGAAATTTGAATGATAACGATGTGCTCAAGAATCCCCTGGAGCTCAACTCCTCGGAATAAAATCAACACAGCATGAGATACCAAGTCAGAACTCCGTCACATCGGCAGCATATAGATTCCAAAAACATCCGCGTGATCCTAAAAAAATTGAGTGAGAAGAGGAGTAGGATTAAAACTTCCTAAGTCGTGAATCTCACCAGAGCATAGAAGAGGAGAAAAAATAGAAACCTACTCACCGATATAACTAAGACTCAAAATAGTTTTTGACTAGACTCGACTCGGCCAACTTCGATCAATCAAGGGGGCTCCTAGGTCGGTACTGCTCTGATACCAGCTTGTAACGCCCAAGATGTGACCCTATCCTTATTTTGGCACGAGGACCTCGACAGGGATAGAAACGCATATCATCGTTTCGCAAGAATGGATATCGTTACATGTACATGTCCTAAAGAGATGAGTATAAGGAATTGGCTTACACTAGCCACAAGCAACATCAATATCACATCAATACATCAATATACAGTCATCATGAAGAAAAGCAGGGTCCGACTACGGATGAAAACAAACGATAAAAGAACGACGTCCATCCTTGTTATCCCAGGCTGCCGGCCTGGAACCCATCCTAGATCGATGAAGAAGAAGAAAAAGAAACTCCAAATAGCACAATCATCCAACTCACGTCAAAGTAACTCTTTACCTATACATGCAACTGGTGTTGTAGTAATATGTCAGCCACAGGGGACTCGGCAATCTCATTTCCAAAGGTATCAAGACTAGCAAAGCTTAATGGGTGAGGTAAGGTTAAGTGGTGAGGGTGCACCAAGCAACTAAGCATTATTTGCTGGCTAACCTACGAGTACAAGAATAAGAGGTTGAAGATCTATGCATAGCAGACGTGAACTACTGATGATCAAATGAATGAACTTGAACACCTACTTACGTCAGACATAACCCCACCGTGTCCTCGATCGGAGAAGGAGCTCACGAAAGAGGCAGTCACGGTTATGCACTCAGTTGGCAAGTTTTAATTAACTTTACTTCAAGTTTTCTAGAACCGGATGTTAAGAAAAGTTTCAAAGTTTGCCACATAACCGCGGGCACGGCTTTCCAAAAGATTTAACCCTGCAGGGGTACTCCAACTAGTCCATCACAAATAACCACAAGCCACATAGAAAACCTCGATCGCGAAACTCGTGATCTCCTCGGATTCCTTAGTGGAAAACCTCAACTGTGAGATAGCCCGAAGCATCACCAGAATCCCGATGCACAAGATATTTCATAAAAGGTAAACCAAGTCCAGCAAGGCCGCCCGGCGTGTCGACAGACCTGATAGGAGCTGTGTATCTCGTTCTCGGGACACGACCAGATGGGAAAGCCTACGAGTAAAACCAAACCTCGAGTTGCCCCATGGTGGCCCCGCAGTCTGCCCTTTTTCGACCAACACTCATGAGGAGCACCAGCCCGGGGATTGATTAATTATCCGCGAGTGCCGGCGGGTCCCTATGCTATTTATTAGTTATTAGGAAAATGCAGTACCAAAGTTGGGCATTAATAGACAAGCTTTAACTAAGACGATTTATCAAGGGGGTCCCCATAACAACCCCGATCGTGTTAGGAGCGCTCAATTATGGAATATAACACCGGTAGCGGAAACTAAGGCGAAAAAGGTGGAACAAAACACCAGGCTAGAAAGGTCGATCCTTCCACCTTTTACCAAGTATATACGTGCATTAAATTAAATATCATTAATATGGTGATATAACAACGAACCCATGTTATCACATGGAAGCAACTGCACCTGCTGATGGGGATATGTACCTAGGGTAGGGTCATAGGCGTGAAGTGAATGTCCTACCCAAGGGTACCTCATTATTAGGCCAAGGGTCAGATAGAAGATTCCGACTGGATGAAGATGGCACTTAAAAAGTCACTAGGTACGCAAACACTCGAAAGGATTCTAGTCGGCATTGAAGACCAGAAGTCACCCACGAGGGCCAACGGACACACGTTCAGCCAATGGTCTTTAGTAGCATTTATTACCCACTTACGTTATCAGTAACGTATATCTTTAACTCATATTGATCGAGCCCTTAGATGATGAGGCCTTGATGAGAGGTGGCGCACTCTATATAAGCCACCCCTCCCCTCTAGCACAAGGGTTCGCACCCCCTGTATTACACAATATACACCGCAAGAGCTCCAGAGCACCTGATACGTAGGGCTGTTACCTCCAAGAGAGGAGCATGAACTCATACATCTTGCGTACAATCTTATCGTAGCTAGGACTGTGCCCTCTCCATTTGTACCCTACACCTCTACTATCAGGTTTATTCCCACGACAGTTGGCGCCCACCATTGGGCAGGCGTCTAAGCGACTTCCGGCAAGTTTGCATTTTTCACTCTTCGTCATGTCTTCCGGCGGCAGTTAGTTCATGGGTGGTGAGACCCGACTCGACGCCCTCATCTTCATCGCCGACGACTCAGCATGGCTTCCTGAAGCACCACTCGACATCGAGGCGCTCCTAGTCTTTGGAGGGCCACACTTTCGTGCAAACTCCTTCGGCGTTCTCCTTCTGCAGTCGTCGACTCCGTTGTCGGCTCTTCATTCTGTTGTTCGTCATCGCAAGCGATTCGGTCGCTCACGACTCTAGTGGTGGGTGAAGCACGCAGTGGCTCGCCAGGCGTCATCTCCATCGACTCCTCAGGTCTCTGCCATCGAGCCTGTTGTACCCGTTCAGGACCCGATCCACTCGGCGTCAGATCAGTCTGATGTTCCCTCCAAGTGTGAGAGGTGCAACCCAGCAGTAGAGGTCTTCATGGCAGGATCCAAAGAGAGCCCACCTGGGTTTGCTCGCAGCGAGCACGAGTTCGGCGAACCGTCGTCTGGACGTTGTCGTCGTCGTCCTCCAACTTCCAGTCGGCGTCAGCGACAACTCTTCTCGGGCGATCATCGCGCCAATACTGAGGTATATCGCACTCCAGTACTGAATGTTGCAGCAGCAGCCAAAACAGAAGATTCAATTCAGCGGTCAAATTCAGAGGCAGGCAAAGGCTTAGAGAAGATTCACGCTTTGCTTCAAGCAGCCCAGCAACAGAACTCGGCTGTATCACAGTCAATCAATAGATTGCACAGCAATTCGCCAAGGGTGGATACAGTCCGTTCAGTTAACAGTCCAGGTTCACCCCAGCGTCATAAAGACGGAGGCCACCGAGAGTATCAGCACCGAGACCAGGATCGGAACCAGTTTCCCCCTCGTTATCACCGTGATGACCACCATCAAGTGCATTCTCCTCCACGGAGCGGCTCGTATGTGCCCCGGATGACTGGCGCCCGTTCGGTGACGAGCGGAACCCTAGATTTGATGCAAGAGATGTACTTGCACAAAGAAGGATCGACAGAGGTAGAACCTACAGAGATGGTCTCTACAAAGATCAACCGAGTGCAAGTGGAACCGCAGTTTCCGGTCCCGAGTGTTTCAGTAGGGAAATCCACTCTGCTGATATTCCCCCCAACTTCAGGTTGGCGGCTGGAGTCAGTAAGTTCACACGCAATTCCAAGCCCGAAACTTGGTTGGATGATTACTGAGTTGCAGTACAGATTGGTGGCGACAACGAGAACGTTGTGATGAAGCACTTGCCCCTGATGCTGGATGGTTTGGCCCATGCATGGTTGAATCAGCTGGCGCCATCAAGCATATATTATTGGGCAGATCTTCCCGAGGATTCATCAAGACTTTTGAGGGTACTTGCAAGTGTCCTGCCGGCCTTTCTGAGTTACAACACTGCGTGCAGAAGCCGAGTGAATCCTTGCGCGATTACATCCAGCACTGAACCACTCTTCATCACACAGTAGAGAAAGTTACCGAGCACCAAGCAGTCTGCGCCTTCAAGGCAGGTGTCGGGTATCAAGAGTTGTATTTGAAGTTTGGTCACTCAGGAGACATGTCAATGAGTGAAATGATGGAGATAGCCACCTGTTATGCAAATGGGGAAGAAGAAGACCGCCTCCGTAGCGTCAAGGGTAAAGCAGTCGACAACACCGACGCTAATACCAATCGGAAGCAGAAGCAGAAGGTTGAGAATGCAACCCCAGCAGAAGCAGCCGCTCTGGCGGCACAAAAATTCAAGGGAAGTCCAAGGCACCGTTTCCCCCTAAGAAGGCCAAGATGTAGTCAGATGTTTTGGATCAGCCGTGTGTATTTCACACGAAGAAAGATGATGAGGGCAACCTGATATTGCAAAAGCGTACCACTCGGCAGTGCCTAATGTTAATCCAATAATTCAAGGAAGGTCAGTCGAGTGGAAAAGACCCTGAAGAAGAAGATAATGAAGAGAAAGATGACTTCCTGAAGGTCAACGCAACTCTGATGATTTTTGCTGATGTAGAGAGCAAAAGTCGACTAAAAGTCATCAACAGGGAGGTCAACATGGCAGTACCTACCATCCAACATACCTGAACTGGTCGCAGACTCCCATTATGTTCGATCAGTCGGACCATCCAGCTATTGTACCGACTCCAGGCCGCCAGGCGCTAGTGGTCGACCCAGTTGTCGAAGGTGTTCGGCTTCGCAAAGTCTTGATGGATGGAGGGAGTGGTCTCAATATCCTATATGCAGAAACTCTCAAGGGGATGGGCATTCCAATGTCCCGACTCAGCGAGAGCTCCATGTCCTTTCATGGAGTTATCCGAGGGAAGAAGGCTAAGTCACTCGGCCAAATCGAACTGGATGTCGTTTTCGGCTCTGACAGAAATTTCCGCAAAGAGAAGCTGACATTAGAGGTGGTAGACTTCCAGAGTGCATACCATGCTATTCTCGGTCGTCCTGCTTATGCACGTTTCATGGCCTGGCCATGTTACATGTACTTGAAGATGAAGATGCAAGGCCCTAAAGGGGTCATCACTGTTTCCCGCAATCGGGATAGAGCTGAACAGTGTTTGCAACAAGGTTCAAAGATTGCAGATCAGCAGATGGCCGTGGTAGAGTTGGAAGAATACCGGAGGACTGCCAATCCAACTGACCTAATGCACTCTAAGAAGCCTGCATCTGAGTCCGCTTTTCAGTCGGCAGGAGAGGACAAGCCAGTGAACGTTCATCCGACTGATCCCAATGCAGCTCCAACCAACATATCCATGACACTCGATAACAAATAGGAAGCCGAGCTCACCCAGTTCCTCCGTGAGAACTGGGACATCTTTGCATGGAAGCCTGCTTACATGTCGGGTGTACCCAGGGAACTGGCTGAGCACCATTTGCGAGTGGATCCAACGGCGAAGCCGGTCACGGAGCGCCTGCGAAGATCTGCATCAGAGAAGAGGAAAGAAATCGGTGAGGAGGTGGCACAACTCTTGGAGCCAAATTCATTCCCGTGATTTACCACTCCAAGTGGCTCTCGAATGTTGTCATGGTCCCCAAGAAGGACAAATCCCTTCGCATGTGTATCGATTTCAAAAACATTAATAAGGTATGTCCGAAAGACCACTTCCCTGCTCCCCCGCATTGATCAGATTATCAATTCAACAGCGGGATCCGAGTATTTGTCTTTTTTGGATGCTTACTCTGATTACCATCAGATTCATCTGTTTGGCCGAGATGAAATAAAAACAGCCTTCATCACCCCTTTTGGGTGTTTCTGTTATATCACCATGCCTTTCGGTCTGAAGAATGCCGGTGCAACCTTCATGTGCATGATCCAGAAGTGTTTGCTCAACCAGATCAGACAGAATGTTGAAGCGTATATGGATGATATAGTGGTCAAGTCACGCAAACGTTCCGACCTGCTGACAGACCTAGCAGAGACATTTGCTAATATGAAGTATGACATCAAGCTAAATCCAGCTAAGTGCAATTTTGGCGTTCCTGGCGGCAAGTTACTCAGTTTTCTCGTTTTCGAACGAGGGATTGACGTTAACCCCGAGAAGATCGGCGCCATCATCCGAATGCAGAGCCCCGTGTGAGTACATGACATACAAAAACTTACAGGCTATCTGGCAGCATTGAGTCGGTTTATCTCTCGTCTCGGTGAGAAGGCACTGCATTTATACCGACTGATGAAGAAGTCAGATGTGTTTGAGTGGAATCATGAAGCAGAAGCAGCGTTTGTGGATCTCAAATATCTGCTTTCCACCCAGTCGGTGCTTGCTGCTCCGCACAGCAAAGAACCACTGCTCCTATACATCGCAGCCACCAATCAAGTTGTTGGTACAGTCCTGACTGTCGAGCGAGAAGAAGGTAAAGCCTACAAGGTTCAATGTCCACTCTATTATATTTCGGAAGTGTTGACTCCTTCGAAGCAAAGGTATCCCCATTACCAGAATCTTCTTTGTTGAATATATTTGACAACAAAGAAAGTGGCACATTACTTTCAAGATCACTCCATATCAGTCGTTAGTGACGTTCCACTATCAGAAATCCTTCACAATCGGGATGCAACGGGCCGAGTGGCTAAATGGGCCATGGAGTTATTATATTTGTACACCAAGTTTGAAGCAAAGAAAGCCATCAAGTCTTAGGCCCTTGCTGATTTTATGGCCAAGTGGGTGGAACATCAACAGCCAACCCAGATTCACTCGGCGCTCTGGACTATGTTCTGCGATGGATCCAAAATGCTAAATGGGTCCGTTGCTAGTGTAGTACTGGTGTCTCCAAAAGGCGACAAGATTAACTATGTCCTTCAGATTAGCTTTGACTCATCCAACAATGAAGCTGAGTGTGAAGCTCTCCTTTACGGGTTGTGTATGGCCATCTCACTCGGCGTCCGACGCGTGATGGTTTACGGCGATTCAGACTTGGTGGTGAATCAGGTGATGAAGGAGTGGGACGTCAGGAACCCCTCCATGACAGGATACTGCAATGCAGTCAGGAAGCGGGAGAAGAAGTTTGAAGGCTTAGAACTCCATCATGTACCCCGAATGAAGAACCAGGCAGCTGATGAATTGGCTAAGATCAGATCTACTCGGAAGCCTATACCCAGCAATGTATGTTTGGAACACTTGCACACTCCATGTGTGCAAGAAGATTCTTTCGCTAAAGAGCCCCCGCAACCAACAAGTACTTTCGATCCGACTGAAGTTGATGTTCCAGCAGTCGTTGATCTAATCATGGAGATTTTGGTAATCACTCCCAATTGGACAATGTTGTATATTGCATACATTTTAAGGCGAGAGCTGCCACAGGATGAAGACGAAGCCGGACAGATTGTCCGCAAGTCAAAGGCCTTCACAGTGATGGGTGATCAGCTCTACAGAGAGAGCGTGACCGGCGTAGCTCAACGATGCATCTCCCGTGAGGAGGGCCAACTGATTCTGGAAGAAATCCACTCAGAGACCTATGGTCATCATGCGTCCTCTCGGACCATCGTTTCCAAAGCATATCAATCTGGATTCTTCTGGCCTCGCGCGAATGAAATGGCCAAAGATCTCGTCGACTGTTGTGAAGGCTGTCAGTTCTACTCCAACTTGTCTCACAAACCTGCATCTGCCCTGAAGACAATCCCTCATTTGGTTGTTTGCTATCTGGGGCTTAGTGTTGGAAATATGCCCTAGAGGCAATAATAAAATGGTTATTATCATATTTCCTTGTTCATGATAATCATCTATTGTTCATGCTATAATTGTATTAACAGGAAACAGTAATACATGTGTGAATAAATAGATCACAATGTGTCCCTAGCAAGCCTCTAGTTGGCTAGCTTGTAAGTCAATAGATGATCATGGTTTCCTGATCATGCACATTAGATGTCATTGCTAATGGGATCACATCATTGCGAGAATGATGTGATGGACAAGACCCAATCCTAAGCATAGCACTAGATCGTATTGTTCGTATACTAAAGCTTTTCTAATGTCAAGTATCTTTTCCTTCAACCGTAAGATTGTGCAACACCCGGATACCATAGGAGTGCCTTGGGTGTATCAAATGTCACAACGTAACTGGGTGACTATAAAGGTGCACTACGGGTACCTCCGAAAGTGTCTGTTGGGTTGGTACGAATCGAGATCGGGATTTGTCACTCCGTGTGACGGAGAGGTATCTCTGGGCCCACTCGGTAGAACATCATCATGATCTCAATGTGACTAAGGAGTTAGTCACACGATGACGTGCTACGGAACGAGTAAAGAGACTTACCGGTAATGAGATTGAACAAGGTATAGGTATACCGACGATCGAATCTCGGGCAAGTTCTATACCGACAGACAAAGGGAATCGTATACGGGATTAATTGAATCCTTGACATTGTGGTTCATCCGATGAGATCATCGTGGAGCAAGTGGGAGCCACCAAGGGTATCCAGACCCCGCTGATGGTTATTGGCCAAAGAGGTGTCTCGGTCATGTCTGCGTGTCTCCCGAACCCGTAGGGTCTACACACTTAAGGTTCGGTGACGCTAGGGTTATAGGGAATTATTATATGAGGTTACCGAAAGTTGTTCGGAGTCCCGTATGAGATCCCGGATGTCACGAGGAGCTCCGGAATGGTCCGGAGGTAAAGATTGATATATAGGACGGATGGTTTCGGACACCGGAAGTGTTTCGGGCATCACCGGTAACGTACCGGGACCACCGGGACCACCGGAGGTGGCCCCGAGGGTCCACCGAAGGGGGCAACGACCCCGGGAGGTTAGGTGGCCCAAGTGGGGAAGGGAACCAGCCCCTAGGTGGGCCGGTGTGCCTCCCCACTTAGCCCAATGCGTGGGGGAGAGAAAAGGGGGGCAAACCCTAAGCCAGGTGGGCCTAAGGCCCACCAGGGGTGCGCCACACCCCTTCTCCCCCCCTTCGCCGCCGCACCAGCCCCCATCTAGGGATGCCGCCCCCCCAGGAGAGGGAAACCCTCAAGGGGGCGCAGCCCCTCCCTCCCCCTATATATAGTCGGCACTTTTGGCCATTGGAGATCAGACTTTTGCCTCTATCTCGGTGCAGCCCTGTCCTTCTTCCTCCTCCTCTCTGCCGGTGCTTGGCGAAGCCCTTCCGGGAAACCTCGTCTCTCCATCGACACCACACCGTCGTGCTGCTAGAGTTCTTCCCCAACCTCTCCCTCCTCCTTGCTGGATCAAGGTGCGGGAGACGTCACCGGGCTGCACGTGTGTTGAACGCGGAGGTGCCGTAGTTCGGCACTAGATCGGAATCGCTGCGAGTACGACTCCATCAACCGCGTTCTAGCAACGCTTCCTCTTAGCTATCTTCAAAGGTATGAAGATGCTCTTACCCCTCTCTCGTTGCTGTTCTCTCCATAGGAAGATCTGTATATGCGTAGGAAAATTTTGAATTTATGCTACGTTACCCAAACAGTGGCATCCGAGCCAGGTTTTCTATGCGTAGATTCTATGCACGAGTAGAACACAAAAGTTGTGGGCGATGATGTGTCAATTTGCTAGCCGCTACTAGTCTTATTCTTTTTCGGCGGTATTGTGGGATGAAGCGGCCCGGACCGACTTTACACATACGCTTACGTGAGACTGGTTCCACCGACAGACATGCACACCATGCATAAAGGTGGCTAGCGGGTGTCTGTCTCTCCTACTCTAGTCGGATTGGATTTGATGAAAAGGGTCCTTATGAAGGGTAAATAGCTTTGGCATATCATTGTTGTGTCTGTCACATAGGTAAGAAGGCGTTCTTGCTAGAAACCCAAATCAGCCACGTAAAAGTTGCAACAACAATTAGAGGACGTCTAACTTGTTTTTGCAGGGTTTGACATGTGATGTGATATGGCCAAAGTTGTGATGTTGCATGTATGATGTATGAGATGATGATGTTATTGTAATAGGTTTCACGACTTGCATGTCGATGAGTATGACAACCGGCAGGAGCCATAGGAGTTGTCTTAATTTATTGTATGAGATGCAACGCCATGTGCTTACTACTTTTACTTCATTGCTAACGGTTAGCTATAGTAGTAGTGATAGTAGTAGTTGGCGTTACAACTTCACGGAGACACAATGATGGAGATCATGGTGTCACTCCGGTGACGATGATGATCATGCGATGCCTGAAGATGGAGATCGAAAGAGCAAAGATGATAATGGCCATATCATGTCACTATATGATTGCATTGTGATGTTTACCATGTTTTACATCTTATTGCTTAGAACGACGGTAGCATAATAAGATGATCCCTCTTAAAATTTCGAGGACGTATTCTCCTAAGTGTGCACCGTTGCGAAGGTTCGTTGTCTCGAAGCACCACATGATGATCGGGTGTGATAGATTCTAACGTTCGCATACAACGGGTGTAAGCCAGATTTACACACGCGAAACACCTAGGTTGACTCGACGAGCTTAGCATGTACAGACATGACCTCGAATACAAGAGACCGAAAGGTCGAACATGAGTCGTATGGTTGAATACGATCAGCATGAAGTTGCTCACCATGGTGACTAGTCCGTCTCACGTGATGATCGGACGCGGGTTAGTCAACATGGATCATGTATCACTTAGATGACTAGAGGGATGTCGATTTAAGTGGGAGTTCATACTTAATTTGATTAAATGAACTTAATTGTCATGAACTTAGTCTAAAAGTTGTCTTTATAAATATTGTAAATGGCCAACGTCAACCTCAATTTTAACGCATTCCTAGAGAAAAACAAGCTAAAAGATGATGGTAGCAACTATGCGGACTGGGTTCACAACTTGAAGCTCATCCTTGAAGCAGCTAAAAAGGCTTATGTCCTTTATGCGCCGCTAGGTGACCCTCCCGCTCCCACAGCAGCCCAGGACATTCTGAACGTCTGGCAAACTCGGAGTGATGACTACTCTCTAGTTAGGTGTGGCATGTTATACAGTTTAGAAACGGGGCTCCAAAGGCGTTTTGAGCAACACGGAGCATATGAGATGTTCCAGGAGCTGAAGCTAGTTTTTCAAGCTCATGCCCGTGTCGAGAGATATGAAGTCTCCGACAAGTTCTTTAGCTGTAAGATGGAGGAGAACAGTTCTGTGAGTGAGCACATACTCAAAATGTCTGGGTTACACGGTCGTCTGACTTCACTTGGAGTCGAACTTCCGGATGATGCTATAATCGACAGAATCCTCCAGTCTCTCCCACCAAGCTATAAAGGCATTGTTCTTAACTACAACATGCAACGGATGGAAAAGACCATTCCCGAATTGTACTCGTTGCTCAAGTCTGCAGAAGTAGAAATCAAGAAAGAGCATAAAGTGTTGATGGTCAACAAGACCACTAGTTTCAAGAAAGGCAAGGGTAAGAAGAACTTCAAGAAAGACGGCAAAGTTGTTGCCGCGCCCGGTAAGCCAGATGCCGGGAAGAAGAAAAAGAATGGGCCCAAGCCTGAGACTGAGTGCTTCTATTGCAAGGGAAAAGGTCACTGGAAGCGGAACTGCCCCAAATACTTAGCGGACAAGAAGGCCGGCAACGTTAAAGGTATATGTGATATACATGTTATTGATGTGTACCTTACCAGTGCTCGTAGTAGCTCCTGGGTATTTGATACCGGTGTTGTTGCTCACATTTGCAACTCAAAGCAGGAACTGCGGAATAAGTGGAGACTGGCCAAGGATGAGGTGACGATGCGCGTGGGGAATGGTTCCAAAGTCGATGTGATCGCCGTCGGCACACTACCTCTACATCTACCATCGGGATTAGTTTTAAACCTTAATAATTGTTATTTAGTACCAGCTTTGAGCATGAATATTGTATCAGGGTCTTGCTTAATGCGAGACGGCTACTCATTTAAGTCAGAGAATAATGGTTGTTCTATTTATATGAGTGATATGTTTTATGGTCATGCTCCGCTGGTGAATGGTTTATTCTTGATGAATCTCGATCGTGATGTTACACATATTCATAGTGTGAGTACCAAAAGATGTAAAGTTGATAATGATAGTCATACATACTTGTGGCACTGCCGCCTTGGTCATATCGGTGTTAAGCGCATGAAGAAGCTCCATACTGATGGACTATTAGAGTCTCTTGACTTTGAATCATTTGACACATGCGAACCGTGCCTCATGGGCAAGATGACTAAGACTCCATTCTCGGGAATAATGGAGAGAGCAACCGACTTATTGGAAATAATACATACTGATGTATGTGGTCCAATGAATATTGAAGCTCGCGGTGGCTATCGTTATGTTCTCACTCTCACCGATGATTTGAGTAGGTATGGGTATATCTACTTGATGAAGCACAAATCTGAGACATTTGAAAAGTTCAAGGAATTTCAGAGTGAGGTCGAGAATCAACGTGACAGAAAAATTGAGTGTCTACGATCTGATCGTGGAGGAGAATATTTGAGTCATGAGTTTGGCACACACCTAAGGAAGTATGGAATTGTTTCACAATTGACGCCGCCTGGCACACCGCAACGCAACGGAGTGTCTGAACGTCGTAATCGCACTTTATTAGATATGGTACGATCTATGATGTCTCTTACCGACTTACCGCTATCATTTTGGGGATACGCATTAGGAACTGCAGCATTCACTTTAAATAGGACACCGCCAAAATCCGTTGAGACGACACTGTATGAACTATGGTTTGGCAAGAAGCCTAAGTTGTCGTTTCTTAAAGTTTGGGGCTGCGATGCTTATGTGAATAAACTTCAACCACAAAAGCTCGAACCCAATGTGGAGAAATTCGTATTCATAGGATACCCTAAGGAAACTATTGGGTATACCTTCTATCTTAGATCCGAAGGTAGACCTTTGTTTCCAAGAACGGATCCTTTCTAGAGAAAGAGTTTCTCTCGAAAGAAGTAAGTGGGAGGAAGGTAGAACTTGATGAGGTAATTACACCCCCTCTCGAACAGGATAGTAGCGCAGCGCGGGAAGTTGTTCCTGTGGCGCCTACACCAACTGAAGAGGAAGTTAATGATGATGATCATGAAGCTTCGGATCAAGTTACTACTGAACCGCGAAGGTCCACAAGGGCACGCTCCGCACCAGAGTGGTACGACAATCCTGTGATGGAAATCATGTTGTTAGACAACGGTGAACCTTCGAACTATGAAGAAGCGATGGCGGGCCCGGATTCCAACAAATGGCTTGAGGCTATGAAATCCGAGATAGGATCCATGTATGAGAACAAAGTATGGACTTTGGTGGACTTGCCCGATGACCGGCGAGCCATAGAAAATAAATGTATCCACAAGAAGAAGACTGATGCAAACGGTAATGTAACCGTTTACAAAGCTCGACTTGTCGCAAAGGGTTTTCGACAAATTCAAGGAGTTGACTACGAAGAGACTTTCTCTCCCGTAGCGAAGCTGAAATCAGTCCGAATCATGTTAGCAATTGCCGCCTTTTATGATTATGAAATTTGGCAAATGGACGTCAAAACAGCGTTCCTAAACGGGAACCTTAAGGAAGAGTTGTATATGATGCAACCAGAAGGTTTTGTCGACCCTAAGGGTGCTAACAAAGTGTGCAAGCTCCAGCGCTCCATCTACGGGCTGGTGCGAGCATCTCGGAGTTGGAACATTCGCTTTAATGAGGTGATTAAAGCGTTTGGGTTCATACAGGTTTACGGAGAAGCCTGTCTGTACAAGAAAGTGAGTGGGAGCTCTGTAGCTTTCCTCATACTGTATGTCGATGACATATTATTGATGGGGAATAATATAGAGATGTTGGAGAGCATAAAGGCCTATTTGAACAAAAGTTTTTCAATGAAGGACCTTGGAGAAGCTGCATACATATTAGGCATCAAGATCTATAGAGATAGATCAAGACGCCTCATAGGTCTTTCGCAAAGTACATACCTTGACAAGATATTGAAGAAGTTCAATATGGAAAACTCAAAGAAAGGGTTCTTGCCAGTTTTGCAAGGTGTGAGATTGAGTAAGACTCAGTCGCCGACCATGATAGTAGATAGAGAGAAGATGAGTTCTGTCCCCTACGCATCAGCCGTGGGCTCTCTAATGTATGCCATGCTATGTACCAGACCTGATATAAACCTTCCCATAAGCTTGGTAGGGAGGTACCAAAGTGATCTCGGTATGGAACACTGGACAGCGGTCAAGAATATCCTTAAGTACCTGAAAAGGACTAAGGAAATGTTTCTCGTTTATGGAGGTGGCGAAGAGCTCGTTGTAAAGGGTTATGTTGACGCTAGCTTCGACACAGATCCCGATGACTCTAAGTCACAGACCGGATACGTATATGTGTTGAATGGTGGGGCAGTGAGCTGGTGCAGCAGCAAGCAAGAAGTCATGGCAGCATCTACATGTGAAGCGGAGTACATAGTTGCTTCAGAAGCAGCTCATGAAGGAATTTGGATGAAGGAGCTCATCACCGACCTTGGAGTGGTTCCAAGCGCGTCGGGTCCAATGACACTCTTCTGTGATAACACTGGGGCCTTTGCCATAGCCAAGGAGCCCAGGTTTCACTGGAAGATGAAGCACATCAAACGCCGCTACAACTCCATCCAGGACCATGTCCAGAGTGGAGTGGTAGATATTTTTAAAGTACACACGGATCTGAATATTGCACACCCATTGACTAAACCTCTTCCACGAGCAAAACAAGATCAACACCATAATGCTATGGGTGTTCGATACATCACAATGTAACTAGATTATTGACTCTAGTGCAAGTGGGAGACTATTGGAAATATGCCCTAGAGGCAATAATAAAATGGTTATTATCATATTTCCTTGTTCATGATAATCGTCTATTGTTCATGCTATAATTGTATTAACAGGAAACAATAATACATGTGTGAATAAATAGATCACAATGTGTCCCTAGCAAGCCTCTAGTTGTCTAGCTCGTTAGTCAATAGATGATCCTGGTTTCCTGATCATGGGCATTAGATGTCATTGATAACGGGATCACATCATTGGGAGAATGATGTGATGGGCAAGACCCAATCCTAAGCATAGCACTAGATCGTATTGTTTGTATGCTAAAGCTTTTCTAATGTCAAGTATCTTTTCCTTCGACCGTGAGATTGTGCAACTCCCGGATACCGTAGGAGTGCTTTGTGTGTATCAAACGTCACAACGTAACTGGGTGACTATAAAGGTGCACTACGGGTACCTCCGAAAGTGTCTGTTGGGTTGGTACGAATCGAGATTGGGATTTGTCACTCCGTGTGATGGAGAGGTATCTCTGGGCCCACTCGGTAGAACATCATCATGAGCTCAATGTGACTAAGGAGTTAGTCACACGATGACGTGCTACGGAACGAGTAAAGAGACTTACCGGTAACGAGATTGAACAAGGTATAGGTATACCGACGATCGAATCTCGGGCAAGTTCTATACCGACAGACAAAGGGAATCGTATACGGGATTAATTGAATCCTTGACATTGTAGTTCATCCGATGAGATCATAGTGGAGCAAGTGGGACCCACCATGGGTATCCAGACCCCGCTGATGGTTATTGGCCAGAGAGGTGTCTCGGTCATGTCTGTCTGTCTCCCGAACCGGTAGGGTCTACACACTTAAGGTCCGGTGACGCTAGGGTTATAGGGAATTGTTATACGGGGTTACCGAAAGTTGTTCGTAGTCCCGGATGAGATCCCGGATGTCACGAGGAGCTCCGGTATGGTCCGGAGGTAAAGATTGATATATAGTACGGATGGTTTCAAACACCGGAAGTGTTTCGGGCATCACCGATAACGTACCGGGATCACCGGGACCACCGGAGGTGGCCCCGGAGGTCCACCGAAGGGGGGCAACGACCCCGGGAGGTAAGGTGGGCCAAGTGGGGAAGGGAACCAGCCCCTAGGTGGGCTGGTGTGCCTCCCCACTCAGCCCAATGCGTGGGGGAGAGAAAAGGGGGGGCAAACCCTAAGCCAGGTGGGCCTAAGGCCCACCAGGGGTGCGCCACACCCCTCCTCCCCCCCTTGGCCACCGCACTAGCCCCCATCGAGGGCTGCCGCCCCCCAGGAGAGGGAAACCCTCAAGGGGGCGCAGCCCCTCCCTCCCCCTATACATAGTGGGCACTTTTGGCCATTGGAGATCAAACTTTTGCCTCTCTCTCGGCGCAGCCCTGCCCTTCTTCCTCCTCCTCTCTGCCGGTGCTTGGCGAAGCCCTGCCGGGAGACCTCGTCTCTCCATCGACACCATGCCGTCGTGCTGCTGTTGTTCTTCCCCAACCTCTCCCTCCTCCTTGCTGGATCAAGGTGCGGGAGACGTCACCAGGCTGCACGTGTGTTGAACGCGGAGGTGCCGTAGTTCGGCACTAGATCGGAATTGCTGCGAGTACGACTCCATCAAGCGTGTTCTAGAAACACTTCCGCTTAGCGATCTTCAGGTATGAAGATGCTCTTACCCCTCTCTCTTTCCTGGTCTCTCCATAGGAAGATTTGAATATGCGTAGGAAAATTTTGAATTTGTGCTACATTACCCAAACACTTAGATATGGTCGAGCCTTTCCGGACAAGTCAGAGTGGGTTCACACACTTGCTTGTTGCAGTCGGCAAGTTCACCAAATGGATCGAAGCTAAACCAATCAAGAAGCTGGATTGCTGCACAGCCATCAAGTTTGTGAAGGAAATCATATTCTGATATGGAGTCCCACACAGCATCATCACGGACAATGGGTCAAACTTCGACTCGGACGAGTTCACACGTTTCTGCATTAACCAAGCGACCCGAGTGGATTATGCATCTGTTGCCCATCGTCAAACCAACGGTCAAGCTGAGCGAGCGAATGACCTTATCCTCCAAGGATTAAAGCCTCGACTCATGCGAGACCTGGAGTATGTCGCGGGCGCTTGGGTGACTGTACTGCCTTCCGTTCTCTGGGGTCTGAGGACAACACCGAACCGATCGACTGGCAAACCCCTTTCTTCCTGGTCTATGGAGTTGATGTCGTTCTACCGAGTGACTTGCTTCACAGTTCACCCCGAGTAGATCTCTATTCAGAAGTTGAAGCTGAGCAAGCACGTCAAGATGGAGTGGATCTTTTGGAGGAAGAACTTGAGATGGTGCTGATTCGATCTACAGTTTGTCAATTGGACCTACGGCGTTTTCATTCAAGGCATGTAAGAAGTCGAGCGTTTCATGAAGGAGATCTGGTACTCAGAGTGGATCAGCAACGACCTCATAAGTTAGCTCCAGCTTGGGAAGGGCCTTTCATCGTCACCAAGGTGTTAAACAATGGAGCCTATTGACTCTATAATCTCTAGAAGAGGATTGATGAGCCGCGCGCATGGAATGCAGATCTGCTGAAACGTTTTTATGCTTGATCACCGATCGATCCGATGTAACAAATGAATTTTGCTGAATAAAGTTGCTTGTCAAAGTAATAACTTCTTCATTTTTTGTCGATTCCGATCGAGAGGCTACACGCCCAAATCCTACTCCAAGTGAAGAGTGGTCCTCACACTCGGGGGCTTAGCTGCGAACATGATTTGCCTAAGTTAACAAAACCCTTCCGAGTGAAAAAAAAACTATTCACTCGCATGCTTAGCTGTGAACCAGTCTTCGCCTAAGTACAAAATGTACTCCGAGTGCAAAGCGATCCTCACACTCGGGGGCTTAGCTGCGAACATGATTCGCCTAAGTTACAAAACCCTTCCGAGTGAATAAAAACTATTCACTCGGATGCTTAGCTGTGAACCAGTCTTCGCCTAAGTACAAAACGTACTCCGAGTGAAGAGCGATCCTCACAATCGGGGGCTTAGCTGCGAACATGATTCGCCTAAGTTACAAACCCTTCCAAGTGAATAAAAACTATTCACTCGGATGCTTAGCTGCGAACTAGTCTTTGCCTAAGTACAAAACATACTCCAAGTGAAGAGCGATCTTCACACTCGGGGGGCTTAGCCGCGAACATGATTCGCCTAAGTTAACAAACTTTTCCAAGTGGATAAAAAACTAATCCCTCGGATGCTTAGTTGCAAACCAGTCTTTGCCTAAGTACAAAACTTACTTCGAGTGAAGAGCGATCCTCACACTCGGGGGCTTAGCTGCAAACATGATTTGCCTAAGTTACAAAACCCTTCCGAGGGAATAAAAACTATTCACTCGGATGCTTAGTTGCGAACCAGTCTTCGCCTAAGTACAAAACTTACTCCGAGTGAAGAGCGATCCTCACACTCGGGGGCTTAGCTACGAACATGATTTGCCTAACTTACTAAACCCTTCCGAGTGAATAAAAACTATTCACTCGGATGCTAAGCTGCGAACCAGTCTTCGCCAAAGTACGCCGAGTGAAGAAAATTTCTCACACTCGGGGGCATAGCTGCGAACACGAGTCGCCTAAGTAAAGATATAATCCGAGTGGAAAGAAGACTTCATACTCGGTAACTTAGTTCCAAGCAAATCACCTAAGTCAAAAACGTTTTCCAAATGAATAGCAATATATTCACTCGAAGGAAACCAAGCAAATCTTGCAAATTATAGAAGCAGATAAATTCAAAAGAGCTCAACACGGATCAAAGTCATCCGCGCAGCCATAAAGTACTCGGGTTCAACATCCGGACGAAGTTTAACGATACATAAACCACTCGGCATACCGAGGCAAATTTAAAGTTTTTGAGAATAACAGCAGTTTCCGTCTCAAGGACCTCCGCGACTTGCTGGCTCGACGAAAGTAGACAGATCAATTCCATCAGCAATATGATTCGCAACGCTGATGAAGGTCTCCATGAAATCCTCGAACTGGAGCTTCTTGGGGTTCGCCACTTGGAGCATTTTCAGTTTGTCTTCTCTCGCCTCCTTGTTGTGGACCCTGACGAGTGAAAGGGTAACATCAGCTCCACACCGAGCAGCGGATTTCTTCCACGCTTGGACTCTCTCCAGAACTCGACCCAAGCGGTCCATCACAGCTTCAAATCGACAAGGAACGTATCTTCAGGCCATGGTTTGATGACCCACAAGTATAGGGGATCAATCGTAGTCCTTTCGATAAGTAAGAGTGTTGAACCCAACGAGGAGCGGAAGGCTCTGATAAACGGATTTCAGCAAGGTAATAACTGCAAGCACTGAAAGTAGCGGTAACAAGTGACTGTGTAGTGAGGTGAAACGTAGCAAGCAAAGAGTAACAAGTAACAAGTAGTAGCAACGGTGTAGCAAGTGGCCCAATCCCTTTTGTAGCAAGGGACAAGCCTGAACAAAGTCTTATAGGAGGAAAAACGCTCTCGAGGACACACGGGAATTTCTGTCATGCTAGTTTCATCATGTTCATATGATTCGCGTTCGTTACTTTGATAGTTTGATATGTGGGTGGACCGGCGCTTGGGTGCTGCCCTTACTTGGAAAAGCATCCCACTTATGATTAACCTCTCTCGCAAGCATCTGCAACTACAAAAGAAGAATTAAGACAAAGTCTAACCATAGCATTAAACTAGTGGATCCAAATCAGCCCCTCACGAAGCAATGCATAGACTGGGGTTTAAGCTTCTGTCACTCCAGCAACCCATCATCTACTTACTACTTGCCAATGCCTTCCTCTAGGCCCAAATACGGTGAAGTGTTATGTAGTCGACGTTCACATAACACCACTAGAGGAAAAGACAACATACATCATATCAAAATACCGAACAAATATCAAATTCACATGACTATTATCAGCATGACTTATCCCATGTCCTCAGGAACAAAAGTAACTACTCACAAAACATAATCATAATCATGATCAGAGGTGTAATGAATAGAATCAAGGATCTGAACATAAACTCTTCCACCAAGTAATCCAACTAGCATCAACTACAAAGAGTAATCAACACTACTAGCAACCTTACAAGTACCAATCGGAGTCGCGAGACGAAGATTGGTTATAAGAGATGAACTAGGGATTGGAGAGGAGATGGTGCTGATGAAGATGTTGACAAAGATGCCTCCCCTCTGATGAGAGGAGTGTTGGTGATGACGATGGCGACGATTTCCCCCTCCGGGAGGGAAGTTTCCCGAGCAGGATCGTCCTGCCGGAGCACTAGATTGGATCTGCTCAAGTTCCGCCTCGTGGCGGCGGCGAAACCACGAAAAAGCTCCCTATTGATTTTTTTTCCAGACCAAAACCCTTCATATAGCAAAAGAGGGGGGCTAGTGGGCCGTCAGGCAGCCCACAAACTTGGCCTGCACCACCAGGGGGGTGGTGGCGGTGGGCAAGCTTGTGGAGCCATGGTGGCCCCCCTCCGGTAGTTGTTTCGCCTAGTATTTTTTATATAATCTAGAAAAAATCCACGTAACTTTTCAGGGATATGGAGATGTGCAGAATAGTGGACTAGGATTTGCTCCTTTTCCAGTCCAGAATTCCAGCTGCCTGAATTCTCCCTCTTCAAATAAACCTTGCAAAATAAGAGAGAAAAGGCATAAACATGGTACCACAAGTAATATAACAGCCCAAAAAGAAATAAATATCAACATGAAAGCATGATGCAAAATGGACGTGTCACGGTTCTTTGTCAATTCCCCCCACAACAACGCACAGTCGAGTGAGATATCCTTGAACCTTTACGAGGCGAGAGTTGAGGCGATACATATATATGGCCAAGTCATCAGGAACAGGAAACTTAATGGGTCCAGGTATGACTCCACCTCGAAGGTCTCTTTCTCCAAATCCGGACCGAATTGTGTCGAAGAAGAAAAATGAAGCATCAGCCACATTTCATTCGGTGAAAATTGTAAAAATACACTCGGCAAAAGGAATATACCAATGAGGGATGCAAGCATCTTCCCAAGAAAATCTTTTACAAAACTTTCTATGGTGTTTCCCCTCTTTTCCATAGAATTAAGCTTCTTTGCCCACTCATCTCCTTCTTTCTTCATTTTCTCATTTTCTGTCGTCAACCTGTTAAAGTCCGCAAGCTTCTGTTCATCAGCTTCGGACTTCTCCTTCAGCTTTGCAAGGACTTGATCCTTGTCTTCCAGTACCTTTTTCATAGCATCATACTCCAACTGCAGCTGGTTCTTCTCAAATTCCATCTGGTATATTGCGACCCAATCTCGCAAGCCTTCTGAAAAACATCAACAATATTGTTTCAGTCGACGGTTCAACTTTTTTTCTACTTCTGAGTGGAAAAATAAGTTTCATTCGACACAATTATTTTTCTGCTTCTGAGTGGAGAAATACTATTCATTCGACACAATTAGTTTTCTACTTCCGAGTGGAGAAATACAATACATTCGACCAATTAGCGGCCCGCCGCACCCACCCAAGTTCTTAAGACTATTGACCTTCGTAAACGATCGACACTAGTCTCGGGGACTTCACCCAGTGGGTGCACTTAGCATGCCCCCACTGGATACAAAACTACTCGGTCAGACCCATTTTGCCCGAGTAAAACATTTATTGATTCTCAATTAGACCCTTGCCGAGGCAAGCACTCGACAATGGTCTCGGGGACTACACCCAGTGGGTGCACTAAGAGTGCCCCCACTGGATACAAAAACACTCGACCAGATCCGGCCTGGCCGAGTCAAAAATAGAGCATACCTCTCAAGTACACACTCCTGATGATGCAAACATTCAATCGCAGTCTCGGGGACTACACCCAGTGGGTGCACTAAGCGTGCCCCCACTAGAATAATGACAAACTACTACACGACAAACCCCCAGCTGGTGTAAAGCAAGGTTGACAAGATTCAATCGGAAATTAACTTACAGTGGAACTTACTCGTATGTTCGCATGGAGCGCCGACCTCGCATCATATGCCAAGTTACTAGCCTCAAACACCTCCTTTGTCCACTGCATCATTAGCTCGGCCTGGATCATAGCCTCTTTGTCAGCGCCAGTCTTCTCCTCTGGCACGCGACGCAGGGAGAACGCAAGTGATGAGGGAGTTGGCATCACGGCAGTGGTAGCTTGGGTTATCGGAGGCGCACTCTGCATAGTTGTCACAACAGTCGATCCAGTCGGAGGGGTTGTTGCCATAGCACCCGAACCGACTGGAGGTACACTCAACGCAGGCGTCATAGGCATCCCCAGTGCAGACGTAACTGGCTCGGCAGGAGTTTGTTCTGCATCTGTATGTTGTGGCTCTTGTTCATCATCTACGTAAATGACGTCCGAAGCTGTAGCAGTGATGGTCAAATCAGTCGACAGATCCAATCTATAAAATGGAATAAAGCTAATGCTTATCATACCTAGTCGAGGAGCAGGCTTATCCACGACGTCCAGGTCCATATGATCCTCTCCAGTCCCGAGAGGAGTCGACACCGAAGTAGCAGCACTGACAAGAAAATTGCACTCGGCTATCAGAAACTTGAAAAGACACAATGGCAAGATGATAAGATAAACACTAACGCTGAGGCAACCGGCACGGCGATTGTCATTCCCGGCAAGGCCTTCTAAAGCATGGGCGCGTCAGGCTTTGGCTGCTTCGCAGCCTTCTCCGCAGAGTCAATTGCGGCGGCTCGATCTCGCTTCACATTTCTGCTGCTGGAGGGGATTGTCTTGCTCGAAACAGCCGTTGGGGCATGGCGTTGCTTAGTTCGCAGCTCACCGCACGGAGGAGATTGTTCTTCTTCTTCATTTCCTTCTCAAGCGTCTTCACTTTCCTCGCTTTCATCAACATACTCACTCTCAGCATTGTCGCCTTCACTTTCTGCCCCAAAATCAAACTGCTCCCCTTTGGGCACAGAAGAGTGCAAGTGGGTCCAGTCCTGCAAAGAACAAAGACAACAGAGTCAATTGGACAAGTATGCAGTCACTTGACAAAGACATGAACACAATCGGAAAAGATGTAACGCACCATTTTCCGCGGCTTATTCCCAGCAGAATATGGCGCGACTCTTTTCGATCCCACGGGGTTGTTGCAAGGACCGGTGATGCTTTTGATCCACTTGCTTACCGTCTCCTGGTCAACTTCCTTGAGGTGCGACCGAGTGGAATCTTCATAACCAAAGTAATTCCACATGGCATGGTCCCTCGCTTGAAGGGGCTAGATGCGCCAAGTGAGGAACGTCTCCAGCAGGTCCATACCACTCAGCCCGTTTCTGACCAAGCCGATCACCTCACCTGCCAACATTTCCACTTCTCCCTTCTCATCCTCGAATATAGTCAATATTCTAGGGGTAGTCGGACGATCTAAGGTGAAAGGAGGGAGACCAGTCGACATGTTCGGAGATGCAATATCTTTCCAGTAGAACCATGTCGAGTGCTAGTTCCTAACCGATTCAGGGAGGGTCGTCGGAGGATAAGTACTCCTATTCCTTTTCTGGATCCCTAAACCACTGCACAACTGGATAACATTGGTTCGAGTGTCCCCAGTGTTCGCTTTTTTCACTGTTTGAGACCGGGCAGTAAATATGTTCTTGAACAACCCCCGGTTAGGAGGGCAACCCAAGAAACACTCACCCAGAGTGATGAATGCAGAAAGGTATGCAACAGTGTTTAGTGGAAGGTGGTGGAGTTGTATCCCGAAGTAAAATAGGAAGCCACGGAAGATAGGGTGGGGAGGCAGGGAAAAACCTCGTTCGACATGTGTGAGGAGAAGAACCCGCTCCCCCTCGCGAGGTCTCGGCTCAAGCTCCTCCCCCGGCAGTCTCCAAGAGTTCTCCGCCACCATCCCGTTCTCAATGAGATTTTCACATCCCTGACACCTTAAGCAAGTTAGTCTTGTGCTCATGTTTTCTTTGCATTTGCATCTAAGAATTTTCAACTAGAACAAGAAAGTGGCAAAGGAAAAAAAAACTCAAAACCCTAGCCACTACTTTAAATAAAGAAAATCTCAAACTAGTTAAAATCAATAAACCCAAAATGGCCTCAAGAAATGTTCAAACTTTCTGATAAATCATGGAAGTAAATGAGCATTGGAGAAAACTATTTTCTTGACACTTTAAGCATTTTATGTTAATGCAAAAAAGCCACTGGTTTCAAATTTTAAATTTGAAATCAGAAACTTTAAACTTTCAAAAATGTTGAAAACTTTAGGAATTGTTGGAAATATTCCAACAAATATTCTAGGGTGCTTAACATAGTTTTTGCAATTTGTTTTGGAGCTGAAATAAATAGCAAAATATTGAAATAGCTAAAACAGAAACAAAAACAAAAAAAAATGGGAAACTCTTACCTGTCGCCTAGCCTGGCCCGGCCCATCTCCCTGAGTCGTCTCCTCCCTCGCGCCAGTAGGAGCAGGAGGTGGCCGTCGCCTTCTCCGGCGCGGCCACGCACCTGTGCGCCTGCCTGGCCGCCGCCTCGCGCTGGCAAGGCCGGGGATAAGCTCCCCGAGGCCTCCTCTATCCATTCCCAGCGTCAGCTCTCTCCTTCTCCCGGATCTCTCCTCCCCCTTCTGCCGCCATTGGAGCCGAGCAAAGCTCGAGCTGCCCGTGCCCCTAGCCTTAGCATCCTCTTGCTGAGCACGCCGTTAGCTCCGCCTCGTCGAGCCGGTCCTCCCTGCAGAAACCGAAGCCTCCCCGAGCTCTGCATCGCCCCCAACGCCATCGTCTTCCACCTCCGGCCGCCGGACCTCTCCTGTCGATTCGCTCCCTCCGGCGCACCCCCGATCCCTACAACAACACCATCGGAACCGCCGTGAGCTCGTCTTCGTTTCCCCTCTCACCCCACGCTCTTCCGTGCACCGTAGCCCCGATCCCCACCATGGCCGAGACCTCCTCGCCGCCGGTCATGTCGTCGCCGTCGCTGTGGTGTCTGTTCCACTCGCTCGAGCTAGGGATCGAGCTCCTGGAGCCTCCAGGAGTGTGATGAGCCCATTAGCTGTCCTCCCCGTGCCCTAGAGCCATCAACCGGGGGAGGCCGAGCTTCGGCCGCCGCTTCGGCTCGTCGCCGGCGCATCTCCCGGCGACCCTAGCCTCCCCTGATGCCCCTGCCAGATCGGCTACCTCGCCAGCGTCCCGTAGCTGCAAACCGTGCTCGAATTGGTGCCGTGGAGCGCCGTTTAGGTCGTCTCCGGCGAGCCCTCCGCCGCGGGCTTGGTCGCCGACGACCACCCTCCGGTGGGCGTCGACGTGGCCGACCATTAGGGCGTAATTGCCCTCCCCTCAGTCACTGCCAGAGGGCCCCACGCCTGGTCAAACCCCAATTAGGGGCTGGTCAGCACGGGGTTAGCCCCTGGGTCACTGACCAGTGCCCCCCCCCTGTCAGGTTTGACCTGAACAGGTCGGTTGACCTGCTGACGTCAGGCTGATGCAATAAAAAGAATTTCCAGTATAGAAATAATTCCAGGAAATTGCTAAAACTTGTAAAAATCATAGAAATTAATCTGTAACTCCAATGAAAATAATTTATATATGAAAAAGTATCAAAAAATTCAAGGATTCTGAATACGCTATTTTCAACTATGTTTGAAAAAGTTACAGGACCCTAACATCTAGAATAAGGAATAATTCAAGTCTTATAATTACTTTTTAAATGGAATTTGGAAAATATTCAAATTTCATTATGAATGCCATGATCACACACTGTCCTAATTACAAATCAGTACCTTAACATGACATCTCATGCATGCTAACATCAAGTCGATCTGAGCATCAGGTCGAATCAATTAAACCGGTATCCGAGACTACCTCGTCTGAATTGATATTCGAGTGTGATTCAAACCAACTCTAAACCTAATAAATATTGATTATAATAACTTATCACATTGCATTGTCATGCCATGCTCATGCATCATTTTGATTGCATATGATTGTTATTGAATGTTGCCATTCATTTCGGTAGGCTCCGCACCCCCGGATTCCACCGAATATCCGTCTGACGGATATCGTCCCTCCTCTGAGCAACAAGGCAAGCAACCCTTTTGATCATCCCGATAATTCCCATGTTCTTCCTCCTGCACTTATTTATTGCATTAGGATCAAATGCTACAACTGCTTTTGCCACGTTAGTTGGACCCACTTCCTTTGCATGACCTAACCTTGTCACAGTGAATAGCCGAACCTTGCAACCTAGCATACCTGGTAGTTGCTTGAGTTGTGATGTGCCTTATCCTGCTATGCATGCTATGCTTAGAGTTGTGTATGGTCTGTCATCTGGGAGATGAACAGAATTGTGAGAATGTGTTCGGTAAGTAAAGGTTGTGTGTTGAACCTGATTTGGTAAAGGTACTGGTGAAAGGCTGTGTAGGAGTACATGGCGGGTTGTTTCATTGGAACCGTCCTTAGGAACTGAGTTCCGTGTATGTAATCCAAGACTAGATACTACCACATGGTGGGCCCTGAAATATGACCCCGCTCGGCCTATTAATCGCGTAGTACTCGGTCCAGGAGTTGCAAGTACTTTCTGGTGTTTATAGTAATGCTGGAGGCCGTGCATGGTGCTGACCTGAGAGGTGGGCCGTGATGCGGTAGGCAGTGGCACGGTGTACCAAGTGGCACCCGGATGGTGGGCTTGGGAACCCTGCGCACATCGTTTGAGGCCGTGGCGGAAACCTCGGCCGGACTTCCGTACGGGTTACTCTCAGATAGGCGATAAACCTGGACTAGGTACTAGTGTGGTTAACGGTCGTGGCCGACTCCCCCGCTGGGCTTCCGCTTGAAGGTTGCCGAGGTGCATGACGTGCACATGGCGATAAGTGGCGAGAGCGTGTGTGACGAAGTACACCCCTGCAGGGTTATGATCTATTCGAATAGCCGCGTCCGCAGATATGGACTACTTGGAGACATATGTTGTTCATAGATAACTTCAATGGCTACTCATAAAATTGCCAAGATAAGCGTGAGTGTCGTGGACGGCATTTCCGTACGGAGACGGAATGATTCCACGATAGTGTATTGTTGTGGTGTTAGTGGACTCGTGTGCGAGAAATCAAGTTGTCAAAATTATTTAAAAATGCAAGTTGTCTAGCCACGAGTCAAATGCTGGCTTTCCGCATGAAACCCCACCATACCTTTTGATACCTTGCATGAGTAGTTAGTTATCCTAAAGTCTAGCTGAGTACCTTCGTACTCATGTTTGCTTAATACCTGTTGCAGAGGTTGCTAATGACCCTAATGGAGGGTTCTTAGTAGACATCGACGACGACGAGTAGCTGGTGTCCCAGCTACGATCTGGCCCTACGTTGGATATGTAGTATAGTCAGGCCATGTGCCTTCTAGTTGCCCTGTCTGTACTCAGACAGTTTAAACTCTTCCGCTGGCTTGTAACTGAATGACTGCTATTACGGGTCGTGAGACCCTTAATGTGTAATATTATGTGTGTGGCTCTTCCGAGCCTCTTAAATAAAGCTTGTATGTTTATGGTTATGTTGTGATGCCATCGATGTATCTATACATATCGGTATTCCATGCGTACGTGTGTCATACTTGATATGTATGGGGTTCGATTACCTAGTCGTGAACTTTAGTAGCACTCCTTACAAGGAAATGCCCCTTTGTGATCCAATGAGCCTTGGTAGTTCGCTACTGCTCCGGACACATTGGTTGACCGGCATGTGTCCTTCTTAGTTGCTGTGTCTGTCCCCTTTGGGGAAATGTCACGCGATGTAATGGAGTCCTTGTAGCATGCTACGACTCGTCTACATTCGCTGATGACCGACACCTGCTTTGTTGGGTCATGTATGCATGTCCTTGTGCGGTACTGCCACTTTGGTTTATGACTAGACATGTCGATCCGGGTTCTTTGACATTGGATTGCTAGCGACACTATCGCATACGTGAGTCCAAAGACGCAAACGGTCCCGGCTAAGGTAAGGCTGCAGCCGTGGAGTTAACCGTGCGTGAGACCACAAAGGGATGCGATGTGTTACAGGCTGGATTCCTATGGCTTAGGATCGGGGTCCCGACAGCGTTGGTATCAGAGCCTGACTGACTGTAGGATTACTAAGCCGAATTGGTCGAAGTTGAGTCTAGAGTTGCTTTAGTTATATATAAGGTAATTGTTTGTGGAAGGGAACGTAAGACTCTTGATCTCTTCTCAAGTTATTCTATTCTGTCATCCTCGTCTTTTCTGCGGGAATTAAGGACTAGGTTACTCATCTTCTCCTAGGCTCGTGTTTCTGATCGGTAGATTATAGGACTACGGGTCAAGAGATATTGGGTTTCTTTCATTCCTAGGAAAAAGGAAGTAAGTTTGATGGTCAGAGAGTTGAACTTGATAGTTGAGTGGTTACGCTATTCACTTTTGGGTTGTCCCAAAATTTGTTTTTGAGCATTTACAGCCGTTATGCTGCCCAATTTTTCATTCAGAGCTCTAATGCTTTTGCATTACTCTCTAATTACAGATGCCTGGCCGTCCTTCTCGTCAGGTGGTACGTCTGACCAGGTGCATTGATGTGCCGGGTCATACGGCCGTGCTGGTCAGGGTGATATCGGTGTGCGGTTACCGCTGGTACCCCGAGTACACAGTGGAGGAATAGTACCGAGACTTCAACCAGAGCCAGTACATCTGCACTGTTAGGGTATTTCCAGACTACCCTGGAGCTGAGAAGCCAATCCATTGGTCCTACGGGTTGGGAGTCACTGTTGACATGGCAGTACAGGATGCTGCCTATTCAATGCTGACCATTATGAGAGCGAGGCATGCACTGGTGCAGAATTCAGAGTTCTGCTATGTTCCGGCCTCTCAGCCTGGTGAAGAGGGATACCTCAGTGGAGTCTATTTTGATTCTTCTATGGAGGATCCACTACTGCAGTCCACTGTTGAGATGCTAGAGAACAGAGACAGGGATGCTCGTGCTATCCGTATGGAGCTTTATTCTACCCGTGCCCGTCTGTGGACAACTTTGACGCAGCTGGCACCGGTAGTCCAGACAGGGTATGGAGAGATGGAGATGTTGAACCCTGTTAGAACCCATCTTCCGGCTCACGTTGACTGGCCAGCTATAGGAGGAGTGACACCTCTTCGGGGACCCCTCTTACCACCAGTCAGGGGACCAAGGCCACATCCGTGTCCTTATGGATCCCAGGGATCTCAGGCTAGAGTGTTTCCTGATCCGTAGGTTGAGCTTCCAGGTCATGGAGGTAATCTCTATGAGATGTTCTATGCGGATGCCTGAGCTGTGAGCGGAAGGATAGGATGGTAGTAGCCGTACGTTCACAGTCCTGCGTGACTAGTGAAGTATGCCGGTGATGTGAAATGAATTCCGGAGGCCTAGATAAATAATGTATAGGAAGCTTGTAAGCTTCTGATGAGTAGTTTCATATTTTCAGTAGCTTGCTCTTTGGTTAAGGTTGTACTGAACTATGTAAGGGTGTGTATGAACCATGGTGTATATATAGCAGTTGCTTGTTACCATGTTGTTCAGATATTCATTTCCGCATTCCGTGTGTTCAGTACATTCTTAATCCATAGCTAGTATTGATATGATATTGGTCTAAGCTGTGAGTTTGTTTGTCAGGATGGTGTTCACCAGGTTGAACCGTGCCCCTGCTCATGAGCAAGGTGAGGGTAGTCAAGCGTCGCAGGAAGACCTGCCTGACCCGCCTTCTCTGGTGGAAGTGATGCTTGAGGCAGAAAGAAACAAAAGGGAGACCAATCGACTGTTAGAGCGTATTGAGGAGAATACGGCTCGTCAGCCTAGGAATGCTGCAGTGTCCCTTAATGACTTTGTGAAGTTGAATCCTCCAAAGTTTCATCATTCCGTCGATCCCCTCGACGCTGATGACTGGCTGTGCAGCATCTCACGCAAGATTCGCTCTGCGAATGTGTCTGAGGCCGACAAGGTGACCTTCGCGGCGTATTTCCTGGAAGGACCCGCCAATCTGTGGTGGGAGAACTTTGAAGCTATGCGTCCCGCTGAACCAGTGGCCACATGGGCAGACTTCAGCGCAACTTTTCGTCTGCACCATATTCTAGAGGGCCTGATGGACAGAAAGAGAGAGGAGTTCTGTGCCTTCACTCAGGGCAAGTTGTCTGTGGATGCCTATAGCCGCGAGTTCGGTAACCTCGCCCGCTATGCAATAGAGGAGGTGTCTACTGACGCCAAGAAGCAAGCAAGATTCCGTCAGGGTCTGAGCCCTGAGTTGCGTCGTGATCTGCGCCTCCATGAGTGTGCAAGCTTTCAAGCCCTGGTCAACAAAGCGATCAGTGCTGAGACTGGTCATACTGACGTCGAAGCCACAAGGAAGCACTCCCGTGACTTTGGCTCGTCTTCTGGTTCCGCGTTTCCAAAACGCAGGCTGTGGGTTCCAAACAGTTCTCTGCCGCCAAGATACACTCCGAGGCCATCCTACGTGGCGCCTCAGACGAATCAGGCCAACCCTCCAGCAAAATCTTATGGTGGTCCAGCTAGCAATGCTGCACCACGTGCCAACCAAGTGATATGCTACAAGTGTGGAGAACCAGGGCACTATTCCTGTGAGTGTCCTCAGAATGTGGGTGCCAAGCAACCCGGAAAGTCCGTCGGGCAGGCCAAGTCGGGCAAAGCGTACTATGTGAAGCCAACTCCTGCACGTGGTCGTGTGAACTATGTGTCAGCAGAAGAAGCTGCAGAGGATCCTGACGTCATGCTAGGTACGCTTCTTGTTAATCATCACCCAGCGTCCGTTCTCTTTGACACTGGGTCTTCTCATTCCTTCATTTCAGAAAGTTATGCACAGTTGCATAACATGTCTTTTTGTGATATGCCAATCCCATTGGTTGTCCAAACCCCTGGTAGTAAATGGCAAACCTCTAGGATAACCTATGACAATGAAATTCTAGTAGATAGGCTAGTTTTTCTAGCCTCATTGATAGCCTTGAAATCTTCGGATATTAATATCATCTTGGGCATGGATTGGATGTCAGCTCACTATGCCAAGATTGATACTCATTCTAGAAATGTCCAGCTTACCCAACCCTCGGGTGAGATAGTAAATGTCTCCACTCGAGTTGCCAAATGCCAACTCTGTTCCCTAAATGCCAACCCTCTTCCGGAACTCGAAGAAATTCCGGTAGTCCGTGACTTTCCGGATGTTTTTCCAGAGGAACTGCCAGGAATTCCACCTGACAGAGATGTAGAGTTTGTGATAGATCTTGTTCCGGGAACTGTCCCAATAGCCAGAAGACCATATAAGATGGCACCCCTGGAGCTAGCCGAACTTAAGAAGAAATTAGATGAGGCCTTGAACAAAGGTTTCATTCGTCCTAGCTCTTCTCCTTGGGCTTGTCCCGTCCTCTTCGTCAAGAAGAAAGACGGCACGGATCGGATGGTTGCAGATTACCGACCAGTTAATCTGGTCACCATAAAGAACAAGTATCGGCTCCCCAGGATCAACGACCTGTATGATCAGCTCGCTGGATCCTCAGTCTTCTCCAAAATGGATTTGAGGTTGGGATACCATCAAATCAAGATTAAGAACGGGGACATTCCAAAAACGGCTTTTGTTACTTGTTATGGCCAATACGAGTACACCGTCATGTCCTTCGGTTTGACCAATGCCCCAGCCACTTTCTCTCGACTGATGAATTCAATCTTCATGGAGTATTTGGATAAATTCGTCGTGGTTTACCTCGATGATATTCTCATCTACTCGAAGAATGAACAAGAACATGCCGAGCATCTAAGGCTGGTATTGATGAAACTTCGAGAGCATCGCCTTTATGCCAAATTTTCAAAATGTGAATTCTGGTTACCAGAAGTGACCTATCTGGGTCACGTAATCTCTGGTAAGGGTATTGCTGTCAATCCCGAGAGAGTTCAAGCTGTCCTTGATTGGACTCAACCTGAATCGGTTAAGCAAGTTAGGAGTTTTCTTGGTCTAGCGAGCTGTTGTCGCCGCTTCGTCGAGAATTTCTCCAAGGTTGCAAAGCCTCTAACTGAACTCCTCAAGAAAGATAAAAAGTTTGACTGGACACCACAGTGTGAGCATAGTTTTCAGGAACTGAAAAGACCCCTGACTTCCGCACCTGTGTTGCTACCACCAGATTTTTCTCAGGACTTTGTTATCTATTGCGACGCCTCGCGACAAGGATTAGGTTGCATTCTCATGCAAGATCGTCATGTGATCGCATACGCATCTCGACAGTTGCGTCCACATGAGGATAATTATCCCACACATGACCTTGAGCTTGCAGCTGTGGTCCATGCACTAAAAACCTGGCGACATTACCGTCTGGGTAATCGTTGCGAAATATTCACTGATCACCAAAGTCTGAAATATATTTTCACCCAGCCGGATTTGAATCTCAGGCAAAGACGGTGGGTTGAGTTGATCTCGGATTACGACTTAGGGATAACTTACACCCCGGGGAAGGCCAATGTTATGGCCGATGCGCTAAGTCGTAAATCTTATTGTAACAATTTGATGCTACAACAAGGTCAACCACATCTCCATCAGGACTTTCAGAAGTTGAATCTTCATATTGTTCCTCAAGGATTCCTTTCTACCCTGGTGGCGAAGCCTACTCTTAGGGATCAAATCATAGCTGGCCAAAAGCGTGACAAGGGTATATCACGGATCAAGGAGAATATTTTTAGCGGAAACGCTAAAGAATTTTCCATGAACGATCAAGGTGTTGTGTTCTTCCAGAATCGTTTAGTGGTTCCTAAGAACCCACATCTAAGGCAGTTAATCCTTAAGGAGGCTCATGATTCTCCTCTCACCATTCATCCCGGTAGTACTAAGATGTATCAGGACCTACGCCAGAGGTTCTGGTGGACTAGGATGAAGAGAGAAATTGTTGAGTTCGTTGCTAACTACGACGTTTGTCGTCGAGTTAAGGCAGAACATCAAAGGCCTGCTGGCACCCTTCAGCCTCTAGCTATTCCTGAATGGAAATGGGATAAAGTTAGCATGGATTTCATTACCGGATTTCCCAAGACCAAGAAAGGAAATAATGCTATCTTTGTGGTCATTGACCGTCTTTCCAAAGTGGCTCATTTTCTTCCTGTTCGTGAGAGTATAACAGCTAGCCAGCTAGCAGAGTTATATATCTCTCGAATAGTGTCTCTTCATGGTGTTCCCCTGGAGATTAACTCGGACCGTGGAAGTATCTTTACTTCTCGCTTCTGGGAAAGTTTTCAGAATGCCATGGGGACTCACCTATCTTTTAGCACTGCCTTCCATCCCCAATCAAGTGGTCAAGTAGAAAGAGTGAATCAAATCCTGGAAGATATGCTCCGAGCTTGTGTTATATCATTCGGTATGAATTGGGAAAAGTGCCTTCCATTCGCCGAATTCGCTTATAACAATAGTTACCAATCAAGCTTGGGCAAAGCCCCTTTTGAAGTTCTCTATGGACGAAGATGTCGAACACCTCTAAATTGGTCAGAAACCGGAGAGAGGCAACTCTTTGGCCCGGATATGATCCAGGATGCAGAAGAGCAAGTTCGCATTATTCGTGAAAAGTTGAAAACATCCCAGTCTCGTCAAAAGAGCCAATATGATCGTCATCATAAGGCTGTGACCTTTGAAGTTGACGAGAAGGCTTACCTTCGGGTTACACCTTTGAAGGGTACCTATCGATTCGGTATCAAGGGCAAATTGGCTCCTCGTTACATTGGTCCTTTTCGCATTCTTGCCAAACGAGGAGAAGTTGCCTACCAGTTGGAACTTCCTCCGCATCTTTCCAAGGTTCATGATGTTTTCCACGTCTCGCAACTCAGGCGTTGCTTTTCGGATCCTATCCGTGAAGTGGACCACGAAACGCATGATCTCCAAGATAACCTTTCATACCGAGAATACCCCTAGCGTATTCTTGATCAAGCTGAGCGTACCACTCGACGTCGAAACCTCAAGTTTCTTAAAGTTCAATGGTCAAATCATTCTGAAAAGGAGGCAACTTGGGAAAGAGAGGATCGTCTCCGACTTGAGTATCCTGCGTTATTCCCGACGACTTCTAAATCTCGGGACGAGATTCTTTTGAGTGGGGGTGAGTTGTCACATCCCTGACAACTTAAGCAAGTTAGTCTTGTGCTCATGTTTTCTTTGCATTTGCATCTAAGAATTTTCAACTAGAACAAAAAAGTGGCAAAGGAAAAAAAACTCAAAACCCTAGCCACTACTTTAAATAAAGAAAATCTCAAACTAGTTAAAATCAATGAACCCAAAATGGCCTCAAGAAATGTTCAAACTTTCTGATAAATCATGAAAGTAAATGAGCATTGGAGAAAACTATTTTCTTGACACTTTAAGCATTTTATATTAATGCAAAAAGCCACTGGTTTCAAATTTTAAATTTGAAATCAGAAACTTTAAACTTTCAAAAATGTTGAAAACTTTAGGAATGGTTGGAAATATTCCAACAAATATTCTAGGGTGCTTAACATAGTTTTTGCAATTTTTTTTGGAGTTGAAATAAATAGCAAAATATTGAAATAGCTAAAACAGAAACAAAAACAAAAAATGGGAAACTCTTACCTGTCGCCTAGCCTGGCCCGGCCCATCTCCCTGAGTCGTCTCCTCCCTCGCGCCAGTAGGAGCAGGAGGTGGCCGCCGCCTTCTCTGGCGCGGCCACGCACCCGTGCGCCTGCCTGGTCACCACCTCGCGCTGGCAACGCCGGGGATAAGCTCCCGGAGGCCTCCTCTATCCATTCCCAGCGTCAGCTCTCTCCCTCCTCCCGGATCTCTCCTCCCCCTTCTGCCGCCATTGGAGCCGAGCAAAGCTCGAGCTGCCCGTGCCCCTAGCCTTAGCATCCTCTTGCTGAGCACGCCGTTAGCTCCGCCTCGTCGAGCCGGTCCTCCCTGCAGAAACCGAAGTCCCCCCGAGCTCTGCATCGCCCCCAACGCCATCGTCTTCCACCTCCGGCCGCCGGACCTCTCCCGTCGATTTGCTCCCTCCGGCGCACCCCCGAGCCCTACAACAACACCATCGGAACCGCCGTGAGCTCGTCTTCATTTCCCCTCTCACCCCACGCTCTTCCGTGCACCGTAGCCCCGATCCCCACCAAGGCCGAGAGCTCCTCGCCGCCGGTTATGTCGTCGCCGTTGCTGTGGTGTCTGTTCCACGCGCTCGAGCTAGGGATCGAGCTCCTGGAGCCTCCAGGAGTGTGATGAGCCCATTAGCTGTCCTCCCCGTGCCCTAGAGCCATCAACCGCGGGAGGCCGAGCTTCGGCCGCCGCTTCGGCTCGTCGCCGGCGCCTCTCCCGGTGACCCTAGCCTCCCCTGATGCCCCTGCCAGATCGGCTACCTCGCCAGCGTCCCGTAGCTGCAAACCGCGCTCGAATTGGTGCCGTGCAGCGCCGTTTAGGTCGTCTCCGGCGAGCCCTTCGCCGGGGGCTTGGTCGCCGGTGACCACCCTCCGGTGGGCGTCGACGTGGCCGACCATTAGGGCGTAATTGCCCTCCCCTCAGTCACTGCCAGAGGGCCCCATGCCTGGTCAAACCCCAATTAGGGGCTGGTCAGCGCGGGGTTAGCCCCTGGGTCACTGACTAGAGGGCCCCCCCTATCAGGTTTGACCTGAACAGGTCGGTTGACCTGCTGACGTCAGGCTGATGCAATCAAAAGAATTTCCAGTATAGAAATAATTCCAGGAAATTGCTAAAACTTGTAAAAATCATAGAAATTAATCTGTAACTCCAATGAAAATAATTTATATATGAAAAAGTATCAAAAAATTCAAGGATTCTGAATATGCTACTTTCAACTATGTTTGAAAAAGTTACAGGACCCTAACATGTAGAATAAGGAATAATTCAATTCTTATAATTACTTTTTAAATGGAATTTGGAAAATATTCAAATTCCATTATGAATGCCATGATCACACACTGTCCTAATTACAAATCAGTACCTTAACATGACATCACATGCATGCTAACATCAAGTTGATCTGAGCATCACGTCGAATCAATTAAACCGGTATCCGAGACTACCTCGTCTGAATTGATATTCGAGTGTGATTCAAACCAACTCTAAACCTAATACATATTGATTATAATAACTTATCACATTGCATTCTCATGCCATGCTCATGCATCATTTTGATTGCATATGATTGTTATTGAATGTTGCCATTCATTTCGGTAGGCTCCGCACCCCCGGATTCCACCGAATATCCGTCTGACGGATATCATCCCTCCTCTGAGCAACAAGGCAAGCAACCCTTTTGATCATCCCGATAATTCCCATGTTCTTTCTCCTGCACTTATTTATTGCATTAGGATCAAATGCTACAACCGCTTTTGCCACGTTAGTTGGACCCACTTCCTTTGCATGACCTAACCTTGTCACAGTAAATAGCCGAACCTTGCAACCTAGCATACCTGGTAGTTGCTTGAGCTGTGATGAGCCTTATCCTGCTATGCATGCTATGCTTAGAGTTGTGTATGGTCTGTCATCTGGGAGATGAACAGAATTGTGAGAATGTGTTCGGTAAGTAAAGGTTGTGTGTTGAACCTGATTTGGTAAAGGTACCGGTGAAAGGCTGTGTAGGAGTACATGGCGGGTTGTTTCATTGGAACCGTCCTTAGGAACTGAGTTCCGTGTATGTAATCCAAGACTAGATACTACCACATGCTGGGCCCTAAAATATGACCCCACTCGGCCTATTAATCGCGTAGTACTCGGTCCAGGAGTTGCAAGTAGTTTCTGGTGTTTATAGTAATGCTGGAGGCCGTGCATGGTGCTGACCTGAGAGGTGGGCCGTGATGCGGTAGGCAGTGGCACGGTGTACCAAGTGGCACCCGGATGGTGGGCTTGGGAACCCTGCGCACATCGTTTGAGGCCGTGGCGGAAACCTCGGCCGGACTTCCGTACGGGTTACTCTCAGATAGGCGATAAACCTGGACTAGGTACTAGTGTGGTTAACGGTCGTGGCCGACTCCCCCGCTGGGCTTCCGCTTGAAGGTTGCCGAGGTGCATGACGTGCACATGGCGATAAGTGGCGAGAGCGTGTGTGACGAAGTACACCCCTGCAGGGTTATGATCTATTCGAATTGCCGCGTCCGCGGATATGGACTACTTGGAGACATATGTTGTTCATAGATAACTTCAATGGCTACTCATAAAATTGCCAAGATAAGCGTGAGTGTCGTGGACGGCATTTCCGTACGGAGACGGAATGATTCCACGATAGTGTATTGTTGTGGTGATAGTGGACTCGTCTGCGAGAAATCAAGTTGTCAAAATTATTTAAAAATGCAAGTTGTCTAGCCACGAGTCAAATGATGGCTTTCCGCATGAAACCCCACCATACCTTTTGATACCTTGCATGAGTAGTTAGTTATCCTAAAGTCTTGCTGAGTACCTTCGTACTCATGTTTGCTTAATACCTGTTGCAGAGGTTGCTAATGACCCTAATGGAGTGTTCTTCGTAGATATCGACGACGATGAGTAGCTGGTGTCCCAGCTACGATCTGGCCCTACGTTGGATCTGTAGTATAGTCAGGCCATGTGCCTTCTAGTTGCCCTCTCTGTACTCAGACAGTTTAAACTCTTTCGCTGGCTTGTAACTGAATGACTGCTATTATGGGTCGTGAGACCCTTAATGTGTAATATTATGTGTGTGGCTCTTCCGAGCCTCTTAAATAAAGCTTGTATGTTTATGGTTATGTTGTGATGCCATCGATGTATCTATACATATCGGTATGCCATGCGTACGTGTTTCATACTTGATATGTATGGGGTTCGATTACCTAGTCGTGAACTTTAGTAGCACTCCTTACAAGGAAATGCCCCTTTGTGATCCAATGAGCCTTGGTAGTTCGCTATTGCTCCGGACACATTGGTTGACCGACATGTGTCCTTCTTAGCTGCTGTGTCTGTCCCCTTTGGGGAAATGTCACGCGATGTAATGGAGTCCTTGTAGTATGCTACGACTCGTCTACATTCGCTGATGACCGACACCTGCTTTGTTGGGTCATGTATGCCTGTCCTTGTGCGGTACTGCCACTTTGGTTTATGACTAGACATGTCGATCCGGGTTCTTTGACATTGGATTGCTAGCGACACTATCGCATACGTGAGTCAAAAGACGCAAACGGTCCCGGCTAAGGTAAGGCTGCAGCCGTGGAGTTAACCGTGCGTGAGACCACAAAGGGATGCGATGTGTTACAGGCTGGATTCCTATGGCTTAGGATCGGGGTCCCGACAGAGATCCACAGCGTCTTCTTTCGTCACGGTGGACGGGAGAAAATCCCCATGTATCCACCCTGGTTGTACTACGGACCGACTGGGTTTTCTCCCCTTGCCGCCCTTCTTGGCGCGCTCGAGCTTGGAGGTTTTACCCATCGACATGGCTGCGGTGGTGAAGGGAAGATTGAGCAAAGCTGGTGAGGCGAAGGTGAGGAGAGGCAAGCAAAGATCAAGGCGCAGCTGTAACCCTAGCCCCATGTCACACCCTGTTTTCACTTCACTTTTACTGTAGTTCAAAAATCTGAGTTTATTAAAACTTTTCAAAAACCAATGTTGTGAGTGCCATGGTTGTCATTGTATGCTTGTATGCTTGATTGTGTGATATCAAAACCATATTTTTCCTACCTAAATATATTCTCAAAATCCTTTTTTCTTATTTTTGACTATTTGAAAACCCTGCTTTGGTTTGAACTACAAGTCCTAGATAGCAAGAGAGTGCTCTTACCCAAAGTTGGTGATCTGGTTCTAAAACTATTTTAGCTAACCAAAACCGTAAAATAATTATTTTATAAATTGATTTCCTAACTTATTCGCATGTCCATTTCTCAGGCCAGAAATAATATTCCTATACGGAAAAATACTTTTCTCCCTCACAAAAATCTAAGAAAAATTGGAGATACTCAAAGGACATATATTTTCCATACATAAGATTTTCAACCCATATTTAAAAATATTTGAGGAAATCCTTGAAAACCTATTTTGTTTGTTTTGATCTTTTCGAATATTTCCAATAAAATCCCAAAAAATCCAGAAACCTTCCCAAGCTATATTTAGGGGCCACACCAAGTTTCACTTCATTCCAAGGTGGTTTGGTTCAATAAACAATTCCAAAACACTTTCTATCCAGAACCAAGTTGAAACATCTCTACATTACAAAGTTTATCCAAATGGGATGAAACTTTGTGGGAGTGTTCAACACCCCAAATGAGGAGCCTGTGCCAAAAATGGGATTTGCAGGAAGTGATTTACCCACATTCCCTATGGAAGGGACAGATCTGCCATTTGGGGGGTCATTTCTAGTTTGCACTGCCAAACTCATCCAATGAGGCTCAAATTTGGTGGAGCATCTTATTTTTTGACCCAAGCTAATCATGTGAACTCTCACCACCGGTGGTGAGGTGTTGCTACTCCAAACACATGTCGAACACCTACTGTCATTATAGCAAAATAGCTCCTACCCCACTCCACACTTAAGCTCTTCCCTCCAAACCTTTTGACCAAGTAGCCAGCACCACTACCCAACTGCACGAGATTGGTCCCTCTTTGAATCCAAGCGGAAGGCCCCGAAATCCCAATTCTAACTTCTGGTCTAGCACTGCCATCTCTTCTTTCCTCTCCTCCCATGGGCAACAGTGATCCCCTCGGCTCCCAAATGGCTAGGCATCTCCAAGCCAAGCCCGTGGACAACCCAAACAAGGCCAAAGCACCACAGAGCGCGCCAGCATGCCGTGGCATGCCAAAACTGCACTCTAGGCACGCTGTTGGGCACACACGAAGCTAAGGTGGCCAGCCCGGCCGGTTCAAGCCTCCCCTATTGCCATTTCAAGTCCCCGACCACCTCTGTGCATCGGGGCAGCTCCAAGGCCCCTCCTCCCTTGCTCTGTTGACTGGAGAGACGCGTGCCCACGCGTGCCAGATCCACCAGAAGATCATGGCCAAACGTGCATGCTCCTCCTTGTTCTCTCTCCCTCTCAGTGGGCCACGCACGTCCTAAACCACGTCTGCACCCCGTGGTTTCAACCCCGAAGGCTCATTGCTCCTCCTGTGAGCTATGGTGAAACCACCGGCGCCACCGGCTCGGTACACCCTCGGGAGGTTATAAATAGAACCTCCCCCTCGCTCCAGCACCTCCAGCCCACCTCTCCAGAGCCTGAATTCCACCCAAAGCCTCTCCATTTGAGCACAACGAGCTCCTGTGCTCGAGATCGACCGAGGCCCCGCCGCTTCGGAGCTCCGTCGATCTCGGGCTACGGTCCAGCTCTGGTGCTTCTTTCACCTCCTACGGGTTGCTAGCAACCTCAATGGAGTTCCCCATCACCTCCCCGAGCTTATCCACACCCGTAGAACCCAGTTCATCGACCTCCCGAAACTTCTCCACCGTTGCACCCCATCACCTCCCCAAGCTTATCCACACCCATAGAACCCAGTTCATCGACCTCTCGAAACTGCTCCCCCGTTGCACCTAATCATCGGTGAAGCAGGGCCTCCCCGTCGACGTCTCGACCACCATCAGGTAGGCGACGGTAGGCTAGTTCCATTCCTGCCCTTGGTTGGGCTCGAGGCCGTTGGTAGCATCGCCGGTGAGCCTCCCCTCCTCTTTGTCCCGAGGTGGAAGACGACCCTGAGAGGTGGGGCTCACCTGTCGGTGGCTCCTGTCTCCCCCTTGATGACCCACAAGTATAGGGGATCAATCGTAGTCCTTTCGATAAGTAAGAGTGTCGAACCCAACGAGGAGCAGAAGGATCTGACAAGTGGTTTTCAGCAACGTAAAATCTGCACGCACTGAAATTGTCGGTAACAAGTGATTGTGTGGTGAGATGATTCGTAGCAAGCAACAAGTAACGACCATTCTTTCTTTATCACTTCCTATTAATTGCAACCATGACCAAGGTCTATGTTTTCCTACCCTCAACAAGTTTCAATCATCATTCTTTTTATATGTGAAGCCATAACTTCCCATAAGATCATTACATGATCTTTCATGCTTTTCTTCTATTCTCACTCTTTTGATCATGGCAAGAGGCAAAGCCCTTCAACTAAGACACTCTTTATAATATGGCTCACGAGCTCGAATACATCGGGGGTGACACAAAGCAAAACTCAAGGTTAAAACACTAAGACTTTTATTCTACTAGAGAAAGAGAAAACTTAAAAGGAAAACTAAAACAAAGGTAAAGGCAAAAGATGTGATGGTGATACGATACCGGGGCAACTCCCCCAAGCTTGGCACAAGCCAAGGGGATTGCCCATACCAATGCTCAGTTGTCTTCCTTTGGTGGTGATGGTGGAGTTGTTGAAGAGGTCTTGAGCTTGTTTAATTTCCACTTGAGCATAAAATTCTGCTCCCTCAGGTCATCATTTTCCTCTTCAAGCTTCAACACCCTTTGGAATAGTTCCTGCTTACTCTCCTGCAAGAAACGAGAAGGGATAAACAAAGCCCTAGGCTTCTTCCTCGAGTCAGGGAGGGTCGACTTCTTGAACTCCACATGAGTGTGTCCAGGTTGAGGTAGAGGAGCCTCCTCTTCATCGGAACTTGTTTGTTCCTTCCCCTTCAGATCATAATCTTCTTCCTCATCAGTGGTCCAGCCATAAGGATCCAAGTCCCCATAGACCTTGGGATTAGCAAGGTAATCTGCCACAAAGCTCTCCCCCTCTGAATCTTGAGAAGACATCTTGCCCTAAATCTGCGGCAGAAAACAGGCTCGAAACGAAAAACAGAGGAAATCTACGTGATGCAGGGGTCAGACCAAACAGGAGTATATATAATGATTTTTTTCAGACCGGAAGGAGTACCCCGCATGAAAACGGAGTCCGGGAGGCGCACGAGGTGGCCACAAGCCCTCACAACGCAGCCAGGGGGTGGGCCCATGCCGTGCAGGCTTGTCACCTCCTCGCGCACTTTCCGGACTACTTCCAATTTTTGTATTTTTTCAAATATTCCAAAACGAAGAAAATTTCCTACTAGAAAAGTTTTGGACTCTGTTTTCTTACTGAATCACATACCTCTTTGTTTTCGGAGTCTGAAACAGGCTGATAAATATCCCTTAGGTATTCTTATGGAGTTATGGTATTGATAATATTGCTTTCAACATTTATGGGAGTACCTGAGATATAATGCTTGATTCTCTGCCCATTTACAACTCTCGGACAATTACCTTCCGTGTGGTTGATCTTCATAGCACCGGAACGATATACTTCCTAAACAACATAGGGACCTTCCCATTTAGAGAGAAGCTTGCCTGCAAAGAATCTTAAACGAGAGTTATATAGCAAGACATAATCACCTACACTAAACTCACGCTTTTGTATCCTCTTAGCATGCCACCTCTTAACCTTTTCTTTGAACAACTTGGAATTCTCATATGCCTGAGTTCTCCATTCATCAAGCGAGCTAATATAAAATAACCTCTTCTCACTGGAAAGTTTGAAATCAAAGTTGAGCTCTTTAATTTCCCAATAAGCTTTATGCTCTAGCTCAAGAGGTAAATGACATGCTTTATCGTACACCATTTTGTACGGAGACATGCCCATGGGATTCTTATAAGCAGTTCTATAAGCCCACAGTGCATCATCGAGCTTCTTAGACCAATTCTTTCTAGACCTGTTGACAGTCTTTTGCAAAATCAGTTTAATCTCTCTATTACTTAGCTCTACTTGACCACTGGACAGAGGGTGGTAGGGAGACACAATTCTATGGTTGACATCGTACTTAGCAAGCGTTTTACGGAAAGCACCATGAATGAAGTGTGAACCACCGTCGGTCATTATATATCTAGGGACTCCAAATCTAGGGAAGATAACTTCTTTAAGCATCCTGATAGAAGTGTTGTGATCAGCACTACTAGTGGGGATAGCCTCTATCCACTTAGTGACGTAATCAAGAGCAACTAGGATATGAGTATACCAGTTGGATTTTGGAAAAGGTCCCATATAATCAAAGCCCTAGACATCAAATGGTTCAATGACAAGTGAATATTTCATAGGCATTTCCTGACATTTGCTAATATTACCTATTCTTTGACATTCGTCACAAGACAAGACAAACTTACGGGCATCCTTGAAGAGACTGGGCCAATAGAAACCTGATTGCAATACCTTGTGTGCAGTTCTATCTCCCGCATGGTGTCCTCCGTAGGCCTCGGAGTGACACTTCTGTAGGATCTGTCCCTGTTCATGTTCAGGTACACAATGTCTAATAACACCATCTACTCCTTCCTTATAAAGGTGAGGATCATCCCAAAAGTAATGTCTCAAGTCAAAGAAGAATTTCTTCTTTTGCTGGTACGTGAAACTAGGTGGTATGTATTTGGCAACGATATAGTTTGCATAATCAGCATACCACCGTGCACTACGTGAAGCATTGATGACATTCAATTGTTCATCGGGAAAGCTATCATCAATAGGTTGTGGGTCATCAAGAACGTTCTCCCACCTAGACAAGTTATCTGCTACTGGGTTATCAGCACCCTTTCTGTCGACAACGTGCAAATCAAATTCTTGTAGCTAGAGAACCCATCTGATAAGTCTAGGTTTAGCGTCTTTCTTCTGCATAAGGTACTTAATAGCAGCATGATCAGTGTGAATAGTGACTTTGGAATCAACTATGTAAGACCTGAACTTTTCACATGCAAACACGACTACTAAAAATTCCTTCTCCGTAGTAGCATAGTTTCTCTGGGCACAGTCTAGAGTTTTACTAGCATATTGAATAACATTCAGCTTCTTATCGACTCTTTGCCCTAGAACAGCACCAACAGCATAATCACTAGCGTCACACATGATCTCAAAAGGTAAGTTCCAATCAGGTGGTTGAACAATAGGTATAGTTATCAAAGCCCTCTTAAGTATTTCGAAGGCTTCCTCACAATCATCGTCAAAAACAAAAGGAATATCCTTTTGCAAGAGATTGGTAAGAGGCCTAGAAATCTTAGAGAAGTCTTTAATGAACCTTCTATAGAAACCAGCATGACCAAGGAAACTTCTTATACCTTTGATATCAGTGGGGTATGGCATTTTCTCGATTGCATCAACCTTAGCTTTATCAACTTCAATACCTCTTTCAGAAATTTTATGTCCTAAGATGATTCCTTCATTAACCATAAAGTGACACTACTCCCAATTCAAGACAAGATTGGTGTCTTTACATCTCTGTAATACTCGATCAAGGTTGCTGAGGCAATCATCAAAGGAAGACCCGTAGACGGAGAAGTCATCCATGAAAACCTCGACAATCTTTTCACAAAAGTCACAGAATATAGCCATCATACATCTTTGAAAGGTGGTAGGCGCATTACATAAGCCAAAAGGCATACGTCTATAAGCAAAGGTACCGAAAGGGCAGGTGAAAGTGGTTTTCTCCTGATCAGATTGTGCAGCTGGTATTTGGGAGAAACCAGAATAACCGTCAAGAAAGCATAAGTGTGTGTGTTTAGACTCTCTTTCTAGCATTTGGTCGATAAAAGGCAGAGGGTAATGATCTTTCCTAGTGGCTTTATTCAATTTCCTAAAATCGATCACCATCCTATAACCAGTAATAATCATCTATGGGATCAATTCATCCTTATCATTGGGGACAACGGTAATACCTCCCTTCTAAGGGACGCAATGCACCGGACTCACCCAATCACTATGAGCAACAGGATAAATGATACCTGCTTCGAGGAGCTTTAGTATTTATTTTCTCACTACTTCTTTCATCTTAGGATTTAATCTCCTTCGATGATCAGCAACTGGTTTGAAATCAGGATCAGTTTTAATCTTGTGCTGGCATAGAGTAGGACTAATGCCCTTAAGATCATCAAGAGTGTATCCAATAGCAGCACGGTGCTTTCTCAGAGTTTTTAGTAACTTCTTTTCTTCATGCTCTCAGAGGCTAGCACTAATTATAACATGATATATCTCCTTTTCATCAAGATAGGCATACTTAAGAGTATCAGGCAACTGTTTAAGCTCGAACACAGGATCACCCTTTGGTGGAGGTGGATCCCCAAGCAGTTCAACAGGCAGATTATTCTTAAGGATAGGATATTGTTCTAAGACAACTCTATCTATCTCATCCCTTTCACCCATATGCATATCATTTTCATGCTCAAGCAAGTATTGCTCTAAGGATCAGTAGGAGGCTCGGCAATAGAGGCTAAGGCAATAGTTTCATCCCTACTAGGCAACTCCTTTTCATGAGGTTGTCTACCAAACTTAGAGAAATTGAACTCATGTGACACGCCTTCAAAGCCAACAATGACAGTTTGCTTCTCACAGTCAATATGAGCATTTACAGTATTGAGAAAAGGTCTGCAAATATGATGGGACAAAAGCTATCTTGTGCGGTAGCAAGAACGAGGAAATCAGCTGGATACTTCGTTTTACCACATAAGACTTCAACATCCCTAACAATTCCCATCGGGCAGATAGTATCTCTATTGGCAAGCTGAATAGTGACATCAATGGGCTCTATCTCAACAGGTGCAATCTCTTCTTTGATTTCACCATATAAGGATTGAGGTATTGCACTAACACTACCACCCACGTCGCATAAACCATGATAACAATGATCTCCTATCTTAACAGAAACCACAGGCGTGCCAACCACAGGCCTATGTTTGTCTCTAGCGTGAGGTTTAGCAATTCTAGCAGCATCTTCACACAAGTGAATATTATGTCCCTCAACATCATCGAACAGAAGATCTTTGACGATAGCAATGCTAGGTTCAACTCTAATTTGCTCAGGGGGTGTAGGTGTTCTAATATAGCCTCTACATATCACAGTTGAAGCTTTAGAATGATCCTTTATCCTAACAGGGAAAGGTGGTTTCTCAATGTAAGCACTGGGAACAACAGGATCATTATAGGCAATGACTTTCTCTTCAACTGGAGTGGGTTTAACCACATTGACTTCTAAAGGAGGAGGATATTTAAACCACTTCTCTTTGGGGAGATCAATATGAGTAGGAAAGTATTCACACAATGAAGCTACTATCTCAGAGTCAAGTCCATACTTAGCGCTAAAGTCACAAAAAGTATTTGTCTCAACGAAAGATTTAACGCAATCAAACGTGAAATTCATACCTGACTCCTTACCTTCTTCAAGCTCCCAATCTTCAGAGTTGCGTTTAATTCTCGCCAATAAATTCCATTTGAAGTCAATATCGCTCTTCATAAAAGAACCGGTACAAGAAGTGTCAAGCATGGTGCGATCATCATGAGAAAGTCGAGCATAGAAGTAATGAATGATAATTTCTCTCGAGAGCTCATGATTGGGGCATGAATATAACATTGATTTAAGCCTCCCCCAAGCTTGAGCGATGCTTTCTCTGTCACGAGGCCAAAGATTACAAATATAATTCCGATAACGATGTACTAAAAGCATAGGATAAAACTTTTGATGAAATTCCAATTTCAACCGATTGTAGTCCCATGATCCAGTATCACCACATAGCATATACCATGTCAACGCCTTATCCTTCAAAGATAAAGGAAAGACCTTCTTATTGACCTCATCCTCGGGCACACCTGCAAGCTTAAATAAACCACAAACTTCATCTACATAGATTAGATGCAAGTCTGGATGTGATGTTCCATCTCCTGTAAAAGGATTAGCCAGCAGTTTTTCAAGCATACCCGAAGGAAATTCAAAGAAAATATTTTCAGTAGGTGCAGCAGTTTGAGGAGCAACTCTTTGTGCTTCTGTTCAAGGTGAAGATACCCCGAACAAGCCCCTCAAAGGATTAGTATCCATAGTGACAAGTGACAACAAATTTCAGCACACTATATAAATGTTTCCTTACCAAGTTCCACTTACCAAAGGTGCTTCACTCCCCGGCAACGGCCCAGAAAAGAGTCTTGATGACCCACAAGTATAGGGGATCAATCGTAATCCTTTCGATAAGTAAGAGTGTAGAAGGCAACGAGGAGCAGAAGGATGTGACAAGTGGTTTTCAGCAAGGTAAAATCAGCAAGCACTGAAATTGTCGGTAACAAGTGATTTTGTGGTGAGATGATTCGTAGCAAGCAACAAGTAACAAAAGTAGAAATGGTGCAGAAAAGTGGCCCAATCCCTTTTGTAGCAAGGGACAAGCCTGGACAAAGTCTTATAGGAGGAAAAACGCTCCCGAGGACACACGGGAATTTCTGTCATGCTAGTTTCATCATGTTCATATGATTCGCGTTCGTTACTTTGATAGTTTGATATGTGGGTGGACCGGTGCTTGGGTACTTCCCTTACTTGGACAAGCATCCCACTTATGATTAACCCCTCTCGCAAGCATACGCAACTACAAAAGAAGAATTTAGACAAATTCTAACCATAGCATTAAACTAGTGGATCCAAATCAGCCCCATACGAAGCAACGCATAAACCAGGGTTTAAGCTTCTGTCACTCTAGCAACCCATCATCTACTTACTACTTCCCAATGCCTTCCTCTAGGCCCAAATAATGGTGAAGTGTTATGTAGTCGACGTTCACATAACACCACTAGAGGAAAACAACATACAACATATCAATTTACCGAACGAATACCAAATTCACATGACTACTATTAGCATGACTTATCCCATGTCCTCAGGAACAAAAGTAACTACTCACAAAGCATAATCATATTCATGACCAAAGAAGTAATGAGTAGCATAAAGGATCTGAACATAAACTCTTCCACCAAGTAATCCAACTAGCATCAACTACAAAGAGTAATCAACACTACTAGCAACCTTAGAAGTACCAACCGGAGTCGCGAGACGGAGATTGGTTACAAGTGATGAACTAGGGTTTGGAGATGAGATGTTGCTGATGAAGATGTTGATGGTGACGAGTCCCCTCGGATGAGAGGAGTGTTGGTGATGACGATGGTGACGATTTCCCCCTCCGGGAGGGAAGTTTCCCCGGCAGGATCGTCCTGCCGGAGCTCTAGATTGGTTCTGCTCAAGTTCCGCCTCGTGGCGGCGGCGAATCCATGAAAAAGCTCCTCCCTAATTGTTTTCCAGATGAAACCCTTCATATAGCAAAAGAGGTGGGCAAGTGGGCCAGCAGGCTGCCCACAAGCCCTCATGGGTGGTCGCGCCATGCAGGCTTGTGACCAACCCTTGGCGCCCCTGTGGCACTTCTTCGGCCCAGTATTTTTTATAAACCCGGAAAAAAATCCTCGTTGATTTTTACGGCGTTTGGAGTTGCGCAGAATAGGTATCTCAAACTTGCTCCACTTTCAGGCCAGAATTCCAGTTGTCGGCATTCTCCCTCTTCATGTAAACCTTTCAAAATAAGAGAGAAAAGGCATAAGAATTGTACCGTGAAGTGAAATAACAACCCAAGAAGCGATAAATATCAACATGAAAACATGATGCAAAATGGACGTATCACCCCTCTCTCTCATCTCTGCCGGTGAACGAAGAGGCTCGCGCGTCAGGTTTGAACCTGGCCGCACGCATGCTTGGGCTGCTGGCTAGCTGGCCAGCTGGGCCGGCCCAAGACACTTGCCGAGCCAGGCCTGAGCCCCAACCCTTTTTCTTTTTATGTTTATTCTGGTTTTAAATGATTTTTATAAAAATAATTATCCAATATATTTTTATTATTATTCCACCATAATTCTTCTAAAAATGAGTAGTATTTAACAAAGCCTTTTGAACAATTTTGAGACAACCTTTCTATTTTATAACAATAAAAAGGCTATTTTGAATAGTTTTGCTTCTGTTAAAATACTTCTAAAAATAATCCTTTCACTAAAATCAGACACAAATATTTTAAAAATGACAATATGAATTTATCAGAATTGAACAAAAAATTTAATGTGACTTTGTGATCTGTTTTTGAGTGAGCTACTTATTGCTTTTTATTTAATACGACGATACAAACCACGTTTGACGAAGGAGTTGGACTTGAAGACCCCGAAGACCCCGGACACTTAGCTGATCAAGGCAAGCAGACCTTTGGCCATATTTAAGCATATGTTATATGGCATGCTAGTAAAACAAATATTTTCGTTGCATATGATCATAAGTATCGGTAAAGCATACGATCAAGGACAGTTGGGTAATCTTGCTTAAACTACGTCCAGTCGTTTCCGCATAAACCAAGTGTGAGTGTGTGTGTGTGTTTAATGGTGTCATCTAAGAAAGAGTTGATATGACCAAGTTTGGTGACTTGGCATATAGGGTGAACCCGGAGTGTTCAGCCCTTACCAAATATGTTGATATTTGTAACATGTTCTTCTAAATACCATCTAGCTTGCGTTGCACATCCAGGTGCATGTTTATTTATAGTTAAGTTGTTATCCACCAATACTGCATGTTACTTGTTATTCTACCAATTGCATTGTTCATATCATGGGTTGTTTGCGAGTACATTCAAAGTACTCATTGGCTTGCCAGTGGTTATATTATTGACCAGACATGGAAGGACCGGTGTTTGGAGAAGAGTACGTCATCGGAGACGCCCTGCGAACTATGGCGCTTCCCAGTCAGAACGCGTGTTGGTGTAGGCTGATGGCATGGGCACCCTCTTAGCCCTAAGATTTCCGCTACTAGTGGTATCGGTGTGATTAGGCCTTATAGGCCCTACCTTGTGAACTTGACCTTATTGGTCATGTGTTGTAATATTTCGGTACTTGGATGTAAGACTCTTATTATTCAGCATATGTGTGTTCGGTGAGCATTGATCTCTGGGATCGCTGAGCACGTTCATTCGGCGATCACTACTCATAAGTCGAGGTCCCCACAGAGATGGTATCAGAGCCATCCTGACTGTAGGAAGCCTTAGGTAGCATGGACGATAGCCGAGACGATTAGTGCACTTATCCCTTACACTTGAGATTTTCTGCACCCACCAAAAAATTCTAACCCTCTCTTACAACCTTGTAGATGGCCACCATATCTGAGATGCTTCTGGAGATGGGCTTTCCCCTACTTTTGGGAGATAGCCTCGAGAAGTGTCAAGTATGCCGCACGCCCATCTTCCTCTACCATGAGCACTGGGTCAACGCCGACACCAAGGAATATCACGTGGACGTGATAGTGAAGGCTAACGACTCCCCAACTAGTTGGTTCTTTGAAGGACCACAGATGGAGAATCCGATGTTGGCACGGGAGATGGCCGCACGAGAGGTGATCGTGCGTCTCCGCGACATCCTTCCTGAGATGGGTAACGAGCCAGCTACTCGTCACCTGCCTTCTATTAAGGACGGTATTGACGGGAGTTGGACACTGAACCCATCTACAAAGGACGGGACGCCACTAAGGTTTCAAGCCTACTTCAGCCTCTCCGCCGACACCTTGACTCACCTTCTGATCAAGGAGTCGACGATGCTTCGCCAAGAGCTACACCAAGTCAAGGACCTACTTCGCCTGGAGAAGATGAAGACCCGCAAGGTCAAGAAGGAAGGAGCACTCGGAGGGCAATCAGCCATTGCCTTCCGAGGAGGAATACCACCGCTATAGGCCACTCCTATTCAGAGTCGCCGTCTGACCATTGAAGAGTACACTGAACTCCTCACCGCTTCACCAACTAAGAGACGCAGTGATGGACCACTTCCCTCTCCAACACCCCTGAAGGAGGAAAGTGGCGATGAGGATGAAGACGAAGACCCTGCAGAACCTACCTACGAGACCGAGCAGTCCGCCGCTTGGAAGTATGACTTGGGCAATTAGGAGTCTTTCCCCAAGTATAGTGAGTCCATGTATCGGTTCATGTGAACCATGAGTGTTGTGTAAACGTGTATGATGCAAGCGCATTTCTGCCTTAGGCAGCTTGTAAGTGACTACATCACTTCATTTAAATTGAGTGCATTAGCTTTCCCGAAAAACCTTTGTTTAAAAATCTCACACTAGCATGGCACCAAACCCCCTTATTAGAGCATCATCCCTTATGATTCCCGGTCAATTCGTCATATTGATCTGTCTACTCCCCTGATAGGATGGTGATTTCAACTTGCACCAGCACCTTCGGCAACCCCGGCTCTGCCTCCTCTGGCCAGCAGTAGGGAACCGGTGGGAACGCTCAATCCGAAGATCACCACGAGCAACAGCAAGGCGTTATTCCTTCGCCACCACCTCCTCCGAAGAGCCTGACTGTGGCTCAGTTCCTCCAAGCTCTCCGAGAGGAACGTCAAGCCAATAATGCCGCCATCCAACAGCTGGCTCAAGTCCTTGTGAACAATCCACCGCAAATTGGAAATGGCAATGGTTGTTCTACTCTATCTAGGTTTATGCGGACTATGCCTCCTATATTCACGGAGACAACTGAACCATTGGATGCCGATGACTGGATCCGCACTATCGAAGACCTCCTCGCGCGGGTCAAGTGCACCGATGATCGCGAGAAAGTCCTTTATGCTTCTCACTGTCTCGGAGGCACGACCAGAGCTTGGTGGGACGGGTTCCAGATCATGCGAGAAGGGCAAGCTATCACTTGGACAGTGTTCAAGGAAGGATTCCGCGCTGCTCACATTCCTCCTGGAATGATGACCATTAAGAAGCGGGAATTCCGAGCTTTAAGGCAAGGCAGTGGAACCGTCAAGGAGTATCTGCAGAAGTTTAACCTCCTGTCGAGATATGCACTAGAGGACGTCAGCACTGAGGCCGCAAAAGTGGAACGCTTTATGGAAGGACTGCAGCAGTCACTCCAGTATCAATTGGTTGTTTGTGAATGCCGGACTTTCTGTGATCTGGTTAACAAGGCCCTCATGTTGGAGGATAAGCGTCGTGCAATGGACGACACCCGTAAGCGCAAGCTGATGGGTAGTGGAGGACCCCGTAACCCGAAGCCACGCCCATGGCAGTCAGCTCCAGCAAGACCCAGTTATCAGCAACAGCAGTACAAAGCACCCAAATTCCTCCAGAACTACCAGCCTCGGTAGCAACTCAACACTAAGCCAGCATTCAACCCACCGAACAACAGTGGAGTCAAGACCAACATCCCGGGATAGGTTACCTGTTTTGGATGTGGACAAGCTGGGCACTATTCCAGGCAGTGCCCCAACAAGAAGCCCGACGCACCGCGCCCCAATGCGCCAAATTAGGGACAAGGTCAAGGAGCACCACGCAGGAACCAAGCTCCCCACAACCAGCAGTATCACAGCAGGGGACGTATTAACCACATCTCCGTAGAAGAAGCACAGGAAGACCCGGACTGCATTCTGGGTACGTTCCTCATCAACTCCACCAAAAGTATTATTTGATTGTGGTGCTTCGCATTCTTTTGTTACTCAGAAGTTTGCGGGAAAATGTGGTTTGAAGCCTACCCTACTTAACGGACAAATGGCAGTACATACCCCGAGAGAAGTGCTAAGGACCAACCTGGGATGTAGAGGAGTCGAGATCGATATTAATGGGATAAGCTTCTCAGCAAATCTCATCGTCATTAAGTCGCAAGGCTTAGAAGTGATCCTTGGCACGGACTGGTTGGCCAAACACCAAACCATCTTGGATTGTGGCAACAGGACTATTACCATGACAAGCGACCAAGGGGTCAAAGTCAAATATGTCCGTGAGCCTACGTCCGCTCAAACCCCACACGTAAATTACCTATCGGGAGAAGAGCTGGACCGAGTGCCGATAGTATCTAAATACCGGAACATCTTTCCTGATGAGCTACCAGGGATGCCTCCCAACCGAGACATTGAGTTCATCATTGAGCTCATGCCCGGGTCAAGGTCTATCTATAGGAAGCCTTATAGGATGGGATCCGAAGAGCTAGCAGAGTTGAAGAAGCAGCTGGATGAGCAACTCAGGAAGGGATTCATTTGTCTGAGTGCATCACCTTGGGGATCACCTATTCTGTTCATGTCTAAGAATGATAGGACTATCATACTTTGCGTCGATTACTGTTCTCTGAGTGAAGTCATGATCAAGAACAAGTACCCACTCCCCAAGACTGAAGACTTGTTTGACCAGTTAAATGGAGCCAAGGTATTTTCCAAGATCAATCTCTAGTCTGGATATTACCAACTGAAGATCCGACCTGAAGACATACCCAAGAGTGCATTCATGACCCGATACAGTCTATACGAGTGCACTGTCATGTCATTTGGGTTGATGAATGCCCCGGCATACTTCATGTACCTCATGAACAAGGTCTTCATGGAATACCTGGATAATTTTGACGTCATTTTCATCGACAACATATTAATCCTCTCCAAGTCCGAAGAAGAGCATGAGCAACACTTGAGGTTAGTGCTGGAGAAGCCTCGAGAGCACCAACTTTATGCCAACTTTAGCAAATGCCAATTCTGGCTGCACGAATTTGGATTCTAGGGTCATACCATTACGGCAAACGGATTGGCAGTCGATCCTTCCAAGATTACTACGGTAACCAACTGGGAGTCGCCAACTGATGTGAAGGAAGTCAGGAGCTTCCTCGGACTCGTGGGTTATTACCGCAAGTTCGTAGAAGGATTCTCCTGCATCGCTCGACCCATGACGCAGCTCTTGAAAAAAGTCAAGAAGTTCGAATGGACGCCGGAGTGTGAAGCAAGCTTCCAGGAGTTGAAGAAAAGATTGACTACCGCCCCGGTATTGTCTACTCCAGATATCAGCACGGAGTTTGTGATATATTGTGATGCCTCCAAAACCGGGCTCGATGGAGTCCTAATGCAAGACGGGAGGGTTGTGCCATATTTGTCACGGCAACTGCGCCCGCATGAGGAGAACTATGCCACCCATGATCTCGAGTTGGCAGCAGTAGTGCATACTCTGAAGACATGGCGACGTTACCTTCTAGGGAAGCGATGTGAAATATACACTGACCACAAAAGTCTGAAGTATATCTTTACTCAAAGGGAATTGAATATGAGGCAGCGAAGATGGTTGGAGTTAACCAAAGACTACGACCTCAGCATTCAATACCACCCCGGTAAGGCCAATGTGGTGGCCGATGCCTTAAGCCGGAAGGCCAGCACCTTGAATGTTATGCTCAAGGAAAGGCTACCTGCCTTGTATGAAGAAATGGAAAGCTTCGGGTTGGAGCTAGTTGAACCAGGATTCCTAGCTAACCTCGAAGTCAAACCAACGCTGGCACACGACATCAAGGAGGCCCAGAAGGGGCACAAGAGCATCGAAGGCATCGGGAAGAAGATCCAGGAAGGCAAGGCCCTAGAATTCTCGGTGGATGAGCAAGGATTAGTATCGTTTGGGAAACGTTTATGCATACCCAACAAGGCGGAACTCAAGGACTTGATCCTACAGGAAGCCCATGAGACACCCTACTCTATTCACCCCGGTGGCACCAAGATGTATGAGGACCTCCGAGATAAATTCTGGTGGCACGGCATGAAGAGGGAAATAGCATCCTATGTTGCCAAGTGCGACGTGTGCCAGCGAGTCAAAGTTGAACACTAGCGACCTGTTGGACTGCTACAACCTCTCGAGGTGCCCGAATGGAAGTGGGACCGAGTCGGCACGGACTTCGTCTCCGGCTTACCCAGATCCAGCAGAGGCCATGACTCTATATGGGTCATTGTCGACCATCTGACCAAGGTGTCTCACTTCATTCTGGCCAGTACCACCTATGGGGGCGACAAGCTAGCTAGCCTCTACATTGAGTGTATTGTAAGCCTTCATGGATTTCCCAAGGAGATTGTATCTAACCGAGGCACACCGTTCACCTCAAGATTCTGGAAGAAGTTCCAAGAAGCTCTCGGAACCAAGCTCTCTTTCAGCACCGCCTTCCACCCGCAGACGGGCGGACAGACGGAGAGAGTAAACCAGATACTCGAAGATATGCTCTACGCGTGTGTCTTGGCACATGGTACTAAATGGGAAGACTGTCTGCCATTCCGTGAGTTCTCAACAACAACAGCTACCAGTCCAGTCTCCAGATGGCCCCATTTGAAGTGTTGTACGGACGAAAGTGCCACACCCCGCTCAACTGGTCTGAAACCGACGAAGGGTTGATTTTCGGGCCGGAAATTTTGCTAGAGGAAGAAGATAAGGTGCAACTTGTCTGAGAAAACTTGAAGGCAGCCAAGTCGCGACAAAAGATCTATGCGGATTCTCACAGCAAAGAATTGGAGTTCAACCTCGAAGACCAGGTGTACCTCCGCGTCACACCTCTCAAGGGAACCAAGCGTTTCCACATTAAGGGGAAAGTTGCTGCAAGGTTCATTGGACCTTTTAAGATCACGGCAAGGCGTGGAGAATTTGCATATGAGTTGGAGCTACCTCCGGAACTTTCGGGTGTGCACAACATCTTCCACGTGTCGCAACTCCGGAAGTGTCTGCAAGCGTCGAACCGTCCAGATCTTTATAAGGACATTGACCATCAGGCCATCGACCTCCATCCAAATCTCACTTATCGTGAGAGGCTGATCCGCATTTTGGATGAAGCACAGTGTTTCACCACAAGCCGCACCATCAAGTATTTCAAGGTTAAGTGGAGCAACCACACCGAAGCAGAAGCAACATGGGAACGTGAAGACTATCTCCGATACGAATTTCCGTACCTTTTTAGCACCTAGCTTAGGAATCTCGAGGACTGGATTCTGTAAGGGGATGGGTCTGTCACACCCTGTTTTCACTTCACTTTTACTCTAGTTCAAAAATCTGAGTTTATTAAAACTCTTCAAAAACCAATGTCGTGAGTGCCATGGTTGTCATTGTATGCTTGTATGCTTGATTGTGTGATATCAAAACCATATTTTTCCTACCTAAATATATTCTCAAAATCCCTTTTTCTTATTTCTGACTATTTCAAAACCCTCCTTTGGGTTGCACTACAAGTCCTAGATAGCGCTCTTACACAAAGTTGGTGATCTCGTTCTAAAATTATTTTAGCTTGACAAAACCACAAAATAATTATTTTATAAATTATTTTTCCTATCTTATTTGCATGTCTATTTTTGAGGCCAGAAATGATATTCGTATATGGAAAAATACTTTTCTTCCTCAGAAACATCTGAGAAAATTTGGAGATACTCAAAGGACATATATTTTCCATACATAAGATTTTCAACCCCTACTAATATTCAAAATATTTGAGTAAATCTTCGAAAACCTATTTTATCAGTTTTGATCTTTTGGAATATTTCCAAAGGAAATATTTCCAATAAAATCCCAAAAAATTACAACAACCTTCCCAAGCTATATTTAGGGGCCACACCAAGTTTCACCTCATTCCAAGGTGGTTTGGTTCACTAAATAATTCCAAAACACTTTCTGCCCAGAACCAAGTTGAAACATCTCTACATTACAAAGTTTATCCAAATGGGATGAAAATTTGTGGGAGTGTTCAACACCCCAACTGAGGAGCCTGTGCCAAAATGGGATTTGCACGAGATGATTTACCCACATTCCCTTTGGAAGGGACAGATCTGCCATTTGGGGGGTGATTTCAAGTTTGCATTGCCGAACTCATCCAATGAGGCTCAAATTTGGTGGAGCATCTTACTTTTGCACCCAAGCTAATCATGTGAACTCTCACCACCAGTGGTGAGGTGTTGCAACTCCAAACACATGTCGAACACCTACTACCATTATAGCAAAATAGCTCCTACCCCACTCCACACTTAAGCTCTTCCCTCCAAACCTTTTGACCACGTAGTCAGAACCACTCCCCAACTGCACGAGAGTGGCCCCTTTTTGAATACAAGCAGAAGGCCCCAAAATCCCCATTCTAACTTCCTGTCTAGCACTGGCATCTCTTATTTCCTCTCCTCCCATGGGCAATAGTGAGCCCCACGGCTCCCAAACGGCTAGGCATCTCCAAGCCAAGCCCCGGGACAGCCCAGACAAGGCCAAAGCGCCCCAGAGCGCGCCAGCATGCCGTGGCATGCCAAAACTGCGCTCTGGGCATGCTGCTGGGCACACCCGAAGCTAAGGTGCCCAATCCGGCCAGTCCAAGCCTCCCCTTGTTGCCATTTCGAGTCCCCGGCCACCTCTCTACATCAGGGCAGCTCCAGGGCCCCTCCTCCCTCGCTCTGTTGACCGGAGAGACGCGTGCCCACGTGCGCCAGATCCACCAGAAGACCATGGCCATGCCTGCATGCTCCTCCTCGCTCTCTCTCCCTCTCAGTGGGTCATGCACGTCCTAAACCACGTCTGCACCCCGTTGTTTCGACCCCCGAAGACTCATTGCTCCTCCTGCGTGCTACGGTGAAACCACCGGCTCGGTACACCGTCGGGAGCCTATAAATAGGGCCTCTCCCTCGCTCCAGCACCTCCATCCCACCTCTCTAGAGCCTGAATTCCACCCCTAGCCTCTCCATTTGAGCACAGCGAGCTCCTGTGCTCGAGATCGAACGAGGCCCCGCCGCTTCAGAACTCTGTCGATCTCGGGCTACGGTCCAGCTCTGGTGCTTTTTTCCCCTCCTACGGGTTCCCAGCAACCTCAGGGGACTTCCCCGTCACCTCCCCGAGCTTATCCACACCCATAGCACCCAGTTCATCGACCTCCCGAAACAGGGCCTCCCCGTCAACCTCTCGACCACCAGCACGTAGGCGACGGTAGGCTGGTTCCATTCCTGCCCTTGGTTGGGCTCGAGGTCGTCGATAGCATCACCGGCAAGCCTCCCCTCCTCTTTCTCCCGAGGTGGAAGACGACCCCGATAGGTGGGGCTCACCTGTCGGTGGCTCCTGTCTCCCCCTCTCTCTTCTCTCTGCAGCTGACCATAGGGGCCCGCGCGTCAGGTTTGAACATCGCCGCACACGCGCGTGGGCTGGTTGGCTAGCTGGCCAGCTGGGCCGGCCCAAGCCATAGGTCGAGCCACGTCTGAGCCCGAGCCCTTTTTCTTTTTTTGTTTATTCTGGTTTTAAATGATTTTTATAAAAATAATTATCCCATATATTTGTATTATTCTTCCACCATAATTCTTCTAAAAATGAGTAGTATTTAACACAACCTTTTGAACAATTTTGAGACAACCTTTCTGTTTTATAATAATAAAAAGGCTATTTTGGAATAGTTTTGCTTGTGTTAAAATACTTCTAAAAATAATCCTTTCACTAAAGTCAGAGACAAATATTTTTAAAATAACAATATCGATTTATCAGAATTAAACAACATTTTTAATGTGACTTTGTGATCTGTTTTTGAGTGAGCTACTTATTGCTTTTTATTTAATACGACGATAGAAACCATGTTTGACGAACAAGTTGGACTTGAAGACCCCGAAGACCCCGAATACTTAGCTAATTAAGGCAAGCAGACCTTTGACTATATTTGAGCATATGTTATATGCCATGCTAGTAAAAGAAATATTTTCGTTGCATATGATCATAAGTATCGGTAAATCATTGAAGTGATGTTACCGATGGCTCCTCCGGAGCACTTGCATTTTGAACATGATCCTACCACCTATGAGGGTCACGCTAATATCATGTTGACAAGTAGAGCTAAGCATAGTAGAAGCATGAGCATGATAATGTTAAAAATCAAAGGTTTATAAAAACTCCCGTCGGGTACCACTAATGCCCGAGGGTGATGATGAGTTAGGTTGTCACTTTTGGTGAAGTGATGAACCGGGTATTTTGGTGTCAGTGGTTTTGGAAATGGGAATAGATTTATGATGTGTCGACCGTACTAACTTTACATGTGCGACCACATTACCCCTATATGGGACGGGGCTTTGTTGATTACTCTGGTCATTGCTAGCAAAGAGCCACATTACTAGTGGTGGGAGTGATATGTGGTCACTCTCGTGACGAGGTCGTGCCACGTAGGGCGACTATGCCGTTTTTACGTGTTCCGGGCACACCGTTCGTCCCTGTATGGATGATACTGTCCAGAGTTAGTGCTCGTAAGACGTACATCATGTGGGCTGGGTACCAATCGAGTGGACCTCTTTGTCTAGTATCGTCGGGGGAAAGGCATTGATCGGGTACTAACCTGGGGTATGTTATATACCGCGAGTCGTGGATGACACGGAAGTTTCCCAGATCTCGTGAGTACAGCGTACAACCTCTGCAGAGTTTAAAACTATTCGAATAGTCGTGTCCACGGTCAAGGACAGTTGGGCAATCCTGCTTACGTCCAGTCGTTTCCGCATAAAGAAAGTGTGAGTGTGTATGTTTAATGGTGTCATCTGAGAAAGCGTTGATATGACCAAGTTTGGTGACTTGGCATATAGGGTGAACCCAGAGTGTTCAGCCCTTAACAGATATGTTGATATCTGTAACATGTTCTTCTAAATACCATCTAGCTTGTGTTGCACATTCAGGATCATGATTATTTATAGTTAAGTTGTTATCCACCAATACTGCATGTTACTTGTTATTCTACCAATTGCATTGTTCATATCATGGGTTGTTTGCAAGTACATTAAAAGTAATCATTTGCTTGCCCCTGGTTATATTATTGACCAGACATCGAAGGACCGGAGTTTGAAGAACAGTACGTCAACGGAGACGGCCCTAAGAATTAGGACGCTTCCCAGTCAGAATGCCTATTAGTGTAGGCTGATGGCATGGGCACCCACTTAGCCCTAAGATTTCCGCTACTAGTGGTATTAGTGTGATTTGTCCTTACTTGACCTTATTGGTCATGTGTTGTAATATTTTGGTACTTGGATGTAAGACTCTTATTATTTAGCATCTGTGTGTTCGGCGAGCATTGATCTCTGGGATCACTAAGCACGTTCATTCGGCGATCTCGACTCGTAAGTCAGGGTCCCCACACCCTAGCCGCATTTATATAAGCAACCGACTGAGTCACCGACTGGTGGGCTCTCCAGATCTCAACCTATCCCGATATCAGAGGAGACGTGATGCATGGCGATGACAACGACACGATAATCGAGGCATCGTTGCTCCACTTGCCCTGGCAGTTGCGTCATCCCCGCGAGACGCGCGGAAACCAGAATTTCGAATCCCATGAGATCCAGACCTGCCGTAGTGATCAGTCATGTCAAAAGATCATGTCAGTCACTCGGAATGAGTCCAAGCATCTGAAATCACTCGGGCAAACTTTGCAATAGAATCGATCAAGGTGAATGACGAAGATTTCAGTTGACCCAAAGTTTTATCAATCCCGGAAAAATGACCAAGATCGGAACGACTCGATAAGAACTCGCATCGACCCCTTCGTCACCCGAACCCCAAACCATTCGGGAGATAATGATGGGTATATGTACCTAGGGTAGGGTCATAGGCCTGACCTGAATGTCCTACCCAAGGGTACCTCACTATTAGGCCAAGGGTCGGACAGAAGATTCCGACTAGATGAAGAAGGCACTTAAAAAGTCACTCGGTACGCAAACACGCGGACTACATTCCCATCCACTCGATGACCTGTATCCAATCGGAAGGATTCTAGTCGGCATTGAAGACGAGAAGTCACCCACGAGGGCCAACGGACACACGTTCAGCCAATGGTCTTTAGTAGCATTTATTACCCACTTACATTATCAGTAACGTATATCTTTAACTCATATTGATCGAGCCCTTAGATGATGAGGCCTTGATGAGAGGTGGCGCACTCTATATAAGTGATAAGTCCATTTTGCATCATGTTTTCATGTCGATATTTATCGCTTCTTTGGCTGTTATTTCACTTCACGGTACAATTCTTATGCCTTTTCTCTCTTATTTTGCAAGGTTTACATGAAGAGGGAGAATGCCGGCAACTGGAGTTTTGGCCTGAAAGTGGAGCAAAGTTGAGATACCTATTCTGCGCAACTCCAAACGCCGTAAAAATCAACGAGGATTTTTTTCCGGATTTATCAAAAATACTGGGCCGAAGAAGTGACACAGTGGGGGCGTGCAGGTGGCCACAAGCCTGCACGGTGCGGCCACCCCCCCCCCCAGGCCGCGCCATGAGGGCTTGTGGGCAGCCTGCAGGCCTACTTGCCCCCTCTATTGCTATATGAAGGGTTTCGTCCAGGAAAAAATCAGAGAGGAACTTTTTCATGGATTCGCCGCCGCCACGAGGCGGAACTTGAGCTGAACCAATCTAGAGCTCCGGAAGGACGATCCTGTCGGGGAAACTTCCCTCCCAGAGTGGGAAATCGTTGCCATCGTCATCACCAACACTCCTCTCATCGGAGGGGACTCGTCACCATCAACATCTTCATCAGCACCATCTGATCTCCAAACCCTAGTTCATCACTTGTAACCAATCTCCGTCTTGCGACTCCGAGTGGTACTTGTAAGGTTGCTAGTAGCGTTGATTACTCTTTGTAGTTGATGCTAGTTGGATTACTTGGTGGAAGGGTTTATGTTCAGATCCTTGATGCTACTCATTACCTCTATGGTCATGAATATTATTATGCTTTGTGAGTAGTTACTTTTGTTCCTGAGGACATGGGATAAGTCATGCTAATAGTACGCATGTGAATTTGGTAATCTTTCGGTAATTTGATATGTTGTATGTTCTTTTTCCTCTAGTGGTGTTATGTGAACATCGACTACATAACACTTCACCATTATTTGGGCCTAGAGGAAGTCATTGGGAAGTAGTAAGTAGATGATGGGTTGCTAGAGTGACAGAAGCTTAAACCCTAGTTTATGCGTTACTTCGTAAGGGGCTGATTTGGATCGACTAGTTTAATGCTATGGTTAGACTTTGTCTTAATTCTTCTTTCGTAGCTGCGGATGCTTGCGAGAGGAGTTAATCATAAGTGGGATGCTTGTCCAAGTAAGGGCAGTACCCAAGTGCCGGTCCACCCACATATCAAACAATCAAAGTAACGAACGCGAATCATATGAACATGATGAAAACTAGCATGACAGAAATTCCCGTGTGTCCTCGGGAGCGTTTTTCCTCCTATAAGACTTGTCCAGGCTTGTCCCTTGCTAAAAAAGGGATTGGGCCACTTTGCTGCACCGTTGCTACTTTTGTTACTTGTTTCTTGCTACGAATCATCTCACTACACAATCACTTGTTACCGATAATTTCAGTGCTTGCATATATTTCCTTGCTGAAAACCACTTGTCAGATCCTTCTGCTCCTCGTTGGGTTCGACACTCTTAATTATCGAAAGGACTATGATTGATCCCCTATACTTGTGGGTCATCAATAAGCCACCCCTCCCCTCTGGCACAAGGGTTCGCACCCCCTGTATTACACAATCTACACCGCAAGAGCTCCCGAGCACCTGAGACGTAGGGTTGTTACCTCCAAGAGAGAGGCCTGAACTCATACATCTTGCGTACAATCTTGACGTAGCTAGGACTCTGCCCTCTCCATTCGTACCCTGTACCTCAACTATCAGGTTTATTCCCACGACAATTGGTGCCCACCGTGGGGCAGGCGTCTAAGCGACTTCCGGCAAGTTTGCATTTTTCACTCTTCGTCATGCCTTTCGGCGGCGGTTAGTTCATGGGTGGTGAGATCCGATTCAGCGCCCTCTTCTTTGTCGCCAATGACTCGTCATGGCTTCCAGAAGCGCGACTCGACATCGAGGCGCTCCCAGTCCATGAAGGGACACACTTCCATGCAAACTCCTTTGGCGTTCTCCTTCTACAGCCGTCGACTCCATTGTCGGCTCTTCACTCTGTTGTTCGTCATCGCAAGCGATCCGGTCGCTCTCGACTCCAGCGGTGGGTGAAGCACGCAGTGGATCGCCACACGTCATCTCCGTCGACTCCTCAGGTCATAGCCATCGAGCCTGTTGTACCCCTTCAGGACCCGATCCACTCGGCGTTAGATTAGTTTGACGTTCCCTCCGAGTGCGAGAACTGCAACCCAGCAGCAGAGGTTGTCATGGCGGGATTCGCGGAGAGCCCACCTGGTTTTGCTCACAGCGAGCACGAGGTCGGCAAACCGTCGTCTCGACGCGATCGTCGTCGTCCTCCAACTTCCAGTCAGCGACAACTCTTCTCGGGCGATCATCGCGCCAATAAAGAAGGTATATCGCACTCTGGTACTCAATGTCGCAGCAGCAGCCAAAATAACAGATTCAATTCAGCCGTCACATTCAGAGGCACACAGAGGCTTAGAGCAGTTTCACGCTTTGCTTCAAGCAGCACACAAACAGAACTCGGCTGTATCAAAGTCGATCAATAGATTGCCCAGCAATTCGCCAAGGACGGATACAGTCCGTTCAGTTTACAGTCCAGGTTCACCCCAGCGACGCAGAGACGGAGGCCACCGAGAGTATCAGCACCGAGACCAGGGTCGAAACCAGTTTCCCCCTCGTTATCACCGTGATGACCACCATCAAGTGCATTCTCCTCCGCGGAGCGGCTCATATGTGCCCCAACACTATGAACTCATACATCTTGCGTACATTCTTGTCGTAGCTAGGACACTGCCCTCTCCATTCGTACCCTACACCTCTATTATCAGGTTTATTCCCATGACACCTGCAACTAGCAACACTAACACATGGTTAAGCAAGCAGTAACATAGCCAATCAGTGGTTTGCTAGGTTGTAGAAGGTTGAAGGTTTCATGGCAATGTTCACAAGCTAACATTTAACAGGTGGTAGGCAAGGAGACATAACAAAAGAAACGAGACAACTAGCATGGCATTGATAGTGATGGTATCTAGGGAAATGGTCATCTTGCCTGTGATCCCGCTTGGAATAAGAATGAATCCATGAAGCACGCGAACCGACGTAGTCGAGCAGATCCTCACATTCTGACATGCTTGCGGAACTCTAGCGATACGAAGCAAACCGGAAACAAGAATCAACACACGATATTCACCATGGCAAATGCACGATATGATGCACACCCTAATATGATGCATGTCCATTTCAATTATGCAAGGCATGGATTGACAATTCACAACAATCAAACACTACACGTTAAGTGAAGCTCAATATGCAACGAGTTGCATATTGACGAAACTCCAAGTTTAATTTATTTAGTTCATTCCCGTTTATTCCCACGGTAATATTAAATGTTGTTAAACATGGCAAGGGGTGAAGCACCAATAAACTACCTATCTAGGCATTTTAAATGAGGTCGGAAATGACAAAAGCATTTCCGCACTGACCCTACACGTTAACTTTGTAATCTATCCAGATTTGTCCTAATCACATTTTATGTTTTTTAAATGGCAAAACAAAGTGGTTCACGTAATTCTACTCGTCGTTTTAGTCCATTTACATATATGGATCATCTCCAACGGAGCTACGGTCAAATAACTACGAACTAAACCGTTTAAACCCGTTGTCATGCAAACCAATGCAAACAGCACAGCTAACAGTTTTAAATATGCATGAGAGTTGGGAAATATTATTCTATGCAAAAAATCTACACATTCTACCTATATAATTTGTCGCAATCTGATGCACGGTTTAAAAGTTACGGGCATTTTAAAAACATGCTATTTTCTGAAATCCCTGGTAATAGGTAAAATTGCCTAACTAAAAAAACTAATTTGGGCCAAAGCTGGTGGCGCAATATCATAAAACTCGCACTCGGCGAGGGATAGCACGGGATGAAGGGTGCTTACCTCGTATCTGGCCTGGCTGCGGCTGGGCGGGCAAAAGGGAGCTGGGCGGGCCTTGGTCGGCTGGGCCGGAGGGTGATGCGTGCCGGCGGAGTGGAGCTGGAGGCCCAAGCGCAGGCGAGCGGGGCGAGCGTTGGCGCAAGAGAGCGTCTGAGGCGGTCAACACGAGTGGGGCTAGGATTGTACCCATGGCGGCGGCGGCGACGGGCAGGCGACGGGCACAGGCACGGGAGACGCGGGAATGGCTGCTCCGGCCCCGATCTGGCTGGAGCGAGGGCTGGCGACGCACATCGGGGACGGTCACGGCGGGGATCGGCCAGATCGGGGCAGCTCCTCGTTGGCCTCGGGAGGGGCGCCATGGCTATAGGCGGCTCCGGAGACGCTGCAGGCTGCGGCTGCTCTGGTGGAGCTCCGACGGTGGTCCGGCGAGGGCCGGTGCTGGCTCGGGTGCGGGTGTGCGATTCAGCGGGAACGGTTGCATTTGCACTGTGGTCCCCCGGACATGTTCGGGTTGGCAGCGGACATGTCCGATAGGTGAGATTTGGGGCAATTTCGGGCCTTTGGATGGAGGTCCAATGGTCCAGATCTGACCCGCAGATGGATTTCGGGAGAGAGAGGAGGTGGATCTAGGAGGTGGGGTTTTCTAGGGGGGTGGCTGCAAATTTGGCTAGGTGGAAACCCTAGTGAAGTGAGAGATCTCTCGCCATGGGGTGGTGCTTATATAAGGTTTGGTCTATGGTGGGATGGACCTCGTCCATCCGATTACGAATCGACGACCATGAACAAAGGAAGTGGCTTAGATGGGTCTAATGGGCTGTGTAGTTAGGCTATGTAGGGATGAGAGGGAAATGGTGCGGGCCGTGACAAAGTTTAAAATACCGAAACGTCCAACAATCGACTATCTATAGTGCCGCTATATATTTAATGGTACGGGTAACAAACGAACTCCGATTGTGATGAAATTTGGCACGCGGCCTACCTACACTATATTAAGACCGCGCGCCAAGTTTCAAACCAATCAGAGAATATTTTCCGAACACTTTTAAAAACAATATCTTATCGATGTCGCGGGCACGTGCGTGTGTGGTTGGTCTCGAAACGGTCAACGACAAAAACAGAGAGAGCCGGTAACTAATAACGGATGCAAATTGGAAAACTCACGGCAACGGAGTGTTGATGCAATGCATATGATGCGATGATGAATGTGACACCCAAATGAATCACACGACGAGAATGGAATAAAAGGGAATCTTTTGGAGCGTCAGTCTCAGGCTGTCACAACCCTCCTACACTAACAAGAGATCCCGCCCCGAGATCTAAGAACAGAAAGAGGAAGAGGAAGAGAAAGAGCAAACGGTAAATCTTAGTTGCTTCTTGACAAACGAGTGAAACCAATGACCCTTGAAGGTAGCAAGGAGTTGAAGAATGACATGAGAAACAAGACAGATTCAAACAAAATTTCGGCAGCACTTCAGTAGAAAAGAGGGCAAAATTGATAAGATGGAAAGATCTTGAGAAGATTCACAACAAACTAAATAAATTGAATAAGCAAGGACAGAACACGATCTTGATGGAACAAGATGATAGATTGAAGAGAGCAACATCACAACAACTCCGGAACAAGAGAATAGAGACTAGATCTTTCGCAAGAATAGAATGAAGAAGAGAATGAAAATTTCCATCACAATTGAATTTGGCAAGCATCCTTGCAAGAAGAATAGAACGGAGTTGTTGGAGAAACAACAACGAAAGAACAAGCTTGTAGTGGACTTATGAAAACATCTCAAAATAATGAGGTGACAACCAGCCACTAACGGAACAAGGATTTATTTGATGCAACAAGAAAGGCAAAACTTCTTACACCAAGAGGAACATAGAGGACTTGGATCAATGATAATCACCATAATAGCAACAATCCCTAGGAAAAGCTTTAGGTGAAATCTAATCCAAGATAACTCAATGAAGAAACCATGGGTCAAAATATCTCATGATCAAAGGATTTGGTGGGTTTACATATTTAATTCTTGAAACAACTTCTCTTCGAGACTCCTCCACTACAGAATTCTATAACACCACCTCAAAAGCAAAAGGAGGAAGAATTGCACTTTGAAATGCAAGAGAAAGAATACCTGACCTCCCAACAAGAATCTTGAACAACACCTTGAGAATGAAGAGATCATGGTCCACCTAACAAAAAACTTGAATGAGGCACCGGAATAATTGAGAGACAAACGAAGAGACAACAATTGAAAAGAATTTGAGAATGAAAGCTGAAAGCTGAGAACGAAGAAATCTTCTGAATCGATGGCCTTCGAAGGATCGAGAATGAAACAAATCTGAAATGCACCGGATAGCACGAAAGGGATTACTCATGATTGAAAACAATTAGAGGACACACAGGCTGAGATGAAAATCTTCAAAAGAATGGAGCAAGATTTAAGAAAACTACTTCTTCAATCTTCACAAGCTGAGAACGATGGCAAGAAACTCCACCAAGGATTATTGAGACACTCCGGGATAATGAATAAGGAAAAGTTGAGCCAACGAAGGAAATTAATTCGAATAGATCTTAGAGAAGGGATAAGACTAATGGAATCCACACTTATGTCACACTTGAAATGCTTTAGATCTCCGGGAAAGATTAGAAGAGCCAGGTAAGATCGTGGGAACCTGTGGGTTATGTGCCCACTAAAAGAAAACATCGTTGAAACAGTTGATTAGGAAGAGAGATATTGCACCGGTATAACTAAAAACTTGATGAGGTTCGGAACCTCAAAATAATTGAATGGATTGAAAACAAGAAACTCGTGAGATATTTTCAGCACCTTGGATAGAAAAGAGAGAGATGAATAAACAAGAGAGACTTGGATGAGAATCACCAACATTGAAAGAATTTAAATGACGAAAAGGATATGATAAACACCTATAACTTGAATTGAATCCACAAAGAGATAACAAGAATGAAGAAATATGAACATGAAACTCCTGAGAATCTTCACAATGAATCACTGGACACAACACAGAAGAGAAGATAGCGAAGCATCCATGAATTGAACTCCACTTGGATGATAACTGAAACATTGAAGAAAAAGGGAGGGAGGGCGGGGAAAACAAAGACAACTTGGGACAGATGAGATGAACTCCATAAAGAAATGAGAGATTAATCTTGCTAATCTTTAAAAGGATAGAATTGACTTGAAGAGAAGCACACCGTATGAAAAAGAATTGACACGACGACTCCGATTGAAAAGAATTGAAAGACAACTTGATGGAGCAAAAGAATTTGCATTCCCATAAAAATATGAGAACACCTCTTGGAAAGTTATGAATTCACCACTTGACATTGAAGCAACTCGAATTACCATACTCCATCAAAACAAAGGATGAGGCTTACGAAACAAACCGAAACAAATACATGACAAAGATTCCGTCCGATATTTTCGTGGATAGGATCACACGGGCTCTACCCTACAATAGCCATCATGTACAAGGTAGTGCACACGACATGCGAAGCATCCCCGAGTCGTAGCCAGCTAAAAGGACTCTTTAAGACACAATGAGAACCGCTGTAAGACGACCATGAACAAACGAATCCTCTAGATGTCGAACCCCAACCTCACATCATGCATCTATTGGAAGATTGACCTATAAGTAACTACTTGAATTCCCACCTAAGAACTTCCGAAATTTCTGGTCATGCAATAGGTCCATGAATACAAGGAGTAAAATTAGTCACTTAACTCCTAGCATCTAACCCATCCAGTGTATCACATCCGTCAACACATAACCAGAATCTCGGAAACTCATCTATCTCAGACCCTCGTAATCACAACGATACTAAGTATGGCGGTACCCCCGAACTCTCTGCACCAGTATTGGGATGTCGGGCTTATCACGCCACTACTAGTATTGAAGCGATTTCACACATCCTCCGTCCTAAGATACTAAGAAATATGAATCATAAGCATGTGCTCAAGAATCCCCTGGAACTCAACTCCCCGAAATAAAATCAACACAGCATGAGGCACCAAGTCAGAACTCCATCACATCAGCATCATATAGATTCCAAAAATATCCGCGTGATCCTAAAAAAAATTGAGTGAGAAGAGGAGTAGAATTAAAATTTCCTAAATCGTGAACCTCACCAGAGCATAGAAGAGGAGAAAAAGAAACCTACTCTCCGATATAACTAAGACTCAAAATAGTTCTTCACTAGACTCCACTCGGCCAAGTTCAATCAATCAAGGGGGTTCCTAGGTCGGTACTGCAGTGGTACCAACTTGTAACGCCCAAGATGTAGACCTATCCTTATTTTGGCACGAGGGCCTCAACAGGGATAGAAACACATCTCGTCGTTTCGCAAGAATGGATATCGTTACAAGTACATGTACTGAAGAGATGAGTATAAGGAATTGGCTTACACTCGCCACAAGCTAATCAATATCACATCAATACAATAATATACAGTCATCATGAAGAAAAGCAGGGTCCGACTACGGATGAAAACAAACGATAAAAGAATGATGTCATCCTTGCTATCCCAGGCTGTCGGCGTGGAACCCATCCTAGATCGATGAAGAAGAAGAAGAAACTCCAAATAGCACAACCATTGCGCTCACGTCAAAGTAACTCTTTACATGTACCTGCAACTGGTGTTTTAGTAATCTATGAGCCACAGCCACAGGGGACTCAGCAATCTCATTTCCAAAGATATCAAGACTAGCAAAGCTTAATGGGTGAGGTAAGGTTAAGTGGTGAGGCTGCAGCAAGCAACTAAGCATTATTTGGTGGCTAACCTACGAGTACAATAATAAGAGGGGGAAGATCTACGCATAGCGGACGTGAACTACTCATGATCAAATGAATGAACCTGAACACCTACTTACGTCGGACATAACCCCACCGTGTCCTCGATTGGAGAAGGAGCTCATGAAAGAGACAATCACGGTTATGCACTCAGTTGGCAAGTTTTATTTAAGTTTACTTCAAGTTTTCTAGAACCGAATGTTAAACAAAGTTTCCATGTTTGCCACATAACCGCGGGCGCGGCTTTTCGAAAGATTTAACCCTGCAGGGGTGCTCCAACTAGTCCATCACAAATAACCACAAGCCGCATAGAAAACCTTGATCACGAAACTCGTGATCTCCTCGGATTCCTTAGTGGAAAACCTCAACTCTGATATAGCCCAAAGCATCACCCGAATCCTGATGCACAAGATATTTCATAAAAGGTAAAACAAGTCCACCAAGACCGCACGGCGTGTCGACAAACCCGATACGAGCCATGTATCTCGTTCTTAGGACACGACCGGATGGGAAAGCCTATGAGTAAAACCAAACATCAAGTTTCCTCGTGGTGGCCCTGCAGTCTGCCCTTTTTGGACCAACACTCATGAGGAGCACTGGCCCGGGGGTTGATTAATTATCCGTGCGTGTCGGCGAGTCCCTATGCTATTTATTAGTTATTAGGCAAATGTAGTACCAAAGTTGGGCCTTGCGAGACAAGCTTTAACTAATACAAATTATCAAGGGGGTCCCCATAACAACCCCGGTCGAGTTAGGAGTGCTCAATTATGGAATATAACACCGGTAGCCGAAACTAAGGCGGCAAAGGTGGAACAAACCACCAGGCTAGAAAGGTCGATCCTTCCACCTTTTACCAAGTATATAGGTGCATTAATTTAAATATCATTAATATGGTGATATAACAAGGAACCCATGTTATCACATGGAAGCAACTGCACCTGGAACTAGCAACGCTAACACATGGTTAAGCAAGCGGTAACATAGTCAATCAGTGGTTTGCTAGGTTGTAGAGGGTTGAAGGTTTCATGGCAATGTTGAGAGGCTAACAGTTAACAGGTGGTAGGCAACGAGACATAACGAAAGAAACGAGACAACTAGCATGGAATTGATAGTAATGGTATCTAGGGTAATGGTCATCTTGCATGTGATCCCGCCTAGAAGAAGAATGAATCCATGAAGCAGGCGAACCGACGTAGTCGAACGGATCCTCACATTTCGACACGCTTGCGGAACTCTAGCGAGATGAAGCAAACCGGAAACAAGAATCAACACACGATATTCACCATGGCACATGCACGATATGATGCACACCCTAATATGATGGATGTTCATTTCAATTATTCAAGGCATGGCATGGAAATTCACAACAATCAAACACTACACGTTAAGTGAACCTCAATATGCAACGAGTTGCATATTGACGAAACTCCATGTTTAATTTATTTTGTTCACTCCCGTTTATTCCCATGGTAATATTAAATGTTATTAAACATTGCAAGGGGTGAAGTACCAATAAACTACCTATCTAGGCATTTTAAATGAGGCCGGAAACGACATATAGCATTTCCGCACTAACCCCACACGTTAACTTTGTAATCTATCCAGATTTGTCCTAATCACATTTTATGTTTGTTAAATGACAAAATAAAGTGTTTCACGTGATTCTACTCATCGTTCTAATCCATTTACATATATGGATCATCGGTAACAGACCTACGGTTAAATAACTACGAACTAAACTGTTTAAACCCGTTGTCATGCAAACCAATTCAAACAGCATAGATAACACTTCTAAATATGCATGAGAGCTGGAAAATATTATTCTACGTGAAAATCTACACGTTTTACATATATAATTTGTCGCGATCCGACGCACGGTTTAAAAGTTACGGGCATTTTAAAAACATGCTATTTTGTAAAATCCCTCATAATAGGTAAAATTGCCTAACTAAAAAAACTAATCTGGGCCGATACTGATGGCGCAATATCATAAAACTCGCATGCGGCGAGGGATAGCGCGGGCTGGAGGGTGCTTACAAGCCTTGGTCGGCTGGGTCGGCGGAGCGGAGCTCGAGGCCCAAGCACGGGTGAGCGGGGTGAGCGTTGGTGCAAAGAGCGCCCGAGGCAGTTAACTCCAGCAGGGCTGTGGCTGCACCCATGGCGGCGACGCCGGTGATGGGCACGCGAGGGGCGCGGGAAGGGGCAACGCGGGGATGGCTGCTCCGTCCCGGATCTGGCCAGAGAGCGGGCTGGCGGCACAGATCGGGGACGGTCGCGGCGGGGATTGGCCGGATTGGGGCATCTCCTCGTCGGCCTCGGGAGCGGCGCGCCATGGCTGCAGGCGGCTCCGAAGACGCTGCAGGCTACGACTGCGGCTGCTCCGGTGGAGCTCCAACGATGGTCCGGCGAGTCCGGTGCTGGCTCGGGTGCGGCTGCGTGGTTCTACGGGAGCGGCGGCGTTTGCACTGTGGTAGCCCGGACATGTCCGGGTTGGCAACGGACATGTGCGGTATGTGAGATTTGGGGCGATTTTGGGCCTTTGGATGGAGATCCAATGGTCCATATCTGACCAAGAGATGGATTTCGGGAGAGAGAGGACGTGGAGCTAGCAGGTGGGATTTTCTAGGGGGTGGCTGCAATATTGGCTAGGGGGAAACCCTAGTATAGTGAGAGAGCTCTCTCCATGGGGTGGTGCTTGTATAGGGTTTGGCCTATGGTGGGATGGACCTTTGTCCGTCCGATCGCGATCCGACGACCACAAACGAAGGAAGTGGCTAGATGGGTCTAATGGGCTATGTAGGGATGAGAGGGCAATGGTGCGGCCCGTGACAAACTTTAAAATACCGAAACGTCCCACAATCAACCGACTATAGTGTCGCTATATATTTAACGGTGCGGGTAACAAACGAACTCTGATTGTGATGAAATTTGGCACGCGGCCTACCTACACTATATTAAGACCGCACACCAAGTTTCAACCCAATCCGAGAATATTTTTTGGACACCTTTCAAAACAATATCTTATCGATGTCGCGGGCGCGTGCATGTGTGGTTGGTCTCAGTTGGTCTCAATACGGTCAACGATGAAAATGGAGAGAGCCGTCAACTAATAACGGGTGCAAATTTGAAACTCATGGCGACGGAGTGCCGATGCAATGCGTACGATGCGATGATGAATGCGACACCCAAACGAATCACACGACGAGAACGAAATAAAAGGGGAATCTTCTGGAGCGTCGATCTCGGGCTGTTATAGAAATGGTCATCTTGCGTGAGATCCCGCTTGAAAGAAGAACGAACCCGTGAAGAGACAAACGTGCGTAATCGAACGAATCCTCACACTCCGAATCGGTTTTGAAACTCTGTCGAGAAGAAACAATCCAATAACAACAATCAACATAGGATAAACACCACAACATATACATGGCATGATGCACAATCAAATATGATGCATGTCCAGTTTACATATGCAAGGCATGGCAATCACAATAATCAAATACTCCACATTCAAATCATTTAGTTCACTCTTGTTTAGGTACACGACAATATTAAATGTTATTAAACATGCCAAGAGTTCAACCTTAAATAAACTACACATATAGGCAAGTTTAAATGAGGTCGGAAACAACATATAGTATTTCTAAAACGACCCCATATGCATAATATGAATTTTGTCATATTTTGCATAAACAAATTTTATATTTATTAAATAGGAAAATAAAGTGCACCATTTTATTCTACACGTTTTTCTAGGCAAGTTACGTGTATAAAACATTTTAAATGGAGTTATGGTTCATTAGTTATGAAATACTTCATTTTATCATGGCATTTATGCAAATTAATGCAAACAGCAAGTTTAAACATTTTTAACACATGTATGAGTTGAAAATTGCGAACCTACACGAAATTCTAATCATTTTACATATATAAATCATTGTGATCCGATGCACGGTTATTTACTTATTAGCATTTTAAAATAATGGCATTTCTGTAATTATGAAATCAATGGATAATTGACTAAATCATGGGACTAGAAAGAAAACAATACTCGGCCAAAACTAGATTTGGTCCAACGGTTCAAGCACAGTTGGATGACCGCTCTTGGGTTACATCGATTGTTTTACAAAACTTGGTGTGTGTGTGTGTGTGTGTGTTTGTGCGTGCGTGCGTGTGGGTGTGTCAAATGAGTTGAGTCGGATGACTCAACGTGATGATTAACTAGAGTTGTTCCAAACTCTACTTATATTGATATCTAAAATTTGTTCATATGGCTACTCGTAACCTCATGAATCATGATGCATGCTTCACAAGTTGATAGGACATCTCGTTGCATTCAAAATTTAGCTTTCCGCAAAACTTCCTACTTAGTGATATATCATGCATTGTTGTACCTTATTCCAAACATGGTTTGCTTGCAAGTACATTCAAACTACTCATTGGCTTGCCACTGGTTATTTAGTTGGCCAGGCATGGAAGAGCAGGAATATGGTGAAGAGTACCTTGGTGATGATCATGCGAAGTAGGTCGCTTCCTAGTCAAAATGCATGTAGGGTTCACGCAAATGGCATAGACCTACGATATCGTTCAAGATTTGCGCTGCAAGTTTCTGTTTGATGTTTGGCCTTCATGGCCTTATCTATGTAAGACTTGACTATAATGGTCATAATTTGTGTAAGCTGGTATGTACGGATGTAAGACTCTTGCTATTCGGCTTCTTAGTGTTAAGTGAACATTGATCTCTGGGGTCACTGTACACGTGCATTCAGCGATCACGACTTATGAATCTGGGTCCCCATATGATGTTAGTTGTGATTATGTACAACAAGGAATAAGCTTTTGGCTTTGTTGAAGACGGAAGGTCTAGCATGCCTCACTCTAATGCAGAATTGGAGTTTAATGGGGGCGTTAACAAGCTTTGAATATAAACTATTTTTTCTTTTCTTGGCGGCAGATCTTGGAGGGAAGTTGCATCATGTTGTGAACATTGTATCTTCAAGACATAACTTTTTGTTGGTTAGTCACATTGTTTGATAAATAAATAGTAAAATGTTGTTTATGATGCATGAGCTTTTTTTAGTAGAGCTGATGCACTACGATTTGGGGGGGTAGATCATAGATACTATAATGAATAAGATTTTGTGGTTTGAGGTTTGAGCACAAACAAGCCTATGTTTTTCCTCCATGATATTAGATCTATATAGAAAAAAATAGATGCCCCTCCGTGCTTGGAAATCCTCGCGCTCAGGAGCTTAGTTAGGCTATAAAAATAACATGTTGAATAGTCGTGTGTTGCACGTGCAAGCTTACTAGTAGTAATTAATCCATGCATCATATGAATTTGTGACAATGGAGTAAAATGAACATTTGGGCCTGTCATGTTCATAAATACTAAAATTGCTTTATCATAATTAATGTTACTATTTTGTAAACTCTAGATTTTCACTAAGTCCCTAAACTTTAACAAAACTTCTAGTTTGAGAAAATCATAGTAAATTAATCTTGATGCCTATGAACCTGCAACTTTTATAAAAATCATAGCATATTAACTCTAGTGTAAGTCCATATCCTTTTCAAACATGTTAGCATCATGCATATTGATGTTTTGTTGCTCCTAAGTAGGTGTTACACTAATTTTGATAGATTGTAATTAAAACTTGTGTTGATTGTAATTGTTGATCCATGGATCCATTTTGATCATGTTATATATAAAACTTGTTTAGAATTCCATGTGGTATAATAATATCCATTGCATCCATGGTTAAAATGGTTGCAATTGTTGCTTGGATGCATTTTTACATTTATGGCTTGCTAAATGGTTTGTTCCGTATCTAGTAAACCGTAGCTTCGAATTCAATGATCCATATATGTAAATTGATTAGAAAAACGTGTACAATAACGATGCACTTTATTTTCCCGTTTAATAAATATAAAATTGTGTATAGTGTAGAAGAGTACCAAATTTGAAATTTGCATATGCGGTCGTTTCAGAAATGTTATATGTCGTTTCCGACCTCATTGAAATTTCTTAGCTAGATAGTTTATTTAGCTTCACCTCTTGCCATGTCTAACAACATTTAAACTGGACAGTAAATAAAGAACTAGAGTGAACTAAATAGTTTGAAAGTGGAGTTCCGTCAATATGCAACTCATTGCATATTGAGCTTCACTTAATGTGTAGTATTTGATTGCTGCACCTTTCCATGTCATGCATCGTTAAATGGACATGCATCATACTTGATTGTGCATCATGTTGTGATTATGCTTGCTTGTTTAACATGTGTTATTTTTGTGTTTTGGATTTGCTTCTTCTCACTAGAGTTCCCAAATTGTTTTGGAATGTCGGGATTCATCCGACTACACCCGTTCGACTACTTCACGGATTTGGTTTTCTTCAAAGCGGGATTCCAGTCAAGATGATCATTACCTTGGATATCCCTACTATATTTTCTTGCTAGTTGTCTTGTTGCTATCGCTATGTCTCGCTACCTACCACTTGTTTGTCAATCCTCACAAAATGTCGTGATAAAGCCTCTAACCTTCACTCATCCTAGCAAAACGCTGTTTGGTTGTGTTACCGCTTTGCTCAGCCACTCTTACGTGCAGTTGTTTCATGTTGGGACATGGATCTCATGGAATATCACAATACATCGTGTATTTAATTAATGCATCTATACACTTGGTAAAGGTTGGAAGGCTCGGCCTTTGCGTGGTAGTTTTATTCCACTCTTTCCGCCCTATTTCCATTATACCGGTGTTATGTTCCATGATAAGCACTCCTAACATGTGTGGGGTTTTATGGGGCACCCTTGATCATTCTTTTTAGGATAAAACTCCTTCAGCAAGGTCCAACATTGATACTAAAATTTTCCCAACATAATTATACCGATAATTTTGTTAATGCATAGGGCATCATGATCCTGTGGATTTTAAATTAACATAAATAGGTGGGCAGGTTTTGATGGTGCTGGTTCAAAATGCCACTAGCGGGGGCCACCAACAGGTATGCCAGTCGGTAACTTAGTTGATGTGGTCGTGTCGTGAGAACGAGATACGCGGCTCCTATCGGGTTCGTCGACACGCCGGGAGGTCTTGTTGGTTTAGTTTTACCTTTGACGAGTGACTTGTCTATGGGGATTTCTTATAGGCATCATGTTATCACGGTGTGATGTTTTCCATCGAATGTGTGTGGTAATTTGTGATGGACTACTTAGAGCATCCCTGTAAGGTTAAATCTTTCGGAAAGTCATGTCCGTGATTATGTGGTGACTTGAAAATTTATAATATCCGATTGTAGAGAACTTGAAACTAAACTCAATTAAAATACACCAACCAAGGCGTAAAAGTGATAGAATATTCTTGTGAGGTTTGAACCAAGAAGTGAACAATGTGGGGTTATGATCGACTTATAAGTAGGTGTTCAAGATCACTTTTTGATCATTAGTAGTTCACGTTCATTTATGCGTAGATCACTCTACTTATTCTTGTACTCGTAAGTTGACGAGATACAAATGTTTAATGCTTGTTGCAGCCTCATCACTTAATCATCCCTCATGCATTTTTTCTTGTTGATCCGAACGTACGTAGCAAATGTTCAGTTCCAGATTAATACTAATTGTAGACTCATAGGTTCACATATTGCATTTTATTAGTTTTTGCCAACAAAAAAATGCATCCATCGATGGCTTGAAAATCAATACAGGTTCACAGTGTGGTACTGGTTGCTAGTATGTTACATCACATCCAGGATTCCACATTGGCTTACAGGAATCCATTCCCCCCTGACATGCATATGTCCACATACATTTAGTCTGAAACTTCAGTACAGAACTGCAGTTTTTTAGTTTCAGACCATGAGAATAAAATGGTTCACAACTCTCAAATCACACACTGTCTACACATGCATACTGTATTGAATATTTTGTTGAAAACAACAAACACTCTACATAGAATCCATTTTTTTGACAAGTGTATATCAGACATAAAGCCAATATGTTCTCCAATACTCTGGAATCCTCTGTACCAAATTTTATTATTATCCATAATGGTAGGTTTCAGTTTTCGAATCAATGCTGCAAGCAAATTGTCGGATGAAGGCAGTTGCGAGGAGGAGGTGGGCAATGAGGACCAATAGCTGGTGCGATCACATTCTCAGCTGGGTTCTCAGCAAAACTCCTAAAAGCCTTCTCAAACGCGCTGATGCGGTTTCGGTAAGGTGGTCTGCTAGGTGTTGCAGCTTCAATCCTGAGCCTGTGAAATCAGGAAACACCCCAAATGTTAGCTTACAAGTGTTCACACACTAGCTAACTGAATGTAATTCCATACATGTTCCAATCCAGGAACCATATTTATTTTACATTTTTTTCCTCTGGACTGTTTTCAAGTGGTTCAGTAACTCATTAACTGAAAGTAATTCCATATGTGTTCCAATCCAGCAAACTTTTTTTATCTCTACGATACTCCAGTAGACTGTACACAGCAACATCAAATCCTACACCAATTGCTTCAAAACCATCACAAATTCTACCCGTCGCCTAACAAACTGCACGACCAACTTAAGCACTAACCTTTTGTTCCATCCAGGTGCCGGGGGGTTCAATCTTCCCAGTTGTCCCCTTTCTGTCGTCGCTTCTCCGGCCGACAAGATCTGAGCTTCCGCACTGCCCACTGCCCGCGCGAGCTCCAGCACAACCTGCTCCGGCACTGGATGCTCCGCCATCATACTCTCCCCCGTCGACTACGCCTGCTCCGTCACACCCTCGTCCGGCAACTGGTGTTCCGGCACCGGAGGCGGCACCATACTCTCTCCTACTCCCTCCAGGAAAGTGGATCTGTTCCAGGACAGACCAAATCCATTACAATCACTTAATCCAGGGCAGTAATCTACGTACTGAACCACGAGAGAAGGGAGGCTGTACGTACCCGCGTATCGGCTGCATCAGGAACTCCATGTTGCGTCGCCGCCGGCAGCCCGTGTCTTCAAGAACCACCGCCCAAAGTCCAGATTCAGAGCAGCAACAGGCATAGAACCGTAGAAGACACTGGTGTGTCACGAACCTTCCGTAGCCCATATATGTACTTGGGCTGGCCCTGGGATGTCATATGGGCTGGGCCTGGAGGTGCATTGCTGACTGCTACGAGCTACAAGTATCTTGGGAGGAAGCAACGGGAGAAGCATCCAGTGAATCACAGCACGAAACGGCGGCGGGTCCTCTCTCTTTTCCCTACCTCCAGTTTCTTCCATGTTCCTCCCCTTCCTCTCATTCGTATACCAAATTCTTATAATAACCACTAGGGTTAATTGGATTCATGCCATTGCAATTTTCACTGGTTGAAAGATATGCCACTACAAAAACTGAACTTGGACATATGCCATTATAACTTTTTCATATCTCTATCCATGCCATTTTCACCAATACAAAGCCATATACACCCCTTATACGTGCACACATACATACGTATACGTACCTGTGAAACACCAAACCAGCTCACATAGATACACCGCACACACCACGTTGCAAACATTATCCACCCGATTCACACGCACGAACCCTAGCACGCGGGCGACGGCGGCTGGAGGAGCGGGTGACGGCGGCTTGCTCGACGCGGCCCGTGTCACGCCCAAGATGCGACCATATCCTCAATTTGGCATGAAGGCCTCGTCAGGGATAGAAGCGCATCTCGTCGTGTCGAAAGAATGGATATCGTTACAAGTACATGTACTGAAAAGAAGAGATATACATAGAGAGTTGGCTTACACTCGCCACAAGCTACATCAGAGTCACATCAGTACATTACATATTCATCAAGAGTAAGAGCAGGGTCCGACTACGGACGAAAATAAACGAGAAAAGAAAGAACGACGTCCATCCTTGCTATCCCAGGCTGCCGGCCTGGAACCCATCCTAGATCGATGAAGAAGAAGAAGAAGAAGCAACTCCAAATGAACAATCAACGCGCTCGCGTCAAGGAACCTTTACCTGTACCTGCAACTGGTGTTGTAGTAATCTGTGAGCCACAGGGGACTCAACAATCTCATTTCCAAAGGTATCAAGACTAGCAAAGCTTAATGGGTGAGGCATGGTTAAGTGGTGAGGTTGCAACAGCGGCTAAGCATATGTTTGGTGGCTAAACTTACGAGTACCAGAAATAAGAGGGGGGAAGATCTACGCATAACGGGCGTGGACTACTGATGATCAAACGAATGATCCTAAACACCTACCTACGTCAGACATAACCCCACCGTGTCCTCGATCGGAGAAGGAACTCACGAAAGAGACAGTCACGGTTACGCACACAGTTGGCAAGTTTTAATTAAATTAGCTTTAAGTTATCTAGAACCAGTGTTAAACAAAGCTTCCACGTTGCCACATAACCGCGGGCATGGCTTTCCGAAAGATTTAACCCTGCAGGGGTGCTCCAACTAGTCCATCACAAATTACCACAAGCCGCATAGAAATCCTCAATCACGAAGCTCGCGATCTCGTCGGACTCCCTAGTGGAAAACCTCAACTCTGAGTTTATCCAAAGCATCATCGGAATCCCGATGCACAAGATATTTCGTCAAAGGTAAAACTAATCCAGCAAGGCCGCCCGACGTGTCGACGATCCCGATAGGAGTCGCGTACCTCGTTCTCAGGACACGGCGGACGAGCTAGACGTCGGGATCGCTAAACCTCCGGGTGAGCAGAGGGGCGCCGGACATCGCTCAGGTGGGGCCAACACTCATGAGGAGCACTGGCCCGGGGGTTGATTAAATTATCCTCGGGGTCCGAAAAGTCCCTATGCAATTTTATTAGGTGCTTAGGCAAATGTAGTACCAAAGTTGGGCCTTGCCAGACCAGTCTTAATCTAAAACGAATTATCAAGGGGGTCCCCATAACAACCCCTATCGTGTTAGGAGCGCTCATTTATGGAACATAACACCGGTAGCCGGAAACTAAGGGGGCAAAGATGGAACAAAACACGAGGCTAGAAAGGCCGAGCCTTACACCTTTTACTAAGTATATAGGTGCATTAAATTAAATAGCATTTAAATACGGTGATATAACAAGGAACCCATGTTTCACATGGAAGCAAAGCACCTACAACTAGCAATGCAAACACAGGGTTAAGCAAGTAGTAACATAGCCATTCAGTAGTTTGCTAGGTCGAACATGTTGAGGGTTTTCATGGCATTGTTGAGAGGCTAATATTTAACATGTGGTAGGCAACGAGACATAACGATAGAAGCGATAAAACTAGCATGGCAATGATAGTAATGGTATCTGGGGAAATGGTCATCTTGCCTGAGATCCCGCTTGGAAGAAGAATGCCTCCATGAAGCAGACGAACCGACGTAGTCGAACGGGTCCTCACATCCGACACGCTTGCGGAACTCTATCGAGACGAAGCAAACCGGAAACACAAATCAACACACGATATTCACCACACGATGCACATCACATATGATGCATGAGCAGCTGAATACATGCAAGACACGGCATGAGACTTCACATAATCAAACACTACACATTAAGTGAAGTTCAATATGCAACGGGTTGCATATTGACGAAACTCCACATAGGAATTATTTAGTTCACTCCCGGTTATCTACACGGCAATATTAATGTTGTCAAACATGCAAGAGGTGAAGCGGAAATTAAACTACCTATCTAGACATTTTAAGTGAGGTCGGAAATGACATATAGCATCTCCGAGACGACCTCACATGTTAATTTATAATTCTGTCCAGATCTGAACTAACACATTTAATTGGTTGTTTAACAAAAAAACAAATAGGTCCATGTGATTATACGCGTCATTTCAAGCAATTTACACATAGAGAACATCTCCAACGGAGCTACGGATCAAAAGATACGGACACCGCAAGATATGATGGCATGAATGCAATATGTGTGCAACGACGGTCACGACCATTTCAAAACATACAACCAGCATGAGAAAATGAAACTACACGATATTCTAAGCAAGTTTCATGTAGGACACGATCAAATCGGAGCTACCGTTCAACAACTACGAGCAATACAAGATATCACTACAATCTGCCAAAATCAGCCACATCGCATTTTCTCCACCCCACAACTACAGGCTACACAACTCCGATAAACTCAAGCAAGGCATGACACAAAATAGGGCAAGAAGCACTACTACAAACAACTAACAACAACTAGCATGGCATCATGGATCACTAGGGAAAGAATACACAAAATGGCATCTCACACACTATTTCAGACTTAGTGAAAATTACACCTCATGAAAGTGCAGTTTTCAATCTAAAGTCATATTGACAACAGCAAAACCTATAGTTAAAGGACTTCAAATGGCATGAAAATTCACAACAAGCTAGAGAAACACAAGGGCTACAACTAACTCCATTGCACCAACCTCAAAAGGGCTACAGATCAAAAGATAGAAGCAAGACAAGACAACAACAAAATATAACAGATTCCAGACTTAGAAATATTTCAGCACCTCCAAATCAGCACTATTTCTAGCAACTTGAGAGCAAGCAAATCACACCTAAACATGCATTTCTATTGCAACTAGAAATACCAGGGGCTAGACTAAACATCAAAGATCAACTCTCTAGTTGACAACTTAATCAAACAAAGCACGGAATAAATCCTACAAAATAAACAAGAGGGAAACATAGCAAAATATCGCGCGAACTAATTTACTCAAAAGCTAAAACTAATTGCATAGAAAAATCCAATGGATTTTTCTACCCCGGAAACATATAAAATATGTGGGGTTTGCAACACAAAATAATGCCACACGAAAATGCGAGGAAATAACCTAAACACGGGAAAATAAACTAGCGACAAACCATACACGCAAAAATACCAATGACCGCTCTAAAATACATGCAAAAATGATTCCTAAAACATGGACATTTATCTAAGGCATTCGAGCAATTCGGACTTGCGCGAAAATTAAATACGGGACGTATCCTATTAAAACAGCACGTTATTCTGGGCATCCGACACGCTAAACGATGTATTATGCAAGTTGCGCCAACGTATTCTACGCGAGAAACTACATGAAAACCATATCTAAATCACCGTGATCCGACATACGGTTTAAAAGTTACGGGCGAAACAATAATCGTCTATTTCCTGGAATTTGACTAAATCCGAAAAACCTAATAACTACATGGGCCGAAACTATCCTATGGGCCTAATTATCCACGGGCGCAACTTAGCTACACGTCGCCTAGGCGAGGATTAGGAGGGCAGGGGGGAAGGGAGGCTCACCTTGGGCCAAAGGCCGGCCTGGAGAGGAGGAGGCGGCCCACGAGCGCTCCTAGGCCGAGTGGGAGGCCGCAGATGGGCCTGGTCGGGGCGCTGGCCACCTGGCCACGGTCAACGCGCCCGAGCGGCGCTCGTTCCTCTGCTCGACCCCAAGCAACGGGGAGCCGGCGGCTGGCTGCACCGGGCAAGGGGTGAGGGCGAAGGCGGCGCCTAGCAGCTCGGCGGCAGGGTCGGGGAGACGAGGGCGGCGCGGAGGCGGCGCATCCGACGACCAGTCCCGGACGGAGGCAGGGCAGGCTCCTGCACGGGGCGCCGGTGGTCTCGGGAGCTGCAACCTAGTAGGAAGGATGAAGGAAGGCGACGCGGTTGGGGCTCCAGCAGGGAGGAGCGGCGCTGCAGATCGGGGCGGCGCAGGAGGCGGGCCCGACGGCCAAGGCGGCCGACGGCGGCGCGGCGACCAGTGGGAGGTGCTCGGGCAGGCAGGGCGTGCTCCTGCGAGAGGAGCTCGGGGAGAGGGAGAATCCCCTGTGGTCGCCCGGACATTGTCCACTAGAGTGGACATTGTCCGATAGGTGGGATTTTTGGGCAAATCTGGGCCTTTGGATGGATATCCAATGGTCCAGATCTGACCTGAGATTGGATTTCGGGGAGAGAGGAGGTGGAGATAGCAGGTGGGGTTTTTCTCTAGGGGGTGGCTGCAAATATGACTAGGGGGAACCCTAGTGGAGTGAGAGGGTTCTCTCTAGGGGGTGCTACTTATATAGGATTGATCTCTCGAGGGGTGGACCTCGACCGTCCGATCGCGATCCGAAGACCACGAACGGAGGAAGTGGCTAGGTGGCACTGATGGGCTGTGTAGATGGGCTAAGTAGGGATGAGAGGGAAAACGGGCGGCGCGGCAACGAATTTTAAAACACCGATACACGTCCGACGGTAGACTGAATACGGTGCCGCTACGGTCGACTGTTCGGGTACCAGACGGACTCCGATCGCGACGAAATTCGGCAGGCGACCTAGCTATATTAAAATAAGACCGCACGTCAAATCTCAACCCGATCAGAGAAAGTTTTATGCACACTTTTAAAACAGGGTTTGATGATGTCGCGGGCGCGTGCAAGTGCGGCCAGGCTCGGAACGAACAACGATGATAACCGGCAACTAACAACGGATGCAACATTTGAAAACTAGCGGCAACGGAGATGCCGATGCAATGCAGATGATGCGCATGATGCGATGAAGATGCGATAAAAGAAAATTGACACACGACGAAAACGGAAAGAAGGGGGAATCTTCTGGAACGTCGGCATCGGGCTGTCACAGCCCGGCCGGGAGGTGGGCGCCGCGGCTACTGGCTCGCGCCTCTGCGACAGGAGACGCTGGCGGCGGCGGCTTGAGACGTAGGCGACGGCGGCTTGCTCGATGCAGCGAGGCCCAAGGCTGCGAGAGGCGGGCGCGGCGTGACGAGGACATCAACACCATTGTTACACTCACAGCCCCAGCTGCTATGCATATTGGACCAGTTACTAGAGTTCGTGCACGCCAATTGAGTTATCAGGTAATTTCGTTTCTTGGGAATACTTCTAATGTTCATGAACATATGATGTTGCCTAAGTTAGATACTTTTGTTGTGCTCATGAATGAAGGACCTAGCATGGACAAGAAGGATATCCGTTGGAGCGGGATCAAGCATGGAGAAGAAAGTGCATGCGCCGGAGAGAACAATGAAGCTTCCACTGATGATTTTCGCACTCTAAAGCCACCATAAGGAGAGCATGAAGGATTTGGATAAAATATTCAAGACGTCACTTTATAAATTTCGTCCATAGGCTATTATAGGTGTTGCGTCACCTTATTTTTGGGCCAGACCCATGTAATTTTGAAATACCATAATATAGGCTATTTTTAGAGTCCGTATGTGTGGGGAAACCGAGTTTAGGGCTGTTTTCGGACCCCTCCTCCAAGGGTCACGAAATTACCTCTCTTTTCCCTCATATATACAGCCCTTAGGGCACCGTTTACATTTGGGTTTTGTTTAGATTACAAGTTCGCCATAGCTGCAACTTCGCGTTCTTCGTTTGGGTTCTACGACCAGACAAATGGGTCACAGAATCCCACCTTCATCAATAAAGCTTCCCTCTTATGTTCGTAATATCTTGATTGCAATCTTGGTCTCTTGATTGTTCTTCGTTTGCATGCAGAAAACAGACCTTCGTGGTCAGGTTGATCGTGCTCCGGCGTGATGAATAACCTCTCAGAGTTGGTTTAGCAATTGCTAAGGCGCGACGTCCTCACACGTTCGTAGTCGGATCGTCAAAGTCTACTCCACCAAAACGATACCCACGATCTCATCGAAAGACAGGGACAACTTCGCCTCTATCAACTTCGTCAGAGTCTGGCATGCTTTCCAGAGCACTTTTTTAGGCCAAAATTTTGAGGGGTGAAAAAAAAATTCCATATCATTTTGTGAGGCTTTCTAGAGAGTTTTCAGACACTCGCCATCATAGTGATTTTTGTCGCAATTTTTGGTCGTCGCAGCCCCGAATTGTTCGAGAAATTCAAAAAAAATTGTCAAATTTTTTTTCATGCCTATCCTATTTTTGGTCCTTGGGAGTTTTGAGACACTCGCCATTATAGTGATTTTCTGGAGAAAAAAAGCGCCGAAAAAAAGAGCACAAAAAAAAATATGAGAGTGGCTCTTCCCTTGATTAGTACGTGTCGTCGTGACTTCGTTGGTGTTCTAGGCTCGCGTCTCTAGTACGGTCTAGCCTAGGACCAGGACGGTACTGTCGTTGAGCGACTTTTGAATTTTGCATCTCTGAATTGATTATTGCTGACCCTTCTTGCTACCATATTATAAGCCTTCCCAGCTCCACATACATCTACATCGTGTGTTTGACACCACCTGGCAATCGCTCTATCCAAGATTTGAGAGTTTTGACTACACCGGTTGCCGATCGCCACCTGTTGCTGGGTAAGAATTGGTAAGAAATTGGGATTTGCTTGACGGATTTGTGACACACCACCACCACCACCACCACCACCACCACTTCCTAGTAGTCTGTAGGTTCATATTCTTCCGTGTTCCTATTGCTGCTAACCATGCCAGGATCACACGTTGAGGAGATCGACTGGGAGAACCTGACCAACCGGGAGCTCCATGATAAATTTCAGCATATGATGTCTGAACAGGTACATGATTTCGTGACCACCTTTGGAGAGGCCATGGACAAGCTCGAAGGTATGGAGAAGAAATTCGACACCAAGATGAATGCCAAGTTCATTGACGTGCTTGCCCGTTTACACCACCAGCTGCAGCTTCTGTGTAACGCCCAAGATGCGATCCTATTCTCAATTTTGCACGAGGGCCTCGTCAGGGATAGAAGCGCATCTCATCGTTTCGCAAGAATGGATATCATTACAAGTACATGTACTGAAAAGATGAGATATATGGAGTTGGCTTAGACTCGCCACAAGCTATATCAGAGTCACATCAGTACAATACATAAACATCATGAAGAAGAGCAGGGTCCGACTATGGACGAAAACAAACGAGAAAAGAAAACGACGTCCATCCTTGCTATCCCAGGTTGCTGGCCTGGAACCCATCCTAGATCGATGAAGAACAGGAAGAAGAAGCAACTCCAAATGAACAATCAACGCGCTCGCTTCAAGTAACCTTTACCTGTACATGCAACTGGTGTTGTAGTAATCTATGAGCCACAGGGGACTCAGCAATCTCATTTCCAAAGGTACCAAGACTAGCAAAGCTTAATAGGTGAGGTATGGTTAAGTAGTGAGGCTGCAGCAAGCGACTAAGCATTATATGAGGTGGCTAACTTACGAGTACAAGAATAAAGAGGGGGAAGATCTACGCATAGAGGACGTGAACTACTCGTGATCAAATGAATGATCCTGAACACCTACTTACGTCAAACATAACCCCACCGTGTCCTCGATCGGAGAAGGAGCTCACGAAAGAGACAGTCACGGTTAGACACTCAGTTGGAATATTTTAATTAAATTAACTTCAAGTTGTCTAGAACCAGTGTTAGACAAAGTTTCCACGTTGACACATAACAGCAGGCATGGTTTTCTGAAAGATTTAACCCTCCAGGGGTGCTCCAACTAATCCATCACAAATTACCATAAGCCACATAGAAATCCTCGATCAAGAAGCTCGCGATCTCGTCAGACTCCTTAGTGGAAAACCTAACCTCTGAGATTACCCAAAGCATCACCGGAATCCCGATGCACAAGACATCCGTCAAAGGTAAAACTAATCCAGCAAGGCTGCCCGGCGTGTCAACAATCCCGATAGGAGCCACATATCTCGTTCTCAGGACACGACAGATAAGCTACGCATAATAAAGCCTGATAGAAATCACCCAAGTTGCCCTGGGTTGGCCCCGCACAGTGCTCTATTTTGGACCAGCACCATTAGCACTGGCCCTCCCCGTATTATGTAAAATTACTCCTCGGGTTCATGACGCCGTGTGGTTTCAGTATTAACAAAATTATTATGTTGGGCAAATGTAGTACCAATGTTGGGCCTTGCCAGACCAGCTTTAATCTAAAACGAATTATCAAGGGGGTCCCCATAACAACCCCGATCATGTTAGGAGCGCTCAAATATGGAACATAACACCGGTAGCCGAAACTAAGGGGGCAAAGGTGGAACAAAACACTAGGCTAGAAAGGCCAAGCTTTCCACCTTTGCCAAGTATATAGGTGCATTAAATTAAATAGCATTTAATAGGGTGATATAACAAGGAACCCATGTAATCACATGGAAACAACTGCACCTGCAACTAGCAACTCTAACACGTGGTAAAGCAAGCGGTAACATAGCCAATCAGTGGTTTGCTAGGTTGTGAACAGGTTGAAGGTTTCATGGCAATGTTGGGAGGCTGATATTTAACAGGTGGTAGGCAACGAGACATAATGATAAAAATGGTAAAACTAGCATGGCAATGATAGTAATGGTATCTGGGGAAATGGTCATCTTGCCTGAGATCCCTCTTGGAAGAATTATGACTCCGTGAAGCAGACGAACCGATGTAGTCGAACGGGTCCTCACTTTCCGACACGCTTGCGGAACTCTATCGAGACGAAGGAAACCAGAAACAAGCATCAACACATGATATTCACCACGGCACATGCACGACAAGATGCAAACCACATATGATGCATGATCAGCTGAATATATGCACCACATGGCATGGCAATTCACAACAATCAACCACTACACATTAAGTGAAGTTCAATATGCATATTGACGAAACTCCACAAACCATTTATTTAGTTCTATCCCGTTTAGGTACTCGGTAATATTAAATGTGGTTAAACATGGCAAGAGGTGAAGCGTTATTAAACTACCTATCTAGACATTTTAAATGAGGTCGGAAATGACATATAGCATCTCCGAAACGACCTCACATGTTAATTTACAGTTCTGTCCAGATCTGAACTAACGTGTTTAAATGTTTGTTAAACGGCAAAATAAATAGGTTCACATGATTCTACGCGTCATTACAACCAATTTACACATAGAGAACATCTCCAGCGGAGCTACGGTTCAAAAGATACAAACACCGCAAGATATGATGGCATGAATGCAATATGTGTGCAACGACGGTCACAAGCATTTCAAAACACACAACCAGCAAGATATTATGAAACTACACGAGATTCTAAGCAAGTTTCATATAGGACACGATCAAAACGAGCAACGGTTCAACAACTACGAGCTAAACAAGAAATCACTATAGTGTGCCAAAATCAGCCACATAGCATTTTTTACACCCCAAAACTACGAGCTACACAAAACCAATTTACTCAACCAATGCATGAGATGATAGAGGGAAGATGCACAACAACATACAACTAATAACACCTAGCATGGAAGCATGGATCACTAGGAAAAGAAGTCACCAAATGGCATCTCACACACAGTTTCAGACTTAGTGAAAAACACAGTTTATGAAAGTGCAGTTTTCGATTTGAAGGCATATTGACAGCAACAAAACCCTAAGCTACATGACTCCAAATGGCATGAAAATTAACAGCATGCTAGAGAACCCTAAAGCCTACAACTAACTCCATTGCACCAACCTCAAAAGAGCTACAGATCACTAGATAAAATCATGACAAGACAGCAACAAAATATAACAGATTTCAGACTTAGAAATATTTCAGCATCTCCAAATAAGCACTATTTTCTAGCAAGTTTAGAGCAAGCAAACCACACCTAAACATGGATTTCTATTGCAACCAAAATTACCAGGCGCTAGACTAAACATCCAAGAGCAACTCTCTAGTTGACAACTCCTTCATATCACCCACTGATTAAATCCCACAAAATAAACAAAACGGCATCATGGCAAAATATCACGCGCACCAACTTGCTCGAAAGCTGAAACTAAATGCACACTTAAATTCTATGGATTTTTCTACCCCGAAAACATATATAACATGTGGCGTTGCAAAATAAAAATAACACCATAGGAATATGCGAGAATATGTCCTAAAGGTGGTATAATAAACTAGCAACAGAATCCTACATGTAAAAGTACAGACAACTACTCTAAAATACATGGCAAAGGGTCCCTAAAAACATGAGCATTTTACATATGGGATTTGAGCAATCCGTACACGCACGAAAAAATAAATACAGAACAAAACCCTAATAGGAAAGCACGCGTTTCTAGGCATTTGACGGGTCAACTCACTTCAAACATGCATACAAGTTGCAAATTACGAATCTACGCGAAAATATACACAAGTTTCGTATACAATACCTCGCGAACGGACACATGGTTAAATATCAACGGGCGTTTTAATATCCGACAATTTTCTGGAATTAAAAATTCCGAAAATCCCTAAAAAATAAACTATCGGGCCTAACTATGGGCGTAAAATAACTAACACGCGCCTAGGCGTAATATAGAGAGGCTGGGGGGCTGGTCACCTTGGTGGGCATGGGCCAGAGCGGAGAAGAGGCAGTTGGGCCGGCTGGCGCGATAGCTGGGCCGCGGGGAGGGCGTCGCGCGGGGTAGGTCGATGGGCCCTTGCGCTCCTGGCCTAGGTGCTCGCCATGGCACTAGGGGGACATCCTCCCGAGCAGGGTGCATGCAACAGGGTCCTGGGCGCCCATGGCGGCGGCTCGTCAGACCGGTGAGGAGGGGTGGCATCGACGGGAGCTGCTACCGGATCCATGACGGGGATGCCCGGATCTGCCCATTTCCGCGACAAGGAGGCAGCACGGACGGAGATCGGGGCGACGCCATGGCCGGCTGTTCGTGTGGGGAAGAAAGGTTAGGGGGAGAGGGGAGAAGCAGGAGAGGAGGCGAAGGAGAGGCGTTGGCCAGCAACCTGCAAGGGGCGGTGCTCCGGCGGCTCGCCGGCGGCGGGATCCGGCGGGTTTGAGGGAGGAGCTGCTGCTTGGGGCTGCTGCTTCTCCCCGAGGAGGAGGAGGGGCGAGCTGGGGCTGCAGATCGGGGGCTGCGCCAGATGGGCTCGGTGGGCCTCGCATGGGCTTGCGGGCCCGGCGGCGGCGCTGAGGAGAGAGGAGAGAGAGTGCGGTGGCTAGGTTAGGGTTTCGGGCGCGGATCCCGAGGAGGATTAGTGGGGCGCCCAAATAGGTAGTGGATGGGTGTTTATATAGGGAAAGGGGGCTAGAGTTAGGAGAATTTCACCCCGGTTTCAACCGCGCGATCGGAATCGAACGGTTTCGCACGCGGGACAGGCTAAGTGGTCGTGTAGAGTAGGTTCGCCAGAGATGAGAGAGAAAACGGCACCCGGCAACGTAATTTTAAAACACCAAAAAACGTCCGACGATAGACCGAATATGGTGCCGCTACGGTCGACCGTTCGGGTACCAGACGGACTCCGATTGCGACGAAATTTGACAGGCGGCCTACCTATAATATATTAAGACCGCATGCCACATTCCAACCCAATCGGAGAGAGTTTTATACACACTTTTAAAAATTGGGTATTGACGGTGCCGCGCGCGCGTGCGTGTGTGGTCGGGCTCAACACGGGCCACGACTGACACGGAGAGAACCGGCAACTAATAACGGATGCAAGTTTGAAAACTGGCGGCAACAGGATGCTGATGCAATGCAGATGATGCGCATGATGCGATGATGATGCGACAAATAAAAATAAACACACGACGAAAACGGAATAAAGGGGGAATATTCTCGAACGTCGGTCTCGGGCTGTCACAACTCTCCTACACTACAAGAGGATCTGGATCCGAGATCTAAGAATGAAAGGGGGAGAGGATGAGAAAGAAGAGGTAAAACTTAATCACTTCTTTGACAAACGAGTGAAACCAACGATCCTTGAAGGTTGCAAAGCGATGAGGAATGATATGAGAAACAAGCAAGAATTCACGGAAAATTTCGGCAGCACTTTGGTAGGAAAAGGGGACAAAATTGGATAAGATAGGAGAATTAGACAAGATTCATAACAAACAACTAAATAGAACAAGGGAACGCCATGATCTTCAAAAGACGAAATGATATATTGAAGAGAGCAACAACACAACGCCTCCGTTAGAAAGATATAGAAACTAGATCTTGGCACGAAAAGAACGAAGAAGAAAAATGAGAACTACTACCACAAGAATCTTGAAGAACATCTTGAGAAAAAGAATTGATATCATGAGCCACTCCGGAAGAAGAATTGGGACCACTTTGATGCAATAAGAATAAGAATTATGTTATGCTTATCATTCATCAAGTTAAATTGACGACAAGCAACGGGTTTAGCGTACCACTTATTCTTCTAGAAATGATTGAGGAGAGATATGAGCACAAACTTGAAGAAGTCTTGAGGATACACCGGTAAGAATTGGATTGAATGGGGATATAACAAGAATGAATGGAGATACATGAGAACAAAAGATCATGAGCCACCTAAGAGAAAACTAGAACAAAGCACCAGAATAATTGAGAGACGAATGAAGAGACAACAATTGAGAAGAATTTGAGAACGAAAGCTGAAAGCCGAGAACAAAGAAACGTTCTGAAATGGTGGCCTTCGGAGGATCGAGAAAGAAAACAACTCAGACAAGCACCAGATAGCAAGAAAGAGATTACTCATGATTGAAAACAAAATCAAGATGATAACACCAAGCTGAAATTATGAATCTTCCAGAGAATGGACCAAGATTTGAGAGAAACACTCCTTCGGTCTTCCAGGCTGAAAAAGATGAGGAGAACACAACCAAGAATACTGAGACACTCCGGAATAAAGAGGAATGAAAGGTTGAGCCAAGGACGAAAATTAATTTGAAATGATCTTGGAGAAGGGATATGACTGATAAAATTCATACTTACGTCATAGTTGAAAAGAATAAGAGAACTCCAGAAAGATTACAAGAGCCATATAATATCCTGAGAAAGAACCTGTGGGTTATGGGTCCACTCAAAGAAACCATCGTTGAAAAGATTGATAGAAAGATTGATTGCACCGGTATAATGAAAACTTGATGAGGTTAGCACCTCGAAATAATTGAAAGAATTGAAAACAAGAAACTTTGAGACATCTTCAATGCTCTAGATAGAATAGAGACAAATGAATAAACAAGATAGGCTGATAAGAATTTCCAACATGGGAATGAATTACAAGGATGAAAAGGATATGATGACACCAAAATCTTGAAAAGAATCCACCGGGGAAGAAAACAAGAATGAAGAATGATGAACTCGGAACTCCTGAGAATCTTCAAAATGAATCACCGGTTAAGAGAGAAAAGAATAGATAGCAGAAGCAACAATGAAATGAAATGCACTTGGATGAAATCCAATCACTGAAGAAAAAGGACGGGAGGGCGGGGAAAAACAAAGACAACTTGGGACAGATGAGATGAACTCCGGAATAAAATGAGAGATTGATGTTGCAAAATTGTAGAGGATAGAATTACTTGAAGAGAAACACACCGGTTGGAAACAATTGACACGACAACTCCGGTTGACAAGAACTGGTAAGACACTTGATAGAGCAAAAGAATTAGCACTCTCACATGAATATGAGAACACTGCTTAGGAAAGATCTGAAATCACCACTTGACATCGAAGCAACTTGAATTACCATACTCCAACAAAACAAAGGGTGAGGCTTACGAAACAAGCCAGAACAAATTCATGAGAAAGATTTCGTCCGATATTTTCGTGGACAGGATCGCACGGGCTCGATCCTTACAGTAGCCATCCTATGCAAGGCAGTGCACACGACATACGAAGCGTCCCCGAGTCGTAGCAAGCTACAAGGACTCTTTAAGACACAACAAGAACCGCTGTAAGTCGACCGTGAACAAACGAATCCACTAGATGTCGAACCCCAACCTAACATCATGCATTTGTTGGAAGATTGTCCTATAAGTAACTACTTGAATTCCCACCTAAGAACTCCCGAAATTTCTGGTCATGCAATCTGGTCCACGGATACAAGGAGTAATATATCACACAACTCCTATACTAACCCGTCCAGTGTATCACATCTGTCAACACATAACCAGAATCTCGGAACCTCATCTATTTCAGACACTCGTAATCACAACGATACAAAGTATGGCGATACATCCGGAACTCTCTTCACCAGTACTGGGGAAGTCGGACTCCTCTCGCCACTACTAGTATTGAAGCAATTTCGAACATCCTTCGTCCTGACATACTAAGAAATCTGAATGATAACGATGTGCTCGAGAATCCCCTGGAGCTCAAATCCCCGGAAGTAATCAAGTCACACACGAGGCACCAAGACAGGACTCTATCACATCGACATCATATAGATTCCAAAAATATCCGCGTGATCCTAAAAAAATTTGAGTGACAAGAGGAGTAGAATTAAAAGTATTACGTCAAGATTCCTCAGGAGAGCATAGAAGAGAAGAAAAAAGAAACCTACTCTCCGATATATAACTAGACTCAAAGTATTTTTTTCACTAGACTCGACTTGGCCAAGTTCGATCAATCAAGGGGGCTCCTAGGTCGGTACTGCTCTGATACCAACTTGTACGCCCAAGATGTGATCCTAATCTCAATTTGGCACGAGGGCCTTGTCAGGGATAGAAGCGCATCTCGTTGTTTCGCAAGAATGGATATCGTTACAAGTACATGTAATGAAAAGATGAGATATATGGAATTGGCTTACACTCGCCACAAGCTACATCAGAGTCACATCAGTACAATACATAAACATCATGAAGAAGAGCAGGGTCCGACTACGGACGAAAACAAACGATAAAAGAAAATGACGTCCATCCTTGCTATCCCAGGCTGCCGGCCTGGAACCCATCCTAGATAGATGAAGAAGAGGAAGAAGAAGCAACTCCAAATGAACAATCAACGCGCTCGCGTCAAGTAACCTTTACCTGTACCTACAACTGGTGTTGTAGTAATCTGTGAGCCACAGGGGACTCAACAATCTCATTTCCAAAGGTATCAAGACTAGCAAAGCTTAATAGATGAGGTATGGTTAAGTGGTGAGGCTGCAGCAAGCGACTAAGCATTATATGAGGTGGCTAACTTACGAGTAGAAGAATAAAGAGAGGGAAGATCTATGCATAGCGGACGTGAACTACTGGTGATCAAATGAATGATCCTGAACACCTACTTACGTCAAACATAACCCCACCATGTCCTCGATCGGAGAAGGAGCTCACGAAAGAGACAGTCACGGTTACGCACTCAGTTGGAATATTTTAATTAAATTAACTTCAAGTTGTCTAGAACCAGTGTTAAACAAAGTTTCCATGTTGCCACATAACCACGAGCACGGTTTTCCGAAATATTTAACCTTGCAGGGTGCTCCAACTAATCCATCACAAATTACCACAAGCCACATAGAAATCCTCGATCACGAAGCTAGCGATCTCGTCGGACTCCTTAGTGGAAAACCTCAACTCTGAGATTACCCAAAGCATCACTGGAATCGAGATGCACAAGACATTCATCAAAGGTAAAACTAATCCAACAAGGCCGCCCGACGTGTCGACGATCCCGATAGTAGCCGCGTATCTCATTCTCAGGACACGACGGATAAGCTACGCGTACGGAGGCCTCATAGAAATCACCCAAGTTGCCCTGGGTTGGCCCCGCACAGTGCTCTGTTTTGGACCAGCACCATCAGCACTGGCCCTCCCCGTATTATGTAAAATTACTCCTAGGGTTCTTGACGCCCTATGCTTTCAGTATTAACAAAATTATTCTGTTGGGAAAATGTAGTAGCCATCTTGGGCCTTGCCAGACCAGCTTTAATCTAAAACGAATTATCAAGGGGGTCCCCATAACAACCCCGATCGTGTTAGGAGCGCTCAAATATGGAACATAACACCGGTAGCCGAAATTAAGGGGGAAAATGTGGAACAAAACACTAGGATGGAAAGGCCAAGCCTTCCACTTTTTACCAAGTATATAGGTGCATTGAATTAAATAGCATTTAATACGGTGATATAACAAGGAACCCATGTAACCACATGGAAACAACTACACCTGCAACTAGCAACGCTAACACATGGTAAAGCAAGTGGTAACATAGCCAATTAGTGGTTTGCTAGGTTGTGAATAGGTTTAAGGTTTCATGGCAATGTTGGGAGGCTGATATTTAACAGGTGGTAGGCAACGAGACATAACGATAGAAACGGTAAAACTAGCATGGCAATGACAGTAATGGTATCTGGGGAAATGGTCATCTTGCCTGAGATCCCGCTTGGAAGAAGAATGACTCCGTGAAGCAGATGAACCGATGTAGTCGAACGGGTCCTCACTTTCCGACACGCTTGCGGAACTCTATCGAGACGAACGAAACCGGAAACAAGCATCAACACACGATATTCACCACGGCACATGCACAACAAGATGCAAACCACATAAGATGCATGATCAGCTGAATATATGCACGACATGGCATGGCAATTCACAACAATCAAACACTACACATTAAGTGAAGTTCAATATACAACGAGTTGCATATTGACGAAACTCCACATACCAATTATTTAGTTCTATCCCGTTTAGGTACTCGGTAATATTAAATGTGGTTAAACATGGCAAGAGGTGAAGCGTTATTAAACTACCTATCTAGACATTTTAAATGAGGTCGGAAATGACATATAGCATCTCCGAAACGACCTCACATGTTAATTTACAATTCTGTCCAGATCTGAATTAACACGTTTAAATGTTTGTTAAACAGCAAAATAAATAGGTTCACGTGATTCTACGCATCATTACAACCAATTTACACATAGAGAGCATCTCCAACGGAGCTACGGTTCAAAAGATACAAACACCGCAAGATATGATGGCATGAATGCAGTATGTGTGCAATGACAGTCACAAGCATTTCAAAACACACAACCATCAAGATATTATGAAACTACACGAGATTCTAAGCAAGTTTCATATAGGACACGATCAAAACGGAGCAACGGTTCAACAACTACGAGCTAAACAAGAAATCACTACAATCTGCGAAAATCAGCCACATAGCATTTTCTACAGCCCACAAATACGAGCTACACAAAACCAATATACTCAACCAAGGCATGATACGATAGAGGGCAAGATGCACTACAACATACAACTAATAACACCTAGCATGGAAGCATGGATCACTAGGAAAAGAAGTCACCAAATGGCATCTCACACACAGTTTCAGACTTAGTGAAAAACACAGTTTATGGAAGTGCAGTTTTCGATCTGAAGGCATATTGACAGCAGCAAAACCATAAGCTACAGAACTACAAATGGCATGAAAATTGACCGCATGCTAGAGAATCCTAAAGTCTACAACTAACTCCATTGCACCAACCTCAAAAGAGCTACAGATCACTAGATAAAATCACGACAAGACAGCAACAAAATATAACTGATTTCAAACTTAGAAATATTTCAGCATCTCCAAATCAGCACTATTTTCTAGCAAGTTGAGAGGAAGCAAACCACACCTAAACATGGATTTATATTGCAACCAAAATTACCAGGGGCTAGACTAAACATCCAAGAGCAACTCTCTAGTTGACAACTCCTTCATATCACGCACGGATTAAATCCCACAAAATAAACAAAGGGGCATCATGGCAAAATATCACGCGCACCAACTTGCTCGAAAGCTAAAACTAAATGCACAGTTAAATTCTATGTATTTTTCTACCCCGAAAATATATATAACATGTGGCGTTGTAAAAGAAAAATAACGCCACACGAATATGCGAGAATATGTCCTAAACGCGGTATAATAAACTAGCAACGGAATCCTACATGCAAAAATACAAACAGCTACTCTAAAATACATGGCAAAGGGTCCCTAAAAACATGAGCATTTTACATACGGGATTTGAGCAATCCAGACACGCACAAAAAATTAAATACAGAACAAAAACCCTAATAGGACAGCATGCGTTTCTAGGCATTTGATGGGTCAACTCACTTCAAACATGCATGCAAGTAGCAAATTACGAATCTATGCGAAAATCTACACAAGTTTGTATATAATACGTCGCGAACCGACACACGGTTAAATATCTACGGGCGTTTTAATATCCGACAATTTTCTGGAATTAAAAATTCCAAAAATCCCTAAAAGATAAACTACCGGGCCTAAATGTGGATGTAAAAATAACTGACACGCGCCTAGGCGTAATATAGAGAGGCTGCGGGGGCTGGTCGCCTTGGTGGGCCGTGGCCCAGAGTGGAGAAGAGGCAGTTGGGCCGGCTGGCGCGACAGCTCGGCCGCGGGGAGGGCGCCGTGCGGGGTAGGCCGATGGTCCCTGGCGCTCCTGGCCCAGGTGCTCGCGGTGGCGCTGGCGGCTCGTTGGACCGGTGAGGACTGGTGGCTTCGACCGGAGTTGCTACCGGATCCGCGACGGGGATGCCCGGATCTGCCCATTTCCGCGACAAGGAGGCAGCACGGACGGAGATCGGGGCGGCGCCATGGCCGGTTGTTCCTGCGGGGAAGAAAGGGTAGGGGGAGAGGGGAGAAGCAGGAGAGGAGGCGAAGGAGAGGCGCTGGCCAGCGACTTGCAAGGGGCGGCGCTCCGGCAGCTCGACGGCGGCGAGATCCGGCGGGTTCGAGGGAGGAGCTGCAGCTCGGGGCTGCTGCTTCTCCCCGAGGAGGAGGAGGGGCGAGTTGGGGATGCAGATCGGGGGCGGCGCGAGATGGGCTCGGCGGGCCTCGCGTGGGCTCACGGGCCCAGCGGCGGCGCTGAGGAGAGAGGAGAGAGAGTGTGGCAGCTAGGTTAGGGTTTCGGGCGCGGATCCTGAGGAGGATTAGGGGGCTCCCAAATAGCTAGGGGCGGGGTGTTATGTAGGGAAAGGGGGCTAGGGTTAGCAGAATTTCGCCCCGGTTTCAACTACGCGATCAGAATCGAACGGTTTCACACGCACGACATGCTAAGTGGCCGTGTAGAGTAGGTTAGCTGGAGATGAGAGGGAAAACGGCACCCAACAACGTAATTTTAAAACACCAAAAAACGTCCGACGATAGACTGAATACGGTGCCGCTACGGTCGACCGTTCGGGTACTAGACGGACTCCGATTGCGACGAAATTTGACAGGGCGCCTACCTATAATATATTAAGACCGCACATCACGTTCCAACCCAATCGGAGATAGTTTTATACACACTTTAAAAACAGGGTTTTGACGGTGCCGCGGGCGCGTGCGTGTGTGGTCGGGCTCAACACGGGCAACGACGGACATGGAGAGAACCGGCAACTAATAACAGATGCAAGTTTGAAAATTGGCGGGAACGAGATGCCGATGCAATGCAGATGATGCGCATGATGCGATGACGATGCGACAAATAAAAATAAACACACGACGAAAACGGAATAAAGGGGGGATCTTCTGGAACGTCGGTTTCGGGCTGTCACATTCTGTCCCTCTTCAACCACAACCACAACGGCTACGAGCGTGACGTCTTCCTATCGGCGAAGTGCAGAATTTTGGTGTTGTTGCTACTACTACTACTACTGCTCCTTCTGCTGCTATTGCCGAGGTTTCTATGACTGAGCAGAACGAGGATTATGATGGCGATTATGATGAAGAGGGAGAGGTTGCTCCAGTCCAGCACCAGGAACAACAACCACAATGACAAGCCACTGGTCGTCCACATGGATACAATCGCAAAGGTAGGGATGCACAACACCCTCAGGTACGGGATCATGACCATCTCCCTAAACTTAAATTGAATATTCCTACTTTTGATGGTCGATATGTTCCTGATATATATCTTACTTGGGAGTTAGAAACAGAGCAACGTTTTACATGCTTGCAATTTCCTGAAGATAGACGTGTTGCTGATGTTGTTTGTTCTTTCACTAGTTTTGCTTGTGTTTGGTGGTCTAAATATTGTCGAATACATCATGCTAATAATCCAACTACTTGGGCTGCTTTGAAAACTGCTATGCGTAATCGTTGGGTTCCACCATATTATCAACATGAATTACTTCAAAACTTACAGCGTTTAAGACAAAGAAAAAAGTATGTAGAAGAATATTATCAGGAATTACAAACTGGAACAATTAGATGTGGTATTGTTGAGGACAATTAAGCTATGCTTGCATGGTTTATGGGTGGATTAAATAGAGATATTCAAACTATTCTAGAATATAAAGATTATAACACTATCACCCGTTTATTCCATCTTGCTTGCAAAGCTGAACGTGAAGTGCAGGATCGACACGCATTGGCGAGAACTAATTTTTCTGCAGGTCGCACTTCCCCATGGAAACCGCGAACCACATCTACTTCCACACGCCCTTCTACATCAGCACGGCCTACTTCAGCCACCAATTCCACCAGAGATACCAGGAAACATGCCCATGCCCCACCCTTCGCCGGTAGCACACCGTCCGGGCCTGCACAGAGCTCTTCTTCATCCATGGAATCCACAGGGCAAACACATGAGGTTATTTGTCGTCGTTGCAAGGGTGGAGGTCATTATGCGAGAGAGTGCCCATCCAGGCGCGTGATGATTATTACTGAGGATGGTGGATATGACTCCGCTGGTGATTATGACGAGGAGACTCTGGCTCTTCTTGCAAGGGAAGAACGAGGTGTCGATGATACTGAACAAGAGACTACATGGTTGCTGACTACGCTGACAGGTATGAAAGCTTAGTTGCTCAACGTGTTTTAAGTGTACATGTAAGACAGGTTGAGCAAAATCAGATGCACAACTTGTTCCATACAAAGGGAGTTGTAAAGGAACGTTCTGTTCGCGTCATCACCGATGGAGGGAGTTGAAACAACTTAGCTAGCATGGAGATGGTGGAGAAGTTGTGTCTCACCACCAGACCACATCCCCATCCTTATTATATCCAGTGGTTCAACAATAGTGGCAAGGTTAAGGTAGCACGTAATGTTCGTGTGCATTTTAGCATTGCTACATATTCTGATTTTGTTGATTGTGATGTGATACCCATGCAAGCATGCTCCGTTTTACTTGTTAGACCATGGCAATTTGATAAAAATTATGTACACCATGGTAGAACAAATCAGTATACTCTTATTCATAAGGATCAAAATATAACTTTGCTTCCTATGTCTCATGAACATATTATGAAATATGACATTGCCAGAGCTAGTAAAGCAAAACAGGACCTACGTAAGAGTGAAAATCAGATTGTAGCGAAGAAATTTGAGCAACACAATAAGCCTACTAAATCATCAACTAGTGTTGCATCTGAAATCAAACTAAAGAGTGGTTGTTCACTTGCCACTAAATCTGATATTACTGATTTGGATATTACTACATCTATTTGCTATGCTTTCGTATGCAAAGAGGTATTATTTTCATTTGAGGACATTCCACCCTCTTTGCCTCCTGCTCTCATTAAAATTTTGCAGGAGTTCGCTGACGTCTTTCCACAAGACATGCCACCGGGATTACCACCTATTAGAGGGATTGAGCATTAGATTGACTTAATTCCCGGTGCATCGCTACCCAACCGTGCACCATACCGTACCAATCCAGAGGAGACGAAGGAGATTATGCGTCAAGTAGACGAGCTACTCGACAAAGGTTATATACGTGAACCTCTTAGTCCTTGTGTTGTTCCTATTATTCTAGTGCCGAAAAAGGATGGTACATCGCGTATGTGTGTTGATTGTAGAGGCAGTAATAATATTACTATTCGTTATCGTCATCCTATTCCTAGGCTAAATGATATGCTTGATGAATTAAGTGGCTCTACAATTTTCTACAAAGTTGATTTGCGTAGTGGATACCATCAAATTCGCATGAAATTGGGAGATGAATGGAAAACAGCATTTAAAACTAAGTTTGGCTTATATGAGTGGTTAGTTATGCCTTTTGGATTGACTAATGCACCTAGCACTTTGATGAGATTAATGAATGAGGTTTTACGTGCTTTCATTGGACGATTTGTGGTAGTCTACTTTGATGATATACTGATTTATAGTAGATCTTTGTAGGAACATTTGGATCATTTGCGTGTTGTTTCTATTGCTCTACGTGATGCACGTTTGTTTGGTAACCTTGGGAAGTGCACCTTTTGCACAGACCGAGTATCTTTTCTTGGCTATGTTGTTACTCCACAGGGAATTGAAGTTGATAAAGCCAAGATTGAAGCTATTGAGAGTTGGCCGCAGCCCAAAACGGTCACACAAGTGAGGAGTTTCCTTGGACTCGCCGGGTTTTATAGGCATTTTGTGAGAGATTTCGGCACCATTGCTGCACCTCTCAATGAGCTTACAAAGTAGGATGTGCCTTATTCTTGTGGTACCGCACAGGAAGAAGCCTTCACGGTTTTGAAAGATAAGTTAACACATGCTCCTTTACTCCAACTTCCCGATTTTAATAAGACTATCGAGCTTGAATGTAATGCTAGTGGAATTGGATTAGGAGGTGTGTTATTACAAGATGGTAAACCTGTTGCATACTTTTTTGAAAAATTAAGTGGGCCTAGTCTGAATTATTCTACTTATAATAAGGAATTATATGCTCTTGTTCGGACTTTGGAAACATGGCAACATTATTTATGGCCCAAAGAATTTGCCATACATTCTGATCATGAATCTTTGAAACATATTAAAAGTCAAGGAAAACTGAACTGTGGACATGCTAAATGGGTTGAATTCATTGTGACTTTCTCGTACGTCATTAAACACAATAAGGGTAAAGAAAATGTTATTGATGATGCTTTGTCTCGTCGTTATACTATGCTTTCACAACTTGACTTTAAAATATTTGGTTTGGAGACCATCAAAGATCAATATGTGCATGATGCTGATTTCAAAGATGTGTTGAAGAATTGTAAAGAAGGGAGAACATGGAACAAATTCATTATTAATAATGGATTTATGTTTCGTGCTAACAAGCTATGCATTCCAACTAGCCTTGTTCGTCTTTTGTTGTTACAGGAGGCGCATGGAGGAGGATTGATGGGACACTTTGGCATAAAAAAGACGGAGGACGTACTTGCAACACATTTCTTTTGGCCAAAGATGCGACGGGATGTTGAGCGTTTTTTTGCTCTCTACACGACATGTCAAAAAGCTAAGTCACTAATCAATCCTCATGGTTTATATATGCCTTTGCATATACCTAGTGTTCCTTGGGAGGATATATCTATGAACTTTGTTTTAGGTTTCCCTCGAACAAAGAAGGGGAGGGATAGCATATTTGTTGTCGTGGACAGATTTTAAAAAATGGCACACTTTATACCATGTCATGAAAGTAATTTGTTCTTTCGTGAAATTATTCGCTTGCAAGGTGTGCCAAATATGATTGTTTCAGATCGTGATGTTAAATTTCTTAGCCACTTTTGGCGATGTTTATGGGCTAAGTTCGGGACAAAATTGCTTTGTAGTACTACATGTCACCCCCAAACTGATGAACAAACTGAAGTAGTCAATAGATCTTTGTATACTATGCTTAGGACTATTTTGAAGAACAATCTAAAACTGTGGGAACAATGCTTGCCTCATATTGAATTTGCTTATAATCGTTTGCTGCATTCTACTACAAAGATGTGTCCTTTTGAAGTTGTGTATGGTTTCCTACCTCGTGCACCTATTGATTTGTTACCTCTTCCATCTTCGGAGAAGGTTAATTTTGATGCTAAAGAACGTGATGATTTGATATTAAAGATGCATGAGTTAACTAAGGAAAACATTGAGCGCATGAATGCTAAATATAAACTTGTTGGAGATAAGGGTAGAAAACATGTTGTCTTTGCACCTGGAAATCTTGTTTGGTTGCATTTGCGTAAGGATAGGTTTCCTGATTTGCGCAAGTCAAAGCTAATGTCGCATGTTGATGGTCCTTTCAAAGTGTTAGATAAAATAAATGATAATGCATATACACTTGAGCTGCCTCAGATTTTGGGGTTAGTCCCACTTTTAACATTGCAGATTTGAAGCCATATTTGGGTGAGGAAGATGAGCTTCCGTCGAGGACGACTTCAGTTCAAGAAGGGGAGGATGATGAGGACATAAACACCATTGTTACACCCACAACCCCAGCTGCTATACATACTGGACCAGTTACTAGAGCTCGTGCATGCGAATTGAATTACGAGGTACTTTCGTTTCTTGGGAATACTTCTAATGTTCATGAACATATGATGCTGCCTAAGTTAGAAACTTTTGTTGTGCTCATGAATGAAGGACCTAGAATGGACAAGAAGGATTTTCGTTGGAGGGGATCAAGCATGGAGAAGAAGGTGCATGTGCGGGAGAGAACAATGGAGCTTTCACTGGTGATTTTCGCACTCTAAAGCCACCATATGGAGAGCATGAAGTCTTTGGACGAAATATTCAAGAGGCCACTTTATAAATTTCGTCCATAGGCTATTATAGGTGTTGGGCCACCTTATTTTTGGGCTAGGCCCATGTAATTTGTAAATAACATAATATAGGCTATTTTTAGAGTCCGTGTGTGTGGGGAAACCGAGTTTAGGGCTGTTTTCGGACCCCTCCTCCAAGGGTCACGAAATTGCCTCTCTGTTCCCTCATATATACACCCCTTAGGGTACCGTTTAGGCTTTGGTTTTGTTTAGATTACAAGTTCTCCATAGCTGCAACTTCACGTTCTTCGTTTGTGTTCTACGACAACACAAAGGCATCAGAGAACCCCACCTTCATTAATAAAGCTTCCCTCTTATATTCGCAATATCTTGATTGCAATCTTGGTTTCTTGCTTGCTCTTCGTTTGCGTGCAGGAAACAGACCTTCGTGGTCAGGTTGATCGTGCTCCGGCGTGATCAATAACCTCTCGGAGTTGGTTTAGCCATTGCTAAGGCGCGACGTCCTCACACATTCGTAGTCGGATCATCAAAGTATACTCCACCAAAACGATACCCACGATCTCATCGAATGACAGGGACAACTTCGCCTCTATCACGGCGGCTGCTGGCTCGCATCGCTACAGCTGGAGACACGGGCTACAGCGACTTGCTTGATGCGGCGAGATCCATGAAGTTCCCGAGCCCCACGTCGTACGAGTGAGTTCCTGATGCTTGAACCTCATGCCCCAGCATGGAAGGCCCAAACGTGTTGGTGAAAGTTTGAAAGAGGGGTGGTATGGTAAATACTTGAGTACACGCTGAAATACATGTATTATTTGAACCGTTATTCTTTTAAGTTGACAAAATGGCATGCATAGAGGTATGAGAAAGTTAGAGTGGCATATGTCCAAGTTCAGTTTTTGTAATGGCATATATCCAACCTGTGAAAATTGGAGTGGCATAGATCCAATTAACCCTAACTACTATGGTTGAATTCCTCTGTTAGACTACTACCAGTTTGTGTGTAAGATATTAAGGAGATACCTTACATCTGGTATACAGAGCGAGGTACCATCTTTTTCCAAATTCTTCCTCCAATTTTTCTCACCATCACCATCCGAGGGAATCAACCATGGATCCGTCCATCTAGGAGTATCTCGAGCGGCTCAGCGCTAGGCTCGACGCCTACACTAACGCCATTAGGTCCCTCACCGAGAAACTGGACGCCCATGACGTCGGTACACCAGCAACCGTCCACAATCCACCACCGTCGTCACTTTGCTGGAGAGCACAACCGGCGCGTCGGCGCCCGTCCTTGACGTCCCTTATGTAACGCCCAAGATGCGACCCTATCCTTATTTTGGCGCGAGGGCCTCGACAGGTATAGAAGCGCATCTCGTCGTTTTGCAAGAATGGATATCATTACAAGTACATGTACTAAAGAGAAGACTATATATGGAATTGGCTTACACTCGCCACAGGCTACATCAGAGTCACATAAGTACAATACATAAACATCATGTAGATGAGCAGGGTCCGACTACGGACGAAAACAAACGAGAAAAGAACGACATCCATCCTTGCTATCCCAGGCTGCCGGCTTGGAACCCATCCTAGATCGATGAAGAAGAAGAAGAAGAAAACTCCAATGAACAATCAACGCGCTTGCGTCAAGTAACCCTTTACATGTACCTGCAACTGGTGTTGTAGTAATCTGTGAGCCACACGGGACTCAGCAATCTCATTTCCAAAGTTATCAAGACTAGCAAAGCTTAATGGCTGAGGTAAGGTTAAGTGGTGAGGCTGCAGCAAGCGACTAAGCATTTATTTAGTGGCTAACTTATGAGTACCAGAATAAAGAGGGGGAAGATCTACGCATAGAGGACATGAACTACTGATGATCAAATGAATGATCCTGAACACCAACTTACGTTAGACATAACCCCACCGTGTCCTCGATCGGAGAAGGAGCTCATGAAAGAGACAGTCACGGTTACGCACTTACTTGGCATATTTCAATTAAGTTAACTTCAAGTTATCTAGAACCAGATGTTAAACAAAGTTTCCACGTTGCCACATAACCGCGCACACGGCTTTCTGAAAGATTTAACTATGCAGGGTGCTCCAACTAGTCCATCACAAGCTACCTCACGCTGCGACGGAAATGACCTCGATTAGGGAAACCGGTGATCTCCTCGGATTCCTATTGGAAAATCTCAACCTCGAGTTATCTCCAGCAAGGCCGCCCGGCGTGTTGACGATCCCGATAGGAGCCGCGTATCTCGTTCTCAGGACACGACGGATAAGCGAAGCATACGGTGGCCTGATAGTAATCACCCGAGTTGCCCCGGGTTGGCCCCGCACGGTGCTCTATTTTGGACCAACACCATCAGCACTGGCCCTCCCTCTTTTATGTTGAATTACTCCTCGGGTAGCGCTAACTCCCTATGTTTTTCAGTATTAACAGAATTATTATGTTGGGCAATATAGTACTAAAGTTGGGCCTTGCCACACGAGCTTTATCCTAAAACGAGAATCTAGGGGGTCCCCATAACAACCCCAAGCATGTTAGGAGCGCTCATTTATGGAACATAACGCCGCTAGCCGAAGCTAAGGGGCAAAGGTGGAACAAAACACCAGGCCAGAAAGGCCGAGCCTTCCACCTTTTACCAAGTATATAGGTGCATTAATTTAAATAGCATTAATAGGGTGATATAACAAGGAACCCATGTTATCACATGGAAGCAACTGCACCTGCAACTAGCAATGTTAACACATGGTTAAGCAAGCGGTAACATAGCCAATCAGTGGTTTGCTAGGTTGTGAACAGGTTGAAAGTTTTCATGGCAATGTTGAGAGGTTGATATTTAACAGGTGGTAGGCAACGAGACATAGCGACAGAAATGAAACAACTAGCATGACAATGATAGTAATGGTATCTAGGTAAATGGTCATCTTGCCTCAGATCCCGCTTGGAAGAAGAACGACTCCGTGAAGTAGACGAACCGATATTGTCGAACGGGTCCTCACTTTCCGACATGCTTGCGGAACTCTATCGAGACGAAGCAAAACGGAAACAAGCATCAACACAGATATTCACCACGGTATATTCACGACAAGATGCAATCCACATATGATGCATGATCAGTTGAATATACGAAAGACATGTCATGTCAATTCACAACAATCAAACACTACACATTAAGTGAAGTTCAATATGCAATGAGTTGCATATTGACGGAACTCCACATACGAATTATTTAGTTCTATCTCGACTAGGTACACGGCAATATTAAATGTTGTTAAACATGGCAAGAGGTGAAGCGTAATTAAAGTACCTATCTAGGCATTTTAAATGAGGTCGGAAATGACATATAGCATCTCCGAACTGACCTCATACCTTAATTTATAATTATGTCCAGATCTGAACTAACACGTTTTAATACTTGTTAGGCAGAAAAATTAATAGGTTCACGATATTCTACGCGTCGTTCCAATCAATTACACATAGAGGTCATTGCAAACGGAGCTACGGTTCAAAAGATATGATCACCGCAAGATATGATTCCATGAATGCAATATGTATGCAATGACAGCCACAAGCATTCCAAACCAAGAAGACAACAACATAATATGAAACTATATGAGATTCTAAGCAAGTTTCATATAGGACACGATCAAAACGGAGCACCGGTTCAACAAATACAAGCTACGCAAGAAATAGTCATAATCTGCCAAAAACAGCAACATGGCATATTCTACATCCCAAAACAATCAGCTACATAATCCTAAAATGCTCAAACAAGACATGAGGCAGTAGTGGTCAAGATGCACAACAACACCCTACTAAATACAACTAGCATGGAAGCATGGGTCTATAGGAAAAGAACTCACAAAATGGCATCTCACACATAGTTTTAGACTTCGTGAAAATATCAGTTTTTGACAGTGCAGTTTCCGATCTGAAGGCATATTGACAGCAGCAAAACTATATGCTACAGGGCACCAAATGACATGAAAATTCACAGCATGCTAGAGAATCTTAAGGACTACAAATAACTCCATTGCACTAACCTCAAAAGAGTTATAGATCACTAGCAAAACAAATGGCAAGACAACAACAAAATATAACAGATTTCACACTTACAAATATATCAGCATCTCCAGATCAGCACTATTTTCTAGCATGTTGAGAACAAGAAAACAACACCAAAACGATTTCTATTGCAACCAAAATTACTAGGGGCTAGCATACATATCCAAGGGCATATCTCTAGTTCACAACTAATGCACATCACGCACAGAATAAATCCCGCAAAATAAACAAGAGGGCAACATGGCAAAATATCATGCATGCTAACGCACTCGGAAGGCAAAACTAAATGCACAGTTAAATTCTATGGATTTTTCTACCCCCAAAACATATATAATATGTGGGGTTGCAAAATAAAACTAACGCCACACATATATGCGAGAATATGTCCTAAACATGACATAACAAACTAGCGACAGAACCTACATGCAAATATGCAAGCAACTACTCTAAAATGCATGGCGAAGGGTCCCGAACAACGTAAACATTTTATCTACGGGGTTGGAACAATCCAGACGCGCACAAAAATAACTACGGGATATCTAACATATTAGGACAACACGCAAATCTAGGCAAATGGCAGGTCAAATCACTTCAAACATGCATGCAAGTTGCAAAATATAAATCTACGTGAAAAACTACACAAGTTACATATATAATACGTTGTGATCCGATGCACGACTTAAAAACTACGGGCATTTGAAAAAATCTAAAATCCCTGAAATTAAATAAATCGCAGATCTAAAAAACACACTAACGAGCCGAATCTACAGGCGCACAATAACAAAATCTCACCGGGCGAGGTATAGAGGCAGGGGGTGCTCACCTTGGGTTGGGATGGTCGGTGGAGAGGGAGGCCACTCGGGGCTGACGCGGGAGGCTGGGCCGGCTTGGCCACGGCACAGTTGGGCCACGACGCAGCTGACTGGGCCGGCTCGGGTCAACGGCCCACGCGCAGCTGGACCTTGCGCGCCCAGGAGTGGCTCAGCAGCGACGACGTGCTGCTCGTCCCTGATCCACGCAGAGCGTCGGCGCCTCGCCTCCAGCGCGGATCGGGGCGACGGGGCCGAGGGCTCTAGTGAGGTGGAGTGAAGGTGGCACGGATCTGGGCGGCGGCTCGCCGGATCTATCCATCCCCGGGGTGGCGGAGCTGCGATGAGGCAGGCAGCGGCGGCTTCGGCCGACCTTCATGGCGCGACGGCGACGTGCAGGGAGCCTACGAGAAGGCAGGTTCGACGAGGAGCTGCAAAGGCGCTTGGGCGGGGCTGCACGCTGGCTCGGGCTCACCATGGCCCGATTCGGCCCGGGGCGGGCCCGATCTAGGCTGGAACAGTGGGGAGAAGAGAGGATGGCGGCTGGATGCACGGAAAACGAGGCTAGGGTTAGGGTTAGCACGGGAAACAAGGTGGGAGAGGGGTTTGATGTTTATTTATAGACACGGAGCTATGGTTATCCGAATCCGGTTCCGTTTTCGACCACGGGTTCGCGATCGGACGGCCACGGATGCGGAAATGGCTAGGTGGGTTGTGTAGAGTGGCTAGTCGGAGACGAGAGGGAAAAACGGGCGACCCGGCAACGAGTTTTTAAACCGACAAAACCGTCCGACGAATAACCGAAGACGATGCCGCTACGGTCGACCGTTCGGTACCAGACGGACTACGATTGCGACGAAAATTGGCAGGCGGCCTACCTGTAACTACATAAGACCGCGCGCCAAGTTTCAACCCAATCAGAGGAAGTTTTATACACACTTTTAAAAACAAGGTTTTGACGATGCCGCGGGCGCGTGCGTGTGTGGTTGGGCTCAAAACGGGCAACGACGAGAACGGAGAGAACCGACAACTAATAACGGATGCAAGTTTGAAAACTAGCGGCAACGGGATGCCGATGCAATGCGAATGATGCGAATGATACGATGATGATGCGGAAAATAAAAATAATCACACGGCGACAACGTAATAAGAGGGGAATCTTCTGGGGCGTCGGTCTCGGGTTGTCACACCTTACTGCACCACCAAGGCCCAGGACATCCCCACGGTCGCCCATGATGCATCCCCGATGTGCATCGCGATGGTGCCCGACACATGTTCGACAAAGTGCTCGACCCAGGTCAACGCGATCAACAGTGTCGACGAGGTTCATGTTGTCATCACCGTCGTCCACCTCGCCACCACCAACCACGTCACCGTCGTGTCCGCTCCGATGGCATCCTCCTACACAGAGAAGTACGTCTTGGTGGAGGCCACCACTGACAGCACGCCGACGAGCGCCCACGATCCACCATCGCTCGATTGAATGGAGAAGAGTGCGGCAAAGGAGTCGGGAGCCACCTCCAATGATGCCATCGCGAAACTCAAGCCTCCATCGACACCCTCCACAATTTCCCTCAAGCTCGCCTCCCCGGCAGCGGGCGACCCAGATCAGAGTGTCGTCATCTCGAACGTCAATGTTTATGCTCTGCCCTTGATTCCACTAGCTGCACATCCTGCTGAATCACAACCTTCGAAGGTATTTTCGTCCCTCCTGCTGCAGCTGGAGGTCGTTCTGCAATCAGTCTCATGGATGCACGTCATGCGTTTGACAAAATGCATCTTCCATGATGACTGCTCGGTGCAGCCTATGCTCACGCTGGGCAACTGTCCTCTGACCTGGGTGCCCCCAAGCCCTATCTACCTCGACCCTACGGGTCACCTACCGCACCTACCACCAACTACACATGTAGTGTGTGGTGTACATCTCGTGGCCAGGAGCCACTATCTGCTCCTATCAGTATGGCAACAGGGCAGCGAGCAGCAACCGTGGTCGCCTCCTATTCAAGTGCAGATTGTGGAGGAATACATTGTTCTGTTCTGTGGCATCACTTGCAGCTCTTTCACTAATAAGTCTGGCTATGTGTGTGTGGCCACCTGACCATCAGCAAAGGAGGAGCAGGAAATTGCAAGGATGGATGGTTCACACTCGCTTGGGGACTTTGTTTATCATTTTTGTGTATTTGCAGCCATGGCCTTCTTGGAACGAGGATGTAGTGCATGATTGAGAGTTTACAAGCTTTGCAAACACAAGGGTTCATGTATGGTTGGATGTTAACAGAAAGATAGAAGTGCTAAAAATATCAATTATCCATGTTGACAAGAAGATGGTCCACGCCGTCAACCCCACTACGCTTGCTTTGTGCCATGAAAAATCAATTGCTCTTCTTTCAGAAATGGATTTCATTAGGATGTTCATTCGCTACGGACCACTAGAAGAAACTGTAAGGACGTGGATGTTGCCTAGAGGGGCGTGAACAGACGCTTCAAAATAATTACGGTTTAGGCTTGAACAAATGCGGAAGAAAACTAGCGTTTAATTTATCAAGCACAAAACCTAAGACAACTAAGCTCACATATGTTCACCAACAACTTATGCTAAGCAATATGATCAACTAAGTGATAGCATGATATATAACAAGAAATGATATGGCTATCACAAAGTAAAGTGCATAAGTAAAGGGGTTGAGTAAGAGATAACCGAGGCATGCAGAGACGGCGATATATCCCGAAGTTCACACCCTTGCGGATGCTAATATCCGTTTGGAGCGGTGTCGAGGCACAATGCTCCCCAAGATGCCACTAAGGCCACCGTAATCTCCTCACACCCTCGCATAATGCAAGATGTCGTGATTCCACTAAGGGACCCTTGAGGGCGGTCACCGAACCCGTACAAACAAGGTTGGGGCAATATCCACAACTTAATTGGAGGCTCCCAATGACACCACGAAGCTTCACCACAATGGACAGTGGCTCCGTGATGACCTCAAATGCTTGGGGCAATCTCCACAACTTAATTGGAGACCCTGATGCTTGCCCGGAGCTTCACACCATAATGATTGAGCTCCGAGGCACCACCAAGCTTCTAGGACGCCAAAGCATCCACGAAGAACAATTTCTAGGGTACTAAGTGCCCAAGGGTAACAAGCTTCTCAAATTTTACTTCCACGTATCACCGTGGAGAACTCAAACCGATGCAATTAATGCAATGGCAACAACACACAAAGTGGTCAAGTCCCTCACACTTAAATCCCTCCACAACAACAAAACCTATGGAGGAATATGAGAGGAAGAACAAGGAGCTCGCAAAGAACTCTAAGATCAAGATCCAAGGGGTTCCCCTCACATAAAGGAGAAAGTGATTGGTGGAGATGTGGATCTAGATCTCCTATCTCTTTTCCCTCAAGAACTAGCAAGAATCATTGGATGGATTGAGAGTAAGCAAGCTCTAAGAAGGTCAACAATGGGGGGAAAACACGAGCTGGAAGTATGGGGAACCATTGGGGAAGAAGACACCCTTAAATAGGTCCCCACGAATATGACCGCTACATTTGTTTTTACATGGCAGCGGTACAACTGGTCAGCCTAAATTAGCAGAACAACCGGTCCAAAACAGAGACTTGGCCCGAGGTTTCACCTGCCACGGTCGCTGGGCGTGGCTAAGTCCCAAGCGGTACAGTCGCTTGGAACACCGGTAGTACCGGCTATACTTAATATAGTGATACAACCGGGCCACCACCGCCTAACTACCGCAGCTAAACAGAGTTGTGTCCGGTTGTGGATAGGTGTTGGGCCGGTATAACCGCCCAAGGGTTGAGCGGTACAACCGCCCTAGGCAGCGGTACAACCGCTGGAAGAACACAACAAATATCAGAACTGCCATAACTTCTACTAATGAGCTCCGAATTGAGATGTGAAATCTCTATGAATGAAGAACTAGCAAAAACTCCAAACATCTGAAACATCATAGAAGATGCATATGGACTCTGTTTTCGATTAACTCAAGCTTTTCATGAAGATGACCATAAGCTCTACAGCTGATAAAGAGAAACATCAAAAAAGAACCAAGAAATATGATGCAATGATGCAAATGGTTTGATCTCTCAACGATACTCACTTGAGAGCCCCCCTTGGAAGTATGATAATATATCCTAAAATAGAAAAACCTATCAAGGGCAAACCTATACCTTGCACATAGTCCACTTGACCTAGATGATGACAATCTTGACTTCCTCAAGATGGACCACATTTCTTGATTGTGTGGGCTTGATGAAGACTAGTTGATTGCTCCCCCATATTCACTATGGATGAGCCACTCTGTAGCACATCTTCACAAGTCCATTGCCACCACAATGGACGGCAAGATTCAAGCATGATGACTTTGTGATGCTCCGCTTGAACTTGCACACCGTAATCTTGATGACGATCACCACTTGATGTCATCCTTCATTGGTTGAATGGGATCTTCCTCTTGACGCAAACCCATGGAAACACACCTAACCCCACATAGAACTCTCACGAAGACCATCGGTTAGTACACAAAAGTGTAATAGACAATTATTACCATACCATGGGATCGCTTGGTCCCTCTCGGTACATCTTGTACGCTTTGTGTGTTGATCAACTTGATTTACTCTTTGACTTAATCTTGATCAACCTTATGTCTTTATGACCATTCTTTGGATAATACCCTGAATACCACATTGGTCATCATATAAACTCCTTGAAACCAACAGATGGACTTCAAGAAGTGCCTATGGACAAATCCTACAAATATAACTTAAGGCCACCATTAGTCCATAGGATTGTCCTCAATTACCAAAACCACATATGGAGAAATATGCTCTAACGGAAACCGTGACTAAAGTGCACAAGAACACAAATACTATTCAAGTTGTCTATAGGAAATGTGTTGATGCTACAAGGGCTTTCAGTGTTGTACGGTCGAAAGTATGTCTAGAGGGGGGATTAGACTACATGACAAGAAAAAAATAGCCTTTTCCCAATTTTAGCTGAGGGGCATATTTGGCAGTTACGGCAAGTCAAGTACACCCTACACATGCAGTTCTAAGAGTGTAGTAGCGGAATGTAAAACATGCAAGTGTAAAGTAAAGGAGTAAGGTAGGGAGATCAAACACATGAGGTTGACACGATGATTTTTGGTATGGTTCCGATAGGTGGCGCTATCGTACATCCATGTTACTAGAGGCTTCAACCCATGGAGTGTAACATCTGCGAGAGTCCACAGAGGGCTCCACCCACAAGGGGTCCACGAAGAAGCGGCCTTGTGTATTCCACCACGGCTTTTGCCCACGAAGGACTAGCCTTTCTCACAATAGATCTTCACGAAGTAGGCAATCTCCTTGCCCTTACAAACATCTTGGTTCAACTCCACAACACGAAGTAGGACGCTCCCAAGCGACACCTAACCAATCTAGGAGGCACCACCCTCCAAAAGGTAATATATGTGGTAGAACGATGAACTCCTTGCTCTTGTGCTTCCACATAAGCTTCTAGCTTGAAGCTTGAGCCAATCCTATTCCTTTCTTGCATCAAGGGACATCTCCACATAAGCCTTTAGCCAAAGCATCTTTTGAACTTTTCTGAAATATACTTGGATAAACATATTAGTCCAATGATGCATATGTTGTGATCAGTTATCAAAACCACCCTAGGGATTGTGCTTTCAATCTCCCCCGTTTTTGGTAATTGATGACAACATATAAATCAAAGCTTTGACAAAAGATATAATCAAATATTAGCATCGACGATTTGAGAAGTATGTGAAAGGCAAGAGCTCCCCCTAAATTTCTGCATTATTTAAAAATTGTGTTTGAATGCAAATGCACAATCGATTAGGATCATGAGTCACTCTTCCGTGTCACATACATTTTGGTGGTGTGCATACAAGATAAGAATGAATAGTAATGCACATGACACCAACAAGATAAGTGAATGATCATCACATAGATAGCTAAAAGGATAATGACGTAGCATCAACCAAGCAAAGCGTATGATCAAACACAGGTAACTGGATAAAGTCATCCAAAAGACCAAAGTTTTGTAAAACTTAATGAGAGCAAATAAAGTCAAAATCTCTCTCTCTTGAAGCCCTATGATCTATACATATCTCCCCCTTTGGCAACAAGTTACAAAAAAAGTTCAAAAAGTATAGAGCTAATCGTCTCTCTGGGCAGCTGATGACAGAGTCGACAGAAGAGCGTCCACGAAGGCATCTGTTGAGTGTCCTGGAGCTGGAGGAGTGGATATTGGAGGTGCTTGAGCTAGAGGTGGAGCTGAAGGTGCAGATACTTGAGATGATGAGTTTTGTCTTGTCTCCGGAGCAGGTTTAGCAGCTGACCTAGGCTTGGTGCTGAACCGAGTGGTAGTGAGAGGAGGAGACTCATCATCATCATCATCATCATCATCATCATCATCATCATCTAGGTGTGGAATCTACACCGAGTCAACTTCATGTTGAAGTTGTTTGACTATATTGGTCAACTCCGTTACCTTCACATCCATGTCATGAATTTTTTTCCATGACTCTCTCCAGTCTTTTCTGATTTTGCAGCATCTTCGAGATGTTCTTATCCATACCTTGGACAGAGCTAACTAGAAATGCCATTTGCTCAACTTGAGTTCTGAGTTGTGGAACTCGAGGTGGGTCATTTCTAGTAGCCTCAGCTTTTTCTGTCTCTGTTGTCATTCTAGTTGCAGCTCAGCTGGGATCATTGTCATCCATCACCACTTCATTTTCTTTAAATTCTGGCTGAAGAGATAAATGGGGATGATCAAGGAGATATGCATGCTTGCCTAGCTTGGCATTGATAATCATCTGAATGTACGGGGCATGTCCACAAGATCTTTTTTGATCAATAGCAGTCCTCCGGATAGTCTCTACTATCAAGTCCATCACTCTAAATCTAGTGTGATTGTCCAAATGGAGTAGCAGATTGATGGAGTGTTCTCTAATCATCCTATCATCACCTGATTTAGGCATCAAGATGTGTCTCGGAATGGTGTTAGTTGTGGGTATCCCTGCTTGCAAGAAGTACACCGAGCCCATCTTGTGAGTTGCCAAAAACTTGTGAGGATTTGGCTTGTACATGTTGGCCATGGAGTTGTGGCTCATCTTCGGCTCAAAGTACACATCAACATTACTCTCTTTCTGCTTAGGGGCACCAATGATAGTGCCTCACTCATCAATCGTTGACTCATACTTGTGACCATCAGTCATCCAGACAATAGAACCATCTCCATAAAAATGAACAGTTGAGTAAAATTGCATGATTAGTGCATCATTCCATGGGGTCATATCTTTTCCAAAAAAATCTTCAATGTCTACAAACTTGAAATTGTCTTGCACATGGGGAAAGAAATTTTCATTGGCTTTGATGTAAGCCCAGTCAACATATCTCATGTCACTAACAGCTGGACTTTTGTCATACAAAACAATCTCATAGAAATCTTGTTGTTCCTTGGTGTGAAACCTTGGATCAACAACATTCCTTCTCCTTATGGCATATGGATCTGCAACTCTCCATTTCCTCAAACATGCATCTTTCCTCTTCTTCATATCTTCGGCTACTGGATGAGCAGCATTGTGCAGTGGTAGATTTGGTCGGAGCTTTCTGAGAATTCGTGCATTCTCTTCTTCTTCCTTCGCAGCAAAGGCGTTGGAAGCATGGCCTTTATCCTTGGCAGCTACAGGAATATCCTTCATAGTATTCCTATGAGCTACAACCTTTTTTAGCCTTACAAGGAGGCTTAGTAGCAGATTTCCTCGGCATGGCATCAGCCATGAGATTCTTCTTCTTAGGAGGAGCTGGGATCTCATCTTCTCCAACAGCATCTTCTGGTTCCTCATACATAGAAGTTTTTCTCCCAATAACATGAATTACCCTCTTCCTGGCTCTCTTCACACTAGTCTTCTTAGCAGGTTTATAAGTGGAGAGTGTTGTACTCTGCCTTGCAAACTTAGGAGCTCTAACATCAGCAGGTCTTGCATGCTCTTTCCTGACAGTCTTCTTAGGAGCCTTTGGAGGAGCTGAAGTTTCCTCTGGCACAAAATCTGAGTCATTTTCATCTGGGTTAAGCTTCTTTCTCTGCATGGTGGCTGCCTTGGGCAAGCCATGGGATCTGTAAGATCTAGGGTCAGAGTCTGTCTTCTCAGCACTTGTGCCTGACTCCATCTCTACACGGTTTTCTCTGAAATCGTTCTGGATATCCTCAGATCATGACATCTTGTCAAACAAGCAACAACTCAGCAGCAAACTAGCAAACAACAAACAACAATCATGTGAAATAGATATAGAAGAGCAGAAGGGTTGAGCATCACAAAACATAGAAAGATTTTTCAAAATTGAATTCAGAAACTTAGGGTATGATCTTCTACAAAATGTAAATCGGTAGCATCGGGTTGGTCATTTCGGAGTCACCAAGAAAATCTACTCGAATAAAAAAGACTTGGCAGTCTTTTTCGGTATCACCGGAAAGAACTGCTCGGTCTCACCGAGTTGCTTTTGAGGAACCCTAAAACTAAAATCGCTGGAACCGATTTTACTAACTCGGTCTCACCGAGTTGGATGCTGCGGCACATCAAATCCTAAATTCCATCATTCTCTATGCTACGAGATTTTCTCGTGGAAGGAGGGGTTTGCACATGGTGGCTTCTAGAGAAAAATTCCTAATGCGCATGAGTTGGATTAAGGGAGCGCAAGAGGAGATCAGAACCGTACCCTAGCTTGGTGGCGGTCCGACTACGGCAGCGACGGCGGCGAAGATTCCGTCGACGGAGGCGAATCCCAATGGCGGAGGTCCTCGGGGAGGCAAATGCGACGACCAGGGGTCCTTCGGCGGCAGCTTAGGGTTTGGGAACAAAACGTTTGAAGAGAGGATTTCAAAACGTCCATTCCACTAGATTATATACCCATTGTTGTCGGTGTCACCGAGATTGCAAGATCGGTGTCACCGAGTTCCTGTTCTGTCAGCTGACAGGGAAACTCGGTGTAACCAAGTTTGTGATTTCGGTGGTACCGAGATTGAAAAACCAGATCAACTTTGAAAATTTGGTGGAACCGAGTTTGTGGGGTTGGTTTCACTGAGAGATTCACAAAGAGGATTTGGAAGGCAGCCTTTGACGATACGGAACTCCGAGTGCTCCTTCACACAGTGGGATCGACAAGTGTTTGTTCAAGTTTTGTGATGAAGCATGAATAGAACTTGAGATGAGATAGCATAGATAGCTAGAGGAGGGTCCTAGGCATTCTTGTTCATCCAATTGGAAAACGATAAATCAAGAGCCAAATAACAATAATTGGATGTCCTCGAATGAGCAAACATATGCAGACCAACATGCTCACACAATAAGATGATAGATAAAATGGTGAACATGCACAAACATCCTAGCATCTATCAAGCACTTGGGTGATGACAAAGTCATCTATATATGAGTATATTGACTTAGGAGCCAAGTAAGAATACTTGATCATGGGTCATACTCATCATTAAGCACAAGTGGGGTTACCACTTTTACATAATGCATTAATGTCTTCATATCCTTAGGAGATGCTTATACTCAAGATTTAGAGTAAAGCTCCCCCTTGATATGACATCCCCCCTAAGAGGGATAAACTAATATTGGGTTTTTGTCGTGGAAGACTTCAAGTAGGTGAAGTAGCAGTGGATGCTCTTGGGTTGGGAGCAATTTTTGTTGTTTCTTACTCTTCTCACCTACATGGGTTAGTCCCAAAGCACAAGGAACATATGCAAGAATATCTATGTACATGGAGTGAAACACACATGGGATGATGTCCAAAGATACATTAATTACCTTGTTCCTTGCTTACCTTTGAAGGAATGTGTGACTCCTTGAACTGATGCATATGGTTGAGGTTGATTGCATATAGTTCTTGCCAAAATGAATAAGAGTGAATTTCATTGGAGGTGTCACCCCTCAAGAACTTTCTAGTTCTTCCTCTTGGGGATCCACATCAACTTGATGGGAATCCTTGGAGTTGTAGTAGCACTAGATGAGGTAGTGCTAGTAGTGTCCTTGGGAATCCACTTGACCTTGACTTGGGGTTCTTCTTCATATAAGTCAATGTCATCTTGAAGCTTTCCCTTACCCTTGTGGTCTTGTGGTAGAAGACCATCTTGTGAGCTTGTTCCTTTCGGAGGAGTAGGATCATACTTATCCTCTTGAGGAACAAACTTAGCAATGGGATATGGTCCTTCTTCCCAATCATCTCTGTTGACGTTGAAGTAGCCAACACCTCGTTTCTTCCCATGTCCTCCTTGCTTGCGCACAATTTCCTCAAATTGCTTACTTCCGGCAAGACTCTTGAAGACACCTCTCTCTATAATCCCTTTCAATAAACTGTTTTCTTGCTCAAGTGTAACTTGGCTAAGAGAATCATTAGTGGAATCAAGAGAGCTACTAGCATCAACATCATTAGATTTAGCTTTAGCATTGTTGTTACTAGATGAAGAAACTTTCTTGCCTTTGTTACTAGTGTTCTTAGGTTTAACTTGTGGAATAAAAGTAGACAAGATTAATCGTTTGGCTAGATAAGAAGAACTCTTCTTTCGAAGATCATCATTGGTCGCTTTTAGGAACTCATGCTCTTGCTCCAAATTGAGCTTCTCGAAGGGTAGATTCTCATGAGTTCTTGCAAGCTCTCTATGATCTTCTAGAGTAGTTTCATGAGCTAACTTAAGAGTATTTAATTCTTAAGTTAGTCATTCAATCTCTTTCTTATCATCATCACTCGATTTCTCTTGACTAGCATGATAATTAGCAAGTTCATTTTCAGTGCAATCACTAGTTTTATCAAAGATCAAGTCATCTTCTCCTAATAAGTCATCCTCATCACTATTAAAATCAAGATACTCGGGGTGTGATACCTTGGGACCTTTAGCCATGAAGAAGTTTTTGAACCCCTCATTTGGTGCATCAAATAGGTCGTAGGAGTTGGAGGAAACAAGTGCAATGCCGGCAACACCTTCATCTTGACTATAGTCAGAGTTGGAGTGGTAGCTTCTCTCGGATTGGTTCTCAGAGTCAGAGCCAGAAACCCATTCACAAACATGAGCTTGATGTCTTCTTCTTGAGCTGCTCTTGGTGTATTTGTCCTTCTTCTCCGATTATTTTCCTCTCTGTGATTGTCTTCGTTCATAACGATCTTCTCTACTCCTTCTCTCTCCGCAAGGTGACTTGTCCCTTGAGCTTCGTATTCAAGGTGACTCTTCTCTTTGTTTGTAGGGAGCCGAGCATTCACTGGAGTAGTGTTCGGGCTTCCCACTGTTGTAGCAGTTTCGGTCACGACTGGACAGACGCTTTTCATAATGTCTTGAGCTTGAGCTTCTCTCTTTGCCTCTAATCTTGTAGAACTTGTTGAATTTTATGACCATGAGGCTTATCTCTTCATCAGTGACAAGATTGTCCTTTGAAGTAGCGGGTGTTGGGGAACGGCGCATGGGAAACAAAAAAATTCCTACGCGCACGAAGACCTATCGTGGTGATGTCCATCTACGAGGGGGATTCCAGATCTATGTACCCTTGTAGATCGCACAGCAGAAGCGTTAATAAACGCGGTTGATGTAGTGGAACGTCCTCACGTCCCTCGATCCGCCCCGCGAACCGTCCCACGAACCGTCCCGCGATCCGCTACGATCTAGTGCCGAACGGACGGCACCTCCGCGTTCAGCACACGTACAACTCGACGATGATCTCGGCCTTCTAGATCCAGCAAGAGAGACGGAGAGGTAGATGATTTCTCCGGCAGCGTGACGACGCTCCGGAGGATGGTGGTGATCTAATCTCAGAAGGGCTCCGCCTGAGCTCCGCAGAAACGCGATCTAGAGGAAAAACTGTGGAGGTATATGGTCGGGCTGCCATGGCAAAGTTGTCTCAAATCAGCCCTAATACCTCCGTATATATAGGTGGGAGGGGAGGGGCCTTGCCTTGAGTCACAAGGAGCCCCAAGGGGGTCGGCCGAAGGGGGAGGAGGAATCCTCCTCCAATCCTAATCCAACTAGGATGGGAAGGTGGAGTCCTTCCCTTCCTTCCCACTTCCCCTTTTTTCCCTTTGATTTTTTCTTATCCTGCGCACGGGCCTTCTTGGGCTTTCCCACCAGCCCACTAAGGGCTGGTGCAGCACCCCTAAGGCCTATGGGCTTCCCCGGGTGGGCTGCCCCCCCTCCCCCGGTGAACATCCGGAACCCATTCGTCATTCCCGGTAATGCCGAAAACTTTCCGGTAATCAAATGAGGTCATCCTATATATCAATCTTTGTCTCTGGACCATTCTGGAAACCCTCGTGACGTCTGTGGTCTCATCCTGGACTCCGAACAACATTCGGTAACCAACCATATAACTCAAATACGCATAAAACAACGTCGAACATTAAGTGTGCAGACCCTGCGGGTTCGAGAACTATGTAGACATGACCCGAGGGACTCCTCGGTCAATATCCAATAGTGGGACCTGGATGCCCATATTGGATCCTACATATTCTATGAAGATCTTATCGTTTGAACCTCGGTGCCAAGGATTCATATAATCCCGTATGTCATTCCCTTTGTCCTTCGGTATGTTACTTGCCTGAGATTTGATCGTCAGTATCCGCATACCTATTTCAATCTCGTTTACCGGCAAGTCTCTTTACTCGTTCCGTAATACAAGATCCCTGTCGGGACCCCTATCCTAAGCCATAGGAATCCAGCCTGTAACACATCGCACCTCTTTGCGGTCTCACGCACGGTTAACCCCACGGCTGCAGCCTTACCTTAGCCAGGACCGTTTGCGCCTTTTGACTCGCGTATGCAATTGTGTCGCTAGTATTCCAATGACAAAGAACCCGGGTCGACATGTCTAGTCATAAACCAAAGTGGCAGTTCCGCACAGGAACATGCATACATAACCCAGCAAAGCAGGTGTCGGCCACCAGCGAATGTAGACGAGTCATAGCAAGTTACAAGGACTCCATTACATCGCGTGACATTTCCCCAAAGGGGACAGACACAGCAGCTAAGAAGGACACACGCCGGTCAACCAATGTGTCCGGAGCAATAGCGAGCTACCATGGCTCGTTGGATCACAAAGGGGCATTTCCCTGTAAGGAATGCTACTAAAGTCTACGGCTAGGTAATCGAACCCCATACATATCAAGTACGACACACGTACGCATGGCATAATGATATGTACGGATACATCGATGGCATCACCACATAACCATAAACATACAAGCTTTATTTAAAAGGCTCGGAAGAGCCTCACACATAATATTACACAGTAGGGGTCTCACGACCCATCATAAAAGTCATTCAAGTTACAAGCCAGCGGAAGTAGACAAGCTGTCTCAGTACAGACAGATGAAACTAGAAGGCACATGGCCTGACTATACTACAGACCCACCCTAGGGCCAGATTGTAGCTGGGATACCAGCTACTCGTCATCGTCGATGTCTAGGAAGAACCCTCCGTTAGGGTCATTAACAACCTCTGCAACAAATATTAAGCAAACATGAGTACGGAGGTACTCAGCAAGACTTTAGGATAACTATCTACTCATACAATGTATCAATAAGGAATTGTGGGGTTTCATGCGGAAAGCCAGCATTTGACTCGTGGCTAGACAACTTGCATTTTAAAGCAATTTTTGACAACTTGATTTCTCGCACACGAGTCCACTAACACCACAACAATACTCCATCGTGGAATCATTCCGTCTCCATACAGAAATGCCGTCCACGACACTCACGCTTATCTTGACAATTTTATGAGCAGCCATTGAAGTTATCTATGAACAACATATGTCTCCAAGTAGTCCATATCCGCGGACGCGGCTATTCGAATAGATCATAACCCTACAAGGGTGTACTTCTTCACACACGCGCTCGCCACTTATCGCCATGTTCACGTCATGCACCTTGGCAACCTTCAAGAGGAAGCCCAGCGAGGGAGTCGGCCACGACCGTTAACCACGCTAATACTTAGTCCAGGTCTATCGCCTATCTGAGGGTAACCCGCACGTAAGTTCGGCCGGGGTTTCTGCCACGGCCCAAAACGATGTGCGCAGTGTTCCCAAGCCCACCATCGGGGTACCACTTGGTACACCGTGCCACTGCCTACCGCATCACAGCCCACCTCTCAGGTCAGCGCTATGCACGGCCTCCAACATGACTATAAACACCAAAAACTAATTGCAACTCCTCGACCGAGTACTAAGCGATTAATAAGTCGAGCGGGGTCATATTTCAGGGCCCAGCATGTGGTAGTATCTCATCTTGGATTACATACACGGAACTCAGTTCCTAAGGATAGTTCCAATGAAACAACCCGCCTTGTACTCCTACATAGCCTTTCACCGGTACCTTTACCAAATCAGGTTCAACGCACAACCTTTACTTACTGAACACATTCTCACAATTCTTTTCATCTCCCAGATGACAGACCATACACAACTCTAAGCATAGCATGCATAGCAGGATAAGGCACATCATGGCTCAAGCATCTACCAGGTATGCTAGGTTGCAAGGTTCAGCTATTTACTGTGACAAAGACAGTTCATGCAAAGGAAGTGGGTTCAACTAACGTGGCAAAAGCATTTGAGCATTTGATCCTAATGCAATACGTAAGTGCAGGAGTGAGAACATGGGATTTATCGGGATGATCAAAATGGTTGCTTGCCTTGTTGCTCACAGGAGGGACAATATCCGTCAGTCGGATATTCAGTGGAATCCGGAGGAGCGGAGCCTACCGAAAGAAATGACAACAATCAATAACAATCATATGCAACAAGATGATGCATGAGCATGGCATGAGGATGCAAGGTGGTATGCTAATATAGCTAACATTTATTAGGTTTGAAGTAGATTTGAATCAGATTCAAATATCACATCAAACGAGGTATTCTCAAATACCATTTTAATTGATTCGACCTGATGCTCAGATCAACTTGTTTTTAACATGCATGGAAATGATATGTTAAGTTGCTGGTTGTGATTGAACAATGTTTGGTCATAGCAATTGAAGTGGAATTCAAATGATTTTCAAATTCCATCTCCATAGCATTTATAAAATTTAACTTATTCATTATTCTACATGTTTGTTCCAGTAACATTTTCAAACATGTTTGAAAATGAAATATTCAGATTCCTTGGATTTTTCTGATACTTTTTCATATATAAATTATTTCCATTGGAGTTACAGATTAATTTCTATGATTTTTAGAAGTTTTGGCATTTTTCTGGAATTCTTTTAAATCAGAAAATCTTTACTGCATCAGCATGACATTAGTAGGTCCAACTAGCCGTTGAAAGTCAAACCTGACCAGTGGAACCCACTGGTCAGTAACTTATTAGATTAATTAATTTTATTTTTGTTAACCAAAATCATCCAGAGGCTGGCCCCACACGTCAGTAGCTCAGGCCAGCTGAGATCCACCGGCGGCGAGGTCGTCCTCGTCGGCGGGGAGCCTCCGGCGACCACCAGTACGGCGGAGAGCCTCGGAAACGGCGCACAGGTGGCCAAACTCTGCACAGAGTGCACCAGAAGAACAACACGTCTCCCGCAGGTTCATTTTTGCACTTAGCCGGGGCTGATCTGGTCGGAGATGACGCCGGCGACGAGCTTGGCGACGGCCAAAGCTCGGGCGTCATCGGGGTCATCGAAACAGAGGGAGCTACGCACGGGACTGAGCTCCTACGACATCTATGTGACGGCTTGACGCTGCTGGTGGCCTCAGAAGGACGAGCTGTTCAGCGGAGGGCTACCGGCGACGAGCTCCCGTGGCGGATCTTGTCGGGCTCTGGTGAAATCAAGGCTAGAGGAAGGGGTCGAAGGGGAAACTTGGCGGAAAGCTGCGCAAGCTCACGGGGAGTGCAGTGGTGGCGCTAGTTTGCTCGGGGACAGCCTCGAGAGGGAGAACGCCGGTGATGAACTTCGATGACCCGAGGAAGAAGACGACTGCGTCTTGGCGTCGGGCTTGTGGCTAGGAAGCTTCAGGGAGCTGCGGCGGTTCTATTGCGCGGCTCAGGGGGGAAAGAGGTAGGCTAGAATGACGGCAAGCTCGAGCTCTGCTCGGCTCCAATGGCGGCAGTGGGGAACGAATCAGAGGGGGAGAATGAGGAGAGGATGTGCTCGGGCACGCCTCGGGAGCGTTATCCCCTCGCGTGCCAGCGCAAAGCGGCGGCCAGGCAGGCGCACAGGTGCGTGGCCGCGCCGGCATACGCGGAGGCCACCTCTTGCTACCCACGGGGGGGGGGGAGGAAAACGACAGGGAAGAAGCTGGCCCGGGCCAGGTGAGCGACAGGTAAGTGTTCTTCCTTTTTCTGTTTTGTTTTCTGTTTACTAACTATTTTGGTTTGCTATTTATTTCAGCTCCAAAATAGTTTACCAAAAATATTTGAACACACCAGAATATTTGTTGGAATATATCCAACCATTCTTGAAGTTTTCAACATTTTTGAAAGCTTAAAGTTTTTGAATTCAAATTTAAACTTGAATCGAGTAGCTTTTTGCATTTAAATAAAATGCCAAAAGTGTTATGAAAACAGCTTGCTTCACTGCTTACTTGCTTCCATGAATTATCAGAAAAGTTGAACTTTTCTTGAGGCCATTTTGGGTTCATTGATTTGAACAAGTTTATAATTTCTTTGAATTTGAGAAGTGTCTAGGGTTTTTGAATTTTTCTTCACCACTTGCTTTGTTCTTGTTGAAATTTTCTTGGATGCAATGCAAAGAAGATATGAGCACAATGCTATACTTGATTAGGGTTCCAGGGATGTGACAACTCACCCCCACTCAAAAGAATCTCGTCCCGAGATTTAGAAGTTGTCGGGAATAACACAGGATACTCAAGTCGGAGACGATCCTCTCTTTCCCAAGTTGCCTCCTTTTCGGAATGATTTGACCATTGAACTTTAAGAAACTTGAGGTTTCGACGTCGAGTGGTATGCTCAGCTTGATCAAGAATACGCACGGGGTATTCTCGGAATGAAAGGTTATCTTGGAGATCAAGCGTTTCGTGGTCCACTTCACGGATAGGATCAGAAAAGCAACGCCTGAGTTGCGAGACGTGGAAGACATCATGAACCTTGGAAAGATGCGGAGGAAGTTCCAACTGGTAGGCAACTTCTCCTCGTTTAGCAAGAATGCGAAAACGACAAATCTAACGAGGAGTCAACTTGCCCTTGATACCGAATCGATGGGTACCCTTCAAAGGTGTAACCCGAAGGTAAGCCTTCTCGTCAACTTCAAAGGTCACAGCCTTATGATGATGATCATATTGGCTCTTTTGACGAGACTCGGCTGTTTTCAACTTTTCACAAATAATGCGAACCTGCTCTTCTGCATCCTGGATCATATCCGGGCCAAAGAGTTGCCTCTCTCCGGTTTCTGACCAATTAAGAGGTGTTCGACATCTTCGTCCATAGAGAACTTCAAAAGGGGCTTTGCCCAAGCTTGATTGATAACTATTGTTATAAGCAAATTCGGCGAATGGTAGGCACTTCGCCCAATTCATACCGAACGATATAACACAAGCTCGGAGCATATCTTCTAGGATTTGATTCACTCTTTCTACTTGACCACTTGATTGAGGATGGAAAGCAGTGCTAAAAGATAAGTGAGTCCCCATGGCATTCTGAAAACTTTCCCAGAAGCGAGAAGTAAAGATACTCCCACGGTCTGAGTTAATCTCCAGGGGAACACCATGAAGAGACACTATTCGAGAGATATATAACTCTGCTAGCTGGCTAGCTGTTATACTCTCACGAACTGGAAGAAAATGAGCTACTTTGGAGAGACGGTCAATGACCACAAAGATAGCATTATTTCCTTTCTTGGTCTTGGGAAATCTGGTAATGAAATTCATACTGACTTTATCCCATTTCCATTCAGGAATAGCTAAAGGTTGAAGGGTGCCAGCAGGCCTTTGATGTTCTGCCTTAACTCGACGACAAACGTCGCAGTTAGGAACGAACTCAGCAATTTCTCTCTTCATCCTAGTCCACCAGAACCTCTCGCGTAGGTCCTGATACATCTTAGTACTACCGGGATGAATGGTGAGAGGAGAATCATGAGCCTCCTTAATGATTAACTGCCTTAGATGTGGATTCTTAGGAACCACTAGACGATTCTGGAAGAACACAACACCTTGATCATTCATGGAGAATTCGTTAGCGTTTCCGCTAATGATATTCTCCTTGATCCGTGATATACCCTTATCACGCTCCTGGCCAGTTATAATTTGATCCTTAAGGGTAGGCTTCGCCACCAGGGTAGAAAGGAATCCTTGAGGAACTATATGGAGATTTAACTTCCGAAATTCCTCATAGAGATGTGGTTGACCTTGTTGTAGCATCAAATTGTTACAATAAGATTTACGACTTAGTGCATCAGCCATAACATTGGCCTTCCCCGGGGTGTAAGTTATCCCTAAGTCGTAATCCGAGATCAACTCAACCCACCATCTTTGCTTGAGATTCAAATCCGGCTGGGTGAAGATATATTTCAGACTTTGGTGATCGGTGAATATTTCGCAACGATTACCCAGAAGGTAATGTCGCCAGGTTTTTAGTGCATGGACTACAGCTGCAAGCTCAAGATCATGTGTGGGATAATTATCCTCATGTGGACACAACTATCGAGATGCGTATGCAATCACATGACGATCTTGCATGAGAATGCAACCTAATCCTTGTCGCGAGGCGTCGCAATAGATAACAAAGTCCTTAGAAAAATCTGGTGGTAGCAACACAGGTGCGGAAGTCAGGCGTCTTTTCAGTTCCTGAAAGCTATGCTCACACTGTCGTGTCCACTCGAACTTTTTATCCTTCTTGAGGAGTTCAGTTAGAGGCTTTGCAACCTTGGAGAAATTCTCGACAAAGCGGCAACAATAGCTCGCTAGACCAAGGAAACTCCTAACTTGCTTAACTGATTCAGGTTGGGTCCAATTAAGGACAACTTGAACTCTCTCGGGATTGACAGCAATACCCTTACCAGAGATTACGTGACCAAGATAGGTCACTTCTGGTAACCAAAATTCACATTTTGAAAACTTGGCATAAAGGCGATGCTCTCGAAGTTTTATCAATACCAGCCTTAGATGCTCGGAATGTTCCCGTTCGTTCTTCGAGTAGATGAGAATATCATCGAGGTATACCATGACGAATTTATCCAAATACTCCATGAAGATTGAATTCATCAGACGAGAAAAGGTGGCTGGGCATTGGTTAAACCGAAGGACATGACGGTGTACTCGTATTGGCCATAACGAGTAACAAAGCCGTTTTTGGAATGTCCCCGTTATTGATCTTGATTTGATGGTATCCCAACCTCAAATCCATTTTCGAGAAGACTGAGGATCCAGCGAGCTGATCATACAGGTCGTTGATCCTGGGGAGCGGATACTTGTTCTTTATGGTGACCAGATTAACTGGTCGGTAATCTACAACCATCTGATCCGTTCCGTCTTTCTTCTTGACGAAGAGGACGGGGCAAGCCTAGGGAGAAGAGCTAGGACGAATGAAACCTTTGTTCAAGGCCTCATCTAGTTGCTTCTTAAGTTCGGCTAGCTCCAAGGGTGCCATCTTATATGGTCTTCTGGCTATTGGAACAGTTCCCGGAACAAGATCTATCACGAACTCTACATCTCTGTCAGGTGGAATTCCTGGTAGTTCCTTTGGAAAAACATCCGGGAAGTCACGGACTACCAGAATGTCTTCAAGTTCCGGAAGAGGGTTGGCATTGAGGGAATAGAGTTGGCATTTGGCAACTCGAGTAGAGACAATGACTATATCACCCGAGGGATGGGTAAGCTGAACATTTCTAGTATGAGTATCAATCTTGGCATAGTGAGCTGACATCCAGTCCATACCCAAGATGATATTAATATCCGAAGATTTCAGGGCTATCAATGAGGCTAGAAAAACTAGCCTGTCTACTAGAATTTCATTGTCATAGGTTATCCTAGAGGTTTGCCACTTACTACTAGGAGTTTGGACAACCAATGGAATTGGCATATCACAAAAAGACATGTTATGCAATTGTGCATAACTTTCTGAAATGAAGGAATGAGAAGACCCAGTGTCAAAAAGAACAGACGCTGGGTGATGATTAACAAGAAGCGTACCCAGTATGACGTCGGGATCCTCTGCAGCTTCTTCTGCTAAGACATAGTTCACACGGCCACGTGAAGGAGTTGGCTTCACATAGTAAGCTTTGCCCGACTTGCCTTGCCCGACGGACTTTCCGGGTTGCTTGGCACCCACATTCTGACGACACTCACGGGAATAGTGCCCGGGTTCTCCACACTTGTAGCATATCACTTGGTTTGCACGTGGTGCAGCATTGCTAGTTGGACCACCATAGGTTTTGCTGGAGGGTTGGTCTGATTCATCTGAGGCGCCACGTAGGATGGCCTCGGAGTGAATCTTGGCGGCAGAGAGCTGTTTGGAACCCACAGCCTGCGCTTTGGAAACGCGGAACCAGATGACGAGCCAAAATCACGGGAGTGCTTCTTTGTGGCTTCAAAGTCGGTATGACCAGTCTCGGCACTGATCGCCTTGATGACCAGGGCTTGGAAGCTTGTACACTCGTGGAGGCGCAAATCACGACGAAGCTCAGGGCTCAGACCCTTACGGAATCTTGCTTGCTTCTTAGCATCAGTAGACACCTCCTCTGTTGCATAGCGGGCAAGGTTACCGAACTCGTGGCTATAAGCATCCACGGTCAACTTTCCCTGGTTGAATGCACAGAACTGCTCTCTCTTTCTGTCCATCAGGCCCTCTGGAATATGGTGCAGACGGAAGGCTGCACTAAAGTCTGCCCATGTGGCTGCTGGTTCAGCAGGACGCATAGCCTCAAAGTTCTCCCCCCACAGATTGGCGGGTCCTTCCAGAAAATACGCCGCAAAGGTCACCTTGTCGGCCTCAGAAACATTCGCAGACCGAATCTTACGTGAAATACTGCACAGCCAATCATCAGCGTCGAGGGGATTGACGGAGTGATGGAACTTTGGAGGATTCAGCTTCACAAAATCATTGAGGGACACTACAGCATTCCTAGGCTGACGAGCCGTATTTTGCTCAATACGCTCTAACAGTCGGTTGGTCTCCCTTTTGTTTCTCTCTGCCTCAAGCATCACTTCCGCCAGAGAGGGCGGGTGAGGCAGGTCTTCCTGCGACGCTTGACTACCCTCGCCTTGCTCATGAGCAGGGGCACGGTTCAACCTGGTGAACACCATCCTAACAAACAAACTCACAGCTTAGACCAATATCATCATCAATGCTAGCTATGGATTAAGAATGCACTGAACACATGGAATGCGGAAATGAATATCCGAACAACATGGTAACAAGCAACTGCTATATATACACCATGGTTCATACACACCCTTACATAGTTCAGTACAACCTTAACCGAAGAGCAAACTATTGAAATTATGAAACTACTCATGAGAGGCTTACAAGCTTCCTATATATTATTTATCTAGGCCTCCAGAATTCATTTCACATCACAAGCATACTTCACAAGTCACATAGGACTGTGAACGTACGGCTACTACCATACTATCCTTCCACTCACAGTTCAGGCATCCGCATAGAACATCTCATAAAGATTGCCTCCATGGTCTGGAAGCTCAACCTGCGGATCAGGAAATACTCTGGCCTGAGATCCCTGAGATCCGTAAGGACATGGATGTGGCCTTGGTCCCCTGACTGGTGGTAGTAGGGGTCCCCGAAGAGGGGTGACTCCTCCTATAGCTGGCCAGTCAACATGGGTCGGAAGATGGGTTCTAACAGGGTTCAACATCTCCATATCTCCGTACCCTGTCTGGACTACCGGTGCCAGCTGCGTCAAAGCCGTCCACAGACGGGCACGTGTAGCATAAAGCTCCATGCGGAGGGCACGAGCATCCCTGTCTCTGTTCTCTAGCATCTCAGCAGTGGACTACAATAGCGGATCCTCCATAGAGGAATCAAAATAGACCCCACTGAGGTATCCCTCTTCACCTGGCTGAGAGGCAGGAACATAGCAGAACTCTGAATTCTGCAGCAGTGCATGCCTCGCCCTCATAATGGTCAGCATTGAATAGGCAGCATCTTGTACTGCCATGTCAACAATGACTCCCAACCCATAGGACTAATGGATTGGCTCCTCAGCTCCAGGGTAGTCTGGAAATACCCTAACAGTGCAGATATACTGGCTCTGGTTGAAGTCTCGGTACTGTTCCTCCACTGTGTACTCTGGGTACCAGCGGTAACCGCACACCGACATCACCCTGACCAGCATGGCCGTATGACCCGGCACATCAATGCACCTGGTCAGACGAACCATCTGACGAGAAGGACGGCCAGGCATCTGAAAATAGAGAGTAATGCAAAAGCATTAGAGCTCTGAATGCAAAATTGGGCAGCATAACGGCTGTAAATGCTCAAAAACAATTTTGAGACAACCCAGCAATAGAATAGCGTAACCACTCAACTACCAAGTTCAATTCTCTCATCATCAAACTTACTTGCTTTTTCCTAGGATAAAAGAAACCCAATTATCTCTCGACCCGTAGTCTTATAATCTATCGATCAGAAACACGAGCCTAGAAGAAGATGAGTAACCTAGTCCTTAATTCCCGCAGAAAAGACGAGGATAACCAGAATAGAATAACTTGAGAAGAGAACAAGAGTCTTACGTTCCCTTCCACAAACAATTCCCTTATATATAACTAAAGCAATTCTAGACTCAACTTCCACCAGTTTGGCTTAGTAGTCCTACCGTCAGTCAGGCTCTGATACCAACGCTGTCGGGACCCCGATCCTAAGCATAGGAATCCAGCCTGTAACACATCGCATCTCTTTGCAGTCTCACGCACGGTTAACCCCATGGCTGTAGCCTTACCTTAGCCGGGACCGTTTGCGCCTTTTGACTCGCGTATGCAATTGTGTCGCTAGCATTCCAATGACAAAGAACCCGGATCGACATGTCTAGTCATAAACCAAAGTGGCAGTTCCGCACAGGAATAGGCATACATGACCCAGCAAAGCGGGTGTCGGCCACCAGCGAATGTAGACGAGTCGTAGCAAGCTACAAGGACTCCATTACATCGCGTGACATTTCCCCAAAGGGGACAGAAACAGCAGCTAAGAAGGACACACGCCGGTCAACCAATGTGTCCGGAGCAGTAGCGAGCTACCATGGCTCGTTGGATCACAAAGGGGTATTTCCATGTAAGGAATGCTACTAAAGTCTAAGGCTAGGTAATCGAACCCCATACATGTCAAGTACGACACACGTACGCATGCCATACCGATATGTATGGATACATCGATGGCATCACAACATAACCATAAACATACAAGCTTTATTTAAAAGGCTCGGAAGAGCCTCACACATAATATTACACATTAGGGGTCTCACGACCCATCATAACAGTCATTCAAGTTACAAGCCAGCGGAAGTAGACAAGCTGTCTCAGTACAGACAGATGAAACTAGAAGGCACATGGCCTGACTATACTACGGACCCACCCTAGGGCCAGATCGTAGCTGGGATACCAGCTACTCGTCGTCGTCGATGTCTAAGAAGAACCCTCCGTTAGGGTCATTAACAACCTCTGCAACAAGTATTAAGCAAACATGAGTACGGAGGTACTCAGCAAGACTTTAGGATAACTATCTACTCATGCAATGTATCAATAAGGAATTGTGGGGTTTCATGTGGAAAGCCAGCATTTGACTCGTGGCTAGACAACTTGGATTTTAAAGCAATTTTTGACAACTTGATTTCTCGCACACGAGTCCACTAACACCACAACAATACTCCATCGTGGAATCATTCCGTCTCCATACGGAAATGCTGTCCACGACACTCACGCTTATCTTGACAATTTTATGAGCAGCCATTGAAGTTATCTATGAACAACATATGTCTCCAAGTAGTCCATATCCGCGGACGTGGCTATTCGAATAGATCATAACCCTGCAGGCGTGTACTTCTTCACACACGCTCTCGCCACTTATCGCCATGTGCACGTCATGCACCTCGGCAACCTTCAAGCGGAAGCCCGGCGAGGGAGTCGGCCACGACCGTTAACCACGCTAATACTTAGTCCAGGTCTATCGCCTATCTGAGGGTAACCCGCACGTAAGTCCGGCCGAGGTTTCCGCCACGACCCCAAACAATGTGCGCAGGGTTCCCGAGCCCACCATCCGGGTGCCACTTGGTACACCGTGCCACTGCCTACCGCATCACAGCCTACCTCTCAGGTCAGCGCTATGCACGGCCTCCAGCATGACTATAAACACCAGAAACTACTTGCAACTCCTGGACCGAGTACTAAGCGATTAAGAAGTCGAGCGGGGTCATATTTCAGGGCCCAGCATGTGGTAGTATCTCATCTTGGATTATATACACGGAACTCAGTTCCTAAGGACGGTTCCAATGAAACAACCCGCCATGTACTCCTACATAGCCTTTCACCGGTACCTTTACCAAATCAGGTTCAACGCAGAACCTTTACTTACTGAACACATTCTCACAATTCTATTCATCTCCCAGATAACAGACCATACACAACTCTAAGCATAGCATGCATAGCAGGATAAGGCACATCATGGCTCAAGCATCTACCAGGTATGCTAGGTTGCAAGGTTCAGCTATTTACTGTGACAAAGACAATTCATGCAAAGGAAGTGGGTTCAACTAACGTGGCAAAAGCATTTGAGCATTTGATCCTAATGCAATACGTAAGTGCAGGAGCGAGAACATGGGATTTATCGGGATGATCAAAATGGTTGCTTGCCTTGTTGCTCAAAGGAGGGACAATATCTGTCAGTCGGATATTCAGTGGAATCCGGAGGAGCGGAGCCTACCGAAAGAAATGACAACAATCAATAACAATCATATGCAACAAGATGATGCATGAGAATGGCATGAGGATGCAAGGTGGTATGCTAATATAGCTAACATTTATTAGGTTTGAAGTTGATTTGAATCAGATTCAAATATCACTTCAAACAAGGTATTCTCGAATACCGTTTTAATTGATTCGACCTGATGCTCACATCAACTTGTTTTTAACATGCATGGAAATGATATGTTAAGTTGCTGGTTGTGATTGAACAATGTTTGATCATAGAAATTGAAGTAGAATTCAGATGATTTTCAAATTCCATCTCCATAGCATTTATAAAATTTAACTTATTCATTATTCTACATGTTTGGTCCGGTAACATTTTCAAACATGTTTGAAAATGACATATTCCGATTCCTTGGATTATTCTGATACTTTTTCATATATAAATTATTTCCATTGGAGTTACAGATTAATTTCTATGATTTGTAGAAGTTTTGGCATTTTTCTGGAATTCTTTTAAATCAGAAAATCTTTACTGCATCAGCATGACATCAGCAGGTCCAACTGGCCGTTGAAAGTCAAACCTGACTAGTGGGACCCACTGGTCAGTAACTTATTAGATTAATTAATTTTATTTTTGTTAACCAAAATCATCCAGAGGCTGGCCCCACACGTCAGTGGCTCAGGCCAGCTGAGATCCACCGGCGGCGAGGTCGTCTTCGCCGGCGGGGAGCCTCCAGCGACCACCAGTACGGCGGAGGGGCTCGGAAACGGCGCACGGGCGGTCAAACTCTACGCGGAGTGCACCAGAAGAACGACACGTCTCCCGCAGTTTCATTTTTGCACTTAGCCGGGGCTGATCTGGTCGGAGATGACGCCGGCGACGAGCTTGGCGGCGGCCAAAGCTCGGGCGTCATTGGGGTCATCGAAACAAAGGGAGCTATGCACGGGACTGAGCTCCTACGGCATCTATGTGACGGCCTGAAGCTGCTGGTGGCCTCAGAAGGACGAGTTGTTCACCGGAGGGCTACCGGCGATGAGCTCCCGCGGCGGATCTTGTCGGGCTCCGGTGAAATCAAGTCTAGAGGAAGGTATCGAAGGGGGAAATTTGGGGGAAAGCTGCGCAAGCTCACGGGGAGTGCAGTGGTGGCGCTAGTTTGCTCGGGGACGGCCTGGAGAGGGAGAACACCGGCGATGAACTTCGGTGACCCGAGGAAGAAGACGACTCCGTCTCGTCGTTTCACTGCGTGTCGGCGTCGGGCTTGTAGCTAGGAAGCTTCAGGGAGCTACGGCGGTTCTATTGCGCGGCTCAGGAGGGAAAGAGGTAGGCTAGAACGACGGCGAGCTCGAGCTCTGCTCGGCTCCAATGGCGGCAGTGGGGAACGAAGCAGAGGGGGAGAATGAGGAGAGGATGTGCTCGGGCACGCCTTGGGAGGGTTATCCCCTCGCGTGCCAGAGCAAATCGGCGGCCAGGAAGGCTCACAGGTGCGTGGCCGTGCCGGCGTACGCGACGGCCACCTCCTGCTACCCACTGGCGGGGGAGGAAGACGACAGGGAAGAAGCTGGGCCGGGCCAGGTGAGCGACAGGTAAGTGTTCTTCCTTTTTTTCTGTTTTGTTTTCCGTTTTACTAACTATTTTGGTTTGCTATTTATTTCAGCTCCAAAACAGTTTACCAAAAATATTTGAACACACCAGAATATTTGTTGGAATATATCCAACCATTCCTGAAGTTTTCAACATTTTTGAAAGCTTAAAGTTTTTGAATTCAAATTTAAACTTGAATCCAGTAGCTTTTTGCATTTAAATAAAATTCCAAAAGTGTTATGAAAATAGTTTTCTTCACTGCTTACTTGCTTCCATGAATTATCATAAAAGTTGAACTTTTCTTGAGGCCATTTTGGGTTCATTGATTTGAACAAGTTTATAATTTCTTTGAATTTGAGAAGTGTCTAGGGTTTTTGAGTTTTTCTTCACCACTTGCTTTGTTCTTGTTGAAATTTTTTTGGATGCAATGGAAAGAAGATATGAGCACAATGCTATACTTGATTAGGGTTCCAGGGATGTGAAAATCCTGTAACTTACACTAAGTCACATTGCTTGCAAGGCTTGTCTGTGATGTTGTATTACCGAGTGGGCCCCGAGATACCTCTTCGTCACACGTAGTGACAAATCCTAGTCTTGATCCATACTAACTCAACGGACACCTTCGGAGATACCTGTAGAGCATCTTTATAGTCACCCAGTTACGTTGTGACGTTTGATACACACAAAGCATTCCTCCGATGTTAGTGAGTTATATGATCTCATGGTTATAGGAATAAATACTTGACATGCAGAAAATAGTAGCAAAAAAAATGACACGATCAGCATGCTACGTCTATTATTTTGGGTCTAGTCCATCACATGATTCTCCCAATGATGTGATCCAGTTATCAAGCAACAACACCTTGTACATAGTCAGAAGACCCTGACTATCCTTGATCAACTGGCTAGCCAACTAGAGGCTTGCTAGGGACAGTGTTTTGTCTATGTATCCACACATGTATCTAAGTCTTCATTCAATACAATTATAGCATGGATAATAAACGATTATCTTGATACAGGAATTATAATAATAACTTATTTATCATTGCCTCTAGGGCATAATTCCAACAGTCTTCCACTTGCACTAGAGTCCATAATCTAGTCCTCACATTGTAATAAATCTAACACCCATACAGTTCTGGTGTTGATCATGCTTTGCCCGTGGAAGAGGTTTAGTCAGCGGGTGTGCCACATTCAGATCCATGTGCACTTTGCATATATTTACGTCCTCCCCTTCGACGTAATCGCACATGAGGTTGAAGCGTCGTTTGATGTGTCTGGTCTTCTTGTGAAACCGTGGTTCCTTTGCTAAGGCAATGGCACCTGTGTTGTCACAAAACAGGGTTATTGGATTCAGTGTGCTCGGCACCACTCCAAGATCCGTCATGAACTGCTTCACCAGACACCCTCCTTAGCTGCCTCCGAGGCAGCCATGTACTCCGCTTCACATGTAGAATCAGCTATGACGCTTTGCTTGGAACTGCACCAGCTTACCGCACCCCCATTAAGAATAAATATGTATCCGGTCTGCGACTTAGAGTCGTCCGGATCTGTGTCAAAGCTTGCATCGACGTAACCTTTTACGGCGAGCTCTTCGTCACCTCCATACACGAGAAACATCTCCTTAGTCTTTTTAAGGTACTTCAGGATATTCTTGACCGTCGTCCAGTGATCCACTCCTAGATTACTCTGGAACCTGTCTGCCATACTTATGGCCAGGCTAACGTCCGGTCTAGTGCACAGCATTGCATACATGATAGAACCTATGGCTGAAGCATAGGAGACTGTGCTCATATTCTCTCTATCTTTATCAGTTGCTGGGCACTGAGTCTTACTCAATCTCGTACCTTGTAAACCTAGCAAGAACCCCTTCTTGGACTGTTCCATTTTGAACCTCTTCAAAACTTTATCAAGGTATGTACTTTGTGAAAGTCCTATCAGGCGTTACGATCTATCCCTATAGATCTTAATGCGTAGAATGTAAGCAGCTTCTCCTAGGTCCTTCATAGAGAAACTATTATTCAAGTAATCCTTTATGCTCTCCAAAAACTCCACATTGTTTCCAATCAGCAATATGTCATCCACATATAATATTAGAAACGCCACAGAGCTCCCACTCACATTCTTGTAAATACAAGATTCTCCAACCACTTCTATAAACCCAAATGCTTTGATCACCTCATCAAAGCGTTTATTCAAACTCCAAGATGCTTGCACCAGTCCATAAATGGATCGCTGGAGCTTGCACACTTTGTTAGCATTTTTAGGATCGACAAAACCTTTGGGTTGCATCATATACAACTCTTCCTTAAGGAAACCATTAAGGAACGCCGTTTTGACATCCATCTGCCAGATTTCATAATCGAAAAATGCAGCTATTGCTAACATGATTCTGATGGACTTAAGCATCGCTACGGGTGAGAATGTCTCATCGTAGTCAACTCCTTGACCTTGTGAAAAACCCTTTGCCACAAGTCGAGCTTTAAAAATGGTCACAGTACCGTCAGCGTCTTCTTCTTCTTAAAGATCCATTTGCTCTAAATAGCCTTGCGGCCTTCAGGTAGTACTTCCAAAGTCCACACTTTGTTTTCATACATGGATCCTATCTCGGACTTCATGGCCTCCAGCCATTTGTTGGAATCCGGGCCCACCATTGCTTCTTCATAATTCGCAGGCTCATTGTTGTCCAACAACATTATTGATAAGACGGGATTACCGTACCACTCTGGAGTAGTACGCGGTCTCGTCGACCTGCAAGGTTTGACAGGAACTTGATCCGAAGTTTCATGATCATCATCATTAACTCCCTCCTCAACCGGCGTCGCAACGACAGGGGTTTCCCCTTGCCCTGCGCCACCATCCAGAGGGATGATAGGTTTGACAACCTCATCAAGTTCTATCTTCCTCCCACTCGATTCTCTCAAGAGAAACTCATTCTCGAGAAAAGCTCCATTCTTAGCGACAAACACTTTCCCTCGGATTTGAGATAGAAGGTGTACCCTACTGTCTTTTTTGGGTAACCTATGAAGACGCACTTTTCCGCTTTGGGTTCCAGCTTTTCAGGCTGAAGCTTTTTGACATAAGCATCACATCCCCAAACTTTAAGAAACGACAACTTTGGTATTTTGCCATACCACAGTTCGTATGGTGTCGTCTCAACGGATTTTGATGGTGCTCTATTTAAAGTGAATGCAGTTGTTTCTAATGCATAACCCCAAAATGATAACGGCAAATAGGTAAGAGACATCATAGATCGCACCATCTCTAATAAAGTATGATTACGACGTTCGGACACACCATTACGATGTGGTGTTCCAGGCGGTGTCAACTGTGAAACAATTCCACATTGTCTTAAGTGAGCACCAAACTCGAAAATCAGATATTCACCCCCACGATCAGACCGTAGGAACTTGATCTTCTTGTTACGATGATTTTCAACTTCACTCTGAAATTGCTTGAACTTTTCACATGTTTCAGACTTGTGTTTCATCAAGTAGACATAACCATATCTACTCAAATCGTCAGTGAAGGTGAGAAAATAACGATATCCGCCGCGTGCCTCCACACTCATCGGACCACACACATCGGTATGTATGATTTCCAACAAGTCACTTGCACGCTCCATTGTTCCGAAGAACGGAGTTTTAGTCATCTTGCCCATGAGGCATGGTTCGCACGTGTCAAGTGAATCAAAGTCAAGAGACTCCAAAAGTCCATCGGTATGGAGTTTCTTCATGCGTTTTACACCAATATGACCTAAGCTGCAGTGCCATAAAAACATGGCGCTATCATTGTTAACTCTAACTCTTTTGGTCTCAATGTTCTGTATATGTGTATTATCACTATCAAGATTCAATATGAACAATCCTCTCACATTGGGTGCATGACCATAAAAGATATTACTCATAGAAATAGAACAACCATTATTCTCTGACTTAAACGAGTAACCTTCTCGCAATAAACAAGATCCAGATATAATGTTCATGCTTAACGCAGGCACTAAATAACAATTATTTAAGTTCATAACTAATCATGATGGTAACTGAAGTGAAACTGTGCCGACGGCGATTGCATCAACCTTGGAACCATTTCCCACACGCATCGTCACTTCATCCTTCGCCAGCCTTCACTTATTCCGTAGTTCCTGTTTCGAGTTGCAAATATGAGCAACAGAACCGGTATCGAATACCCAGGCACTACTACGAGAGCTGGTTAAGTACACATCAATAACATGTATATCGAATATACCTGATTTTTCTTTGGCCGCCTTCTTATCAGCCAGATACTTGGGGCAGTTGCGCTTCTAGTGACCCATACCCTTGCAATAATAGCACTCTGTTTCAGGCTTAGGTCCAGCTTTGGGTTTCTTCGTCGGATTGGCAATAGGCTTGCCGCTCTTCTTCGAATTACCCTTCTCTCCTTTGCCGTTTCTCTTGAAACTAGTGGTCTTATTCACCATCAACACTCGATGCTCTTTACGGAGTTCTGACTCTGCGACTTTCAGCATCGCGAACAACTCGCCGGGTGACTTGTTCATCCCTTGCATATTGTAGTTCAACACAAAGCCCTTATAGCTTGGCGGCAGTGATTGAAGAATTCTGTCAGTGATAGCCTCTTGCGGGAGTTCAATCCCTAGCTCAGCTAGACAACATTTTGAGCACATGTTCACTGACAGACGAATTCTGCTCCATATTGCAAGCATAGAATTTATCGGAGGTCTCATACCTCTTGTTCCGATTCTGAAAGATAAACTTCAACTCCTGAAACATCTCATATGCTCCATGACGCTCAAAGCAACGTTGAAGTCCCGGCTCTAAGCCATACAAGATTGCACATTGAACTACTGAGTAGTCCTCCTTACGTGTTAACCAAGCGTTCTTAACATCTTGGTCAGCCGTAGCGGGTGGTTCATCTCCTAGCGCGGCATTAAGGACATAATCCTTCTTCCCAGCTTGCAGGAGCAACTTAAGATTACGAGCCCAGTCTACAAAGTTGCTTTCATCATCTTTCAACTTAGCTTTCTCTAGGAACGTATTAAAATTCAGGGTGACTGTCGCGTGAGCCATGATCTACAACACAAATATATTCAAAGTGGACTTAGACTATGTTCAAGATAATTAGAGTTTAACTCAATCAAATTGTTTGCAAAACTCTCACTCAAAAAGTACATCTCTCTAGTCATTTGAGTTGCTCATGATCCAATTCCACTAGCTCAAGTCCGATCATCACGTGAGTTGAGGATAGTTTCAGTGGTAAGCATCCCTATGCTAATCATATCAACTACTCCCTCAGTTTCTAAATATAAGTCTTTCTAGAGATTCTACTAGAGGACAACATACGGATGTATGTAGACACACTTTAGAATATATATTCATTCATTTTGCTTTGTATGTAGTCACCTAGTGAAATCTCTTAAAAGACTTATATTTAGGAACGGAGGGAGTATATGATTCATGATCGACCTTTCGGTCTCATGTGTTCCGAGGCCATGTCTGCACATGCTAGGCTCGTCAAGCTTAACCTGAGTGTTCCGCGTGTGCAATTGTTTTGCACCTGTTGTATGTGAACGTTGAGTCTATCACACCCGATCATCACGTGGTGTCTCGAAACGACGAACTGTAGCAACGGTGCACAGTCGAGGAGAACACAATTTCCTCTTGAAATTTTAGTGAGAGATCACCTCATAATTCTACCGTCGTTCTAAGCAAAATAAGGTGCATAAAAGGATTAACATCACATGCAATTCATACGTGACATGATATGGCCATCATCACGTGCTTCTTGATCTCCATCACCAAAGCACCGGCACGATCTTGTCACCGGCACCACACCATGATCTCCATCAGCGTGTCACCATCGAGGTTGTCGTGCTACTCATGCTATTACTACTAAAGCTACATCCTAGCAATATAGTAAACGCATCTGCAAGCACAAACATTAGTTTAAAGTCAACCCTATGGCTCCTGTCGGTTGCCGTACCATCGACGTGCAAGTTGATATTAACTATTACAACATGATCATCTCATACATCCAATATATCACATCACATCGTCGGTCATATCACATCACAAGCATACCCTGCAAAAACAAGTTAGACGTCCTCTAATTGTTGTTGCATGTTTTACGTGGTGACCATGGGTATCTAGTAGGATCGCATCTTACTTACGCAAACACCACAACGGAGATATATGAATTGCTATTTAACCTCATCCAAGGACCTCCTCGGTCAAATCCGATTCAACTAAAGTTGGAGAAACCGACACTCGCCAGTCATCTTTGAGAAACGGAGTTGCTCGTAGCGATGAAACCAGTCTCTCGTAAGCGTACGAGTAATGTCGGTCCGAGCCGCTTCGATCCAACAATACCGCGGAATCAAGAAAAGACTAAGGAGGGCAGCAAATCGCACATCACCGCCCACAAAAAAATTTGTGTTCTACTCGAGATGACATCTACGCATGAATCTCGCTCTGATACCACTGTTGGGGAACGGCGCATGGGAAACAAAAAATTTCCTACGCACACGAAGACCTATCATGGTGATGTCCATCTACGAGGGGGATTTTAGATCTACGTACCCTTGTAGATCGCACAGCATAAGCGTTACTAAACGCGGTTGATGTAGTGGAATGTCCTCACGTCCCTCGATCCGCCCCGCGAACCGTCCCATGAACCGTCCCGCGATCCGTCCCACGATCCGCTCCGATCTAGTGCCGAACGGACGGCACCTCCGCGTTCAGCACACATACAACTCGACGATGATCTCGGCCTTCTTGATCCAGCAAGAGAGACGGAGAGGTAGATGAGTTCTCCGACAGCGTGACGGCGCTCCGGAGGTTGGTGGTGATCTAATCTGAGCACGGCTCCGCCCGAGCTCCGCAGAAACGCGATCTAGAGGAAAACCGTGGAGGTATGTGGTGGGGCTGCCGTGGCAAAGTTGTCTCAAATCAGCCCTAATACCTCCGTATATACAGGTGGGAGGGGAGGGGCCTTTCGTTGAGGCTCAAGGAGCCCCGAGGGGGTCGGCCGAAGGGGGGGAGGAGGAATCCTCCTCCAATCCTAGTCCAACTAGGATTGGAAGGTGGAGTCCTTCCCTTCCTTCCCACTTCCCATTTTTTTCTCTTTGATTTTTCTTCCTGCGCAGGCGCCTTCTTGGGCTTGCCCACCAGCCCACTAAGGGCTGGTGCGGCACCCCTAAGGCCTATGGGCTTCCCCGGGGTGGGCTGCCCCCCCCCCCCCCCCCCCCGTGAACATCCGGAACACATTCGTCATTCCCGGTACATTCCCGGTAATGCCGAAAACTTTTCGATAATCAAATGAGGTCATCCTATATATCAATCTTCGTCTTCGGACCATTCCGTAAACCATCGTGACGTCCGTGATCTCATTCGGTACTCCGAACAACATTCGGTAACCAACCATATAACTCAAATATGCATAAAACAACGCCGAACCTTAAGTGTGCAGACCCTGCGGGTTCGAGAACTATGTAGACATGACCCAGGGACTCCTCGGTCAATATCCAATAGCGGGACCTGGATGCCCATATTGGATCCTACATATTCTACGAAGATCTTATCGTTTGAACCTCAATGCCAAGGATTCATATAATCCCGTATGTCATTCCCTTTGTCCTTCGGTATGTTACTTGCCCGAGATTCGATCGTCAGTATCCGCATACTTATTTCAATCTCGTTTACCGGCAAGTCTCTTTACTCGTTCCATAATACAAGATCCCGTAACTTACACTAAGTCACATTGCTTGCAAGGCTTGTGTGTGATGTTGTATTACCGAGTGGGCCCCAAGATACCTCTTCGTCACACGGAGTGACAAATCCCAGTCTTGATCCAAACTAACTCAACGGACACCTTTGGAGATACATGTAGAGCATCTTTATAGTCACCCAGTTACGTTGTGACGTTTGATACACATAAAGCATTCCTCCGGTGTCAGTGAGTTATATGATCTCATGGTCATAGGAATAAATACTTGACACGCAGAAAACAGTAGCAACAAAATGACACGATCAACATGCTACGTCTATTAGTTTGGGTCTAGTCCATCACATGATTCTCCCAATGATGTGATCCAGTTATCAAGCAACAACACCTTGTACATAGTCAGAAGACCCTGACTATCCTTGATCAACTAGCTAGCCAACTAGAGGCTTGCTAGGGACAGTGTTTTGTCTATGTGTCCACACATGTATCTAAGTCTTCATTCAATACAATTATAGCATGGATAATAAACAATTATCTTGATACAGGAATTATAATAATAACTTATTTATCATTGCCTCTAAGGCATAATTCCAATAGCGGGAGCATCACATGAAGCTTTGTAAGCACCGCTTGACTTGTTGTGCAGCTCATCTTTGTCCTTGAGTGACATCTCATGAGCAACAATCCTACCAATGACTTCAGTTGGCTTGAGATCTTTGTAGTTTGGCATCATTTGAATAAATGTGCACATGGTGTCATACTTTGATGATGAATTTGTCGGTCATCTCTTCGCTTCCTAAGCCAGTAATCTCATTGGTGATGAGAGCTAGCCTAGAGTACATTTCAGCGACACCTTCACCATCCTTCATCTTGGACTTGTCAAGTTGACTTTGAAGCACATCCAACTTAGACTCTCTGAGAGAATCAGTACCTTCATGCATATCGATCAAAGTATCCCAAATTTCTTTTGCATTCTCAAGGCGGCTGATTTTGTTAAATTCCTCGGGGCATAGACAGTTGAAGATGATGTCGCGGGCTTGTGCATTGAGTTGCAACATCTTCAGTTCATCAGTTGTCGCATCACGATCCGGTCCATGCCCTTCTCCAAAAAAATTACCTTGCACACCAACACTAATAACAACCCATATGTGAGGATTAAAGAAAACAATATGCATTTTCATCTTATGCTTCCAACTAGCAAAATTAGTGCATCGAAGTATGGACCTCTACGGTGATAATTTCCCTCACTAGACGCCATATTCTCCTAGGTTGTGAAACCAATGCAATGGAGATCAAAGCTCTGATACCACTTGTAGGATCGAAAGTATGTCAAGTCAAGTACACCCTACACATGCAGTTCTAAGAGTGTAGCAACAGAATGTAAAACATGTAAGTGTAAAGTAAAGGAGTAATATAGGGAGATCAAACGCATGAGGTTGACATGGCGATTTTTGGCATGGTTCGGATAGGTGGCGCTATTGTACATCCATGTTAGTGGAGACTTTAACCCACGAAGGGTAACGGACGCGAGAGTCCACGGAGGGCTCCACCCACAAGGTGTCCACGAAGAAGCGGCCTTGTCTATTCCACCACGGCTTCCGCCCACAAAGGACTAGCCTTTTCTCACGGTAGATATTCATGAAGTAGGCGATCTCCTTGCCCTTACAAATATCTTGGTTCAACTCCACAACACGAAGTAGGAGGATCCCAAGCGACACCTAACCAATCTAGGAGGCACCACCCTCCAAAAGGTAATAGATGTGGTAGAACGATGAACTCCTTGCTCTTGTGCTTCTAAAGATAGTCTCCTCGACATAAAATCACTCTCTCATAGAATTGGCATGGGTAGAAGAGATTGGTTTGGTGAAAACAACTTGGGGAGGCTAGAGATCAAGTTTCAAATGATTGGATTGGAATATCTTGGTCTCAACACATGAGTAGGTGACTCTCTATCAGAAAAATGGATTTGGCAATGAAGCGCATATTCTGAGTCTTCTCCCATGAATGAGAGGTGGATGAAGCGGTATATATAGGCAGCACGCAAAATCCAACCGTCATACCTAAAGTGGCAAACTCGGTGACACCGAAGTCATAAACTTGGTGTAGCGACTTGCACTAAAGGCACCAACTTTTGAATCTCAATGGGGCTGATATACATAACTCGGTGGCACCGAAAAGGTGGCTAACGGTCAGCTGGCACAACTCGGTGACACCGATACACAAACTCGGAAATTCCAATTTTGTGTACCGAGGCAACAGAAAGTTGGTCACCTTGAACTCGGTAGCACCGATATGGTTTCGGTTGCACCGATTTGGTGGGAATGGCTAGGGTTATGTCTAAGGTCAAACTCGGTAGGGCCGAAATGGGAAAGTTGGTGGCACGGAATTTGAGTATGTGGAATTGGATAGAATGGTTATGTGGGAAAATGACTGAGTATTTTGGTGGCTAACTTTAAGAACTTAAGCAACCAGTTCATTTTAATAGCTCACGCCATTTTAATAGTATTGGCTTTCCTATGGACTCAAAAGTGATTTCTCATAAATATAAAATGAGGAGTCTTCTAGCTTGAAGCTTGAGCCAATCCTTTTCCTTTCTTGCATCAAGGGGCATCTCCACATAAGCCTTTAGCCAAAGCATCTTTTGAACTTTTCTGAAATATACTTGAATAAACATATTAGTCCAATGATGCATATGTTGTGATCAATTATTAAAACCATCCTAGGAAGCAATTGTGCTTTCAAGTGTTGTCGGCAACTTTGGCTCTTTTGGACCTTCACTTAGAAGTTTTCGTCTTGCGGATATGCCATTTTCTCTAAGAACGACTGAATTAAATTATCCTTAGTTGCCCCTTGGATATAGTGGTCGTGTGGAGAAGCTCAGATTCAGGGATAATTTACTGGTGTGTGAAACTGCTCATTCAACTAAAGGATTTACTGGTTTCAAATCTTGGGCAATTTCTTGGCATGTCCTAATCACAAGTTCACAGTGGCGATGATTTTCAAATGGTTATGTGCGTATATTTATCGTGGAAAATGTTCCTAAGATTGATGATGAGCTAAATTATCCGTTGAAGCTACAACCTTGCTTGGCCATCAATTTAGTACGCATTTCAATTGACCACATTGTTGTGGCCGGCTGTATGGAGGAAACATCTGATCCTATGAAGTTCTCTTGCTACTGGTCATCTTGGTTGATGCCTTTCACTGCTCCTCTTGAGACGTGATTTATACAGTATGCTATTACTTGTGTTGGCATGAAACTATGCAGTACAAAGTGTCATTTTAAGATTGTATTGAGGGTTGCAATTAATCTGAGAGAGTTTGTTGTTGGACCCATGAATATAAGTATTAAAGGGGTTTGCTCAGCAAGAGGAAAAAGTACAGACACAGAACAATCTAGCTGGCCGCTCGGTTCAGCAATCCCATAAGATTGCACTTCAGCGATATAGTCAGCAAGGCACTGAACCAAGTCTAGACCACGTGTCGCTTCCGCCGTCCGCAATCCTGTTAAATTGTGGCCCACGACCCACGTCCACTGCATACGTATTTGTGCACAGTGCGCCCTTTTTCAGCACCCCACGACAGCTGTATAAAGAGATGGCCTACATCCCAATGCCAGGATACCGAGCTCATATGAGCTGGCGCCCAATAACTCCACGTCCCTCAAATATACGCTTCTTTGCTTAGAAAAACTTTCAAGTATACACTTCTTTCCTTAGCAAAACTTTCACGTTTTTCCACTCAAAAAAAAAAAAAAAACTTCCAAGTTTTCGTGATGATAAGACCACATCTTAAGCGTTACAACAACTCACTGTGTCAGCAACCAAACACGACATAAGATAACAAAACTCTGTGCCTTCTTGCATCATTTTGTTTACCGAAACATTAATGTCAATGCACCGAACAGGTATACAACTTTTAATATAAATAATAGCCGTGCAACAGCATCAAACCCTTAGCTCTACGAGTCGTATTTGTCAGGATTGAGCATGCTATGGAAATTACCACATCCAATATTTATACAAGTAAACACGAGTCTCTGAAGGATTTTTAATTACAGAGATGAAACAGGAGATTAAATTGACTTCCTAGCCAATACCTCAGGCATACTGCCGTTCCATCAAACCAATACATCAAATTCAGATTTATTTTTTTTGGAGGTGATTTATGCAACAGTTGAGATGGCATCATGTCGTTGGAGTTTCAGCTATGCCACCTGCCCATACCTGGGAATGCCACAATCCTTCCTTTTGTTAGTCGAGATAAGACTAAATTCTACTCCCTCCGTAGACTAATATAAAAACGTTTAGATCACTATTAATTTACAGAGGGAGTACACAAGTAACCAGTTGAACTAAGGAAAACAAGGGATGTAAGCAGGCCCCACAAAAAACTCCCCGTGCATACTTATTTTGTTGTGCTTATTCTATAATCAATTGTGGAAAACTAGCCGCCAAAGTAAGCAAAAGCGGGTCAAACGAACACTACAATAGGCAAAAGCAGGTTTGAGCAAATCGTATTATGATAATCCACCGCAATGCCATACGCAGCATAGAAGTCAATGTGGTGTGATTTTAATTTGAGATTAACATAGGATTGACTTTGAATATACTTTATTTAGGCATGGCATCCCTAAAGGAGACACAAAATGTTATCCCTCCGTTTCTAAATATAAGTCTTTCTAGAGATTTAACTACGGCTACATGCAAAACAAAACGAATGAATGAATTCATACTCTAAAGTATGTCTATATAACCATAGTAAAATCTCTTTAAGGGAGTATTAACCTATTAACTTAACCATAGACTGCTCATACTTTTTACCTCAGCCAACATGTAGTATCTAGTTTTTTTGTTTTTGTTTTTGCGGGTGATGTACTATCTACTCCCTCCGTTGCTAAATATAAGTCTTTTAGAGGTTTCACTAGTGGACTACATACAGATGTATATAGACATACTTTAAAGTGTAGATTCGTCCATTTTATTTCGTATGTAAATCCCTAGTGAAATCCCTTAAAAGACTTATATTTAGGAACGAAAGGAATAGTTTCCTTGTATGCAAAATGGCATGCATATATACTCCTCTGAGTACATACTCCCGCTCCTCATATACCACCGGGGAGACTAGAATGAGATGAGGGCTTCAGATGTGATCATGAGATCGCCACATTTGGGCCATTGGATGGTAATCATCAGGTACAAATGGATGAAGATGGGTTTGAATGACACATTATGCATTCAGACCCCTGAGCTCAGCTATATTGCATTGCGAAATGCATGAAATGAATACTTCTGTTCATGTAAAAAATATTAGGAAATACAGAAAACAAGTCAAAATCTGCTCTACGGTTTTTTTAGGGAAAAAATCTGCTCTATGATTGTACTCCCAGTGAACTTCTGAATCCGTTGTCAGGAACACAAACTTGTAAATGGCCAACTCCGCTTTTTGTACCCATGCTTGTTTGCGAATCAAAAAATTATAGTACTACACAAGTAGAGTGAATTCCGGTTTTCACCCCCTTATTTTAATAGTTTTGACACTAATTACTCTATTTAGTGAGATTCCATTCGTTTTACCCCATTTAGTAAAAGTTCTGTCACGATTTATGTTGTTGCCGAGCTGGGCCGGAACGCCGACGGCGAAGGATCGAAGGTTAGAGAGAGGAGAGGTGTAACTGACAGAGAGGGTTTTGCGCCACACAACTGCAGCTTTTCTGTTGTTTTGTTATTTTGAGCGCATCGGCTCGCTGATTACAAAGGGAACTTAGTACCCACGCATCTCGCCCAATGGACGATCGTGCCATCCCACGATCCTGGTCAAGCGCTAGGCTTCTACATCGCCGCCAATCCTGCATATGATCATGCCATCCCATGACGCGGTCTGACGACGCTATCTAGCTAACTGAAAGCAAAATAAACGGGACAAAGTTCAGAGAAGCTCGGGCGTGAACATCCGCACGCTACCGGCCCCATTATTCGGCAAGGTGTATCCGTTCTAGCAACGGGATTACACTTCAAATCACCCCCTAATCCTGTTGCTCTTCCTTCACCTGAATGATTCCAAGCCTGCACCGGAGCTCTGTGAATTTTGCGCCCCCAAGTGCTTTCGTCAATATGTCTGCCAACTGATCATCAGTTCGAGAGCACCAAGTGATGATGCTTGGACCCAGGAAGAAAGCTATGCCAGTTGTACTCTTCCTGTCTGTTAAATCACCAGCATGATCACTATCGCTGAACCCTGTCAGGGAGGTTCCTCCTCCTGCCTTGTAAGTGCAGCCATAGCCCAGAGTCCCTTGGATATACCTAAGAATCTGTCTGATCACTGCCCAATGTTGTTTTCCAGGTGCCTCCATGAACCTGCTCGCAACTCCCACTGCATATGTTATGTCAGGGCGCGTATTAACCAGATACCGCAAGCTCCCGATGACACTGCGATACCTGGTCGCATCAACCACTTCACCACAGTTCTTTCCAACCTTCAGGCGATTCTCCATGGGCACGAAGCTAGGGTTACATTCCCTCATGCCTTCGTCTTCAAGAATCTTTGCTGCATAGCTGGACTGACACACTGTGATCTTGCCTTGTTCTTGTTTCACTTCAATGCCCACGTAATAGCTTAGCAAGCCGAGGTCACTCATCTGGAATAGTTCGCGCATCTGTGTCTTGAAACTCTTGATGGCGCTGTCAATGGTGCCCGTGATGATCAAGTCATCGACGTACACCCCAACCAACAGATAGTCTTCGCTGCTCCCGCGTCGATACAGGGCATGATCCAGCCTGCATCGCGAAAAACCCAGTGACTGGAGCGTCGTGTCCAGTTTAGAATTCCAAGCTCTTGGCGCCTGCCGAAGTCCATACAGTGCCTTGCGCAGCTTAAGCACCTTGTGTACATTGTCGCCGTCGATGAATCCGGCCGGCTGATGCACATATACCTCCTCCTCAAGCTCGCCGTTGAGGAAGGCTGAACGAACATCCATGTGATGCACGCTCCAGCTCTGATGTGCAGCGACAGCAAGCAGCAACCTCACTGTCTCCAACCGTGCCACCGGGGCAAAAACTTCATCAAAATTGATCCCCTGCCTCTGGGCATAGCCCTTTGCAACGAGACGCGCTTTGTGCTTCACCACATTGCCTGTTGGATCCCTCTTATAACCTTATACACCCATTTCAGGCCAATTGCACGGTGGCCGTCAGGGAGCAGAGCAAGCTCCCAGGTGTCGTTGTCGCGGATCGACTCCATCTCCGCTTCCATGGCAGCACGCCACGCTGGCTCACTCAATGCATCCTCGACAGATGAGGGTTCTTCCGCTGCTGACAGACACAGACCACTGTACTCGAGAGTGCGTGCAGGAGCGTGATCGATGAGGTGCTCGACAGTCTTGTAGTGCAGCGGCACCCCCTCTGAATCGAACGTCTCTCCGCTGGGTGCAGACACCCACCCGTCCGTATCGACTGCAGGTGGAGTTGAGGGCAATGGAGTGTCAGAGCCGGCTGGAGCGGGCACCTCCGTGCCCCCGGCGGATGAACATGGTGACTGTGCCAGCTCAGCGGGTGAGCCTGGCATCGATGTTGTTGATGGGCCTGGCGATGTCTCTGGTCGTGCAGACACAGTATACGTGGTTGTCATGGGCACCCCTCCGCACCACCGTGAGCTCCCTCTGACGGGAGAGTTCAGAGTCTTGGGCGTCCTTGCTCCAGTCCCAACGCCGATCCTCCTCAAAGCGCACATCGCGCGTGATGTATAAGCGCTTGCTGACTGGATCGTACACGCGATAGCCCTTTGTGCCAGGTTCGTAGCCCAGAAAGATGCCCGGGCACGTCCTGTCCGCGAGCTTGGTGACGCCGGGTCCGACGAGCTTCACATGTGCCACACACCCGAAGGTGCGGAAGTAATCGACGGCGGGTTTCTTCTTGCGCCATGCTTCATACAGGGTGACGCCTTGCAAGCTTCTCGTCGGTGATCGGTTCAGAATGTGAACCGCGGTGCGCACGACCTCGCCCCAGAACGAGCAGGGCACGTCCATGGCCTTCATCAGGCTGTGCGCCACCTCCACCACTGATTGGTTCCGCCGCTCGACGACTCCGTTTTGCTGGGGAGAGTACGGCGTCGTTGTGTTTCTCTGAATCCCCAACTCCTCACGGTAGATGTTCAATTTAGATGAGGTGAATTCACCACCTCTGTCTGTGCGGAACGCCCGGAGCCTGGATTGGCTCTCCACTTCGGCTCGGGCCTTGATCTTCTTGAAGTATCGGAAAGCTTCGTCTTTGCTCTTGAGTACCTCCAGCCACATATATCTGCTATAATCATCGACGATGAGGAGGAAGTACTTGTTACCAGTGGATGTTGCCGGAGTGATGGGGCCGCAGAGGTCGTCATGGACTAGCTCGAGTGCCTGCTCCGCGCGATACAACGATGAGCGAGGGAAAGGCGCGCGATGCATCTTCCCGATGGTGCAGCCTTCGCAGAACTGGTGAGGGTGCCCAATCGTTGGCATCCCGCGTACCATGCTCCTTGCTCCGAGCTCGTGTAGGGCGCGGAAGTGCAGGTGCCCAAACCTGGCGTGCCACCTCCAGGCCTCATCCTTCACTCCGGCCAGCAGGCACACGGGCGCTGCCAATTTCAGAGCCACGGCGTAGTCGGTTGCTCGTCCGCCGCACCCGTGTCAGCAGCATCTTCTGCCTGTCATACGATCACGGATTTGCACCCGTTCTCATCAAGCTGTCCGAGACTGATGATGCTTGTGCGCAGCTTTGGTATGTAGTAGACATCTGCTAGTGCTCGTTGCTCGCCATTGCTGCACGTGAACACGACACCACGCCAACAGATCTGTACAACAGAGCCATCGCCGAAACGGATTGTACCTCGTACTGAATGATCCAGCTCCGAGATCATGTCGCGCCGCCCTGTCATGTGGTTGCTGGCACTAGTGTCAAGGTACCAGCAGTCGTCGTCGATTGCCGTCGGCACGACCTGTGCCTCGTTGAGGAAGATCTCCGTTCCTGCTCCATGCGTGTCGATTCCCTCGGAGTCCTTGCTGGTCACCATACAGGTGGCGAGGAGCAGGCCTGGCTGCTCGACGTCAACCTGTGCGACGTTCGCCTGCTGCTCCGGCTGCTCGCGTTGGTCTCTTTCCCTTTTGCGACACTCCTTCAGCCAATGCCCTGGAATGCCACAGTAGCGACAGTTTCCCTTGCACTTGGGCGTCGCCGGGCCACCGTTGCCACGGCCACCGCCTTGGCCACGGCCATCCCCACCTTGGAGATTCTTGGGCTTGCCATTTCCGCGTCCACAACGATCTCCAGTGCCTGAAGATCCACCAGCCTGATCAAACAGTTTCTCGCACGCTCGCCACTCGTCGGCAGTGAAGAGCAATTGTGTGCCTGGAGTTGGTGTCTCCTCGCGCTCGCGCCCGCATAGTTCCTCGAGGGAGAGCTGCTTTGTGTCCACAAGCGACTCGATCGCCACGGCCATCTCCCGATACGACCGTGGGACTGTTCGCAGCACCTTGAGCACCGCCTTGTGTTCGTCAACCGGATCACCGAGAGCTTCTAGCTCATCGATGATCGTTCTGAGTCGCATGACATACGACTCAAACCCTTCGCCGTCCTTGTACCGGAGTGACTCGTACTCGGATCGACGAGTCTGCGCCTTGGCCTCTCGCACGCGCTCAACTCCGACGCGCATGGTCTTCAGAGTGTCCCACGCCTGCTTGGCCGTGGCCTTTGCGCCCAGGATGCGCATGAGTTCCGGCGGCACTCCCTTGAGGAGAGCGATCATGGCTCGCCTGTCGTCGCGGTCCGATCCCTGACCGGTTTCCACCACCTGCCACAGCTCGTCAGCCTGCAGCTGAAGCTTTGTAATCATGGCCCAGTCGGTGTAGTTGGTGCAGGTGAGCATCATCGGAGGTGCTCCTCCCCCGCCGCCATGAACAACGCGCTCGACGATGCGCACCCCCGATCCCTCCAAAGTGAAGAGACGCGCCACGGTCTTGTCCAGAGTCGCGGCCTCCCCCGCGGCTTGTTCCTCTTCCTGCTTCTCCTTCGCCTTCCCATCGTTGCTTCCGGCCATCTCTCCGACAGATCAAACACCGCCGGCACCCAGGATGGATCGAACACCACCGAGGCTCTGATGGCACTTGTTGTTGCCGAGCTGGGCCGGAACGCCGACGACGAAGGATCGAAGGTTAGAGAGAGAAGAGGTGTAACTGACAGAGAGGGTTTTGCGCCACACAACTGCAGCTTTTCTGTTGTTTTGTTATTTTGAGCGCATCGGCTCGCTGATTACAAAGGGAACTTAGTACCCACGCATCTCGCCCAATGGACGATCGTGCCATCCCACGATCCTGGTCAAGCGCGAGGCCCGACCCGATGGAGGTCGCTCGCAGGTCGCTCACATCACGTCCAACATACAATGTCTGAGTCGGCCGCGCGCCACACTCACCCCTAATTGATTGCATGGCCCGTTCAGGTTTCTGACTACACGCACCCATCAGGCTCGCTCGAATATAGGTTTAGAGATTGTCAGGCAACAACGACGGCGATGGTGGCGCGATTTCATACCTCCTCGAGTAGGGCTGTATGACCACAACATGAAGGCAAGACACGACCCCATGCAGTCTGACGACTCCGTCAAGCTCGCCCATGTCTTTGTTCTTTCTACTTTGACGACATAGGTTGACACCATCAGGTTGTGCTCAATAGATGGCGGGTCTATGACCCTCTCATTCGTACACTATTTCACATGATTTTGACCATCACTATCATAGCTATTTGAATATTCTGAATTTTCGTGACTCATGCATTGGGCGATGAGGCATTTGATTCGGGCATAATTAAGATGCTTATTAGAAGATCGCGTGTATACGTGTCACCGTTCTAAAACCGAGTTATGCATTGGCCGGTGACGCAAACAAACTGTATTGGTGCAATCATATCGGGCCTGCCGGGTCGGGACAAAGCTGCGAGGACAGGTTCAACATGGAGCAAAAATAGGCAGAAAAAACCCGTCGATTTGGCATGCCAGATGAACCTGACAGTTGGGACTTTCCCATCAAGACGCTCATAAAATTTTAAAAAGGGTAAATCGTGGCATGACTTCTGCTAAATGGGGTAAAACGGATGAAATCCCGCTAAATGGGATAATTATTGTCAAAAATGTCGAAACATGGGGTAAAAATCAGAATTCACTCACACAAGTACAATGTTGGCTTACAGATTAATGAATACAAGTACAGCAAACAAGATTTCACTGCATGTAAAAGCAAAGAAGTTTGCTTCAATAAAATCAATGAACAATAAGAACATGAGACGGGACAAGAAGAGCATGGCATTAAGTCTGGAATTATCCAGGCAAAGGACACCATCCACTGGAGAAATAGATCTAGCAAAAGGGGAACATTGGAGCTATAACCAGATCTAGCAAAAGGGGAAGATGGGAGCCACACCATCCATCTACGCCGCTGCCGCTTGAGTTGCCACTAGGGACCGGCTGCCGCTGCAGGAGTCGGCTGCAGCAGCTCAGGGCCAACAACCAAGATGCCGCTGCGCACACCGCCCCCAAATCACATGCAAAAGGTGGCATGTGTGGCTCAGCCAGAGCCAGGCCAACTTGAACTTCCACGGCGTTGCAAAAGCCAAGGAGGCGCACTTCCTCACCCCTGAGATGTGGATTGCTTCCCGCAAGGAGAAAGCACATCATTGTCGCGGGGCACAACGAATTGCCAAGGAGAGGGGTAGGGTGTCATGAAGGACTTTGCTAAGACCAATCCGCACCTTGCGGAGGCGGAGCTTCAATTCTTCACCAAGAAGAAGGTCAAGGAAGACGAGGAGATGGATCACAAAATCTCCAACAACATCAATGGAATGTTCAAAGAGCTCAAGATGGAGGAGTAGTACGTCCCCGATGAGGAGGTCAAGCCATCAAATGGCACTGACCCGAGGCAGGCCCCTCCGACGGACCACAAGGGATGATCGACCTCGACAACGAGGACAACGAAGAACTCATCAGGTCCTTTAGGTGTAATGGTTTCTGATGATCTACTGTGGTAGTATGGCAGTAGTAGTGCCGGTCTATCCTAGTGTTGTTGAATTATATTGTTTGAAATGTTTAGCGTTGAACCAGAGTTTAAAATTTCAAAATGTGGAACACATGTTCAAGTGATAATTTTTGGGGCACCACTTTGACATCACCTGTTAAAGCAACAGCCGTCTTGGTGATGTAAAATTTTCTACCCTACCCTATATGGGTTTTTACATCACCACATTATCCATCACCTGTTGGACATGCCCTAAGCACCCCAAAGTGACCTCCATAAAAAATTCCATTCGAAACAATTGTTTACACAGAAACTGCTTTTGTACATAAACTAAGGGCTCCAGCCATATTTCTTATGTGCGTGAATAATTAATAAGGTATATTGGAAATGATAAAATACATTTTTCTAAGAGGTATATTAAATGTGAGAGTACACACACACACATATTGATATATATAGGATCGGGCTATTCATCACCCAGGGTGAAGAATTATTTCTTCACACCTCTTTTACTACATCACTACACTACATTTTTACATCACGTAAATTTTGTCTTGTGTCAAAAGTGAAAAGAAAAGGTAATAACAAGTCTCAATTGAAAAAGATAGTTTAGGTGACTATAATTACGAACGTATAGCTATAATAATCCCTCTGTACTAAATCAGCGACAACCAATATGGACCGGGGGAGTATAAAATGTACATACAAATGTAAATTTTGTGGTTTTGTGACTCATATCTTACTTTTCTTATACTTTTTTTTGTGTAATGGAACAATATTAACATAATTATTCGTAACCAAACTTAAATTCTAAATGTAGGAAACCTAGGGTGTAAAATAACTTATTTTGCACCCTGGTGATGAATAGCATTACTATATATACATATACACATATATGGGAAGATGTTTATGCACTCCCGCTTCTGATATACCACATAGATGAATTGTTTATACCTCTTTATCATTTTTAATATGCTTCATTAACCATTACTAGATACCCAAAATTGAGTTTTATGAAAATGACATTAGAGATCACATAATTTATTTATTTATAAGTAGACTGATTTTTTTGTATGTAAATAAGGTATACCGCAAAAAGTAAGCGCTCCAAAGGTATTTTTTCATGAAACACGCACTGAGGTATATTAAAAATAACTAATAAGGTATATTGAGAATTATAAAGAGGTATAATATGCTTGTTTAAGAGGTATATTTGAATGTGGCAGTACATACTCTTAGTTTAAGAAATTACGACCTACCTGCACAATCATCACAACGTGTCCCTCTTTGTTTTACTGGAAAATCATGACTTTTACCATTGGGATTTTCTCCATTCATTAGTGGTAACTAACTATTTTTTTTTCATGAAACACGCACTGAGGTATATTAAAAATAATTAGTAAGGTATATTGAGAATTATAAAGAGGTATAATATGCTTGTTTAAGAGGTATATTTGAATGTGGGAGTACATACTCCTAGGTTAAGAAATTATGACCTACCTGCACAATCATCATAACGTGCCCCTCTTTGTTTTACTGGAAAATCACGACCTTTTACCATTGGGATTTTCTCCATTCGTTAGTGGTAACTAACTCTAGATTTTTTTTACTACAGTTAACAAAGCTTTTACCATAAGGTGGCAAGAGGTTTGTTGGTCGTGCACATGGTGTCTAACTGGAGCATAGAATTAGCGCTTTTGTGCTCAGGCTGTATAACCTAAGTTAGCACTAAACTGTACATCATTAGTAGTAGGCAAGACAGTCAGTTGGATATATTGTTGTTATCTTCTACTCCCTCCGTCCCAAAATTCTTGTCTTAGGTTTGTCTACAAATGAATGTATCTAAATGCTAAAACGTGACTAGATACATTCGTATCTAAACAAATTTAAGACAAGAATTTTGGGACGGAGGGACCTGAAGATAAATAGTATAATCTAATGCAAAACAGTCAGTTGGGTTGTTATCTTCTACTACCTTAAGATAAATAGTATAATCAAAATAATTCACAGGTATAGCAACATAGAACACAAGTTCACAACCAACATTTTTTCGGTAGAAAGACGTAATACCTTTGAAGATGAAGAATGAGCACATGCAGGCCTTCTTCAGAAACAGTAGCATGCACTAATTTGAACCAGACATGGTCACACAAGGGGTAGAAGTGTTGCTAGTACTCGTAATAGTAGTAGTAGAGTTACTTTCAGTAACCCTCTCATTGCTTGGTTCTGTAGTGGGACAAACTTCAGAAGCAGATGTTGTTGGGCTATAGCTTGGTCTACCACTTCCTCTAGTTTCCAAACGCTCCATCATCCTCGATACAGATGCAATTCCATTGTTAACTTCTCGTCTCACTTCAGAACCAAGATCAGACACAGATGAGCTACGTGAAAAAAGCCTCTCCTTCCACCCTCGGGTACTTTTTGTAATAGATTCTTTGTACCTGAATTGCATAAAAGGTGAAGCAGCTTTAAGAAAAAATATTTATTAAAATAGAAGGAATACTTCCAAATAAATTTACATACTTTGAGGAGACAGCGTTTAAACGTGACTTCAGAGAATCTGAGAAAGACTGAACATCTGATGGCCCTGCCCTGTCATTACCTACTGGAGTAGATTGTCCAGATGAATGTCTCCTGATAACAGCAGAATCGTCACATAGTTTGTGTTAGAGTTATAATATAAGTCATGTACCCTTTTGTATTTATCCCAATATATGAGGGGTTTCCTGCATATAGTCCACCACATGTACATGTATATATACCGGCCTATGGCCTCATGGAAATACAAGTTGCTTTCCTAACATGGTATTAGAGCCTAGGTTCTTTTTCGCACGCGCAACTCTGCTCTTCCCGATCCAATCTTCTAATACAGCCGCCGGCGCAGTTTCTCTGCCTCGGTCTCGCTGCCTCTCGTCGCCAGGATCCAGTCGCCCGCGCTCGCCCCGATCCTCGATCTCCCCTGGCGCCACGCAACGTGCCAGGAGCCGAGACCCTGCTGCCCCGATCCCCCCTGGCGCCACGCAACGCGCCAGGAGCCGCGACCCTGCTGCCCCGATCCCCCCTGGCGCCACGCAACGCGCCAGGAGCCGCGACCCTGCTGGGACAGCGCGCAACTGCCGTTGATCTTTCCAGGAACGGGAAACTGCTGTGCTGTTTCCCTCGATCTCTCCGGGAACGGGAAACTGCTGTGCTGTTTCCCTCGATCTCTCCCGAATCCGTGACCCTGTTGTGCTGGTCCTAGCTGTTTCCCTCCAGATCGAGTCTGATCTCGCCCCGCGGTTTCCCTCCAGATCGAGTCTGGCCCTCGAGAACGATTCCAGATTGGTTCTCGTTGACTGATTTCCTTTCCTCCTATTAAAAAAAAGAGAAAAAAAATTGTCTACTGCATCTGGCTATGTTGCTGTCCCTCGCTGTTCAGTGATCTTCGATGGTACTAACTACACCGAATTCACTGGCTTCATGCGCATTCACATGCGCGGCATCCGTCTCTGGGGAGTTCTGTCTGGCGAGGTCTGTTGTCCGCCACGTCCTGTTCCTTCTATGGCTCCCACTCCTCCGACTCCACCGGTTCTTCCCGCGGATGCTCCTCAGGCTATGAAGGATGCGGTTAAGGTTGCTGATGAGACTGCTATTCGTGCTTATGATGAGAAGGTTTTGACTTATGAGGAGGCTCTTCAAGTGTATCATGGTGCTCTGTCTGTTTACACCCAGTGGCTTGATGATGATGCCCGTGCTGCAGTTGTTCTCACTGCCAGTGTTCTGCCTCAGTTTGCCTCTGAGTTTCTAGGTCTTCCTACTGTGTTTGAGATGTGGACTCGCCTTCCTCAGCGCTATGAGCCCTCTGGTGATGCCTTATACCTCTCTATGGTCCGTCAGGAGCATGCTCTTCAGCAGGGTGACTCTACTGTTGATGACTTCTATGCACAGAGTTTTGCTATCTGGCGCCAGCTTGATTCTCTCCGCAGTGCTGGTTGTCGTACTTGTCCTTGTTGCCAGGCTGTCCAAGCCGACTTGGAGTTTCATCGCGTCTACGAGTTCCTGTCTCGACTCCGTAAGGAGTTTGAGCCCCGGCGTGCTCAGTTGTTTGCTCGTGGCCGTATTTCTCTCATGGAGGCACTTTCGGATATTCGTGCTGAGGAGACTCGCTTACGTGGTGCTGGTTTACTGGAGGTTCCCTTGGTGCTCGCTGCTCGGACTTTTTCTCCGCCACCTGCTGCACCGACCCCTTCTCGCTCGAGTGCTCCGCCGCTCTTGCCCACTCCTTCTGAAGGCTCAGGTCGCCCCCGTCCACATTGTGACTACTGCAACAATGATGGTCATATTGAGTCCCACTGCTACACGAAGAAGAAACACTTGCGCAAGGCGCGATCATCATCTACAGCGACTTCGTCATCTACCTCGACAGCTTCAACCATCGCTTTGACTGAGCAGGATATTCTGAGACTTAAGCGTCTGCTCGCTGCTTCAGGTTCTTCCTCGACGGGTACTGTTGGTTCTGTGACTGAGGCTTCCCGCACTGAGCAACCACCTTCTACACAGTCAGGTGCATCCCCATGGGTTCTGGACTCTAGAGCTTCCTTTCATATGACTTCTAATTCTTCCACTCTGTCCTCCCTTCGATCGCTTGATTCTCCTGTTCATGTCCTCACCGCTGATGGTACTCCCCTTCCTGTCGTTAGTAGAGGCACTCTTACCACTCCTTATTCTGTTCCTGATGTTGCTCATGTTCCTCGACTTACCATGAATCTGTTTTCCGCTGGTCAACTTGCTGATTCTGGTTGTCGTGTCATCCTTGACCTTGACTCTTGTTCTGTCCAGGACCGTCGCACACACACTCTGGTTGGGGCTGGTCCTCGCCGCCGTGATTCTGAGGGTCTTTGGGAGTTGGACTGGCTTCATGTTCCTTCCGCTGCCCGCTCTATCGCCAGTTCTTCCGCTTTGGTCGCCTCGGCTACCGGTTCCTTCCAGTAGTGGCATCATCGACTTGGTCATCTGTGTAGTTCTCGTTTGTCGTCATTAGTTCGTCGAGGTCTTCTGGGGTCTGTCTCAGGAGATGCCTCTTTAGAGTGTCAGGGTTGTCGTCTCGGCAAGCAGATTCAGTTACCATATCCACATAGTGAGTCAGTGTCTAAGCGTCCTTTTGATTTAGTTCATTCCGATGTATGGGGTCCGGCTCCCTTCGCTTCGAAAGGGGGTCATAAATACTATATTATTTTCATAGATGACTTCTCTCGTTACACATGGCTTTATTTCATGACTTCCCGTAGTGAGGTGTTATCCATTTATAAGCGTTTTGCTGCCATGGTTCATACTCAGTTCTCTTCTCCCATTCGTGTGTTTCGTGCTGACTCCGCTGGCGAGTATATCTCTAAGATGTTGCGTGGTGTTCTTGCTGAGCAAGGGACTCTCTCAATTCTCTTGTCCTGGTGCTCACGCTCAGAATGGCGTGGCTGAGCGCAAGCATCGTCATCTTCTTGAGACGGCTCGTGCATTGATGATTGCTGCCTCTCTCCCGCCTCATTTTTGGGCTGAGGTCGTCTCCACCTCCACCTATCTCATCAATTTCCAGCCTTCTGCTGCTCTACAGTGTGGTGTTCCTTTCGCGCGTCTTTTCTATCGTTCTCCCGATTATTAGATGCTTCGCTTGTATGGTTGTGTTTGCTATGTTCTTCTTGCCCCCCGCGAACGCACCAAACTGACCGCTCGGTCTGTTGAGTGTGTCTTCTTAGGCTATAGTGATGAGCATAAGGGCTATCGTTGTTGGGATCCTATCGGTTGTCAGATGCGTATCTCTCGGGATGTGACTTTCGATGAGTCTCGTCCCTTCTACCCACGCCCATCTTCCTCGACTTTTTCAATGGAGGATATCTCTTTCCTCACTTTTCCTGACACACCTATCACACCCGTCGAGCCTTTGCCTATTCGTTCCGCTCCCTCTGCTTCTTCACGTCGATTTGTCGCCACCATCTTCCACGGTCTCCTCGTCTAGCATGTCACCGGATTCTACACCTTCATCTCCGGTGACTTCTTCGTCGCCACTTCCCGATTCTACATTGACGATTCCTCCTTCCATTGTTCCATCTTTTCCTCAGTGTTACACTCGTCGTTCCCATTCTGTGGATGCCTCTGTGGATGTGTCGTCATCCTCGTCTCAGCCTACTTATGGCTTGCGTTCTCGTCCTCGTCCGCCTATTGATCGTTTTGGATTTTCCACCGTTGGTGCTGCTGTTCTTGAGCCGACTACTTATCATCAGGCTGTTGTTCATCCTGAATGGCAGTTTGCGATGGCAGAGGAGATTGCTGCTCTTGAACGCACTGGTACGTGGGATCTTGTTTCCCTTCCTCCCGGAGTCCGTCCCATCACTTGTAAGTGGGTCTACAAGGTTAAGACTCGCTCCGATGGTTCTCTTGAGCGTCACAAAGCTTGTCTTGTGGCTCGTGGTTTTCAGCAGGAGCATGGTCGTGATTATGACGAGACTTTTGCTCCTGTGGCTCATATGACCTCCACTGTTCGTACACTTCTTGCCGTGGCCTCTACACGCCACTGGTCTATCTCTCAGCTTGATGTTAAGAATGCTTTTCTTAATGGTGAGCTGCGTGAGGAGGTGTACATGCAGCCACCACCTAGGTATTCTGTTCCTAATGGCATGGTATGTCGTCTTCGTCGCTCTCTCTATGGCCTTAAGCAAGCCCCCCGCGCCTGGTTTGAGCGTTTTGCCTCTGTGGTGACTGTCGATGGTTTTTCACCCAGTGTTCATGATCCAGCATTGTTTATTCACCTTTCTCCTCGTGGTCAGACTCTTCTTCTTCTCTATGTTGATGACATGGTCATCACTGGAGATGACCCCGAGTATATTGCCTTTGTTAAGGCCCGTCTTAATGAGCAGTTCCTTATGTCTGATCTTGGACCTCTTCGCTACTTTCTTGGGATTGAAGTTTCTTCTACCTCTGATGGCTTCTTTATATCCCAGGAAAAGTATATCCAAGATCTTCTTGCTCGTGCTGCTCTTACCGATGAGCGCATTGTTGAGACTCCTATGGAGCTCAATGTTCACCTCTGTGCTACTGATGGTGATCCCCTGCCTGACCCGACGCGTTATCGTCATCTTGTTGGCAGTCTTGTTTACCTAGTTGTCACTCGTCCGGATATCTCTTATCTGGTTCATATTCTGAGTCAGTTCGTCTCTGCTCCCACATCGGTTCACTATACTCATCTCCTCTGTGTTCTCCGATATCTTCGGGGCACGATCTCTCACCGTCTATTCTTTCCTCGCTCCAGTTCCTTACAGCTTCAGGCCTATTTGGATGCTACGTGGGCTAGTGATCCTTCAGATCGCCGTTCACTTTCTGCTTACTGTGTTTTTCTTGGTGGTTCTCTCATTGCCTGGAAGACGAAGAAACAGGTTGCAGTTTCCCGTTCGAGTGCAGAGGCTGAGTTGCGCGCGATGGCTCTTTTGACGGCAGAGGTGACTTGGTTGCGGTGGTTACTTCAAGATTTTAGTGTTTCTGTCACTACACCGACTCTGCTCTTATCTGACAGTACAGGTGCTATTAGCATTGCGCGCGACCCTGTGAAGCATGAGCTCACCAAGCATATTGGTGTTGATGCTTTCTATGTGCGAGCTGTTGTGCAGGATCAGGTTATTGCTCTTCAGTATGTGCCTTCCGAGTTACAGTTGGCGGATTTCCTGACGAAGGCCCAGACTAGAGCACAAAATGGCTTTTATCTCTCCAAACTCAGTGTTGTTCATCTATCATGAGTTTGAGGGGGGTGTTAGAGTTATAGTATAAGTCATGTACCCTTTTGTATTTATCCCAATATATGAGGGGTTTCCTGCATATAGTCCACCACCTGTACATGTATATATACCGGCCTATGGCCTCATGGAAATACAAGTTGCTTTCCTAACAGTTTGATCACCAAAAATATTAGCATGACTATAGGCTGTATAGCTCAGTTTACCTGTTGAAAAACCTAGGACTGGATACGGGGGTACTATTTCCAGATGAAACAACAGCATCTTGTTCAGCATCGTAGGTAAGGACCCCTGGACTTTGGTTGCCTGCTTCTTCAATGGGATTAGCATGTGGTGGTAAGTCACCAACTCTGGGAACAAGAATCCTCAAATCGTCAGCACCTTCCCCCTGAGCGGAAGATGATGAAACAGAGCCAGAAGGAGTATTTGGATGTGCAGAGAAAACAAAGAACTGTGGGCGGCCATGAGAGCCAGATCGGTTCCTCTGCCCCTCTCTTCTACCATGTTGGTGTGACCTTCCCATTGCTGCAGAAGCAGCTAGGTGTTGCAGTATACGCTCTTCAAGTTCAGCATCATTACCAACAACAGGCAACTGCACACGATCACCACTTGAATTAGGATAACATAAGAAAAACAATTTACTGATCAAAGCAGAAGAAATATGTCACAACAAATTATTTCCAGAATAAATACATGCTGCACTTCGAAATCGCCAAGAGCAGGATGATGGAATATAGTCGTATTCCGGGTTTGATTGGTTCTTATATTCCTCTCCCGCTCTACTGCCTCAAGAAGCTCTTGACTGGGATATTAGTACGGCCAGAGTTAGCAAAATAGAAAATTTTACTCCCTCCGTCCCATATTAATTGATGCTCAAACGGATGTAACTAGCACAATGCTAGATACATTCGTTTGAGCGTCAATTAATATGGGGCGGTGGGAGTACTTGTTGAACAACATGTTTGGCATTTGAATATCCAATGAATATCAATATACATTTCTAGCACTTGCCTGGTAGGATCCTTCATACTGATAGGCTGCCAGCACATAGGGCACTGAGAACTTCTTTGACACCTAAAAAACACTACCGATCATTAATGTATAAGTGCAAATATTTGAATAGGGGAAAAACAGTCCATGCAATGGCCATGCCAAAGCAGTTCTATACACGCTCAATTAAACTGTAGAACATCCCAAGGGGACTTTCCAAGTGAAATAGTTCTCCAGTAAATTCCCCAGTAGCTTCCAGTGAAGTACCACCTCTGTAACTTAATATAAGACATTGTTTGACACTATGACAGTGTCAAAAAAACGTCTTATGTTAAGTTACGGTGGGAGTATAAAATTTCACTAGCTATAGTATCAAGTTATATTTGTCAAATTGCAAGATCAGCAGAAATGTTGCAAACCTTGTACGCATGTACACCTCGTACTTATGATAGATACAAAATATGTGAAAGGTAGGTTACAGTTGAGTAATCATTCATTAATGAAAACAAGCACTTATGGAGTTATGGTATGCATGTAGTTATGCTGTTCATTTATGAAACGCAAAAGGGTAAGTACAGCATAAAAATTAGCCACACGAAAAGAATATCAGTAGATTGGTAGTCAAGAAATACTTCAACAATATATCTTTGAGATTGTTAACATACAACGTCCAAAGTCGTTGATAAAAATATACGTATGTTCTTGAAAACAGTGAAGACATTTATAGGTGGACATCTCAATAATTCGATGAAGTACTATTGCCAACACACAAGCAAATCATATAGGATTTGCACCCAGGAAAACAGTACTGGAACAAGCCATCAGCAGAACGCTACTAAGTGAAAAACATGATTTTAGGGGCAAGAAAAGAACAATTAATCAGACTCAAGCTGGCCAATCCAGCAACTGCAAACCGAACAACTGACCTGAAGCGTACCAGGAGAAAACAATTAACAGTCCATCTAGCTCATCTACCATGCATGTCGAAAAAATGGTAACCTACTAGGTCAATTTAGAGATATATGTATGGTTCACATAAAACTTTTTTTACAAAGAGAAGAGTAAAGTCTAGTTTAGATCAAAACTTGAATCTAACAGAAGACGAGCAGATTTCATAGTTCTAATAACCATTATCAGGAGCCATATGAGTTCCAGATGGAAATAGGTACAGAGCGCACAACAAAAATATATAAGGTAGCCACAAGTCATGAGCTGCATATTAGAGTCAGTATCATACCATTCAAGAATGCATTGGAGATGGAACTCATGTTTGCAACCTGTCAACTGGAAAAGAAGAAATCGTAACAAAACGGTTAGAAGCTGACCTCTGAGCAAACAAAATAACCGAATTAAAGAAATGGCATCTTACTGCAGAAGGATCACTCTCACAGAAAGCCTCCAGGCAAATGCTACATGCATCATCACATGCATCCTGGACCCCACCCTCTACAAAGGCTGCAGGCGATGTCAAACTCTCCATCTTGGCTTTCTCATCAGTTCCGGATGCCATTGCAAAGAGAAAAAAATAGCCCTGGTATCTAGAAAATGGATGTAAAAATAAAGGCACAGAGTTAACACTCAAAACATCATAGCACTAATGACATAGAGATGAGAGCGAACATGTTCACTCTTGACATAAGAAACCAGTTCATAACTGTTATGACCAGAGGCCCAGTTAGCCAAACTGGCCCAGTTATCTTAATAATATTAGGGGCTTAGCCCAGTTTATTATAGCCTAGGGAACTTATATATAGTCATGTAATCAGCACTTTTGAGTTTAAGCAAAGATCAATCTATTTTGATCGGCTCCAACTAGGAGCTGGTGCCCTAACCCTAGCCACCTCATCCATCGTGCCGCCGCCCCCATCCGTGCGAGACGGCGCCCCTGCGCCGGCGACCACAGCCGATCCCCTCCTTCCCCTACAACCTCCGGCCAAGACCCGGTAGAACCCTAGTTTCTACCAGTTTGGTATCAGATAGCTTCGGTGCGATCATGTCTTCGCCGCCGCCCACCTCAACCCTTCCGCTGCCGTCCACCACCACCACCCCAATGACCACCACGGTCGGCGCCCCGCAACTGCCCGCGCCGGCCTCTTCTGCCGCGCCGCTTCCTGCTGTCCTCACCCCGGAGGAATTGACCGGCGCGATCCGCGACATGGCCACCGCCGTTCAGGGTATCCGGATCGACCGCGCCGGGCCGTCGTGGTGGCTGCCCTGGCAGCCGCCACAGTTGGCGGCAACCGCCGCGCTCGCCTGGCCGCTGCAGCTGCCTCCGCCACCCTCGGTCGGGCCGCTGCAGCCGACCATGCAGCTGCTGCCGCCGCCACAAACCACCTCCGGGACGGGCCCTACCTCTGCGCCGGGGGTGCCGATCCACCAGCTCCGGTTTCCCCCTCGCCGTAGCCTCTACCGGCCTGGGTGACCGGGCCGTCACAGCCGGTGTACACGACGGCCTCGGCGCCGCCGCACATCTAGTTGCCACCGGCGCCACCCCCGCAGTACGGCGTGCCCTCCAGCTTCGCCGGTCCCGATGGGTACCCGGCGCCGACCCCTGCACTACTCCACGCCGACGAGCCGTACTGCCAGGGCGGCCCTACCCACACGCCGCGGCGCTTCGCCAAACTGGACTTCGCCACCTATGACGGCACTAAGGACCCCCTGAGCTGGCTCAACCAATGTGACCAGTTTTTTCGGGGGCAACGAACGCCAGTGTCGAATCGCACCTGGCTCGCTTCATATCACCTCCGAGGCGCCGCACAGACGTGGTATTACGCTCTCGAGCAGGACGAGGGTGGCATGCCTCCATGGGAGCGTTTCCACGAGCTCTGCCTCCTATGCTTCGGGCCTCCGATCCAAGGGAGCCGGTTGGCGGAGCTTGGCCGCCTACCCTTCACCTCCACGGTGCAGGACTTCCAGGCCCTGGCGTGTCACGCGCCTGGCTTGACGACTCGCCAGCGGGCCGAGCTCTTCGTCGGGGGCCTCTCCGACCACATCCGCGTGGACGTCGAGATGCGCGGACCACAGGACATCCAGACGGCCATGTACTATGCCCGCGCGTTCGAGCTGCGGGCGGTGGCTATGCAGCAGGCGTTCCCGGCCCAGGCACCTCACCCACCCCCTCACCCGGCTATGTCTACACCCAGCCGGCCTGTCCAGCCGGCAACAGGGATGCCCGCCACAGCAGCAACTCGACCGTTCCATCGGCTAACCCCGGCCGAACAAAACGAGCGTCGTCGCCAAGGGTTATGTTCCAACTGCGATGAGCCCTACGTGCCAGGCCACGTCTGCCCGCGCCTCTTCTACCTGGAGGCAGACAACTATGTCAAGGAGGATACAACTCCCTCCGAGCTTGCCGAGGCGGCGGCCCCGGCGTCAGCCACCGCTCTCGTGGTCTCCCTGCATGCCCTTGCCAGCATACGAGCGGAAACAACGATATTGTTGCCAGTGACGGTTAATGGGGAGCGCCTCTTAGCTCTACACACAACTTCTTGCCCGCGTCTACTATGCGTCGCCTGGCCCTCCAGCCGACGGGCGGCGAGCAGCTCCGAGTTACCGTGGCTAATGGTGACCGTCTCCGCTGCCACGGAATTGTGCAACAGGTTCCCATCCTCATCGGCGACGAGTCCTTCGCCATCACGTGCGTCGGCATCGACTTGGGCGACTACGACTTCATCCTCGGCGTCGACTTCTTGCGGACGCTCGGACCCATCCTTTGGGACTTCGACGCACTGACCATGACTTTCTGGCGTCCAGGGCGCATGGTGCAGTGGAAGGGCGAGAGTGGCACTTCTCCAGCAGTTCCCTCTCAGTTGTCAACCGCCATAGCAGACTCCGAGCCGCCCCTGTTGGCTCATATCCTGCAGCAGCACGGCGACCTTTTACTGGTGCTCCTTGTTCACAAGCCCGAGAGCTCATGGCGTTTCTGCCTCGATTACCGTGCTCTCACTGCCACGACGACGAGGGTCAATTTTCCTATACCGGTCGTGGAGGAGCTCTGGGAAGAGCCGCCAGGGCCACGCTTATTCCCTACGCTTGACTTGCGTTCTGGCTACCATCACGATCACTTCGAGTTTTTGGTGATGCCTTTTGGTCTCTCCAATGCGCCGGCGACATTCCAGGCCTAGATGCACGACGTACTTCGGACCAGCTCAACCCTCCGAAGGCACCTTGGGAGCAGCTCAAGGAGTTCCGCCAACATTTTCTAGATGTCCAGCTCGAGGACGAGCTGTTTGCGCAGGCGGGGAGAAGTGTTATGACCAGAGGCCCAGTTAGCCAAACTGGCCTAGTTATCTTAATAATGTTAGGGGCTTAGCCCAGTTTATTATAGCCTAGGGAACTTATAAATAGTCATGTAATCATCACTTTTGAGATTAAGCAAAGATCAATCTATTTTGATCGGCTCCAACTAGGAGCTGGTGCCCTAACCCTAGCCGCCTCGTCCATCGCGCCGCCGCCCCCATCCGTGCGGGCGCCGGCGACCACAGCCAATCCCCTCCTTCCCCTACAACCTCCGGCCAAGACCCGGTAGAACCCTAGTTTCTACCAATAACTGATTTAGCAACAACAGAAAAAAATGGTGATTATAAACCGAATCCAAAAGCAAATGGTGCCAATATGTTTAATGTTACTAGGTAAAGTAGAACACTACATTAAATGTTATACCAGTCAAAAAACCAATCTAAATCCGCATAACATCCAATTCACAGGCCACCGTGTTCCATCTCAAGGTAAACAACATCCAATTCACAGACCACCGTGTTCAAACTCAAGTTGTTCAAACTCAAGTTAAACGGGCAATATTTAATTACACAATAAGAATTGAACAAGTTTTAGATCAAACTATGTCGTCCCTGGTTATACTAGAAAGCCAAATAGGCAAAGAAAGTAACAATTTCATGCTAGGATTACCAGCTTACAGTAAGCATTTCAAACGAGCTGAACCATCAAGCATACAAAAGGAGAAAGAAGTAGAGAAAAGTATGTGGTCTGTGTACTGACACATTGCATAAATAATTCTGTTACAAAATGCTAAAGAACCTTATCTAAAATTGGCACCATTTTATTGGAATAGTCCAATTAGCAAAACAGAAGGACCACAGAAGCCAAATGATTTCACAAATTATCACATGTCAAAATAATACATGGTACGAGACAAACAAATATGAAGGAAGCGCACATTGTAAGAAAGCCTACTAACAAACGAAACCTCAACATGAAACTTGTAGTAATTCCAATGACTCTGCTAATGATAACCATTAGGTTACTATGGTAATTTTATTGATGATGATAGAACTGAAAGAAATGCACTGGGAAAACACAGAGATAAAATGATATATCTGGAAATCAGATGGATCTCTCAAATATATTTGCACCAAACTAACCATACATGTTGTCAATAGCATTAATATTCGCTGCTGATATCACGTACAGGTACAGTTCAAAGGATGATATGTTAGCAGTACCGAGACATTTTCACCAGTCACGACTCAAGTAGCCCAAGATAACATTATGTCATCACTGGAAGAGGACCACTATTTAGTAAGTAGTGGCTAAATCAGCTGCACTTGTCGCAAATTTATAGCCCCAGACAGAGATCAAACCAAATGTAAAGCAACAACGCAACCGATGAAAATTGCATCGCATTAAGCACCTAGTGAAGTCAATTCAGCTCCCTCGGACCCTCGAATCACGATCCAAGCTACCTCAAAGTCTGCGGAACAGTAGCTTAAAACAAAAATTCCCAGACTGCCAGACAAAATACGCTACATATCGTAGAGAGAAAGCGCCAATTATCCGTTAATCGAACCCAATTCGCACAAGTCGAACTAAAAACCCAACTAAACTCCAAAACACCAACTACCTAGCACATCGCCTGGAATTTCCCCATATCCAAACCCCGCGCTGAACACCGCAGAAGCAAACCCTAGCAGCCGAGATGTTTAAAGACTGTTCACACCCACGAATCGCGCCGTCCGTTCACGATCGCGGTGGACAAAAAAAAAAGTGTGTGTATGTGGGGGGCGCGGGCTAGCTCAGCGAGGGTCCTGATCTTACCGGGCAGGGCAGAGAGCCGACGAGACGCCTGAGGCTCGACCCGATTAGATGCGTGGACGAGCAAGGACTCCTCTGTCTCCCTCTCGCTTTCTCTCTCGCCTCCTCTCTGTGTGAGTGACAGTGGGGAAAGGGAAGGAAAGGAGGAGAAAGCTATTGCCAAGAAACGCGTGCTTCGTCTCCCCTCGGCCCCCACCCGACCGGTGGGCCCCACTCCTGCGACCACCTCGATACGGACAAAATCTGACGCGTGTAAGAGCATATAATACCCCCAAAAGCCAGTTCGTCAAAAATGTATTTTGCCGACCCGCGTGTGGACAGATGCAGACTCTCCAAAATGAATTCGTATAAAAACATATTTATAGAAGATTATACGGGTCTGTTCGGACGCCACCGCGGCGACCCGCAAACCCGAAAACCACGTAATAAAACATAGTTGGAATTTGACAGCAATTCCTACAAATGAGTTTGAATTTAAACAATAACGCGCGCGAAATGAAAGCATATTTTGAAAGACAAACACAAAAGGACTTCATGCATCTTGATCGTTCTTCATTCTACAGCATCGAGGTCATCACTGTCCCCGAATCCATCGACTCCCCCGAATCCATCGCCTTCGCTTGTTCCTTCTCCGGCATCGAAATCATCGGTTTCCATTCCAGAGGATAAACCATCGCCACCATAACACGCAAGTATCATCCTTTTCAAGATTTCTCTTCTTGTCATATCATGTCATTCTTTGCTGATGTCGTCCATGTCATTGCGGTTCAAAGTCATGATCCTATTCTCTTCGGCAAAAAGGTTGGCCATGGTTTTGTTCTCGGCGGCACGTGTTTTTCTCTTCTCAACTTCATTCAGCAATTTCCATCTCTCTTGCTTCTCTCGTGTCTTCTTTTCGGCCATCTCTACCTTTGCATCCAAAGACTTCGCTAGCAATACCTCATTTGATTGCAGCATGGAATCTATCTTGTCCCGCAAGATCGATGCTTCGTGTTCCGTTTTGATCTTCTCCTTTGTCTTTTTGTCACCACGAGGTTTGTTCAAGTTTCTTGGGCCATCATCATCTTCATCTTCATTCATGTCCGTAAGTGAACCTCTCTTCGGTGGGGATTCTCTGTCAATCAACGCCCATTTGTCGCAGTTTTTGAGCAATTACCAACAATGCTCTAGTTTAAAAAAATCTGACTTCGGAAGCATTGTAGCGACCCGACTCAAAACGAGTCAAGCCTCTGTGTTCTGTGCCATCCCTGGATCAGTATGCTGGCACACACAGTACATCAATGTATATATCAAAGTGCAATCACATGTAAATAGCGTAAAACTGATATATACCTTAAATATCTCAGCGGAAGCAGTCAAGGGAGTGGAGTCCCAATAAACACCAATGGCAAGTTGAGTGTAGACCGTAACCCTGAATCGTACTCTTACTCGTCGAAGAAAAATATCTGCAACATAAGACATTGCAGCCATGTAGGTCAGCATATTGAATATGCCGGCAAGTCACATAAGAGAGGGGTGAAAAGTAATCATCTATACTATATGCATATATGGCAGGTGGGGCTATAAGTTATTAGCGAAAAGCAAGTTTTCTCCTACATCAAGAGAGGGCTAAAAGCAAAATGTTACTACATTGTTGGTTGTTAACGAGATGGTTCCGCCAACCAATTCTCGTACCCGAGTTGTCAATAATTCCCACATCAATACATTTAATGGTGTTGAGAAATCCAGATAACTTCAGTTCCTTTGGCTCAAGTTGTCCATGACCGTGGACACGGCTAATCGATTAGGTTTGAGTACTCTGCAGAGTTTTGCACACGTTCCCCACAAGATTTGATCGCCTCTGAGTATGTCCTCGCACTTCAGGGTGTTTGAAGACCGGATGATCAAATCATGGTCTTTCAACGGGTCCCTCTGAATCCCTGTCGGTGCCCATCCAATCCTACCGTTCTTCTACATCTGCTAGCACCGCCTGTCCAGAGTTCCCGCGTTGTCCAACCAAGCCAGAGCCCATAATGACTTGTGGCTGTGCAGGTAAGCCTTGGGTCTTGAAAATATCCGTCCGTCTCTTTGAGCCTGGGTGAAGCTTTCTGCAGGATGTCATGGCCGTCCCCATCATCCCGGGTCATCCACTGGGTTCTCGAGGGAGCCGATCAACCGTCCTTCACCCAGAGTTGCATTGCGTTCGAGGTCTTGAAAATCTTGTCTTAATCGGTCTTGATTATTTAATCAACCTCGCATCACTCGTGTTATGCACTCAACCGAATTCCCGTCTACTCAAGCATAGCAATATGAAATTTGTCGCCCCGGGGCCAAGTATCGGGGTTGTTGGGTGCCTACCACATGATACAACAATCTATACTAAAATTTCCAAGTACCTAAGCAGCATGCAATTGGGCATAGGATGGTAGAACTACGATGCATAAAACATAGGTGATAGTATGATCAAAGTGACTTGCCTGGTGATGTTGAGGAAGAAGAATTTCTCGAGAAATAACTTGATAGACTACTCGTCACTCTCCGATGAAATCTATATAACAAACATATCATTCACATAAGCACTCATACTAGCAATCATTCTAGCAATCAAAACAAAAGAGAGAGCGAATAGGAATCCGAAAGAAACTTCAAATAAGACTAGGGAGTCTTCTACTACGTAAAACACTAAATAGTTTTTGTCTAACAGAAAATAATAACAAGGAACTAATATATAAGTTTAACTAAGATAAAATAAAATATTTTTCACAAAACTATTTGAAAGTACTTCCAAACGGGATTTGAAACAGTGCGGAAACCAATTGCAAGTTACTAAGGAACTAGAATTGATTTCATGATAACAAATAAAAATAAAATAAAAACTTGTTGCAAAACTACTGTTTAACTAACATAAACAAAACAATAATGTTTCTGAAATAATAAAGAAAATATTTTAAAACAAAAATAGAAAAGGAATTAGCCAAAATCCTAAAAGAGGTGAAACATAAATTGTTTCACATGAAACAGTGAGCTAAAATACTCAAACAAATCTGAAATTTTTACCACTGATAAATAAGATCACTAGTGATCAGTACCAAAAGAAATCAAATTAAAAGCTATTTTTAAACTCCTGGAATAGGCAAAACAAGGTTTAAACTAAATCTGATCTAACTTATATTTGAAAATTTTAAACATAGCCAAATTATATGTTTTTAAAAACTATAGGAAATTTGTGAGCTACTGGAAAAAGAATCACTATCATTGGACTTCGGGATCAAAATTTGTGGCCAAAACAAAACAGAAACTTTCTGTTTTTGCAATTTAGACAGAAAAAACTGAAGTTGGCTAGCTAACAAATAGGGGGTAGACGTGGCGCGCTACGATAGGCTGCGGGGTGTGTTTGTTGCAACGTTTGGAGCAAACGGCCGAGGCTAACCACAACTTGCTGGCTAAAATATTAAGTGAAATAAAACCGCTGGTTTTCTAATCTAAACCAAAGAGGTATGTACTTCCTAATCTACACCGTATATTATGGATCTAAGGGCTACTACATAAAACAAAAAAGAAACAGGAGGGGGGAGGTTACCTCGGCTGGGAAGCTGATCCTGTGCTGGCTGCTGGTGGCGAGGTGGAGTGGGGCTCCGGTGGGGTGGGTCGCCGGTGGGAGGGGGCACTCCGGCGGGGTTGGGGAAGGGGCCGAAGGGGTGGGGCGGCTTCAGGGAGGGGGTGGTGCCGAGGTGGAGGGGGGCCTGCAGGTGGGGTGGCGATGTGGGAAAATCTACTGGTGGTGCTGCATACTCCCTGGTTTCCAGGGAGGGGAGGGGGGCCGAAGGGTGGAGGGAGGGCTGCAGGTGGCCGAAGGGTGGAGGGAGTGCAGGGGGAGGGGCTCGGCAGGGAGGAGTTCCTGGGAGGAAAAGCTCCTGGTCGTCGCGAGGTGGAGGAGTTCTCTGGTGCCGACGGGGTGGTGGTGGCGTGCGAGCTAGAGGCGAGGAGAGGGGGTTCTCTCGGGAAAAATGGAGAGAGGGGGGCGGTGGGAATTTATAGGCTGTCTCGGATGGCGTCCGGAAGGAAGGGGGAGGGAGATCGGGAAGGAGGGGATTCCTTCCTCCATGGATGAAAGTTCCTGTACGTGAGGGAGAGATGGAGATAGGAGATGATCTTCCTGGGCCAAAATAGGGAAGGGTCTTAATTGGGCCAGCTCCTATTTCCTAATAAAAGTGATTCTATTCCTATTTTCAAAACTAGGAAACTAAAACGTTAAAAAGGAAATCAAATCAATTCGGAATAAAGAGTTTTTGTATACTAAAGTTATCAGAAAAATAAAATATAGATGATGGGCATTTTTCCACGGCAAAAATAAAAACTTCAGAAAAAATTATTTTCACAAAATTGCCTAAAAGGTTTATTTTCTTTTGCAAATAATTTTCAAATGACCCTCTAAGTTTGAGGGTTCAAATAACTTTCAAAATGCCCGGCTATTTGAGGGTCATGTTCCTCCGCTCTTTAGAATGTATTTCCCGGCATTTCTTGCACGAAGAAAACGAATGGAAATGCAAAAGAATTCAAACGCAAACATCTCCGTTCAAATTATTTATAGTTGAAGAAGTCATGTCATCTTCTCTCTTTGCTTTTAAAAGATTGAATTTGAATTCACCGGAGAAGGGGAAGTCATTTTATTCCCTCTCATTCAAAAGTTTCGAAAAGTTTCAAATTTCACACAAGTTTCAATCACTCAGCAAACAACAAACAATCAATCTAATAATTATATTAACATTCCAAAATTTATAATTTTGGGATGTTACAAGCATCCATGTCTTCGTAGCGTTGTTGGGCAATTTTTCCCTGCACAATAAAAACAAGTCAAACTGATGGAATGTGAGGACACCGACTTACAAGTCGAGATCGCCGAATGAACGTGCTCAGTGATCCGAGGTATCAATACCCACCGAACACACAAAAACTGAATAACAAGAGTCTTACATCCATACATACCGTCTGATACAAATAATGACCTTGCGGTCAAATTTTACATAGATAGGGCCTTGGAGGCCAACACATCAAACTTGACCAATAGCGAAAATATTGGTCGAAAGCATGAACACATGCCATCAGCCTTAACCTACGGGCATTCTGACTGGGTAGCGTCCTAGTTCGTAGGAACGTCACCAGATACTCCTCATCATCTCTTGTTCTCTCTTACCTAGTCAATGAAATAACCAGTGGCAAGCCAATGAGTACTTTGAATGTACTCGCAAGCAACCCATGATGTGGAACAAGGCAATAATGAAACATGATATATCACAAGTATGCAACCTTTGCGGAAAGCAGGTTTTCATTAATGGAGAGACATGGTCAAGTGTTTAGATGGTCATGCATCACTAGGTAAGTGGTAACCATAAGGACATGTTACAGATATCAACATAAGCATTCTGAGGGTTGAACACCTCATGTTCACCCTCCATGTCAAGTCACCAGACTTGACTCAAGTATTCCTTCTCGTGTAACACCTCTATACACACGCACACTTGGTTTATGCGGAAATGACTAGACGTAGTTTAAGCAACACCACCCAACTGTCCTTGACCGTGGACACGGCTATTCGAATAGTTTTACACTCCGCGGAGGTTGCGTGATGTACCCACGAGATCCGGAAAACTTCTGTGTCATCCACGACTCGCGGTATATAACATACCCGAGGTAAGTACCCAATCAATGCCTTTCCCCTGATGACACTAGACAAAGAGTCCACTCGATTCGTACCCAACCCAGATGATGTACATCTTACGAGCACCAACTCTAGACCATATCATCCATGCAGGGACCAACGATGTGCCCGAAACACGTAAAAAAGACATAGTCGCCCTACCTGGCATGACCCTGTCACGAGAGTGACCATTTCACTCCCGCCACCAGTAATGCGAGCTCTTTGCTAGCATGACCAGAGTAATCAACACAGCCCCGTCCCATAAAGGGGTATCGTGGTCGCACATGTAAGGCTGGCACGGTCGACAATCTTAAATCTAATCCCATTTCCGAAACCACTCACACAATACCTTTCCTAGTACACCACTTCTTTCTCAAGTGGTCATCCAGCTCATCACCATCACCCACGGGCATTAGTGGCACCCGACGGGGTTTTGGAAAAACCTTTGATATCACCCGTGTGTTACCATCACCATGCATGTGCTTACCCTATGCGTAGCTCTACTAACTACTTGTCAACTTTTGTCAGCGTGACCTTCATATAAGGTAAGGTCGTGCTCAAATTCAAGTGATCCACAGGAGCCATCGGTAACACCATACCGAGGGTGTACCGATTAATCATGATCATATGCATCAGAACAAAGTATTCAACATGGCATGCATAAATATTTTCTCAGACATGGTCAAAGGGCTGCTTGCCTTGCTCAAATAGGTCTCCGAGCCTTCGAGGTCTTCCGGTCCAACTCCGAGTACTCCGTCTATTCCGTCAACTACCGTTAGAAACAATCACAGTAAGCCACACAACAAGCAGAAATAAAAGTGCTCCATAAATAGGAGTTTTTTTTCTTGGACATCTCTGGTCATAATAAAAATACCTAAATCTTATTCTAGGAGATTTGGAGTATCACAGATTTTTGAATGGAGGAAAGGAGGAATAGGTGATCCTATAAGAAGTCTACAGCAAACATTCTGCTAAAAATGAGTGGAGGCACTCATTTAATAGGGCATGAATTTAGAAACATTTAGGAAGTGGTTTCACTAGATTTGGACTTGGTATGAATTTCCTATGGATTTTCTAACATTGAATAAATAGCAAAAGGGGCTATTCAATTAATACAACAGAAACATGACAGAAAAAATGTTGAATAATGTTGCAAAAATAGTGCATGATATTTGAAGCCTCTATAAATTAGAATCACTCCATTTGGAGTTTATTTGAGTCCTCTAGGATTTTTGTAAAGTGAGTTTTGAATGAATCAAATTCATATTTGAAGTTGATCTCTACACAAATTGTCTCTGGAAAAAATGTGCATTGCACATATTTGGATAGATCTTGATTTTTTGGAGTATCTAGGATTTTGAATCAACAAAATGGGAGCCAAAATGAATTAGATATGGATTAATGAAGTTTCTGAAAAAAGGAAAAAGTGAAAAGGGGCTATACCGGAGGGGCTATACTCGCCCTGGGCGCACGATAGGCCTCGGGCCGGCCTAACTTGGCTTGGCTCGCGGTGGTGCGGGTGACGCAGAAACTGCCTCCGGGCTTTACGTCTCCTGCACAGGGAGACGACCAGGAGGGCTCCCGTCTCCACTTGGCTAGGCTCGGGCATTGTGCCGCTTACATGCGGGCCCCGTCGGACAGTTCCATCTCCAACCTCCCACTCGAGCTGGGAACGACGGGGAGGTAGGACAGGGCATTGCCAGCGCTCGCCCTGGTGGCTTCAGTCGGATCCGACGACTGACCGGTCACTAGATGACTGAGGGAGCCTCGTCGCATCGACCTGATGGGCCCATTCCCGTGGGGAAGTACCAGAGGAGCAGGGCTACGGCCGCAGTGGGATCCGGTGACGACGGCCGTGGAGGCGGCACATCCTGCCACCTAGAGGAGGGAGTGGAGAGCGAGGAGGCTACAGGGGTACTTGGACACCTCTCCGTAGTCAGAGGAGGAGAGGCGGTGAAGGGGAACCTCACCCCAGGGAAGAGGCCGCCGACATGGTTCCGGCCATTGCCGCGGATGTAGCTGAGGAGAGGCGCGGGAGGAGCTTTAGAAGGTGTCTAGTGAGAGGAGAGGAGATGTAGGTGCTCTAGTACTCGAGGAGGGAAGGAGATAAGCAAGGGGTGGCAGGGTGAGCTCGGGTGCGCTTGAAATGCACTGGACATGGCGGCCACACGTGTGCCTGGCTCCTTTGGCTGCACCCTAGCGTCGGGGAGGGGCGTGGATGGTCAAAGGATGCTTTGTGACGCTCTGGGACACGCTTCCCTTGCTAGACCCGAGCTGCAGCAAGAGGAGAAGGTGCAAAGCACCGTTTTGTGCATGCCAAGGGTGTGGTAACCACGGTCACACCTGCCCACAGTGGAAATCCGACCAGTCAAAGATGTCCTACCTACAAGGCACGCATGCAGGAAGGTGACTCATGAGTTTGGACTCATATAGAGGTGGTTTGAATCAGTTTCTACACTGATTTAGTTTGTAGAAGCAAACTTGGGGCTATCAAAAGTGGTTTTTAGAGGGGGTATCCTGGGATGAAACCATGTCTAGCATGATTAGGTATGGAAGGACTAGAAGACTGCAAAGTTTGAGATCAAGGAGAGGTGTATAGCTAGCAGTTGCAGTTCAAGGCCAAATTTCTGCCAAAAACAAGTTTCAGAAGGGTTGCTCATAATTCCCACATGAGCATGCCATACTTTGGTTTGGAATGTTGCATCATCATGCTAGAGACACCGTGGAAAGATATGGGGTCATTGGCTTGAGCAGAAGTATAGTAAGAGAGTAAACATAGTGTTGCCAAGGTAAAAATGAGAGGTGTAGAGGTGAAGTCATCCTCCAATAATTGACCACAGGCCATGGCAAGGTTAGTGGATGTAAAGGGGGACTAGTTAAAGCCGTGGTAAAAGTTTAAGTGGAAGGGGCCAAAGTAGCAGTTTTGGTAAATGGACAGAAGGTGTTTGATGGTTGCTAGGGCTATCAAATAGACTGCATTTACTATGAAACTTTACAGGCTCACATAATAGGTGAAAATGAGCTTGGACACCAAATTTGAGATTTGGTGGAGAAAGTTTGCAATGTAGACGTGAAAAACTCATGGAATGGGAAGAAATGGCTTTCTCCTTACAAAACTACGCAAATCAATTCCCACTAATCCACAACTTGGTTTGGTAGCATTATTTGAGCATTAGGGCATGCCCAAGAAGTTTAATATCAATTGGATAAACTTTATAATGTAAAGTTTCCCAAAGTTAGAAACCAACAGAAAATGTTTGGAGGGGTTTGGGACAGGTTCTTCTATTCTCCTTGATGCACCACTTGGTGTGGATGTATTATTGGAGTATCAGAACATGTCCACCAAATTTTAGCATAATTGGAAACACTTGGCAATGTAGAGTTGCTCAAATTTGGATGTGGACAGATAGAGTTTTGGGATAATTATGTTAATCAAATCAACTTGGATTGAGATGAAACTTGGTAAGATCATCACATATATCCTGTGTGACATGCTAGAATTTTAATGGAATTTATTGAGAATATTTATTATAGAAATATTCCAAAAGGTTAAAATAGACAGGATGAGTTTTGAAGGATTTTGCCTAATATTTTGAACATGACCATGTGTTGAAACTCTTACATATGGAATATATATGTCCAGTGAGTTTCTTTAAATTTTCTAAAATATTTTGGAAGCAATAAAAATAACTTTCCTTCACAAGGGACCATTTCTCGCCTCACATAAATATATTTAAATAAAATAGTAAAATAACTTTTAAAATAATAATATTGTGGTTTTGGGAAGCCATTTTGATAATGGGATTTAAATAAAATATTTGATGCAAAATAACTTCCCTAATTTGAGGACTTGTAGTACAAGTCCCATCTCATGGGTTTTTGAAAGCTTAAATCAAGGAAATTCTTTTGGTCAAAATAATGTTTGGTAAAAAAAGTTTCTGGTCCTACACACATGGTATGCTCATTAGGCAAGGGTTTGGGTCTAGAAGGTGAGTCTCGAGAGTGGCGGGAACATTGGGATTTAAACACGGGCAAACAATCAAGAAAGCAACAATCACATCAAGCATGACAAGCACTCATAAAAAATTTAATTGGTCCTAAATTTTGATTTAAGTTAGTTTAGTTAGGAGAGTCAGAACATAGGGTGTGACAGACCTGGCCCCCTTAAGAAAATCTCGTCCCCGAGATTTCTAGGCTAGGCATTGGAGAGATACAATTCTTGGGTCGGAGGCCGTCTTCATGTCCCCATGTTGCTCCTGTGGGTCTTGAAGTGCTTGATGATATAACTTTGGGTGTTCCGCTCGTCTTCGCCTGGCCGTGAGCAGGTTCTGGCAATAAGTTAGGCTTGACCGAGGGTCAAGGTCTTGGTGCACTGAGTTCTCGCAAGGTCCTCGCTTGCACGTGTATCCCAAGGTCGGAATACATGGCAAGGTAGCGTGTCTGGTGCTGGTCTCGGGGTTGCGCACATTTGTTAGTGACACCTAGATGTCTCGGGTTAGAATAGAAGAGTTTGTCGTGGGCTTTCGTCGAGTTCTTTTGCTTGAGTAAGTTGCGTGTGCATGTGCCTTATTCTTCTCTGGCCATTTGTCGTTGTCGTCAGGGACGCATGCTTTTGGTGTGTCTTCAGTGTTTGGCCTTCTAGCCTCTTCGTAGCTCCTCGTGAAAGGGTCTGGGTTGGATCTTGTCCATGAGTCTAAGCTCGGAGACTCAACGCTTACAACGGGTTCTATCATCTAGGAAGGTTCGTGAGGGGTTCTCGATGAGTTGTCTACCCAAGAGTATAGACCAGTCATCCACTCCCTAAGGTCTATGGCTTGGCAAGTGGGTGAATCACCTTTGGCGGGTTTTCACCATGACCCAATTAGTACTCTCGTCCTTGATTTGGTCCAAAGAGAGGCTCTCTGATTTCTCTCGCTGTCCAAAGGCTTTATCGGCTTGGTCGTCGATGCTTCTTGGCATAGTTTATTTAGCCGACGCAGGAGCGGTGGTTGGCTTCTACTACTACTTCTCCATCGTCGCGGTTTCCCAGCCATTACAGTTCTTCGCCTTGCTTGAGAAGGATTGACTTCTGCTGCTTGGGGAGTGTGTCCAGGAGCCCATCCTCTCGAGATAACACCTTACTCTCAGGAGGCATGGCGATCAGTGATCCTGTGGCTTGTCCAAATAGGACTAAAGTGTTCCTCCTCTTATCGGGTGAATAACTATGTCATCCATGAGGATAACAACATGCTTCCCCAAGCATCACATAAGCAGAGTGCTCATGAGACAGGTGAGGAGAGCGGGGACTTGCTATGGGCGGTCACTCGCAGAGGGGTTCGTGGCCAAACATAATCTAGTCTTTCATGTCCATGTCCCTCATAGACATGATTGGTGGCGGTCAAGGCGGAGTATTGGCCATATTCCAACGACTTAGAGCCATTTCCTATGGTCATGATCCGACCATCTTATGGCTCGGTGAAGCTTTGGGGTCTCAAGGAACTTAGGAGGTGAGTGAACATCTATCATCTTATCCCTAAGCACATTCCTCATATGCCAATAGTCTAACATCTATCTCCGGACAATGAGCACCCTATATCATCGAAAGTACCAACTCACACAAGTCAACTCCACCTCACTCATGATAGTCAACTCCAAGGTTTGAGGGGAGGACTAAGCCATAATCTCATAAGAATACTATAACTAAGTTACACATGCATCCTGTAACACCCTGTGTTTTAACTCTCCTGACTAATTAACTTATTTTAAAAATTAGGAGCAATTAAATTTTTTATGACTGATTGTGATGCTTGAAGAGATTGTTTCTTGCTTGCTTGCTTGTATGCGTGTGTTCGATTCTCAATGTTCCTGCTACTCTCCACACTCAGCTCCTTGACCCAAACCCTTGCCTAATGATCATGCCATGTGTGTAGGACCAAAAACTATTTTTACCAACTGCTATTTTGACCAAAAAGATTTTATTTAATTTAAACTCTCAAAAACCCCTGAGTTAGGATTTGTACTACAAGTCCTCAAATTAGGGAAGTTATTTTGCACCAAATGTTTTATTTAAATCACATTATCAAAATGTCTTCCGAAAACCACAATATTATTATTTGAAAAGTTATTTTACTATTTTATTTAAATATCTTTCTCTGAGGCCAGAAATGGTCCCTTATGAAGGAAAGTTATTTTTATTGCTTTCAAAATATTTGAGAAAATTTAGAGAAACTCAGTGAACATATATATTCCATATATAGGAGTTTCAACACATGGTCATGTTCAAAATATTGGGTTAACCCTTCAAAACCCTTCCTGCCTATTTCAAGCTTTTGGAATATTTCTATAAGAAATATTCTTCATAAATTCGTGTAAAATTCTAACATGTCACATATGATATATGTGATGATCTTCCCAAGTTTGATCTCACTCCAACTTGATTTGATTCACTTAATTATTCTCAAACTCTATCTGTCCAGATCCAAATTTGAGCAACTCTACATTTCCAAGTGTCTCCAATTGTGCTCAAATTTGGTGGACATGTTCTAATACTCCAATAATGCATCCACACCAAGTGATGCATCAAGGAGAATAGATGAATTTGTCCCAAGCCCCTCAAAACCCTCTTTGTTGATTTCTAACTTTGGGAAACTTCACATTATAAAGTTTCTCCAATTGATCCTAAACTTTTTGGGCATGCTTTAATGCTCAAATAATGCCCCCACACCAAGTTGTGGATTTGTGGGGATTTATTTGCATGGTTGTGTAGGTAGAAAGTCATTTCTGCCCATTTCATGGGGTTTTCAAGTCTACATTGTAAACCTTCTCCACCAAATCCCAAATTTGGTGTACAAGCTTATTTTCATCTATTATGTGATCTTGTTAAGTTTCATATCAATTGGAATCCATCTGGTAGCCCTAACACCCATCAAACACCTTGTATGCACTCACCAAAGTTGCTACTTTGGCCCCTTCCACTAATCTCCTTGAGCTTAAACTTTTACCACAGCTCTATATAGTTACCTTTTACCTCCAGTAGCTTTGCCATGGCCTATGGTCAATTATTGGAGGGAGACTCCATGTAGCTACCTTTCATTTTCACCATGGCAACACCATTTTTACCCCTCTTCCTATACTTCTGCTTGAGCCAAAGCCCCCGCATTATTCCAAGGCATCTCTAGCATGCTAATGCATCATTTAAAACCAAGCTATGGCATTCTCATGTGGGAAAAATTAGTAGCACATCTGAAACTTGATTTTTGGCTGAAATATAGCTTTGAACTGCAGCTGCTAGCCAGACACCTCTTCGTGAGCTGAAAATTGATAGTCTTGTAGTCCTTACATAAACAAGACTGCTAGACAAGATCTCCTCTCAATTACCTCTCAGTTCCACCACCTTTTGCTATCCCCAAGTTTGCTGTTGCAAACTTAAGCAAAGCTGAAACCCTGCCTAATCTGCTCCATTCAAGTTCAAACTTCACTAGTGCTTCGTGGCACGCATGCCTTGCATGTTTGACACCTTGGTCTGGCCAAGGGATGGCTTTGGACACGTAGAGGGGTGGTGACCACCTCCTTCACGTGCAAGAGTGGTGCTCTACACCTTGTCTTCTTCCTCCAGGTCGTATTCGGACGTTGCAACGCGTCTCAGTGCGCCACTGGACCCCCTTTGACCAGTCCACGCCCCTCCCCGACGCCAACTCGCCTCCGAAACTGCTCTCGCACGCGTGGCCGCCGTGTCGTGAGAGCACCCGAGGCGCTCCCGAGCCTCTCCTCTGCGCCCCTCCATTTAGGGCCTCCCTCAAGCCCCCGCTATCTCCTTCCTACTCCCCTCTCTTCCTTGAACCTCCCAGACCAGCCCAAGGCAGCTCCTGAGCTCTCCCTCCTCCAATGGCCGAAGCCCGTCGATGGCAGAGTGAATTTGCATACCTTGTAGATTGCTAAGCAGAAGCGTATATAACGCGGTTGATGTAGTGGAACATCTTCGCGATCCAAATCGCAGCCCGTCCCGCGATCCCATCACGATCCATCCCGATCTTGTGTCGGACGGACGACACCTCCGCGGTCAGCACACGTACAGCTCGATGATGATCTTCGCCTTCTTGATCCAGCAAGAGGGGCGAAGAGGTAGATGATTTCTCCAGCATGACAGCATGGTGGTGGTGGTGGTGGAGCTATTCCAGCAGGGCTTCGCCTAAGCACCGCTGAAACTAGACTAGAGGAGAAACAGATCTAGAGAGAGGGCAACACGTGGCTGTTTTTCTGTGTCTCAAAAACCCTCAATACCTCTAGTATATATAGGAGGGAGGAAGAGGAGGAGGTAGCATCAAACCCTCAAGGTTTGGCCGAAATTGGAGGTGGAGGAGTCCTACTCCAATCCTACTAGGAGTAGGATTCCTCCTTTCCACTTGGAAACCATTTCCACCTTTGGGTTTTTTGCCTCTCAAACCTCATGGGCCTTAGTGGGAGCTTATGTCAGCCCACTAGGGTCTGGTTTGTATCCTCCCACAGCCCATAAGGCCCCTCAGGGCATGACACCCCTCCCGATGGTCCACGGTACCCTCCCGGCACTCCTGGTACACTACCGATGAGTCCGAAACTTTTCCAGTGACCAAAACAGGACTTCCTATATATATATATCTTTACCTCCGGACCATTCCGGAGCTCCTCGTCTCGTCCGGGATCTCATCCTGGACTCCTAAAAACTTTCTGTTACCAACACCTATAACTGATCTATACCGAAACGTCACCGAACCTTAAGTGTCCAGACACTGCGGGTTCGAGAACTATGCAGACATAACCTGAGACACTCCTTCGTAAAAAACCAATAGCGGGATCTGGATGTCCATATTGTCTCCTACATATTCTACAAAGATCTCTATCGGTTGAACCTCTATGTCAAGGATTCAGTTAATCCCGTAAGTTGTTTCCTTCATGCTTCGGTATGTTACTTGCCCGAGATTCATATGTCGGTATCTCTATACCTAGTTCAATCTCGTTACCGGCAAGTCTCTTTACTCGTTTCGTAATACAAGATCTCGTGACTAACTCCTTACTGACATTGCTTGCAAGGCTTATTGTGATGTTGTATTACCGAGTGAGCCCCGAGATACCTCTCTGTCACACGGAGTGACAAATCCAACTCTTCATCCATGCCAACCCAACAGACACCTTTCGAGATACCTATAGATCACCTTTATAGTCACCCAGTTATGTTGCAACGTTTGATAATACACAAGGTATTCCTCCGGTGTCCGGGAGTTGCATGATCTCATGGTTATAGGAACAAATACATTGACATGCAGAAAATAGTAGCAATAAACTAACACGATCATATGCTACATTCATAGTTTGGGTCTTGTCCATCACATCATTCTCCTAATGATGTGATCCCGTCATCAAGTGACAAGACTTGTCTATGGCCAGGAAACCTTGACCATCTTTGGTCAACAAGCTAGTCAACTAGAGGCTCACTAGGGACAGTGTGTTGTCTATGTATCCACACATGTATTTGAGTTTCCAATCAATACAATTCTAGCATGGATAATAAACGATTATCATAAACAAGGAAATATAATAATAACCAATTTATTATTGCCTCTAGGGCATATTTCCAACAGTCTCCTCATACGTCTGAAACGTATCTATAATTTTTGATGGTTTCGCGCTGTTATCTTGCCCTCTTTGTATGTTTTATGTACCTTTTTATATCTTTTTTGGGACTAACTTATTGATTCAGTGCCAAGTGCCAGTTCCTGTTTTTCCGTGTTTTTGACTCTTTTCAGATCTGATTTTGGAACGGAGTCCAAACGGAAGAAAATCCCCGAAATGATTTTTCCCGAACAGAAGAAGTCCAGGGAGCCTTTGGGGCCAGGCCAGGTCGGCCCCAGGGAGCCCACAAGCTCCCACCCAGCCACCAGGGGGGAGGCGGCGGTGGGCAAGCTTTTGGCTTCCCTGGTCGCCTCCTGACCTAGGTCTTTCTCCTATATATTCCCAAATATTCCGCAAAAAATCAGGGGAGCCTCGAAAATACTTTTCCGCCGCCGCAAGCTTCCGTTTCCGCGAGACCTCATCTGGAGGCCCTTCCCGGCGCCCTGCGGGAGGGGACTTTGGAGGTGGAGGGCTTCTTCATCATCATCATCGCCCCTCCAATGACTCGTGAGTAGTTCACTTCGGACCTACGGGTCCGTAGTTAGTAGCTAGATGTCTTCTTCTCTCTCTTGGATCTTCAATACAAACTTCTACATGATCTTCATGGAGATCTATCCGATGTAATCTTCTTTGGCGGTGTGTTTGTCGAGATCCGATGAATTGTGGACTTGTGATCTGATTATCTATGATATATATTTGAGTGTTTGCTGATTTCTTATATGCATGATTTGATATCCTTGTAAGTCTCTCCGAGTCTTGGGTTTTGTTTGGCAACTAGATCTATGATTCTTGCAATGGGAGAAGTGCTTGGTTTTGGGTTCTGCCATGTGGTGACCTTTCCCAGTGACAGTAGGGGCAACAAGGCACACATCAAGCAGTCGCCATCAAGGGTAAAAAGATGGGTTTTTTATCATTGGTTTGAGATTATCCCTCTACATCATGTCATCTTGCTTAAGGCGTTACTTTGTTCTTATGGACTTAATACACTAGATGCATGCTGGATAGTGGTCGACGTGTGGAGTAATAGTAGTAGATGCAGACAGTATCGGTCTACTTGTTTCGGACGTGATGCCTATAGAAATAATCATTGCATAGATATCGTCACGACTCTGCACAGTTATATCAATTGCTCGACAGTAATTTGTTCACCCACCGTCTACTTGCTTTCATGAGAGAAGCCACTAGTAAACACTACGGCCCCCGGGTCTATTCACATCCATCGTTTACAACTCCGCTTTTACTTTGCTTTGTTACTTTGTTGCTTTCAGTTCTCACTTGGCAAACAATCTATAAGGGATTGACAACCCCTTCATAGCGTTGGGTGCAAGCTTTTGTGTTTGTGCAGGATCTTGAGATACTCTTCCGCCAGATTGATACCTTGGTTCTCAAACTGAGGGAAATACTTACCACCGCTACTCTACATCACCCTTTCCGCTTCGAGGGAACACCAACGCAAGGCTCCAAGGCCACGGGGGAAATCCTTTGCATACTTGCCTAGGAAGTCCCTTAAGGCGTAGCCGCAGCAGAAAGATCAAGCCAAGCATTCTCCCATCGACGTGCCTATTTCTGGCGCCATTGCCAGGGATACCCAGCAAAATTCAGAAGTATTTCTGGCGCCGTTGGAAGGTCTTTTGTTGCAGTAGCAGAAGTATTTCTGGCGCCGTTGCCGGGGAGGAGGATCGCTTCCCGAGGAGATCAAGACAAGAGTAATCTCCCGTCAACACGCCTATTTCTGGCGCCGTTGCTGGGGAGGAGAAATCAAGAGCTATCCAAGTAGGTCTCACAAACTCTTCTCTTGCATTTACTTTTGTTGCCAGTTGCCTCTCGTTTTCCTCTCTCCCACTTTATATTTTCCGTTTTCATTCGCCTTTCGCCTTCGCCATTTTCTTTTGATTTTTGCCATTCCCTTTCGCCGCCTGCTCCTAGGTTTGTTCGTGAGAGATTTTTCCTCATGGCTAAACCAAACTATTTCAGAAAATTGGAGGAGATTGAAACTAATGTCAAAGGTTTCATGTCTTCACAGTTTGACCAAAATAGTTACTTCCGTAGGGAATTAAAAGAGCAAAATTCCTTTTTGGTCTGCTTGAATAAAGAGGTCGATGATATGGCCAATGATTTCCTTGCACTCAGTTCTCAGTTTGCTCATCTTGAAAAGTTGGTGGGCCAAATTTCTGACAAGCATGCCACCTTCGTCAATAAGATGGCAGCTAAACCTGAAATTAGTGATGCAAATCACGAAGATCTTAAAGTGCTTCGTGTGTCTCCTCTTGAATCTTTTTTTTCGCGTGTCAAACCTACTTATGGAGGGGCTGGATATGAATCCACTTTGGTTGATTCGGAGTCCACCTATCTTGATGATAAAGGTGTGGAGAGTGGAGTAGAAGAAGTCAAAATTTTGGGTAGTAATGAAACTCCCACTTTGGATTTCAAGGAATTCAATTATGATAATTGCTCCTTGTTTGAATGCATTTCTTTGATGCAATCCATTGCAAGCTCTCCACATGCTTATAGCCAAAGCAAAGCCTTTACCGCGCATATCGTAGATGCTATGATGAAATCTCTTGAAGAGAAGCTCGAACTAGAAGTCTCTATACCTAGAAAACTTCATGATGAGTGGGAACCTACTATCAAAATCAAGATAAAAAACTATGAGTGCAATGCTTTGTGTGATTTGGGTGCTAGTGTTTCCGCGATTCCAAAGTCTTTATGTGATATTCTTGGTTTTCATGAGATTGAAGAGTGTTCTCTTATTTTGCATCTTGCGGATTCTACCGTCAAGAAACCCATGGGGAGGATCGATGATGTTCTTATTGTTGCGAATAAGAACTATGTACCCGTGGATTTCATTGTACTTGACATAGATTGCAATCCTTCATGTCCCATTATTCTTGGTAGACCTTTCCTAAGGACTATTGGTGCTATCATCGATATGAAGGAAGATAATATTAGATTTCAACTTCCCTTAAAGAAGGGCATGGAGCACTTTCCTAGAAAGAAAATAAGATTGCCTTATGAATATATGATGAGGGCTACTTATGGTTTGAGTACCAAAGATGACTATACGTGATTCCATCACTTTCGCCTAGCTAAGGGCGTTAAACAAAAGCGCTTGTTGGGAGGCAACCCAACGAATCTATCCTTTTTCTTTCTGTTTTGTGTTTTACACACTTTCATAATTCTGTTATTATTGTGTTTGTGCCAAGCAAAACCGTTATGATTAGTCTTGAGGATGATCGTTTGGTCATGCTGGGAAAGACACAAACTTTCTGCTCACGAAAAGAATTTTCATTTTTTTCTATAAGAGCTTTTGAGTTGATTCTTTTTGCTGCTGATTTCTAGGCAATTCCTTCGAATGTCGTAATTTTGCAGAATTTTTTAAGTACCAGAGGTATACGAAACATACAGATTCCTACAGACTGGTCTGCTGTTAACAGATTCTGTTTTTGTTGTGTTGGTTCTTCTTTTGATGAAACTATGGATAGTATCGGGGGGTATTAGCCATGGAATATTGAAAGTTTAGTAACCCAACATTGGCACAAATAGAATTTAAGTTTGCTACAATACCTAAGGAAGTGGTGGTTTGCTTTCTTGTACTAATGTTATCACGAGTTTCTGTTTAAGTTTCGTGTTGTGAAGTTTTCAAGTTTTGGGTGAAGTTCTTATGGACAAAAAGATAAAGAGTGGCAAGAGCTCAAGCTTGGGGATGCCCAAGGCACCCCAAGATATTCAAGGATGCCGTAAAAGCCGAAACTTGGGGATGCCCCGGGAAGGCATCCCCTCTCTCGTCTTCAATCCATCGGTAACGTTACTTGGGGCTATATTTTTATTCACCACATGTTATGTGTTTTTGCTTGGAGTGTCTTGTATGGTAGGAGTCTTTTATTTTTGTTGTGTCACAATCATCCTTGCTGCACACCTAGAGAGATTGACATGCACACACCGTGATTTTGTCGAGCTTCACTTATATCTTTTGGTAGACAATTCAGCTCACATGTGCTTCACTTATATCTTTTGAGCTAGATACTTTTGCTCTGTGTGCTTCACTTATATCTTTTAGAGCGCAGCGGTGCGTGGCTTGGTAGTTGATCTATGCTTCGAAAGTAGTCTCAAAAGGGGTAGTTATCCAAAGGGATACGAAAACTTCCACCTTCATGTGCATTGAATAGTTAGAGAAGTTTGATTCATCTCAATAAGTTTTGAGTTGTGGTTATGGTAATATTGAAATCATGCTAGTAAGGTGTTGTGGATCTAGAAATACTTGTGTTGAAGTTAGTGATTCCCGTAGCATGCACGTATGGTGAACCGCTATGTGATGAAATCTGAGCATGATTAGTCTATTGATTGTCATCCTTTGCGTGGCGGTCGGGATCGCGCGATGGTTTATACCTACCAACCCTTCCCCTAGGAGTATGCGTTGAATGCTTTGCTTCGATTACTAGTAAAACTTTTGAAACAAGTATATGAGTTCTTCATGACTAATGCTGAGTCCATGGTTTAGATGCACTTTCACCTTCCACCATCACTATCTTTTTTGTGCCGTGCAACTTTCGCCGTTTACACAAAACCCACCATTAGCCTCCCTCAAAACAGCCACCATACCTACCTACTATGGCTTTTTCAAAGTCATTCCGAGATATATTGCCATGCAACTACCACCATGATATGTGACACCACGTCTACATTGCCTTTGCATGATCGTAAGACAGCTAGCATGATGTTTCCATTGATGTCTATGCCATGCTAGATCATTGCCACGGTACACTACCGAAGGCATTCCATACAGAGTCATAATTTCTCTAAGTTTTGAGTTGAAAGTGTGACGATCATCATTATTGGAGCATTGTCCCATGTGAGGAAATAAAAGAGGCCAAAGAAGCCCATAAAAAAAGATGCCAAAGAGCCCACCAAAAAAAGAGAGAAAAAGAGAGAAGGGACAATGCTACCACTTTTCCCACACTTGTGCATTTTGAGCACCATGATCTTCATGATTGAGAGTCTCTCATTTTGTCACCACCATATAGCTAGTGGGAAATTCTCATTATATAACTTGGCTTGTATATTCCAATGATAGGCTTCCTCAAAATTGCCTTAGGTCTTCGTGAGCAAGCAAGTTGGATGCACACCCACTAGTTTTCTTTAAGAGCTTTCACATACTTGTAGCTCTACTGCATCATTTGTATGGCAATCCCTACTCATTCACATTGATATCTATTGATGAGCATCTCCACAGCTCATTGATATGCCTAGTTAATGTGACTATCTTCTCCTTTTTGTCTTGCAAACTCCACCACATTCCACACCATCTATAGTGCTATAACCATGGCTCACGCTCATGTATTGCGTGAGAGTTGAAAATGTTTGAGAAAGTAAAGGTGTGAAACAATTACTTGGCGAATATCGGGGTTGTGCATGATTTAAATTCGTTGTGCAATGATGATAGAGAATAGCCAGACTATATGCTTTTGTAGGGATAACTTTCTTTTGGCCTTGTTATTTTGAAAGTTCATGATTACTTTGCTAGTTTGCTTGAATTATTGTTGTTTCCACGTCAATAGCAAACTATTGTTTTGAATCTAATGGATCTAAACATTCACATCACATAAGAGGAATTACAAAGGACACCTATTCTAGGTAGCATGAAAGCATCAAAAATTCATTCTTATCACTTCCCTACTCGAGGACGAGCAGGAGTTAAGCTTGGGGATGCTTGATACGTCTCAAACGTATCTATAATTTTTGATGGTTTCACGTTGTTATATTGCCCTCTTTGTATGTTTTATGTACCTTTTTATATCTTTTTTGGGACTAACTTATTGATTCAGTGCCAAGTGCCAGTTCCTGTTTTTCCGTGTTTTTGACTCTTTTCAGATCTGATTTTGAAATGGAGTCCAAACGGAAGAAAATCCCCGAAATAATTTTTTCCCGAACGGAAGAAGTCCAGGGAGCCTTTGGGCCAGGCCAGGTGGGCCCGAGGGAGCCCACAAGCTCCCACCCCGCCACCAGGGGGGAGGCGGCGGTGGGCAAGCTTGTGGCTTCCCTGGCCGCCTCCTGACCTAGGTCTTGCGCCTATATATTCCCAAATATTCCGCAAAAAATCAGGGGAGCCTCGAAAATACTTTTCCGCCGCCGCAAGCTTCTGTTTCCGTGAGATCTCATCTGGAGGCCCTTCCCGGTGTCCTGCCGGAGGGGACTTTGGAGGTGGAGGGCTTCTTCATCATCATCATCGCCCCTCCAATGACTTGTGAGTAGTTCACTTCAGACCTACGGGTCCATAGTTAGTAGCTATATGGCTTCTTCTCTCTCTTGGATCTTCAATACAAAGTTCTACATGATCTTCATGGAGATCTATCCAATGTAATCTTCTTGGGCGGTGTGTTTGTCGAGATCCGATGAATTGTGGATTTGTGATCAGATTATCTATGATATATATTTGAGTCTTTGCTGATTTCTTATATGCATGATTTGATATCCTTGTAAGTCTCTCCGAGTCTTGGGTTTTGTTTGGCCAACCAGATCTATGATTCTTGCAATGGGAGAAGTGCTTGGTTTTGGGTTCTGCCATGTGGTGACCTTTCACAGTGACAGTAGGGGCAGCAAGGCACACATCAAGCAGTCGCCATCAAGGGTAAAAAGATGGGGTTTTTATCATTGGTTTGAGATTATCCCTCTACATCATGTCATCTTGCTTAAGGCGTTGCTCTGTTCTTATGGACTTAATACACTAGATGCATGCTGGATAGTGGTCGACGTGTGGAGTAATAGTAGTAGATGCAGACAGTATCGGTCTACTTGTTTCGGGCGTGATGCCTATAGAAATAATAATTGCATAGATATCGTCACGACTCTGCACAGTTCTATCAATGGCTCGACAGTAATTTGTTCACCCGCCGTCTACTTGCTTTCATGAGAGAAGCCACTAGTAAACACTACGGCCCCGGGTCTATTCACATCCATCGTTTACAACTCCGCTTTTACTTTTCTTTGTTACTTTGTTGCTTTCAGTTCTCACTTGGAAAACAATCTATAAGGGATTGACAACCCCTTCATAGCGTTGGGTGCAAGCTTTTGTGTTTGTGCAGGATCTTGAGATACTCTTCCGCCGGATTAATACCTTGGTTCTCAAACTGATGGAAATACTTACCACCGCTACGCTACATCACCCTTTCCGCTTCGAGGGAACACCAACACAAGGCTCCAAGGCCACAGGGGAAATCCTTTGCATACTTGCCTAGGAAGTCCCTTAAGGCGTAGCCGCAGCAGAAAGATGAAGCCAAGCATTCTCCCGTCGACGTGCCTATTTCTGGCGCCATTGCCAGGGATACCCAGCAAACGCCAGAAGTATTTCTGGCGCCGTTGGAAGGTCTTTTGTTGCAGTAGCATCTCCCACTTGCACTAGAGTCAATAATCTAGTTCACATCACTATGTGATTGCAATGAAGCTAACACCCATACAGTTCTGGGGTTTGATCATGTATTGCTTGTGAGAGAGGTTTTTAGTCAACAAGTCTGAACCTTTCAGATCCGTGTGTGCTTTACAAATCTCTATGTCATCTTATATATGTTGCTACCACGCGCCATTTGGAACTATTCCAAATGACTGCTCCACTATATGAATTCGGTTTACTACTCAGAGTCATCCTGATTAGTGTTAAAGCTTGCATCGACGTAACCCTTTTCTATGAACTCTTTTATCACCTCCATAATCGAGAAAATTCCTTAGTCCACTAGTTACTAAGGATAAGTTTTGACTGTTGTCTAGTAATCCATTCCTGGATCACTTCTGTACCCCTTGACATATTCATGGCAAGGCACACATCAGGTGCGGTACACAATATAACATACTATAGAGCCTACGACTAAGGCATAGGGGACGAACTTCGTCCTTTCTCTTTCTTCTGCCATGGTCTGGCTTTGAGTCTTACTCAAATTCACATCTCACAACACAACCAAGAACTCCTTCTTCGATGATCTATTTTGAAATCCTTCAAAAATTTGTCAAGGCATGCATTTCATTGAAAGTTGTATTAAGCGTCTTAATCTATCTCTATATATCTTGATGCTCAATGTTCAAGTAGCTTAATCCAGGTCTTCCTCTGAAAAACTCCTTTCAAACAACCCTTTATGCTTTTTATAAATTCTATATTATTTCCGATCAACAATATGTCAACCACATATACTTATCAGAAATTCTATAGTGCTCCCACTCACTTATTTGGAAATACAAGTTTCTCATAAAATTTGTATAGCCAAAAACTTTGATCATCTTATAGAAGTGTATATTCCAACTCCGAGATGCTTGATCTAGTTCACATAAGGATTGCTTGAGCTTGCTTACTTGTTAACATCCTTGGGATTGACAAAACCTTCTGGTTGTATCACATACAACCTTTCCTCAAGGAAATCGTCGAGGAAACAACGTTTTGACATCCTATCTGCAAGATTTCACAAATAATGCAACAATTGCCAACATAATCCCAACAGACTTTTAGCATCGCTATGAGTGAGAAAGTCTCATCATAGTCAACTCCTTGAACTTGTCGGAAACATATTTGCGACAAGTCGAGCTTTCTTAGTGGTGACTTTTCACCATCATCGTATGTCTTCCTTTTAAAGATCCATATGTAAATAACAGCCTCACGACCATCAAGTAGTTCTTCCAAAGTCTACACTTTGTTTTCATACATGGATCCTACCTCGAATTTCATGGCGTCTAGCCATTCATCGGAATCCAGGCCCACCATCCTTCTCCATAGCTCGTAGGTTCATTGTTGTCCAACAACATGACCTCCAAGACAGGGTTATCGTACCATTCTGGAGCAGTACGTGACCTTGTCGACCTACGAGTTTTGTAGTAACTTGATCCAAAGCTTCATGATCACTATCATTAGCTTCCACTTCAATTGGCATAGGCACCACATGAACAACGTCCTGCGCCCTGCTACACTCTGGTTGAAGTGACAGTTCAATAACCTCATCAAGTTTCCACCATCCTCCCACTCAATTATTTTAAGAGAAACTTTTTCTCGAGAAATGACCCATTTGTAGAAACAAACACTTTGCTTCTGGATCTGAGATAGGAGGTATACCCAAGTGTTTTGGGTGTCCTATGAAGATGCATTTATCCGTTTTGGGTTCGAGCTTATTATGCTGAAAGTTTTTCACATAAGCGTCGCAGCCCCAAACTTTTAAGAAACGACAACTTAGGTTTCTCCAAACCATAGTTCCTACGGTGACATCTCAACGAAATTATGTGGTGCCCTACTTAAAGTGAATGCGGTTATCTCTAATGCCTAACCCAAAAACGATAGTGGTATTTCGATAAGAGACATCATAGTATGCGCTATATCCAATAGGGAGCGGCTATGACGTTCGGATACACCATCACACTATGGTGCTCCAGGTGGCATGAGTTGCGAAACAATTTCCACGTTGTCTTAACTGTGTACCAAACTCGCAACTCAGATATTCATCTCTATGATCATATCGTAGACATTTTTATCCTCTTGTCACGACGATCTTCACTCTGAAATAGCTTGAACTTTTCAATATCTCAGACTTGTGATTCATCAAGTAAATACTCCTATATCTACTCAAATCGTAAGTGAAGTAAGAACATAACGATATCCACTACGTGCCTCAGCACTCATTGGATTGCACACATCAAAATGTATTACTTCCAACAAGTTACTTTCTTGTTCCATCTCACTGGAAAAATGAGGCCTTGAGCCATCTTGCCCACGTGGTATGGTTTGCATGCCTCAACTGATTCAAAATCAAGTGAGTCCAAACGATCCATCTACATGGAGTTTCTTCATGTGTTTATACCAATAGGCATGGTTTGCATGTCTCAAATGTTTCTAAAATGAGTGATTACAAAGATCCATGAGCATGGAGATCCTTCATGAATTTTATACCAATATAACTCAAGTGGTAGTGCCACAAGTAAGTGGTACTATCATTACTACTTTGTATCTTTTGGCATTAATATTATGAACATGTGTACCGCTACGATCGAGATTTAATAAATCATTGAAGGTATTTATTCAAGCAAATAGAATAACCATTATTCTCTTTAAATGAATAATCTTATTGCAATAAACACGATCTAATCATATTCATGCTCAATGCAAACACCAAATAACAATTATTTAGGTTTAACACTAATCCCGATGGTAGAGGGAGTGTGCGATGTTTTGATCACACCAACCTTGGAAACACTTCCAACACATATCGTCACCTTGCCTTTAGTTAGTCTCCATTTGTTTCATAGCTTTTATTTCGAGTTACTAACACTTAGCAACCGACCCGGGATCTAATACCCTTGTGCTACTAGGATTACTAGTAAAGTACACATCAATATCATGTATATCCAATATACTCCTGTCGACTTTGCCAGCCTTCTCATCTACCAAGTATCCAGGGTAGTTCCTCTTTAGTGACTGTTCCCCTCATTACAGAAGCACTTTAGTCTCAGGTTTGGGTTCAACCTTGGGTCTCTTCACTAGAGCAACAACTGGTTTGCCATTTCATGAAGTATCCCTTCTTGCCCTTGCCCTTCTTGAAACTAGTGGTTTTACTAACCATCAACAATTGATGCTCCTTTTTGATTTCTACTTCCGTGGTGTCAAACATCGCGAATAGCTCAAGGATCACCATATCTATCTGTGATCTGTTATAGTTCATCATGAAGCTCTAGTAGCTTGGTGGTAGTGACTTTAGAGAACCATCACTATCTCATCTGGAAGATCAACTCCCACTCGATTCAAGCGATTGTAGCACTCAGACAATCTGAGCACATGCTCAACGATTGAGCTTTTCTCCCTTACTTTGTAGACAAAGAATCTTGTCAGAGGTCTCATACCTCTCAACAAGGGCACGAGCATGAAATCCCAATTTCATCTTTTGGAACATCTCATATGTTCCGTGACGTTCAAAACTTCTTTTGGCGCCTCAATTCTAAGCCGTTAAGGATTACGCACTGAATTATCACATAGTCATCAAAAACGTGTATGTCAGATGTTCGCAACATCCACAGACAACGCTCGAGGTTCAGCACACCGAGCGGTGCATTAAGGACATAAGCCTTCTGCGCAGCAATGAGGACAATCCTCAGTTTACGGACCCAGTTCGTATAATTGCTACTATCATCTTTCAACTAAATTTTCTCTAGGAACATATCAAAAATAGTAGAGCTACAACGCAAGCTACAACATAATTTGCAAAGATCTTTTGACTATGTTCATGATAATTGAGTTTAGCTAATCATATTACTAATAAATCCCACTCAAATAGACATCCCTCTAGTCATTCGAGTGGCACATGATCCAAATTCACTAACTCAAGTCCGATCATCACGTGAGTTGAGTATAGTTTCAGTGGTGAACATCTCCATGTTGATCATATCAACTATATGATTCATGCTCGACCTTTCGGTCTCTTGTGTTCCGAGGCCAAGTTTGTACATGCTAGGCTCGTCAAGTTTAACCCGAGTGTTCCGCGTGTGCAACTGTTTTGCACCCGTTGTATGTGAACGTTGACTCTATCACACCCGATCATCACATGGTGTCTTGAAATGACGAACTGTGGCAACGGTGCACAGTCGGGGAGAACACAATTTTATCTTGAAATTTTAGTGAGGGATCAACTTATAATGCTACCGTCGTTCTAAGCAAAATAGGGTGCATAAAAGGATTAACATCACATGCAAATCATAAGTGACATGATATGGCCATGATCTTGTGCTTCTTGATCTCCATCACCAAAGCACCGGGATGATCTTCATCGTCACCGGTGCCACACCATGATGTCCATCATGATGATCTCCATCATTGTGCTGCCATCTAGGTTTTCATGCTATCTATGCTATTACTACTAAAGCTACTACCTAGCAATATAGTAAACGCATCTGCAAGCACAAATGTTAGTTTAAAGATAACCCTATGGCTCCTGCCGATTGCCGTAGCATCGACGTGCAAGTCGATATTTAACTATTACAACATGACCATCTCATACATCCAATATATCACATCATGTCTTTGGACATATCCCATCACATGCATACCCTGCAAAAACAAGTTAGACATCCTATAATTTGGTGTTGCATGTTTTACGTGGCTGTTATGGGTATCTAGTATGGTCGCATCTTACTTACGCAAAGCTACAACGGTGATATGCAAATTGCTATTTAACCTTCTCCAAGGACCGCCTTGGTCAAATCCGATTCAACTAAAGTTGAAGAAACAGACACCTGCCAGTCATCTTTATGCAACAAGTTGCATGTCAGTCGATGAAACCGGTCTCGCATAAGCGTACGAGTAAAGTTGGTCCGGGCCGCTTCAATCCAACTATACCGCCGAATCAAGAAAAGACTAAGGAGGCACTACTGAAATTCAGAAATTTGCCGTCTGCCAAAGCGGACGGCAAAGGGTGCAACCACGGACGGCAAAGGCTTTGCCGTCGGTCAGCAGACGGCAAAGTAGATGGTAAAAAAAAATCCGGTGAAGAGGTTCTTTGCCGTCTTCTTTCCCAAAGCGGACGGCAAAGAATCTTTGCAAAGGGTGCAACGTCCCCGTTAAGTGTTAACGGCAGGCCTCCTCCCTTTGCCGTCTGCCTCCCCCCTTTGCCATGTGGGGGCAGACGACAAAGAGGGGAGAAAGAGGGGGCAGATTTCCCCCCTTTGCCGTCTGCCTCCCCCCCTTTGCCATGTGGGGGCAGACGGCAAAGAGGGGAGAAAGAGGGGGCAGATTCCACCCTTTGCCGTCCGCCTCCCGCCCTTTGCCATGTGGGGGCAGACGATAAAGAGGGGAGAAAGAGGGCGCAGATTCCCCCCTTTGTCGTCTGCCACCCCCCGTTTGCCATGTGGGGGCAGACGGCAAAGAGGGGAACCAACCCCTTATTTATTTATTTTTTGTTATATCCAACATTTTTAACAATAATCAGGATATATATATATATATATATTTAACATAAATAAATTTCTTTCCGTACTCATAACCATATTAAAATAACATCTTATATCCAGCTTTCAAGTTGCATCCACGTGCATACAAAGTTTCATATATTACACCAGTTTCATCCATGTGCATACACAGTTTCATATATTCATATACTACAAATGTTTCAATACAACCCATGGTACAAGAAATCATCTTCAAGCATTCCATCAATATTTTCCAAGCTTCCCGTGAAGTGAAGGTAATCTGCAAAATGACAAATAAGAAAGTTAGAAGAATAATAGTAGATGAATTAGTGTATATATAGGTTATTTCGGAGAGAAATTAGCTAAGTATAGACCATTTAGGAGCTAACTAAGCTAATTATGTCATTTAGGTGGAACCCTAGCTAACTATAGGTCGTTTTGGAGCTAACTTGGGTAAAATAGGTCATTCGGAGCAAACTATGATTATTAAGCCATTTTTGATCTAGCTAGGCTAATTATAGGCCATTTAATACCTAAGTTAGGGGGAATAGGTCATGTCGCAGCTACGTAAGCCTTAATATGTCATTTAGGAGAGAACTTAGCTAAGTATAGGTCATTTTTTATTAAATAGACCATTTAGGAGCTAACTAAGCTAATTATGTCATTTAGATGGATAATTAGCCAATTTAGGCTTTGTTGGATGAGTCTAAGCTACGTAGAAGAAGAGAAAGAGAAGAAGAAGTAAAAGAAGGAGGAGGAGGAGGAGGAGAAGGAGAAGGAAGAGGAGAAGAAGAAGAAAAGAAGAAGGAGAAGGAGAAGGAGGAAGAAGGAGGAAGAAGAAGGAGAAGGAGGAGCTCCTTCTCCTTCTTCTCCTCCTTGTTCTCCTTCTTCTTATCCTCCTCCCTCTCCTCCTTCTTCTTCTCCTCTTCTTCTTCTTCCTTCCTTTCATTTTTCCTCTTTCTTCTCCTCTCGTCCCCTTCTTCGGGCTAAATTGGCTAAGAATGCCTTTTTGGAGCTAATTATGTCATTTCGAGGATAATTAGCTAAGTATAGGTCATTTTTTATTAAATAGGCCATTTAGGAGCTAACTAAGCTAATTATGTCATTTAGATGGATAATTAGCCAATTTAGGCTTTGTTGGATGAGTCTAAGATACGTAGAAGAAGAGAAAGAGGAGGAGAAGTAAAAGAAGGAGGAGGAGGAGGAGGAGGAGAAGGAGAAGGAACAGGAGAAGAAGAAGAAAAGAAGAAGGAGAAGGAGAAGGAGGAAGAAGGAGGAAGAAGGAGGAAGAAGGAGGAAGAAGAAGGAGAAGGAGGAGCTCCTTCTCCTTCTTCTCCTTCTTATCCTCCTCCCTCTCCTTCTTCTTCTTCTCCTCTTCTTCTTCTTCCTTCCTTTCATTTTTCCTCTTTCTTCTCCTCTCGTCCCCTTCTTCGGGCTAACTTGGCTAAGAATGCCTTTTTGGAGCTAATTATGTCACTTCGAGGATAATTAGCTAAGTATAGGTCATTTTTTATTAAATAGGCCATTTAGGAGCTAACTAAGCTAATTATGTCATTTAGATGGATAATTAGCCAATTTAGGCTTTGTTAGATGAGTCTAAGCTATGTAGAAGAAGAGAAAGAGAAGAAGAAGTAAAAGAAGGAGGACGAAGAGGAGGAGGAGGAGAAGGAGAAGGAAGAGGAGAAGAAGAAGAAAAGAAGAAGGAGAAGGAGAAGGAGGAAGAAGGAGGAAGAAGAAGGAGAAGGAGGAGCTCCTTCTCCTTCTTCTCCTCCTTGTTCTCCTTCTTCTTATCCTCCTCCCTCTCCTCCTTCTTCTTCTCCTCTTCTTCTTCTTCCTTCCTTTCATTTTTCCTCTTTCTTCTCCTCTCGTCCCCTTCTTCGGGCTAAATTGGCTAAGAATGCCTTTTTGGAGCTAATTATGTCATTTCGAGGATAATTAGCTAAGTATAGGTCATTTTTTATTAAATAGGCCATTTAGGAGCTAACTAAGCTAATTATGTCATTTAGATGGATAATTAGCCAATTTAGGCTTTGTTGGATGAGTCTAAGCTTCGTAGAAGAAGAGAAAGAGGAGGAGAAGTAAAAGAAGGAGGAGGAGGAGGAGGAGGAGAAGGAGAAGGAAGAGGAGAAGAAGAAGAAAAGAAGAAGGAGAAGGAGAAGGAGGAAGAAGGAGGAAGAAGGAGGAAGAAGGAGGAAGAAGGAGGAAGAAGAAGGAGAAGGAGGAGCTCCTTCTCCTTCTTCTCCTTCTTATCCTCCTCCCTCTCCTTCTTCTTCTTCTCCTCTTCTTCTTCTTCCTTCCTTTCATTTTTCCTCTTTCTTCTCCTCTCGTCCCCTTCTTCGGGCTAACTTGGCTAAGAATGCCTTTTTGGAGCTAATTATGTCACTTCGAGGATAATTAGCTAAGTATAGGTCATTTTTTATTAAATAGGCCATTTAGGAGCTAACTAAGCTAATTATGTCATTTAGATGGATAATTAGCCAATTTAGGCTTTGTTAGATGAGTCTAAGCTATGTAGAAGAAGAGAAAGAGAAGAAGAAGTAAAAGAAGGAGGAGGAGGAGGAGGACGAGGAGAACTAGAAGGAAGAGGAGAAGAAGAAGAAAAGAAGAAGGAGAAGGAGAAGGAGGAAGAAGGAGGAAGAAGAAGGAGAAGGAGGAGCTCCTTCACCTTCTTCTCCTCTTTCTTCTCCTTCTTCTTATCCTCCTCCCTCTCCTCCTTCTTCTTCTCCTCTTCTTCTTCTTCCTTCCTTTCATTTTTCCTCTTTCTTCTCCTCTCGTCCCCTTCTTCGGGCTAAATTGGCTAAGAATGCCTTTTTGGAGCTAATTATGTCATTTCGAGGATAATTAGCTAAGTATAGGTCATTTTTTATTAAATAGGCCATTTAGGAGCTAACTAAGCTAATTATGTCATTTAGATGGATAATTAGCCAATTTAGGCTTTGTTGGATGAGTCTAAGCTACGTAGAAGAAGAGAAAGAGGAGGAGAAGTAAAAGAAGGAGGAGGAGGAGGAGGAGAAGGAGAAGGAAGAGGAGAAGAAGAAGAAAAGAAGAAGGAGAAGGAGAAGGAGGAAGAAGGAGGAAGAAGGAGGAAGAAGAAGGAGAAGGAGGAGCTCCTTCTCCTTCTTCTCCTTCTTATCCTCCTCCCTCTCCTTCTTCTTCTTCTCCTCTTCTTCTTCTTCCTTCCTTTCATTTTTCCTCTTTCTTCTCCTCTCGTCCCCTTCTTCGGGCTAACTTGGCTAAGAATGCCTTTTTGGAGCTAATTTTGTCACTTCGAGGATAATTAGCTAAGTATAGGTCATTTTTTATTAAATAGGCCATTTAGGAGCTAACTAAGCTAATTATGTCATTTAGATGGATAATTAGCCAATTTAGGCTTTGTTGGATGAGGCTAAGCTACGTAGAAGAAGAGAAAGAGGAGGAGAAGTAAAAGAAGGAGGAGTAGGAGGAGGAGGAGAAGGAGAAGGAAGAGGAGAAGAAGAAGAAACGAAGAAGGAGAAGGAGAAGGAGGAAGAAGGAGGAAGAAGGAGGAAGAAGGAGGAAGAAGGAGGAAGAAGAAGGAGAAGGAGGAGCTCCTTCTCCTTCTTCTCCTTCTTATCCTCCTCCCTCTCCTTCTTCTTCTTCTCCTCTTCTTCTTCTTCCTTCCTTTCAGTTTTCCTCTTTCTTCTCCTCTCGTCCCCTTCTTCGGGCTAACTTGGCTAAGAATGCCTTTTTGGAGCTAATTATGTCACTTCGAGGATAATTAGCTAAGTATAGGTCATTTTTTATTAAATAGGCCATTTAGGAGCTAACTAAGCTAATTATGTCATTTAGATGGATAATTAGCCAATTTAGGCTTTGTTAGATGAGTCTAAGCTATGTAGAAGAAGAGAAAGAGAAGAAGAAGTAAAAGAAGGAGGAGGAGGAGGAGGACGAGGAGAACTAGAAGGAAGAGGAGAAGAAGAAGAAAAGAAGAAGGAGAAGGAGAAGGAGGAAGCAGGAGGAAGAAGAAGGAGAAGAAGGAGCTCCTTCTCCTTCTTCTCCTCCTTCTTCTCCTTCTTCTTATCCTCCTCCCTCTCCTCCTTCTTCTTCTCCTCTTCTTCTTCTTCATTCCTTTCATTTTTCCTCTTTCTTCTCCTCTCGTCCCCTTCTTCGGGCTAAATTGGCTAAGAATGCCTTTTTGGAGCTAATTATGTCATTTCGAGGATAATTAGCTAAGTATAGGTCATTTTTTATTAAATAGGCCATTTAGGAGCTAACTAAGCTAATTATGTCATTTAGATGGATAATTAGCCAATTTAGGCTTTGTTGGATGAGTCTAAGCTACGTAGAAGAAGAGAAAGAGGAGGAGAAGTAAAAGAAGGAGGAGGAGGAGGAGGAGGAGAAGGAGAAGGAAGAGGAGAAGAAGAAGAAAAGAAGAAGGAGAAGGAGAAGGAGGAAGAAGGAGGAAGAAGGAGGAAGAAGGAGGAAGAAGGAGGAAGAAGAAGGAGAAGGAGGAGCTCCTTCTCCTTCTTCTCCTTCTTATCCTCCTCCCTCTCCTTCTTCTTCTTCTCCTCTTCTTCTTCTTCCTTCCTTTCATTTTTCCTCTTTCTTCTCCTCTCGTCCCCTTCTTCGGGCTAACTTGGCTAAGAATGCCTTTTTGGAGCTAATTATGTCACTTCGAGGATAATTAGCTAAGTATAGGTCATTTTTTATTAAATAGGCCATTTAGGAGCTAACTAAGCTAATTATGTCATTTAGATGGATAATTAGCCAATTTAGGCTTTGTTAGATGAGTCTAAGCTATGTAGAAGAAGAGAAAGAGAAGAAGAAGTAAAAGAAGGAGGAGGAGGAGGAGGACGAGGAGAACTAGAAGGAAGAGGAGAAGAAGAAGAAAAGAAGAAGGAGAAGGAGAAGGAGGAAGAAGGAGGAAGAAGAAGGAGAAGGAGGAGCTCCTTCTCCTTCTCCTCCTCCTTCTTCTCCTTCTTCTTATCCTCCTCCCTCTCCTCCTTCTTCTTCTCCTCTTCTTCTTCTTCCTTCCGTTCATTTTTCCTCTTTCTTCTCCTCTCGTCCCCTTCTTCGGGCTAAATTGGCTAAGAATGCCTTTTTGGAGCTAATTATGTCATTTCGAGGATAATTAGCTAAGTATAGGTCATTTTTTATTAAATAGGCCATTTAGGAGCTAACTAAGCTAATTATGTCATTTAGATGGATAATTAGCCAATTTAGGCTTTGTTGGATGAGTCTAAGCTACGTAGAAGAAGAGAAAGAGGAGGAGAAGTAAAAGAAGGAGGAGGAGGAGGAGGAGGAGAAGGAGAAGGAAGAGGAGAAGAATAAGAAAAGAAGAAGGAGAAGGAGAAGGAGGAAGAAGGAGGAAGAAGGAGGAAGAAGGAGGAAGAAGGAGGAAGAAGAAGGAGAAGGAGGAGCTCCTTCTCCTTCTTCTCCTTCTTATCCTCCTCCCTCTCCTTCTTCTTCTTCTCCTCTTCTTCTTCTTCCTTCCTTTCATTTTTCCTCTTTCTTCTCCTCTCGTCCCCTTCTTCGGGCTAACTTGGCTAAGAATGCCTTTTTGGAGCTAATTATGTCACTTCGAGGATAATTAGCTAAGTATAGGTCATTTTTATTAAATAGGCCATTTAGGAGCTAACTAAGCTAATTATGTCATTTAGATGGATAATTTGCCAATTTAGGCTTTGTTGGATGAGTCTAAGCTACGTAGAAGAAGAGAAAGAGGAGGAGAAGTAAAAGAAGGAGGAGGAGGAGGAGGAGGAGAAGGAGAAGGAAGAGGAGAAGAAGAAGAAAAGAAGAAGGAGAAGGAGAAGGAGGAAGAAGGAGGAAGAAGGAGGAAGAAGGAGGAAGGAGAAGGAGAAGGAGGAGCTCCTTCTCCTTCTTCTCCTTCTTATCCTCCTCCCTCTCCTTCTTCTTCTTCTCCTCTTCTTCTTCTTCCTTCCTTTCATTTTTCCTCTTTCTTCTCCTCTCGTCCCCTTCTTCGGGCTAACTTGGCTAAGAATGCCTTTTTGGAGCTAATTATGTCACTTCGAGGATAATTAGCTAAGTATAGGTCATTTTTTATTAAATAGGCCATTTAGGAGCTAACTAAGCTAATTATGTCATTTAGATGGATAATTAGCCAATTTAGGCTTTGTTAGATGAGTCTAAGCTATGTAGAAGAAGAGAAAGAGAAGAAGAAGTAAAAGAAGGAGGAGGAGGAGGAGGACGAGGAGAACTAGAAGGAAGAGGAGAAGAAGAAGAAAAGAAGAAGGAGAAGGAGAAGGAGGAAGAAGGAGGAAGAAGAAGGAGAAGGAGGAGCTCCTTCTCCTTCTTCTCCTCCTTCTTCTCCTTCTTCTTATCCTCCTCCCTCTCCTTCTTCTTCTTCTCCTCTTCTTCTTCTTCATTCCTTTCATTTTTCCTCTTTCTTCTCCTCTCGTCCCCTTCTTCAGGCTAAATGGTCTAAGAATGCCTTTTTGGAGCTAATTATGTCATTTCGAGGATAATTAGCTAAGTATAGGTCATTTTTTATTAAATAGGCCATTTAGGAGCTAACTAAGCTAATTATGTCATTTAGATGGATAATTAGCCAATTTAGGCTTTGTTGGATGAGTCTAAGCTACGTAGAAGAAGAGATAGAGAAGAAGAAGTAAAAGAAGGAGGAGGAAGAGGAGGAGGAGGAGAAGGAGAAGGAAGAGGAGAAGAAGAAGAAAAGAAGAAGGAGAAGGAGAAGGAGGAAGAAGGAGGAAGAAGAAGGACAAGGAGGAGCTCCTTCTCCTTCTCCTCCTCCTTCTTCTCCTTCTTCTTATCCTCCTCCCTCTCCTTCTTCTTCTTCTCCTCTTCTTCTTCTTCCTTCCTTTCATTTTTCCTCTTTCTTCTTCTCTCGTCCCCTTCTTCGGGCTAAATTGGATAAGAATGCCTTTTTGGAGCTAATTATGTCATTTCAAGGATAATTAGCTAAGCATAGGTCATTTTTTATTAAATAGGCCATTTAGGAGCTAACTAAGCTAATTATGTCATTTAGATGGATAATTAGCCAATTTAGGCTTTGTTGGATGAGTCTAAGCTACGTAGAAGAAGAGAAAGAGAAGAAGAAGTAAAAGAAGGAGGAGGAGGAGGACGAGGAGAACTAGAAGGAAGAGGAGAAGAAGAAGAAAAGAAGAAGGAGAAGGAGAAGGAGGAAGAAGGAGGAAGAAGAAGGAGAAGGAGGAGCTCCTTCTCCTTCTTCTCCTCCTTCTTCTCCTTCTTCTTATCCTCCTCCCTCTCCTTCTTCTTCTTCTTCTTCTCCTCTTCTTCTTCTTCCTTCCTTTCATTTTTCCTCTTTCTTCTCCTCTCGTCCCCTTCTTCGGGCTAAATTGGCTAAGAATGCCATTTTGGAGCTAATTATGTCATTTCGAGGATAGCTAAGTATAGGTCATTTTTTATTAAATAGGCCATTTAGGAGCTAACTAAGCTAATTATGTCATTTAGATGGATAATTAGCCAATTTAGGCTTTCTTGGATGAGTCTAAGCTACGTAGAAGAAGAGAAAGAGAAGAAGAAGTAAAAGAAGGAGGAGGAAGAGGAGGAGGAGGAGAAGGAGAAGGAAGAAGAGAAGAAGAAGAAACGAAGAAGGAGAAGGAGAAGGAGGAAGGAGGAGGAAGAAGGAGAAGGAGGAGCTCCTTCTCCTTCTCCTCCTCCTTCTTCTCCTTCTTCTTATCCTCCTCCCTCTCCTTCTTCTTCTTCTCCTCTTCTTCTTCTTCCTTCCTTTCATTTTTCCTCTTTCTTCTTCTCTCGTCCCCTTCTTCGGGCTAAATTGGCTAAGAATGCCTTCTTGGAGCTAATTATGTCATTTCGAGGATAATTAGCTAAGTATAGGTCATTTTTTATTAAATAGGCCATTTAGGAGCTAACTAAGCTAATTAGGTCATTTAGATGGATAATTAGCCAATTTAGGCTTTGTTGGATGAGTCTAAGCTACGTAGAAGAAGAGAAAGAGAAGAAGAAGTAAAAGAAGGAGGAGGAGGAGAAGGAGAAGGAAGAGGAGAAGAAGCAGAAAATAAGAAGGAGAAGGAGAAGGAGGAAGAAGGAGGAAGAAGAAGGAGGAGGAGCTCCTTCTCCTTCTTCTCCTTCTTCTTATCCTCCTCCCTCTCCTTCTTCTTCTTCTCCTCTTCTTCTTCTTCCTTCCTTTCATTTTCCTCTTTCTTCTCCTCTCGTCCCCTTCTTCGGGATAAATTGGCTAAGAATGCCTTTTTGGAGCTAATTATGTCATTTCGAGGATAATTAGCTAAGTATAGGTCATTTTTTATTAAATAGGCCATTTAGGAGCTAACTAAGCTAATTATGTCATTTAGATGGATAATTAGCCAATTTAGGCTTTGTTGGATGAGTCTAAGCTACGTAGAAGAAGAGATAGAGAAGAAGAAGTAAAAGAAGGAGGAGGAAGAGGAGGAGGAGGAGAAGGAGAAGGAAGAGGAGAAGAAGAAGAAAAGAAGAAGGAGAAGGAGAAGGAGGAAGAAGGAGGAAGAAGAAGGACAAGGAGGAGCTCCTTCTCCTTCTCCTCCTCCTTCTTCTCCTTCTTCTTATCCTCCTCCCTCTCCTTCTTCTTCTTCTCCTCTTCTTCTTCTTCCTTCCTTTCATTTTTCCTCTTTCTTCTTCTCTCGTCCCCTTCTTCGGGCTAAATTGGATAAGAATGCCTTTTTGGAGCTAATTATGTCATTTCAAGGATAATTAGCTAAGCATAGGTCATTTTTTATTAAATAGGCCATTTAGGAGCTAACTAAGCTAATTATGTCATTTAGATGGATAATTAGCCAATTTAGGCTTTGTTGGATGAGTCTAAGCTACGTAGAAGAAGAGAAAGAGAAGAAGAAGTAAAAGAAGGAGGAGGAGGAGGACGAGGAGAACTAGAAGGAAGAGGAGAAGAAGAAGAAAAGAAGAAGGAGAAGGAGAAGGAGGAAGAAGGAGGAAGAAGAAGGAGAAGGAGGAGCTCCTTCTCCTTCTTCTCCTCCTTCTTCTCCTTCTTCTTATCCTCCTCCCTCTCCTTCTTCTTCTTCTTCTTCTCCTCTTCTTCTTCTTCCTTCCTTTCATTTTTCCTCTTTCTTCTCCTCTCGTCCCCTTCTTCGGGCTAAATTGGCTAAGAATGCCATTTTGGAGCTAATTATGTCATTTCGAGGATAGCTAAGTATAGGTCATTTTTTATTAAATAGGCCATTTAGGAGCTAACTAAGCTAATTATGTCATTTAGATGGATAATTAGCCAATTTAGGCTTTCTTGGATGAGTCTAAGCTACGTAGAAGAAGAGAAAGAGAAGAAGAAGTAAAAGAAGGAGGAGGAAGAGGAGGAGGAGGAGAAGGAGAAGGAAGAAGAGAAGAAGAAGAAACGAAGAAGGAGAAGGAGAAGGAGGAAGGAGGAGGAAGAAGGAGAAGGAGGAGCTCCTTCTCCTTCTCCTCCTCCTTCTTCTCCTTCTTCTTATCCTCCTCCCTCTCCTTCTTCTTCTTCTCCTCTTGTTCTTCTTCCTTCCTTTCATTTTTCCTCTTTCTTCTTCTCTCGTCCCCTTCTTCGGGCTAAATTGGCTAAGAATGCCTTCTTGGAGCTAATTATGTCATTTCGAGGATAATTAGCTAAGTATAGGTCATTTTTTATTAAATAGGCCATTTAGGAGCTAACTAAGCTAATTAGGTCATTTAGATGGATAATTAGCCAATTTAGGCTTTGTTGGATGAGTCTAAGCTACGTAGAAGAAGAGAAAGAGAAGAAGAAGTAAAAGAAGGAGGAGGAGGAGAAGGAGAAGGAAGAGGAGAAGAAGCAGAAAATAAGAAGGAGAAGGAGAAGGAGGAAGAAGGAGGAAGAAGAAGGAGGAGGAGCTCCTTCTCCTTCTTCTCCTTCTTCTTATCCTCCTCCCTCTCCTTCTTCTTCTTCTCCTCTTCTTCTTCTTCCTTCCTTTCATTTTCCTCTTTCTTCTCCTCTCGTCCCCTTCTTCGGGATAAATTGGCTAAGAATGCCTTTTTGGAGCTAATTATGTCATTTCGAGGATAATTAGCTAAGTTTAGGTCATTTTTTATTAAATAGGCCATTTAGGAGCTAACTAAGCTAATTATGTCATTTAGATGGATAATTAGCCAATTTAGGCTTTGTTGGATGAGTCTAAGCTACGTAGAAGAAGAGATAGAGAAGAAGAAGTAAAAGAAGGAGGAGGAAGAGGAGGAGGAGGAGAAGGAGAAGGAAGAGGAGAAGAAGAAGAAAAGAAGAAGGAGAAGGAGAAGGAGGAAGAAGGAGGAAGAAGAAGGACAAGGAGGAGCTCCTTCTCCTTCTCCTCCTCCTTCTTCTCCTTCTTCTTATCCTCCTCCCTCTCCTTCTTCTTCTTCTCCTCTTCTTCTTCTTCCTTCCTTTCATTTTTCCTCTTTCTTCTTCTCTCGTCCCCTTCTTCGGGCTAAATTGGATAAGAATGCCTTTTTGGAGCTAATTATGTCATTTCAAGGATAATTAGCTAAGCATAGGTCATTTTTTATTAAATAGGCCATTTAGGAGCTAACTAAGCTAATTATGTCATTTAGATGGATAATTAGCCAATTTAGGCTTTGTTGGATGAGTCTAAGCTACGTAGAAGAAGAGAAAGAGAAGAAGAAGTAAAAGAAGGAGGAGGAGGAGGACGAGGAGAACTAGAAGGAAGAGGAGAAGAAGAAGAAAAGAAGAAGGAGAAGGAGAAGGAGGAAGAAGGAGGAAGAAGAAGGAGAAGGAGGAGCTCCTTCTCCTTCTTCTCCTCCTTCTTCTCCTTCTTCTTATCCTCCTCCCTCTCCTTCTTCTTCTTCTTCTTCTCCTCTTCTTCTTCTTCCTTCCTTTCATTTTTCCTCTTTCTTCTCCTCTCGTCCCCTTCTTCGGGCTAAATTGGCTAAGAATGCCATTTTGGAGCTAATTATGTCATTTCGAGGATAGCTAAGTATAGGTCATTTTTTATTAAATAGGCCATTTAGGAGCTAACTAAGCTAATTATGTCATTTAGATGGATAATTAGCCAATTTAGGCTTTCTTGGATGAGTCTAAGCTACGTAGAAGAAGAGAAAGAGAAGAAGAAGTAAAAGAAGGAGGAGGAAGAGGAGGAGGAGGAGAAGGAGAAGGAAGAAGAGAAGAAGAAGAAATGAAGAAGGAGAAGGAGAAGGAGGAAGGAGGAGGAAGAAGGAGAAGGAGGAGCTCCTTCTCCTTCTCCTCCTCCTTCTTCTCCTTCTTCTTATCCTCCTCCCTCTCCTTCTTCTTCTTCTCCTCTTGTTCTTCTTCCTTCCTTTCATTTTTCCTCTTTCTTCTTCTCTCGTCCCCTTCTTCGGGCTAAATTGGCTAAGAATGCCTTCTTGGAGCTAATTATGTCATTTCGAGGATAATTAGCTAAGTATAGGTCATTTTTTATTAAATAGGCCATTTAGGAGCTAACTAAGCTAATTAGGTCATTTAGATGGATAATTAGCCAATTTAGGCTTTGTTGGATGAGTCTAAGCTACGTAGAAGAAGAGAAAGAGAAGAAGAAGTAAAAGAAGGAGGAGGAGGAGAAGGAGAAGGAAGAGGAGAAGAAGCAGAAAATAAGAAGGAGAAGGAGAAGGAGGAAGAAGGAGGAAGAAGAAGGAGGAGGAGCTCCTTCTCCTTCTTCTCCTTCTTCTTATCCTCCTCCCTCTCCTTCTTCTTCTTCTCCTCTTCTTCTTCTTCCTTCCTTTCATTTTCCTCTTTCTTCTCCTCTCGTCCCCTTCTTCGGGATAAATTGGCTAAGAATGCCTTTTTGGAGCTAATTATGTCATTTCGAGGATAATTAGTTAAGTATAGGTCATTTTTTATTAAATAGGCCATTTAGGAGCTAACTAAGCTAATTATGTCATTTAGATGGATAATTAGCCAATTTAGGCTTTGTTGGATGAGTCTAAGCTACGTAGAAGAAGAGATAGAGAAGAAGAAGTAAAAGAAGGAGGAGGAAGAGGAGGAGGAGGAGAAGGAGAAGGAAGAGGAGAAGAAGAAGAAAAGAAGAAGGAGAAGGAGAAGGAGGAAGAAGGAGGAAGAAGAAGGACAAGGAGGAGCTCCTTCTCCTTCTCCTCCTCCTTCTTCTCCTTCTTCTTATCCTCCTCCCTCTCCTTCTTCTTCTTCTCCTCTTCTTCTTCTTCCTTCCTTTCATTTTTCCTCTTTCTTCTTCTCTCGTCCCCTTCTTCGGGCTAAATTGGATAAGAATGCCTTTTTGGAGCTAATTATGTCATTTCAAGGATAATTAGCTAAGCATAGGTCATTTTTTATTAAATAGGCCATTTAGGAGCTAACTAAGCTAATTATGTCATTTAGATGGATAATTAGCCAATTTAGGCTTTGTTGGATGAGTCTAAGCTATGTAGAAGAAGAGAAAGAGAAGAAGAAGTAAAAGAAGGAGGAGGAGGAGGACGAGGAGAACTAGAAGGAAGAGGAGAAGAAGAAGAAAAGAAGAAGGAGAAGGAGAAGGAGGAAGAAGGAGGAAGAAGAAGGAGAAGGAGGAGCTCCTTCTCCTTCTTCTCCTCCTTCTTCTCCTTCTTCTTATCCTCCTCCCTCTCCTTCTTCTTCTTCTTCTTCTCCTCTTCTTCTTCTTCCTTCCTTTCATTTTTCCTCTTTCTTCTCCTCTCGTCCCCTTCTTCGGGCTAAATTGGCTAAGAATGCCATTTTGGAGCTAATTATGTCATTTCGAGGATAGCTAAGTATAGGTCATTTTTTATTAAATAGGCCATTTAGGAGCTAACTAAGCTAATTATGTCATTTAGATGGATAATTAGCCAATTTAGGCTTTCTTGGATGAGTCTAAGCTACGTAGAAGAAGAGAAAGAGAAGAAGAAGTAAAAGAAGGAGGAGGAAGAGGAGGAGGAGGAGAAGGAGAAGGAAGAAGAGAAGAAGAAGAAACGAAGAAGGAGAAGGAGAAGGAGGAAGGAGGAGGAAGAAGGAGAAGGAGGAGCTCCTTCTCCTTCTCCTCCTCCTTCTTCTCCTTGTTCTTATCCTCCTCCCTCTCCTTCTTCTTCTTCTCCTCTTGTTCTTCTTCCTTCCTTTCATTTTTCCTCTTTCTTCTTCTCTCGTCCCCTTCTTCGGGCTAAATTGGCTAAGAATGCCTTCTTGGAGCTAATTATGTCATTTCGAGGATAATTAGCTAAGTATAGGTCATTTTTTATTAAATAGGCCATTTAGGAGCTAACTAAGCTAATTAGGTCATTTAGATGGATAATTAGCCAATTTAGGCTTTGTTGGATGAGTCTAAGCTACGTAGAAGAAGAGAAAGAGAAGAAGAAGTAAAAGAAGGAGGAGGAGGAGAAGGAGAAGGAAGAGGAGAAGAAGCAGAAAATAAGAAGGAGAAGGAGAAGGAGGAAGAAGGAGGAAGAAGAAGGAGGAGGAGCTCCTTCTCCTTCTTCTCCTTCTTCTTATCCTCCTCCCTCTCCTTCTTCTTCTTCTCCTCTTCTTCTTCTTCCTTCCTTTCATTTTCCTCTTTCTTCTCCTCTCGTCCCCTTCTTCGGGATAAATTGGCTAAGAATGCCTTTTTGGAGCTAATTATGTCGTTTCGAGGATAATTAGCTAAGTATAGGTCATTTTTTATTAAATAGGTCATTTAGGAGCTAACTAAGCTTATTATGTCATTTAGATGGATAATTAGCCAATTTAGGCTTTGTTGGATGAGTCTAAGCTACGTAGAAGAAGAGAAAGAGAAGAAGAATAAGTAAAAGAAGGAGGAGGAGGAGGAGGAGAAGGAGAAGGAAGAGGAGAAGAAGAAGAAAAGAAGAAGGAGAAGGAGAAGGAGGAAGAAGGAGGAAGAAGAAGGAGAAGGAGGAGCTCCTTCTCCTTCTTCTCCTCCTTCTTCTCCTTCTTCTTATCCTCCTCCCTCTCTTTCTTCTTCTTCTCCTCTTCTTCTTCTTCATTCCTTTCATTTTTCCTCTTTCTTCTCCTCTCGTCCCCTTCTTCGGGCTAAATTGGCTAAGAATGCCTTTTTGGAGCTAATTATGTCATTTCGAGGATAATTAGCTAAGTATAGGTCATTTTTTATTAAATAGGTCATTTTGGAGCTAACTAAGCTAATTATGTCATTTCGAGGATAATTAGCTAAGTATAGATCATTTTTTATTAAATAGGTCATTTTGGAGCTAACTAAGCTAATGATGTCATCTAGCTATCTTTTATTAAAACACTAGAAATAACATACCTAAGTTAGGGTCAAGCACGGTGGCTCTGGCTTGTTTCACCTGGAGAAGGCTGCCCTGGAGAAGGCTCGACTGTAGAAGGGTCGTGCGATGCGTTTTGGGACATATTCTGCACCAAACATCGTTTGCAATGTGTAGTTAGCATGAGGACACTCTTAAGATCACTCCACGGAAATGAAACTCACTGTCCCCGCCACGTTAATGACTGGCATCGGCGGAGGGACTTGGCTGTTCTTCTCGCACATAGACTGTACATTTGGTGTCGACAAGTCAAACTTTTTATTTATTAATGAAACGGACATTCAAATGCAAGATTTGAAATAACATGAAGAAGAAACTTACCACGAAGAGCTCGTTTATGGCCCTGGTAGACGCATCATTCCGTGCCCTCTCCGCCTCCACCAATGCAGTCGCCCTGTCCTCCAGCTCCCTAATTTCCTTATCCTTCTCCGCCATAGCCGCCTGCATTGTCTCTCTCTCTTTCTGAATAGCAGCCTACAACACAACTCATTGTTAACAATGTAATCATATTGGTTCCAACGCACAACATAATGCGGAAAGATAGTTGAGTCCATTAAACTAACCTCGATGGCGAGCTCGACTGGCCGTGGACGACGTGTTATCTCCGGACAAGAGCTCGTTTGGCGTGCCTTTATCTGCCGGAGAGAGCTAGGACAACGTATAAGGCCGTCTCCAATGGCGATCGAGCCATGGGGCCTCCCGTTGCAATCTATCATCACTAGCTCTGGATCAATAGGCCCCTCGCTCGGGTTAAAGTCCTCCCCTTTCCTCGCCTTCCCGTGATCTCTGTACTTCACGAGCTTGTCGGGGGAGGAGATGTTGGTGAAGTTTTCTGGATGCTTGAGGTCAGACTCAGAGAATGCCTTGACCTTCTTGTACGAGGCAGTATGGGCCATCGCATACAGGTCGTACATCTATGGCGCCTCCGTCTTATTGTGACGCGCCTAAAAGAGAGAGAGAGGAAAAATTGTATTGGTAAAGGGCTCAAGATAGCATTAAGAATGAATTGCATGAGGCATGAAGCAAACTACATACCTAGTTCTCACCAAATTGGATTAAGCTGACGCTCCCTTGATGGTGTGGCATGCCAACCATTTTTCCACGCCTCTCCTTGGCGTTGTTGTGGCTGGCCTTTCACGTTTCGGAGCACCACTGATCCACCAAGGCCTCCCAACAATCCATCTTATCCACACACCATCTCGGGGGCACCTAAGTTAATAAAGAGAAATTTGAGCGCGTAAGAACCAAATCAAGGAAACTAACTACAAAGCCTTAATAATATGTAATTACCTTCATGTAATGCTCCTTCTCCATCTTAGCATCACGGCACTTCTCCTTGTCAAGCCTAATACGCCGCGTGGCATAGTAGTCTCGAACAGCCTGCACCCAAGCCTCGTGCCGAAAGTTTTGAAGTAGGCGGCGACATTCGGTTTCGATAACCTTTGCCGCGTCCTCCTCGTATCCCTCCTCACACCTGTAGTAGGTCTACAAACGAGACAACACCGATTAGTACAATAAATAGCTATGGTTGATTTATAATTGTGTGAAATAGAAATTACCCAAAACTTTCGGATCACCATGTCCGCCCTCGTGTCACACAAAACACCATCGATCTCCACCTCCGGCGGGGCCGGGGCACCCAAGTAGTGCTCCCAGGTCATTCCTACCTCTCGCTCCCGACCGGGCAATGTAACAAACCCTGGGAAGTTTTGACGGCAAAGAACACCAAGGACGCTGTTGGGCTTGCGGACACCCTTGGCAACAATCCAACCCCTACAGTATGACAAATTAAAGCCAAAACATTAGATATTTGAGAAAACGCGAAGGCAAAAGGTTAAATAAGAGTAAATTAACTTACTTGTCCCCATTTGGCCTAATCGACCACCTCTGCTCGGGGGTCGCTGGCACGAGCGGGAGCCCCGAACTACCACGCTGGTAGACGGTAGCCCCCTCACCCAGCTCCTCGTCGCTACCAGCATGGCCACTTGCCTCAGGCCAGGTATCCCACTGGATCTCTTGGGACGTACCCTCATCCCTGCTTTGCTCCGGAGTCGCCTGGAAGGAAGCCTCTGGGACACGAGTCTCGTGGGTCGAAGGCTCGTCGACCCGAGGCTCGTGAACCGGAGACCGTGTAGCCTCCACCTCAGACGAATCCACCCTAGAAGTCCTGTGCTCAGGTGAATCAGCTTGGGGTGGTGGCGGAGACCGTGTAGCCCTACCTCTCCCGCGGCCACGTGTACCTTTAGTACAACATAAATACCAACATGAGTAACAAAATGTATATAAATACCAATATGCATACAACACGAGTACAACATAAATACCAACATGAATACAACGTGTACCTTTAGTGCCTCTCGGCTTCGCGGGGGGTCGACCTCCTCTCACGGGGGGCGCTCCTGGCAAAGTAGAAAGCAACACTCTCCGAAGAGGCGAGGCAGGAATGGAAGTACCCATCCCATCACCCCCCGACGAAGAAGCAGCCGCGGAGTGCTTTCGACCCTTTCCCACCATCTTTCAACACCTGTCATGACAAATAGTAAATGAAATTAGTACAACATAAATACCAACAGGAGCAATAAAATGTATATAATTTAAGTGTATCATCGTCATAAATACCAACATGACTAATAAAAATTGAATACCTAACATGAACTCAAAATTTATATATAGTATAATAGTTGAATACCTGACATGAACTAATAACAATCGTCCTCGTCTATATATGCTTCGGGGTCAATAAATGCATCATGATCATCACTATCATCAATAAATGCATCATCATCATCACTATCACGAAGAACATGTGGAAGGCCACCATTATGTAATCGGTCAAGAAGTGACAGGTCATGAGCAGCAGTAACCTCTTCTTCTTCTAGCTCTTCCTCTTCGGGCTCACGGGTTAAGACGGATTCACTGTCGCTGTCTACTTCAATGTTCTGGGGTGAAGTAGAGCGGTTCTTGAAACGTTTCTTGGACATACGTGTTTCTTGGAAGAATTCTCCTTCATATGTGTCTGGGTTAATGTGAGGTTCGTAATCCTCTTCATTGAGGGTAGGTGGTCTAAAATGTGGTGGCACTTCATAAACGACATCCCAACCTTTGAGATTTGAATCAGTTTGGCAGGCCCACGGTAGATAGAAAACTTGTGTCGCCTGTTGAGCCGTAATATAGACATTGGGAACATCTAAGTGGGTGTTTTGGTTGATTTCGACTAGTCCTATATGTTCATGAGTCCTTCTAGTCTCCCTCGGCTCAAACCAATAACATTTGAAGACTACGACGGTCGGTGGGTTTTCACCATAGAATAGAAGTTCATAAATTGCTTCAACCCTTCCATAATACTCGGTGTCTCCTTCGCCGATAGCACAGACAGAACAATTTGTAGTCTTTAGGTCGGGCATAGATAGCTCTTTGCCAAAGGTACGAAAGTGATACCCGTTGATGTTGTATTTGTCAAATGAACGGACCTTATAGTCAAAACCATTAGCGACTTGTCTCAACTCGGCGTCCATAGACCCTGCATCAGCCTACAAGTTTAATAAGAAAGAATGGATGCATTAGCCGCAAATTAGACCAATAAGTCAAATGGGCCCTTAATGGTAATTAATTACCCTTTGTTTGAACCAAGAGATGAAACCAGGATAGTCGCCTCCATGCTTTGCGAGAATCTCATACTCTTCGACGGAATCCTTTTCGATGACCGCTCCATCCGAGAATTCGGCGACGTATCGACTATATCAAATATCCGGGAATAAGAGTGGTTCAAAGCAATTAGAATTTGCGGAACAATAAATTACCGAGAACTTACTCGATGTACGGCCGCACTTCTGTTAGGTTGGTGAAGATATACAATGAAATGGTCCGCCATTCTTCGACATCCAACGATTTCCCTTTCGAAGCACCGGATGGTGCGAGCTTACCTTTGAATAGGCTGAGGTTGGATCGAACTTTTTGTCGATCGCCATCATTGTACCGAGGCTTCGGGTTATGCAAATGATAATTTTTGGCTTCGTAGTGTGCTGTCACGAAGTTTGCCGCCTCCTCAGTAATGAATGCCTCGGCCATCGATGCTTCAATTCTACGTTTATTTTTACACTTAGCTCGAAGCGTCTTCTGCATCCTCTCAGTTGAGTAGCACCATCAATTTTGAACGGGCCCCCCCATTCTTGCCTCGGTCGGGAGATGCAAAATCAAATGTTGCATTGGATTAAAGAAGCCGGGTGGAAAGATCTTTTCTAATTTGCAGATCAACTCCGGCGCCAATTCTTCCATTTCACCTAGCACGCCAGGCGATAGTTCTTTCGCACAAAGAGAATGGAAGAAATAGCTTAGCTCTGCCAGTACTAGCCATTCATCCTCAGGGATAAAGCCACGCAACATCACCGGCATTACCCGCTCAATCCATATGTGCCAATCATGACTCTTGAGCCCAAATATTTTCAATTTCTCAAGACTCGCTCCCCTCTTTAGATTCGCAGCATACCCATCGGGGAACATCAACCGCATTTTCACCCACAATAGCATTTCCCTCATAGCTGGCCTTTCAAGATTGAGCCATGCCTTTGGCTTCGCTATGCTTTGCTTTCCTTTCCGTTGTCGCAAGTTTTGCAACGGTCTATCACATAGAGCCTCCAGGTCGATTCTAGCCTTAGGATTATCTTTTGACTTCCCCTCTATGCCGGACAATGTACCAAAAATGGCCTCCGCAATATTCTTTTCAGTGTGCATCACGTCAATGTTGTGTGGGCAAAGGAGGTCTTTGAAGTAAGGGAGATCCCATAAGCATGACTTGTGAGTCCAGGCGTGTTCCGTATTATACCCTTTGAAGTATCCTGGACGCAAAGGATCAGGCTCGAGAGTGTTTAACTGATCAAGGGTCTGTTGGCCTGTCAACGCAGCTGGTGCAGTGTTTTTGACAACTCTACCTTTGATGAAATTCTTCTTGTCTTTTCTGAACTTATGGTCAGGATCCAGGAATTGTCTATGCATGTCGAAGCAAGAATACTTGCGACCAGCCTGCAGCCAACGGAACTGAAGAGCTGCCTTGCATGTGGTGCACGGGAACCTTCCATGCACACACCAACCAGCGAAATAGCGCAAACGCCGGATAATCATGCTTCGAGTACATGTACCACACATGCATTTTGAAATTTGTTTTGGTAGCCGCGTCGTAGGTCTTGATCCCATTATCCCAGGCTTCTTGCAACTCATCCTTAAGCGGCTACATGTACACATTCATATTCTTCCCCGGATAGTTGGGCCCTGGAATTATCAAATTCAGGAAAATGTTCTTTCTTTTCATAATCTCTCCGGGTGGCAAATTTAGTGGAATGACAAATACAGGCCAACAACTGTATTGTGTTGCCGTCATACCATACACATTGAACCCATCCGTGCTGATGGAAACTCTAGGTTGCCTTGGATCTTCCGATTTATCCTTATGTAATGCATCGAAGTGCCTCCACGCAAAACCATCTGAAGTGTGTACCAGCATCTTGTTCCCATCCGCATCTAGTTCGGTTCTTTTGCCCAATTTGTGCCATGTCATCTGTCTGGCCGTCTCTTCGACCATGAAAAGACGTTGAAGTCTTGGTACGATTGGCACATATCGAAGAACACTAATGGGGATTTTGGTCTGATTCTTCTCACCCATGCCGTTGTATACCACAATATACCTGGAAGAATTGCAAATGGCGCAATAGTTCAAGGCCGCATACTCAAGCCTAAATAAGGCACATCCATTCTCACAGGCATGTATCTTCTCATAGGGCATCTTAAGTACCCGGAGGATTTTCTCTGACTGGTACAGGTTTGCAGGCAGTACATGGCCTTTGGGTAGAAAGCATCCAAATATCGTCATCATCGCGTCGTAGCATTGTCTGCCTAGGTTGAATTGAGCCTTCAGAGCCATTACTTGTGCGATGGCATACAGCTGACAAAGCTCAGTCTGCTCGTGGAGAGGACGTTTTGAAGACTCTAGCATTTCATAGAAGGCCTTTGCAGATTCCTCCATCTCATCATCCGAATCACGAGCATCATCAAAGTCTTGCACCGTGTATTCAATCCCGGTACCATGCTCGTTGGTGCGATGACGAATCACCTCAGCTCTGGCACGTTGGTCAGACTCACGAGGAAAAGTCCACACCATATAATTAGGCGTAAAACCCCACTTCTGCAGGTGTTTACCCATTTGAAACTCTGTCTGCTTTTTCTAGTTGTCGCAGTTGGGACAGGGGCACCATGTTTTATGCTGGCCATTTGCAAATGCGGCTCTCACAAACCCCCTGGTTTTTGTTAACCATTCATGGGTAATGTCTTTCTGACTAGGGTGACTAGTGTACATCCAAGCACGATCACTCAGGTTGCCTAGCTACCTATGGGGGCACAAGAAATAAATATATAATTCATCATCTATATTCATACGCTAATCAAGTTTGTCACTTTTATTACGTCCATGCAACCTACACGCTAATAGGCAAAGATAGGTCCTAATCCCACCCGAGTATGTGTAGACTGGGTTCATTTTCCCATGCTCTGCTCCAGATGCGACGCAGAATTTTGGCAGTACCTCCCCGCTGTTCTCCTGATACACGTCTCGGCAATAAGCAGAGAGGATGTGTACCCGGAGAACAACAGGGGAGGCACTGACGAAATTCCGCATCGGATCCGGAGCACAACATACGGGAAAACAAACCCAATCTACACATACTCGGGCTGTCCATGGATAATGTTGGACAATTCGAAAGGATGGCGGTTATAAATATGCAAAGAAATGCATACTTATAGATGTATCCCTTTCGAACGGGAGACACATACTGGTCACGCATACTCATGATTGAAGAAACCTATAGCTAGCAAGTTTCATCGGCACGAAGACCGGGACAGAGCAAATTAAGGGGGTAGGAGGAGAAGTCATTTGTGCTCACCAACAAACGCAAGGGCGGAGCTTGTCCAACGCACGTGGAGGTCGTCGAACAACTGCACATTGAAATTCACCCGATCAACACAAATATGATGTTTTTATAATTAACATAATCGGAAAATATGTGACCTAACTCATAATTTACAAAATTATGACCCCGTCGGCTTAGTGGCGTGATGGTCGGTGGTGTCGGGTGTCGGTGGCGTCGATGGTCGGTGGTGTCGGGTGTCGGTGGTGTCGGCGGTCGGTGGTTAGTTGTGTCTGTGGTCGGGGGTTAGTGTTGTCGGGTGTCGAGGATCACTGGCGTCGGGGGTTGGGGTCTCTTTGGTCAACAAGAGGCCGAAGAGGTGTCGGGATCGGGGGTTGGGGGTCAATGGTGTCGGGGGTCGGGGGTAGGGGGCCGGGGGTCGAGGGTCAGGGGCGTCGGGTGTCGGGGGTCGAGGGTCAGTGGCGTCGGGCGTCGGGGGTCGAGGGTCGAGGGTCAGTGGCTTCTGTAGTCGAGGGTCAATGGCGTCGGGCATCGGGGGTCAGGGGTTAGTGGAGTCGGGGGTCGGGAGTCGGGGGTCGGGGGTTAGTGGTGTCGGGCGTCGGGGGTCGGGAGTCGGGTCTCAGTGGCGTCGGAGGTCGGGAGTCGAGGGTCGGGGGTTGGTGGCGTCGGGCGTCGGGGGTCGTGGGCCGGGGGTCGGGGGTCGGGGTCCTTTTCTTTCTTCTTCTCCTCTCTCCTCTTCTTCTTCTTCTTCTTCTTGATCATCATATTATTCTTCTTCTTCTTCTTTGTCCTCCTCCTCCTCCTCCTCCTCTTCTTCTTCTTCTTCTTTCTTTTATCTTTCTCCTCCTTTCCTCTTTCTTCTTCTTCTTCTTCTTCTTCCTTTTTCTTCTAGTTTATTATTCTCTTATTTTCTTCTATACTATACTATATGTCTATACTATATACTATATGTCTATACAGGCCCGGGCCCATGGGTGTGCAACCTGTGCATCCGCACAGGGCCCCTAGTTTTGGGGGCCCCAGATTTTTTAAACAAAGTATTGGCTTGTAGCCCATTTTTTGTAGAAGGCCCAACTTGGTAGCACGCAGCCCATCAAATGGATCCATCGCTGGCTCCTCTCTCTAGCCCACAACAGATCAATCTGGTGCTGGTCCAAGAAGCACAGTGTGTGGGCACCGGCATACATGCAGCCGCCGCCGCGCACACGCTACATGTCCAGCACACAAGTACGATCCCCCGCCGCACGCGCCGCTCCATCCGAGGAGGACCTGTTGTGCGAAGCCACCGGGAACGTCGGGGACCTAGCCCGATTCACCGGGTTGTCTTTCCTCTGGGGCTGGTGGTGCCGCCCACGAGTCTAGGACATCGTCAAGCTCGATCTACATGGCGCAGCTTAAGTCCTGGAAGCCAAACGCCAGGCCACTCGGATCCCCTCCTCCCGGTGAGCTCATTCTTGACACTGATAAAGTCTTGTTGATGTGATGTTGTCCATAATCCCTTTTATTTTCTGTCAGAATTTCATTCATCTTGCTATATGTAAATTTCAGTGTATGTGATGTCCCAATTTCAGTATTTTGTTGTACAAAATTCAGTGTTGGTGTTGTCCAATATTCACTGTATAGGCTCTCTAAGTTTTATTTTATACATTGTCTAAATTTCTGTGTACTTCCTCTGCTATTTGACTGCCATTTATCAAATGTTTTGCCGCCTTTTATTAAAGTGCACAAGAGTTGGATATAACCCTCAGTTCTTTTTTTCCTCGGCCCGCACGAGCTGGCCTTATTGTTTCGAGGATGAACTTGCCGATATAATAATCGATGGGAACAAAATGTATCAAGTGTATATTATTTTCACTAAAACACTACTACATATGGTTTGGAATTTACACCTTTTATGTGATCTTCTTTAGATTACTCCGCTAAAGAAAAGTGTAGCTCGGTCAGCGGAAGATAGGCCTCATTTTAGAGTTTGCACAGGGCCTTGAATTTTGTCGTCCCGGCCCTGTGTCTATACTATATGCACTATATGTCTATATACTATATGTCTATACTATTCTCTTATTTTCTTCTATACTATATACTATATACACTATATGTCTATACTATTCTCTTATTTTCTTCTATACTATATACTATATACACCATATGTCTATACTATATACACTATATGCCTCCTCTTCTTCTACACACTATATGTCTATACTATATACTATCTACTAGTTTAAAAGAAAAAACAGGAAATAAAGAAAAAAAGAAAAAAAACATACCTGCAGTGGGAGGAGGGCAGTGGGAGGAGGGGAGGGCGAGCTCCGGCCCTGGGCGGCGAGGAGGAGGGGCGTGGGGAGGACGTGCGCGGGGAGGAGGGGAGGGCGAGCTCCGGCCGTGGGGGTGGCGCCCCTTTGCGGGGAGGAGGGGAGCGGGGAGCTCCGGTCGTGGGCGGCGGGGAGGAGGGCCGCAGGGAGGAGGGACGCGGGGAGGAGGGGAGCGGGGAGCTCTGGTCGTGGGCGGCGGCGGTGGGCCGGAGCAGTGAAGGGGGTGGTGGCGGCGGCGCTGTAGTGGGCAGGGGCGCGCGCCAGAGAGGCAGGAGATCGAGGGGAGCGGGGGTGCAGCGTGCCGTTAGGGGAGCGGGGGTGGGGGCTGGGTGCCGTTAGGGGGAGCCCCCCTTTGCCGTCTGCAGAAGCTGGGAGGCGGACGGCAAAGGGGTGGGTGGGGTGGGGCGGGCTTCGGCCGTTAGGGTGGCGCCCCTTTGCCGTCTGGGTTCTCTTTGCCGTCCTCCTCTGGGCCTTTGCCATGAGTCAGCAGACGGCAAAGAGGTGGCCGACGGCAAATAAAATCTTTGCCATGAGCAACCTCTTTGCCGTCTGCTTTGTGCCAACTGACGGCAAATGGGATCTTTGCCATGCGTCAGCAGACGGCAAAGGCATGGCAGATGGCAAATTTCTCAATTCCAGTAGTGAGGGCACCAAATTGAACATCAACACCCACAAACTCTTTTGTGTTCTACTCGAGATTTCATCTACGCATGAATCTAGCTCATGATGCCACTGTTGGGGAACATATCATGGGAAACTAAATTTTCCTACGCACACGCAATACCTATCCATGGTGATGATCATCTATGAGAGGGGAGAGTGAATCTACATACCCTTGTAGATCGCTAAGCGGAAGCATATATATACACGGTTCATGTAGTGGAACATCTTCGTGATCCAAATCACAACCCGTCCCACGATCTCATTGTAAGTGCATCTAGTGCCCCTTAGTGATTTTGGTGGTTTGAAGACTTATAGGTTAAGTTTCTAATGTGTTTGTGAGTATACACAGGATCTATAAGTCATTGAGGAGTTTGAGATATTTGAAGAATATCGACCCCTAAAAATATATGTCTTCAGTTGAAGAAATTGGTCTGGAGCTGAAGAAATGAATCGCGAGGAATCTGCAATGAAATTGATATTCCTCATGAAGATATTGATATTAAGAAGATCGGTGGTTCCTGAAGAAAATCGTTCTGAAGAAATTGAAGCGTGAAGATTTACGTTTTCTGTTTTACTTTCTTCGCATTTGATGAATAGGAACACCGTACTGTTAAAGGGGGTCAAAGTAACACTATGGAATGAATTTCCTCATGATGCTCAACCCAAGCCAAATCCTACCAAAAGCCTCAAGTGAGGAATATGAGTGACATGAGGACTCTCACAGTTGAGGGTCCCGACCGTTTCGATAACCACGCCAAGTCACTAGTCTTATCCACTCCAACGGTCATATTATTTAAGGGCATTAGTGTCAAATCATGTCGGGATGCTCCCAGGCTATAAATAGCCGCCCCCCACAACCACTAGCTGGTTGGCTGCTCCGTTAGAAACTAACACTTGTCATAAGAGCAACCCAAATTTTTCAGAGCCTTCGAGAGTAAATCATCAGTGAGGAAATACACCACCCACCGAAACCACAAACCAAACCTAGTGATTGAGCATCACTGAAGAAGTTGTTCCTGTGTGGGACTGAAGCCTTTTACCTTTGAGGACTGTGCATCCTCCAGACGGTTAGGTGTCATGGTCTAGAGCAATCCAGCAGTCAATTGTGGATCACCGGGTGACCAAGTTTGTGAGGGTTTGGAAGTCTACCCTGAAGACTTACCACGAGTGTTGGGTGAGGACTGTGTGTCCTTAGCTCAAGGAGAATACGGTAGGGACTGTGTGTCCCGGGACTGGGTGTCCTTTGGTTTCGATACCAAGCCGCTCCAAACCAGATGTACAACTGTCACAGCAGTTGGAACTGGGTCATCAACAACAGTCTTCACCAAGAATCGGGTTATAATTCCTCAACTCTTTACTTTCTCTGTATTATGTGTTGATGACTTTCACTGTGACTGTTTGAAGAATTTGCTGAAGAATTTCTCTGAATTTCCTCAACCCCAAATTCTTCACTTAAGTTAATCATCATCTGTATTCTGCGTGCCTGCTTACTGTGCAATCTGTTTTTCACATCTTCACTCTGTAATACTGCTGGTGTGAACGTTTGCACGTCTGATCCTTAACTGTTTCCGCTGTAAGTTAGTCATCAGTGAGAAATTTCCTCAAAAGGAATTTCCTCAGTGATGAAATTCTAAAAATCTCCTATTCACCCCCCTCTAGTCGATATAACGCACTTCCACTCATCACGATCCGTCCCGTGATCCCATCACGATCCATCCCGATCTTGTGCCGAACGGACGATACCTCCGTGGTCAGCACAAGTACAGCTTGATGACGATCTCTGCCTTCTTGATCCAGCAAGAGGGGCGAAGAGGTAGATGAGTTCTCCAGCACGGTGGCATGGTGGTGGTGGTGTAGCTATTCCAGCATGGCTTCGCCTAAGCACCGCTGAAACTAGACTAGAGGATCAACAGATCTAGAGAGAGGGCAACACATGGCTGTTTTTCTGTGTCTCAAAAACCCTCAGTACCTCTAGTATATATAGGAGGGAGGGAGGGGAATAGGTAGCCTCAAACACTCGAGTTTTGGCCAAAATTGGAGGTGGAGGAGTCCTACTCCAATCGTACTCGGAGTAGGATTCCTCTTTTCCACTTGGAAACCCTTTCCACCTTTTCCACCTTTGGGTTTTTGCTTCTCAAACCTCATGGGACTTAGTGGGAGCTTATGTCAGCCCACTAGGGGATGGTTTGTATCCTCCCATAGCCCATAAGGCCCCTCGGGGCGTGACACCCCTCCCGATGGTTCTCGGTACCCTCCCGGCACTCCCGGTACACTATCGATCAGCACGAAACTTTTCCGGTGACCAAAACAGGACTTCCTATATACAAATCTTTACCTCCGGACCATTCCAGGGCTCCTCATGATGTCCAGGATCTCATCTAGGACTCCGAACAACTTTCGGTTACCAACACCTATAACTCAACTATACTGAAACATCACCGAACCTTAAGTGTGCACACCCTGCCGGTTCGAGAACTACACACACATAACCTGAGACACTCCGTGGTCAATAACCAATAGAGGGACCTGGATGTCCATATTGTCTCCTACATATTCTATGAAGATCTCTATCAGTTGAACCTCTATGTCAAGGATTCAGTTAATCCCGTATGTTGTTCCCTTCATCCTTCAGTATGTTACTTGCCCGAGATTCGATCGTCGGTATCTCTATACCTAGTTCAATCTTGTTACCGGCAAGTCTCTTTACTCGTTGCATAATACAAGATCCCGTGACTAACTCCTTAGTCACATTGCTTGCAAGGCTTATTGTGATGTTGTATTACCGAGTGGGCCCCCAGACACCTCTCCGTCACACGGAGTGACAAATCCCAGTCTTGATCCATGCCAAACCAACAACCACCTTTCGAGATACCTGTAGAGCACCTTTATATTCACCCAGTTACATTCCGACGTTTGATAACACACAAGGTATTCCTCCGGTGTCTGGGAGTTGCATGATCTCATGGTAATAGGAACATATACATTGACATGCAGAAAATAGTAGCAATAAACTGACACGATCATATGCTATGTTCATAGTTTGGGTCTTGTCCATCACATCATTCTCCTAATGATGTGATCCCGTCAACAAGTGACAAAACTTGTCTATGGCCAGGAAACCTTGACCATCTTTGATCAACAAGCTAGTCAATTAGAGGCTCACTAGGGACAGTGTGTTGTCTATGTATCCACACATGTATTTGAGTTTCCAATCAATACAATTCTAGCATGGATAATAAACGATTATCATGAACAAGGAAATATAATAATAACCAATTTATTATTGCCTCTAGGGCATATTTCCAACACTAACCACCTATGGGACTCGGCCATTCCCATTTTTATTGCTTCAAGTGGTCGCAACACCGTGCCCTCGTAACCGCTAGTGTCCTCCGCCGTGGCCGACCCCACGTCCCACCTAGGCCTCCCCGAGCTCCGGATCCACCTAGGGCGGCATGGCACATCCTATCGCGCTCATAGGTAGGCGGGGCCTCGCCGGAGATCGCTTGTGCCTCCGGGATGGGCGCCGGGTCGTGCTCGGCCAGCCTCTATGCCACTCCCCTGATTTGGGCGGGAGGTAGGGGGAGACCTGCCAGCGAGGCCCGTCTGTAGGTGGCTGTGGCCCTGGCTCTCTCGCATAAGTGGAGACGGTGTCCCTCGAGTCCGCGTGTGCACGAGGGACACGCCCGACGGGAACCCGCCTTCGACGTGGCCGCCGCCGCCAGGCCGAGCCATTGGGCCGACCCAATCCCTCTCTAGCGCCATTGGCGCAATATAGCCTTTGGTATAGCCCCCCTTTCATTATTTTTCTTTTATCAGAAACTTCAAAAGTCCATAAACAATTCATATGTATTCCAAATCTGATGTTTCAAATTTCTACATGTTCCTAAATTCAAGATCTATCCACATATGTGCATGGCGCATTTTTCCAGAGCAACTTTTTGTGGTATTAATATTCAAATGCAGATTTGATACAATTAGCCCCACCTTACAAAAATCCGAGAGGATTCAAATCAATTCCAAATGGAGTGATTCCAATTTCGAGAGTCTCCTAATATCTTGCACTATTTTTGAAGCCTTAGTCAACATTTTTATTTGGCATGATTCTGTTGCATTAAATAAATAGCTCCCTTTTGCTATTTATCCAATATTAGAAAATCCCTAGAATATTCATATCAACTCCAAATCCAGTGAAACAACTTCCTAAATATTTCTAAAATCATGCTTTGTTTATTGAGTTCCTCCACTCATTTTTAACAGAATGATTTTTGTAGGCTTCTTGAAGGATCACCTATTCCTTTTTTCCTCCATTCAAAAATCCCCGATGGTCCAAATCTCCTAGAGCAAGCTTCAGGTATTTTTCTTATGACCAGAGAGGTGCAAGAAAAATAAAAGCTTCTATTTATATAGCACTTCTGTTCTGCTTACTGTGTGGCTTGCCGTGATTGTTTCCAATGATAGTTGACGGGTAGACGGAGTACACGGAGATGGACCGGAAGACCTCGAAGACCCGGAGGGCTTATGTGAGCAAGGCAAGCAGCCCTTTGACCATGTCTAAGAAAACATTTTTATGCATGCCAAGTTGAATACTTTATTTCGATGCATATAGTAAAGGTTATTCGGTGCACCCAACATGGTGTTACCGACGGCTCCTCCGGAGCACTTGCATTGAGCATGACCTTACCATCTATGAGGGTCACGCTGATAATATATTGGCAAGTAGACAGTAGTGCTACGCATAGAAAGAGCATGTGCATGATGATGGTAACACAAAGTTGATATCAAAGGTTTTACGAAAACCCCGTTGGGTGCCACTAATGCCCGAGGGTGATGATGTTGAGTTACGTGACCAGTTGTGAAAGAAGTGGTGCACCAGGAGTGTTTTGTGTGAGTGGTTTTAGAAATGGGATTAGATTTATGATGTGTCGACTGTCCCAACCTTACATGTACGACCATGATACCCCTTTATGGGACGGGGCTTTGTTGATTACTTTGGTCAGTGCTAGCAAAGAGCCACATTACTAGTGGTGGGAGTGATGTGTGGTCACTCTCATGAGGGGGTCGTACCAGGTAGCTCGACTATGCCGTTTTTACGTGTTTCGGGCACACCATTGGTCCCCGCATGGATGATATGGTCTAAAGTTGGTGCTCGTAAGACATACATCATATGGGCTGGTTACCAATCGAGTGGACTCTTTGTCTAGTGTTGTCAGGGGAAAGGCAATGATCGTGTACTTACCTCGGGTATGTTATATACTGCGAGTCGTGGAGGACACGGAAGTTTCGTGGATCTCGTGGGTATAACGTACAACCTCTCTAGAGTGTAAAACTACTCGAATAACCGTGTCCACAGCGAAGGACAATTGGGTGGTGCTACTTAAACTACGTCCAGTCGTTTCCGCATAAACCAAGTGTGAGTGTGTGTGTATGTTTAAAGGTGTTATCTGAGAAAGATGATATGACAAGTTCAGTGACTTGGCATATAGGGTGAACCCGTGGTGTTCAACCCCCGAGCAGATATGTTGATATCTGTGTATGAATACCATCCAGTTATGATGCATGTCCATACAAGTATTTGATCATGCTTATTTACAATCAAAACTTGCTTTCCGCAAAGGCTACATTCTTATGCTAGTTCATGTTCCTTTAGTACCTTGATCCACATCATGGGTTGTTTGCGAGTACATTCAAAGTACTCATTGGCTTGCCACTGGTTATTTCATTGACCAGGTATGAGAGAACATGAAATGGTGAAGAGCACCTTGGTGACGTTCCTGCGAGCTAGAACGCTTCCCGGTCAGAATGCATGTAGGTTAAGGCTGATGGTATGGGTTCACGCTTTCGACCAATATCTCTGCTATTGGTCAAGTTTGGTGTGCGGGCCTTCAAGGCCCTATATATGTAAGACTTGACCATAATGGTCATTTATTGTATCAAACGGTATGTATGGATGTAAGACTCTTGTTAATCAGTTTTTGTGTGTTCGGTGAGCATTGATCTCTGGGATCACTGAGCACGTTCATTCGGCGATCTTGACTCGTAAGTCGGGGTCCCCACACATCCCTATGTAAAAATCCTTGGGTGAGCATACAAGCTTCTAAGCTTGAATGAAGACACCACAATTCCAGGTGCTCAGCTAGGTCTTCCAATGGACAGGGTACTGCATTCCTATATTAAGGAAACACGTAGTATACCAATCCAAGGTCTTGTTCCCTTCCTATGAATCCGATCAAGTGGTCCACCAATCCTATTGATTGCCACTGGACCCATCACTCCTACAATCCAATATTGATGGGGTTCTATATGATCACCCAAAGTTCCTCATAATCCACATATTATTGCAAGGACTACGTCATAGTGCATCAACCAACTTCCAATATCATGGACAACTAATCTCCAAGGCCAAGCTTATATAGGTTCGTAAATCAATTCGACAAATCCAATTACTTGTACTAGTCATCCGCCGAGAAACATAGTATCATGATCGAGATCGTCGGACTAATCCAATTTACTCCGAACCATGTGGCCTCATTCATCATTGATACTCTATTAAGGTCACTTGCTAAATCCAAACCTCATCTTCAACAAGAACTCTTACTCATTACCCTTAGTCATCACGGTAACATCATCAAACCATGACTAATACTTGATAAAGCCATTTCATTATACCACCAAAAAATTTAGCTCATGATCATAATTGTCCTTACTGAACCCAAACTCACCCCAGGGACATGTAGGTTATGCTACTTTATCGACTTGTTCCACCAAGTTAACCTACCATCATAGGGTCTTACGATCCACCAAGATAGTCTAGCTATATCCTCAAGATACATATCATCTTCACAACATGCATTGCCTACAAATCATATATCTCGAAATGATCCTTCCTATGGCATCACGGTTTTGGTGCTAGCTTTAAGAATGAAGGATACATGTTCACTGTAATCACTTGTTCCATAAGGAACCCAGTGCTAAACAGGGTTTATCGGAGCTCAATGGGTGCTCTGGCAATCCGTGTATTAGACACGTGACCAGAAGTTTGAGCTGGGGAAGCTTGTGAGTGTTAGTTTGGTCTAGAGAGGGTTTTCCAATCTTGAGGGAAAGCATAACTTCTACAGGCCACGCCTGGTTGAGCATGTTGGAGTCGGAGTATTCAGTGCCAGTTGAAAGTGCATGCTATGCCCCTAATTGTCTTTTGGTGTTAATGACAACACATACATAGGAAACTAATCCTATTTGTTGAGTGTATCTCAGGACGACAAGTACTTTAGTAGATTAAGATTTATGTGCCAAAGGTTGCCTCAAAAGATTGGTGATGTATATTTCGAGAAGACTCGGGATTAAGAAGAGATGCTGTAGAATAGTCTTTTGAGTTTACTGATATTGAGTATAGGGATCCCACACTATTAAGAGGGGATCACAGGCTTTGTGATAAACTTGCTCATACCACATCTCTACAAACACATCAAACACCACATACTGTCCACTGTCTACAATTCAATATATGTCCAATTACCTCGGACATCCAGCTCCCTCCGGACGTCCGAGGACCGGACGTCCGACCGGCTTCGGAAATCCGCAGCCACACACCAGTAGTCTGTAAGGCGTATATCTCGGAAATCCGGCTCCCTCCGGACGTCCGAGGGCCGTACGTCCGGCCAAGCTCCGGAAATCCGGAGGTCAACACCAGTAGAATATGTGCACTATATCTCGGAAATGCGGCTTCCTCCGGATGCCCGAGCGCCGGATGTCCGACACGCATCAGAAATCCGGAAGCCACCACCAGTAGAACTTTTGCTGTATAACACGGACTTCCGGGCCACTCCGGACGTCCGTATGCTGATGAATTCAAATATGATTCAGGCACATCTACAGGCCTCGGACGACTGACCCCTGTCGGACGTCTGGCCGCTGATGAATTCAGAAGAGTTCCAGTCATGCCTACAGGTCTCGGACGACTGATCCCTGTCGGACGTCCGGCCCCTCACGGACGTCCGGACTTCCGACAAGTGTCGGACGTCCGGACCCTGTGTGACTTATTGCACCTCCAACGGCTGGATTTCACTCCACACTATAAATACTCTTCTCCCACCTCGTGAAAGGGTGTTCAACACAGCTAAGACACACCCAAGAACACCTTTCCTCTCACTCACTCTTGTCTACACCAAATCCTAGATCCCAAGAGCATTTGTGAGTCCTTTTGAGTGTTGTTCCAATCAAAAGATAGATCGTCTCCCTCTCCTCCTTCCTACCAAAGTGATTTGTGATTTGAGCAAGTTTTGAGCAATCCCTGTGATCTTGTTACTCTTGGAGGTTGGAGACTCCTAGGCGGTAGGAGTCTTCGGAGAGGAATCAAACCATTGTGATATCCCCCGGAAAGTTTGTGAAGGTTTGGAAGCCACCTCAAGGCTTACCACTAGTGGTTGAGAAACGCCTTCGTGGAGTTATCTCAAAGGGAGAATAGGGTGAGCCTTCGTGGCGTTGGTGTGCCTTCGTGGTAACATCCGCCCCTCTAACGGTGACGTAGCTTCCCTCCAAGGAAGTGAACATCGGGATACATCCTTGTCTCTCTTGGAGTTTCGGTTATTCCTAACCCTAACTCTCTACTTGTGTTAATCCTTATTACATACTTGTATTTGCTTATTGTTTACCACTTGCCTTGCTTCACACCTAATAGCTTACTCTTTGTCATTGCAATTATTAGGCTTACACTTATATTCCGCACTTTAGCCTAAAATTGCCAAGTAATTATTAAAATTTGGATTTGTACCTATTCACCCCCCTCTAGGTCCATCTCGATCCTTTTCAATTGGTATCAGAGCCTTGTGCTCTATTTGTGTGGCTTAACCGCCCTAGAGCGAGATGGACGTGAATCCAGCTACGGTAGCTCCAGTGCAGAGGGACAGGACTTCCTGAGAAGTCAAGTCTAGCACCTCTGAGGACCTGGAACGGGCCCTTGCCAAGAAAAAAGAGGAGCATGATGCTTCTCTTGAGACCATGATCCAAATGAGACTAGCATCACTAACCACGGGGACAACCACGTCCCCGAGGGCCTCAGGGCCCCACGTGCACGGTACTCCATTTGGCCAACCTCCTCCGGAGAGGAACCAAACCAGTGTTCCATGGCTTTATGCTAGATCTCTAATTGAGAAACCTAAGTACAATCCTAGAGGAAAACCTCCCTTGCTTGATGACAATTCCGATTTTGCTTTGTGGAGAGTTGGTATGCAGGATCATCTTAGGTACGCCAATGATGAGATGCTGGACATCCTCGAACATGGGTACAATCCTGTTGATCCAAGATGCCTCACGCCCAGAGAAACTTATGACAAGCATCTCAATGACACTGCGATCATGTGCATAAGAAAAGGAATGAATGACAAGCAACGAAGACCTTACATTCACATCACAAGTGCCAAGGAATTGTGGGACAGCATCATACGAACCAAGACCGGTACCTCCACTCTTCGACTTGCTCAATATGAAATTGCCAAGGGGCAATTACAGAATTTCTGTATGGAAAAGGGTGAATCTGCCAAGCAGCTACTAGAACGGCTCATGACTCTCGCCGCAGACATTGAGTCATGTGACTGTGACAAGACGCAAGATGGTTTCAATCTGACCAAGAGATTCCTTGTGGACAAGTTACTTCACGCTCTTGCTCCATATCACCATCAAATGGTATGGGACATGAAACAACATCATGCTTTCAAAGAAATGGCTCCGGATGACATCATATCCACTTTCCAATTATTTGAAGAGTCAAAGGCAAATGCAACAAAGCACCTAGCCATGCATGGCACTTCAACATCAAAGATCAATCTTGCTTTGAAAGCCAAGCATGAGTATGACGAAGAAGAAAGTGAAGAAGAAGAAGGTGATGATGACTGTCACGATGGTGATGATGTTGACTCTGATGAAAGCCCATCGTTTGAGGACATTGCTCTCTTTGTGAAGAAGTTCAGTGCAGGGAAGTTCAAGGGAAGATTTCCAAAGAAGAAGGTAAGGAAATGCTATAACTGTGAGGAAACCAACCACTTCTCCAACGACTGCCCTTATGAGAAGAGAGAAGACAAACCAAGGTTTCCAAAGACCTTTGTAAAGAGGAAGTTACCAAACCCTATGAACTCCAAGTCCAAGAGGACAGATGGAAGAGCAATGGTTGCACAAGAAGAATCAGATCCAGAAGATGTTGGTGGAGTTGCCGGAGTAGCTCAAGATACACCGAGTACCTTGAGGCTAGTCAACAAAAGTGGTGATGTTGTTCACTACAACTATATGAAGGACTACAAGGGCAACGCTCACAAGTGTTTGATGGCAAAGACTGCCATGGGAAATGGGGAAGACCAAAGCTCCCATGATAAGGTTAAGGTAACCCCACGGTTAAACTCTTTCAGTCTAGTTTCTACCCCTTCTGATGAGTATCTTGATGCGGAAGATCATTATGAGGATGATGATTTAGATCATCCCATGTTTGCTAAAATGAACAAATTTATGTGCTCTCTTAAAGGAAAGAAGCTCACTATGTTTCACATACTTATGGAAATGGTGAGTAAGCACACCAATACCATCAAGGAACTCAAAACCCTCGTCACTAAGGAGAAGGAGAGAAATGAACTCCTTGAGCAGAAAGTCCTTTATGAGGAAGCACAAAATGATGCATTATGTTCAAAAGTAGGTGAAAACCTTGATAAACATGCTAATGATCTTGCCTCCTTGAAAAAGGCTGAAAATGTGTGTAGAGAATTACTAAATGATAAAGACCGACTTGTGAACTCTCATGCTTCTCTTTCTAAGGACTGTGAGCGTCTATCCTTGTCTCTCAAAGACAAGGAAGAGAAACTCACTGTTCTTACAAAGAGATTTGAGGCACTTAAGGTCACTTATCTTGACACTCTAGCTAAGGCCTACTCCTCACCTATTATCAATGTTGATACCTGCACTACTAACCCTAGTAGTGAACTGACATCTATCCTTGAGGAAAACTGTTCGTTGAGGGCACAGCTAGATAGAGGTCTCATGACATGTGCACAAGGACAAAAGACTCTCAATGAGATCTTAAGTCGACACAATGGAGGTGTTGCCAAGGAAGGGCTTGGGTTCAACCCAAGCACTGCCAAGAAAAGTGCATCTCCTTTGAAGAGTACCACTCCTCTTAAGGAAATATTTGTACCAGAGGGACACACGGAGAAAGGTAAGGTTGTGAGTGGATCGGCCACTAGGGGTCCGTCTACTCACAACAAGACAACTGAATTCATGCCGCCATCCTATGTACTACGCAAATCAAAGGAAGGAGAAGTCTATGCTAAATTCGTTGGTCCCCGTAATGCATTTCGATTCTATGCTATTTGGGTCCCTAAGACTCTTGTAACTAATGTGAAAGGCCCCATGACAAAATGGGTACCTCAAACGAAGTCTTAATTCTTTACAGGCTGTTTTCTCCGGTGGAGCAAAATGGGTGATCGACAGTGGATGAACCAATCATATGACCGGAGATAGTAACTTGCTCTATGACTTCATGCAAGCCATTCGACCATACATGAGCATTGTATTTGGTGGAGGGTCGAAAGGGCAGGTAATTGGGTTGGGCAAGGTGGCAATCACTAATGACATGTCTATTGCAAATGTCATGCTTGTCCAATCTCTTCAATATCATTTACTTTCAGTTCGTCAATTGGCTTCCGTCGGTTATGACACACTATTTGGACTAACGGATGTGAAAGTCTTTAAGAGAGACACTCTTGAAGTGGCTTTTGTTGGAGAGTTGGATGGCAACCTTTACACGGTTGATTTCTCGAAAGAGAGCACTTTCCATACAACTTGTCTAATGGCCAAGGCCGACATGGGATGGCTGTGGCATCGCTCGCTCGCCCATGTTGGCATGAAAAACCTTCAAAATCTCTTAAATGGTAATCACATTCTTGGACTAACAAATGTATCTTTTAAGAAAGATCGTGTGTGCAGTGCATGCATAGCTGGGAAGCAACATCAATCAAGACATCCACCCAAGAACGTTGTATCCACTTCGAGGCCATTAGAGCTCCTTCATGTGGATCTATTTGGGCCTCCTTCATGGGCAAGTCTTGGAGGGAAAAAGTATGGCCTAGTCATTGTTGATGATTACTCAAGATATACATGGGTGTTCTTTCTCAAGTCCAAGGACTAGACGAAGATCACTTTCATTGACTTTGCCAAACAAGCCCAGCGGAAGTTTGACAAGGACATCAAGGCAGTAAGAAGTGATAATGGCTCTGAGTTCAAGAACTACACCCTAGAAGAATTTCTGAGTGATGAGGGGATTGAACATCAGTACTCCGCACCTTACACTCCCCAACAAAATGGTGTGGCAGAAAGGAAGAATCGGGCACTTGTGGAAATGGCAAGGTCCATGTTAGATGAATACAAGTCACCACATAGTTTTCGGGCTGAGGCCGTCAACACAGCATGTCATGCATCAAACCAGCTCTTCCTCCGATCAATATTGGAGAAAACTCCATATGAGCTCCTAACTGGGAACAAGCCCAATGTTAAGTACTTTCGTGTGTTTGGATGCAAATGCTTCATCCTCAACAAACGGGAACGGTTAGGGAAATTTCAATCCAAAACTACTGAAGTGATTTTTGTTGGCTATGGGTCAAACTCTCACGCCTACAGAGTCTACAACAAATCCACTGGATGTGTTATAGAAACCTGTGACGTGACGTTTGATGAATTTAACCACTCCCATGGGGAGCAAGTTGATCTAAATGTTGCAGGTGAAGAAGACTCCCCACAAGATATCTTAAACATGGGTGTAGGTGCACTTCTGCCTATGGAACAAAGACCCCATGATGATGATGAAGATGATGAGAACATCTCACATCCTTAAGACAGTTCACTACCCGTACCTCCACAAGATATTAGCACACCCATCATGCCAGTTTTTGAGGATCAAGTGGGAGATGACACTCAAGAACGAGTTGATCTTCAAGAGGTAGAGCAAAGTATGGGTATGCTTGATGATGAACCTCAACAGGTGCAACGCGAAGAGGAATATTTTCCTCCGCACATAAATGATCCATATGTTGAGGACATTGATGATGGAAACAAAGTTGAACCTCGTGAAACCTTGACCTCCATCATGCCACGTGTGGCCGGTCGTGTTGATATTGATCAAATCCTCACAGACGTATCGGAAGGTAGAGTGACTCGTAAACAATTAAAAAACTTTTGTGCTCACTTTTCGTTTGTCTCTAGTACCGTGCCACACAAGGTTCAGGATGCACTATGTGACAATGACTGGCTACTTGCTATGCAAGAAGAGCTAAACAGTTTCACACGCAATGAAGTATGGTCATTGGTAGAACGACCAACTGAGGAACATAATGTTATTGGAACTAAATGGATTTTCAAGAACAAGGAAGATGAGAACAGGACTGTTCTACGCAACAAGGCAAGGTTAGTAGCACAGGGGTACTCCCAAGTTGAAGGTTTGGACTTTGGTGAAACTTTCGCCCCTGTTGCTCGTCTTGAGTCCATTCGCATTTTATTGGCCTATGCTGCTTTCAATGGTTTTACCTTGCATCAAATGGATGTGAAAAGTGCTTTTCTTAACGGTCCTCTACAAGAAGAGGTATATGTATCACAACCACCTGGGTTTGTTGACCCTCATCACAAAGACCATGTATATAAACTTCACAAGGCACTTTATGGTCTTAAACAAGCACCCCGTGCTTGGTACGATCATCTTAAGAAGTTCCTACTCGATGATGGCTTTGTGGTGGGGGTGATCGATCCCACTCTTTTTACTAAGAGGGAAAATGGTGATTTGATCTTATGCCAAATCTATGTAGATGACATCATTTTTGGTTCTCCTAACATCCATTTGTGCAAGAAGTTTGCGGCCTCCATGACCAAGACCTTTGAGATGTCACTCAACACGGACTTGAAGTTCTTTCTTGGTTTTCAAATACAACAATTTCAAGAAGGGATTTTATTGTCTCAAACTAAGTATCTCAAGGACATTCTTGAGAAATTTGATATGACAAATGCTAAACCAATGAAGACACCCATGGCCACCGATGTAGTTCTAAATGAAGACTCAAACGGTATTCCTTTTGACCCATCTACTTATCGCTCCATGATTGGTTCGCTACTTTACCTTTGCGCATCTAGACCGGACATCATGTTAAGTGTAGGAATATGTGCTAGATTTCAAGCTTCCCCTATGGAAAGCCATCACACGGCGGTTAAGCACATTCTTAGATACCTTGTTCACACCCCAAAGTTAGGCTTATGGTACCCTAAGGATGCAAAGTTTGATCTTATTGGGTATTCTGATGCGGATTGGGCCGGTGATAAATTGGGACGGAAATCCACTTCCGGTGCATGTCAGTTTCTTGGACGCTCGTTGGTAAGTTGGTCCTCAAAGAAGTAGAACTGTGTTTCTCTCTCCACGGCCGAGGCCGAATATATTGCAGCCGCAAGCTGTGCTACTCAATTGCTATGGATGAGGCAAACACTGAAGGATTATGGTATCATGTATCGACACGTTCCTCTTCTCTGTGATAATGAAAGTGCCATAAAGATCTCCGTAAACCCCATTGATCACCCTCGCACAAAACATATTGATATTAGGTATCATTTCTTGAGAGACCATGTTGCAAAAGGGTGACATTGATATTACCCATGTGGGTATCGACATGCAGTTAGCCGACATTTTCACCAAGCCACTTAGCGTAGCTAGGTTTTGTCAACTTAGGCGTGAACTTGGTATCTTGGAGCTTGACAATATATCTTGAAATCTTGCACGCATACATACACTCACATTATGGTTGTGTCTTGATGTGCGCATATATTTAGGGGGAGTGCGTAGTAATTCTATGTGTTTTTAAGCTTACAAGTACGCACAAATCATTTCATGCGTGCAATGCTTCTAGGAAAACAGTGCTCATAGTTTGTCTTATATATATATACCATGCAAGTCATCATCATCAAAACACTCCCCTCCTCTATCTCTCGGACGTCCGGCTCATCTCGGACGTCCGGCGCCAGAACATCCTCCGGACGTCCGACACCTCTCGGACGTCCCACCGCCGGACGTCCGACGCCTCTCGGACGTCCGATGCCTCGGGGCCCCTATATAAAGATGGGCGCGGGGCTGGGCCTTTTGTCCTAATCCCCAGCGCCCCATTTTCCCCAGCCGCCGCCGCCAGCCCTGGGAGCTGCTCGAGGAGCACCTCCCCAGCGCCGCCACCCTCGAGATCAAGCCGATCTCCTCCGCGGCTCCCCTACTTCTCCGTCCGTACTCTTCATGGGATCCATCTCAGGTTGCTCCTCCGTCTTTTCTTGCGTTGGATTTGATTTCTCCCATGTCTCTCCTTGTTCGTTCCTCATTTGGGGATTCTTCATCCGCGTAGGACTTCATGGGCAAGACCAAGCACACTGCTCGAAAGACCGGGGCCGGCTCATCCTCTCGCACCCCTATGAACACAGGGTCGGAATCGGATGAGCCACACCGTCCTTTCAAACGGACTGCCCGGCGTTCTCTGCCCCGGCGTTCGCCGTCTCCCTCGCCGTCTGATGATGCTGACCCCGACTTCGAGGAGGAGCTTGCCACCGAGGAACTTCCTCAACCCGTCGCTCGAAGGTCTAAGCTCGGGTCTCGCAGGGCGTCCTACATGCCACAACCGCCTCCTGCCCAGCCTGAAGGTGAAGCTCGCCGCATCTCCTTAGAGCCTCCTGCCACGTTAGGTCATAATATCACAAACTTCACCACACTTGGGGCAGCTTCCTATCTTACTTTCCACCGCGACGTAAATCAATACGAAATCCGCAGTGATTCTACGGATTCACGTTTCCGCACAAACGTCCAGGCGGACATCTTTTCCACCGTCATAGTTCCTAAGGGGTTATCTAATCATCTTTACATTGATGTTGAGCACATTCGCATGCACCCGGCGAAATATCCGGGTGCCATTGAGCTTATTGAGTCATCGGGGCTTGCCGCCACATTTGCTTTTCATTGCGACTATAATGCTGCTGCCATTCACCAGTTCTATGCCACATGTCATTTTGGCTCCGACAACACTGTCACCTGGATCACCTCTGACGTTCGCTTCAAAGCCACTTATGCTACTTTTGTTGCCGCACTGGGTTTTCCCCATTCCGGTTATAAAATACATAAGGATGATCCTAACCATGCGCCTAAGACTATTGACGTGTGTGGACACCTAATCAAACCACTACGTGAGCTTGATGCGGATGAGCGCCTGAAGGACCTTAACCAGGTATCCATCTGGCGCTCACCTTACTTCATTATCTTTCAGTGTGTCATCCGCACCATTTATCCCAAGATGGGTGATAAGGGTTCTTGCAGTGGCTATTGTATCGACATCATGTACCACTTGTTCGAGAACCCCAAGAGCAAAATCAATGTGCCTCATTTCCTATGGCATGAGATTCGGCTTGCTAGCTTTTAGTACAAGCGAGCCTTTCCTCACGCTCCTTTCATTCAGGCACTTATTAACCACGTTGCTGATTTCTCTGTGGCTACCACTCACATCCATCGCAAGTGGTCCATTCCCGCTCACATGGCGGATGACTTTGCTCCCAAGAACGCCCCTTCTTCCTCTACTACCACTCGCCGCACTGCTGCACGGGCCGCCACCCCTTCATCTAGCTCCGCTTCTCTCGGCCGCATTGCCAAATTCCTTGGCAAAGCTCACTCTGCTTTGATGAAGGCTGTCTCCTTTCAGTGTGGTCAAACCCATGATGTGGTTTCCCGCTTAGTTTCCTCTCAGAATGCCCTCAAGGCTCGTCTGAGAGCCTCGGGCGATCTTGATGTGAGTGATGATGAGGCCCCTCCTGCTGCTCCTTCCATTGATTTTGGCTTCTCTTCTGGTCCTGAGTGGTCTGAGTTCTTTGACGAGGCTGGGGGCAGTGGTTTGGCTGATGATGCTGCTGATGATGGTGATGCGCCTTGAGTTTGGTTGGTGCTGTTGATGGCTCCCTTTTTGGTACTTGGTGCCAAAGGGGGAGTAATGTATCGTAGTTAAATTTTTATTCTCGTCATTTTTTTAGTCTTTGGAGATTTAATGTAATGGATAAAACTCATGTATGGATACTTATGAATGGTTGTGACTTGCTATGATATCATCATAGACTATTATGTCTTGCTCCTTTATTTCTATGATGATCTATTATCCTTCCATTTGATCCATTTGGAGCTTCGATTTCTTTATCATGCATATCTTGAGGGGGAGCTCCGTACTAAACATCTCCTAGACTATAATGTATGTTTTAATATTTTTGAGACCTATGTATATGTTGTCATCAACTACCAAAAAGGGGGAGATTGAAAGTGCATGCTATGCCCCTAATTGTCTTTTGGTGTTAATGACAACACATACATAGGAAACTAATCCTATTTGTTGAGTGTATCTCAGGACGGCAAGTACTTTAGTAGATTAAGATTTATGTGCCAAAGGTTTCCTGAAAAGATTGGTGATGTATATTTCGAGAAGACTCGGGATTAAGAAGAGATGCTATAGAATAGTCTTTTGAGGTTACTGATATTGAGTATAGGGATCCTGCACTATTAAGAGGGGATCACAGGCTTTGCGATAAACTTGCTCATACCACATCTCTACAAACACATCAAACACCACATATTGTCCACTGTCTACAATTCAATATATGTCCAATTACCTCGGACATCCGGCTCCCTCCAGACGTCCGAGGACCGGACGTCCGGCCGGCTTCGGAAATCCGCAACCAGACACCAGTAGTCTGTAAGGCGTATATCTCGGAAATCCGGCTCCCTCCGGACGTCCGAGGGCCGGACGTCTGGCCAAGCTCCGGAAATCTGGAGGTCAACACTAGTAGAATGTGTGCACTATATCTCGGAAATCCGGCTTCCTCCGGATGCCCGAGCGCCGGATGTCCGACACCCATCGGAAATCCGGAAGCCACCACCAGTAGAACTTGTGCTGTATAACACGGACTTCCGGGCCACTCCGGACGTCCGTATGCTGATGAATTCAAATATGATTCAGGCACATCTACAGGCCTCGGACGACCGACCCCTGTCAGACGTCCGACCGCTGATGAATTCAGAAGAGTTCCAGTCATGCCTACAGGTCTCGGACGACCGACCCCTGTCGGACGTCCGACCCCTCACGGACGTCCGGACTTCCGAAAAGTGTCGGACGTCCGGACCCTGTGTGACTTATTGCACCTCCAACGGCTGGATTTCACTCCACACTATAAATACTCTTATCCCACCTCGTGAAAGGGTGTTCAACACAGCTAAGACACACCCAAGAACACCTTTCCTCTCACTCACTCTTGTCTACACCAAATCCTATATCCCAAGAGCATTTGTGAGTCCTTTTGAGTGTTGTTCCAATGAAAAGATAGATCGTCTTCCTCTCCTCCTTCCCACCAAAGTGATTTGTGATTTGAGCAAGTTTTGAGCAATCCCCGTGATCTTGTTACTCTTGGAGGTTGGAGACTCCTAGGTGGTAGGACTCTTCGGAGAGGAATCAAACGATTGTGATATCCCCCGGAAAGTTTGTGAAGGTTTGGAAGCCACCTAAAGGCTTACCACTAGTGGTTGAGAAACGCCTTCGTGGAGTTATCTCAAAGGGAGAATAGGGTGAGCCTTCGTGGTGTTGGTGTGCCTTCGTGGTAACATCCGCCCCTCTAACGGTGACGTAGCTTCCCTCCAAGGAAGTGAACATCGGGATACATCCTTGTCTCTCTCGAAGTTTCGGTTATTCCTAACCCTAACTCTATACTTGTGTTAATCCTTATTACATACTTGTATTTGCTTATTGTTTACCGCTTGCCTTGCTTCACACCTAATAGCTTACTCTCTGTCATTGCAATTATTAGGCTTACACTTATATTCCGCACTTTAGCCTAAAATTGCCAAGTAATTATTAAAATTTGGATTTGTACCTATTCACCCCCCTCTAGGTCCATCTCGATCCTTTTCACCAGTTGTCTGTCGAAGTGGATCCTTGGTGCATCTTGTTTCGCTGGTCTCGAGTTGTCGAGAAAGGTGGGGGAGAGGAAGTAGCATAGAGGGGAGTGCCTAAGGGGAGTGGTATAGTGCGAGTGCAATCAGACAAGTGTCGAAAAGTCAACTCAAACATCAAGATGAGGCAGGTGATAGAACCGCGTGCTTGTTGCCTAGAGAAAAAGCGCGACTTATATCAAAGCACCAACAAGAAAACAAGCAACACACAACATGGTTCCATCCGAACCATTTCACGGAGTCGATTTCATATAGGGGATTCATGACGCATCCTAACCTAAGGGTTCTCGGTCTCGACGGTCGTGCTTGGTTCATGCTTCAGAGAGGAGTCCGCTCAGTCTTCTAGACCTTCTCATGGCGTCGTTGTGTCCCTTATTGTTGTTTGCCGAAACGACTCGGGTTGGGCTCAAAAGAGTCCATGATGACTTCTCATGTGGGGAGCTGCCGACGAAGGTGGTTGCTCATGGCTGTCGTTGACAGGGTCTTCTGTTATCTTTGCAATCTTGTCATTGTCTTCTTGTCTTCCAAGGCGTCGAGAGTTCCAAGTGGACAACCTTTATGCAATGACATCACCAAGGCATAATAGAGTTCTGACCTCGCAGTCAAGATGATCACATTATCGACACCTAGAGCGGGGGATGAAGTGAACCATTTTCCTGCTCACACACGTGGGGCGGACCAAATGGCGAGGTTCTCATCCACCAGTGGTGGTCGACACAACATTGATTTTGACAGGGTTGCTCTATCAACAATGCATATCATGGTCTTGCATATCTTATGTCCTGATCACCGCAGGTGAAGGTTGCATCACTCCAGGACAGTGTCGAGGGTGTTGACACCTTCTGAGTCTCGATGTCCTCATTTCTCATGGAGGTAGCTTCTATTGGTGCAGTCTGGTCGTAGCGTTGCCATCCTTGTCTTCCAAGTACGTGGGTGATTGCTCGAAAATGTTGCTTCCTTCCAAGTTACCCAAGAGGATTTTAAGTAAGCTGGTGATCAGAGGGCATAAGGGTGCTAGCGATCATTTGCAAGTTATCAAAAGGCAAAAACGAGGTGTGTCAAGAGAATAAGGGTGGAGGTGCTAAGGTAAAACCCTTGCTTTCCTTGAAAATTTAGGAATGGTGAGAAAGAAACAAATTTTGCAAGTACTTCTGAAGGGTTTGGAAATCAGCTTTGTCCTAACTAACGTCCATGCCTAAGAGCTTCGTACACTCAGGATGGCTCTGATACCAGCTTTGTGGGGACCCTGACTTACAAGTCGAGATCGCTGAATGAACGTGCTTAGTGATCCCAGAGATCAATACTCACCGAACACACAAAAACTGAATAACAAGATTCTTACATCCATACATACCATCTGATACAGATAATGACTTTGCGGTCAAATCTTACATAGATAGGGCCTTGGAGGCTGACACAACAAATTTGACCAATAGTGGAAATATTGGTCGAAAGCGTGAACCCATGCCATCAACCTTAACCTATACGCATTCTGACTCGTAAGCGTCTCATAACCCACAAGTGTAGGGGATCGCAACAGTTTTCGAGGGTAGGGTATTCCACCCAAATTTATTGATTTGACACAAGGGGAAGCGAAAGAATATTCTCAAATATTAGCAGATGAGTTTGTCAATTTCAACCACACCTGAAAGATCAGTGTCTCCAAGCAAAGTATCAGTAGCAAAGTGGTATGATAGCAACGGTGTCAGAAAGGGATCTGTTGACGGCAGACTATTCCTAACTTGTTGTATAAATGGCGCCAGTAAATAGCACGTTGACGGGGGACTATTCTTCCCCAGCAACGGCTCCAGAAAAGTCTTGCAACAGGTAACAACAGAGTAGCAAGTAACAACAGTAGTGACAGCAGCAGCAAGTAACAGCAGTAGTGACAGCAGTAGAGTAACAGCAGTAGCAACAGTAGTAGCAACAAAGTAACGTAGCAAGGACCAGTAGTAAAAGACTCGTAGGCATTGGATCGATGATGGATGAGTATACCGGATGTGATTCATCATGAAACAGCTATAACACGGAGAGATATGTAACTAGCTCCCGTTCGTCAATCTAATGTAGGCATGTATTCCATATGTAGTCATACGTGCTTAGGGAAAAGAACTTGCATGACATCTATTGTCCATCCCTCCCATGGCAGCGGGGTCCTAATGGAAACTACGGGATATTAAGGTTCTCCTTTTAATAAAGTACCGGACCAATGCATTAACACTTGGTGAATACATGAACTCCTCATACTATGGTCATCTCCGGGAGTGGTTCCGGCTATTGTCACTCCGGGGTTGCCGGGTCATAAGACATAGTATGTGACTACAACTTGCAAGATAGGATCTAAAACACACATATATTGGCGACAACATAATAGGTTCATACCTGAAATCATGGCACTCGGACCCTAGTGACAAGCATTAAGCATGGCAAAGTAGTAGCAACATCAATCTCAGAACATACTGGATACTAGGGATCAATCCCCGTCAAAACTAACTCAATTACATGATAGATCTCATCCAACTCAGCACCGTCCAGCAAGCCTACGATGAGATTACTCATGAACGGTGAAGAGCATCATGGAATTGTCGATGGAGGAAGGTTGATGATGACGATGGCGATGATTTCCCCTCTCCGGAGCCGAGAACGGACTCCAGGTTTGCCCTCCAGATGAAGAACAGGGGGTGGCGGCGCCTCCGTATCGTAAAACGTGATGAATCCTTCTCTGTAAATTTTTTCCGGGCGAGACGGAATAAATAGAGCTGAGTTTGGAGGCGGTGGCGCCACGTGGGCCCCACAAGCCCTCACGACGCGGCCAGGGGGGTGGCCGCAGCCCATGGGCTTGTGGACCACTGGCACACTCCCTCCGGTGGATCTTTGCGTAGGTATTTTTCATTAATTCCAGAAAAATTCTCCATAAATTTTCAGGTCATTCTGAGAACTTTTATTTCTACACAAAAACAAAACCATGGCAATTCTGCTGAAAACACTGTTAGTCCGGGTTAGTTACATTCAAATCATGCAAATTAGAGTCCAAAACAAGGGCAAAAGAGTTCGAAAAAGTAGATACGACGGAGACGTATCAACTCCCCCAAGCTTAAAGCCTTGCTTGTCCTCAAGCAATTCAGTTGACAAATTGAAAGAGACAAAAGAAAAAACTTTGACAAACTCTATTTGATCTTGTTGTTGCAACTATGTCTAACTCATAACGAGAATTTCAGCAAGATCACAAGCAAACCACAAAAGCAAATGACATCTAGGTCTCACGATAAACTCATATCAATGGCGTAATCAACTAGCGAGCAAATAATAATAAGCCTCAAATGTCAACACTTCAATCAAAACAAAATGAAGCAGTACGAATAGATGGTATCTTGCTAGCTCTTTCTGAGACCGCGAAACATAAATGCAGAGCACCTTCAAAGACCAAGGGCTGACTAAACATTGTAACTCATGGCAAAGAAGATTCAGTCACATTCATACTCAACACAGTTAAAAGCAAAGCATAAAAATGACAGAGGTGCTCTCTAATTGGAGCTTTTGTAAGAGGAGGATGACTCAACAGGAACATAAATAGACAGACCCTTCGCAGAGGGAAGCAGAGGTGCCAGAGCTCAAGCTTTTTAAAACAGAGATAATAATTTTGGGTGGCATGCTTTCATTGTCAACGCAATGACTAAGAGTTCTCAACATCTTCCACGCTACACATGCTATAGGCGGTTCCCAAATAGAAAAGTAAAGTTTTGGCTCCCCCACCACCAATCAATCACACTCCACGGCTAGCCGAATCCTCGGGTACCGTCCATACCAACATCAATCCTGGGGGAGTTTTGTTTGCAATTATCTTTTAAATTTGAGCATGGAACTGGGAATTCCAATTACCGGCCCCTTTCTCGTGAATGATAGGGAATAAACACATATCGAGGATAACACGCCTAGCATGGAAGATACCAATAGCCCCCTGTCACCACATGAGCAGTTCGGGCATGCAAAACAGATTATTTCTTGAAGGTTTAGAGAGTGGAACAAGCAAATTTACTTGGAACGGCAGGTAGATACCACACATAGGTAGGTATGGTGGACTCATATGGCACAACTTTGGGTTTATGGGAGTGGATGCACAAGCAGTATTCCCGCTTAGTACAAGTGAAGGCTAGCAAAAGACTGGGAAGCGACCAACTAGAGAGCGACAACAGTCATCAAAATGCATTGAGATTAACTAACATTGAGTGCAAGCATGAGTAGGACATAAATCACCATGAACATGAACATCATAGAGGCTATGTTGATTTTGTTTCAACTACATGCGTGAACATGCGCCAAGTCATGCCACTTGAATCATTCAAAGGAGGATACCATCCTATCATACTACAACACAGTCATCTCAACATTCATGTGGGCATCCAAGACAAACCATTATAAGCTCCTAGCTAAGTAAGCATGGCATAAGCAACTATGATCTCTAAGTTGTCATTGCAAACATGTTTCTCTCACAACAAAGCTGAATCAGGCATGATGAGCTAGTCATATTTACAAAAACAAAATAGATCAAGTTCATACCAGCTTTTCCAGGCTCAGTCACTTCATCATATATCGTCATTATTGCCTTTCACTTGCACGACCGAATGATGTGAACAATAATAAGACTGCTCGTGCATTGGACTAAAGCTAGAATCAGCAGGCAAACACAAAGGAGAAGACAAGGTAATATGGCTCTTTGAAAGCTAAACAGGTATGCATGCAAGAGCCACTAAACATTGTAACCATGGTCTTCTACCTTGACCCAAAGAAAAAGAAAACTATTTACACGGGAAAGCTCCCAACAAGCAAAAGAAGAACAAGAAAATCTTTTTGGGTTTTCTCAAACTAGATAGACACACGAAAAGAAAATTAGAAAAAGAAAATAAACTAGCATGGATGATACAGTGGCAAAGTGTGAACACCGGCTAACAAAGTGAAAGCATAAGCAAGAATGTAAAGTCGGTGAGAACACATACTCCCCCAAGCTTAGGCTTTTGGCCTAAGTTGGTCTACTCCCAAGGATGGTCCTGGCGAAACCCAAAATCATAATGGGGGTTATACGGGAGCGCTGCAGCCACTGCCTGAATAGCTGCCTCATAGAGACGAGCAACCTTTGCCTCCCTCTCATACTCCTCTGCCTCTCCTCTGGTTATGTAATATCTCTGTTTTACCTGAAAGTCAAAGAAGACAGGAGCAGGAAGGGTAATATGGAAAACACGCTGCCGGTTAAATATCAAACGGTATAGGAGGGATTCATCATCCCTCTCAAGGAACTGGTAGCGTGTCAAGGCGACGCGGTCAAGGAAAGCTGTATGGAGTGGGGGATCTCCTTCGCGGATGGGTACTCCAAGAAAATTTGCTATGCGAGCGGCATAGATCCCACCAAAGAAATCCCCTTCATTAGCATTCTTATTCAGCCTCCTTGCTATTATAGCTCCCATGTTGAAGCTTTTTTCACTCGTCACTGCGCTCTCAAGGATACTAAGGTCGGTGCGCAGAGGTGACAATGCTCAATCTTGCCATTAATGCATCTGCCTATGAAGAGGGCAAAGTAATGCAAGGCAGGAAAATGAATACTCCCCATGGTAGCTTGCGTAATGTCTCTAGTTTCTCCAACAACAATACCAGAGCAAAAATCTCTAACCGAAGATTTAGGAGGATCATTGAGGCTACCCCAAATAGGTATTTTGCAAATTCTATTGAAATCCTCTAAATCCATTGTATACGATTTATCATAGAGATCAAACAGTACCGATGTCTCACGGCCAGCTGAAAATTTGAATCTACGAACAAAAGAGGCAGTGAGAGCAACATACTGTTCACATTTATCGGATATGAATTTTTCGAGTCCGACGTTGTGAACAAGTGCATCAAACTCATCTTTGAAACCTGCCTCAATCATAAATTCATCAGAAGGCCATTCACATGGTTGTACCTGCGCGTCCCTTGGTTGGTAAGGATCAGGCTTCCGAATCGCAAGACGGGGACCTCTCTTTCTTAAGGAACCACCATGATAGTTTCTCGTGAACATCTTCCTTTTCTGAAATTTTCAGTGACCCAAAGGAAAAGTGAACAAGGCTCAAATAAATTAGTAGCAACTACTCCCACAAGTGCCTAGGTTCCATATTACGCATCAAAACTACTTGGGACCAGCTAAAATTAGCATGCAAAGCTCAAGAACATGGTCACCGAGGTAGCAAAAATACACGGAGTATAAGGAACTAGAGCAAAAACTAGTTGCACCAATGGAAGAGTCACTTACCAAGGAGTAATTTCCCCAAAACAGTTCGGAGAATGGTGCTTTGAGCAAAGAGATCGAAAATCCCAGCAAGAGGAGCAAGAACACGGGTTTGAGTTGCGAAACGATTTTTTCTGGAGGTAGGAGAACCAGATGAGAGCAAGAATGAGTGGAGGGGGTGCCTGTGGGCCCCACAAGCCTGGTTGGCGCGGCTAGGGGGGGTGCCCGCGCCATCAAGTCTTGTGGCCCACTGGTACAGCCCCGAGACAAGCTCTTTGTCTCAGAATTTTCAAAAAAATCCAGAAAAAATCATACTTGATTTTCAAGACGTTCTAAGAACTTCTATTTTCAGGGTACTTTTCTACGAGACGTTAAACAGAAAACAGGGAAAACTAAACTAAATCTATCATTTTTCTTCTAAGCAACCTAAAGTGAAAGCTTGGAACATAGGTTTGTGACTCCTCGATTCATCCATCTCATGTCATCGAAAGAAAATCTGTCAATGAGGTTGATCAAGTCTCCTTGACAAACCTTTTCGAATAGCAAAAGATAACGGAGAATTTTCGAATAGTCACTAGGTCACCTCAATGGGGATGTGTGTCTCCCCAACAAGCAAATCATACTTCATCTTGACACGAGGAATAGGGCATTCAAAGCTCCCAATAAGAATCGATGAAGTTTTTCGATAGCATTGATGCAGTGTACTCGATATTGTTTCTTCGGAAAGTGCACCGTATGCTCATTACCATTGACATGGAAAGTGACATTGCCTTTGTTGCAATCTATAACAGCCCCTGTGGTGTTTAAAAAGGGTCTTCCGAGGATGACCGCCATGGCATCGTCCTCGGGAATATCCAAGATAACAAAGTATGTTAAGATAGTGACATTAGCAACCACAACAGGCACATCTTCGCAAATGCCGATAGGGAAAGCAGTTGATTTTTCGGCCATTTGTAGAGAGATTTCAGTGGGTGTCAACTTATCCAGTTCAAGTCTACGATAAAGAGAGAGGCATAACACTAACACCGGCTCCAAGATCGCATAACGCAGTTCTAACATAGTTGCCTTTAATGGAGCAAGGTATAGTGGGCACACCGGGATCACCTAGTTTCTTAGGAGTTCCACCCTTGAAGGTATAATTAGCAAGCATGGTGGAAATCTCAACCTCAGGTATCCTCCTCTTATTAGTCACAATATCTTTCATGTACTTAGCATACAGAGACATTTTGAGCATATCTGTCAAACGCATTTGCAGAAAGACAGGTCTGATCATTTCAACAAATCGCTCAAAATCCTCATCATCCTTTTTCTTGGATGGTTTGGGAGGAAAGGGCATAGGTTTCTGAACCCATGGTTCCCTTTCTTTACCATGCTTCCTAGCAGCAAAGTCATTCTTATCGTATCTCTTATTCTTAGGCTGTGGGTTATCAAGATCAACAGGTTCAATCTCCACATCCTTATCATTGCTAGGTTGAGCATCTTCATGAACATCACTATTGATATTATCATTAGGCTCATGTTCATCACCAGATTGTGTTTCAGCATCAGAGACAGAGGCATCGTTTGGAATCTCAGGTGTAGCAACAACAGGGTTGCTAGCGTGCAAGTTCCTATCATCTTTCTTCTTTTTTCTAGGATGACTAGGTGCATCAGTGCTAACTCCTTGAGAATCTTGTTCAATTCTCTTCGGATGACCCTCAGGATACAAAGGTTCCTGGGTCATTCTACCGCCTCTAGGGACGACTCTGACAGAATTGTCATTCAACTCATTGAGCAAGTCATTTTGAGCTTTAAGTACTTGTTCTACCTGAGTAGTAACCATAGAAGCATGTTTACTTAGAAGTTTAAGATCATTGACATTTCTGTCCACACAAGCACTTAAATGACTAAGCATACGACCATTCTGTTCCAATTGTCTGCTAACATAATCGTTGAAACTTTGTTATTTGGCAACAAAGTTATCAAATTCATCCAGGCATAAGCTAGCAGGTTTATCAAAAGGAATATCACTCTCATCAAACCTACGCAGAGAATTTACTTCTACTACCTGTATCGTGTTATCGAGACCATGGATCTCTTCGATAGGTGGTAGATTTTTGACATCTTCAGATTTAATGCCTTTCTCTCACATATATTTCTTGGCTTCTTGCATATCTTTAGGACTGAGGAATAGAATACCTCTTTTCTTTGGAGTTGGCTTAGGAGGTGGTTCGTGAATAGTCCAAGCATTCTCATTGCACAATATATTATTCAATAGGATCTCAGCTTGTTCTACAGTTCATTCACTAAAAACACAGCCGGCACAACTATCTAGGTGGTCTTTGGAAGCATCAGTAAGTCCATTATAGAAGATATCAAATATTTCATTCTTCTCAAGAGGGTGATCAGGCAAATCATTCAGTAGCTGGCTGAGCCTCCCCCAAGCTTGTGGGAGACTCTCTTCTTCAGCTTGAGCAAAATTTGTATATTTCCTGCAAGGCAGCTTGCTTCTTATGGGCAGGGAAATATTTTTCAGAGAAGTAGTAGACCATATCCTCGGGGCTACGCACACAACCAGGAGCAAGAGAAGTGAACAAGGTCTTAGCATCATCATTTCGCGAGAAAGGAAACAACTTGATGATATAGTAGTGGCGGATCTTTTCCTCACTAGTGAACAGGGTGGCTATATCATGCAGTTTGGTAAGATGGGCTACAACCGTTTCAGACTCATAACCGTGAAAAGGATCAGATTCGACCAGAGTGATTAACTCAGGGTCGACAGAGAATTCATAATCCTTATGGGTCACAAAGATAGGCGAAGTAGCAAACTTCGGGTCGTATTTCATCCTAGCGTTCAGAGATTTTTCTTTTCACTTGCACAGTAATTTCTCAACATCATAGCTATCCTTACACGCAAGAAAATCCTCAGCTATCTCTCCCTCCATAACATAACGCGTATCAGGCATAACAGGCAATTCAGGCATAGTAGCAGGTTCTACTTCAATAGTATCAGCAGTTTTAGAAGTATCATCACGTCTAGCAGCAACTCTAGCAATTTGTGCATCAAGGAATGCACCTAGTGGCAAAGCAGTATCAAGCGTAGCATCATCAGGCATAGTATCAAGCATAGCATCATCAGGCATAGTATCAAGCATAGCATCATTAGGCATAGTATCAAGCATAACATCATCATAAGCATCATGGGTAGCAGAAGTAGCATCATCAAGCACAGGGGACATATCAGGATTTCTAGTAGGAGGCGATGTCGCAAACTTACTCATAACTGAAGGTGAATCAAGTGCAGAGCTAGATGGCAGTTCCTTACCAGTCCTCGTAGTGGAAGGCAAGAATTTAGTTCTTGGATCTATCAGATTCCTCATAGTGATCAGCAGACGTCAATCCCAAGTGACTCATAGAATATAGCCGTGCCTCCCCGGCAATGGCGCCAGAAAATAGTCTTGATAACCCACAAGTGTAGGGGATCGCAACACTTTTCGAGGGTAGAGTATTCAACCCAAATTTATTGATTCGACACAAGGGGAAGCGAAAGAATATTCTCAAGTATTAGCAGTTGAGTTTGTCAATTTCAACCACACCTGAAAGATTAGTGTCTGCAAGCAAAGTATCAGTAGCAAAGTGGTATGATAACAACGGTGTCAGAAAAGGATCTGTTGACGAAAGAGTATTCCTAACTTGTTGTATCAATGGCGCCAGTAAATAGCACATTGACGGGGGACTATTCTTCCCCAACAACGGCTCCAGAAGAGTCTTGCAACAGGTAACAGCAGTGTAGCAAGTAACAGCAGTAGTGACATCAGCAGCAAGTAACAACAGTAGTGACAACAGTAGCAAGGAACAGCAGTAGTGACAACAGCAGAGTAACAACAGTAGCAACAATAGTAGCGACAAAGTAACGTAGCAAGGACTAGTAGTAAAAGACTCGTAGGCATTGGATCGGTGATGGATGAGTATACCGGATGTGATTCATCATGGAACAACTATAACACGGAGAGATATGTAACTAGCTCCCGTTCGTCAATCTAATGTAGGCATGTATTCCGTATGTAGTCATACGTGCTTAGGGAAAAGAAGTTGCATGACATCTATTGTCCATCACTCCCGTGGCAGCGGGGTCCTCATGGAAACTACGGGATATTAAGGTTCTCCTTTTAATAAAGAACCGGACCAACGCATTAACACTTGGTGAATACATGAACTCCTCATACTATGGTCATCTCCGGGAGTGGTTCCGGCTATTGTCACTCCGGGGTTGCCGGGTCATAAGACATAGTAGGTGACTACAACTTGCAAGATAGGATGTAAAACACACATATATTGGCGACAACATAATAGGTTCAGATCTGAAATCATGGCACTCGGGCCCTAGTGACAAGCATTAAGCATGGCAAAGTAGTAGCAACATCAATCTCAGAACATAGTGGATACTAGGGATCAATCCCCGTCAAAACTAACTCGATTACATGATAGATCTCATCCAACTCATCACCTCCAGCAAGCCTACGATGAGATTACTCACGAACAGTGAAGAGCATCGTGCAATTGTCGATGGAGGAATGTTGATGATGACGATGGCGAAGATTTCCCCTCTCCGGAGCCCAAAACGGACTCCAGATCTACCCTCCAGATGAAGAACAGGGGGTGGCGGCGCCTCCATATCATAAAACGCGATGAATCCTTCTCTCTGATTTTTTTTCGGGCGAGACAGAATAAATAGAGCTGAGTTTGGAGGCGGTGGCACTACGTGGTCCCCACAAGCCCTCACGGCGCGGCCAGGGGGTGACTGCGGCCCATGGGCTTGTGGCCCACTGGCACACTCCCTCCGATGGATCTTTGCGCATGTATTTTTCATTAATTCCAGAAAAATTCTCCGTAAATTTTCAGGTCATTCCGAGAACTTTTATTTCTGCACAAAAACAACACCATGGCAATTATGCTGCAAACAGTGTTAGTCCGGGTTAGTTCCATTGAAATCATGCAAATTAGAGTCCAAAACAAGGGCAAAAGAGTTCGGAAAAGTAGATACGACGGAGACATATCAACGTCCTAGTTCGCAGGGACGTCACCAGATACTCCTCATCATCTATTGTTCTCTCTTACCTGGTCAATGAAATAACTAGTGTCAAGCCCATGAGTACTTTGAATGTACTCGCAAGCAACCCATGATGTGGAACAAGGGAATAATGAAACATGATATATCACAAGTATGCAGCCTTTGCGGAAAAAAGATTTTCATTAATCCAGAGACATGGTCAAGTGTTTAGATGCTCATGCATCACTAGATAAGTGGTAAGCATAAGGACATGTTACATATGTCAACATAAACATTCCGAGTGCTGAACACCTCACGTTCGCCCTCCATGTCAAGTCATGAGACTTGACTCAAGTATTCCTTCTCGTGTAACACCTTTATAAACACGCACACTTTGTTTATGCGGAAATGACTAGACGTAGTTTAAGAAGCACCACCCAACTGTCCTTGACCGTGGACATGGCTATTCGAATAGTTTTACACTCTGCAGAGGTTGCGCGTTGTACCCATGAGATCCGAGAAACTTTCGTGTCATCGACGACTCGCGGTATATAACATACCCGAGGTAAGTACCCGATCAATGCCTGTCCCCTGAAGACACTAGACAAATAGTCCACTCGATTGGTACCCAGCCCACATTGTACGTCTTACGAGCACCAACTCTACACCATATCATCCATGCAGGGACCAACGATGTGCCCGGAACACGTAAAAACGGCATAGTCGCCCTACCTGGCACGACCCCGTCACGATAGTGACCATTTCACTCCCGCCACTAGTAATGCGGGCTCTTTGCTAGCATGACCAGAGTAATCAACACATCCCCGTCCCATAAAGGGATACCGTGGTCGCACATGTAAGGTTGGGTCGATCGACAATCTTAAATCTAATCCCATTTCCGAAACCGCTCACACAAAACCTTTCGTGGTACACCACTTCTTTCTCAAGTGGTTATCATCACCCTCGGGCATTAGTGGCACCCGACTGGATTTTTGAAAAACCTTTGATATCACCCGTGTGTTACCATCACCATGCACATGCTTACCCTATGCATAGCTATAACTACTTGTCAACTTTTGTCAGCGTGACCTTCATAGAAGGTAAGGTCATGCTCAAATGCAAGTGCTCCACAGGAGCCATCGGTAACACCATACTGAGGGTGTACCGATTAATCATGATCATATGCATCGGAACAAAGTATTAAACATGGCATGCATAAATATTTTCTCAGACATGGTCAAAGGGCTGCTTGCCTTGCTCAAATAGGTCTCTGGGCCTCCGAGGTCTTCTGGTCCAACTCCGAGTACTCCGTCAATTCCGTCAACTACCGTCGGAAACAACCACATTAAGCCACACAACAAGCAGAAATAAAAGTGCTCTATAAATGGGAGTTTATTTTTCTTGGACATCTCTGGTCATAAGAAAAATACCTAAAGCTTATTCTAGGAGATTTGGAGTATGAGGGATTTTTAATGGAGGAAAGGAGGAATATGTGATCCTATAAGAAGTCTACAGAAAACATTCTGCTAAAAATGAGTGGAGGCACTCATTTAATAGAGCATGAATTTATAAACATTTTGGAAGTGGTTTCACTGGATTTGGACTTGGTATGAATTTCCTATGGTTTTTCTAACATTGAATAAATAACAAAAGGGGCTATTTATTTAATGCAACAGAAACATGAGAGAGAAAAATGTTGACTAATACTGCAAAAATAGTGCATGATATCTGAAGCATGTGGAAATTATAATTACTCTATTTGGAGTTGATTTGAGTCCTCTAGGATTTTTGCAAAGTGAGTTTTGAATGAATCATATTCATATTTGAAGTTGATCTCTCACAAACTGTCTCTCGAAAAATGTGCATTGCACATATTTGGATATATCTTGATTTTTTGGAGTATCTAGTATTTTGAATCAACAAAATGGGAGCTAAAATGAATTAGATATGGATTATTGAAGTTTCTAAAAAAAGGAAAAGGTGAAGAGGGGCTATACCGGAGGGGCTATAGTCGCCCTGGGCGCATGATAGGCCTCGGGCCGGCCCAGCTTGGCCTGGCTCACGGTGGCGGGGGTGATGCAGAAAGTACCTCTAGGCTTTATGTCTCTTGTGCGGGGAGATGACCAGGAGGGCTCACATCTCCACTTATGGCTGGGCCCGGGCATTGTGCCGCTTCAGGCGGGCCCCGCTGGTCAGTTCTATCTCCAACCTACCACACAAGCTGGGAAAGACGGGGAGGCAGGACAGTGCATTGTCGGCGCTGCCCTGGTGGCTCCGATCGACTCTGGCGATCGTGCGGTCACCAGACGACTAAGGGAGCCCTGCCGCATCGACCTGATGGCTCCATTCCCATGGGGAAGTGCTGGGGGAGTGGGGCTACGGCCACGGTGGGATCCGGCGACGACGACCGTGGAGGCGGCGCATCCGACCACCTAGAGGAGGGAGTGGAGAGCAGGGAGATTGCAGGGGCACCTTGGGCACCTCTCCGTAGTCAGAGGAGGTGAGGGGCGAAGGGGAACCTCACCTAGGGAAGAGGTCGCCGGCATGGTTCCGACCATTGCCATGGATGTAGCTGAGGAGAGGTGCGGGAGGAGCTTCAGGAGGTGTCTAGGGGAGAGGGGAGGAGATGTAGGCGCTCTGGTGCTCGAGGGGGAAGGAGATAAGCAAGGGGGGCGGCAGGGTGAGCTCGGGTGCGCTCAGAATGCACTCGACATGGCGGCCACTCATGTGCGTGGCTCCTTTGGCTGCACCCTGGCGTCGGGGAGGGGCGTGGACGATCAAAGGATTCTCTGTGGCGCACTGGGACACGCTACCCTTGCTGGACCCGAGCTGCAGCAAGCGGACAAGGTGGAGAGCATCATTTCTGCATGCCAGGGGTGTGGTCACCATGGTGACACCTGCCCAACGTGTAAATCCGACCAGTCAAAGATGTCCTACCTGCAAGGCAAGCATGCACGAAGGTGACTCATGAGTTTGGACTCATATAGAGGTGGTTTGAATCGGTTTGTACATTGATTTAGTTTGCAGCGACAAACTTGGCGCTAGCAAAAGTTGTCTTCACAGGTGGTATCCTAGGATGAAACCCTGTCTAGCATGATTAGGCATGGAAGGACTACAAGTCTTCAAATTTTCAGATCAAGGAGGGGTGTATAGCTAGTAGTTGCAGTTGAAGGCCAAATTTCTGCCAAAAACAAGTTTTAGAAGGGTTGCTCATAATTCTCACATCAGCATGCCATATTTTGGTTTGGAATGCTGCATCATTAAGCTAGAGACTCCATGGAAAGATATGGGGTCCTTGGCTTGAGCAGAAGTATAGCAAGAGGGTAAAAATAGTGTTGCCAAGGTAAAAATGAGAGGTGCAGAGATGAAGTCATCCTCCAATAATTGACCAGAGGCCATGACAAGGTTACTAGATGTAAAGGGGGACTAGGTAAAGTTGTGGTAAAAATTTAAGCTCAAGGATATTAGTGGAAGGGGCCAAAGTAGCAGTTTTGGTAAATGGACAGAAGGTGTTTGACGGTTGCCAGGGCTATCAAATGGACTGCATTTGCTATGAAACTTTACATGATCACATAATAGGTGAAAATGAGCTTGGACACCAAATTTGGGATTTGGTGGAGAAAGTTTGCAATGTAGAATTGAAAAACTCATGAAATGGGTAGAAATGGCTTTCCGCTTACAAAACTATGCAAATCAATTCACACTAATCCACAACTTGGCATGATGGCTATATTTGAGCATTAGGGCATGCCCAAAAAGTTTGGGATCAATTGGAGAAACTTTATAATGTAAAGTTTCCCAAAGTTAGAAACCAAAAGAGAAGGTTTGGAAGAGTTTGGGACAGGTTCTTCTATTCTCCTTGATGCACCACTTGGTGTAGATGCATTATTGGAGTATCAAAACATGTCCACCAAATTTGAGCATAATTGGAAACACTCGGCAATGTAGAGTTGCTCAAATTTGGATGTGGACAGATAGGGTTTTGGGATAATTAGGTGAATCAAATCAACTTGGATTGAGATGAAACTTGGTAAGATCATCACATATATCCCGTCTGACATGCTAGAATTTTAATGGAATTTATTAAGAATATTTGTTGTAGAAATATTCCAAAAGGTTGAAATAGGCAGGATGGGTTTTGAACGGTTTTGTCTAATATTTCGAACATGACCATGTGTTCAGACTCTTATATATGGAATATATAAGTCCAGTGAGTTTCCCTAAAGTTTCTAAAATATTTTGGAAGCAATAAATATAACTTTCCTTCACAAGGGACCATTTCTGGCCTGAGAGGAAGGTATTTAAATAAAATAGTAAAATAAATTTTAAAATAATAATATTGTGGTTTTGGGAAGCCATTTTGATAATGGGATTTAAATAAAATATTTGATGCAAAATAACTTCCCTAATTTGATGACTTGTAGTACTAGTCCCATCTGAGGGGGTTTTGAAAGCTTAAATCAAGGAAATGCTTTTGGTCAAAATAATGTTTGGTAAAAATAGTTTCTGGTCCTACACACATGGTATGATCATTAGGAAAGGGTTTAGGTCTAGAAAGTGAGTTTGGAGAGTGGCAGGAACATTGGGATGTAAACACACGCAAACAATCAAGCAAGCAACAATCACATCAAGCATCATAAGCACTCACAAAATTTTTAATTGGTCCTAAATTTTGAGTTAAGTTAGTTTAGTTAGGAGAGTCAAAACACAGGGTGTGACATGGAACCATTGTACATTATGCAAACTAATGGCTTCATCTCAATTGCAATTAACTGACATAGTTGGATTCGATGGTTCCACTTGGAGGAGCATTGTAAACTTGTTCCAAACAAGTTGCCCAATGGCTACAAGTCGGCTTGATCACGTCCCAATTGCCTTGGAGTGAATGAAAGGTACGTGTTGTCCTGTTGGGATACTTGGACATCAAATGGAAGTATTGATCTTCAATTCTTTGCAAAGACGTCCTGGCGGTTTGAGACACACCCGTGCAAGGATCCAGAGACACCGAACTCCAAGCCTTGATCAACATTTGATCTTCCAAGACCGTGTAGTTCTTTGATCTCACGCATTTTTTTCTTGCGATTCCTGATACGTCCCATCATCTATCTCCTCGACCTAAACTTCACCACCGTCGACTTGATCGATGTCGACTGCGTTGGTGGCTGATACGTCCCAAAGGTATCTATAATGTCTGCTTGCTCCATGCAAGTTTTGGGTGATATTGCTATGTGTTTTGTACACTTCCATACCTTTTTCAACATATTTGGACTAACCTACTAACTCAGTGCACCGAGTGCCAGTTTCTGTCTACTGATGTTTGTGAATTGCAGGTTTAACCCATATTGACAGTGCCCGAAAAATTACACAGAAAATATATAAAATATCAGCGTTCCAGAAAACTCCAGACGCCCGAAGGAGAGCCAGAGGGGGCCACCCCCCACCCAAGCGGCCATGTGGCGCGGCCTAGGGGGTAGGCCGCGCCACCAGGCCGCCTGGGCGAGTGGGACCTCCCCTAGTGCCCCCCTTTGGCCCTATTTTTACCCCATGGAGGAAACCCTGATTGGAGAACCCTTTTCTCCAAAAGCAATTCCGATCTCCGCCGCCATCGCCAACAAGTTTCGGGGAACCACAATTCCTTTGTTGGCACCCTGTCGGAATGGGGAAGTGCCCCCGGATTCGTCTCCATCGACGTTGCTTCCTCCCTCCATGAAACGGGAGTAGTTCCTCCTCGGGGCTGAGGTCTTCTACAGTAGCTATGTGGTTAATTCTATCTCCCATGATGTGATCTTGTTTGTGATCATAGGGTATGTTAATCTAGGGTGATCCCATGATATTTCCCCTTCTTCTATGTATTGGATTAGTGTACTCACTTGATCTTATCTAGTATAATCTCCGAGACCATGGTGACAGCGGTCTATTGGACATGGATTAGAAGAATATTTTCATGAGTGATTTCCTCTTTTGTGAATTGATTTAAGATTGAGAGTCTCTTGGTGCTAGTATTTGACTGTCCTTGAGATATGTTGTGGTGATTGTAGTACTCTCTTTGGATGGCCACGGTGACATTGGGAAATCCATAGATGAGAACTACGAACTCAAAGGTGTGCTTTTGTAGCCCTACATAATTCTCGTCCTCTCTTGATCACAAAGGAATGACCTCCGAGTACGTCTCCATTGCATGTTTTAGTTGAAATATCATGTGATTAGACTATGTTAATGTTGTTGGCAGTTGCCACTAGTGAAAGTATGAAGCCTAGGCCATGTTTCTTACCATTGTTACACTGTTTGTTCTACTTTTGTCACTTGCTACCTTGCTGTAACTTTTATTACAGATTTATATTACCTTGCTTTGCCACACCTATCACCCATATTTTACCATCTCTCCGCTGAACTAGTGCACCTATACAATTTACCATTGTATTAGGTGTGTTGGGGACACAAGAGACTTCTTATTTCTTAATTGCAGGGTTGCTTGAGAGAGACCCTCTTCAATCTCTACTTCCCTGAGTTCGATAAACCTTAGGTCATCCACTTGAGGAAAATTGCTGCTCTCCTACAAACCTCTACGCTTGGAGGCCCAACATAGTCTACAAGAATAGAAGCGTGCGTAGACATCAAGCTATTTCTGGCGCCGTTGTCGGGGAGGTGAGTGCTTGAAGGTATATCTTTAGATCTTGCAATTAAATCTTTTCGTTTCTTGTTTTTATTTTCACTAGTTAGGCTTATGGAAAACTGCACTCTTGGTACGCTGCTTGGGGAAGGCCGCTTTACCACACCCGTGGTAGAGAAGTCTCCTCCACCTACTAAATTTATCCCATTCAAAATACCACTTGGGATAACTGAAATAATTAGGAATGATTGTTATGCATGAGATGGAACAATCAATCCTAGTATCCATTTGTTGAAACTTACAGAACTTTGTGTGTTGTTTAAGATTTCAGGTTTGACAAGAGATGGAGTCATGAGAAAATTATTTGCCTTGTCACTCAAAGGAAAAGCATTGGAATGGTATATGCTACTAGATGATTCTCACCTATGGGATTGGGAAGAGATTCAGTCTCTCTTTTACTCCAAGTTTTATCCTCTTCATGAATTTCATGAGAATAGGAATTATGTCTATAATTTCTATCCTCATGATGGATAGAGCATAGCTCAAGCTTGGGGGAGACTGAAAACTTTAATGCTAAAATGTCCTAACCATGGGCTCCCCAACACACAATTAATCTATAGTGTTCAGGTTGTTTATGATAGTCCTACTCCCACTATTACCAACGAGAAAGATTATGCTTATGTGGAGAGTAAGAGTAACATTTTGCATATGGATCATGGTAACAATGCTTTATGTGTTACTTATATTGTTGAATTTATTCATGATCCCACTGAAAATTATTATGGTAAGGGAACATATGCTTATAGATATTTCAATAATATCAAGTTCTCTCTCTTTATGTTGAAGGTTTTGAAGCTGCACTTGTTTTGCCTTCCTATGCTTATTGCTTTGTGCTTCAATGAATTATTCTATTGCAATATTACTATGCATAGGAAGCATGTTAGACTTAAATGTGTTTGGTATTTTCTTTTTGATGCTCTCTTTTGTTCTACAACTCTTATTCCTACGAGAGCATCATTAAAATCTTAAGCCTATCTTTATGGCTATAAAGAAAGAGCTCTAGGGAGACAACCCTTGTTATCTTTACTTTGAGTTTTTACTTTCAGTTTTTAGTAGTCTTGATGTGTGTTGCTACTTTAGCAACATCATTGTATCTATATTTTTAAGCTTTGTGCCAAGTTTTAGCCTCTGATTGCAAGAAAGTTCAAAAGTTGTGACATGCTGTCGAGAAACAGATTCTGTCTGCTTGACGGAAAAAATCACTAAAAACCACCAAATCATCTTTTTGATCTGAATTTTTTTAGCAGTATGCTCTATACAATTGGATTTCTAGCATCTATTCTGAGTTTTTTGATTTGAGTTGCAGAAGTGCCCTGAATTGTTTTTATTTACTACGTGTTGGTCTGTTTTTCACAGATTCTGCCACGTTTTGCGTTTTCATCGTTTTGAAAATCTTAAGCTTGCTTTTTCTTTGCAAAAACTTTTTGGCAATCTTGAAAAACAGTATCTATTCATGAAAATCTTTATTTCCAGTGGATAAAAATTATTTTATTATGGGCACTAACCACTCTAATCGGCTTATGATGAGTTTCGTATGAAGGGAGTTTTCAAGTATGCGATGGAAGATGATGAAAGAAGATCCATGAGTGTCAAGCGCTCAAGCTTGGGGATGCTCCCATGCACCCGCAAGAAATATTCAAGGAGACTCAAGCGTCTAAGATTGGGGATGCCCCCGTGCATCCCCTTCTCCATCAACAATCATCAGTTCGTCCTTCTCCATGCTATATTTTTATCACTTCATATGTTATGTGCTATGCTTGGAGCGTCCCGCTCTTTACTTTTTTAGTTTGTTTTAGTTTTGCTTGCTGTTCATAACAAGTTGGACCCTAGCCTTCTTTGTTTGGGAGAGAAACACGCTCCACTCCACCCTAGAACACAACATAGGTTTTCATGCTTATCGTTTTGTGTGTTCTTTATCTTTTCATAGCTGTTGTCATGGTTAGCTCTTAGTTTTCATGCTTTATCTTTTTAAGAGCTTTTATTTAGGTTGCTTTTGGAACTCTCTTAAGTTATCATGCTTATCTTGTTTAGAGAGTTGGCTTGTTGCACTGAGTTGTGTGTCTTGCATGAGTAGGTAATTGAGATTGCTATTTAAGTATAGTAGTAACTTGCAATAGTTTTGAGGTATTGATTTGAGTAATGTTTGTACTTTTGGTGTCAAGAGGTTGAGCCTATTAATGATAGGTGTCGTATTTTGGGCAATCCGTGTGTATTTTCAAAACTAAAAAAAATAGTTGAGAACTCTAGCTACTAGATGGATCGCTAACCTCTGGAGGGGTTGGAATATATAGAGTACCCTCACGTTATCATGGGTCAAGGATGCGCAAGGATAACCAAACCCCCAAACACTCCTCCTTGGGGTACTTGTCTCTTTGTGAATCCCCTAACTAGATAGAGAGTTAACGATAATAAGTGCATGAGTTCTTCAGACTAATGCGAGTATTCGATTGTTGGCACTTCCACCATCCATATTTTGCTAGCCTCTTCGGTATCGTGCATTGCCCTTTCTCATCTTGAGAGTTGGTACATACTTCGCCGGTGCATCCAAACCCTTGGCATGATACGCTCTATCATCATAAGCCTCATTGTATCCTTCCTCAAAACAACCACCATACCTACCTATTAAGGCATTTCCATAGCCTTTCCGAGATACATTGCCATGCAACATCCACCATCTCATGATTTGATCTTCATGTCATACATGCTTTTGCTTGATCGAGGAGCCGCATGCTAGTTGGGCTTTGCCCTTATTATTGCTACATGACGCACTAGTATGATTGCATATCCTGCTACACTGGCACATGCATACATTTGCATACATCATGATAGTTTTCATTTATCTTTATGTTGAGTACTTCTTATAAAGTGTGAAGATCTTCTTTTTTATTTCTTGTAAAATACAGAGTGTTGCCCTTAAGTGAGGAAAAGATCCCAAAGAGGACAAATTAAAAGATCCAAAAAGAGGACACATGAAAAGATCCCAAAGAGGACAAATGAGAGATAAATAGAAAGAGCCAAAGAGGCCACAAAAATAAAAAAGGGACAAAATAGAGAAGGGGGCAACACTACTATTCCTTTTGAAAGATCCACACTCGTACTCCATTGTTATATTTTTACTCCGTAGAGATTATCATTTATGCATAACTATGTGGGGACCCTTACACTATAGAACTTGGCTTGTATATTCCAATGATGAGCCTCCTCAAATGAGCTGCAGGTCTTCATGAGCAAGCAAGTTTGATGCACCCCCACTAGTTCCATTGGAGAGCTTACCTTAGCTCATATGTGCATATGTTGCATGGCAATCCCTACTCCTCACATCATATCTATCATTTGGCTTTCTCTCGCCTATGATTGTCCTCATTCATGTGAGCCTTTCACACCTTTTTTGTCTTCCTTCCCTATCATTATTCCCTTTGACATCCTAAGTGCCAATATATCTTTCTCGCACTCATCCATTGCATGACTGCTCAAAGTCGAAAGGGAGAGGATCATTTTGACTTGTGCGTGACTAGTGGTCTAGAGATGAGTCAAAATAAAATTCCAAAGGAGACCAAGTGTGAAGTTTTAGTAGATTGAGTTCTCAATTAAGATATATAGTATTTTTATGCTCTAAACCCATGTCCCACTTGTTGCACGCAAACACCATTTGGAGACATTCGAGTCACAGACAACGAGAGCTCTTGCACCTTTATGTTCTTACTTTGCTAGTTTCAATACTAGATATAGACTCTTGCTTGTTATTGTCTTGACTTGAATTGCATATCTTACTTGTTTACTTTGAAGTTCTTATATGTATGTTAGCATGTCACCACATAAATTATGCTTGTTATCATTTACCTACTCGAGGACGAGCAGGAATTAAGCTTGGGGATGTTGATACGTCCCAAACTTGTCTATAATTTCTGCTTGCTCCATGCAAGTTTTGGGTGATATTGCTATGTGTTTTGTACACTTTCATACCTTTTTAACCTTTTTTGGACTAACCTACTAACTCAGTGTACCCAGTGCCAGTTTCTTTCTGCTGATGTCTGTGAATTGCAGGTTTATACCCATATTTACAGTGCCCGAAAAATTCCACAGAAAATATATAAAAAATCAGCGTTCCAGAAGACTCCAGATGCCCGAAGGAGAGCCAAAGGGGGGCACCCCCACCCAAGCGGCCACCTGGAGCGGCCTAGGGGGTGGCCACGCCACCAGGCCGCCTGGGCGAGTGGGACCTCCCATGGGGCCCCCTTTGGCCCTATTTTTACCCCCATGGAGGAAACCCTGATTGGAGAACCCTTTTCTCCAGAAGCAATTCCGATATCCACTGCCATCACCAACAAGTTTCGGGGAACCAGAATTCCTGTGTCGGCGCCCTGCCGGGACGGGGAAGTGCCCCCGGATTCCTCTCCATCGACGTTGCTTCGTCCCTCCATGAAGCGGGAGTAGTTCCTCCTCGGGGCAGAGGTCTTCTATAGTAGCTATGTGGTTAATTCTCTCTCCCATGATGTGATCTTGATTGTGATCATAGGCTATGTTAATCTAGGGTGATCCTATGATGTTTCCCCTTCTTCTATGTATTGGATTAATGTAGTCACTTGATCTTATCTAGTATAATCTCCGAGACCATGGTGACAGCGGTCTATTGGACATGGATTAGAAGAATATTTTCATGAGTGATTTCCTCTTTTGTGAATTGATTGAAGATTGAGAGTCTCTTGGTGCTTGTCTTTGACTATCCTTGAGATATGTTGTGGTGATTGTGGTACTCTCTTTGGATGGCCGCGGTGACATTGGGAAATCCATAGATGAGAACTACGAACTCACAGGTGTGCTTTTGTAGCCCTAAATAATTCTCGTCCTCTCTTGATCACAAAGGAATGACCTTCTAGTACGTCTCCATTGCATGTTTTTAGTGGAAATATCATGTGATTAGACTATGTTAATGTTGTTGGGAGTTGCCACTAGTGAAAGTATGAAGCCTAGGCCTTGTTTCTCACCATTGTTACACTGTTTTTGCTACTTTTGTCACTTGCTACCTTGCTGTAATTTTTTATTATAGATTTATATTACCTTGCTTTGCCACACCTATCACCCATATTTTACCATCTCTCCGCTGAACTAGTGCACCTATACAATTTACCATTGTATTAGGTGTGTTGGGGACACAAGAGACTTCTTGTTTCTTAATTGCAGAGTTGCCTGAGATAGACCATCTTCAACCTCTACTTTCGGGAGTTCGATAAACCTTAGGTCTTCCACTTGAGGGAAAATGTTGCTGTCCTACATACCTCTACGCTTGGAGGCCTAACATAGTCTACAAGAATAGAAATGTGCGTGGACATCAGTGGCCAACAAGTGCACGAACTCGACAGCGGCATTGTTTGAACCACGACTACATCGAGTGAAAACCACATCACGATGGGTGATGGGGATATGTACCTAGGGAGGGTCACATGCCTGACCTAGGTGTCCTACCTAAGGGTACCTCACTATTAAGTTGAAGGTCACAAGGAATATTCAGACTGGATACCCATGGCGTCTAAGTCACTCGGTAAGCAATCACTCGGAATATGTTCCCCTTCACTCGACAACCAACTTCCACTCGGAAGAAAGCATTCGACACAGAAGACCAGAAGACACTCCAGGGAGGCCAACAGGCGAGCGCTCGGCTGGTCGTCATGAATAGCATTAATTACGCACGTTATCAGTAATGTACACCTTTAAACTCTATTGATCGAACCCTTAGATGCTGGGCCTTGATGAGGGGTAGCGCACTCCATATAAGCCACCCCTCACCTCTGGCACAAGGGTTCGCATCGCATGTAACACACATTCCACACCGCAAGAGCTCCAGAGCACTGAGACATAGGGCTGTTACCTCCACGAGAGGGGCCTGAACTCATACATCTTGCGTACAAGCTTGTCGTAGCTAGGACTCTGCCGTCTCTTTCGTACCCTACACCTCTACTGTCAGGTTCATTCCCACGATAGTTGGAGCCCACAGTGGGGCAGGCGTCTAAGTGACTTCCGACAAGTTTGCGATTTTTATTCTTCATCATGTCTTCCGATTACGATTCGTTCTTGGGCGGCGAGATCCGTTTCGGTGCTCGTCTTTGTTGCGATGACTCGGCATGGCTTCACGAGGCGCCTCTCGACATCGAGGCGCTCCCGATCCGCGGGGCGACGCACTTCCATGCAAGCTCCTTCCGCACTCGTCGACTCTGTTGTCGACCGTTTGCTCCGCTGTTCGTCGTCACAAGCGATCCGGTCGCTCACGACTTCAGTGATGGGTGAAGCATGCAGTGGATCGCGAAGCGTTATCTCCGTCGTCTTCGCAGGTTGCAACCATCGAGCCTGTTGAACCTCTCTGGAGCCCAATTCACTTGGTGTCAGATCGGTCTGACGTTCCTTTCGAGTGCGAGAGCTACAATCCAGCAGCGGAGGTCTTCATGGCGGGTTCTATGGAGAGCCCGCCCGGGTTAGGTCGCGGCGAATGCGAGGTCGGAGAACCGTCGAGTGGACACGCCCGTCGTCATCCTCCAACTTCCAGTTGAGATCAACGACAACTCTTCTCGAGTGGACGACAGGACAACATTGAGGTATATCGTACTCCGGTACTAAATGTTGCAGCCACCGCTAAGATAGCAGATTCTGTTCAGCCATCAAACTCAGAGGCTAGTAGAGGCTTAGAGGAGATTCGTACCTTTCTTCTAGCAGCACAACAACAAAACTCAGCTGTATCACGATCTCTAAATAGGTTACACGGTAATTCAACCAGAGCAAATACAGTTCGTTCAGTTTACAGTCCAGGGTCACCTCAACGTCGCAGAGACGGAGGTTACCGAGAGAATCAACAAATAGGTCCGGGGCGGAATCAGTTTGCTCCCCGTTATCACCGTGATGACCACCGTCAGGTGCACTCTCCTCCGAAGAGTGGTACGTATGTGTCCCGACACTACGACGACAGACACCCGTTCTGTGATGAGCGGAGTCCTAGATTTGATGTGAGAAATGTACTCGTGCAGAGGGGGATTGACAGGGGCAGAGCTCATAGAGATGGTTTCGACAGAGATCATCCGAGTGGAAGCGGTACTGTAGTCTCTGGTCCCGAGTGCTTCAGTAGAGCAATCTTTTCTGCTGATATTCCCCCAACTTCAGGTTGGCGGCTAGAATAAGTAAGTTCACAGGAGAATCCAAGCCTAAAACATGGCTTGATGACTACCGAATGGCAGTGTAGATTGGTGGGGGTAATGACAACATTGCCATGAAGCATTTACCTCCATTGTTGGATGGTTCGGCACGGCATGGCTGAATCAGTTGGCTCCTTCTAGCATCTATTGTTGGGAGGATCTCACCTTAGTATTCATCAAAACATTCGAAGGCACGTGGAAGCGTCCTGCTGGTTTATCCGAGTTGCAGCTTTGCGTGCAGAAGTCGAATGAATCTTTGAGAGATTATATTCAGCACTGGACCACCCTTCATCTCACGGTGGAGAACGTTTCTGAGCACCACGCAGTCTATGCCTTCAAAGCTGGTGTCAGGTACAGAGAGCTGTATTTGAAGTTCGGTCGTACAGGTGACATGTCCATGAGCAAGATGCTGGAGATTGCTGCCCGGTATGCCAATGGCGAAGAAGAAGACCGCATCCGCACCGGTAAAGGGAAAGCAGTTGAAAACGATGTTTGCGGCAATTCCGATCAGAAGCAGAAGCACAAGGCTGATGGTTCCACTCCGGTAGAAGCAACCGCCCTGGCGGCACAAGGAAAATTCAAGGGAAAACCCAAAGGGCATTCCCCCCCAAAAAGTCTAAGGGTCAGTCAGATGTTTTGGATCAACCGTGTGTACTCCACACAAAGAAAGATGAAGATGGCAATCTAATATTGCCCAAGCACACCACTCGTTAGTGTAGGCTGTTGTTCCAATAGTTTAAAGAAGATCACTCGAGTGGAAAGGATCCTAAAAAGGAAATTGACGAAGAGAAAGATGATTTCCCAGAAGTTCAAGCAACCCTCATGATTTTTGCTGACGTGGAGAGTAGAAGTCGATTAAACGTCATTAACAGAGAGATCAACATGGCCATGCCCACCACCACCACATACCTCAATTGGTCGCACACTCCCATAATGTTTGATCAGTCGGATCACCCTGCTCATGTCGCCACTCCTGGTCGACAAGCTCTTGTGGTTGATCCAGTTGTGGAAGGTGTTTGGTTCCGCAAAGTTCCAATGGATGGAGGAAGTGGGTTGAATATTTTGTATGCGGAGACTCTTAAAGGGATGGACATTCCGATGTCCTGCCTCAGCGAGAGAAATATGCAGTTCCATGGAGTCATTCCTGGAAAAAAGGCCAAGTCACTCGGCCAGATTACGTTGGACGTCGTTTTCGGTTCTGACAAAAACTATCACAAGGAGAAGTTGACATTCGAGGTGGTGGACTTCCAGAGTGCATATCATGCCATCCTTGGTCGTCCAACCTATGCTAGTTTCATGGTCTGTCCATGTTACGTGTATCTGATAATGAAGATGCCAGGGCCCAAGGGAGTCATCACAGTCACATACAGTCGACAGAGAGCCGAGGAATGCTTGCAACAAGGCTCGAAGATTGCTGATCAACAGATGGCTGTGGCCGAACTTGAGGAATATCGGAATGCTGTCCCTACGGACCTGATGCGCTCCAAGAAGCCCGCTTCTAAGTTCATTTTTCAGTCGACAGGTGAAGTCAAACTAGTCAACATCCACCCGACAGATCCTAATGCTGCTCCGACCAACATCTCCACAACACTCGACAGCAAATAAGAAGCCGAGCTCATCGAGTTCCTCTGTGAGAACTGGGACATCTTCACATGGAAGCCCGCTGACATGCCGGGTGTACCTAGGGAACTGGCTAAGCCCCGACTGAGACTGGATCCGAAGGCAAAGCCTATCAAAGAGCATTTGCGTCGGTCTCCAACAGAAAAGAGAAAAGCAATCCGCGAGGAGGTGGCGCAACTCTTGGAGGCGAATTTCATACGCGAGGTCTACAACTCCGAGTGGCTTGCGAATGTCATCATGGTCCCCAAGAAGGACAAGTCCTTTGTATATGTATCGATTTAAAGAACATCAATAAGGTTTGCGTGAAAGATCACTTTCCGCGCCCCCGCATTGATCAAATTGTCGATTCGACTGCGGGGTGTGAGCGTTTATCTTTTCTTGATGCTTATTCTGGCTACCATCAGATCCGTATGTTTGGCCCAGATGAAATAAAAACGGCCTTCATCACCCCTTTCAGGTGTTTCTTTTATATCACCATGCCTTTTGGTTTAAAAAATGTTGGTGCCACTTTCATGCGTATGATCCAGAAGTGCATGCTTGATCAAATCAGTCGGAACGTCGAAGCATACATGGATGATATTGTGGTCAAGTCTTGCAAAGGTTCTGACCTGCTGACTGACCTGGTAGAGACATTCGCAAACCTGAGGAAGTACGACATCAAACTGAATCCAGCTAAGTGCAGTTTCGGAGTCCCTGGCGGCAAGTTACTCGGTTTCCTCGTTTCCGAACGTGGGATCGATGTCAACCCCGAGAAGATCGGTGCCATCATCCAGATGCAAACCCCTGTGCGTGTGCACGATGTCCAGAGGCTCACATGCTGTCTGGCGGCATTGAGTCGGTTCATCACCCGTCTCGGTGAGAAGGCATTGCCTTTATACCGACTCATGAAAAATCTAATGTGTTCGAGTGCAATGATGAGGCAGAAGCAGCGTTTGTCGAGCTAAAAGCCCCGCTTTCCACCCAGCCGGTGCTTGCTGCTCCGCACAACAAAGAACCCCTGATCTTATACATCGCATCTGCTAATCAAGTTGTCAGCATGGTTCTGACCATCGAGCGAGAAGAAGAAGGCAAAGCTTACAAAGTCCAGCGCCCAGTCTATTACATTTATGAAGTATTGACCCCTTCGAAGCAAAGGTATCCTCATTACCAGAAGCTCCTTTATGGAGTATATTTATCAACGAAGAAGGTCGCGCATTACTTTCAAGATCATTCGATATTAGTCATCAGCGCTGCCCCATTATGAGAGATTCTTAACAATCGTGACGCATCCGGTCATGTGGCTAAATGGGCCATCGAGCTGTTATATTTTGACATAAAGTTCGAGGCAAATAAAGCTATCAAGTCTCAAGCCCTTGCCGATATCATGTCCGAGTGGGTGGAACAACAACAAACAACTCAAATTCACTCGACACACTGGACTATGTTCTTCGATGGCTCCAAAATGTTGAATGGGTCCGGTGCTGGTGTGGTATTGGTGTCCCCAAAAGGCGGCAAGCTCAACTATGTTCTCCACATTCATTTTGTTTCCTCCAACAATGAGGCTAAATATGAATCCCTACTCTACGGGTTGCGTATGGTCATCTCACTCGGCGTCCGACGCTTGATGGTATATAGCGACTCAAATCTGGTGGTCAATCAAATGATGAAGGAATGGGATGTGAGAAACCCCGCCATGGCTGGAAATTGTCACGGAGTAAGGAAGATTGAGAAGAAGTTTGAAGGTGTGGAACTCCACCATGTTCCCCGATTGAAAAATCAAGCAGCTGACGAACCGGCCAAGATTGGGTCCACTCGGAAACCTATCCCTAGCAATGTGTTCCTGAAACACTGGCATACTCCTTCGGTGTAGAGGACCCTTTCACTGAAGATCCCCCACAACCGATATGCAACTCCAATCCGACTGAGGTCGATGTTCCAGCAGTCGTTGATTTAGTTATGGAAATCCTGGCGATCATGCCCGAGTGGACAATACCATACATTGCATACATCCTAAGGCAAGAACTTCCTGAAGACGAAGCTGAAGCTAAGCAGATTGTCCGCAGATCGAAGGCTTTTACCTTGATGGGCAATCAACTTTACACATGAAGTGTTACTGGCGCAGCCCAACGATGCATCTCCCGTGAGGAGGGCCGACTGATTCTGGAAGATATCTACTCGATGACCTGTGGTTGTCAGGCATCCTGCCGGACAATTATCTCCAAAGCATACCGAGTCGGGTTCTTCTGGCCACGTGTTAATGACATGGCTAAAGATATCGTTGATCACTACGAAGGTTGATAATTCTATTCTAACTTGTCTCACAAGCCTGCGTCCACCTTGAAGACCATCCCATTTGTCTCACCATTTGCTGTATGGGGTTTGGATATGGTCGTCCCTTTCCGAACAAGTCAGAGTGGATTCACACACTTGCTTGTTGCAGTCGACAAGTTTACTAAATGGATTGAAGCCAAGACGATAAAGAAGTTGGACTCGCGCAACACCATTAAGTTCATGAGAGATATAACATTTCTGTACAGAGTTCCTCACAACATCATAACAGACAATGGTTCTAACTTTAATTCGGAGGAATTCAGACGCTTTTGCTCTGCTCAAGGCACTCGGGTGGATTATGCGTCCGTCGCATACCCCCAAACCAATGGACAAGCTGAGCGCGCAAATGGCCTTATCCTTCAATGGCTGAAACCGCGACTCATGCGGGATTTGAAACATGCAGTTGGAGCCTGGGTAACCGAATTACCATTTGTTTTGTGGGGCTTGAGAACAACCCCTAACCGGTCGACACGACGCACACCCTTCTTCTTGGTGTATGGAGCTGAAGCTGTCTTGCCGAGTGATCTCCTTCGTAATTCTCCCTGTGTGGATTTATATTCAGAAGCTGAAGCTGAACAGGCGTGCCAAGACGGAGTGGATCTTTTGGAATAAGAGCATGAGCTGGCCTTAATTCGGTCGACTGTATACCAACAAGATCTTCGCCGCTTCCATGCGAGGCATGCCAGGAGTCGGGCATTCCACGAAGGCGATATGGTGCTCCAAGTGGATCAACAGAGACCTCACAAGCTAGACCCTACGTGGGAAGGACCATTCATCGTCACCAATGTACTGAATAATGGAGCCTACCATCTTTACAACCTCAAGAAGAGAGCCCACGAACCCCGTGCATGGAATGCAGATCTACTCCGACGTTTTTATGCTTGACAACCGATTGGCTTGATGTAATAAGAGAGTTTACTGAGCAATGTTGCTTGTCAAAGTCATAATTCCTACAATTTTTGTCGATTCCGATCGACTAGCTTCACACCCAAAATATACTCCGAGTGAAGAGCAATCTTCTCACTCGGGGGCTTAGCTCCGAACATGTTTTCGCATAAGTTAAAAACCATTCTGAGTGAATAGCAACCTATTCACTTGGATACTTAGCTGCGAACCAGTCTTCGCCTAAGTATAAAATATACTTCGAGTGAAGATCAATCCTCTCACTCGGGGGCTTAGCTGCGAACATGTTTTTGCCTAAGTTAAAAACCCTTCCGAGTTAATAGCAACCTATTCACTCGGATGCTTAGCTGCGAATCAGTCTTCGCCTAAGTATATAAACTACTCCGAGTGAAGAGAAATCCTCTCACTCGGGGGCTTAGCTGCGAACATGTTTTCGCCTAAGTTAAAAACCCTTACGAGTGAATAGCAACCTATTCACTCTGATGTTTAGCTGCAAATCAGTCTTCGCCTAAGTATAGAAACTACTCTGAGTGAAGAGCAATCCTCTCACTCGGGGCCTTAGCTACGAACATGTTTTCGCCTAAGTTAAAAACCCTTCCAAGTGAATAGCAACCTATTCACTCGGATGCTTAGCTGCGAACCAGTCTTTGCCTATGTATAGAAACTACTCCGAGTGAAGAGAAATCCTCTCACTCGAGGGCTTAGCTACGAACATGTTTTCGCCTAAGTTAAAAACCCTTCCGAGTGAATAGCAACATATTCACTCGGATGCTTAGCTGCAAACCAGTCTTTGCGTGAGTATAGAAACTACTCCGAGTGAAGAGAAATCCTCTCACTCGAGGGCTTAACTGCAAATGTGCCTTCGCCTAAGTTAATAACCCTTCCGAGTGAATAGCAACCTATTCACTCGGATGCTTAGTTGCGAACCAGTCTTCGCCTAAGTATAGAAACTACTCCGAGTGAAGAGAAATCCTATCACTCGGAGGATTAGCCACGAATCAATTGCCTAAGTTAAAAATCCCTTCCGAATGAATAGCAACCTATTCAGTTGAGAACATAAAAAAACCAAACAAACTCAACCAAATGTAGATAAATTCAAAGAAATCCAACACAGATTAAAGTCGTCCATGCAGACAAAAGTACTCGGGTTCAACACCTGAACGAAGTTTTAATGGATACAGTAACACTCGGCATACCGAGGCGAATTAAAGTTTGGACGATAATCAAAGTTTCTTCCCAAGGCTCACTAGGACTCGCAGGCTCAACGAAGGTGTAAAGGTCGATCCCATCAGCAATGCGAGTCACCGCATCGATGAAGGTCTCCATGAAATCTTCAAACGGGAGCTTCTTCGTATTAGCCACCTGGAGCGCCTTCAACTTACCTTCTCTAGCTTCTTTGCAATGGACTCGGATGAGCGAAAGGGTCATGTCAGCTCCGCATCACGCAGCAGACTTCTTCCACGCCTGCACCTTGTTGGGAATCTGGTCCAAGCGGCTCATTATGGACTCTAGACCAGTCTGGAAAGTATCTTCAGGCCACAACTCCTTGTCAATCTTCCCCAACGTAGCTCGCATTCGGGCAACGTACCCCTAGACCTTCAAGAGACGAGCGTTGAGGCGAAACATATCTACGACCACGACATCTGAAACAGGTGACTTGGTGGGGTCCAGATACGACTCCACCTCTTCAGTCTCCTTATCAAAGTTCAGGCAGAATTCTGTGCGAAGGAAAAATGAAAAGTCAGTCACAATTCATTCGGTAAAGTTCGAAGAGATTCACTTGGCGAAAGAAGCATACCAGTAAGCGTCCCGAGCATTTTGGTCAGGAAGTCCTTCAGATACTTTTCCATGGCGTTTCCCCTTTTCGCCATTTGCTCAAGATTCCCCCCCATTCGAGTCGTTCTTTCTTCAGCTTCGTGTTTTCTTCTTCCAACTTGTCTATTTCCAAGAGATTCTTCTCAGCAGCCTCGGACCTCTCCTTAACTTCCGCAAGGACCTTGTCCTTATCCTCGAGTGCTTTCTTCAAGGCGTCCAAGTCATTGGTCTTCACTTCTAGATCCAGGTGAAGCTGGTTCTTCTCTCATGCCAAGTTAGCATACTTGACTCCAATCTCACAGGCTTTCTAAGAAACATCAAGGAAATAGTTCAGTCGACACTAATATTTTTTGCTCCCGAGTGGAGAAGTACAATTCAGTCGACTGAATGGTGGCCCACCGCACCCACTCACAATTTCTATAAATGCAAAAAAGGATTCTGCATCCAGGTTATTAAGACTACTGCCATTCATAAACGATCGACAATAGTCTCGGGGACTACACCCAATGGGTGCACTAAGCATGCCCCCATTAGATACAAAACCACTCAACCAGGTCCGACCTGGCCGAGTCTCGAAAAAGAAACAGAGTGTGTCTTCCAATTAGACCCTTGCCGATGCAAGCACTCGACAACGGTCTCAGGGACTACACCCAGTGGGTGCACTCATCGTGCCCCCACTGGATACAAAACCACCCGACCAGGTCCGACCTGGCCGAGTAAAAAAGACATAAAGAGAAGAAGACTTCTAATCAGACCCCTGCCAATGCAAGCACTCGACAGCGGTCTCGGGGACTACACCCAGTGGGTTCACTCAGCGTGCCCCCACTGGATCATAGACAAACAACCATACGACACAGGAAAACACCTAGTAGGTGCAAAAGCAAGATTGACAAGACTCAATCAGAAATGGACTTACAATTGCAATTACTCGGATGTTGTCTTGAAGCACTGAACTGGCATCGTATGCTAACTTGCTAGCCTCAAACGCCTCTCTGGTCCACTACATCATCTGTTCGGCTTGAATCATGGCTTCTTTAGCAGCTCCGGTTTGATCTTCCGGGACACGCTGTAGAGAATATGCAAGAGCTGAAGGAGTCGATATCGCAACAGTGATAACAGGAGTCATTGGAGGACGTGCAGTCGGCACTATTGTCACAACAGTTGAACCAGTCGGAGATGTAATCAAAGCAGTCGAACTGGCTGGAGGAGCACTTGACACTGGCGCTGCAGGTATGGCTGAGTTTGTTCGGATGTCGAACATTGTGGTTATCCCTCATCATCCAAGAGGATGACGTCCGTAGCTGTCAGTCGAAATTATCGGTTAGTTCAGTCGATGGGTTTTCATCTAGAAAACATAGCAGAATGAAGACTTGTTGTACCTTGTTGAGAGGCAGGCATGTCCACAACATCCAAGTCCATGGGATCTTCTTCATCCCCAACAAGCGACGTCACCGAGGTAGCAACTCTGGCAAGTAAATTTCACTCGGTCATCAAAGGCATGGAAATTCACAATGACAAAAGAAAGACAGAGACAAGCACTCACGTTGAAGCGATTGGCATGATAATCCTCATTCGAGGCAGAGCCTTCCGAGGCTCAGGAGCATCAGGCTTGGGTTGTTTGGCGTCTTTTTCTACAGATTCAGTCGCGACAGCTCTGTCGCGCTTCGCGTTCCTAGTGCTGGACACTAAGGTCTTGCTTGGGGTAGCTACTGGATCACGACGATGCTTGGATCGTGACTCGGGCCGCGGAGGAGACTGGTTTTCTTCCTCACTCTCACCCGAATCGTCTTCACTCCCCTCACTATCTTCAACATAGTCGCTGTCAACGTTTTCACCTTCGCTTTCCCAAATGACGTCGAGCTGAGACCCGTTGGGTACGGGTGAATGCATGTTTGTCCACTCCTACAAGATACAAAAGTAGCAAAGTCAGTCGGCCGAAGATCCATTCACTCGACAAAGATATGAAAGTAACCAGAAAAGAAATAATGCACTAGATTCCGTGGCTTGTTCTCGGCAGAGTAAGGCAAGACCCTCTTGGCTCCTAATGGATTGTCGCAGGCTCCGGTGATGCTTTTGAGCCATTGAGTTACGGTTTCCTCAGAAACCTCCTCCGGGTGCGACCGAGTGGAGTCCTTAGGGCCCGAGTAGTGCCACGTGGCATGATCCCTCGCCTAAAGAGGCTGAATACGCCGACCAAGGAACGTTTCGAGCAAGTCCAACCCCGTCACTCCGCCACGAACCAAGTTAACCACCTCATTCACCAACATCCCCACCTGAGTCTTCTCATCATCGAACACGTTTAGCGTCCTAGGAGTAGTCGGTCGCTCCAAGGTGAATGGGGGAAGGCCAGTTGACATGTTTGGAGATGAAATATCATTACAGTAAAACCAAGTCGACTGCCAGTTCCGGACTGACTCAGGAAGGGTCATCTGAGGATACGTACTCATACTCCTCTTTTGAATCCCCAGACCACCGCACAACTGAATGACATGAGTCCTACTATCACTCGGGTGTGCTTTCTTCACTGCTTGGGAGCGCACAGTGAAGATGTGTTTAAACAGTCCCCAGTGAGGAGGACAACCCAGAAAGAATTCACACAACGTAATGAATGTAGCGAGATACGCAATGCAGTTGGGAGGAACATGATGAAGTTGTGCACCAAAATAAACGCAGGAAACCGCAGATGAAAGGATGAGGGGGCAAAGAGAAACCTCGCTCAATGTTAGTAAGGAGGAGGACTTGTTCCCCTTCGCGGGGCTCTCGCTCAAGATCTCCTTCAGGCAACCTCCACGACTTTTCAGCTACCATCCTGTGTTCAACAAGCTCTAGAACGTACTCCCTCCGGATAGTTGGTGGGAGAAAATCTCCCTGGATCCACCCTGGCGGCAGCGCAGATCGACCGCCTCCCTTCTTCGACCTTCCACCCTTCTTGGCGCGCTCGAGCTGGCTCGTCTTGCCCTTCGTTATTACCGCGGCAGCTGAGACAGATCAAAGCAGCAGCTACGAGGCAGAGGTGGAGAGGGAGCAGGGGAGAATGAGGGGAAAGCACTGCTTCAACCCTAGCGCCGGCGAGATTTATAACCGCCCGAGTGAGTCACTGGGTGGTGGACCCACCGGAACTCTGTCTATCCCAATAACAAAGGAGACGCGATACGTGGCGATAAGGGCGGCGCGATAATCAAGGCCACCATCCCACTTGCCCTGGTTGTTGCGTCATCATCGTGCAGCGCGCGCTAACCGAAATTTTGAATCTTGTGAAATCCGGACCTGACAAAGTGATCCGTCACATCTCAAGATCTCGTTAACCACTCGGATCAACCTCAATGCTTAAATTCATTCGTAAGTGCTTCACAACATAATCGATCAGGATGAATGACGAAGACTTCAGTCAACACACAGTTCTATCAAGCTCGGAAGTACGTTCAAGATCGATATGCCTCGACACAATCTGCATCGACCCCTTCCTCACTCGATCCCTGATCCATTCGGGGGCTAATGATGGGGATATGTACCTAGGGTAGGGTCACAGGCCTGACCTAGCTGTCCTACCTAAGGGTACCTCATTATTAACTTGAAGGCACAAGGAAGATTCCGACTGGATACCCATGGCGTTTATGTCACTCGGTAAGCAATCACTCGGAGTATGTTCCCCTTCACTCGACAACCAACTTCCACTTGGAAGAAACCATTCGACACAGAAGACCAGAAGCCACTCCAAGGAGGCCAACATGCGAGCGTTCGGCTGGTCGTCATGAATAGCATTAATTACGCACGTTATCAGTAACGTACACCTTGAAACTCTATTGATCGAACCCTTAGATGCTGGGCCTTGATGAGGGGTAGCACACTCTATATAAGCCACCCCTCCCCTCTGGCACAAGGGCTCGCACCCCCTGTAACACACATTCCACACCGCAAGAGCTCCAGAGCACTGAGACGTAGGGTTGTTACCTCCACGAGAGGGGCCTAAACTCATACATCTGGGGTACAAGCTTGCCGTAGCTAGGACTCCGCCCTCTCCTTTTGTACCCCACACCTCTATTATCAGGTTCATTCCCATGACAATCAGTGAATAATCGAAGCAAAAAATAAGTGAGAGAAGATGCATACCTTACGACCTTTTCATCGAACACCTCGCCTGCGGTGGAAGCAGCACCGTAGGAAGGCACCGTCGGGGAATGGCTCGCCGGGGCGTATGGAGTGGTTGGAGGTTTCTCCGTAGGAACCTTCTTCCGCTTCACGCCCAAAACCTTGTTCATCTTCCCTGGCGGCGGTTGGGCAGATCGCGCAACGGCGGTGGCGCCCGACGCACCTTCCCTTCCGACTGGGTCAGCAAGAATGTCGTTGTGCATGACAACATTGCCTTGTTGCTTGCGGGCTGGCGTGTTGGCAGCAGCGGGAGCGGGGGCGACATGGCCACCGACGAGATCCACCGGACGGGATTGCACGTGCACGACCTTCATGGTGACGATATCCGCTAGCTGGAAGGCTTCCATGGCGGCAAAGAATGGCGGGGAAGAAGGTCCAGAGCACATGGTGAGCGAGGTAACGGCTGCCAAGGAGGGTGAGCAGGGGGAACGGGGCGGAAATTTCCCTCCCGCCAAATCTCATTGCTGATAAGGGGTGAGCTCGGGTCGGCCTCCCACCCCGTGAATCTGAAGGTTGAGGGAGAAGTTTTGCCGCGCCCCACAAAAAAATTTACGGGCCGAACGCGTTTGCGGATTCTCCTCTGGCAACATTTTTTGCCCCGACCCATACTTTGGCGGTTATTTTGTGGGTCGGGGCATTATACGTGGTGTGCTAGAGATGCTCTAACCGCATGGTAGTAAGGCTGGTTGTAATGAGGAGTATCATATACTAGTATCATGCATATGATAGTAGTGTATGATACTACACCCGTAATGCATAGTATCATATGTTAGTACCATAGGATAGATCCTTTATTGTCATGCATGACACATGGTAGCACAATATTTAATATGATACGGTATCATGATATGATACTCAACCCTCTCTTTCTTCATTTAATTCTATGCCACCTATCAAAATTGCTTAGTTGTCATGCATGATACTACCTATGGTACTCCCATTACGACCAGCCTAAACCACTGACGCATGGATTAGGCAAGTGGACCGCGGTTCGAAGGGGGATTTGGAGGTCTCAATAATGAGGCAATTGGGTCGACTACCCACAATGGAAAGTACTCCCTCCCTCGACTATAAGTCTTTTTAACACATTTTACTATCAACTAAACTAGATATGAATGTATATATACATATTTATATTTATAGATTCATTCATTTTGCTCGTATATAGTCCATACTAAAATCTTTTAAAAGACTTATATTTAGGAACGGAGGGAGTAACATGGAGTAATAACATATACTCCTTCCGTCCGGGAATAAGTGTACATCTAGCTTTTGTTCTAAGTCAAAATTTTAAAATTTTGACCAACTTTACAGGAAAAAGTAGCAACATTTATGGCACTAAATTAGTATCACTAGATTCTTTTTGAAACATAGTTCCATAATGTACCAATTTGATTTCATATATGCTACTATTCTTTTTTATAAAATGGGTCAAAATTTTAAAACTTTGACTTTCACCAAAAACTAGATGTATACTTATTCACGGACGGAGGGAATATATGTTATTGTCTCGGGGAGGTGTGCATTTGCACCCGGATGAATAGTAACCCCGAAAATAATAGTAAATGTTTTCAAACAATTATGAATTTTTTTGTAGATAATAGTATTAGTGTCACAAACATGCATGCCAATTTTCGTGTGATAAGGAGCAGTGGTGTTTCGTGGAAAAAAACAAATTTGGGGTAACTTTTGGTGTTTAATTACTTTTTTGCACAAGCCAAAATGTTTATCCTTTTTACCTCAAAATTTGCATGTAGCATTTGGATGTGACTAAGTAGAAAATAAACTTTGTTAGATTTTTTTCATTTGAAACTTTTTTTGCCCCGGGAGCCGAAATGCATTTCCGTTATTGTCTAAGTTACTATTTTTATTTATTAGCTTATAGACTCATCTTGTCTTAGTATCTGTGATGTTACTCATAGGGTGAGTAACTAGTTATGTTACTTAACTTCCCTATTTCCTTATTAATTAGCTGTCACATCATCTTTTTTGCTTAAGTGGCATCGATGTTATTATCTATGTTACTCCTACTGTGGATAGCTAAGTACGTCCTTGTTCGCCAGCTCGTGCTGTCTACCCGCGCGTGAGGGCTCCTCCTCACCCATCGGTGGGTGTTATCAGTAACTAGCGGTCTTATGTATCTTTATGCAGCAATGGGAGTATCTCTTCTCGTGTACTGTTCCCTCCTTGTGTAAATAATTATTGGAAGTTTCATTTCTCTCCGGATGGAAGGAGTATATGGTAGTGTATTTTTTTGTGATGAATGCAATAATATACTTATAAACGAGTAAACATAATCTTTTCTAAATGTATCTCTAAAACGTACAAAGAGTTCGTTACCATCGTATAGTTACATCCGCTAAACACAATCAAAAAGTAGTCCTAACTTAATATATTCTCTTGTGCATTTAGAAATTTAAATTGGTGTAGTACTCCGCCACACAGGAAACCGTTTCTCACACCTTACATGCCCCATGCACCAACAACCAACGCCCCTCCCTAGAAAAACCACACGCTCGGCTGCACTCCCCCACACGCAAAGGGCAACGAGTGACGATACCCTACATCGAGGTGGCTCCTTCAAGGAAGACCGACCTTGGTTTCCGCCGAGGCCCACTAGGGAACGGCGAAAACATTCTTGCCCTCCAAGACAAGGGCGACGATGCTCAAGATTGCATCTATCATTGTGTAAACCCTAGGCCTCCCTGACTATATAAAGGGAGGTCGGGGAGCCCTCTAGGGCATCTAATATCAGATATAAACTCTCGGTAGCAACCTCATACATCATTGTAACCCCTCGTGTCGGTGTTAAAACCGGCGGATCTCGGGTAGGGGGTCCCGAGCTATGGACCTTAGATCGATGGGTAACAAGGGACGAAGGAAACGATGTTTACCCAGGTTTGGACCCTCTTGATGGAGGTGAAACCCTACGGCCTTCTCTTCTTTATATTGATAGTCGAGTATTGAGTACAGAGTTGATCTACCTCGAGATCACATATTGTGGTCTAACCCTAATGATAATGATCATATGAATATGAGATTGTCTATCGACTAGCCTGGCCTCGGCTTATATAACACACCGGAGGCGTGGGATAACAAGAGTCCTAGTCGGCTACGTCGGTGTAGAGGAGTCCTTGTCTTGATCACCAAGTCTTGTGGAATCTTCCTCCCATATGTCATCGGTTGCCCGAAGTAGCCTAGGAGTTCGGCCCATAGAGATAGGCCGGCGGCCCCCGGACTCCTCAGTACATGACTCCCTCAGTGGGCCAGGACCCCTCAATCCAGGACTCCCTCAGTCCAGGACCACCTCGGTCACAGGCTGTTTTTTGCGGAATTTATTTCCGATTGGTGTAATTTATTTGCTATCAAGATGTATAGCCAGTAGCCTTCAAGGTGTGCGTCGGTCTAAAACCTAAGATGCACCTGAAGGATAAAATAAAACCGTCGTCCTAATAGCTCACGAGACTCACGTCGATTCATGAAATTGGCCTAAGAATCAACTCCTTACTTGGCAGCATACTTTAGGAATTAAAGCACGGTGTGCAGTAGCCCCCGAGACTCAGGTTGGGAGCAGCCAACCAACATGAGGATCGTAATATCCTCGAAAACTATATTGCACTTGTTGTGTACGTTTTGACAACGCCAAGGTGCAGATCGGCAGGAAAGATGCCAAACTACGACTCAGAAAAGAATTTCCGATTGGTGTGATTTAGTCTCTGACGAGCTATATAACCAGTAGCCCGCGAGACTTGGGTTGGGCAACATGTCCGACCCTAGGATTGTATCTCCTCGGTAACTATTTCATCGGTTAAGTGTGTGTTGACAACACCAAGGTGGAGCTCGGCAGGGAGGATGCCCAACCGTAGGTCGGAAAAAAAAAATCTCCGAGCACAACCACCACACAAAACACCTCGAACAAGAGGATGTCCCGCCTCGTGAAAGGAAAAACATATAAATAGGGTAAAGGTTCCACAAGCTCGACAATACTGAAAAACTTCAGCAAAACATTACGTTTCGAACTAAATCAAGTTTCTTTGAGGTGTGCAGTAGCCTCCAAGACTCGCGTTGGGTGCGACCGACCAACCTGAGGATCGAATCTCCTCACAGACCGTATTGCACTTTGAATCTGCTTCATTGAATAAGCAATGTAGTAGCCCCCGAGCCTTAATTTGGGCATGAGTGGTCGAATTAAGGATTGATATTTGTTTGAGACAAGCTTTGTTACGTTTGACACAATTTAAGTGTAATGATTCTATGTATCCAAGTACCTTTTGTCATTAATGCTTGAATCTGCATTGTACAACACTTTGTCCACCGGCCATCGACTTCAACCTCCACGACCAGTAGCCAGGTGTTTTTGTCCTACTTTATAAAGCCTTTATAAGAGCAACGATTTATGACAAACAAGGCAATCCATCCATATGGTTTTATAAACAAAGATACGTAGAGAGATATGTTATATTACCTTTTAATGTAATAAACATATTCTGGGAAAAGTTGTTCATTTATAAGTTCCCTTTCCTAGCATATCATGTTGACCATGATCGTGAAACCTCAACTCCGATTAATGTGGGAGGAAAATATTGAGGGTTTAGTTCGAGGAATGTTCCCGAACTCTATGGTCTTTGATGAGCCAAAATTTTCACTTCCGTTGTTGCCGACCAATTATATTCTTAAGATGGCTAGCTTTTGGCTTCACCCAGTCTCAGGTACTAACACGGATGACCCGAAAGTAACAATCACACAGGTGCTCCCTTTACCCCCTAGTCAAACAATCGGGAATGTAGAGGTTTGCACAGGAGCGAGGCAACCCGGCTTGGCCAAAATCTTAAGTCAAATTGATTCATATTTATGGATTTATAACGATGATTACGGAAGGCAACACTTGCATGTTGAATACAAATGTTTTTATGCTATAAGCTATTTTGAATCCATTGTGACTGTTTATAATCTCAAAGTGGCCCATCATCGGCTTCCACCCCTTTGTAGATACTACGCAAGGTGTTTCCGTACTAACAAGACAACCCTTAGTCGACATCTCGGTGCCCGTAGGCGGTTGTGTTTAGTGGAAACGAAGCAAACGGATATTCAGGCTTTGTAAATTTCACTTATTCATAGGAGATTTTAAGTAGGGTAGCAAGTTACTAGCCCCTGGTTAGTGTTCGGCACCAGCCAAGGTCAAGCCATTAACACTTCGACCAATTTTATGTAAGTCCCACGGGGTAACCTCTATCGATCTATAGTTTGATAGAGTTATTGGGTCACGGACCACCTTGCGCTCATTGTGGCAGTCAGTTTTTGACTTTCTCCACTGAGGTATTTGACTAGTCAAATCGGAAGTACAATCGCAATGGTTCTCCCTTTGCACACCTAGCCGATCAATGCGGAATGTAGGAGAAAATTATAGGAGTCCGACAACCCAACTATTGACCGACGTCACAATTCAAAACTGACGCATATAAAGCAAAATCGGAAAACATTTTGCCTAGGACTCCTCAGACTACCTTGGCTCTTGGTGGGTTTGGCTCTAGTCGCAACCCCCCGTTGATACTATCGATACTTTATAGGCATCCGACATTCTACTACGAGAGTTATGTTGGAGACACGTGTATCTCCCGAGACTCAAGTTGGGTGCGGCCGACCAACCCGAGGATCGAATTACCTCGGGAACTACTCCAGATGTCATGTGCATTTCGCCAACGCCGAGGTGTAGGTCAGCAGGAAAGATGCTGAGCTACGGGTCGGAAATGAACTCTTGAGCTGAATTTTTATGCAGGGCGCCTCAGTCATGAGGATGCCCTGCCTCTTAAAAGAAAAACATAAAAGTAGATGGTGTCTAAAGCATGGAAAACCAAAAAACTTTAGCAAAAACTTTACATCCGAACTAAATCAAGTTTCTTGGTGCCAATCCGAAAATTGGTCTTAAAATTAGTTTGTGCTTCCGCCGTGCTTTAACATGACACATTCAATCTCAAGATTTCAAGCGGGGTTGCCTTCGGCTTCAACCTCCATATTCTGAAGGTGCAGTGTTTCTCCAAGGCCAGTTTAGCGAACTAAACTTGAGCGGATTTAGAAAGAAATCAGGCAATCCGGCTATTGTCCGAACACTAGAGTCGAGAAAGGAGCGGTAGAAAAAGAGTTTGCAACGACCAAGAACAAAACACTTATTATAAAACGGCTCATATAAATTTAAGAGCCCCCGGTAACATGGGTAAAGGAAATAATTTTAACAAACAATGCTTTTAACAAGCTAAGTTTTTAACAAACAATTGTTGTGTTTAATACAAATATAATGCTCGTCTGAACCGCACACAAATTAAAAACTGAAAAAAGGTTGAGCATGAAAGCGACTTAGCTGCTTAATGTGCTCGGTGTGACGTGGGCTGAGCTATGGCGGGACAAGGTCCCAGCCCCAAGCCTATCACGAGGTAGCCGATGAAGAGTTAGGATGGATGAAATGACAGCACAACACTTCAGAAGGGCCGAGGCGAAACCCACGGTCCTGCCGAGGACACACAGTAGTTCGGCAATGTAACGGCAAAGCCCTCACGTCAGTCGACCATGTCGACGTGGCAATTCGGTTGATGGAGGCGTGACGATGATGTCGGCGCGCCGGGGTGACTGACTAACACGGTCAAAGTCGACCACCTGTGCACAAAAAATAACGGAAGCCCAAAATAATATAAAATAATAATAAAAATCATCTACTTCCTTAACTTAAGTGAATTAAATAATTATAAAAATATAGCCTGAGCGCCGAGGTTCCCGAGCGAAGAACTCGACTTGATGAAGTCGAATGTGGCATGATCGATGTGGCGAGACGAAGACCTCTAGTCCAGCTGAGGTGATGTAGCTGGCCGACTAGTGACGCCGAAGTCCTGGAGCAGGTTGATGAAGATATGTCGGAGCCCCGGTCTAGCCGAGGTGACGTAGTATTTAGGTAAGGTGGCGCTAGAGCCCCCATGCCAGCTGACGTGTCGAAGCAGGTCGGCATTTTGAATGTTGGCTTGAAGAAGCAACAGCGCAGCCATACCGAGCATGTCAGAATTTGTGACACGATCCATGTTGGCTTGATGAAGCAACGTCGCAGCTGACTCGTGCAACTCACGGATGACGCTGTTCTCATAATAAGTATTCATACCTCGCCATGACAAACTCTTGGTTGGCTAGTGACCCCGAAATCCATAGAGCAGGTTGATGATCCGAGATGGTTGTCATTGGCTCGATAGAGCAACGACGCAGTCAATGAATGCATAGCTTGGAAACCGTGGAGTAACATTATCGGGCCGGTTTGACACCGGCGCGACGATAAAGATTGCCTTGCAAAAGGCTCAAAATTTATAGGCACGTGTCTTAGAACAACACATAGTACATTACAAAAAATTTTCTTCAAAAAGGATGTCCAAAACCCAGTTAATTAAGAAAGATGAATTCAGGTCGGATCCATCTTCGCGAAGCAAATAAATCCAAAATTCGTTGTATTCATCGGATGTTTCCCGAAGTTTGGACGGTTAGATTGGGTTGAAATTTTGAGAGGTGATCTCTATAGGAATTCCGCTGCCGGTGGGATTTTCCAACGGATGTCCGAGATGGTTACTCGACCCCTCGCCCTAAATCATCCAGATTCCCGTCCACATTCAATAGGGCTCCGATATTTAAGAGATCGCCGGAAATTCCTCTATCAAAACACGACGAAATTTTATGCCGTTGTTGTAGATACAATTCCACACAATTTCACGAAGCAATCGTCAAAGCGATGACCGAGGAAACGGGGACGACAAACACAAATTCGTCGTGTAGAAAAAAGTGCAATCAATTTGCACACGAGCTATCGATCCTTCTGTCGATCACACGGCGAAACTCTCAATGAAAGCACCAATGCCGGTGTGAAAACCGGCGGATCTCGGGTAGGGGGTCCCGAGCTGTGGAGCTTGGGTTGATGGATAACAAGGGACGAAGGAGACAATATTTATGCAGGTTCGGACCCTCTTGATGGAGGTGAAACCCTACATCCTGCTCTTGTTTATATTGATAGTGGAGTATCGACTACAAAGTTGATCTACCTCGAGATCATATATTGTGATCTAAACCCTAATGATAATTATCATATGAATATGAGATTTTCTATCGACTAGCGTGGCCTCGGCTTATATAACACACGAGAGGCCTAGGATAACAAGAGTCCTAGTCGGTTACGTCGGTGTAGAGGAGTCTTTGTCTTGATCCACCAAGTCTTGTGAAATCTTCCTCCTATATGTCATCGGTTGCCCGAAGTAGAGTAGGAGTCAGGCCCATAGAGATAGGTCGGCGACCCGAGGACCCCTCAGTCCAGGACACCCTCACCTCGCATGAGGAATCCCTTCACCATGAATAACAAAAGGAAGCAGGATGTAGGGTATTAGTCTACGGAGGCACGAACCTCGACAAAACCTTTGTGCCACCTCCTATCTAAGACTTCCAGTTGTGCTCGGATCCCTACCAAGAGATGTGGCAGTATTTTGCACCATCAATTGGCGCGCCACACACGACCAAAGCCAGCTGGAGGTCGATGTTGGATCATATCTTCTTCTACCACTCATGGGCTATCACCGGGCGAAAGGCTAACCTTTGGCTCACTCACGTTTACAACCTACGGGCCTGGCTGGATCGACATCAACACACCATCCCACCGTGTATGCACAATGGAAATTGGAAGTATCGCCTTCAACATGAAAGCACACTTGGTCCCTTACTAATTTTGGTATCATCATACATATTATTGGACTAATGTTTTCCTCAAGTATATTTCAGAAAAAGTTCAACTTGAAGAAATGAATGGATGGAGATGTGGACCCCTCAAGCAACCAAGGAATCATGTTGACAAAGCTCCGAGACTATATTTTTGGTTAAGCGATCTAAGATCACATTGAGTCCATAGGAAAGCCAATACTATTAAAAAAGGATGATGTTTTGATCATGAGTCATTTGCTCAAGTGCTTTAAGATATTGCTCTTGAAGACAATGCCCCTTGGAGACTAATCATGTGCATTAAGCTTTCAGAGATTATGAGGTGGCATGAGACGGGTTTCATCCCGTCAGTGGTTAAAAGAGAAGACGATGTTTTTCTATCGATTTAGTGTTGGTGGACTTGAGTCATAGGGAAATCCGTACTATCAAGAGGGGTTCCGCATTTGGAAAGGTTGGGGGAACTATCACATACACATTTGCACCCCATCCATTTCCCGACACTTTGGAGCTTTTGTTCTGTCCTAAAGACCCCCACGGTCATATAAGCGGAAGGACCGTGTTGCAGAGTGTAAGTGCATCTAGTGGCCCTTAGTGATGTTGGTTGATTGAAGACTTATATGTTAAGAAACTGATATGTTTGTGACAGTACACAGGCTCTATAAGTCACTGAGGAGTTTGAGTTATTTGAAGAATATCAACCCCTAAAAATGTATGTCTTTGGGTGAAGACTTTGGTCATTCCTTGAAGACTTTGATAGCGAAGAAATTTCTATTCCTCATGAATTTGAAAATGAGGAATTTGGTGTATCCCGAAGAAAATGCTCTGAAGACTTTGAAACTTGAAGATTTACACTTTCTGTTTCATTTTCTTCTTTCTTGAGTCATAGGAACACCGTACTGTGAAAGGGGATCGAGGTAATACTAAGGAAAGATTCCTCATGATGCTCAATTCAAAACCTACACATATCAAATCCTTCAAGTGAAGCCTTTGAAAACCTCTCACAGCTTAGTCAAAGTCTTTAGTAACAGAGATGAAGTTCTTCTGGTTGCTGAAGAAATTGCACTAACCGAGGAGTTAGGATTTCACTAGTTCAAACTGGCTATTAGTGAGGAACATGAGAGACATGAGGACTTTCACAGTTGAAAGATCCGACCGTTGCCGCACCGCGCGCCATGTGTCCCCAATCGTATCCACACAACGGTCATATCATTAGGGGCATTAATGTCATATCATGTCGGGATGCTCCCAGGCTATAAATAGTCGCCCCCAACAACCACTAACTGGTTGGCTGCTCCGAGACAAACTGACACTTGTCATTTACAGCAACCCAATCCTCGAGGACTTTGACCGAAAACCATCAAGTGAGGAAAAACCCCAAACAACTAAACCAAAACCCCAAAACCCCAAAGTGATTGAGCATTAGTGAAGATATTGTTCCGGTGTGGAACCGATGCTTGTTACCTTTGAGGACTGTGCATCCTCCATACGGTTAGGTGTCATGGTCGAAAGCATCCAACAGTCAATTGTGGATCGCCGGATGATCGAGTTTGTGAGGGTTTGGAAGTCTTCCCTGAAGACTTACAACGAGTGTTGGGCGAAGACTGTGTGTCCTTAGCTCAAGGAGAATACGGTAGGGACTATGTGTCCCGGGTCTGTGTGTCCTTTGGTTTGAATAGCAAGCCGCTCCAAACCAAATATACGACTATCACAACAATTGGAATTGAGTCATCAAACCATTGTCTTCAACGAGCTACGGGTTCTATTTCTTCAACTCTTTTATTTCGTCAATTGCACGTTGATGACTTTGATCTGTACTGTTTGAAGAATTTGACTGAAGACTTTCTCTCAATTCCTCACCTCAAATTCTTCACTTAAGTTATTCATCACCCGCTTATCCTGATCACGCGACCTATGCAACCTGAACGTTTCTCCTCACTCTAAGGACTAAGCTATATTCGCTTTTGCACATCTGGTTGAGTACTTATTCCGCTAGACTTTGTTCATGACTTCGGACTTTCCTCACTAGGAATTTCCTCAGTGACGAATTTGTAAAAATCGCCTATTTACCCCCTCTAGTCGATATAATGCACTTTCAATTGGTATAAGAGCGAGGTACTCCCTAGTTGTGTGTAATTTTGGTTTAACCGCCTGGAGTTTTAGTTATGTTGACCACAGGTATGATCAAGGTTACTGCGGGTTGTCCTACCTTTGACAGAAAGGATTTCCCCTACTAGAAGAACAAGATATGCATGCACCTTGAAGCAAGTGACAACGATCTCTCGTATGCTGTAGAAAACGGTGTTCCCTCTGTCACTTCAACTATCATTGTCACCGATGTGAAGAGATTCAAGCAACTTGACTCTCAAGCGAAGATTATCATGTGTGGCTATCTGAGCAAAGGTCAGTATGGCAGAGTGAGTGCTTTGGCCTCTATGAAGCTTATCTGGGAAAGGTTGTCCAAAGTCAACGAAGGAGTCTCCACAGAACGTGGCTCTCAAGTAGATGTTCTTCGCAATCTCTTCAACCGCTTCAAGAGACTTGATAATGAAAGCTGCCAAGAGACCTTTGATCGCCTCACTGACATCTCCAATGAGGTTCAAGCTCTTGGAGCCAGAGTGTTGGTGAAAGGATCGACACCTATGTGGACCTCAACGGTCCCCTTTTGCTGGTTTGGTGGGGAGAGAGGTCGCGGCAAGAGCAGAACCAACAGTCAGGGCCCGGAAGGTCGTTGTTACCCAGGTTTGGGCCACCTTGTGCATAAAACCCTACTCCTGCATGTGTTTAGTTATTTGTTTTATTTTACTGTAGATCTGTCCCTCTTACATGCTTTCGATTGGTCAAAAAGCCAAAAGTCCTTTCTACTGAGCATCGGGTCTCCTTTTATAGGTGAAGGGGTCACCACAGTGGCTCAGTGGGTGAACGGTGGGTTCATGAGTGGAATGGTACCGATCGCCCGCCACAGTGTTATTGCGGTGCATTGAATGGTTTGACAGGGTTCCTGACCTTGTCAGGGGGGGGGGGGGGGTTGGACACGTACCCACACGTGGCAACTTTGGGGTGTTGCGCTGGCATGTGGGCGAACGCGTGGTCCATGCATCGGCGGTGGCGTGTTCGTCGGTGGAGGCATTCTCAAGACGCGAAGGCGCCCTAGGCCCGCACCTCTCTTTGGGCTTTCTTTTCCCACCCGACAGGGTTACCTTGCCGGGGGTCTCTTTTCGTTCCTCTCGGCAGGGAGGTGATGGCATGCCGAGGCCTTGTCAATCTTCCCGACAAGGATGGCTTGCTGGGGCTCAGTCCTTCTTCCTTGGCGGGAGGGTCTCGCCTTGTTAGTGCCAATCTTCCTGGCGGGGAGCTCCTGTCGGGGTCTCTTGTTCATTCCCAACTAGCGGGCGCTTGCCAGGGGCTTGCAGTCTGCACTTGGTGGGCTTCCGAGCCTTGTTTCCATCCTATGCTCCAGCGACGTGCCTTGCCGTTGTGGAGGGGCTGCCAGTGTCCGCGCACTAGTCTGGGGCACTAGAGACCCCGGTCTTTAGTGCATCGACAGGAGCCCGTGGGCCTGGGCCACACACGCATGTGGGGCGCTATTGGGCCAGGCCCAAAGCGGTGCACGGACTTGCGGGCACCGAGCTTATTGGAATCGAGCCATTGCAGCCTTTCTTTCCCCATGTCGCACATTGAGCGCGCAAAGTGGGAGGGTGTGCGCCGTGTGCGTGATGGCCCCTTTATTCCCTGAAAACGCTTCTGCCACACGTAGGGCATGCGCAACGGTGGTCGGGTAAGTGGCAATCGTGGCCTCAAAAACCGCGGGCGTGGATGGGCCCGCCCCCGCATGCAATGGCGCATGAGGGAGTTCCATGTTCCGCTCGTGACTTGAGGGTGAACGGGCGAGAGGGGCGGTGGCTTCTGGAGCGAGGAGGGTGGCCTCCGAGGTTTGCCCTATAAATTAGGGTGTTTGCACGGAGGTTTTGCCCATCCATCTCACTCTCGAAACCTTGAACGCCTCTCGCCTTGTCTCTCTTGCTTCTTTTCATCTTTGCGAGTGGCCCCTGTCCTTACAATGGCTAGGGAACGGGGCCGGCCTCCGTTTGCCGCCAGGGCGGCAAGGGGATCCTGCTTGGATCATGCCACAGCTTGTGGGCCATAGGCAGCGGCAGCCCTATCAATCGTGGCGGGAGAGGCTCGAGGGGCCAAGGACGCCGAGGACGTGGTTGAGGGAGGCGGAGTGCTACTCTAGCGTCTCCGCCTTCTCCTGGGCTTGTCCCGGTAGGAACTCATGTCGAAAGGACCCCGTTGGAGTTCGTCGTGGAGCTGCATGGCGCTTCGCGGGGTCATCTGCACCTCCCTCGCCCTTTTGCTAGGGCGATGGAGTCCGCTAAGCCCCCGGTCTTGTGGTTGCGGGTGTGCTGCTGGCCCCATGGTGCCATGCAGGCGCGCGTGGAGTATCCGAAGCGCCACTCCATGCTACTTGGGCGGGTCTGGAAAGCCTTCGCCCGCGCCCATAGCCTCGAGGATGGGCATATCCTCCGCTTTAAGCTAGCGGAGGTTAATGTGCTATCCTTCAAGTTTTTCGGGCGTATATGTGTGCGTCTCGGTTGCTGCGAAGAGGGATCGAGCGACGTCGAGTGTCCCTCCTCGAGCGATAGGGACGAGGGGGACAACGGTGGCGGTGGTGCCTTGTTAGGTTGGGATCCCGAGGGGTCAAGTCGGAGTACGAATCCCTGAGCTCCGACTGACTGCTGGCCCTGCCGCCAGGACGCGCTCACGCCCTGCCCCAGCCTAGCGGGGGTACCTTGCCAGAACCCTAATCGACGCCTCGTCTTCGAGGCAGTGCGACATTGGCTCCGGCCCCTTCATCTCCTCCGGCTGCCTCGACCTCCGGCGCTGCTCTCCACTTCGTAATGCAAGTCGAGGAGGGGCCAGCCTGGGTTGCGCCGGGGGTTGGCCCGCTTTTTGTCTTTTTGAACTTCACCTCCTTAGCATAGGCCGTCCCTCATCAAAAGACAGAGTCTTTAGGTTAGGACAACAACGCATTGTAAGTAGAATCAAATGTATCCAGACGAATGAATGAATAGATGCATCCTTTATTCGACTCTCATCTTGTATGATTATTCTTTTGTACTTTTCGGATGCTTGCCAGCTTGACTTATCCTGCCGCGAGTACTTAGAGGAGCGGATCCTTAGAAAACTCAACAGAGGAGGTTGTCACCGGCAAGACTCCTTTCTGCACTAAGTGCAACCATGTAAATCGTCGAGCGCGGCTCGAGGCGAAGTACGGTGCTACGTAGCCATCCGAAACGTTCAACGAGTTCTAAACGAGACGAGGGCGCTCTGTGGCCGCTCAAGTCGTTGAACAGGCTCGAAACGGAGTCGGAGTGCACTGATACTAGCAAGGTCCATCTGTACGCGAGATTTTCATACAAAAGTCGAAGCTTCAAAAGGATACAACTAGTCTACCCAGAGTCTGGCAAGGGGTTTGCCTCTGTACTTATCTTGCGCGTCGTGGCATTCTTAGCCGCAACGTGTGAAGGTGCTGCCGGGGAGGAATAACTTGCACCCCCGGCAAGCTGACGTTGCCCCCAGCTACCTCCTTGCCGACGAGGTTTTCGCCGGTGGCTTGTGACCACACTGAAAGAAAGAGGCGTGCCGGGGCGCAACACTTTCTCATCTCTTTTGCAAGAGGTTTGTTGGCGAAGCCCCCGAGCGCATCTTTCCGGCATCACAACGCCCCAAGGAGAAATGATAGCCGGAGGGCGCGTAAAGGGGCGGTTCCGGGCCTCGGACGCATCCTCGACGACCATGTAGTACTCCGGAGATGTGTGATGGCCAGACTAAGCGTCGGAGGCCTGACTGAAGCCCCCTGTAACACCCTCGACACTAGCGCGGGCATTCCAAGGAGGTGTGTCGGCTAGGCGATGCAGAGCTCGGGGCTTTTGCTCCTTCCACCCGCGCTCGCATAGCACCCGTGGAGGTGCTATGTGCTCTCGCGCGCGAGCAGAGCTGCCGCTGCCTCCTCCCGGTCCGGGAGGACGCTGCGGCGAACTGAGATCCGTCGAGCCGTCGAACAGCTCTTCGGATCGGGACGGTGCTGACGTGGGCCTGCTTCTGGCGATCCCCCTACCTGGCACGCCAAAGATGTCGTTGAAAGGATCGACACCTATGGGGACCTCAACGGTCCCCTTTCGCTGGTTTGACGGGGAGAGAGGTCGCGGCAAGAGCAGAACCAATAGTCAGGGCCCGGCAAGGTCGTTTTTACCCAGGTTCGGGCCGCGTTGTGCATAAAACCCTACTCCTGCATGTGTTTAGTTATTTATTTTAGTTTACTATAGATCCGTCCCTCTTACATGATTTTGATTGGTCAAAAAGCCAAAAGTCCTTTCTACCGAGCCTCGGGCCTCCTTTTATAGGCGACGGGGTCACCATAGTGGCTCAGTGGGTGAACGGTGGGTTCACGAGTGGAATGATACGTCTCAAACGTATCTATAATTTTTGATAGTTTCATGCTGTTATCTTGTCAACTTTGGATGTTTTATATACCTTTTATATATTTTGGGACTAACTTATTAATTCAGTGCCAAGTGCTAGTTCCTGTTTTTTCTGTGTTTTTGACTCTTTTCAAATCTGATTTTGGAACGGAGTCCAAACGGAATAAAATCCCCGAAATGAATTTTTCCAGAACAGAAGAAGATCGGGGGACTTGAGGGCCAAGGCAGGAGGCCCACAGGGAGCCCACAAGCCCTATGGTCGCGACCAGGGGGGCGGCCACCAGGCTTGTGGCCTCCCTGGAGCTCCCATGCCCTAGCTCTTTGGCCTATATATTCCCTAAAATCCCAGAAAAAATCAGGGCGTCGACGAAACCACTTTTCCACCGCCGCAAGTTTCTGTTTCCGCAAGATCTCATCTGGAGACCCTTCCCGGTGCCTTGCCGGAGGGGACTTTGGAGCTGGAGGGCTTCTACATCAACATCATTGCCTCTCCAATGACCCGTGAGTAGTCTACTTCAGACCTACGGGTCCGTAGTTAGATGACATATGCATCTAGATGGCTTCTTCCCTCTCTTGGATCTTCAATACAAAGTTCTCCATGATCTTCATGGAGATCTATCCGATGTAATCCTCTTGGCGGTGTGTTTGTCGAGATCCGATGAATTGTGGATTCGTGATCAGATTATCTATGAATTATATTTGAGTCTTTGCTGATTTCTTATCTGCATGATTTGATATCCTTGTAAGTCTCTCCGAGTCTTGGGTTTTGTTTGGCCAACTAGATCTATGATTCTTGCAATGGGAGAAGTGCTTGGTTTTGGGTTCATACCGTGCAGTGACCTTTCCCAGTGATAGAAGGGGCAGCAAGGCACACATCGTGTTGTTGCCATCAAGGGTAACGAGATGGGCTTTCATCATAGATTTGAGATTGTCCATCTACATCATGTCATCTTTCTTAAGGCGTTACTTTGTTCTTATGAACTCAATACACTAGATGCATGCTGGATAGCGGTCGACGTGTGGAGTAATAGTAGTAGATGCATAAAGTATCGGTCCACTTGTTTTGGACGTGATGTCTATATGTATGATCATTGCCATAGATAACGTCATGAATTTGCTCGGTTATACCAATTGCACGACAAGAATTCGTTCACCCTCCATCTACTTGCTTTCATGAGAGAAGCCACTAGTGAACACTACGGCCCCCGGGTCTACTCACAACTATCATCTCAGCTTTCACTTTTCCTTTGCTTTGTTTACTTTTTGCTTTCAGTTCTCACTTTGCAAACAATCTATAAGGGATTGGCAACTCCTTCATAGCGTTGGGGTGCAAGCTCTTTGTGTTTGTGTAGGTACTTGTGACTTGACGCGATCCTCCTACTGGATTGATACCTTGGTTGTCAAACTGAGGGAAATACTTACCGCCGTTGTGCTACATCACCCTTTCCTCTTCAAGGGAACACCAACGCAAGGCTCCAAGGCCGCGGGGGAATCCTTTGCATATTCGCCAAGGAAATCCCTATAGGCATAGTGAGCAGCAGAAGGATTTCTGGCGCCGTTGCCGGGAAAGGTCTTTTGTTGCAACAGCAGAAGGATTTCCGGCACCGTTGCCGGGGAGAGATCAAGTCAAGATCTATCCAAGTAAGTGTCACAAACTCATCTCTTGCATTTACCTTTTTTGCCAGTTGCCTCTTGTTTTCCTCTCCCCCACTTCACATTTGCCGTTTTCATTTGCCTTCCTCCTTTGCCTTTTTCGTTTGCCTTTTCGTTTGCCTTTTTGTTTGCCCTTTTTTCTCGCTTGCTTTCTGTTAGCTTGTGTGCCATGTGCCTTCAATATGCCTGCATCTTCGCTTGCTGAAAATCTAGTGATATGGATCCTCACCCATTAGCTAATCTCTTTAAGAGATCCACTTATGTGGAACCAATTGCTAGTGAGTTGAGGGCACTTGACTATCTTTATGAAGTTTTGCTTGAGATGTGTGAATCTGAAAATCGTGATGAAGAAATTTATGAACTGATTCACGAGGGCTCCTTGAATGAAAAACATGTTTGCAATGGTTTCACTATAAATCCTATTAGTGACAATCATGCTAAAAATATGCAAAACCCTAAGCTTGGGGATGCTAGTTTTGCTATATCCCCTACTTGTTGCAATAATCATGATTGGGGTGATGATCTTTCTTATGATCTTGAAAATTTGTTCAAGCCTCATGATGATTATGATATTTGCAACAATATTGAAAGTGGGTTTGGAGAAGCCATGACTTTTGTTGATGACAATCCCACTATTTTTGAAGAGCATCAACTTTGCATGCATGTGGATCATGAAAAGAATATCCTTTGTGATAGCTATATTGTTTAATTTGATTATGATCCCACATGTAATTGCTATGAGAGAGGAAAATATTGTGGTAGAAACTTTCATGTTACCTATTTACCTCTCGTTATGTGGAGATTGCTATTGTCCCTTTCTTCTTCCTTGCATATGGCAACTATTGGTTGTCTTGACAATCTGATTTCCTATAAAATGCCCATGCATAGGAAGTATGTTAGACTTAGATGTGATTTTCACATGCTTTATTATGCTCTCGTTGTGCTTCAATTCTTGTCTTTTGTGTGAGCATCATTGAATTATCAATGCCTAGCTAAGGGCGTTAAACAATAGCGCTTGTTGGGAGGCAACCCAAGGAATTTATCTTTTTCTTTCAGTTTTGTTGCGTCCACACTTTCATAATTCTGTTATGATTGTGTTTTTTGTGTTTCTTTTGCGGTTGTGCCAAGTAAAACCGTTATGATTAGTCTTGGGGATGATCGTTTGATCATGCTGGAAAAGACAGAGACTTTCTGCTCATGAAACGAATTTTCATTTTTTTTCTGTGAGTGCTTTTGAGTTGATTCTTATTGCTGCTGATTTCTACGAAATTCTTCAGACTGTCGTAATTTTTCAGAATTGTTTATGTACCAGAAGTATACGAAGTATACAGATTGCTACAGACTGGTCTGATGTTAACAGATTCTGTTTTTGTTGAGTTGGTTGCTTATTTTGATGAAACTATGGATAGTATCGGGGGGTATTAGCCATGGAAGATTGAAAATACAGTAACCCAACATCAACATACGTAGAATTTAAGTTTGCTACAGTACCTAAGGAAGTGGTGATTTGCTTTCTTATACTAATGATATCACAAGTTTCTGTTTAAGTTTCGTGTTGTGAAGTTTTCAAGTTTTGGGTGAAGTTCTGATGGATAAAGAGATAAAGAGTGGCAAGAGCTCAAGATTGGGGATGCCCAAGGCACCCCAAGTTGATTCAAGGATGCCGAAAAAGCCTAAGCTTGGGGATGCCCCGGGAAGGCATCCCCTCTTTCGTCTTCAATCCATCGGTAACGTTACTTGGGGCTATATTTTTATTCACCACATGTTATTTGTTTTGCTTGGAGCGTCTTGTATCGTAGGAGTATTTTATTTTTGTTGTGTCACAATCTTCCTTGCTGCACACCTTGAGAGAGAGACATGCACTCACCGTGATTTTGTCGAGCTTCACTTATATCCTTTAATTAGGCAATTCAGCTCACATGTGTTTCACTTATATCTTTTGAGCTAGTTGATTTTGCTCTGTGTGTTTCACTTCTATCTTTTAGAGCACGAAAGCGCGTGGCATGGTAGTCGATCTATGCTATGAAAGTAGTCTCAAAAGGGGTAGTTATCCAAAGGGATATGAAAACTTCCACCTTCATGTGCATTGAATAGTTAGAGAAGTTTGATTCATCTCAATTAGTTTTGAGTTGTGGTTGTGGTAATATTGAAGTTATACTAGTAAGGTGTTGTGGATCTAGAAATACTTGTGTTGAAGTTAGTGATTCCCGTAGCATGCACGTATGGTGAACCGCTTTGTGATGAAGTCTGAGCATGGTTAGTTTATTGATTGTCATCTTTTGTGTGGCGGTCGGGATCGCGTGATGGTTTATACCTACCAACCCTTCCCCTAGGAGTATGCGTTGAATGCTTTGTTTCGATTACTACTAAAACGTTTGCAACAAGTATATGAGTTATTCATGACTAATGTCGAGTCCATGGTTTAGATGCACTTTCACCTTCCACCATCACTATCTTCTTTAGTGTCGTGCAACTTCCGCCGGTGCATAAAACCCACCATTAGCCTCCCTCAAAACAGCCACCATACCTACCTACTATGGCTATTTCAAAGCTATTCCGAGATATATTGCCATGCAACTACCACCATGACATGTGCCACCACTTCTACAGTGCATGATCATAAGATAGCTAGCATGATGTTTCCATCGATGTCTATGCCATGCTAGATCATTGTGACGGTACACTACTGAAGGCATTCCATATAGAGTCATCATTGCTCTAAGTTTTGAGTTGTAAGTGTGATGATCATCATTGATGGAGCATTGTCCCATGTGAGGAAATAAAAGAGGCCAGCGAAGCCCATTTACAAAAAGAGGCCAAAGATGCCCACCAAAATAAAAAAATAAAAATAAAATAAAAAAAGAGGCCAAAGAGCCCACCAAAAAATGAGAGAAAAAGAGAGAAGGGACAATGCTACTATCTTTGCACACTTGTGCTTATTAAGCACCATGATCTTCATGATTGAGAGTCTCTCATTTTGTCACCACCATATAGCTAGTGGGAAATTTTCATTATATAACTTGGCTTGTATATTCCAATGATGGGCTTCCTCAAAATTGCCTTAGGTCTTCGTGAGCAAGCAAGTTAGATGCACACCCACTAGTTTTCTTTAAGAGCTTTCACCTACTCTTAGCTCTAGTGCATCATTTGTATGGCAATCCCTACTCATTCACATTGATATCTATTGATGAGCATCTCCATAGCTCATTGATATGCCTAGTCGATGTGACCATCTTCTCCTTGTTTGCCTTGCAACCTCCACCACACTCCATTCTACGTATAGTACTAAAACCATGGCTCATGCTCATGTATTGCATGAGAGTTGAAAAGGTTTGAGAAAGTAAAGGTGTGAAAACAATTAGTTGGCCAATACCGAGGTTGTGCATGATTTAAATTCGTTGTGCAAGGATGATAGAGCATAGCCAGACTATATGATTTTGTAGGGATAACTTTCTTTTGGCCTTGTTATTTTGAAAGTTCATGATTACCATGCTAGTTTGCTTGAAGTATTATTGTCTCCACGTCAATAGAAAACTATTGTTTTGAATCTAATGGATCTGAACATTCACGTCACATAAGAGGAGTTGCAAAGGATATCTATGCTAGGTAGCATGAAAGCATCAAAAAATCATTCTTTATCACTTCCCTACTCGAGGACGAGCAGGAGTTAAGCTTGGGGATGCTTTATACGTCTCAAACGTATCTATAATTTTTGATGGTTTCATGCTATTATCTTGTCAACTTTGGATGTTTTGTATATCTTTTATATCTTTTTTGGGACAAACTTATTAATTCAGTGCCAAGTGCCAGTTCCTGTTTTTTCTGTGTTTTTGACTCTTTTCAGAGCTGATTTTGGAACGGAGTCCAAATAGAATAAAATCCCCGAAATGAATTTTTCCAGAACAAAAGAAGATCGGGGGACTTGAGGGCCAATGCAGGAGGCCCACAGGGAGCCCACAAGCCATGTGGCCGCGGCCAGGGGGGCCTGCAGCCACCAGGCTTGTGGCCTCCCTGGAGCTCCCCTGCCCCAGCTCTTTGGCCTATATATTCCCTAAAATCTCACAAAAAATCGGGGCGACCACGAAACCACTTTTCCTCCGCTGCAAGCTTCCGTTTCCGCAAGATCTCATCTGGAGACCCTTCCCGGTGCCCTGCGGGAGGGGACTTTGGAGCTGGAGGGCTTATACATCAACATCATTGCCTGTCCAATGACTCGTGAGTAGTCTACTTCAGACCTACGGGTCCGTAGTTAGTAGCTAGATGGCTTCTTCTCTCTCTTGGATCTTGAATACAAAGTTCTCCATGATCTTCATGGAGATCTATCCGATGTAATCCTCTTGGCGGTTTATTTGTCGAGATCCGATGAATTGTGGATTTGTGATCAGATTATCTATGAATTATATTTGAGTCTTTGCTGATTTCTTATATGCATGATTTGATATCCTTGTAATTCTCTCTGAGTCTTGGGTTTTGTTTGGCCAACTAGAACTACGATTCTCGCAATGGGAGAAGTGCTTGGTTTTGGGTTCATACTGTGCGGTGACCTTTCCCAGTGACAGAAGGGGCAGCAAGGCACGCATCATGTTGTTGCCATCAAGGGTAACAAGATGGGCTTTCATTAGAGATTTGAGATTGTCCATCTACATCATGTCATCTTACTTAAGGCGTTACTCTGTTCTTATGAACTCAATACACTAGATGCATGCTGGATAGCGGTCGACGTGTGGAGTAATAGTAGTAGATGTAGAAAGTATCGGTCTACTTGTTTATGACGTAATGCCTATATGTATGATCATTGCCATAGATAACGTCATGACTTTGCGCGGTTCTATCAATTGCTCGACAGTAATTCGTTCACCTCCGTCTACTTGCTTTCATGAGAGAAGCCACTAGTGAACACTACGGCCCCCGGGTCTACTCACAACTATCATCTCAGGTTTCACTTTTACTTTGCTTTGTTTACTTTGTGCTTTTAGTTCTCACTTTGCAAACAATCTATAAGGGATTGACAACCCCTTCATAGCATTGGGTGCAAGCTCTTTGTGTTTGTGCAGGTACTTGTGACTTGACGCGATCCTCCTACTGGATTGATACCTTGGTTCTCAAACTGAGGGAAATACTTACCGCCGCTGTGCTACATCACCCTTTCCTCTTCAAGGGAACACCAACGCAATGCTCCAAGGCCGCGGGGGAATCCTTTGCATATTTGCCAAGGAAATCCCTGTAGGCATAGCCAGCAGCAAAAGGATTTCTAGCGCCGTTACCGGGAAAGGTCTTTTGTTGCAGCAACATGGAACAGTGTCGACCGCCCGCCACAGTGTTACTGCGGTGCATTAAATCCTTCGACGGACTTCCTGACCTTGTCGGGGGGGGGGGGGGGTGGACACGTATCCACACGTGGAATCTTTGGGGTGTTGCGCTGGCGTGTGGGCGGACGCTGGTCCATGCATCAAAAGTGGCGTGTTAGTCGGTAGAGGCGTTCTCAAGACGCGAAGGCGCCCTAGGCCCACGCCTATCATCGGGCTTTCTTTTCCCTCCCGGCAGGGTTACCTTGCTGGGGGGCTCTTCTCGTTCCTCTCGGGAGGGAGGTGATGGCCTGCCGAGGCCTTGTCAATCTTCCCGGCAAGGATGGCTTGCCGGGGCTGAGTCCTTCTTCCTTGGCGGGAGGGTCTCGCCTTGTTAGTGCCTATCTTCCCGATGGGGAGCTCCTGCCGGGGTCTCTTCTTTATTCCCAACAAGCGGGCGCTTGCCGCGGGGCTTGCAGTTTGCACTTGGTGGGCTTCCGAGCCTTGCTTCCGCCCTATGCTCTAGCGACGCACCTTGCCGCTGTGGAGGGGGCTGCTAGTGTCCGCGCACTAGTCCGGGGCACTAGGGACCCCGGTCTTTAGTGCACCAACACAGAGACATCCCAGACCATGAAGTTGTGAAGAAACTGCTACGATCTCTTGATCCATCATTTGACACACTGGTACTGATGATTCAAGAACGAAGAGACTACAAGCTACTTGATCCTGCTGATATTCTTGAGAGACTCAATACTCATGCATTCCAACAAGAAGTTAAGAGAGACCTTTATGGACCAAGCTGTATAAGACCTCGTGCGCTTAAGGCAAAGGGTGTTTCCTCATTTGAAGAAGAAGACTCTGATTGCAGTCTTGGTGATCCTGAAGAACTTGGTCAGGAACTTGCTATGCTCATGAGGAAATTCTAGAAGTTCTCAAGGCGTGGCCAGTTTGAAAAGTCTTCAAGGAGAGATATGAGGAAATCAGAATCTTCATCTGAGGACTACAAGAAAAGAACCTGCCATAAAAGCAAGAAATCTGGTCACTATATTGCCGATTGTCCTTGTTGGGTGAAGGAATCAAGGAAGAAGAAGTACAAGGATGACAGTTGTAATGACTCAAAGAAAAAGAAATCTTCAAAGTCCCCATCCTCAAAGTCCTCATCGCAGAAGAAGACCAGCTTCAGAAAGGCTCGGGCACTTATTGGCAAGGAAGTGGATTCTAAAGAAGAATCTAAGGAATGTGATGAAGAGGAAGGTTCTGAAGTGGAGTCAGAGTCTGGTGTGGCAAGCCTAGCCCTTGCTACCACATTCTTCAACAAGTCCATCTTTGACCTCGAAGAAATGACAACGTCAACAACACTGATGACTATGATGAAGACTTTGCTCCCACCTATTTCTTCATGGAAAAAGGTTCAAAGGTACCAAGCCACACTTCCTCTTGTGACTCTAGTGACTGTGAACGTGATGATTATCAAAAACCCAGTTACAATAAACTTGCTAATATTGCCACTAAGCAACAAACTGCTATTGAAAAGCTTCAGAAACTGCTAGACAAAAGCGATGATATGTTGAGTAATGAAATGAATCAGACTCAAATCCTCACTGAAGATGTTCAAAGTATTCAGTCTAGGTTTGTTAGTCTTACAGAACATTATGGAGCACTCTTGGCTGATCATGAGAAACTTTATTATGAATTTATTCAAAGAAAGCAAGATCTTGAGAAGCTAAGAATGTCTCATGATGATCTTCGAATCGAAAATGATTCTTGGCTTGCTCAACAGATCAGTACCGATCAGGAAGAATTCATTCCACCTTGTTTGAAATGCATTGAACGTGAAACTTATAATTCTTCACCTCATACTTCAACTGCTTCTATTGCTACAAATTCTTTAACTGTTTCTATGGTAACAAATTCCTCACCCAAGGAAACCACAAATTTCACTAACGAAAATGTTGGGTTGAAGGAATTATATGTGACAAGCATATACAAAAGCCTCAAAGGGCATCAAACCCTTTGCGATGTGCTCAAAAGGCAGATTCTGAACAGGAACCCGAGGAAAGAGGGTATTTCCTTTGAGAGGAAACTGAATGTTGATGTGTCATACTAGAAACCTGAGGAGTATCCCAAAACCTCATGGGTTGCTGCAAAAGGACCTCCTATTGATCCATCTATTCTAACAGGCTTTGCATGTGAAATGTCCTATTCCTCTCAGGAGTTATTTGACTCTAACTATAAACTATTAAAAAATGAGGCTGGTGAAGTATTTTCTAGATATGTTGGAACTAACTGCAGGAATGGACCACCCCTAAGAAAAATCTGGGTTCCCAAAAGAAGCTTGGAAAGTCTTCACATGAATGTCCTCATGACACCACCAGTGAAGAAGAGGAACCCGAGACCAAATTCCTCAAGTGGACCAAAGTCTTCACGAGGATCCAGTTCCTCATATGGTCAAAACTATGCTCGTACTCGCATTAATGCTTCTGATATGCAGGGAAACTACAAGGTACATGAATATGTGCATTATTCCTGAAATCACTATGTTCGTAAGTCCTCAAAGAATTTCTCTGCCTATTCATTTGAGTACTCTAGCCCCCTCCTGTTAAACGAAGTGCATTAGCTTCAATGCCTCAATTATCATATGGTGCTCGCAAAATGATAAAGTCTTTTCCACCCCTTCAGATGTGGGTGGTGAAGAAATCGGACAAATCACTTCTGCAGGTTAGGTCTCTAGATGAAAGTCATCATCTGAAGATTTTGCCGGAGACCTGAGGAAATTGCTTGATAGGGCGCAAGCTAATCCTGATGAAATGATATGCCATTTCACCCATCCTCATTATGACTAAAATATACTTTATGTGATTAAATTCAAGTATGATAAAAATGATATCATATTCTTCACTCTCAAGCATATCAGATGGTAAGAATCACTAATTCATTTGGAGGATGACCAACCCAAGACCACAGAGTGGGTTCTTGACAGTGGGTGTACAAATCACATTACTCGTGACAAAAGCCTATTGATGAATATCCAAGTGACTCCATCACCACTGAAGCATATCATATATGCTGACAAACGTAAAAGCAAGGTATTGAGACTTGGTAAAGTGGCTATCTCTAAGGACCGACACATGGACAAAGTCATGCTTGTCGAATCCCTTGGGTTTAACCTCATGTCAGTCTCGATGCTTTGTGATCTTGATAGGATTGTCATCTTTGGAAAATATAGATGCGCAGTCGTCATGGAATCTGACAAATCCAAAGTCTTCGAAGGCTTCAGGAGAGGAGACTTGTATATTGTTGATTTCTCTGCGCGTCCTCACCCAGCCACGTGTCTACTTGCAAAAGCCTCAGAAGGCTTGATATGGCATCGACGACTTGATCATGCGAGCAAGAGGAACTTGCACACACTAGCGAAGAAGAAGCATGTCATTGGCATCAAATCCGTCAAATTCCTCAAGGACCATCTCTGCGGGGCTTGTGAGTCTGTAAAGATGGCTAGACCCAAACACTCCTCGAAGACTATCATGACTACTACTCATCCTTTTGAATTGTTTCACATGGATCTCTTTGGACCGACTAATTATGCTACTCTAACCAATGCAACATCTCTATATGGCTTTGTCATCGTTGACGACTATTCTCGTTATACTTGGGTGCATATCATTCTTTACAAAATTGAAGTGAAGGAAGTCTTCAAACAATTTTCCTCAAGGGCCTCGACGAACTTCAGCATCAAGATCAAACACATCAGGAGTGACAATGGGGAAAAAAATTCAAGAATACAAGGCTTCATGACTATCTTGATGAACTTGGTATTACTCATGAATTGTCTGCTCCTTATACTCCTCAACAGAATGGCGTCGTTGAGCGCAAGAACATGACTCTAGTTGAAATGACATGGACTATGCTTGAAGAATAATAAACTCCTCGTCCCTTCTGGCCTGAGGCAATCAACACTGCCTGCCACATCATAAACTGGGTATATCTTCACAAATTCCTCAAGAACACTTTATACGAACTCCTCATAGACAAGAAACCCAATGTAAGTTATTTCGAAGTCTTCGATGGAAGATGTTGAATTAGAGATCCTCACCAGAGTACAAAATTTGCACCGAAAGCACATGATGGTTTTATGCTCGTTTACGGAAAGGACTCGCACACCTACAGAGTCTTGTACAGCTACCACAACAAGGTTGTTGAAACTGTAGATGTGCGGTTCGATGAAACTAATGGCTCGCAAAGAGAGCAACTGCCTCCTGTGCAAGATAAATTGACTCCGAAGGAAGCTATTAAGCTCAAGGCTACTGAAGATATGATTCCTACCGAGGAACAACCTCCTGTTGAAGAAGTCGTCCCCAAAAATGAAGAAACGCAAGCGGGTGCAACCGAGGAAATTGCTCCAGACCAAATTCCTCAACCCAACCAAATTCTTCAACCTACGCATCCGAGGATTTAAAATGAAGTGTAAATTGACAAAATCCTCGATGACATCAACGCGCCTGGTCCCCTCACTCGCTCAAATGCTTCACATTTAATTAACTTTTGTGGGCATTTCTCCTTTCTGTCTATCATAGAGCCCTCAAAATTTGATGAAGCCTTCATGGAACCTGAGTGGATTCAAGCCATGCTAGATGAACTTCATCAATTCAAGCTGAACAACGTCTGGGAACTCGCCAAATGGCCTGGTCCTCGCAAGCAAAATGTCATCTGTACCATGTGGATTTACGAAAACAAGCAAGATGAGGATGGTCAGGTAGTGATGAACAAGGCACGACTTGTAGCCCAAGACTACACACAGATTGAAGGAATTGACTTTGATGAAACTTTTGCACCTGTTGCTAGACTTGAAGCTATTCGTATATTGCTTGTTGATGCCAATCGTCACAATATTACATTTTATCAAATGGATGTGAGAAGTGTATTCCTCATCGGTAAGCTTGAGGAAGAAGTATATGTTGCTCAGCCCCTAGGTTTTGAAGACCCGAAGCATCCTGACAAAGTCGTCAGACTCAACAAAGCACTCTTTGGCCTCAAGCAAGCCCCTCGGGTGTGGTATGATGCATTGAAGGAATTCCTAGTGAAGAAAGGCTTCAAACCCAGTTCACTCGATCCCCCTCTTTTCAAAAAATCCTATGTTAATGAACTATTTGTATGCCAAATATATGTGGACGATATCATCTTTGGTTGTACTGACAAACGTTACAGTGATGAATTTGCCTACATGATGGGTGAATAATATCAAATGTCAATGATGGGGGAGCTGAAATTCTTCCTAGGGTTTCAAATTCATCAAAAACGCAATGGCATCTTCATTTCTCAAGAGAAATACCTCAAGGATGTCCCTAAGAAATTCAACATGAATGAATGCAAAGGAATCTAAATTCCCATGCCTACCAACGACCACTTCTGCACACACGAAAATGGTAAAGATTTCGATCAACAGGTATATCGCTCTATGATGATAAACAAGATAGATAGAATAGGACTCCTATTGATCTCTATTTTAAATTCTTCTCCTCAACTGGTGATGTACTTGGACGCATCCCTGCGATAGTCCACAACTTGTAAGCCAAGGAAAATCTTCTATATATTCAGATGCGACCCAGACGAGGGGTTCAACGCTTCCAACCAAATTCTACATGGTAATCAGAGCATCTTCCTCTTAGATCAAGGAGATCGCATTTAGATATCGAGAGTCATATCTTCCGCCACGCCCACGCTAGCCACCGCTCCCAACATGCTCACCATGGCTTCCTCCTCCAAATTCGCGCCCTCCAGCAGCACCTCCACCATGAATCTTGGTTCCACACCATCAGACAAGCTCATGAGGAGCAACTTCCTGCTATGGAAGGCCATCGTGCTACCCGAGATAAAGGGCGCACAAATGGAACACTACCTTGACGCGAAGAGTCCGGTTCCGCCGGCCACGCTCACAGTCACCAAGGATGGGAAGGAGGAGTAGATCGTCAATTCCGCTCGCTCCCTGTGGTTCGTATGGCAACAACAACTCCAGGGGTACCTGATGGGACCCCTCTCCCGCGAGATACTCAGACAGGTCGTGATGCTTCAGAGACCGGCCGAGGTATGGAGTGCAATTCATGCTGTTTTTGCTACCCAAACTGCTGCTCAGTCCATCAACACGAGGATTGCGCTCCACAATATGTGGAAAGGTAATCTAACCATGGCAGAGTATCTTGCAAAAATTAATGCTCTCACAGATGAGATTGTCTGTGCTGGTCCTCCGCTGAACAATGCGGAGATCACCTCCCACATCCTCGCCGACCTCGACATCGACTACAACCCTGTGGTATTGGTGCTTGCTGCACGGATCGAGCCAGTCATGGTTCAGGAGCTATATAGCCATCTCCTAAGCTTCGATGCTCGCCTCAGTATGCTCCAAGGTATGAATATCCATCACTATTCTGCCAATGCTACATCTCATAGATGTGGTAGTGGACGTGGATGGAGTCGGGACAACAACAACGGTGGACAAGGACACGACAACTATCAGGGCCAAGGTGGGCTCTCTGGTAGTAGCGGAGGCGGCGACAGTGGGCACTACAACAACAACAACACTCATGGTGACTCCAACAGCCACCGAACCAGGTGCCAACTCTGTAAGAAGCAGGGTCATGAGGTACTCGACTGCTGGCATTGTTTGGATGAGGATTATGTTCCCGATGTAGGACATCCTGCTGTAGCCATCCGGGAACAAGGAGGCGACAATGGTGATACAGCCTGGTATGTAGACTCTCGTGCTACTGACCATGTTATAAACGAGCTAGAAAAGCTTGCTCTTCAGGAGAAGTACATCGGCAGTGACCAGATTCACACAACTAGTGGTGGAGGTATGGAAATTTGTCATATTGGTCAAGCTTCTTTTAATTCCCCTAATCTTAAACGTGATCTAATATTGAAAGATGCCCTTCATGTTCCATAAGCCGATAAAAACTTAGCTTCCATGTCTCGCCTAACATATGACAATAATGGTTTCTTTGAGACTCACCACCCTATTTTCTTATCAAGGATCGACCAACGAGGGAGCCAATCCACCATGGTAGATGCATTGGCGGACTTTACCCCATCACATCAAGAGTCTTTAGCCACAAGCGTCGTCGTCATCAAGTTCACTCCGTCATGAATCCTTCCTTGGCAAGGTGGCATCAAAGATTAGGACATCCATCTTCAGCTATAGTTAAGGAAATAGTTAGTAGTGACAATCTGTCATTATCATATAGTCCACACAATGAGTCTGTTCGTGAGGCTTCTCAATGTGCCAAGAGTCACCAACTTACCTATCCTATATCAAAGTATTCTTCATGCTCATTTAGAGCTTATTTTTAGTGACGTTTGGGGTCATCAAAGTTTTTAGATTCCTTTGGAAGAAAAGAAGTATTATGTTAGCTTCATTGATGATCCCAACAAATTTACTTGGATATATTTGCTTAAGTTCAAATCTGAAGCCTTCAATATTTTTCAAGAGTTTTAAAAACTTATTGAGAGACAATTTGACAGAAAAATTCTTGCAGTCAAGAGTGATTGGGGAGGAGAGTATGAGAAGCTCAACTCTTTCTTTCGGAGCATTGGTATTGCTCATCATGTCTCTTGTCCTCATGCCCACCAACAAAATGGTTCTGTCGAACGGAAACACCGTCATATTGTCGAAGTTGGTCTCTCTCTGTTAGCCCATGCATCCATGCCTCTCAAATATGAGGATGAAGCATTCATCACATCCGCATTCTTCATCAATCGCGTACCTAGTAGAGTCATTGGTAACACCATCCCTTTGGAACGTTTGTTTCATCAAAAACCTGATTCTCTCAAGATTCTTGGTTGTGCTTTCTACGCAAATTTACGTCCCTATAATCGCAACAAACTTGAGTTTCGTCCCACATAATGTGTATTCCTTGGTTATAGAAACCTTCACAAACGATACAATTGTCCCGAGGTCTCCACAGGTCGTATCTATATTTCTAGAGATGTTGTTTTTGATGAAACACTCTTTCATTTTGCTAAACTTTGTCCGATGCAGGAGCACTTTTACGTGCCAAAAATTGTCTCCTTTATCATCATGGGGGTGAACTAAATAGAGCTGATCATGTGTCAAATTCCATTAATCATTCTGATTCTAATGGTGATTGTGCAAACAAGTGTGATGTTGTGTATACAGATGCTGCTAGTGTTGAATCACACAAGGTTCCAGGTAGCGCTCCTGAGTCCACAAGATTTGAGGCGGATGTCAATGGCAGGCTGACTGATCTTGATTTGATGACTGGCGCTATGTGTGTGGAGCATGAGCCGGTGGCCGACAACCCAACTAATGGCGAACGCTCCAGCCTAGGTATCGGTGGCAATGGTTCGCCTGGCACTGCAACTCTGACTGATGGGTGTGTTCATGCGCGAGGAGATACCGTGCGAAGTGATTTCTCTGAAACTGCTGGTTATCTGGTGCACTCGGATCTAGAGCCATCAGCTTCTCCGCCAGATCCTACTTCTGGTGATACTATGGTAGTGATCCCAGCGGTGTAAACAACAACATATTCTATTCCTCGTCGTCACACAAGGTCTCAGTGAGCTATTATAAAATCCATGCAGTACATTGATGGTACGATAAGGTATGATAGAACTAAACGTGGCTTTTTTACAAGCACCGGTGAACCAACACATTTGCATGATGCTCTTGCTCACAAAGACTGGAAGAAGGCTATGGATGTTGAATATGATGCACTCATTAAGAATAAAACTTGGCATTTAGTACCACCAAAGAGGGGTAACAATGTGATTGATTGTAAGTGGGTATATAAAATCAAGAGAAAAGCTGATGGAAGCATATACAGATACAAGGCTAGAGTTGTTGCAAAGGGCTTTAAGCAAAGGTTTGGTATTGATTATGAGGATACGTTTAGTCCTGTCATTAAAGGAGCTACTATTCATCTTGTATTGTCTAATGCTATTTCCAGAGGTTGGTGTTTACGACATCTAGATGTTTAGAATGCGTTTCTTCATGGTGTTCTTGAGGAAGAGGTGTTCATGCGACAACCACCAGGGTTTGAAAGTCAAAGTATGCCTCATTATGTATGTAAACTGGATAAAGCCTTATCTGGGTTGAAGCAGGCCCCAAGAGCCTGGTACTCAAGGTTGAGCACACAGCTACAACACCTTGGGTTTACACCATCAAAGGTAGATACCTCGCTATTCTTTTACAGTAAGAACAACATTATCATATTTGTTCTTGTCTATGTTGATGACATAATTGTTGCTAGTTCAAGTCCAGATGCCAGTACTTGTCTTCTTAAGGATTTGAAACTAGAGTTTGCTATCAAAGATTTGGGGGATCTTCACTAATTCCTTGGGATAGAAGTTAAGAAAGTGAAGCATGGCATACTTCTCACACAAGACAAATATACCTCTGATATTCTTCGAAGAGTAGGTATGGAAAACTCTAAGTCTGTCAGCACCCCTATCTCTACTTCAGAAAAAATATACAATTGAAAGTGGAGAAGCTCTTGGTTCACAGGATGCAACAAATTATAGAAGCATTGTTGGTGCATTACAGTATGTGACTCTTACACGTCCTGATATTTCCTACTCTGTAAACAAAGTATGTCAATATTTACATGCTCCCACTACAGATCATTGGACTACAGTTAAGAGGATTCTGAGGTATCTCAAGTTTACAGAGGGACTTGGACTTCAGATTGTCAAGTCCCCTTCTCTGCTTGTGACTGCTTATTCTGATGCAGATTGGGCAGGTTGTGCTGATGACAGAAGATCCACAGGTGGTTTTGCTGTTTTTCTGGGAACAAATCTTGTGCCGTGGAGTGCAAGATAAGATGCTACAGCCTCACGGTCAAGCATTGAAGCTGACTATAAGGCGTTAACAAATGCTACAACCGAAGTTATGTGGATTCAGACATTGCTCCATGAACTTGGGATTAAAGTTCCACAAGTTGTGAGATTGTGGTGTGACAACATTGGTGCAACTTATCTCTCAGCTAATCCTATGTTTCATGCACGTACCAAGCACATTGAAGTTGACTTTCACTTTGTCAGAGAAAGAGTAGCACATAAGCTTCTTGACATACGGTTTATACTAACAGGTGATCAACTTGGTGATGGCTTTATAAAACCTCTCACAATGAGACGGTTAGATGATTTCAAGTACAATCTTAACATCAGCAAATTACCATAGAGTTTAGATTGTGGGGGAGTGTTAAAAAGATAGATAGAATAGGACTCCTATTAATCTCTAGTTTAAACTCTTCTCCTCAACTCGTAATGTACTTGGACGCATCCCTGCGATAGTCCACAACTTGTAAGCCAAGGCAAATCTTTTATATATTCAGATGCGGCCCGGACGAGGGGTTCAATGCTTCCAACCGAATTCTACATATGATTGGGTTATTATTATACCTATGTGCATCTAGGACAAACATTATGCCTAGTGTTTGCATGTGTGCACGTTTCCATGCAAAACCGAAGGGATCACACCATAAGGTTGTGAAACATATTCTTCGATATCTAGCTCACACTCCAACACTTGGATTATGGTACTCCAAGGTCTCAAATCTTCACCTCGTTGGATATTCTAATTCTGATTATGCTGGTGACTGTGTGGATCGCAAGTCAACATCAGGCACCTGCCATTTCCTCGGACAATCCTTAGTCTGTTTGTCCTCAAAGAAGCAGAACTGCGTGTTACTCTCCACTGCTGAAGCTGAATACATTGCTGTTGGTTCGTGCTATGCTCAACTACTGTGGATGACGCAAACCCTCAAGGACTACGACATCAACATGAAGAATGTGCCACTCTACTGTGACAATGAGCGTGCAATCAAGATTGCATACAATCCTGTACAACACTCGAAGACCAAGCACATCTAGATTCGTCATCATATTCTTCGTGATCATGTACTGAAGGGAAGCATCGTCATCGACCATGTGAAGACTGAAGGCCAGCTAGCGAATATCTTCACTAAGCCCTTGGATGAGAAGAGATTTTGCAAGTTGCGGTGTGAGCTAAATATCCTAGAATCTTTGAATGTTCTGTGAAAAAAGGCATACATCCTAACACTTATGCCAAATTGATGACTTAGATGTGCAACACAGGAAGTAACGCTTTTTCTTCAATCAATGAAGAATAACACTCTAAGCATGAAGAAATTAATGAAGAATTTGATTCTCAAGACCCTACGACAATTGCACGTGGTGCCCGAAATCATCATTCTTATACGGTGGGTCACGCCACCACCAAATTTGAAATTCTTCAAAGTTCAAATTCTTCAAAACTAAGACATTTTGCAAATTCTTCAAGTCTTCAAAGTCTTCAAAAATTTCAAAATCCTCAAAATTGCAAATTCTTCAAAAATTTCAGTGATGTTCTTCATTGACTATATACTAAGTTATGAGCTTTCAAAGTCCTCAACAACATTCACTTATTGCTAAGTCTTCAAGTTGGTTTTTTTTCCTCTAAGTGAATGTGATGGGACGCGTCTCCCCTCTATGCTAAGATCAACCCAAACTATTCTCAATTCTTCATATGTGTTCTATTGACACTTGTTCAAAGTCCTCACCGAGTCCTTGTAAGCTGAAGACTTTGCTAGCAAAATCCTCAAACAATTTAAATTTAATTTTTCGGTCGTTACCGCTCTAACCGCACCCACTATCCACGATAGGATAAGCATGGTCTCCACTAAATCCTCCACTTTGGACGTGGGCGACGCGTGTCAAGCGGAGAGGAAGGGTCACGGGCATTTTGGTCCAAAACTTTTGCATCAGACCGTTTTTCACCAAAGCTATAAATAGCCCCTACCCCCTTGAGTAAAATCTCTTCCTTTCGCTCTCATATTTCCCGCTCGAGATCTAACCTAGCGCCGCCGTTGGATATCTTCATCGCCAGTGAGGAACAGCTCCACTGCCTCGACCTCGCCGTCGCAGGACCCATGCCGACCGCAAACCATCTTCCTCCGCCGCCGTCGTAGGAGCCATGAAGTTAGGGCGCTAGAGATCAGAACCGACGAGCTTCCGTTCTACCCTTCTCAGTTCATCATGTTCTTCACATAGGGTAATTAAAATCTAATTTCACTGCCCCTCTTGATCTTCATATTTTCATTAGATGTGCGAAAACTATTACTCCGTAGAAAATTCATCAGATGAACATTTCCATGTCTAGAACACTTGATGAATTTCTCTAAGTTACTATTTTTTCACGAGATTCCTCAATTGTGTAAATTTTTGGACCCACACAACACTTGAACCCAAGACAAGAATGCTTAGTGAAATTCCTCAACACAGTGTTGGTCAAATTCCTCAACATACTACGGTCAAATTCCTCAAATTGAGTCATTTTTGAAATTCCTCAACTCTGAAAACGCATATGACCTCTCCAAATTCTTCGCACCTATTCTCTGTTCACAGGTACAAAATGTCAGGTGATGAATCACTAGGTTCTCATCAACTTAACTCATTTGCAGCATTTATTGAAGAAAATCTTCCTGTGTCATTAGATTCCTCAAGAATTCAAATTCCCTAGCAAAGTCCTCAACTAAAGAAAATGGCTAATGACAAGAAACGGAAGGGTGGAAAGAAGGTAGAGCTGAATACCGCCTTTGAGATTCCCGATGACATTTATGCTGACTATTGCATTCCTGATGAAAAAGTCTATGGGAAGGAAACCAATGCGAAGTGCAAAATCACGCTTCAGAAGATTGATAGAAGATGGCTAAGGAGTGGAAGGAATACAAATATGTGACTCCAAGTACGCCAAGAAATTTGCACTGAAGCCACCTTGCAACAGACCTCCTCTGGGAGATCAACAAAGTGCTCATCCCTCAAGCATGGTTACTAATGAAGACTATCTCGAGGAAAAAGCAAAGTATGTGGCAAAACTGAGGAAAGTTGCCAAACCAGTTGTGATGACTTTCAATGAGAAATTTGTTGTTGCAGCTACTGCTGCCTCCTCCTGTGCTGTAGAGGCCTCTGCTACTGAACTAACTCCAAAGAAGGCCCTGATGAAGAAATCAGGTGTAAAGCCCAAGTTCTCAACAACTCTCTGAAAACAGCAAAATCCTTAACTAGCTCCAAGTGTTGCTGCAAAGTACTCAATTGCAGCAAAGTCTTCACTTCCTCTACAACTCCAGTCAAGTCAGCATACAACATGGACTCCAATTCCCTCAAGACCATCTTCCTCTGGCTATGCACACAATTCTTCAGGTGGCATTTTGAAGAAAAATATGATTGCTGGGAGAGGAACAAGGCCAAGCCCAAACGGAGTTGTCCTCAGTGTTCCCTGTGCATCAGAGGATGATGATGAAACACTTGAAGCCATCATCAGAAACAAACAAGAAAGGGTCACACAGGCAAAAGGTACCACCATTCCCCTCACACTTGATCCGACGTGGTAGTGGACTTCATTAATCTTTGGTACAAAGATCCCAACACACCCATTGATGATTGAAGCTTCCACCTGGACCTAGTCACATGGTGTCCACATTCATCAATGAAGAAAAATGGAAGGCCCAACAAGCCAGACAAGCTCAAAAGGCAAAGGTTCAAAAGGATAAGTACTTGCAACAAAATCTTCTGACCTTGACGCTAGAGAAACTTGTCTCCACTCAAACTAAGATCAAAATCCTTAGTGAGAAATACACTAGCTACCATGCTAAAAGGAAAGGAGCCAAATTGAGATTCATCAAGGCTGTTACTGAAGCCGTAGAAGAGTATAACAATAGGGTTGCAGCCCCACTGCAACCATCCATTCCTCGAGCCAACTACACTGTGCAACTCGCTGATGATTCTCCTTATGAACCTGCTGCTGATGAACCTGCCCGACCACCTGAAGAACATGTCGTTCGTGAAGAAAATGCTCCTTCACCAAAGTCTTTAACATTGAAGAAAATCAATCTTCCTTTTTCATGATAAGTGAAGAAAACCAAAGCGGCTGAAAAAGAAGCCAAGAAGAAAAAGGCATCAACAGCTCCATAGTCCTTAGAGGCAAAATGCTTGAGGACTTTGACAACTTCTTCAACTGCTCCAGTTGATGCAACCCCTCTTAATGTTGCACCTACCTATATGATGGTGCCCTTTGGTGAGGAGCATGTCATCCAAGAAGGGGATGATGAAATGGAAGAAAACCACTCTGCGGCTTCCACACCCATTGATGAGGAAATTGAAGCTGATCAAATTCCTCAAGCCTCAACTCCTCCTCAGAACACAGAGATGAATGCTGAAGATAAGGATGGATATGTGGACATTTACTAAAACAGACCAGTGATACATGATGGCTTTTGGGAAAAGGCTCAACCCATTTCTCCATTGGTCACTCCAATTCCTCAAATACATGAGTCCGATGCAGCCACTGAATTTCTGACTGGATGAGAAGAAAAGATCTCTTCGGTGAAGTCTGGCCCGGAACAAGAATCAGCTCCATCAGCTAGTGAAAATGAAAATATTGAAGAAACTGATGCACCAGAAATTGATACACCGACTCAGCATATTCCTTAGACTGAAGAACATGTGTCTGAAGAAACTGGACCTGCACAAAATGAAGAAACTACTGATGAACCACTTGTTGCAAATCCTCAGACAATTGATGTGGTGGCTAAAATTCCTCAGGCTGAGGAAAATCTTTAGCTAAATCCTCAACAAAAGCCTCGTCAGCCTTACTCCAAAAGGCCTAAGTTTCAGAAGGAAATGTTCTATGATGAGCATCATTTCTTCATTGGTGCAAATCCATATGACAAACTTCGCATCAGGCGAAAGAGGTTTCGGATAAGCATGCAACTCAACTACTAAAGTGCAGTGTTTGTTGACAAGAACAATATCTTCCACCATCGACACATTATTCATGGTGATATGGAACACATTCCATGCTTTACCCTAGCTCTGAATGTTCTTCATGATGCAGGGTTACTTCAATTCTGCACTGACCCGCGTGACTGGAATGAAGATCTTATTCTTCAATTATATGCCACTCTGCATATCTCTGGTGACCATAAAAACATCAACTCTTGGGTCTTGGGCTGGATGACCATCAATACTCATTTTACTGCTCCACCCACAGAATTGCTTCGAGCTCTGCGAGTTCAAATTCCTTCAGAAGGGGCTAGGTGTTTATATGATGAAAAAGAGCTGCCCAATCATCCGATGGAAGTACTCATGAAGCCCTTAGCTCCTGGCAAGCTTTCAGGGACTCAATTTCTAGTGAAGGAATTGAAATATGTGCCTAGGACTGTCTACCAGATCTTGGCCCAAACCTTCACTCTTATCAAAGGTCATGACTGTGAAGAATATGTTGTGGGGAACATGAAGAATATGCTTTTTAACACCATTCATGGAATCCAGATAAATCTTCATGATTTCTTCATGAGGACATTGGCCACAAATGCCTTGTCATCATTTGAGCTAAAGATATATGCGCCTTGGATCATGAGATTCATCAGGACCAGATCCTCAATACACTATCAGGCTGATTATCTAAATGACCTCATCTACTTGCCTCCACTTGAAGTCCTCAAGAAATTGTTTGAACTGATTGAAGGAAAAGGAAAGTCTGTGATAGATGAAGGAACTCAACCATTGTATGGTCAATTTTGTCAGGCTGCATCATATTCTACCAATGATGACACTATATCACAAGAGTCTGATGGTAAGGCAAAAGCTTCAAGCCCAACTATCCCACGGGTGATGATTGACCGAGAGCTTCTCCTCAGTCTTGATCAAAAAGTTGACCGAAACCATAAGTGGGTTAAGTGTCAGTTTGGCTCCGTTGTGAAAACCCTCAACGCAACACAAAATGCAGCGAAGAAAAACCACTACTATCTTCACGAAGTATTTGATCGCACTTGAGCCATATTGTCACACTACAAGACTCCCGAGGAACTGAAAGAAATGGAGTTCACTCAAGACTTTGATTGGTCATGGACATGAAAGAATAAGTTCAAGAAGATTCCAGTTCTTGACTTGGTGGAAGTTCATTTTCCTTATTTTGCTCTGCTCATGACGATGAAGATCTTGATGACACAACTGTTGGTCCAACCAGGAAGATTGACCTGAAGAATGCTGACGCTCCTCCTCCATCAACAAATTGATATTCTTCACGGGCATTAGTCCTCAGTTTTTGTCCCTTTTTGTCACTTGGTGACAAAGGGGGAGAAATCTGAGTTAGTTTTTAAGCGAGTCTACTTTATGGGCTATTATAAACTTTGTTAAGTTACAACTCTCGTTCTTCTCAAGTTTTTGCTGTAATGAGTTGTAACTTAAGTCAGGCGGTGGTCTGATACTTTTGAACGTTTTCCCTCGCATGCTTATTCCTTAAGTTGATTAAATGCATGCAAGCTGAATGTAACAGCCCGAGACCGACACTCCAAAAGATTCCCCTTTTATTCCATTCTCGCCGTGTTATTTATTGGATTGTCACACTCATCACCGCATCATTCACATCATCCGCATTGCATCGAAAATTTGTTGCTGCGTGTTTTAAAACTTACATCAGTTCGTAGTTGCCGGTTCTCTCAGTTTTTGTCGTTGACCGTTTCGAGACAAACCGCACACGCACGCGCCCGCAACATTGTTCAAATATTTGTTTTTAAAAGCTTGTGTAAAAATTTCTCGAATTGGGTTGAAAGTTGGCGTGAAGTCTTATTTTAGCGTAGGTAGGCCGCCTGCCAAATTTCGTCACATTCGGAGGTCGTTAGCTACCCGAACGGTCGACCGTAGCGGCACCATCATCAGTTTATTCGTCAGACGTTTTCGGTGTTTTAAAATCGTGTCAAGGACTACCAGTTCCCTCTTTTATCTCTTGTAGCCCACTCCACACACAACCCACAGTCCACCTAGCCAGTCCTTGCAACCGAAGCCGTCCGATGGCGATCGAACGGCTCAAAACGGTGCAAAGCCCCCCTCCTATTAGCTATCTGCTATAAGTAGCAGATGAACCCTAGCTAATCAACAGAACCCTAACCCTAGGGAGACAAACTCCCTCAATTCCTGAAAAGCGCCGCCACCCACCTACCTCTCCTCGTTGTGCCAAACTAGCCAACCACCACAGCCGAAGCCCTGCTTGATCTGGACCGCCGGATGCCAGATCAAACATCCCACAAAGCCTCCCGCGACCTCCCTTAGCACTCGGCCCAGATTGGATTGGAGCAAATGCGTCCCGTCCCCTTGCACCCACCTCCACCATGACCCGCCATTGCTCTCGCAAGCTGCCGGCGGTCGAAGCACAGCAGGCTGGACCCTAGTCCCTTCTTCTCCTTCTCCCTACGATCTTCCTTCTATTCCCTCTCGCTAACCACCCCTGCTCTTCCTCTCTTCTCATTTGGACAGAGACCCGCCATGGACGCAAGCTGAAGCCATGCAGCCTCACACCACCGTTCAGAGCTCTGATCCGTGCCTCCCTTTGACGCAGCTGGACCAGACGCCTCCCCACGCCTCATTCCCATCCGTTCCCATTGCCTACATCACCGACCTCGTCCTGCATGAAGCCGCATAGGTCCGCCACGCTGACAAACAACTCTCCTCGAGCTTCGTCCTGCCATATCAAGCGAGCAAAGAGAGCACTTGCGATTGTCGTGCCGTCCTAGCAGCCAGCAAGGTGAGGAGCGTTCCCTACCTTATCTCGCACACCCGCCATGGCTCTGTGGCTGCCGCAGTCACTACTACGCTTGCCAACCTCGCCGTTGTACGAGCCCAACCAGGGACTTGGCTATCTTCGTTCTTTTGCTCGTATTTCTTCATATTTGCGTTACATACAAGTTTATGTTGGTAAAGCCCCATTTGCATTAAAAGTTTGATCATAGCATAGTGGTTGGCACCCCTTGTGTAAAACCTGGCGACCAGGGATCAAATCCCTCGAGGCACAATATTTTTTTCTTTTCAGTGATTTTTTGCTTCTTGAGGTTATCAACTCTTGCAATTATGTAATATAGCATGGGATGCTTGTTCCTACAGTAATACTCAGCCAGACCAACCGGTTGAACAAGTGCATCAACAGAGGGGGTCATCTGGGTTTGAATCCAGGGCTGCCCTAATTTTTGCTATTGTCCCATGTTCATTTTACCCGCTCACCCTCACACCCAGTTGGTCGTACCCTCCTGCCTCTGCAATTCGGTCTATGTTTATTTTTTTCCTCCTGTGATTTCACCCGTGGACCACTTTTATTGTTGTATGAGATGCGAGATTGTCCGTTTCATAGATGCCATCTTAGTTGCAGGTGCCCCATATTCATGCCTCCGGTACATCGGAACCCGGTAACCGGGATCACCCCATCATTCTTTGGCATGACACACTCACAATTCGTTGGCACCGTTATCTCGTCAATTTATCGAAACCGGAACGTTGTTGTGGCTGTCAGTTGCATGCATGTTGCATTCATGCATAATATCTTGTGCTGCACGTATTTGTTAAACCGTAACTCCATTGGAGATGAGCTATACAGGTAAATGACTAAAATGACGTGTGGATCACATGCTTCACCTCTTGCCATGTTAACCACATTTTAAAAATTGTCGTGCACCTAAACGGGAGTGACTAAATAATTCAAATGTGGAGTTTCGTCAATATGCAACGAGTTGCATATTGAGCTTCACTAATGTTTAGTGTTTGATTGTTGTGAATTTCCATGCCATGCCATGCATAATTGAAATGGACATGCATCATATGTGTTGTGCATCATGTCGTGCATATGTTGTGTTGTTATCATGTGTTGATTGTTGTTCCTGATTGCTTCTTCTCGATATAGTTTTGAACCGCTTTGGAGTGTGAGGATCCGTTCGACTACGTCGTCTCGTCTGCTTAACGTATTTGTTCTTCTTCTAAGCGGGGTCTCACGCAAGATGATTATTTCCCTAGATACCATTACTATCATTGCCATGCTAGTTGCTTTGTTTCTATCGCTATGTTTTGCTGCCTACCACTTAAATGTGAGCCTCTCAATATTGTCATGAAAACCTTTAACCTTTCTACAACCTAGCAAACCACTGTTTGGATATGTTACTGGTTGCTCAGACTTTTGATAGCGTTGGTAATTGCAGGTGCAATTGCTTCCATGTGAAAACATGGGTACCTTGGTATATCACCATATTAATGCTATTTAACTTAATGCACCTATATACTTAGTAAAAGGTGGATGGCTTGGCCCACTAGCCTGTTGTTTTGTTCCATGTTTGTCGCTTTAGTTTCAGCTACCGGTGTTATATTCCATAATTGAGCGCTCCTAACACGCTCAGGGTTGTTATGGGGACCCCCTTGATAATTCGTCTTAGTTTAAAAATGGCATGGCAAGGCCCAACTTTGGTACTATCTGCCTAATAACTAATGAACCGCATAGGGAGTAATTAACCCAAGGATAATTAATCAACCCCCGGGCCAGTGCTCCTCATGAGTGTTGGTCCAAACTAGAGCACCGTGCGGGGCCAATCTGGGCAACATGGGAGATGTCTATAAGACCACCGTATGCTTCGCTTATCCGTCGTGTCTTGAGAACGAGATACGCGGCTCCTATCGGGTTCGTCGACACGTGGGGCGGCCTTGCTAGACGTGTTTAACCTTTTACGTATTATCTTGTGCATAGGGATTCTTGTCATGCTTTGGGTCATATTAGAGTTGAGGTTTAACACTAAGGAATCCGAGGAGATCACGAGTTTCGTGATCGAGGCTTTCTATGCAGCTTGTGGTAATTTGTGATGAACTAGTTGGAGCACCCCTGCAGGGTTAAATATTTTGGAAAGTCGTGACTACAAGAAATATGCTAACTTGCGACCATCAATATTGTTCACCGAATGGTCGTTATTTTCATTTATGACCTTTTTGTGACAAAAACAGTTGGTCAAGCTGAGCATATCTAATGAACTATAACCACCAAAATGAAAGGTCGTTGGTTCTATGACCAATTTTTTGGTCGTTGACAATCTGTCCACACCACGTCGGATCTGACGTGGCAAGGTGATGTGGAAAAATTATGACCAAATGAAATGGTTGTCGATTAGAATCAAGCCGATCCAATTAGGTCTCTATATGGGCCGAGCCTAGTAATTCAACCCATTTAATATTTTTTTCCTATTTTTTCCGATCGGTTACATGGGTTTGGCCCAATAATTCAACCTTTTATTTTCTGGATTGTGGGCTGTTACACGCCATTTCTATTTTGGGTCGTAGTCATTTTAATTGGACTACAACCATTTCAAAGGCTTTGTTCTCACTAATATATATTTTAGGCCATAGCCTTTGTTCTCACTAATATATTTTGGGCCATAGCCTTTGTTCTCAGTAATATATTTTGGGCCATAGACTTTTCAAAGCCTAAATAGATTTGGTCCATTATATCTTCCTTCCAGAAATGCATTAGTGGTAAACAAAATAACAAGCAAATATACACCAAATTCTCAGCAAAATCGCGAGTACATCAAAATTCCCAAAATATTCAGCATTACAACCAAGTTTTGCACCTCCCTAGCTGGGTGGAGAAGCAACGATACTAGAGTATGCATGCATGCCAAGATCTGGCATGCCTTGCTTCCTGTGACTTCTTCATCCTGGAGGTCGCAATGAAACAAGAATGAAGGCCACCATCTGCATGTTATAAAACAAAATGGTTAGGAACAAAATATATTCTGACATATTAACTTGTAGTCAGACTATGCATAAATAACAGTAGAAAAAAACAAGGCATAGTTATTAGTGAGTACTAGTGTAATGCCCCAAGAGTGTAACTTGCCTTTATTGGAACCTTCTGTATGTGGGTCCATCTTGTCATTGATATGAGAGATCATGGATGTGTCATTTCATGTGTCACCTTGTGTTGTTTTTCCTTTGCATGCATGCATTCCATTCATCCATGCCTATTGTGTTTGTTGCCTTGTGATCATATGTGATGGTGTGATGACATGTGATGTGATGTGATGATGATATGTATTGAAGTGAGTGTTGCTTGAGTAGAAAGCTTCTACGTTAGATTCAAATAGGATTCAAAACTTCCCCCTCTCTATTTATCTCAAGCCAAGATTCTTTTGCTCCTTCCTTGATTCAAAAATGCCCATGCTTTAGTATTATTTGTGGTGGATATGATGCTATGATTTTGCTGTTTTGATACCATGTCTTAAAGGTGCAAATATTCACAAAGCAGATCAAATGAATCCTGTTTTGTAAATATTTAATTGCTCCAAATATTTGTTTTCCATTTTATTTAATTAGGTCATAATTCCTTATGACCAGGGGCATTTTTGTTTTATTTTTAGTCTCAACAGATTTGCCTTTGCTTTATTTCTTTCTCTGTTTATTTTGTAATTGTTTATTTTGTAATTAGAAAACCCCAAGGGGTTTTATTTCTCTCTTATCCGACGCCACCTAGTGGGCCTCCTCCCACAAGCTGGCCCAGCTCCCCTCACGCGTGGCCTTCCTCCTGTAGACATCATTCCCCTCTTCCTCCTCCGTCAGTTCGTCAGTGAGATAGAATGCCAGCAAGCAGACACCGTCACGGACGTCGAGGCACGCGTCCCTCGCCTCCTCCTCCTCCATATAAGCCCCCCTTGGCGTCCGTGCAGCCTAGGGTTCCTCCCCTTGCGCTGCCACCTCTTTCCCATCTCCTCCTCCCTCTCCGTCGACGACTTCAGGTAAGGGGATTGAGCTCCTCTGCCATGGCCGCAAGCTGAGGAGGTCCTCGCCGTCGCGACCGTATACCTGCTTTCTCTCCAACACCTCGGCAAGCACGTGGGATCTCCAGGGAGTCCATTCCCGTAGCTAGGACGACGAGATCGGCACTGCTACCTCTACTTCGACGACGGCGACTTCCTCCGTGACGATCGTCCCCGCCGTGGCTTCTTCCCCTTCTTCCTCTACATCCTCTACGGCCGACGCGACCACCTCGTCCAGTAGGTTAGGTAGATCCTTTCCCCCCTTCTTCCCTGCCCCAGATCGCGAGCCGTAGCCCGTAGCCTCGCATGTACCTTCTGTGTCACCAGCACCGCCGTGCGTCGTGGATCAGTAGATGTAGGACGTCTCGTGGCGCGCTAGTTAGTGAAATGGAACCCTGGGAACCTCTGTTCCCTTCCATCGACGAACTGTTGGCTGATTTAGCGTGTAACGCTGGCGTTGTCCTTCCCCTGTTCCGACCAATGTCGGGCAGAGGATAGGCATGAGGGGGATGCTCAAAAGGGTTTACTCCCCTCCTATGTTAAGATACGAAGCAATAGCAGAGTGGTAGAAGCGTTTTGGTGCAGTGGCAGGTCGGGGGTTCGAATCCCCTCGACGCACCCTTTTGTTTTGTGATTTATTTGGCACAATAGCTTCAGCAGTGTGCATATCCTGCTTACCTTGTCCCTTCTGTCGAGCCAGGGTGTTGTAGCAGAGTGGTGTTGGTTCTGTGTTGGAAACCAGGAGGTCTAGGGATCGAATCCCTTCCCCAACCTTTTATTTTTTTGTTTCATTTCTTTTCTGTTTTTGCATTGCTTGCTTGCATACTTGTTGTGGTAAGCTTGGCACCTCACGTGGGAATTATTTTTAGCACACAAGCAACATGTTGTTGCTATTATTTTTGCTAGCTTAGAAGTTGGATGTGCATGTGTAGGATTGAGTGCATATGTGCTATGTGAGCTAGATATCATGTGTGTGTGTGTGTCTGTATTAGCTTGTGGGTTTTGCACTAGAATAGTGATGCGTGTGTGTGATACTTATGTGCATGATGTAGAGCTGATGCACTAGCTTGTGATAGTGTGGTGTATGTGTGTGTGTGGGTTCCCCCCCCCCCACATACCTTGTGTGTGTGTTATTGGATCGAGTGATGTTGTGTGTGCTTGTGTGTGTTTGTCACACACATGCCAAGGCATGATGTGCCTTGATGAGCACATGAGCAAGTTAGTTTGTGTAGGTGTAGAGATGCAGATGTGAGTGTAAGCTAGGTTGGTGTGATAACTAGCATGTTTAGGTGACATTATGCATGTGTTTGATGTATGTGTGTGTGTGGTGGTATGCTAAGGGACATGAACATGAGGTCCACCCCTCATGTGCACCATTGGACTTGTAAGAGTCTGCATATGCATGTGTAGGTGATGAGCTAGTGGAAGCACATGTGATGATGCACTATTCATTTCTGTGTGATTCCATGTAATTCTTCTTCTTAGATTTGTGCCCAGTTATTCTATGCAAGTGCCTATGTATTATATATGTTTTTGGGGTATAATCATCCTAGGAATCCAATGGTGGGTTCAGATTCCACTTTGGAACACTTTCTGGGAATGTCATATTTCAGTTCTGTTCCATGTTTAGAGCTTGGTTCCATGTGATGTGATGATCCCAAGTGGTTGATTCCTTGTTGTGGCATTAGAGGGTGACCCCCTCTAAAGCATGTTAGTTCTTTTTCATGCTTAGGAGTTCATATGTGCAAGTTGAGCCTAGTCAAAGTAGGCATGTGGGTGAAAATTCCAGTTTAGTGAAAATCTGTGATTTTCACTAAGTCTGAGAATCTGCTTATATTTTCTTCTCGTGTTGTTGTGCTTGTAGAAGTCCATGTGTTGGGAATCAGCCCTGGCTATCAACTGGAAAGTTGTAGCTTTTGAGTTTGTCTAGCCCTGTGTTAATTTTTATTTCATTTGGATTCCTGTAGATATTGTTTTGGGTGCTGTCAAAATGCTTCAGAGCATAAACAGCTAGTGAGGATCTGAGATCTTCACTAAGTCCCTGAAAACTGATATTTTTGTCCAAGTTAGCAGCTTGATTGTTTTGTGATATGGCAACCAGGGAATACCAGAAGTATGTCATTGGAGTGTGTTGTGATGGATTTGACACGTAGAACTCTATTTCTTGTTTCGTTGTTTTTGGTTGATCCGTAGCTTCGTTCGTAACGTTCTTTATATGTTTTTGCATCGTTTTCGCGTGAAGCATCTGTTCATGTCATCCTCATACATGTCAAAATAGATTAGAGTGCAGTTCTGTCCAGGAACTTGTATTTTCTTCTCATGCATGTGCAAGTGACTAGTATGGAGAAGCATCTTCATTTTCATCTCATGCATCATGTGCTTGTTTCATCTTGTTGTGCTGTTGTTCATTGGATGCTATTCTTATATTGGGTAGCACCGATATCGGAGAACGAGAACGTGGATCCGGGAGAGTACGTGCAGGACGAACAAGAGCAGTTCCAAGCTGAGGACATCATAGGCAAGATGATATGACCTTGATTCCATCTCTAGACTTGTTATGCTAGATTCACGTTTCTTTCGTCATATGCTCGCTGCCTACTACTGAAATAATTGCCTCCTGATATTGCCATGAAAACCAAACACTTTTCCCCTCCTAGGAAATATTGAATGGTTAAGTAGGCTTTGCTCAGCTTCTAATGTTAGCGTTGCTAGTTGCAGGTGCCTTGTCTCATGTGATAACATGAGTTTGATATCAGTATGTTAAATCTATTATTTAATTAATGCACCTATATACTTGGTAAATAACGGAAGGCCTAGCCTTTTGCCGGGTGTTTTGTTCCGTTATTGCCGCCATAGTTTCCGGCTACCAGTGTTCGATTCCATAACTGACCGTTCCTGACACGTTTGGGGTTGTTATGGGGACCCCCTTGATAAATCGCGTAGTGTTAAGACTTGTCCGGCAGGACCCAACATTGGTGTTAATTTGCTAATCACTTAACAATAATCTGCATAGGGAATAGCTACCCCGATGAATTAATCAACAACCCGGGCCAGTGCTCATCATGAGTGTTGGTCCAAACTAGAGCACCGTGCGGGGCCATGCCGCGGCAACTCGGGAGATTTCTCTGGCCACTGTACGCTTCGCTTATCCGGCGTGTCCTGAGACTGAGGTACGCGGCTCTTATCAGGGTCGTCGACACGTCGGGAGGTCCTGCTAATCTTATCTTACCTTAGCGATATATCTTGCGTATAGGAATGCCGGTGAAGCTTTGGTTCTCCCAGAGTTGAGGTTTTACTCTAAGGATTCCGACAAGATCACAAGATTCGTGATAGAGGATTAATTTGCGGCCCGTGACCGTTTGTGATGGACTAGTTGGAGCACCCCTGCAGTGTTAAATCTTTCGGAAAGCTGTGCCCGCGGTTATGTGGCAACTTGAAATATTTGTTAACATCCCGTTATAGATAACTTGAACATAATCTAATAAAATTGCCAACTATGTGCATAACCGTGACTGTCCCCTTCGAAGACCTCTCTTCAATCGAGAACACGGTGGGTTATGATTGACGTAAGTAGGTGTTCAGAATCACTTCTTGATCAACTAGTCATCGATCGTTAGTATAGACCATCATCAATAACATGTTCTACGTAAGTTAGCCACCATAAATGCTTAGGATGTTGCAACCTAAACACTGAACCTTCCTTACCTAATAACTACAGCATCCTAAACACTGAACCTTCCTTACCTAATAACTTAACTAGTTCTGGCACCGAGGTCATAGATTGCTGAGTCTCTGTGACTCACAAGTTACTTCAACACACCAACAGGTACATGTACGCCCGACACAGGTGATCTCGACGGCACGTAGCTGGCGTGGCAGTACGATGAGGAGAGCGACCGCTTATACATTAACTATCCGAAAGACAAACCTTTTATTAACACACCAACAGCTGTCATTTGATCATCATTAGTTTACATCCGCTATGCGTAGATCATCCCCCTTTTATTGTTGTAACCGTAAGTTAGCCACCTAAAATAAATGCTTAGTCTTTTGCTGCAGCCTCACCACTTAACCATACCTCACCCATTAAGCTTTGCTAGTCTTGATACCTTTGGAAATGAAATTACTCAGTCCCAGTGGCTCACAGATTACTACAACAACACTTTCAGGGACAGGTAAAGCGACATTTTGACGTGAGCGCGATGATTGTTCTATTTGGAGTTTCTTCTTCTTCATCGATCTATGGTGAGTTCCAGGCCGGCAGCCTGGGATAACAAGTATGGATGCCATTTTATTGTTTGGTTTTGTCCATAGTTGGACCCTGCTCTTATGTATGATGCTTCAATATGTTGTTATATTGTTGTGATCTTGATGTAGCTTGTGGCGAGTCTAAGCCAATTTCATATACTCATCTATTCTATACATGTACTTGTAATGATATCCATTCTTGCCAAACGACAAGATGCACTTCTATCCCTATCGAGGCCCTTGAGCCAAAATAATGATGGAATCACATCTTGGGCGTTACAAGTTGGTATTAGAGCAGTACCGACCTAGGAGCCCCCTTGATTGAACGAACTTGGCCGAGTCGAGTCTAGTGAAAAACTGCTTTCAGTCTAGTTATATATCAGAGCGTAGGATTCTTTTTACTCCTCTTCTATGCTGTGGTGAGGAATCTTGACGTAAGAATTTTAAGTCTACTCCGCTTCTCACTTAATTTTTTTAGGATCACGCGATATTTTGGAATCTACATGATACCGATGTGACGGAGTTGTGTCTTGGTGCCTCCTGGATGACTTGATTTATTCCGGGGAGTTGAGCTCCAGGGGATTGTTGATCACATCGTTATCATTCAGATTTCTTTGTATCTCAGGATGGAGGATGTTCGAAATTGCTTCAATGCTAGTAGTGGCGATATAAGCCCCACATCCCCAGTATTGGTGCACAGAGTTCGGGGGTACTGCCATACTTAGTATTGTTCTGTTTTTGAGGGTTCGAGATAGATGAACTTGCAGATCTTCTCGCTTGTGTTTTGAAAAGTTGAGGGAAAGGTGTAGCTGATTACACTGAGTACGTTCCTGGACCCGCAACTGGATTGCACAAGCAAGAGAGTTTTTGGAACTTCTTTGGTGGGAATTCAAGTAGTTACCTATAGGATTATCTTCCAACACATGCATGATGTGAGGTTGGGGTTCGACATCTAGTGGATTTGTTTGTTCACACTCATTTTTACAAAGGACAGTCTCGATATATGTCAACAAATATGCTTCGACAAGCCTTGTAGTTCGCTATGCCTAGGGAGCATATTCGAGCGTCATTTCAATATGACAATCCAATGTACGATCGAGCCCATGCGAACCTTGCCACGAAAATGTCAAATGAAATCTCTATCATATATTTGTCCTGGCTTAGTTTTCAAGCCACATCCTTTGTTTTGTTGTAGTATGGTAATTCGAGTTGCTTCGATGTCGAGTGGTGATTTCATATCTTTTCTAAGTGGTGTTCTCATATTTTTATGGGAATGCAAATTAGTTTGCTCACTCAAATTGTCTTATCAATTCTTTTTAACCGGAGTTGTCATGTTAAATTCCTTTCAACCGATATGCTTCTCCTCAAGATAATTCAATCATCTCCAAAATTTGCAAGATCAATCTCTCATTTCTTTTTGGAGTTCATATCATCCATCTCAAGTTGTCTTTGTTTTTCCCTCCCTCCCACACTTTTTCTTTAGTGATTAGATTATCATCCTTGTGCCTTTCTTTCATTATTGCTTCCGCTATCTTCTTCTTTTCTTTCATATCCGGTGATTCATTGAAAGGTTCTGAGGAGTTTCGAGTTCATCATTCATCATTCTTGTTTTTTTCTTCTCCGCTGAAGCCAATTCAAGCCTCCCTTTTGTTCATCTCTCTCTATTCTATCCGGAGTGCTCAAGAAATCTTAGAAGATTCATGTTTCCGTTCAATCATTTCAATTATTTCGAGGTTCTCACTCATCATCTTTTCATTTATACCGCTTCCTAAGCAATTGTTTCAACAGTGTTCTCTTTCAGTGGCCCCATAACCCATAGGTTTTTCCCAGGATCTTTCCTGGCTCTTCTAATCTTTTCCGAAGATCTCTAGTTCTTTTCATATATGACGTAAGAATGTATTGCATCAGCCATATTCCTTCTCCAAGATTGTTTCAAATTTATTTTCATCATTTGCTCAACCTTCCATTCTTCATTTCCGGAGTGGCTCAGTAATTCTCGATGGTGATTCTTGCCATCATACTCTGCATTGCAGACCGAAGAAGTGGTTCTCTTAAATCTTTGTCCATTCTTGTGAAGAATTGTTATTTCAGCTTCGTGTTATCCTCTCAATTGTTTCCAATCATGAGTAATTCCTTCCATATCTATCCGGTGCATTTCTGACTTGTTTTGATTTCTCGATCCTCCGAAGGCCATCATTTCACAAGATTTATTCGTTCTTAGCTTTTAGCTATCAATCTCAAATTCTTCTCAATTGTTGTCTCTTCGTTCTTATCTCAATTATTCTTGCGCCTCATCGAAGTTTTTTGTTAAGCGACTCAAGATCTCTTCGTTCTCATGTATTCCATCCATTTATATTATCCCCATAAGTTCTAAATTCTTTAGGTTGATCATGATCTCTTCGTTCTCATGTATCTTCATTCATTCTTGGTATCATCATTGATTTGTGAAATTCTCACCGATGGTTTGTTCAAGAGTTCTCTAATTCACTACTGGAACCCAGTAATTCGCCATCAGCCATTTCTTTGCCGTCAGCTGGCTGATGGCAAAGAACCTCTTTGCCACCAGCTGACTTCAAGCAGACGATAAAGGGCTGACCGATGGCAAACATATTATTTGCCATTGGTCAGTCCTTTGCCGTCTGCCAGCGAACGGCAAAGAGACCTAGGGCAAACGGCAAAGAGGACAGATGGGTCCAAGTAGACATTGCGCATGGCCAGGTCCGACGCAAGGGCTCTTTGCCGTCCAGGGGCAGACGACAAAGAGCCCGAGCCTATAACAACCGTTACCCCGGACCCTAGCTCCACTACCCCCACTCCCCCACTATCTCTCTCTCCACCGCGTGTTCCTCGCTCCGGCACCACCGACGGCCGGCCACCCCTCCACCGCCCCGGTGCCGCCCCGTGCGCCGCCCCTCCCCTCACCCGCCCCCGGCGCCGCCCCCTCGCCTCACCGCCACCCGGCGCCGCCCCTCCTCTCACTGGCTGCGGGCGCCGCCCCGTCCCCTAACGGGATCCCATCGCCACCCCTCCCCTCACCGGCTCCCTATGCAGGCCCCTCCCCTCACCGGCTCCCGTCGACGCCCCTCCCATCACCGGCTTCCGGCGATGCCCCTCCCCTCACCGGACGTCCCCAAGTCCGGTGAGTGCCTCCGGTACCCCTATTTTCTGTTTTTTCTGCTAAGTTAGATAGTTAGTTGTTTTCTGTTAACTTAGATAATTAGTTTATTAGGTATAATAAATTAGATAGAAAAGAAAAAAGTTAGAAGAAAATAATAGAAGAAAAAAAACTAGAAGAAAAGAAGAAGAAGAAGAAGAAGAAGAAGAAAGAGGAGAGGAGGAGAAAGAGAAAATAAAGAAGAAAAAGAAGAAGAGGAGGAGGAGGAGGAGAAAAAAGAATAATAATAATAATAATAAGAAGATGATCAAGAAGAAGAAGAAGAAGAAGAAGAAAGAAGAGAGAGGAGAAGAAGAAATAAGAGGAAAAAAGAACCTGGACACCCCGACACTGACCCTCGACCCCCGACCCCTAACGCTCGACGCCACTGACCCTCGACCCTCGAGCCCCGACGCCATTGACCATCGACCCCTGACACTCGACCCCCGACGCCACTGACCCCCAACCCCCGACCCCCGTCGCCCGACGCCACTGACCCTCGACCCCGACCCCCGACACTTTGTTCGGCCTCTTGTTGACCGAAAAGACCCCAACCCCTGACGCCAGTGACCCTCGACCCCCGATGACACTAACCCCCGACCATCGATGCAACTAACCCCCGACCCCCGACGCCACCAACACCCGACACCACCGACCCTTGACGCCACTAAGCCCCGACCCCGACACCTCTTCTGCCTACTGTTGAATGAGAAGGTGCTTTTGGGCCTTCTAGAGGCCGACGGGGTCATAGTTTCGTAAATTATGAGTTAGGCCACATATTTTCGGATTATGTTAATTATAAAAACATCATATTTGTGTTGATCGGGTGAATTTCAATGTGCAGTTGTTCGAGGACCTCCATGTGCGTTGGACGGCTATGCCCGTGTGTTTGTTGGTGAGCACAAATGACTTCTCCTCCTACCCTCTTAATTTGCTCTGTTCCGGTCTTCGTGCCGATGAAACTTGCTAGCTTAGGTTTCTTCAATCATGAGTATGCGTGACCAACATGCGTCTCCCGTTCGAAAGGGCGACATTTATAAATATGCATGTCTTTGCATATTTATAACCGCCATCCTTTCGAATTGTCCAACGTTATCCATGGACAGCCCGGGTATATGTAGATTGGGTTCGTTTTCCCGTATGTTATGTTCCGGATCCGACGCGGAATTTCGTCAGTGCCTCCCTGTTGTTCTCCGAGTGCACATCCTGTGTGCTTTTTGCCGAGACGTGTATCAGGAGAACAACGGGGAAGTGCTGCCAAAATTCTGCGTCGCATCTGGAGCAGAGCATGGGAAAACGAACCTAGTCTACACATACTCGGGTGGGATTAGGACCTATCTTTGCCTATTAGCGTGTAGGTTGCATGGACGTAATAAAACTGACAAACTTGATTAGCGGATGAATATAGATGATGAATTATATATTTATTTCTTGTGCGCCCATAGGTAGCTAGGCAACATGAGTGATCGTGCTTGGATGTACACTGGTCACCCTAGTCAGAAAGACATGACCAATGAATGGTTAACAAAAACCAGGGGGTTTGTGAGAGCCGCATTTGCAAATGGCCAGCAAAAAACATGGTGCCCGTGTCCCAACTGTGACAACTGGAAAAAGCAGACAGAGTTTGAAATGGGTAAACACCTGCAGAAGTGGTGTTTTATGCCTAATTATACGGTGTGGACTTTTCATGGTGAGTCTGACCAATGTGCCAGAGCTGACGTGATTCGTCGTCGCATCGACGAGCATGGTACCGGGATCGAAGACATGCTGCAAGACTTTGATGATGCTCGGGATTCATATGATGAGATGGAGGAATCTGCAAAGGCCTTCTATGAAATGTTGTAGTCTTCAAAACGTCCTATCCACGAGCAGACTGAGCTTTGTCAGCTGGATGCCATCGCGCAAGTAATGGCTCAGAAGGCTCAATTCAGCGTAGGCAGAGAATGCTACGACGCGATGATGATGATGATATTTGGACGCTTTCTACCAAAGGCCATGTACTGCGTGCAAACCTGTACCAGTCAGAGAAAATCCTCCGTGTACTTAGATGCCCTATGAGAAGATACATGCATGTGAGAATGGATGTGCCTTATTTAGGCTTGAGTATGCGACCTTGAACTATTGCCCCATTTGCAATTCTTCCAGGTATATTGTGGTAGACAATGGTATGGGTGAGAAGAATCAGACCAAAATCCCCATTAGTGTTCTTTGGTATCTGCCAATCGTACCAAGACTTCAAAGTCTTTTCATGGTCAAAGAGACGGCTAGACGGATGACATGGCACAAACTGGGCAAAAGAACCGAACTAGATGCGGATGGGAAAAAGATGCTGGTACACACTTTAGATGGTTTTGCGTGGAGGCACTTCGATGTATTACATAAGGACAAATCGGAAGATCCAAGGCATCTTAGAGTTGCCATCAGCACGGATGGTTCAATGTGTATGGTATGACGGCAGCACAATACAGTTGTTGGCCTGTATTTGTCATTCCACTCAATTTCCCACCCCAAGATATTATGAAAAGAAATAACATTTTCCTGACGTTGATAATTCCAGGGCCCAACTATTTGGGGAAGAATATGAATGTGTACATGCAGCCGCTTAAGGATGAGTTGCAAGAAGCCTCGGATAATGGGATTAGGACCTACGACGCCGCTACCAAAACAAATTTCAAAATGCATGTGTGGCACATGTACTCGACACATGATTATGCAGTGTTTGCGCTATTCGCTGTCTGGTGTGTGCATTGAAGGTTCCCATGCACCACATGCAAGGCAACTCTTCAGTTCCGTTGGCTGCAGGCTGGTTGCAAGTTTTCTTGCTTCGACATGCATAGACAATTCCTGGATCCTGACCATAAGTTCAGAAAAGACAAGAAGAATTTCATCAAAGGTAGAGTTGTCAAAACACTGCACCAACTGCGTTGACAGGCCAACAGACCCTTGATTAGTTAAACGCTCTCGAGCCCGATCCTTTGTGTCCAGGGTACGTCAAAGGGTATAATACGGAACACGCCTAGACTCACAAGTATGCTTATGGGATCTGCCTTACTTAAAGACCTCCTTTGCCCACACAACATCGACGTGATGCACACTGAAAAGAATATTGCGGAGGCCACTTTTGGTACATTGTTCAGCATAGAGGGGAAGTCAAAAGATAATCCTAAGGCTAGAATCGACCTCGAGGCTCTATGTGATAGACCGTTACAAAACTTGCGACAACGGAAAGGAAAGCAAAGCATAGCGAAGCCAAAGGCATGGTTCAATCTTGAAAGGCCAGCTATGAGGGAAATGCTATTGTGGGTGAAAATGTTGTTGATGTTCCCCGATGGGTATGCTGCGAATCTAAAGAGGGGAATGAGTCTTGAGAAATTGAAAATATTTGGTCTCAAGAGTCATGATTGGCACATATGGATTGAGCAGGTAATGACGGTGATGTTGCGTGGCTTTATTCCTGAGGACGAATGGCTAGTACTGGCAGAGCTTAGCTATTTCTTCCATTCTCTTTGTGCGGAAGAACTATCACCTGGCGTGCTAGATGAAATGGAAGAGTTGGCAGTAGAGTTGATCTGCAAATTAGAAAAGATCTTTCCACTGGGCTTCTTTAATCCAATGCAGCATTTGATTTTGCATCTCCCGGCCGAGGCAAGATTGGGGGGCCCGTTCAAAATCGAAGGTGCTACTCAACTGAGAGGATGCAGAAGACGCTTCGAGCTAAGTGTAAAAATAAACATAGAATTGAAGCATCGATGGCCGAGGCATTCATTATTGAGGAGGCGGCAAACTTCGTGACAGCACACTACGAAACCAAAAATCATCATTTGCATAACCCTTAGCCTCGGTACAATGACAACAATCCAAAAAAAGGTCGATCCAACCTCAGCCTATTCAAAGGGAAGGTCACACCATCCGGTGCTTCGAAAGGGAAATCGTTGGATGTCGAAGAATGGCGGACCATTTCATTGTATATCTTCACCAATCCAACAGAAGTGCGGCCGTACATCGAGTAAGTTCTCGGTAAATTATTGTTCCGCAACTTCTAATTCCTTTCAACTACTCTTATTCCCGGATATTTGATATAATCGATACATCGCCGAATTCTTGGATGGAGAGGTCATTGAAAAAGATTCCGTCGGAGAGTATGAGCTTCTCGCAAATCATGGAGGCGACTATCCCGGTTTCATTCTGGGTTCAAACAAAGGTTAATTAATTACCATTAATGGTCCATTTGATTGCTTGGTCTAATTTGCGGCTAATGCATCCATTCTTTCGTATTAAACTTGTAGGTTGATGCAGAGTCTATGGACGCCGAGTTGAGACAAGTCGCTAATGGTTTGGACTATAAGGTCCGCTCATTTGACAAATACAACATCAACGGATATCACTTTCATACCTTTGGCAAAGAGCTATCTATGCCTGACCTAAAGACTACAAATTGTTCCGTCTCTACTATCGGCGAAGGAGGCACCGAGTATTATGGAATAGTTGAAGCAATTTATGAACTTCTATTCTATGGTGAAAACCCACCGATCGTCGTAGTCTTCAAATGTTATTGGTTTGAGCCTTGGGAGACTAGAAGGACCCATGAACATATAGGACTAGTCGAAATCAACCAAAACACCCACTAAGATGTTCCCGATGTCTATATTACGGCTCAACAGGCGACACAAGTTTTCTATCTACCGTGGGCCTGCCAAACTGATCCAAATCTCAAAGGTTGGGATGTCATTTATGAAGTGCCACCACATTTTAGATCACCTACCCTCAATGAAGAGGATTACGAACCTCACATTAACCCAGACACATATGAAGGAGAATTCTTCCAAGAAACACGTATGTCCAAGAAACGTTTCAAGAACCGCTCTACTTCACCCCAGAACATTGAAGTAGACAGCGACAGTGAATCCGTCTTAACTCCTGAGCTCGAACAGGAAGAGCCGGAAGAAGAAGAGGTTACCGCTGCGGATGACCTGTCACTTCTTGACCGATTACATAATGGTGGCCTTCCACATGTTCTTCCTTATAGTGATGATGATGATGCATTTATTGATGATAGTGATGATCATGATGCATTTATTGACCCCAAAGCATATATAGACGAGCATGATTGTTATTGGTTCATGTCAGGTATTCAACTATTACTATATATAAATTTTGAGTTCATGTTAGGTATTCAATTTTTATTAGTCATGTTGGTATTTATGACGATGATACACTTAAATTATATACATTTTATTACTCATGTTAGTGTTTATGTTGTACTAATTTCATTTACTCTTTGTCATGACAGGTGTTGAAAGATGGTGGGAAAAGGTCGAAAGCACTCAGCGGCTCCTTCTTCGTCGGCGGGTGGTGGGATGGGTACTTCCATTCCTGCCTTGCCTCTTCGGAGAGCGTTGCTCTCTACTCTACGTGGAGTGGCCGCTTCTTCGACTCTCGTGGCCCCCGTGAGAGGAGGTCGACCCCCGCGAAGCCGAGAGGTACTAAAGGTATTACTCATGTTGGTATTTATGTTGTACTCATGTTGGTATTTATGTTGTAGTCATGTTGGTATTTATATACATTTTATTACTCACGTTCGTATTTATGTTGTACTAAAGGTACACGTGGCCGCGAGATAGGTAGGGCGGTGGCTGCCACGCATTCCTCGCCGCCACCCCAAGCTGATTCACCTAAGCACAAGACTTCTAGGGTGGTTTCGTCTGAGGTGGAGGCTACACGGTCTCCGGTTCACGAGCCTCAGGTCGACGAGCCTCAGGTCGATGAGCCTTTGACCGACGAGATCTTGAGCCTGAGCCAAGTGGCCATGCTGATAGCGACGAGGAGCTGGGTGAGGGGGCTACTGTCTACCAGCATGGTAGTTCAGGGCTCCCGCTCATGCCGGCGACCCGCGAGCAAAGGTGGTCGATTAAGCCAAATGGGTACAAGTAAGTTAATTTACTCTTATTTAACCTTTTGCCTTCATGTTTTCTCAAATATCTAATGATTTGGCTTCAATTTACATACTGCAAGGGTTGGATTGTTGCCAAGGGTGTCTGCAAGCCCAACAGCGTCCTTGGTGTGCTTTGCCGTCAAAACTTCCCGGGGTTTGTTACGTTACCCGGTCGGGAGCGAGAGGTAGGAATGACGTGGTAGCACTACTTGGCTGCCCCGGCCCCGCCGGAGGTGGAGATCGACGGTGTTTTGTGCCACACGAGGGCTGACATGGTTATCCGATAGTTCTGGGTAATTTCTGCTTTACACAATTATAAATCAACCATAACTAGTTATTGGACTAATCGGTGTTGTCTCGTTTGCAGACCTACTACAGGTGTGAGGAGGGATACGAGGAGGACGCGGCGAAGGTTATCGAAACCGAATGTCGCCGCCTACTTCAAAACTTTCGGCACGAGGCTCGGGTGCACACAGTTTGAGACTACTATGCCTCGCGGCGTATTAGGAAGGACAAGGCGAAGTGTCACGATTCTAAGATGGAGAAGGAGCATTACGTGAAGGTAATTACATATTATTAAGGCTTTGTAGTTAGTTTCCTTGATTTGGTTCTTACGCGCTCAAATTTCTCTTTATTAACTTAGGTGCCCCCGAGATGGTGTGTGGATAATATGTATTGTTGGGAGGCCTTGGTGGATCAGTGGTGCTCCGAAACGTGGGAGGCCAGCCACAACAACGCCAAGGAGAGGCGTGGCAAAATGGTTGGTGTGCCACACCATCAATGGAGCGTCAACTTAATCCAATTTGGCGAGAACTGGGTATGTGGTTTGCTTCATGCCTCATGCAATTCATTCTTAATGCTATCTTGAGCCCTTTACTAATACAATTTTACTCTCTCTCTTTTAGGCGTGTCACAATAAGACGGAGGTTCCACAGATGTACGATCTGTATGCGATGACCCATACTGCATCGTATAAGAAGGTCAAGGCATTCTCTGAGTCTGACCTCGAGCATCTAGAAAACTTCACCAACATCTCCTCCCACCACAAGCTCATGAAGTACAGAGATCACGGGAAGGCGAGGAAAGGGGAGGACTTTAACCCGAGCGAGGGGCCTATTGATTCAGAGGTGGTGATTATAGCTGGCAACGGGAGGCCCCATGGCTCGATCGCCATTGGAGACGGCCTTATACGTTGTCCTAGCACTCTCCGGCAGATAAAGGCATGCCAAACGAGCTCCTTTCCTGAGATAACACCTCGTCCACGGCCAGTCGAGCTCGCCATCGAGGTTAGTTTAATGGACTCAACTATCTTTCCGCATTATGTTGTGCGTGGGAACCAATATGATTACAATGCTAACAATGAGTTGTCTTGCAGGCTGCTATTCTGAAAGAGAGAGAGAGGCGATGCAGGCGGTTTTGGAGGAGAAGGATAAGGAGATGAAGGAGCTGGAGGAGAGGACGACTGCATTGGTGGAGGTGGAGAGGGCACAGAATGATGCGTCTAACAAGGCCATATACGAGTTCTTCGTGGTAAGTTTCTTCTTCATATTATTTCAAATCTTGCATTTTAATGTCCGTTCCATTAATAACTAAAAAGTTGACTTGTCGAAACCAAATGTACAGTCTATGTGCGAGAAGACCGACCAAGTCCTTCCAGCGATGCCCGTCATTAACATGGCACAGACGCTGAGTTTCATTTCAATGAAGTGATCTTGAGAGTGTCATCATGCTAACGACACATTGCAAACGATGTTTGGTGCATAATATCTCCTGAAACGCATCGCACGACCCTTCTATAGTGGAGCCTTCTCCATGGCAGCCTTATCAAGGTGAAACAAGCCACAGCCACCGTGCTTCACCATCGTGATGACGATAATGGTATGTTATTTCTGCCATTTTTCTTCTCCTTCTTAGCTTTAACCCAATTTAGCTCCAAAATGCCTTAATAATCATAGTTGGCTCCAAAATGACACTACCCAAGTTAGCTCTAGAATGTCCTATACTTAGCTTGGCTTCCACCAAACTGACATAATTAGCTTAGTTAGCTTGAAAATGGCCTATTTAATAAAAAATGACCTATACTTACCTAATTATCCTCCAAAATTACATAATTAGCTCCAAAAAGGCATAATTAGCTAATTTAGCCCGAAGAAGAGGACAAGAGGAGAAGATAGAGGAAAAATGAAAAGGAAGAAGAAGAAGAATAGAAGAAGAAGTGAAGAAGAAGGAGAAGGAGAAGGAGGAAGAAGGAGAAGAAGAAGGAGAAGAAGGAGGAGAGAAGCTCCTTCTCCTTTTTCTCCTTCTTCTTGTCCTTCTTCTTTTCTTCTTCTTCTCCTCTTCCTTCTCCTTCTCCTTATCCTTCTCCTCCTCCTCCTCCTTCTTCTTCTTCTTTTTCTTCTCCTTCTTCTTCTCTTCTTGCTTATTCTCTTTCTTCTTCTACATAGCTTAGACTCATTCAACAAAGACATACTTAGCTAATTATCCTACAAATTGACATAATTAGCTTAGTTAGGTGAAAACATCATAAGAACCTTGGTTAGCTCATAAAAAGGACTAATTTAGTTCCAAAATGAAATAATAAGCGCAAAATGGCATAAGAACCTTGGTTAGCTCATGAATATTATATACTTAGCTTGGCTTCTACCTAAATGACATAATTAGCCAATTTAGCTCCAAAATGCCTTAATAATCATAGTTGGATCCAAAATGACATATTTTACCCAAGTTAGCTCTAGAATGCCCTATACTTTGCTTGGCTTCCACCTAAATGACATAATTAGCTTAGTTAGCTCGAAAATGGCATATTTAGTAAAAATGACCTATACTTACCTAATTATGCACCAAAATGACATAATTATCTCCAAAAAGGCAAAATTAGCTAATTTGGCTCGAAGAAGAGGACAAGATGAGAAGAAAGAGGAAAAATGAAAACAAGGAAGAAGAAGAAGAGAAGAAGAAAGAGAAGGAGGAAGAAGAAGGAGAAGAAGGAGGAGAGAAGCTCCTTCTCCTTCTTCTCCTCCTTCTCCTTCTTCTTCTCCTTCTTCTTTTCTTCTTCTTCTCCTCTTCCTTCTCCTTCTCCTTCTCCTCCTCCTCCTCCTTCTTATTTTTCTTCTCCTTCTTCTTCTCTTCTTGCTTCTTCTCTTTCTTCTTCTACGTAGCTTATTTTCCCCAACAAAGACATACTTAGCTAATTACCCTCCAAAATGACATAATTAGCTTAGTTAGGTAAAAACATCATAAGAACCTTGGTTATCTCATTAAAATGACTAATTTAGCTCCAAAATGACTTAATAAGCTCAAAATGGCTTAATAATCATAGTTGGCTACAAAATGACATATTTTATCCAAGTTAGCTCTAGAATGACCTTTACTTAGCTAAGTTCTCTCCTAAATGACATAATAAGGCTATGTAGCTCCAAGATGACCTATTCCACCTAAGTTAGCTATTAAATGGCCTATACTTAGCTAAGTTCTCTCCGAAATAACCTCTAGTTCTCTTCTTCATCTAGTCTTCTTCTTCTAACTTTCTTCTTTGCCATTTTGCAGATTACATTGAATTCACGGGAAGCTTGGATTATATTGATGGAATGCTTGAATATGGTTTCTTGTACCATGGCTTCACGGAAGCTTGTATTGAAACTATTGTAGTATATGGATATATATGAAACTTTGTATGCATGGATGAAACTGGTGTAATATATGGTTTGGTACGGATGCAACTTGCATAATATGTATGTATTATGGATGAAAGTTATTTTAATATGCTTATGAGTACGGAAACAAATTTATTTCTGTCAAATATATATATATATATATATATATCCTGATTATTGTGAAAATTGCTGGATATAATAGAAAACAAAATAAACAGGGGTTGTTTTGAGCCTTTGCCGTCCGCCCACTAACGGCAAAGGCCTTGCGACAAACGGCAAAGGCTCAAAATAGCCTGGCTGAAACACGCTGGGAATGCCCCTTTGCCGTCGGCCTGAAACACGGCTGACGACAAAGGGGGGAGGGGCAGACGACAAAGGTGGGAGGGGCTGACGGCAAAGGTGGAGGGAGAGAGGGGTTGGGTGCCCCCCTTTGCCGTCGGCCTCAAACATGGCTGACGGCAAAGAGTGGATGGCAGACGGCAAAGGGGGGAGGGCAGATGGCAAAGAAAAGGTGGGCCCAGCAGCCTCCCGTTAGCAATTAGCAGGAGCATTTGCGGATGTGCCTTCCCATTTTATTTGCCGTCCCCCCCATGACAAAGATTCTTTGCAGCCCGTCTTTCAAAAGAAGACGGCAAATAACCTCTTCACCGGATATTTTTGGCCGTCTGGTTTGCCGTCAGCTGACGGACGACAAAGCCTTTGCCGTCCGGTGTTCCCCCCTTTGCCGTCAGCCATGGCTGACGGCAAAGTCTTAGATTCCTGTAGTGATTGAATCATGCTCTGTTTGTCCTCATGTAGCCAAGTTCATTTGTATTATCCTCTTTCATTCCAAATTCTTACCGTTGGTTCTTCCAAGAATTCTTCAAGTGTGTGCCTTATCTATCCCTCTTTTTAAAGAAGAATAAGTGGTATGCTAAATCCGTTGCTTGTCATCAATTTAACTTGGTGAAGGATGAGCCTAACATAATTCTCATTCTCGTTTCTTCAAGTGATTTCAATTCTTCTTCCGGAGTGGCACATGATATCAATTCTCGATTCAAAGTTGTTCATCTTTGCTATTCCGGAGTTCCAAGTATTTCTCAAGTATCTCTTTGTCAGCTTCATCTAAATAGTTGCAAGGCCTCAATCTTATTCTTTTCAACCTTAATCCTTTCTAGCATCCTTTCATTTCGGTGTTCTCCAAGAGGTTCTTCATGGAGGTCCTTCAAGGTTTCAATTCATTCTCAAGGTGTTCTTCAATATTCTTGTTGGAGACCTCAAGTGTTCTTTGTCTTGCTTTTTCAAGTGCAATTCTTCCTCATTTTTCCTTTGAGGTGGTGTTATAGCATTCTTGACTCATGAGGAGTCTCAAAGAGAAATTGGTTCAGGAATGAGATATTTGAACCCACCAAATTCTTTGATCATGGGACATTTTCAACCCATGATTTCTTCCATTGAGCTATCTTAGTATAGATCTCACCTAAAGCCTTTCCTAAGGATTGTTGCTATTGTGGTGATTATAGTTGACCCAAGTTCTCAATGTACCCTCTTGGTGTAAGAAGTTGTGCATATCTTGTTGCTTCCAATCTATCCTTGTTTCTCTTAGTGGCTGATTGTCACCTCACTATTTTGGGATGGTTTCCATAAGACCACAACAACTTATTCTTTTCATTGTTGGTTTTCCAACAACTCCGTTCTATTCTTCTTGTAAGATTCTTATCAAAGTGAATTCTGATGAAATTGTTATACTCTTCTCCGTTCTTTTCTTTCCAAGGTCTAGCTTCTATTCTCTTGTTGCGGAATTGTTGTGATGTCGCTCTCTTTTATCCATTATCTAGTTTTGTCAAAGTCGTGTTCTTTCCTTTCTTATTCATTAACTGGAGTGTTGCATCTTCTTTCTTGTTCTTTCCTTGCATATCAATTTAGTAGGTTTGTTGTGAATCTTGTCAACATCTTTCCATCTTATCAATTTTTGCTCTCTTTCCTACCGAAGTGCTGCCGAAATTTTGTTTGAATTCTTGCTTGTTTGTCATGTGTGTCTTCAACCCCTTTGCAACATTGGAGGATCGTTGGTTTGACTCGTTTGTCAAAGAAGTAACTAAATTTTTACCTCTTGCTTTCTCTTCCTCTTCCCCTTTCATTCTTAGATCTCGGAACGAGATCTCCTGTTAGTGTAGGAGAGTTGTAACAGCGTGAGACCGACGCTTCATAAGATCCCCCTTTTATTCCATTGTCGTCGTGTGATTTATTGGATTGTCGCATTCATCATCGCATCATTCGCATCATCCGCATTGCATCAACAGTTCGTTGCCGTCTGTCGTTGACCGTTTCGAGACCAACCGCACACTCACACGCCCGCGGCGCCGTTGAAATATTTGTTTTTAAAAGCGTGTTTATAACTTTCTCGGATTGGATTGAAAGTTGGCATGCAATCTTATTTTAGTGTAGGTAGGACGCTTGCCAAATTTCGTCCCATTCGGAGATTGTTTGCTACCCGAACGGTCGATCGTAGCGGCACCGTCATTGGTTTATTCGTCGGACGTTTTCAGTGTTTTAAATCCTATCACGGACTACCAGTTCCCTCTCTTCTCTCCCCTAGCCCACTCCACACACTACCCACAGTCCACCAAGCCAGTTCCCGCAATCGGAGCCGTCCGATTGCGATCGCATGGCTCAAAATGGTGCAAAACCCCCTCCTATTAGCTATTTGCTAAAAATAACAGATGAACCCTAGCGAATCAACCCAACCCTAACCCTAGGGAGACAAACTCCCTCAATTGCCGAGCAGGGCCGCCACCCACCTACCTCTCCTCGTTGTGCCAAACTAGCCAACCACCACAACCAAAGCCCTGCTCGATCTGGACCGCCGGATCCTAGATCAAACATCCCATAGAGGCTCCCACGACGTCCCGTAGCACTCGGTCCAGATTGGATCGAGGTAACTACCTCCCGCCAACTCACGCCCGCATCCAACTGGACCTGCCGTAGCTCCGGCGAGCTGCCATTGGTCGGAGCACGGCAGGCCGGACCCTAGTCCCTTCTTCTCGTTCTCCCTCCTCTCTTCTTTTTATACCCTCTCTCTAACCACCCCTCCTATCCCTCTCTTCTCGTTTGGACAGAGACTCGCCATGGACGCAAGCTGAAGCCATGCAGCATTGCACTTCTGCTCGGAGCTCTAATCCGCGCCTCCCCTGGATGAGGCTGGACCGGACGCCTCCCCACGCTCCATTCCCAGCCGTTCCCATTGCCTACCTCGCCGACCTCGTTCTGCACGCCGCCGCATAGGTCCGCCGCGCTGACAGGCAACTCTCCTCGAGCTTGGGCCTGCCAGATTAAGCGAGCAAGGAGAGGTCTCACGATTGCGGCACGGTCCTATCATCCAGCAAAGTGAGGAGCGCTCCCTACCTTATCCCGCACACCCGCCATGGCTGTGTTGCTACATCAGTCGATGCTTCCCTTGCCAACTTCGCCGCTGTATGAGCCCAGCCACGAACTTGGCTATCTCCATTCTTTTGCTCCTATTTCTTTAGATTCACATTACATATAGGTTCATGTTGGGTAAAGCCCCGTTTGCATCACAAGTTTGATCATAGGATAGTGGTTTGCACCCTTTGCGTAAAACCTGGCGATCAGGGATCAAATCCCTGGGGCGCAATATTTTTTCTTTTCAGTGATTTTTTGCTTCTTCGGGTTATCACGTCTTGCAGTTAGGTAATATAGCGTGGGATGCATGTTCTTGCAGTAATACTTTTCCATACCAACCGGTTGAGCAAGTGCATCAATAGAGGGGGTCATCTTGGTTCGAATCCAGGGCAACCCCAATTTTTGGTGCTGTCCCATGTTCATTTTGCGCGCTCACCCTCACAGCTAGTTGGTCGAACCCTTTGGGCCGCTGCAATTCGGCTATGTTTATTTTTTTCCTCCTGCGATTTCACCCGTGCACTGAATGCTTTGTTGTATGAGATGTGAGGTTGTCTGTTTCATAGATGCCATGTTAGTTGCAGGTACCCCATATTCATGCCTCTGACACATGGGAACCCGGTAACCGGGATCACCCCGTCATTCTTTGGCATGACACGCTCACAATTTGTTGTGGGTGTCAATTGTATGCATGTTGCATTCATAGCAAAATATCTTGTGTTGCATGTATGTGTTAAACCGTAACTCCATTGGAGATGAGCTATATATGTAAACCGACTAGAGCGATGTGTAGAATCACATGCTTCAACTCTTGCCATGTTAACCACATTTTAAAATTGTCGTCTAGCTAAACGGGAGTAAAATAAATAATTCAAATGTGGAGTTTCATCAATATTCAATGAGTTGCATATTAAGCTTAAATTAATGTATAGTGTTTGATTGTTGTGAATTGCCATGCCATGCCTTGCATAATTGAAATGGACACGCATCATATGTGTTGTGCATCATGGCATGCATATGTTGTGTTGTTATCATGTGTTGATTGTTGTTCTGGATTGCTTCTTCTCGATAGAGTTCCGAACTGGTTCATAGTGTGAGGATCCATTCGACTACATTGGTTCATCTGCTTCATGGATCCGTTCTTCTTCCAAGCGGGATCTAAGGCAAGATGATCATTTCCCTAGATACCATTACTATCATTGCCATGCTAGTTGTTTCGGTTCTATCCGCATGTCTCGTTTCCTACCACTTAAATGTCAGCCTCTCAATATTTTCATTTAAACCTTTAACCTTTCTACAACCTAGCAAACCACTCTTTGGCTATGTTACTGCTTGCTTAGCCTTTTGATAGCGTTGCTAGTTGCAGGCGCAATTGCTTCCATGTGAAAACATGGTGAAAGTGCGTTATACCGACTAGAGGGGGTGAATAGGAGATTTTTAGACTTTCATCACTAAAGAAATTCCTTTTGAGGAAATTCCTCACTGATGAATAACGTGCAGCGGAAACAGCGCAGGATCAGAGGTGCACAAACTACAACATCCATTTTCTTGATGAGGATTATGAAAAATAGTTTGCATAGTGCGCATGCACATAATAAGCAGGCGAGGATTAACTGGTATGAAGAATTTGAGGTTGAGGAAATTCAGAGAAAATCTTCAGCAAATTCTTCAACCAGAGACAATGAAAGTCTTCAACATACAATATTGAGGAATTTAAAGAGTTGAAGAAATAGAACCCGTATCACAGTGAAGACAGTTGTTGATGACCTAGTTCCAACTGCTGTGATAGTCATACGCCTGGTTTGGAGCGGCTTGGTATTGAAACCAAAGGACACACAGTCCCGGGACACACAGTCCCTACCGTATTATCCCTGAGCTAAGGACACAAAGTCCTCGCCCAACACTCGTGGTAAGTCTTCAGGGTAGACTTCCAAACCCTCACAAACTCGGTCACCCGACGATCCACAATTGACTGCTGGATTGCTCTAGACCATGATGCCTAATCGTCTGGAGGATGCACAATCCTCAAAGGTAAAAGGCTTCGGTTCCACACATGAACAAATTCTTCAGTGATGCTCAATCACTTGGTTTAGGTTTGTGGTTTGGTGTTTGGGGTATTTCCTCACTGTTGATTTACTCTCGAAGAATCTGAGGAATTTGGATTGCTCTAAATGACAAGTGTTAGTTTACCGCAGAGCAGCCAACCAGCTAATGGTTGTGGGGGGCGGCTATTTATAGCCTGGGAGCATCCCGACATGATTTGACATAAATGCCCTTAATTATTATGACCGTTGGTGTGGATAAGATCGGTGAGGTGGCACGAATCACGGCAACGGTCGGGACCCTCAACTGTGAGAGTTCTCATGTCTCTCAGGTTCCTCAGTTGAGGCTTTTGTAGGATTAGAATTGGGTTGAGCATCATGAGGAAATTCATTCCGTAGTATTACCTTGACCCCCTTTAACAGTACGGTGTTCCTATGACTCAAGAGTGAAGAAAATAAAACAAATTCTTCATGAGGATTATCAAATTCATCGCAATTTGATAAGTCTTCATCATAAGACCAATTTCTTCAGCCGAATTCCTATGACTCCTAAGTCTTCAGGCTGATTTTCTTCAGGACACACCGAATTCCTCATCTTCAATATCTTCATGAGGATTATCAAATTCATCGCAATTTCTTCGCGATCAAAATCTTCATCATAAGACCAATTTCTTCAGCCGAAGATATACATTTTTAGGGGTCGATATTCATCGTATACCTCAAACTGCTCATCGACTTATAGAGCCTGTGTACACTTATAAACACATTAGTTACTTAACCTATAAGTCTTCAAACCACCAAAATCACTAAGGGCACTAGATGCACTTACAATCTCCCCCTTTTTGGTGGTTGATGACAATTAGGTTAAATTTTCAACAGGGATAAAAATATGAAGTGTAAATACCGAGGTTGAGGAATATGAGATCAATATACTTAGAGACTCCCCCTGAAGATGTGCATGATTTGAGGAATTTGCTTTTCACAGCAAATGCACATTGATGATTTATATCATGGAGATCTCCCCCTGTATCTTGTAAATCATGCATACATTTGACATATAAGCTGAGGAATTTGAGAATGCATTATGAGAAATGGTATCTCATGAATTTCAGCATGCGTGCATTAATATTTTGAGGAATAAGCATGCGAAGAAAAACGTTCAAAAGCGTCAGAGAACAATCGGGCTTAAGTTACAACTCATTACATAAAACACTTGAGAAGAACCAATAGTTTGTAACTTAATAAAGTTCATAAGCCCCATATATCCCGCCTGAAGACTAACTCAGATTCTCCCTCTTTGTCATCAAGTGACGAAACGGGACAAAACTGAGGACTAACGCCCCATGAAGACTTTCACTTCTTGGCTGATGAAGAGGCATGGGGATATCTAGTGACAACACTTGCATATAGCGAGAAAACCTTGACTAACAAAAGATACGATGGCGACTCCCACCTCCCACCTCCCTCTCCGGCGACTCCATGGCGATCTGGCCTTCTAGCCGGTGGATAGCTATTCCATTCCGGCCAACATCACAGGTGCACTCTCTCGACCACGCTGGTGTGTTTTTATGGCTTGCATGGTGGCTCCACGTTGGATCTGGATTTTTCCCATGGGGCTTCTTTTGCGGATGAAGTGATTTATCACTATGGACTCCCGGTACATCCTCTTCCTCGACGTTAGCCGTTCATCATGGTGGTCTCATTTGGTCGCCAGGCATTCAGGCTCTCGGAGGATTTAGTTGCGGCTGCCCTAGAGGCGGCCATTGGTGGTTCTGCTGTGGAGCTTATGGTCTCAAAAGTCACTGATTCGGTCTTCTCTTTAATGGTTTCCTCGAAGCAAGTTGGCTTTCATATTCTTGATCTATGTTCTTTTAAGTGCTCCAGCTTCAAGTGCTTTTTTCATCTTTGGGGCAATGGTGGACCTAATTGGCATCGTGAATTCTCTCTTTGGAAGAAACAATGTGATGCAGAATGGATTTTGGGTAGTCCTTCTAAGAGAAGGGCTTCTTTAGGTCTGATGGCAATGCATTCCAGACCTAGGAAATCATGTTTTAAATCGAGTTCTTCGGTTCGCAAGAAGTTGTCTTTTGCAACCCTTCAGCAATACGAGGTTTGCAAAGGGTATCGCTGCCCTGTCACAAATGATGAGCTTACTACATTACAAGCTGCCGGATATTCATTGCCTCCTCGTGAGCGTGTTATTATCAGTGCCCCGCCACCGACGGAGCTCTTGTGGACGTCGGCGACGCCTCACATCTCATTTGGTACGGTCAATCCGTCGGGTATCCATTCCGTAATTCCTCGCAGTTCAAATTCAAATAGTGATATTTCAGGGATTTTAACGACTGATACGGGATATCCTTCCAGGATAGACGGGTCTACAGGTCCGTTTGAAACTGCACTAGTTGATTTACCTTGTGAACCTGAGCCTTTTTTCTCCACTAGGCCAGAGGATTTCAATGATACCACTAGCCTGCCATCGTCGCAGGAGGCCCAGTGACAGTTCGATGACTTTATTAATGAGATGGTGGACGAAATGTTATCATGCTCAAACTGTTCTGAATGTGGCCACTTTGCTTCAGCCTGCCCGAACTCGCTCACGTTGATCTGCTCCTCTTGCAGCATCGTGGGCCATACCAAATCTAGCTGCAATACTTTTAGGCGTGATAATTGTCTCACTTGGAAACACAAGAGCCCCACCACCTACCCAGCCGCCGATATCTCGGGAACTGTTGCTGATTTTGGGGAAACCGCGAAGCTTATCGAGGAGTTCCTCCCTCTCACATCGCCCCCATCACCTCCATCATCTCCCATAACGCCATCGGAGCCACCACCATTGACACCTGACCCTCCTGCTTCTCTGCCGGACATGGCCAACTTTGAGATTGATCCTACTCGCTTTCTGCCGGTGGGGCACCACATCATCGACGGCGGCCCTGACCGACTGCCACGCTCCTTCATCACGCCGACGATGCCCATTGCCCGCCGCTTCGAGCAATACATTATTGCTGAAGTCATGCCTGCTCTGCCGATGGACCAGATTACTGAGGTACGACAACAAGTCATTGAGCTCTTGACTGGTAGGGTTTTCATGTACGTTCGGCTCAACCATGGATTGAGGGGGTGGGTCTGTTAGAGCTCCGTGATGCGGGTGAAAGCTTTTCCGTAGTCCAGATGGTTCCTCAAGCATTGGGGAACGATTCTTTTGTTCGGTGTATGCGTCACAACGCCGGAGTTGGTTTTAGGGGAGTTGCTGGCTTTCGTCAAGGCTGCCTGATGTTCTTGGGGGTCCCCCTGGATTACCGCAACACAAATGATCTTCGTGCGGCAGTCAATACCTTCGGAGAATTCCATCATTGGGTCAGTGATGACCCTTTTCTTGCACGCTCGATCATATTTGCCTCTTTCCCTGATGACATCCTGGTTCCTCGAAGTGTTACTTTCTCAGAATATGCTGCGTGGGGGGTGCGAGGGTTTCTTGGACTGCTCCGGTGTTTATCCTGGGGGCTGGCTTTGCTGAGCAAATGCCAAATGATGAGGATCACATGCCTTTGGATGGCAACCCCCACCCTCTCCCTGGACAGTTGATCAATGATAATCTGATGTCTACTCTCCCGCCGTTCCCTGCGCTTGGATGGAATGTTGTACCAGTACCGCCACCACCGCCGCCGCCAATGCCGGAGGCGCCTGCTGACGATGGCGGCTGGGGATGGCAGCCTGAAGCCCCTGCAGATGAGCCTGCTGCCCCAGTGCAGGATCAAGAATCGATGGTAATCGATCAACCCTCCTCCTCTGACTCTGTACAAGAGGTTTTCTTTGGTCCACAAGAGAATATGGTGGCTCCTGCGGCTGCAGAAGGTGCTGGTCCAGAGGCCCACAATGCTGACAATGATGAAGGGTTTGTTGCACAGCCTGCTGATCCTCAGGTATAGCATGAGGAAGGTTTTGGGGCTACTGATGGTGTTGCAATTGAGGAAGCCCAGGAGGAGAACAACCCCTTGGCGATTGTCCCCTACCAACAGCCTCCAGTACGTTCTGACACTCTGATTGTTGGTGCGGCACGCATCATGCTTGGGCCTGTTCTTCCTCTTGCTCTGGCATGGGCTCGTGCTTTTGACAGGCTTAAGGGGGAGATATCATCCCTGCATGTTCCTCATCACCTGCATTTGCCTCCCATGCTACCAATTTTTTTGCCCAAGCGATCCTGGTCCTTCGCTTTTGATGAGGTGCAGGCTGAACCAGCCATCATCTACTTGGACGACACCCCTGTAGTCCTCCAACTCCACTGCTGCACCGACAGGTGGTGAGGTGTTTGCAAGCCCTGTTGCTCCAAAGAGGGCTGCTCGCAAGAAGGCGACTCCAATAGTTGACTCCTCGGTGCATCGATGTACCAGGGGTTCAATTAAGAGAGATGGTTTTAAGCCTGTGGTGTAGGAGTTGCCATTGCCGGTGCCAAAGAAGAGGAAGCCTCGGGCCAAGCCATTGGAGGACCCGGTGGATCAGGCGCAGCAAGATGAAGCTCTCCCACCTGCAACTCCTGTCCGGGTGATCCAGGTTGTTGGCCAAAGTCTTGGCATCAACCCCGACAAGCTGACTGTGGATCGTCTTATGGAGGATCCGACGAGCTCCAAGCCTACATCCTCTGATGATTGAACAAATGTTACTAATGTATCTATTATTCTGTTTTTCTGAGAGACATGTTATGGGATCTTTTGCTTGATGTGGTACTCTGCTGGATCTTGGCTGCGGGAGTTGCTATGTAACTCTTCTTTTGCTACTATATTACTTTTCCATGGATAGTCATTCTACTAGAAGTTGGCGTGTCCTATGCTGGAATGTGCGGGGCCTGAATTTAGAATCACGGCAACGAGCAGTGTGCAACAAAATTGACGAGAGCCTTGCAACAATTGTCTGTCCGCAAGAAACTAAAATGCAAAATATCGACTTCCGGTTTGTCAGAAAATTTTGTCCCAAACGTTTTGATCAGTTTGCTTATATCCCCTCGAGGGGTGCTTCGGGTGGCTTGATTACTCTCTTCAATTCCTCAGTGCTGTCTGGTACTCTAGTAACAGTGCAGCCATTTGGGGTGATTGTGTCCTTCATCTCCAATCACACTTCTGAATCCTGGACTCTTGTCAATGTTTATGGCCCTTGTCAGGGTGAGCCAAGGGACCAATTTGTCAGCTGGTTATATCACCTCCAAATACCAGTAATGGATAACTGGTTGCTGGTTGGGGACTTTAATTTCATTCGTTCTCCTACCAAAAGAAACCTACCAGGAGCTGATGTCAATGATATGTTCATTTTCAATGAGATTATTGGGCACCTTGGCCTCTTGGAACTGCCCCTCAAGGGAAGATCTTTTACCTGGTCCAACATGCAAGACTCTCCACTGCTTGAACATCTTGATTGGTTCTTCACTTCTGCTAATTGGATATCTTCCTATCCATTGACCCAAGTGACTCCTCTAGCTAAGTCTGCTTCTGACCATGTTCCATGTGTGGTCTCAGTTAACACAACCATTCCCAAAAGTAACCTTTTTAGGTTTCAAAACTATTGGGTTGAAATGGAGGGTTTCCTGGAATGTGTTGCAAGCTCATGGAATGTTCCTTCCATAAAGGGACATATATCAGCTATCATCATGGACAAGTTCAAGCATCTAGGACAGGCTCTTAGGAAATGGCAAACCAGCCTGTCCAAACTAAAAGCTGTCATTGACAAATGCAATAAGGTAATACTCTGTCTTGATGATCTCGAGGAGCTCAGATCACTGTACAGACCAGAAGCAAATTTCAGGATAATTGTTAAGTTACACTTGGAGCACTTGTTACATTTAGAGTTCCTATACTGGAAAAAGAGAGCCACAATCAGACATATTAAGGTGGGGGAGGAGAACACAAATTTTTTCCATGCCATGTCCACTGAGAGATATAGGAAAAATCCATCTCATCTCTTTCCATGCCTGATGGTTCAGTCTTCACTAAACATGAACAGATTGCTGCTTGCTTTTGGTATTCTTCAAAGAGAGGATGGGCACCTCACTTGGCATCAATCTAGTTTTTGATCTCCAGGCTCTCATTCAAAAAGTAGAAGGACTATCAATTCTGACTGAACCTTTTACCAAAGAGGAAATGGACAGAACTATCAAAGAAATGCCAATTGACAAAGCCCCTGGCCCTGATGGTTTTAATGGACTCGTTTTCAAAAAGTGTTGGCACATCATCTCCCCTGAGTTCTACCAACTTGCTGCTGCATTTCATGCTGGATCAGCCCAACTGGATAACATGAACTCCTCTTATATCACCCTTGTGCCAAAGAAGAGATCTCCTGAGCAAGTGCGTGATTTCAGGCCTATCTCCCTCACTGGTATGGGGCTCAAATTTCTATCCAAAATGATTGCTAATAGACTACAGCTATAGATTATGAAATGCATTCATAAGAACGAGTATGGCTTCATTAAGTCTAGGACCATTCAGGACTGTGTGGGTTGGACAGTTGAGTACTTGCATCAATGTCATCAGTCTAAAAGGCCTATTGTCATACTAAAGCTAGATTTTGAAAAGGCATTTGACTCTATAGAACATGAGTTTATTCTTCAAATCCTGCAGCACAAAGGCTTTCCTGCCAAGTGGCTTCTTTGGGTTCAGCAGCTGCTTAGCACTGAATCTTCCTCCATCCTTGTTAATGGAGTTCCTGGGAAAAAAATCATGTGTAGAAGAGGGGTCAGTAAGGGGGAACCTTTATCTCCTCTTATCTTTGCAATAGATGCAGATTTTCTCCAGACCTTTGTTAATAAGTTGTTACATGATGGTTTGCTGCAACTCCTAATTCCTTCTCATGACAAGGACTTTCCAATTGTCCAATATGCTGATGATACTCTTATCATCATGCCTGCTGATAAATCACAACTTCTGGAGCTCAAGGCAATGTTGTTGCTCTTCTCACAGTCCACATGTCTCCAGGTGAATTACCACAAATCTGCCCTGCTACCAGTAAACATTGATCAACATCATCTTCACCTCCTGGCTGATACAATAGGTTGTAAGACTGGATCTCTTCCTTTCACCTATCTTGGACTACCTGTTGCTACAACTAAACACAGAATCATTGACCTCATGCCCTTGGTGGATAGTATGGAGAGGAAGAAGGCTTCAATATCTCAACTCCGCTTTGTCTTCTGTTCCACTATTTTTCTGTGCATTCTGGATATCCCCTGGCATACTTAAGCAGTTGGAAAGGATTCAGAGGCAATGTCTGTGGAGGAAAAATGGTCAGGATCATGCCCCTTCTCTTGCTGCATGGGACTTGGTGTGCAGGTCTAAGATGAGGGGGGGGGTCTGGGCATTATGAATTTGGCTATCCAGAATGATGCTCTCCTGCTCAAGCATGTAGATAAATTTCTTAACAAAGCTAATGTTCCTTGGGTGAAGCTAATCTGGGATACTTATTACCACAACACTGTCCCTCATGGGACTTCTCTCTGTGGCTCTTTCTGGTGGAAGGATATTTGCAAAAAAACTAGACAACTTCAGAGTTGTTTCCTATGTTGTGACCAACAGAGATGACACATTCTTGTTCTGGTCTGATCCCTGGATTGTAGATGGTTCTATCACCCCTCTGGCACAAAGGTTTCAAAGATGATTCTCTTTTGCCGTGGAATCTTTTTGTACTGCCGAGGAAGTCTTCCAAGCTGCCCACACTGACAGCATGATCAATCTCTTTCATCTACCTCTATCAGATAGAGCTCATCAGGAGCTTCAAATAGTCAGCTGTCTAGTCCAAAAGCTACATAGAGACCCAAACACCAAAGACATTTGGCTTTGGGGTCCTGATAGTAAATCTTATTCTGCTAAATAATACTACAACCATGTGCACAAGTCTATTATCCCTAATCCTTTACTCTGCTGGATTTGGAAGAGCTGCTGTACCATCAAAATCAAGATGTTTGCCTAGATGCTTATTAAGGACAGACTCAATACACAGGACATGCTTGAACGCAGGCATTGGAAAGTCTCTGAATCCAACCTCTGTGTTCTCTGTCATGCTCAGGTCAAGGAGGACAGGGACCACCTTTTCTTCAGCTGCTCTTTTAGCAACAGGATATGGACATATCAACAGAACACATGGCAAGTATCTGACATGTACACTACCACTCTTGTAGCAAGGAAGGACTTTGCCCACCCCTTTTTGTCAGAGACAGTCTTCACTGCATGCTGGAGCATTTGGACTGTGAGGAATGCCAAGGTCTTGAGGAATGAGCAGCCTAGCTTTAGGAGATGGAGGTCTAGTTTTATTTATGATTTGTCCCTCCTAGCTTACAGAATTAAACCTAGGCTGAGGGAGGCCCTCTTGAAATGGATTTCCTTTTTACCTCCTTGAGGTTTGTAATATCTACCCCACCCTGTACATTCTTTTCCCCCTGACTGTAATTATTGTATATATTGATCAATAAAATTAAGAGCTGTGGGGTGTTTCCCTATAGTAGCCGGTCAAAAAAAAGTGGCATGAGGATTCTTGGCGACAGGCATCTTCCTTGGTCCTGTAGCAGTGTCTTTTGGTTCTTCATCAGACTCTCTAGTGTGGAATGAAGAAAAAGAACTGTCCTCAAGGTCACGAACTAGAATTGGCTTGAATTTCTTCTTGGGAGGCCACGACTAGTCAAAGTCCTGAGTAAACTCCAATTCATCAAGTTCCTCTTGAGTCTTCAGATGAGCCAAGGTGTCCCAGGTACGATCAAACACCTCATGAAGATAATAGTTATTTTTCCCCACTGCATTCTGAGTCTCGTTGAAGGTTTTCACAATGGCACTGAATGGAAGTTTTACCCATTTGTGATTGCGATTGACCTTCTGATGAAGACTGAGGAGTAGCTCTCTATTATTCATCACTCTTGGGGCAACAGGCTTGGCGGATCTTGGCTAGCAGTGTCATCATATGAAGAATATGACTCTGCTTCACGGAACTGGCCATCTAGGGGCCGATTTCCTTCATCAATGACATATTTTCCTTTTCCTTCAACTGCCTCAAATGTCTTCTTGATGACTCTGACAGGCGGCAGATATCCAATGTGATTAGGAAAATCAACAAGGTAGTTGATGCCTGACCTCCTTCTGATGAATCTCATGATCCAAGGAGCATAAATCTTCTTGTCAAAGGGCGATAGAGCATTATCAGCCAAAGTCCTCAGGAAGAAGTCATGAAGGTTTATTAGTATGCCATGTATGATATTGAAGAGGATATTCTTCATGATGCCTACGACATCTTCTTCATCATCATGGCCTTTGATAGGAGCGATGACATTGACTAAGATTCTGTAGACGTTTCGTGGTTCATACTTCAAGTCTTGAACCAGAAAGCTAGTCCTTGGATGTTGGTCCTTGGACAAAGGCTTCATGAGGAATTCCATAAGTCTGTTGGGCAGCTCTTGTCCATCATACATTAGCACTGCATTTTCTAAGGGAATTGAGACTGGAAGCGCAGAAGCAATTCAGTGGCTGGTGCTTTGTAGTGCGTGTGCCGAGTCATCTAGTCAAACACCCAAGTGTTGACATCCTTTGGGTCTCCAGAGATATGCAAAGTAGCGTAGAACTGAAGAATTATGTCACTGTTCCAGTCACCCATATCAGTGCAGAGAGGCAGCAGTCCAACTTCGTGAAGAACATTGAGGACTCGAACGAAGCAAGGAATTTCTTCCCCGTCAACATGAGGAATATGCTTGTGCTAAAATTTTTTGTTCCTCCCACAGAGCACAGAGGCATAGTAGTTGAGCTGAGTCCTCGACCAAAATTTTCAGTGCCTGATGCGAAGCTTATCATACAAATTTGCGCCTGTGAAGTACATCCGTTCTTCATAGAAAGCTTCCTTTTGAAACTTTGGCCTTCTTGACAAAGGCTGATTTTGCTGCGGCTGAAGATTATGCTGTTGTTCGTGAAGAGGAGCTACTATCATTGTTGTTTCTGTGTTGACCACAACAATAGCAGCTTCAGTGTTAGGTGCAGGAGCATTTTCTTCATTCTGACCTTTTTCTTTAGGTTCAGGATTTTCCTCAGCTTGAGGATTTTCCTCAAACTGAGGAATTTGCTTTGTGGAGGAGGCAAAACCATCAGCTGACACAGCTGATCGTGGAGCAGATTCATCATAGACGGTCTTCCCATCAAATCTTGTGAGGATTTTGGTTGCAACATGAGTAGGAGGGATTTGGGTTGACCATGGTGAGCGATGAATCTCTTCCTATAAGTCATCACGGAAAACTGGAGTGGTGCAATCAATGTCATCAGAGGTGTTTTGAGGAATGTCATCAATTTGAATTTCTCCATCCATGATTTCTTCACCTTCAACATCTTCCATTTCCTCATCTTCTTTAGGAATGACATAATCAATTCCGAAGGGAACTAGTGTGTAGGATGGAGCTACATTTAGAGGCGTAGCATCCAATGGGGTAGTTGAAGACTGTGTCTGAGTGACCTTTGTGCGCTTGGCCTCTGAGGATTTCGTGGTCACTGAAGCTTTTCTTTTCTTTGCTTCTTTCTCAGCAGCTCTGGTCTTCTTCATGTCTGATGCAAACGGAACCATCTTCTTCACCTTTGTGGGTTGAGGTGAAGGAATTCTTTCTTCAGGAGCTAGTGCAGTCTCAGTCCTGGCAGTTTCCTGAGTTGAACCATTTTCTTCAGCTGGACCATTTTCATCAACTGGAGTCTCTTGAGGAATTTCCTCAGCAGCAGGTTCATCAGCTTCATCTTCTTCGGTCAGCTAAACCGAATAGCTGGACTCAGGTAGCTTTTGCTGCACAGGAGGAGTAGCCTTCTTGTTGTATTCATCAACTTCATCAGTTGCAAACCTGATGAAATTCACCTGGAGACTTTGACGATCAGATAGGTTCATGTACTTGTCTGTCAAAGTCTTCAGTTCAGCCTCGGTTGGAACAAGAGATTCCAGCGTCAGATTGAGGAGATTCTGCTTGAGAAATTTCTCCTTCTTCAGTTTCGCAGCCTTTGCTTGCTTGGCTTGCTGCTCTTTCCATTTTGCCTCATTGATGAATGTGGCAACCATGTGACTGAGATCAGGGGCAAGCTTCAAGTCATCATTGGGAGTGTTTGGATCTTCATACCACACATTCATGAAATCCAGCAGAACCTTAGGGTCCATGACAAGAGGAATAGAGCTCCCTGAGGCTTTTGCAACTCATTCCTGCTTGTTTTGGATGATAGCTTGAAGAGTTTCATCATCGAATTCTTCACTTCATTCTGATATAGAAGGGATTTTGATGACTTTTCTTGGAAGACTTTGTCGCAGAGCTTGTGGGAGATGGCACAGAGGAGCTAGAATGAGCAGGCTCATGCTTGACTATCTGCTTTTGTTCAGGCTTTGAGGACTGTGGTGTTGTTGAAGGTTTTGGCACTGGTGCAGCCTTTTGAGGCAATTGCTCTTTAGGCACTGAGCCCTTTGGTTTCTTTGGCACAATCTTCATTTGAGGAATAGTTGTACCAGAAGCTTCAGCAGCAGAAGAGGTGGCTGTAGTGGCAGCAACAGCAGATTCCTCATTGAATTTCTTCACTGCAGCTTTTGCTTTTCCCGGTAGCTTAGACAGATGTTTGTCTTTCTCCTCGGGGTAATCCTCAATTGTTTCAACGCTTGAGGGGTGTGCAACCTGTTGATTACCAAGAGGAGGCCTCTTGCAAGGTGGCTTGAGGGCGAATTTCTTTGCATACTTTGGAGTTACATAGCGATATTCCTTCCACTCCTTAGTCCACCCACGTTCTATTTTCTGAAGCCTTATTTTACGCTTCGGCATGGTTTCTTTGTCATATATTTCCTCATCAGGTGTGTAGTAGTCATCGTATATGTCTTCAGGTATATCAACTGTAGTGTTCTGTTCAAGTTGCTTTACTCCTTTTTGCTTTCTGTCATCTTCCATTATCTTCAACTGATGCTTTTTGTGAGGAATTTGCACCGTTGAAGATTCTGATGACAATGGTAAAGTTTCTTTGAGGAACGCTGCAAATGAGTTAAGTTGATGTGAACCTAGTGATTCATCAGCTGACATTTTGTACCTGTGTACAGAATATGGGTGCGAGGAATTTGGAGAGGTCATATGCGTTCTCAGATTTCAAGAAATTGAATTTTTTAGAAGTTGAGGAATTTTACTAGTGGGTTGAGGAATTTGACTAAGCATTCAGATCTTTGGTTCCAAAGTTGTGCAGATTCGAGAATTTACATAATTGAGGAATCTCATGAAGAATTTTAGTGGCTTAGTGAAATTCATCAAGTGTTTGCGGAATTGAGTGTGCGAGGCTGACAGGCACTGAGGAAAAACAGATTTTGCGAATCTAAAGTGAAATAGTAGATCAACAGGGGCGGTAAAATAAGATTTTAATTACCCTGAGCAACGAACACGAAGAATAGAGGCAGTAAAAGTGAGAAGCTCTTCGGTTTAGGTCTCCGGCGCCCTAACTTGGCGGCAGAAGACAGCTACAGCGGCGGCGGAGGAAGATATTCCGCTTCCGGCATGAGTTCGACGACGACGAGGGTGAGGCAGTGAAGTGTTCCTCACCGATGACGAGATTGCTAGTGGTGGCGCTAGGTTTGAGCTCGAGCAGAGAGATGAAGAGAGGATGACGGGTTTTAACTGAGGGGGGGGGGGTAAGGACCTATTTATAGCTGAGGCGGAAAACTGTTCGAGCGAATCTTTAGGAACGAACTGCCCTTGCCTGTTCATCTCCGCACGACACGTGGAGCCCACGATAGAAGCAGTGGAGATCATGCTTATTTGATCATGGGAATTGGGGTTCAGTTACTGTGTAACGACATACAATTCATTTTTCAAGATTTGAAAATTTCGTTGCAAAATCCTCAGCTGACAAGGAAACAGTGAGGATTTTGAACAACTTCAAGTAGAACACATATGAAGAATTGAATAGACTAGGTTGAGTATATCGTAGAAGGGAGTCGGGTCCGATCACATTCACTTAGATGAAATATCAAATTGAAGACTGACCTATAAGTGAATGCTGTTGAGGACTTTGAAATCTCAGTCTCTCTCTCTCTCTCTCTCTCTCTCTCTCTATATATATATATATATATATATATATATATATATATATAACTAGGAAAATCAAAATCATCAAATGATTTGAAGATTTTTATAATCTTGAGGATTTTGTGACAAAGCATCAGAATGATGAATTTCAATTTTGAAGAAAAACAACTTGAAGAATTTCAAAGTTGGTTGGTGGCGTGACCCACCGTATAAGAATGATGATTTCAGGCGCCGCGTACAATTGTTGTAGGGCCGCGAGAACCAAATTCTTCATTAATTTCCTCACACCGAGAGTGATATTCTTCATAGATTGAAGAAAATCGATTCTTCGTGTGTTGCACATCTAAGTCATCAATTTTGCATAATTGTTAGGATGTGTGCATGTTTTCACAAAACATTTGAAGACTCTAAGATATTTACCTCACACCTCAACTTGCAAAACCTTTTCTCATCCAAGGGCTTAGTGAAAATATCTGCTAGTTGATCGTCAGTCTTCACCTGGTCGATGATGATATTGCCCTTGAGGACATGGTCCCGAAGAAAATGACGACGAATCTGGATGTGCTTAGTCTTCGAGTGTTGTACTGGGTTGTATGCGATCTTGATTGCACTCTCATTGTCACAGTAGAGAGGCACATTCTTCATGTTGATGTCGTAGTCCTTGAGGGTTTGCTTCATCCATAGTAGTTGAGCACAGCAGGATCCATCATCAATGTACTCAACTTCGGCAGTGGAGAAAGAAACATAGTTTTTCTTCTTTGAGGACCAGCATACTAATGATCGTCCGAGGAAAGGACAAGTGCCAGAAGTTGACTTGCCATCCACACGGTCACCAGCATAATCAGAATCAGAATATCCCACGAGATGAAGATTTGAACACTCAGCATTATATCTGGCCTAGATGCACATAGATACAATAAAGAGCCAATCATCGAGCGATATACCTGCTGATCGAAATCTTTACCATTTTCATCAGTGCACAGGTGGCCGTTGGTAGGCATGGGAGTCTTGGCGCCTTTGCATTCATGCATTTCGAGTTTCCTCAGAACATCCTTGAGGTATTTCTCCTGTGATATGAAGATGTCATTGCGTTGTTGACGAATTTGAAGACCTAAGAAGAATTTCAGCTCCCCCATCATAGACATCTGATATTCTTCACTCATCATGTAAGCAAATTCATCACTGTAACGTTTCTCAGTACAACCAAAGATAATGTCATCGACATATATTTGGCACACAAATAGCACATTATCATAGGATTTAGTGAAAAGAGTTGGATCGAGTGAACCAGGTTTGAAGCCTTTTTTCATGAGGAATTCCTTCAACGTATCATACCACGCCCGAGGGGCTTGCTTGAGGCCATAAAGTGCCTTTTTGAGTCTGAAGAAATCTGGATTCTTTGGATCCTCAAAACCTGGGGGCCGAGCAACATATACTTCTTCCTCAAGCTTACCATTGAGGAATGCACTTTTCACATCCATTTTATATAAAGTAATGTTATGATGATTAGCATAAGCAAGTATAATTCGAATAGCTTCAAGTCTAGCAACAGGTGCAAAAGTTTCATCAAAATCAATTGCTTCAACCTGTGTGTAGCCTTGGGCTACAAGTCGTGCCTTATTCCTCACCGCTTGACCATCCTCATCTTGCTTGCTTCGGAAAATACACTTGGTGCCGATGATATTGTGCTTGCGAAGATCTGGTCGTTTGACGAGCTCCCACACATCATTTAGCTTGAATAGAAGAAGTTCATCTTGCATGGCTTGAATCCACTCAGGTTCCATGAAAGCCTCAACAACATTTGTAGGTTCTGTGATAGACACAATAGAGGAATGCACACAAAAGTTTACTAAGTGTGAAGCTTTTGAGCGAGTGAGAGGACCTGGCACGTTGATGTCATCGAGGATTTTGTCAAGTTCTACTTTATTTGCAGTCCTTGGATGAGCTGGTTGAGGATTTCGTCTGGGTTGAGAAATTTGATCTGGAGCAATTTCCTCAAGAGCATCTTCTTGAATTTCATCAGTGCTGGGGATGATTTCTTCAGCAATTTCCTCAGTAGGAACAATATCTTCAGTAGCTTTGAACTTGATTGCTTCCTCAGGAGATAATTTATCTGGACCAGGAGGCAATTGCTCTCTTTGCGAGCCATTAGTTTCATCGAACCGCACATCTACAGTTTCAACAACCTTGTTGTGATAGGTGTTGAAGACTCTGTAGGTGTGCGAGTCTTTTCCGTAACCGAGCATAAAACCCTCATGTGCTTTAGATGAAAATTTTGAGCTATGGTGAGGATCTCTAATCCAGCATTTTGCACCGAAGACTTTGAAATAACTTACATTGGGTTTCTTGTCAGTGAGGAGTTCATATGAGGTTTTCTTGAGGAATTTGTGAAGATATACCCTCTTGATGATGTGGCAAGCAGTGTTGATTGCTTCAGACCAGAAACGATGAGGAGTGTGATATTCTTCAAGCATAGTCCATGCCATTTCACTAGAGTCCCGTTCTTTCTTCCAACGACACCATTCTGTTGAGGAGTATAAGGAGCATATAATTCATGAGTAATACCAAGTCCATCAAGATAATCATCAAGACCAGTGTTTTTGAATTCTGACCCATTATCACTCCTGATGTGTTTGACCTTGACGCCGAAGTTCGTCGAGGCCCTTGAGGAAAATCGTTTGAAGACTTCCTGCACTTCCGTTTTATACAGAATGATATGCACCCAAGTATATCTCGAATAATCATCAACTATGACAAAGCCATATAAGGAAGTTGCATTGGATAGAGTAGCATAATGAGTAGGTCCAAATAGATCCATGTGAAGCAATTCAAATGGAAGAGTAGTAGTCATGATAGTCTTCGAGGGGTGTTTGGATCTGGTCATTTTTCCAGAGTCACAAGCACCGCAGAGGTGGTCCTTGAGGAATTTGACTGATTCGATGCCAATGACATGCTTCTTCTTCGCCAGCGTGTGCAAGTTCCTCATGCCTGCATGACCAAGTCTTCCATGCCATAGCTAGACTTCTGAGGTTTTTGCTAGTAAGCATGTGGCTGGTTGAGGACCTGTAGAAAAATCAACAATGTACAAATGTCCTCTCCTAACACCTTTGAAGACTTTGGATCAGTCATATTCCATGATGACCACACATCTATATTTTCCAAAGATAACAACCATATCAAGATCACAAAGCATTGAGACTGACATGAGGTTAAACCCAAGGGATTCGAGAAGCATCACTTTATCCGTGTGCCTGTCCTAGGAAATAGCCACTTTGCCAAGTCCCAATACCTTGGTTTTACCTTTGTCAGCATAAGTGATTTGCTTCAGTGGTGATGGAGTCAGTGGCATATTCATCAGCAAGCTTTTGTCACCAGTCATGTGGTGTGTGCAGCCACTATCAAGAACCCACTCAGTACTCTTGGGTTTGTCATCCTACAGATGAATTAGTACAACTTACCATCTCATATGCTTCAGACTTGAAGAATATGATATCAATTTCATCAGATAGGAATTTCATCAGAAACAGTAAATTTGAGGACGTGTGAAATATTATCATTTCATCAATTTTATCTTGCGTCCAATCAAGCATTTTCCTCACGTCTCCAGCAAATTCTTCAGATGATGATTTTCATCTGGAGACCTGACCTGCAGAAGTGATTAGTTCAATTTCTTCACCACCCACATCTGAAAGGGTGGCAAAGGGTTCATCATCCCGCGAGCACCATATGAGAAAGGGGGCATTGAAGCTAATGCACTTCTCTTCATAGTAGGGGGGTTAGAGTACTCAAATGAATAGGCAGAGAAGTTCTTTGAGGATTTATGAACATAATGATTTGAGGTATAATGCTCATATTCATATCCCTAGTAATTTCCGTGCATATCAGAAGCATTAGCACGAGTATGAGCATAGTTTTGAGTAGTTGACGATTTTGATCCTGTTGAAGACTTTGGTAGACCTGAGGAATTTGATCTGGGGTTCTATTTCTTCACTGGTGGTGTCATGACGACATTCACCTGAAGATTTTCCAAACAACTTTTGGGGACCGAGCTATTCCTCAAGGGTGGTCCGTTCCTGCAGTTAGTTCCAACATATCGAGCAAATAATTCACCAGATTGATTTTTGAACAGTTTATAGTTGGAGTCAAATGACTCATCCGAGGAATAGGATAATTCACATGGAAATCCTATTAGATTGGATGGATCAACAGGAGGTCCTTTAGCAGCAACCCATGAGGTTTTGGGATACTCCTCTGGTTTCCAGTATGATCCATCAGCATTCAGTTTTCTTTCAAAGGCAATTCCTTCTTTCCTCGGGTTCCTGTTCAAAATATGCTTTTTGAGCACATCGCAAATGGTTTGATGCCATTGGAGACTTTTGTACATGCCTGTCACATACAATTCCTTTAGACATGCATTTTCGTCAGTAACATTTGTGGTTTCCTCAAGTGAGGAATTTGTTACCATAGGGGCAGTTGAAAAATTTGTAGCAATAGAAGCATTTGATGATTCTGGTGAAGAATTGACAGTATCACGTTCGATGTATTTGAGACATGGTGGAGGGAATTCAACCTGAGCGCACTGATCTATTGAGCAAGTAATGAATCGTTTTCCATTCGAATATCATCATGAGACATTTTGAACTTCTCAAGATCAAGTTTCCTTTGAAGAAATTCATAGGAAAGTTTCTCATGATCAGCCAAGAGTGTGCCATGACGATCTTGAAGACTATCAAATCTGGACAGAAGACCTTTCATGTCTTCAGTGAGGATTTGGGTAAGATTCATTTAATCATTCAACATGTCATCGCTTCTGTCTAGCAGTTTTTGAAAGCTTTTGAAGGGTAGTTTGTTGTTTAGTTGCAATGTTGGCAAGTTTACTATAACTGGGTTTTTTATAATCACCAGGTTCACAGTCACTTGAATTAGAGGAGGAAGTGTCATTCGGTACCTTCGAACCTTTTGCCATGAAGCAATAGGTTGCAGCGAAGTCATCAACATAGTCATCAGTGTAGATAGCATTGTCATTTTCTTCAAGATTGAAGATTGACTTGCTGACGAATGTGGTAGCCAGTGCAAGACTTGCCACACCAGACTCCGAGTCTTCTTCAGAACCTTCCTCTTCATCACATTCCTCGGATTCTTCTTCAGAATCCATTTCCTTGCCAATGAGTGCCCGAGCTTTTTGAAACTAGTCTTCTGTGTGATGAGGACTTTGAGGATGAGAATTTTGAAGATTTCTTCTTTTTCTTCGAGTCATCAGAACTTTCATCTTTATATTTATTCATCTTTGATTCCTTCACCCAATGAGGAAAACCAGCACTGTAGTGACCAGATTTCTTGCATTTGTGGCAGGTTCTTTTCTTGTAGTCCTCAGATGAAGATTCTGATTTCCTCATATCTCTTCTTGAAGATTTACCAAACTGGCCACGCCTAGTGAACTTCTGGAATTTCCTCGCAAGCATTGCAAGCTCCTGTCCAAGTTCTTCAGGATCACCAATGTTGCAGTCTGAGTCTTCTTCTTCAGATCAGGAAATTGCTTTGGCCTTCAGCGCACGAGGTCTAGAGTAGCTTGGTCCATACATATCTCTCTTTTCTTCCTAAGTCATGAGTGTTGAGTCTTTCGAGTATGTCAGCAGGATCACGCATCTTATAGTCTAATCTTTCTTGAATCATCAGAACCAGTGTATCAAATGATGAATCCAAGGATCTTAGCAGTTTCTTCACAACTTCATGGTCAGTAATGTCTTGAGCTCCCGGTGCTTACAGTTCATTTGAGATGTCAATGAGGCGATCAAAGGTATCTTGGCCACTTTCATTGTCAAGCCTCTTGAAGCGATTGAAGAGATTGCGAAGAACATCAACACGAGATTCACGCTGGGTTGATATTCCTTCATTGACTTTGGACATCCTATCCTAGATAAGCTTCGATGTGCCCAAAGCACTCACTCTGCCATACTGAGCTTTGCTCAGATGGCCATAGATGATATTCTTCACTTGAGAATCAAGTTGCTTGAATTTCTTCACATCAGCAGCACAGACAATAGCAGCAATGGAGGGAACACCATGTTCCACAATATACCAGAGATCATTGTCAATAGCTTGAAAATGCATCTGCATCTTGGTCTTCCAGTAGGGAAAGTCCTTTCCTTCGAAGATAGGACATCCGGCAGTAACTTTGATCATACCTGCAGTCGACATAACTAAAACTCCAGGTGGTTAAACCAAAATCGCACAGAACAAGGGAGTACCTCGCTCTGATAGCAATTGAAAGTGCGTTATATCGACTAGAGGGGGTGAATAGGCGATTTTTAGACTTTCATCACTGAGGAAATTCCTTTTGAGGAAATTCCTCACTGATGAATAACGTGCAGTGGAAACAACGCATGATCAGAGGTGCAAAGACTACAACAACAGTTTTCCTGATGAGGACTATGAAAAATAGTTTGCATAGTGTGCACGCATAGAATAAGCAGGTGAGGATTAACTCGTATGAAGAATTTGAGGTTGAGGAAATTCATAGAAAATCTTCAGCAAATTCTTCAAACAGAGACAATGAAAGTCTTCAACATACAATATTGAGGAATTTAAAGAGTTGAAGAAATAGAACCTGTATTACAGTGAAGACAGTTGTTGATGACCCAGTTCCAACTGCTGTGACACTCATACGTCTGGTTTGGAGTGGCTTGGCATTGAAACCAAAGGACACACAGTCCCGGGACACATAGTCCCTACCGTATTCTCCTTGAGCTAAGGACAATGAAAGTCCTCGCCCAACACTCGTGGTAAGTCTTCAGGACAGACTTCCAAATCCTCACAAACTCGGTCACAGGCAATCCACAATTGACTGCTGGATTGCTCTAGACCATGACGCCTAACCGTCTGGAGGATGCACAGTCCTCAAAGGTAAAAAGCTTCGGTTCTACACAGGAACAAATTCTTCAGTGATGCTCAATCACTTGGTTTAGGTTTGTGGTATTTCCTCACTCATGATTTACTCTCGAAGACTATGAGGAATTCAGGTTGCTCTAAATGACAAGTGTCAATTTATCGTAGAGCAGCCAACCAGCTAATGGTTGTGGGGGGGGTGTATTTATAGCCTGTGAGCATCCCGACATGATTTGACATAAATGCCCTTAAATATTATGACCGTTGGTGTGGATAAGATCGGTGAGGTGGCACGAATCGCGGCAACGGTCGGGACCCTCAACTGTGAGAGTCATCATGTCTCTCATGTTCCTCACTTGAGTCTTTTGTATGATTAGGCTTGGGTTGGGCATCATGAGGAAATTCATTCCGTAGTATTACCTTGACCCCCTTTAATAGTACGGTGTTCCTATGACTCAAGAGTGAAGAAAATAAAACAAAAAGAATAAATCTTCACGCTTCAAAGTCTTCGGGCTGATTTTCTTTAGGACACATCGAATTCCTCATCTTCAATATCTTCATAAGGAATATCAATTTCATCACAATTTCTTCACGATCAAAATCTTCAGCATAAGACCAATTTCTTCAGCCGAAGATATACATTTTTAGGGGGTCGATATTCATCGTATACCTCGAACTCCTCAGCGACTTATAGAGTGTGTGTACAGTTATAAACACATTAGTTACTTAACCTATCAGTCTTCAAACCACCAAAATCACTAAGGGCACTAGATGCACTTACACATGGGTACCTTGTTATATAACCATATTAATGCTATTTAACTTAATGCACCTATATACTTGGTAAAAGGTGGAAGGCTTGGCCCCCAAGCCTGGTGTTTTGTTCGATCTTTGCCACCTTAGTTTCAGATACCAGTGTTATATTCCATAATTGAGCGCTCCTAACACGCTCGGGGTTGTTATGGGGATCCCCTTGATAATTCGTCTTAGTTTAAAACTAGTCTAGCAAGGCCCAACTTTGGTACTATCTGCCTAATAACTAATGAACTGCATATGGAGTAATTGACCCGAGGATAATTAATCAACCCCTGGGCCAGTGCTCCTCATGAGTGTCGGTCCAAAATAGAGCAGTGTGTGGGGACAACCTGGTGCAAATCCGGAGATGTCTACCAGGCCACCGTACACTTCGCTTATCCGTTGTGTCCTGAGAACGAGATATGCGGCTCCTATTGGGTTCGTCGACAAATCGGGCGACCTTGCTGGAATTGTTTTACATTTTACGAAATGTCTTGTGCATCGGGATACCACTGATGCTTTGGGTTATCTCAGAGTTGACGTTTTACACTAAGGAATCCGAGGAGATCACGAGTTCTGTGATTGAGGCTTTCTATGTAGCTTGTGGTAATTTGTGATGGACTAGCTGGAGCGCCCCTGCAAGGTTAAATCTTTCGGAAAGCCGTGCCCGCGGTTATGTGGTAAACTTGAAAACTTTTTTTAACATCATTTTCTAGTCCGCCCAAAGTAAATTTAGTTAAAATATGCCAACTGCGTGTGTAACCGTGACTGTCTCTTCTCGTGAGTTCTGTATCCGGAAGAGGACACAATGGGTTTATGAGTGACGTAAATAGGTGTTCAGGATCATTCATTTGATCATCATTAGTTTACGTCCGCTATGTGTAGATCAGCCCCATTTATTCTTGTACTCATAAGTTACCCACCTCAAATAAATGCTTAGTCGCTTGCTGCAGCCTCACCATTTAACCATACGTGACCCATTAAGCTTTGCTAGTCTTGATACCTTTGGAAATGAGATTGATGAGTCCCATGTGGCTCACAAATTACTACAACAACAGTTGCATGTATTAGTAAAGTGACATTTTGACATGAGAGTGATGATTTTTCTATTTGGAGTTTTTTTCCGTCTTCTTCATTGGTCTAGGGTGGGTTCCAGGTCACGTCATTTTATTGGTTTGTTTCATCCGTAGTTGGACCCTGCTCTTATGTATGAAGCTTGAATATGTTTTTATATTATTGTGATCGCTTGTGGCGAGTGTAAGCCAATTCCATATACTCATCTATTCCGTACATGTACTTGTAATGATATCCATTCTTGCAAAACGACGAGATGCTCTTCTATCCCTGTCGAGGCCCTCGAGCCAAAATAAGGATAGAATCGCATCTTGGGCGTTACACTGAAATTCGTCAGACACCATTTTTATCGTGCATTTCAAATTCCTCATACTATATGTTAAATGCGTGTATGAATAAAAAGATATAGGCGGAGATCCCCGTGGTATAAATAACCAATGTGCATTTGCAGTCCAAAGCAAATTCCTAAAACATGCCCATCTTTAGGAGGAGCTTCTCTATATCTTGCAATCAAATTCCTCAAACTCTGTACTTACACTTCATATTTTTTCCCTATTGAAAACTTAACCTATTAGTCATTAACCACCAAAAATGGGGAGATTGTAATTTCATCTAGTGGCCCTTAGTGATTTTGGTGGATCGAAGATTTACTCTTTCTGTTTCATTTTCTTCTTTCTTGAGTCATAGGAACACCGTACTGTTAAAGGGGGTCGAGGTAATACTAAGGAAATATTTCCTCATGATGCTCAACTCAAAACCTACATATACCAAATCCTTGTTGTGAAGCCTTTGAAAACCTCTCACAACTTAATCGAAGTCTTGAGTAACAAACAAGAAGTTCTTTTGGTCACTGAAGAAATTGCACTAACTAAGGAGTTAGGATTTTTCCAGTGCAAAGTGCCTATCAGTGAGGAACGTGAGAGACATGAGGACTTACACAGTTGAAATATCCGACCGTTGCCGCACCGTGCACCACCTGTCCCCAATCTTATCAATACAATGCTCATATCTTTGGGGGCATTAATGTCGTATCATGTCGGGATGCTCCAAGGCTATAAATAGCCGCCCACAACCACTAGTTGGTTGGCTCCTCCAAGAGAAACTGACACTTATCATTTAGAGCAACCCAATCCTTGAGGACTTTGAGAGAAAATCATCAAGTGAGGAAAAACCCCAAACACCCAAACCAAAACCCCAAAACCCCAAAGTGATTGAGCATCACTTAAGAGATCGTTCCTGTGTGTAACTGACGCTTGTTACCTTTGAGGACTGTGCATCCTCCAGACGGTTAGGCGTCATGGTCTAGAGAATCCAACAGTCAACTGTGGATCACCGGTGACCGAGTTTGTGAGGGTTTGGAAGTATGCCTTGAAGACTTACTAGGAGTGCTGGGCGAGGACTGCGTGTCCTTAGATCCAGGAGAATATGGTAGGGACTGTGTGTACTTTGGTTTGAATACCAAGACACTCCAAACCAGACGTACGACTGTCACAACAGTTGGAACTAGGTCATCAAACCATTGTATTCATCGAGCTACGGGTTCTATTTCTTCAACTCCTTCATTTCCTACATTGCTTGTTGATGACTTTCATATGTACTGTTTGAAGAATTTGACTGAAGACTTTCTCTAAATTCCTCACCTCAAATTCTTCACTTAAGTTATTCATCACCTCCTTATCCTGATCACGCGACATGTGCAACCTGCACATTTCTCCTTAGTCTAAGGACTAAGCTATAGTCGCTTTTGCACATTTGGTTGACTACTTATTCCGCTGCACTTTGTTCATGACTAAGGACTTTCCTCACTAGGAATTTCCTCAGTGATGAATTTGTAAAAATTTCCTATTCACCCCCCTCTAGTTAATATGATGCACTTTCACAGAGAGGTAACACCGCCCCAGCGGTACTGCCGCCCTGCAGTACTGGATCTACTGCCGCTTATATTACCTCTCTCGTGTGTTCGGGTGCCCTCGCCCTTTTTCAACGAAAGTACCACTGGGAACGAAGCGATAGTACCACTCGGGCGGTACCGCCTCCCTCCTCTTTGGGCCCACTTGTGTTTATTTTTGTTGTGTGATGTCTTTGGCACTTGAGCAGATTTTGAGCGGTAGCAATAAGAGGAAGTACCACTCCAAGCGGTACTGACGCGCAACCCTCCTCATTTCTACTAAGTCTCGGCTTCCTATAGTACCAAGTGGAAGTTCCGCTGGCGGGAACGGTAGCACCGCTCCAGCGGAACTACAGTCTCCTAGACTATGTCTAATTGCGTGTGAAACCCGGTACTTCTGTACAAGCGGAAGTATGGCTCCCCTGAGCGGTACTACCGCTTATCGATAACTTGTGGCCAGAAAAATGGTCAGATTCTCCCCTTCTATATAAGTGGGTCTTGTTCGCCAAGAGATCTTACCTTTATTCCTAAAAAAGATCCATTGTTGCTCCTAAGGTTACTCTTGCCCGATCTCTCTCCCCAGCCATCGATTCTTGTTGATGCTCTATGGTTTGGAGGAGAAAGCCTTGATCTACACTTCCACCAAGAGAAAAGTTGTTCCCCCCATGATACGTCTCCAATGTATCTATAATTCCTGATTGATCCATGCTGATATATTATCATTCTAAAATACTTTGGGATATTTATTTACCATTTTATATTATTTTTGAGGACAAACCTATTGACCCAGTGCCCAGTGCTAGCTGCTGTTTTCTGCATGGTTTTCACTTTTAAGGCTTTCCATACCAAACGAAGTCCAATTGCCCTAATATTTTTGTGATTTTTTCTAGACCAAAAGAAAATCAACGAGCATTGGAAGAAGGCTGGAGGCCTCACGAGGGGCCCACAAGCCAACAGAGCACGACCTGAGGGCGCCCTGATGGCTTGTGCCTCCCTTGTGGCCCTCCCGGCTATGTTTTTTGTGTTATAAATTCTCATGTACCCTAAAAACACTAGAGGGAGTCTCGAAACACTATTTATGCCGCAACAAGTCTTTATTCCGACGAGTGGCCATTTGGAGGTCCGTTTCGACAATATGTCGTAGGGGGATCGATCATGAAGGGCCTCTTCATCAACCTTGCCGCCCTCGCAATGATGTGTGAGTAGTTCACCACAGACCTACGGATCCATAGTCCATACCTAGATGGAAATCTCTCTCTCTATCTTTGATCTTCAATACAATGATCATCGTATCTTTGCTTTGATATATATGATGTAATCATTTTGTGTGGTGCGTGTATTGGGATTTGATGAATTTTGGGTTTATGTTCAGGTTATTCATGATAAATATTTGAGTCACCTCTGAATAATTATATGATTCTGATGTGCATAGTTATGATATCTTCATAACTCTCTCTGATCTATTGAAACAGTTTGGCCAACTAGATCGATATTTCTTCGGTGAGAGAGGTGCATTGTGGTAGGTTCAACTTGGTGAATTTATATATCCAAGTGACTCAAGGGGACAAGATGCGTCATTGTGTTGCTTATACTAAGGATAAAATAATGGGGTTTATTCATATTGCTTGAGTTCACTTTGTCTACATCATGCCATTGCTCTCCATTCATTACTCTGTTTTACTTAATACTCTAGATGCATGTTGGATATTGGTCGAGGAGTGGAGTAACAGTAATAGGTGCATGTAGGAGTCGGCCTATTTGTTTATGTACATGATGCTTATATACCCATGATTATTGCCTTTAATATCGCATAACTATCCACTTTTGTGTCAATTGCGCAACATCAATTTGTTCACCCATCCTATGCTATTTTTCATGAGATATGCCAATAGGGAAAGCTATGGCCGCCGGGTCTATTCACAACATATTGATAAATACTTTGTTACCTTGCTACCACTTACTTGTTTTTATTTTATCTTGCTATCTACAATTATCTACACACTTCACTTGGTTGCAAATAACAAGATAAGAGGATTGACAAACCCTCTTGCCCGCATTGGGTGCAAGTTGTTTGTTCTTTTGTGTGCAGCCATTGACGAAGGTTGTGTGTGATATTCCTATTGGTTCGACAAACCTTGGTTTCATAATAGAGGGAAATACTTAGCTTCTTTGTGTTGCGATAACCCGTTCCTCTTCACAGAAAACCCAACGTAGATCACGAGTATCACCCCACTAATCCCTTGCAGATCATGTTACTCCTTGGTGTTTGAGCACCACGGACACAAGATGTCGCCTCAAAGCCATATTCCATTGTGGTGAAGCTTTGTGGTTTTGTCGGAAGCCTCTAATTAAGTTGTGGAGATTGCCCCAACCTTGTTTGTAAAGGTCCGGTTGCCGCCTTCAAGTGCACCACTAGTGGAATCACGACATTTCGCAATGTGTGAGGACATGAGGATAATACAGTGGCTTTAGTGGCATCTTGGGGAGCATTTGTGCCTCCACACCGCTCCAACAAATACGTACTTTTGTGGGGACCCCGACTTACGAGTCGAGATCGCCGAATGAACATGCTCAGTGATCCCAGAGATCAATGCACACCGAACACAGAGATACTGAATATTAAGAGTCTTACATCCAAATACCGAATTATTACATCACGTGACCGACTGGTAAAGTTCATAAGGTAGGGCCAATAAGGCCAAATCACATGATACAACTAGTAGTGGAAATCTTAGGGCTAAGCGGGTGCCCATGCCATCAGCCTACACCAATAGGCATTCTGACTCAGAAGCGTCCTAGTTTGCAGGGGCATCTGATGACCCACATGTATAGGGGATCTATCGTAGTCTTTTCGATAAGTAAGAGTGTCGAACCCAACGAGGAGCAGAAGGATCTGACAACTGGTTTTCAGCAAGATAATATCTGCAAGCACTGAAATTATCGGTAACAAGTAGTTGTGTGGTGAGATAATTCGTAGCAAGTAGCAAGTAACAAAAGTAACAACGGTGCAGCAAAGTGGCCCAATCCCTTTTGTAGCAAGGGACAAGCCTGGACAAAGTCTTATAGGAGGAAAAACGCTCCCGAGGACACACGGGAATTTCTGTCATGCTAGTTTTCATCATGTTCATATGATTCGCCTTCGTTACTTTGATAGTTCGATATGTGGGTGGACCGGCGCTTGGGTACTGCCCTTACTTGGACAAGCATCCCACTTATGATTAACCCCCCTCACAAGCATCCGCAACTACGAAAGAAGAATTAAGACAAAGTCTAACCATAGCATTAAACTAGTGGATCCAAATCAGCCCCTTATGAAGCAACGCATAAACTAGGGCTTAAGCTTCTGTCACTCTAGCAACCCATCATCTACTTACTACTTCCCAATGCCTTCCTCTAGGACCAAATAATGGTGAAGTGTTATGTAGTCGACGTTCACATAACACCACTAGAGGAAAAACAACATACAACACATCAAAATATCGAACGAATACCAAATTCACATGACTACTATTAGCATGACTTATCCCATGTCCTCAGGAACAAAAGTAACTACTCACAAAGCATAATCATATTCATGACTAGAGAGGTAATAAGTAGCATCAAGGGTCTGAACATAAACTCTTCCACCAAGTAATCCAACTAGCATCAACTACAAAGAGTAATTAACACTGCTAGCAACCTTACAGGTACCAATCGGAGTAGTGAGACGGAGATTGGTTACAAGTGATGAACTAGGGTTTGGAGATGAGATGGTGCTGATGAAGATGTTGATGGTGACGAGTCCCCTCTGATGAGAGGAGTGTTGGTGATGACGATGGAGACGATTTCCCCCTCTGGGAGGGAAATTCACCGGCAGGATCATCCTGCCGGAGCTCTAGATTGGTTCTGCTCAAGTTCTGTCTCCTGGCCGCGGCGAATCCTCCGAAAAGCCTCCTCCTGATTTTTTTGGAACGAAACCCTTCATATAGCAAAAGATGAGCGCCGAAGCGGAAACAGGGGGCCCACAAGCCCCCCATGCCCGGCCAGGGGGGGTAGGCCGGGCCTGGCAGGCATGTGGTCTCCTGGTGGTGCCCCTCTGGTTCTTCTTCCGCCCAGTATTTTTCATAAAATCCAAAATAATTCCCCGTTGATTTTCACAGCTTTTGGAGTTGCGCAGAATAGGTGTCTCAAACTTGCTCCTTTTTAGGCCAGAATTCCAGCTGCCGGCATTCTCCCTCTTCATGTAAACCTTGCAAAATAAGAGAGAAAAGGCATAAGTATTAGACTGTGAAGTGAAATAACAGCCCAAAAAGCGAGAAATATCAACATGAAAGCATGATGCAAAATGGACGTATCAACTCCCCCAAGCTTAGACCTCGCTTGTCCTCAAGCGAAAGCCTAGATCAATAAACATGACCACATGTTTAGGGAGAGAGGTGTCGACAAGACAAGATACGAACATGCAGGCATCATGATCATGATCAGAACAGCAATACCAACATATAATCTCTCATGCCAAAGTGACAATTCGTTCACAAAGTAAAGCATGGATCAAGAACCTTACCGAGAATTAACAACCGATAGCCTTTAGTCATTGAAGCAATTGCAATTTATCTCAATGTCAGAAAGAGTCAAATAAGAGCTTGTAAAGAAAATCCGCATACTCAATCATCCTTTCGTTCTCTACAATTTCTACAACTCACGTGGTACTCATGATATCAAAGTTTCAGCTGGACACAAAGAAAGATAGGGGCTTATAGTTTCACCTCCCAACCATTTACCTGAAAGGTAATGTCAACAATAATAATTCATGAATACTTACTTCCAAGTTGATATATGAATATAGATCTTTCCCTAGCATATGATGTTAGCCAAGATAAAGGCGAAATAAGGAATTGGTGAAGATCACCATGACTCTTTCAAGGGCAAACAGTAAAGGTATAAGATAGGCCATTCGCAGAGGGAAGTAGAGGTTTTCATGCGCTTTTGAGGTTTGGATGCGTGTCCTGTTAGTGTGTAGGAACGTCACTTTATATTGCCTCCTGCGATAAAGAACTTTATTATGTAGTCTGTCGCTTTTATGTCATCCTCATCACAGGTTCGTACAAAGCTTATTTTCCATACACTAATAGATCATACATATTAGGGAGAAATTTTTATTGCTCGCATCGATGAAAACTCACTTGAGAGATCTTATTAAATCCATAGGTAGGTATGGTGGACTCTCATGCCAAAACTGGGTTGAAGGTTTGTGGATGCACATGTAGTATCTCTACTAGGTGCGGGAGTTTTGGCTAATATGAGGTGGAAGCAATCGTCACAAGCTAAGGGATCTCTAATCATATAACATTGTTCGGAACCAGGCAAACATAATTCATTATGTTGTCTTCCTTGTCCAACTTCTACTTCTAGGCATGTAATAGTTTAGTGAGTGTTCACAATCATAGATGGTGTCAAAGATGATATATTTATATGTTAACCTCTCTTTCTTTATCAATTCCAATTAATTGCAGCAATGACCAAGGTCTACGTTGGTCTACCCTCAACAAGTTTCAATCATCATTCTTTTTATATGTGAAGCCATCACTTCCCATAACATCACTACATGATCTTTCATGCTTTTGTTCTTTCTCAATCTTTTGATCATGGAAAGAGGCAAAGACCTTCAACTAAGACACTCTTTATTATATGGCTCATGAGCTCAAATACATCGGGGGGGGGGGGTGACACAAAGCAAAACTCAAGGCTAAAACACTAAGACCTTTATTCTCCTAGAGAGCACGACCTGGAGGCGCCCTGATGGCTTGTGCCTCCCTTGTGGCCCTCCTGGCTCTGTTTTTTGTGTTATAAATTCTCATGTACCTAAAAACACTAGAGGGAGTCCCGAAACACTATTTATGCTGCAGCAAGTCTCTATTCCGACGAGAGGCCATTTGGAGCTCCGTTTCGACGATATGCCGTAGGGGGATCGATCATGAAGGGCCTCTTCATCAACCTTGCCGCCCTCGCAATGATGTGTGAGTAGTTCACCATAGACCTACGGATCCATAGTCCATACCTAGATGGAAATCTCTCTCTCTCTATCTTTGATCTCCAATACAACGATCATTGTATCTTTGCTTTGATATATATGATGTAATCATTTTGTGTGGTGCGTGTATTGGGATTTGATGAATTTTGGGTTTATGTTTAGGTTATTCATGATAAATATTTGAGTCTCCTCTGAATACTTATATGATTCTGATGTGCGTAGTTATGATAGCTTCATAATTCTCTCTGATCTATTGAAATAGTTTGGCCAACTAGATCGATATTTCTTCGGTGAGAGAGGTGCATTGTGGTAGGTTCAACCTGGTGAATTTGTATATCCCAGTGACTGAAGGGGACAATATGTGTCTTTGTGTTGCTTCTACTAAGGATAAAATGATGGGGTTTATTCATATTGCTTGAGTTTACTTTGTCTACATCATGCCATCGTTCTCCATTCATTACTCTGTTTTACTTAATACTCTAGATGCATGTTGGATATTGGTCGAGGAGTGGAGTAACAGTAATAGGTGCACGTAGGAGTCGGCCTATTTGTTTATGTACATGATGCTCAAATACACATGATTATTGCCGTGAATATCGCATAACTATCCACTTTTGTGTCAATTGCACAACATCAATTTGTTCACCCATCGTATGCTATTTTTCATGAGATATGCCATTAGGGAAAGCTATGGCCCCCGGGTCTATTCACAACATATTGATAAATCCTTTGTTACCTTGCTACCACTTACTTGCTTTTATTTTATCTTGCTATCTACAATTATCTACACACTTCACTTGGTTGCAAATAACAAGACAAGAGGATTGACAAACCCTCTTGCCCGCATTGGGTTCAAGTTGTTTGTTCTTTTGTGTGCAGCCATTGACGAAGGTTGTGTGTGATATTCCTATTGGTTCGATAAACCTTGGTTTCATAACTTAGGGAAATACTTAGCTTCTTTGTGTTGCGATAACCCGTTCCTCTTCACAGAAAACCCAACGCAGATCGCGAGTATCACCCCACTAATCCCTTGCAGATCATGTTACTCCTTGGTGTTTGAGCACCCTGGACACAAGAGGTCGCCTCAAAGCCATACTCCATTGTGGTGAAGCTTTGTGGTTTCGTTTGAAGCCTCTAATTAAGTTGTGGAGATTGCCCCAACCTTGTTTGTAAAGGTCCGGTTGCCGCCTTCAAGTGCACCACTAGTGGAATCACGACATCTCGCAATGTGTGAGGACATGAGGAGAACACTGTGGCCTTAGTGGCATCTTGGGGAGAATTGTTCCTCCACACCGCTCCAACAAATATGTACTTTTGTGGGGACCCCGACTTACGAGTCGAGATAGCCGAATGAACGTGCTCAGTGATCCCAGAGATCAATGCTCACCGAACACAGAGATACTGAATATTAAGAGTCTTACGTCCAAATACCGAATTATCACATCACGTGACCGGCTGGCCAAGTTCATAAGGTAGGGCCAATAAGGCCAAATCACATGATACAACTAGTAGTGGAAATCTTAGGGCTAAGCGGGTGCCCATTCCATCAGCCTACACCAATAGGCATTCTGACTCAAAAGCGTCCTAGTTTGCAGGGGCGCTTGATGACCCACAAGTATAGGGGATCTATCATAGTCCTTTCGATAAGTAAGAGTGTCGAACCCAACGAGGAGCAGAAGGATCTGACAAGTGGTTTTCAGCAAGGTAATATCTGCAAGAATTGAAATTATCGGTAACAAGTAGTTGTGTGGTGAGATGATTCGTAGCAAGTAGCAAGTAACAACAGTAATAACGGTGCAACAAAGTGGCCCAATCCCTTTTGTAGCAACGGACAAGCCTGGACAAAGTCTTATAGGAGGAAAAACTCTCCCGAGGACACACGTGAATTTCTGTCATGCTAGTTTTCATCATGTTCATATGATTCACGTTCGTTACTTTGATAGTTTGATATGTGGGTGGACCGGCGCTTGGGTAGTGCCCTTACTTGGACAAGCATCCCACTTATGATTAACCCCTCTCGCAAGCATCCGCAACTACGAAAGAAGAATTAAGACAAAGTCTAACCATAGCATTAAACTACTAGATCCAAATCAGCCCCTTATGAAGCAATACATAAACTAGGGTTTAAGCTTCTGTCACTCTAGCAACCCATCATCTACTTACTACTTCCCAATGCCTTCCTCTAGGCCCAAATAATGGTGAAGTGTTATGTAGTCGACGTTCACATAACACCACTAGTGGAAAAACAACATACAACACATCAAAATATCGAACGAATACCAAATTCACATGACTACTATTAGCATGACTTATCCCATGTCCTTAGGAACAAAAGTAACTACTCACAAAGCATAATCATATTCATGACTAGAGAGGTAATGAGTAGCATCAAGGGTCTGAACATAAACTCTTCCACCAAGTAATCCAACTAGCATCAACTACAAAGAGTAATTAACACTACTAGCAACCTTAAAGGTACCAATCTAAGTCGTGAGACGGAGCTTGGTTACAAGTGATGAACTAGGGTTTGGAGATGAGATCATGCTGATGGAGATGTTGATGGTGACGAGTCCCCTCCGATGAGAGGAGTGTTGGTGAGGACGATGGCGACGATTTCCCCCTCCGAAAGGGAAGTTTCCCCGGCAGAATCGTTCTGCCGGAGCTCTAGATTGGTTCTGCTCAAGTTCCGCCTCGTGGCGGCGGCGAATCCTCCGAAAAGCCTCCTCCTGATTTTTTTTGGAACGAAACCCTTCATATAGGAAAAGATGAGCGCCAGAGGGGAACAGGGGGCCCACAAACCCCCTAAGCCCGGCCAGGGGGTAGGCCAGTCCTGGCAGGCTTGTGGCCTCCTGGTGGCGCCCCTCTCGTACTTCTTTCGCCCAGTATTTTTCATAAAATCCAAAATAATTCCCCGTTGATTTTCACGACTTTTGGAGTTGCGCAGAATAGGTATCTCAAACTTGCTCCTTTTTCAGGCGAGAATTCCAGCTGCCGGCATTCTCCCTCTACATGTAAACCTTGCAAAATAAGAGAGAAAAGGCATAAGTATTGTACCGTGAAGTGAAATAACAGCCCAAAAAGAGAGAAATATCAACATGAAAGCATGATGCAAAATGGACGTATCAGCGTCTCCGAAGACGCACTCTTCTCCAAACTCCGGTCCTTCCATGTCTGGTCAATAATATAACTAGTGGCAAGCCAATGAGTACTTTTGAATGTACTCGCAAACATCCCATGATTTGAACAATTCAAGTGAAGGATAACAATAATATGCATCTTGGTAGACAACAACTTGGTTGTAATAAACATGATCATGGATGTGCAACATAAGCTAAATGTTATTTGAAGAACAGGTTACAGATATCAATATGTTTGTCGAGAGCTGAACACTCTGGGTTCACCCTATATGCCAAGTCACCAAACTTGGTCATATCAACTCTTTCATGTTAACTCCGTTTCCCAGACACTCACACACACTTGGTTTATGAGGAAATGACTAGACGTAGTTTAAGCAGGATTCCCCAACTGTCCTTGACCATGGACACAGCTATTCGAATAGTTTCACACTCTGCAGAGGTAGTACGCTGGACGCACGAGATCCGGGAAACTTTCATGTCATCCACGACTCGCGGTATATAACATACGCGAGGTAAGTACCCGATCAATGCCTTTCCCCTGACGATACTAGACAAAGAGGTCCACTCGATTGGTACCCAGCCCACATGTTGTACATCTTACGAGCATCGACTCTGGACAGTATCAACCATGCGGGGACCAACGGTGTGCGTGCAACACGTAAAAACAACATAGTCACCCTACCTGGCACGACCCCATCACAAGAGTGACCACGCATCACTCCCACCACTAGTAATGTGGCTCTTTGCTAGCACCGACCAGAGTAATCGACATAGCCCCATCCCATAAAGGGGTAACGTGGTCGTACATGTAAGGTTGGGATGGTCGACACATCATAAATCTAATCCCATTTCTGAAACCATAAACACACAAATACCCGGTGCATCACTTCTCCGAAAGTGGCCAGCTAACTCATCATCACCCTCGGGCATTAGTGGCACCCGATGGGGCTTTCATAAACCTTTGATTTATGTCATCATCATTCTCATGCTAATAATATTCTATCTTTACTTGTCAACATGATATTAGCATGACCCTCATAGGTGGTAGGATCAAGCTCAATGCATGTGCTCCGGAGGAGCCATCGTTAACATCACTTCAATTTATGATCATATGCAACGGAAATACTTGCTACACTAGCATGCATCATAACATATGCTCAGACATGGTCAAAGGACTGCTTGCCTTGGTCAGCTAGGTATCTGGGGTCTTCGAGGTCTTCCGCTCTGACTCCTTCGTCACACGGGTTTTCTATCGTCGTATAAAGATAAAAATAATAAGAAGCTCACTCCAAAATAGATCACAAAGTCATTTTCAAACTGTTCGTTATTTCTAATAAATCCAGGTTGTTATTTTAAAAATGATTGCTTCTAGTTTTAGAGAAAGAATATTTTTAAAATCAACTTAGCAGAAGCAAAACTATTCCAATTTAATCCTTTTTATTATTATAAAACAGAATAGTTGCTGCAAAAATTCAACCAATGGTTCTGTTAAATACTACACATTTTTAGAAGAATAATAGTGGAAAAATTATATTTTTACACTGGTTAAATCTTTTTATAAAAATCAATTAAACTCAGATTTAAAATCAAAAATAAAAAGCTACATACCCTGGCTTGGCTTGGCCTGGACTGGGCCAGCCCAAAGGCCAACCAACAACCTGCCCAGGCGCGCGCGTTGTCAGGTTTGAACCTGACGCGCGGGCCCCTGCGGTAAGTGGCTACGGGCAGCGAGGGAGAGAGAGATGGGCCACCGATAGGTGGGGCACACTTGTCGGAGTCGTCTCCTACCTCTCGCCAGAGAGGAGGAGGAGCACGCCGGCGTGCCTACCAACGCCATTGGGACCTAACGACGACGGGAATGGGTCCGGCTCGTCGTCGCCTACCTAATGATGGTCGAGATGACGGCGGAGGGGCTCAGGTTCACCGGCGACGAGGTAGCCACGGCGGAGGGGTTTTGGGCGATGGTGGAGGTGGTAGCTAGGGGCACAAATTTGCTCAGGGAAGAGAGGGGAAAGCTTCCCGAGGTCATGGGGAGTGGTTTGGGGGGCAGAGGGACGCATGAGCCGACATGTAGCCGGAGATCGACCGGAGTTCCGAGCTGGAGGGGCCTCGATCGATCTCGAGCACCGAGGCTCTGCTGGCTTACTCGGTGGCTAGGGAAGTGATTGGCGTTGTTGCGATGAGGAATGAGGGGTGGTGGAGCGAGAGGCAGGCTGTAAATAGGCCCGCGATAGTGAGCCAACTCGGGAGCGCCGGTGATTCACCGTGGCGCGCATGGGGGTGCAAACAGGAGCTAGGGTCGATACCACGGTCTCAGGACATGGTTTTGGACTGCCAGGGCTCACTGCGAGGGAGGGAGAGAGAGGAGAGGCGAGCTACTGTGGCCGCGCATCTGTGGCCGGTTCTGGTGTGCGCAGGCACGAGTCGCACCACCTCTTAGCGCGGGAGAGTAGGGGCCCTGATGGTCGCCTGATGCAGAAGGGTTGTCGGCGGAGAGGATCGACACATCGGGGAGGCTGGAACTCGCCGAGAGCGTCGCCCCCACCTCGGTGGCTCTCTGTAGCGCGCCGAGAGCGCAACTTTGACATCCCACGGCATGCTGGCATGCTCTGGGGTGCCTGAGACGTGTCTAGCGTGTCCTGGGCACTGGCTGGGAGATGCCTAGCCGTTGGAGACCCGTGGGAGCTTCGGCTGGTCAAGGGGGACAAGGAAAATAGGTGCTGTCAGCCTTGAGCTGACGCTTAGATTGGGGTTTTTGGCATTTCTACTTTGAACCAGAGACGGGCCAGTTGACTGGGGCTTGGCATTGATGCTAGCCACCTAATCTCAGAGTTTGGGAGAAAGGGTTAGGGTTTAGCTAAGGTTAGGAGAGTTTTTGCCCCTCTGTCAGAAGGTGCTCGACAGTGGTTTGGGGTTGTTCCACCCCACCACTGGTTCTGCAACTTAACATGATTGGCTTGGTACTAAAACAAGGGGCTTCACCAAGTTTGAGCTTCATTGGACAAGTTTAGCTTGGTAAACTAGAAAACATCATCAAATGACCAGATCCGTTCCTTCCAAAGAGAGTGTGGGCAAATTAAGTCCCATAAATCCCATTTTTGGCATGGAGCCCTCATTTGAAGTATTAGGCACTCCTGCAAAGTTTCAACTCCATTGGACAAACTTTGCTATGTAGAGTTGCTCTAGCTTCAATCGGGACAGAAGGGGTTTTGCAATTATTTGGTGCCCTTAATCATCTTGGATCAAGGTGACATTTTGCATGGGCACCAAATATGGCTTAGGGATACCACTGGAATTTCTAGGAATTTATTGGGAATATTTCCTTTGGATATATTTCAAAAGGTCAAAACAGACAGAAATGGTGTTCACGGTTTTACTCAAACAATAATAATATAAATGGGGGTTGAAAAGTATATATGGAAAATATACATTCTCAGATCATCTCCAAATTTTCTCAGGTTTTTCTAAGGCAGAAAAGTATTTTTCCATATAGGAATACCATTTCTGGCCTCAGAAATGGACATGCAAATAAATTAAGAAAACAATTCATAAAATAATTATTATATGGTTTTGGTGCTCTAAAATGGTGCTAGAACCAGATCACCAACTTTGGGTAAGAACACTCCTTGCCATCAAGGACTTGTAGTGCAACCCAAGGCAGGGTTTTGCTTTAACCAGAAATAAGAAAAAGGGTTTTGGAAATAATTAATTAATGATAAATGTGGTTTTTAATATCACATGATCAAGCATACGAGCATACAATGACAATCATGGCACTCACAACATTAGTTTTGAAGAAGTTTTAATAAACCCAGATTTTTGAATTACACAAAAAGTGGTAGTGAAAACAGGGTGTGACAACTTCCCCTCAAAGGGAACGAACTTCGGTAACACATCCTCGTCTTCATCGGTTCCACTTGTGGTTTCTTCTTACCTTTACCTTATATTTGTTCTTTCTTGTAATTGTTGTCATTAGCATCATATATGTTGCTCACCTACTTGCATATCTAGACAACCTATTGGTTGCTAAACTTCATTTGTTAAAGAAAAGCTAAAAATTGGTAGTTGCCTATTCACCTCCCCAGTCAACTATCGATCCTTTCAATTGGTATGTGAGCTACGTCTCTTCATTAAGGGTTTCACCACCCAAAGAGTATGGTTGGCAAAGGAGATCGGGTTGTTGAGTCAGCCGAGGCCGTGGATGTGAACACGATCTCTCGAGAGGATCGAAATGATGCTATGTCCTCACTTAGATACTAAGTGACTACTGCGGTCAGATCTGTGCTTAAAGATATCCTTGAAGGGCTCAAACTCCCCACCGACTCGTTACGTGTGGTTAACCCCACTCCTTAGGAGTCGGATGCCAACTCTGATAAGGAGAGGGTTAGTAGTGCTAAGAGTAAGTTGCCTCAAGGAACGAGCGGGGTAGATACCTATGCCTCGATTCCCCCTCCCGTGGTCTACGGAGGAAAGGTTCACCCACTACATATTATTAACCTTGGTCCTCCTCCAAAACTTTTTAATAATGATTTTTCTAATTGTTTTGTTGTATCAAGGCTAATTTGAATCACATACCAACACAATTAAGAGAATCATTGACCAAGGGTACTCCATTAAGAGGGCCCGAACCTGGGTAAATATCGTCTCCCCTCTCTCTTGTTACCCATCTATCGAACACCCATAGTTCAGAACCCCCTACCCGAAATCCGTTGGTTTTGACGCCGACATTGGTGCTTTCATTGAGAGTTCTGCTGTGTGATCGACACAAGGATTGATGGCTCATCTGCAGATTGATTGCAATTTTTTTTGGATAGTGGGTTTTTGTTCGTCGTCCCTATTTCTTCGAGCGTCACTTTGGTGATTCCTTCAGTGGAATTGTGCAGAATTGTATCTAGAACAACCCTGCAAAATTTTGTCGCGTTCCGATGGAGGAATCTGGACAGGAATCTGGATGAGTCTAGTGCAAGGGGTCCATTATCCAGCTCGGACACCCATTAGAAAAATCCAACTGTTCATCAGCTGCGGAATTTCTATATCAATCACCCCTCAAAATTTTAGCTTGATCCGACAATCCAAACTCCGGGAAACATCCGATGAGTAGAACGAATTTCAGATCTATTTTCTTCACGAAAACGAAGTCGACGAGTTCATCTTTCTTCATGAACAAGGTTTTTGACATCCTTTTTGAAGGATTTTAAGGTATTTTGTGTTTTTCCAAAACACATGCCCATAAATTTTGTGCATTTTTCAAGGCAATCTTCACAATCGCGCCGATGTCAAACCAACCCAATAATGTTTCTTCACGACTTCCGAGCTATGCCGGCATCGACTGCGTCGCCACTCTATCGATCCAACGACAACCATCTCGGATCATCATCTCGGTCAATCGACCAAGAGTTTGGCATGGCGAGGTTCGAATACTCATTAAGAGAACCTCATCACCCAGGGATTGCATGTGACAGATGCTCTGTTGCTTCATCAAGCCAATGTTGATCGCGTCACAAATTTCGACCTGCGCCAACATCGCCGCGCCATCGCTTCAAGCTGTCATCCGCCACACCGACCTGCTTCGACACATCGACTGGGAACGGGGCTCTCGCACCACCTTACCGAACTGCCACATCACCTCGGTTAGACCAAGGACTTCGCCATCTCTTCATCAACGTGCTCCGGGGAGTTTGGTGTCACCAACCGACCAACTTCATCACCTCGACTGGAGTGAGGGCTTCGCCTCGCCACATCGGTCGTGCCGCATCGCGACTTCATCAAGCCGAGCTTCGCTCGGGAAGCTCGACACTTAAGCTGTACCTTTTCTAAATATTTACTTCTCTTAAATTCATTAAGTAGAGGATTTTTATTATTATTTGAAATTACTTTTGGCTTGCACTATTTTATGCGCACGGGTGTTCGTCTCCGATCGTTTTACCCAGTCACCTCGGCGCGCCGATGTCGTAGTCATGCCTCCGTCAACTGAATTGCATCGTTGACATGGTCGACTCACATGGGGGCTTCATCGTCACATGGCCGAACTACTCTATGTCCTCGAATGGACTGGGGGTTTCGCCTCGGCCCTTCCGAAGTTTTGTGTTGTCACTTCATCAAGTCGAGGTCTTCATCGACTACCTCGTGACACGCTTGGGGAATGGGACCTTTTCCTGCCATAGCTTGGCCCACGTCCACCGAGCACATTAACCAGCTAAGTCGCTTTCATGCTTAACCTTTTTAAATTTTTAAATTTTGTGTGGTTCAACCATGCATTATACTTGAGTTAAACACAAAATTTGCTTGTTAAAAACTTTGCTTTTTAAAAGCATTTTTTGTTAAAAACACTTCTTTTACCCACGTTAACTAGGGGGCTCTCAAATTTATATGATCCGTTTTATAAATAGATGTTTTTTCCTTCTTGGTCATTGCAAAGTCTTTTTCTAGTACTCCTTTTTCCGACACGTGTGTGTGGTTAATAGATGGATAGCCTGGTTTCTTTGTAAAGCCGCTCAAGTTTAGTTTGCTAAACAGGCCTCGGAGAAACTCTCCGCCTTCAGGATATGGATGTCGAAGCCAAAGGGTGACCCGCTTGAAGTGTGGAGATAGAATGTATCATGTTAAAGCATGACAGACGCACATATTAATTTAAAAAACACACCAATTTTGGATTGGCACCAAAAACATTACTTAATTAAGACGTCAAGTCCGTACGTAATTTTTTGGTTTTTCGAGGTTATGAAACTTTTAACCTCTTGAATGTTTTTAAGAGGAGGAACATCCTCTTCATCGAGGTGCACTACGTAATAATTCAGCTAGGGAAATATTTACCATCCCATAGTTCAGCAACCTCCCTGTCGACCTGCGCCTCAGTTTCTCAGATTTGCTTTAGATGCATCGGTTTCGAATTGTTTCTTCGGTCATAGTTTGGTTGTCCGGCTCCTGTGATTGCCTCCTATATTCAGCTTTGTACGACTACCTGTGCACAGGGAGAACCACTGCGGTTGTACTTCCGATTTGACGGGTCAAGTACCTCAGTGCAGAAAGCCGAAAACTGACTGTCACAATGAGCGCAAGCTGGTCAGCGACCCGATGACTCTGTCAAACCATAAACCAATAGAGGTTACGCCACGGGACTTACACAAAATTGGCCGAAGTGTTAATGGCTTAACCTCGGCTGACGCCGAAGACTAACCTGGGGCCAGTAACTTGCCTCCCTATTTAAAATCTCCTATGACTAAGTGAAAGTTATAAATCCTGAATATCTGATTGCTTCGTTTCCACTCAACACAACCGACTCTGAGAACCGAGACGTCGGCTAAGGGTTGTCATGTTAGTACGGGAACACCCTCTGTAGTATCTACATAGGTGTGGAAGCCGACGATGGGCCACTTTCAGATTATAAACAGTCGTAATGGATTCAAAATAGCATATAGCATAAAAACATTTGTATTCAATATGCGATGGTGCCTTCTGTAATCATTATTATAAAGCCATAAATATACATCAATTTGACTTCAGGTTTTTTCCAAGATGGGTTTCCTCACTCTTGTGCTTACCCCCTATGTTCCCGATTGTTCGACTAGGGGGTAAAGGTAGCTTCTTTGTGATTGTTACTTCCGGGTCATCCGGGTTAGTACCTGAGCCTGGGTGAAGCCGAAATCTCGCCATCTTAAGAATATAATTGGTCGGCAACGATGGAAGTGAAACTGACGGTTCATTAAAGACTAGAGAGTTCGGGAACATTCCCCGAACTAAATCCTCAATATTTTCCACCCACATTGATCGGAGTTGAGGTTTCAAGATCATGGCCAAACATGATATCCTGGGAAAAGGAACTTATAAATGAACTATTTTTTCGAGAAGATATTTTTTATGTTAAATAAGTAATCTCTCCACGTACCTTTGTTTATAAAACTGAATGGCCGGATTGCCGTGTTTTCCATAAATCTTTGACCTTATAAAGGCTTTATAAAGTAGGACAAACACTCCTCGACTACTGGGCGAGGAGGTTGAAGCCGATGGTCGGTCAATAAGGTGGTGTCCAATGTGGATCCTAGCATTAATGATGTAAAGTACTTGGATACATAGAGTCATTACACATAAACCGTGTCAAACATAATGAAGTTTGTGCTAAACAAATATCGATCCATAATTCGACCACCCGTGCCCAAATTAAGGCGCGGGGCTACTGCATTGCTTATTCAATGCAACAAATTCAAAGTGCAATATGGTTTCCGGGGAGATTCGATTCTCAGGTGGGTCGGCCTCACCCAACCCGAGTCTCAGAGGCTACTGCACACCTAAAAGAAACTAAATTTAGTTTGGAAAACAATGTTTTTCTAAAAAAAGTTGGTATTGCCGAGCTTATGGCACCTTTTACCCTATTTATTTGTTTTTTTTATTTCACGAGGTGGGACATGCTCTTGTTCGAGGTGTTCTGCATGGTGATTCTTCTTGGAGAATTTTTTCCGACCTACAGTTCGTCATCTTTCTTGCCGAGCTCCACCTTGGTGTTGTCGAAACACACTTAATGGATGAAATAGTTCCCGAGGAGATACGATCCTAGGGTCGGCTATGTTGCCCAACCCAAGTCTCGAGGGCTACTTGTTATACAGCTCGTCAGAGAATAAATTACACCAACCAGAAAATCTTTTTCGACCTGCAGTTCGGCATATTCCCAATCGACGTGCAACTTGGCATTGTCAAAACACACACAATAAGTGCAATATGGTTTTCAAGAAGATTATATCCTCAGGTCGATCATCCGCACCCAACCTGAGTCTCGGGGGCTACTACACACCGTGTTTTAATTCGTAAAGTTTGTTGCGGAGCAAGGACTCAGTTCTCAGGCCGATTTCACGAATCGACCTGAATCTCAGGGTGTACTGGGATGAGTGGTTTTATCTTTTAGGTGCATCTTGACGACTGTGATTTGCGTTGTGATATCCACATAGAGGAACGGGTTATCGCATCACAATGCGGGTAAGTATTTCCCTTAGTTATGAAACCACGATTTATAGAACCAATAGGAATACCAATCCTCAACCGTCTTCAACGACCGCACACAAAGAAACAAACAACTTGCACCAAACACGGGCAAGAGGGTTGTCAATCCCCTTGATCTCGTTATTTGCAAGCAAATGACGTGTGTGGATAATTGTATATTGCAAAATAAAATAAAACACAAATAATGGCAGCAAGGTAGTAGTAGTGTTTGTAAATATATAAGTGATTAAACCCGGGGGCCGTAGTGGTCCCTAGTGGCATCTCTCATGTCAAATGCATATTGTGGGTAAACAAACTACTGTTGCGCAATTGATAGAAAATCAAATAATTATGCGATTTTCACGACAATGATCATGTGTATATAGGCACCACGTCCATAAGAAAATAGGTCGAGTCCTACCTGCACCTATTACTATTACTCCACTTCAAGAGTGCTTCTATGCTTGCCTATCTACGTATTAAATAAACATAGAGTAATGCTTGGAGAACAATGACATGATGTAGACAAATAAACTCAATTAATATGAATAAACCCCATCGTTTTATCCTTAGTAGCGGTAACACAAAGACGCATCTTGTCCCCTTCTATTACTCGTATAAAGAAATTCACCAAGTTGAACCTACAACAACGCACCACTCCCACTGAAGAAATATTAATCTAGTTAGCCAAACTATCTCAATATATCGGAGAGCATTAGGAATCTATGATGATCATACAATTAAGAATCATAATAATCAGATGTGACTCAAATAGTTTTCATGAATAATCTGAACATAAACCCACAATTCAACGGATCCCAACAAACACACCATACATAGTGATTACATCAGATAGATCAAAGCGAAAATGCGATGAACATGGTATTGAAGATCATAAGAGAGAGAGAGAGAGAGATTGCCATCTAGGTACTACCTACAGACCCATAGGTCTATGGTGAACTACTTACACATCATGGTGAGGACAACAAGGTTGATGTAGAGGCCCTCCGTGATTGATCTCCCCTTCGGCAGATTGCCGGAATGGAGGTTTAAATGGCCTCCCGGCGGAATAGCTACCTGCGTCGGCAGGAAAAGTGTTTCGGGAGCGCCCTTAGGGTTTTCGAAATATTTGTAAATTTATAGGCCAGAGAGGGACGTTGGGAGGCATCCAGGGGGGCCATAAGCCATCAGGGCGCGCCCGCGCCCTGGGCCGCGCCCGATTGGCTTGTACCTCCCTCATGCGGCCTCTCGTCCTCTTCCGATGCTTCTAGGTCTTCGTATAGTCCAGAAAAAATCATATTAATGTCTCGTAGCATTTGGACTTCGTTTGGTAAGGTAAACCTGCAAAGCAAAAAACACTCAAAAAATATGAACTGGCACCGGGCACTAGGTGAATAGGTTTGTGCTAAAAATATAAAAAATTGGTATATAAATGCCCAAGAAGTATCCTAGAATGATAATATATTAGCACAGAACAATGAAAAATTATAGATACGTTGGATACGTATCAGCATCCCCAAGCTTAATTCCTACTCGCCCTTGAGTAGGTAAATGTTAAAAACAGAATTTTTGATGTGACATGATATCCATATTGTAATCTCTTGTATGTATGATCATTGAGAAATGAAGAATTAACAAATAGAAACATAATAATATTTATGAAGTATAAGAAACACAATTATTGATTATCAAAGTATACGATTCTCAAAGAATGTTTACCCCTATTCATCTTTATTGTATTATCAAGCCATGACTCCGTTTTCACCACATAAATACAAATGTTAAGCACCACGATGTGAGGCAATCGGATCGTACTTTTTCAATATGCATCAACATTTTATTCTTCATGCAATACACGAGCGTGAACCATTGGACATAGCATATAGATGGAATAGAATATGGTGGTAGATATCAAAGGGGTAAAACGTGGAGAAGATAATCTCACATCAACTAGGTGTACCAACGAGCCATGGAGATGCCCATCGATTGATGTCAATGCGAGGAGTATGGATTGCCATGCAAATGATGCACTAGAGCTACAAGTGTATGAAAGCTCAGCTGAATCTAAGTGGGGTGTGCATCCAACTTGCTTGCTCATGAAGACCTAGGGCATTTGAGGAAGCCCGCCATTGGAATATACAAGCCAAGTTCATTATGATAATATAATTCCAACTAGAATATGGAGGTGACAACATAGGAGACTCTCACTATGAAGATCATGCTGCCGCTTTGAGGCACAAGTGTGGTAAAGGATAGTAGCATTGTCCCTTCTCTCTTATTATCTCACTTATTTTTTTTATATGGTGGGCTTTTCCCTTTCTTTTCTTTCTTTTGGCCTCCCCCATAATTTTTTTTACATGGTGAGTGATGACCCACATGTATAGGGGATCTATCGTAGTCCTTTTGATAAGTAAGAGTGTCGAACCCAACGAGGAGTAGAAGGATCTGACAAGTGGTTTTCAACAAGGTATTCTCTGCAAGCACTGAAATTATCGGTAACAAGTGGTTGTGTGGTGAGATGATTCGTAGCAAGTAACAAAAGTAACAACGGTGCAGCAAAGTGGCCCAATCCCTTTTGTAGCAAGGGACAAGACTGGACAAAGTCTTCTAGGAGGAAAAACGCTCCCGAGAACACACGGGAATTTCTGTCATGCTAGTTTTCATCATGTTCATATGATTCTCGTTCGTTACTTTGATAGTTTGATATGTGGGTGGACCGGCACTTGGGTACTGCCCTTACTTGGACAAGCATCCCACTTATGATTAACCCCTCTCGCAAGCATCCGCAACTACGAAAGAAGAATTAAGACAAAGTATAACCATAGCATTAAACTAGTGGATCGAAATCAGCCCCTTACGAAGTAACGCATAAACTAGGGTTTAAGCTTCTGTCACTCTAGCAACCCATCATCTACTTACTACTTCCCAATGCCTTCCTATAGTCCCAAATAATGGTGAAGTGTTATGTAGTCTACGTTCACATAACACCACTAGAGGAAAAACAACATACGACACATCAAAATATCGAACGAATACCAAATTCACATGACTACTATTAGCATGACTTATCCCATGTCCTCAGGAACAAAAGTAACTACTCACAAAGCATAATCATATTCATGACTAGAGAGGTAATGAGTAGCATCAAGGATCTGAACATAAACTCTTCCACCAACTAATCCAACTAGCATCAAGAACAAAGAGTAATTAACACTACTAGCAACCTTACAAGTACCAATCGGAGTCGCGAGACGGAGATTGGTTACAAGAGATGAACTAGGGTTTGGAGATGAGAAGGTGCTGATGAAGATGTTGATGGTGATGAGTCCCCTCCGATGAGAGGAGTGTTGGTGATGACGATGCCGACGATTTCCCCCTCCGGGAGGGAAGTTTCCCCGGCAGGATCGTCCTGCCGGAGCTCTAGATTGGTTCTGCTGAAGTTCCGCATCATGGCAGCAGCGAATCCTGGAAAAAGCATCCTCTTGATTTTTTTTTCCGGACGAAACCCTCTACATAGAAGAAGTGGGGGGCTAGAGGGCCAGCTGGGTGCCCACAAGCCCCCTAGGCGTGGCCAGGAGGTGGCCGCGCCTAGCAGGCTTGTGGCCACCTGTTGGCGTCCCTCTGGCACTTCTTCGGCCCAGTATTTTTAATAAATCCTGAAAAAAATCCTCGTTGATTTTTATGGCGTTTGGAGTTGCGCAGAATAGGTATCTCAAACTTGCTCCAATTTTAGGCCAGAATTCCAGCTGCCGGCATTCTCCCTCTTCATGTAAACCTTGCAAAATAAGAGAGAAAAGGCATAAGTATTGTACCGCGAAGTGAAACAACAGCCCAAGAAGCGATAAATATCAACATAAAAGCATGATGCAAAATGGACGTATCAACTCCCCCAAGCTTAGACCTCGCTTGTCCTCAAGCGAAAGCCTAGCTCAATAAATATGTCCACATGTTTAGGGAGAGAGGTGTCGACAAAAAAAATACGAACATGCATGCATCATGATCATGATCAGAACAACAATACCAACATATAATCTCTCATACTAAAGTGATAATTCCTTCACAAAATAAAGCCTGGATCAAGAACCTTACCGAGAAGTAACAACCGATAGCCTTTAGTCATTGAAGAAATTGCAATTTATCACAACATCAGAAAGAGTCAAGTAAGAGCTTGTAAAGCAAATCCACATACTCAATCATCTTTTCGTTCTCTACAATTGCTACAACTCACGTGCTACTCATGAGATCAAAGTTTTAGCTGAACACACAGAAAGATAGAGGCTTATAGTTTTGCCTCCAAACCATTTACCTCAAGGGTAATGTCAACAATAATAATTCATGAATGCTTATCGCCAAGTTGACATATGAATATAGATCTTTCCCAAGCATATGACGTTAGCCAAGATAAAGGCGAAACAAGGAATTGGTGAAGATCACCATGACTCTTTCAAGGGCAAAAAGTAAAGGTACAAGATAGGCCCTTCGCAGAGGGAAGCAGAGGTTGTCATGCGCTTTTGAGGTTTGGATGCGTGTCCTCTTAGTGCGGAGGAACGTCACTTTATATTGCCTCATGTGATAAAGAAATTTATGCAGTCTGTCGCTTTTATATCTTCCTCATCACAGGTTCGTACAAAGTTTATTTTCCACACACTAATAGATCATACATATTAGGGAGCAATTTTTATTGCTCGCATCGATGAAAACTCACTTGAGAGATCTTATTAAATCCATAGGTAGGTATGGTGGACTCTCATGGCAAAATTGGGTTGAAGGTTTGTGGATGCACAAGTAGTATCTCTACTTGGTGCGGGAGTTTTGGCTAATATGAGGTGGAAGCAATCGTCACATGCTAAGGGATCTCTAATCATATAACATTGTTCAGAACCAAGCAAACACAATTCATTATGTTGTCTTCCTTGTCCAACATCTACTTCTTGGCATGTAATAGTTTAGTGAGTGTTCACAATCATAGATGGTGTCAAAGATGATATATTTATATGTGAACCTCTCCTTCCTTATCACTTCCTATTAATTGCAACAATGACCAAGGTCTACGTTTTTCTACCCTCAACAAGTTTCAATCAACATTCTTTTTATATATGAAGCCATCACTTCCCATATGATCATTACATGATCTTTCATGCTTTTGTTCTTTTCTCACTCTTTTGATCATGGTAAGAGGCAAAGCCTTTCAACTAAGACACTCTTTATTATATTGCTCACGATCTCGAATACATCGGGTGTGACACAAAGCAAAACTAAAGACTAAAACACTAAGACTTTTAATCTACTAGAGAAAAATAAAACTGAAAAGGAACAAACTAAAACAAAGGTAAAGGCAAAAGATGTGATGGTGATACGATACCGGGGCAACTCCCCCAAGCTTGGCACAAGCCAAGGGCATTGCCCATACCCAAGCTCAGTTGTCTTCCTTTGGAGGTGATGGTGGTGGAGTTGTTGCAACATGTGTTTGATCCTACGTCTTCAAAGGCATAGGTGCTCCATCATGGAAAGATGAACGAGTCTCCGGAATCCTCAAAGCTGCAGCTAACCTTATTGATTTAAATCTATACTCATACCCAAAGTTTTGGTTTTGCAGGTCATAGATCTGGGCCTGAAGTTGATCAATCCTGTCATAGAGCTTGGAGAGGTGCTTCCCAATGTCATTGGCATTAATCCTGTGCTTGTTGGTGAACTCCGTGATCATCATGTGGTTGGCGTTGAGTCCACGCTCCACCATCCCTTGGCACTTGAAGACCTGTTGCTCCATTCCTTCGAGCCTCGCCTCCACGCTTTCGGTCTTCTTAGGTCCCTTAACATCAGGGATGTGCAACATCCCCTCACGCATCTCGATAGATTGAGGGTGTTGCAGCACTCTCGTGAGGTAGGGATTGATGACCTTCTCGAAGATCTTGTCCTTCGGAGCTTTTGGGGACGTCATAGCAATCTAGATCTGCAACAGTAACAGGCTCGAAATGAAAACAGAGGTAATCTGCGTGATACGAGGGCCAAAGCTTTTGGGTGAATATATATTGAATTTTTCCAGACCAGAAGGAGTACTCCGCACGAAAACAGAGTCCGGGAGGCACACGAGGAGGCCACAAGCCCCCCAGGCATGGACATGGGGGTGGGCCCGCGCCTGGCAGGCTTGTCGCCTCCTCGCGCACTTTCCGGACTACTTCCAATTTTTTTATTTTTTCAAATATTCCAAAATGGAGAAAACTTCCTAGTGGAAAAGTTTTGGAGTCTGTTTTCTTACCGAATCACACACCTCTTCGTTTTCAGAGTCTGAAACAGGTTGATAAATATCCCTTAGGTATTCTTCCGGAGTTATGTTATTGATGATATCGCTTTCAACATTTATGGGAGTACCTCAGATATAATTCTTGATTCTCTGCCCATTTACAACTCTCGGACAATTACCTTCCGTGTTGTTGATTTTGATAGCACCTGAACGATATACTTCCTGAACAATATAGGGACCTTCCCATTTAGAGAGAAGCTTGCCTGCAAAGAATTTTAAACGAGAGTTATATAGCAAGACATAATCACCTACATTGAACTCAGCTTTTGTATCCTCTTATCATGCCACCTCTTAACCTTCTCTTTGAACAACTTAGCATTCTCATATGCCTCAGTTCTCCATTCATCAAGCGAGCTAATGTCAAATAACCTCTTCTCACCGGTAATTTTGAAATCAAAGTTGAGCTCTTTGATTGCCCAATAAGCTTTATGCTCTAGCTCAAGAGGTAAATGACATGCTTTACCGTACACCATTTTGTACGGAGACATGCCCATTGGATTCTTATAGGCTGTTCTATAAGCCCACACTGCATCATCGAGCTTCTTAGACCAATTCTTTCTAGACTTGTTGACAGTCTTTTGCAGAATCAATTTAATATCTCTGTTGCTTAGCTCTACTTGACCACTGGACTGAGGGTGATAGGGGGACGCAATTCTATGGTTGACATCGTACTTAGCAAGCGTTTTACGGAAAGCACCATGAATGAAATGTGAACCGCCATCGGTCATTAGATATATAGGGACTCCAAATCTAGGGAAAATAACTTCCTTAAGCATCCTGATAGAAGTGTTGTGATCAGCACTACTAGTGGGGATAGCTTCTACCCACTTAGTAACATAATCGACAACAACTAGGATATGAGTATAACCGTTGGATTTTGGAAAAGGCCCATATAATCAAAGCCCCAAACATCTAATGGTTCAATGAAAAGTGAATAGTTCATAGGCATTTCCGGACTTTTACCGATATTACCTACTCTTTGACATTCGTCACAAGACAAGACAAACTTACGGGCATCCTTGAAGAGAGTGGGCCAATAGAAACCTGATTGCAATACATTGTGTGCAGTTCTATCTCCCGCATGGTGTCCTCCGTAGGCCTTGGAGTGACACTTCTATAGGATCTGTCCCTGTTCATGTTCAGGTACACAACGTCTAATAACACCATCTACTCCTTCCTTATAAAGGTGAGGATCGTCCCAGAAGTAATGTCTCAAGTCAAAGAAGAATTTCTTCCTTTGCTGGTATGTGAAACTAGGTGGTATATATTTGGCAACGATATAGTTTGCATAATCAGCATACCACGGTGCACTACGTGAAGCATTGATCACATTCAGTTGCTCATCGGGAAAGATATGATCAATAGGTTGTGGGTCATCAAGAACGTTTTCCAACCTAGACAAGTTATCTGCTACTGGGTTATCATCACCTTTCCTGTCGACAACGTGCAAATCAAATTCTTGTAGCAAGGGAACCCATCTGATAAGTCTAGGTTTAGCGTCCTTCTTCTCCATGAGGTACTTAATAGCAGCATGATCAGTGTGAATAGTAACTTTGGAATCAACTATGTAAGACCTAAACTTTTCACATGCAAACACGACTGCTAAAAATTCCTTTTCCGTAGTAGCATAGTTTCTTTGGGCACTGTCTAGAGTTTTACTAGCATAGTGAATAACATTCAACTTCTTATCAACTCTTTGCCCTAGGACAACACCAACAGCATAATCACTAGCATCACACATGATCTCAAAAGGTAAGTTCCAATCAGGTGGTTGAACAATAGGTGCAGTTATCAAGGCCTTCTTAAGTATTTCGACGGCTTCCTCACAATCATCGTCAAAAAAAAAGGAATATCCTTTTGCAAGAGATTGGTAAGAGGCCTAGAAATCTTAGAGAAGTATTTAATGAACCTTCTGTAGAAACCAACATGACCGGGAAACTTCTTAAACCTTTGATATCTGTGGGGTATGGCATTTTCTCGATTGCACCAACCTTAGCCTTAGCGACTTCAATACCTCTTTCAGAAATTTGATGTCCTAAGACGATGACTTCATTAACCATAAAGTGGCACTTCTCCCAATTCAAGACAAAATTGGTGTCTTTACATCTTTGTAAGACTCGATCAAGGTTGCTGAGGCAATTATCAAAGGAAGAACCGGAAACGGAGAAGTCATCCAGGGAAACCTCAACAATATTTTCACAAAAGTCAAAGAATATAGCCATCATACATCTTTGAAAGGTGGCAGGTGCATTACATAAGCCAAAAGGCATATGTCTATAAGCAAAGGTACCGAAAGGGCAGGTGAAAGTGGTTTTCTCCTGATCAGATTGTGCAACTGGTAATTGGGAGAAACCATAATAACCGTCTAGAAAGCAGAAGTGTGTGTGTTTAGACAGTCTTTCTAGCATTTGGTCGATAAAAGGCAAAGTGTAATGATCATTCCTAGTGGATTTATTCAATTTCCTAAAATCGATCACCATCCTATAGCCAGTAATAATACTCTATGGGATCAATTTATCCTTATCACTAGGGACAACGGTAATGCCTCCCTTCTTAGGAATGCAATGCACCAGGTTCACCCAATCACTATGAGCAACAGGATAGATAATACCCGCTTCCAGGAGCTTTAGTATTTCTTTTCTTACTACCTCTTTCATCTTAGGATTTAATCTCCTTTGATGATCAGCAACTGGTTTGGAATCAGGATCGGTTTCAATCTTGTGCTGGCATAGAGTGGGACTAATGCCCTTAAGATCATCAAGAGTATATCCAATAGCAGCACGGTCCTTTCTTAGAGTTTTTAGTAACTTATTTTCTTCATGCTCTAAGAGGCTAGCACTAATTATAATAGGATATATCTCTTTTTCATCAAGATAAGCATACTTAAGAGTACCAGGCAACTATTTAAGCTCGAACACAGGATCACCCTTTGGTGGGGGTGAATCCCCAAGCAGTTCATCATGCAGATTATTCTTAAGGATAGGATATTGTTCTAAGACAACTCTATCTATTTCATCCCTTTCATCCATATGCATATCATTTTCATGCTCAAGCAAGTATTGCTCTAAGGTATCAGTAGGAGGCACAAAAATAGAAGCTAGGGCAATAGTTTCATCCTTACTAGGCAACTCTTTTTCATGAGGTTGTCTACCAAATTTGGAGAAATTGAACTCATGTGACACACCTTCAAAGCCAACAGGGACAGTTTGCTTCTCACAGTCAACATGAGCATTGACAGTATTGAGAAAAGGTCTGCCAAATATGATGGGACAAAAGCTATCTTGTGCGATAGCAAGAAAGAGGAAATCAGCAGGATGCTTTGTTTTACCACACAAGACTTCAACATCCCTAACAATTCCCACAGGGCAGATAGTATCTCTATTGGCAAGTTGATTAGTGACTATCTCAATAGGTGCAATCTCGTCTTTGATTTCATCATATAAGGATTGAGGTATTGCACTAACACTAGCACCCATGTCACATAAACCATGATAGAAATGATCTCCTATCTTAACAGAAACAACAGGCGTGCCAACAACAGACCTATGTTTGTCTCTAGCGTGAGGTTTAGCAATTCTAGTAGCATCTTCACAGAAGTAAATATTATGTGCCTCGACATCGTTGGCCAGAAGATCTTTGATAATAGGAATGCTAGGTTCAACTCTAATTTACTCAGGGGGTGTAGGTGTTCTAATGTAGCCACTACGTATCATAGTTGAAGCTTTAGGATGATCCTTTATCGTAACAGGGAAAGGTGGTTTCTCAATGTAAGTAGAGGGAACAATAGGATCATTATATGCAATGACTTTCTCTTCAACTGGATTCGGTTTAACTACATTGACTTCTAAAGGAGGATGATATTTAAACCACTTATCTTTGGTGAGATCACACAGTGAAGCTACTATCTCAGAGTCAAGTCCATACTTAGCGCTAATGTCACAAAAAGTATTTGTTTCAGCAAAGGATTTAACACAATCAAACTTGAAATTCATACGTGACTCCTTACCTTCTTCAAGGTCCCAATATTCAGAGTTGCGTTTAATTCTCTCCAATAAATTCCATCTGAAGTCAATATCTCTCTTCATAAAAGAACCGGTACAAGTGTCAAGCATGGTGCGATCATCATGAGAAAGCCGAGCATAGAAGTTGTGAATGATAATTTCTCTCGAGAGCCCATGATTGGGGCATGAATATAACATTGGTTTAAGCCTCCCCCAAGCTTGAGCGATGCTTTCTCTGTCATGAGGCCAAAAATTATAAATATAATTCTGATCACGATGTACTAAATGCATAGGAAAAAACTTTTGATGAAATTCCAATTTCAACCGATTGTAGTCCCATGATCCAGTATCATCACATAGCCTATACCATCTCAGCGCCTTATCCTTCAAAGATAAAGGAAAGAACTTCTTCTTGAACTCATCCTTGGGAAAACCTACATGCTTAAATCAACCACAAACTTCATCTACATAGATTAGATGCAAGTCTGGATGTGATGTTCCATCTCGTGTAAAAGGATTAGCCAGCAGTTTCTCAAGCATACCCGAAGGAAATTCAAAGAAAATATTTTCAGTAGGTGCAGCAGGTTGAGGAGCAACTCTTTGTGCTTCCGTTTGAGGTGAACATACCCCGAACAAGCCCCTCAAAGGATTAGTATCCATAGTGACAAGTGACAATAAATTTCAGCACACTATATAAATGTTTCCTTACCAATTTCCACTTACCAAAGGCGCTTCACTCCCCGACAACGGCGCCAGAAAAGAGTCTTGATGACCCACAAGTATAGGGGATCTATCGTAGTCCTTTTGATAAGTAATAGTATTGAACCCAACGAGGAGCAGAAGGATCTGACAAGTGGTTTTCAGCAAGGTATTCTCTGCAAGCACTGAAATTATCGGTAACAAGTGGTTGTGTGGTGAGATGATTCGTAGCAAGTAGCAAGTAACAAATGTAAGAATGGTGCAGAAAAGTGTCCCAATCCTTTTTATAGCAAGGGACAAGCCTGGACAAAGTCTTATAGGAGGAAAAACGCTCCCGAGGACACACGGGAATTTCTGTCATGCTAGTTTTCATCATGTTCATAAGATTCGCGTTCGTTACTTTGATAGTTTGATATGTGGGTGGACCAGCGCTTGGGTACTGCCCTTACTTGGACAAGCATCCCACTTATGATTAACCCCTCTCACAAGCATACGCAACTACGAAAGAAGAATTAAGACAAAGTCTAACCATAGCATTAAATTAGTGGATCGAAATCAGCCCCTTACGAAGTAACGCATAAACTAGGGTTTAAGCTTCTGTCACTCTAGCAACCCATCATCTACTTACTACTTCCCAATGCCTTCCTATAGTCCCAAATAATGGTGAAGTGTTATGTAGTCTACGTTCACATAACACCACTAGAGGAAAAACAACATACAACACATCAAAATATCGAACGAATACCAAATTCACATGACTACTATTAGCATGACTTATCCCATGTCCTCAGGAACAAAAGTAACTACCGACAAAGCATAATCATATTCATGACCAGAGAGGTAATGAGTAGCATCAAGGATCTGAACATAAACTGTTCCACCAAGTAATCCAACTAGGATCAACTACAAAGAGTAATTAACACTACTAGCAACCTTACAAGTACCAATCGGAGTCGTGAGTCGGAGATTGGTTACAAGAGATGAACTAGGGTTTGGAGATGAGATGGTGCTGATGAAGATGTTGATGGTGATGAGTCCCCTCCGATGAGAGGAGTGTTGGTGATGACGATGGCGACGATTTCCCCCTCCGGGAGGGAAGTTTCCCCGGCAGGATCGTCCTGCCGGAGCTCTAGATTGGTTTTGCTCAAGTTCCGCCTCATGGCGGCGGCGAATCCTCGAAAAAGCCTCCTCTTGATTTTTTTCCGGACGAAACCCTTCATATAGTAGAAGAGGGGGGCAAAGGGCCAGCTGGGTTCCCACAATCCCCCTAGGCGCGGCCAGGGGGTGGCCGCACCTAGCAGGCTTGTGGCCACCTGCTGGCGCCCCTCTGGCACTTCTTCGGCCATGTATTTTTTATAAATCCCAAAAAAATCCTCGTTGATTTTTACGGCGTTTGGAGTTGCGTAGAATAAGTATCTCAAACTTGCTCCAATTTCAGGCCAAAATTCCAGCTGCCGGCATTCTCCCTCTTCATGTAAACCTTGCAAAATAAGAGAGAAAAGGCATAAGTATTGTGCCGCGAAGTGAAATAACAGCCCAAGAAGCGATAAATACCAACATAAAAGCATGATGCAAAATTGATGTATCAGTGAGCTCATTTGGCCTCCCCCATTTTATTTATTTTTTGCACGGAGTCTCATCCCGACTTGTGGGGGAATCATACTCTCCATCATCCTTGCCTCACCGAGACAATGCTCCAACAAGGATGATCATCACACTTTTATTTACTTACAACTCAATATGGAGAACTGATAGGAAGTTATGACTCTCTGAGAATGCCCCTTGCAGTGTACTAAGATGTGCAATGATCTGGCGTGACATGTATCAAAAACATGATGGAAGGTGGCTTTTACACAAATACTATGCTAGCTCTATATGATCATGCAAAGCGATATGACGATGAACGAACTAGTCATGTGAAGTTACGATGGAATTTGCATGGCAATATATATTGGAATGGCTATGGAAATTCCATAATAGGTAGGTATGGCGGTTGTTTTGAGGAAGATATAATGAGGCTGATGTGCAGTAGAGCGTATCATGTCGTGGGGTGTGGATGCACCGGCGAAAGTTGCACCAATCCTCGAGGTGAGAATGGGCTATGCACGGTACCGAAGAGGCTAGCAAATATGACAAGGTAAAGATGCGTAGGTCCAAGGTGTAACATTAGTCATAAATAACTCACATACTTCTTGCAAATTTTTAATAGTTTTTATCACACATCAAAGCACTACTCGCATGCCCCGAGGGAGCGGGTTGGTAGGAGTAAAACGCCGCGCGCCCCCGAGTTGAGACAACACTAGGATTTTAACAAGGAATAATAATGCTTACACATCATCACCATGCCTCTTTAATATTTTGATGAACAACAAGTTAACACCCCTTCAATCCAGACACTTATATGAATCAACAATTATGGACTTACGCCTTTTTCATATTACCATATAAATGTCATTAACTCACAATTTCTCTATGTGTGCTACATGATGGTTTTGATTATCATTCATTGAATGCCTATTATTTTTGGACTAGTCTTATGACCCATGCAAATTATCATCACTATTTATTCAGCTCTCAAACAAATATAAGTGAATAACGAGAGCAAATTATTTCTATAAAGTCTACACGCCACTGTACTCGAAAAGATATAAGTGAAGTACTAGAGCAACTTCCAAGCTCAAAAGATATAAGTGAAGCAAATAGAGTATTCTAACAAATCATAATGAAGGTGAGTATCTCTCTAATAGGTGTGTCCAGCAAATGATGATTGTGACAAACTGAAAGTAAAAGCAAACAAAATCAAACGACGCTCCAAGCAAAACACATATCATGTGATGAATAAAAATGTAGCTCGAAGTGATATACCGATGGTTTGGGACGAAAGAGGGGATGCCTTCAGGGGCATCCCCAAGCTTAGATGCTTGAGTCTTACTTAGAATAATACTTTGCGTGCCTTGGGTATCCCCAGTCTTAGGCTCTTGCTACTCCTCACTCCATGGTCCATCGCAATCACACTCAGAACTTGAAAACTTCAATCACATAAAACTCAACAAAACTTCGTGAGATCCGTTATAAGAAACATATTGCATACTTTAGGTACTGTTATAAATTTATTATTAATTTATAATTGCATAATAGGTAATGTATTCTAACTTATCCATGACTTATACGCCCCATATAATCCATAGCATCATCAAAACAAGCAATCATGCACGCAAAACAGAATCTGTTTAAAACAGAACAGTCTGTAGCAATCTGTAAAGATCCCATACTTCTGTACCTCTAAAAATTCTGAAAAATTAGGTCAACGTGGATAATTTGTACAGAAATACTTTGTAAAAGTGTCAAGAATTTATCACACTCCAGCAGAGAATAAAAAATTCTGCACTAGAGACGATAGTTTCTGTTTTTGCACATCATCAATCATACTCATCAAATAAGTTATCCCAAAGGCGTTACTTGCCACAAACACAAATTAAAACATAATAATTACAGAGGAAATAATAATGTCAACACTAAAGAACAAAAACTAAAAAGCAAAAATTAAGATAACTATTGGGTTGCCTCCCAACAAGCGCTATTGTTTTATGCCCCTAGCTTGCCATAATGCATAGTTTCAAGTGTTGTCATCTTTGACACTATGGACAATTTGTTCCAATTTGTCCTTGATAATTTTCATTTCATCACTCAAAATGCTGAGATCATAAATATTTTTATCCAAATCATCAAATCGCTTATTTCGCATTATGACATTGCTATCGATTTTATTAGACAAATTGTAAAGCACTTTAAAATTGCTTTCCATGATAGCCTAAGTTTCTTTATTTAACTCGGTTTGACGATGAATAACCAACATGGTAGGTTCAATAGTCTCTATCTTGGGTTGCCCAAATATAATGTTCATCATTTCATAAGTATGAAAAGCATTATTCCCAAGAATGCAATGAAGGACACCTCTAAAGGATAAAGGTAAGCCAACGTAAAAACTTCTAAGAAGTAATTTAAGATGACATTTGATCTTAAATCTCTTTTGTATAACTAGTAATCTATCACAAGCTTCTTCTAAAGTTTAATCACCCAAGTGCTTAAAATTTAAAACTTCGGAACCTTCTCCCAAGTAAGGGGGAAGAGGCATTTCCGCACAAGGACTAGACATGACTTCGAACAAGAGTACTAGTAACAAGCAAATATAAATATTTTTGTATTTTTAATTTTTATGTGACAAACTAAATATAACAGCAAATAAAAAGAAGAACAAGTGAATGAAAATTTGTTATAAGCTACTTGATAGTTGGTGATGGTATTCCCCGACAACGGCACCAGAAATCCTTCCTAATGACTCTGATGTGCGTTGGGTTTTCCGTGAAGAGGAACGAGTTATCGCAGCACAATATGGGTCAGTATTTCCCTCAGTTATGGAACCAAGGTTTATCGAACCAATGGGAATACCAATCCTCAACCGTCTTCAGCTACTACACACAAAGAAACAAACAACTTGCACCCAATGCGGGCAAGAGGGTTGTTAATCCCCTTGATCTCGTTATTTACAAGTAAATGAGGTGTGTGGATAATTGTAGATAATTTTAGATTTCAAAATAAAATAAAACACAAATAATGGCAGCCAGGTAGTAGTAGCATTTGTAAATAAATAAATGAATTGACCCGGGGGTCGTAGTGTTCCCTAGTGGCATCTCTCATGTCAAAGGCATATGGTGGGTAAACAAATTACTGTTGGGAAATTGATAGAACAACGAATAATTATGAGATTTTCACGGCAATGATCAGGTGTATATATGCATCACGTACATAAGCAAGTAGGCCGACTCCTGCCTGCACCTATTACTATTACTCCACTTCAAGAGCGCTTCTATGCTTGCCTCTCTACGTATTAAGAAAAAACAGATTAATGCTTGGAGAACAATGACATGATGTGGACAAAATAAACTCAATTAATATGAATAAAGCCCATAGTTTTATCCTTAGTAGAAGCAACACAAAGACGCATCTTGTCCCCTTCTGTCACCGAGATATAGAAATTCGCCAGGTTGAACCTACTACGACGCACCAGTCCCACTGAACAAATATTAATCTAGTTAACCAAACTATCTCAATAGATCGGAGAGCATTACGTAGCTATGATGATCATGCAATTAAGAATTATAATAATCAGAGGTGAGTCAAATACTTTTCATGAATAATATGAACATAAACCTACAATTCATCGGATCCCAACAAACACACCATACATAGTGATTACATCGGATAGATCAAAGGGAAGATGCGATCAACATGGTTCTGAACATCATACGAGAGAGAGATTGCCATCTATGTACTGCCTACGTGCCTGCAGGTCTGTGGTGAACTACTCACACATCATGGTGAGGGTAACAAGGTTGATCTAGAGGTCCTCCATGATTGATCTCCCCTCTGGCAGATCGCCGAAATGGAGGTTTAGATGGCCTCGCGTCGAAACAGAGACTTGCGATGGCGGAAAAAGTGTTTCCGGAGTGCCCTAGGGTTTTCAGAATATTTGTGAATTTATAGGCGAGAGAGGGACGTCGGGAGGCATCCAGGGGGCCACAAGCCATCAGGGCGCGGCCGCGCCCTTGGCCGCGCCCTGGGCCGCGCCCTGTTGGCTTGTGCCTCCCTCGTGTGGCCTCTCGTCCACTTCCAATGCTTGCATGTCTTCATATAGTCCAGAAAAAATCATATTAAAGTTTTGTGGCATTTGGACTTCGTTTGGTAGGGTAAATCTGCAAAGAAAAAACACACAGAAAACAAGAACTCGCACCGGGAACTGGGTCATTAGGTTAGTACTCAAAAATATTATAAATTGGTATATAAATGCCCCAAAAGTATCGTAGAATGATAATATATCAGCGTGGAACAATCAAAAATTATAGATACGTTGGAGACATATCACATCTCAGGTTGTAGACCGAGACGCACCTTGAGGGCTACGGGCTATATATCCACAAAAATCAGCTCATGGGTGAGGTGGTGCACCACCTCGGAAGCGGTCCGGCATATAGTTCAGATGCGAATGGAGGGCTACATAAAAGACTATTCCGGCATTTAAGCTCGGATGAATTCCTTCAAATTTTCACATACCATGGTAATCCATGACACCTCGGATGCCAACTAGCATTGGAGCTCGTTTACAAAAAGACACCTGGAATGCGGTCCGGTGTTGGAGCTCGGAAGCAAGATGATATTGTTGCACGAGAAACATTTCAAACCCGAGGTGTGGCATGGAAATATACAAGGCATTAATAAAGGACGATAACTTAAAGGGGCTCCTCGGATTCCCGACATGTGAAACTCTTCGAATTAAACCCGGCGATCTTCAGATCAGTGATGGGAAGATTTGTTGAACCAATATTCAACACCGACGGCCAAACATGAAGAATAGTTCAAAAGAACCGAGGAGAGTCCCCAACTTAATGACCTATGCTCGGAAATTGGGAAGTCATTAGCGGCCGAACTGGCATTGGCCGAACATAAATGGGGAGAAGAACTCGCCCCGGAAGTAGAAGACTTTGGACGCATGATGCTAAGTATCAAGACTACGAGATTAACGGCCAATTCGGGCACTACTGAGGGAGTTCGGGACTAAGGGGTCCTCGGGCATCCGGCGTATCTCTACGGGCCGGACTCTTGGGCTATTTCGGGCAGCCAATGACATATACGCGGAAGATTCCACAATACTTGGCGATCACGACAAGGACTCCTCTCCACCGACGTAGCCAACTAGGACTCTTGTTATCCTAGGCGTCTGATGTGTTATATAAGCTGATGCCAGGATATTTGATAGCTATTCATTAGACACAACATCTACATCATTATGGTTTAGAACACAACATATGATCTCGAGGTAGATCAACTCTGTACTCGATACTTAATCATTAATACAATAAGAGCGGGATGTAGGGGTTTACCTTCTTTAAGAGGGCGCTAACCTGGGTAAATCTTAAGAGGGCCCTAAAGATTGTTGGGAACAATTTATTTCCATGTACAAGGGTAAATCGAGTATTCAATGGTCTAACTTTGAAGTGATCCTTGATGAGGATGATGAATTTGCAATTGTTGTTGATGAGGACCCTCGTGAGCTCTACCGGAGAGTGAAAACTCTTGTGGTTGCTCTTAAGGACCATAGAAGCAAGGATGTGGATGATAATTGGATCAAGCGGAAGTTTCTCAAGGCTATCATGCCTTTCAACAAGGCCATTTCCTCTGTCATTCGTCAAAGGCCGGACTTTCACTCCTTGTCCTCAAGCGATGTGTTGGGTGAGTTCATTGCCATGAACATATTGAAAAAGACTACCGACAACGGTCTAGCTCGTGTCCAAAGGTCAAGAAAAGACTCCTCCAACCTTGCTTTGAAGGTCAAGACTGTTTCACAGCAAGATGAAGAAGAAGAGGAGGAAAGTTGTCCCAAAGACACCAAATATGCTTACCACGAGCACATGGCTCTCGGGTCAAGGTAATTTTGGCGCAACAAGAGAAACTGAAGGCCCAACTTCTCCAATAACAACTCAAGTGGGCAAGAACGAATGAGGACTTGCTACAATTGTGGCAATGTGAGTCACTTTGTGGCAGATTTTTCTTATGAGAAAAGTGAAGATGATGGTGGCAATATCATTCGCAAAGACAAGACGAAGTCTTCCCCAACAAGAACAACTTCTCCAAGAGGATTCCCAGAAGGTGTTGGTGGCTCAAGAGGAGTACCTCTTCGATGAGGATGATGGTGATGATGATGCAAGTGGTGAAATAATGGCAATGGCCTCGATGGCCATTGCGTCCTCTTCTCCAAGTAAGGTGTCCCTCTTCGACTCCCCCAATGAGAACCACATTGCCAAGTGCCTTATAGACAAGGCATCTAACAAGGTAACCTCCAACATCAAAACTGCCATTTCCACTACCCCTTCTCCTATGGATAGTGGACATGAAAAAGAGGAGGTAGATGTGGAGGAAAACGCCTTTGGTAGATTCATGAGAAAAATCAAGGGTAACACCAAGAAGCATTTTGTTGCTCTCTTGGACCAACTAGGTGAGGCTAGTGAACTCACTGAATCTCATGTAGATACAATCTATATGTTGCAAGGGCATAGTCGTGACTATGCGGATGAGATATCGTTTATTCCATTGCTCCTAAGGAAGAGCGAGGTATTCATTTGACTCTTGAGGAGTCACACAATGATGACCTTGCTAAATTACAAAAAGACCATGATCATGCTTGTGCTCTTTCTCGTGTGCTCATGTCCGAAATGGCTGCACTTGGGGTTGATCATGATAGACTCAATGAAGGGTTTATCACACTTGAAAAGGATCACAATGCTTTGAAGAGTGCGCATTCTTCTCTAAAACAGTCTCATTCTCAACTCCAAGTAAAACTTACTAAAGATATAGCCACATGTTCTCCTTTCGTGCTCATTGATAATGTTAATGCTAGTAACCCTTGTTGTGAGCATGTGCATCTTGTGGAGGATAATGCCAAGTTGAAATAGCAACTTGAGGAAGGCCTTGCGATGTGCATCCAAGGAGAAAAGAATCTTAATGACATCTTGAGCAATCAAAAGGAAGTGGTTGCAAAGGAAGGAGTTGGGTTTGCACCCAAGTCCAAGAAGAACAAGAAGACCAAGACCAATCAACCTCCCTCACTAAAGGAAACCTTTGTCAAAGCCGGGGACGGTACTCATGAGAATAAGAAGGACAAGGTTGCGAGTGGTAATGCCAAGAAGGGAAAAAACCCTCTCATCCTACAATGTCGGCGACTTTAACCCCGCTTACGTTTTATGTTGTGCTAGTGATGGAAATGTTTTTGTTAAATTTGTTGGTTCTTCTTATGAGTACATTGAATGGTCTATTTGGGTTCCAAAGACCCTTGGTACTAACGTGAAAGGATCCATCAAGGAATGGGTACCTAAATCCAAGCATTGATCTCTTGTAGGGGTTTGCTTCCGGAGGAGTGTCATGGTCGCTTGATAGCGAAGCAACAAATGATATGACCAGAAGCGAGGACTTGGTGCTCGACGTTCAACCTAATCGATCCTTGGCCACTAAAGTATCCTTTGGTTATGATGCAATGTCAAAGGTATTGGGTCTTGGCAAGGTGGTAATCTCTCTGGAACTAACCATTGAGAATGGCATGATTGTTGAGACCCTTGCATACAATTTACTTTCCATTCACCAACTTGCACTCATGGGTTTTAGTACATTCTTCGGTGTTGACTACGTGGCCCTTTTATGGAGTAAGGCTCTTAAAGTAGCCTTTGTTGGGCATGTCGACAACAGTCTTTATGTGGTGAACTTTTCGAAGTGACCCACTAAGATCGTGACTTGCTTAATTGCTAAAGTTGATGTGGGATGGCTTGGCATCGCTATCTATCCCATGTAAATATGAGATATTTGCAAAGTCTCTTGAAGGGGGTCACGTTCTTGGACTAACAAATGTGACTTCTGCCAAATATCGTGCTTACAGTGCTTGGAAAGCTACACGAGACGACTGACCGACCCAAGACTACCATCTACTCGAGGAGGACCTTGGAGCTCCTCCACATGGAACTATTTGGTGCTCCATACTTTGATAGTCTTGGGGGAGAAAATAGTGCTTGGTGATTGTGGATGATTACTCAAGATATACTTGGGTATACTTCTTCAAGAGGAAGAGTGAGGCCCAACAAACAGTCATCCACTTTGCCAATGAAGCTCAACGTCAACATGAGGCAAAGAGATTGATGATTAGAAGTAACAATGGCACCGAATTCAAGAACTACACCTCAAATAAGTTTCTTAGTGATGAGGGTATCAAGCACCAATACTCTGCACCATATACCCCTCAACAAAATGGTGTAGCGGAAAGTAAGAACCGTACGTTGATGGATGCAACAAGGACCATGATGGTAGAGTTCAAATCCTCGTACAACGTTTGGGTCGAAGCCATCAACACCGCATGCCATGCATCCAATCGGCTCTACCTCCACAATGGCTTGAACAAGACTCCTTATGAAATTGTTACCGGTAAGAAGCCCAACGTCAAATACTTTTAGGTGTTCGGTTGTAAGTGTTTCATTCTCAAGAAAGGTACTCGATTGTCTAAATTTGAACCTAGAGCTCAAGAGGGCATATTTGTTGGTTATGCTACAAACTCTCGTGCTTACCGTGTCCTCAACAAGTTCAATGGACTCATTGAGGAAACGTGTAACATGGAGTTTGATGAAAATAATGGCTCCCAAGTGGAGCAAAGTGGTCTTTGTGATATAGATGATGAAATTCCTCCCCAAGACATAAGAATAATGGGTGTGTGACACTTACTACCCGTTGAGGAACCCCTTGTGGCCGAAGGAGAAGGACAATGTTCCATTCAAGTGGAACCTTCACCAATGCAAGATCCACATGTTTCTGAAGAACAAAGTGAAGGCCCTCAACCTTGTGATAAAGATCAAGGACAAGATAAACCTCATGATGGTGGTTCACCAAGTGATGTCCTAGATCAAGCTCACTCCTCCGAGCAAGCTCAAGATCAAGAGCAAGCCCAAGATCAAGAGCAAGCACAAGATCAATACCAAGCTCAAGATCAAGAGCAAGCTCACAATGGTGGTCAAGGTCACCAAAATGTTCCTCCTCAACTTCCCATGGAGGAGATTTTAGAAACATGTGCTGCCAAGAATGCTACCAAGCTTAAACATAAATAACACATCTTGGAGAATGTCTATGGTAGCTTCAAGATAGAGGTAACCACTTGTAGACAATTAACAAACTTTTGTGCACATAGTGCGTTTGTTTCTTGCATTGAACCCCTAAAGGTACAAGAAGCGCTCGAGGACATGGAGTGGATTGAAGCCATGCATGATGAGCTCAACAACTCCAGGCATAACGAAGTGTGGTGGTTGGTGACAAGACCAAAGGAGAACCACAATGTCATTGGAATAAAATGTATCTTTAAGAGCAAACAAGATGCAAACGGTGTCATCATTCACAACAACACAATATTGGTAGCACAAGGGTACTCCCAAGTTGAGGGTATCGACTAAGGTGAAACCTTTGCTCCATTGCTCGCCTTGAATCTATTTGCATGTTGCCTGCATTTGCTTCTCATCATAATTTCAAACAATATAAAATGGATGTGAAGAGTGCATTTCTTAACGCTCCCCTTAAGGATTAGGTGTATGTCAAGCAACCCCTGGGCTTTTAGGATCCCAAGTTTCCCAATCATGTATACGTTCTTGATAAGGCACTCTATGACCTTAAACAAACCCCACGTGCGTGGTATGAGCACGTTAACGAGATGTTGCAAGATGATGGGTTTGAAATTGGGAAAATTGATCCCACTCTTTTCACAAAGAAGGTCAAAGGGAGCTTCTTCATATGACAACTATATGTTGATGATATTATCTTTTGTTCTACTAACAAAGCTTTTAATGAAGAGTTTGTCGCACTAATGACCAAAAAGTTTGAGATGTCTATGCTGGGAGAGTTGAAGTTCTTCCTTGGATTCGAAGTCAAGCAACAAAGTCAAGGAACCTTCATCAATCAAGCAAAATATTCTCAAGACATTCTCAAGAGGTTCAAGATGGATGAACTCAAACTGGCCAAGGCAAACACTCCCATACCACTCAAATGCCAACTTGACTTAGATCTCAGTGGTAAAGCTATGGATGAAAAGGTATATCGCTCTATGATCGGCTCTTTGCTTTAACTTTATGCATCTAGACTGGATATTATGTTGAGTGTGGGAATTTTTGCATGATTTCAATCCGCAACAAAGGAAATTCACTTGGTGGCTGTCAAGCGAATCTTTCAATATTTGGCTCATTCCCCAAACTTACGCTTATGGTATCCCAAATGTGCTTCATTTAATCTCATAGTATTTTCGGACTTTGATTGGGTGGGAGACTGTGTGGAGAAGAAGTCAACTTTTGGACGTTGCCAGTTCCTTGGTCGCTCTCTGGTAAGTTGGTCTTCAAAGAAACAAAACTATGTTTCTCTCTCGTCCACCGAGGCCGAATATGTAGCTGCTGCAAGTTGTTGTGCTTAGTTGCTTTGGATGAGGCAAACTTTATAGGATTACAATGTAACTTGTGACAAAGTGCCTCTTTATTGTGATAATGAAAGTCTCATCTTGTTCTCCAACAACCTGGTTCAACACTTCAAGAAGAAGCATATTGATATTCGTCATCATTTCATCCATGATCATATCTAGCATAGGAAGATTGATCTTAGTCACCTCAACACTAATGAACAACTTGCACATATTTTCACAAAGCCATTGGATGAAGCTAGATTTCACGAGTTAAGGCATGATCTAAATATCATTGATTCAAGCAATGTGGATTGAAATTAGGCACACCCCACTTATCTCATCATAGTATCTTGTTTAGATGAAGGCATGAATTTAGGGGGAGTGTTGTTCTCTCAATGAACTCTCGCTCCCCCTATTATGCATAAATAGATCAAGTCTTTCACATTACCCATCTTAGATGACACTTGTGCTTCAAAGACGAGTTTTGGTGATGGGCCCAGGGTTAAAATATTCGCGGTGCCATACCAAATGACTCAAACATAAGTCACTTCAGAAACCGCCCCTCCGAGTGATGCATTTGCTTTTGAGAGCTTATTCATGTGCTGGGTTACTCCAAGTTTTATTTTCTTCGTGTTTGGACTCTTTCAACTAGGAGTGTCTCTTATTGTATTAAATGCTTTTGAGAGTCTCCATCTCAGGTTCTATCGTTCTCTCAATTTGAATAGATGCATAGGTCTTGGTTTTCTGTTGCTGGTGGGCTGGTTTTTGGTCGCAAGTGCTACTACCGCGCTAGACCGTGGTACTACCGCTTTGGGCACTCCTGGACGGTTCAAGTTTTGGGCAAGGGGAGTTATAACTACCGTGTACCTATTCACTCCTCCTCTCCTCAAGTTTTCTCTGTGTGGCGACCAAGAACTCCACCGGAGGCCGGCTTCGGATCCCCCATTTTATGTCGTCCTTCATATTTTCGTCCGGTGGGATGATTCCCGCCTTCTCCCTCGTGCCATGTACACCGGTATTGCCCTCAATCATTTTCCCCTTAGTTTTAATTTTTGGTTCTTAGATCTAGGGAAATCCATGAGGTTTCCACGTTATCTAACATTACCTAGGCCTGTGATGGATGTGAAATGGATGCTAGATTGAGTATAGTAGATGGTCGTCGAAGGTGTTCGGTTCTATCGCACCGCAACTTTCCCCATGTCGTGGAAGTTTTTCCGCAGTGTGGGTGGTACTATCGCCTGTGCACGACTGATACTACCACTTCAGCGAAAGTACCGCTCCCGCACTTCGGTACTACCGCTTCTGCCATAGAACCGAAGTCTTCTTTGTGTTTCATCTCTATTCTTTTTTGGCTTATGCAGTTATTTTGCACCTATTTTTTCCTTGTTCCTTTCTTTGCGAGTTCCATGTGATCGTAGCTCTACTCCTGCTGCTCGTTGTGTCAACCCTAGCCATGACTCCAAGCGTTTCCGCACATCTGATGATGCCGAGGCTGGTTCTAGTGCTCAAACTCAATGATAGTCTATGAAGAAACCCGTCAGCAAAATGAAGTGTGGCACAGATCCTCAAGATATGACTCCAAGGGAGTTACTGGCTTTTCATCAACGTAATCCATATTGCCTTCCTCAGGATGAGGCTCTTGCTCGGAGTCCTTTCTGGAACAAGGCCTAGATACTCATTTATGTGGGTGTTCTCAAGCACAAGACAAACCTCTTTGTGGATGTCAAGTCTATCGATACAGGATACAAGGGGCAGCCGTCCTCATATTGAATATTTTGCTAAATCTCGTGCTCTTTGTCTACAGTCGGGTCTGTTTCCCATCATCAGCTTCAACAAGGACTTCGCCAGTGAGATTTTGGCTCAATTTTATGCCACCCTTCACTTTCACCAGGATGAAGAGAGAAGTTTGACATGGATGACTGGTGGCCGAGTGTTGCGCTATGGCTGGAAGACCTTCATGAACTCTCTAGGCTACATTGATCGTGGTCTGTGCGAGCCTATTGGAATGAGGCCACACACTAGGGGTGTTCAAGCCATTCACAAATCCAAGATTATTCGTTTCTCCAGGGTTGTGAAGACTGCCAAGGGTGATCGCACTGAGCTCATTCCCTTTCTGGACATCATGCACTACATCTTGGCTACACACTGTTTCCTCCATTGGGAACAAGGACCAGGTTCATGCTTATCTCGTGAACCTGCTACTTATGTGCATAAAGGAGAGGGGGCATGAGTCTAGTTTGGATATTTCCCACATCATGTGGAAGGAGCTGCGTTCATCCATTCTTGACATGAAGGTGCAGATCTATTGCCCTTATCTCTTTAAGTTGATTGAGGATACATGTATTGCTTCATTCCATGACGAGTCTCTGGTGACTGACCACTTCGTGCACTATGGTATACTTAAGCTCCGTGTGAAGGGGAACTAGGGCATTCCTGCTTTGGTTACTGAGATTGCCCCCACTAGCTGTGATGGTGAGCCAGAGCGAGATTATGAGTTTGTACCAAAATATGAGACTGAACCTTCAAGGGCTTCCAAGCTCAAGGCGGAGATGAATAATATTCCATGCTTCTAAGTTAAGGTACAATAGAAGGCTCATGTAGAGGCCAAGAAGGCTCGAAGTCGCGACAAGATGATCATGAGGAAGCTTGTTCTCGATGTCCAGAGCAGGTCTGAGGACAAGATCACTGATGAGGACGATTGGGTCAAGGCGCACTACCCGTGGACCGAGTCTAAGGAGGAGGTGTCTGCTGCTTCTGCCGAGTCCTAGGGAGATGATGAGGAGGAGGACTGAGCTCACCATGACTTTGACTTGTTTTAGTCCTCTATGCCCCTTTTGATGAGGAGGAGGACTTAGCACACATCTATGGGGAGCCTGTCTATATTTTGTAGATATTGGGTTTGTCTAAGTCTCTTGTTTACTCTTAAAATGGAAAATCCCATATTGTCATAAACCCACCAAAAAGGGGGAGGTTCTAAGAGCATAATTTTCCCTATGTAGTTTTGGTGTTTGATGACAATGCCCCTTGCGGACTAATCGTGTGCATTAAGATTTCATATATTATCACGTAGCATGAGACAATTTTCATCCCCTTAGTGGTTAAAAGAGAAGAAAATGTTTTTCTATTGATTTAGTGTTGGTGGACTTGAGTCATAGGAAAATCCAACTATCAAGAGGGGATCTGCATTTGGAATCGTTGGGAGGAACTATCACATACACATTTGCACCCCATCCTTTTCCCGACACTTTGGAGCTTTTGTTCTGCCCCTGAGACCCTCACGGTCATATAAGCACAAGTACCATGTTGCAGGGCAGTAGTACTGCCCCAGTGGTACTGCCGCCCTACAGTACCGGATCTACTACCGCTTATATTACCTCTCTCGTGTCTTTGGGTGCCCTCACCATTTTACAGTGGAAGTACCACTAGGAGCGGAGCGATAATACCACTCGGGTGTTACTGCCTCCCTCCTCTTTGGGCCCCACTTCTGCTTATTTTTGCTTTGTGATGTCGTCGGCACTCAAGAAAATTTTGAGCGGTAGCAATAAGCGAAAGTACCGCTCTGAGCGGTACTAACGCGCATCTATCCTCATTTCTTCTAAGTCTGGGCTTCCTACATTACCAAGCGGAAGTACCGCTAGCGGGAACGGTAGTACCGCTCGAGCGGAACTACCAACTCCCCGAGTATTTCTAACTGCATGTGAAGCCCGGTACTTCCGTGAAAGCGGAAGTATGGCTCCCCCGAGCGGTACTACAGCTTATCGATAACTTTTGGGTAGATAAACGGTCAGATTCTCCCCTCCTATATAAGTGGGTCATCTTCTCCACGAGACCTTACCTTTCTTCCACAAAAAGCTCCATTTTTCTCCTAAGCTTACTGTTGCCCGATCTCTCTCCCTAGCCATCGATTCTTGCTGATGCTCTAGGGTTTGGAGGAGGAGGCCTTGATCTACACATCCACCAAAAGAAAAGTTGTTCCCCCACTAATCCCTTGCAGATCTTGTTACTTTTGGGTGTTTGAGCACCCTAGACAGAAGAGGTTGATACGTCTCCATCGTATCTACTTTTCCAAACTATTTTGCCTTGTTTTGGACTCTAATTTCCATGATTTGAATGGAACTAACCTGGACTGACGCTGTTTTCAGCAGAATTGCCTTGGTGTTATTTTTGTGCAGAAATCAAAGTTCTCCAAACGTCCTGAAAATCTAGTGGGAGCAGTTTTGGAAAATATAAAAAATATGTGCGCCAAGTTCCACCTGAGGGGGTGGACCAGTGGGCCACAAGCCCTGGCTCCGCCACCACCCCCTTGTGGCGGTGGGCAGGCTTGTGGGGCCCACACGGCTCTGCCGCCCCCAAACTCAGGTCTATAAGTCCCATTTCATCCCAGAAATAATAAAAAAAAAGTTTTCGTTGCGTTTGCGATACGGAGGCGCCACCACCACCCGTTCTTCATCTGGAAGGCAGATCTGGAGTCCGTCTTGGGCTCCGGAGAGGTGAAATCGTCGCCATCGTCATCATCAACCTTCTTCCCTCTCCAATTCCATGAAGCTCTTCGTCGTTCGTGAGTAATCTATTCGTAGGCTCGCTGGGCGGTGATGAGTAGGATGAGATCTATCATGTAATCGAGTTAGTTTTGATGGGGATTGATCCCTAGTATCCACTATGTTCTGAGATTGATGTTGCTACTACTTTGCTATGCTTAATGCTTGTCACTAGGTCCCGAGTGCCATGATTTCAGATCTGAAATTATTATGTTGTCACCAATATATGTGTGTTTTAGATCTGATCTTGCAAGTTGTAGTTACCTACTATGTGTTATGATCCGGCAACCCCGGAGTGACAATAACCGGAACCACTCCCGGTGATGACCATAGTTTGAGGAGTTCATGTGTTCACCAAATGCTAATGCGTTGGTCCGGTTCTTTATTAAAAGGAGAACCTTAATATCCTGTAGTTTCCTTTTGGACCCCGCTGCCATGGGAGGGATGGACAATAGATGTCATGCAAGTTCTTTTCCCTAAGCACGTATGACGACAGACGGAATGCATGCCTACATCACATTGACGAACGGGAGCTAGCCACATATCTCTCCGTGTTATAACTGTTGCATGATGAATATCATCCAAACAAATCACTGATCCATTGCCTACGAGTTTGTCCTACTGTTGCTAATGATGTTCCTTGTCTTGCTCTGCTGCTGCTACTACTGTTGCTACTGCTGTTACTTGTCTTGCTCTGCTGCTGCTACTACTGTTGCTACTGCTATTACTTGTCTTGCTCTGCTGCTACTGTTGCTACCACTGTCGCTTGCTACTGTTGCTACTTCCTACTACTGTCACTACCGGTGTTCCTTGCCACTGCCGTTACTCGCTACTTTGTTGTTACTACTTTGCTTGCAGATACTAATCTTTCAGGTGTGGTTGAATCTCATAAATTCAGCTGCTAATACTTGAGAGTATTCTCTCACCTCCCGTCGTGCGAATAAACAAATTTGGGTCGAATACTCTACCCTAGAAAACTACTACGATCCCACGCGCTGGTGGGCATCAACAACATTCTTCTAGTTTCGATTGCCGGAGAGTGCTAACAACATTCTTCTGGTGTTGTTGCAAAGGGGAAGAACAGTTGACATCAGAGGTCACCTCGAAGCCAAATTCCATTATGGTGAACTTGTGGAGATTGCCCCAACCTTGTTTGTAAAGGTCCGGTTGCCGCCTTCAAGTGCACCACTAGTAGAATCATGACATCTCGCATTGTGTGAGGGCGTGAGGAGAATACGGTGGCCTTAGTGGCATCTTGGGGACCATTGTGCCTCGACATCGCTCCAACAAAGACGTACTTCGATAACACATCCTCGTCTCCATCGGTCCCACTTGTGCTTACTTCTTACCTTTGCGTTATATTTGTTCTTGCTTGAAATTGTTGTTGTTAGCATCATACATGTTGCTCACCAAGTTGCATACCTGGACAACCTATTAGTTGCTAAACTTAATTTGTTAAAGAAAAGCTAAAAATTGGTACTTCCTATTCACCACCCTCTGGTCAACCATACCGATCCTTTCAGCTCCAAAACCCTCAACCACATAGTCTAAATGATATATGTGCAAAACCCTAAAGCCTATCTCGGTCCCATCGAAGCATGCATGCTTGGAGCCACCATGATACACTTGACATAGCCACTACCTAAACCCTAGCAATCCAGACTCACTAAGATGACCCTTCGGTCTCACCAAAGTGACAATGCCTAACATCCCGAGACCGACGCTTGAGATGCCTTCCAGTTATTCTTGTGTTCATCACATTATTTGTCTGTGTGTTGCATTCACCATTGCATCATTCACATTGCATCAACACTCCATCACCATCGGTTTTCAAAACTGACATCCATTCTTAATTGTCGTATCTTCCCATTCTTGCCGTTGACCGTTTCGAGAGCAACCACACCCGCACATGCGTGCAACAACTCTAAAATATTACTTTTGAAAGTGGGAATAAAACATACTTGGAATGGGTTGGAAGTTGGCACACGGTCTTTATATATTATAGATAGACCGTGTGCCAAATTTCGTTGCATTAAGAGGTCGTTTGATACCCGGATCATTAACCTATAGCGGCACTATAGCCCGTCAAATCACAAACATTTTTAGTTTCTCAAAATGTTGTCTGGTTACCCTTTTGTGCTCCCAGCCCCTCTGCACAATGCACAGACTCCTCGTGCATGCCAGATAACGTCCCCGAAACCATAACACCTGTGCGTGACATGTGGGTCCGGATCAACCCCGAGATATCCCAAACCATCATTCGTTTCTCCACTGGACTTCATTAACCTATTTTATATCTATTGTTCAATATAATCATAGGGTCCAAATCTAGTCTAATTTCCTTATATATAGTTCACCCACATACCAAATCTATCAAACCCTAGCCCCTACTCCCCTATATTCCAGCACCGCCGCCACCCCCTGTCCATTTCCCTCCTCCCGATCTGTCCACCAACTAGCCTCCTCCACACATCGAACAAAATCCATGCCGCCAATGTACAATGACCAGAGGGTGAAGCTGCTGCTCCTCGCTCGCGTCTCCCAATCCAATCGCGCCGCCTCCTGCCTTGATCGGCGCCGTCACCGCCGGTCGGTGAGCCGTGTGCTCCTCCAACGCAGCCTCGCCGGACCTGAGGGACCAGGTCACCCCTCGCGCCTTCCCTCTTCCTCACTTACCTACCTTCACCTCATTTGATCCCCCTCTCCCTGGCTAACTCTATTCTCCCTCCCACAGAACCACCATGGCCGCCCCATTGTGATCTGTTGCTGCCCGATCCGCTCCCTTGCCTGTCATCAGGGCTCTCTCGCGCTTAGATCTGGTCTAGATTTATCAATCTCCGCCCGACCCTCACCTTCTATCATCATTGACATGGACTCCAACACCAGCGTAGCTAGGACGTTCACTTGCTCGAAGGAGACAAGCGAGCATGTCATGCCGGTTGACCGTGTTGGCCTTGCCACCACGATGCCTCGCTCGCCCACATGATGGGCCGCAGCCCCATCGTACCCGCCTCACCTCTGCCTCCTCACCAAGTAGGTGCAAGCCGTCCCAATTTCCTCCGCCATCATGGGCTATTGAGCCTAGGTGTCCTCCTGGTTTGATAAACCTTACAGTCTCTGTGTAAGGGAAATTTGCTCCTGACTACATCTCCACCTTCCACTTGGGGTAACCAACGAGGGGCGAGAAGTATATCCATCAACTCATCATCAAGTGAATTTCTGGCGCCGTTGCCGGGGACTCCAGTCTTCAAGATAGGGGAGTTGCACACTATCTTTTACCTTTGCTTTTTAGTCTTGTTAGTTTTCTTTTTAGTTTGTTGTTTAGAATCTTATACCAAAAACAACAAAAAAATTAGTTACTTTGCTTTTAGTTGTCAAGCATGTTAAGGTTTGATTCTTGGAAGGAATCTAAGGTCCTAGATTTCCATCAAAGGAATGGAGAAAATATGAAGGAAGCATGTGATAGAATTTTTGAAGCACACAAAACAATTATGCCTTTGATACCTATCAAAATTGTGCTTTTAAATTTTTATCATGGTCTCTTTATATGGTGTAAACACTCTCTTGGTATTATAGCTAAAGGAGATTTCTTGTAGTGTGATGAGCCAAGAGCTCTTGATATTATACATAGTCTATCTAATAATCTTGTTTATAATCATGGTTATGACACTATTATAGATAGACTGGCTACTATTGAAGGGAAAATAGATGCTCTAGACTTAAGAGAAAGGGAGAAACCAATGGTTGATAAGTAGCATATTTTGAAAATAGATGATGACTGGGAACCTTTTGTTAGAATTAGCATCTCTAACCAAGACTTCCTTGCTTATTTTGATATAGTATCCTTTGTTTCTACTATGCCAAAAGTTGTTTATGATTCTCTCTGGTTAGACATGGAGTTTTTTTCATCTTATCATGAACATGCTAATGGTGATATTTCTGAAATCCAAGGAAAGGTAAAAGATGTCCAAGTTACATTCTCTAAAAGGAATGCAACGTTTGATTTCTTCATCATGGAGCCCAACAAAGGGAATATAGTGCTTGGAAGGGACTTCCTCCAAGCCATGAGAGGCTTCATTACTATAGGTAAAGGACACATACGCTTACGTGGGAAAGCGAAAGGTACGTACCCGTTCCCTAGGAAAAATAAGGATGCACTTGTTGAGGATCCGTTTGAAGGTTTTTATAATTCCGATGACTTCGGAGAATGTTGATCCTCCTTCTTGCATTATGCCTTGCTCAAAGGCATAAAAGAAAGCGCTTGTTGGGAAGCAACCCAATTTGTTTTGACTTTCTGTTTTAGTGGTATTTATGTGTGTTACTATTGTAGCAGCATCATTGTATCTTTATTTTTAAGCTTTGTGCCAAGTTATAGCCTCCGATTGCAAGAAAGTTCAAAAATTGTGACATGTTGTCCAGAAACAGATTATGTCTGGTTGACCGAAAAATTCTCCAAAAATCACCAAGTCATGTTTTTGATCTGAATGTTTTTGACAGCATGCTATATATAATTGCCTTTCTGGCATCTGTTCTATGTTTTTTGATTTGAGTTGCAGAAGCACCCCGAATAAATTATTTACTACCTGCTATTCTGTTTTTCACAGATTCTACCATGTTTTGTGTTTCCATTGTTTTGCGAATCCTAAGCTTGCTTTTTATATGCAAAACTCTTTTGGCAACAATGAGAAGTGGTAGCTTTTCATGAAAATCTTTATTTCCAGTAGTTAATGAATTATTTTATTAAGGGTACTAACCACTCTAATCAGGTTATCATGAGTTTCGTATCAAGGGAGTTTTCAAGTATGCGATGGGAGAGATGATGAAAGAAGATATAGGAGTGTCAAGCGCTCAAGCTTGGGGATGCCCCCATGCACCCCAAGAAATATTCAAAGATACTCAAGCGTCTAAGCTTGGAGATTCCCTCGTGCATCCCATTCTCTATCAACAATCATCAGTTCGTCCATCTCCTTGCTATATTCTTATCACTTTCATATGATATGTGTTATGCTTGGAGCGTCCCGCTATTTGCTCTTTTACTTTGTTTTAGTTTTGCTTGATTTTCATAACAACTTGGAACCTAGCCTACCTTGTTTGGGACAGAGACACGCTCCATTCCACTCTAGAACACAACATAGGTTTTCATGCTTCTTTTTTTTTTGACCGGCTACTGAAGGGAAAACCCCCCACAACCATTTTTCCTTTGTTCCCATATATGAGAGCAATATGTACAAGAGGAGATTAGAATGTACAAAGGGGAAGAGGCGCAAGGATTACAAACCTCAAGGAGGCAAAAAGGAAACCCATTTAAGGAGATCATCCCTGAAACTAACCTTAATTCTATGAGCTAACACAGAAATGTCATGAATGAATCCAGATCTCCATTTTCTGAACTTTGGCTGCTCCTGGTTGAAGGCCTTTGCATTTCTGATAGTCCAGATGTTCCAACATGCATTGAAGACCACCTCAGCAAAGAAAGGGTTATGAAAGTCCCTTTTAGCAGCAACAGCAGCACTCCACATGGATGGACCCTGCCATGTGATCTGCAGGTAATTCCAGACCCTGGTACTGAAAAGACAGTTGAAGAATAAGTGATCTCTGTCCTCCTTGACTCGAGCGTGACATAGAACACAAAGGTTGGAGTCGGAAACATTCCAGTGAAGCCGTTCAAGCATATCTTGAGTGTTTAGCATGTCCATGATGAGCATCCAGGCAAACATCTTAATCTTCATGGTACAACAGCTTCTCCAGATCGAGTTGAGTAAAGGGTTTGGTACAATACTGCTATGAATATGAGCGTAGTAGCTCTTGGCTGTGTAGACCTTAGCATCCTTTCCCCATACCCATCTGTCAGAGGCCTCATGATCAAGATCCAGGTCCTGAAGCAAAGATTGGACCGAAAGAAGCTCCTGATAAGCTTGAGCAGATAGTGGTAAGTGAAACATGGAGAGCATGCTGTCATCATAAAAGGCTGTAAAGACATCTTGAGCTGTGCAGAAAGGATCAGCCACAAAAGAAAACAGTCTTTGGAATCTGGCAGCCAGTGACATAATGGAGTTTCCAATCAACCAGGAGTCAGACCAAAACAGGAAGGAGTCACCCTTGTTTGGCAGAACATATGTAACTGATCTGAAGAACCACAGATATCCTTCCACCAAAAAGAACCACAAAGTGCAGTTCCCTGAGGTACTGTGTCATGATAGTAAGTGTTCCGAATCAGATGAACCCAAGGGATATCAGCATGATTGAGGAATTTATCAAAATGTTTGAGCAGGAGTGCTTCATTCTGGACTGCTAGGTTCATAATTCCTAGCCCCTTTATTTTTAGGCCTGCACACCAGAGGCCAAGCAGCAAGAGAGGGTGCATGATCATTCCCATTTCTTCTCCATAGACATTGCCTTTGAATCCTCTCCAACTGCTTTAGTATGCCTGGTGGGATATCCAGACTGCATAAAAAGAAGATAGGCACAGAAGACAGGGCTGAGTTTAAATACTGCAGCCTTCCCCCCTGAGCAAGAAAAGATGAACTAGCACTGAGTCTTATTTCCATGTTATCAACCAGAGGCATGAGATCAATGATTCTTGGTTTAGTTGTCCCAACAGGAAGGCCAAGATATGTGAAGGGCAAAGATCCCACTTTGCAACCAATGGAGTCTGCCAGATCCTGTAGATGCTGAGAAGTGTTAACAGGTAGAAGTGCAGATTTGTGGTAATTCACCTGTAATCCACTGGACTGGGAGAAAAGTAAGAGCATTTTCTTGAACTGCAATAACTGGGATTTATCAGCAGGTAGGATGATAAGGGTATCATGAGCATATTGCACTATAGGGAAATCCTTATCATGACAAGGTATAGGCAGCTATATCAGCCCCTCCACCAGCAGTTGATTAACCAGAGTTTGTAAAAAATCAGCAGCAATAGCAAAAAGCAGTGGAGACATAGGATCTCCCCGCCTGACACCTTTCTTGCACATGAACTTCTTTCCAAGCACACCATTGATCAGAACTGAAGATGATCCAGAAGTTAGGAGCTGCTTAACCCAAAGGATCCATCTGTCATTGAAGCCTTTGTGCTTAAGAATCTGGAAAATGAACTCATGTTCCACATAATCAATTGCCTTTTCAAAATCCAGCTTAAGAATAACTACAGGTTTCTTGGATTGATGACATTGGTGCAGGTACTCTAGAGTCCATCCCACACAATCTTGAATGGTCCTAGATTTGATAAAACCACACTAATTCTTTTGAAGACACTTCACAATCTGCAACTGTAGCTTGTTCGCAATCATTTTGGACAGAAATTTGAGACCCATTCCAGTAAGTGATATTGGTCTGTAATCGCCCACATGTTCAGGTGATCTCTTCTTTGGAATCAAAGTAATATAAGATGAGTTCATGTTCTCAAGCTGAGCCTGTCCAGCATGGAAAGCAGCAGCAAGTTGGTAAAACTCAAGGGAGATAATGTGCCAGCATTTCTTGAAGAAAAGACCATTGAAACCATCAGGACCTGGAGCTTTGTCAATGGGCATATCCTGAACAGTCTTGTCCATTTCAGACTTAGAAAAAGGTTCTGTGAGAATGTCTAGACCCTCCACCTCATGCAGCATGGATTGTAAATCAAATGCCATGTTAATGCCAAGAGAAGTTCCCATTCTATCCTTAAAAGATGCCCAAAAGCATCCAACAATTTGATCATGATCAGATATGGTAGAACCATCATTTAACTTGAGAGATGCAATGGAATTCCTCCTATATCTCTCAGTGGCCATAGCATGGAAGAATTTAGTGTTTTCCTCACCAACCTTAACAAATCTGATAGTGGCTCTTTTCTTCCAGTACAAGCACTGAAGATGCAGAAGATGTTCCAAATGTAATTTGACAATTTTCCTGAAATTAGCTTCTGGTCTGAAAAGTTACCTCAACTCCTCAAGCTCATCCAAACACAGCACAACTTGATTACATCTGGAAATAAAAGTTTTTAACTGTGATAGATTTGTCTGCCATTTCTTCAAAGCCTGCGTAAGATGCTTCATCTTATCCATAATAACATCAGTAATGTGGGTCTTCCTTGAAGGAATGAGCTAGGATTGTTGTACACATTCCATGAAGCCCTCCATCTCAGCCCAGTAGTTTTCAAAGCGAAATAGGTTGCATTTAGGGATAGAAGTATTGACAGTGACCACACAAGGAACATGATCAGAAGCAGTCTTTGCAAGGGGCATCACTTGTGTAAGAGGATATGAGGAGATCTAGTTGGCTGATGTGAAAAACTACTCAAGCTTCTCTAGAAGAGGGGAATCTTGCATATTGGACCAACTGTAAGATCTGAATTTAATGGGTAGTTCCAGCAATCCCAGATGCCCAATAATTTCATTGACGATGAACATGTCATTCACATCAGCCCCAGGATGGTTTCTGTTGTCAGGAGATCTAATGAAATTAAAATCTCCAAGAAGCAACCAATTAGCCCCAGTGGGAATATTAAGATTGTAGAGCCAACTAACAAAAAGATCTCTGGCCTCTCCTTGACATGGACCATAGACATTAACTAAAGTCCATGATTCACCCGTGTGATTTGAGGTAAAAGAGATGATCAATCCATAGGGTGTGCATTCCACTAATTGACCAGTAAGAATGGAAGAGTTCCAAAGGGTGATAAGCCCCCCTGATGCACCCCTGGAAGGAGAATAAGCAAACTGATCAAAGCATTTGGGACAGAAACCTTTAACTGCATGAAACTCTATTGACTGCATTTTTGTTTCCTGCAAGCACACCACAGCAGCTAGGCTCTCATCAATCTTGTTACGGACCGCACGCTGCCTATGATCCGAATTTAGGCCACGCACATTCCAACACAACACACGCCAACTTCTCGTAGAACGACTATCCATTGCAGAACATATATATAGCAAAAGCAAGGCTATGTAATAGCCAGTGCGACCAAGGTTCCGAAAACCAAAAGACAGCGCAAGCAGAAGTTTGACAGTACATAGAGCCAGTACAGTAACAGATGAACATAGGTGGATTAAACATGAGTAGACGATGGCGCAGAATCAGCAGGATCTTCCATAAGTCGATCCACCGTAAGCTTCTCAGGGGCAATGCCTAGTGACTGTCCAACCTCCTGAATCACTAGGATAGGAGTGGCAGGAGGTACTTGAACATCCTCAGTCTCCTGCGATGTAGAGGGCATTGGCTTGGCCTTGGGCTTCCTCTTCTTGGGGACGTGCGCAGGCAGCTCCTGCAGAATTGGCTTGAAGCCATCGCGCTTGATGGAGCCGCGAGTACAATGACGGACAGAGGAGTCAAGGACCGGAGTGGCCTTTTGCGGGTCCCCTTCTTGGATGGAGCAGGAGAAAGAAAAGATAAGTCCTCTGCAGATGAAGAAGGACTAAGAGGGATTACCTCCTGCATTGAGAGAGATGTACTAGCAGGCTCTAATGGTGGAGATTCTGGAGCGTCAGTGTCGAAAGCCACTGCCCAGGATTGCTTGGGGATCATAATGGGCTCCAGAATTGGCATCTGCAGTTGACGAGGCACGTGCATAGCAGTAGCAGCTCCCATGAGAGCATCAAAGGTGCGTGCCCAGGACATTACTAGCGGCAGAGGAGGCCCGTACACAACCCTTGCAGCCCCAACAAAGATGTTGTCAGTCTGAATGTGAGGGGGTTTGTAGAGGACAATTGCCAGAGGATTGCCATCGTGTGCCTCCTCCATCACAGGCACATCTTCCTCCGGCTCAGCACCATTGTCCGGGGCAGCCAGTGGCATGTCAACATCATGGGCATCAGGGTTAGCCAGCGGTGGTTCTTGAGCAGCAGGTTCCACCTCCATGTCACCCTGCGGCTGAGGGTCAAGGTCCACCAGCTCAGGAATCGAATCCGAGGAAGAAGGACTCGGCTGATCAATCACCATAGACTCTTGATCCTGAACAGGATCGGCAGCAGGTGCTTCCGGGGCCGCTTCAGGTTCCCATCCTCCTCCATCACCGGCAGCAGGCGGCTGTCCCCAACCTCCGGCATCAGCAACAAGAACCACTAGGTCTTCACGCGCCAGGGGTACCGCATTCCAACCCAGCGCAGGATACGGGGCAGAGCAAATTGCAGATTATCATGAACGAAATGTCGAGGGAGCGGGTGAGGGTTGCCGTTGAGGGGCATGGGATCCTCATCATTAGGCAGAACCTCAGCAGCCGCCGCACCCAGGATGTATACAGGCGCAGACCAGGAAACCTTGGCGCCTCCCCAAGCAGCATATTCAGAGAAGTTGATACTGCGAGGGACCAGCCGGTCATCTGGGAACGAAGCAAACACAATAGAGCGAACCAAGTAAGGATCATCACTCACCCAATGGTGAAACTCCCCGAAGGTATTGACAGCAGTCCGGAGATCTTCAGTGTTGCAGAAGTCTAGGGGGACCCCCAGAATCATGATGCAGCCCTGACGAAAACCCTCTTGGCCACGGAAACCAACACCCTGATCGTGACGCAGGAAGCGCACCACAGAGTTATGAGCGACTTCCTGCGGAACCATGTGGACCGCAGCATAGCTTTCTGCCGCATCTCGGAGCTCAAACAATCCAACACCCTCAATCCATGGCTGGGCAGACCGAACATGTAACCCTTGGTGAAGAAGAAGAGCAGCAACTTCTTGTCGTACCTGAATCACGTTGTCAGCCGGGGGTGCTGGGTGGATGTCAGCGATGAAAAAACGCTGATGATGTCTGGTGATGGGGACCGCAGGCGTGGTGTAGGTCCGAGGCAGCCGGTCAGGTCCTCCATCGATGATGTTGTGGCTAGGCGGGAGGAAGAACTCAGGATCAAGCTCGAAGTTCGCCAATGCGGGAGGCGGTGGTGGAGTGGCAGGTGGCGTCTCGGAGAGAGTTCGAGGATGCGACGGCGATGAGACAGGATGGAACTGTGCCGCAAGCGTTGCTTTTCACCAAGAGTATCAGCAGTTCCCGAGATATCAGCGACATGGGAAGTGGTTGGTCTCTTACAGTTCCAAGTAAGACAATTATTACGCATAAAAGAGGCTCCTCTAGATCGTGCGTGGCCGACAGTATTGTCAGCGAATCCAGGCGAAGCCGTGCAGTTCATAGCTAGATGGCCCCGAGCGTTGCAAATTGAGCAAGAAAAGATATCCTCAACCATGCTATTAATGAGTTCATCAAAGGCCAGATGGGCCTCCTGTGAGGAGGGAATATCCATCGAAAGGTTAGGGTCGGGCCGACAGAAAGAGGTAACCTCAACAGACTCATTAATGAGAGTGGAAATAGGCCCAGAATCGAAACTTGCCACCGAAAATTGATTCTCATCATTCAAAATATCATGAATCTCGGCGGGATTAGCTGTAGCTCCTTGTTGCACGGGAGAAGTTCCGTTTAATTTGGCAATTTGAAAATCATCGCCGGGAGATCCGGGAGATGAAACTTGGCGAGAAACTGTCCCGAACGTAATATGCGGCGTGGTTGTTGTCCACCGGAGGTCTGCCGGTGGTGGCGCTGAGATGATGACACGTTCAGGAGAAGGCACCGAATAACCAGCCTATTCAAGCGTGAGTAGCTCATCATGGGAAACAGGACATCTGTAGCCCTTGCAAACTTCATATTGCTAAAGGGATGCGAATGTGAGCTTCTTACGAACAAAAGATCCAGATTTAAGCGAAGATTTGAGGGGTCTGGAATGCATCGCCATCAGACCTAAAGAGGCTCTCCTCTTAGAAGGACTCACAATAATCCATTCAGCATCACATTGCTTCTTCCACAGAGCAAATTCCCGACGCCAATTAGGACCACCATGTCCCCATAGATGGAAAAAGCACTTAAAACTTGAGCACTTTAAAGAACGTAAATCCAGGATGTGAAAACCAACTTGCATGGAGGACACTTTGAATGAGAAAACCGAATCTGTCACTTGAGAGACACGAAACTCAATAGCCGATCCCCCAATCACCGATTCTAGAGCTGCGGCAACTGTGTCTGTCGAGAGACGAAACACATGACGACCAAAGGAAACCACCATGATGAAAGGGCGGCGGTGCTTCATAGGTTGCACCGTAACACCAGAGTGGCGATAAACCTCATCAGAGAAAGCCAAACCATGCGAAAAATCTAGATCCAACGTAGAACCACCCATGCAAGCCATGCACGACCACGTGAGGAGGCTCGGAAGGGTTCACCTGAGCAGAGGAGTGGCGAGGATGGAGGATACGCCGGCTAGAGTGCCAGATCGCCATTGGGTAGCCGCGGTGGGATGTGGGAGGTGGGAGTCGCCATCCCGTGTGCATGAATTATTATTGTGGACTGTGTGTTCTATGTTTTCGTAGCTACTGTCATGCTTTTCATGCTTATATTTTTAAGAGCTATTATTTAGGTTGCTTCTGGAATTCTGTTGAGTTATCATGCTTATATTTTTTAGAGAGTTGGCTTGTTGCACTGAGTTGTGTGTCTTGCATGAGTAGGTAATTGAGGTTGCTATTTAAGTATAGTATTAACTTGCAATAGTTTTGAGGTATTGATTTGAGTAATGTTTCGACTATTGGTGACAAGAGCTTGAGCCTATTAATGATAGGTGTCGTATTTTGGGAAATCCGTGTCTTTTTCAAAAACTAAAAATTAGTTGAGAACTCTAGCTACTAAATTGATCGCTAACCTCTGGAGGGGTTGGAATATATAGAGTCCTCACGTTACCATGAGTCGAGGAAGCACAAGGATAAACAAATCCCCAAACACTCCTCCTCGGGGTACTTGTCTCTTTGTGAATCTCCTAACTAGAAAGAGAGTTACTGATAATAAGTGTATGAGTTCTTCGGACTAATGTGAGTATTTGATTGTTGGCACTTCCACCATCCATATTTTGCTAGCCTCTTCGGTACCGTCCATTGCCCATTCTCACATTGAGAGTTGGTGCAAACTCCACCGGTGCATCCAAACCCATGACATGATAACCTCTGTCATACATAAGCCTCATTATATCTTTCCTCAAAACAGCCACCATACCTACCTATTAAGGCATTTCCATAGCCTTTTCGAGATACATTGCCATGCAACATCCACCAGCTCATGACTTGATCTTCATGTCATACATGCTTTTTCTTGATCATAGAGTCGCATGCTAGTTGGGCCTTGCCCTTATTACTCCTACATGACGCGCCAGTATCATTTCATATCCTGCTACACTGGCACAAGCATACATGTGCATACATCATGATAGTTTTCACTTTTCTTTATGTTGAGTACTTCTTATAAAGTGTGATGATTTTTATTTTTATTCATGTAAAACATAGAGTGTTTCCCTTAAGAGAGGAAAAGATCCCAAAGTGGACAAAACAAAAGATTCCAAAGAGGACAAATGAGGGATAAAAAGAAAGAGCCAAAGTGGCCACAAAAAATTAAAAAAAGAGAAAAATAAAAAGAAAAAGAAATAAAAAGAGAGAAGGGGGCAACACTACTATTCTTTTTAAAAGATCCACACTCGTACTCCATTGCTATATTGGTACTACATAGAGATTCTCATTCATGCATAACTATGTGGGGGAACCCTACACTATAGAACTTGGTTTGCATATTCCAGTGATGAGCCTCCTCAAATGAGCTCTAGGTATTCATGAGAAAACAAGTTGGATGCACCCCCACTAGTTACACAGAGCTTACCTTAGCTCATATGTGCATCTGTTACATGGCAATCCCTACTCCTCACATCATATCTATCATTTGGCTTTCTCTCGCCTATGATCGTCCTCATTGATATGAGCCTTTCACACCTTTTTGTCTTCCTTCGCCATCATTGTTCTATCTGCAATTCTAAGTGCCAACATATCTTGCTTCCGGTCATCCATCGCATGAGTGCTCATAATCGAAAGGGTGAGGATCATTTTGACTTGTGCTTGACTAGTGGTGTGGGGATGAGTCAAAATAAGATTCCGAAGGAGACTAAGTGTGAGGTTTAGTAGATTGAGTTCTCAATTAAAAAAATATTTTATAATATCAACCCATCTCCCACTTCTTGCACGCAAACACCATTTGGAGGCATTCGAGTCACGGACAGCGAGAGCTCTTGCACCTTTATGTTCTTACTTTGCTAAATTCAATACTAAATATAGACTCCTCCTTGTTATTGTCTTGATTTGAATTGCATATCTCACTTGCTTTACTTTGAAGTTCTTATATGTGTGTTAGCATGTCACGACAAAAATTATTGTGTTATCATTTATCTACTCGAGGACGAGCAGAAATTAAGCTTGGGGATGTTGATACGTCCCAAACGTATCTATAATTTCTCCTTGTTCCATGATCTTTTGGGTGATATTGTTATATGTTTTGCTACACTTCTATATCATTTTACACATATTTGGACTAACGTACTAACTCAGTGCACCTAGTGCCAGTTTCTGTGTGCTGATGTCTATTTTGTAGGGGCTTTTACCCAATTTTCTGAAGCCCGAAATAATCCAGAAAAAATATATAAAAAATCAGCGAAACAGAAGCTTCCGGATCACCAAAGAAGGGCCAGAGGGGGGCCAGGGGCCTCCCAGGCGGCCTGCTGGCGCGGCCAGGCCCTAGGCCGCGCCAAGAGGTCGCTTAGGTGGGTCCCACCTCCTCTGGTGCGCTCCTTTGGCCTATATTTAGAGTCCCGAGAGGAAACCCTCGCAGACTTTCTAGAATCGTAATTTTCTCCATTGTTCCGCCGCCGCAACGCTTCCGAGATCGGGAGCGTCATGAGACCTCTTCCCGGCACCCTGCCGGAGGGAGGATTGACCTCCGGGAGCTTCTCCACCGCCATGGACGCTTCCCGGACGTGCCGTGAGTAGTCCTCCTTGGACCATGAGTCCATGACTAGTAGCTATGTGATGTCTTCTCTCCAATCTTGTGCTTCAATGGATAGTCCTTGTGAGCTGCCCTACATGATCAATGCATCTATGTAATCCTCTTGCTATTGCTATGCTCGGTTTGTTGGGATCCAACAGATTATGAGATCATGTTCAGATTGTTATGAGTTATATATTTGATTATCCTTGTATATTATGTTCCTTAGTGATTCATGCATGTTCTCCATTGCTTTTTATTGCTTTGGGCAAGTAGTAGATTGTAACTCCAAGAGGGAGTGTTATGCATGATTTTGGGTTCATGCCCCTCGATGTCAAGCTTGAGTGACAGAAACATGAGACAAGGGGATGTGCTTGTTGCCACCAGGCAGAAAACAATGGTGCTTGTGACCACGGTTGCAAGGATTGTTTACCTTACCCATAGTTCGTTAGTGCTATTGTCCGTTGTTTTGAGTTTACACTTTGGGTGGGGCTCGCAACTTAATACCGGAGAGATGTTCTGGATAGATATCTTAAGGTGGATGACTAGTAAGTAGATGCTGATGAATAAATGGTCTACTTGTCTTGGCGTACATCCCATTACTATTGAACCTCTAACTATCAAGGAGCATAATTAGCATTGCGGTGCGATCATAATTCTGTCAATTCCCAACTGTGTTCTGTTTACCCAAGCATAGTTGTTTATCGTCTTTTGGGAGAGAGACATCACTTGTGAACATCTTGTGACTCCGATCCATATCACCATTATTGTTTACACCTCCATCATTTACTGCTTTCATTTACTTTTCCGTTGCAATCACTATTACCTTCCCGCTTGTGTTTTGATCCTTTACAAACTACAAGGCCGGAGAGATTTACAACCTCTCTGTACTCGTTGGGAGCAAAGTTATTTGTTGTGTGTGCAGGTCCACGTCTTCTGCTAGCGCCAGGGTAGAAGACACCTACTTGTCGAGCCTAGGAGTCCTCCTGGTTCGATCGACCTTACAGTCTCCGTGTAAGGAAAATTTGCTGCTGACTACATCTCCACCTTCCACTTGGGGTAACCAACGAGGGGCAAGAAGTATATCCATCAACTCGCCATCAGCCCCTGACTTTGAATCTTAAGGGTTTTTGTGGAGCCCAAAATCCGGCAGTTGGCGCGCCAGATAGGGGGCGTGTCAACGTTTCCTCCAAGTTCCGCCTTCACCAAGCTTCACCGCTCTGATGGCTGACGCTCGCCGGGCTCACACCGACCCGCGGTCACTCAGACGGCGCCCGCATGCCCCGCCTACGCGCATCGTTTACCATCACCCGTGGATGACGCCACCACGTGCCCCGACGCTCAAGAACAGTACGGTTCCTCCCAGCCGGCTATCGAGCACTCCGACGGCCGCACCGCCACTCTGTCGCTCGTCCGGGCTTTCAGGTCAGCCTCGCACGCCCGACCGGAGATGCCACATGGCTGGTGCGCGCTTGCCATTGCCACCGAGTTGCTCTACTATCGGCCTACCCCTGACCACCACAACAACTGGCTTCATCGCATCGAGGAACTCCTCGCCGCTGCCAGCGACTCCGCATCGCTCTCCTGTTCGTTTTGACCCCAACCGTCCCAAGCAAACAACGAGGAGCAAGATGCACCACCCCCACCACCGCGGCGTGACGTGCGTCCCAAGCCCAAGCACGAAGCGTGTCACTGCGGCCGACCTTGCGAGCCCAGGGAGAGGCTAGGAGACGACGCGAGCTGTTAGGTGGTTCCTCGACAACGCGCCGATGCGCGCGCGCTCCCGGTGTTGCAAGTCCCAGACCCCGAGCGCGCCCCGCCCGAAGCAGACCCGTTGGAGTAACGGGACCAGGTCGCCCCCGCACGCCCTACACCCGTCGGACCGGTGGGATGCCTCGCCATCGCGCCTGAGCTCTACCCAACTATGTGCCCCTGCAAGTTCAAGCCCGACCTGCCCCCTCGCTATGACGGCACCCTGGACCCGGCAGAGTTCCTGCAACTCTACATGCTCAGCATCAGGGCGGCAGGAGGAGGCGACAAGGTCATGGCATGCTGGTTCCCCATGGCGCTCAAGGGCGGCACGCCCTCTTCGCTCCTCAACCTCCAAATGGCATCCATCACCTCTTGAAATAGCCTACTTGAGCGCTTCGTCGCCAACTTCGATGGCACTCGCGACTGCGCCCCCACCGTGAACGACCTGCGGCGCATCAAGCAGCAGGAGGGGGATACCCTGCACAAGTTCATACAACGCTTCATGGTCATGCGCCTCAAGATCCTCAAGGCGTCGGACGAGGCCGTCATCTCGGCCTTCTTCGATGGAGTCACCGACCTCAAGATGAAGGAGGAGCTCGCCATGAGTGATGAAATGAGCACCACACTAGAGATCTTCAACCTGGCGAACAAGTGCGCCAGGGCTAAAGAAGGTCGCCTGTCACTACTCGGGCCTTAGGAGGCGGAACCAGAAGAGAAGAAGGCCAAGGCCCAGGAGGTGAACTGCAAGGCTCCTGCGGTGATCACAGCGGAGCCTGAGGCGTTGTATGGCCGAGGAGGAGAGCGTCCGTCAGGAGGGGGACCAATGTGTATCTTCCATGGCACCATCGACCATGATACCTTCGAGTGCCAAGAGCTCTGACTGGCCCGTGCAAAGCACTTCAGCAAGCGCCCTGGACGGGGAGACAGAGGCCTCGTGCGTGATGGAGGTTGTAGTGGGGACCGCTAGGACGACCGAGAGCCGCGTCACGGGTGGCGCGCGCAGCCTCATGAAGAACGTTGGCGCGGCCAGCCTTAAGAGGACCGCTGGCGCGATGACCCTCGGGAGGGGCAACGACGCAGTCAACCTCACGAGGTTCGCCCTTGTGAGGCTGGACTGCCTCCGCTGCCTCTGCCACCCAGAAGGAGGGATGAAAACAGGCAGGACGATGGGGCTAGGGGTTTTCAGGAGGTCAGGGCAGTGGCCTCCATCCTGGGCGGCACCCAGACCCCAGCCTCCAACCACGCCTTCAAGCAGTTCGCACGGGAGGTGAATGCCGCTCTCCCTTCGAGAAACTCCAGCTATTGTACGAACAACTCATGCCGACCAAGCCCTTCTCAGGAGTTACGGAGGGGTCCATCATGCCCATTGGGCAGGTGCGTATGCCAGTCACCTTCGGTGACTGCAGGAACTACCACACTGAGATCATCGTCTTCGACGTCGCGCACATCCACCTGCCGTACAAGGCGATCCTTGGGTACCCGGCTCTCTCCTAGTTCATGGCAGTGACCTACCATGGCTACAACGTCCTCAAGATGCCGGGGAGCGGCAGCGTCATCACCATCTCCTGCAATGAGAAGATGCCGTCTGTACACTTGAGCATGCCTACCATGCAGCATCGGCAGAATAGTCAGACGACGAAGAAGACGAGCTACCTCGTGAGGACTCATGCAAGAAGAAGAAGCAGCTCCTCCCATGGAGCGCCCCGGGGTTTTTGCCTCCATGCTCGGGGACGGGGTCATGCCTCCCATTACATAGGAAGCCATTCTCAGCGCCCCCTTGGCTCAGGGCCGGGTGCTCCCACCGGGGAGGTCCCCAGCCCGACCGAGGGTGGCGCTCGAGCACAACCAGAGGGCGCATTCCGGCGTGCATGAGTCCGTCATCAAAGGAATCCAAAAACTTTGAGAGGCCCGGGCCATGTGAGGAGGGGACTTCCCTGCATCACCAATTGCAGTCGCCGTCGTTGGCGCGGTCGATCAGCCCCGCACCTGCATCAACGCCCTCGCAATCAACAGAGCCGTGGCACAAGGCCCCTATTGGCCTGCGCGAGCTGACCATCGGTGGGTATGCCCAGGCGCCGGTACCCCGATGCCCTTCGGGCTGGGGAATGCGGCTGCCACCTACCGGAGGCTCCAGCGGTCATGCTCATGCCGTGCCTGCTGGGGCGCGGGGAGGAAGAAGAGGAGATGCTCGGGCCAGGAGAAGGTCCCAAGCCTCGGGAGACGATGGACCCGTGAGGGTCGCGATCGTGGAAGGAGTAGGTTGGGCGAAGGCGGCGCCTTCGGCATTTTAGCGGTATTGCCGGTAGGTAATTTTTGGTTGGCTGCTACCAGGTAACTTTTTGGCTCACTCCGTCCGAGGGTGCTCACAGGGTTGCATGGCCTCCAGGAGTTCAGGGCATTCCCCAGCTGCCACTTTCATTTAAATTGTTTTTGTCGCACCCGCTTCCAACCCTAACATTCCACCTTGCTTGCGTCTGTGGGCGGTCGACCCCCGCTTGGGGGCTCCGGTCGAAGCTTATCCTTGCACGCCTCGTGAGGCAGCAGACACCCTGTCTCACTCCCGAAGAAGAAGAAGTTAGCAGGGTTTACCAATGACCCAGAGAAGCTCATGCCCCAATATCTCGGGGGTAGGGACACTCGCGAGGCTAAAGCGTCCTCGTGACCTCCCAGATACACCCCCACCGTGACACTCTCACATAATAACGAGTCGAGGCTGTAGACGCCTAGCCCCCCCGAGGACGCAGAGGGGTCCATCCCACGCCTAGTGGAAGCCCTATGCTCCACGCCGGGGAGAAGCTCAGGCCCCAATGCCACGGGGGTAGGGACACTCGTGAGGCCAAAGGGTCCTCGCGACCTCCCAGATACACCCCCACTGTGACACTCTCACGTAATAACGAGCCGAGGCTGTATACGTCCAGGCCCCCCGAGGACGCGGAGAGGTCCATCCCACGCCAAGTGGCAGCCCTACGCTCCGTGCTGGGGAGAAGACGGAGGCAATCAACTTAGTCAGCCAAAGACTACGCCCGCAGGTGGCCAGGAAATCAACTCAGTCCACCAATGGCTATGCCCATAGCTGGCAAGGAAATCAACCCAGTCCATCTGTGAATACGCCCACGCCCAGTGCGGGGTCTGACAACTTGAGATACGGATCCGCTCGTACGTCAAGGGGGACCCCTGAGCATCGCGACTCAGGGGCCTAACTGTGTCCGTAGCCCCTTCTCTCTTGGGCCGTCCTGGTTTCCGGTCGGTTCAACGGCGGTGGATATACGCGCGGGGTGGGCCCTGTAGACGCAGAGCCTAGTGAGCACAACAAACCACTTAAAATCTCTCAGGGAGAACGCTAGAGTCACTTGTACGTCAAGGGGGACTCCTGAGCATCGCGACTTAGGAGCCTGAACTCTGGTCGTAGCCCCTTCCCCCTTTGAGCCGTCCTGGTTTCGAGTCAGTTCAATAACGACGGAGGTACGCGCGGGGCGGACCCTGCCGACACAGAGTGCTGAAGGAGTTCGGGAATCTCAAATTGTCATTTTCTTAGGAGGGACATTGGAGTCGCTCGTACGTCATGGGGACTCCTGAGCATCGCGACTCAGGAGCCTGAACTGTGCTCATAGCCCCTTCCCCCTTTCGGCCGTCCTGGTTTCCGATCGGTCCAATCGCGGCAGAGGCACGCGCGGGGCAGGCCCTGCCAACTCAGAATGCTAAAGGTGTTCTGAAGTTTCAAAATCCTCGTCGCGTTCCCCTCATGAGGGCTGCTCGCACGTCAAGGGGGACCCCTGAGCATCGCGACTGAGGGGCCTAATTGTGCTCATAGCCGCTCCCCCCTTTGGGCTGTCCTGGTTTCAACGAGGCCTGAGCGACTGAGGAGGTACACACGGGGCGAGCCCTGGTAATGCAGAGTATCACATCAAACATGAAAGAAACGAGGCGAAGAAACCATTCAAGCAGTCAGCCCATTATTACAAACCACAACGAATTCTTGAAAATGCAAATAAGTTTGAATGAGCCGCCGGCGCCACCGCCCCATCTTCAAGGGGCTTATCATCGGCGTCAGAGGCGTAATCTTCCCTCTCGTCGGCTTCAGCAGCATCTAGATATGAAGGAGCTGCGACGCGGGTGAACCTCTTCACCAACGCCACCACGGGGCCCTTCACCGCCTTCGCGGCGCTGTGGCGGGCCTCAGTGGGGACCGGCAGGATCACGAAGCTAAAGTCAAACCCTGGGTCACAAAGATGGAGGTGACTGAAGACGCATGTCGCGGACTCGAAGAAGAGGTCCCGACACTCGTTGTCCAAGATCTTGTCCACCTAAACGACGGCGTCCTCCAAGGCCACGAAGAGCTTCGCTGTGAGCACGGCGAAACCGCTCTCCGGGGTGGCCAAAGGCTCACCGAACCGGTCCCTGCAGAGGGTGCGGAGGGCGGTGCGGAGCCTGAGCTCAACATCCGGGAAGCCGACCAGCTCCGCAGCCCTCTTCCTCTCGGCCGCGGCAAGGGCTTCCTCTTTGGCATCGAGAAGGTCTTCCGAGGTGATCTCCCTCTCCTGCTCGTCCAAGCGCGCCTGCTTCGTGCTCACGCGATTTTCCTCCTAGGACAGCTCCTCTTCCTGGGCGGCGAGCTTGGACTCACGGCCCCGAGTCCGACCTCCCGCAGGCGAAGTTGCTCGGTTAGCTTGGCTTGCTCCGCTTGGAAGGCCTTTAGGCGAGCCTCCGCCCCTTTGCAGCTTTTGGCAGCTATCGCGGCTTCCTCCAGCGCGTCCTCGCGCGTAGTGCGAGCGGCCTTGGCCTCCTCCTCGCCCTTCGACATCGCGACCACGGTCTTGCTCATGGCGGTGAAGGCGTTGCTCAGGATGCCCTGGGTGAATACTGAAGTCTTCAGAACCTCCTCCTGAGGATCCTCTAGTGCTGTCGCGGGCGGTGCCATTAGGGACGCATCATCACGAAGGATAGGGGGCTTCGGAGGCTGCTTGGAGATTGCGAGCATTGGTGCATCGGAAGATCGAGGGACCTCAAGAGCCCACCCCTCAGGCAACAGCGCCGCCACGACCGCCTCAGGACGCTTCGGGGGCTCGGCGACCAAGGCTAGAGAGGTTGCCCAGTGAGCCCCCCTTCTTCATCGGCAGGCTGCGACGCATTGGGCGGAGCTGGCGATGCGTCAGGAATCGCCTTCGGCTTGATGCCCGCCTTCTTTTTCTTCGTCCCCAGTGAAACGATGTACCTGGACATCAGGCAAAAAGAGGATCAGCCATGCACGGACGAAGAGCGCGCGGAGCATGCCAAGACGAGTCACTTACTCTCCGACATCATGCCATCTCTTCCTCCTCTCCGCCCCGACAATGTCTGCGGCGACAGGGCCCCCCACGGAGGGGGCGGGCCCGGCGCCTCAGATCCACCACCGGTAGAGGAGGGATGTGCCAAGGACGGCTCATCCCCATGCCTTTGGGGGGCGAGCACGCACGCAGACCATGTGGCGCGCGGGGCCGACGCGGGTCCCCTGGAGGTCCTGGTCGGGCGCGAGGAGATCACCACGGAGACCTCGCCAGTGGGATCATCATCTTCAAGCTCGCGCAAAAGTTTGGCCTACGACGGGGGAGGCGCGTCCGTGGGGCAATCTTCGACGGTCTTCGCCGAGTCCTCCCCGCCGGAGGCATCATGTGACGATACCTCCACCATACCGGAGCCCTCGGCCGGGAAGAGCCCCCGCTCATCGAAGAGAGGTAGCGCGGCGATCAAAATGGCTCGGTCGTCGCGACAGTACAGTAGACCTAGAGCCTCATGTAGGCCACCAGGGTCACCGCCCAGCAAGATCGCCACGACCCTGCTCAGCTCCTTAGTGGGACGGTCCTGGGACCATAGCCTGAGCTCATCGTCACGAGCATGGTAGCCCCACAAGGGCCTAGAGTGGGCTTGAAGGGGTGCTAGGCGCTGCGCCAAGAATTCCTTCACTATCATCCCACTAGTCAGCCTCTTGGCGCTGATGTGTGGAAGAAGCGCTCTAGGACGGGCACGACCCGAGGGTCGGAGAGCTTCGCTGAGCTCCACGCAGAAGTCTTCTCTGGCAGCCCCTTCGGCTCCTCCAGCCGATGGTTGGCATCCCTGAGACCCATGAGAACCCAGTGGTGCCTGAAGTTTTCCATCTTCTTCACGTCCTTCAGGAGAAAATTGCCGCTCTGGGCCGCGACGAAGGAGACGCACGCTGACAAATGGGCGCTGCCATGCAGGCGCATGCTGAAGAAATGACGGAAGAGGGCTACTGAAGGCCGCACGCCCACGAAGGCCTCACAGTAGAAAGCAAAGACAGACATAGGCAAGATGTTGTCGGCCTGGATCCCGTAGTGATTCAGGATGGCGGTGAAAAATGAGAAGAAGGACGGCACCAGCCCGACAAAGACACTATGGTGGAAGAAGGGGTATACCACCTTCGGCGCGTGACGCTTCTCTATGGCGTCAGGCCAGATCAGGGTCCGCTCGTGCTCGTTGGACTCGGCCGCAGTCCATGGAAGCACGGGGACGAGATACATGGCCTTGGAAATGGCGCACTCCAAGAGCGGAGGAGCCCGAGCAGGACCTTGCTCCTCTAGTTTCTACTCGCCAGCGGGCACCATCGTTGGATTGGCAAGGGAGTGGCGTGGCGCTGGATCTGGGAGACACCGGTTGGGGTTGGAGACCGAGGAGGAAGAGCGAGTGTGGGAGAAGGAAAGCAATAATGCGCCGACACAATGAGCCAGGCTCCGAATAATTCGGACAGAGACAGAAGACAAGGAAGACCCATCATCAGCCGCGTGACGTGCACGACACTGGTACACAGGCATTTAGGGCCCGCAGCGCCTCAGGCCGCCCCTCCGAGGCTTCGCCCAGAAGGCAATCCAAGCACGTCGTGGACCCGAGCGCTAGTGTCGGTGTTCTGGGAATGGGGGTACCCAGAACTGCCTGCCTCTCGTCCAGGGGGGCCCGCTTCATCGAGTAAACCAACGGGCCCGACACCACCCACGACAAGGCCTTTGCGAGCGGCCAAGACTCGGGAAGAGGAACAACATCGAGACCCGTATGGGGGCCTCCTTAGGACCCCTCCGTAGTGGCGGATATTCCGAGGCGAGGCTCCGCCTCCGGAGTCAATGATGACGCAGAGGAAGGACGAGCGAGCAGGAGACATCATGGTGGTGCAGTTTCCCCTTTAGTGCAAAGGGGGCAAGGACATACCAGGGTTCCCAAAGCATCTTCCAAAGGTTTCCATTGTAGTGCAACCAGGCCATCGCCGCCCGCTAGCAGGATAGACGTCATTCCTGGGCCCATCCCTGCAGCATTGGCAACCACTAGGCAGGCGAAGACCACCTTTGGGCAGGGGAGCATGTTGCCTTGTTCCCCTTCAAAATTGGACATTGTGGGATCCCTTCCCGCCGAAACGATAAGGGAAGAGGACCAGGGCCGCCACTATATATAGAGGATAGGTTGCTTTGTAGGGGGACCCCCCATTCATTAATTCACCCACCTGCGCCACCCAAAGGCCACCCAGCCTCCGGAGGCCATCAAACACTATACTAGCTCATCCACCAACCTCCACGAGAGGAAATCCACCAAAGAAGGAGTACAACATTATGTTTCTCAGCGCCCGAACCTGGGTAAACTGCCGCGTTCACTGTCTTCCTCACCATCTAGTGAGTTCTTTGCCATCTCCGACGAGTAGCGAGTTAGGTGGGGCGAGCCTACGAGAGATCTTCGTGCACACCCCTGAGTTTGAATCTTAAGGGTTTTTGCGGAGCCCGAAATCCGTCAAATTTGATTCATCAGATTTGGAGTTCAAATGGATTTATTGTGGATCATTGAAGTTCCAGATAAAAAGAAAAGTAAAAAAGTAGTTATACCGGATGGCATCCTAGCGCACAGGGTGCTAGTTAGGGATGGGCCGCCTAGCAACACGGGTCTGAGGTTATGCCAAAGACATACCACGCCGAGTACGCCTTCTCCTAAGAGAGGCGCAAACTAGAGAAGGCGTGGCCACTTAAATGCCTGGGACTAGCACCTGGCTCAATGACGCACGGGGCACGCTTGGAAGGGCCTTCTTCCTCCTCCAGCTTGAACAGAGAGGGAGCAAGGGAGGGAGGAGCTGACCAGCGTTGGTGCTTCCTTTGGCGGCACTGGCCAGCCCTGGCGTTTCTGCGCACGCCGGCGGGCTCACGTGTTTGCTCCGCCTTCGGCCTGGTGCGGTGCGCCCCCAAGGAGGGCTGCAGCGGTGTTGGCACAGAAGACCGCGCTGGGTACCGTCAGCCACCGTCTGCTATGAATGCATGGCGGGCCCAGGCCAGAAGGGAGGAGATGGAGGGCCTTACGGAGGCGACGTGGGGTCACCAGGGCTGCCAGGGACGATGGGGAGCCCTGCCTGGGGAAGATTTGAAGGGAGGCCGGCGGGGGCTTCGGCCATTGCCGACGAAATCGGGCACACGAGAAACAGGGGCTGGTCCAGCAGGCTCACAGGAGAGAAGGGCTTGGGGGCTAGGAAGGAGGCAATAGGGGCTCGAGGGGGGGGATAAGGGAGGGGGCGACATGGTGAGCCCGAGAGCGCCTCGAGTGCTCTAGGCATGGTGAGCTCACGTGTGCCTGGCTCCTTTGGCTACATCCTGGCATCGGGGAGTGGCGCGGACGGTCAAAGGGGAGTGCCCTGGCATGCTGGGACATACGGCTGCAACCTGACCCGAGCTAGAGGAAGAAGACAAGGCGCAAAGTGCCATTATTGCATGCTGCTAGCGTCGTCACCATGGCCACCCATGTCTAGAGTGACTTTTTGACCAGTCAAAGTTGTCCTTCGTGCAAACCATGCATGCACGAAGTTGATGGAGGAGTTTGGTTGCATTTGGGATAGGGTAGGTGGGGCTTTATCTGAGGTTATGTTTGCAATAGAAACTTAGAGCTAATAAACATGGTTTTCAAATGGGTAGTCTTTGGAGGAAACTATGTCTAGCAGTGTTAACTATGTATGAACTACAATACTGCTAACTTTCAGCTCAGAAGGAGGAGTGTAGCTAGTACTTGTAGTTCAAAGCTATAATTCTGCCAAAAATCAAGTTTCAAATGTGTTTCTCATTTTCCTACATGAGCATGCCATATCTTGGTTTGAAATGATGCATTAGCATGCTAGGGGATCTCTAGAAAGAGATGGGGGCTTTCTCTTAAGAAGAAGTATAGCATGAGGGCTAAAACGGTGCTGCCAAGGTAAAAATGAGGGGTAGATACATGGATTCACCCCCCAATAATGGACCAGTGGTCATGGCAAGGTTACTGAGGAAAAAGGGAACTAGGGAAGGCTTCGGTAAAAATTTAAGCTCAAGGGAAATATTGGAAGAGGCCTAAGCAACAATTTTTGTAAATGGACAGAAGGTGTTTGATGGATGTTAGGGCTACCAGATGGATTCCAAATGCAATGAAACTTAACATGATCAAATAATAGGTGAAAATAGGCTTGGACCCCAAATTTGGGATTTGGTGGAGAAAGTTTCCAATGTAGACTTGAGAAACCCATGAAATGGGCAGAAATGCCTTTCTGCTTATGAAACCATGCAAATCAATTCCCACAAATCCGCAACTTGGTGTGGGGGCATTATTTGAGCAAAAACTTTGGGATCAATTGGAGAAACTTTATAATGTAAAGTTTCCCAAAGTTAGAAATCAACAAAGAAGGTTTTGAGGGGTTTCGGACAAGTTCTTCTATTCTCCTTGATGCACCACTTGGTGTGGATGCATTATTGGAGTATCAGAACATGTCCACCAAATTTGAGCACAATTGGAGACCCTTGGCAATGCGGAGTTGCTCAAATTTGGATCTAGATAGATAGGGTTTTAGAAAAATTAAGTGAAACAAATCAACATGGATTTAGGTGAAACTTGGCAAGATCATCACATATATCATATGTCACATGCTAGAATTTTACAGGAATCTATTCAGATTTTTTATAGAAATATTCCAAAAGCTCAAAGTAGGCAGAACGGGTTTTGCCTAATAGTTTGAACACGACCATGTGTTGAAACTCCCATATATGGCATACATATGTCCACCGAGTTTCCCTAAATTTTCTCCAATATTGTGAAAGGAATAAAAATAACTTACCTTCATAAGGGACCATTTCTGGCCTTAGAGAAAGGTATTTGAATAAAATAGTAAAATAACTTTTAAAATAACAATATTGTGGTTTTGGGAATACATTTTCATAATGGGATTTAAATAAAATATCTGGTGCAAAATAACCTCCCAAATTTGAGGACTTGTAGTACAAATCCCAACTCAAGGGTTTTTGAAAGCTTAAGTTAAATAAAAGATTTTTGGTCAAAATAGTATTTGGTAAAAATAGTTTATGGTGCTATTCACATGGCATGATCATTAGGCAGGAGTTTTGGGTTAAAGAGGTGAGTCTAGAGAGTAGAAGGAACATTGGGAATCAAACACAAGCAAACAGGCAAGCAGCAATCACATCAAGCATCACAATCAGTCATAAAAAATTTAATTGCTCCTAATTTTTGAAATAAGTTAATTTAGTCACGAGAGTCAAACACAGGGTGTGACACCTAAACCCACTTATATAGGCACGTTTCTCCCTTATGCATTGCACTCGACCATTGCGGAATATTGACTTGACTGCTCCAAACATGATGGTGACTGCTACTCGCACGAGTTCCTTTGTCCACCCCAACACTCGCGAGTCTAGCCATCAGCGAAGGTCCGATGGGTCTAACCAAGCTGGAGGTCACCAGGAGCAGCCACAAGGCGACATTCCCTCGCCAACACCTCCTCCAAAGAACCTGACCGTGGCTCAGTTCCTCCAGGCTCCCCGAGATGGACGCCAAGCCAACAACGTCGTTGTCTAGCAGATAGGTTAGGTCTTGGTGAACAACCTGCAGCAGGGCGGGAATGGCTATGGACGTTCTACTCGGTCGGAGTTCATGAGGACTTCTCCTCCAATATTCACTAAGAAAACTGAGCCCTGGATGTCGATGACTGGATCCACACAGTTGAGGACCTCCTTACGCTGGCCAACTGCACCGATGACCGTGAAAAGTATATGTATGCCTCTCACTATCTCGGGGGCACCGCCAGAGCATGGTAGGATGGATTCAAGATTATGCGAGGCGAACTGGCCATCACCTGGACCGTCTTCAAGGATGGATTCCGTGCTGCCCACATCCCCCCAGGGATGATGACAATCAAGAAGCGGGAATTCCGTGCACTAGAGCAAGGAAGTGGCACATTCAAGGAATGCATGTAGAAGTTTAACCTCCTGTCGAGGTATGCACCTGATGATGTGAGCACTGAAGCCGATAAAGTGGAACGTTTCATGGAAGGGCTACAACAATCGCGACAATACCAACTTGTTGTCTGTGACTGTCGGACCTTCTGTGATCTGGTGAATAAGGCTCTCATGCCTGAAGACAAGTGTCGTTCTATGAATGACACTCACAAGCGCAATATGATGGGCAACGGTGGTTCTAGACACCAGAAGACTCGTCCGTGGCCATCAGCCCTGGCAAGGCCTAACTATCAGCAGCAGCAGTACAAGGCTCGCGCACCTCGACCAAGTTACCAGCCTCAGCAGTATGCCAACCCCAAGCCGGCAAACAACCCTGCAAGTAACAATGAGGGCAAGCCCAACAACCCCGGGCAAGTCACCTGCTCTGGGTGTGGTCAGCTTGGACACTACTCCAGGCAGTGTCCCAATAAGAAGCCTGATGCACTGCACCCCAATACGCCAAATATGGGACAAGGGCATGGAGCACCGAACAAGAATCAAGCTCCCCATAACTAGCACTATAACAGCAGGGAACACGTGAATCACATCTCCGCAGAGGAAGCCTAGGATGACCCGGACTGCATACTGGGTACGTTCCTCGTTAACTCCACTCCAGCAATAGTACTATTTGATTGTGGTGCACCACATACTTTTGTCACTCAAAAGTTTGCAATGAAGAGTGGCTTGAATACTACACTCCTAAAGGGCCACATGGCGGTACAAACCCCAGGTGCAGTGTTAACGACCAATAGGATGTAGGGTAGTTGGGATGAGCTTTATCGGGTAGACTTCATAGTAGATCTCATCGTTCTTAAGTCACAAGGCTTAGACGTGATCCTTGGTATAGAATGGTTAGCCAGGCACGAAAGCATATTGGACTGAGCTAAGAGGGATATTACCATGACCAACAATCAAGGGGTCAAGGTCAAGTACATCTCCGAGCCTGCATCCATTCAAGCCCCTTATGTTAATTGCCTTTCAGGAAAAGAGTAGGACCATTTGCCAATAGTATGTGAATACCCGAACGTCTTTCCTGAAAAATTGCCTAGGATTCCACCTGACCGATACATCGATTCCATCATTGAGCTCATGCCCGGATCGAGACCTATCTATAAGACTTATAGAATGGGATCTGAGGAATTGGCTGAGTTCAAGAAGTAGCTTGTCGAGTGATGTCCCACAAGTGTATGGGATCGCAGCAGTTTTCCAGGGTAGAGTATTCAACCCAAATTTGTTGGCTTGCACGACGGGAAGCGAAAGAATATTCTCAAGTATTAGCAGCTGAATGTGTCAGATTCAACCACACCTGAAAGATTAGTGTCTGCAAGCAAAGTATCAGTAGCAATGTAGTATGATAGCAACGGTGCCAGAAACGATCTGTTCACGGTAGACTATTCCTAACTGTTGTATCAATGGCGCCAGCACGTTGACGGTGGATTATTCTTGAGAAGAATGCTTCCCCGGCTACGGCTCTAGAAAAGTCTTGCAACAAGTAACAGTGAAGCAGCAAGGAACAGCAGTAGCAGCAACAGCAAAGTAATAGAAGTAGCAACACTAGTAGCAAAGTGGCCCAATCCCTTTTGTAGCAAGGGACAAGCCTAGACAAAGTAACGTAGCGAGGACCAGTAGTAAAAGAGTCGTAGGCAGTGGATCGGTGATGGATGAGTATGACGGATGTGATTCATCATGTAACAGTTATAATACGGAGAGATATGTAACTAGCTCCCGTTCGTCAATCTAAAGTAGGCATGTATTCCGTATGTAGTCATACGTGCTTAGGGAAAAGAACTTGCATGACATCTAATGTCCATCCCTCCCGTGGCAGCGGGGTCCTAATGGAAACTACGGGATATTAAGGTTCTCCTTTTAATAAAGAACCGGACCAACGCATTAACACGCGGTGAATACATGAACTCCCCATACTATGGTCATCTCCAGGAGTGGTTCCGGCTATTGTCACTCCGGGGTTGCCGGGTCATAACACATAGTAGGTGACTACAACTTGCAAGATAGGATCTAAAACACACATATATTGGCGACAACATAATAGGTTCAGATCTGAAATCATGGCACTCGGGCCCTAGGGACAAGCATTAAGCATAGCCAAGTAGTAGCAACATCAATCTAGAACATACTGGATACTAGGGATCAATCCCCGTCAAGAACTAACTCGATTACATGATAGATCTCATCCAACTCATCACCGTCCAGCAAGCCTACGATGAGATTACTCACGGACGATGAAGAGCATCATGGAATTTTCGATGGAGAAAGGTTGATGATGACGATAGCAACGATTTCCCCTCTCCGGAGCCCGAAACGGACTCCAGATGTGCCGTCCAGATGAAGAACAGGATGTGGCAGGGCCTCCGTATCGCAAAACGCGATGAAGCCTAATCTCTGATTTTTTTTCCGGGCGAGAGGGAAGATATAGAGCTGAGTTTGGGGGCGGTAGTGCCACGTGGGCCCCACAAGCCTGCACGGCGAGGCCAAAGGGGGTGGCCGCGGCCTGTTGGCTTGTGGCCCACTAGCACGCCCCCTCCGGTGGATCTTTCGCAGGTATTTTTCTTTTATTTTGGAAAAAATCTCCGTAAATGTTCAAGACATTCCGAGAACTTTTATTTCTGCACAAAAACAACACCATGGAAATTCTGCTGAAAATAGAGTGAGTCCGGGTTAGTTCCATTCAAATTATGCAAATTAGAGTCCAAAATAGGGGCGAAAGAGTTTGCAAAAGTAGATACGACGGAGACGTATCAACTCCCCCAAGCTTAATGCCTTGCTTGTCCTCAAGCAACTCAGTTGACAAACTGAGAGAGACAAAAGAAAAACTTTGAAGAAATTTGTTTGATCTTGTTGTTGCAACTATGTCTAAATCACAACCAGAATTTCAGCAAGATCACAAGCAAACCACATCAGCAAATGACATCTAGGTCTCACGGTAAACTCACATCAATGGCATAACCAACTAGCGAGCAAATAATAATGAGCCTCAAGTGTCAACACGTCAATCAAAACAACATGAAGCAGTACGAATAGATGGTATCTCGCTAGCTCTTTCTGAGACCACAAAACATAAATGCAGAGAACCTTCAAAGACCAAGGGCTGACTAAAGATTGTAATTCATGGCAATGATGATCCAGTCATAGTCATACTCAACACAGTTAAAAGCAAAGCATAAAAATGACAGAGGTGCTCTCTAATTGGTGCTTTGTAAGAGGAGGATGACTCAACAGGAACATAAATAGACAGGCCCTTCGCAGAGGGAAGCATTGATTTGTAGAGGTGCCAGAGCTCAAGCTTTGAAAACAGAGATAATAATTTTGGCTGGCATGGTTCCATTGTCAACGCAATGACTAAGAGTTCTCAACATCTTCCACGCTACACATGCTATAGGCGGTTCCCAAACAGAAAAGTAAAGTTTTAACTCCCCCACCACCAATCAATCACACTCCACGGTTAGCCGAATCCTCGGGTACCGTCCATACCAACATCAATCCTGGGGGAGTTTTGTTTGCAATTATCTTTTCGATCTGAGCATGGAACTGGGAATTCCAATTACCGGCCCCTTTCTCGTGAATGATATTGAATAAAGACATATCGAGGATAACACGCCTAGCATGGAAGATACCAATAGCCCCCTGTCACCACATGAGCGGTTCGGGCATGCAAAACAGATTATTTCTTGAAGATTTAGAGAGTGGCACATGCAAATTTACTTGGAACGGCAGGTAGATACCGCACATAGGTAGGTATGGTGGACTCATATGGAACAACTTCGGGTCTATGGAAGTGGATGCACAAGCAGTATTCCCGCTTAGTACAAGTGAAGGCTAGCAAAAGACTGGGAAGCGACCAACTAGAGAGCGACAACAGTCATCAAAATGCATTGAGATTAACTAACATTGAGTGCAAGCATGAGTAGGACATAAATCACCATGAACATGAACATCATAGATCCTATGTTGATTTTGTTTTAACTACATGCGTGAACATGTGCCAAGTCAAGCCACTTGAAACATTCAAAGGAGGATACCGTCCTATCATACTACATCATAGTCATCTCAACATTCATTTTGGCAACCAAGACAAACCATTATAAGCTCCTAGCTAATTAAGCATGGCATTAGCAACTATGATCTCCAAGTTGTCATTGCAAACATGTTTCTCTCACAGCAAAGCTGAATTAGGCATGATGAGCTAGTAATATTTACAAAAACAAAATAGATCGAGTTCATACCAGCTTCTCCAGTCTTAGTCACTTCATCATATATCGTCATTATTGCCTTTCACTTGCACGATCGAACGATGTGAACAATAATAAGCGTGCTCGTGCATTGGACTAAAGCTGGTATCTGCAGGCAAACACAAAGGAGAAGACAAAGTAATATGGCCCTTTGAAAGCTAAACAGGTATGCATGCAAGAGCCACTAAACATTATAACCAATATCTTCTACCTTGACCCAAAGAAAAAGAAAACTATCTACACGGGAAAGCTCCCAACAAGCAAAAGAAGAAAAAGAAAATCTTTTTGGGTTTTCTCAAACTAGGCAGACATACGAAAAGAAAACGAGAAAAAGAAAATAAACTAACATGGATGATATAGTGGCAAAGTGTGAACACCGGCTAACAAAGTGAAAGCATAAGAAAGAATGTAAAGTCGGTGAGAACACGTACTCCCCCAAGCTTAGGCTTTTGGCCTAACTTGGTCTACTCCCAGGGGTGGTCCTGGAGCAGCCCAAAATCATAATCGGGGTTATACGGGAGCGCTGCAGCCACTGCCTGAATAGCTGCTTCAGGGAGACGAGCAGCCTTCGCCTCCCTCTCATACTCCTCTGCCTCTCCTCTGGTTATGTAATATCTCTGTTTTACCTGAAAGTCAAAGAGAGCAGGATCAGGAAGGGTAATATGGAAAACACGCTGCCGGTTAAATATCAAACGGTATAGGAGGGATTCGTCATCCCTCTCAAGGAACTGGTAGCGTGTCAAAGCGACGCGGTCAAGGAAAGCTGTATGGAGCGGGGGATCTCCTTCGCAGATGGGTACTCCAAGAAAATTTTCTATGCGAGTGGCATAGATCCCACCAAAGAAATCCCCCTCAATAGCATTCTTATTCAGCCTCCTTGCTATAATAGCTCCCATGTTGAAGCTTTTGTCGCCCGTCACTGTGCTCTTAAGGATACTAAGGTCGGGTGCGCAGAGGTGACAATGCTCAATATTGCCATTAATGCATTTGCCTATGAAGAGGGCAAAAATGCAAGGCAAGAAAATGAATACTCCCCATGGTAGCTTGCGTAATGTCTCTAGTTTCTCCAACCGTAATACCAGCGCAAAAATCTCTAACCGAAGATTTAGGTGGATCATTGAGGTTACCCGAAATAGGTATTTTGCAAATTCTACTGAAATCCTCTAAATCCATGGTATACAATTTATCATAGAGATCAAACAGTACCGATGGCTGACGGCCAACTGAGAATTTGAATCTACAAACAAAAGAGGCAGTGAGAGCAACATACTGTTCACATTTATCGGAGATTAATTCTTCGAGTCCGACGTTGCGAACAAGTGCATCAAACTCATCTTTGAAACCTGCCTCAATCATAAATTCATCAGAAGGCCATTCACATGGTTGAACTTGCGCGTCCCTTGGTTGGTAAAGATCAGGCTCTCGAATCGCAAGACGGGGACCTCTCTTGCTTGAGGAACCACCATGAAAGTTTCTCCTGAACATCTTCCTTTTCTGAAATTTTCAGTGACCCAAAGGAAGGGTGAACAAATTTCAACTAAACTAGTAGCAACTACTCCAACAAGTGCCTAGAGACCATATTACGCATCAAAACTACTTGGGACCAGCTAGAATCAACATGCAAAGCTCAAGAAAATGGTCACCAATGCAACAAAAATACGCCGGAGTATAAGGCACTAGAGCAAAAACTAATTGGACCAATGGAGGAGTAATTTCCCCAAAAAAGTTCGGAGAACGGTGATTTGAGCAAAGAGATCGAAAATCCCAGCAAGAGGAGCAAGAACACGGGTTTGAGCTGCGAAACGATTTTTTTCTGGAGGTAGGGGAAGCGGATGAGAGCAAGAATGAGTGGAGGGGGTGCCTGTGGGCCCCACAAGCCTGGGTGGCTTGGCCAGGGGGGTGCCCGCGCCCCTAGAGCCCTGTGGCCCACTGGTGTGGCCCCCAGACAGACTCTTTGTCCTAGTATTTTTCAAAAACTCCAGAAGAAATCATACTTGATTTTCACAGCATTCGGAGAAGTTTTATTTTCGGGGTACTTTTCCACCGGACGCTAAAACAGAAAACAGGGAAAACTAAACTAAATCTATCATTTTTCTTCTAAGCAACCGAAGGTGAAAGCTTGGAACAGAGGTTTGTGACTCCTCGATTCATCCATCTCATGGTCATCGAAAGAAATCCGTCAATGGGGTTGATCAAATCCCCTCGACAAAACTTTCTCGAATCGCAAAAGAGAATGGAGAATTTTCGAATAGTCACTAAGTCACCTCAATGGGGATGTGAATCTCCCCAACAAGCAAATCATACTTCATCTTGACACGAGGATTAGGGCATTCAAAGCTCCCAATAAGAATCAATGAAGTTTTTTCGATAGCATAGATGCAATGTACTCGATATTGTTTCTTCGGAAAGTGCACCGTATGCTCATTACCGTTGACATGGAAAGTGTCATTGCCTTTTTTGCAATCTATAACAGCCCCTGTGGTGTTTAAAAAGGGTCTTCCGAGGATGACAACCATGGCATCATCCTCGGGAATATCCAAGATAACAAAGTCTGTTAAGATAGTGGTGTTAGCAACCACAACAGGCACATCCTCGCAAATGCCGATATGGAAAGTAGTTGATTTGTCGGCCATTTGCAGAGGGATTTCAGTGGGTGTCAACTTATCTAGTTCAAGTCTACGATAAAGAGAGAGAGGCATAACACTAACACCGGCTCCAAGGTCGCACAACGCAGTTCTAACGTAGTTGCCTTTAATGGAGCAAGGTATAGTGGGCACACCGGGATCACCTAGTTTCTTAGGAGTTCCATCCTTGAAAGTGTAATTGCAAGCGTGGCGGAGATCTCAAGATCAGGTATCCTCCTCTTATTAGTCACAATATCTTTCATGTGCTTAGCATACGGAGAGCATATCCGTCAAACGAATTTGCAGAAAGACAGGTCTGATCATTTCAACGAAGCGCTCAAAGTCCTCATCATCCTTTTTCTTGGATGGTTTGGGAGGAAAGGGCATGGGTCTCTGAACCCATGGTTCCCTTTCTTTACCATGCTTCCTAGCAGCGAAGTCATTCTTATCGTATCTATTAGTCTTAGGCCGAGGGTTATCAAGATCAACAAGTTCAATCTCCACATCCTTATTGTTGCTAGGTTGAGCATATTCATGAACATCACTATTGATATTATCATTAGGCTCATGTTCATCACCAGATTGTGTTTCAGCATCAGAGACAGAGGCATCGTTTGGACTCTCAGGGGTAGCAGCAACAGGGTTGCTAGCGTGCACATCCCTATCATCTTTCTTCTTCTTTCTAGGATGAATAGGTGCATCAGTGCTAAATCCTTGAGAATCTTGTTCAATCCTCTTCGGATGACCCTGAGGATACAAAGGTTCCTGGGTCATTCTACCGCCTCTAGTAACTACTCTAACGGAATTGTCATTCAACTCATTCAGAAAGTCATTCCGAGCTTTAAGTACTTGTTCTACCTGAGTAGGATCCATAGAAGCATGTTTACTCAGAAGTTTAAGATCATTGACATTTCTGTCCACACAAGCACTTAAATCACTTAGCACACGAGCATTCTTTTCCAATTATCTGCTAACATAATCATTGAAACTTTGTTGTTTGGGAACAAAGTTATCAAATTCTTCCAGGCATAAGCTAGCAGGTTTATCAAAAGGAATATCACTCTCATCAAACCTACGCAGAGAATTTACTTCTACTACCTGTATCGGGTTATCGAGACCATGGATCTCTTCGATAGGTGGCAGATTTTTGACATCTTCAGATTTAATGCCTTTCTCTCGCATAGATTTCTTGGCTGCCTGCATATCTTCAGGACCGAGGAATAGAATACCTCTTTTCTTTGGAGTTGGCTTAGGAGGTGGTTCGGGAATGGTCGAAGCATTCTCATTCCACAAGATGTTATTCAATAGAATCTCAGCTTGTTCTACAGTTTGTTCCCTAAAATCACTACCGACACAACTATCTAGGTGGTCTTTAGAAGCATCGTTAAGTCCATTATAGAAGATATCAAGTATTTCATTCTTCTCAAGAGGGTGATCAGGCAAAGCACTCAGCAACTGGATAAGCCTCCCCCAAGCTTGTGGAAGACTCTCTTCTTCAGCTTGAGCAAAGTTGTATATTTCCTGCAATGCAGCTTGCTTCTTATGGGCAGGGAAATATTTTTCAGAGAAGTAGTAGACCATATCCTGGGGACTACGCGCACATCCAGGAGCAAGAGAAGTGAACCGGGTCTTAGCTTCATCCTTTAGCGAGAAAGGAAATAGCTTGAGCATATAGTAGTGGCAGATCTTTTCCTCACTAGTGAATAGGGTGGCTATATCGTGCAGTTTGGTAAGATGGGATACAACCATTTCAGACTCATAACTGTGAAAAGGATCAGATTCGACCAGAGTGATTAACTCAGGGTCGACGGAGAATTCATAATCCTTATCGGTCACAAAGATAGGCGAAGTGGCAAACTTCGCCTCGTATTTCATCCTAGCGTTCAGAGATTTTTCTTTCCACTTGCGTAGAAGTTTCTCAACATCATAGCTATCCTTACACGCAAGAAAGTCCTCAACTATCTCTCCCTCCATAACATAGCGCGTATCAGGCATAACAGGCAATTCAGGTATAGTAGCAGGTTCTACTTCAATAGTATCAGCAGTTTCAGAAGTATCATAACGTCTAGCAGCAACTCTAGCAATTCGTGCATCAGGGGCACCTTGTGGCAAAGCAGTATCACGCTGAGGAGGCAAAGTATCAAGCATAGCATCACCAGGCATAGTATCAAGCATAACATCATCAGGCATTGTATCAAGCATAGCATCATCAGGCATAGTATCAAGCATAGCATCATCATAAGCATCATGGACAGCAGAAGTAGCATCATCAAGCACAGGCGACATATCAAGATTTCTAGCAGGAGGTGAAGCCACAAACTTACTCAAAACTGAAGGTGAATCAAATGCAGAGCTAGATGGTAGTTCCTTACCTCTCCTCGTAGTGGAAGGTAGGATTTTAGTTCTTGGATCTTTCGGATTCCTCATAGTGATCAGCAGATGTCAATCCCAAGTGACTCAAAGAATATAGTTGTGCCCCCCCGGCAACGGCGCTAGAAAAAAGCATTGATGTCCCACAAGCGTATGGGATCGCAGCAGTTTTCGAGGGTAGAGTATTCAACCCAAATTTGTTGGTTCGCACAATGGGAAGCGAATGAATATTCTCAAGTATTAGGAGCTGAATGTGTTAGATATAACCACACCTGAAAGATTAGTGCCTGCAAGCAAAGTATCAATAGCAAGGTAGTATGATAGCAACGGTGCCAGAAATGATCTGTTGACGGCAGACTATTCCTAACTGTTGTATCAATGGCGCAAGCACGTTGACGGGGGATTATACTTGAGAAGAATGCTTCCCCGGCTACGGCTCCAGAAAAGTCTTGCAACAAGTAACAACGAAGAAGCAAGGAACATCAGTAGCAGTAGCAGCAAAGTAACAGCAGTAGCAACAGTAGCAGCAAAGTGGCTGAATCCCTTTTGTAGCAAGGGACAAGCCTAGACAAAGTAACATAGCGAGGACTAGTAGTAAATGACTCGTAGGCAGTGGATCGGTGATGGATGAGTATGACGGATGTGATTCATCATGTAACAGCTATAACACGGAGAGATATGTAACTAGCTCCCGTTCGTTAATCTAATGTAGGCATGTATTCCGTATGTAGTCATACGTGCTTAGGGAAAAGAACTTGCATGACATCTATTGTCCATCCCTCCCGTGGCAGCGGGGTCCTAATCGAAACTACGGGATATCAAGGTTCTCCTTTTAATAAAGAACTGGACCAACGCATTAACACGCGGTTAATACATGAACTCCTCATACTATGGACATCTTCGGGAGTGGTTCCGGCTATTGTCACTCCGGGGTTGTCGGGTCATAAGACATAGTAGGTGACTACAACTTGCAAGATAGGATCTAAAACACAGATATATTGGCGACAACATAATAGGTTCAGATCTAAAATCATGGCACTCGGGCACTAGTGACAAGCATTAAGCATAGCCAAGTAGTAGCAACATCAATCTAGAACATAGTGGATACTAGGGATCAATCCCCGTCAAGAACTAACTCGATTACATGATAGATCTCATCCAACTCATCACCTTCCAGCAATCCTACGATGAGATTACTCACGAACAATGAAGAGCATCATGGAATTGTCGATGGAGAAAGGTTCATGATGACGATAGCGACGATTTCCCCTCTCTGGAGCCCGAAACGGACACCAGATGTGCCCTCCACATGAAGAACAGGATGTGGCGGCAGCTCCGTATCGCAAAACGCGATGAAACCTTCTCTCTGATTTTTTTCCGGGTGAGACGGAAGATATAGAGCTGAGAGACCTTCCCCAGCAACGGCGCAAGAAAAATGCTGCTTGCACTCTCCGGCAATCGAAACTAGAAGAATGTTGTTGACGGCCCACCAGCGCGTGGGATCGTAGCAGGTTTCGAGGGTAGAGTATTCGACCATAATTTGTTGATTCACCGAACAGGAGGTGACAGAATACTCTCGAGTATTAGCAGTTGAATGGGTCAGATTCAACCACACCTGAAAGATTAGTTTCTGCACGCAAAGTAGTAACAGGAAAGTAGTATGATAACTCCAGTGTCAGAAACGATCTGTTGACACGGCAGACTATTTCTAACGATTGTATCAATGACGCCAAGTTGCCTCGTTGACGGAAATTGTCAGTTCCCGTCAACGACCAGCGATCAAGATTGTAACAGGTAGCAGCAGTGTAACGAGTAATAGAAGCGGCAAGGAACAGCAGTAGTGACAGCAGTAGCAAGTAGCAACAGTAGCAAGCGACAGTAGCAGCAAAGCAAGACAAGTAACAGCACCAGCAGGACAAACTCGTAGGAAATGGGTCGGTGATTTGTTTATATGATACTCATCATGCAACAGTTATAACACGGAGAGATATGTGGCTAGCTCCCGTTCATCAATATGATGTAGGTATGCATTCCGTGTGTCGTCATACGTGCTTAGGGAAAAGAACTTGCATGGCATCTATTGTCCATCCCTCCCATGGCAGCGGGGTCCAAAAGGAAACTACGGGATATTAAGGTTCTCCTTTTAATAAAGAACCGGACCAACACATTAGCACTTGGTGAACGCATGAACTCCTCAAACTATGGTCATCACCGAGAGTGGTTCCAGTTATTGTCACTCCAGGGTTGCCGGATCATAACACATAGTAGGTAACTACAACTTGCAAGATCGGATCTAAAACACACATATATTGGTGACAACATAATAATTTCAGATCTGAAATCATGGCACTCGGGCCCTAGCGACAAGCATTAAGCATGGCAAAGTAGTAGCAACATCAATCTTAGAACATAGTGGATACTAGGGATCAATCCCCATCAAAACTAACTCGATTAAATGATAGATCTCATCCTACTCATCGCCGCCCAGCGAGCCTACGAATAGATTACTCACGAAGGACGAAGAGCTTCATCGAATTGGAGAGGGAAGAAGGTTGATGATCACGATGGCGATGATTTCCCCTCTCCGGAGCCCAAGACGGACTCCAGATCTTCCCTCTAGATGAAGAACAGGGTGTGGCGGCACCTCCTTATCGCAAACGCGATGAAAACTTCTCTTTTTATTTTTTCTGGGATGAAAGGGAACTTATAGAGCTGGAATTGGGGGCGGCAGAGCCGTGTGGGCCCCATAAGCCTGCCCACCGCCACCAGGGGGTGGCGGAGCTAGGGCTTGTGGCCCACTGGCCCACCCCCACAGGTGGAACTTGGCGCAAATATTTTTCATATTTTCCAAAAATGCTCCCCGTAAATTTTCAGGACGTTTGGAGAACATTGATTTCTGCACAAAAATAACACCAAGGCAATTCTGCTGAAAACAGCGTCAGTCCAGGTTAGTTCCATTCAAATCATGGAAATTAGAGTCCAAAACAAGGGCAAAAGAGTTTGGAAAAGTAGATACGATGGAGACCTATCAACTCCCCCAAGCTTAAAACCTTGCTTGTCCTCAAGCAGCTCAGTTGACAAACTGAGAGAGAAAGAAAAACTTTGACAAACTTTGTTTGATCTTGTTGTTGCAACTATGTCTAACTCATAACCAGAATTTCCGCAAGATCACAAGTTAACCACATAAGCAAGTGACACAAAGGTCTCACGGTAAACTAATATCAATGGCATAATCAGCTAACGAGCAAATAATAATGAGTTTCAAATACCAACACTTCAATCAAAACAAGCATGAAGCAATATGAATAGGTGATATCTCGCTAGCTGTTTCTGAGACCACAAAACTTAATGCTGAGCACTTTCGAAGATCAAGGGCTGAATAAACATTGTAATTCATAGCAACGAAGATCCAGTGATAGTCATACTCAATATGAATCAAAATAAAAGCATAAAAATGACAGAGGTGCTCTCTAATTGGTGCTTATATAAGAGGAGGATGACTCGACAGGAAAATAAATAGACAGACCCTTCGCAGAGGGAAGCATTGATTTGCAGAGGTGCCAAAGCTCAAGCTTTGAAAGCAGAGATAATAATTTTGGGTGGCATGCTTTCATTGTCAACGCAATGACCAAGAGTTCTCAATATCTTCCATGCTATTGATGCTATAGGCGGTTCCCAAACAGAAAAGTAAAGTTTTAACTCCCCACCACCAATCAATCACACTCCAGGGCTAGCCGAATCCTCGGGTACCGTCCATACTAACATCAATCCGGGGGGAGTCTTGTTTTACAGTTATGTTTTCGATTTAAGCGTGGAACTGGGCATTCCAATTACCGTCCCCTTTCTCCTGAATGACAGTGAATAAACACATGTCGAGGATAAAACTCCTAGCATGGAAGATACCAATAGCCCCCTGTCACCACATGAGCGGTTCGGGCTCGCAAAATAGATTATTTCTTGAAGGTTTAGAGAGTGGCACATGCAAATTTACTTGGTACGGTAGGTAGATACCGCAAATAGGTAGGTATGGTGGACTCCCATGGAAAAACTTTTGGGTTTATGGAGGTGGATGCACAAGCAGTATTCCGCTTAGTACAAGTGAAGGCTAGCAAAAGACTTAGAAGCGACCAACTAGATAGCGACAACAGTCATCAAGATGCAGTGAGTTTGACTAACATTGAATGCAAGCATGAACAGGATATCAATCACCATGGACACAAACATCATAGAGGCTATGTTGATTTTGTTTCAACTACATGCATGAACATGCGCCAAGTCAAGCCACTTGAAACATTCAAAGGAGAATACCATCCTATCATACTACATCATAGTCATCTCAAAATCTATGTTGGCAATCAAGACAAACCATTATTAGCTCTCAGCTAAATAACCATGGCATCAGAAACTTGCAAACATGGTTCTCTCACAACAAAGCTAAATCTGGGTCGACAAGCTAGTCATATTTACAAAAACAAAATAGATAGAGTTCATACCAGCTTTTCAGTCTCAGTCACTTCATCATATATCATCATTATTGCCTTTCACTTGCACGATCGAACGATGTGAACAATAATAAGAGTGCTTGTGCATTGGACTAAGCTGAATCTGCAGGCAAACACAAAGGAGAAGACAAAGTAATATGGCTCTTTGAAAGCTAAACAGGTATGCATGAAAGAACAACTAAACATTGTAACCAATATCTTCTACCTTGACCCAAAGAAAAAGAAAACTATTTACACAGGAAAGCTCCCAACAAGCAAAAGAAGAAAGAAAATCTTTTTGGGTTTTCTCAAAAGGACACAAAACAAGAAAACAAAAATAAACTAGCATGGATAATATAGTGCAAAGTGTAAACACTGGCTAACAAAGTGAAAGCATAAGCATGAATGTAAAGTCGGTGAGAACACGTAGTCCCCCAAGCTTAGGCTTTTGGCCTAGGTTGGTCTACTCCCATGGATGGTCCTGGCGAAGCCCAAAGTCATAATGGGTATACGGGAGTGCTGCAGCCACTGTGTGAATAGCTGCCTCACGAAGTCGAGCAGCCGTCGCCTCCCTCTCATACTACTCTGCCTCTCCTATGGTTATGTAGTATCTTCGTTTTACCTGAAAGTCAAAGAAAGCAGGAGCAGGAAGGGTAATGTGGAAAACACGCTGTCGGTTAAATATCAAGCGGTATAGGAGGGATCCATGATCTCTCTCAAGGAGCTGGTAGCTTGTTAGAGCGACACGATCAAGGTAAGCTGTACGGAGAGGAGGGTCTTCTGGTTGGATGGATACTCCAAGAAAATTTGCTAAGCGTGTAGCATAAACTCCACCAAAGGAATCCCCCTCACTGGAATTTTATTCAGCCTCCTTGCTATTATAGCTCCCATATTGAAGCTCCTTTCACCTGTTACTACGCTCTTAAGGATACTAAGGTCGGAAGCGCATAGGTGAGAATGTGCACCCTTGCCGTTAATGCACCTACCTATGAAGAGGGCAAGGTAGTGCAAGGCAGGGAAATGGATGCTTCCTATGGTGGCTTGCATGATATCTCTGGTTTCTCCAACAGTTATACCAGAGACAAAGTCTCTGACCGAAGACTTAGAAGGACAATTAATACTACCCCCATCGGGTATCTTGCAAATTCTAGTGAAATCCTCCAAATCCACGGTATAGGATTTGTCGTACAGATCAAATAGTATGGATGAGTCACGACCAACTGAAAATTTAAATCTACGCACGAAAGAGGCAGTGAGCATAGCATATTGTTCACATTTATCTGAGAGGAAATCTTCTAACCCGGCGTTGCGGACAAGTGTATCAAATTCATCCTTGAAACCTGCTTCGATCATGAACTCATCGGAAGGCCATTCACATGATTTTACCGGTGCCTCCCTTAGTTGAAAAGGTTCGGGCTCCCGAAAAGAGAGACGGGGACCCTTCTTACTTGAGGCACCACCATGAAACTTACGCCTGAACATAATTTCCTCTTACTGAAATTTTTGAAGTTCAAGAGAAAAGTGAATGAAGACCCACCACACCTTGTAGCAACTACTCCTAGTAGTGCCTAGTGACCGTATCACGCGCTAAAACTACTTGGGACCAGCTAAAATCAACCTTTCTAGCTCAAGAACAGGGTCACCAAGGTAGCAAGAATATGCGAAAGATAAAGCACTAGAGCAAAAACTAATTGGACCAATGGAGGAGTCACTTACCAAGGAGTAATTTCCCCAAAAGGTACGAAGAATGGTGCTTTGAACAAGGGGATCGAAAATCACAGCCAAATGAGCAAGAACACGGGTTTGAGCTGCGAAACAATTTTTTCTGGAGGTGGAAGAAGAGGCTAGGAGCTGGAATGAGTGGAGGGGGTCCCTATGGGCCCAACAAGCTTGCACTCCGCCACCATGGGGGGTGGTGGGGGCAGGGCTTGTGGCCCACTGGTCTGGCCCCCAGGCCAGCTCTCAGGCCTAGTAATTTTCAAATATTCCATAAAAAATCATACTAAATTTTCAGGATCATCGTAGAACTTTTATTTTCGAGGTATTTTTCTCCAGGACGCTAAAACAGAAAACAAGAAAAACTAAACTAATTCTATCATTTATCTTCTAAGCAACAAAAAATGAAAGCTTAAAACAGAGATATGTGACTCTTTGATTAATCCATTTCATGGTCATCGAAAGAAATCAGTCAATGGGGTTGATCAAGTCCTCATGACAAAACCTTCTCGAATCGCAAGAGAGAACGGTGAATTTCCGAATAGCCACTAAGTCACCTCAATGGGGATATGTATCACCCCAACAAGCAAATCATACTTCATCTTGACACGAGGAATAGGGCATTCAAAGCTCCCTATAAGAATCGATGAATTCTTTTCGATAGCATTGATGCAATGTACTTGATATCGTTTCTTCGGAAAGTGCACTGTGTGCTCTTTACCGTTGACATGGAAAGTGACATTTCCTTTGCTGCAATCTATAACAGCCCCTGCAGTGTTTAAAAAGGGTCTTCCGAGGATGATAGCCATGGCATCGTCCTCGGGAATATCCAAGATAACAAAGTATGTTAAGATAGTGGTGTTAGCAACCACAACAGGCAGATCCTCGGAAGTCCTGCTGGGCTGCTGCAACCTCTCCATGTACCTGAGTGAAAGTGGGATAAAGTCGGTATGGACTTTATCACAGACCTACCTAGGTAAGGGAAAGGAGATGACTCCATCTGGGTCATTGTCGATCATCTGACCAAGGTAGCCCACTTCATTCCCGTGAGTACCAAGTATGATGGGAAAGAGTTGGATAGTCTCTATATCGAGCGTATTGTGAGACTCCATGGAGTTCCGAAGGAGATCGTGTCCGACACAGGCACACAATTCACATCAATGTTCTGGAAGCAGTTTCAAGAGGCTTTGGGAACCAAAGTCTCCATCAGTACTGCTTTCCACCTGCAGACCGGCGAGCAGACGGGACGAGTAAACCACATACTCAAGGATATGCTCCGCGCCTGTTCTTGGCGTATGGGACAAAATGGGAAGACTGTCTGCCCTTTGTTGAGTTCTCTTACAACAACAACTATCAGTCCAGTCTCCAGATGACACCATTTGCGGTACTATACGGCCGCAAATGCCGCACACGCCTCAACTAGTGTGAGACTGGTGAAGGGCTGATTTTTTGGGCCGGACATCCCCCGCGATGCCGAAGAGCAAGTTCAGTTTGTCCACGAACGTCTGAAAGCTGCCAAGTGGCGACAAAAGAGCCACGCGGATACGTATCGCCGGGAGTTAGAACTCAACCCTGGAGACCACGTGTATCTCCGGGTCACGCCTCTCAAAAGGACGAAGCACTTCCATGTCAAGGGGAAGCTTGCTCCAGGATACATTAGACCCTTCAAGGTCACCGCAAGGCGAGGAGAAGTGGCCTACCAGTTAGAGCTACCTCCAGAACTTTCGAATGTGCACAACGTCTTCCATGTGTTGCAACTCCGAAAGATACTCCAGACGCCAAAACGTTCGGATCCTTACAAGGAAATCGACCATCAAGCCATCGATCTTCAGCCAGACCTCATTCATTGCGAGAGTCTGATGCGCATCCTAGATGAAGCCGAACGTTATACCCGGAGTCGCACCATCAAGTATTTCAAGGTTCAGTGGAGCAACCACACCGAGGTAGAAGTAACCTCGGAGCATGAAGACTATCTTAGATCCGAGTGTCCTTACCTTTTTCCCACCTAGGTTAGGAATCTCGGGGACGATATTGTTGTAAGGGGGATAGGTCTGTCACACCTTGTTTTTGCACCACTTTGCCACTGCTGTTTTCTTTTCAAAATTTGGTATAAGTTAAAACCTTTTAAGTAAGTGTTATGAGTGTCCTGGTTATCATTGCTTGTATGTGTGAATGTGAGTGGATCGCCAAAAAAAATTTTAAAAATATTTTCACTACAAAAACCCTTATTATTATTTTGTTGCTTTAAACCCCTACTTTGAGATTTGCACTACCAGTCCCTGAATTAAAGGAAGTGCTTTTACCCAAATGTTTTATTCTAGTTCTATTATTAAAATAACTCTTCAAAACCATAAATTACTTATTTTTAAAGTTATTATCTATTTTATTTATATGCCCTTTCCTAAGGCTAGAAATGGTATTTCTTGGTGAAAAATTATTTTTCTACCTTATAAAAATCTGTTAAAATTTAGGAAGACTCTGAGGACATATATTTTCCATACATAAGAGTTTCAACCCCTTGTCATGTTCAAAATATTGGACTAAACCCTTGAAGATCATTTGTGTCTGTTTTGACCTTTCGAAATATTTCTAAAGGAAATATTCTCAATAAATTCTAAGACAATTCTAGCATGTCCCACATGCTATATTTAATGATCATGCCGAGTCTCACCTCCATCGAAGGTGGTTTGGTTCACCAAATAATCCAGAAACCCTTCCCGTCCAGAATAAATTTGGAAAAACTCTACATTGCCAAGTTTGTCGAATTGGTCTCAAACTTTGCAGGAGTGTTCTATACCACAAATAAAGAATGGCATGCCAAGAATTGGATTTGTGGGAATTGATTTGACCACATTTTCTCACAAGATTGCAGATCTACCTATTTGGGGGTATTTTCAAGTTTACGTTGTCAAACTTGTTCAATTTAGCTCAAATTTGGTAAAACCTCCTATTTATGTCCACCATCCAATCCTGTTATTTATCAAAGCCATTGGAGGTGGTTAACTCCCCCAAACCAGCATCAAACACCTTCTACTAGTTTAGAAAACTAGCAACTAGCACCCCAACACTTACTCCCTTCACTCCAAACTTGTATCACTGGTTGTTTGTGCCTCCCGACAGCTGCAGCCGAAAGATCCAGCACCAATTCAGTAAGAGGGAGACAAAATCTCAAATTAACCCACTGAATCAATGGTGACCAGCTTGTTTCCCCTCAGCTCCAAGCACTCAGAGGGCATCTACCATACCACAAACTCCCCCAGACCTGTCCAAATGCGCGAAAGCGCGCTAGCACGTCGTGGCATGCCAAAGCTGCACTCTAGATGTGCTACAGGGTGCACTCAAGCACATGGAGGCCAGCCACGGCTAGTTCATGCTCCCTCCTATTGCCCCTCTTTGATCACATCATCGACCTAGTCCAGGGAAGCGTCGGGCCCTTCTCTCCCTCATACGTCTCGGTCGTATCTACTTTTATGAACTCTTTTGCCCTTGTTTTGGACTCTAATTTGCATGATTTGAATGGAACTAACCCGGACTGACGCTGTTTTTAGCAGATTGCCATGGTGTTGTTTTTGCGCAGAAATAAAGTTCTCGGAATGACCTGGAAATCTACGAGGATTTTTTCTGGAATATATAAAAAATACTAGCGCAAGAATCAACTGGAGGGATGGATCCACGAGCACACAAGCCCAGCAGGCCCGACCACCCCCTGGCCGTGCTGGCAGGCTTGTGAGCTCCTCGGGACTCTGCCGCCCCCAATTCCAGCTCTATATAACCTCTTTCGTCCGGAAAAAAATCAGGGAGAAGGATTCATCGCGTTTTACGATACGGAGGCGCCGCCACCTCCTGTTCTTCATTTGGAAGGCAGATCTGGAGGGCAGATCTGGAGTCCGTTCTGGGCTCCGGAGAGGGGAAATCATCGCCATCGTCATCATCAACCTTCCTTCATCGCCAATTCCATGATGCTCTTCACCGTTCGTGAGTAATCCCATTGTAGCCTTGCTGGACGGTGATGAGTTGGATAAGATCTATTAATCGAGTTAGTTTTGACGGGCATTGATCCCTAGTATCCACTATGTTCTGAGATTGATGTTGCTACTACTTTGCCATGCTTAATGCTTGTCACTAGGGCCCGAGTGCCATGATTTAAGATATATGTGTGTTTTAGATCCTATCTTGCAAGTTGTAGTCGCCTACTATGTGTTATGACCCGGCAACCCCGGAGTGACAATAGCCGGAACCACTCCCGGAGATGATCGTAGTATGAGGAGTTCATGTATTCACCAAGTGTTAATGCGTTGGTCCAGTTCTTTATTAAAAGGAGAACCTTAATATCCCGTAGTTCCATTAGGACCCCGCTGCCACGGGAGGGATGGACAATAGATGTCATGCAAGTTGTTTTCCCTATGCACGTGTGACTACATACGGAATACATGCCTACATTAAATTGACGAACTGGAGCTAGTTACATATCTCTCCGTGTTATAGCTCTTACATGATGAATCACATCCGGCATAATCATCCATCACCGATCCAATGCCTACGAGTCTTTTACTACTGGTCCTTGCTATCTTACTTTGTTGCTACTACTATTGATGCTGCTACTGTTACTCTGTTTCTACTGCTATTACGTTGCTGCTACTGGTTACTGTTGCTACTCCTGCTATCATACTACTTTGCTATTGATACTTTGTTGTAGCCACTAAATCTTTCAGGTGTGGTTGAATTGACAACTCAACTGCTAATACTTGAGAATATTCTTTCGCTTCCCCTTGAGTCACATCATTAAATTTGGGTTGAATACTCTACCCTCGAAAACTATTGCGATCCCCTATACTTGTCTGTTATCAAGACCTTTTTCTCGCGCCGTTGCCGGGGAGGCACAACTATATTCTCTGAGTCACTTGGGATTTACGTCTACTGGTCACTATGAGGAATCTGAGAGATCCAAGAACTAAAGTCTTGCCCTCAACTATGAGGACAGGTAAGGAACTGCCATCTAGCTCTGCACTTGATTCACATTCAGTTATGAGTAAGTTTGTGACATCACCTCGTGCTAGAAATCTTGATATGTCGCCTGTGCTTGATGATGCTACTTCAGCTGCCCATGATGCTTATGATGATGCTACGCTTGATACTGCTTTGCATGATGATGCTATGCTTGATACTGCTTTGCCACTAGGTGCATTCCTTCATGCACAAATTGCTAGAGTTGCTGCTAGACGTGATGATACTTCTAAAACTGCTGATACTATTGAAGTAGAACCTGCTATTATGCCTGAATTGCCTGTTATGCCTGAGCGTTATGTTATGCAGGGAGAGATAGCTGAGGATTTTCTTGCGTGTAAGGATAGCTATGACGTTGAGAAATTACTGTGCAATTGGAAAAAAAATCTCTGAACACTAGGATGAAATACGACCCGAAGTTTGCTACTTCGCCTATCTTTGTGACCGATAAGGATTATGAATTCTCTGTCGACCCTGAGTTAATCACTCTGGTCGAATCTGATCCATTTCACGGTTATGAGTCTGAAACGGTTGTAGCCAATCTTACCAAAATGCACGATATGGCCACCCTATTCACTAGTGAGGAAAAGATCCGCCACTACTATATCCTCAAGTTGTTTCCTTTCTCGCTAAAGGATGATGCTAAGACCTGGTTCACTTCTCTTGCTCCTGGTTGTGTGCGTAGCCCCCAGGATATGGTCTCCTACTTCTCTGAAAAATATTTCCTTGCCCATAAGAAGCAAGCTGCCTTGCAGGAAATATACAACTTTGCTCAAGGTGAAGAAGAGAGTGTTCCACGAGCTTGGGGAGGCTCGTCTAGCTACTGAATGCTTTGCGTGATCACCCTCTTGAGAAGAATGAAATACTTGATATCTTATATAATGGACTTATCGATGCTTCCAAAGACCACCTAGATAGTTGTGTTGGTTGTGTTTTTAGGGAACGAACTGTAGAACAAGCTGACATTCTACTGAATAACATCTTGTGCAATGAGAATGCTTGGACTATTCCCGAACCACCTCCTAAGCCAACTCCGAAGACTTTGTTATCTTGGATATTCCCGAGGACGATGCGATGGCGGTCATCCCCGGAAGACCCTTTTTAAACAATGTAGGGGCTGTTATAGATTGCAAAAAAGGCAATGTCACTTTCCATGTCAACGGTAATGAGCATACGGTGCACTTTTCGAAGAAACAATATCGAGTACATTGCATCAATGCTATCGAAAAAACTACATCGATTCTTATTGGGAGCTTTGTTTGCCCTATACATCTTATTCAGATGAAGTATGATTTGCTTGTTGGGGAGATACACATCCCCATTGAGGTGACCTAGTGACTATTCGAAAATTCTCCGTTCTCTTTTGCGATTCGAAAAAGTTTGTCAGGGAGACTTGATCAACCTCAGTGACGGATTTCTTTCGATGACCATGAGATGGATGAATCGAGGAGTCACAAACCTCTATTCCAAGCTTTCACCTTCGGTTGCTTAGAAGAAAAATGATATATTTAGTTTAGTTTTCCCTGTTTTCTGTTTTAGCGTCCCGTAGAAAAGTACCCCAAAAATAAAAGTTCTCTAAACGTACTGAAAATAAAGTATGATTTTTTCTGGATTTTTTGAAAAATACTAAGACAAAGAGCTTGCCTAGGGGCTCCACCAGTGGGCCACAAGCCCTGGAGGCACGGGCACCACCCCTGGCCGCGCCTACCTGGCTTATGGGGTCCACAGGCACCCCCCTCCACTCATTCTAGCTCTCATCCACTTCTCCTTCCGCCACAAAAATTCATTTCACAGCTCAAACCCGTGTTCTTGCTCCTCTTGCAGGGATTTTGTATCTCCTTGCTCAAAGCACCATTCTCTGAACTGTTTTGGGGAAATTACTCCTTGGTAAGTGACTCCTCCATTGGTCTAATTAGTTTTTGCTCTAGTGCCTTATACCCCGCGTATTTTTGCTGCATTGGTGACCATGTTCTTGAGCTTTGCATGCCAATTTTAGCTGGTCCCAAGTAGTTTTGATGCGTAATATGGCCTCTAGGCACTTGTGGGAGTAGTTGCTATGAGTTTTGTTGAGCCTTATTCACTTTTCCTTAGAATCACTAAAAAATTCAGAAATTTTTAGAGCTAGAAAAGGGACAAGATGAGGAGGTTCTTAAGAGGCTCTTCAAGCCGTGACCCCAAGGATGATGGAAGTGAGAAGAAGGCCAAGTATCCGGTCCCTCGAGTCGCAGAAGGTCGAGTGTGCCAGTGGCCAAGCGATGTGTTCTTATGCGCCGCCGGACTTTATGAGGACTTTTACTACTTGGTGGAGAACGCAGACCTTACCGCCTTCGTTGAAGATAAGTGTCCGCAATACCTCCTCCTCACTAATATCTTCGTACAAAGCTTTAACTTCTATTCGAGGAAGAATCCTCCTATGGTTCAGTTCAAACTTTATGATATACCCCAGTGCATGTCACTCCAGGATTTTTGCAATGTTTGCAAATTACCTTACGTTGGGGATATTCATGAACCTCGTCCATGGGACTTGGAAGCTTTCATCGACACTATTGTTGTAGGAGAGGAGAGAGGATTTTCTTGCGCAAGAGCTGCTAGCATACATTTTCCCGTGCTTCGGTACTTCTCACTATTTGTGGGAATTTGTTTGATTGGCCATGGTAAAGCTGAGTCAGTTAGTTCCCCAGATCTTGCGGTCTTGCGCGAAGACCTTTGTAATTATAAAACTTATAGCTTGGGCGCCATAGTAGCTCAACGGTTGAACACGAACCGTTCTAAAGCCATTGTCTATGGAGGTATCTATGCTACTCAACTTGCTAGACACTTTGAGATACCTATTAGACTGGAAGAGGAAGAAGAGATTCTTCTTCCTGAGAGATATCTAGATTACGATAGCATGGTTCGCCATGACTTTCTTGATAGAGATACAAATAGAAGGATGATTTATAACCTGGTATTTAGTCAGGGTACTCGTGAGACTATTACTTTGCCTGCCCCTTCTTTGTTCAATCATCATGCAGGCAGGTACATTATTATGCCCTCGGACATCTACGCATATTGGGGCCAAGCCCAACCACAGGTGCCCGTTCCCGATCCACCAATCGAGTACCAGACGCCAGTTTATCAGTGGGAGCCAGAGGATCTCACATAGCAGTGGCATACTCAGTCCACTCCGGAGTACCTCAGAGCTGGTTATTTCCCTCCATGTGAGTAGACCAACTTAGGCCAAAAGCCTAAGCTTGGGATAGTACGTGTTTCTCACCGAGTTTACATTCTTGCTTATGCTTTCATTTTGTTCGTCGGTTTTCACACTTTGCCACTTTATCATCCATGCTAGTTTATTTCTTTTTCTCGTTTTCTTTTCGTGTGTTTGTCTAGTTTGAGAAAACCCAAAAAGATTTTCTTGTTCTTCTTTTGTTTGTTGGGAGCTTTCCCGTGTAAATAGTTTTCTTTTTCTTTGGGTGAAAGTAGAAGACCATGGTTACAATGTTTAGTGGCTCTCACATGCATATCTGTTTATGTGTTAAAGAGCCATATTACTTTGTCTTCTCCTTTGTGTTTGCGTGCAGATTCCAGCTTAGTCCAATGCACGAGCACTCTTATTATTGTTCACATCATTCGGTCGTGCAAGTGAAAGGCAATAATGATGATATATGATGAAGTGACAGAGCCTGGAAAAGCTGGTATGAACTCGATTTTTTTTTGTAAATATGACCAGATCATCGTTCCTGATTCAGCTTTGTTGTGAGACAAACATGTTTGCAATGACAACTTAGAGATCGTAGTTGCTTATGCCATGCTTACTTAGCCAGGAGCTTATAATGGTTTGTCTTGGATGCCCACATGAATGTTGAGATGACTATGATGTAGTATGAAAGGATAGTATCCTCCTTTGAATGATTCAAGTGGCTTGACTTGGCGCATGTTCACGCATGTAGTTGAAACAAAATCAACATAGTCTCTATGATATTCATGTTCATGGTGATTTATGTCCTAGTCATGCTTGCACTCAATGTTAGTTAATCTCAATGCATTTTGATGACTCTTGTCGCTCTCTAGTTGGTCGCTTCCCATTCTTTTACTAGCCTTCACTTGTACTAAGCAGGAATACTGTTTGTGCATCCACTTCCCTAAACCCAAAGTTGTTCCATGTGAGCCCACCATACCTACCTATATGCGGTATCTACCTGCCATTCCAAGTAAATTTGCATGTGCCACTCTCTAAATCTTCAAGAAATAATATGTTTTGCATGCCCAAACTGCTCATGTGGTGACAGGGGCTATCAGTATCTTCCATGCTAGGCATGTTATCCTTGATATGTGTTTATTCACTATCATTCACGAGAAAGGGGCCGGTAATTCGAATGCCCAGTTCCATGCTCAAATCGAAAGGATAATTGCAAACAAAACTCCCCCTAGATTGATGTTGGTATGGAGGGTACCCGAGGATTCAGCTAGCCGTGGAGTGTGATTGATTGGTGGTGGGGGAGTCAAAACTTTACTTTTCTGTTTGGGAACCGCCTATATCATGTGTAGCGTGGAAGATGGTGAGAACTCTTATTCATTGCGTTGACAATGAAAGCGTGCCACCCACAATTATTATCTCTCTTTTGAAAGCTTGAGCTCTGGCACCTCTGCAAATCAATGCTTCCCTCTGCGAAGGGCATGTCTATTTATTTTCCTGTTGAGTCATCCTCCTCTCGAAAGAGCACCAATTAGAGAGCACCTCTGTCATTTTTATGCTTTGCTTTTAACTGTGTTGAGTATGACTGTGACTCGATCTTCTTTGCCATGAATTACAATGTTTAGTCAGCCCTTGGTCTTTGAAGGTGCTCTGCATTTATGTTTTGCGGTCTGAGAAAGAGCTAGCGAGATACCATCTGTTCGTACTGCTTCATGATTGTTTAGATTCAAGTCTTGATGTTTGAGACTTATTATTATTTGCTCGCTAGTTGATTATGCCATTGATATGAGTTTACCGTGAGACCTAGATGTCATTTGTTTATGTGGTTTACTTGTGATCTTGCTGAAATTCTGGATATGAGTTCGACATAGTTGCGACAACAAGATGAAACAGAGTTCGTAAAAGTTTTTCTTTTGTCTCTTTTAGTTTGTCAACTGAATTGCTTCAGGACAAGCAAGGCTTTAAGCTTGGGGGAGTTGATACTCTCCATCGTATCTACTTTTCCGAACTCTTTTGCACTCGTTTTGGACTCTAATTTGCATGATTTGTATGGAACTAACCCGGACTGACGATATTTTCAGCAGAATTGCCATGGTGTTGTTTTTGCACAGAAATAAAATTTCTCAGAATGACCTGGAAATCTACGAGGAATTTTTCTGGAATATATAAAAAATACTGGCGCAAGAATAAAATGGAGGGATGGAGCTAGGAGCCCACAAGCCCACCAGGCCTGGCCACCCCCCCTGGCCGGGGTTGGCAGGCTTGTGAGCTCCTCGGTACTCCGCCACCCCCAATTGCAGCTCTATATAACCTCTTTCGTCCGGAAAAAAATCAGGGAGAAGGATTCATCGCGTTTTACGATACGGAGGCGCCGCCACCTCTTGTTCTTCATCTGTAGGGAAGATCTGGAGTCCGTTCAGGGCTCCGGAGAGGGGAAACCGTCGCCATCGTCATCATCAACCTTCTTTCATCGCCAATTCCTGATGCTCTTCACCGTTGGTGAGTAATCTCATCGTAGGCTTGCTGGACGGTGATGAGTTGTATCAGATCTATCATGTAATCGAGTTAGTTTTGACGGGGATTGATCCCTAGTATCCACTATGTTCTGAGATTGATGTTGCTACTACTTTGCCATGCTTAATGCTTGTCACTAGGGCCCGATTGCCATGATTTCAGATCTGAACCTATTATGTTGTCGCCAATATATGTGTGTTTTAGATCCTTATTGCAAGTTGTAGTCACCTACTATGTGTTATGACCCGGCAACCCGGGAGTGACAATAGCCGGAACCACTCCCGGAGATGACCATAGTATGAGGACTTCTTGTATTCACGAAGTGTTAATGCATTGGTCCGGTTGTTTATTAAAAGGAGAACCTTAATATCTCGTAGTTTCCATTAGGACCCCGCTGCCACGGGAGGGATGGACAATAGATGTCATGCAAGTTCTTTTCCCTAAGCATGTATGACTACATACGGAATACATGCCTACATTAGATTGACGAACTGGAGCTAGTTACATATCTCTCCGTGTTATAGCTATTACATGATGAATCACATCTCGCATAATCATCCATCACCGATCCAATGCCTACGAGTGTTTTAATACTGGTCCTTGCTATGTTACTTTGCTGCTACTACTATTGCTGCTGCTACAGTTACTCTGTTGCTACTGCTATTACTTTGCTGCTACTGGTTATTGTTGCTACTACTGCTATCATACTACTTTGCTACTGATACTTTGCTGCAGACACTAAATCTTTCAGGTGTGGTTGAATTGACAACTCAACTGCTAATACTTGAGAATATTCTTTCGCTTCCCCTTGAGTCGAATCAATAAATTTGGTTTGAATACTCTACCGTCGAAAACTGTTGTGATCCCCTATACTTGTGGGTTATCACTCCACCCTCTCCTCTACACCAGGCGACGCGTGTCCGTGTGCGCCTGAACCGGCCAGAAGAGCTCCACCACCAAGACGCGCCAAGAGCCTGCCCCCACTCCTCCTGAAGATCCCTCGTGGTCTAAAACCACGCCCGCAAAACCATGGGCTCCCTCACGAGCCCTCTCTCCCCCTATGGTCACTACAACAGCATCGTCGGCGCACCACCCTTCGGCAGATCTCGTCCGCCAATATAAAGGCCCCTAGCTCTCCCCCGCACCTCCAACACCCCTCGCTAACCTCCAATCGACCACCCCCAGTGCCCCCTAGAGAAAAACGAGCACGAGTGCTCGAGATTGACCAAGACGCCGCCGCATCGGGGCTCGGTCGATCTCGGGACACAAGCACACTCCCGAGCTCCTTCCACGTACCCCCTAACCGCTAGAGCTACTTGGTCATCCTCCACCTTCTCCAGCCTCTGAAGATCATTGTCAACAACTTCCTGAAAGCCTCCGCCGTGGCTTTTCATCGTCGGCGACTCAGGCAACCTCTGACGCTCATTCAACCCTCAGTCGAGAGGCGGGAGTGCGAGGACTCCATTGCCGTACTCGCCCGTCCTTGACACTGCCGGAATCTCCACCAGTGAGCTCCCCCTCCCCTTTATCCCGAGGTAGGAGACGACCTCGATAGGAGGGCCCCACCTATCCACGACATCTCTCTCCTCCTCTCTCCTCTCTGTCGCTGGCTGCCGGGCAGTGCGCGTCATGTTCGAACCTGACAGCACGCGCGCCTGGGTTGGTTGGCTCGTTGGCCAGTTGGGCCGGCCCACGTGCTGGCCAAGCCTGGCCAGTAAACTGGCCCTTTTCTTTATTCTTTTCTGATTTTTCAAAATAAATTTCCACAGGATTAAATATTCACTCAAATTCAATTCTTTTTCCACCATAATTCTTGTAGAATTATGTAGTATTTAATAATAATACTTGTGCATTTTTTATAAAAATTATTATACATAGTTCCAAATTAAAACCTAGTTTAAGTTTTTTTGCCTGTGTTAAAAAGACTTTTAAAAATAGTGTTTCATTCCAAAACCAGAAACAAATATATTCAGAAATAATGTTACAATTTTTCAGAATAGGGTAACATTTTATATGTGAGTTTGTGCTCTGTTTTTGGTAGTGATTATTATTATTACTATTACGACGATAGATCATACGTTTGACGAAGGGCTTGGACCCGAAGACCTCGAAGACCCCAGATACCTAGCTAATCAAGGCAAGCAGCCCTTTCACCATGTCTCAGAAAAATATTTTATGCATGCCATGTTGATTAGTTTATTCCAATGAATATGATCATGAAAAATAGGTAACCCTCGGTATGGTGTTACCAATGGCTCCTTTGGAGCACTTGTATTGAGCATGACCTTACCATCTACTAGGGTGGCGCAGATGCTAAGTTGACAAGTAGATAGTAGTACTACACATAGGATGAGCATATGCATGGTGATGGTAACAAAGACTTTTCGAAAACCCTGCCGGGTGCCACTACTGCCCGAGGGTGATGGTGACCACTTGAGAAAGAAGTGGTGTACCGGAAAAGGTTTGTGTGTGTGGTTTCGTAAATGTGATTAGATTTAAGATTTGCTGACCATCCCAACCTTACATGTGCGACCACGATACCCCAATATGGGAACGGGGCTTTGTTGATTACTCTAGTCGGTGCTACCAAAGAGCCCGCATTACTAGTGGCGAGAGTGATATAGCCACCCTCGTGTCGTGGTTATGCCAGGTAGGACCACTATGTTGTTTTTACATGTGCCGAGCACACCTTTGGTCCCCACATGGATGACACGATCTAGAGTTGGTGCTTGTAAGATGTACATCATGTGGGTTGGGTACCAATCGAGTGGACTCTCTGTCTAGTATCGTCAGGGGAAAGGCAACGATCAGTTACTTACCTCGGGTATGGTATATACCGCGAGTCGTGGATGACACATAAGTTTCCCGGGTCTCATGGGTACAACACGTAACCTCTGCAGAGTGTAAAACTATTCGAATAGTCATTTCCACGGTCAAGGACAGTAGAGTAATTGATACATCTCCATCATATCTACTTTTCCAAACTCTTTTGCCCTTGTTTTGGACTCTAATTTGCACGATTTGAATGGAACTAACCTGGTGTGACGTTGTTTTCAGCAGAATTGCCTTGGTGTTATTTTTGTGCAGAAATCAAAGTTCTCCAAACGTCCTGAAAATTTACGGGGAGCAGCTTTGGAAAATAAGAAAAATATCTGCGCCAAGTTCCACCTGAGGGGGTGGGCCAGTGGGCCGCAAGCCCTGGTTCCGCCACCACCCCCCTGGTGGCGGTGGGCAGGCTTGTGGGGCCCACACGGCTCTGCTGCCCCCAACCTCAAGCCTATAAGTTCCCTTTCGTCCCAGAAAAAATAAAAAGAGAAGTTTTCGTCGCGTTTGCGATACGGAAGCGCCGCCACGACCTGTTCTTCATCTGGATGGCAGATCTGGACTCCGTCTTGGGCTCCGGAGAGGGGAAATCGTCGCCATCGTCATCATCAACCTTCTTCCCTCTCCAATTCCATGAAGCTCCTCATCGTTCGTGAGTAATCTATTTGTAGGCTCGCTGGGCGGTGATGAGTAGGATGAGATCTATCATGTAATCGAGTTAGTTTTGATGGGGATTGATCCCTACTATCCATTATGTTCTAAGATTGATGTTGCTACTACTTTTCCATGCTTAATGCTTGTCAGTAGGGCCCGAGTGCCATGATTTCAGATCTAAAATTATTATGTTGTCACCAATATATGTGTGTTTTAGATCCGATTTTGCAAGTTGTAGTTACCTAATATGTGTTATGATCCGGCAACCCCGGAGTGACAATAACCGGAACCACTCCCAGTGATGACCATAGTTTGAGGAGTTCATGTGTTCACCAAGTGCTAATGCGTTGGTCCGGTTCTTTATTAAAAGGAGAACATTAATATCCCGTAGTTTCCTTTTGGACCCCGCTGCCACGGGAGGGATGGACAATAGATGTCATGCAAGTTCTTTTCCCTAAGCACGTATGATGACACACGGAATGCATGCCTACATCACATTGATGTACGGGAGCTAGCCACATATCTATCAGTGTTATAACAGTTGCATGATGAATATCTTCCAAACAAATCACCGACCCATTGTCTACGAGTTTGTCATATTGCTGCTGTTACTTGTCTTGCTCTGCTATTGTTACTACTGTTGCTGCTGCTATTACTTGTCTTGCTCTGTTGCTACTGTTGCTACTACTGTCGCTTGCTACTGTTGCTACTTGCTACTGCTGTCACTACTGTTGTTCCTTGCCGTTGCTATTGCTTGGTACACTGCTGCTACCTGCTACAATTTTGGTTCGTTGGTCATTGACGGGAACTGACAATCTCCGTCAATGAGGCAACTTGGCGCCGTTGATACAATCGTTAGAAATAGTCTGCCATGTCAACAGATCGTTTCTGACACCATTGTTATCGTACTACTTTGCTGTTACTACTTTGCTTGCCGATACTAATCTTTCAGGTATGGTTGAATCTGACAAATTCAGCTGCTAATACTCGAGAGTATTCTCTCACCTCCTGTCTGGCTAACCAACAAATTTGGGTCGAATATTGTACCCTCGAAAACTGCTGCGAACCCACGCGTTGGTGGGCCGTCGACAACATTCTTCTAGTTTCATTACCGGGGAGTGCTAGAAGCATTCTTCTGGTGCCGTTCAGGGGAAAGTTTGTTGTCACAAAATCAGCATTCGTCTAGCTATTTCCAGAGAGTGTCAGTCAGCATTTTTCTGGCGCCGTTGTCGGGGAGGTATTGCTATTTTCTCTGAGTCACTTGGAATTTATATCTGCTGATCACTATGAAGAATCTGAAGGATCCAAAAACCAAAGTCTTGCCCTCAACTACGAGGGGAGGTAAGGAATTGCCATCTAGCTCTGCACTTGATTCACCTTTAGTTATGAGTAAGTTTGCGACATCACCTCCTGCTAGAAATCTTGATATGTCGCCTGTGCTTGATGATGCTTATGATGCTACTGGTAGAGATGCTATGCTTGATACTATGCCTGATATTGCTAGAGATGCTATGCCTGATAATGCTTTGCCTGATATTTCTAGAGATGCTATGCTTGATACTGCTTTGCCTGATGATGCTAGAGATGCTATTTTGCCTGATGATAACATGCTTGATACTGCTAGAGATACCACCTTGCCTGATGTTCCACTAGGGGTATTCCTTGATGCTCATATTGCTAGAGTTACTGCCAATGCTCGTGATGCTTCTGAACCTACCGATACTATTGAGATAGAACCTGCTTTTGCTCCTGCTAGATCTAGCTCTCCTAGATATGAATTGCCTGATATACCTGAGGGTTGCGTTATGGAGGAAGAGATAGCTGAGGATTTTCTTACGTGTAAGGATGCCTATGACACTGAGAAATTACTTCTCAAGTGGAATGAAAAATCTCAGGAAGCTAAGATGAAATACGACCCGAAGTTTGCCACTTCACCTATCTTTATCACCGATAAGGATTGTGAATTCTCTGTCGACCCTGAGATAATCTCTCTAGTCAAATCTGATCCTTTTCACGGTTATGAGTCTGAGACGGTCGTAGCCCATCTTGCCAAACTACACGATATAGCAACCCGTTTCACTAATGAGGAGAAGATCCACCACTACTACATCCTTAAGATGTTTCCTTTCTCTCTAAAGGATGATGCTAAAGCCTGGTTCACCTCTCTTGCTCCTGGATGTGTGAGTAGTCCCAAGGAGATGGTCTATTACTTCTGTGAGAAATATTTCCCTGCCCATAAGAAGCAAGCTGCCTTGCAGGAAATATACAACTTTGCTCAACTCCAAGAAGAGAGTCTTCCACAAGCTTGGGGGAGGCTCGTCCAGCTACAGAATCCTTTGCCTGATCACCCTCTTAAGAAGAACGAGATACTTGATATCCTCTATAATGGACTTACTGATGCCTCTAGAGACCACCTAGATAGTTGTGACGGTTGTGTTTTTAGGGAACGAACTGTAGAACAAGCTAAGACTCTACTGAATAACATCTTGATCAACGATAATGCTTGGACTATTCCCGAACCGCCTCCTAAGCCAACTCCTAAGAAAAGAGGTATTCTATTCCTCAGTCCCGAAGATATGCAAGAAGCCAAGAAATCCATGCAAGAGAAAGGCATTAGATCTGAAGATGTCAAAAATCTACCACCTATCGAAGAGATCCATGGTCTCGATAACCCGATACAGGTAGTGGAAGTGAATTCTCTGCGTAGGTTTGATGAGAGTGATATTCCTTTTGATAAACCTGCTAGCCTATGCTTTGATGAATTTGACAACTTTGTTGCCAAACAACAGAGTTTCAATGATTATGTTAGCAGACATTTGGAACAAAGTACTCGTATGCTTAGCCATTTAAGTGCTTGTGTAGACAGAAATGTGAATGATCTGAAGCTTCTGAGTAAACATGCCTCCATGATTACTACTCAGGTAGAACAAGTACTTAAAGACCAGAATGACCTGCTCAATGAATTAAATGACAACTCTGTCAGAATCATTACTAGAGGAGGCAAAATGACTCACGAACCTTTGTATCCTGAAGGTCATCCTAAGAGAATTGATCAAGATTCTCAAGGAATCAATGCTGATACACACAGTCATCCTAAGGAGAAGAAGAAGCATGATAGAAACCTGCATGCCAGGTCACCAAATACTGTCACACCTGAAGAACCTAATGATATTTCTGCGTCTGATGCAGAAACACAATCTGGTGAGGAACATGAACCTGGTGACAATATGGACAGTGATGTTCGTAATAATACTCAACCTAGCAATGATGAGGATATGGAGATTGAACCTTCGGTTCATCTTGATGACCCACAACCTAAGAACTACGATAAGAATGACTTCACTGCTAGGAAGCATGGTAAAGAAAGAGAGCAATGGGTTCAAAGACCTATGCCCTTTCCTCCTAAGCCATCCAAGAAAAAGGATGCTGAGGATTATGAGCGCTTCGTTGAGATGATAAGACCCATCTTTCTGCAGATGCGGTTAACTGATATGCTCAAGATGTCTCCATATGCCAAGTACATGAAAGATATCGTAATAAACGGAAGATACCAGATCTTGAGATCTCCACCATGCTTGCCAATTACACTTTTAAAGGTGGAACTCCTAAGAAACTTGGTGATCCCGGAGTGACCACTATACCTTGCTCCATTAAAGGAAATTACATAAGAACTGCCTTATGTGACCTTGGAGCCGGTGTTAGTGTTATGCCGCTCTCTCTTTATCGTAGACTTGAGTTGGATAAGTTGACACCCACTAAAATTTCTCTGCAGATGGCCGACAAATCAACTGCTTTCCCTATCGGCATTTGCGAGGATGTGCCTGTTGTGGTTGCTAACACCACTATCTTAACATACATTGTTATCTTGGATATTCCTGAGGACGATGCCATGGCTCTCATCCTTGGAAGACCCTTTTTAAACACTGCAGGGGCTGTCATATATTACAACAAAGGCAATGTCACTTTCCATGTCAACAGTAATGAGCACACAATGCACTTTCCGAAGAAATGATATCAAGTACATTGCGTCAATGCTATCGAAAAGACTTCATCGATTCTTATTGGGAGCTTTGAATGCCCTATTCCTCGTGTCAAGATGAAGTATGATTTGCTTGTTGGGGAGATACATATCCTCATGGAGGTGACTTAGTGGCTATTTGAAAATTCTCCATTCTCTCTTGTGATTCGAGAAGGTTTTGTCATGAGCACTTGATCAACCCCATTGACGGATTTCTTTCGATGACCATGAAATGGATGAATCAAAGAGTCACATACCTCTGTTTTGAGCTTTCATTTTCCCTTTGCTTAGAAGAAAAATGATAGATTTAGTTTAGCTTTTTCTGTTTTTTGTTTTAGCGTCCCGGAGAAAAATACCTCGAAAATAAAAGTTCTCCGATGGTCCTGAAAATTTAGTATGATTGTTTCCGGAATTTTTCAAAATTTCTAGACATGAGAGCTGGCCTGGGGGCCAGAACAGTGGGCCACAAGCCCTGCCACCGCAACCTACCCCCTGGTGGCGGAGTGCAAGTTTGTGGGGCCCACAGGCACCCCCTCCACTCATTCCAGCTCCCAGCCTCTTCTTCCACCTCCAAAAAAAATTGTTTCGCAGCTCAAACCCGTGTTCTTGCTCATTTGGCTGTGATTCTCGATCTCCTTACTCAAAGCACCATTCTCCGAACCGTTTTGGGGAAATTACTCCTTGGTAAGTGACTCCTCCATTGGTACAATTAGTTTTTTCTCTAGAGCTTTATCCTTCGCGTATTCTTGCTACCTTGGTGACCCTGTTCTTGAGCTAGAAATGTTGATTTTAGCTGGTACCAAATAGTTTTAGCGTGTGATACGGTTTCTAGGCACTAGTAGGAGTAGTTGCTACATGTTGGGTTAATCTTTATTCACTTTTCTTTCGAAGTCTCTACAAATTTCAGTATTTTTCAGATCTAGAAAAAGGAAAAGATGAGGAGGTTCTTGAGAGGCTCTTCAAGCCGTAACCCCAAGGAGGAGAAGAACCACCCCAAGTATGTAGTCCCTCGAGTCACAGAAGTTCGAGCGTGCGAGTGGCCAAGTGATGAATTTTTGCGCGCCGCCGGACTTTATGAAGACTTTTATTACTTGGTGGAGAATGCAGATCTTACTGCGTTTGTTGAAGATAAGTGCTCACAATACCTCCTCCTCACCAGTATTTTCGTTCAAAGCTTCAACTTTTATCCGAGGAAGAATCCTCCCGTGGTTGAGTTCATGATATACGATATCCCCCAGTGCATGACGCTGCAGTATTTTTGCAATGTATGCAAATTACCTTATGTTGGGGATATCCGTGACCCTCGTCCACGGGACTTGGAGGATTTCATTGGTTCTATTGCTCTTGGAGAGGAGAGAGGAGTGTCTCGTGCTAGAATTGCTAGCATACATTTTCCTGTGCTTCGGTACTTCTCATTATTTGTTGGAAAATGTTTGATTGGCCGTGGGGAGGCTGCATCACTTAGTTCTCCAGACCTTGCGGTTATGCGTGAAGGCCTTTATAGCGATAAGACTTATAGCTTGGGCGCTATAGTAGCTCAACGGTTGAACCTGAACCGTTCTAAAGGTGTTGTCTATGGAGGTATCTATGCTACCCGTCTTGCCAAACACTATGAGATACCCATTAGACTGGGAGAGGAAGGAGAGATGCTTCTCCCAGAGAAATATCTGGATTATGACAGCATGGTTCGCCATGATTTTCTGGATAGAGATGCTAGTAGATGGATGATTTATAACCTGGTATTTAGTCAGGGTACTCGAGAGACTATTACTTTGCCTGCTCCTTCTTTGTTTGATCTTCATCCATGCAGGCACACTATTACGCCCTCAGACATCTACGCATATTGGGGCTTGGCCCAACCACAGCCGCCCGTGCCCGAGCCGCCAGTCGAGTACCAGACGCCAGTTTATCAGTGGGAGCCAGAGGAGCTCACACAACAGTGGCATCCACAGTCTGCTCCGGAGTATCCTGGAGCTGGTTATTTACCACCTTGGGAGTAGACCAAGCTAGGCCAAAAGCCTAAGATTGGGGGAGTACGTGTTCTCACCGACTTTACATTCATGCCTATGCTTTCACTTTATTAGTCGGTGTTTACACTTCGCCACTGTATTATCCATGCTAGTTTATTTTCGTTTTCTTGTTTTCTTGTTTTGTGTCCTTTTGAGAAAACCCAAAAAGATTTTTCTTTCTTCTTTTGCTTGTTGGGCGCTTTCCCGTGTAAATAGTTTTTTTTCTTTGTGTCAAGGTAGAAGATATTGGTTACAATGTTTATTGGTTCTTACATGCTTACCTGTTTAGCTTTCAAAGAGCCATATTACTTGGTCTTCTCCTTTGTGTTTGCCTGCAGATTCAGCTTAGTCCAATGCGCTTATTATTGTTTACATCGTTCGATCGTGCAAATGAAAGGAAACAATGATAATATATGATGAAGTGACTGAGACTGAAAAGTTGGTATGAACTCTATCTATTTTGTTTTTGTAAATATGACTAGCTTATCGACCCAGATTTAGCTTTGTCTTGAGAGAACCATGTTTGCAATGACAACTTAGAGATCATAGTTTCTGATGCCATGCTTATTTAGCTAAGAGCTTATAATGGTTTGTCTTGAATGCCAACATAGATTTTGAGATCACTATGATATAGTATGATAGGATGGTATTCTCCTTTGAATGTTTCAAGTGGCTTGACTTGGCCCATGTTCATGCATGTAGTTGAAACAAAATCAACATAGCCTCTATGATGTTTGTGTTCATGGTGATTTATATCCTGTTCATGCTTGCATTTAATGTTAGTCAAACTCATTACATCTTGATGACTGTTGTCGCTCTCTAGTTGGCCGCTTCCGAGTCTTTTGCTAGCCTTCACTTGTACTAAGCGGAATACTGCTTGTGCATCCAGTTCCATAAACCCAAAAGTGTTCACATGAGAGTCCACCATACCTACCTATTTGCGGTATCTACCTGCCGTTCCAAGTAAATTTGCATGTGCCATTCTCTAAACCTTCAAGAAATAATCTGTTTCGCATGCCCGAACCGGTCATGTGGTGACATGGGGCTATTTCTATCTTCCATGCTAGGATTGTTATCCTCGACATGTGTTTACTCACTGTCATTCACGAGAAAGGGGCCGGTAATTGGAATACCCAGTTCCATGCTTAAATCGAAAACATAACTGTAAAACAAGACTCCCCCCTGATTGGTGTTAGTATGGACGGTACCCAAGGATTCGGCTAGCCGTGGAGTGTGATTGATTCGTGGTGGGGGAGTTAAAACTTTACTTTTCTGTTTGGGAACCGCCTATAGCATGAGTAGCATGGAAGATATTGAGAACTCTTGGTCATTGCGTTGACAATGAAAGCATGCCACCCAAAATTATTATCTCTGTTTTCACAGCTTGAGCTCTGGCACCTCTACAAATCAATGCTTCCCTCTGCGAAGGGCCTGTCTATTTATTTTCCTATCGAGCCATCCTCCTCTTATATAAGAACCAATTAGAGAGCACCTGTGTCATTTTTATGCTTTGCTTTTGATTGATATTGAGTATGACTATGACTGGATCTTCATTGCTATGAATTACAATGTTTAGTCAGCCCTTGATCTTTGAAAGTGCTCTGCATTTATGTTTTGCGGTCTTAGAAAGAGCTAGCGAGATACCACCTATTCATATTGCTTCATGCTTGTTTTGATTGAAGTTGGTATTTGAAATTCATTATTATTTGCTTGTTATCTGATTATGCCATTGATATTAGTTTACCGTGAGACCTTTGTGTCACTTGCTTATGTGGTTAACTTGTGATCTTGCTAAAATTCTGGTTATGAGTTAGACATAATTGCAACAACTAGATCAAACAGAGTTTGTCAAAGTTTTTCTTTCTCTCTCAGTTTGTCAACTGAGTTGCTTGAGGACAAGCAAGGTTTTAAGCTTGGGGGAGTTGATACGTCTCCATCGTATCTACTTTTCCAAACTCTTTTGCCCTTGTTTTGGACTCTAATTTGCATGATTTGAATGGAACTAACCTGGACTGACACTGTTTTCAGCAGAATTGCCTTGGTGTTATTTTTGTGCAGAAATAAAAGTTCTCCAAAAGTACTGAAAATTTACGGGGAGCAGTTTTGGAAAATAAGAAAAATATCTGCGCCAAGTTCCACCTGAGAGGGTGGGCCAGTGGGCCACAAGCCCTGGCTCCGCCACAACCCCCCTGGTGGCGGTGGGATGGCCTGTGGGGCCCACATGGCTCTGCCGCCCCCAACCTCAGTTCTATAAGTTCCCTTTCGTCCCAGAAAAAATAAAAAGGGAAGTTTTCGTCGCGTTTGCGATACGGAGGCACCGCCACCACCTGTTCTTCATCCGGAGCGCAGATCTGGAATCCGTCTTGGGCTCCGGAGAGGGGAAATCGTCGCCATCGTCATCATCAATCTTATTCCCTCTCCAATTCCATGAAGCTCTTCATCGTTCGTGAGTAATCTATTTTAGGCTCGCTGGGCGGTGATGAGTAGGATGAGATCTATCATGTAATCGAGTTAGTTCTGATGGGGATTGATCCCTAGCATCCACTATGTTCTAAGATTGATGTTGCTACTACTTTGCCATGCTTAATGCTTGTCACAAGGGCCCGAGTGCCATGATTTCAGATCTGAAATTATTATGTTGTCACCAATATATGTGTGTTTTAGATCTGATCTTGCAAGTTGTAGTTACCTACTATGTGTTATGATCCGGCAGCCCTGGAGTGACAATAACCGGAACCACTCCCGGTGATGACCATAGTTTGAGGAGTTCATGTTTTCAACAAGTGCTAATGCGTTGGTCCGGTTCTTTATTAAAAGGAGAACCTTAATATCCCATAGTTTCCTTTTGGATCCCGCTGCCACGGGTGGAATGGACAATAGATCTCATGCAAGTTCTTTCCCCTAAGCACGTATGATGACACACGGAATGCATGCCTACATCACATTGATGAATGGGAGCTAGCCACATATCTCTCCGTGTTATAACTATTGCATGATGAATATCATCCAAACAAATCACCGACCCATTGCCTACGAGTTTGTCCTATTGATGTTGTTACTTGTCTTGCTCTGCTACTGTTACTACTGTTGCTACTGCTGTAGCTTGTCTTGCTCTGCTGCTAATGTTGCTACTACTGTCGCTTGCTACTGTTGCTACTTGCTACTGCTTGCACTACTGTTGTTCCTTGCCGCTGATATTGCTCGTTACACTGTTGCTACCTGCTACAATTTTTGTTCGCTGGTCGTTGATGGGAACTGACAATATCCGTCAACGAGGCAACTTGGCGCCATTGATACAATCATTAGAAATAGTCTGCCGTGTCAACAGATCGTCTCTGACACCGTTGTTATCATACTACTTTGCTGTTACTACTTTGCTTGCTGATACTAATCTTTCAGGTGTGGTTGAATCTGAAAAATTCAGCTGCTAATACTCGAGAGTATTCTCTCACCTCCTGTCTAGCTAACCAACAAATTTGGGTCGAATACTCTACCCTCTAAAACTGCTGCGAACCCACGCGCTGGTGGGCCGTCAACAACATTCTTCTAGTTTCATTACCGGGGAGTGCTAGCAGCATTCTTCTGGTACCGTTGCAGGGGAAGGTTTGTTGTCACAAAATTATCATTCGTCTAGCTATTCCCAGAGAGTGCCAGTTAGTAATCCCGCTTAAACTACGTCCAGTCATTTCCGCATAAACCAAGTGTGAGTGAGTGTGTGGTGAGAAACATGACATTGTCAAAGTCTGGTAACTTGCCATAGAGGGTGAACCTGAGGTGTTCAGCCCTCAGCAGATAGGTTGATATTTGTAACGTGTTTTTATGATTACCATCTGCCTTATGATGCATGATAATACTTACACTTGACCATGTACTACATCTAAAGAAAAAACTGCATTCCGGAAAGATTGCATACTAAAGATATACCATGTTGCATTATGCCTTGTTCCACATCATGGGTTGCTTCCGAGTACATTCCAAGTACTCATTCGCTTGCCACTGGTTATTTGATTTGACCAAACATGGAAGAATAGGAGAATGGAGAAGAAATCGTCGTTGGAGACAGACACGCGAACTAGGACGCTTCCTAGTAAGATTGCGTGGTGGTTAAGGCTCATGGCATGGGTTCACGTTTTCTACCAAGATTTCTGCTATTAATTGAGTTGGTGTGATTGGCCTTCAAGGCCCTATGTATGTAAGACATGAACATAATGGTCCTTATCTATATCAAACGTTAATTATGGATGTAAGACTCTTGTTATTCAGTATCTATCTTTTCAGTGAGCATTGATCTCTCAGATCACTATATATGTTCATTCGGGATCTCGACTCGTAAGTCGGGGTGCCCACAGGCCGGTTATTCATGGACCCCTTGTGGGTGGAGCCCTCCATGGACCCTCGCAACCGTTACCCTCCGTGGGCTGAAGTCTCCACTAACATGGACATACGATAGGGCACCTATCGGAACCATGCCAAAAATCGTCGTGTCAAGTTCTTTGTATTTGATCTTCCTAAACTCTACTCCTTACTACATGTGCAAATTCTTTACTTTACGCTCCCATATTTGTTGACTAGCATGTGTAGGTTTCACTAGACTTGTTAGAATTGATAAAAGCTGCCAACCATTAAAATTGGGAAAAGGCTAGGATTTTAAGTTATGCATGTAGTCTATTAACCCCCCCCCCCTAGACACCTCTTCTATCGATCCTACATCCGCAAGTTCATCCAGCACATTAGCGAGGTGCGCAACATGATCCTGAGGGCCTCCGACGCCGCTATCGTCTTCGCCTTCACCAATAGTTTCATCGATGTGATCATGTATGAGAATCCCTCCGTCAAGGATGATCTCGACTCCGCGGCAGAACTCTTCATCGTCGCCGTCCACTGCGCCAAGGCCGAAGAATGGCGCCTCTTCTTCCGCGACAGCCTTGGCACTGAGCCTAGCGCGGCCAATCCCAAGGACAAGGACCCGAAGCGCAAGGGACCTGTCGTGCTAGCGGCAGAGCCCAAGCAAAAACGAGGGCGTGATCGCGACGAAGTGCCCACAAAGCCCTTCCGCGCTTATCACAATGTGAGCTCCCACAATGCCGAGGACTGTTAGCTACGAGCTCAAGTAGCTCCGTGAGGGCTGCGCTGGTCGCCGCGAAGGCTTCCATTAGGCTGGAAGGAGCCGCGACGGCGGCCGTGGAGGTGGTCTCTAGGGTAGCAACAATGGCGACAACCGCCAAGGCTGGCAGGAACAGCTGCGGCAGGTTGACCCTAAGTCCAACACCATACCGTCGTGCGTCAACGAACCCCCTCCGCTGAGAACATCGAGGGCTACCAAGAGCCCTTCGGGGTGGCCTTCATCCTGGGTAGGGCCCAGGCTCGTCCCTCCAACCACTAGTGGAGAAAGGGGTATTAGAACCGGTTGGTAAGGGCCTTTGGACCCGGATACACATCCGGTGCTACGTATCCGGGACTAAAGGCCCCCCACTTTAGCACCGGTCTCTTACAAACCGGTGCTAAAGGCCTCCACGTGGGCGCCGAAAAGTGCGCGCAGGCGGAGGACCTTTAGGACCGGTTGGTAACACCAACCGGTCCTAATGCCATTTTTTTTTCTTTTTTTTTCCTTTTCTTTTCAGGGTTTCCGATTCCGTATTTCGGTGTTTCCGTGTTCCGTATTTTCAGGGTTTTCGTTTACGTGTTTCCAGTTCCGTATTTCCGTTTATGTCTTTCCGACTCCATGTTTCCGATTCCGTGTGTCCGTGTTCCGTTTTTTACGAACACGTAATCGGAAACACGTATCCGGAAACACCGATTCCGTGTTCACGGTTAAGTGTTTCTCCGATTCCGTGTTTGCGGTTAAATGTTGATGCACCAAATAAAAGTACATATATACATGTAACACGAAGTACTGGACCGATTATCATTACATAATTTGAAGTTCGTTTCCTATATATAGCTCTATACTTGCATAAAGAAGGGAGCTGGCTATTGGTTCATAGGATGGAAAAATTCTCCGCCTTCATCTATGACTTGCGTGAGGAGAAATCCTGCCAATTCCTCTGCAACTGCCTTGCAACGTTGGATTGGTCTTAGCATCGCCCGCTTTCGTTGCAGCTTTAAAAGAAGTAGATGAAAACAATTAAGTTATGAACAAAACTAACATAATTGATGGCAACATAAATAAAGTTATGAAGATCCGGTTACGTACCTCTAGATTTCTGGAAGTAAGGGATTTCTCATTGATAATCCTGTGAATGTACTCGCAAACGTAGTATCCACAATAATCAGTGCCCTGTGGTTGTTGCGGGACGCCCTATATACGAGAACATAATTCAGTCAAATTAATAATAATCAAGAGAATGGTAATGGTATTGAAACCAGGGTACGTAGTACTACTTACTTTGTTAATCTGAAAGTGGAGCTTGTCTGCCCATGTACCGGGTTCTTCCTTGATGAACATTTGCCAAACCCTGGCCGACAAAGAAAAATGAATACAAGAGTTAATTATTACTTACTTGATATCAGGAAATGAACGAAAAAGAGGCCGATGAACGAAAGAGGCCGATATATATATACCTTTGAAGCATCTGACGCGCGCTCTTCCATTTGTCAGCGTCCCAGGTTAACGGGTCCCAGACTTCAACCACTCCTTGATCGATTCTAATGATGAACAATATGAAGTGGGACCTGCGCCCGTGTACACACGCAGTCATGCATACTCATCCATTACACTTAACATCAGGTAAGCAAAATGGAATGTGTACAAGACAGTAACACTCACTTGAATGCGTAGGGCCAAAGTATTTCTTTTTTGGTACTTTGTCGCTTCAAAAACCTTAGCAAATCATCCGGTGTATCCTTGTTGAACTTTTCTATTGTCTCTTGATGAAACGAATACGGGTCAATGAACCCAAAGTCCCAGATTCCTGCCAGCCTGCATTCACGAATCTTCATTCTGCATAGTAGCGTACAAAAAGAATGTCTCGTGAGTGATAATTATACGGGCAATGAACGCGAGCTTAACTAAATAATTAAATTACACAAATAAATCACTTACAAACAGTAGCAGCTGACGATAGCTTTGTCGAGGGCACGTTGATTGTACATCTGGAAAAAATCATCAAACCCAATCTCCACACCGTACTCTCGGAAGTAGTGTTGATCCTGAACTGCCGCCATGATACAGTCTCTCTTTTGCCTTGCGGCCTCCAAGTACCAACCATGTAAATTCCATAGTTGGGTTGTTAGAGCACTAGGATTTTCGACCAGAGGCTGCTCGGGCTTATATTTATATACCACCTCAGCAATAGCGTAACCTACGTCGCCCATGCGTGGATAGGACACTGAAGCCTGGTCAGATAACACCTTGAGCGGGGCAATTGACTGTGCTTCTTGTTGTCCGAGCTGGGGATCTTGTTTCCCGCATTTCGTCTGCTCCGCCTGCTTCATCTGCTCCGCCTGCTTCATCTGTGCGGTGTGCATCTTTTCAATGAACCGTTCATAGTCTGAAAGGGGCGGCGGTGGCGGCGGTTCAGGATAATATAAGTTGTCGATGGTGCGCTCAATTTTCCACTTTGGTACGTTCTTCAGAGTTTCCTTCCAGATGTCTGGAGGGGGCCTCAGGGGAAACCGTGCTAACCATGCTTTGTTTTTGGCTTTCACGGCCTCGTCTAGTTCCTCCGGAGTCATCAGGCCTGGTAAATTCGGGGGAGTCTTGACTTTATTGGATTTCCTTTCTCTCTTCTTGGGAGGACTCCCGTTTCTTCTGAACTGCAGCTTCCGCTTTGCCGTACCCGTAGTGCGCGCATCCGTCGGCTCACTGGAGTGCACGGGCGATGGACACTCGGCCTCGGGCTCCCTATCTTCGTTGTGGGGTGGACTTGGAGGTGCGTTGGGGGGTGGACTTGGAGGTCGTGCATTCTCTGTACGAAAGTGAAAAAACTATTAAAAATAGGCTTACATGTGGTGCAACATTCAGTAATTGTTGGAGGTGGTGCATAATTGTACCTGGAGGAGTCGGTGGCCTTGGCACCGCGTTAGGAAACACAATGTGTTTCTTCTTCCACAAGATGATACCAAGCTCCATTTCTCCCAGTGTCTTCTCACCTTCACCTCCAGGAATATCAAGCTAAATTGACTGGCATCCCGGCGTAATTGTTGACAACCCGACACGAGCATGGGATGCTGGAATCTGACCACCATGGTAGGTTGCTCCAGGTTGATTCGGTAAAGCATAGCCTGACGCCACCATGAAGGATATGTTCCCCATTGGCATATGTATCTCACAGTTTGTCTTCTCCGTGACATCATCCCCGGGGTAGTGAGGCGCCGATGTTTCGACTGCAGGACCGTCTTCTAGCTGCAGCTGCGTGGAACCCACGCTGCTTCTATGCTGAGATGGGACGGCATCTGCTACAGGATCGTCTTCTAATTGCTGCCTATCAGCGTCAGGTGCAAGATCTTCTTCCTCCTCTTCAGTGTCAGGTACAGGGTGTCCCCCTTTCTTCAAGAGAAACGACACCTTTTCTTCTAATGTCGCTATCCGTTCCAGCGCCTTCCTCTTGCTTCTACCACGGCTTCTGTAAGTGCCAAGGTCCGCCGGAAACCCTTGGTTCCACGGGGTAGTGGCTCCAAAGCCTCGTGCTCGTCCCCACTTTTCGGGGTTCCCGAGTGCCTTCGTCAACTCGTCGTTCTCTCTATCGGGAACAAAAGTTCCTTTTCGAACAGCTTCTATTGCCTTCTCTAGATCTGATACGACTTGTCTTATTTTTTCCGACCATGGTCCCTCCGCAACAATCATCCCAGTCTCAGCGTCCAACGTTTCCCCATGCGCGAACAACCAGAACTTGGACCTATTGGGCCAGTCATGTGTCTGTGGAATGATATTTCTTTTCAGAAGCGCATCTTCATAGCGTCGCCACCTAGGCAGGGCAGTCATGTAGCCACCTGACCCCAAAATATGGTGATATTTCTTCTTCTTCACATTCTCCGTATTTCTTGTACGCCTTAAAATCAGGCCAAGCGTCTCTTATCTTCACTAGGTGCCCAGTGAAAACTGGATCTTCGTCCTTATATTTCTTCCACAAGTCTTTCTTCCACCTCTGGAATTGTGTGGCCATCTTCTTCAAAGCCCACTCCTCGACTTTCTTCTTCTTATCTTCCGCTACGCTGAAATTTAGCCAGACCGTGTCGCAAAGCACTCTTTTCAATCTGTCATCGACATAAGTAGCTCCAACGTTGGCGCCGGTCTTCGGCTTATTCCATTCTATTAAGTTGATCGGGACCAGGTCTCTTACAAAAACTCCGCACTGATTTACAAATTTGCGATAAGTTTCTGGGGGTTCCAGTGGTTTGCCATCAGCAACAACTTTATCGATCGAGTACCTTGCAGTATCTTTCAACCTTGCGGCCGGGCCTCGTTTCGACTTTGTCTCAGTACTTGCGCTAGGTGTTCCGGAGGGCACCTAAACGGGAAAATAATGATTCGTTAGTAAGTGCAATACAAATTAATTGTTGCGTCAACAGTGACTTGAGATATACATTGGCAGAGTTTGTTCCGGAGGGCACTTCTTCATCTACTACATCTTCTATATTCTCAGCTCCGTCACCGGAGTCGTTCAAAAATTGATTGCTAAACGCATGCCCACCGTCATCATCATGATATATGGCCGTTGCATCTTCAAAAATCATCTGGCACATGTATCTTTCCTTCTCCGCCTCACCCATTTCCGCGAGCTGATCGGCGTGCTGATCATGTGGTTCTTGGGGATCCATAGCTCAACACCTGCTAGTAACAAGAATTTAATTTAGCAAAATTATTTACGGAAAAGTTTTACGGAACCGGAAAGTTTACGGAAAAGTTTTACGGAATCGTCGGAGTCCTAATCATCGCAAAGTTTTACGGAATCGTCGGAAAGTTTTACGGAATCGTCGGAAACTTTCCCCGCAGTTATGGAATTAATCGTCGGAATCGTAGGAAAGTTTTACAGAATTGTAATCGTCGGAAAGTTTTACGGAATCGTCGGAATCGTCGGAAACTTTCCCCGCAGTTATGGAATCGTCGGAATCGTAGGAAAGTTTTACGGAATTGTAATTGTCGGAAAGTTTTACGAAATCGTCGGAATCGTCGGTTTAGGGTTTTACGGAATCGTCGGTTCAGGGTAAACTATGAATCGTCGGAATCGTCGGTTTAGGGTTTTACGGAATCGTCGGAATCGTCGGTTTAGGGTAAACTATGAATCGTCGGAATCGTCGGAATCGTCGGTTTAGGGTTTTACGGAATCGTCGGAATCGTCGGTTTAGGGTAAACTATGAATCGTCGGAATCGTCGGAATCGTCGGAATCGTCGGTTTAGGGTTTTACGGAATCGTCGGAATCGTCGGTTTAGGGTAAAGTATGAATCGTCAGAATTGTCGGAATCGTCGGTTTAGGGTTTTACGGAATCGTCGGAATATGATGAAGGCGGCTTCACGTAACTTTTTTTATAGGATGTCCTTACGTGAATATACGAAAATATGGATATACGAAAATATGGACGATATACCTTTGACGACGGCGCGGCGAAGAGGCGGCGAGGAGGCGACGTTGCGGCGAGGAGGCGGCGCGAGGATCGGCGAGGAGGTGGCGCGAGGAGGCCGCGCGCGAGGAGGCGGCGGCCGGCGCGGCGAGGAGGCGACGGCGCGGCGAGGAGGCGACGGCGCGGCGAGGAGGCGGCGAGGATCATCGGCCGGCGAGGCGGCGCGAGGAGGCAGCCGGCGCGGCGAGGAGGCGGCGGCGGCGCGCGAGGAGGCGGCGCCGCGCGCGAGGAGAGGCGGCGGCGTCGCGAGGAGGCCGCGCCGCGCGAGGAGGCGGCGGCGCGAGGAGGCGGCGGCGCGAGGAGGCGGCGGTGCGGCGAGGAGGCGACGGCGCGGCGAGGCGGCGAGGAGAGATCGAGGAGGCGAGAGAAGGAGAGAAGGCACGCGCGGGAAGGCGAGAAGTTGGCGACCCCGGAGAGGTATAGGCCCTTTAGCACCGGTCTTTGTTAGCAACCGGTGCTAAAGACCCTTTAGCACCGGTTGCTAACAAAGACCGGTTCTAAAGGGTCCAAATTCGGGCGCGAACAGAACCCACCTTTAGGACCGGTTGTTGTTACAGACCGGTCCTAAAGGTCACCTTTAGGACCGGCTGTTGTTGCAGACCGGTCCTAAAGGTTTTTTTCCTTTTTCTTTTTTCCTTTTTTCTGTTTCCTGTTTTCTTTTTTTTTGTTTCCTTTTTCTTTTTCCTGTTTCTTCTTTTAATTTTCTTTTTTCTTTTTTCTGTTTCCTGTTTTATTTTTATTTTTGTTTCCTTTTTCTTTTTCCTGTTTCTTTTTTTATTTTTCTTTTTTCCTTTTTCTGTTTTCTGTTTTCTTTTTCTTTTTGTTTCTTTTTCTTTTTTCTGTTTCTTCTTTTATTTTATTTTTTTGTTTTCCTTTTCTGTTTTTTTACATTTATTTACAAATTGTCAAAATTTCATTTTTACACTTAAAAAATAAAAAATGATATTTATCAAAATGATCAAATTTAGTGGAAACTGGTCAAATTTAGTGGAAACTGGTTTAATACATTATTACACATCACCAACAACACCCCCTATCTATTTTTCTTCTTGCCTTTATTCTGATTGCGCCGTAACCATGGACTATCTTCATCATTTAACGGGATGCTTGGATCATCTTTGACTTTGAAGGGAGGAATTTCATCAAATTTATTGTAATCTTCTGACATGTCTGTCTTGTCCTCGACTCCCACGATGTTTCTTTTCCCTGAAAGAACTATGTGGCGCCTTGGCTCATCGTCTGATGTATTCGCTTCCTTATCTTTTCTTTTTCTCGGTCTGCTAGACATGTCCTTCACATAGAAAACCTGAGCCACATCATTGGCTAGGACGAATTGATCATTGCCGTACCCAAGATTCTTCTGATCCACTGTTGTCATTCCGTACTTCGGGTCTACCTTCACGCCTGACAGGTTGAACCATTTGCACCAGAACAAAGGGACCTTAAAGGAAGGTCCGTAGTCAAGTTCCCATATCTGTCTATGTAACCATAGTATGTGACTCTTTGCCCGTTGTCGTCTTTTGCATCAAACTGGACGCCACTGTTTTGGTTGGTGCTCTTTTTATCTTGGTCTGCTGTGTAAAATGTGTTACCATTTATCTCGTACCCTTTAAAGGTCAATACAGTCGAAGATGGTTGCTTGGCCAACAAGTATAGCTCATCTTCAACAATGTTGTCATTAATGAGACGTCTTTGCAACCAACCGCCGAAAGTCTTCGCATGTTCTTTAGCAATGAAATCTTCAGGTTGCTCCGGGTATTCCGAGCGTAAAATATCCTTGTGTTCCTGGAATTAACTAGAACTGTGTAGTGTGCTTGAGTGAAAGATTGCTCGTCCATACATGCTGTTGATTTCTTTCCTAGCGTGCCTTTTCCATGCAGTCTCCCCTCATGGCGCGACTGAGGAACACCGATCGGGTTCAGGTCAGGAATAAAGTCAACACAAAACTCAATAACCTCCTCTGTTCCATAGCCCTTGACCATGCTTCCTTCTGGCCTAGCACGGTTTTTAACATAATTCTTCAAGACTCCCATGAACCTCTCAAAGGGGAACATATTGTGTAAGAATACAGGACCGAGAACGGAAATCTCTTGGACTAGGTGAACTATGAGGTGCGTCATAATATTGAAGAAGGTTGGTGGGAACACCAACTCGAAGCTGACAAGACATTGGACCACGTCCTTCTGTAAACTTAGTAGAGTTGCTGGATCGATTGCCCTCTGAGAAATTGCGTTGAGGAATGCACATAGCTTCACAATGGGTACTCGCACGTTTTTTGGCAGAAGCCCCCTCAATGCAATCGGAAGTAACTGGGTCATGATCACGTGGCAGTCATGAGACTTTAGGTTTTGGAACTTTTTCTCTTCCAGGTTTAGTATTCCTTTTATGTTCGACGAGTAGCCAGACGGGACCTTGATACTGCTCAGGACTTGGAAAAAGATCTCCTTCTCTTCCTTGGTAAGAGCGTAGCTGGCAGGACCTTTGAAATTCTCTCGATTCATCAGGTCGTCTCGTTCGTGCATACGTTTGTGGTGCAACCGTGCTTTTGGTGTATCTCTCGACTTCTTCCACGCCCAATAAGTTTAGCAGGTTCACGCAAATATTTTTCGTCACGTGCATCACGTCGATCGCAGAGCGAACCTCTAGGAATTTCCAATAGGGTAGTTCCCAGAATATAGATTTCTTCTTCCACATGGCTACGTGGTTGTCGGCGTCATTCGGAACAGATTGTGCGCCAGGACCCTTACCAAAGATTACTTTTATATCTTTGACCATGTCATATATATCAGTACCTTTAGGGAGGGTTGGCTTCCTCCGTGTATCTGCCTCGCCTTTGAAATGCTTTCCTTTCTTTCTTACGGGATGCCTGTCTGGAAGAAATCGACGATGCCCCGGGTACACATTCTTGCCTATATGTATACTTTCAGTCTCGCCTAAACAGTGTGTGCATGCGCTGTATCCCTCGTTTGACTGTCCTGAGATGTTACTAAGAGCGGGCCAATCATTGATGGTTACAAACAGCAACCCTCGTAGGTCAAATTCCTCCTGTTTGTACTCGTCCCACACACGTACACCTTCGTCATCCCATAACTCTAAAAGTTCATCAACCAGTGGCCTCAGGTACACATCAATGTTGTTGCCGGGTTGCGACGGGCCTGGGATAAGCACTGGCATCATAATGAACTTACGCTTCATGCATAACCAAGGAGGAAGGTTATAGATACATAGAGTCACGGGCCAGGTGCTATGACTGCTACTCTGCTCCCCAAACGGATTCAGGCCATCTGTACTTAGACCAAACCTTAAGTTTCTTGGGTCACGTGCAAAGTCCTCGTACTTATCGTCGATGTTTCTCCACTGCGACCCATCAGCGGGTTGTCTCAGCATATCGTCTTCCTTACGGTCTTCTTTGTGCCATTGCAGCAACTTGGCATGCTCTTTGTTTCGGAACAAACGTTTCAACCGTGGTATTATAGGAGCGTGCCACATCACCTTGGCAGGAACCCTCTTCCTGGGGCGGTCGTCGCCCTCAACATCACCAGGGTCATCTCGCCTGATCTTATACCGAAATGCACCGCATACCGGGCAGGCATTTAAATTCTCGTGCTGACCGCGGTAGAGGATGCAGTCATTGATGCATGCATGTATCTTATGCACTTCCAATCCTACAGGGCAGACAACCTTCTTTGCTTCGTACGTACTGCAGGGCAGCACGTTATCTCTTGGAAGCATCTTCTTCATTATTTTCAGCAGCTTTTCAAATCCCTTGTCAGATATTCCATTCTCTGCCTTCCATTGCAGCAATTCCAGGGTGGTGCCCAGCTTTTTCTGGCCATCTTCGCAATTTGGGTACAACATTTTTTTGTGATCTTCTAACATGCGCTCCAACTTCAACCTCTCGTTTTCACTTCCGTAGTTTATCTGTTCTTCACGAATGACCTGACGAAGATCATCATCAGACTCATCAACAATGTCCTCAAGTTCAGGCTCGTCTTCCCCCATTTCAGTATCACCGTGTTCATCGAACATAGGATAGTTATCATTATCCTCTTCTTCTTCATCGTCTTCCATTACAACCCCTCTTTCTCCGTGCTTGGTCCAACAAAAATAACTGGGCATGAAGCCTTCTTGCAACAGGTGGGTGTGTATGGTTCTTGAGTTAGGGAAATTCCTCTTATTCTGGCATTTTTTACATGGACAAAAAATAAATCCATTCTGCCTGTTTTTCTCAGCCACATTGAGAAAACTATGCATGCCATTAAGGAATTCGGGACGACGTCGATCACTGTACATCCATTTCCGGTTCATCTGCATTATATAAATTTATCAAAAACCATTATGCTAAATCATCATGACTAAATTAATTAATTAATACAAAAAGTTGATCACACGTTAAAACCAAAGTAGCATAGTGACCATACATATATAGTTCTCATAAAAACACACACTGAAACCAACCATAAAAACTCTCTCTAATTAATGCATTTAAAAACAACAACAAATGCGATCAAAATCGCAACAAAGGTAACAATTGACCCGACGGCATAATGATACCAAGCCTCTTTACTAATTGCATATTTTCTAATCTTTCTAATCTTCAGACGCATTGCGTCCATCTCGCTCTTGTGACCATCGACGACACCGGCAAGAACCTTTTCCAAGGTCATCTTCTCTCTTTCAGTTTTTTCCAACCTTTCTTCAGTTTTTTCAATCTTTCTTTCAGGGCAACATTTTCTTGTTCAACTAAGTGTAACTTCTCACCAATAGGGTCGATTGGCATTTCCGGTTCCACTACCTCCTAGATAAAAATATCTATGTCAAGTTGGTCGGCGTAATTAATTGTCATATAATCAGGAAATGAAAATATGTAGTTATAAAAGATAATATACCACATCCGAATCATAGACTGGACGAGGGCCAACGGGGACGGATATCAAAACCATGACGCTATACATATAAAAAAAATCTTACACAATAAGAAAATTATATACAAGTAAATATGTAAATCATACAAATCAAAATTTGTTTTGGTAAATAAAAACAATAGGCTTACCAAGGTTGTGTCGGTGACGGGGCGATCGACGGCGGTGAGGAAGGGGACAAGGCGCGCGACACTAAAAAAAACCACAAATCATAATTTAATTTGAGCTCAAATTGCATATGTATACATAACAAATGATGAACTCTCTCTAGCTTAGGCATTTCATCAAACACCTAGCTAGCACAACAAAAATGAAATGAGCAAGAAAACGAGCAAAACTTGCAATGCCGGAAGAGGGAATGTTGATGCTAACCATAGGACCGATGGGTGCCAACAATCTTGACAAATGGTGGAGAAAAATGGGGATGGATTAGAGCTCCCAAGAGGAAGGAGAGAGCAAAAATGGAGTTGAGCTCGAGCTAGAAAAAATGGGTGGAATATAGGGTGCTCAGGGAGGAAGGAGAGGAGGGCTTTAGGACCGGTTTGTGTCAAAAACCGGTTCTAAAGGGTCTGACAGCGGGGCCCTGCAGTTGCTGCAAAAATGAGAAAACCTTTAGAACCGGTTTGTGATACAAACCGGTTCTAAAGGGTCTGTCCACTGGGCCCCCCTCCCTGCAGCAAACGGTCCAAAAACCTTTAGGACCGGTTTGTGTTACAAACCGGTCCTAAAGGCCTTCCGGCCATTTGCTGCAGGGAGGGGGCCCAGCGGACAGACCCTTTAGAACCGGTTTATATCCAATCCAGGTCAAATGTTGTTGGCTCAGTGCCCTGTTTTCTACTAGTGAACCGCCACTTCAAGCAGATCTCTTGTGAGGTGAATGTGGATCACCCCGTGCTCAAGTCTGCTGGCCGCCTCAAGTCGGTTGTACTCCCCGTCGCCTTCGATGCCAGTGACCACCCCAATTCCACAAAGGGTGTGGGTGCCACCACTGCAGTGCACTCCCACTATGACCACACCAAGACGCTCATCGACGGCGGGGCAGGGCTCACCGTTCTCTCCGTAAATACCTTCGAGACACTTGAAGTGCCCTGCGAGAGCGTGAAGCCCACGAGTCCCTTCTCAGGTGTTACCGACAGCTACACTATCCCCCCGGGGCAGGTGCGCCTTCTTGTCACCTTCGGCATCCACGAGAACTACCACGTGGAGTTAATTGATTCTGATGTAGCGCATATTCGCGTGCCCTACAAGGCTACAACGCCACTCTAGGCTGCTCAACGCTCTCCAAGTTCATGGTTGTGACCCACCATGCCTACAATATCGTCAAGATGCCCAATTGCGGCGGCATCATCACCATCTGCTGCGATGGGAAGGACGTTGTGTACACCCTCGATCACGCCTATAATGCTGCCGCCATCAAGTACCCTCACAATGAGGACTCCCTGAGGCCTCCCAAAGAGACACCCTTGAAGAAGAGGCCCTTACTCCCTCAGGAGCACGCCAAGACCAAGGAGGTGTGGCCGGATGGGGGTAGTGTAGGCCCTTCACTCAAATAGGAATGCACACTCGTTGCCCAACTAGGCAGGCCCCCGTGCGACGTCATGGATGGCACCAGGCATGCCAGGCCTGCCGGGGGAGCTGATCGAGCACAACCAAGCCGCTCGCCAAAGCACACGACCCATCAGAAAGGCCCAAGACGCAGAAATCATCCATGGAGCACCCTAGCCTAGGCCGATCGTGAGGACCACACCATCTCCAAGCTGCACGGTGCGAGGTGCATGTGCGTCGACTTCGCCTTTCTCAACACATCCGCCTTGTGAGGCCCATCTCTCCTTCATCTCGACTCATGTCCACACCTTTCGGCATGCAAAATGCCGCAGCAATCTCCGCAAGGCTGGCGCGCATGAGCCTGGAGTCCCACATACCGGATGTGGTGTACAACCGCCGACCCCCCCGGCCTTACGAATGATGGCGGAGGGTCTTCCGGTACTAAAAACATGGAACACCCTCCATCACCGTAAGTTCTATCTGTGTTGCACGTATACGAGCAAGCCGGAGTTGTACATTCTCCAGGGCTCTCTCTACCCATGATGCCTTCAACAGGTGAGAGACCATTCCCCCTCTCATGGAAACCCCATGCTCAGTGCTGGTGGAACTCTCCTACCCACTTTTGTAGAAGCCCCATGCTCCGTGCTAGTGGAAATGTCCTACCCACTTGTGTGGAAACCCCATGCTCAGCGTTGACAGAAACCCCATGCTGAGACATGGCGTACTTTTTTACAAGATGGTGCTTTTCAGCTGCATCAACCACGGGTTGACCCGTGTCGAACACGGCGTCATCTCCATCATCCTTGAGTGCACTTTTCAGCTTCATCAACCTCAGGTTGACCATGTCGAACACGACAACATTTCCGCCATCCTTGAGGGTGCTTTTCAGTTGCAAAATCTTAGGCTGACCCATGTCAAACATGGCATCATCTTCGTCATCCTTGAGGGCGCTTTTCAGCTGCATATACCTCACACTAATCTATGTCAAACACGACAACATCTCCGTCATTTTGAGGGCGCTTTTTAGCTGCACAAAACCTCACGTCGACCCGCATCTAACGCGGTAACATGCATCTTTCTGTTATATAAACTTCTTGCATTTGTAAAGCTCATCTCTATTCAGAATACCTGTGTACTTGCACCCGAGTACGCCAGGGTGATGTGTTGCATTTGTGAACTTCCCCGTGTATGTCACGCGAGCGGCGGTTAGGCACGATGTCTATGATCGGGTTAGTCCCTCCAGCACTGCAAAACCCAAGCGACCGAGCTCTGGCACACGGACCTCATCCCGTGTACATCACCTCATCATGTCCTTGGTGCCTTTGTCTCCTCGCATGAAACCCACCGATGACCTCGTGAGCACGCCCCGCTGAACCCCTTGCAAAACTTGGCAGTTTCCCTGGCGCAGGCCATCGAAATCTTGAGGAGATCCTCCTCAAGAGACCACGTGGGCAGCGCCCGACATGCAAAAGGATTCGCCAGCTAAGTTTAACCGCACCCCTCGGGTCCTTTCCCTCTTGTTTCCTTATCAGAGACTCCTAGTTTCCTTGGCACAAGATGCATGTGCATCAAGGGGGTGGGGACTCTGACCATCGTGCTTCAGGGTCCCTCACCATCCCTAAGAGACCTACACCATCGGGCGTCGACGAGCCCTAGTTTCGAGCACCCTAGCGATGGTCCCGATGCCCTACTTCCCTTTATCCTAGTTAAGGGCACGAAAAGAACGCATAAAGGGAAGTAGGGCCTCGGGAAAAAGCAGAAGTGCACAAAATGTCACGAGCATTAAGTCCTCACCACAAAAGTGTCATCAGAGCATACTTTCGCTTCCTCTTGTTCTACGCCTACTCTATTACAGGGTAAAAACGGGGGGACCTTAGGAGGCTCTACCATGACCGGGTCGTCCATGGTGGCATCGTTGTCCTCCTCAGACCCCTCTCCTTCGGGGGAGAACAACTCCAGTAGGCTATCCACAGGGCCTTGCATCGCCCTCGTGGGTTCGCCACGAAGAACCTTCGGGATGGAAGAGTACATGGACAAGGTTGAAGTGGCTGTCATTGCACACCAAGTTGCTAAAAGTACGGGTGGATGCTTGGGCCAGAAGATCGCGACACTCTGTGTCGCGAATCTCATTCCACCGACCGGATCCCACCTCTAGCTGATCCATGGGCCTTGTGAAGAAGGACATATAGCTGGCATTATCGGTCTCCAGGGGATCCTCCACCCTCTTGATGAATAAGGCGTCCACCACACAACGTGCATGCTCCGTGAGCTCTCGGAACATCTTGGAGCACTGGTGCTGCTCTCTGCGTCTCTGGGCGGCTTCGTCACGGTTCCTTTACGCCTCATCACTGGCGGCTCCCACCTGCCCTGTAGTTCTTCCACCTCCTAGTGGGTGGTGGCCTGAAGCGTCTTCACACTCAGCACCTCTACCTTCGATGATGTGAGTTGCTTCGTGAGTTGGCGACCTCGGCGTCGATCTCGCCATGCCTCTTCTGGAAGTGTTCCTTCTGTTTTTGCACTTTCTTGTTGTAGTTGTTGGCAAGAACCTTAGTTCTCCACACAATCTCACCTTGGGCCTACTCGTCAATCTTCACCTTGCACCTCGCGGCCCTCTCGTCGAGCATGGTGTTAGATTTCACGAGATGCTGCTAGTAGGAAGCCCCACCGATCGTCACGTCATGTTCTAGGTTCTCCACGCGCTCACGCTGCCGATCTTGTTCAATGGTGGTCAGCAGAAGCTCCCGCTCTAGGACCATCACCCTGCTCTCGCGCCGAGAAATCGCTTCCTCATGGGAGGTGAGTTGGGCCTCATGTTCTGCCGCCTCCCCCATGCACTGAACAACCTCTTCGACGCCTCGTATCACACCGTCAAGGAGCTACTTGGTTTTTCGGACGGCTCCCTCGCTATCCCGCCGTGGGGGCGGCGGCCTCGTAGTGACACAATTTTACGACCACGTCCTGCTGCCACCAGCCCTTTGCAAGGCGCCCCCACTCCTAGAGGACCTCCTCATTCTCGGTGGCGAGGTCGGCCTCCAAGGAGAGGAGAGCCGTCCGTGCGTGGCACACGACCCTGTTCTGTAGCAGTGAGTTGTGACTCACCACAAACAGTGCCCACGGTGCACTCGACTCCCCCAGCTCGGACCGTGGAGGCCTGGAGGGCCAGGGGGCTAGTACATTAGCATGTTGATCTAGATTCTCGGACCGAGAGGCCTCACTCCCCTTCGGGGGGGCAAGGTCCGCCTTGACTTCCCTTCTGGCCGATTGCGCAGCCGCCTGGGGAGGGCTAGGCGCGGCTACCGCTGGCTCAAGGGGGTTGTGCAATCTTTTGTGGCTCAGGGCGCACACCGAGTAAGAGGTTTCCTCCCCCCGGCGCATTCCTCACCCAGAGTTCCTCCCCCCTTAGAAGGAGGGAGGGCACCAAGAGACGGCGGGACGATCGCCAGGGATCAACTTCGGCGTCCCGGCCGTACTCCTCAAGGGGCGATAGGGGCGCTAGTACCGCTCCTGTGGGCGGCTCGTGCTAGGGCTCAGGCGCATCTGTGCCATCCTCACCCTGGGATGCCTCTTCCTGTGTCGGTTTCTGGTACATGTACCCTTTTGTTGAAGGTCGTTCGAGCTTTTCCTGGGAGTATGACATCGGTTACATACTACAGCGCCGCAGCGCCTGGTATGAGCCTCGTGGAGAAGCAATTGCTCGTTGGTGCGCACTTCCTACACGCTTGGGGTTCTAACCCAGCTTTGCGAAAGAAAGCAGAGAGCACAGGGGAAGGGGAGAAGGTGGAACGCGTGGGCAAGTAGACTCACTCATCTTTAGGGATCCATTGCCTCCTCCTCAGCATCGAAATAGGGGGACTACTACCGTCGCTTCCTCGGGTTCGCTTGACCCTCCTCCCAGGGCTTTTGTCGACGGGGCTGCCTTCCCTGCCGCGAGGCCCCTCGGGTCGGAGGCCTAATCTCCCCCAGGGACGCGAACCGTCGAGCGTCGTTCCGGGACAGGCCTGCATCCCTGCCGCTACCTTGGTAGGGCCCTACCATCTCTACTATTAAAGGGGGATCTGCCGTCGTGATGGTTCGACCAGAGCGATGGTTCGACCTCTCGATCCCACCTCCCCACTTCCTCCCGCTAGCACTTGCACTGAATTTTTTTCATCCCTTCATAAACCAGGCGATTAAATAACCAAACCAAACGGTTCAATACAAAAAACCGTTCGTTCCCACATGCAATCACCCTCCTATGCACTTCCTCTTCCATCCAAACCCGTCAAAAGGCAAAAAAACACAACCCACGAACGCACCTGCTTCCCCCACGCTCTCACGATCCCCCTCGACGGGAACCCTAGCCGCCGCCACGCACAGCCATCGTCGTGGCCTCCACTCCACCGCCAGGGCCGCCTCCCCTCCTTTCCCTGCGCGGCTACTCCCTCCACCTGGACGACCAAGACCTCGGGTGCCTCCAGGCCGTCGAACCGCTCGACTTTTCCTCCTCTTTGGTCTGATGGCCGCCACCGTTCAAATTCGCCACCGGCAGACCTCCTCCGCCGTTATGCGACGCCAGACGCGGACCGATCGCATCCGTTGCGATTCCCACCCCTTCGCGTTCTCTTCCCCTGCTGTCTACTCCGTTTTTCTGATCGACTCGCTCCTCTCTTCGTGCGGCGTTCAGTGGACCTGCCCGTCTTGGACGAGGATGAGGATGAGTGGGAGGATGGAGAGGAAGTTGAGGAGGAGGAGGAGGTGCGGGAGGCTCTAAGAAGAAGGCTAGGCAGCACGTAGACCAACTCAAGAGGCTTCAGGAAAGGGTCCGACTCCTCTCCGCTTCATCTTCCAATATATGTGTCGTCCTTCAGTGGAACCTTGTTTTGCAATCGGTTAATGGTCGCTGGTTAGTACCTATAATTAGCTTAGTAAGAGGATACTCATGGCTGGCAAATTTTGGACGCACCGTATTCAAGCTGCAAGCCATTGTAAGAGTTGCACATACAGTTTGTCATTCGTATCAATGGTAGTTTGGTAACTTAAAGAATGACAGGGAATAAAGTGTGAATCTCACTGACCATTCTAAGCAACGCAAGTTGGATTGCTGATTCAGAGATAGAGATGTGAGAAAGGCAGTTCTAGGTCCACAGCTTATCAACTGACTAATTCTTTTTCCTACAGAAAGGATGGGAACCCATTTAATACCAGCATTGCTCCTTCTGCGTCACCCTCATTAACACCGACAGGCCCTACACCAACACAAACACCATCATCCCCTTCATCCCCTTAGGAACTCCTTCATTGTCTAATACGTCCTCGAGCTCTTCTACTGGATCCACAACTCGAGACAGCAGATCATCCTCCGGGAAACACAAGCCTTCAACTCGCAAGACCGTTGGATACGTTTTTCTTGCTATTGTGTTGTTCATAGTTGTTGTGCTGCTGGTAATCTTTGGCCTGTCCAAGTACCAAGAGAGATAGTCGAGACATGATTATACAACAAGTCAGGTGGGAAGGGTGCACCAAAGAGTTGAAGAGCCTAAAGTCAAGCAGGCTTGAGCACAGTCAATGAATGATGTTAAAAAAGGTCTACTTTACTTACCTTTCTATTGTATAATATATCTGTTCTACTGTGTTATTTATATTGTGGTACATGATGTTTCATTAACAGGCTCAGCTGGGGTTCATGACGGGAAGCATGTTCGTGAAATAAATTTGTCCATACCAAGTACAGATACTTGTAAATCTGACCAACTAATTCATACTGTAATATTGTTGACCTGTTTAAGTCCAAATGTATAATGTAATTTATCAACTGCTGGCAGCTGCTCTTGAGAAGCCTCCTGAAAAGAGAGAAGAGTGTAATTAACTTGGAGCCAACAGAGTCGGATATTTTTCCTGTGGAACATCCGCCACCTCCACCACCGCCGCCGCTGCCACCAGTGTCCCCACCACCACCTCCACCACCGCCGCCGCCAACAGTGTGCCCGCCACCACCTCCTCCTGTTGAAAAAGTGATTGTTAATCCTATTTTTAGGCCAGAAAAAAGAGCTAGCACCCCACCAAGGGCAGGTCCCTCGACATCTGCAACATTCTTTTCTATTGCAACACTTCAGCAATATACAAATAGTTTCGGAGAGGAACATTTAATAAGAGAGAGTAGGTTGGGAAAAGTATATCTGGCAGAACTTCCTGAAGGCAAAGTATGTAGAATGTATTGCTTCATTTACTCAAGGGGGTTTATGCTTATTGAAATGTTGTCCTCATCTTCTTTTATCCTATGCAGTTATTGGAAGTTATGAAGATAGACAATGCCAATGGAAGAATACCAGTAGATGACTTTCTAGAGCTGGTTGCGTGTATATCAGATATTAGACACCCTAGCATCCTTGAGCTTGTTGGATACTGTGCAGAATATGGAAAGCTGTTACTTGTTTATAACCACTTCAGTAGAAGAACACTACATGATGTGTTACATGAAAGAGAGGACTTAGATAGTGCACTATCTTGGATCGCCCGTCTCCAGGTTGCTCTTGGTTGAGCAAAAGCCTTAGAGTAAGCTGCATTCTACTGCAAAATATTTTTTCATGAATAATTAATTTAGCTTGTTAAGGGATTGCCTTCATATTTAAAATTTATGCTCTTCTTGCAGGTATCTCCATGACACATGTGAGCCTCCAGTAGTGCATCAGAATTTTGAACCATCAAATGTGCTTCTTGATAATAGATTCTCAGTACGTGTTGCTGAATGTGGACTGTCTGTATTGACGTTGTCAAGTTTTGTTACACTTTGATGATTCATTTTCACCAGAACTTAGGTGCACTTTGACCATAACCTGCACTATACATTATTAGTATAAGAAATTTTATGCGGCATCAAGGAAGGAATTTATGTGCGGCAAGTGCAGACATATCTGGAGAAGGAATGATGAATCCAGTTGAGTCAAAAAAACAAGGCTGCAGAGTCAACCTATAATGACAGAGGCTAAAACTTTGAGAACGTTCCCTAGAAATTTATGGTGACAATGTTTCTGACATACTTATTCTTCTCTTTTACCGTAAACTATAATAGTATCTCTTTTTAATATAGCTTATTTTGCTGCTGGTTATTTAAGGTGTTGGCAAATAAGCGATTCTTCTCCACGAGGAATCATTGATTGACTAAGTAAGTTTACTCATTATCTAGGTTAGCCTTTTTGCAGGGAACTAGATCTTATTCCTGCAATACACATCTTTCTAACATATTGTGCGGTAGTTGTTTCTTATGACATTTTTGTTGTTGTTCTTGTTTCATTTTTTTATCTTGTTACTGATAATAGTTCTTTTTATGAATAGGTTGGGTCAAAGCAAATATCATCTATGATGTCATAGCAAAGGTTATCTGTCATGTAAGGATGCTTCTGCCTTTTTTCGTTCTCGAGTAACTCGATGTTATCCTAATTCCCACACAATCAAGGATACTAAATTTGGAGCAAAGTATTTAATGCGCAAAATAATTCAGATAGCATTATGTTCAATGTACTTACTTTACTTCAAATAGATCATATATTATTGTAAGTACAAGGTGTAGGCACTAGAAAAAGAATGTAATAACATGTAGCCATCTAGAATTTAATATGGCTTAGTCTTTTTTTTTCATCTTCCCAACTGGGTGTTCTTTTGCTTTACTCCCTTTGATGTGTTATTACAATAAATTCAGGTTTGGAAAATACATGAAGCATTGATTTGAATTGTTCGGTTAATACAAATTATGAATTTTTAGGGAAACAACTCACCATTCATGAGTGTTATTAATCCATACAAAAAGCAAAAGACACAACGTAAACGCTAAGGCGGTAACATATCATCTCATCGTAAACGTTAACATGCCTTATAAAAGAAACACACATCTACGCATGATCGTTTGTCTTTTTCGTAGCGTATGATGTCCCGTGGCAACACACGGGCGATCAACTAGTTAGTTGGTAATAGGCCAGCCGAGGCGCGGTCGTATCGCTCTCCGTAGAGGATGCGGCTTCTACCTCAGCACGGACTTCGTCTGCACGTGCCGGCAACACTTGGACCGAATTATCGTGGGGCCCTGAATGCCCCGCGGGCACCAACCCCCAGTGGTCAAACTGCAGCGTGCTTGCTCGCACATGCTCACGGTTGCAGAAGGCGTAAATTGGAGTCGCTGCTACCGGTGGGAACGACACCTCCGCGACAAGGAGGATGTTGACCAGCCTCTCCACCACCTTCGAGTCAAGCCGTTCGGCGCTCAACCTCATGGGGTCCTTAAGACCCGAATGAGTCCAGACCAAGCACGCGCACATGTGGAGTGGGGTGATGCGTTTGTGCGTGAACTCCTTCACTATCTTGCTCGCCGTGAGGCCGCCGGCCTGCAGCACCCGCATCCTTGCCATGCTGGTTCCAGTTCGGCGTTGTCCAGCCTAGAGTGCGCCCAATCGGAGCTCTACATTGCTGGCACCTCCGGAGCTTTGAGCAGGGGGCTATACTGACACACGTCCATGTACACCCAGCGCTCCCTGAAGCCTTCCATATCCTCGGGGAGCCGCATGTCAATGATTCGCGTGCCCACGCCCGCAGCCATCTGGAAGGACACGCAATTCGGGCACTGGTTCACTGCTGTCAGCCGGACGTAGATGAACTCCTCGAGAAATGCCACGGACGACATCACCCCAAAAATGACTCACAGAGGTAGGAAAAAGTGGAGAGCAGGAGGATCGAGGTCGGACGAAGGTGCAACACTTGAACATGGTAGTGGCTAAGCACGACGTTGAAGAAGTCGGAGGAGGGGGGACTAGCCTAGCGAAGATAGAGTGCAGAAAGAAGGAGAATCTCGTGGCCCCTTGCTGAGCCGCGAGGCGTGCTGTTTGCCAAATCTTCGTCGCCTTGTTCTCATTGTTCACACCAGCTATCATTAGCGGCACCTTAGCGAGACCCTCTTCGTTGAGGATCAAGGTCCTCCGCAGCACGGGCTCTGACCCGTACGGGGACGGTGGTCCGAGGGCGACGACCTTCTTCCTTCCTTTCCGACTCGGAGCGATGGTGGTGGTGATTGGGGAGCGATAGGGGCAAGGAGGATACAAAAGCAAGGGTGAAGGACGAATGGGGATTGCGAAGCGGTAATGGGGCCACGCCCGGCGCAACGGGCTTTATCGCCAGAACGGCTGTTTCGAGGCATTGAGAGTCGTGGGGCGTTTTGCCCCGCGAGAGCCGCCACGCATCACCTCCTAGCCCAACAGTTTGTTGGGCCCATACCGTTTCGTCCCGAGTAGGCGGCACATATGCATCGCAGGCCCGGGGGCTGCTGTCGGCCCAATGGGACTTGAGGTACCATGGCCCGCCTGTTGCTAGCCGGAGGACGACGCATGGCCGGCCCAAGAGAGACAACCATGCCTCAGCTTCTCCGGGAGGAGCCATCTCAAGAAGGGCATGCTTGCCACGTCCCCATGATGCCAGTTCAAGACTTCCGAAGGCCTTTGAGCACTAGGCGCCAATCGCAATGCCTTGTGCCCATCACATGGGTGGCACGCTCATGTGGAGAAGGACAACTCGTACCGCGCCACCCGCACAGACAGGGAGGATTTCCCTTCTCGTGATTGGGAGATAACACCAGCTCCTCCCCAAAAGCAGGTGGACAAAGCTTACCATTTCTATGAAAGAGGATCAGGACAGATCGACATTACAGGACGGAGGTCATCGCCTAGCCCACGACCTCATGATGAAGACTATTTTATCATGCGAAGACCACCTTTAGTCAGGATAGGACTAGATTCATGTCCCCTTCCGATCTGCCGCTCTGTGGTTACCCTTTCCTGCTCGTGTTTTTTGGGAAGAGGACCAAGACACTACAAGAGGGGCAGGGCCGCTTCCATGTAAGGGAATCGAACCATTATCTCCCCAAAACACCTACATGTACCAGAGCCTCAAGCTCTCTCCTTTCCCAAGAAATAAAACCGCAAGCAGGAGTAGGGTTTTATGTTGCCACCGGCCCAAACCTGGTAGCTCATGTGTTCCTGTTGTCTCCGATGAGGAGGAGGAGTGAGTTCACCATCCGTTTTGCTGTGTTTGTCATTGTTTTACAGGTCGCAAGCCTAGTCCCCCAATGGTCGAACTTCGTTCATGGAGAAGCTCATGGACAAAGATCCCAGACTCCAACAGTCAATTGTTCAATGATATGAATACTATTTACCGAAGCTTGTTTCTTTTGAAAGTGCATTGTATGTTGTTTCCCATTGAGATGAATAGTAACCTTGATTTTGTTGCAATCGATAACATCCCCTGCATTATTTAGAAAGGGTCTACCAAGGATAATCGACATGTTGTCGTCCCCGGACATCGGAAGAATAACAAAGTCTATTAAGATAGTAACATTTGCTAAGATAACAGGAACATCCTCACAATTTCCATTTGGTATAGAAGTGTATTTATCATCCATTTGCAAAGATATTTTAGTAGGTTTAACCTTATTCAAATCAAGTATTTCATATAAAGAGAAAGACATAACTCTAACACAAACTCCTAGATCACATAAAGGAGTTTTAACATAACTTTGCTTAATGGAGCAAGGTATGGGTATACGAGGATCTCCCAACTTCGTAGGCACTCCACCATCAAAAGAATAATTAGCAAGCATGGTTGAAATTTCACATTCCATTATCTTTCTTTTGATGGTAATAGTGTCTTTCATATATTTAACATATGGAGGCATCTTCAAAATTTTGGTCAAAAGAGTGGGCAAAAAGACAGGTCTAATCATTTCAACAAAGCGTTCAAAAGCCTCCTCGTCCTTTCTCTTAGAAGGCTTATGAGGGAATGACATGGGTTTCTAAACCCACGGCTCTCTTTCTCTACCATGTTTTCTAGCAACAAAGTCTTTCTTATCATAATGTTTATTGTTAAGATGTGAGTTATCAAGATCTGCAACAGATTCTATTTCCACATCATTATAAGGTTCTTTATTATTATCTTGTTGAGCATCGAAGTTAACATCATTGTTGTTATTATCATTATTACTAGGTAAATGCTCACTACTAGATTCTGTTTCAGCATCAGAAATAGAAACAATATTATGATTCTCTGCTGGGTTTTCTCTAACGCATTCACTAGAAGCATGCATAGTCCTATCATTTTTCTTTTTATTTTTGCAAGGACTAGGTCCATCATCATTAATTCTTTTAGAATCTTGTTCAATTATTTTAGGGTGCCCTTCACGATAAAGCGGATCCTGATTCATTCTACTTCCTCTAGTCATTACTCTAACAACATGATCATTCATATTATCATTCATTTCAGCAAGCAAATCACTTTGTGACTTAGCAACTTGGTCATGTTGAGTATGAACCATGGAAGCATGTTTACCTAGTCCTTTAGAATCATTAGCAATTCAGAACATTAAGTCACTCAAGCGATTAATCAGTATAGCATTTGGTTGTAATTGATGTTTAACATAATTATTAAAATGTTCTTGCTTAACAATGTAATTATCAAATTCATCCATGCATTGACAAGGAGTTTTAGTGCAAGGTATATCACTTTCATCAAATCTACGGATAGAATTTACTTTTACTACCTCTGTAGGGATATCAAGTCCATGTACTTCAATAGGTGGTAAATTCTCAACATCTTCAAACTTAATACCTTTTTCTTTCATAGTTCTATTGGCTTATTGCATATCTTCTCGACTGAGGAATAGAATACCTCTATTCTTTTGAATAGGTTCCGGCCGTGGTTCAGGAAGTATCTAATCATCAGAATTTCTCAATATATTATTGAATAATTCTTCAGCTTTCCCAATAGTTTGTTCTGTTAAAACACAACTAGCGCAACTATCCACGTAATCCCTAGAAGCATCGGTTAGTCCATTATAAAAATATGAAGTACTTCATTTCTTCTTAAGAGGATGATCAGACAAAGATCTAAGTAGCTGGAGAAGCCTCCCCCAAGCTCGAGGGAGATTCTCTTCTTTAATTTGCACAAAGGCATATATTTCATGTAAAGCAGCTTACTTTTTATGAGTAGGCAAATATTTTTCAGTAAAGAAATAAATCATATCCCGGAGGCTACGGACATAACCAGGAGCAAGATTGGGGAACCATTTTTAGAATCATATTTCACAGAGAAAGTAAAAAAGCTTAGGTATATAGTAATAGTGCATCTTTTCCTCATGAGCAAACAACGTGGCAATATCATGCAATTTAGTAAGGTGTGGCACAATAGTTTTAGTTTTATAACCGTGGAAAGGATCAGATTCTACTATAGTGATTAACTCAGGATCAACAGAGAATTCATAATCCTTATCAGTAACACATATAAGAGAAGTAGAAAAGTTAGGATGATGTTTCATTTTCTCCATCATAATTTTTATTTAAGTTTACGTAGGGATTTTATCAAATCATCTCTATCATTACAAGAAAGAAAGTCTCTACCTATCTCCACGTCCATAACATAATCCTCAGGTACATCAAGCATATCATATTTGTTAGGAGATCTAGGAATAATAGGCTAATCATAATCCTCATTAATTTCAATAATTTCAGTTTCTATAGATCTAGCAATATGAGCATTAAGTAATTCACCAAGTGGTACAATTTCAGTTTATCAAGCATAGTAGTAGTATCATCAAAAGTATTAGAAGTAGCATCATCAAGTAACTGTGACATATCAGAAGGAGTAGCAAGTGGTGGTGTCATAAGTTGGTTCTAAACAGTAGGCGAATCAAAAGCAAAGCTAGATGGCAGCACCTTACCTCCCCTTGTCCTAGATGGTATGATCTCGGTTCTAGTATCTTTCAAATTCTTCTAGTTGGAAATTGGATATCCTCAGGTGAACACAATAAATAGAGCGATCCTCTCCCTAGCAAAAGCACCGGTGAATAGTCTTGATAACCCACAAGTATAGGGGATCACAATAGTCTTCGTTGTACTGTTACACACTAATTTATTGATTTGACACAAGGCGAGCCAAACAATATTTATTGGTCTTAGTGATGTCTACTACACAACTTTATTCTTGTAGACTCCGCTGGGCCTCCAAGCGCAATGTTTTGTAGGATAGTAGCAATTTTCTGTCAAGTGGATGACCTAAGCTTTATCAATCCATGGGAGGTGTAGGATGAAGATGGTCTCTCTCAAACAACCCTACAATCAAATACAAGATATCTCTTATGTCCCCAGGACACCCAATACAATGGTAAATTGTATAGGTGCACTAGTTTGGAGCAGAGATGGTGATACAAATGCAATATGGATAGTAGATATAGGTTTTTGTAATATGAAAATATAAAAACAGCAAGGTAGCAAGTGGCAAACTGTGAGCAAAATGTTGTAGCAATGCTTGGAAATACGGTCTAGGGTTCATACTTTCACTAGTGCAATCTCTCAACGGTGCTAACATAATAGAATCATATGATCATCCCTCAATGTGTGACAAAGAATGAATCCAAAGTTCATATCTAGCGCAGAACATAAGATGAAATAGTTGTAGGTAGTTGAAACACCTCAAAGCTATTATGTCTGATCAATCTATTGATCTATTCTTATAAGTGTCACAAACAGCCCTAGAGTTTACAATAGAATAACACCTAGGATACGCATCAATCAACCTTAATGTCACCTAGATACTCCAATGTCACCACAAGTATCCGTGGGACAATTATTCTACATGCATAAAAAAATTCGGATTCATCATATTCAATCCAACACAAAGAACCTCAAAGAGTACCCAAAGATTTCCATCGGAGAAAGTAGGATGAAAAAGCGCATCAGCCCATGTGCATAGATCCCCAAGGTCACCGAAATCCGCAAGTTGATGCCATAACATCTATCAAGTGGATCAATAGAATACCCAACTGTCACCACGGGTATACACATGCAAGACATACATGAATTGTTCTCAAATTGAATGTATTGAATCAAACATAACGATATCTCAAAAGGAAATATTCAATTCATCACAACAAGATAACAAAGGAAGAACGCCATATCACTGGTACAACGACGTGCTATACAAATGGTTTTTAACCCCTTTCTGCTCCATAGTTTTAAACCATCGCCTTGCATGTGTGGACGATAGGGTGGTCCATCCGACAAAACATGTTAAAATTGTGGGTGATGGTCATCGACGAATGCAAATATTTGGCAACACTAAGCTTATGGGATGTCCGCATCTATCACAAGCGAGAGTCATCGTCAACCATTTGAGATTAGTCATACTTCACATACAACTCATCTTTGCTACCCATGCAAGATCACATTACAATCGCATGCGCTAATCTCTATTGCACCGTTTACAATGCATGCCCCATAAAAACAGTTCATGATTGCAAATCGTGTAGGATAAGGAGCATATCACAAACACGTACATTTTCTGACCTGTTTTGCGATTTGTAACTAAGAAGATTACTTGACCATGGTACGAGTGTCAGATAAGTTTAAGAAATGTCTTAATGTCATACTCGTGCCGGACAGGATAAATATCACACGCACAATTCTGTGGTGCAATGTTTACAATGCGTTTGCATCACAAACCTTTTATAATTGTGAACTTTGTGCGATAGGGATTCTATCACCAATGTTGAATTCAGTTGCACCATTTGTGATATTGTCTTTCATGACACACAGTTTGCAAACAAAAATTGAGTTTGTTGCCGCACACGTTTTCCTTTCGTGAGACGTGTCGGATCATGGGGTATTTCAGAAACATTGAGATTTACAAAGCGTGTGCGGCGTAATGACGCACAAAGCATATTTTCTATTTTAATTTCTGCATTTTAAAATTGTATGTAATTTGAATTTCAAATTAGGGAATAGCTTTTTTACATATCCATCATATCCATAGATAGATAGGTTCAACAACCAATGCATTTTTCGGTTATGAGGTACAGAGTTCAAGAATTGCGTTAACAAAAGAATTACATAAGCACCAAATAAAGAATAACGAATGATGGTTGAATACTTGTATTAAAGATTGTAAAGAAAGAGGCAAAGTATGTTCAGGTTGTTATAAACGGTGAAGCGGAATGGCCGTAGTGTGCCCTCCTCATGTCGAATGGACATACGACTCTAGCCCATCCTTCAATATCTTCATGAGGACTTCGAGATAGTCATTGTAATATGTTAGAAATACATTTACATTTGCATGTCCAACAATTGTGTAGTTTGATAGGTGATCTTGAGTAAACTGCGTTGGGAACCGCTGCAAAGGAAAAAGATACAAACATTGTCAGCTAACAACTCATTATGGGCAGTAAAAAGGCTACACAGTTGTGAGTTCATATACTGTAGATCACTATTGTCTTGGAAAAATTGAAAATAAATAGTTTAATTGCCACATTTTGGCCCATTGTCCTAACAATCTTTATTAATTACCTCACATGATGCTGGTTCATGAATATCTAATTGCCCCATACACAAAAAGGGTATAAGAATGGATATTTACGAGTGACATATGTACCTACAAGCAAAAAGTAATATTAGAAGCTAAACTGCAATTGCACAATGATGTAGTACAATACTCTCTCTAAACCACTATATAAGATGGAATTACATCCAATATACTAACATATTGGATGTACTAACATCTTATGTTATGGGTGGAGGGAGTATAGAAGGTGAAACAAATATTATCATTGGAACGAAACACTAAAATAGGCATATGCTCACTACAACATGCTTAATAGCAACCAAATATAGTCATTCATGATGGTACTATTGAGATTGCACAATACAAATATTGTACTTAAACATCAAATTGTATAATTGAACATCACAAAGTGAAAAAATCAAACTATGCAAGAAAAAACATAATGATGGGATGGCATGCTTTCTGGGGCCATTGAACTCGTATTGATCAAATTGTACTACACATCGTAAATAACTAAATAAACAAGGAATACTATAAACAACCGAATATAGCAATTGAAAGTGGAAAAATGGTGACCACAAACAACCAAAAACGTTTAAAGAAGACATATGCTCACTACAACAAACTTAACAACAACCAAATAGTCATTCATATATGTATTGTTGAAAATACATAGAATGTACCACGTGCTTAAACATCAAATTGTATGATTGAAAATCACAGTGCGAGAAAACTAAAATAAATAGGGGCGTGTTACCTAAACCAGCTTTAACAGGAACCAAGTGTATGATTGAACAACCAAATCTTGCAATTGAAACTCGACATATGTTCACTACAAACAACCAAAAATATCTAAACAATGTATATGCTCACTATAGATAACCAAACATTTGCATTTGTGGAATTGAACTGAACAATCGATACTTCATCATATCAAATTGCACTTTTGAACATTATATTTTGCATGACTCATAGAGTTTAACACGACATGGTTATAGCCTAGCTGGAAAAATCTACAAGCATGATCATATGAAGTTTCCCCCCTTCGAGGAGGCATAGCAAACAAATAACGGGTTTCCTCAATTGTCACATATGGGCTCATTCCCATTGGAAGAGCCCGGACGGTGGATGCACACCTTGATCTCCTTGTCCCTATTGTCGTAGTTTAGCATGACTGCAGGGTGCCCTCCCTAATGTCATGGATGGGCTATTTCCCCTCGGAAGAGATGGATAGTGCACCATTGTTCTCGTTGTCGTCGTCGGTGAGGCATGACTTGGTAGGTGACAATGCTAATACACTGCCATGGAAAGCAACCTTCAGAAATGAAGGCAAATTCCTGACAACGAAGTAGAGTAGATAAGCGGCGGGGCCATGGAGAAGATCCACGAGGGTTGAACCCGAGGGGTGGGGGTGCACCACTTAAACTGTGGCATAGCGTGCATCAAACCACCACTGTCAACGATATCGATGTCGTAGATGACTGCCGCGACATATAGACATGCCCGGGAGTCCTACCCCTTGTGATGGATCTTCATAAGGAAAGTCAGGCGTGGTGGCGGTGGTGGTGGCGAGCTAGCTAGCGTTCAAGTAAGGGGGTGGTGTGTGTGTGAGCGAAGGTTTTCCTCTTCTTTTTTTACATAATCTGAGCAAAGTTTTTGTGGTGGTGGTGGGGGGAGGTGGGTTTTGAGTAAATACCATGGCTATTGAATTTTTTACTAGGCGGGATTGTAATGCCAGGATCCGAGGGCTACTGAAAATTTAAATTGCGGGATTGAAGAGGCTACCTCCATGCAGGTGCAACAAACATCGCACACTGCTCAAACATAATAGGTGTGTGCTATCAAATAGGAAAAACCCGCGGAACTACCATTTTTCAAATCGCTCAAGGCGGTAGATATTTTTGAAATTGTGCGGGAGGTCTCGTGGAGACCAATCGTGTGACCGTGCTGATGTGACATGGCATGACCGTGGCACACGGGTTGTCCGAGGAATGATGTGTGTTGAGTGTACAATCGCAAATGGTCGTTTTGTTTGAATCATCTTCTATTTACTCATATAATAATAGTATAAACGAGCATTTCACCAAAAAAATGCAGGAAATGGGTTATAACACAAACACATCTGCATGTGGAACAAAAAAAAGTACCCAAAGGGTGGTTTGATATGTTCAAATACCCAATGCGCAACTTTGATGTGGCACATGTCTCGTGTGCCACCACTTCGTGTCGGCAAGAGGGAATCCTAGCTACGACTACATGCCCCAAACTAGGTCTCATGCCTCACCCTTCCATAACACGAAAATGAAACCTACATGAATCCACCATGGTCAAACCAGTTGTTGGTATCAAAATCGGTAGATTCGGGTAGGGGGTCCCGAACTGTGGATTTGGATCGATGGGTAATAGGTGACAAAGGAGACGATATTCACCTAGGTTCGGGCCCTCTTGATTGAGGTAAAACCCTATGTCCTTCTCTTGTTTATATTGATGATGGCGTACCAATTGCACAGTTGATCTACCTCGAGATCATGTATTGTGTTCTAAACCATAGGAATAATGATCTTAACTTGTCCTACGAACCAAAGCCCGCTGGTTATTTAGATACCATGGGTACTAGGGTTGCACAAAGGAGAAAACATGCCGATTACCATGTGGTCGTGGGTTTCAAGCCAAATCATCGGAAGAGTCCATATTGGATACAACATCGCCTTATGTGTCCGGATTCCAATAAGAATAATACGGCCTAGGAGCCCGGCCCATCGAAATTGGTAAGCGCCCCAAGGACCCCTTAGTCCCGGACATCCTCAGTAGCCCCTGAACTAGCCTCCAATGCTGCAATCTTGATCTAGCATTTTCACGCGTCAAAAGTCTTTGGCTTGCGGGGTGAGTTACCCCCATCCCCTATGTTTGGCAGATTCTAGTCCGGCATGTGCTGCATTATCGATTATCAAAACGTCACATGGCCCGTAAAATTAAATTTACTTCTGCAGAGTTAATCACACCACTCGATCTCTGTGCGGCAATAAGAGATAGACGGGTCCAATAATCTTCTCACAAAACCCTTTACGCGTAACGGGGAAAACTACTTACTACATAAGCCGGGCGTGTTTCCAGCAACACACCGTGTCCCCCAATCGTCAAGAAGAACACCAGAAGACCCAGAGACATGGCGAGTGCTCCAATTTATTCCTTGCATGCTCATGGCCTTCTCCAAGGTGACTGGCCAAGCTGTTCTGTCTCCCGTCTTCGTTTGCGCGAGTTAGAGGTGCAAGGATATCTCCTTTCCCCAGATATAGCGCCTTTCCGTTCTGGATTAACCTCCGCAAATGGTGAAGCTCTTGCAGAAAAATTCTCTTCTCCCCACAAAGGAAGAGGCGGTATGTTTTGTTCCCTTCCTCTTATGATATTTGGGCTTCCCTGTTCATTCCTTCTGGAGGGGCTTATTAAAATTTTACAGGATTCAACTACAACACGTCACCCCGGATCCATGCTCCACATCTCGGGTTTTGTCTCCCCTTTCTAGATGTTTCTGGGTTCTGAAGCCCATTTTGATCTGTGGAGGAAGTTTTTCTACCTTGTCCCACGAACTCACGGAGGGACAATTTGTGAGGTAGGCGGAGCCGAAGTGTGGAGCATAGTAGGGAGTGGATATCCAGTAGGGACCCCAAAGGAGGCCCTCGAAAAGTGGACCTCCAAATGGTTATACATTGACGATGTTCCCCTATTTGATCCTTTGCGGATGGGTCTACCCAAATTCTCAACTATCCCCATAACGAGGCGATTCAACTCGTGCCTGAGGAGTCCTTCCCAGGAGGACAGTTTGAAAGTGAGATAGTTGATTGCCAAGGTGAGAATCTTGGCACACTTCAAGCTGGCCATTATTAATGTGATGGCCACTACCATAAATCGATGTGTACGACCTCTTCAACAAAGATCCCATCCTCTGGATATTATAATGGCTCAAGTGATGCCACATGGTACAAATGGGAAGGTCCCGCCAACCAAACAACGACGAGTGCTATATTAGCCGACCTCTTAAAAGGACAAAAGGAAGACTTCTTCAGTATGAGCACCAAGGAAGGCTACTCAAATCACAATCCCATCGAATGGGTGAGTATAACCCTATTTTCCTAATTAAAATTTTGTTTTATATTAATGTTGGCTGATTGAACCCTCGAAACTTTTCAAATAGGAATGGAGGCACTGGATAGAGAAAGTTAACTGCCCTCCTCCCCAAACGGAGAACTATGCCCGGGACGGTGATCCAGGGTTTCATGATGATCCTAATATGTCGATCATATTTGAGGATATGGTCTTCTTCTAGGCAAGCATTGATGGCTCCGAGGTTGCTCTTATAACCAACTGCCCTAGGACACCACCTTCCTCAACTAGAGGTAAAAAGAAGGCTTCTTCCCGAAAAGGGCGCCCATCCCCAATAGCACCGACTCGCACCCGAGAAGGTCGTCGCTCCACGCGCCGAAGACCTGCTAGTATGGCGCCTACCAAACCCGTGCCCTATAATGGCAGGGCCTCTAAATGCAGAGCATCCACACGGACTACTTCGAATGCACCCTATGCCAAGAGGTAATGAATTTACACTCATGATTTAGATATTGCTTAGGACTGCTGGTGGATATTCACACCTGTTTCCTAATTCTATAGGAACTGAACAAAACCACCTCTATACAAAGACGTCGAGAGGGTTTAGGGTAGTCATCCCATGCCAACACATCCCATAGTAACAGGAGCTAATACGGAGGCTCCTGCTGCAAACCATCTTCCACAAGATCCCGACGAGATTTTGGTTACTAACTCCGAACTTGAAAGCATGATGAATCATTGTCGCCGGAATGAGGCACTACACCATCTTGTGTTTTCTGAACATGAGTTTAATGCTCCGAATTTGGTGGATGCACACCTCACAGGTGTTTGAGCAGGACTTGAGGGCGTCGCCAACCACATGTCAACAAGTCTTAAGGTATGTGTTAGATTTTGTCAACCGTATACAAATCCCAACTCATTAGCCTCCAAGCCTTAATTGGTTGGGATGACCAAATTAAGGGTGTAAACAACCGTGTTGACATGTTTTACAGGCTGTGAGAGATGAAAACAAAAAGTTATCCGCATACCTTGAAATCAACCAAACACAGTTGGAGGCTGCGAAGGCCGAATTAGAAGAAGTGAAAAAAATCACAAGGGAAGCACATGGTGAGGAATTACTTCAAAATAAGCTGAGTCCATAGGCTAGTTGCGAAAATATCTCAAAGCGACCAAAGAATCACAAGCATATGCCGAAATGCAACACGAGGCTAGCTGTCGGTTATTATTGATTATTGACAAAAAGAAAAGATTTGAGGCAGAAAACCACCATCAGGCCAGTAAAATTGAGAGATTAAAGACTCAACTCGCACACGCCACCGAAGAGAACGAAAGATTGAAGGGTAACATGTTCGATAAGTAAAACTCCGAATTTGTAGTTGTGTACATATACAATCCCGAACTGACAAATATACCACTTTTCCTTGTAGCTCTCCTAACCGGGTGTCACACCCTATGTTTGTACCACTCTGCCACATTATGATTTTTATAAAATTTTGAACCATTCAAAACTTTTTGTGTCGATGTGATGATTGAATTGGTTGCTAGATGCTTGTTTGCTTATTTGGGATTTTACTGATGAAAATTTCCCTTCTCTAGAAACTCATCCTATTGCTCCAAATCTTTGCTCAATGACCATACCATGTGTATGGGACCTAAAAATATTTTTATAAAATATGATTTTTACCAAAAGGCATTTATTTAAATTAAGGATTCAAAGCCCCCTGAATTGAGGTTTATACTAAAACTCCTCAAATTAGGGTAGATGGTTTGCCCCAAAGCTTTTATTTGGATCCTATTATCAAAAGACTACCCAAAACCACAAAAAAATTATTTTAAATGTTATTTTCGTATTTTAATTAAATACCTTTTCTGAGGCTAGAAATGGCCTTTTATATGGAAAAATATATTTTATGCCTTCAAAATATTTGGGAAAATTTAGGGAAACTAAGTGGACATATATTTTCCATATAGAAGAGTTTCAACCCATGGTCATGTTCGAAAGATTGGACAAAACCCCTCAAAAGCCATTCTGCCTATTTCAAGCTTTTAAATTATTTCCATTGCAAATATTCACAAATACTTTGAGGATAGTTATAGCAAGTCACGCATGATATATGTGATGATCTTGCCAAGTTTCATCCCAATCGAAATTGATTTGGTTAACCAAAACATTCCAAAACCCACTCTGTCCTAAACCAAACTTGAGCAAGTCTACATTGCCAAGTTTCTCTAATTGCTCTCAAACTTTTTAGGAGTGATCTATTCCCCAAATAATGATGCTACACCAAGTGGTACATTAGGGGAAATACACTAGTTTAGCTAGATCTACAGAAACCCGATTCTATTGATTTCAAGGGTTTTGAAAGTTTAAAATGTGAACTTTCTCTAATTGAGCTCAAAATTGGTGCTGGAGCTTATTTCTACCTACCAGTTCATCCTTCTAAACGCCAAAGCCAGTGGAGTCTTTTACCTTGCCGAGACCAACATCAAACACCTTCTACCTAGTCCCAAAAACCAATGTTTGCAAGGGAAAACAAGTTCTCCTTGCCCTACAATTTTTACCACAGCTCTACCAAGACCCACAACACCTCTAGTAACTTTTGTGGCACCTAGCTGCATGATTGCACGGGTGAAAAGCTCTCTCTCCCTCCCTGGACAACCCCATTTCTCTCTTCTACCTCTCACTCATGGAAATTCCAGAGCATCCAAAGTTCCTTTCCAATTGTTTACTCCGTCCTACAGCTAGTGGACATGAGTGGCCGCGCAAGAGCGCGTCACTCGCATACCCATGCTAGCCAAAAAGCTGCTCTCGAGCACACTACAGGACATGCCGAGGGTTGACCTTGCGCCTTGCCAATGACCCTAGCCGCCTTGATCCCCTCCCTTGCGCCAATCAAGGTACCTTGGCATCCACAAAACGCTGCTATGTCGGGAGCCAGCTCTCCCCCTATCTCTGACCCTCTACATCGCGCGCCCGATGCCTCCCCTGTCGGCAAGTAACGGGCCTCGCATGCGCGTTCACCCCCGCTCCCCTTGTTGCCCCTAGTCCTAGACCACTCCCACAGGCACCCCCGAGCATCCCATTCCTTCTCTCGTTGCCTCTTGCTCCTCTGCAGCTAATCTGGCGGACAACAGCAACGGTCGACCGTGGCCCCGCTATATAAGCAGCCCGAGCCCTCCTTTTGCTCCTCCCTCACTCTCTCTCGACCTCAATCACACTCCAGCACCGCTAGTTTCTCATCCCGAGGCCCTGGTGCTCGGAATAGAGATGAGCTCCGCCGGATCGGGCCACCGTCGAGCACGCAGTAGGGAGCTCCTCCGCCAATTCTCTCACTCAATCCAGAACATTGGCACTCTCCTTACCCTCTCCCCTCCTTTTCCTGTCCGTTCTCAGCAGGGAATTGTCAGCGGCATCATCTCCCGAAGCTCCCTCCGCTACATCCACCTGCCGTTGGTGACCTAGACCTAGCCGCCGGCAACCTCGACAACCATACGAATGGCGGGAGCAAGAGCAATCCAACCTTGCCCTCATCTCCCCTCGCCATGGACGGAGTTATCACCGGTGAGCTCTGCCACCTCCCTCGTTGGTGGTTGACAAAGACCCCATGGGGGCCCATGCATCAACCTCCCATCTCCCACTTATCCCCCCTCTCTCTGGCGGCTCGGCCCCACCTATCGGGTTTGAACCCCAGCAGGCACACGTGCCTAGCTTGCTCGGGCCAGATTTTTTGGTTGGCCGGCTCGGTTGTGCTGGCTCTGGCCCAAAGGAAAAATGGCCTTTTTTCCTTTTCCTTTTCTTTTTTGTCTCCCAATAATTCTATAGAACTGAATACTTGTCCAAATTTTATGACTTGAATTTATGAATTTATGTAATATTGCAACCTATTTAATGTTGCCACTTGTCCAATTTTCGAAGAAATTTTTATACATTGTTTTCAATTAAAACCTTGTTTCAAATATTTTAACTCTCTATCAAAATGTTGTTTGTTACTTTTAACACTTCAAAAGCAAAATATAATAATTTTTACAACACTAATATTCACCCTAGTATTTTACGAAATTGATGTGACATTTTTTGAGTGTTATAATTTTCCTGTTTTTGTCGTGGTCTTATTTGTGCCTGTTACTATTGAGACAATAGATTGTGTTGTTGACGAGGGAGTTGGACTAGAAGATTTTGAAGACTTTGAAGACCTAGTTGAGCGAGGCAAGAAACCCCTTGACCATGACTTGAAACCATTTTTATGCATGTAATATGGCACTTTACTTCATTGCATTTGAATCATGTTGAATTAGTGACCACCTTGGTGGGTTGTCTCTGGTAACTCCTCATGGATACTTGCACTGAGCATGGCCCTATCTTTCTATGAGGGTCATGAAGGTAGGAAGTAGTTAGGATTCTATGTAGTTTCTATGAAAATGGGATGGGACTATGCATGGTGTTGGAAACAACGGTGTTTTCAAAGGCTTTTCAAAAACCCCGTCACGTGCCACTAATGCTCGAGGGAGATGGTGTGGAGTTAGGTAACCACTTGAGAAAGAACTGGTGTACCGAGGCAAGTGACTGTGTTGTTTTTGGAAACGGATTGGTTTAAGTTGTGATTATTACTCCAATCTTTCATGTATGACCATTATAGCCCTAATCGGACGGTGCTTTGTTGATTACTATGGTCGTTACTAGCTGAGAGTCTGCATTACTAGTGGAGGCAGTGAGGTGGTCACTCTCGATATGAGTCATGCCGAAAAGGACGACCATGGGCTGTTTTCACAAGAACACTGGGCACACTATTACGTGCCCTCATGGACGATACTTGTGATGTACATCACGAGGGATGGCACCAATGAGTGGACTCTTTGTTAGTTTCATCATGGGAAAGAGATTGTTCGGGTACTTACCTCGGGTACGAACAATACCGCGAGACATGGCTTGACAAGGAAGTTTCCTAAGTCTTGTGGTTAAAGTGTGCAACCTATGCAGAGTGTAAAACTATTCGAATAGCCATGTCCACGGTCATGGACAGTTGGATGGTCGCTCTTGGGCTATGTCCATTGTTACAAAACTGTGTGTGTGTGTAGGTGTGAGAAAAAGGATATTTGAGCTAAGTCGAATGACTAGACATGATGATGGAACATGAGATGTTCCACTCCTGTTTATATTGATATTTGTAACTTGTTCGTATGCATATCGGTTACCCCATGCATGATGCATTCTTTTATAAATTATATTGATCATGTCATTGCACTTAAAATTAGATTTCCGCAACTTACCTATTTAGTGCTACGTCATGCATTATTATACCTTGTTCCAAAACATGGGTTGCTTGCGAGTACATTCAAAGTACTCATTGGCTTGCCACTTGTTATTTAATTGGCCACGCATGGAAGAACATGAGTATGATGAAGAGTTCGCTAGAGATGATCATGCGAACTAGGATGCTTCATAGTCGGAATGCCAATAGGGTTAAGGCAGATGGCATGGGTTCACACTTTCGGTCAAGATTTCCGCTGCTAGCTATGTTTGGTGTGTTGGCCTTTGAGGCCCTATCTATGTTAGACTTGACCTTAATGGTATTTATTTGTACCACACAATATGTATGGATGTAACCCTCTTGTTATTCAGCTTCTGTGTGTTGAATGAGCATTGATCTCTGGGATCACTGTACACGTGCCCATAGAGCTGGTATTAGAGCCATCGTGAATGTAGGAAGCCTAAGTTAGCATGGACGTTAGTTAGGATAAAACCCATTTGGAAACTATACCTAGCATATATATTTAGGATTTTGTGCACTTCTTACCTTTTCTACTCTACCTTCAAACTTTATCGACACCCACCCCTTAAACCTTGTAGATGACTGTTATACCAGAAGACCTCCTATAATCCGACTTTCCATTAATCCTTGAGGATAGCCTGGAGAAGTTTCAGTTTCACCCATCCCCCAATTTCCTCTACCACGAGCACTGGGTCGACGCCACCATGAAGAATTACCACGTTGATGTGGTCGCGAAGGCACACGACTCCCCGACAAGCTGGTTCTCGCAAGGACCATTGATGGACACACTGGCATTAGCACTCGAGACGACGGCACGAAAGGCACTCCCCCACCTTTGAGACCTCATCCCAGAGATGGATGACAGGCCACTTACCGGCGACCTACCTTTCAGGAATTATGATACTGGCGAGAGTTAGACATTGGTCCCTGATACTCGTGATGTATATTGGGTTTTTCGTGAAGAGGAACGGGTTATCGCTGCACAAAGCGGGTAAGTATTTCCCTCAGTTATGAAACCAAGGTTTATCGAACCAATAGGAATATCAACCACAACCGTTTTCAGCGACTGCACACAAAGGAACAACCAATTTGCACCCAAGGCACACAAGAGCGTTGTCAATCCATTAGGTCTCGTTATTTGCAAGCGAATGAAGTGTGTAGAAAATTGGAAAATGCAAACTAAAGTAAAAGTAAATAAGTGGCAGGAAGGTATTGGAGGTTTTAGCAATATGTTGTGAATAGACACGAGGGCCGCCAGGTTGAACCTACTACAACACACCTCTCTTACCGAAGAAATATCAATTTAGTTGGCCAAACTATTCCAATAGACCGGAGAAAATTACATAGCTATCATAATCATGCACACAAGTATCATATTATATATAAGTGGAAACTCAAATATTTATCATGAATAATGTGAACATAAACCCACAATTCATCGGACCCCAACAAGCGCACCGTACAAAAGTGTTACATCATATAGATCCAAGTGAAGATGCAATGATCATTGTATTGAAGATCAAAGAGAGAGATTTCCATCTAGGTACTAGTATGGACCCGTAGGTCTATGGTGAACTACTTACACATCATCATGAGTGCATAAAGGTTGATGAATAAGCCTTCCATGATCGGTCCCCCTCCGGAAAAGTGCCGGAAAAGAGCTCTAGATGGCCTCCCGTCACAACAGAGACTTGCAGCAGCGTAAAAAGTGTTTTGGGACCTCCTTCAGTGTTTTTAGGGTAGATAGGAATTTATAGGCCATAAAAACGTAGTCCGTAGAGACAAAAGAGGCCACAGGCCATCAAGGCATGCCCCCAGGACGCACCTTGTTTGCTTGTGGGGGGCTCATGTGCCGTCCAGCCTTCTTCCGATGCTCGACGGTCTTGTTTTGGTACAGGAAAAATTCACAAAAAGTTTCAGGTCACTTGGACTTTGTTTGGTACTAAAACCTGAAAAGTGGAAAATAATGCAGAAAACAACAACTGGCACTAGGCACTGTGTCAACAGGTTAGTGCTCAAACATAATATAAATTGGTAGATAAGTTCATAAAAAGTGTTCTAAAATGATAACATAATAACATGGAACAATCAAAAAATATAGATACGTTGGAGATGTATCAAGCATCCCCAAGCTTAATTCATAGTCGTCCTCAAGTAGGTAAATGATAAAAACAAAATTATTGATGTGACATGCTATCTATGATGTATTCTTATGCATGAATGCTCACTGAGAAACGATGAATTAACAAATATTAACACAAGAATATTTATAAGTATAAGCAGCAAAAATTTAATTTTTCAATGTGTACGATCTTCCCATATTGTTTCAATCCTATCCATATTTATTATATTAGCAAGGCATGACTCCATCTTCACCACATAAGTACAAATGTCAATCACCACTGTGCCCAAGTCAGGAATTTGGATCGTACCTCTTCAATACGCATCAACTTTTATTCTTCACGCAATACATGAGGGCGAACGATTGGACATAGCATAAAGGTGGAATATAATAAGGTGGTAGGTTTCAAAGGGGTTGAAAAGTGGAGAAGATAGTCTCGTATCAACTAGGTGTATCAACGGGCTATGGAGATGCCCATCGATATATATAGACACAAGGAGTAGGGATTACCATGCAAATGATGCACTAGAGCTATAAGTGTATGAAAGCTCCACTGAAACTAAGTGGGGTGTGCATCCAGCTTGCTTTCTCATGAAGACCTCGGGCATTTGAGGAAGCCCGTTGTCGTAATATACAAGCCAAGTTTATAATTTTTTTGATTCCCACTAGCATTAGAATGATATAACATGAGACTCTCTACATGATGAACATGGTGCCACTTTGAGGGACATGTGTGGTAAATGATAGTAGCAAAGTCCCTTCTATCTTTTTTTCGCATTCATTTTTTATATGGTGCGCTCTACTAATGATGATCATCACATTCTTGTTTACTTACAACTCATGGATAACTCGATATGATGAATTATGAAGCAACATGACTCAAATATGAATCCTCTGGTAATGTACCGGGATGTGCGATGATCTAGTGTGACTTGTATTCATCATATGATAATTGGTGGCTTTGCCACAAATGCTATTATGAATGGTGGCTTTGACACAAATACTTTGTCACCTCTGTATGATCATGCAAAGCAATATGATGATGAACCAACTAGTCGTGTGGAGTGATGATGGAATTTGCATGGCAATATATCTCAGAATGGATATGGAAATGCCATAACAGGTAGGTACGGTGGCTGTTTTGAGGAGGAAATAATAAGGCTTTTGTGCAACAGAGCGTATCATTTCTCGGGGTTCGAATGCACCAGCGAAGCTTGAATTAATCCTCGAGGTGAGAATGGGCTATGCGCGGTACTGGAGAGGCCAGCAAATATGAGGAGGTGAGATTGCGTATGTCCATGGTGTCACATTAGTCATAAAGAACCGGTATACTTATTGCAAGGTTTTATTAGTCTTACCACAAATCAACGTATGACTCACATGCCCCGGGGGAGAGGGTTGGTAGGAATAAACTATCACCCAACTCTGACTCAAAACAACACTAGGTTTTCAATGAGGAATAGAAATGCTCACACATCATCACCATCCACTTTTAATTTTTCAGATGTTCAATAAGTTTTGACATCTCTTAATATCGACACCTTTGTGAATTAATGATTATCCACACACCTTTTCATATCACCACATCAATATCATTAACCACAATTTCTCTATATGTCCAACATGATGGTTTTAATTATCACTCATTGAACACTCATTATTTTTGATCTAGTCTTATGACCCATGAAAATTAACTTCACTATTTATTAACTCTCAAACAAATATAAGTGAGGAGTGTGAGCATATTATTTCTAGAAAATCTACACGCCACCGTGCTCAAAAACATATATGTGAAGTACTAGAGAAACTTCTAAGCTCAAAAGATAAAAGTGAAGCACATAGAGTATTCTAACAAATTATGATGATGGTGTTGTCGGATTTTGGGTTCCCCAAAACCCTAAAGATTGGAACTCAGGGGCGTGTACAAAGATCTCTCTCGGATTCACCTCACCTAGCTTGCTACCCGTCGGGGATGGCAAAGAACTCACTCGAGGTGAGGAAGACACAAAATACGGTAGTTTACCCAGGTTCGGACCGTTGGGAAGCGTAATACCCTACTCCTGCTTTGGTGGATTGCCTCTCATGCAGGTTGGTGGATGAACTAGTACATTGTTTGAGGGCCTCCGGAGGCTGGATGGCCTTTGGGTGGCGTCAGTGGGTGAATGAATGGATCCCCCTCTCTACGGAGCAACCTATCCTCTATATATAGTGGCAGCCCCGGTCCTCTTCCCTTATCGTTTCGGTGGGAAGGGATCCCACAATGACCAATTTCAAAGGGGGACAGGGGAACATGTTCTCCCTGTCCAAAGGTGGTCTTCGCATGCACAGTGGCTACCGACGCAGTAGGAGCTGGTCCAGGGATGACGTCCATCCTGCCGGTGGGCACATGTGGCCTTGTTGCACCAGAATGGAAACCTTTGGGAGATGCCCTCGAGACCTGCGTGCATCCTTGTGCCCTTTGCACTAAAGGGGAAAATGCATCGCCCTGCTATCCAATGTTCGCCTGTCCATCACCCACGTCACCCTTCTCCTGAGGCTGGGTCTCGCCTCAGAATATCTGCCGCTTCGGAGGGGTCCTCAAGAGGCCCCTTGCGGGTCTTGATATTGTTCCTCCTCGGGAGGCTTTCTCCCTCGCGAAGGCCTTGCCTTGAGTGATGTCGGGCCTGTTCGTTTTCGGTCGATGAAGTGGGCCAGCCCTGGGCCGCACGGAAGCAGGTCTGGGTACCGCCATTCCCAGAACGCCGACGGTAGCCCCCGGGCCCAAGGCGCGCTTGGGTTGGCTTCTCGACGAAGCCTTGAGGGCCGCCTGTAGCGTCACGGGCCCTATTTGCCTGCGGGCCAGGCATCACATTTGTCCGGCAGCCATGTGGTGACGCTCTCGCTCCTCGAGGCGTCCGGGGTGCGCCAGGCCACGATGGCACGATCTCCAAGAACCGTGCAGGCCATCATTTTTCTCATTGAATGGCATCGGTGCGGCCTGACCACACCCAACTGCCCTTGCGACCCCCGTGGGTGGCAACGCTCCCGTCGGCCAGCCTCGCGACCCCCGTGGGGCGCGCGTCGCTCACGCTGCACGACGGTTGGTGGCCGTGGTTCGCCTATAAATCTGCCTCGCCCCCGTCAAGGGGGAGGCACTTCAATCCTGAGCTTCCTATCTACTTCCTTTTTCTCCATCGAGAAAAACTCCTCTCCTCTTCGTTTCTCTGTCTTCCATGGCGTCTCCGGAGGCAGACATGGGAGGTGGAAGCGCGCAGCTCCGTCCGCCTCTGGGAGCAGCGGCGGAGGGCCCTCGGGGTCTACGCGCGTCCGTCACCGCTGGGCTCTGGCCACGAGTAAGTACCTCGCTTGCACCTCTTTTCTTGGTTACCGTCCGCTGTCTGGTGGTTGATCTCTCCACTTCTCCATTGCGCCCATCGCCAAGAAACCCAAGCTTGGCGAGCTTCATGAGGAGGTGGAGGGGCTGCTGGCCCAGCTCGAGATCATCGAGGCCGCCCTCCAAGCCACCCGCGAGGGCAAGGTAGAGGCCAAGGCAGAGCTGGTGTCACTGCAGCAACAAGTCCAGGAGGCGACTGACAACCTTCAGGCCGCCCAGGATGAGGCAACATACACACGGATGATGGAATCCCAGCACGCCAAACAATTCGTGGGCATCGCCGGTAGGGCGGCACGTGCGACGCACCGGTTCGTGGGAGATACCCAGGCACAGCCGAATGTGAGAAGCAACGGGGGCTACCTCGCCTTCTTCCAAAAGGTGTTGGAGACGCTGGAGTCTGGCATCTTCCGCGTGGTGGAGGACAGCGCGACCGACGTGCACGAGCTTCTGGGACTTGCCTTGATGCTCGTCTTCTCCAACCTAAGCCGCATTGTCCCGCAACTCGACCTACGGCGTGTCGTCGAGCCGGCGCCCGCTGAATCCCGTCATTTTCTCCGGGACGAATTCCGCCCACACGTGGACGTGCTGGTGGAGCGGTACGTCCGGGTTCCCGTCTCGAGCGATGAGGAGGGCTCCAATGCCGAGCCTGCAGGCGCCAAGGGCGACGACGGCGACCTCTCCCCCTAGGCGCCCCCAGCTTCTGCTTAGCTGCACCTGCAATCTTGGATCAAGAACCGTGAGTTGTCGGGCGTTAAGCTTTTGTGTTCTTACCTTTGCCATCCGTCGTTTTCCCTTTTTCTCTTGAATTGATGGTTTGCTTGCTGGTGGTCGTTGTGGCTCGGCTTCGAAGCTTACGGTCCGTCGCTACCCCAGTCATAGCTCAGGGATAACAACGGTCAGGGCCCTCACGTGGTCCCGTCCTCCCGAGGCACCGCTCGTGCCACTTCATGCTTGGTCGATGGCCTTGTTCCTTGCCGGAGCTGAATTCTTAGGCCCTCCATCCGTTTTTTAGTACGCATATTTTAAATTTCTTGTTGGTTTGGCGTGAAACCAAGTGACCCCCATCTGGGCGTGCGGGGTACTTAGCTCATGGGTTTACGTCGGTCCCTTCTGTAGCTCCTTCTGAGTAGCTCCTGTTCTGTAGGTGGATGGGGTGGAGACCCTTTCGGCACTCTATGTTTGCAGCCCCTGGTCCTGCACCTTATGACCGGCGAGGCTCCCGTGGCTCGATGCTCAGGAGCCCCCTTTGGCGCTTGAGCGATTCCTCTTCCCGTTTCTTTGGTCATCGCCCTAGGAATCCCTTAGGCCTCCTCAGACTCCTTGTTGTGATATCGTGCTTCGATCCGGACCCCCGAGCGGAGGTTGATGAACGAACTAGTACAGTGCTCTTGAGCCTCCGGAGGCCAAGTGGCTAGGTTTGTTGCTCTAGGGTTTCGATGATCCGATCCCTTTTCCAAGTGTCCTACCTTATCTATTTAGAGTTGAGGCCTGGGTCCTCTTCCGTTATTGCCTTGGCGGGAAGGGATCCCATAGTGGCCAATTTTGAAGGGGAACAGGGGAACATGCTCCCCTGCCTAAAGGTAGTCTTCACCTGCAAAGTACGTGTCCGCGTTGTAGAGACGGGGCCGTGGGTGACGATCGCCCTACTGGCAGGTGGCTGCGCCTTTGTTGCACCAGAAGGGGAACCTTTGGAAGATGCCTTTGGAATTGCACCAATGGGGAAGCCGCCACGTCCTGCCATCTGTTGCTTGCCCATCCTTTCCTGGCGTCACCCTTGACTCTTGAGGCCCGGCTTGCCTCGGAATGTCCGCCGCTCCAGAGGGGTCCTAAGGGGGCCCCCTGAGGGTCTTGGCACTGCTCCTCTGCGTGAGGCTTGGCCCTTCACGAGGGCCTTACTATGCACGATGCCCGGTCCGCTGGTTTGTTCTGGTGAGGCGGGACCGCCCTAGGCCATAGGCAGGCAGGTCTCGGTACCCCCATTCCCAGAACACCGACAGTAGCCCCCGGGCCCGCGGAGTGCTCGGTCTGGTTCCGGGGCGGAGCGTCAGGGGACAGTATGAAGTGCCGTGGGCCCTCAAACGCATGTGCACCAGGCCGGCGCGCATCACGCGGCCTGTGTCGGGTCCTCGTCTTCTATTTCTGCCCCCTTATCAGGTGCCATGCTTGTAGCTTCGGTGCCTTATTGCTTTCCTCCCTCTGTACTCGCCTTTCCTCTTAGATCTCCGACTCCATCCGGCGCTTCCCAGATCCAGCGCCGCATAGTTCCTTGCTAGTTCAGCAATGGCGCCCGCCGGCGAGCTGAAGCCAGAGGGGCATGGTCCGGCCCTAGCTTCTCCGCTCCTGGATGGCCTCCTCTCCAAGGACATGGATCTCGTCCCCGTGCTTCCATGGACTACGGCCGATTCTAGCGAGCATGGGCGCACCCTGGTCTGGCCTGGCGCGTAGAAGAGTGGCCCGCGCTCGGGGCGGTATACCCCTTCTTCCTTCATAGTATTTACGCCGGGCTGGTGCCGCCTTTCTCCCGGTTCTTCACCGTTGTTTTGGACCACGATGATCTCCAAGTCCTTCATGTCCAGCCCAACTCCATCTTGCTCTTGTCTGTCTTTGCCTTTTACTATGAGGCTTTTGTTGGCATCCAGCCTTCGGTTCCCTCCTCCACCACTTCTTCAGCCTGCGCCTACATGACGGGGCACATTTGTCGGCGTGCGTTTCCTTCCTGGTGGCCAAAGCGGCAACATGCTCTTGAAGTCCGGGAAGAAGGTGGAGAACTTCAGGCACCGCTGGGTCCTTATGTGTCTCAAGGATGCCAACCCTCGGCTGGAAGAGCTGAAGGAGTTGCCGGAGAAGTCCTCCGCGTGGAGCTCGGTGAAGCTCTTCGACCCTCGGGCCGTGCCCGTGCTCGAGCGTTTTTACCGCGACATCAGCGCCAAGAGGCCGACCGAGGGATTGATAGTGAAGGAGTTCCTAGCGCAACGCTTGGCAACTCTCCAGGCACATTCCAGGCCTGTGTGGGAGTACCGGGCTGGCTACAAGGAGCTCCGGCTTCGGTCCCCGGACCTCCCCACAAAGGACTTGAGCAGGTCCATGGCGATTCTGCTGGGCGGTGACCCCGGCGACCTCCCCGAGGCCCTGGGTCCGTTGTACCGCCCGACGACCTCCCCGAGGCCCTGGGTCCGTTGTACCGTCGTGACGATCGGGCCGACCTGGTTGCTGTGATGCATGCCTTCAATGAGCGGGGGCTCCTTCTGGCTGAAGGCTAGGTCCGGTGGAGGTGTCATCTAGTAACAACTCCGATGAAGGGGGCTCGATGAAGACCCTCGATGACCGCGTGGCAAGCGTGCCTCTCCCGACGCAATCCGTCTTTATGCGCAAGCTCGAGGATGATGGCGCCACTGGTGATACCTCCACCGGGACCCCCTCGTGTCGGTGTTCTAGGATCTGGGGTACCCAAACTTGCCTGCTTGTGGCCCAGGGAGGCCCCGCTTCACCGGAGCAAACCAACAAGCCCGACACAGCTTAAGGAAAGGCCCTCGTGAGGGGCTAAGCCTCACGAGGAGGAGCAGCGTCAAGACCCGCAGGGGGACTCTTCAGGAACCCTCCGACGCAACGGATATTTCGAGGCACAACCGGGCATCAGGAGTCAAGGGTGACACCAGGAAAGGGCAAGCGAGCAACAGATGGCAAGACAGGACAGTTTCCCCTTTTGGTGCAAAGGAGGCGGGACTGTACAAGTTTACCAAATGCATATTCCAAATGTTTCCCTTTTGGTGCAACAAAGCCGCAGTCTCCCACCAGTAGGGCAAACGTCATCCACGGGCCGTCTCTGCAGCGCAGACAGTTACTTTGCGAGGGAAATTAGAGTCCAAAACAAGGGCAAAAGAGTTTGGAAAAGTAGATACGATGGAGACCTATCAAATCCCCCAAAACCTTGCTTGTCCTCAAGCAACTCAGTTGACAAACTGAGAGAGAAAGAAAAACTTTGACAAACTCTGTTTGATCTTGTTGTTGCAACGATGTCTAACTCATAACCAGAATTTCCGCAAGATCACAAGTTAACCACATAAGCAAGTGACACAAAGGTCTCATGGTAAACTAATATCAATGGCATAATCAGCTAACGAGCAAATAATAATGAGTTTCAAATACCAACACTTCAATCAAAACAAACATGAAGCAATATGAATAGGTGGTATCTCGCTAGCTCTTTCTGAGACCGCAAAACATAAATGCTGAGCACTTTCAAAGATCAAGGGTTGAATAAACATTGTAATTCATAGCAACGAATATCCAGTCATAGTCATACTCAATATCAATCAAAAGAAAAGCATAAAAATGACAGAGGTGCACTCTAATTGGTGCTTATATAAGAGGAGGATGACTCGACAGGAAAACAAATAGACAGACCCTTCGCAGAGGGAAGCATTGATTTGCAGAGGTGCCAGAGCTCAAGCTTTGAAAATAGAGATAATAATTTTGGGTGGCATGCTTTCATTGTCAACGCAATGACCAAGAGTTCTCAATATCTTCCATGCTACTCATGCTATAGGCGGTTCCCAAACAGAAAAGTAAAGTTTTAACTCCCCACCACCAATCAATCACACTCCAGGGCTAGCCGAATCCTCGGGTACCGTCCATACTAACATCAATCCGGGGGGAGTCTTGTTTTACAGTTATGTTTTCGATTTAAGCGTGGAACTGGGCATTCCAATTATCGTCCCCTTTCTCCTGAATGATAGTGAATAAACACATGTCGAGGATAACACTCCTAGCATGGAAGATACCAATAGCCCCCTGTCACCACATGAGTGGTTCGGGTTCGCAAAACAGATTATTTCTTGAAGGTTTAGAGAGTGGCACATGCAAATTTACTTGGAACGGTAGGTAGATATCGCAAATAGGTAGGTATGGTGGACTCCCATGGAAAATCTTTTGGGTTTATGGAGGTGGATGCACAAGCAGTATTCCGCTTAGTACAAGTGAAGGCTAGCAAAAGACTCAGAAGCGACCAACTAGATAGCGACAGCAGTCATCAAGATGCAATGAGTTTGACTAACATTGAATGCAAGCATGAACAGGATATAAATCACCATGAACACAAACATCATAGAGGCTATGTTGATTTTGTTTCAACTACATGCATGAACATGGGCCAAGTCAAGCCACTTGAAACATTCAAAGGAGAATACCATCCTATCATACTACATCATAGTCATCTCAAAATCTATGTTGGCAATCAAGACAAACCATTATTAGCTCTCAGCTAAATAACCATGGCATCAGAAACTATGATCTCTAAGTTGTCATTGCAAACATGGTTCTCTCACAACAAAGCTAAATCTAGGTCGACAAGCTAGTCATATTTACAAAAACAAAATAGATAGAGTTCATACCAGCTTTTCAGTCTCAGTCACTTCATCATATATCATCATTATTTCCTTTCACTTGCACGATCGAACGATGTGAACAATAATAAGAGTGCTTGTGCATTGGACTAAGCTGAATCTATAGGCAAACACAAAGGAGAAGACAAAGTAATATGGTTCTTTGAAAGCTAAACAGGTATGCATGAAAGAACAACTAAACATTATAACCAATATCTTCTACCTTGACCCAAAGAAAAAGAAAACTATTTACACGGGAAAGCTCCCAACAAGCAAAAGAAGAAAGAAAATATTTTTGGGTTTTCTCAAAAGGACACAAAACAAGAAAACAAGAAAACAAATATAGACTAGCATGGATAATACAGTGCAAAGTGTAAACACTGGCTAACAAAGTGAAAGCATAAGCATGAATGTAAAGTCGGTGATAACACGTACTCCCCCAAGCTTAGGCTTTTGGCCTAGGTTGGTCTACTCCCATGGATGGTCCTGGCGAAGCCCAAAGTCATAATGGGTCTTATACGGGAGTGCTGCAGCCACTGTGTGAATAGCTGCCTCACGAAGTCGAGCAGCCGTCGGCTCCCTCTCATACTCCTGTGCCTCTCCTATGGTTATGTAGTATCTTCGTTTTACCTGATAGTCAAAGAAAGCAGGAGGGATCCATGATCTCTCTCAAGGAGCTGGTAGCTTGTTAGAGCAACACGATCAAGGTAAGCTGTACGGAGAGGAGGGTCTTCTGGTTGGATGGATACTCCAAGAAAATTTGATAAGCGTGTAGCATAAACTCCACCAAAGGAATCCCCCTCACTGGCATTTTTATTCAGCCTCCTTGCTATTATAGCTCCCATATTGAAGCTCCTTTCACCTGTTACTGCGCTCTTAAGGATACTAAGGTCGGAAGCGCATAGGTGAGAATGTGCACCCTTGCCGTTAATGCACCTACCTATGAAGAGGGCAAGGTAGTGCAAGGCAGGGAAATGGATGCTTCCTATGGTGGCTTGCATGATATCTCTGGTTTCTCCAACAGTTATACAAGAGACAAAGTCTCTGACCGAAGACTTAGAAGGATAAGTAATACTACCCCCATCGGGTATCTTGGAAATCCTAGTGAAATCCTCCAAATCCACGGTATAGGATTTGTCGTACAGATCAAATAGTATGGATGAGTGACGGCCAACTGAAAATTTAAATCTACGCACGAAAGAGGGAGTGAGCATAGCATACTGTTCACATTTATCTGAGAGAAAATCTTCTAACCCGGCGTTGCGGACAAGTGTATCAAATTAATCCTTGAAACCTGCTTCGATCATGAACTCATCGGAAGGCCATTCACATGGTTGTACCGGTGCGTCCTTTAGTTGAAAAGGTTCGGGCTCCCGAAAAGAGAGACGGGGACCCTTCTTACTTGAGGAACCACCATGAAACTTCCTCGTGAACATAATTTCCTCTTACTGAAATTTTTGAAGTTCAAGAGAAAAGTGAATGAAGACCCACCACACCTTGTAGCAACTACTCCTACTAGTGCCTAGTGACCGTATCACGCGCTAAAACTACTTGGGACCAGCTAAAATCAACCTTTCTAGCTCAAGAACAGGGTCACCAAGGTAGCAAGAATACGCGAAAGATAAAGCACTAGAGAAAAAACTAATTGGACCAACGGAGGAGTCACTTACCAAGGAGTAATTTCCCCAAAACGGTACGAAGAATGGTGCCTTGAGCAAGGGGATCGAAAATCACAGCCAAATGAGCAAGAACACGGGTTTGAGCTGCGAAACAATTTTTTCTGGAGGTGTAAGAAGAGGCTCGGAGCTGGAATGAGTGGAGGGGGTCCCTATGGGCCCCACAAGCTTGCACTCCGCCACCATGGGGGGTGGTGGTGGCAGGGCTTGTGGCCCACTGGTCTGGCCCCCAGGCCAGCTCTCAGGCCTAGTAATTTTCAAATATTCCATAAAAAATCATACTAAATTTTCAGGACCATCGGAGAACTTTTATTTACGAGGTATTTTTCTCCGGGACGCTAAAACAGAAAACAAGAAAAACTAAACTAATTCTATCATTTATCTTCTAAGCAACAAAAAATGAAAGCTTAAAACAGAGGTATGTGACTCTTTGATTCATCCATTTCATGGTCATCGAAAGAAATCAGTCAATGGGGTTGATCAAGTCCTCATGACAAAACCTTCTCGAATCGCAAGAGAGAACGGTGAATTTCCGAATAGCCACTAAGTCACCTCAATGGGGATATGTATCACCCCAACAAGAAAATCATACTTCATCTTGACACGAGGAATAGGGCATTCAAAGCTCCCTATAAGAATCGATGAAGTCTTTTCGATAGCATTGATGCAATGTACTTGATATCGTTTCTTCGGAAAGTGCACTATGTGCTCATTACCGTTGACATGGAAAGTGACATTTCCTTTGCTGCAATCTATAACAGCCCCTGCAGTGTTTAAAAAGGGTCTTCCGAGGATGATAGCCATGGCATCGTCCTTGGGAATATCCAAGATAACAAAGTATGTTAAGATAGTGGTGTTAGCAACCACAACAGGCACATCCTTGCAAATGCTGATACGGAAAGCAGTTGATTTCTCGGCCATTTGCAGAGAAATTTTAGTGGGTGTCAACTTATCCAACTCAAGTCTACGATAAAGAGAGAGCGGCATAACACTAACACCGGCTCCAAGGTCACATAAGGCAGTTCTTACGTAGTTTCCTTTAATTGAGCAAGGTATAGTGGGCACTCCGGGATCACCAAGTTTCTTAGGAGTTCCACCTTTAAAAGTGTAGTTGGCAAGCATGGTGGAGATCTCAAGATCTGGTATCTTCCGTTTATTAGTCACGATATCTTTCACGTACTTGGCATATAGAGACATCTTGAGCATATCAGTTAACCGCATCTCCAGAAAGATGGGTCTTATCATCTGAGCGAAACGCTCAAAATCCTCATCATCCTTTTTCTTGGATGGCTTAGGAGGAAAGGGCATAGATGTCTAAACCCATGGTTCCCTTTCTTTACCATGCTTCCTAGCGGTGAAGTCATTCTTATCATATCTCTTAGGTTGTGGGTTATCAGGATTAACAGTAGGTTCAATCTCCACATCCTCATCATTGCTAGGTTGAGCATTATTATGAACATCACTGTTCATATTGTCACCAGGTTCATATTCATCACCAGATTGTGTTTCTGCATCAGACACAGAAATATCATTAGTTTCTTCAGGTGTGACAGTATTTGGTGAACTGGCGTGTAGGTTTCTATCATCCTTCTTCTTCTCCTTATGTTTACTGGATGTATCAGCATTGATTCCTTGAGAATCTTGATCAATTCTCTTAGGATGACCTTCAGGATACAAAGGTTCCTGAGTCATTTTTCCTCCTCTAGTAATGACTCTGACAGAGTTGTCATTTAATTCATTGAGTAGGTCATTCTGAGCTTCAAGTACTTGTTCTACCTGAGTAGTAATCATAGAGGCATGTTTACTCAGAAGCTTCAGATCATTGACATTTCTGTCTACACAAGCACTTAAATGGCTAAGCATACGAGTACTTTGTTCCAAATGTCTGCTAACATAATCATTGAAACTCTATTGTTTGGCAACAAAGTTTTCAAATTCATCAAAGCATAGGCTAGTAGGTTTATCAAAAGGAATATCACTCTCATCAAACCTACGCAGAGAATTCACTTCTGCTACCTATATCGGGTTATCGAGACCATGGATCTCTTCGATAGGTGGTAGATTTTTGACATCTTTAGATCTAATGCCTTTCTCTTGCATAGATTTCTTGGCTTCTTGCATATCTTTGGTACTGAGGAATAGAATACCTCTTTTCTTCGTAGTTGGCTTAGGAGGTGGTTCGGGAATAGTCCAAGCATTGTCGTTGATCAAGATGTTATTCAGTAGGGTCTCAGCTTGTTCTATAGTTCGTTCCCTAAAAACACAACCGACACAACTATCTAGGTGGTCTCTAGAGGCATCGGTAAGTCCGTTATAGAGGATATCAAGTATCTCGTTCATCTTAAGAGGGTGATCAGGCAAAACATTTTGTAGCTGGACGAGCCTCCCTCAAGCTTGTGGAAAACTCTCTTCTTGGAGTTGAGCAAAGTTGTATATTTCCTGCAAGGCAACTTGCTTCTTATGGGCAGGGAAATATTTCTCACAGAAGTAATAGACCATATCCTAGGGACTATTCACACATCCAGGAGCAAGAGAGGTGAACCATGCTTTAGCGTCATCCTTTAGAGAGAAAGGAAACAGCTTAAGGATATAGTAGTGGCAGATCTTCTCCTCATTAGTGAAAAGGATGGCTATATCGTGTAGTTTGGCAAGATGGGCTACGAGCGTCTCAGACTCATAACTGTGAAAAGGATCAGATTCGACTACAGAGATTATCTCAGGATCGACAGAGAATTCATAATCCTTATCGGTGATAAAGATAGGTGAAGTGGCAAACTTCGGGTCGTATTTCATCCTAGCTTTCAGAGATTTTTCATTCCACTTGAGAAGTAATTTCTCAGCGTCATAGGGATCCTTACACGCAAGAAAATCCTCAGCTATCTCTCCCTCCATAACGTAACCCTCAGGCATATCAGGCATTTCATATCTAGGGGAGCTATATCTAACAGGAGCAAAAGCAGGTCCTAACTCAATAGTATCGGCAGTTTCAGAAGCATCACGAGCATTGGGAGTAACTCTAGCAATATGAGCATCAAGTAATACACCTAGTGGAACATCAGGCAAAGTAGTATCTCTAGCAGTATCAAGCATAACATCATCAGGCATAGCATCTCTAGCAATATGAGGCAAAGCAGTATCAGGCATAGCATCTCTAGCAGTATTAGGCATAGCATCAAGCATAGTATCATCATACATAGCATCTCTAGCAGTAGCATCATAAGCATCATCAAGAACAGGCGACATATCACGATTTCTAGGAGGAGGTGATGTCGCAAACTTACTCATAACTGAAGGTGAATCAAGTGCAGAGCTAGATGGCAATTCCTTACCTCCTCTCGTAGTTGAGGGCAAGACTTTGGTCTTCGCATCCTTCACATTCTTCATAGTGATCAGCAGATATAAATCCCAAGTAACTCAGAGAATATAGCAATACCTCCCAGGCAACGGCGCCAGAAAAATGCTTGATGTCAGCTGTGCTTCCCTGGCAACGCCGCCAGAAAAATGCCGACTCCGTAATAGCAGACCTTCCCCGGCAACCGTGCCAGAAAAATGCTGCTAGCACTCTCCAGCAATCGAAACTAGAAGAATGTTGTCGATGGCCCACCAGCGCATGGGATCGTAGCAGTTTTTGAGGGTAGAGTATTCGACCCAAATTTGTTGATTCACCAAACAGGAGGTGAGAGAATACTCTCGAGTATTAGCAGCTGAATGGGTCAGATTCAACCACACCTGAAAGATTAGTTTCTCCAAGCAAAGTAGTAACAACAAAGTAGTATAATAACAACGGTTTCAGAAACGATCTGTTGACACGGCAGACTATTTCTAACGATTGTATCAAAGGCACCAAGTTGCCTCATTGACGGAAATTGTCAGTTCCCGTCAACGACCAGCGATCAAGATTGTAACAGGTAGCAGCAGTGTAACGAGTAATAGCAGCGGCAAGGAACAACAGTAGTGACAACAATAGCAAGTAGCAACAGTAGCAACCGAAAGTAGTAGCAACAGTAGCAGCAAAGCAAGACAAGTAACAACATGTGGCAGCCCGATGCCGACGTTCCAGAAGCTTCCCCTTTTCTTTCCGTTTTCGTCATGTGGGTATTTTCAGTTGCCGCATCATCATCGCATCATGCGCATCATCTCCATTGCATCGGCGTCTCCGTTGCCGCCCGTTTTCAAAACTTGCATCCGTTGTTTGTTGCCGGTTAACGTCGTTGTTCGTTCCGAGCCTGACCGCACACGCACGCACCCGCGGCACCGTCGTAACTCTGTTTTTAAGTGCGGTTAAAACTTTCTCTGATCGAGGTGAAGCTTGGCACGCGGTCACGATTAGATATAGCTAGGCTGCCTGTCGAATTTCGTCGCGATCGGAGACCGTCTGGTACCCGAACGGTTGACCGTAGCGGCACCGTATTCGGGCTACCGTCGGACGTTTGTCGGTGTTTTAAAATTCGTGCCACGTCGCCCGTTCTCCCTCTCGTCTCCGGATATCCCCTCTACACGACCGCGTACCCATACCCGCGTTCGGAATCGTCCGAATCCGACCCCGCGGATGGATCCGGAGCGCGATTCCGGTTCACCGAGCCCCCCCGTTTGTCTATATATAGCCCCATGCTATTAATTAGAGAGCCACTCCTCTCTCCTCCTCGAAATCCGCACCACCTAACCCTAATTCCCCACACTCTCTCTCTCCCCCACCAGCCCCAGCCGCCGAGGCCCGCCAGGCCCATCTGGAGCCCGCCCAAGCCCGCATCGCGCCGCCGCGCAAGCCCGAGCCGCCGCCGCCCCGTTCTGCCCGCATCGCCCCGGAGCCGACCTCGCCATGGACCCGAGGTCCCTCCCCATGGATCCTGCCCGAGTTGGCCAGCCCCCGCGGCAAGCCGGAGCCCCTCGCCGGGGAGCACCTGCTTCCCCGCCGGCCGCCGCATCCGGCCCGCAGAAGCTCGCCGGAGGACGCGCCTTCATCTGCCTCCAGCCGCCTCGATCTGCTCCGCCCGTGCCTGTGTACGTCGGCCGCCGCCGGGATAGGAGCCGCCGCCGGCCGGATCCATCTGCCCCACGGCCGATTCGCCGCCTCCCATCTCCTGCAGTGGGCCGCAACCATTCCCGCGGCCTCCCTACCGAGCTCCCGTCGGGAGGAGCACGACGGCTCCGCCTGGCCAGCGAGCTGGGCCGCCGCCTCGCATGGGCCCGCCAGCTAGCCAGGCCTAGCGCACCCCCGCCTCGGCCCGAGTCCCCTCGGTGTCCCGTGGGCCGGCCTCACCTCCTTCAGCTTGGGTCGAGCCCAGCTAGGTAAGATCCCCCACTCCCTCTATTGTGCGCCCTGTACGGCCTTAGTTATACTACGCTCACACTGTAGGCCCATTTAGCATCAGATTCGGCCCGAGAGGTATTTTTTTTATTATCTCGCGATTTAGTATTTTCAGGAAAATAGACGATATTTAAACCGACCGTAAATTTTTATCCGTAAGGCGGATCGCAACATATTGTATATGGTTTTGGCGTAGAATTTCGCGTAGAATACGAATTTGAAACATGCATAATTGTTTGACGTCGTTTGGCGTGCCGGTTGCCTAGATTAGCGTGCTGTCCCAATAGAATTTAGTCCGTATTTAATTTTCGCGCAAGTCCGGATTGATCGAATGCCATGATAAATGCCTATGTTTTAGGTACCTTTTTTCCATGCTTTTTAGAGCGGTCATTGGTATTTTTACGTTAAGGGATTTGCCGGTAATTTATTTTCCCGTATCTAGGTGTTTATCTCGCATTAATGTGCGGCATTATTTTGTGTTGCAAACCCCACATATTTTATATGTTTCCGGGGTAGAAAAATCCCATGGATTTTTCTGTGCAATTAGTTTTAGCTTTCGAGTAAGTTAGTTCGCGAGATATTTTGCAATGTTGCCCTTTTGATTAATTCGTAGGATTTATTCCGTGCCTCGTTAGAATTAGTTGTCAACTAGAGAGTTGATCTTGGATGTTTTGTTTAGCCCCTGGTATTTTTGGTTGCAATAGAAATGCATGTTTAGGTGTTGTTTTCTTGCTCTCAAGTTGATAGAAATAGTGCTGATTTGGAGGAGCTGAAATATTTCTAAGTCTGGAATCTGTTATATTTTGTTGCTGTCTTGTCTTGTTTGCATCTTGTGATCTGTAGCTCTTTTGAGGTTGGTCCAATGGAGTTAGTTGTACCCCTTATGTTTCTCTAGCATGCTGTGAAGGTTCATGCCATTTGGAGACCTGTAACTTAGGATTTTTCTGCTGTCAATATTGCTTCAGATCGAAAACTGCACTTTCATGAGGTGTAATTTTCACCAAGTCTGAAATAGTGTGTGAGATGCCATTTTGTGTCTTCTTTCCCTAGTGCTCAATGATGCCATGCTAGTTGTTGTTCGCTGTTCGTAGTAGTGGTTCTTGCCCTTTTTCGTGCCATGCCTTGCATGAGTTTATCAGAGTTTTGTAGGTCGTAGTTGTGGGGCGTAGAAAATGCTATGTGGCTGATTTTGGCAGATTGTAGTCATTTCTTGTTTTGCTCGTAGTTGTTGATCCGTAGCTCCGTTGGAGATGTTCTTTATGTGTAGATTGCTTGCCTTCATGCGTAGAATCATGTGAAGCTATTTGTTTTGCTGTTTAACAACTAATTAAATGCATTAGTTCAGATCTGGACAGAACTGTAAATTAACATGTGAGGTCGTCTCGGAGATGCTATATGTCATTTCCGACCTCATTTAATATGCCTATATAAGTAGATTAATTGCGCTTCACCTCTTGCCATGTTTAACCACATTTAATATTGCGGTGTATCTAATCGGGATAGAACTAAATAATAAACGTGGAGTTTCGTCAATATGCAACTCGTTGCATATTGAACTTCACTTAATGTGTAGTGTTTGGTTGTTGTGATTGTCATGCCTCGCGTCATTGAGCCGTTCATGCATCATGTGTGTCTTGCATCATGTGGTGTATATCGTGTGTTGATGCTTGTTTCCGTTTCCTCCGTATCGATAGAGTTCCGCAAGCGTGTCGGATGTGAGGACCCGTTCGACTACATCGGTTCGTCTGCTTCACGGAGTCATTCTTCTTCCAAGCGGGATCTCAGGCAAGATGATCATTTGCCCAGATACCATTACTATCATTGCCATGCTAGTTTTATCTCTTCTATCGTTTATGTCTCGTTGCCTACCACCTGTTAAATATCAGCCTCTCAACAATGCCATGATTACCATCAACCTGTTCGACCTAGCAAACCACTGATTGGCTATGATTACTGCTTGCTTAACCATGTTGTTAGCGTTGCTAGTTGCAGGTGCAGATGCTTCCATGCGAAAGCATGGGTTCCTTGTTATATCACCATATTAATGCTATTTAATTTAATGCACCTATATACTTGGTAAAAGGTGGAAGGCTCGGCCTTTCTAGCCTGGTGTTTTGTTCCACCTTTGCCCCCTTAGTTTCCGGCTACCGGTGTTATGTTCCATAATTGAGCGCTCCTAACACGATCGGGGTTGTTATGGGGACCCCCTTGACAATTCGTTTTAGATTAAAGCTGGTCTGGCAAGGCCCAACATTGGTACTACATTTGCCTAATCACCTAATAAAATTGCATAGGGACTTTCCGGACCCCGAGGATTGTTTAATCAACCCCCGGGCCAGTGCTCCGCATGAGTGTTGGTCCACCCACCTAGAAGTCGGCGGTGCCACCTCGGGGCAACTCGAGGTTTGGCTACCGTCCACTTTGCATAGACGATGTGTCCTGAGAACGAGATACGCGACTCCTATCAGGTTCGTCGATACACCGGGTGGCCTTGCTGGATTAGTTTTACCCTTGACGAGATATCTTGTGCATCGGGATTCCGGTGATGCTTTGGGTAATCTCAGAGTTGAGGTTTTCCACTAGGGAATCCGACGAGATCGCGAGCTTTGTGATTGAGGATTTCCATGCGGCTTGTGGTAATTTGTGATGGACTAGTTGGAGCACCCCTGCAGGGTTAAATCTTTCGGAAAGCCGTGCCCGCGGTTATGTGTCAACGTGGAAGCTTTGTTTAACACTGGTTCTAGATAACTTGAAGTTAACTTAATTAAAATATGCCAACTGTGTGGGTAACCGTGATCGTCTCTTTCGTGAGTTCCTTCTCCGATTGAGGACACGGTGGGGTTATGTCTGACGTAGGTAGGTGTTCAGGATCATACTTTTGATCATCAGTAGTCACGTCCGTTATGCGTAGATCTTCCCCCCTCTTTTTCTTGTACTCGTAAGTTAGCCACCAGATATATGCTTAGCCGCTGCTGCAACCTCACCACTTAACCAGGCCTCACCTAGTAAGCTTTGCTAGTCTTGATACCTTTGGAAATGAGATTGCTGAGTCCCCTGTGGCTCACAGATTACTACAACACCAGTTGCAGGTACAGATAAAGGTTACTTGACGCGAGCGCGTTGATTGTTCATTTGGAGTTGCTTCTTCTTCTTCTTCTTCTTCTTCTTCATCGATCTAGGATGGGTTCCAGGCCGGCAGCCTGGGATAGGAAGTATGGACGCCGTTCTTCTTTTGTCGTTTATTTTCGTCCGTAGCCAGACCCTGCTCTTACTCTTGATGAATATGTTATGTACTGATGTGACTCTGATGTAGCTTGTTGTGAGTGTAAGCCCATTCTATGTATCTCTTCTCTTCAGTACATGTACTTGTAACGATATCCATTCTTGCGACACGACGAGATGCGCTTCTATCCCTGACGAGGCCCTCGTGCCAAATTGAGGATAGGGTCGCATCTTGGGCGTGACACAACAGCAGTAGGAAAAACTCGTAGGCAATGGGTCGGTGATTTGTTTGGATGATATTCATCATGCAATAGTTATAACACGGAGAGATGTGTGGCTAGCTCCCGTTTGTCAATGTGATGTAGGCATGCATTCCGTGTGTCGTCATACGTGCTTAGGGAAAAGAACTTGCATGAGATCTATTGTTCATCCCTCCCGTGGCAGCGGGGTCCAAAAGGAAACTACGGGATATTAAGGTTCTCCTTTTAATAAAGAACCGGACCAACGCATTAACACTTGGTGAACGCATGAACTCTTCAAACTATGGTCATCACCGGGAGTGGTTCCGGTTATTGTCACTCCGGGGTTGCCGGATCATAACACATAGTAGGTAACTACAACTTGCAAGATTGGATCTAAAACACACATATATTGGTGACATAATAATAATTTCAGATCTGAAATCATGGCACTCGGGCCCTAGTGACAAGCATTAAGCATGGCAAAGTAGTAGCAACATCCATCTCAGAACAAAGTGGATACTAGGGATCAATCCCCATCAAAACTAACTCGATTACATGATACATCTCATCCTACTCATCACCGCCCAGCGAGCCTACGAATAGATTACTCACGAACGACGAAGAGCTTCATGGAATTGGAGAGGGAAGAAGGTTGATGATGACGATGGCGACGATGTCCCCTCTCCGGAGCCCAAGACGGACTACACATCTGCCCTCCAGATGAAGAACAGGTTGCGGCGGCGCCTCCGTATCGCAAACGTGATGCAAACTTCTCTTTTTATTTTTTCTGGGACGAAAGGGAACTTATAGAGACGGAATTGGGGGCGGCAGAGCGGTGTGGGCCCCACAAGCCTGCCCACCGCCACCAGGGGATGGTGGTGGCGGAGCCAGGGCTTGTGGCCCACTGGCCCACCCCCTCACGTGGAACTTGGCACATATATTTTTCATATTTTCCAAAAATGCTCCTCGTAAATTTTCAGGATGTTTGGAGAACTTTGATTTCTGCACAAAAATAACACCAAGGCAATTCTGCTGAAAATAGCGTCAGTCCAGGTTAGTTCCATTCAAATCATGCAAATTAGAGTCCAAAATAAGGGCAAAATAGTTTGGAAAAGTAGATACGATGGAGACGTATCACTGAGTTTGGGGGCGGTGGTGCCACGTGGGCCCCACAAGCATCCACGGCGCAACCATAGGGGATGGCTGCGGCCTGTGGGCTTGTGGCCCACTGGCATGCTCCCTCCGGTGGATCTTTGCGCAGGTATTTTTCTTTTATTCCTGAAAAATCTCCGTAAATTTTCAGGACATTCCGAGAACTTTTATTTCAGCACAAAAACAACACAATGGCAATTCTGCTGAAAACAACGTCAGTCTGGGTTAGTTCTATTCAAATCATGCAAATTAGAGTCCAAAACAAGGGCAAAAGAGTTCGGAAAACTAGATACGACGGAGACGTATCACCAAGCAGCTCAAGAAATGATTGTTTCGTCCTAGTGCCTCACCTTTGGGATCACCTGTTCTATTAGTGTCCCAGAAGGATGGGACTATCAGGCTCTGCATTGATTACCGTTCGCTCAATGAAGTCACGATAAAGAACAAGTATCTACTTCCCCAAGATTGAAGACCTAGTCGACGAGTTGAATGGTGCCAAGGTATTTTCCTAGATCGATCTCAGGTTCGGACACTACCAACTAAAGATTCGGCCCGAAGACATACCAAAGACGGCATTCGTGACTTGGTACGGCTTGTACGAATGCATGGTCATGTCATTTGGGTTGACCAATGCCCCAACTTACTTCATGTATCTCATGAACAAAGTCTTCATGGAATACCTGGACAAGTTTGTTTTTGTCTTCATCGACGACATACTCATCTTCTCCAAATCTGAAGAGGAACATGAGCAGCACCTGAGGATGGTGTTCGAAAAACTAAGAGAGCACCAACTTTATGCCAAGTTTAGGAAACGCGAATTTTGGCTACACGAGGTTGGTTTCTTGGGTTATACCATGATAGCAGGCGGATTGGCACTCGACCCCACCAAGATTACTATAGTAACTAATTGGGAGTCATGAATCGGTGTCCAGGAAGTCATAAGCTTCCTCGGACTCACGGGATATTACCGCAAGTTTGTGGAAGGATTCTCCCGCATCGGCCGACCAGTGACCCATCTCTTAAAGAAGGCAAAGAAGTGACAATGGACAGAGGAGTGCGAAGCAAGCTTCCAAGAGCTGAACAAGAGGTTGACCACTGCCCCAGTACTGGCCACTCCGGATATCAACAAAGAATTTGTGATATACTCTAATGCTTCAAGGACCGGGCTCGATGGTGTTTCAATGCAAGCAGACAGGGTCATGGCTTATCTGTCAGGGCAACTACGCCCTCATGAGGAGAACTACGCCACTCATGACCTCGAGCTAGCAGCAGTAGTTCATGCCTTGAAGACATGGAGGCATTACCTTCTAGGGAAACAGTGCAAGATATACACTGACCACAAGAGTCTGAAGTATATCTTTACCCAGAAGGAATTGAATATGTGGCAGGGAAGATGGTTGGAGTTAATTAAAGAGTATGACCTCAACATTCAATACCACCCCGGCAAGGACAACGTGGTAGCAGACGCCTTGAGCCGGAAAGCTTGCACCTTAAATGCTATTAACACGGAAAGGCTACGTGCCCTATATGAAGCGCTGGAAAGTTTCGGGTTAGAGCTAGTCAAACAAGGATTCCTGGCATACCACGAAGCTAAACCCACGTTGATGGACGACATTAAGGAAGCCCAGAAGGAACATGAGAGCATCGAAGGCATCAAGAAGAAGATCAAGGAAGGCAAGGCTCCAGGATTCTCAGTGGATGAGTAGGCAGTTGTGTGGTTTGGGAACCGCATATGTGTACCCAACAAGGCTGAACTCAAGAACCTGATTTTGCAACAAGCCCATGACACTCCATATTCAAGTCACCCTCGTAGAACCAAGATGTATAAAGACCTCAGAGATAAGTTCCGGTGGAATGGTATGAAGATGGAGATAGCTTCGTATGTAGCAAAGTGCGACATATGTCAAAGGGTCAAGGCTGAGCATCAGCGACCTGCTGGTCTGCTGCAACCTCTCCAAGTACCTGAGTGCAAGTGGGATAAAGTCGGTATGGACTTCATCACAGACCTGCCTAGGTAAGGGAAAGGAGATGACTCCATCTGGGTCATTGTCGATCATCTGACCAAGGTAGCCCACTTCATTCCCGTGAGTACCATGTATGATGGGAAAGAGTTGGATAGTCTCTATATCGAGCGTATTGTGAGACTCCATGGAGTTCCGAAGGAGATCGTGTCCGACACAGGCACACAGTTCACATCAATGTTCTGGAAGCAGTTTCAAGAGGCTTTGGGAACCAAAGTATCCATCAGTACCGCTTTCCACCTGTAGACCGGCGAGCAGACGGGACGAGTAAACCACATACTCAAGGATATGCTCCGCGCCTGTTCTTGGCATACGGGACAAAATGGGAAGACTGTCTGCCCTGCGCTGAGTTCTCTTACAACAACAGCTATCAGTCCAGTCTCCAGATGGCACCATTTGCGGTAATATACGGCCGCAAATGCAGCTCACGCCTCAACTAGTCCGAGACTGGTGAAGGGCTGATTTTTTGGGCCGGACATCCTCCGCGATGCCGAAGAGCAAGTTCAGTTTGTCCACGAACGTCTGAAAGCTGCCAAGTCGCGACAAAAGAGCCACGCGGATACGTATCGCCGGGAGTGGAACTCAACCCTGGAGACCACGTGTATCTCCGTGTCACGCCTCTCAAAAGTACGAAGCACTTCCATGTCAAGGGGAAGCTTGCTCCAGGATACATTGGACCCTTCAAGGTCACCGCAAGGCGAGGAGAAGTGGCCTACCGGTTAGAGCTACCTCCAGAACTTTCGAATGTGCACAACGTCTTCCATGTGTTGCAACTCCGAAAGATACTCCAGACGCCAAAACGTTCGGATCCTTACAAGGAAATCGACCATCAAACCATCGATCTTCAGCCATACCTCATTCATTGCGAGAGTCTAATGCGCATCCTAGATGAAGCCGGAGTCGCACCATCAAGTATTTCAAGGTTCAGTGGAGCAACCACACCGAGGTAGAAGTAACCTGGGAGCATCAAGACTATCTTAGATCCGAGTGTCCTTACCTTTTTCCCACCTAGGTTAGGAATCTCGGGGACGATATTCTTGTAAGGGGGATAGGTCTGTCACACCTTGTTTTTGCACCACTTTGCCATTGCTGTTTTCTTTTCAAAATTTGGTATAAATTAAAACTTTTTAAGTAAGTGTTATGAGTGTCCTGGTTATCATTGCTTGTATGTGTGCATGTGAGTGGATCGCCAAAAACAAATTTTACAAAATATTTTCACTACAAAAACCATTATTATTATTTTGTTGCTTTAAACCCCTACTTTGAGATTGGCACTACAGGTCCCTCAATTAAAGGAAGTGCTTTTACCCAAATGTTTTATTCTGGTTCTATTATTAAAATAACTCTTCAAAACCATAAATTACTTATTTTAAAGTTATTTATCTATTTTGTTTATATGCCCTTTCCTAAGGCTAGAAATGGTATTTCTTGGTGAAAAATTATTTTTCTACCTTATAAAAGTCTGATAAAATTTAGGAAGACTCTAAGGACATATATTTTCCATACATAAGAGTTTCAACCCCTTGTCATGTTCAAAATATTGGACTAAACCCTTGAAGATCATTTGTGTCTGTTTTGACCTTTTTAAATATTTCTAAAGGAAATATTCTCAATAAATTCTAAGACAATTCTAGCATGTCCCACATGCTATATTTAATGATCATGCCGAGTCTCACCTGCATCTAAGGTGGTTTGGTTCACCAAATAATCCATAAACCCTTCCCGTCCAAAATCAAGTTGGAACAAATCTACATTGCCAAGTTTGTCGAATTGGTCTCAAACTTTGCAGGAGTGTTCTATACCACAAATAAACAAGGGCATGCCAATAATTGGATTTGTGGGAATTGATTTGACCACATTTTCTCACAAGATTGCAGATCTACCTATTTGGGGGTATTTTCAAGTTTATGTTGTCAAACTTGCTCAATTTAGCTCAAATTTGGTAAAACCTCCTATTTATGTCCACCATCCCAATCCTGTTATCTATCAAAGCCATTGGAGGTGGTTAACTCCCCCAAACCAACATCAAACACCTTCTACTAGTTTAGAAAACTAGCAACTAGCACCCCCAACACTTACTCCCTTCACTCCGAAGTTTTATCACAGGTTGTTTGTGTCTCCCGACAGCTGCAGCCGAAAGATCCAGCACCAATTCAGTAAGAGGGAGACAAAATCTCAAATTAACCCACTGAATCAATGGTGACAACATCTATTTATCGCTCCACCTTTTGACCAGCTTGTTTCCCCTCAGCTCCAAGCACTCAGAGGGCATCTACCATACCCCAAACTCCCCCAGACCTGTCCAAATGCGCGAATGCGCGCTAGCACGTCATGGCATGCCAAAGCTGCACTCTAGATGTGCTACAGGGTGCACTCAAGCACAGGGTGGCCAGCCACGGCAAGTTCATGCTCCCTCCTATTGCCCCTCTTTGATCACATCATCGACCTAGTCTAGGAAAGCGTCGGGCCCTTCTCTCCCTGATACGTCTCGGTCGTATCTACTTTTACGAACTCTTTTGCCCTTGTTTTGGACTCTAATTTGCATGATTTGAATGGAACTAACCCGGACTGCTGCTATTTTTAGCAGAATTGCCATGGTGTTGTTTTTGCGCAGAAATAAAGTTCTCGGAATGACTTGGAAATATACGAGGATTTTTTCTGGAATATATAAAAAATACTAGCGCAAGAATCAACTCGAGGGATAGAGCCACGAGCCCACAAGCCCAGCAGGCCCGACCACCCCCCTGGCCGGGGCTGGCAGGCTTGTGAGCTCCTCGGGACTCCGCCGCCCCCAATTCCAGCTCTATATAACCTGTTTCGTCCGAAAAAAATCAGGGAGAAGGATTCATCACGTTTTACGATACGGAGGCGCCGCCACCTCCTGTTCTTCATTTGGAGGGCAGATCTGGAGTCCGTTCTGGGCTCCGGAAAGGGGAAATCATCGCCATCGTCATCATCAACCTTCCTTCATCACCAATTCCATGATGCTCTTCACCGTTCATGAGTAATCTCAATGTAGGCTTGCAGGACGGTGATGAGTTGGATAAGATCTATCACTACTGGAATCCAGAAATTTGCCGTCAGCCAGTTCTTTACCGTCTGCTGGCTGACGGCAAAGAACCTCTTTGCCATCAGTTGACACAATACAGACGGCAAAGAACTGACACATGGCAAAAATACTATTTGCCATGTGTGGGTCCTTTGCCGTCTGCCAGCACACGGCAAAGAGCCCCAGGGCAGACGGCAAAGGGGACGCGTGGGTCCCATGCCTGCCGTGTCCGAAATCCGGGGGCCTTTGCCGTCTGCCATACGGCCCTTTGCCGTCTGCCATACGGCCCTTTGCCGTCGGGGGGCGGACGGCAAAGGGGCAGCCCTATAACGGCCGTTACCCCCCTTCGCTCACTGTCTCTCTCTCTCTCTCACCCCGACCACTCTCTCTCTCCACGGCAACGACCCCCTCCCCGCGAGATCCCCTCCCCGCGGCGAGCCCACCCCCCCCCCCCCGGCGAGCCCACCCCCCCGGCGACCCCCTCCCCGAGAGGGCACCTCCCCTGCGGCTTGCCCCCTGCCGCCGCCGCCCCCTGCCGCTGCCGCCCCCTGCCGCCGCCCCCTGCCGCCGCCCCCTGCCGCGCGCCCGCGCCACCTGCATTGCGCCCCCTGCCGTTGCCGCCCCCTGCCGCCGCCGCCCCTTGCTGCGCGCCACCTGCATTGCGCCCCCTGCCGTCGCCGCCCCCTGCCAACGACGCCCCCTGCGGCGAGCCCCCAGCCGCGCGCCCCCTACCGCCGCCGCCCCCTGCCGCCCCCTGCCGGTGAGTTTTTCCTGTTTTTCTTTTTTTAAAAGTTAATTACTTTAGTTAGTTTATTAGGTTAGTTTTTTTATTATATATAGGGTAATTTAGTTAGTTTATTTGGTTAGATTATTAGGCTAATTAGGTTAGTTAGTTAGGTTAGAAGAAAAAAAGCAGAAGGAAAAAAAGCAGGAGAAGAAGAAGAAGAAGAAGAAGAAGAGGAGGAGGAGGAGGAGAAAAAAGAAGAAGAAGAAGAAGAAGAAGAAGAAGAAAAGGAGAGGAGGAGGAGGAGAAAGAGGAGGAGAAAGAAGAAGAAGAAGAAGAAGAAGAAGAGGAAGAAGAAAAAGAATAGAAGGAGAAAAAGAGGAGGGGGAGTAGGAGGAGTAAAAAGAAGAAGAAGAAGAAGAAGAAGAAGAAGAAGAAGAAAAAGAGGAGAGAGGAGAAGAAGAAAGAAGAGGAAAAGGGAACCCCGGCACCCCGAAACTGACCCTCGACCCCCGACCCCTGACTCCCGACGCCACTGACCCCCGACCATCGACCTCCGACGCCACTGACCCCCGACCCCCGACCCCCGACGCCACTGACCCCCGACGCCACTAACCCTCGACCCCCGACGCCACTGCCCCCGACCCAGACCCTCGGCCCACGACTCCCGACCCCCGACGCTCGACGCCACCAACCCCCGACCCCCGACGCCACTGACACCCGACGTCACTGACCCTAGACCCCCAACGCCGCTGACCCTAGACCCCCGACGCCACTGACCCCCCACAACCGACGCCACTAACCCCCCGACCCCCGATGCCACCGACCCTCGACGGCACTGACTCCCGACGCCACTAAGCCCCGACCCCCGACACCTCTTCTGCCTTCTTTTCAACGAGAAGGTGCTTTTCGGCCTTCCAGAGGCCCACGGGGTCATAGTTTTGTAAATTATGAGTTAGGTCACATATTTTCCGATCATGTTAATTATAAAAACATCGTATTTGTGTTGATCGGGTGAATTTCAATGTGCAGTTGTTCGACGACCTCCACGTGCGTTGGACGAGCTCCGCCCTTGCGTTTGTTGGTGAGCACAAATGACTTCTCCTCCTACCCCCTTAATTTGCTCTGTCCCGGTCTTCGTGCCGATGAAACTTGCTAGCTATAGGTTTCTTCAATCATGAGTATGCGTGACCAGTATGCGTCTCCCGTTCGAAAGGGCGACATCTATAAATATGCATTTCTTTGCATATTTATAACCGCCATCCTTTCGAATTGTCCAACATTATCCATGGACAGCCCGAGTATGTGTAGATTGGGTTTGTTTTCCCGTATGCTGTGCTCCGGATCCGATGCGGAATTTTGTCAGTGCCTCCCCTGTTGTTCTCCGGGTACACATCCTCTCTGCTTATTGCCGAGACGTGTATCAGGAGAACAGCGGGGAGGTGCTGCCGAAATTCTGCGTCGCATCTGGAGCAGAGCATGGGAAAACGAACCCAGTCTACACATACTCGGGTGGGATTAGGACCTATCTTTACCTATTAGCGTGTAGGTTGCATGGACGTAATAAAACTGACAAACTTGATTAGCGTATGAATATAGATGATGAATTATGTATTTATTTCTTGTGCCCCCATAGGTAGCTAGGCAACATGAGTGATCGTGCTTGGATGTACACTGGTCACCCTAGTCAGAAAGACATGACCCATGAATGGTTAACAAAAACCAGGGGGTTTGTGAGAGCCGCATTTGCAAATGGCTAGCAAAAAACATGGTGCCCCTGTCCCAACTACGACAACTGGAAAAAGAAGACAGAGTTTGAAATGGGTAAACACTTGCAGAAGTGGGGTTTTACGCCTAATTATACGGTGTGGACTTTTCATGGTGAGTCTGACCAACGTGCCAGAGCTGAGGTGATTCGTCGTCGCACCGACGAGCATGGTACCGGGATTGAAGACATGGTGCAAGACTTTGATGATGCTCGGGATTCGGACGATGAGATGGAGGAATCTGCAAAGGCCTTCTATGAAATGCTGGATTCTTCAAAACGTCCTCTCCACGAGCAGACTAAGCTTTGTCAGCTGGATGCCATCGCGCAAGTAATGGCTTTGAAGGCTCAATTCAACCTAGGCAGAGAATGCTACGACGCGATGATGACGATATTTGGACGCTTTCTACCCAAAGGCCATGTACTGCCTGCAAACCTGTACCAGTCAGAGAAAATCCTCCGTGTACTTAAGATGCCCTATGAGAAGATACATGCCTGTGAGAATGGACGTGCCTTATTTAGGCTTGAGTATGCGGCCTTGAACTATTGCCCCATTTGCAATTCTTCCAGGTATATTGTGGTAGACAACGGCATGGGTGAGAAGAATCAGACCAAAATCCCCATTAGTGTTCTTCGATATCTGCCAATCGTACCAAGACTTCAACGTCTTTTCATGGTCGAAGAGACGGCCAGACAGATGACATGGCACAAATTGTGCAAAAGAACCGAACTAGATGCGGATGGGAACAAGATGCTGGTACACACTTCAGATGGTTTTGCGTGGAGGCACTTCGATGCATTACATAAGGATAAATCGGAAGATCCAAGGCAACCTAGAGTTGCCATCAGCACGGATGGGTTCAATGTGTATGGTATGACGGCAGCACAATACAGTTGTTGGCCTGTATTTGTGATTCCACTAAATTTGCCACCCGGAGAGATTATGAAAAGAAAGAACATTTTCCTGACGTTGATAATTCCAGGGCCCAACTATCCAGGGAAGAATATGAATGTGTACATGCAGCCGCTTAAGGATGAGTTGCAAGAAGCCTGGGATAATGGGATCAAGACCTACCACGCGGCTACCAAAACAAATTTCAAAATGCATGTGTGGTACATGTACTCGACGCATGATTATCCGGCGTTTGCGCTATTCGCTGGCTGGTGTGTGCATGGAAGGTTCCCGTGCACCACATGCAAGGCAGCTCTTCAGTTCCATTGGCTGCAGGCTGGTCGCAAGGATTCTTGCTTCGACATGCATAGACAATTCCTGGATCCTGACCATAAGTTCAGAAAAGACAAGAAGAATTTCATCAAAGGTAGAGTTGTCAAAAACACTGCACCAGCTGCGTTGACAGGCCAACAGACCCTTGATCAGTTAAACGCTCTCGAGCCCGATCCTTTGCGTCCAGGATACTTCAAAGGGTATAATACGGAACACGCCTGGACTCACAAGTCATGCTTATGGGATCTCCCTTACTTCAAAGACCTCCTTTGCCCACACAACATTGACGTGATGCACACTGAAAAGAATATTGCGGAGGCCATTTTTGGTACATTGTTCGGCATAGAGGGGAAGTCAAAAGATAATCCTAAGGCTAGAATCGACCTGGAGACTCTATGTGATAGACCGTTGCAAAACTTGCGACAACGGAAAGGAAAGAAAAGCATAGCGAAGCGAAAGGCATGGTTTAATCCTGAAAGGCCAGCTATGAGGGAAATGCTATTGTGGGTGAAAATGCGGTTGATGTTCCCCGATGGGTATGCTGCGAATCTAAAGAGGGGAGCGAGTCTTGAGAAATTGAAAATATTTGGGCTCAAGAGTCATGATTGGCACATATGGATTGAGCGGGTAATGCCGGTGATGTTGCGTGGCTTTATCCCTGAGGATGAATGGCTAGTACTGGCAGAGCTGAGCTATTTCTTCCGTTCTCATTGTGCGAAAGAACTATCGCCTGGCATGCTAGATGAAATGGAAGAGTTGGCGCCGGAGTTGGTCTGCAAATTAGAAAAGATCTTTCCACCGGGCTTCTTTAATCCAATCCAACATTTGATTTTGCATCTCCCGACCGAGGCAAGAATGGGGGGGCCCGTTCAAAATCGATGGTGCTACTCAACTGAGAGGATGCAGAAGACGCTTCGAGCTAAGTGTAAAAATAAACGTAGAATTGAAGCATCGATGGCCGAGGCATTCATTACTGAGGAGGCGGCAAACTTCGTGACAGCACACTACGAAGCCAAAAATTATCATTTGCATAACCCGAAGCCTCGGTACAATGATGGCGATCGACAAAAAGTTCGATCCAACCTCAGCCTATTCAAAGGTAAGCTCGCACCATCCGGTGCTTCGAAAGGGAAATCGTTGGATGTCGAAGAATGGCAGACCATTTCATTGTATATCTTCACCAACCTAACAGAAGTGCGGCCGTACATCGAGTAAGTTCTCGGTAATTTATTGTTCCGCAAATTCTAATTGCTTTGAACCACTCTTATTCCCGGATATTTGATATAGTCGATACGTCGCCGAATTCTCGGATGGAGCGGTCATCGAAAAGGATTCCGTCGAAGAGTATGAGCTTCTCGCAAAGCATGGAGGTGACTATCCTGGTTTCATCTCTTGGTTCAAACAAAGGGTAATTAATTACCATTAAGGGCCCATTTGACTTATTGGTCTAATTTGCGGCTAATGCATCCATTCTTTCTTATTAAACTTGCAGGCTGATGCAGGGTCTATGGACGCCGAGTTGAGACAAGTCGCTAATGGTTTTGACTATAAGGTCCGTTCATTTGACAAATACAACATCAACGGGTATCACTTTCGTACCTTTGGCAAAGAGCTATCTATGCCCGACCTAAAGACTACAAATTGTTCTGTCTGTGCTATCGGCGAAGGAGACACCGAGTATTATGGAAGGGTTGAAGCAATTTATGAACTTCTATTCTATGGTGAAAACCCACCGACCGTCGTAGTCTTCAAATGTTATTGGTTTGAGCCGAGGAAGACTAGAAGGACTCATGAACATATAGGACTAGTCGAAATCAACCAAAACACCCACTTAGATGTTCCCGATGTCTATATTACGGCTCAACAGGCGACACAAGTTTTCTATCTACCGTGGGCCTGCCAAACTGATTCAAATCTCAAAGGTTGGGATGTCGTTTATGAAGTGCCACCACATTTTAGACCACCTACCCTCAATGAAGAGGATTACGAACCTCACATTAACCCAGACACATATGAAGGAGAATTCTTCCAAGAAACACGTATGTCCAAGAAACGTTTCAAGAACCGCTCTACTTCACCCCAGAACATTGAAGTAGACAGCGACAGTGAATCCGTCTTAACCCGTGAGCCCGAAGAGGAAGAGCTAGAAGAAGAAGAGGTTACTGCTGCTCATGACCTGTCACTTCTTGACCGATTACATAATGGTGGCCTTCCACATGTTCTTCTAGATAGTGATGATGATGATGCATTTATTGATGATAGTGATGATCATGATGCATTTATTGACCCCGAAGCATATATAGACGAGGACGATTGTTATTAGTTCATCTCAGGTATTCAACTATTATACTATATATAAATTTTGAGTTCATGTTAGGTATTCAATTTTTATTAGTCATGTTGGTATTTCCATCTAATGACATAATTAGCTTAGTTAGCTCCAAAATAGCTAGACTTCCATCTAATGACATAATTAGCTTAGTTAGCTCCAAAATGGCCTATTTAATAAAAAATGACCTATACTTAGCTAATTATCCTCGAAATGACATAATTAGCTCCAAAAAGGCATTCTTAGCCAATTTAGCCCGAAGAAGGGGACAAGAAGAGAAAAGGAGGAAAAATGAAAGGAGGGAAGAGGAAAAATGAGGAGAAGAAGGAGGAGAGGGAGGAGGAGAAGAACAAGGAGAAGAAGGAGAAGAAGGAGGAGAAGGAGAAGGAGCTCCTTCTACTCCTTCTTCTTCCTCCTTCTCCTTCTCCTTCTTCTTCTCCTTCTCCTTCTTCTTTTCTTCTTCTTCTCCTCTTCCTTCTTCTTCTCCTCCTCCTCCTCCTCCTCCTTCTTATTTTACTTCTTCTTCTCTAGCTCTTCTTCTACGTAGCTTATACTCATCCAAGAAAGGCTAAATTAGCCAATTGTCCTACGAAATGACATAATTAGCTTAGTTAGCTCCAAAATGTCCTATTTAATAAAAAATGACCTATACTTAGCTAATTATCCTCGAAATGACATAATTAGCTCCAAAAAGGCCTTCTTAGCCAATTTAGCCCGAAGAAGGGGACCAGAAGAGAAAAAGAGGAAAAATGAAAGGAAGGAAGAGGAAAAATGAGGAGAAGAAGGAGGAGAGGGAGGAGGAGAAGAAGAAGGAGAAGAAGGAGGAGAAGGAGAAGGAGCTCCTCCTTCCCCTTCTTCTTCCTCCTTCTTCCTCCTTCTCCTTCTCCTTCTTCTTCTCCTTGTCCTTCTTCTTTTCTTCTTCTTCTCCTCTTCCTTCTTCTCCTCCTCCTCCTCCTCCTCCTCCTCCTTATTTTACTTGTTCTTCTCTATCTCTTCTTCTACGTAGCTTAGACTTATCCAAGAAAGGCTAAATTGGCTAATTATCCTACGAAATGACATAATTAGCTTAGTTAGCTCCAAAATGGCCTATTTAATAAAAAATGACCTATACTTAGCTAATTATCCTCGAAATGACATAATTAGCTCCAAAAAGGCATTCTTAGCCAATTTAGCCCGACGAAGGGGACCAGAAGAGAAAAAGAGGAAAATGAAAGGAAGGAAGAGGAAAAAGGAGAAGAAGAAGGAGGAGAAGGAGGAGGAGAAGAAGAAGGAGAAGAAGGAGGAGCTCCTCCTTCCCCTTCTTCTTCCTCCTTCTTCCTCCTTCTCCTTCTCCTTCTCCTTCTCCTTCTCCTTCTTCTTTTCTTCTTCTTCTCCTCTTCCTTCTTCTTCTCCTCCTCCTCCTCCTCCTCCTCCTTATTTTACTTCTTCTTCTCTATCTCTTCTTCTACGTAGCTTAGACTTATCCAAGAAAGGCTAAATTGGCTAATTATCCTACGAAATGACATAATTAGCTTAGTTAGCTCCAAAATGGCCTATTTAATAAAAAATGACCTATACTTAGCTAATTATCCTCGAAATGACATAATTAGCTCCAAAAAGGCATTCTTAGCCAATTTAGCCCGAAGAAGGGGACAAGAAGAGAAAAAGAGGAAAATGAAAGGAAGGAAGAGGAAAAAGGAGAAGAAGAAGGAGGAGAGGGAGGAGGAGAAGAAGAAGAAGGGGACAAAAGGATAAGAAGAAGAAGGAGAAGAAGGAGAAGAAGAAGGAGAAGAAGGAGAAGAAGAAGGAGAAGGAGCTCCCGCTCCTTCTCCTTCTTCTCCTTCTTCTTCTCCTTCTTCTCCTTCTTCTTCTTCTCCTCTTCCTTCTCCTTCTCCTCCTCCTCCTCCTCCTCCTTTTTCTTCTTCTTCTCCTCTTCCTTCTCCTTCTCCTCCTCCTCCTCCTTCTTTTACTTCTTCTTCTCTTTCTCTTCTCCTATAGTTAGCTAGGGTTCCACCTAAATGACATAATTAGCTTAGTTAGCTCCTAAATGGTCTATACTTAGCTAATTTCTCTCCGAAATAACCTATATATACACTACTTCATCTAGTATTATTTTTCTAACTTTCTTATTTGTCATTTTGCAGATTACCTTCACTTCACGGGAAGCTTGGTTGATGGAATGCTTGAAGATGATTTCTTGTACCATGGGTTGTATTGAAACTATTGTAGTATATGAATATATGAAACTTTGTATGCACGTGGATGAAACTGGTGTAATATATGGTTTGGTACGGATGTAACTTCCATAATATGTATGCACTATGGATGAGAGTTATTTTAATATGGTTATGAGTACGGAAAGAAATTTATTTATGTCAAATATATATATATATATATCCTGATTATTGTTAAAAATGCTGGATATAACAAAAAATAAATAAAAAAGGGGCTGGTTCCCCTCTTTGCCGTCTGCCAACACATGGCAAAGGGGTGGAGGCAGATGGCAAAGGGGGAATCTGCCCCCTCTCTCTCCCCTCTTTGCCGTCTGCTCCCACATGGCAAAGGGGGGGGGAGGCAGACGGCATAGGGGGAATCTGCCCCCCTCTCTCTCCCCTCTTTGCCGTCTGCCCCCACATGGCAAAGGGGGGGAGGCAGACGGCAAAGGGGGAATCTGCCCCCTCTCTCTCCCCTCTTTGCCGTCTGCCCCCACATGGCAAAGGGGGGAGGCAGACGGCAAAGAGAGAATCTGCCCCCTCTCTCTCCCCTCTTTGCCGTCTGCCCCCACATGGCAAAGGGGGGAGGCAGACGGCAAAGAGAGAATCTGCCCCCTCTCTCTCCCCTCTTTGCCGTCTGCCCCCACATGGCAAAGGGGGGGAGGCAAACGGCAAAGAGAGGAGGCCTGCCGTTAACACTTAACGGGGACGTTGCAATATATGCCGTCCCACTTATTTTGCCGTCTGCCCCCTCATGGCAAAGATTCTTTGCCTTCCCCTTTGCGAAAGCAGACGGCAAAGAGCCTCTTCACCGGATTTTTTTTTACCGTCTACTTTGCCATGAGGGGGCAGACGGCAAAGCCTTTGCCGTCCGTGGTTGCCCCCTTTGCCGTCCGCCTTGGCAGACGGCAAATTTCTAAATTTCAGTAGTGTATCATGTAATCGAGTTAGTTTTGACGGGGATTGATCCCTAGTATCCACTATGTTCTGAGATTGATGTTGCTACTACTTTGCCATGCTTAATGCTTGTCACTAGGGCCCGAGTGCCATGATTTCAGATCTGAACCTATTATGTTGTCGCCAATATATGTGTGTTTTAGATCCTATCTTGCAAGTTGTAGTCGCCTACTATGTGTTATGACCCGGCAACCCCGGAGTGACAATAGCCGGAACCACTCCCGGAGATGATCATAGTATGAGGAGTTCATGTATTCACCAAGTGTTAATGCGTTGGTCTGGTTCTTTATTAAAAGGAGAACCTTAATATCCCGTAGTTCCATTAGGACCCCGCTGCCACAGGAGGGATGAACAATAGATGTCATGCAAGTTGTTTTCCCTATGCACGTGTGACTACATACATAATACATGCCTACTTTAAATTGACGAACTGGAGCTAGTTACATATCTCTCCGTGTTATAGCTCTTACATGATGAATCACATCCGGCATAATCATCCATCACCGATCCAATGCCTACGAGTCTTTTACTACTGGTCCTTGCTATGTTACTTTGCTGCTACTACTATTGTTGCTGCTACTGTTACTCTGTTTCTACTGCTATTACGTTGCTGCTACTGGTTACTGTTGCTACTGCTGCTATCATACTACTTTGCTATTGATACTTTGCTGTAGACACTAAATCTTTCAGGTGTGGTTGTATTGACAACTCAGCTGCTAATACTTGAGAATATTCTTTCGCTTCCCCTTGAGTCGCATCATTAAATTTGGGTTGAATACTCTACCCTCGAAAACTATTGCGATCCCCTATACTTGTGGGTTATCAAGACCTTTTTCTCCCGTAGTTGCCGGGGAGGCATAACTATATTCTCTAAGTCACTTGGGATTTACGTCTACTGGTCACTATGAGGAATCTGAGAGATGCAAGAACTAAAGTCTTGCCCTCAACTACGAGGACAAGTAAGGAACTGCCATCTAGCTCTGCACTTGATTCACATTCAGTTATGAGTAAGTTTGCGACATCACCTCGTGCTAGAAATCTTGATATGTCGCCTGTGCTTGATGATGCTACTTCAGCTGCCCATGATGCTTATGATGATGCTATGCTTGATACTGCTTTGCATGATGATGCTATGCTTGATACTGCTTTGCCACTAGGTGCATTCCTTGATGCACAAATTGCTAGAGTTGCTGCTAGATGTGATGACACTTCTGAAACTGCTCATACTATTGAAGTAGAACCTGCTATTATGCCTGAATTGCCTGTTATGCCTGAGCGTTATGTTATGGAGGGAGAGATAGCTGAGGATTTTCTTGCGTGTAAGGATAGCTATGATGTTGAGAAATTACTGCGCAATTGGAAAAAAAATCTCTGAACACTAGGATGAAATACGACCCAAAGTTTGCTACTTCGCCTATCTTTGTGACCGATAAGGATTATGAATTCTGTGTCGACCCTGAGTTAATCACTCTGGTCGAATCTGATCCATTTCACGGTTATGAGTCTGAAACGGTTGTAGCCAATCTTACCAAAATGCACGATATAGCCACCCTATTCACTAGTGAGGAAAAGATCCGCCACTACTATATCCTCAAGTTGTTTCCTTTCTCCCTAAAGGATGATGCTAAGACCTGGTTCACTTCTCTTGCTCCTGGTTGTGTGCGTAGCGCCTAGGATATGGTCTACTACTTCTTTGAAAAATATTTCCTTGCCCATAAGAAGCAAGCTGCCTTGCAGGAAATATACAACTTTGCTCAAGGTGAAGAAGAGAGTCTCCCATAAGCTTGGGGGAGGCTCGTCCAGCTACTGAATGCTTTGCGTGATCACCCTCTTGCGAAGAATGAAATACTTGATATCTTCTATAATGGACTTATCGATGCTTCCAAAGACCACCTAGATAGTTGTGTTGGTTGTGTTTTTAGGGAACGAACTGTAGAACAAGCTGAGATTCTACTGAATAACATCTTGTGCAATGAGAATGCTTGGACTATTCCTGCACCACCTCCTAAGCCAACTCCGAAGACTTTGTTATCTTGGATATTCCCGAGGACGATGCGATGGCGGTCATGCCCGGAAGACCCTTTTTAAACACTGCTGGGGCTGTTATAGATTGCAAAAAAGGCAATGTCACTTTCCATGTCCACGGTAATGAGCATACGGTGCACTTTCCGAAGAAACAATATCGAGTACATTGCATCAATGTTATCGAAAAAACTTCATCGATTCTTATTGGGAGCTTTGATTGCGCTATACATCTTGTTAAGAGGAAGTATGATTTGCTTGTTGGGGAGATACACATCCCCATTGAGGTGACCTAGTGATATTCGAAAATTCTCCGTTCTCTTTTGCGATTCGAAAAAGTTTGTCAGGGAGACTTGATCAACCTCACTGACGGATTTATTTCGATGACCATGAGATGGATGAATCGAGGAGTCACAAACCTCTATTCCAAGCTTTCACCTTCGGTTGCTTAGAAGAAAAATGATATATTTAGTTTAGTTTTCCCTGTTTTCTGTTTTAGCGTCCCGTAGAAAAGTACCCCAAAAATAAAAGTTCTCTGAACGTACTGAAAATCAAGTATGATTTTTTCTGGATTTTTTGAAAAATACTGAGACAAAGAGCTTGCGTAGGGGCTGTACCAGTGGGCCACAAGCCCTGGAGGCCCGGGCACCACCCCTGGCCGCGCCTACCTGGCTTATGGGGCCCACATGCACCCCTCCACTCGTTCTAGCTCTCATCCACTTCTGCTTCCTCCACAAAAATTCATTTCACACCTCAAACCCGTGTTCTTGCTCCTCTTGCTGGGATTTTTGATCTCCTTGCTCAAAGCACCATTCTCCGAACTGTTTTGGGGAAATTACTCCTTGGTAAGTGACTCCTCCATTGGTCTAATTAGTTTTTGCTCTAGTGCTTTATACTCCGCGTATTTTTTGCTGCATTGGTGACCATGTTCTTGAGCTTTGCATGCCAATTTTAGCTGGTCCCAAGTAGTTTTGATGCGTACTATGGCCTCTAGGCACTTGTGGGAGTAGTTGCTATGAGTTTTGTCGAGCCTTATTCTCTTTTCCTTAGAATCACTAAAAAATTCAGAAATTTTCAGAGATATAAAAGGGAAAAGATGAGGAGGTTCTTAAGAGGCTCTTCAAGCCGTGACCCCAAGGATGATGGAAGTGAGAAGAAGCCCAAGTATCAGGTCCCTCGAGTCGCAGAAGTTCGAGCGTGCCAGTGGCCAAGCGATGTGTTCTTATGCGCCGCCGGACTTTATGAGGACTTTTACTACTTGATGGAGAACGCAAGCCTTACCGCCTTCGTTGAAGATAAGTGTCCGCAATACCTCCTCCTCACTAATATCTTCGTACAAAGCTTTAACTTCTATTCGAGGAAGAATCCTCCTATGGTTCAGTTCAAACTTTATGATATACCCCAGTGCATGTCACTCCAGGATTTTTGCAATGTTTGCAAATTACCTTACGTTGGGGATATTCATGAAACTCGTCCACGGGACTTGGAAGCTTTCATTGACACTATTGTTGTAGGAGAGGAGAGAGGAGTTTCTTGCGCAAGAGCTGCTAGCATACATTTTCCCGTGCTTCGGTACTTCTCACTATTTGTGGGAAAATGTTTGATTGGCCATGGTAAAGCTGAGTCACTTAGTTCCCCAGATCTTGCGGTCTTGCGCGAAGCCCTTTATAATTATAAAACTTATAGCTTGGGCGCCATAGTACCTCAGCGGTTGAACACGAACCGTTCTAAAGCCATTGTCTATGGAGGTATCTATGCTACTCAACTTGCTAGACACATTGAGATAACTATTAGACTGGAAGAGGAAGAAGAGATTCTTCTTCCTGAGAGATATCTAGAATACGATAGCATGGTTTGCCATGACTTTCTTGATAGAGATACAAATAGAAGGATGATTTATAACCTAGTATTTAGTTAGGCTACTCGTGAGACTATTACTTTGCCTGCTCCTTCTTTGTTCAATCTTCATGCAGGCAGGTACATTATTATGCCCTCGGACATCTACGCATATTGGGGCCAAGCCCAACCATAGGTGCTCATGCCCGATCCACCAGTCGAGTACCAGACGCCGGTTTATCAGTGGGAGCCAGAGGAGCTCACACAACAGTGGCATACTCAGTCCACTCCGGAGTACCTCGGAGCTGGTTATTTCCCTCCATGTGAATAGACCAACTTAGGCCAAAAGCCTAAGCTTGGGATAGTACGTGTTTCTCACCGACTTCACATTCTTGCTTATGCTTTCATTTTGTTCGTCGGTGTTCACACTTTGCCACTGTATCATCCATGCTAGTTTATTTATTTTTCTCGTTTTCTTTTCGTGTGTCTGTCTAGTTTGAGAAAACCCAAAAAGATTTTCTTTTTTTTCTTTTGCTTGTTGGGAGCTTTCCCGTGTAAATAGTTGTCTTTTTTTCTTTGGGTCAAGGTAGAAGACCATGGTTACAATGTTTAGTGGCCCTCGCATGCATATCTGTTGATGTGTCAAAGAGCATATTACTTTGTCTTCTCCTTTGTGTTTGCGTGCAGATTCCAGCTTAGTCCAATGCATGAGCACTCTTATTATTGTTCACATCATTCGGTCGTGCAAGTGAAAGGCAATAATGATGATATATGATGAAGTGACTGAGCCTGGAAAAGCTAGTATGAACTCGATTTTTTTTTTGTAAATATGACCAGATCATTGTTCCTGATTCAGCTTTGTTGTGAGAGAAACATGTTTGCAATGACAACTTAGAGATGATAGTTGCTTATGCCATGCTTACTTAGCCAGGAGCTTATAATGGTTTGTCTTGGATGCCCACATGAATGTTGAGATGACTATGATGCAGTATGATAGGATAGTATCCTCCTTTGAATGATTCAAGTGGCTTGACTTGGCGCATGTTCACGCATGTAGTTGAAACAAAATCAACATAGCCACTATGATATTCATGTTCATGGTGATTTATGTCCTAGTCATGCTTGCACTCAATGTTAGTTAATCTCAATGCATTTTGATGACTGTTGTCGCTCTCTAGTTGGTCGCTTCCCAGTCTTTTACTAGCCTTCACTTGTACTAAGCAGGAATACTGTTTGTGCATCCACTTCCCTAAACCCAAAGTTGTTCCATGTGAGTCCACCATACCTACCTATATGCGGTATCTACCTGCCATTCCAAGTAAATTTGCATGTGCCACTCTATAAATCTTCAAGAAATAATATGTTTTGCATGCCCGAACCGCTCATGTGGTGACATGGGCTATCAGTATCTTCCATGCTAGGCGTGTTATCCTCGATATGTGTTTATTCACTATCATTCACGAGAAAGGGGCTGGTAATTGGAATGCCCAGTTCCATGCTCAAATCGAAAAGATAATTGAAAAAAAACTCCCCCTGGATTGATGTTGGTATGGACGGTACCCGAGGGTTCAGCTAGCCGTGGAGTGTGATTGATTGGTGGTGGGGGAGTCAAAACTTTACTTTTCTGTTTGGGAACCGCCTATATCATGTCTAGCGTGGAAGATGGTGAGAACTCTTAGTCATTGCGTTGACAATGAAAGCGTGCCACCCAAAATTATTATCTCTCTTTTCAAAGCATGAGCTCTGGCACCTCTGCAAATCAATGCTTCCCTCTACGAAGGGCATGTCTATTTATTTTCCTGTTGAGTCATCCTCCTCTTGAAAAAGCACCAATTAGAGAGCACATCTGTCATTTTTATGCTTTGCTTTTAACTGTGTTGAGTATGACTTTGACTCGATCTTCTTTGCCATGAATTACAATGTTTAGTCAGCCCTTGGTCTTTGAAGGTGCTCTGCATTTATGTTTTGCGGTCTGAGAAAGAGCTAGCGAGATACTATTTGTTCGTACCGCTTCATGATTGTTTAGATTCAAGTCTTGATGTTTGAGACTTATTATTATTTGCTCGCTAGTTGATTATGACATTGATATGAGCTTACCGTGAGACCTAGATGTCATTTGTTTATGTGGTTTACTTGTGATCTTGCTGAAATTTTGGATATGAGTTCGACATAGTTGCAACAACAAGATCAAACAGAGTTCGTAAAAGTTTTTCTTTTGTCTCTTTCAGTTTGTCAACTGAATTGCTTCAGGACAAGCAAGGCTTTAAGCTTGGGGGAGTTGATACTCTCCATCGTATCTACTTTTCCGAACTCTTTTGCCCTCGTTTTGGACTCTAATTTGCATGATTTGTATGGAACTAACCCGGACTGACGATATTTTCAGCAGAATTGCCATGGTGTTGTTTTTGCACATAAATAAAATTTCTCATAATGACCTGGAAATCTACGAGGAATTTTTCTGGAATATATACAAAATACTGGCGCAAGAATCAACTGGACGGATGGAGCTAGAAGCCCAAAAGCCCACCAGGCCTAGCCACCCCCCCCTGGCCGGGGCTTGCAGTTTTGGGAGCTCCTCGGTACTCCGCCACCCCCAATTGCAGCTCTATATAACCTCTTTCGTCTGGAAAAAAAATCAGGGAGAAGGATTCATCGCGTTTTACGATATGGAGGCGCCGCCACCTCTTGTTCTTCATGTGTAGAGCAGATCTGGAGTCCGTTCAGGGCTCCGGAGAGGGGAAATCGTCGCCATCGTCATCATCAACCTTCTTTCATCGCCAATTCCATGATGCTCTTCACCGTTGGTGAGTAATCTCATCGTAGGCTTGCTGGACGGTGATGAGTTGTATGAGATCTATCATGTAATCGAGTTAGTTTTGACGGGGATTGATCCCTAGTATCCACTATGTTCTGAGATTGATGTTGCTACTACTTTGCCATGCTTAATGCATGTCACTAGGGCCCGAGTGCCATGATTTGAGATCTGAACCTATTATGTTGTCGCCAATATATGTGATTTTTAGATCCTATATTGCAAGTTGTAGTCACCTACTATGTGTTATGACCCGGCAACCCCGGAATGACAATAGCCGGAACCACTCCCGGAGATGACCATAGTATGAGGAGTTCATGTATTCGCGAAGTGTTAACGCATTGGTCCGATTGTTTATTAAAAGGAGAACCTTAATATCCCGTAGTTTCCATTAGAACCCCATTGCCACGGGAGGGATGGACAATAGATGTCATGCAAGTTCTTTTCCCTAAGCATGTATGACTACATACGGAATACATGCCTACATTAGATTGACGAACCGGAGCTAGTTACATATCTTTCCGTGTTATAGCTGTTACATGATGAATCACATCTGGCATAATCATCCATCAACGATCCAATGCCTATGAGTCTTTTACTACTGGTCCTTGCTATGTTACTTTGCTGCTACTACTATTGCTGCTACTACTATTGCTGCTGCTACAGTTAATCTGTTGCTACTGCTATTACTTTGCTGCTACTGGTTACTGTTGCTACTGCTGCTATCATACTACTTTGCTACTGATACTTTGCTACAGACACTAAATCTTTCAGGTGTGGTTGAGTTGATAACTCAACTGCTAATACTTGAGAATATTCTTTCGCTTCCCCTTGAGTCGAATCAATAAATTTGGTTTGAATACTCTACCCTCGTAAACTGTTGTGATCCCCTATACTTGTGGGTTATCACTCCACCCTCTCCTCTGCACCAGGCGACGCGTGTCCGTGTGCGCCCGAACCGGCCAGAAGAGCTCCACCACCAAGACCCGCCAAGAGCCTGCCCCCACTCCTCCTGAAGATCCCTCGTGGTCTAAAACCACGCCCGCAAAACCATGGGCTCCCTCACGAGCCCTCTCTCCCCCTATGGTCACTACAACAGCATCGTCGGCGCACCACCCTTCGGCAGATCTCGTCCGCCTATATAAAGGCCCCTAGCTCTCACCCACACCTCCAACACCCCTTGCTAACCTCCAATCGACCACCCCCAGTGCCCCCTAGAGCTAAACGAGCTCGAGTGCTCGAGATTGACCAAGACGCCGCCGTGTCGGGGCTCGGTCGATCTCGGGACACAGGCACACTCCCGAGCTCCTTCCACGTACCCCCTAACCGCTAGAGCTACCTGGTCATCCTCCACCTTCTCCAGCCTCTTAACATCGTTGTCAACAACTTCCTGAAAGCCTCCGCCGTGGCTTTTCATCGCCGGCGACTCAGGCCACCTCCGACGCTCATTCAACCCTCAGTCGAGAGGCGGGAGTGCCAGGACTCCATTGCCGTACTCGCCCGTCCTTGACACTGCCAGAATCTCCGCCAGTGAGCTCCCCCTCCCCTTTATCCCGAGGTAGGAGACGGCCTCGATAGGAGGGCCCCACCTATCCACGACATCTCTCTCCTCCTCTCTCCTCTCTGTCGCTGGCTGCCGGGCAGTGCGCATCATGTTCGAACCTGACTGCGCGCGCCTGGGTTGGTTCGCCCGTTGGCTAGTTGGGCCGGCCCACCTGCTGGCCAACCTGGCCAGTAAACTGGCCCTTTTCTTTATTCTTTTCTGGTTTTTCAAAATAAATTTCCACATCATTAAATATTCACTCAAATTCAAATCTTTTTCCACCATAATTCTTGTAGAATTATGTTGTACTTAATAATAATACTTGTGCATTTTTTATAAAAATTATTATACATAGTTTCAAATTAAAAGCTAGTTTAAGTTTTTTTTGCCTGTGTTAAAAAGTCTTTTAAAAATATTTTTCATTCCAAAACCAGAAACAAATATATTCAGAAATAATGTTACAATTTTTCAGAATAGGGTAACATTTTATATGTGAGTTTGTGCTCTATTTTTGGTAGTGATTATTATTATTACTATTACGATGATAGATCACACGTTTGACGAAGGGCTTGGACCCAAAGACCTCGAAGACCCTGGATACCTAGCTAATCAAGGCAAGCAGCCCTTTCACCATGTCTCAGAAAAATATTTTATGCATGACATGTTGATTAGTTTATTCCAATGAATATGATCATGAAAAATAGGTAAACCCTCGGTATGGTGTTACCGATGGCTCCTCTGGAGCACTTGTATTGAGCATGACCTGACCATCTACGAGGGTGGCACAGATGCTAAGTTGACAAGTAGATAGTAGTGCTACACATAGGATGAGCATATGCATGGTGATGGTAACAAAGACTTTTCGAAAACCCTGCCGGGTGCCACTACTGCCCGAGGGTGATGGTGACCACTTGAGAAAGAAGTGGTGTACCGGAAAAGGTTTGTGTGTGTGGTTTCGTAAATGTGATTAGATTTAAGATTTGCTGACCATCCCAACCTTACATGTGCGACCACGGTACCCCAATATGGGAACGGGGCTTTGTTGATTACTCTAGTCGGTGCTACCAAAGAGACCACATTACTAGTGGCGAGAGTGATATAGCCACCCTCGTGTCGTGGTTATGCCAGGTAGGACCACTATGTTGTTTTTACTTGTGTTGGGCACACCGTTTGTCCCCACATGGATGACACGATCTAGAGTTGGTGCTTGTAAGATGTACATCATGTGGGTTGGGTACCAACCGAGTGGACTCTTTGTCTAGTATCATCAGGGGAAAGGCAACGACCAGCTACTTACCTCGGGTATGGTATATACCACGAGTCGTGGATGACACAGAAGTTTCCCGAATCTCATGGGTACAACACATAACCTCTGCAGAGTGTAAAACTATTCGAATAGTCGTTTCCACGGTCAAGGACAGTAGGGCAATTGGTACATCTCCATCATATCTACTTTTCCAAACTCTTTTGCCCTTGTTTTGGACTCTAATTTGCATGATTTGAATGGAACTAACCTGGTCTGATGCTGTTTTCAGCAGAATTGCCTTGGTGTTATTTTTGTGCAGAAATCAAAGTTCTCCAAACCTCCTGAAAATTTACGGGGAGCAGTTTTGGAAAATAAGAAAAATATCTGCGCCAAGTTCCACCTGAGGGGGTGGGCGAGTGGGCCGCAAGCCCTGGTTCCGCCACCACCCCCCTGGTGGCGGTGGGCAGGCTTGTGGGGCCCACATGGCTCTGCCGCCCCCAACCTCAAGTCTATATGTTCCCTTTCGTCCCAGAAAAAATAAAAAGAGAAGTTTTTGTCGCGTTTGCGATACGGAAGCGCCGCCACGACCTGTTCCTTTTGGACCCCGCTGCCACGGGAGGGATGGACAATAGATGTCATGCAAGTTCTTTTCCCTAAGCACGTATGATGACACACGGAGTGCATGCCTACATCACATTGATGAACGGGAGCTAGCCACATATCTCTCCGTGTTATAATAGTTGCATGATGAATATCTTCCAAACAAATCACCGACCCATTGTCTACGAGTTTGTCATATTGCTGCTGTTACTTGTCTTGCTCTGCTGTTGTTACGACTGTTGCTGCTGCTATTACTTGTCTTGCTCTGTTGCTACTACTGTCGCTTGCTACAGTTGCTACTTGCTACTTCTGTCACTACTGTTGTTCCTTGCCGCTGCTATTGCTTGTTACACTGCGGCTACCTGCTGCAATTTTGGTTCGCTGATCGTTGACGGGAACTGACAATCTCCGTCAACGAGGCAACTTGGCGCCGTTGATACAATCGTTAGAAATAGTCTGCCATGTCAACAGATCGTTTCTGACACCATTGTTATCATACTACTTTGCTGTTACTACTTTGCTTGCAGATACTAATATTTCAGGTATGGTTGAATCTGACAAATGCAGCTGCTAATAATCGCGAGTATTCTCTCACCTCGTGTCTGGCTAACCAACAAATTTGGGTCGAATACTCTACCCTCGAAAACTTCTGCGAACCCACGCGTTGGTGGGCCGTCAACAACATACTTCTACTTTCATTACCGGGGAGTGCGAGAAGCATTCTTCTGGTGCCGTTGCAGGGGAAGGTTTGTTGTCACAAAATCAGCATTCGTCTAGCTATTGCCAGAGAGTGCCAGTTAGTAATCCCGCTTAAATTACATCTAGCCATTTCCGCATAAACCAAGTGTGAGTGAGTGTGTGGTGAGAAACATGACATTGTCAAAGTCCGGTAACTTGGCATAGAGGGTGAACCTGAGGTGTTCAGCCCTCAGCAGATCGATTGGCATTTGTAACGTGTTTTTATGATTACCATCACCCTTATGATGCATGATAATACTTACACTTGACCATGTACTACATTTAAAGAAAAAACTGCATTCCAAAAAGATTGCATACTAAAGATATACCATGTTGCATTATGCCTTGTTCCACATCATGGGTTGCTTCCGAGTACATTCCAAGTACTCATTGGCTTGCCACTGGTTATTTGGTTTGACCAAACATGGAAGAACACGAGAATGGAGAAGAAATCGTCGTTGGAGACAGACACGCGAACTAGGACGCTTCCTAGTAAGATTGCGTGGTGGTTAAGGCTCATGGCATGGGTTCACGTTTTCTACCAAGATTTCTGCTATTAATTGAGTTGGTGTGATTGGCCTTCAAGGCCCTATCTATGTAAGACATGACCGTAATGGTTCTTATCTGTATCAAACATTAATTATGGATGTAAGACTATTGTTATTCAGTATTTATCTGTTCAGTGAGCATTGATCTCTCATATCACTATATATGTTCATTCGGGATCTCGACTCGTAAGTCGGGGTGCCCACAGGCCGGTTATTCATGGAGGCATTGGGGCCTGAGCTTCTCGAGTCATTAGCGGACTGAGCTCACTTTGTTTAGGTCACTGGCAGACCCTGCTAACTACTTCTTTGGGTGCGAGGCTGCGTATCTGCATGGAGAAACTTCGATCGAAGCCCCCAAGCAGGAAACCGACCGCCCGACAATATAAGCAAGGTAGACCGTTAGGATTCCGAACAGGTGAAAATTGACTAACCAAATGATGCATAAACGAAAGTAGCGGTCGGAGGAACGTCCTGAGCTCGGCGAGGCCGCTTGGCCCCGGGGATGCCCTCAGATGGGGTGAACCAAAAAGTTACTTGGCTGCGGCCAACAAAAAGTCACCTGGCGACCGTGTCGCTGAAGTGCTGAAGGCTCCATCGTCGCTCGTTCTCTTGTCTCTGCGCTCGCGACCCTCACGGGTCCGCCGCCTGCCGAGTCTCGGTGCCTCTGCCCGGCCCGAGCATCTCCTCCTCTTCTTCAAGGCATCCCAGCAGGCGGGGTACAAGCATGGCCTGCCGGAGCCTCTGGTAGGTGGCAGCCGCATTCCCCATCTCGAAGGCCATGAAGGTATTGGCACCCGAGTACTCCCACTAGTAGCCAGCCAGCATAGGCCACAAGGGGCCGTGTGCCGCGGCTAGGTTGGTTTCGGACGCGTTGATGCAGATGCGGGGTCGGACAACCATGCCGACGACGGCGACCACGACTGGCGGTGCGGGGCAGTCATCGCGTTGCACCGTATGGGTCTCTCGAAGTTCTCGGATTGCTCTGATGACGGACTCACGAGAGCTGGTCGGGTGTGCTATGGAGCGTGCCCTCGAGATGTGCTCGAACGCCGCCTCCGCCTCACTGATCAGACTAGGGGCCTCCTGGGTGGTCGCCCCCATCTCTGACCCAAGAGGGGCACCGAGCATGCATCCCTATGCGATGGGGGGCAGGGCACCGTCCCCGGGCATGGAGCCCCAAGCCTCGAGGCGATTCGAGGGGAGGAGCTCCTTCTTCTGCTTGCGTGGGTCCTCCCAGGGCATCCCATCTTCTTCATCGTCCGAGTGCTCCGCTGTCGCCGTGTGATATGCGTGCTCCAGTGCACAGACGACATCCTTCTTGTGGCAAGGGATGGTGATGACGCCGCGGCTCCCTCGCATCGTGCGGACATTGTATCCATGGTGGACCATTGCCATGAAATGGCGAGCGCTGGGTACCTGATACGTCTCTGTCATATCTACAATTTTTGATTGTTTCATGCCAATATTCTACAACTTTCATATACTTTTGGCAACTTTTTATACTCTTTTTGGGACTAACATATTGATCCAGTGCCCAGTGCCAATTCTTGTTTGTTGCATGTTTTTTGTTTCGCAGAATATCCACACCAAACGAAGTCCAAACATAATAAAAACTTACGGTGATTTTTTTGGAATATTTATGATTTTTGGGAAGAAGAATCAACGCGAGGCGATGCACGGAGGGCCCAGAAGCCCTGTAGCCGCCACCAGGAGGTACTCCTTAATGAGGTTGCAGCCCTTTTTTCTCCGCAAGAAAGATAATATCCAGAAGAAAATCGTGTTAAAATTTCAGCCCAATCGGACTTCTGGATCTCCGAGAATTTAAGAAACGGTGAAACGCAGAATCTGGGAGCGCAGAAACAGAAGGACACAGAGAGAGAGATCCAATCTCGGAGGGGCTCTCGCCCCTCCCCCGCCATGGAGACCATGGACCAGAGGGGAAACCCTTCTCCCATCTAGGTAGGAGGTCAAGGGAGAATAAGAAGGAGGGGGCTCTCTCCCCCTCTCTCCCGGCGGTGCCAGAATGCCACCCGGGACATCATCCTGTGGCGGCGATCTACACCAACACCTCCGTCATCTTCACCAACATCTCCATCATATTCCCCCATCTATATTCAGCGGTTCACTCTACCGCAACCCGCTGTACCCTCTACTTCAACATGGTTCTTTATGCTACATATTATTATCCAATGATGTGTTGCTATCCTATGATAGCTGAGTAGATTATCGTTGTCCTATCGGTGATTGATGAATTGCTATGATTGGTTTAATTTGCTTGTGGTTATGTTGCTATCCTTTGGTGCCCATCATATGATCGCGTGCGTGGATCACACCATAGGGTTAGTTGTATGTTGATAGGACTATGTATTGGCAGGATAGAGTGACAGAAGATTCGAACCTAGCATAGAAATTGATGCATATGGGATTGAACGGGGACCAATATATCTTATTGCTATGGTTGGGTTTTACCTTAATGAACGCTAGTAGTAGCGGAAGCTTGCTAGTAGTTCCAATCATAAGTGCATAGAATTCCAAGTAAGGGATGACATGCTAGTAGAGGCCTCTCCCACATGATACTTGCTATCGATCTAGTAACGTAGTCAATTGCTTAGGGACAATTCCACAACTCCTACCACCACTTTTCCACACTCGTTAGACTAACGTATTTGTTTCTTTTTCTGACAAGCCCCTAGTTTTATTTAAACGTTCTTTACTTTCTTGCAAGCGTATCCTTTCAGTCCTACAAAGTACTTCTTGTTTAATACTTGTTCTAGGTAAAGCGAACGTAAAGTGTGCGTAGAGTTGTATCGGTGGTCGATAGAACTTGAGGGAATATTTGTCCTCCCTTTAGCTTCTCGTTGGGTTCGACACTCTTACTTATCGATAAAGTCTACAATTGATCCCCTATACTTGTGGGTTATCAAGACCTTTTTCTGGCGCCGTTGCCGGGGAGAAATAGCGTGGGGTGAATATTCTCGTGTGTGCTTGTTTGCTTTATCACTAAGTAGATTTATTTGCTGTTCTAAGTTGTTCTCTATCTTTAGTTATGGATATGGAACACGAAATACCAAAAAAAAATAGGTGTACGTGCTACTCATGGAGATGGGGAACCTCCTAAAACCCTCGATGCTTGTTATGTGGAAAATATTATGTACTTCTTTAATAATCCTGAGAAAGCCCCATTCAATTATATAATGGGATACACGTTGGATCAACGTCAATACTTTAGGGATTATCGCTTGACTCAAAAAGGGAAACATTTATGGGATCCAATCCATTTGTTGAAATGGTATGCTTGGGAACTATGCAATAGACATGGTGTTACTTGTTGCTCTAGGATGAAGGCTCCACACCTTCCCTTTTCTTGTGAGTTTAATGATCATAGAACTTTGGCTTCTTATGCTAATGGTATATATGATTACTATGATGTGGATCAAATAGAAGAGTTTGTTGCTTTTATGGGTGCTTATGAAATTGAGGCTCTGTTTAAAAGGTATGATGATAATGATGATTCTCGTTACCGATCTGAAAATTTGGGTATGCTTCGTTATTGTTATACTAATTATGAATATAATGCCCATATTGAACGATTTAAGGAGAAATCATATGCTGCCCAAGAAGAGACTATTATTTTACAGGAAACTATGGAAGAAGAAAATGCTGAAATTGTGAGCTCATTAGATGAAAAAGATGACGAGGAGAGCGAAGAACAAAAGGAGGAAGAACGAACTAGCTACCCATGTCCACCTTCTAACGAGTGTAACTCTTCTACTCATACATTATTTAATTTCTCTTCGTTCTTACCAAAGGATGAATGCTACGATCGCTTGGATCCGTTTGAAATATCCCTTTTTGATGAACTTGATGCTTGCTACGCTTGTGTCCATGATGCCAATATGAATGATGCTTATGAAGATGAGCTAGATATAGTTCCTTATGTTACACATGATGATTTTGATGAATATAATATGCATGTGCTTGCTGCTCCTACTTGCAATTATTATGAGAGAGGAACTACATCTCCACCTCTCTATGTTTCCAATACGATAAAATTGCAAGAAACTGCTTATGCTATGTATTGGCCTTTACTTGATGTGCATGAATTGTTCTTTTATGACATGCCAATGCATAGGAAGAGAGTTAGACTTCGTCATTGCATGATATATGTTACCTTGTGCCCACCACTAAATTTCAAGTCATTGCTAATTAAAATTGGCTTTGATATACCTTGGGATCCGGGTGGATCCATTACTTGAGCACTTTATGCCTAGCTTAATGGCTTTAAAGAAAGCGCTGCCTGGGAGACAACCCGGAAGTTTTAGAGAGTCATTTATTTCTGTTGAGTTCTTTTATTTAGTTTAAAAACAAAAAAATATATAGAGGGGAACTTAAAACTTTTTCAAAAAGAGAAGCGATTGAAAGGTGATGCATTGCGGAAGTGAGGGTCGACCTTGAACACTTGTGTTCATGCTCATGGAAACAATGTAGAATTTTTCATAGAAGTTTCTCACAAAAATAATTAACCCCTTTTACAATTACTTTGTGTTTTAAAAAATAATGTGCCAAGTAAAGCCTTTACGATTAGTTTGGGTGATAATTGTTTGATCACGCTGAGAAAAGACAGAAACTTTCTGATCACGAAATTAATTTTCATTTTTATTATGCAAGAGATTTTGAGTTGATTTTTTTGCTTCTGATTGATATGCAAATTTTCCAGACGTTCGTAATTTTTCAGTTTTTTTGAGATACCAGAAGTATACGGAATATACAGATTGCTAGAGACTGTTCTGTTTTTACAGATTCTCTTTTCTATGCATTGTTCTCTTATTTTGATGAATCTATGGGTAGTATCGGTGGGTATGAACCATGGTGGAGTTGGATTACAGTAGATATAATGCTAATATGAAGTTAGAATGAGTTCACAACAGTACTTGAAGTGGTGATTTAGTTTATTATACTAACGGATCTCACGAAGTTTTGTTGAGTTTTGTGTGATTGAAGTTTTCAAGTTTTGGGTGAGAGAACGATGGATGAAGGAATAAGAAGAGGCAAGATCCTAAGCTTGGGGATGCCCGAGGCACCCCAAGGTAATACTCAAGGAAGTCTCAACCGTCTAAGCTTGGGGATGCCCCGGAAGGCATCCCCTCTTTCGTCTACAATCTATCGGTAATTTTACTCGGAGCTATATTTTAATTTGTCACATGATATGTGCAAATGCTTGGAGCGTCTTTTTTGTTTATTTTCCCTTTTTCTTTTATGCACCATGCTGATATGAGATAGTCCTTGGTTGGCTTTATAGAATGTTTCTTGTGCTTCACTTATATCTTTTGAAGTTTGGATTGCCTATTTCCTACACATAGAAAACCGCCATTTGTAGAATGCTCTTTTGTTTCACTTATATTTGTTATAGCGGGGCATATCTTTTGTAGAAAGAATTAAACTCTCATGCTTCACTTATACCTATTTAGAGAGTTAACAGGAGTTGGTCATTCACATGGTTAGTCATAAAATCCTACATAAAACTTGTAGATCACTGAATATGATATGTTTGATTCCTTGCAACAGTTTTGCGACATGAATATGTGATATTAGAGTCATGCTAGTGACTAATTGTGTATTTTAAGAAATACTTGTGTTAAGGTTTGTGATTCCCGTAGCATGCACGTATGGTGAACCGTTATGTGATGAAGTCAGAGCATGATTTATTTATTGATTGTCATCCTTTGTGTGGAGGTCGGGATCGCGCGATGGTTAACTCCTACCAACCTTTCCCCTAGGAGCATGCGTGTAGTACCTTGTTTCGATGACTAATAGACTTTTGTAATAAGTATGTGAGTTCTTTATGACTAATGTTGAGTCCATGGATTATACGCACTCTCACCCTTCCACCATTGCTAGCCTCTCTAGTACCGCGCAACTTTCGCTGGTGCATTACGCCCACCATATAGCCTCCCTCAAAACAGCAACCATACCTACCTATTATGACATTTTCATAGCCATTCCGAGATGTATTGCCATGCAACTACCACCGTTCCGTCTCATGACATGTGCCACCACTTCCATATTGCCATTGCATGATCGTAAGATAGCTAGCATGATGTTTCCATTGCTTGTCCGTTTTTTGATGTCATTACTATGCTAGATCATTGTCACGGTACACTACCGAAGGCATCTCATATACAGTCATCATTGCTCTAAATATTGAGTTGTAAGTGTGATGATCATCATTAATAGAGCATTGTCCCATGTGAGGAAATAAAAGAGGCCAGCGAAGCCCATTTATAAAAAAGAGGCCAAAGATGCCCACCAAAGTAAAAAAAATAAAAAATAAATAAAAAAAAGAGGCCAAAGAGCCCACAAAAAAAGGGAGAAAAGAGAGAAGGGACAATTGCTAATATCCTCTTTCCACACTTGTGCTTCAAATAGCACTAAGATCTTCATGACACAGAGTCTCCTATGTTGTCACTTCCATATACTAGTGGGAAATTTTCATTATATAACTTGGCTTGTATATTCCAATGATGGGCTTCCTCAAAATTGCCCAAGGTCTTCGTGAGCAAGCAAGTTGGGTGCACACCCACTAGTTTCTTTTGTGAGCTTTCATACACTTATAAGCTCTAGTGCATCTGTTGCATGGCAATCCCTACTCACTCACATTGATATCTATTGATGGGCATCTCCATAGCCCGTTGATACACCTAGTTGATGTGAGACTATCTCCTCCTTTTTGTCTTCTCCACAACCACCATATTCTATTCCACCTATAGTGTTATGTCCATGGCTCACGCTCATGTATTGCATGAAAGTTGAAAAAGTTTGAGAACACTAAAGTATGAAACAATTGCTTGGCTAAAACCGGGGTTGTGCATGATTTAAATACGTTGTGTGGGGAAGATGGAGCATATCCAGACTATATGATTTTGTAGGGATAACTTTCTTTGGCCATGATATTTTGAGAAGACATGATTGCTTTGTTAGTATGCCTGAAATATTATTGTCTTTATGTCAAATGATAGACTTTTGCTTCGAATCACTCGTGTTTTAGTATTCATGCCAAGATTAGATTATATGATCAAGATTATGCTAGGTAGCATTCCACATCAAAAATTATCTTTTTTTATCATTTACCTACTCGAGGACGAGCAGAAATTAAGCTTTGGGATGCTGATACGTCTTCGTCGTATCTATAATTTTTGATTGTTTCATGCCAATATTCTACAACAGTCATATACTTTTGGCAACTTTTTATACTATTTTTGGGACTAACATATTGATCCAGTGCCTAGTGCCAGTTCCTGTTTGTTGCATGTTTTTGTTTCGCAGAATATCCATACCAAACGAAATCCAAACGTAATAAAAACTTACGGGGATTTTTTTGGAATTTTTATGATTTTTGGGAAGATAATCAACGCGAGGCGATGCACGGAGGGCCCACAAGCCCTGTAGCCGCTACCAGGAGGTACGGCGGCGGCTGGCAGGGTTGTGGCCACTCCTTAAGGCGGTTGGAGCTCTTCTTTCCCACAAGAAAGATAATATCCGGAAGAAAAACGTGTTAAAACTTCATCCCAATCGGAGTTACGGATCTCCGGGAATTTAAGAAACGGTGAAATGCAGAATCTGAGAGCGCGGAAACAGAAGGACACAGAGAGAGAGATCCAACATCGGAGGGGCTCTGGCCGCTCTGCCGCTATGGAGACCATGGACTAGAGGGGAAACCCTTCTCCCGTCTAGGGAGGAGGTCAAGGAAGAAGAAGAAGAAGGGGGCTTTCTCCCCCTCTCTCCCGGCGGCGCCAGAACACCGCCCGGGACATCATCGTGTGACGACGATCTACACCAACACCTCTGTCATCTTCACCAACATCTCCATCATCTTCCCCCATATGTAATTAGCGGTTCACTATCCCGCAACCCGTTGTACCCTCTACTTGAACATGGTGCTTTATGCTATATATTATTATCCAATGATGTGTTGCTATCCTATGATGTCTGAGTAGATTATCGTTGTCCTATCGGTGATTGATGAATTGCTATGATTGGTTTAATTTGCTTGTGGTTATGTTGCTGTCCTTTGGTGCCCATCATATGATCCCGCGCGTGGATCACACCATAGGGTTAGTTGTATGTTGGTAGTACTATGTATTGGCAGGCTAGAGTGACAGAAGTTTCAAACCTAGCATACAAATTGATGCATATGGGATTGAAGGGGAACCAATATATCTTATTGCTATGGTTGGGTTTTACCTTAGTGAACGTTAGTAGTTGCGGACACTTGCTAATAGTTCCAATCATAAGTGCATATAATTCCAAGTAAGGGATGACATGCTAGCAGAGGCCTCTCCCACATGATACTTGCTATCAATCTAGTAACGTTGTCAATTGCTTAGGGACAATTCCACAACTCCTACCACCACTTTTCCACACTCGTTAGACTAACATATTTGTTTCTTTTTCTAACCAACCCCTAGTTTTATTTACGTGTTCTTTACTTTCTTGCAAGCCTATGCTTTCGCTCCTACAGAGTACTTCTAGTTTCATACTTGTTCTAGTTAAAGCGAACGTAAAGTGTGCGTAGAGTTGTATCGGTGGTCGATAGAACTTGAGGGAATATTTGTCCTGCCTTTAGCTCCTCGTTGGGTTCGACACTCTTACTTATCGAGAAAGGCTACAATTGATCCCCTACACTTGTGGGTTATCAAGAGTACCCGAGGATGGCATTGTATGGCAGGTGGATGTGCGCGATGTCGAAGACGATGATCTCGGTGTGGTAGTTCTAGCGCTCGCCGAAGGTGACGGGCAGATGCACTTGCCCAATGGGTACGATGGATCCCTCTGCTACCCCTGAGAAGGGCTTGGTCAGCATGAGCTTCTCATCCGACAGCTTCAGTTTCTCGAAGGTCTCGACTGAGAGGACGTTCAGCCCCGCTCCACTGTCAATGAGGGTCTTGCTGACGAGGCCGTTGCTGATGGTTGGGGTGCACATCATTGGGAGCTTGCCGTCCATGAACGTGCACCTAATCTGGTAGCTTGGGTCGAAGGCAATGGTGGTCTGGGACTAGTTGAGGGGACGCATCGCTTCAGGCCTCGGGAGGGTGGCATTCACCTCCCGGGCAAACTACTTGAAGGTGTGGTTTGAGGCTGGGGTCTGGGCACCGCCCAGGATGGAAGCCACTACCCTGGCCTCCTGGAAGCCCCCAGCCCCGTCGTCCTACCTGTCTTCATTCCTCCTCCTAGGTGGCGGAGGCAACGGGGGCAGCCCGGCCTCCCGAGGGCGAGCCACACGAGGCTGGCCGCATCACTGCCCCTCGTGAGGGTTGTCACACCAGCAGTCCTCCTCAGCCTGGCCACGCCAGGGGTCCTCCTGAGGCCGTTCACGCCACCCCTAATGCGGCTCCCGGTCATACCAGCGGCCCCCATAGCGGCCTCCTCCACGCGCGGGGCTTCAGTCGAACCGTTCGGGGCGCTTGTTGAAGTGCTCAGCACGGACCAGACGGAGTTCTTGACACTCCGAATATCATGGCCGCTGGTGCCATGGAAGTTGCACGTTGGCCCCCTCCAAACGGGCGCTCTCCCCCTCGTACATAATTTGCCTCAGGCTCAGCAGCGAGCACCACCAGGGCGTTGCGCTTCACGTCCTTGACTTTGGCTTTCTTCTCTTCTGGGTCCGCCGTCTGGGGCCCGAGGAGCGAAAAGCTTCCATCTTCAGCCTTGGCGCATTTGCTCACTAAGTTGACTATCTACAGTGCGGTACTCATTTCATCATGCATGGCGAGCTCTTCCTTCATCTTGAGGTCGGTGACCCGTCGGAGAAGGACGAGATAACGGCTTCGTCCGACGCTTTGGGGATCTTCAGGCTCACAACCGTGAAGCACTGTATGAACTTTTGCATGGTCACTCCCTCCTGCTGCTTGATGCGCCGCAGGTTGTTCATAGTGGGGGCATGTTCGCGGGTGCCCTGGAAGTTGGCGATGAAGCACCCGCTCACCCGTCCCAGGAGGTAATGGACGCCTTCGGGAGGTTGAGGAGCCACGAGAGCGCGCCACCCTTGAGCGCCATTGGGAACCAATACGCCATGATCTGGTCGCCTCCTCCTGCTGCTCTGATGCTCGGCATGTAGAGTTGCAGGAAATTAGCCGGGTCTTGGGTGCCATTGTAACGCGGGGGTAGGTCGGGCTTGAACTTGCAGGGCCACACAGCAGGGTAGAGCTCGGGGGCAATGGCGAGTCACCCCATCGGTCGAACAGGTACAATGCGCGCTGGAGCCGCCGAATCTTCTCGATCCATGGGGTATGCTTCGTGCGGGGCGGGCTCATGACGCGAGATTTGCAACATCGGGGGCGCGCATGCATTGGTGCGGGGCCGGGGGATCATCTGGCAGCTTGCTTCATCTCCGGGTCCTACCCTGGGTTCACGAGGTCGGGCGCGGGGTCGCGCTTCCTGCCTGGGCTTTGGGTCCATGACATGTCGCGCGGGTGGTCGTGGAACGTCTTGTTCCTTGTTGTTCGCCAGGGATGGCTGGGGTCGGAGTGAGCAGGAGAGCGCCGCTGAGTCACCAGCGGTGGCAATGAGCTCCTAAATGCGCTGGAGCCAGTCGTCGTGGCGGTTAGGAGCAAGCCGGTAACGGAGCAGCTCCATGGTGATGGCAAGCGCGCGTCGGCCGTGGGGCACCTCCGATCAGGCACGCATGCGATCCCGAAGGCCTGCCGAGCGATGGAGTGGCGGTGCGGCCGTCGACCGGCTCGGTCACCGGCTGCGACGAGCCTTGGTGCTCTTCGACTTCGGGGCCGGTGGCGGCATTCACCACAGGTGATGGTGACCAGCGCGTGCCAGCATCATCGACGGGCGCGATCTCGGCGATGCGGGTGGCACGGTGTTCCATGTGAACCCGGCGAGCGTCCGCCATCGGAGCCGCGGAGCTTGGTGGAGGCAGAGCTTGGAGAAAACCTCGACACGCCCCTATTTGGCGCGCCAAATGTTGGATTTCGGGCTCCGCAAAACCCTAAGGATTCCAACACTGGGACGCGTACAAAAGTCTCTCCCTGCTTTGTCTCGCCTAGCCCACTACTCAATGGAAACAATGAAGGACTCACTCGATGGTGAGGGGAACACAGAACACAGTAGTTTACCCAGGTTCGGGCCGCTGCGAAGCGTAAAACCCTACTCCTGCTTTTTGGTGGATTGCCTCTCACGGAGGTTGATGAACGAACTAGTACAACGGTCTTGAGCCTCCGGAGGCCAAGTGGCTAGGTGTGTTGCTCTAGGGTTTCGATGATCCGAGCCCTTGCCAAGTGTCCTACATTCTCTATTTATAGTGGAGGCTTGGGTCCTCTTCCCTTATGGCCTTGGTGGGAAGGGATCCCACAATGAACAATTTTGAAGGGGAACAGGGGAACATGCTCCCCTACCCAAAGGTGGTCTTCGCCTGCAAAGTAGATGTCCGCGCTGCAGAGACGGGCCCGTGGGTGACGATCTCCCTACTGGCATGTGGCTGCGGCTTTGTTGCACCAGAAGGGAAACCTTTGGAAGATGCCTTTGAAACCCTGTACGCTCCTATCCCCATTGCGCCAAAGAGGAAACCGCCCCGTCCTGCCATCTGCTGCTTGCCCGTCCTTTCCTGGCATCACCCTTGACTCCTGAGGCCCGACCTTGCCTCGGAATGTCCACCACTCCGGAGGGGTCCTGAGGGGCCCCCTGCGGGTCATGGCACTGTTCCTCCACGTAAGGCTTGGCCCCTCACGAGGGCCTTACTATGCATGGTGCTGGGTCTGCTGGTTTATTTTGGTGAGGTGGGCTTGCCCTGGGCCACAGGCAGGCAGGTCTGGGTACCCCCATTACCAAAACGCCGACACCTAGAGGTGGTGCGGAGCATGAAGCTTCTCAGAAAATCTAGAAAGAGAGACTTCAAAGACGAGAAAGCACAAGAGAAAATTCCACACCCTTTTTGTTTTCAAAACATCAACTTTTAAAATTGACAGATTTAAGTCTCGCAGAAGGTAGTTCGAAATCCAGGAAAAAGCAAGCAAACGCCGCGTCCGGCACCTATGCTAGCATAGTCATTGGTGGGCTATGTGTGTTTCCTTGCCAGCTGCGGGCATAGTGATTGGTGGACTGAGTTGATTGCCTCCGTTTTCTCCCCACCGCGGAGCATAGGGCTTCGACTAGGCGTGGGGTGGACCCCTTCTGCGTCCATGGGGGACCCTGGGCGTATACAACCTCGACTCGTGATTATGTGAGAGTGTCACGGTGATGGTGTATCTGGGAGGTCGCGAGGACGGTTTGGCCTCGCTAGTGTCCCTACACCTGAGGCATAGGCGCCTGATTCCCGAGTCGTTGGGGGACTGTGTTGATTGCCCCCCCCAGCACTGAGCGTAGTGCTTCCACTAGGCGTGAGATGGACCCCTTCCGTGTCCTCGGGGAGGGGGGGGGGGCTGGGCGTATACAACCTCGGCTCATTATTACGTGAGAGTGTCACGGGATGAAGTAGGTTCTGGAAGGATTGAAGTACGATGTAGAGGTGCGACGGGTTTATGTAGGTCTTGCGTGCTCATGCTCCTTCCCGGGAGGCCTATTAAGGTCCTACGCGCTCCTTGTCCTGAGGCCGGTTGAGGGATTTTCTATTGCTCTACGTTGGCAGGTACCAACCCTACACATTACCCTACCACCGTGAGGCGCCTCACGGGGCAAGGCCCTGGCTACCCTGATACCGACCGAATGTGCGTGGATGGCACCAAGGTGGCCAAATGGCTTTGTGACCAGTAAGGCTCCTGAGGCGCGATGCTCAGGAGCCCCGTTTAACGTTCGAGCGGCACTGCATCGCCAATATCGAGTCCCGCACATTTCCCAACCAACGCTGCATGCGACAGAATGAACGGGCGTAGCTACGAGGTCAAGCCCTGCCACGCCTGATAACGACCGAATGTCCGTGGACGATATCAAGGGTGCTAGGTGGCCTTATGACCGGTAAGGCCCCTGAGCCGCAATACTGAGGAGGCTCCTTTCGACGCTCAAGTGGCCCCCATCTCGTCATCTTGATTGTGGCCCTGGGAAGCTGCGTGGCCTCCCCAGGTCCCCCGACGGGGCGTCGTGCACCGGCCGGAGCCCCCGAGCGGGGGGGGGGGGGGGGGGTAGATCGCCAGAAGATGCAAGCAAGGCAAGATGTCAAGTTGCTGAATGGATGCAACAGAAGTTATACAGACATGAGTAAATCATATGATGAGCAGGGGTAATGCCGTGAACAGTCGAAGTTCGTGTGGTCAGCAGGCACACCCTAGAGCAGTGAACCCAAAAAATTACCTCGCATAGCTTCTTCGCGGATGAGGGGCTCCTCGTGAGGCCCGACCCTAGGCGCCTGCTCCAACTCCGTGGTTGCCCGGGTGGCCTGCGCCACGTGTGTCTTGTTGTTTCATATGCCTTGTCCTCTTGAGGCCTGGGGTCTGGTTCTTCGCAGTTCCTCCACGGGGACGGTGGCTGGCATCATGCCTTGCGGTCTGGGGCGTTGGGGGCCTCCAGGGCGTTCCTTACTACTTAAGAGAAGGCGCCCGAGGTGGACGCTTGAGGCTCTTCCTCGTCGAGAGGGTCAGGTGGTATCACATACTGCGGTACGTAAGGCTTCATGTAGGCGTTTGATCGACCTCCAAAGAAGTTCAGCAGCGCGACGGTGGTAGTTCCTCTCAACGGCGGAGGGGGATCCCCCCGGTCGTGTTGCTCGAAGATGTTCCTGCAATGGGCCTCCGTGCGAAGTCGCTTGTTCCTGTTGCCGTCGTTGGTTGGTCACAGTATTGCCCGGTGCAGACTCCCCCTAGTGCCCTGGTGTGTCTCTGTTGCCGTAGTTCGCCAGTGCCGACGCCTCCGCCACCTGCTGGCTGCGCCTGAGGGAGCGTTCCTGCCTGACCGCCCCGAGTTGTCGGGGACTGACCTGGTATTGGCATTGTCCGCGGGATTGTGCATCGAACGCCGTACCGTTCTCTTCGCGCCCGTGGTGGTTGCCTTCATGCCGCGCCTCGATGCCGGCCGCCAGGACATGGAGGAGGAGGAGGGCGGCATGAGAGGTGCTTCTCTCGGCCCCGCCCCATGCAGGAGGGGCTCCTTCGCTTGCAGGCTCGGGGACCGACACGAGGTGAGAGCCTCCGGAGACCGGCGCCGGCGGCCTTGAAGAAGAGTGTGGTCGGATGGCCTTCTCGGCGATGGCTACCAGCTCCATGATGTGGTATGCCCAGGCGTCGAAGCCCGTTGTGTCGATCGTTGGAGGAGAATCTCGCTCTCCATCTACAACATGTCGTGCGTGCCGAGGCCCGCCAAGTTGATGCGCCGCATCGGGGATACCGGTGGCACCGTCCAGCCACCGGGCGCCTGGGTGGCACAGGTGGTCGCGACGGTGGAGGTGATGTTGACAATCTGGTACAAGCCGCCTCGTACCACAACGCCGGTACACGTTGTGGCCCCTGTGGTACGGTGGTTGGAGGCAAGCTAGACGAGGCTCGAAGAAGTTTGCTGGGTGCCGCTCACCCGAGCAGCCGGCTTAGGGAAGATGGAGCTCAAAGAAGACCTCGACACGCCCCCTACCTGGCGAGCCAAATGTTGGATTTCGGGCTCCGCAAAACCCTAAATATTCGAACTCAGGGGTGTGTACGAAGATCTCTCTGGGACTCACCTCACCTAGCTTGCTGATCGTCGGGGATGGCAAAGAAATCACTCGATGGTGAGTAAGACACATAACACGGCAGTTTACCTAGGTTCGGGCCACTAGGAAGCGTAATACCCCACTCCTGCTTTGGTGGATTACCTGTCATGGAGGTTGGTGGATGGACTAGTACAATGTTTCAGGGCCTCTGGAGGCTGGATGGCCTTTGCGTTGTGTTGGTGGGTAAATGAATGGATCCCCCTCTCTACGGAGGAACCTATCCTCCATATATAGGTTCGCTGCTACTTGCTACTCTTATCACTACTGCTTTTCCTTGTCATTGCTATTGCTCGTTACACTGCTACTACCTGCTACAATTTTGGTTCGCTGGCGTTGACAGGAACTAACAATTTCCGTCAACGAGGCAAGTTGGCGCCATTGATACAATCGTTAGAAATAGTCTGCCGTGTCAACAGATTGTTTCTGACACCGTTGTTATCATATTACTTTGCTGTTACTACTTTGCTTGCAGATACTAATCTTTCAGGTGTGGTTGAATCTGATGAATTCAGCTGCTAATACTCGAGAGTATTCTCTCACCTCCTGTTTGGCGATCGACAAATTTGGCTGAATACTCTACCCTCGAAAACTGCTATGATCCCGCGCGCTGGTGGGCCGTCAACAACATTCTTCTTGTTTCGATTGCCGGAGAGTGCTAGCAGCATTCTTCTGGTGCCGTTGCAAGGGGAAGAACAGTTGACATCAAGCATTTTTCTGGCGCCGTTGCCGGGCAGGTATTGCTATATTCCCTGAGTCACTTGGGATTTATATCTGCTGATCATTATGAAGAATCTGAAGGATCTGAAGACCAAAGTCTTGCCCTCATACTGCTAGAGATGCTATGCCTCATACTGCTAGAGATGCTATGCCTGATACTGCTAGAGATGCTATGCTTGATACTACTTTGCCTGATGATGCTAGAGATGCTATGCCTGATGATGCTATGCTTGATACTGCTAGAGACACTACTTTGCATGATGTGCCACTAGGGGTATTCCTTGATGCTCATATTGCTAGAGTTACTGCCAATGCTCGTGATGCTTCTGAAACTACCGATACTATTGAGATTGAACCTGCTTTTGCTCCTATTGGATCTAGCTCTCCTAGATATGAATTGCCTGATATACCTGAGGGTTACGTTATGGAGGGAGAGATAGCTGAGGATTTTCTTGCGTGTAAGGATGCCTATGACGCTGAGAAATTACTTCTCAAGTGGAAGGAAAAATCTCTGAAAGCTAGGTTGAAATACGACCCGAAGTTTGCCACTTCACCTATCTTTATCACCGATAAGGATTATGAATTCTCTGTCGATCCTGAGATAATCTCTCTAGTCGAATCTGGTCCTTTTCACGGTTATGAGTCTGAGACGATCGTAGCCCATCTTGACAAACTACACGATATAGCCACCCTTTTCACTAATGAGGAGAAGATCCGTCACTACTATATCCTTAAGATGTTTCCTTTCTCTCTAAAGCATGACGCTAAAGCCTGGTTTACCTCTCTTGCTCCTGGATGTGTGAGTAGTCCCCAAGAGATGGTCTATTACTTTTGTGAGAAATATTTCCCTGCCCATAAGAAGCAAGCTGCCTTGCAGGAAATATACAACTTTGCTCAACTCCAAGAAGAGAGTCTTCCACAAGCTTGGGGGAGCCTTGTCCAACTACAGAATTCTTTGCCTGATCACCCTCTTAAGAAGAACGAGATACATGATATCCTCTATAACGGACTTACCGATGCCTCAAGAGACCACCTAGATAGTTGTGTCGGTTCTGTTTTAGGGAACGAACTGTAGAACAAGTTGAGACTCTACTGAATAACATCTTGATCAACGATAATGCTTGGACTATTCCCGGACCACCTCCTAAGCCAACTCCTAAGAAAAGAGGTATTCTATTCCTCGGCCCCGCAGATATGCAAGAAGCCAAGAAATCTATGCAAGAGAAAGGCATTAGATCTGAAGATGTCAAAAATCTACCACCTATCGAAGAGATCCATGGTCTCGATAACCCGATACAGGTAGTAGAAGTGAATTCTCTGTGTAGGTTTGATGAGAGTGATACTCCTTTTGATAAACCTGATAGCCTATGCTTTGATGAATTTGACAACTTTGTTGCCAAACAACAGAGTTTCAATGATTATGTTAGCAGACACTTGGAACAAAGTACTCGTACGCTTAGCCATTTAAGTGCTTGCGTAGACAGAAATGTCAATGATCTGAAGCTTCTGAGTAAACATGCCTCTATGATTACTACTCAGGTAGAACAAGTACTTAAAGCTCAGAATGACCTGCTCAATGAATTAAATGACAACTCTGTCAGAGTCATTACTAGAGGAGGCAAAATGACTCAGGAATCTTTGTACCCTGAAGGTCATCCTAAGAGATTTGATCAATATTCTCAAGGAATCAATGCCGATACACCTAGTCATCCTAAGGAGAAGAAGAAGGATGATAGAAGCCTGCATGCCAGTTCACCAAATACTGTCACACCGGAAGAACCTAATGATATTTCTGCGTCTGATGCAGAAACACAATCTGGTGATGAACATGAACCTGGTGATAATATGGACAGTGATGTTCATTATAATTCTCAACCTAGCAATGATGAGGATGTGGAGATTGAACCTTCAGTTAATCCTGATAACCCACAACCTAAGAAATACGATAAGAATGACTTCACTGCTAGGAAGCATGGTAAAGAAAGGGAACCATGGGTTCAGAGACCTATGCCCTTCCCTCCTAAGCCATCCAAGAAAAAGGATGATGATAACTTTGAGCGCTTCGTTTGGATGATAAGACCCATCTTTTTGCAGATGCGGTTAAGTGATATGCTCAAGATGTCTCTGTATGCCAAGTACATGAAAGATATCATGACTAATAAACGGAAGATAACAGATCTTGAGATCTCCACCATGCTTGTCGATTACACTTTCAAGGGTGGAACTCCTAAGAAACTTCGTGATCCCGGAGTGCCCACTATACCTTGCTCCATTAAAGAAAACTACGTAAGAACTGCCTTATGTGACCTTGGAGCCGGTGTTAGTGTTATGCCGCTCTCTCTTTATCGTAGACTTGAATTGGATAAGTTGAAACCCACTGAAATTTCTCTGCAAATGGCCGACAAATGAACTACTTTCCCGATCGACATTTGCGAGGATGTGCCTCTTGTGGTTGCTAATACCACTATCTTAACAGACTTTGTTATCTTGGATATTCCCGAGGACGATGCCATGGCTGTCATCCTCTGAAGACCCTTTTTAAACACTGCGGGGGCTGTTATAGATTGCAACAAAGGCAATGTCACTTTCCATGTCAACGGTAATGAGCACACAGTGCATTTTCCAAAGAAACAGTATCAAGTACATTGCATCAATGCTATCGAAAAGACTTCATCGATTCTAATTGGGAGCTTTGAATGCCCTATTCCTCGTGGCAAGATGAAGTATGATTTGCTTGTTGGGGGGATACATATCCCCATTGAGGTGACTTAGTGGCTATTCGAAAATTGTCCGTTCTCTCTTGAGATTCGAGAAGGTTTTGTCATCAGGAGTTGATCAACCCCATTGACGGATTTCTTTCCATGACCATGAAACGGATGAATCAAAGAGTCACATACCTCTGTTTTAAGCTTTCATTTTCTTTTGCTTAGAAGAAAAATGATAGAATTAGTTTAGCTTTTCCAGTTTTCTGTTTTAGCGTCCTGGAGAAAAATACCTCGAAAATAAAAGTTCTCCGATGGTCCTGAAAATTTAGTATGATTTTTTCTGGAATTTTTGAAAATTACTCGGCTTGAGAGCTGGCCTAGGGGCCAGACCAGTAGGCCACAAGCCCTGCCACGGCCACCCACCCCCTGGTGGCGGAGTACAAGCTTGTGGAGCCCACAGGGACCCCTCCACTCATTCCAGCTCTCAGCCTCTTCTTCCACATCCAGAAAAAATTGTTTCGTAGCTCAAACCCGTGTTCTTCCTCATTTGGCTGTGATTTTCGATCTCCTTGCTCAAAGTACCATTCTCCGAACCGTTTTAGGGAAATTACTCCTTGGTAAGTAATTCCTCCATTGGTCCAATTAGTTTTTGCTCTAGTGCTTTATCCTTCGCGTATTCTTGTTACCTTGGTGACCCTGTTCTTGAGCTAGAAATGTTGATTTTAGCTGGTCCAAGTAGTTTTAGCGTGTGATACGGTATCTAGGCACAAGTAGGAGTAGTTGCTACAAGTTGAGTTAATCCTTGTTCACTTTTCTTTCGAAGTTTCTAAAAATTTCAGAATTTTTTAGAGCTACAAAAAGAAAAAGATGAGGAGGTTCTTGAGAGGCTCTTCAAGACGTAACCCCAAGGAGGATGAGAAGAACCACCCCAAGTACGTAGTCCCTCGAGTCACAGAAGTTCGAGCGTGCGAGTGGCCAAGTGATGAATTGTTGCGCGCCGCCGGACTTTATGAAGACTTTTATTACTTGGTGGAAAACCCAGGTCTTACTGCGTTCGTTGAATATAAGTGCTCACAGTACCTCCTCCTCAACAATATTTTCATTCAAAGCTTCAACTTTTATCCGAGGAAGAATCCTCCCATGGTTGAGTTCATGATATACGATGTCCCCAATGCATGACGCTGCAGGATTTTTGCAATGTATGCAAATTACCTTATGTTGGGGATATCCGTGACCCTCGTCCATGGGACTTGGAGGATCTCATTGGTTCTATTGCTGTTGGAGAGGAGAGAGGAGTGTCTCGCGCTAGAATTGCTAGCATACATTTTCCTGTGCTTAGGTACTTCGCACTATTTGTGGGAAAATGTTTAATTGGCCGTGGGGAGGCTGGATCACTTAGTTCTCCAGACCTTGCAGTTTTGCGTGAAGGCCTTTATAACGATAAGACTTATAGCTTGGGCACTATAGTAGCTCAATGGTTGAACCAGAACCATTCTAAAGGTGTCGTCTATGGAGGTATCTACGCTACCCGTCTTGCCAGACACTTTGAGTTACCCATTAGACTGGGAGAGGAATGAGAGATGCTTCTCCCTGAGAAATATCTGGATTATAACAACATGGTTCGCCATGATTTTCTGGATAGAGATGCTAGTAGACGGATGATTTATAACCTGATATTTAGTCAGGGTACTCGAGAGACTATTACTTTGCCTGCTCCTTCTTTGTTCAATCTTCATGCAGGCAGGTACACTATTATGCCCCGGGACATCTACGCATATTGGGGCTTGGCCCAACCACAGGCGCCCATGCCCGAGCCGCGATTCGAGTACCAGACGCCAGTTTATCAGTGGGAGCCAGAGGAGCTCACATAGCAGTGGCACCCACAGTCTGCTCCGGAGTATCCTGGAGCTGGTTATTTCCCACCTTGGGAGTAGACCAAGCTAGGCGAAAAGCCTAAGCTTGGGGGAGTACGTGTTCTCACCGACGTTACATTCATGCTTATGCTTTCACTTTGTTAGCCGTTGTTCACACTTTGCCACTGTATTATCCATGCTAGTTTATTTTCGTTTTCTTGTTTTCTTGTTTTGTGTCCTTTTGAGAAAACCCAAAAAGATTTTTCTTTCTTCTTTTGCTTGTTGGGAGCTTTCCCGTGTAAATAGTTTTCTTTTTCTTTGGCTCAAGGTAGAAGATATTGGTTCCAATGCTTAGTGGTTCTTGCATGCTTACCTGTTTAGCTTTCAAAGAGCCATATTATTTTGTCTTCTCCTTTGTGTTTGCCTACAGATTCAGCTTAGTCCAATGCACGTGCGCTTATTATCGTTCACATCGTTCGATCGTGCAAATGAAAGGCAACAATGATGATATATGATGAAGTGACTGAGACTGAAAAGCTGGTATGAACTCTATCTATTTTATTTTTGTAAATATGACTAGCTTGTCGACCTAGATTCAGCTTTGTTGTGAGAGAACCATGTTTGCAGTGACAACTTAGAGATCATAGTTTCTGATGCCATGCTTATTTAGCTGAGAGCTTATAATGGTTTGTCTTGAATGCCAACATAGATTTTGAGATGACTATGATGTAGTATGATAGGATGGTATTCTCCTTTGAATGTTTCAAGTGGCTTGACTTGGCACATGTTCATACATGTAGTTGAAACAAAATCAACATAGCCTCTATGATGTTCGTGTTCATGGTGATTTATATCCTGTTCATGCTTGCATTTAATGTTAGTCAAACTCATTGCATCTGGATGACTGTTGTCGCTCTCTAGTTGGTCACTTCCCAGTCTTTTGCTAGCCTTCACTTGTACTAAGCGGAATACTGCTTGTGCATCCACTTCCATAAACCGAAAAGTTTTTCCATGAGAGTCCACCATACCTACCTATTTGCGGTATCTACCTGCCGTTCCATGTAAATTTGCATGTGCCATTCTCTAAACCTTCAAGAAATAATCTGTTTTGCATGCCCGAACAGCTCATGTGGTGACTGGGGGCTATTGGTATCTTCCATGCTAGGAGTGTTATCCTCGACATGTGTTTATTCACTGTCATTCACGAGAAAGGGGCCGGTAATTGGAATGCCCAGTTCCACGCTTAAATCGAAAACATAAATGTAAAACAAGACTCCCCCTGGATTGATGTTAGTATGGACGGTACCCGAGGATTCGGCCAGCCGTGGAGTGTGATTGATTGGTGGTGGGGGAGTTAAAACTTTACTTTTTTGTTTGGGAACCGCCTATAGCATGAGTAGCATGGAAGATATTGAGAACTCTTGGTCATTGCGTTGACAATGAAAGCATGCCACCCAAAATTATTATCTCTGTTTTCAAAGTTTGAGCTCTGTCACCTCTGCAAATCAATGCTTCCCTCTGCGAAGGGCCTGTCTACTTATTTTCCTATCGATTCATCCTCCTCTTATATAAGCACCAATTAGAGAGCACCTTTGTCATTTTTATGCTTTGCTTTTGATTGATATTGAGTATGACTATGACTGGATGTTCGTTGCTATGAATATCAATGTTTAGTCAGCCCTTGATCTTTGAAAGTGCTCTGCATTTATGTTTTGCGGTCTCACAAAGAGCTAGCGAGATACCACCTATTTGTATTGCTTCATGCTTGTTTTGATTGAAGTGTTGGTATTTGAAACTCATTATTTCTTTTTGACCGGCTACTGTAGGGAAAACCCCCCACAGCCATTTTTCCTTTATTCCCGGATATGAGAGCAATATGTACAAGAGGAAATTAGAATGTACAAAGGGGAAGAGGAGCAACGATTACAAACCTCAAGGAGGCAAAAAGGAAACCCATTTAAGGAGATCATCCCTGAAACTAGCCTTAATTCTATGAGCTAACAGAGAAATGTCATGAATGAATCCAGATCTCCATTTTCTGAACTTTGGCTGCTCCTGGTTGAAGACCTTTGCATTTCTGATAGTCCAGATGTTCCAACATGCAGTGATGACCACCTCAGCAAAGAAAGGGTTATGGAAGTCCCTTTTAGCAGCAACAGCAGCACTCCACATGGATGGACCCTGCCATGTGATCTGCAGGTAATTCCAAACCCTGGTACTGAAAAGACAGTTGAAGAATAAGTGATCTCTGTCTTCCTTGACTCGAGCGTGACATAGAACACAAAGGTTGGAGTCAGAAACATTCCAGTGACGCCGTTCAAGCATATCTTGAGTATTTAGCATGTCCATGATGAGCATCCACGCAAACATCTTAATCTTCATGGTACAGCAGCTTCTCTAGATCCAGTTGAGTAAAGGGTTTGGTATAATACTGCTATGAATATGAGCATAGTAACTCTTGGTTGTGGAAACCTTAGCATCCTTTCCCCATACCCATGTCTCAGAGGCCTGGTGATCAAGAACCAGGTCCTGAAGCAAAGATTGGACCGAAAGCAGTTCCTGATAAGCTTGAGTAGACAGTGGTAAGTGAAACATGGAGAGCATGTTGTCATCATAAAAGGCTGTAAAGACCTCTTGAGTTCTGCAGAAAGGATCAGCCACAAAAGAAAACTGTCATTGGAATCTGGCAGCCAGTGGCATAATGGAGTTTCCAATCAACCAGGAATCAGACCAAAACAGGAAGGAGTCACCCTTGTTTGGGAGAACATATGTAACTGATCTGAATTTGTCAAGCCGTTTACAGATATCCTTCCACCAGAAAGAACCACAAAGGACAGTTCCCTGAGGTACTGTGTCATGATAGTAAGTGTTCCAAATTAAGTGAACCCAAGGGATATCAGCATGATTGAGGAATTTATCAACATGTTTGAGCAGTAGTGCTTCATTCTGGACTGCTAGGTTCATAATCCCTAGCCCCCCTTTATTTTTAGGTCTGCACACCAGAGGCCAAGCAGCAAGAGAGGGTGCATGATCATTCCCATTTCTTCTCCATAGACATTGCCTTTGAATCCTCTCTAGCTGCTTCAGTATGCCTGGTGGGATATCCAGACTGCATAGAAAGAAGATAGGCACAGAAGACAGGGCTCAGTTTAAATACTGCAGCCTTCCCCCCTGAGCAAGAAAAGATGAACTAGCACTGAGTCTTTTTTCCATGTTATCAACCAGAGGCATGAGACCAATGATTCTTGGTTTAGTTGTCCCAACAGGAAAGCCAAGATATGTGAAGGGCAAAGATCCCACCTTGCAACCAATGGAGTCTGCCAGATCCTGTAGATGCTCAGGAGAAGTGTTAACAGGTAGAAGGGTAGATTTATGGTAGTTCACCTGTAATCCAGTGGACTGGGAGAAAAGTAAGAGCATTTTCTTGAACTGCAACAACTGGGATTTATCAGTAGGTAGGATGATAAGGGTATCATCAGCATATTGCAGTATGGGGAAATCCTTATCATGACAAGGTATGCAGCTGTATCAGCCCCTCCACCAGCAGTTGATTAACCAGCGTTTGTAAAAAATCAACAGCAATAGCAAAAAGCAGTGGAGACATGGGATCTCCCTGCCTGACACCTTTCTTGCACATGAACTTTTTTCCAGGCACACCATTGATCAGAACTGAAGATGAGCCAGAAGTTAGGAGATGCTTAACCCAAAGGATTCATCTTTCATTGAAGCCTTTGTGCTTAAGAATCTGGAAAATGAGCACATGTTCCACAGAATCAAAGGCCTTTTCAAAATCCAGCTTAAGAATAACTATAGGTTTCTTGGATTGATGACATTGGTGCAGGTACTCCAGAGTCCATCCCACACAATCTTGAATGGTCCTAGATATGATAAAACCATACTGATTCTTGTGAAGGCACTTCACAATCTGCAACTGGAGCCTGTTAGCAATCATTTTGGACAGAAATTTGAGACCCACTCCAGTAAGTGATATTGGTGTGTAATCTCTCACATGTTCCGGTGATCTCTTCTTTGGAATTAGAGTAATATAAGATGAGTTCATGTTCTGAAGCTGAGCCTGACCAGCATGAAAAGAAGCAACAAGTTGATAAAACTCAGGGGAGATAATGTGCCAGCATTTCTTGAAGAAAAGACCATTGAAACCATCAGGACCTGGAGCTTTGTCAATGGGCACATCCTGAACAGTCTTGTCCATTTCAGACTTAGAAAAAGGTTCTGGGAGAATATCTAGACCCTCCACCTCATGTGGCATGGATTGTAAATCAAATGCCATGTTAATGCCAAGAGAAGTTCCCATTCTATCCTTAAAGATGCCCAAAAGCTTGCAGCAATTTGATCACGATCAGATATGGTAGAACCATCATTTAACTTGAGGAATGCAATGGAATTCCTCCTATATCTCTCAGTAGCCATAGCATGGAAGAATTTAGTGTTTTCCTCACCAACCTTAACAAATCTGATAGTGGCTCTCTTCTTCCAGTACAAGCACTGAAGATGCAGAAGATGTTCCAAATGTAATTTAACAATTTTCCTGAAATTAGCTTCTGGTCTGAAAAGTGACCTCAACTCCTCAAGCTCATCCAAACACAGCACAACTTGATTACATCTGGAAATAAAAGTTTTTAACTATGATAGATTTGTCTGCCATTTTTTCAAAGCCTGCCTAAGATGCTTCATCTTATCCATAATAACAACAGTCATGTGGGTTTTCCTTGAAGGAATGAGCCAGGATTGCTGGACACATTCCACGTAGCCCTCCATTTCAACCCAGTAGTTTTCAAAGCGAAATAGGTTGCATTTAGGGATGGAAGTGTTGACAGTGACCACACAAGGAACATGATCAGAAGCAGTCTTTACAAGGGGTAGCACTTGTGTAAGAGGATATGAGGAGATCCAGTTGGCTGATGTGAAAAACCAGTCATGCTGCTCCAGAAGAGGGGAATCTTGCATATTGGACCAAGTGTAAGATCTACCTTTAATGGGTAGTTCCAGCAATCCCAGATGCCCAATAATTTCATTGAAGATGAACATGTCATTTACATCAGCCCCAGGAAGGTTTCTGTTGTCAGGGGATCTAATGAAATTAAAATCTCCAAGAAGCAACCAATTAGCCCTAGTGGGAATATTCAGATTATAGAGCCAGCTAACAAAAAGATCTCTGGCTTCACCTTGACATGGACCATAGACATTCACTAGAGTCCATGATTCACCCGTGTGATTTGAGGTAAAAGAGATGATCAATCCATAGGGTGTGCATTCCACTAGTTGACCAGTGAGAATGGAAGAGTTCCAAAGGGTGATAAGCCCCCCTGTTGCACCCCTGGAAGTGAGTAAGCAAATTGATCAAAGCGTTTGGGACAGAAACATTTGACTGTACGAAACTCTATTGACTGCATTTTTGTTTTCTGCAAGCACACCACAGCAGCTAGGCTTTCATCAATCTTGTTACGGACCGCACGCTGCCTATGGTCCGAATTTAGGCCACGCACATTCCAACATAGCACACGCCAACTTCTCGTAGAACGACTATCCATTGCACAATATATATATAGCAAAAGCAGGGCTATGTAATAGCCAGTGCGACGAAGGTTCCGAAAACCAAAAGACAGGGCAAGCAGGAGTTTGACAGTACATGGAGCCAGTACAGTAACAGATTAACATAGGTGAATTAAACATCAGTAGACGATGGCGCGGTATCAGCAGGATCTTCCATAAGTCGATCCACCGTAAGCTGCTCAGGGGCAATGCCTAGTGACTGCCCAACCTCCTGAATCACTGGGATAGGAGTGGCAGGAGGTACTTGCACATCCTCAGTCTCCTGGGATGTAGAGGGCATTGGCTTGGCCTTGGGCTTCCTCTTCTTGGGGACGTGCGCAGGCAGGTCCTGCAGGATTGGCTTGAAGCCATCGCGCTTGATGGAGCCGCGAGTACAACGACGGACAGAGGAGTCAACGACCGGAGTGGCCTTCTTGCGGGTCCCCTTCTTGGATGGAGTAGGAGAAAGAAAAGATAAGTCCTCTGCAGATGAAGAAGGATTGAGCGGTATTACCTCTTGCATCGAGAGAGAAGTACTAGGAGGCTCTGATGGTGGTGGTTCTGGAGCATCAAGGTCGAAAGCCGCAGCCGAGGATCGCTTGGGGATCATAATGGGCTCCAGAATTGGCATCTGCAGTTGACGAGGCATGTGCATAGAATTAGCAGCTCCCATGAGAGCATTGAAGGTGCGTGCCCAGGAAATAACTGGCGGCAGAGGAGGCCCGTACACAACCCTTGCAGCCCCAACAAAGATGTTGTCGGTCTGAATGTGAGGGGTTTGTAGAGGACAATTACCAGAGGATTGTCATCGTGTGCCTCCTCCATCACAGGCACATCTTCCTCCGGCTCAGCATCATGTCCCTAGGCAGCCAGTGGCATGTCAGCATCAGGGGCATCAGGGTTAGCTAGCGGGGGTTCTTGATCAGCAGGTTCCACCTCCATGTCACCCTGCGGCTGAGGGTCTAGGTCCACAAGCTCATGAACCAAGTCCGAAGAAGAAGGACTCGGTTGATCAATCACCATAGACGGTTGATCCTGAACAGGATTGACAGAAGGTGCTTCTAGGGCAGCTTCAGGTTCCCATCCTCCTCCATCAGCGGCAGCAGGCGGCTGTCCCCAACCTCCGACATCAGCAGCAGGAACAACTGGATCTTCAGGCGCCAGCGGCACCGCATTCCAACCCAGCACAGGATACGGTGGCAGAGCAAATTGCAGATTATCATGAACGAGATGTCCAGGGAGCGGGTGAGGGTTTCCATTGAGGGGCATGGGATCCTCATCATTAGGCAGAATCTCGGCAGCCTCCGCACCAAGGATGTAAACCGGCGCAGACCGGGAAACCTTGGCGCCTCCCCAAGGAGCATATTCAGAGAAGTTGATACTGCGAGGGACCAGCCGGTCATCTGGGAACGAAGCAAACACGATAGAGCGTACCAAATAAGGATCATCACTGACCCAATGGTGAAACTCTCCGAAGGTGTTGACAGCAGCCCGGAGATCTTCAGTGTTGCGGAAGTCCAGGGGGACCCCCAGAATCATTAGGCAGCCCTGACGAAAACCCTCTTGACCACGGAAACCAAGACCCTGATCATGACACAGGAAGCGCACCACAGAGTTATGAGCAACTTCCTGCGGAACCATGTCGACCGCAGCATAACTTTCGCCGCATCTCGGAGCTCAAACAATCCAACACCCTCAATCCATGGCTGGGCAGACCGAACGTGTAACCCTCGGTGAAGAAGAAAAGCAGCATCTTCTTGCCATACCTAAATCACGTTGTCAGCCGGGGGTGCGGGATGGACGTCAGCGATGACAAAACGCTCATGACATCTGGTGATGGGGACCGCAGGCGTGGTGTAGGTCTGAGGCAGCCGGTCCGGTCCTCCATCGATGATGTCGTGGCCAGGCGGGAGGAAGAACTTAGGATCTAGCTCGAAGTTCGCCATTGCGGAGGCGGTGGCGGAGTGGCAGGTGGCGTCTCAGAGGGAGTTCGAGGATGCGACGGCGATGAGACAGGACGGAACTGTGTCGCAGGCGTTGCGGTTTCACCAAGAGTATCAGTAGTTCCTGAGATATCAGCGACAGGGGAGGTGGTGGGTCTCTTACAGTTCCAAGTAGGACAATTATTACGCATAAAAGAGGCTCCTCTAGATCGTGCGTGGCCCACAGTACTGACAGCGAATCCAGGCGAAGCCGTGCAGTTCGCAGCTAGATGGCCCCGAGCGTTGCAAATTGAGCAAGAAAGGATATCCTCAACCATGCCATTAATGAGTTCATCAAAGGCCAGATGGGCCTCCTGCGAGGATGGAATATCCATCATAGGATTAGTGTCGGGCCGCGAGAAGGAGGTAACCTCAGCAGACTCATTAATGAGTGTGGAAATAGGCCCAGAATCCAAACTTGCCCCCGAAAAGTGATTCATCATTTAGAATACCATCAATCTCGGTGGGATCAGTTGTAGCTCCTTGTTGCTCGTTAGCTGATTATGCCATTGATATTAGTTTACCGTGAGACCTTTGTGTCATTTGCTTATGTGGTTAACTTGTGATCTTGCTGAAATTCTGGTTATGAGGTAGACATAGTTGCAACAACAAGATCAAACAGAGTTTGTCAAAGTTTTTCTTTTTCTCTCAGTTTGTCAACTGAGTTGCTTGAGGACAAGTAAGGTTTTAAGCTTGGGGGAGTTCATACGTCTCCATCGTATCTACTTTTCCAAACTCTTTTGCCCTTGTTTTGGACTCTAATTTGCATGATTTGAATGGAACTAACCTGGACTGACGCTGTTTTCAGAAGAATTGCCTTGCTGTTATTTTTGTGCAGAAATCAAAGTTCTCCAAACATCCTGAAAATTTACGGAGATCATTTATGGAAAATATGAAAAATATCTGCGCCAAGTTCCACCTGAAAAATATGAAAAAATGACGACACACGAAATGCATGCCTACATCACATTGACGTTCGGGAGCTAGTCCGTGTTATAGTTGTTGCATGATGTCATACGTGCAAAAGAAGAGATATGTGGCTAGATCCCGTTCGTCAACGTGATGTAGGCATGCATTCTGTGTGTCGTCATCCGTGCTTAGGGAAAAGACCTTGCATGACATCTATTGTCCATCCCTCCCGTGGCAGCGGGGTCCAACAGGAAACTACGGGATATTAAGGTTCTCCTTTTAATAAAGAACCTGACCAACGCATTAGCACTTGGGGAACACATGGACTCCTCAAACTATGGTCATGACCGGGAGTGGTTCCGGTTATTGTCACTCCAGGGTTGCCGGATCATAACACATAGTAGGTAACTACAACTTGCAAGATCGAATCTAAAACACACATATGTTGGTGACAACATAATAATTTCAGATCTGAAATCATGGCACTCGGGCCCTAGTGACAAGCATTAAGCATGGAAAAGTAGTAGCAACATGAAATCTCAAAACATAGTGGATGCTAGGGATCAATCCCCATCAAAACTAACTCGATTACATGATAGATCTCATCCTACACATCACCGCCCAGCGAGCCTACAAATAGATTACTCACGAACGACGAAGAGCTTCATGGAATTGGAGAGGGAAGAAGGTTGATGATGACGATGGCGACGATTTCCCCTCTCCGGAGCCCAAGACGTACTCCAGATCTGCCCTCCAGATGTAGAACAGGTGGTGGCGGCGCCTCCGTATCGCAAACGCGACGAAAACTTCTCTTTTTATTTTTTTGGACGAAAGACAACTTATAGGCGTGATGTTGGGGGCGGCAGGTGCCTGTGCGCCCCACATGCCTGCCCACCGCCACCGGGGGGTGGCGGAGCAGGGGCTTGTGGCCCACTGGCCCACCCCCTCAGGTGGATCCTGGCGCAGGTATTTTTGATATTTTCCAAAACTGCTCCTCGTAAATTTTCAGGACGTTTGGAGAACTTTGATTTCAGCACAAAAATAACACCAAGGCAATTCTGCTGAAAACAACGTCAGTCCAGGTTAGTGACATTCAAATCATGCAAATAATAGTCCGAAACAAGGGCAAAAGAGTTTGGAAAAGTAGATACGTTGGAGACGTATGAGGGGTCCAAGTTGTAGAGGTCGCCTGCGCCTGCGGGGGGCGTGTTTCCTCTGTTGGCTCCGGGGTGGAGAGAAGGAAGAGGTGGTGCGACGTCGAAGAGTAAGTCAACTTCTTGGGGGCTCTTTGAGCATCCATGTCGGTGATTGGATAATTTAACCCCTTTGCTTGACGTCAGGCATGTCGTCTCGCCGGGGCCAAAGAAGAAGAAGAAGACGACTGCCAAGCCGAAGGCGACTCTCCATGCCCCGCCTGCCCTTGTCGACACGTCGTCGTCTACGGGTGATGAGGAGGAGGGAATCGTAGGTTGCCCGCCCTGGCCTTGGTCGCCGAGCCACCCGAGCCCCCGAAGCATCCTGGGGAGAGCATGGGGATGCCGGTGCATGAAGAATAGGCCTCCAAGGATCCCCAGCCTTTGGAGGTGCTGACGCCCGCAGCTGTGCGACATCCTTCGAGGCCTCTTGTTCTTCGTGGCGCGGCTCCTTCAGTATCGCCGCCTGCGCCAGTGTTGGAGGCTCCTTAGGAGGGGTCCATAGGGCCTCTGGGATTCCCCGGGGCGTAATGTACGCGACCTTCCCAGCCCTGAATGATGTCGCAGTCGAGATGATGAAGGTTGAGGGAGAGGCCAAGGCATCTGTCGAGCGCTACGAAGAGGTGAAATCCCACGTGAGCGCCCTCCACGGGGAACATGCCAAGGTGGTCGAGCAACACCGCTGAAAGGAGGACGAACTCAAGGCCCGCGAGGCCAATCTTGCCGCCCGGGAGAGGGAGCAGTCCCGGGAGGCGAACCGCCTGGGTGCAGAACAGGAGCACTTGGTTGAGCGGGAGAAGGATGCCACCATGAAGGAGGCTCTCCTTGAGGCCCGGGAGAAAGCCCTCGCCGTGGATGAGGAAAAGAAGGACTCCGAGATGGCTCGCTTCCCTGATATCGAGCTTGGGCTTCACAATGCGATCCGCTACCTCTGTCGGGGAGGGTTTGACAAGCCTCTGGCTACTTCGAAGGAAGGCTTTGCCATGCTCGCGAATGGGCTCGTCGCGGCGCTGGAGGCTTCTGTCACCCATATGGACAAGACCTTGGAGAGCGAATGCCGCGACCTCTTCGTCGTGGCCGCGACTCACGTCTTCGCGACCCCGGGTTTGATCTGACCTCCGTGATCGTGTCGGTCCATACCAGGGCAGGCGACCATGCCACGGAGTCGGTGAAGGGTCCTTTGGAGGCGCTAGTGAGGAAGTTTTCCCGTGTCACGCCCCCTCGTCTCCAGGTACCGCTGGAGGCGACGACAGGGAAGACGATGGCTCCGGTGTTGACGACCAGCCACCTGCGGAAGGGGTGATCGTCGGAGGCTCCTCTTGATCTATTGCTCCTGTCATTTACCTGCAATGCACATCCTGCCTTGTGGAGGCATTAAAATTAATAGCGTTTTTATGAACTGGGTCATGGTCTGTAATAGTAGAATGCTTGAGTGTTTTCCTCGCCTTCTTCCTATCATGTTTGCCGTGTTACTCTACGTCGGTAGGGCCCGCCCCACGAGTACCTTCCCACGATTGAACTGACCAGAAACCAAGGACGGCCCAAAGGGGGAAGGGGCTATGAGCACAGTTAGGCTCCTGAGTCGCGATGCTCAGGAGTCCCCCTAGACACGCGAGCTGATCTCATGAGGAGAATGTGGCGAAGATTCTAAAACTTATAACACCTTCAGCACTCCGCGTTGGCTGGGACACCCCACGCGTACCTCCCCGTGATTGAGCCGACCGGAAACCAAGGACGGCACAAAGAAGGGAGGGGCTACGAGCGCAGTTAGGCCCCTGAGTCACGATGCTCAGGGGTCCCCCTTGACGTGCGAGTGATTCCGATGCTCTTCGTAAGAAACCAATGGTATGAGGCTCTCGAACTCCTTCAACACTCTGCTTTGTCAGGGCCCACCCCGCTCGTACCTCCCCGCGGTTGAGCCGATCGGAAAGGGGCACCTCAAAAGGGAAAGGGGCTACGAGTGTAGTTCAGGCTCGTGAGTCACGATGCTCAGGAGTCCCCCTTGACGTGTGAGTGACTCCAGCATTCTTCCTAAGGGATTTAAAGTGATTGGTCAAGCGCACTAGGCTCTACGTCGAAGGGGCCTGCCCCGCGCGTACCTTCCCGTGATTGAACCGTGGAAGTACGGCCCAAAGGGGGATGGGGTTACAAGCATAGTTTGGCCCCTAAATCGCCATCCTCAGGGAATCCCCTTGACATGCGAGCGGCTCCGCAGCTTCAGTTGTTTGCCCACACGCTGGGTGTGGGCGAAGTCGCAGATGGATTGCGCTGATCCCCTTGACGGTTGTGGGTGTAGCCATTGGCGGGCTATGTTGATGCCGGTTGAGGGCGTAGTCATCGGTGGACAATATTGGTTTCCCATGTCCGTACCCTGCACGGAGCATAGGTCTTCTAATAGGCGTAGGGTCGACCACTCCGCATCCTCGGGGGGCCCTCGACGTATACAGCCTCGGCTCGTTATTACGTGAGAGTGTCACGCTAGGGGTGTATATGGGAGGTCGCGAGGACGCTATGGCCTCATGAGTGTCCCTACCCCCGAGGCATTGGGGCCTGATCTTCTCCCCAGCATGGAGCGTAGGGCTTCCACTAGGCGTGGGATTGACCCCACCGCGTCCTCGGGGGGCCCTGGGTGTATACAGCCTCGGCTCGTTATTACGTGAGAGTGTCACGGTGGGGGTGTATATGGGAGGTCACGAGGACGCTATGGCCTCATGAGTGTCCCTACCCTGGAGTCATTGGTGGAGTGAATTCACTTGGTTTGGGTCATTGGCAAACCCTGGTGACTTCTTCTTCTTTAGGAGCGAGGCTGCGCACCTGCGCGAACAAACTTTGACCCGAGCCCCCAAGCGAGGGGGGCGATCGCCCGACAATATAACCAAGGCAGAACGTCAGGATGCCAAGTAGGTGCAATTGAACCACCAAATGATGCATAAAAAAAGTAGTAGCCGGGGAAAGTCCGGAGCTGGGGGAGGCCGCATGGACCTCGGGTTACCTACGGATTGGGCGAACCGGAAGGTTACCTGGTAGCGGCCAACAAAAAGTCACCTGATGCCTCAGCTGCTGAAGTGTTGGAGCCTCCGTTGTCTCTTGATTTCCTGCCTCCGCGTTCGTGACCCTCAAGGGTCCCCCGCCCCCCCCCCTCGAGGCTCGGGGCCTTCGCTTCGCCCGAGCATATCCTCCTGCTCCTCGCGGAGCCCCAGCAGACTAGGTACGAGCATGGCCTGCTGGAGCCTCTGGTAAGTGGTAGCCGCGTTCCTCAGCCTGAAGGGCATGAAGGTGCGGGTGGCGAGGTACTCCCACTGGTAGGCAGTCTGCGTAGGCTATAAGGGGCCATGCGCCACGACTGTGTTGGTTGTGGATGCGTTGATGCACATGCGGCGTCGACCAACCGTGCCGACGATGGCGACTGCGATGGGTGGTGCGGGGCAGTCACCGCGTCGCATGGTCTCGGCCTCATGAAGTTCTCAGATTGCTCTAATGACGGACTCGCGAGAGCCGGTCGGACGTGCTTTGGAGTGCTCCCTCGGGATGTGCTCGGACACCGCCTCCGTCTCACTGATCACGCTAGGGGCCACCATGGTGGGAGACCCCAACCCTGACACCAAGAGAGGCACCGAGCGCGCATCCCTATGTGATGGGGGCAGGGCACCGTCCTCAAGCACGGAACCTGAAGCCCCGGGGCACTCCACGGGGAGGAGCTCCTTCTTCATATTGCGCGGGTCTTTGCAAGGCAGCTCGTCGTCTTCGTCGTGTGAGCATTCCGCCGCCGCCACGCTTCCTTCTCGTGACAGGGAATGGTGATGACACCGCCACTCCCCGACATCTTGAAGACATTGTATCCATGGCGGACCACTGCCATGAACTTGGCAAGTGCTAGGTACTCGAGGATGGCGTTGTATGGCAGATGGATGTGCGCGACGTCAAAGACGATGACCTTGGTGTGATAATTCTGGCAGTCACCCAAGGTGATGGGCAGGTGCATTTGCCCTATGGGTACGGTGGATCCCTCTTTGACCCCCGAGAAGGGCTTTTTCGGCATGAGCTGCTCATACGGCTGGTGGAGCTTCTCGAAGGTCTCGACTGAGAGGACGTTGGGCTCAGCTCCACTGTCAATGAGGGTCTTGGTGACGAGGACGTTGCTGATAGTTGGGGTGCACATCATTGGGAGCTTGCCGGCCATGATTGAGCACCTGAGCTGGTCGTTTGGGTCGAAAGTAATGGTTGTCTGGGACCAGTTGAGGGGACGCAATGCTTCTGGTCTCGGTAGGGCGGCATTCACCTCCCGAGAGAACTGCTTGAAGGCGCGGTTGGAGGTTGGGGTCTGTGCACCGCCCAAGATGGAAGCCACTGCCCTAGACTCCAGGAAGCCCCCAGCCCCATCGCCTTGCCTGTCTTCGTACCTCCTCCTGGGCTGCAGGGGCAGAGGGTGCTTCCCGGCCTCCCGAGGGCGAGCCTCACGAGGTTGGTCACGTCGCTTCCCCTCCTAAGGATTATTAGGCCAGCAGTTCTCCTGAGGTTGGCCACGCCAGGGGTCCTACTAAGGCTATTCACGCCACCCCTGGTGCGGCTCACGATCATCCATGCGGCCCCCATTGCGGCCTCCTCCGCGCGCAAGGGCTTATGTCCAACCATCCGGGGCGCCTATTGAAGTGTTTAGCATTAACCTAATGTAGTTCTTGACATTCAGAGGTGTCATGAACACTAGTGCCATGGAATATGCACGTCGGCCGTCCTCCTCGGGTATGCTTCGCTTCAGGATCAGTGGCTAGCACCGCTGGGGCCTTGCGCTTCACCTCCTTGGCTTTGGCTTTCTTCTCTTCTGGGTCCACCGCCTGTAGCCCAAGGAGCGACAGGCGTCCTTCTTCTGCCTTGGCGCACTTGCTTGCCAGGTTGAACATCTCCAGTGTGGTGCTCATTTCATCATTCATGGCAAGCTCTTCCTTCATCTTGAGGTAGGTGACTCCGTCGGAGAAAGCCGAGATGACAGCCTCGTCCGATGCCTTGGGGATCTTGAGGCGCATGACACTGAAATGTTGTATGAACTTGTGCAGGGTCTCTCTCTCGTGCTGGTTGACGCGCCGCAGGTCGTTCATGGTGGGAGCGCGGTCGCGGGTGCCCTGGAAGTTGGCGATGAACCGCTCGCGCAGTCTGTCCCAGGAGGTGATGGATGCCTTCGGGTTGTTGAGGAGCCATGAGAGCGCGCCGCTGTTGAGCACCATCGGGAACCAACACGCCATGATCTTGTCGCCTCCTCCTGCCGCCTTGATGCTCCACATGTAGAGTTGCACGAACTCCAGTGGGTCTTGGGTGCCATGGTAACGTGGGTGCAGGACGAACTTGAAGTTGCAGGGCCACGCGATAGGGTAGATCTCAGGGGCGATGGAGAAGCACCCCACCGGTCCAATGGCCATAGTACGCGCGGGGGCTGACGGGTCCACAGGGTCTGCCTTGAGCGGGGCGCACTCCGGGCGCGAGATCTGCAAAGGCGGTTGTGTGAATGTGTTGGAGCAGGGCCTGGGGATCATCTGGCAGCTTGCTTCATCCCCGGGTCTCGCCCTGGGTTCGCGAGGCCGAGCGTGGGGTCGTACTTCCTGTCTGGGCTCAAGGTCCGCGACACGTCGCGGATGCGGGGGCGGCGCGTCTTGCTCCTTGTTGTTCGTCAAGGACGACTAGGGCTGGAACGAGCAGGAGAGTGTCGTTGAGTCACCGGCGGCGGCGATGAGATCCTCAATGCGATGAAGCCAGTCGTCATGCCGGTATGGAGCGGGCCGGTAACGAAGCAGCTCGTTGGCCATGGCAAGCGCGCGGCGGCCATGGGGCATCTCTGGCCGAGCGCGGGATGCCGACCCCGAAGGCCCGACGAGCGACGGCGTGGTGGTGCGGCGGTCATGCTTGGTCGGAGGTTGGGAGGAGCCATGTTGCTCTTGAGCTTCAGGGCCGGTTGCAGCGTTCACCACGGGTGACGTCGACCGACGCGCGCCGGCAGCACCGACGGGCGCAGTCTGGGTGATGCGTGTGGCGCGGCGTTCCGCGTACCCTGGAGCTTGGTGAGGACGGAGCTTGTAGGAAACATGGACACACCTCTACCTAGCGCGCCAAATTTCTGATTTCGGGCTTTGGAAAACCCTAAGGATTCGAACCCTGGGGCGTGTACGAAGATCTCCCCTCCTTCACCTCGCCTAACTCACTACTCGATGGGAACGATGAAGTACTCACTCGATGGCGAGGAAAACACAGGCACAACATTTTACCCAGGTTCGGGCCACTACGAAACATAAAACCCTACTCCTGCTTTTGGTGGATTGCCTCTCATGGAGGTGATGGGTGAGTCAGTACAGTGTTCTTGAGCCTCCGGAGGCTGATTGTCTAAGTGTGATGTTATACTGTGTGAATGAACTCCCCTGCTCAAGTATCCTACCCTGTCTATTTATAGTGGAGGCCGAGGTCCTCTTCCCTCATAGTATGGGCGGGAAGGGATCCCACAGCGGCCTATTTTGAAGGGGGAAAGGGGAACATGCTCCCCTGCCCAAAGATGGGCTTCGCTTGCCATATAACTGTCCGCCCCGCAGAGACGAGCCTGTGGGTGATGTTTGGCCTACTGGCGGGATCAATCTTTGTTTAAGCCTTAAAAATTTGTTTAAGCCTCAAGATGAATATGATATTTGCAATAATATTGAAAGTTGGTTTGGAGAAGTCATGACTTCAGTCGATGACAATCTCACTGTTTTTGAAGAGCGTCAACTTTGCATGCATGTGGATCATGAAAAGAATATCCTTTCTGATAATTATATTGTTGAATTTGAATATGATCCCACATGTAATTGTTATGAGAGAGGAAAATAATGTGGTAGAAACTTTCATATCACTAAATCACCTCTCGTTATGTTGAGATTGCTTCTTCTTCTTCCTTGCATATGGTAACGATTGGTTGTCTTGACAATCTATTTTCCTATAAAATGCCTATGCATAGGAAGTATGTTAGACTTGGATATGTTTGTCACAAGTTTCATGATGCTCTCTTTGTGTCCGATGGCTATCTTTTATGTGAGCATCATTGAATTATCAATGCCTAACTAAGGGCGTTAAACAATAACGCTTGTTGGGAGGCAACCCAATGAATTTATCTTTTGTTTTTTGCTTTCTATTTTGTTGTTTCCACACCATCATAATTCTGTTATGATTGTGTTTTTTTGTGTTTCTTTTTGTGTTTGTGCCAAGTAAAACCTTTATGACTAGTTTTGGTCATGGTTGTTTGATCTTGCTGAAAAAGACAGAAACTTTCCGCTCACGAAATTATTTTTAGTTCCTATCCAGAAAGAGCTTTTCAGTTGATTCTTCTTTCTTCTGGTTGATATGCCAATTTCCCTAATTGTCATAATTTTTCAAAATTTTCGAGATAACAGAAGTATACGAAGTATACAAATTGCCATAGAGTGGTCTGTTTTTGACAGATTCTGTTTTTGTTGTGTTGATTGCTTATTTTGATGAAACTATGGATAGTATCGGGGGGGGACCAGCCATGTATAAGTGAGAATACAGTAATCTAACATCAATCTAAATAGAAATCAAGATTACTATAGTACCTAAAGAGTTGGTAGTTTGTTTTCTTATGCTAATGATATCACGAGTTTCTGTTTATGTTTTCTGTTGTGAAGTTTTCAAGTTTTGGGTGATGTTCCCATGGACAATGGGATAAAGAGTGGAAAGAGCTCAAGCTTGGGTATGCCCAAGTCATCCCAAGCCAAATTCAAGAACACCAAAAAGCCTAAGCTTGGGGATGCCCCTGGAAGGCATCCCCTCTTTCGTCTTCAATCCATCGGTAACGTTACTTGGAGCTATATTTTTATTCACCACATCATATGTGTTTTGCTTGGAGCGTCGCGTATTATAGGAGTCTTTTATTTTTGTTGGGTCACAATCATCCTTGCAGCACACCTTTTTGAGAGAGACATGCACTCATCGTGAATTTGCTAGAATACTCATTGAGCTTCACTTATATCTTTTGAGTTAGATAACTCTGCTCTAGTGCTTCACTTAGATCTCTTTAGAGCACGGCGGTGTCATATTTTCAAGAAATAAAAAAATCTCGATCTTCACTTATATCTTTTTGAGAGTGCTCTCTCTAAGTAACTTGGTAATTGGCTTGTGCTATGAAAGTAGTGCTAAAGATGATAGGCATCCAAAGAGGATATAATAAAAACTTCCATATTCAAGTGCATTGATTAGTAAGAGAAGTTTGATTCCTAACAATTAAGTTTTGAGATATGGATTTGATAATATTAGAGTTATGTTAGTAGGGTGTTGTGAATCTATAAATACTTGTGTTGAAGTTAGTGATTCCCGTAGCATGCACGTATGGTGAACCGCTATGTTAGGAAGTCAGAGCATAATTGATTTATTGATTGTCATCCTTTGTGTGGCGGTCGGGATCGCGTGATGGTTAAAACCTACCAACCCTTCCCCTAGGAGTATGCGTTTAGCACTTTATTTCAATTACTAATAAAACTTTCGCAATAAGTATATGATTTCTTCATGACAAATGTGAGTCCATGGTATAGATGCACTTTCACCTTCCACCATTGCTAGCCTCTCTAGTACCGCGCAACTTTCACCGGTACACAAACCCACCATATACCTTCCTCAAAACAGTCGCCATATCTACCTATTATGGCATTTTCGTAGACATTCCAAGATATATTGCCATGCAACTCCCACCGTTCCGTCTCATGAGTTGTGCCGTCACTTTCATATTGCCATTGCACGATCGTAAGATAGCTAGCGAGATGTTTCAACGTCATATGCCAAGCTAGATCGTTGCACATCCCGGTACACTGCTGGAGGCATTTCCTATAGAATCATCATTGTTCTAAGATTTGAGCTGTGAGTAAATAAAAGTGTGATGATCATCATTATTAGAGCATAGTCCCAAGTGAGGAAATAAAAAAAAGGCCAAAAATGCCAACCAAAAAAAATGAAAAGAGGCCAAAGAGCCCAAAAAAAAGAGAAAAAAAGAGAGAAGGGACAATGCTACTATCTATTTCCACACTTGTCCTTCAAAATAGCACCACGTTCTTCATGATAGAGAGTCTCTTGTTTTGACACTTCCTTATACTAGTGGGAATTTTCATTATATAACTTGGCTTGTATATTCCAATGATGGGCTTCCTCAAAATTGCCCTAGGTCTTCGTGAGCAAGCAAGTTGGGTGCACACCCACTAGTTCTCCTTTTGAGCTTTCACACACTTATAGCTCTAAGTGCATCCATTGGATGGTAATCCCTACTCATTCACATTGATATCTATTGATGGGCATCTCCATAGCCCGTTGATATGCCGAGTCGATTTGAACATCTCCTCCTTTTTGCCTCACAACCTCCACCACACTCTATTCCACCTATAGTGCTATATCCATGGCTCACGCTCAGGTATTGCGTGAGAGTTGAAAAAGTTTGAGAAAGTAAGAGTGCGAAAACAATTACTTGGCCAATACCGGGGTTGTGCGTGATTTAAATTCGTTGTGTGAGGATGATGGAGCATAACCTGACTATACGATTTTGTAGGGATAACTTTCTTTGGCCTTGTTATTTCAAAAGTTCATGATTGCCTTGCTAGTTTACTTGAAGTATTATTGTTTTCATGTCAATAGTAAACTATTTTTTTGAATCTTACGGATCTGAACATTCATGTCACAAGAAAGAAGTTACAAAGGACAAATATGCTAGGTAGCATTCCACATCAAAAATTCAGTCTTTATCACTTCCCTACTCGAGAACGAGCAGGAGTTAAGCTTTGGTATGCTTGATACGTCTCCAACGTATCTATAATTTTTTATGGTTCCATGCTATTATCTTATCAACTTTGGATGTTTTGTATGCATGAATATGCTATTTTCTATCTTTTTTGGGACTAACCTATTAACTCAGTGCCAAGTGCCAGTTTCTGTTTTTTCCGTGTTTTTGACCTTTTTCAGAGCAGAATATTCAACGAAGTCCAAACGGAATAAAACCTATGGAATGATATGTAGGGAACTTGAGAACCAAGGCAAAGGACCCCGGGGGAGGTTAGAATCCCCCTAGGCGCGGCCTGGGGGTGCCTAGCAGGCTTGTGGGCCCCCCGTGGCTCCTTTGCCCTACTTCTTCCGCCTATAAATTCTCCAAAAATATGAAACTTCCATAGAGAGCCACGAAAATACTTTTCCGCCGCCGCAAGCTTCTATCTCCGCAAGATCCCATCTGGGGCACGTTCTGGTGCCCTGCCGGAGGGGGATTCGGATACAGAGAGCTTCTTCATCAACACCATTGCCTCTCCAATGATGCGTGAGTAGTTCACCACAGACCTTCGGGTCCATAGCTAGTAGCTAGATGGCTTCTTCTCTCTCTTGGATCTTCAATACAAAGTTCTCCATGATCTTCGTGGAGATCTATCCGATGTAATCTTGTTTTGCGGTGTGTTTGTCGAGATCCGATGAATTGTGGATTTATGATCAGATTATCTATGAATATTATTTGAGTCTCCTCTGATCTCTTATATGCATGATTTCCTATCCTTGTAATTCTCGTCGGGTTGTGGGTTTCGTTTGGCCAACTTGATCTATAATTCTTGGAATGGGAGAAGTGTTTGGTTTTGGGTTCATACCGTGCGATGTCCTCACCCAGTGACAGAAGGGGTAGCGAGGCACGCATCGTGTTGTTGCCATCAAGGGTAAAAAGATGGGGTTTATATCTATTGCATGAATTTATCCCTCTACATCATGTCATCTTTCTTAAGGCGTTACTCCGTTTGTTATGAACTTAATACACTAGATGCATGTTGGATAGCGGTCGATGTGTGGAGTAATAGTAGTAGATGTAGAAAGTATCGGTCTACTTGTCTCGGACGTGATGAGTATATGTATCATCATTGCCTTAGATATCGTAATGACTTTGCGCGGTTCTATGAATTGCTCGACAGTAATTCGTTCACCCACCGTAATATTTGCTATCATGAGAGATGCTTCTAGTGAACACTATGGCCCCCGGGTCTACTTCACATTATATTTTCAGCGCTACACTTTTACTTTGTTGGACTTTCCACCTTCAGATCTCACCTTGCAATTAATCGTGAAGGGATTGACAACCCCTTTATAGTGTTGGGTGCAAGTTTGTTTGTTTTTGCGCACGTACTTTGGAGACTTGTCTTGATACTCCTACTGGGTTGATACTTTGGTTTTCAAACTAAGGGAAATACTTACTATTACTGTGTTGCATCACCCTTTCCTCTTCAAGGGAAAAACCAACACAAGCTCAAGGGGTAGCACTCCTCACAAGGCTTGGTCCCTCGCGAGGGTCTTGCCTTGAGTGATGCCGGGCTTGTTGGTTTTCGGTCGATGAAGTGGGCCAACCCTGGGCCGCACGCAGGCAGGTCTGGGTACCCAGAAGGCCGACATGTGCGTCTCTCTGAAATAGATTTTTCCAGTAAACAATGATTGTGGCAAACTGAAATTAAAATCAAAGAAATGTAAATGACGCTACAAGCAAAATTCATACATTGTGATGAATAAAAACATAGCTCCATGTAACATACCTATGGATTGAGATGGAAGAGTGGATGCCTTCACGGGGCGTCCCCAAGCTTAGACACTAGAGTCTTCCTAGAATATTACCTTAGGGTACCTTGGGCATCCGCAAGCTTAGGCTCTTGCTACTTCTCATTACTTTGTCCATCGAGATAATACCCAAAACATGAAAACTTCGATCACACAAAACTCAACAAAACTTCATGAGATCCATTATTATAGACAACATAATAAACACTTTTAGGTACCGTTATAAATTGATTCTTCTATTATTTTAGCATAACGTACTGTATTCTAACATCTATGTGGCTTATGCCCCCCGATGCAATCCATAGCATAATCAAAACAAGCAAACTATGCATGCAAAAACCGAATATGTTTCAAACAAAACATTCTACAGTAATATATTTAATTGCCATACTTTTGTAACTCATTTTTTTCCGAAAAGTTAGGACGTCCTGAGGAATCTTTATATTAGTACTATGTAAAAATTCAGCTTAAAAAGACGCCCAGTAAAATCAGTGTAATTCTGCACTAGGCATCAAAGTTTCTCTTGTTGGACCTTATCAATTCATCATGGAAGTCATACCAAAGCTTTACTTGGCACAAACATTAAGTAAAACAGAAAAACAAAATAATTACAGCAGAAACAATTATGTTATCACACACTAACAGAAAGTAAGGGAAAAATTAAAGATAACTATTGGGTTGCCTCCCAACAAGCGCTATTGTTTTACGGCCCTTGCTAAGCATATTGCATAGTTTCAAGTGTTGTGATCCTTGACATTGCCTTGAGAAGTATGTTTTTCAAGGACAACAGGGAACACATCGTCAAGTAATATCTTGTCATCTTTAATGATGCTCTCCTTAATGCCTTCCCTATTCTCTCTTACTGTGATAGCCTGGCTAATTAGGGATGATAGACTACTCATATCAATAAGGAATTCCTTCTTTTCCGGGAGCCCGTTCAAACAGAACTCCAAGGTTAAGTGTGCTCGGCTTGGAGTATTTCTAGGATGGGTGACCGACCGGGAAGTTGATCCCGGGTTTGGCTTGGAGTAGTTCTAGGATGGGTGACCGACGGGGAAGTTGATCCCTAGTGCGCATGAGTGAGGACAAAGTGCACAGAAAAGACTTGAGCATTTATATGTGGGACCAGTCTAGATCCCGCCAGGAGTAACGACCACCGGTGGGTCTGTCCGGGGTGTTACACTTACCATCCAAGAGTATTGATTTTAATGGTATTGAAAACTTGGTGTTTAATATGGATAGGGTGAACCTCTTTAGATGTGTTTTCATCATAAGTATGATTATCCGTGAGCACATATCTAATCCTGTAGACTTTTTTCGTATAAAATCTATCTATCACGGGATGTTCACAACTCATATCATAGTGCTCAAAAATCTCCCGTGCTTCACGTACTATATAGTCAAATTCTTGCGCGAGGATAAGCCTGGCTATTTTCTTAACTCCAGGTTCTTTTATGATCGGCGACTCATAAAAAAGCCTTTGCAAAGTAGGGTGAGAGCGCATAAATCTTCTTTCAAGTTTTAAAACAAGAGTGGCAATAGCATCGACATTACTCTTTGTTCTTTTAAGGATTGGAGTATCCTTAGAAGTTAATGTACCCATACAATTGAAAAATTCTTGGATTAAACTTATCCCTATGACATTCACTTTTCCTACAATGAAAACTTTCTCATCTCGTTGTGGGGGAGTTTCCTCAATGGGGAACCTACTCGCATCATCCTTTTCGATGATTAAGTCACACATAGTAGCAACTATCAAGCAAACTAGAGAGCGAAGATGCAATCTAGTCACAAGCTAAACAAGCAAAGATAAATATTTTTGAATTTTTATTTTTATGAGACAAAATAAATATACCAGAAAATAAAAAGAGGAACAAGTGAATGAAAATTAGTGTGGAGTTACTTTATAGTTGGTGATGATATTCCCACGCAACCTTGGCAGAAATCCTTCCTGATACTCGTGAACTGTGTTGGGTTTTCCGTGAAGTGGAACGGGTTATCGCAACACAAAGTGGGCAAGTATTTCCCTCAGTTATGAAACAAAGGTTTATTCAACCAATAGTAATATCAGCCACAAGCATCTTCAGCGGCTGCACATAAAAGAACAAACATCGTGCACCCAACGCGGGAAGAGGGTTGTCAATCCCCTTGGTCCCGTTATTTGCAAGCAAATGAGGTGTGTAGATAATTTTACAATGCAAAATAAAATAAATGGAAAAAGGTATTGGAGGTTTTTGTAATATGTTATGGATAGACCCAAGGTCCATAGTTTGTCCTAATGGCATCTCTCATAAAAATAGCACACGGTGGGTAAGCAAATTACTGTTCGGCAGTTGATAGAAGAGCAGATAGTTATGCAATTTTCATGGCAATGATCATGTAAATATAGGCATCACATCAATAAACAAATAGGAAGACTCCTACCTTCACCTATTACTATTACTTCACTTCAAGAGTGTTTCTATGCTTGCCTCTCTAAATATTAAATTCATGACAAACGAAGAAATGCATGGAGTAAGATGACATGATGTAGACAAAGTAAAGTCAACCAATATGAATAAACCCCATAGTTTTACCCTTAATAGTAGTAACACAAAGACACAACTTGTCCCCTTCTGTCACTATGACATAGAAACTCGCCAGGTTGAATCTACTACAACGAAACTTTCTCACCGAAGAAATAACAATCTAGTTGGCCAAACTATTTCAATAGATCGGACAGAATTACAAAGCTATCATAATCATGCACATAAGATTTGTATTATATATCAGAGGAGACTCAAATATTTGTCATGAATAATATGAACATAAACCCACAATTCATTGATCCCAACAAACGCACCGTACAAAAGTGCTATATCATATGGATCAAACTGAAGATGCGATGATCATTGTATCGAAGATCAAAGAGAGAGATTGCCATCTAGGTACGGGCTATGGAGCCATATGTCTATGGTGAAGTACTCAAACATAATCATGAGTGAACGAAGGTTGATGAAGAAGCCCTCCATGATCGATCCCCCCCTCCGGTAGAGTGCAGGAACGGAGCTCTATATGGCCTCCTGTCGGAACAGAAAGTTGGGGCAACACAAAAAGTGTTTCAGGAGCTCCTTCGGTGTTTTTAGGGTAGATATGAATTTATAGGCTAGAGAACGGAGTTGGGAGAGCTACGAGGGGGCCACAATCCATCAGGGTATGCCCCCAGGTCGCGCCCTCTTGGCTTGTGGGGGCCTCGTGCAGCTTCCGACCTTGTTCCGATGCTCCACGGTCTTGTTTTGATCCATAAAAAATTACAAAAAGTTTCAGGTCAATTGGAATTCGTTTGGTACTGGAAGTTGAAAAGTGGAAAAACACACAGAGAACATCAACTGGTATTGGGGACTTGGTCAATAGGTTAGTGCTCAAAATAATGTAAATTGGTAGATAAGTGCATAAAAAGTGTTCTGATATGTTAACATAATAGCATGGAACAATCAAAAATTATAGATGCATAGCAGATGCATCGTTCCCAACCATGGAGGATAGATCACCACTCAGATTCCAGACCTACTACAGCCTCTCCGTCGACAGACTGGCTCACAACCTGATAAAGGAGTCTGTGAAGCTCCGCAAGGAACTGTACCACAACCATGAGCTACTTCGTCTAGGAAATACAAAGCGTGACATGATCAAGAAGAATGGAGCCCCCAGGGAATACCAGTTATAACTTACAAAGGAGGAGTACCCCCAGCTAGAGATGCATCCTGATACTTGTGATCTATGTTGGGTTTTCAGTGAAGAGGAACGGGTTATTGCATCACAATGGAGGTAGGTATTTCCCTCAGTTATGAAACCGAAGTTTACTGAACCAATAGGAATATTAACCACAACCGTCTTCAGTGAATACCCACAAAAGAACAAACAACTTGCACCCAACGCGGGAAGAGGGTTGTCAATCCCCTTGGTCTCGTTATTTGCAAGCAAATGGGTTTTAAATAACTGTAAAATGAAAAATAAAAAATCAAATAAATGGAAGCAAGGTTTTGGAGGTTTTAGCAATATGTCGTGAATAGACCCAGGGGCCACAGTTTTCCCTAATGGCATCTCTCGTGAAAATAGCACACGATGGGTAAACAAATCACTATTGGGCAATTGATATAAGAGCGGATAGTTATGCGATTTAATGGCAACGATCATGTCAATATAGACATCACGTTGATAAACAAATAGGCCGACTCCTTCCTCCACCTATTACTATTACTTCACTTCAAGAGCGCTTCGATGCTTGCCTTTCTATGTATTAAGTTCGTGACAAACGAAGTAATGCTTGCAGTAAGATGACATTTTGTAGACAAAGTAAACTCAACCAATATCAATAAACCCCATTGTTTTACCCGTAGTAGAAGCAACACAAAGACAACACTTGACCCCTTATATCACTAGGATATAGAAACTCACGATCTTGAACCTACTACAACGCACCTGTGTCACTAAAGAAATATCAATCTAGTTGGACAACCTGTTTCGACAAATTGAGAGAGTTACAAAGCTATTATAATCATGCAGATAGGAATCATATTATATATCAGAGGAGACTCAAGTAATTATCATGAATAATATGAACAGAAACCCACAATTCATCGCATCCCAACAAATGCACGGTACAAAACAGTTACATCATATGGATCAAAGCGAATATGCGATTATCATTGTATTGAGGATTAAAGAGAGAGAGAGACAGAGATTGCCATCTAGGTACTCACTATGGACCCATAGGTATGTGTCAAACCACTCACACATCATCATGAGGGCATCATACTTGATGAAGAAGCCCTCCGTGCTTGACCGCCCTCTAGAAGAGTGCCAAAACAGAGCTCTAGATGGCCTCCCATCGGAATAGAGACTTGCGGTGGTGTAAAATGTGTATCGGGATCTCCCTCGATTATTTTATGGTAGATGGGAATTTATAGGTCAGAGAAAAGAGTTGGGAGAGCTATGAGGGGGACACAATCCATCAGGGCGCACCCCCAAGGCTGCGCCCTGTTGGCTTGTTGGGCCCTCGTGCACCCTCGTGCCTCCTTTCGATGCCTAACGGTCTTTTTTTGGTCAAGAAAAAATAATAAAATTTTCAGGTCAACTCGACTTTGTTTGGTAGTGAAAACCTGAAAAGTGGAAAAACACGCAGAAAATAGCAACTACCACTTGGAACTAGGTCAATAGGTTAGCGCTAAAATATAATATAAATTGGTAGATAAGTACATTAAAACTATTCTAAAATGATAACATGATATAATGGAACAATGAGAAATTATAGATGCGTTGGAGACGTATGAAGCATCCCCAAGCTTAATTCTTGCTCGTCCTCGAGTAGGTAAATGATTAAAACTGAATTTTTTGATGTGGCATGCTATCCATGATGCAATCTTATGAATGTATGCTCATTGGGAAACGATGAATTGACAAATATTAACACATCAATATTTGTAAGTATAGACTAAAAAATAATTATTTTTTCAAAGTGTATGATTCTCAAAGTTTGTTTCACCCCTATCCATCTTTATTATATTAGCAAGGCATGGCGCCACCTTCACCACATAACTACAAATGTCAAGCACCACGGTGCCCAAACAAGGCAATTGGATCGTACCTTTTCAATATGCATCAAATTTTTATTCTTCACAGAATACATGAGCGTGAACCATTGGACATAGCATAAAGGTGGAATAGAGTAAGGTGGTAGTTTTCAAAGGGGTTGAAAAGTGGAGAAGATAGTCTCATATCGACTATCCATACCAACGGGCTATGGAGATGCCCATCTATAGATATTGACACAAGGAGTAGGGATTGACAGGTAAATGATGCACTAGAGCTATAAGTGTACGAAAGCTTCACTGAAGCTAGGTGGGGTGTGCTTCCCACTTGCTTGCTCATGAAGACCTCAAGCATTTGAGGAAGCCATCGTCAGAATATGCATGCCAAATTTATAATTTTTTGATTCCCACTAGCATATGAATGATATAACACGAGACTCTCTATATGATGAACATTGTGCCACTTTGAGGCACAAGTGTGGTAAAGGATAGTAGCAAAGTCCCTTCTCAGTTTTTCTCTCGTTCATTTTTTATATATGGTGGGATCATTTGGTGTCCCCCATATTTATTTCCTCAATGGGACAATTCTCTAGTAATGATGATCATCACACTTTTATTTACTTACAACTCATGGATAACTCAGTATGATGAACTGTGTAGCAATTTGACTCAAATATGAATGCCTCTCATAGTGTACCAGTATGTGCAATGATTTAGCATGACATGTATTCGGCATATGATAATTTGTGGCTTTGCCACAAATTCTATTATGAATGGTGGCTTTGACACAAATACTATGGCAGCTCTCTATGATCATGCAAAGCAATATGATGATGAGCGAACTAGTCTTGTGAAGTGATGATGGAGTTTGCATGGCAATATATCTCGGAATGGCTAACGAGATGCCATAATAGGGAGGTGAAAGGATCAATATGGTTGACTAGAGGGGGGTGAATAGGCAACTAACAAATTTTAAACTTTTCTTTAAACAAATTAGATTTACCAACAAATAGGTTTCCAGATATGAAACTAAGTGAGAAACCTATATGATGCCAACAACAACAATAATAAGCAAGAAGTAAATACAAGTAAAGGTAAGAAATAACCACAAGTGGAACCGATGAAGATGAGGATGTGTTTCCGAAGTTCCTTCCCTTTGAGGGGAAGTACGTCTCCGTTGGAGTGGTGTGGAGGCACAATGCTTCCCAAGGTGCCACTAAGGCCACCGTATTCTCCTCATGCCCTCATACAATGCGAGGTGTCGTGATTCGACCAAGTGGTACCCTCGAAGATAGCGACCGAACCTTTACAAACAAGGTTGGGGAAATCTCCATAACTTAATCGGAGGCTCCCAACAAGACCATAAGTTCACCACAACAGAAAATGAATGCAAGGTGACCTCTTCCATCTAGGGTGCTCAAACACCTAAGTGTAACAAGATCCACGAGGGATTAATGGGGGGAACCACTTTTCTCTTGGTGGAAGTGAGGGGGAAGGCCTTCTCCTCCAAACCCTAGAGTCTCAAAAGGAGTTGATGGTTAGGAGGGAGATCGGCAAGTTTGAGATCTTGGAGCAACAATGGAGCTGGAGACGAAAAATGTGAGGTCTCCTCGGGGAAGAAGACCCATGTTTATAGTGTGTGGGGGAGGGGGGATACGGCCGTTACCATACCCTACTCGCCCAACTAAGCGATAGTACTGTGCACCAGGGCGGTACTTCGACTAGGGCGGTACTATCGTCTAGTAGGTGCGGTACTTCCGCTCAGCCAGGTCGAGGGGAGGTAGGATACCAGAAAAAAATACTAAGTGGAAGTGGGCGTGGCAGAAGGGGCCGGCAGTACCGCTGGAGCGGTACTACCGCTCCCCATGGGCGGTACTTCCGTCCAAACAAATAAAAAGCCCCTAGACACCAGAGAAATAAAACAAGCGAAAGTGAGCCCAGTTGTGGTGGGCGGCAGTACCGCTGGAGTGGTACTACCACTGACCAGGGCGGCACTACTGCTCACGAGGGTGGTACTACGGCTTCTGCAATTTCCTGGGCACAATTTCAGGGCAACTCCTTTGCTCCGGAAATGGGATGGGAGCAAGAGTGAGAGATAGTGTTCCACCCAACTTTTGCAAACGCGGATCCTCTCTTGATAGTACGGGATTATCTATGACTCGAGTCCATCAACCATAAATATAGAGCTAAGCACCATCTTCACTTTCACTTACCGAGGGGAATATAACCATCTCGTGCCACCTCATAATTCTCTGAAAAGCATATCGCACACAATTAGTCTGCTAAGGGTATCGTCATCAACCACCAAAATTACGTAGGAGAAATTGTGCTCTTACAATCCCCCCCCTTTTTGGTGGATTTTCCAAACAAATGAATTAAGAAGTCTTAGGCATTCCCAAAACCTCGAGAATATAGACGGGCTCCCCCTAGATGTGCGCTCTATTTGAATATGCTTTTGGAATGCATAGAGCACGGACTAGGATCAGTACTGCCCCCTATATTTTATAGAGAGCGCTATATACTTGCGTGAACAGAATATAGTGAAATAGATAAGAAATCATATTATAAAGTTAAAGATATAACATGACAGATGGGGTAGCATATGTCTTACACCATACATAAGTTCACACAAGTCTTGGACAAACGCAAACCATAGCAAGGAATAAACAAGTTCACGAGATAGGGAAAACAAATGTAAATAAACACACTGGTGACTCAGCAAGGAAAATCCATCTTAAACTAAGATACTTTCTCCCCCTTTGACATTGAGACACAAAAAAGAGGAGACAGGAGAAGCTCAGTAGTTCTCGTCATCATCTCCCTCCGACTCATCTGAAATAGAAGATGCCTCCCCGGCAAACACCTCATCCTTAGACTCTATACACTGGTAGTTAGCATTAATTGAGTCCTCCTCATTAGTGATCTTGTCCTCTGAACTGCTCTATACATCAAGGCCAATCTTTCACATGATCATCTTGTCACGGTTGTGCGCCTTCTTGGCATCGACATGTGACTTGTACTGACCCTTTGCCTGGAAGCAGAAAAAGCCTTCATCTTCTTCCTGTCTTGGAGGCCCAAGAAGGTTCAGTCTTGGATCTGGGAAAAAATACATAATCGGGCTCGGGCTCATCATCCGAGTGAGTAGCAGCAATCTCTGGAACAACACGTGGAATGACCCAATTCTCCTTCACACGGAGCTTGATCACACCATGAGTGACCATCTGATTAGTCACCAATAGCTGAGTAGGAAAAGTAGCATTCCAGGTGTCCTTAATCAGCTTGAATAGATATGGAGCATAGATGGGAACCTTCTCGTTGTCAAACACAACAAACCTCAACCCCATCCACATAATGTGGGAAACATCCAAGGTGGACTGGCAGTCTTGCTCTTTCTGGCATAAAAGAAGGAGGTTGAAAAGATAGGAGTGCACCTGGTCCTTGTTGCCAACACGGGGAAATAGAGAGTTGCGAAATATCATGTGCATGATGTACAGAAAAGGAATGAGCTCGGTACGGTCACCCTTGGCAGTCTTCACAATCCTCGAGTAACGAATGAGCTTGTACTTGAAAATAGCAGGAATACCCTCAACATGAGGCCTCACGCTAATAGGAACATCCAGATCCATGTCAGCAATGTCCAGAGAGTTCATAAACGTCTTCCAATCATAGTCATCCAGGTCAAGCGCTTTTCCTCACCTTCATGGAAGTGAACAGTGGCATAGAATTGAGCCAAGATCTTGTTGTCAAAGTCCTCGTTGAAGCCGATCATAGGACCAAGACCCCACTTCTTGCAGAGAGTATAAGATTCAACAAAACAAGAAGTATGGGGATTAGAGGTCATGTGCCCCATATCAATGCTCTTGATATGCACAAAGAGGTTGGTCCTTGTCTTGATGATCTTGGAATAGATAAGAGATTGAGTCTTGTTCCAAAACGGACGCCCGACAAGAGCATCATCCTGAGGCAGACAATAGGGATTCTTCTAGCGTAGCACAACAAACTCGTCTTGAGGCAAATCTTGGGGCTCTTTGGGGCCCTTCTTCTTGCGGACTATCCTCCTCATAGACTTATTTTGTGGTCGACCACTCGAACTAGCCGGTGCCTCCTCAGATGCACGTGGGCGCTTGGAGTGATGCGTGGGGTTCATGCGACGAGTCATAGGACCAGTGCCGTCACCTCGAAATCACAAGAAGAATGGAAAGAAAACATGTGTAACCAGACTGCAATAGTCAAATAGGAAACCAAAACACAGATGGGAAGATGCAGGAAAGAAAGTGGGTGGAGGTGACAGGGCAGTAGTACCACTGTGGAAGAGCAGTACTTCCGTCGCAACAGTAGTACCGCTGTGAATGAGCGGTACTTCCGCCAAAGCGGTAGTACCGGTTATACACGGGCGGTAGTACCATCCTGGAGCAGACAACTGCTATCAATGGAGGCAAAAGTGCCAGATCTCTCCATCCCACAAATTTCTAATGCAAGTACCAAGATTACTGCAACAAAAGATCATCCGCACATCCTACGCATGTCGTGCAAAACAAACTAAACATGGAATTCACATGCATTGCCCTAGATCAAGATCCAACAAAATACCACGAGAGAGACATGGATCGAGGGAAGTACCGGGTTCCATGACGCGAGGAAGATGGGGGGAGAGATCCCTCCAGACAAAAAAGTGGAGGGCGGCACAGATAGAGGGATCCAGAGCCGGCCTCGGGTGATGTTCTTCGTCGCCACAGAGAGGGAGAGGCATGGGGAGAGGGAGGGAATGGGTATGGGGAGTTAGAAATCCCCCTGTCCCGATCTTAACTCCCCATAAATTCCCTGAGGCGGTATTACCGCCTATCAGCAAGGTAGTACCGCGGGAGCGGTGGTACTGGACTGGGAGCGGTAGTACCGCCTGTGACCCAAGAAACACACACCTTAAGAGATGGAGATATTGAAGGCACAAAATTGGGATCTATTTGACTACGCACAAGAGAGAATAAAGGCACAAAACCAAGGCAATACTCCACCTTTAAAGAATGCAAAACGAGAAGTAGAACACATTGTGGAGTGACCATTCATGCAATTAACGAAAATAACTTTTGTGGAAGAGTGGCGGTGGTTGAGGTAACCTATGTTTGAGTCAGTTGGTATGGCACCCCGAAGATTTTGACCTTGGGACCATCACCGAAAATCGTCTTTGAAGCACATGTATTACCATCAATGACTAATGTGAAAGACTTGATCGATTTATGCATAATATGGGGAGGGAGAGTTCATTGAGAGAACAACACTCCCCCTAAATTCATGCCATCATATAAACAAAATAGAATGGTGGGAGTGGTGGGGTCTGCCTAATTTGAATCCCCATTGCTCAAGGCAATGATATTTAGCTCATGCCTTAACTCGCGAAATCTTGCATCATTCAAAGGCTTCGTGAAGATATCTGCAAGCTGATCATTAGTGTTGAGGTAAATGAGGTCAATCTCCCCGCGCTTGATATGCTCCCGGATGAAGTGGTGAGGAATACTGATGTGCTTCGTCTTGCAATGCTGGACCGGGTTGTTGGAGATTGAGATAACACTAATATCATCACAATAAAGAGGCATTTTGTCACAAGTGACACCGTAATCCTTTAAAGTTTGCCTCATCCAAAGCAACTGAGCACAACAACTTACAAAAGCTACATATTCAGCCTCGATGGATGAAGGAGAAACACAATTTTGTTTCTTGGAAGACAAACTTACCAGAGAGCGACCAAGGAATTGGCAACCTCCGGAAGTTTACTTCCTATCCACACGGTCTCCCACCCAATCCCAATCTGAATATCCTATGAGATCAAATAAAGCACCTTTGGCATACCATAAGCCAAAGTTTGGGCTATGAGCCAAATATTGAAAGATTCGCTTGACAACCACACAGTGGCTTTCTTTAGGTGCATATTGAAATTGTGCACAAATTTCCACACTCAACATAATATTCGGTCTAGATGCACAAAGGTAAAGCAGAGAGCCCATCATGGAGCGATATACCTTTTGATCCACAACTTTACCATTGCGATCGAGCTCAAGATGGTAGTTGAGTGGCATGGGAGTGTTAGCCTTGGCTGGTTTGAGATCATCCATCTTGTACCTTTTGAGCATGTATTGAGTGTATTTTGCATGATTGATGAAGATTCCTTGATTTTGTTGCTTGACTTTGAATCCAAGGAAAAAATTCAACTCTCCCATCATAGATATCTCAAACTCTTTAGTGATTAGTGCAGAAAATTCTTCATTAAAAGCTTTGTTAGGAGAACCAAACATATAGTTGGCATATGAATAAGCTCCCCGTGACCTTCTTAGTAAAAAGAACGAGATCCGTTTTCCCAACTTCAAATCCATGGTCATGCAACATCTCGGTAAGGTGCTCATACCACACACGTGGGGCTTGTTTAAGACCATAGAGTACCTTATCGAGAACATACACATGATTAGGGAACTTGGGATACTCGGACCTCGAGGGTTGCTTGACATAAACCAACTCCTTAAGGGGACCATTAAGAAATGCAATCTTCAAATACATTTGGTATAATTTGAAGTTATCATGAGAAGCAAATGCAAGAAACATGCGAATAGATCAAGGCTTGCGACATGAGCAAAGGTTTCACCATAGTCGATACCCTCGGCTTGGGAGTAGCCTTGTGCTACCAATCTTGCCTTGTTAAGAGTGACGACACCGCTCGCATCTTGCTTGTTCTTAAAGATCCACTTTGTCCCATTGACATTTTGGTTTGTCTTTGGTCTTGGCAACAGTGGCCACACTTTGTTGCCCTTGAAGTTGTTGAGTTATTCATGCATGGCTTCAACCCAATCCATGTCTTCAAGAGCCTCTTGTACCTTTAGTAGTTCAATGCAAGAAACAAATGCATGATGGGCACTAAAGTTTGATAATTGACGACTAGTGGTTACCCCTCTCTGTAAGCCGCCGTAGACAGTCTCCAGTTAATGGGAATTATTTCTAAGCATCTTGGCATTCTTGGCCACACGCCATTCTTGAATTTCCTCAGGTGTAAGCGGAGGAGCTTGTTTGAGACTTTATCGCCTTTTTGAGTTCGCCCTTGATGTTGAGCTTGTTTTTTTCTCGCGCTTGCTCTTGATCTTAACTTGGTCTTGATCTTGAGCTTGCTCTTTATTTTGAGCATCCTCAGAGGCGTGAGCTAGATCAAGGACATCACTTGGTGCAGGACCATCCTAAAGTTGATCTTCTCCTTGATCGGGATCACGAGGATGAGGGCCTTCGGAGTGTTCTTCGGAAGCGTGTGGGTCTTGCGTCAGTGATGGTTCCACATGCGTTGAATATTGTCCTTCTCCTTCAGCCACAAGGGGTTCCTCGACGGGAACGAAGTGCCCCACACCCATTCTTCTTATGGCTTCGGGAGGAATTTCATCACCTACATCACAAATACCACTTTGCTCCACTTGGGAGCCATTATTCTCATCAAACTCCACATTACACGTCTCCTCAATGGGCCATGAGAACTTTTTGAGGACACGGTAGGCGCGAGAGTTAGTAGCATAACCAACAAATATGCCCTCTTGAGCTCTAGGTTCAAATTTAGACAATCGAGCACTTTTCTTAAGAATGAAACACTTACAGCCAAACACCCAGAAGTACTTGAGGTTGGGCTTGTTGCCGGTAAGACTTTCATATGGAGTCTTGTTCAAGCCTTTGTGAAGGTAGAGCCAATTGGATGCATGACATGCCATGTCGATGGCTTCCGCCCAAAAGTTATAAGGAGATTTAAACTCCGCCATCATGGTTCTTGCCGCATCCATCAATATCTGGTTCTTCCTTTTCGCCTAAGGAGTGTAAGGTGTAGAGTATTGATAACCCACAAGTATAGGGGATCGTAACAGTTTTCGAGGGTAGAGTATTCAATCCAAATTTATTGATTCAACACAAGGGGAAGCCAAAGAATATTCTCAAGTATTAGCAGTTGAGTTGTCAATTCAACCACACCTGAAAGACTTAGTATCTGCAGCAAAGTATCAGTAGGAAGGTAGTGTGATAGCAAGAGTAGCAAGGTAACCAGTAGCAGCAAAGAGACAGAAGTAGCAGTAGCAGCAGTGAAAGCAGTAGCGGCAAAGTAACGTAACAAGGACAGTAGGAAAAGACTCGTAGGCATTGGATCTGTGATGGATAATTATGTCAGATGTTATTCATCATGCAACAGTTATAACACTGAGAGATATGTAACTAGCTCCAGTTCGTCAATGTAATGTAGGCATGTATTCCGTATGTAGTCATACATGATTAGGGAAAAGAACTTGCATGACATCTATTGTCCATCCCTCCCGTGGCAGCGGGGTCCTAATGGAAACTACTGGATACTAAGGTTCTCCTTTTAATAAAGAACCAGACCAACGCATTAACAATAGGTGCATACATGAACTCCTCATACTATGCTCATCTCCGGGAGTGGTTCCGGCTATTGTCACTCCGGGGTTGCCGGGTCATAACACATAGTAGATGACTACAACTTGCAAGATAGGATCAAGAACACACATATATTGGCGACAACATAATAGGTTCAGATCTGAAATCATGGCACTCGGGCCCTAGTGACAAGCATTAAGCATGGCAAAGTAGTAGGAACATCAATATCAGAACATAGTGGATACCAGGGATCAATCCCTGTCAAAACTAACTCAATTATATGATAGATCTCATCCAACCCATCACCATCCAGCAAGCCTATGATGAGATTACTCACGAACGGTGAAGAGCATCATGGAATTGGCGATGAAGGAAGGTTGGTGATGACGATGGCGACGATCTCCCCTCTCCGGAGTCCAGAACGGACTCCAGATCTGCCCTCTAGAGGAAGAACAGGAGGTGGCGGCGCCTCCGTGTTGTAAAACGCGATGAAATCTTCTCCTTGATTTTTTTCCGGACGAAAGGGACTAAATAGAGCTGAGATTGGAGGCGGTGGAGCTTCGTGGGCCCCACAAGCCTGCCAGGTGCGGCCAGGGGGGTGGGCGCTTGGTGGGCTTGTGGACCCTCAGCTCCACCCCTCCGGTTGATTCTTGCGCCAGTATTTTTTATATATTCCACAAAAAATCCTTGTAAATTTCCAGGTCATTCCGAGAACTTTAATTTCTGCGCAAAAACAACACCATGGCTATACTGCTGAAAACAACGTTAGTCCGGGTTAGTTCCATTCAAATCATGCAAATTAGAGTCCAAAACAAGGGCAAAAGAGTTTGGAAAAGTAGATACGACGGAGACGTATCAACTCCCCCAAGCTTAAAACCTTGCTTGTCCTCAAGCAATTCAGTTGACAAACTGAAAGAGACAAAATAAAAACTTTTACGAACTCAGTTTGACCTTGTTGTTGCAACTATGTCTAACTCATGACCAGAATTTCAGCAAGATCACAAGCTAACCACATAAGCAAATGACATCTAGGTCTCACGATAAACTCATATCAATGGCATAATCAACTAGCGAGCAATAATAATAAGTTTCAAATGTCAAAACTTCAATCAAAACAATCATGAAGCACTACGAACAGATGGTATCTCGCTAGCTCTTTCTGACACCGCAAAAAATAAATGCAGACCACCTTCAAAGACCAAGGGCAGACTAAACATTGTAATTCATGGAAAAGAAGATCCACTCACAGTCATACTCAACATCAGTCAAAATCAAAACATTAAAATGACAGAGGTGCTCTCTAATTGGTGCTTTTATAAGAAGAGGATGACTCAACAGAAACATAAATAGACAGGCCCTTCGCAGAGGGAAGCATTGATTTGCAGAGGTGCCAGAGCTCAAGCTTTTAAAACAGAGATAATAATTTTGAGTGGCATGCTTTCATTGTCAATGCAATGACCGAGAGTTTTCATCATCTTCCATGCTACGCATGCTATAGGCGGTTCCCAAACAGAAAAGTAAAGTTTTGACTCCCCCACCACCGATCAATCACACTCCACGACTAGCCGAATACTCGGGTGCCGTCCATACCAAGATCAATCCAGGGGGAGTTTTGTTTGCAATTATCTTTTCGATTTTGGCATGGAACTGGGCATTCCAATTACCGACCCCTTTCTCGTGAATGATAGTGAATAAACACATATCGAGGATAACACGCCTAGCATGGAAGATAATGATAGCCCCCTGTCACCACATGAGAGGTTCGGGAATGCAAAACAGATTATTTCTTGAAGATTTAGAGAGTGGCACATGGAAATTTACTTGGAACGACTGGTAGATACCGCATATAGGTAGGTATGGTGGACTCATATGGAACAACTTTGGGTTTATGGAAGTGGATGCACAAGCAGTTCTCTCGCTTAGTACAAGTGAAGGCTAGGAAAAGACCGGGAAGCGACCAACTAGAGAGCGGCAACACTGGTCAAAATGCATTGAGATTAACCAACATTGAGTGCAAACATAAGTAGGACATAAATCACCATGAACATGAATATCATAGAGGCTATGTTGATTTTGTTTCAACTACATGCGTAAACATGTGCCAACTCAAGCCACTTGAATCATTCAAAGGAGGATACCATCCTATCATACTACATCATAGTCATCTCAAGACTCATGTTGGCATCCAAGACAAACCATTATAAGATCCTAGATAATTAAGCATGGCATCAGAAACTATGGTCTCTAAGTTCTCATTGCAAACATGTTTCTCTCACAACAAAGCTGAATCAGGAACGATGAGCTAGTCATATTTACAAAAACAAAATAGATTGAGTTCATACCAGCTTTCCTAGGCTCAGTCACCTCATCATATATCGTCATTATTCCCTTTCACTTGCCCGACTGAATGATGTGAACAATAATAAGTGTGCTCGTGCATTGGACTAAGCTAGAATCTGCAAGCAAACACAAAGGAGAAGACAAAGTAATATGGCTCTTTGATAGATAAACAGATATGCATGCGAGAGCCACTAAACATTGTAACCATGGTCTTCTACCTTGACCCAAAGAAAAAGAAACTATTTACACGACAAAGCTCCCAACAAGCAAAAGAAGAACAAGATATCTTTTTGGGTTTTCTCAAACTGCCAAACACACGAAAAGGAAGCGAGAAAAATAAGTAAACTAGCATGGATGATATAGTGGCAAAGTGTGAACACCGACTAACAAAGTGAAAGGGTAAGCAAGAATATAAAGTCGGTGAGAAACACGTACTCCCCCAAGCTTAGGCTTGTGGCCTAAGTTGTTCTACTCCCAAGGAGGGAAATAACCAGCTCTGGGGTACTCCCAAGTGTACTGAGGGTGCCACTGCTGTGTGAGCTCCTCTGGCTCCCACTAACAAACTGGCGTCTGGTACTCGATTGGTGGCTCGGGCACGGGCAGCTGTGGTTGGTCTATGCCCCAATATGCGTAGATGTCCGAGGGCATAATAATGTACCTGCCTGTATGAAGACTGAACAAAGAAGGAGCAGGCAAGGTAATAGTCTCACGAGTACCCTAACTAAATACTAGGTTATAAATCATCCTTCTATTTATATCTCTATCAAGAAAGTCATGGCGAACCATGCTATCATAGTCTAGATATCTCACAGGAAGAAGAATCTCTTCTTCCTCGTCTAGTCTAATAGGTATCTCAAAGCGTCTAGCAAGACGAGTAGCATAGATACCTCCATAGACAACGCCTTTAGAACGGTTCGTGTTCAACCGTTGAGCTACTATAGCGCCCAAGCTATAAGTTTTATCATTATAAAGGGCTTCGCGCAAGACCGCAGGATATGGGGAGCTAAGGGACCCAACTTTCCCACGGCAAATCAAACATTTTCCCACGAATAATAAGAAGTATGGAAGCGCGGGAAAATGTATGCTAGCAGCTCTAGCGCAAGACACTCCTCTCTCCTCTGCTACAACAATAGTATCTACGAAAGCCTCCAAGTCCCGTGGACGAGGTTCATGAATATCCCCAACATTGCAAAAATCCTGGAGTGACATGCGCTGGGGGATATCATATAATTTGAACTCAACCATAGTTGGATTCTTCCTTGGATAGAAGTTAAAGATTTGCATGAAAATATTAGTGAGAAGGAGGTATTGCAGACATTTATCTTCAACGAAGGCGGTAAGGCCTGCGTTCTCCATGAAGTAGTAAAAGTCCTCATAAAGTCCGGCGGCGCGTAAGAACACATCGCTTGGCCACTCGCACGCTCGAACTTCTGCAACTTGAGGGACCAGATACTTGGGTTTCTTCTTCTCATTCCCATCATCCTTGGGGTCACGGCTTGAAGAGCCTCTTAAGAACCTCCGCATCTTTTCCTTTTTCTATCTGTGAAAATTTCTGAAATTTTTAGTGATTCTAAGTAAAAGTGAACAAGGCTCAACGAAACTCATAGCAACTACTCCGACAAGTGCCTAGAAGCCATATCACGCATCAAAACTACTTGGCACTAGCTAAAATTAGCATGCAAAGCTCAAGAACAGGGTCACCAAGGAAGCAAAAATACGCGATGTATAAGGCACTAGAGAAAAAACTAATTGGACCAATGGAGGAGTCACATACCAAGGAGCAATTTCCCCAAAACAGCTTGGTGAATGGTGCTTTGCACAAGGAGAGCAAGAACACGGGTTTGAGCTGTGAAACAATTTTTTCTAGAGGTAGGAGAAGCATATGGGAGCTAGAATGAGTGGAGGGGGTGCACGTGGGCCCCACAAGTCTGTTCGGCAAGGCCAGGGGGGTGCCCGCACCTCCAGGGCTTGTGGCCCACTGGTGCAGCCCCCTGACTAGCTCTTCGTCTCAGTATTTTTCAAAAATTCCAGAAAAAATCATACTTGATTTTCACGGCATTCGGAGAACTTTTATTTTCGGGGTATTTTTCTACGGGACGCTAAAAGCAGAAACAAGGAAAACTAAACTAAATCTATCATTCTTCTTCTAAGCAACCGAAGGCGAAAGCTTGGAACAGAGGTTTGTGACTCCTCGATTCATCCATCTCATGGTCATCGAAAGAAATCCGTCAATGAGGTTGATCAAGTCTCCTTGACAAACTTTTTCGAATCACAAAAGGAAACAGGGAATTTTCGAATAGTCACTAGGTTACCTCAATGGGGATGTGAATATCCCCAACAAGCAAATCATACTTCATCTTGGCAGTAGGGATAGGGCAATCAAAGCTCCCAATACGAATCGATGAAGTCTTTTCGATAGCATTGATGCAATGTACTCGATATTGTTTCTTCGGAAAGTGCACCGTATGCTCATTACCGTTAACCTGGAAAGTGACATTGCCTTTGTTGCAATCTATAACAGCCCCTGCAGTGTTTAAAAAGGGTCTTCCAAGGATGACCGCCATGGCATCATGCTCGGGATTATCCAGGATAACAAAGTGTGTTAAGATAGTACCATTCGCAACCACAACAGGCACATCCTGGCAAATGCCGATAGGGAAAGCAGTTGATTTGTCGGCCATTTGCAGAGAGATTTCAGTGGGTGCCAACTTATCCAGTTCAAGTCTACGATAAAGAGAAAGAGGCATAACACTAACACCGGCCCCAAGATCGCATAAAGCAGTTCTAACGTAGTTGCCTTTAATGGATCAAGATATAGTGCACTACAGGAATCTGCTGCTTTGCCGACAGCCAGAGCTGACGGCAACGGCCTATTTAACAGATGGCAAAGGCTTTGCCATCAGGGTGCGGTCGGCAAAGAAGCCGGCCACGATTTTATCGGCAATCACCTTCTTTGCCGTCAGCTTAAAATTGACTGACGGCAAAACCTTTGCCATCAGCTTTGTGGCATGGGCTGACGACACAGAGCAATGACGGCAACTGTGCAAGCCGAGCCCCGTTAGAGGGTTAACGGCAGGCTTTGCCGTCAGCTGGATGTTGGCGGACGACAAAGTGTATTTCTGGTGGACCATACGTGTTAGGGATGCTAGCAGCACTGCCATGTGGGTCCCCTCTTTGCCCACTGCCAGAACACAGCTGACGGCAAAGCCGAAAACCTAGGTCCACTCTTTGCCATCAGCCGGAGCACAGCTGACTACAAAGCCGAAAATCTAGGAAAATTTGGTGTTGTCACAGTTGCCAGGTTACATAGGCTGTCGCCACGTGTCCTCCTTTGCCGTCAGCCCACCGACGGCATAGGCTTTGCCGTCAGTAAGCTGTAGGCAAAGACCCTCTCTGCTTTTTTTATATTTGTTTTCTGTTAATTCCCTGCATTTGCAAAACATGGATACAAACAACAATATATATAAATTTGCCCAGGCCCTAAACAGCACCGCAAGTGCATCACAAAGTGCAAACAGCACCACAAGTGCATCACAAAGTGCAACCAACACCAATATATGTAATTAAAGTGCAAACAAGATCACAAAGTATTACAAAGCATCACAAGTGCATCCGCAAATACAAGTGCATTACAAAGTTCATCTAAGAGTACATGAGTATAGTCCCTGGAGCATCCATCCATATGCCATGCTGCTTTATCAAAATCTGCATAATGAGAAAGAAGTTAGAAGAAGAATACAATAAGAAAGAAGTTATCTAAATTAAGCTAAGCAATTAGAAGAAGAAGTGGAAGAAGAAGAAGAAAAAGAAGAAGAACAAGAAGAAGAATAAGACGATGGAGAAAAAGAAAGAAGAGAAAAAGGAAGAATAAGAAGATTTGTTCTTCTTATTCTATCTTTTTCTCCTCTTTCTTCTTCTCTTATTTCTTCATCTCTTCTTTGTTCTTCTCTTCTGGTTCCTTTTTAACTTTCTAAACTAATTATGTCATTTTTGAGCTCTAATATCAACTAATTATGCCATTTTTGTGTTATCAAGTAATTTTGTCTTTTTGAAGTAAGTAAGCTAATTATGTAATTTTTTAGGTAAGTAAGTTAATTATCAACTAGAATTTACTAAGCTAACTAAAGCATGGCTAATATCAACTAGAATTTACTAAGCTAACTAAAGCATAGCATAATCTAAGTTGATCTAAACAATAAGAAGAATAAGGAGAGGAATAACTTACCGAATGCCAAGTCACGGAGGAGAAGCACCATCTCGGTTGGTCGCTGGGTTGCTAGGGCTCTCACCAGGAGAAGTAAAGGGATCGTGGGATTCAACTCTGGAATGATGCTGCAACAAAGCAAGAGTTAAAATATGTGGTTAGCACGCCGACAGACAATGGTATAAGACCGTGCAAGGTTGGTCACTGAAAGGGAACTCACCGTTCCCACCAGAGAAGGCAACGGCGGAGGGGGCGGCAAACCTTGCTTCTCAGACATAGCCTACAAATTAGTTGTCGAGGAGTCAAATAAATAGCCTTGTTGTTTCTAACACATAGCCTTGCTTCTCACACAACTAACTTACCGCAACGAAGTCGTGCATGGCCTTCACATGAGCATTATTGCATGCCCTCTCCTCCTCAAGCAACCTCTGCGTATTTTGGTCCCTCTCCTCCAACAAGAGCCTAGTGGCCTCCCTCTCCTTCTCAAGTGCGGCCTGCAACCACTCCTCAAAAGGAATTTTCATCATCCATCCAGGGACAAATGAACGAAAGAAATAATGAAGAAAACTAACCTCGATGGCAAGATCAACTAGCCTCGCGCGTTGCCATATTACAAAAGCAGAGCTCGTTTGCCACTCCTTGATCTGAGATAGAGTCTGAGTGATAGGGATGAACCAATCACACATGGCCAGCGTTCCATGACTCTTACCGCCACCAGAGATCATCAACGCCTCCGGATCGATAGGATTCTAGCTCAGGTCAAAGTCAGGCCCGCGCAACCGTTTGACCACCTCAGAATAAGACGTCATCTTGCTATAGGCGGACAGGCTTGTGTACGCCGACGACCCGTCCCCCTCAGAATATGCCTTCGCCATGTTGTACGAGCCCTTATGGGCCATGCTAAACGCGGCGTATCCGTGAGGCTCGGGCTGGTTATTGTGTTTGGCCTACAAGAAAAGACAAAGAATTAGTACAACAAAAATCATGAACGAATGAATTATTGATGGAACAAAACAAGACACACATACCCATTTTTTGGCGTATTGCTTGATGTTGGCATTGCCTTGGTGGTGTGGAACACCAACCAATTGGGCACGACGGTCCTTGGCCATAGTGTGGGTGCTCAACCAAGCCTCTGTGCACCACCTGTCCACTATCATCTCCCAACAATCCATCTTATCGGCCAACCATCTCGGGGGCACCTATGAATGTAAGTTAATGAAGAATGAAACTAAGTATTATAGCTAAATAGACCAAACTAGCCCTAACAAAACTAATAAAGAATTGATCTTTGGAATGTACATACCACCATGTACTCGGTCTTATCAAGGTAAATCTTTCGACATTCAGCCTTTGTCTTCGGCTCCCCTTGCTTCGCGTCCCAATCTCGAACAGCCTAAACACGCAGCTCGTGCCTCGTCTTATTCAATAAACTCTTGCACTCTTTCACAAGGTTCTTCTTGGCCGCCTCCTCTGTCCCCTCCTCAACCCTAAAGTAACTCTGCAATTATGCCATATAGATGCATAGATGAATAGTGAAATGATTTGGAAGGAAATAACAATATATAACATTGTATAATTTTTATTGGGTAAAATGATAGTTACCCAAAAATCAGCCAACACCTTGTCGGCCACGCTCACGCAGACAACACCATTCACATGTGTGTTTTCCGGTAGCAGAGCGGCTTGGTATTGCTCCCACTTGAGTCCTGGCTGGGGAACCATACCCTCACGGGTAACTACACTATCCCGGGGAAGTGCTCCCTAAGTAAAGCACCAAGGAGGCAGTTTGGATTCTGGGTATTCTCCGGGTAATTCCACCCCCTACATAATGATCAGGCAAAGACCTTAGCTACTTGGTGAAATATAATAATATAAGGTACACAATATATATCAACTTACTTCTCGCAATCTGGCTCAATGAACGCCCTGTGCTGCAACTCCAATCGGTCTGGAACTCGTGTCATACCACGTTGGTAGATCGACTTGCTGGTAGACGGGCTCCACCTCTCTCCCTCATCCTCCGCCTCAGCCCCCTCAGCCTCCGCCTCAGGCTCCACCTCATCCCCCTACATCGGTGTCTGCTCCTGGACGGGAGAATCCCGCACCGGTGACACCCTCGTCTGCAAGGGTGAAGTGGCTGAGACAGAAGTAGCCGAGGGTGGTGGCGACTGGCTCCTATCAGGAAGCCTCCGTCTCCCACGACCACATCCTATGCCTCTCTTCTTTCCTCCGCCTCTCCCACGGGGCTCCTCGGCAAATCTCTACAACAAAGTTCTCCGTAGTTGCGCAGGTGCTATCCTCAACTTATCCCCGCATGCCATGTCTCACCACCTGGAACGATAAATAGTTAAATAATTAGTACAAATTCAAGGACAATAATTAAACGAACAATAATAAATACATGAATAATTCAACTAATAATTGAATAATTAGACAACAATGTTTGTGTGTATACAAAGTACTAATAGTCGGGATCATCTATCTCTTCTCCATGGTCAATTGAAGCAAAATCATCATCAGTATCACATGTGTCGCATGATTTATATCGTCATCGGGTTCAGGGAAATCATGTGGAAGGACTTTTTGTAACCGATCAAGCATTGATAGCTCATCCGCATTGGTAACCTCTTCTACTTCCACTTCTTCCTCATCATCACGCGATTCTTGTTCCTCCGTGTTCAGGGTGGACGTAGAGAAGTTTCGGGTACGACGTCTCACACCACGTGATTCTTGGAAGAATTCTCCATCATATGTTATTGGGTCAATTTGAGGTTCATAATCGTACTGATTTGGGGGAGGTGGTCTAAGATGTGGCGGCACATCGAACACAATGTACCAACCTTCCAGGTTCTTAACACTTTGACGACAGTATGGCAGATAGAAAACTTGGGTGGCCTGATGAGCCACAATATAGACATTGGCACCGCTTAACTGCCTGTCTTGTCGAATTTCGACTAGCCCAAGATGTTCATGAGTCTGTCTTGTCTTAGTAGGATCGAACCAATGACATTTGAACACAAGAACGTTCGGAGGATTTTCACCATAATAATGAAGTTCGTAGACTTCTTCAAGCCTTCCATAATACTCGACACCTCCCTCGCCTATAGCAGAGACATCGGAATTGTTTGTTTTTCGACCGGGCATTGATAGCTCTTTGCTAGCAGTACGAAAGCGATACCCGTTGATGTCGTACTTCTGAAATGTATGAACCTTAAACTCAAAACTATTAGCTATTTGTCTCAATTCATCGTCGACTTGCTCATCTGAATTAGCCTAGAAGTTAAGAAAAGATAGAATTTGGTGTGTTACTCATGAGTAATAGCAACAAAGGAAATCACCTATTATATATAAGGGAGGTACCTTTTTTTTGAACCAAGGGATGAAATCGGGATAGCCGCCTCCTCTCTTTTCAAGAAGTTCATACTCGAGAATGGATTCTTTTTCGATTGCAACAACATTCGAGAATTGTTTGACGTATCGACTGTATCAATTAATAATAGTTGTTAGACACAAAACTTGTTAGAAGTTGCGAAACAATGTAAAGAGCACTTACTCGATGTATGGCCGAACTTCTGTTAAGTTGTTCAATATATACATCGTTAGTGTGCGCCACTCCTCAACGCACAACAACTTTGGTTTTCCCATACCAGAAGGTTCGAGATTCCCTTTGAAGAGGCTGAGATTGGATTCACGTCGTTTGGGGTCGCCCACATTGTACCGAGGCTTTGGATTATGCAAGCTATGCATAGTGGCATCATAGTGTGTTGTTACAAAGTTCGCCGCCTATTCGGTAATGAACGCCTCGGCCATCAATGCTTCAATTCTACGTTTATTTTTACATTTTCCTCGACGTGTCTTCTGTATCCTTTCAGTTGCGTAGCACCAACGATTTTGCACAGGTCCACCCAATCTTGCCTCGGTTGGGAGATGGAAAATCATGTGTTGCATCGTATTAAAGAAGCCCGGTGGAAAAATCTTCTCTAACTTGTAGAGCAACTCAGGCGCCAACTCTTGCATCTCATCTATCATGGCATGTGACAACTCTTTAGCACAAAGGACATGAAAGAAATAGCTCAACTCGGCTAATACTAGCCATTCAGCGTCAGGGATATAGCCGCGCAACACCACCGGCATTATCTGCTCAAGCCATATGTTCCAATCATGACTCTTGAGCCCAAAAAATTTCATTTTTTCAATGCTCGCTCCCCTCACTAGATTCGCAGCATACCCATCGGGGAATAACGACTTTTTTGCACCCACAAGAGGATTTCCCTTATTGCTCCCTTCTCAAGATTGTACCAGGCAGGTGGTTTGGACCAATTTTTTCTTCCTTTTGGTTCTCGAATGTTTAGTGATGGCCTATTGATACGTCCATTTTGCATCATGCTTTCATGTTGATATTTATTGCTTTTTGGGCTGTTATATTACTTGTGGTACCATATTTATGCCTTTTTCTCTCTTATTTTGCAAGGTTTATTTGAAGAGGGAGAATTCCGGCAGCTGGAATTCTGGACTGGAAAAGGAGCAAATCCTAGCCCACTATTCTGCACATCTCCAAATGCCCTAAAAATTTACGTGGATTTTTTTTGGAATATATTAAAAATACTGGGCGAAAGAACTACCGGAGGGGGGCCACCAGGGCCCCACAATCTTGCCCACCGCCACCACCCCCCTGGTGGCGTAGGGCAGGCTTGTGGGCTACCTGAAGGCCCAATAGCCCCCCTCTTTTGCTATATGAAGCGTCCTGGTCTGGAAAAAAAATCAATCGGGAGCTTTTTCGTGGTTTCGCCGCCACCACGAGGCGGAACTTGAGTAGATCCAATCTAGAGCTCCGGCAGGACGATCCTGCTGGGGAAACTTCCCTCCCGGAGGGGGAAATCCTCGCCATCGTCATCAGCAACACTCCTCTCATTGGATGGGAGGCATCTTCATCAACATCTTCATCAACACCATCTCCTCTCCAATCCCTAGTTCATCTCTTGTAACCAATCTTCGTCTCGCAACTCCGATTGGTACTTGTAAGGTTGCTAGTAATGTTGATTACTCTTTGTAGTTGATACTAGTTGGATTACTTGGTGGAAGAGTTTATGTTCAGATCCTTGATGCTATTCATTACACCTCTGGTCATGATTATGATTATGTCTTGTGAGTATTTACTTTTGTTCCTGAGGACATGGGATAAGTCATGCTGATAATAGTCATGTGAATTTGATATTCGTTCGGTATTTTGATATGTTGTATGTTGTTTTTCCTCTAGTGGTGTTATGTGAACGTCGACTACATAACACTTCACCATATTTGGGCCTAGAGGAGGGCATTGTGAACTAGTAAGTAGATGATGGGTTGCTGGAGTGACAGAAGCTTAAACCCCAGTTTATGCGTTGCTTCGTGAGGGGCTGATTTGGATCCACTAGTTTAATGCTATGGTTAGACTTTGTCTTAATTCTTCTTTTGTAGTTGTGGATGCTTGCGAGAGAGGTTAATCATAAGTGGGATGCTTGTCAAAGTAAGGGCAGTACCCAAACGCCGGTCCACACACATATCAAACTATCAAAGTAACGAACGCGAATCATATGAACATAATGAAACTAGCATGACAGATATTCCCGTGTGTCCTCGGGAGCGTTTTTCCTCCTATAAGACTTTGTTTAGGCTTGTCCCTTCCTACAAAAGGGATTGGGCCACTTGCTGCACCGTTGCTACTACTTGTTACTTGTTACTCTTTTCTTGCTACATTTCACCTCGCTACACAATCACTTGTTACCGCTACTTTCAATGCTTGCAGTTATTACCTTGCTGAAATCTGTTTATCAGAGCCTTATGCTCCTCGTTGGGTTCGACACTCTTACTTATCAAAAGGACTACGATTCATCCCTTATACTTGTGGGTCATCACCTATCACACGGAGTCTCCTCGTCAACTTTAGCCTTTGTATTATCTTTTCCCTTATTAGTGCGGAAAAATGTGCCAAGAAGGGCCTCGGCGATATTCTTTTCAGTGTGCATCATGTCAATGTTGTGCGGAAGTAAGAGGTCTTCGAAGTAGGGGATATCCTAGATGCGTGGCCTGTGGGTCCAGGCGTGTTCCTCATTATAACCCAAGAAATACGCTGGACGGTTTGGATGAGGCTCCATAGATTTTAACTTTTCATTAATTTGTTCCCCCGTCAACGGAGGTGGTGCCGAGTGTTTGACAACTTTACCTTCCATGAAATTCTTCTTGTCTTTCCTGAATGGATGGTCCGTAGGCAAGAACTGTCTATGCAAGTCAAAGCAGGAATACTTCCCACCCACCGGCAACCAATGAAACTTAAGAGCTGCCTTGCATTGTGGGCATGGGAACCTTCCATGCACACACCAGGCAACAAAAAGTGCAAATGCCGGCAGATCATGCAACGAGTATTGGTACCAAACATACATTCGAAAGTTCTCTTTCTTAGCTGTGTCGTATGTGTTTACCCCATTCACCCAAGCTTCTTTCAAGTCATCCATCAGCGGTTGCATGTACACACTCATATTCTTCCCCGGGTAGTTTGGCCCTACAACTATCAACGTCAGAACTATGTTCTTTCTTTGCATAATGGATGATGGTGGAAGATTGAGGGGAATGAAAAATACAGGCCAGCAACTATATTTGTTAGCCGTCATACCAAAAGGATTGAACCCATCAAGGTGGATGGCGATTCGACAATTCCTTGGTTCTTTAGCATTTTCCTTATGTATACTATCGAATGCCTTCCATGCGTCACCATGTGAAGGGTGTACCAACATCAGAACTGCGTGTTCATCTAATTCTTTCCTAATTCCATGTTTGTGCCATGTCATCTGTTTTGCTGTTTCTTCGAGCATGTAAAGTCGTTGATGTCTTGGTAGGATCGACGGATACCGTAGGACACTCACGGAGATTTTGCTCTGCTTCTTCTCACCTTCACCGTTTTCTACCTCGACATATCTGGAGGACTTGCAAAATGGACAATATGTTTCGTCCTCATACTCTTTCCTAAATAAGGCACATCCTTTCTCACAAGCATGTATCTGCTCATACGGCATCTTGAGTGCACTAAGGATTTTGTCTGACTCATATAGGTTTGAAGGCATAATATGACCTTCGGGTAGAAAGCGCCCCAATAGGGTCATCACTGAGTCAAACAGGTCTCTTCCAATGCTGAATTGGGCTTTCAGAGCCATTAGTTGTGCGATGGCATCTAGCTGAGAAATCTTAGTGTGCTCGTGAAGAGGACGTTTTGAAGACTCCAACATGGCATAGAAGGCTTTCGCGGATTCCTTCATCTCTTCGTCCTTGTTCCGAGCATCATCAAAGTGATTCACCATGTCTTCAATCCCTGTACCATAATCATCGGTGAGCCGACACAACACCTCTTCTTTGTTACGTTGGGCCGACTCACCATGAAATGTCCACAAGGTATTGCTGGGAGTAAAACCACGCATCTGCAGGTGTTTACCATTACTTCCTTTCTCTGTCGTGAATAATTCTTGCACTTAGTGCAGGGGCACCATGTTTTTGGCTGGCCTTTGGAAAATGTCGTTTGCACGAATTCATAGGTTTTGCTCAATCATTCATCGGTCATCTCTCTCTGACTGTGGTGACAGGTGTACATCCATTCACGATCAGTCATTCTTGCAAGCTAGCTATATAGTATTCACATATAAACAATATTAATTATTAGTTCATCAAGTATGTTAAATTAATTATGGCCATTTTTTAATCATGGTGAATACATTGGGATGCACGGCATGCACACCTACCAGCTACTAGGTAAAGATGGGTCCTAATCGCACCCGAGTATGTGTAGATTGGGTCATTTCCCCATGCTTTGCTCCCGATCCAATGCAAAATTTCGGCAGCACCTCCCCGCTGTTCTCCTGATATACGTCTCAGCAACTAACCAAGAGGATGTGTACCCGGAGAACAACAAGGAGGCGCTGTCGAAATTCTGCATGGGATCCAGAGCAAAGCATGGGAAACGACCAAATCTACACATACCCGGGCTGTCCATGGATAACGTTGGACAATTCGAAAGAATTACCGTTATTGTATGCAAATGCATGCATATTTATAATAGGAACCCTTTCGAACGGGAGACGCATATTGGTTACGCAACAACTTTGCATTTTAATACTAAAAATACCTAGCTAGATAGTGTCATCAGCACGAAGGCCGGGATAGAGCAAAATAAAGGGGGTGGAGGAGGAGTTAACAAATGTGATCACTTTCGAATGCACGGGAAGGTCGTCGAAAACCAAACCCTCGCGGAGAAGCTACTACACATTTAAATGCACTCAATCAACTCAAATACGCACTCGCGGTAATTAAGCTAACTCATACTAACATCTATTATTAATAATTTATTTTTCAAGTTTTGTTACTCTTCTCTTCTTATATTTCTTTTCTTTTTATTATTTTGTTTTCTTCATTTTTCTCTGATTCTCCCCTTCTTCTTCCTCTTTTTCCTTTTCTTCTTCTTCTTCTTCTTCTTCTTCTTCTCATAATCTCCTTCTAATTGGTAACTAAATTAACTAAAAATCTACCACTAAGTAATTGCTAACTAAATTTAACTAAAAATCTACCACTAAAAATCTAGCACTACTAATTGCTAACTAAATTTAACTACTAATTGCTAACTAAATCTATTATCTACTACTAACGAATCTAACTAAGATAGAAAAAATAAACTAAAAAAAAGAAAAAAAAGGGGAGGAGGAGCTCACTGGCGAGTCGGGGCGGGGCTGGCGCGGGGCGACGACGGGTGGTCGGGATGGGCCTGGTGCGGTGCGGAGGCGGGATGGGGGCGGGGTAGGCGCGGGGAGAGGACGGTGGCGGGTCGGGGCGGGGCTGGCGCAGGGAGAGGACGGCGGCGGGTCGGGGCGGGGCTGTCCCGGGGAGAGGACGGCGGCGCCGGTGAGTCGGGGCGGGGCTGGCGCGGGGAGAGGACGGCGGCGCCGGTGAGTCTGGGCGGGGCTGGCGCGGGCAGAGGACGGCGGCGGGTCGGGAGCAGATGGGATCGAGGTGAGAGAGGCGGCTGGTGGGGGAGGGTCCTATGGCTGGGGATAAGGCACGTGGCTTTGCCCTTAGCTGGCTGTCGGCAAAGACAGCCGTTAGTCTTTGCCCTCAGCTGGCTGTCGGCAAAGATAGTTGTTAGTCTTTGCCCTCAGCTGGCTGTCGGCAAAGACGGACCCCGTTAAGCACTGGTTGAACGTGGGACCGGGTTAGCTCCCTATGTCGTTAGCCGCCCTATGCCATCGGTCTTTCGGTCCTTTGCCGTCAGCTAGCTAACGGCGTAGATAAAGCGGACGACATAGATTTTCTATGTCGTCAGCCGCGTCTATGCCGTTAGCATTTTTTGTGGCTGAGGGCAAAGTCTCTATGCCATCAGCCCGTGAAATTGCTGACACCAAAGCTAAAAGTTGTCAGCAAATTATGTTTCTCCAGTAGTGGTGGGCACTACGGGATCACCTAGTTTCTGAGGAGTTCCACCCTTGAAGGTAGAGTTAGCAAGCATGGTGGAAATCTCAACCTCAGGTATCCTCCTCTTATTAGTCACAATATCCTTCATGTACTTAGCATACGGAGACACTTTGAGCATATCCGTCAAAAGCATTTGCACAAAGACCGTAACATCCAGTTTTTGTCCTTCCTGAATACTTAACTTATTTCAAAAATCAGGACCAATTAATTTTTTTTGTGAATGCTTGTGATGCTTGGAGTGACTATTGTTTGCCTGTTTGCTTGAATGAATGTGATTGTTCCCCATTAATTCTTGCCATCCTCCTAATCACCTTCTGATTCCATGATATCCTGCCTAATGATCATGCCATGTGTTTAGGATAAATATCTATTTTCACCAAATATTATTTTCACTAAAAAGCATTTTTTGAATTAAACTTTCAAACCCGTGAGATGAGGTTCGTACTACAAGTCCTCAATCTAGGGAATTTCTTTTGCACCAATTATTTTATTTAAAACCTATTAACGAAATATCTTCCAAAAACCACCATATTATTATTTTAAAGGTTATTTTATTTTTTATTTAAAAGCCCTTCTATGAGGCCAGAAATGATCTCCTATGAAGGAAAGTTATTTTTATTGCTTTTAAAATATTTAAGAAAATTTAAGGAAACTCACTAGATATATTTATTCCATATTTATGAGTTTCAACACATGGTCATGTTCAAAATATTGGGCAAACCCCTCCAAAACCATTCCTGCCTATTTCAAGCTTTTGAAATATTTCTATAAGAAATATTCTCAATAAATTCCAGTAAAATTCTAGCATGTCATCTATGATATTCTTGATGATCTTGCCAAGTTTCATTTCAATCCAAGTTGATTTGGCTCCCCTAATCACTCTAAAACCCTGTGTGTCCAGAATCAAATTTGAGCAACTCTACATTGTGAAGTGTCTCCAATTAAGCTCCAATTTGGTGGACATGTTCCAATACTCCAATAAGGCATCCACACCAAGTGGTACAAAAAGGAGAATAGAGGAACTTGTCCTAAGACCCTCAAACCCCTCTCTGTTGATTTCTGACTTTGGTAAACTTTACATTATAAAGTTTCCCCAATTGACCTCAAACTTTTTGTGCATGCTGTAATGGTCAAATAATGCCCCTACACCAAATATTGGATTTGTGGGAATATAGGTGAATAGGGTTCTAAGAAGAAACCCATTTCTGCAGCTTTCTAGGGTTTTTCAAGTCTACATTGGAAAACTTCTCCAGCAAATCCCAAATTTGGTGTGCAAGCCTATTGTCATCTATTATTTCACCCTGTTAAGTTTCATAGTCATTGGAATCCATATGGTAGCCTAACCACAGATCAAACACCTTGTGTGCACTCACTAATTTGGCTTCTTTTGCCCCTTTCACTTTTACCCTTGAGCTCAACTTTCTACCACAGTCTCACATAGTCATATTTTACCTCCAGTAACTTCCCCATGGCCACTGGTCAATTATTGGAGAAGGAACCTTTGTAAGTTTCTCTCATTTTCACCCTTGTAAGCACTGTTTTACCTCTCTTTCCATTCTTCCGCTTAAGCTAACACTCCTAACTCTTTCCAGACAATCTATCCCATGCCAAAGCATCATTTGGAACCAATAGATGGCATGCTCATGTGGAGAAAATGAGCAGCACTTCCACAAATGGTTTTCTGGCTGGATCATGGCTTTGAACAACAAGTAGTAGCTACCCTCCCTTGTTTGAGCTGAAACTTTGCAGTCTTGTAGTCCTTCCATGCCTAACACTGCGAGACATAATTTGTCCCCAAGGCTCCCCTCCTAAGACCCATTTTTTTGAGCTTTAAGTTTGCTGTTAGAAACTTTGCAGCAGTCAAAACTAGTTCAAACCAGCTCCACTAGCCACCAAACTCCAGAGTCCCCTTCCAAATAGCATGCCCCACCTCCCACACAGCTTTGACTAGTCAGTAGAGTCCTGTGGGAACGGGTGGCTGTGGTGACCACCACTCTGACCTGCAAACCGGGTGCTCTGCACCTAGTTTCTCTCCTGCCGACCGTTTCTTGGTGAAGCAGGTTGTCCCAGCGTGTCTCAGAGCATCCTTTGACCGTTCCAAGCCACTCCCAATCACTAGCTACCCTCCAAGCTCCTCCTAGGGTGTGTGGCGACCATGCACCGAGAGCTCACGAGCTCTCTCGGCCCTCCCCTCTCCTATCTCCTCCCCCTGAGCCCTCACTTGCTCTCTTTCATTCTTCCTCTCTTCCTTGGACCCCGAGGCACCCCATTTTCTTTCCTTCCGTGCTCTGTTCCCCCTCCCATGTCCAAATCTCGCCGGCGGCACCCGCCCAATTGGACAGGACCGAGGCTCCCCCTCACCCCTAACCTCCCCTTCGGGCGCTCCTGCCCGGTGCAAGCCGTTCCCCTTCCTCTCGGCCTTCTCCGGGCGCCTAGGACCCGGACTGAGGAGGCCACGGCCACCACCGTTGGCGCGGGAGGCGGCGCCGCTCTGGGCCTCTCCGGCCAACAGGGGCCCCTAGTTGGGCGCAGCACGTGGCCCTGGTGCAATCCGGCGGCTGGACCGCGGCCAGAGGTGGTTGAAGGCGTGGGTCACCGGCGGCAAGGCTCCTCTCCTCCTCTGCTGCCCGTTTCGGCGGGAGGTTGAAGAAAGGCCGCTGGCCCCGCACGTCAGTGGGTGGCCAGACCGCCAGGTGGGCCGCGCCTCGGTGGGGAACCGTCTCCCCGCGCGAGAAGCGCACTTCGGGCATGGCGCCTCCTGCGTGGCTCCTCCCTGGTCGGATCAAGCTGTTGGGCCGACCGAAGGCCTATCTAGCGCTCTGTGCGCTAGTTAGCCGAGGGAATTAGCTCCTCTTATTTTTTTTCTGTTTTTGCTTAACTCGTAAATTCCATCAAAAAATCATTCTAACTCCAATTCCACTGATTCAAATTTCTGCTGGATCCTAAAAATGAGGCCTATCCAAATAAGTGCTTTGTACAATTTTCCCTACCCATTTTCTGTGGCATTTCATTTAAAATCCAAATCTGTCCATATTTGACTCCACTTTGGAAATTTCCATAGGATGCAAATCAACTCCAAATAGATTGATTCAAATTCCTAGGGTCTTCTAAAATCATCCCCTATTTTCAGAGACTTGGTCAACATTTTTATCAAGTTTCATTCTGTTGTTTAAAATAAATAGCTTCCTATTGATATTTACTCCATAGTAGAAAACCCCTAGAATATTCATACCAACTCCAAATCTAGTGAAACCACTTCCTAAATATTTCTAAAATCATTCTCTGTTAAATGGGTGTCTCCACTCATTTTTAACAAAATAATTTCTGTTGGCTTCTTCAATGATCACCTATTGCTCGTTCCATCCATTCAAAAATCCTTGATGATTCAAATCTCCTATATCAAGATTCAGGTATTTTTCTTATGACCAGAGAGGTCCAAGAAAAATATAACTTATATTTTTGTGGCACTTTTATTCTGCTTGGTATGTGGCTTACTATGGTTGTTTCCGATGATAGTTGACAGTAGACGCAGTATTCGGAGTTGGAGCGGAAGACATCGAAGACCCCGAGGACTTACGTGAGCAAGGCAAGCAGCCCTTTGACCATGACTTGAGCATATGAATTGATTCATGCTAGAATAGAAAGTACTTTTCCGTTGCATGTGATCATAGTGCCGGTTCATCACTGGTGTGATGGTACCGAAGACTTCTTCGAAGCACGTGCATGATGGTGATGTTATACATATGGCTCCTCGGAGCACAAGCATGATGAGCTTGACCCTACCATCTATGAGGATCATGCTACTGTCATGTTGACTAGTAGAGTTAGAGAACCATTGCATGAGCATGATGATGAGTTAAATCAAAGGTTTATGAAAAACCCCGTCGGGTGCCAATAAAGCCCGATGGTGATGATGAGATGGGTGGCCACTTTCTGTGAAGTGGTGCACATGTGTTTTGTGTGAGTATGGTTTTAGAAATGGGATTAGATTTATGATGTGTCGACCATCCCAACCTTACCAGTATGACCACTTTACCCCTTTATGGGATGCGGCTTTGTTGATTACTCTGGTCGGTACTAGCAAAGAGCCACATTACTAGTGGCAGGAGTGATTGTCGTCACTCTCGTGATGTGGTCGTGCCAGAAAGGGCGACTATGCCATTTTTATGAGTTCCAGGCACACCGTTGGTCCCTGCATGGTTGATACTGTCCAGAGTTGGTGCTCGTAAGACGTACAACATGTGGGTTGGGTACTAATCAACTGGACCTCTTTCTTTAGTATCGTCAGGGGAAAGATAATGATTGGGGTACTTACCTCGCGTATATGTGATATACCTCGAGTCGTGGATGACACAGAAGTTTCCCGGATCTCGTGGGTCCAGCGTACTACCTCTGCAGAGTGTCAAACTATTCGAATAGTCGTGTCCACGGTCAAGGATAGTTGGGTAATCCTGCTTAAACTACGTCCAGCGTTTCCGCATAAACCAAGTGTGCGTGAGTGAGTGTGTCTGGTGTTGGAAAAAGGTGCTATTATGAAATTAATAATATGACCAAGTACGGTGACTTGGCATATAGGGTAAACCCGGATGGTTTAGCCCTCAACTGATTTATCGAGGATATGACCAAGTTTGGTGACTTGGCATGTAGGGTGAACTCGGATGGTTCAGCCCTTAGCAGATATGTTGATATCTATAACCTGTTCTTCAAGAGTAGTTCTTTAACTTGATGCATATTCATGATCATTCCACCCAGATGAGTTACACTAAAGATGCATGATACTGTTATCCTTCACTTTCATTTTTCATATCATGGTCTGTTTTGCGAGTACATTCAAAGTACTCATTGGCTTGCCACTGGTTATTTCATTGACCAGGTGTGAAAGACAGGATATGGTGAAGATGAACTCAGTGACGTTCTTGCGAGCTAGGATGCTTCCCAGTCAGAATGCCTGTAGGTTAAGGCTGATGGCATGGGTTCACGCTTTCAACCAATAATTCCGCGATTGGTCTAGTTTGGTGCTTTGGCCTTTAAGGCCTTATATATGTAAGACTCGACCGAAGTGGTCATTTATTGTATCAAACGGTATGAATGGATGTAAGACTCTTTTATTCGGTGTCTGTGTTCGGTGAGCATTGATCTCTAGGATCACTAAGCACGGCGATCTCGACTCGTAAGCTGGGGTCCCCACAAAGATAGGTCTAATCATTTCAACAAATCGCTCAAAATCCTCATCATCCTTTTTCTTGGATGGTTTGGGAGGAAAGGGCAAGGGTTTCTTTACCATGCTTCCTAGCAGCGAAGTCGTTCTTATCGTATCTCCTATTCTTAGGCTATGGGTTATCAAGATCAACAGTTTCAGTCTCCACATCCTTATCATTTCTAGGTTGAACATCATCACGAACATCCTTATTGATATTATCTTTAGGCTCATGTTCATCACCAGATTGTGTTTCAGAGGTAGAGACACCGTTTGGGCTCTCAGGTGTAACAGCAACAGGGTTGCTAGCGTGCAAGTTCCTATGACCTCTCTTCTTCTTCCTAGGATGACTGGGTGCATCAGTGCTAACTCCTTGAGAATCTTGTTCAATTCTCTTAGGATGACCCTCAGGATACAAAGGTTCCTGGGTCATTCTACCGCCTCTAGTGACGACTCTGACAGAATTGTCATTCAACTCATTGAGCAAGTCGTTCTGAGCTTTAAGTACTTGTTCTACTTGAGTAGTAACCATCGAGGCATGTTTACTCAAGAGCTTAAGATCATTGACGTTTCTGTCTACACAAGCACGTAAATGACTAAGCATACGAGCATCCTGTTCCAATTGTCCGCTAACATAATCATTGAAACTTTGTTGTTTCGCAACAAAGTTATCAAATTCATCCAGGCATAAGCTAGCAGGTTTATCAAAAGGAATATCACTCTCGTTGAATCTATGAAGAGAATTTACTTCTACTACCCGTATCGGGTTATCAAGACCGTAGATCTCTTTGATAGGTGGTAGATTTTTGACATCTTCAGATTTAATGCCTTTCTCTTTCATAGATTTCTTAGCTTCTTGCATATCTTCAGGACTAAGGAATAAAATACCTATTTTCTTCAGAGTTGGCTTAGTAGGTGGTTCGGGAATAGTCCAAGCATTCTCATTGCACAAGATATTATTCAATAGGATCTCAGCTTGTTCTATAGTTCGTTCCCTAAAAACACAACCAACACAACTATCTAGGTGGTCTATAGAAGCATCGGTTAGTCCATTGTAGAAGATATCAAGTATTTCATTCTTCTCAAGAGGGTGATCAGGCAAAGCATTTAGTAGCTAGACAAGCCTCCCCCAAGCTTGTGGGAGACTCTCTTCTTCAATTTGCGCAAAGTTGTATATTTCCTGCAAAGCAGCTTGCTTCTTATGGGCAGGGAAATATTTCTTAGAGAAGTAGTAGATCATATCCTGGGAGCTATGCACACAACCAGGAGCAAGAGAAGTGAACCAGGTCTTAGCATCATCCTTTAGCGAGAAAGGAAACAACTTAATGATATAGTAGTGGCGGATCTTTTCCTCACTAGTGAATAGGGTGGCTATATCGTGCAGTTTGGTAAGATGGGCTACAACCGTTTCAGACTCATAACCGTGAAAAGGATCAGATTTGACCAGAGTGATTAACTCAGGGTCGACGGATAATTCATAATCCTTATCGCTCACAAAGATAGGGGAAGTAGCAAACTTCGGGTCGTATTTCATCTTGGCGTTCAAAGATTTTTCTTTCCACTTGCGCAGTAATTTCTCAACATCATAGGTATCCTTAGAAGCAAGAAAGTCCTCAGCTATCTCTCCCTCCATAACATAACCCTCAGGCATATCAGGCAATTCATATCTAGGAGAACTAGTTCTAACAGGCAAAATGGCAGGCTCTACTTCAATAGTATCAGCAGTTTTAGAAGTTTCATCACATCTAGCAGCAACTCTAGCAATTTGTGCATCAAGGAATGCACCTCGTGGCAAAGCATTATCAAGCATAGCATCATCACAAGCATCATGGGCAGCATAAGTAGCATCATCAAGCACAGGCGACATATCAAGATTTCTAGCAGGAGGTGGTGTCGCAAACTTACTTATAACTTACCTGTCCTCATAGTTGAGGGAAAGACTTTAGTTCTTGGATCTTTTAGATTCCTCATAGTGATCAGCAGACGTAAATCCCAAGTGACTCAGAGAATATAGCTATGCTTCCTCGGCAACGACGCCAGAAAATAGCACGTTGACGGGAGACTATTCTTGACTTGATACTCCCTGGCAACGGCGCCAGAAAATGGTCTTGATAACCCACAAGTACAAGGGATCGCAACAGTTTTCGAGGGTAGAGTATTCAACCCAAATTTCTCGATTCGACAGAAGGGGAAGCCAAAGAGTATTCTCAAGTATTAGCAGTTGAGTTGCCAATTCAACCACACCTGAAAGACTTAGTATCTGCAGCAAAGTATCAGTAGCAAGGTAGTGTGATAGAAACAGTAGCAACGGTAACCAGTAGCAGAAAAGTGATAGAGTAGCGACAGAGTAAAAGTAGCAGCAGTAATAGCAGTAGCAGCAAAGTAACATAACAAGGACCAGTAGGAAAAGACTCGTAGGTATTGGATCGGTGATGCATAATTATGCCGGATATTATTCATCATGCAACAGTTATAACACGGAGAGATATGTAACTAGCTCCAGTTCGTCAATGTAATGTAGGCATGTATTATGTATGTAGTCATACATGCTTAGGGAAAAGAACTTGCATGACATCTATTGTCCATCCCTCCCGTGGCAGCAGGGTACTAATGGAAACTGCGTGATATTAAGGTTCTCCATTTAATAAAGAACTGGACCAACCCATTAACAATAGGTGAATACATGAACTCCTCATACTATGGTCATCTCCGGGAGTGGTTCCGGCTATTGTCACTCCGAGGTTGCTGGGTCATAACACATAGTAGGTGACTACAACTTGCAAGATAGGATCAAGAACACACATATATTGGCGACAACATAATAGGTTCAGATCTGAAATCATGGCACTCGGGCCCTAGTGACAAGCATTAAGCATGGCAAAGTAGTAGCAACATCAATTTCACGCTTGACTCGCTGGAAAACATTTCGCACAACATAGTGGATACTAGGGATCAATCCCCGTCAAAACTAACTCGATTACATGACAGATCTCATCCAACCCATCGCCGTCCAACAAGCCTACAATGAGATTACTCACGAACGGTGAAGAGCATCATGGAATTGGTGAAGAAGGAAGGGTGGTGACGATGATGGTGACGTTCTCCCCTCTCCGGAGCCCAGAGTGGACTCCAAATCTGCCCTCCAGAGGAAGAACACGAGGTGGCGGCGCCTCCGTATCGTAAAACACGATGAACTCTTCTCCTTGATTTTTTTCGGACGAAAGGGACTAAATAGAGCTGAGACTGGAGGCGGTGGAGATTCGTGGGCCCCACAAGCCTTCCAGGCGCGGCCAGGGGGGCACGTGGTTGGCTTGTGGGCTCTCAGCTCCTCCCCTCCGGTTGATTCTTGCGCCAGTATTTTTTATATATTCCACAAAAAATCCCCGTAAATTTCTAGGTCATTTCGAGAATTGTTTTTCTCCGCAAAAACAACATCATGGCAATTCTGCTGAAAACAGCGTTAGTCCGGGTTAGTTCCATTCAGATCATGCAAATTAGAGTCCAAAACAAGGGCAAAAGAGTTTGGAAAAGTAGATACGACGGATACGTATCAAGTATTGATGCTTGATTACTTCATCTCTCAGAAAATTCATTTAGGGTGTAATTTTTGAACTCGGTGCCATTGTCACTTCTAATCATCAATATCTTTGCATTATGTTGTTGTTGTGATTCATTAGCAAAGTCGATGACGGTTTGTGGAGTCTCACGCTTTCTCTTGAAAAATTATACCCCAAGTATATCTTGAGTAATCATACACAATCACCAAGAAATAATTCCTTCCCCCAAGACAATCATAGGATGGAGGACAAAAGAGATCCATGTGGAGGAGCTCCAAGGTCCTTTTTTGCACAGATGACAGTCATGGGGCGTGAGCCGTCTCATGAATCTTGTCGGTGTTCTGGGAATGGGGGACCTAGACCTGCCTGCCTACGGCCCAGGGCTGGCCCACTTCATCAAGCAAACGAACGGGCGCGACATCACTCAAGGCAAGGCGCTCGTGAGGGGCCAAGCCTCATGAGGAGGAACGACATCTAGACCCGCAGGGGACACAGCAGGCACCGGCTCGACGAGGCGCTGGAGATCAAGCTCCGGGATGAGATGACGGAGGTTGGAGAAGACGAGCGTCAGGGCAAGGCCCAGAAGATCACGCACGCCGGACGCACTGTCCTTCTCCTCGCGGGAGACGCTAGCCTCAGTGCCTCCACTACCTTTTGGAAGAAGGCGAGGTAGCCCTGTCGCTACTCACATTAGGGAGCGTCAGGGCCTCCCCCGCAAATCGGCGCATCGTGTCAGCCGCCCGGCCGGCGATGCCCTCGAACTATTTAGCGAGTTGGGACGCCATCATCCAGGCATACGCCGCCTCGTCCTGGGCGGCCTGAACGGCCTCGGTCACTCCCTGGACCTGCTGTTGCAGCGATGCCAGCTCCACCTTGGGCTCCGCCTCGCCCTGGCGGGTGGCCTAGAGGGCGGCCTCAGCGCTTTCGAGCTGGGCCGCATCCCCTGCGTCTCCTGCATCCGCTCCAAGCTTGGCTTTCTTGGCGGAGGGCACCCTGAAGAAGAGGAGAGATCAACCACGAAGCAACTCATGGGATAACCAGGAAAAGAGGCGCAGGCGAGGGGCTTACTCGTCGGCCCGAGCCTAGTAGTGACGGATGCACGGAAGCCGTGAGGGCCCTCCGCTGCTGCTCCCGGAGGCGGACGGGGGCATGGATGGAGCCGCGCGCTTGCCCCTGCCAAGTTCGCCTCCAGGAGATGCCATGGAAGACAGGGAAACATAGAGGAGAGGAGGTTTTCTCGATGGAGCAAAGGGAAGAAGAGAGGAAGCTTAAGATTGTAGTGCCCCCCCTTGACGGGGGTTGGGTAGATTTGTAGGCGGACCACGACCACCAACCGTCGTGGGAGCATGAGCGTCGCGTGCCCCACGTGGGTCACAAGGTGGGCCCACACGAGCGCTGCCGCTCACGTCGCTTCACCTATCCGCCGATCGGTCAGGTCCACAAGGGTCGTTGGGTGTGGTCACGCCGCACCGATGCCATTCAATTAGAACAATTATGGCATGCGCGGTTCTTGGAGATCGTGTCGTCATGGCCAGGCGCACCCTGGACACCTCAAGGAGCGAGAGTGTCATCACACAACCGTTGGACACGAGTGCCGCCTGGCCCGCATGCAATTAGGGCCCGCGATTCTTCGGGCCACCCTCAAGACCTTGCGCCCGAAGGCTACTGTTGGCGTTTTGGGAATGGGGGTTCCCAGACCTGCCTGCTTATGGCCAAGGGCTGGCCCATTTCATCAAGCAAACTAACGGGCGCGACATCACTCAAGGCAAGGCCCTCGTGAGGGGCCAAGCCTCATGAGGAGGAACGACATCAAGACTCGGAGGGGACCTCCACAAGACCACTCTAGAGCAGTGGATATTTTGAGGCGAGGCCCGGCCTCACGAGTCAAGGATGACACAATGGAAGGACAGGGGAGCAACACACAATGGGGTGGCGCAGTTTCCCCTTTACTGTAGAGGAGTAAAGGACGTCCCAAAGGTTCCCAAGGCATCTCCAAAATATTTCCATTCTGGTGCAACAAGACCATGGCCGCCCGCCGGCAGGACATATGTCATCCCTGTACCCGCCCCTGCAGTGCTAGCACCCACTTTGTAGGCGAAGACCACTTTTGGATAGGGGAAGCATGTTCCCGTGCCCCCTTCGAAATTGGACATTATGGGATCCCTTCCCGCCGAAACGATTAGGGAAGAGGACCTAGGCCGCCACTACATATAGAGGATAGGTTTCTTCATAGAGGGGCATCCTGATTCATTTGTCACTCACTAGCTCCGCACGAAACCACCAAGCCTCCGGAGGCCCTTAAGACCATTGTGCTAGTTCATCCACCCACCTCCAAGACAAACAATCCACCAAAGCAGGAGTAGGGTATTATGCTTCTCAGCGGCCTGAACCTGGGTAAACTGACGTGTTATGTGTCTTCCTCACCATCAAGTGAGTTCCTTGTGCTGTCCATCGAGTAGCGAGCTAGGCGACGTTAGGCCGGGAGAGATCTTCGTACACGCCCCTGAGTTCGGATCTTTATGGTTTTGCGGAGCCCGAAATCTGACAAATCTTTCCTTCAATACATGAACTGCAAGCACGATCTATCCCAAAACTCACATTTGTTACTCCAAGAACGTGATCCCTTTGAGGATACTTTGCAAAGATCTCCTATTGACATGGTCTAGCAGGGAATGCCAAAGCCATCCCACGTTAACTTTAGTCATTAGGCAAGTCTTGGTCTTAGTGGGTCGCTCCGAAAATTTAATCACATAGAGATCGTTCTTGACATGCCCAACAAAGGCTACTTTAAGAGTCTTGCTCCACAAAAGGGCCGCAAAGTCAATGCCAAAGAAAGTACTAAAGCCCATAAGTGCAAGTTCATGAACAAAAAGTAAATTGTTTGTGAGGTTCTCAACAGGCATAACCTTTTCATTGGTAAGTTCAGAGGAAATTACCACCTAGCCGAGACCCAATACCTTTGAAATCCCATCATATCCAAAGGAGACATGTGTGGCAATGGATGGGTTGGGATGAACGTCCACCAACAAGTCCTTGCTTCGTGTCGTATGACACCCCACCGGAAGCAAACTCCTGCATTAGATCAATGCTTGGTTTTAGGTACCCATTCTTTAATGGGTACTCCTAGGTTAGGACCAAGGGTCTTAGGAACCCAACTATAACATTCAATATACTCATCATAATAACCAAAAAATTTAGCAAAACCATTCCCATCAGTGGCGCGACACAAAAACATAAGAGGGGTTAAAATCGCTGGGTGTGTTGGGTAGAGGTGTTTTTCCCCTCATGGCACTATAACCCTTAGTTTGGTCCTTCTTCTTCCCATGAGCACCCTCCCTATATTTAACAATGGTTTCCATAAGCTAGGGAGGTTGCTTGGTCTTCTTCTTCTTGTTCTTCTTGTACTTGGGTGCAAACCCAACTCTTTCATTTTCAACCACTTCCTTTTGACTCCTCAAAAGGTAATTAGGATTCTTTTCACCTTGGATGCATGTCACAAGGCCTTTCTCAAGCTGCTCTTTTAATTTGGTGTTCTCCTCCGCAAGATGTCCATGCTCACAATAGGGGTTAGTAGCATGAACATTATCATTAAAATAAATGGAGAGCACGTGGTTATTTCCTTAGTGAGTTTAATTGGAGTTGAGGCTGAGTGTCTTTTAAAGAGACATGAGCACTCTTCAAGGCCTTGTGATCCTCGTCAAGTGTTGCAACCTCTTCCTTGAGTCTAACATGGTCAAGCCCAAGTGCATCCTTTTTGGATTGAAGCAAATGGGTAAGAATAAGAGCATGATCAAGATGTTTCTTTAACTTAGCAAGGTCATCGTTATGTGACTCCTCAAGAGTCAAACGAAGTCCTTACTCTTCTTCAAGAGCAATAGAAAGATCTGCAATCTCATCAGCATGGTCATGACTATGACCATGTAAAGTCGAGATAGTTTCTTCATGAGATTCAATGAGATCATTAGCCTCTCCGAGTTTTTCCAAGATAGCCACAAAATGCTTCGTGGATTTACCCTTTAGTTTTCTCATGAATTTACCCAAGGAGTTTCCTCCTCCTCTACCTCTTTCTTTTATCTCCGCTATCCATGGTAGCGGAAATGATAGCTTTGATGTTGGTAGTTTGAGTGTTAGAGGTTACCTTGTTGGATGACTTGGCCATCAGGCACTTGGCAATGTGGTTCTTGTTGGGGGCCTTGAAGAGAGACACCTTGCTTGGAGAAGAGGATGCAATGGCCATCGTGGCCATTCCCATCGCTTCACCACTTGTCTCATCGTCATCATCCTCACGGGGAGGTACTCTTATTGAGCCACCAACACCTTCTGGGCATCTTCTTGGGGAAGTTGTTCTTGTTTGGGAAGGACATGGTTTTGTCTTTGCGAATGAGCTTGCCAGCGTTGTCTTCCCTCTGCTCATAGGGATAATCTGGCACAAAGTGATTCACATTGCCAAAATTAAAGCAAGTTCTCATGCGTTGCTTTCCCTTGGACCCATTTGAGTTGTTTTTGGAGAAGTTGGGCCTTGAGTTTTTCTTGTTGCCCCAAAATTGCCTTGTTGCAAGAGCCATGTGCTCGTGGTAAGATTACTTGGTGTCTTCAAGACAAGTTTCTTCTTCATCTTCCTCATCTTCCTCCAAAGCAGACTTGACCTTCATAGCAAGGTTGGGGGAGTCTTTTCTTGACCGTTGAACCCGGGCTAGAGCATTGTCAGCAGTCTTGTTCCATATGTTCATTGTAATAAACTCATCCAACACATCACTTAAGGACAAGGAATGAAAGTACAACCTTTGACGGATAACGAAGGACATATACTTGTTGAAAGGCATGATGGCCATGACAAACTTACACTTAATCCAAGGGTCATCCACATCTTTGCTTCCATGATCCCGAAGAGAAACAACAAGAGTTGTAACTCTTCCATATAGTTGACGAGGGTCCTCATCCTCTATCATAGCAAATTCATCGGCCTCAACTACTTCATAGTTTGACCATTGAATGCTAGAGCTTCCATTGTACATGGAGATGATGTGCTCCCAACAATCTTTGGCACTAGTGAAGTGATGCAAGTGAGGAAGGTCTTCAACGGGTAGTGCTGCTTGAATAATGAACAACATGGAGTGATTGAGCTTATTGCCGGCCTCTTCTGTTGGTGTGAGGGTTCTTGGATCATGCGGGTAGTACCCCTCCTCAATGATTCTCCAAAGTTGTGCTGAGCTGTGGTTCAAATGAGACTTGATAGAAAAAACCCAGTTAGCAAAATGATTATTAACAAGTTTGGTGGAGGACCTAGATTAATAATATGCGGTGGGTGGACCGGTCGTCCATAGACCATGGGATGAGGAACTGAGGCAAAGGTATTTGCCCCATTCGTTCCTTGAGGCCTTTTATATTTTTCACTACTAGCATTTTCCTTTTCGGTATTGGACCCCGTATCCAAAGTTGTGGGATTAGCCACAAACAATCTGTCGGTAGGAGGATTATAAATATCAAGGAAATCCTTAAGCATATGCTTGACTTTGATAGCCACTCATGATTTAAATGTGGACATGACCTCATTTAATTCCTCTCGGGTGGCCGAGTTTGCAGCAGCTCCCTCGGGCACCTCCCCAACCCGGTCCTCGTGGTCAGCCAGACTCATTGGGTGGTGAAACCCTTAATAAATAGACAAGGCTATGATACCAATTGAAAGGATCGATATGGTTGACTAGAGGGGAAGGGTGAATAGGCAACTAACAAATTTTAAACTTTTATTTAAACAAATTAGATTTAGCAACAAGTAGGTTGTCTAGATATGCAACTAAGTGATCAACCTATATGATGCCAACAACAACAATAACAAGAAAGAAGTAAGTACAAGTAAAGTTAAGAAATCACCACAAGTGGAAACGATGAAGACAAGGATGTGTTTCTCAAGTTCGTTTCCTTTGAGGGGAAGTACGTCTCCATTGGAGCACTGTGGAGGCATAATGCTCCCCAATATGCCACTAAGGCCGTCGTATTCTCCTCACGCCCTCACACAATGCGAGGTGTCGTCATTCTACTAAGTGGTGCACTTGAAGGCAGCGATCGAACCTTCACAAACAAGGTTGGGGCAATCTCCACAATTTCATTGGAGGATCCCAACAAGATCATGAAGCTTCACCACAATGGAATATGGCTTCAAGTTGACCTCTTCTATCTAGGGTGATCAAACACCCAAGAGTAACAAGATCCACGAGGGAATAATGGGGGGAACAACTTTTCTCTTCGTGGAAGTGAGGGGGAAGGCCTTCTCCTCCAAACCCTAGTGAATAAACAAGAGTTGATGGCTAGGGAGGGAGACCGGGCAAGATTGTTAATTCTCTAAAAAGTTTGTTACCTAAAAGTTTACACTAGAGAGTGGTATGAAGCCTACACCACTAGGTGGCCATATGATGGTACACACCCCGGGTTCAGTATTAAGGACCAAGATAGGATGTTAAGGAGTTGATATTAACATCAATGGGGTAGACTTCCTAGTAGATCCTATTATCCTGAAGTCGCAAGGCTTGGATGTGATACTTGGCATGGATTGGTTGACCAAGCACCGAGGCTTGCTAGACTGTGCCACGCAGACTGTGACCATGATCAATAACCAGGGACTTGAAGTCAAGTATGTTCCCAACCCAACCTCCATTCAAGCCACGCGGGTCAATTGTGTGACAGGAATTGTGTTGGTTCAAGTGCGAGTGGTATGTGAATACCCGGATGTCTTTCCTAATGAGCTGCCCGGAACGCCTTCGTATCGTGACATGGAGTTCATAACTGAGCTAATGCCCAGAGAAGGACCCATCTATAAGAAGCCCTATAGAATGGGATACGAAGAGTTGGCTGAACTGAAGAAGCAACTAGCAGAGCAGCTCAGGAAGGGATTTATTCTCCATAGTTTTTCTCCTTGGGGGTCATTTGTTCCATTTGTGTCAAAGAGGGACATAGCTATCCGACTTTGTGTCCATTACCGTTCTCTCAATGAGGTCACAATAAAGAACAAGTACCCGCTCCCCAAGATTGAAGACATGTTCGATTAGCTGAATGGTGCCAAGGTGTTCTCCAAGAACGACCTCAGGTGTGGGTACTACAAGTTGAAGATCAATCCCCAGGAAATTCTGAAGACGACATTTGTGACTAGATATGTCATGTATGAATACACAGTCATGTCATTTGGCTTAACCAATGCCCCCGCCTACTTCGTGTACCTCATGAACAAAGTCTTCATGGAGCATTTAGACAAGTTTGTCATTGTCTTCATCGACGACATACTCGTCTTATTCAAGTGTGAAGAAGAGCATGAGAAACAATTGAGGATGGTCCTGGATAAGATTTGAGAGCACCAACTTTATGCCAAACTTACTAAGTGTGAATTATGGCTGAAGGAAGTTGGATTCTTGGGTCATGTGTTGAAGGGAGAAGGATTATTAGTGGATCCTCCCAAGATTGAATCCATGACTGAATGGAAATCTCCAAGCATTGTGAAGGAAGTCAGAAGTTTCCTCGAACTCGCGGGATATTACTGCAAGTTTGTTGAAGGATTCTCAAGGATTGCTCGACCTATGACCCAGAACAAGGACAAGAAGTTCGAATGAACACTGAAATGCGAAGAAAGCTTCTATGAGCTCAAGAAGAGATTGACAATGGCCCCAGTTTTGGTAACTCCTGATATTCACAAGGAGTTTGTGATATGTTGTGATTCATCAAGAATATTGGTTGGTTGTGTTCTGATGCATAAGGAAGATTCATAGTGTATCTATCCAGACATCTCCGTCCTCATGAAGTGAACTACGCCAGTCATGATCTTGAGTTGGTAGCCCTGGTTCATGCCTTGAAGACATGGCAACATTACCTTCTGGGAAAGCAATGTGAGATATACACAGATTATAAGAGTTTGAAGTATATCTTCACTCAAAATGAATTGAACATGAGGCAACGGAGATGGTTGGAGTTGATGAAGGTCTACAACCTCACTGTGCAATACCACCCCGGAAAGGCCAATGTGGTAGCAGATGCCTTGAGAAAAAGGGCATGCTCCTTGAATACTATGATTAAGGAAAGGCTACCCACCTTGTATGTAGAACTCGAAAGCTTCGGGTTGGAACTAGTTGCACTAGGATTTCTACCCAACCTTTAAGCAAAGCCTACATTGATGGATGATATCGAGAAATCTCAGAAGGGACACGAGAGCATCACATGCATCAAGAAGAAGATCAAGAAAGGCAAGGTCCCTGGATTCTCATTGGATGAACAAGGAGTCGTATGGTTTGGGAACCACATTTTCGTGCCCAACAAAGTTGAGCTCAAGAAATTTATCTTTCAAGAAGCCCATGACACTCTGTATTCCGTCCATCCTGGAGGAACCAAGATGTACCAAGATCTCAAAGCAAGGGTCTGGTGGCATAGCATGAAGAGAGAGATACACACTTATGTCGCCTGTGTGACATATGCCAGAGAGTCAAAACTGAACATTAGCGACCCACTCGATTGCAATAACCTCTCAAATTCCTGAATCGAAGTGGGACAAAGTTGGGATGGTCTTCATTATCGGATTGGATAGATCAAACAAGGTACATCATTCCATTTGGGTCATCATTGACCACCTGCACTACAGGAATCAACTTCTTTGACATGATTCCATTTGGGTCATCATTGACGACCTGCACTACAGGAATCGTTTACGACAAAGAGGACTATACCGACGGCAAAGAGCTTTGTCGTCTGCCTCCTATTGGCAAAGATTCTGCATCAGCTTACGACGGCATTGTAGCTTCTTTGCTGTCAGCCTTCCCTAAGTGGCGGCAAAGCTCTTTGTCGTCAGTATCTGCACCGAGCAGTCGACAAAGAACTTGAGATCGCAGCCGACAAGCAACGCTTCCATTAGGGCTAACGGAGGTTTTGCCATCTACTTGCCCCTTCTCTTCGTCGTATGCTTCCCCCGTATCCTTTGCCGTCTGCTTCCCCCGTAGCCTTTGCCGTCTGCTTCCCCGTAGTCTTTACCGTCTGCCTGTATGTGCTAGCCCATAACAGCCCAGCCGTTTTTTCTTCTCTTTGCCGTCAGCCTCCCCGGGCATCAGACGGCAAAGAAGCTATATGGCCAGCTGCTGCTGCCCCCAGGGTGCACAGCTGGGTGCCATGTGGCACCTTTGCCGTTGGCCAGCTGATGGCAAAGCCCTTTGCCATCAGCTGGCAGACGGCAAAGAGCCCATATAGCTTCCGTTTTATTTGTTTTTTATTATTTCACAGCAGATATATATATATAAATTTCACATCACATATATGATATATATTTCTCCTCTTCTCCTCTTGTTGGAGCTAAATTATCTAATTATGTCTTTTTGGAGCTATATGGGCTACTTATGTCATTTTAGAGGAAAACAAGCTCAGAATATAATATTCATGAGCTAACCAAGGTTTTTATGCCATTTTGAGCTTATTATGTCATTTTGGAGCTAAATGGGTTAATTATGTCATTGTTAGGGAAAATAAGGTAAGGATAATAAGAAAGAGGAGAAGAAAGAGGAGGAGGAGAAGAAGAAGAAGAAATCAAGAAGAATGAGAAGAAGAAGGAGAAGGAGAAGGAGGAGCCTCCTTCTCCTTCTTCTCTTCCCTCCTCCTTCTCCTTCTTCTTCTCTTCTTCTTCTTCTTCTTCCTTCTTTTCATTTTTCCTATTTCTTCTCCTCTTCTCTTCTTCTTGGAGCTAAATTATCTAATTATGTCTTTTTGGACCTATATGGGCTAATTATGTCATTTTAGAGGAAAACAAACTAAGAATATAATATTCATGAGCTAACCAAGGTTTTATGCCATTTTGAGCTTATTATGTCATTTTGGAGATAAATGGGTTAATTATGTCATTGTTGGAAAAAATAAGGTAACGAGAAAAAGAAAGAGGAGAAGAAAGAGGAGAAGGAGAAGAAGAAGAAGAAATCAAGACGAAGGAGAAGAAGAAGAAGATGGCGAACGACGAGAAGGACGAGAAGGCACCTTCTTCTCCTTCTTCTCCTCCTTCTTCTCCTCCTCCTCCTTCTCCTTCCTCTTCTCTTCTTCTTCTTCACCCTTCTTTTCATTTTTCCTATTTCTTTTCCTCTTCTCCTCTTGTTGGAGCTAAATTATCTAATTATATCTTTTTGGAACTATATGGACTAATTATGTCATTTTAGAGGAAAACAAGCTAAGAATATAATATTCATGAGCTAACCAAGGTTTTTATGCCACTTTGAGCTTATTATGTCATTTTGGAGCTAAATGTGTTAATTATGTCATTGTTGGGGAAAATAAGGTACGGAGAATAAGAAGTAGGAGAAGAAAGAGGAGGTGAAGAAGAAGAAGAAGAAATCAAGAAGAAGGAGAAGAAGAAGAAGAAGAAGAAGGAGGAGGAGGAGGAGGAGAACGAGGAGACCATCTCCTCCATTCCCTTCTCCTCCTTCTCCTCCTCATCCTTCTCCTTCTTCTTCTCTTCTTCTTCCTTGTTTTCATTTTTCCTATTTTTTCTCCTGTTCTCCTCTTATTGGAGCTAAATTATCTAATTATGTATTTTTTGAGCTATTTTGGCTTATGTCATTTTAGAGGAAAACAAGCTAAGAATATAATATTCATGATCTAACCAAGGTTTTTATGCCATTTTGAGCTTATTATGTCATTTTGGAGCTAAATGGATTAATTATGTCATTTTTGGGGAAAATAAGGTAAGGAGAAAAATAAAGAGGAGAAGAAAGAGGAGTAGGAAAAGAAGAAGAAGCAATCAAGAAGGAGAAGAAGAAGGAGGAGAAAGAGGAGAAGGTGGCCTTCTCCTCCTTGTCCTTGTCCTCGTCCTTCTTCTCCTCCTCCTTCTCCTTCTTCTTCTCTCTTTCCTCTTCTTCTTCTTATTCTTCTTCTTCCTTCTTTTCATTTTTCCTATTTCTTCTCTTCTCCTCTAGTTGGAGCTAAAATATCTAATTATGTCTTTTTGGACCTATATGGGCTAATTATGTCATTTTAGAGGAAAACAAGCTAAGAAAATAATATTCATAAGCTAACCAAGGTTTTTATGCCATTTTGAGCTTATCATGTCCTTTTGGAGCTAAATGAGTTAATTATGTCATTGTTGGGGAAAATAAGGTAAGGAGAATAAGAAAGAGGAGAAGAAAGAGGAGGAGTAGAAGAATAAGAAGAAATCAAGAAGAAAGAGAAGACGAAGAAGAAGGAGAAGGAGGAGCCTCCTTCTCCTCCTTATCCTCTTCCTCCTTCTCCTTCGTCTCTTCTTCTTCTTCTTCTTCTTCCTTATTTTCATTTTTCCTATTTATTCTCATATTCTCCTCTTGTTGCAGCTAAATTATCTAATTATGTCTTTTTGGAGCTATATGGGCTAATTATGTCATTTTTTGAGGAAAACAAGCTAAGAATATAATATTCATGAGCTAACCAAGGTTTTATCCCATTTTGAGCTTATTATGTCATTTTGTAGCTAAATGGGTTAATTATGTCATTGTCGGGTAAAATAAGATAAGGAGAATGAGAAATAGGAGAAGAAAGAGGAGGAGGAGGAGAAGAAGAAAAAGAAATCAAGAATCCTTCTTCTTCTCCTCGTCCTCCTTCTCCTTCTTCTTCTCTTCTTCTTCTTCTTCTTCTTCCTTGTTTTCATTTTTCCTATTTCTTCTCATATTCTCCTCTTGTTGGAGCTTAGTTATCTAATTATGTCTTTTTGGAGCTATATGGATCTAATTATGTCATTTTAGAGGAAAACAAGCTAAGAATATAATATTCATGATCTAACCAAGGTTTTTGTGCCGTTTTGAGCTCATTTTGTCATTTTGGAGCTAAATGGGTTAATTATGTCATTGTTGGGGAAAATAAGGTAAGGAAAATAAGAAAGAGGAGAAGAAAGAGGAGGAGGAGAAGAAGAAGAAATCAAGAAGGAGAAGAAGAAAAAGAAGGAGAAGGAGGAGGAGGAGCCTCCTTCTCCTTCTTCTCCTCCTTCTTCTCCTCCTCCTCCTTCTCCTTCTTCTTCTCTTCTTCTTCTTCCTCTTCTTCTTGCTTCTTTTCATTTTTCCTATTTCTTCTCCTATTCTCCTCCTGTTGGAGCTATATTATCCAATTATGTCTTTTTGGATCTATATGGGCTAATTATATCATTTGAGAGGAAAACAAGCTAAGAATACAATATTGATGAGCTAACCAAGGTTTTTATGCCATTTTGAGCTTATTATGGCATTTTGGAACTAAATGGGTTAATTATTTCATTGTTGGGTAAAATAAGGTAAGGAGAATAAGAAATATGAGAAGAAATAGGAGGATAATAATAAGAAGAAGAAATCAAAAAGAAGGAGAAGAAGAAGAAGGAGAACGAGGAGAACGAATCTTCTCCTCCTCCTCCTTCTCCTTCTTCTTCTCTTCTTGTTCTTGTTCTTATTCTTCTTCCTTCTTTATGTCATTTTGATCTTATTATATCATTTTGGAGCTAAACGGGTTAATTATTTCATTGTTGTGGATAATAAGGTAAGGAGAATAAGAAATAGGAGAAGAAAGAGGAGGTGAAGAATAAGAATAAGAAATCAAGAAGAAGCAGAAGAAGAAGAAGAAGAAGGAGAAGGAGGAGAAGGAGGAGACCTTCTCCTCCTTCTCCTTCTCCTCGTCCTTCTCCTCCTCCTGTTCCTTCTCCTTCTTCTTCTCTTCTTCTTCTTCTTCTTCTTCTTCTTCTTCTTCTTCTTCTTCTTCCTTCTTTTCATTTTTCCTATTTCTCTTCCTCTTCTCCTCTTGTTGGAGCTAAATTATCTAATTATGTCTTTTTGGAGCTATATGGGCTAATTATGTCATTTTAGAGGAAAACAAGCTAAGAAAATAATATTCATGAACTAATTATGGTTTTTATGCCATTTTGAGCTTATTATGCCATTTTGGAGCTAAATGGGTTAATTATGTCATTGTTGGGGAAAATTAGGTAGAAGAATAATAAAGAAGAGAAGAAAGAGGAGGAGTAGAAGAATAAGAAGAAATCAAGAAGAAGGAGAAGAAGAAGAAGAAGGAGAAGGAGGAGCCTCCTTCTCCTCCTCCTCCTTCTCCTTCTTCTTTTCTTCTTCTTCTTCTTCCTTATTTTCATTTTTCCTATTTTTTCTCCTATTCTCCTCTTGTTGGAGCTCAATTATCTAATTATGTAGTTTTGGAGCTATATGGGCTAATTATGTCATTTTAGAGGAAAACAAGCTAAGAATATAGTATTCATGAGCTAACCAAGGTTTTTATGCCATTTTGAGCTTATTATGTCATTTTGTAGCTAAATGGGTTAATTATGTCATTGTCGGGTAAAATAAGATAAGGAGAATGAGAAATAGGAGAAGAAAGAGGAGGAGGACAAGAATAAGAAGAAATCAAGAAGAAGGAGAAGCACAAGAAGGAGAAGGAGGAGAAGGTGACATTCTCCTCCTTCTCCTTTTTCTTCTCCTCGTCCTCCTTCTCCTTGTTCTTCTCTTCTTCTTCTTCTACTTCTTCCTTATTTTCATTTATCCTATTTCATCTCCTCTTATCCTCCTGTTGGAGCTTAGTTATCTAATTATGTCTTTTTGGAGCTATATGGGTCTAATTATGTCATTTTAGAGGAAAACAAGCTAAGAATATAATATTCATGAGCCAACCAAGGTCTTTATGCCATTTTGAGCTTATTTTGTCATTTTGGAGCTAAATGGGTTAATTATGTCATCGTTGGGGAAAATAAGATAAGGAGAATGAGAAAGAGGAGGAGGAGGAGAAGAAGATGAAATCAAGAATAAGTAGAAGAAGAAGAAGAAGGAGAAGGAGGAGAAGGTGACCTTCTCCTCCTTCTCCTTCTCCTTCTCCTTGTCCTACTTCTCCTTGTTCTCTTCTTCTTCTACTTCCTTATTTTCATTTTTCCTATTTCTTCTCCTCTTCTCCTCTTGTTGGAGCTTAGTTATCTAGTTATGTCTATTTGGACCTATATGGGTCTAATTATGTTATTTTAGAGGAAAACAAGCTAAGCATATAATATTCATGAGCTAAGAAAGATGAGGAGGAGAAGAAGAAGAAATCAAGAAGGAGAAGAAGAAGAAGGAGGAGAAGGAGGAGGAGGAGGAGCCTCCTTCTCCTTCTTCTCCTCCTCCTCCTTCTCCTTCTTATTCTCTTCTTCTTCTTCTTCTTCCTTATTTTCATTTTTCTTATTTCTTCTCCTATTGTCCCCTTGCTGGAGCTAAATTATCTAATCATGTCTTTTTGGAGCTATATGGGCTAATTATGTCATTTTTGAGGAAAACAAGCTAAGAATATAATATTCATGAGCTAACCAAGGTTTTTATGCCATTTTGAGCTTATTATTTCATTTTGTAGATCAATGGGTTAATTATGTCATTGTTGGTTAAAATAAGATAAGGAGAATGAGAAAGAGGAGAACAAAGAGGAGGAGGAGGAGAAGAAGATGAAATCAAGAAGAAGTAGAAGAAGAAGGAGAAGGAGAAGGAGGAGAAGGTGACCTTCTCCTCCTTCTCCTTCTCCTTCTCCTTGTCCTACTTCTCCTTCTTGTTCTCTTCTTCTTCTACTTCCTTATTTTCATTTTTCCTATTTCTTCTCCTCTTCTCCTCTTGTTGGAGATTAGTTATCGAATTATGTGTTTTTGGACCTATATGGTCTAATTATGTTATTTTAGAGGAAAACAAGCTAAGCATATAATATTCATGAGCTAAGCAAGGTTTTTATGCCATTTTGAGCTTATTTGTTTCATTTTGGAGCTAAATGGGTTAATTATGTCAATGTTGGGGGAAATAAGGTAAGGAGAATGAGAAATAGGAGAAGAAAGAGGAGGGGGAGAAGAAGAAGAAGAAATCAAGAAGAAGGAGAAGAAGAAGAAGAAGGAGAAGGAGGATAAGGAGGACCCTCCTTCTCCTCCTTCTCCTCCTCCTCCTTCTCATTCTTCTTCTCTTCTTCTTCTTGTTCCTCATTTTCATTTTCCTATTTCTTCTCCTATTCTCCTCTTGTTGGAGCTCAATTATCTAATTATGTATTTTTGGAGCTATATGGGCTAATTATGTCATTTTAGAGGAAAACAAGCTAAGAATATAGTATTCATGAGCTAACCAAGGTTTTTATGCCATTTTGAGCTTATTATGTCATTTTGTTGCTAAATGGGTTAATTATGTCATTGTCGGGTAAAATAAGATAAGGAGAATGAGAAATAGGAGAAGAAAGAGGAGGAGGACAAGAATAAGAAGAAATCAAGAAGAAGGAGAAGCACAAGAAGGAGAAGGAGGAGAAGGTGACATTCTCCTCCTTCTCCTTCTTCTTCTCCTCGTCCTCCTTCTCCTTCTTCTTCTCTTCTTCTTCTTCTACTTCTTCCTTATTTTCATTTATCCTATTTCTTCTCCTCTTATCCTCCTGTTGGAGCTTAGTTATCTAATTATGTCTTTTTGGAGCTATATGGGTCTAATTATGTCATTTTAGAGGAAAACAAGCTAAGAATATAATATTCATGAGCTAACCAAGGTCTTTATGCCATTTTGAGCTTATTTTGTCATTTTGGAGCTAAATGGGTTAATTATGTCATCGTTGGGGAAAATAAGGTAAGGAGAATAAGAAAGAGGAGAAGAAAGATGAGGAGGAGAAGAAGAAGAAATCAAGAAGGAGAAGAAGAAGAAGGAGGAGAAGGAGGAGGAGGAGGAGCCTCCTTCTCCTTCTTCTCCTCCTCCTCCTTCTCCTTCTTATTCTCTTCTTCTTCTTCTTCTTCCTTATTTTCATTTTTCTTATTTCTTCTCCTATTGTCCCCTTGCTTGAGCTAAATTATCTAATCATGTCTTTTTGGAGCTATATGGGCTAATTATGTCATTTTTGACGAAAACAAGCTAATAATATAATATTCATGAGCTAACCAAGGTTTTTATGCCATTTTGAGCTTATTATGTCATTTTGTAGATAAATGGGTTAATTATGTCATTGTTGGGTAAAATAAGATAAGGAGAATGAGAAAGAGGAGGAGGAGGAGAAGAAGATGAAATCAAGAAGAAGTAGAAGAAGAAGAAGAAGGAGAAGGAGGAGAAGGTGACCTTCTCCTCCTTCTCCTTCTCCTTCTCCTTGTCCTACTTCTCCTTGTTCTCTTCTTCTTCTACTTCCTTATTTTCATTTTTCCTATTTCTTCTCCTCTTCTCCTCTTGTTGGAGCTTAGTTATCTAATTATGTCTATTTGGACCTATATGGGTCTAATTATGTTATTTTAGAGGAAAACAAGCTAAGCATATAATATTCATGAGCTAAGCAATGTTTTTATGCCATTTTGAGCTTATTTGTTTCATTTTGGAGCTAAATGGGTTAATTATGTCAATGTTGGGGGAAATAAGGTAAGGAGAATGAGAAATAGGAGAAGAAAGAGGAGGGGGAGAAGAAGAAGAAGAAATCAAGAAGAAGGAGAAGAAGAAGAAGAAGGAGAAGGAGGAGAAGGAGGACCCTCCTTCTCCTCCTCCTCCTTCTCCTTCTTCTTCTCTTCTTCTTATTCTTCCTCATTTTCATTTTCCTATTTCTTCTCCTATTCTCCTCTTGTTGGAGCTCAATTATCTAATTATGTCTTTTTCGAGCTATATGGGCTAATTATGTCATTTTAGAGGAAAACAAGCTAAGAATATAGTATTCATGAGCTAACCAAGGTTTTTATGCCATTTTGAGCTTATTATGTCATTTTGTAGCTAAATGGGTTAATTATGTCATTGTCGGGTAAAATAAGATAAGGAGAATGAGAAATAGGAGAAGAAAGAGGAGGAGGACAAGAATAAGAAGAAATCAAGAAGAAGGAGAAGCACAAGAAGGAGAAGGAGGAGAAGGTGACATTCTCCTCCTTCTCCTTCTTCTTCTCCTCGTCCTCCTTCTCCTTCTTCTAATCTTCTTCTTCTTCTACTTCTTGCTTATTTTCATTTATCCTATTTCTTCTCCTCTTATCCTCTTGTTGGAGCTTAGTTATCTAATTATGTGTTTTTGGAGCTATATGGGTCTAATTATGTCATTTTAGAGGAAAACAAGCTAAGAATATAATATTCATGAGCTAACCAAGGTCTTTATGCCATTTTGAGCTTATTTTGTCATTTTGGAGCTAAATGGGTTAATTATGTCATCGTTGGGGAAAATAAGGTAAGGAGAATAAGAAAGAGGAGAAGAAAGATGAGGAGGAGAAGAAGAAGAAGGAGGAGAAGGAGGAGGAGGAGGAGCCTCCTTCTCCTTCTTCTCCTCCTCCTCCTTCTCCTTCTTATTCTCTTCTTCTTCTTCTTCTTCCTTATTTTCATTTTTCTTATTTCTTCTCCTATTGTCCCCTTGCTGGAGCTAAATTATCTAATCATGTCTTTTTGGAGCTATATGGGCTAATTATGTCATTTTCGAGGAAAACAAGCTAAGAATATAATATTCATGAGCTAACCAAGGTTTTTATGCCATTTTGAGCTTATTATGTCATTTTGTAGATAAATGGGTTAATTATGTCATTGTTGGGTAAAATAAGATAAGGAGAATGAGAAAGAGGGGGAGGAGGAGAAGAAGATGAAATCAAGAAGAAGTAGAAGAAGAAGAAGAAGGAGAAGGAGGAGAAGGTCACCTTCTCCTCCTTCTCCTTCTCCTTCTCCTTGTCCTACTTCTCCTTCTTGTTCTCTTCTTCTTCTACTTCCTTATTTTCATTTTTCCTATTTCTTCTCCTCTTCTCCTCTTGTTGGAGCTTAGTTATCTAATTATGTCTTTTTGGACCTATATGGGTCTAATTATGTTATTTTAGAGGAAAACAAGCTAAGCATATAATATTCATGAGCAAAGCAAGGTTTTCATGCCATTTTGAGCTTATTTTTTTCATTTTGGAGCTAAATGGGTTAATTATGTCAATTTTGGGGGAAATAAGGTAAGGAGAATGAGAAATAGGAGAAGAAAGAGGAGGGGGAGAAGAAGAAGAAGAAATCTAGAAGAAGGAGAAGAAGAAGAAGAATGAGAAGGAGGAGAAGGAGGACCCTCCTTCTCCTCCTTCTCCTCCTCCTCCTTCTCCTTCTCCTTCTTCTCTTCTTCTTCTTCTAACTTATTTTTATTTTCCTATTTCTTCTCCTATCCTCCTCTTGTTGGATCTCAATTATCTAATTATGTCTTTTTGGAGCTATATGGGCTAAATGTCATTTTAGAGGAAAACAAGGGAAGAATATAGTATTCATGAGCTAACCAAGGTTTTTTTGCCATTTTGAGCTTATTATGTCATTTTGTAGCTAAATGGGTTAATTATGTTAATGTTGGGGAAAATAAGGTAAGGAGAATGAGAAATAGGAGAAGAAAGAGGAGGGGGAGCAGAAGAAGTAGATATCAAGAAGAAGGAGAAGAAGGAGAAGGAGGAGAAGGAGGAGCCTCCTTCTCCTCCTTCTCCTCCTCCTCCTTCTCCTTCTTCTCTTCTTCTTCTTCTTCCTTACATTCATTTTTGCTATTTCTTCTCCTATTCTTCTCTTGTTGGAGCTAAATTATCTAATTATGTCTTTTTGGAGCTATATGGACTAATTATGTCATTTTAGAGGAAAACAAGCAGAGAATATAGTATTCATGAGCTAACCAAGGTTTTTATGCCATTTTGAGCTTATTATGTCATTTGTAGCTAAATGGGTTAATTATGTCATTGTCGGGTAAAATAAGATAAGGATAATGAGATAAAGAGGAGGACAAGAAGAAGGAGAAATCAAGAAGAAGGAGAAGCACAAGAAGGAGAAGGAGGAGAAGTTGACATTCTCCTCCTTCTCCTTCTTCTTCTCCTCGTCCTCCTTCTCCTTCTTCTTCTCTTCTTCTTCTTCTACTTCTTCCTTATTTTCATTTATCCTATTTCTTCTCCTCTTATGCTCTTGTTGGAGCTTAGTTATCTAATTATGTCTTTTTGGAGCTATATGGGTCTAATTATGTCATTTTAGAGGGAAACAAGCTAAGAATATAATATTCATGAGCTAACCAAGGTCTTTATGACATTTTGAGCTTATTTTGTCATTTTGGAGCAAAATTGGTTAATTATGTTATTGTTGGGTAAAATAAGGTAAGGAGAATAAGAAAGAGGAGAAGAAAGATGAGTAGGAGAAGAAGTAGAAATCAAGACTGACAAGAAGAAGAAGAAGGAGAAGGAGGAGGAGCTCCTCCTCCTCCTTCTCCTTATTCTTCTCTTCTTCTTCTTCTTCTTCCTTCTTTTCATTTTTCCAATTTCTTCTCCTCTTCTCCTCTTGTTGGAGCTAAATTATCTAATTATGTCTTTTTGGAGCTACATGGGCTAATTATGTTATTTTAGAGGAAAACAAGCTGAGAATATAATATTCATGAGCTAACCAAGGTTTCATTCCATTTTGAGCTTATTATATCATTTTGGAGCTAAATGGGTTAATTCTGTCATTGTTGTGGAAAATAAGGTAAGGATAATAATAAATAGGAGAAGAAACAGGAGGTGAAGAAGAGGAAGAAATCAAGAAGAAGGAGAAGAAGAAGAAGAAGGAGAAGGAGGATACCTTCTCCTCCTGCTCCTTCTCCTTCTCCTTCTCTTCTTCTTCTACTTCTTATTCTTCTTCCTTATTTTCATTTTTCCTATTTCTTTTCCTCTTCTCCTCTTGTTGGAGCTAAATTATCTAATTATGTCTTTTTGGAGCTATATGGGCTAATTATGCCATTTTAGAGGAAAACAAGCTAAGAAAATAATATTCATGAACTAACCAAGGTGTTTATGCCATTTTGAGCTTATTATGTCATTTTGGAGCTAAATGGGTTAATTATGTAATTATTGGGGAAAATAAGGTAGGAGAATAACAAATTGGATAATAAAGAGGAGGAGTAGAAGAATAATAAGAAATCAAGAAGAAGGAGAAGAAGAAGAATGAGAAGGAGGAGAAGAGGAGCCTCCTTCTCCTTCCTCTCCTCCTCCTCCTTCTCCTTCTTCTTCTCTTCTTCTTCTTCTTCTTCCGTATTTTCTTTTTTCCTATTTCTTCTCCTATTGTCCTTTTGCTGGAGCTAAATTATCTAATCATGTCTTTTTGGAGATATATGGGCTAAGAATATAATATTCATGAGCTAACCAAGTTCTTTATGCCATTTTGAGCTTATTATGTCATTTTGTAGATGAATGGGTTAATTATGCCAGTGTTGGGTAAAATAAGATATTGAGAATGAGAAAGAGGAGAAGAAAGAGGAGGAGGAGGAGAAGAAGAAGAAATCAAGGAGAAGTAGTAGAAGAAGAAGAAGGAGAAGGAGGAGAAGGAGGAGAAGGTGACCTTCTCCTCCTTCTCCTTCTTCTTCTCCTTGTCCTCCTTCTCCTTCTTCTTCTCTTCTTCTTCTTCTTCCTTATTTTAATTTCTCCTATTTCTTCTCCTCTTCTCCTCTTGTTGGAGCTTAGTTATCTAATTATGTCTTTTTGGAGCTATATGGGGTAATTATGTCATTTTAGAGGAAAACAAGCTAAGAAAATAATATTCATGAACTAACCAAGGTTCTTATGCCATTTTGAGCTTATTATGTCATTTTGGAGCTAAATGGGTTAATTATTTCATTGTTGGGGAAAATAAGGTAGGAGAATAAGAAATAGGAGAAGAAATAGGAGGAGTAGAAGAATAAGAAGAAATTAAGAAGAAGGAGAAGAAGAAGAAGAAGGAGAAGGAGGAGAAGGAGGAGCCTCCTTCTCCTTCTCCTCGTCCTCCTCCTTCTCCTTCTTCTTCTCTTCTTCTTCTTCTTCCTTATTTTCATTTTTCATATTTCTACTCCTAATGTCCTCTTGGTGGAGCTAAATTATCTAATCATGTCTTTTTGGAGCTATATGGGCTAATTATGTCATTTTAGAGGAAAACAAGCTAAGAATATAATATTCATGAGCTAACCAAGGTTTTTATGCCATTTTGAGCTTATTATGTCATTTTGTAGATAAATGGGTTACCTATGTCATTGTTGGGTAAAATAAGATAAGGAGAATGAGAAAGAGGAGAAGAAAGAGGAGAAGGAGGAGAAGAAGAAGAAATCAAGAAGAAGTAGAAGAAGAAGGAGAAGGAGGACAAGGTCACCTTCTCCTCCTTCTCCTTCTTCTTCTCCTCGTCCTCCTTCTCCTTCTTCTTCTCTTCTTCTTCTTCTTCCTTATTTTCATTTTTCCTATTTCTTCTCCTCTTCTCCTCTTGTTGGATATTAGTTATCTAATTATGTCTTTTTTGAGCTATATGGGTCTAATTTTGTCATTTTAGAGGAAAACAAGCTAATAATGTAATATTCATGAGATAACCAAGGTTTTTATGTCATTTTGGAGCTAAATGGGTTAATTATGTCAATGTTGGGGAAAATAAGGTAAGGAGAATGAGAAATAGGAGAAGAAAGAGGAGGGGGATAAGAAGAAGAAGAAATCAAGAAGACGGAGAAGAATAAGATGAAGGAGAAGGAGGAGCCTCCTTCTCCTCCTTCTCCTTCTTCTCTTCTTCTTCTTCTTCTTCCTTATTTTCATTTTTCCTATTTTTTCTCCTATTCTCCTCTTGTTGGAGCTAAATTATCTAATTATGTCTTTTTGGAGCTATATGGGCTAATTATGTCATTTTAGAGGAAAACAAGCTAAGAATATAATATTCATGAGCTAACCAAGGTTTTTATGCCATTTTGAGCTTATTATGTCATTTTGTAGCTAAATGGGTTAATTATGTCATTGTCGGGTAAAATAAGATAAGGAGAATTAGTAATAGGAGAAGAAAGAGGAGGAGGAGAAGAAGAAGAAATCAAGAAGAAGGAGAAGCACAAGAAGGAGAAGGAGTAGAAGGTGACATTCTCCTCCTTCTCCTTCTTGTTCACCTCGTCCTCCTTCTCCTTCTTCTTCTCTTCTTCTTCTTCTTCTTCTTCTTCCTTATTTTCATTTTTCCTATTTCTTCTCCTCTTCTCCTCTTGTTGGAGCTTAGTTATCTAATTATGTCTTTTTGGAGCTATATGGGGTAATTATGTCATTTTAGAGGAAAACAAGCTAAGAAAATAATATTCATGAACTAACCAAGGTTCTTATGCCATTTTGAGCTTATTATGTCATTTTGGAGCTAAATGGGTTAATTATTTCATTGTTGGGGAAAATAAGGTAGGAGAATAAGAAAGAGGATAAGAAAGAGGAGGAGTAGAAGAATAAGAAGAAATTAAGAAGAAGGAGAAGAAGAAGAAGAAGAAGGAGAAGGAGGAGAAGGAGGAGCCTCCTTCTCCTTCTTCTCGTCCTCCTCCTTCTCCTTCTTCTTCTCTTCTTCTTCTTCTTAGTTATTTTCATTTTTCATATTTCTTCTCCTAATGACCTCTTGGTGGAGATAAATTATCTAATCATGTCTTTTTGGAGCTATATGGGCTAATTATGTAATTTTAGAGGAAAACAAGCTAAGAATATAATATTCATGAGCTAACCAAGGTTTTTATGCCATTTTGAGCTTATTATGTCATTTTGTAGATAAATGGGTTACCTATGTCATTGTTGGGTAAAATAAGATAAGGAGAATGAGAAAGAGGAGAAGAAAGAGGAGAAGGAGGAGAAGAAGAAGAAATCAAGAAGAAGTAGAAGAAGAAGGAGAAGGAGGACAAGGTCACTTTCTCCTCCTTCTCCTTCTTCTTCTCCTCGTCCTCCTTCTCCTTCTTCTTCTCTTCTTCTTCTTCTTCCTTATTTTCATTTTTCCTATTTATTCTCCTCTTCTCCTCTTGTTGGATCTTAGTTATCTAATTATGTCTTTTTTGAGCTATATGGGTCTAATTTTGTCATTTTAGAGGAAAACAAGCTAAGAATATAATATTCATGAGATAACCAAGGTTTTTATGCCATTTTGAGCTTATTTTGTCATTTTGGAGCTAAATGGGTTAATTATGTCAATGTTGGGGAAAATAAGGTAAGGAGAATGAGAAATAGGAGAAGAAAGAGGAGGGGGATAAGAAGAAGAAGAAATCAAGAAGACGGAGAAGAATAAGAAGAAGGAGAAGGAGGAGAAGGAGGAGGCTCCTTCTCCTCCTTCTCCTCCTCCTCCTTCTCCTTCTTCTTCTCTTCTTCTTCTTCTTCTTCCTTATTTTCATTTTTCCTATTTTTTCTCCTATTCTCCTCTTGTTGGAGCTAAATTATCTAATTATGTCTTTTTGGAGCTATATGGGCTAATTATGTCATTTTAGAGGAAAACAAGCTAAGAATATAATATTCATGAGCTAACCAAGGTTTTTATGCCATTTTGAGCTTATTATGTCATTTTGTAGCTAAATGGGTTAATTATGTCATTGTCGGGTAAAATAAGATAAGGAGAATGAGAAAGAGGAGAAGAAAGAGGAGAAGGAGGAGAAGAAGAAGAAATCAAGAAGAAGTAGAAGAAGAAGGAGAAGGAGGACAAGGTCACCTTCTCCTCCTTCTCCTTCTTCTTCTCCTCGTCCTCCTTCTCCTTCTTCTTCTCTTCTTCTTCTTCTTCCTTATTTTCATTTTTCCTATTTCTTCTCCTCTTCTCCTCTTGTTGGATATTAGTTATCTAATTATGTCTTTTTTGAGCTATATGGGTCTAATTTTGTCATTTTAGAGGAAAACAAGCTAATAATGTAATATTCATGAGATAACCAAGGTTTTTATGTCATTTTGGAGCTAAATGGGTTAATTATGTCAATGTTGGGGAAAATAAGGTAAGGAGAATGAGAAATAGGAGAAGAAAGAGGAGGGGGATAAGAAGAAGAAGAAATCAAGAAGACGGAGAAGAATAAGATGAAGGAGAAGGAGGAGCCTCCTTCTCCTCCTTCTCCTTCTTCTCTTCTTCTTCTTCTTCTTCCTTATTTTCATTTTTCCTATTTTTTCTCCTATTCTCCTCTTGTTGGAGCTAAATTATCTAATTATGTCTTTTTGGAGCTATATGGGCTAATTATGTCATTTTAGAGGAAAACAAGCTAAGAATATAATATTCATGAGCTAACCAAGGTTTTTATGCCATTTTGAGCTTATTATGTCATTTTGTAGCTAAATGGGTTAATTATGTCATTGTCGGGTAAAATAAGATAAGGAGAATTAGTAATAGGAGAAGAAAGAGGAGGAGGAGAAGAAGAAGAAATCAAGAAGAAGGAGAAGCACAAGAAGGAGAAGGAGTAGAAGGTGACATTCTCCTCCTTCTCCTTCTTGTTCACCTCGTCCTCCTTCTCCTTCTTCTTCTCTTCTTCTTCTTCTTCTTCTTCTTCCTTATTTTCATTTTTCCTATTTCTTCTCCTCTTCTCCTCTTGTTGGAGCTTAGTTATCTAATTATGTCTTTTTGGAGCTATATGGGGTAATTATGTCATTTTAGAGGAAAACAAGCTAAGAAAATAATATTCATGAACTAACCAAGGTTCTTATGCCATTTTGAGCTTATTATGTCATTTTGGAGCTAAATGGGTTAATTATTTCATTGTTGGGGAAAATAAGGTAGGAGAATAAGAAAGAGGATAAGAAAGAGGAGGAGTAGAAGAATAAGAAGAAATTAAGAAGAAGGAGAAGAAGAAGAAGAAGAAGGAGAAGGAGGAGAAGGAGGAGCCTCCTTCTCCTTCTTCTCGTCCTCCTCCTTCTCCTTCTTCTTCTCTTCTTCTTCTTCTTAGTTATTTTCATTTTTCATATTTCTTCTCCTAATGACCTCTTGGTGGAGATAAATTATCTAATCATGTCTTTTTGGAGCTATATGGGCTAATTATGTAATTTTAGAGGAAAACAAGCTAAGAATATAATATTCATGAGCTAACCAAGGTTTTTATGCCATTTTGAGCTTATTATGTCATTTTGTAGATAAATGGGTTACCTATGTCATTGTTGGGTAAAATAAGATAAGGAGAATGAGAAAGAGGAGAAGAAAGAGGAGAAGGAGGAGAAGAAGAAGAAATCAAGAAGAAGTAGAAGAAGAAGGAGAAGGAGGACAAGGTCACTTTCTCCTCCTTCTCCTTCTTCTTCTCCTCGTCCTCCTTCTCCTTCTTCTTCTCTTCTTCTTCTTCTTCCTTATTTTCATTTTTCCTATTTATTCTCCTCTTCTCCTCTTGTTGGATCTTAGTTATCTAATTATGTCTTTTTTGAGCTATATGGGTCTAATTTTGTCATTTTAGAGGAAAACAAGCTAAGAATATAATATTCATGAGATAACCAAGGTTTTTATGCCATTTTGAGCTTATTTTGTCATTTTGGAGCTAAATGGGTTAATTATGTCAATGTTGGGGAAAATAAGGTAAGGAGAATGAGAAATAGGAGAAGAAAGAGGAGGGGGATAAGAAGAAGAAGAAATCAAGAAGACGGAGAAGAATAAGAAGAAGGAGAAGGAGGAGAAGGAGGAGGCTCCTTCTCCTCCTTCTCCTCCTCCTCCTTCTCCTTCTTCTTCTCTTCTTCTTCTTCTTCTTCCTTATTTTCATTTTTCCTATTTTTTCTCCTATTCTCCTCTTGTTGGAGCTAAATTATCTAATTATGTCTTTTTGGAGCTATATGGGCTAATTATGTCATTTTAGAGGAAAACAAGCTAAGAATATAATATTCATGAGCTAACCAAGGTTTTTATGCCATTTTGAGCTTATTATGTCATTTTGTAGCTAAATGGGTTAATTATGTCATTGTCGGGTAAAATAAGATAAGGAGAATGAGAAAGAGGAGAAGAAAGAGGAGAAGGAGGAGAAGAAGAAGAAATCAAGAAGAAGTAGAAGAAGAAGGAGAAGGAGGACAAGGTCACCTTCTCCTCCTTCTCCTTCTTCTTCTCCTCGTCCTCCTTCTCCTTCTTCTTCTCTTCTTCTTCTTCTTCCTTATTTTCATTTTTCCTATTTCTTCTCCTCTTCTCCTCTTGTTGGATATTAGTTATATAATTATGTCTTTTTTGAGCTATATGGGTCTAATTTTGTCATTTTAGAGGAAAACAAGCTAAGAATATAATATTCATGAGATAACCAAGGTTTTTATGCCATTTTGAGCTTATTTTGTCATTTTGGAGCTAAATGGGTTAATTATGTCAATGTTGGGGAAAATAAGGTAAGGAGAATGAGAAATAGGAGAAGAAAGAGGAGGGGGATAAGAAGAAGAAGAAATCAAGAAGACGGAGAAGAATAAGAAGAAGGAGAAGGAGGAGCCTCCTTCTCCTTCTTCTTCTCTTCTTCTTCTTCTTCTTCCTTATTTTCATTTTTCCTATTTTTTCTCCTATTCTCCTCTTGTTGGAGCTAAATTATCTAATTATGTCTTTTTGGAGCTATATCGGCTAATTATGTCATTTTAGAGGAAAACAAGCTAAGAATATAATATTCATGAGCTAACCAAGGTTTTTATGCCATTTTGAGCTTGTTAGGTCATTTTGTAGCTAAATGGGTTAATTATGTCATTGTCGGGTAAAATAAGATAAGGAGAATTAGAAATAGGAGAAGAAATAGGAGGAGGAGAAGAAGAAGAAATCAAGAAGAAGGAGAAGCACAAGAAGGAGAAGGAGTAGAAGGTGACATTCTCCTCCTTCTCCTTCTTCTTCACCTAGTCCTCCTTCTCCTTCTTCTTCTCTTCTTCTTCTTCTTCTTCTTCTTCTTCCTTATTTTCATTTTTCCTATTTATTCTCCTCTTCTCCTCTTGTTGGATCTTAGTTATCTAATTATGTCTTTTTGGAGCTATATGGGGTAATTATGTCATTTTAGAGGAAAACAAGCTAAGAAAATAATATTCATGAACTAACGAAGGTTCTTATGCCATTTTGAGCTTATTATGTCATTTTGGAGCTAAATGGGTTAATTATTTCATTGTTGGGGAAAATAAGGTAGGAGAATAAGAAAGAGGAGAAGAAAGAGGAGGAGTAGAAGAATAAGAAGAAATTAAGAAGAAGGAGAAGAAGAAGAAGAAGAAGGAGAAGGAGGAGAAGGAGGAGCCTCCTTCTCCTTCTTCTCGTCCTCCTCCTTCTCCTTCTTCTTCTCTTCTTCTTCTTCTTAGTTATTTTCATTTTTCATATTTCTTCTCCTAATGTCCTCTTGGTGGAGCTAAATTATCTAATCATGTCTTTTTGGAGCTATATGGGCTAATTATGTAATTTTAGATGAAAACAAGCTAAGAATATAATATTCATGAGCTAACCAAGGTTTTTATGCCATTTTGACCTTATTATGTCATTTTGTAGATAAATGGGTTACCTATGTCATTGTTGGGTAAAATAAGATAAGGATAATGAGAAATAGGAGAAGAAAGAGGAGAAGGAGGAGAAGAAGAAGAAATCAAGAAGAAGTAGAAGAAGAAGGAGAAGGAGGACAAGGTCACCTTCTCCTCCTTCTCCTTCTTCTTCTCCTCGTCCTCCTTCTCCTTCTTCTTCTCTTCTTCTTCTTCTTCCTTATTTTCATTTTTCCTATTTCTTCTCCTCTTCTCCTCTTGTTGGATCTTAGTTATCTAATTATGTCTTTTTTGAGCTATATGGGTCTAATTTTGTCATTTTAGAGGAAAACAAGCTAAGAATATAATATTCATGAGATAACCAAGGTTTTTATGCCATTTTGAATTTATTTTGTCATTTTGGAGCTAAATGGGTTAATTATGTCAATGTTGGGGAAAATAAGGTAAGGAGAATGAGAAATAGGAGAAGAAAGAGGAGGGGGATAAGAAGAAGAAGAAATCAAGAAGACGGAGAAGAATAAGAAGAAGGAGAAGGACGAGAAGGAGGAGCCTCCTTCTCCTCCTTCTCCTCCTCCTCCTTCTCCTTCTTCTTCTCTTCTTCTTCTTCTTCTTCCTTATTTTTATTTTTCCTATTTTTTCTCCTATTCTCCTCTTGTTGGAGCTAAATTATCTAATTATGTCTTTTTGGAGATATATGGGCTAATTATGTCATTTTAGAGGAAAACAAGCTAAGAATATAATATTCATGAGCTAACCAAGGTTTTTATGCCATTTTGAGCTTATTATGTCATTTTGTAGCTAAATGGGTTAATTATGTCATTGTCGGGTAAAATAAGATAAGGAGAATGAGAAAGAGGAGAAGAAAGAGGAGAAGGAGGAGAAGAAGAAGAAATCAAGAAGAAGTAGAAGAAGAAGTAGAAGGAGGACAAGGTCACCTTCTCCTCCTTCTCCTTCTTCTTCTCCTCGTCCTCCTTCTCCTTCTTCTTCTCTTCTTCTTCTTCTTCCTTATTTTCATTTTTCCTATTTCTTCTCCTCTTCTCCTCTTGTTGGATCTTAGTTATCTAATTATGTCTTTTTTGAGCTATATGGGTCTAATTTTGTCATTTTAGAGGAAAACAAGCTAAGAATATAATATTCATGAGATAACCAAGGTTTTTATGCCATTTTGAGCTTATTTTGTCATTTTGGAGCTAAATGGGTTAATTATGTCAATGTTGGGGAAAATAAGGTAAGGAGAATGAGAAATAGGAGAAGAAAGAGGAGGGGGATAAGAAGAAGAAGAAATCAAGAAGATGGAGAAGAATAAGAAGAAAGAGAAGGAGGAGCCTCCTTCTCCTCCTTCTCCTTCTTCTTCTCTTCTTCTTCTTCTTCTTCCTTATTTTCATTTTTCCTATTTTTTCTCCTATTCTCCTCTTGTTGGAGCTAAATTATCTAATTATGTCTTTTTGGAGCTATATCGGCTAATTATGTCATTTTAGAGGAAAACAAGCTAAGAATATAATATTCATGAGCTAACCAAGGTTTTTATGCCATTTTGAGCTTATTATGTCATTTTGTAGCTAAATGGGTTAATTATGTCATTGTCGGTAAAATAAGATAAGGAGAATTAGAAATAGGATAAGAAAGAGGAGGAGGAGAAGAAGAAGAAATCAAGAAGAAGGAGAAGCACAAGAAGGAGAAGGAGTAGAAGGTGACATTCTCCTCCTTCTCCTTCTTCTTCACCTCGTCCTCCTTCTCCTTCTTCTTCTCTTCTTCTTCTTCTTCTTCTTCCTTATTTTCATTTTTCCTATTTCTTCTCCTCTTCTCCTCTTGTTGGAGCTTAGTTATCTAATTATGTCTTTTTGGAGCTATATGGGGTAATTATGTCATTTTAGAGGAAAACAAGCTAAGAAAATAATATTCATGAACTAACCAAGGTTCTTATGCCATTTTGAGCTTATTATGTCATTTTGGAGCTAAATGGGTTAATTATTTCATTGTTGGGGAAAATAAGGTAGGAGAATAAGAAAGAGGAGAAGAAAGAGGAGGAGTAGAAGAATAAGAAGAAATTAAGAAGAAGGAGAAGAAGAAGAAGAAGAAGGAGCAGGAGGAGAAGGAGGAGCCTCCTTCTCCTTCTTCTCGTCCTCCTCCTTCTCCTTCTTCTCTTCTTCTTCTTCTTAGTTATTTTCATTTTTCATATTTCTTCTCCTAATGTCCGCTTGGTGTAGCTAAATTATCTAATCATGTCTTTTTGGAGCTATATGGGGTAATTATGTAATTTTAGAGGAAAACAAGCTAAGAATATAATATTCATGAGCTAACCAAGGTTTTTATGCCATTTTGAGCTTATTATGTCATTTTGTAGATAAATGGGTTACCTATGTCATTGTTGGGTAAAATAAGATAAGGAGAATGAGAAATAGGAGAAGAAAGAGGAGGAGGAGGAGAAGAAGAAGAAATCAAGAAGAAGTAGAAGAAGAAGGAGAAGGAGGACAAGGTCACCTTCTCCTCCTTCTCCTTCTTCTTCTCCTCGTCCTCCTTCTCCTTCTTCTTCTCTTCTTCTTCTTCTTCCTTATTTTCATTTTTCCTATTTCTTCTCCTCTTCTCCTCTTGTTGGATCTTAGTTATCTAATTATGTCTTTTTTGAGCTATATGGGTCTAATTTTGTCATTTTAGAGGAAAACAAGCTAAGAATATAATATTCATGAGATAACCAAGGTTTTTATGCCATTTTGAGCTTATTTTGTCATTTTGGAGCTAAATGGGTTAATTATGTCAATGTTGGGGAAAATAAGGTAAGGAGAATGAGAAATAGGAGAAGAAAGAGGAGGGGGATAAGAAGAAGAAGAAATCAAGAAGACGGAGAAGAATAAGAAGAAGGAGAAGGAGGAGAAGGAGGAGCCTCCTTCTCCTCCTTCTCCTCCTCCTCCTTCTCCTTCTTCTTCTCTTCTTCTTCTTCTTCCTTATTTTCATTTTTCCTATTTTTTCTCCTATTCTCCTCTTGTTGGAGCTAAATTATCTAATTATGTCTTTTTGGAGCTATATGGGCTAATTATGTCATTTTAGAGGAAAACAAGCTAAGAATATAATATTCATGAGCTAACCAAGGTTTTTATGCCATTTTGAGCTTATTATGTCATTTTGTAGATAAATGGGTTAATTATGTCATTGTCGGGTAAAATAAGATAAGGAGAATTAGAAATAGGAGACGAAAGAGGAGGAGGAGAAGAAGAAGAAATCAAGAAGAAGGAGAAGCACAAGAAGGAGAAGGAGTAGAAGGTGACATTCTCCTCCTTCTCCTTCTTCTTCACCTCGTCCTCCTTCTCCTTCTTCTTCTCTTCTTCTTCTTCTTCTTCTTCTTCTTCCTTATTTTCATTTTTCCTATTTCTTCTCCTCTTGTTGTACCTTAGTTATCTAATTATCTCTTTTTGGAGCTATATGGGTCTAATTATGTCATTTTAGAGGAAAACAAGCTAAGAATATAATATTCATGAGCTAACCAAGGTCTTTATGCCATATTGAGCTTATTTTGTCATTTTGGAGCTAAATGTGTTAATTATTTCATTGTGGGGAAAATAAGGTAAGGAGAATAAGAAATAGGAGAAGAAAGATGAGGAGGGGAAGAAGAAGAAATCAAGAAGTAGAAGAAGAAGAAGGAGAAGAAGGAGGAGGAGCCTCCTTCTCCTTCTTCTCCTCCTCCTCCTCCTCCTTCTTCTTCTCTTCTTCTTCTTCTTCTTCTTCTTCTTCCTTCATTTCATCTTTCCTATTTCTTCTCCTCTTCTCCTCTTGTTGGAGCTAAATTATATAATTATGTCTTTTTGGATCTATATGGGCTAGTTATATCATTTTAGAGGAAAACAAGCTAAGAATACAATATTCATGAGCTAACCAAGGTTTTTATGCCATTTTGAGATTATTATGGCATTTTGGAACTAAATGGGTTAATTATGTCATTGTTGGGTAAAATAAGGTAAGGAGAATAAGAAATATGAGAAGAAAGAGGAGGATAATAATAAGACGAAATCAAAAAGAAGGAGAAGAAGAACAAGAAGGAGAAGGAGGAGAAGGAGTCTTCTCCTCCTCCTCCTTCTCCTTCTTCTTCTCTTTTTCTTATTCTTCTTCCTTCTTTTCATTTTTCCAATTTCTTCTGCTCTTCTCCTCTTGTTGGAGATAAATTATCTAATTATGTCATTTTGGAGGAAAACAAGCTAAGAATATAATACTCATGAGCTAACCAAGGTCTTCATGCCATTTTGAGCTTATTACATCATTTCGGAGCTAAATGGGTTAACTCTGTCATTGTTGTGGATAATAGGTTAAGGAGAATAATAAATAGGAGAAGAAAGAGGAGGTGAAGAAGAGGAAGAAGAAATCAAGAAGAAGGAGAAGAAGAAGAAGAAGAAGGAGAAGGAGGAGAAGGAGGAGACCTTCTCCTCCTTCTCCTTCTCCTGCTCCTTCTTCTCCTCCTCCTCCTTCTCCTTCTTCTTCTCCTATTCTTCTTCTTCTTCTTATTCTTCTTGCTTCTTTTCATTTTTCCTATTTCTTCTCCTCTTCTCCTCTTGTTGGAGCTAAATTATCTAATTATGTGTTTTTGGATCTATATGGGCTAATTATGTCATTTTAGAGGAAAACAAGCTAAGAATATAATATTCGTGAGCTAACCAAGGTTTTTATGCCATTTTGAGCTTATTATGTCATTTTGTAGAAAAATGGGTTACCGATGTCATTGTTGGGTAAAATAAGATAAGGACAATGTGAAAGAGGAGAATAAAGAGGATAAGGAGGAGAAGAAGAAGAAATCAAGAAGAAGTGGAACAAGAAGGAGAAGGAGGACAAGGTGACCTTCTCCTCCTTCTCCTTCTTCTTCTCCTCGTCCTCCTTCTCCTTCTTCTTCTCTTCTTCTTCTTCTTCCTTATTTTCATTTTTCCTATTTCTTCTCCTCTTCTCCTCTTGTTGGATCTTAGTTATCTAATTATGTCTTTTTTGAGCTATATGGGTCTAATTTTGTCATTTTAGAGGAAAACAAGCTAAGAATATAATATTCATGAGATAACCAAGGTATTTATGCCATTTTGAGCTTATTTTGTCATTTTGGAGCTAAATGGGTTAATTATGTCAATGTTGGGGAAAATAAGGTAAGGAGAATGACAAATAGGAGAAGAAAGAGGAGGGGGATAAGAAGAAGAAGAAATCAAGAAGACGGAGAAGAATAAGAAGAAGGAGAAGGAGGAGAAGGAGGAGCCTCCTTCTCCTCCTTCTCCTCCTCCTCCTTCTCCTTCTTCTTCTCTTCTTCTTCTTCTTCCTTATTTTCATTTTTCCTATTTTTTCTCCTATTCTCCTCTTGTTGGAGCTAAATTATCTAATTATGTCTTTTTGGAGATATATGGGCTAATTATGTCATTTTAGAGGAAAACAAGCTAAGAATATAATATTCATGAGATAACCAAGGTTTTTTGCCATTTTGAGCTTATTATGTCATTTTGTAGCTGAATGGGTTAATTATGTCATTGTCGGGTAAAATAAGGTAAGGAGAATGACAAATAGGAGAAGAAAGAGGAGGGGGATAAGAAGAAGAAGAAATCAAGAAGACGGAGAAGAATAAGAAGAAGGAGAAGGAGGAGAAGGAGGAGCCTCCTTCTCCTCCTTCTCCTCCTCCTCCTTCTCCTTCTTCTTCTCTTCTTCTTCTTCTTCCTTATTTTCATTTTTCCTATTTTTTCTCCTATTCTCCTCTTGTTGGAGCTAAATTATCTAATTATGTCTTTTTGGAGATATATGGGCTAATTATGTCATTTTAGAGGAAAACAAGCTAAGAATATAATATTCATGAGATAACCAAGGTTTTTTGCCATTTTGAGCTTATTATGTCATTTTGTAGCTGAATGGGTTAATTATGTCATTGTCGGGTAAAATAAGATAAGGAGAATTAGAAATAGGAGAAGAAAGAGGAGGAGGAGAAGAAGAAGAAATCAAGAAGAAGGAGAAGCACAAGAAGGAGAAGGAGTAGAAGGTGACATTCTCCTCCTTCTCCTTCTTCTTCACCTCGTCCTCCTTCTCCTTCTTCTTCTCTTCTTCTTCTTCTTCTTCTTCTTCTTCCTTATTTTCATTTTTCCTATTTCTTCTCCTCTTCTCCTCTTGTTGGAGCTTAGTTATCTAATTATGTCTTTTTGGAGCTATATGGGGTAATTATGTCATTTTAGAGGAAAACAAGCTAAGAAAATAATATTCATGAACTAACCAAGGTTCTTATGCCATTTTGAGCTTATTATGTCATTTTGGAGCTAAATGGGTTAATTATTTCATTGTTGGGCAAAATAAGGTAGGAGAATAAGAAAGAGGAGAAGAAAGAGGAGGAGTAGAATAATAAGAAGAAATTAAGAAGAAGGAGAAGAAGAAGAAGAAGGAGAAGGAGGAGAAGGAGGAGCCTCCTTCTCCTTCTTCTCGTCCTCCTCCTTCTCCTTCTTCTTCTCTTCTTCTTCTTCTTAGTTATTTTCATTTTTCATATTTCTTCTCCTAATGTCCTCTTGGTGGAGCTAAATTATCTAATCATGTCTTTTTGGAGCTATATGGGCTAATTATGTAATTTTAGAGGAAAACAAGCTAAGAATATAATATTCATGAGCTAACCAAGGTTTTTATGCCATTTTGAGCTTATTATGTCATTTGTAGATAAATGGGTTACCTATGTCATTGTTGGGTAAAATAAGATAAGGAGAATGAGAAAGAGGAGAAGAAAGAGGAGAAGGAGGAGAAGAAGAAGAAATCAAGAAGAAGTAGAAGAAGAAGGAGGACAAGGTGACCTTCTCCTCCTTCTCCTTCTTCTTCTCCTCGTCCTCCTTCTCCTTCTTCTTCTCTTCTTCTTTTGCTTCCTTATTTTCATTTTTCCTATTTCTTCTCCTCTTCTCCTCTCGTTGGATCTTAGTTATCTAATTATGTCTTTTTTGAGCTATATGGGTCTAATTTTGTCATTTTAGAGGAAAACAAGCTAAGAATATAATATTCATGAGATAACCAAGGTTTTTATGCCATTTTGAGCTTATTTTGTCATTTTGGAGCTAAATGGGTTAATTATGTCAATGTTGGGGAAAATAAGGTAAGGAGAATGAGAAATAGGAGACGAAAGAGGAGGGGGATAAGAAGAAGAAGAAATCAAGAAGACGGAGAAGAATAAGAAGAAGGAGAAGGAGGAGAAGGAGGAGCCTCCTTCTCCTCCTTCTCCTCCTCCTACTTCTCCTTCTTCTTCTCTTCTTCTTCTTCTTCTTCCTTATTTTCATTTTTCCTATTTTTTCTCCTATTCTCCTCTTGTCGGAGCTAAATTATCTAATTATGTCTTTCTGGAGCTATATGGGCTAATTATGTCATTTTAGAGGAAAACAAGCTAAGAATATAATATTCATGAGCTAACCAAGGTTTTTATGCCATTTTGAGCTTATTATGTCATTTTGTAGCTAAATGGGTTAATTATGTCATTGTCGGTAAAATAAGATAAGGAGAATTAGAAATAGGATAAGAAAGAGGAGGAGGAGAAGAAGAAGAAATCAAGAAGAAGGAGAAGCACAAGAAGGAGAAGGAGTAGAAGGTGACATTCTCCTCCTTCTCCTTCTTCTTCACCTCGTCCTCCTTCTCCTTCTTCTTCTCTTCTTCTTCTTCTTCTTCTTCCTTATTTTCATTTTTCCTATTTCTTCTCCTCTTGTTGTACCTTAGTTATCCAATTATCTCTTTTTGGAGCTATATGGGTCTAATTATGTCATTTTAGAGGAAAACAAGCTAAGAATATAATATTCATGAGCTAACCAAGGTCTTTATGCCATATTGAGCTTATTTTGTCATTTTGGAGCTAAATGGGTTAATTATTTCATTGTTGGGGAAAATAAGGTAAGGAGAATAAGAAATAGGAGAAGAAAGATGAGGAGGAGAAGAAGAAGAAATCAAGAAGAAGGAGAAGCACAAAAAGGAGAAGGAGTAGAAGGTGGCATTCTCCTCCTTCTCCTTCTTCTTCACCTCGTCCTCCTTCTCCTTCTTCTTCTCTTCTTCTTCTTCTTCTTCTTCTTCCTTATTTTCATTTTTCCTATTTCTTCTCCTCTTGTTGTACCTTAGTTATCTAATTATCTCTTTTTGGAGATATATGGGTCTAATTATGTCATTTTAGAGGAAAACAAGCTAAGAATATAATATTCATGAGCTAACCAAGGTCTTTGTGCCATATTGAGCTTATTTTGTCATTTTGGAGCTAAATTGGTTAATTATTTCATTGTTGGGGAAAATAAGGTAAGGAGAATAAGAAATAGGAGAAGAAAGATGAGGAGGAGAAGAAGAAGAAATCAAGAAGGAGAAGAAGAAGAAGGAGGAGAAGAAGGAGGAGCAGCCTCCTTCTCCTTCTTCTCCTCCTCCTCCTCCTCCTTCTTCTTCTCTTCTTCTTCTTCTTCTTCTTCTTCCTTCATTTCATATATCCTATTTCTTCTCCTCTTCTCCTCTTGTTGGAGCAAAATTATAGAATTATGTCTTTTTGGATCTATATGGGCTAGTTATATCATTTTAGAGGAAAACAAGCTAAGAATACAATATTCATGAGCTAACCAAGGTTTTTATGCCATTTTGAGCTTATTATGGCATTTTGGAACTAAATGCGTTAATTATGTCATTGTTGGGTAAAATAAGGTAAGGAGAATAAGAAACATGAGAAGAAAGAGGAGGATAATGATAAGAAGAAATCAAAAAGAAGGAGAACAAGAACAAGAAGGAGAAGGAGGAGAAGAAGTCTTCTCCTCCTCCTCCTTCTCCTTCTTCTTCTCTTTTTCTTCTTCTTCTTCCTTCTTCTTATTTTTCCAATTTCTTCTTCTCTTCTCCTCTTGTTGGAGCTAAATTATATAATTATGTCTTTTTGGAGCTGTATGGGCTAATTATGTCATTTTAGAGGAAATAAGCTAAGCATATAATACTCATGAGCTAACCAAGGATTTCATGCCATTTTGAGCTTATTACATCATTTTGGAGCTAAATGGGTTAATTATGTCATGTTGTGGATAATAGGGTAAGGAGAATAATAAATAGGAGAAGAAAGAGGAGGTGAAGAAGAATAAGAATAAATCAAGAAGAAGGAGAAGAAGAAGAATAAGAAGGAGAAGGAAGAGAAGGAGGAGAAGGAGGAGACCTGCTCCTCCTTCTCCTTCTCCTCCTCCTTCTTCTCCTCCCGCTCCTTCTCCTTCTTATTCTCTTCTTCTTCTTCTTCTTCTTCTTATTCTTCTTGCTTCTTTTCATTTTTCCTATTTCTTCTCCTCTTCTCCTCTTGTTGGAGCTAAATTATCTAATTATGTATTTTTGGAGCTATATGGACTAATTATGTCATTTTAGAGGAAAACAAGCTAAGAAAATAATATTCATGAACTAACCGAGGTTTTTATGCCATTTTGAGCTTATTATCTCATTTTGGAGATAAATGGGTTAATTATGTCATTGTTGGGGAAAATAAGGTAGGAGAATAAGAAAGAGGATAAGAAAGTGGAGGAGTAGAAGAATAAGAAGAAATCAAGAAGAAAGAGAAGAAGAAGAAGAAGGAGAAGGAGGAGAAGGAGGAGCCTCCTTCTCCTTCTTCTCCTCCTCCTCCTTCTCCTTCATCTTCTCTTCTTCTTCTTCTTCCTTATTTTCATTTTTCCTATTCCTTCTCCTATTATCGTCTTGTTAGAGCTAAATTATCTAATCATGTATTTTTGGAGCTATATGGGCTAATTATGTTATTTTAGAGGAAAAAAGCTAAGAATATAATATTCATGAGCTAACCAAGGTTTTTATGCCATTTTGAGCTTATTATGTCATTTTGTAGATAAATGGGTTAATTATGTCATTGTTGGGTAAAAAAAGATAAGGAGAGTGAGAAAGAGGAGAAGAGAGAGTAGGAGGAGGAGAAGAAGAAGAAATCAAGAAGAAGTAGAAGAAGAAGAAGGAGGAGAAGGTGACCTTCTCCTCCTTCTCCTTCTCCTTCTCCTCTTCCTCCTTCTCCTTCTTCTTCTGTTCTTCTTCTTCTTCGTTATTTTCATTTTTCCAATTTCTTGTCCTCTTCTCCTCTTGTTGGAGCTTAGTTATCTAATTATGTCTTTTTGGAGCTACATGGGTCTAATTATGTCATATTAGAGGAAAACAAGCTAAGAATATAATATTCATGAGCTAACCAAGGTTTTTATGCCATTTTTAGCTTATTTTGTCATTTTGGAGCTAAATGGGTTAATTATGTCAAAGTTGGGGAAAATAAGGTAAGGAGAATAAGAAATAGGAGGAGGATAAGAAGAAGAAATCAAGAAGAAGGAGGAGAAGAAGGAGGAGGAGAAGGAGGAGGAGGAGCCTCCTTCTCCTTCTTCTCCTCCTTCTTCTCCTCCTCCTCCTTCTCCTTCTTCTTCTCTTCTTCTTCTTCTTCTTCCTTCTTTTCATTTTTCCTATTTCTTCTCCTCTTCTCCTCTTGTTGGAGCTAAATTATCTAATTATGTCTTTTTGGAGCTATATGGGCTAATTATATCATTTTAGAGGAAAACAAGCTTATAATATAATATTCATGAGCTAACCAGTGATTTTATGCCATTTTGAGCTTATTATGTCATTTTGGAACTAAATAGGTTAATTATGTCATTGTTGGGGAAAATAAGGTAAGTAGAATAAGAAAGATGAGAAGAAAGAGGAGGAGACTAAGAAGAATAAGAAATCAAAAAGAAGGAGAAGAAGAAGAAGAAGGAGAAGGAGGAGAAGGAGTCTTCTCCTCCTCCTCCTTCTCCTTCTTCTTCTCTTCTTCTTCTGCTTCTTCCTCCTTTTCATTTTTCCAATTTCTTCTCCTCTTCTCCTCTTGTTGGAGCTAAATAATTAATTATGTATTTTTGGAGCTATATGGGCTAAATATGTCATTTTAGAGGAAAACAAGCTAAGAATATAATATTCATGAGCTAACCAAGGTTTTTATGCCATTTTGAGCTTATTATGTCATTTTGGAGCTAAATGGGTTAATTATGTTATTGTTGGGGAAAATAAGATAAGGAGAATAATAAAGAGGAGAAGAAATAGGAGGAGGAGAATAATAAGAAGAAATCAAGAAGATGGAGAAGAAGAAGAAGAAGGAGAAGGAGGAGAACACCTTCCCCTCCTTCTCATTCTTCTCCTCCTCCTCCTTCTCCTTCTTCTTCTCTCCTTTTTCTTCTTCTTCCTTCTTTTCATTTTTCCAATTTCTTCTCCACTTCTCCTCTTGTTGGAGCTAAATTATCTAATTATGTCTTTTTGGAGCTATATGGGCTAATTATGTCATTTTAGAGGAAAACAAGCTAAGAATTTAATATTCTTGAGCTCACTAAGGTTTTTATGCCATTTTGAGCTTATTATGTCATTCCGGAGGATAATTAGCTAAGTTGTGAGCTAACCAAGGTTATTATGATGTTTTTACCCTAACCAAGCTAATTATGTCATTTTGGAGGATAATTAGCTAAGTATGTGTTTGTCGGGGAAAATAAGTTACGTCGAATAAGAAAGAGAAGAAGAAAGAAGAGAAGAATAAGGAGAAGGAGGAGGAGGAGAATGAGAAGGAGGAGGAGGAGAAGAAGAAGAGAAGAAGAAGGAGAAGAAGAGGGATAAGAAGAAGGAGAAGAAGGAGGAGAGAAGAAGGAGAAGAACAAGGAGAAGAAGGAGGAGAGAAGGAGGAGAAGAAGAAGGAGAAGGAGGGAGAAGAAGGAGGAGAAAAGAAGGACAAAAAGGAGAAGAAGGAGGGATCCTTCTCCTCCTCCTCCTTCTCCTTTGTTCTTCTCTTCTTCTTCTCTTCTTATTCTCTTTTTCTTCTTCTTCCTTCTTTTCATTTTTCCTCTTTCTTCTCCTCTTCTGCTCTTCTTCTTCTTCTTTTTTCTCCTCATCCTCCTCCTCCTCCTCCTCTTCTCCTCTTCTTCCTCCTCTTCTTCTTATTCTTTTCTTCTTTTTTCTCTTCTTCTCCTTCTTATTTTTTTCTTCTTATCTTCTTATCTTCTTCTTCTCTTTTTATTTTCTTCTTCTCCTTCTTAACTTTGTAGTTATAATATAATTCCAAAAAACTACAATAACAAGAAAAACTACAATAACAAGAACTACAATAACAACAACTGCTACAACAACTACAATAACTACAATAACAACAACTAATACAACAACTACAATAACAAGAACAACTACTACAACAATAATAAAAAATCAACTTCGTAGTTATAATCTAATTCCAAAAAACTAAATAACAAATAGTTAATTTTCCTATGGGGGTGGGGAGGGGTGGGGCTCACCGGTAGGGGCGGCTGTGGCGTCGTGGGCGGCAGGACCAGGGGTGTTGGGGCGGCGGGGCAGCGCCGGGGGTGTTGGGGCTGCTGGGCGGTGCCGAGGGCACTCGGGCAGCGACGCCGGGGGGCTGTGGGGTTCCGGGGCGGCACCAGGGGTGGTGGGGCGGCGGCGCCGGGGCTGTGGGGCACCGGGGGCGCGTGGGGTGGCGCCGCGACGGTGGTGGTGGCGGTGGGCGTCGGGGAGATGAGTGGAAGAGAGTGGGGGTGTGGAGCCATCACATAGTGGCCGGGGTAAGTGAGTGAGAGAGAGAGGGGTGGGTAGGGGCCGTTACAGAGTTAGCTCATTGCCATCTATCGACGGACGGCAAAGAGTCGACTCTTTGCCGTCTGCCTCTGGACTCTTTGTCGTCCGCTAGCACACGGAAAAGAAGGTACTCCAGTTTGACCTACCGTCCCCGCGGTCCGGTGGGCCCCACCTATATATTTGATGTCTGCTGTATGGCTTTTTGCCGTCTGCGGCTGACGGCAAATATGTGACTGATGGCAAAGACCTTCTATGCCAGCAGCCAGTTCTTTGCCATCTGCTTTGTGGCAGCGGACGGCAAAGACACTCTTTGCCATCAGCCAGCAGACGGCAAACATTTGGCAGACGGCAAAAAACTGAATTCCAGTAGTGCTGACCAAGGTAGCCCACTTCATTCCCGTCAAGACGACCTACAATGGGACCCAACTAGCCAACTTCTACATTAATAGGATCATGAGCCTGCACGGAGTTCCTAAGGAAATCATGTCACCTATACGTACCCAGTTGACCTCAAGTTTTTGGAACATATTTCAAGATTCCTTGAAAATCCAAGCTATCGTTCAGCACTACTTTTCGCCCTCAGACAGGCGGACAGACGGAATGACTAAATCAGATACTCGAAGACATGCTTTGTGCTTGTATTTTGGCATATGGAACCAAATGGGAAGATTGCTTGCCCTTTGTCGAGTTCTCCTACAACAACAACTATAAGTCCAGTCTTCAAATGGAACCATTTGAGGTGTTGTATGTAGAAAAAGAGAAACTTCAACTTGTGAAAGAATGTTTGGAGACCGCCAAGTCAAGACAGAAGAGCTATGCCGACTCACACCGTTGAGACATAAGATTCCATGTTGGGTACTATGTCTATATTCGAGTCACACCTCTCAAGGGAACAAAGCGCTTCCACGTAAAGGTAAAGATCACGCCAAGATATATGGGCCCCTTCCAGATCACTGACGGGCATAGATAAGTTGCCTACCATCTGGAGCTAACTTTCGAGCTTTCGGGCATACACAACATTTTCCACGTGTCACAACTCCGGAAGTGCCTCCAAGTTCCCAACTGCCCAGATCTCTAAAAGGACATCGATCATCAAGCCATCAACCTTCAGCCAAACCTAACTTATTGTGAGAGACTAGTTCGAATCTTGGATGAATCTGAGCATTGTAGTAGAAGCCGCACCATCAAGTACTTCATGGTCGAGTGGATCAACCACACTGAAGAAGAAAAAACATGGGAGCATGAAGACTACATTAGATCCGAGTTCGCTTATCTTTTTAGCACTTAGCCTAGGAATCTCGGGGACGAGATTCTTGTAAGGAGGTAGGTCTGTCACACCCCGTGTTCGGACCACTTTGCCATGTTATGATTTTTATAAAATTTTGAACCAACTAAAACTTTTTGTGTGCATATGATGATTGAATTGGTCGCTATATGCTTGTTTGCCTATTTGGGTTTTTACTCACAAATATTTCCCCTTCTCTCAAACTTCATCTTCTTGGTCGAAATCCTTGCCCAATGACCATACCTATGTATCGGACCTAAAACTATTTTTGTAAAATATTATTTTTACCAAAATGTATTTATTTAAATTAATCTGTCAAAAACCACAAGTCCTCAAATTAGGGTAGATGGTTTTCCCCCAAGATTTTATTTGGATCCTATTATCAAAAGGACTTCCCAAAACCACAAAATATTATTTTAAAAGTTATTTTCCTATTTTAATTATGTACCTTTTTCTAAGGCCAGAAATGGTCTTGTATAGGGAAAAATATTTTTCTGCTTTCAAAATATTTGAATTTTTTTAGGGAAACTGAGTGGACATATAGTTTCCATATCTAACAGTTTCACCCATGGCAATGTTCAAAATATTGGACAAAACCCTTGAGAACCCTTTCTGGCTATTATAATGTTTTGAAATATCTCCAGAGGAAATATTCTCAAATAATTATAGGAAAATTCGAGAAAGCCAAACATTATATATGTGATGATCTTGCCATATTTCATCACAATACAAATTGATTTGGTTCACCGAAATATTCCAAAACCCTCTCTATCCAGAGCCAAACTTGAGCAAGTCTACATTGCCAAGCTTCTCCAATTGCCCTCAAACTTTGCAGGAGTGATATACTCCCCAATAATGATGCTACACCAAGTGGTACATTATGGGGGATAGATTTCCTTAGCTGGATCTACAGAAACCCGATTCTATTGATTTCTAGGGTTTCCAAAGTTTACATTGTAAACTTTCTCTAAATGAGCTCAAAATTGGCGACCATGCTTATTTCTACCTACCAATTGATCATACTAAATGCCACAGCCAGTGGACTCTTTTACCTAGCCAAAAACATCATCAAGCACCTTTTTTGGCGTGCTGGGAATCGGGTCCCCAGACCTGCCTGCCTGTGGCCCAGGGTAGGCTCACCTCTTCACAGCGTTCGACAACCGCCTTGGCTTCCTTCAGTGCCTTTTGACGCGCGGCACGTGTGGTCTCGGCCTCCTCTCGACATTCCCCATCTCGACTGCAACATTACTCAGGGCGGTGAAGGCGACATTCAAGACACCTTGGGTGAACACCGAGGTCTTGTGGACCTCCTCCTGAAGAGCCTTCAACGCAGGCGTGGGTGGTGCCGCTAGAGGGGCAGCGCCATGAAGAACAGGGGGCCCCGAAAAGTGCCCAACAACCACAAGCATTGATGCCTCAGGAACCTGAGGGCCCTCGCGGGCCTACCCCCCGGGCAAGACCGTGTACACGGTCGCTTTAGGATGCTTTGGGGGCTCGGTGGGCTCGACGACCAAGGCCAGAGAGGCCGCTCCGCGAGCCTCCACTTCCCCACCTGCAGGGGACGACACACCGACGAGGCTAGGCGGGGCGTCAGGAGTCACCTTCGGCTTGATGACCGTCTTCTTCCTTTTCGCCCCGGTGAGACAAAATCCCTAGATGTCAAGTAAAAGGGGGGATCAGCCAAGCGCGGCCAATAGACGCGCAAGGCGTGCCCAAGCAAGTAATTTACTCTTCGACATCACGCCATCTCTTCCTCCTCTCCGCCCTGGCGACAACAGATGTGACAGGTCCCCCAACGGAGGGGGCGAGCTCGACGCCTTGGACCTCCCGCCGGTAGAAGCGAGGTGTGTTGGGGACGGCTCAGCCCCGAGCTTCTGGGAGGCGAGCATGCACCCAGAGTCAACGCGGGCCCCCTTGAGACCCTGGACAAGCGCGAGGAGGTCCCAGCGGGGGTAACGTTAGTGGCATCATCATCTTCAAGATCGCGCAGAAGGTCGGATTGCGACGGGAGAGGCACGCTCGCCGGACGGTCGTCGACAGTCTTCTCCGAGCCCTCTTCGCTGGAGGTGTCGCCGGATGACACCTCCACCGGACCGGAGCCCTTAGTTGGGAAGAGTCCGAGCTCGTTCAAGATAGGCATCGCAGCGACCAGGTCGACACGGTCGTCGCGATGGTATAATGGATCCAGGGCCTCGGGATGGTCACCAGGGTCGCCACCCAGCAAGATCGCCACGGCCCTCCTCGGGTCCTTAGTGGGGAGGTCCCGGGACCGGAGCTGAAGCCCATATTCACCAGCCCGATACTCTCACCGGGGCCTAGAATGGGCCTGGAGAAGCGCCAGGCATTGTGCTAGGAATTCCTTAACTATCATGGACCCGGTCACCCTCTTGGCGCTGATGTCACAGGAAAAGTGCTCCAGCACGGGCGCAGCCCGAGGGTTGGAGAGCTTTGCCGAGCTCCACGCAGAAGTGTTCTCCAGCAACTCCTTTGGCTCCTCCAGCCAAGGGTTGGCATCCTTGAGGCTCATCAGGACCTAGCGGTGCCTGAAGTTCTCCACCTTCTTCCCGGCCTTCAAGAACACATCGCCGTTCTGGGACGCCATGAAGGAGACATACGCCGACAAACGAGCACCGTCGTGTAGGTGTAGGCTGAAGAAATGTCGGAGGGCAACTTAAGGTTGCACGCCAACGAAAGCCTCACAGTAGAAAGCAAAGACGGACATAAGCAAGATGGATTGGGCTGGAGATGAAGGGCTTGGATCCCATAGTGGTCCAAGACGGTGGTGAAAAACTGGGAGAAAGGCGGCACCAGCCCAACATTAATACTGTGAAGGAAGAAGGGGTATATCGCGTCCGGTGCAGGCTGCTCCTCTACGGTGCCAGGCTAGATCAGGGTTTGCCCGTGGTCACTGGACTCGGGCGTGGTCCATAGAAGGACATGGACAAGATCTTCGTCCTTGGAAAGGGAGCACTCTAGGAGCGGGGAAGCCGGGGCCGGGCCGTGCAGCTCTGGCTTCTGCTTGACGTCGGACGCGATCGCTGAACTAGCCTGGAACGACGCTGCGCTGGATCTGGGGGATGCTGGTTGGAGTTGGAGACCAAGGAGGAAGAGTGAGTGGGGAAGAAGGAAAGCAATAAGGCACCAAAGCAACAAGCAGGGCACCTAATAATCTGGGTACAGACAGAAGACAAGGAGGACCTGACACTAGCCGCGTGACGCGTTCCGGCCTGGCCCACAGGCATTTGGGGGCACATGGCGCCATAGGCTACCTCCGAGGCTCCACCCAGAAGACAACTTAAGCACGCCGCGGGCCCGGGGGCTACTGTCGATGTTCTGGGAATGGAGGTACCCAGACCTTCCTGCCTGTGGCCCAGGGCAGGCTCACCTCATCGAAACAAACCGACGGGCCCGCCATCGTTCAAGACAAGGCCATCGTGAGGGGTCAAGCCTCAAGAGGAGGAGGAGCGTCAAGAGCGGCGGATATTCCGAGGCAAGGCCATGCTTCAGGAGTCAAGGGTGAAGCAAGGGAAGGACACGCGAGCAGCAGATGGCAGGACGAAACAGTTTCCCCATTAGTGCAAAGGGGGCGGGATCGTACCGGGGTTCCAAAGGCATCTATCAAAGGTTTCCCTTCTGGTGCAACGAAGACGCCGCCGCCCGCGAGTAGGGAAAACATCATCCTCGAGTCAGGTCCTACAACGCGGGCGATTACTTTGCAGGCGAAGACGACCTTTGGGCACGGGAGCATGTTCCCCTATTCCCCTTCAAAATTGGCCGCTGTGGGATCCCTTCCCGTTGAAGCTATGAGGGAAGATGTCCCGGGCCTCCACTATAAATAGAGAGGGTAGAACACTTGGTAGGGGGGTCGGCTCATTCTGACCCTAGAGAAACACACCAAGCCACTTAGCCTTCGAAGGCTCGAGAGCACTGTACTAGTTCATCCACCAACCTGTGCGAGAGGCAATCCACCAAAAGCACGAGTAGGGTCTTACGCCTTGCTGCGGCCCGAACCTGGGGAAACTGTTGTGTTCTGTGTTTCCCTCACCATCGAGCGAGTCCTTCGTCATTTCCATCGAGTAGCGAGCTAGGCGAAGCTAAGTAGGGAGAGATCCTCGGACACGCCCATGTGTTTGAATCCTTAGATTTTTGCGGAGCTTGAAATCCGACATTTGGCACGCTAGGTAGGGGTCGTGTCAAGGTTTCCTGCAAGCTCCGTCTTCACCAAGCTCTGCCGCTTCGATGGCTAATGCTCGCCGCGCCACCCATGTTGCCAAAACAGCGCCCGTCGGTGCCGCCGGCGCGCGCCGGTCGTCGTCACCCGTGGTGAACGCTCCCACCAGCCCCGAAGTTCAAGAGCAACAAGCTTCCTCCCAGCCGGCGACCGAGCAGGCCGATGGTCGCACCGCCACTCTGTCACTAGCCCTGCCTTCAGGGTCGGTATCGCACGCCCGTCAGAGATGCCCTACAGCCGGCGCTCGCTTGCCATGGCCACCGAGTTGCTCCGTTACCGGCCTCCTCCTGACCACCACCACGACTGGCTCTAGAGCATAGAGGAGCTCATTGCCGCTGCCGGTGACTCCGCGGCGCTCTCCTTCTCGCTCCGACCCCAACCGTTGCTGGCAAACGATGAGGAGCAAGACACGCCACCCCCACATCCGCGGCGCAGCGTGGAGCCCGAGCCCAGATAGGAAGTGCGACCCCGCGATCCCTGGATGGGACCTAGGTAGTTCCCAGGCCCCGCGCTATTGTGCGCACGCCCTCGGTGCTTCAAATTCTGCGTCGTGAGCTCCCCCCGCTCGAAGTAGACCCCGTGGAGCAACAAGACCCGGCGCCCTCAGCACGCACAGTAACCGACAGACCAATGTTGTGCCTCTCCCTCGCCCCTGAGCTCTACCCTGCTGCGTGGCCCTGCAAGTTCAAGCCCGACCTTCCTCCGCACTACGACGGCAGCAAAGACCCGGCTGAGTTCCTGCAACTGTACACGCTGAGCATCAGGGCGGTGGGAGGAGGCGACAAAGTCATGGCTTGTTGGTTCCCCATGGCTATCAAGGGTGGCACACTCTCCTGGCTCCTCAAACTCCCCAAGGCGTCCATCATCTCCTAGGACGACGTGCGCGAGCGCTTCATCGCTAACTTCCAGGGCACCCGCGACCGCGCTCCTTTAGTGAACGACCTGCAACACGTCAAGCAGTAGGAGGGAGAGACCCTGCACAAGTTCATACAACGCTTCACGGTCATGTGCCTCAAGATCCCCAAGGCGTCGGAGGAAGCCGGCAACTCGACTTTCTCCGATAGAGTCACCGACCTTAAGATGAAGGAGGAGCTCGCCAAGAACGATGAAATGAGCACAACACTTGAGATGTTCAACTTAGCCAGCAAATGCGCCAAGGCTGAAGAACGACACCTGTCACTCCTCGAGCCCGAGGCAGCGGACCCAGAAGAGAAGAAGGCCAAGGCCAAGGAGGTGAAACGCATGGCTCCACTGGTGCTCGCAGCTGAGCCTGAGGCAAAGCATGTCCGACGGGGAAAGCACCCATCCGAAGGAAGGCCAATGTTGTCGGCGTTCTGGGAACAGGGGTACCCAGACCTGCCCGCCTACGGCCCAAGGATGGCCCACTTTATTAGCACAATATCAGGAAGGAGAAACACCTCCCTGAACAAGGCCCTCGTGAGGGGCCAAGCCTCACAAGGAGGAGCAGCGTCCAGATCCGCAGGGGGCCTCCTCAGGGCCCCTCCGGAGTGGCGGATAGTTCAAGGCAAGGCTGGGCCTCCGGAGTCAAGGGTGACACCATGGAAGGACAGGCGAGCAGCAGATGGCAGGACGGGGCAGTTTCCCTTTTGGTGCAAAAGAGGAAGGAGCGAATCAGGATCCAAAAGGCATTTTCGAAAGGTTTCCCTTCCGGTGCAACAAGACCATGGTCGCCCACCGGCAGGACGGACGTCAACCCTGTGCTCACCTCTGCGGCGCTGGCAGCGGCTTTGCAGGCGAAGACCCCTTTTGACAGGGAAAGCATGATCCCTTGTCTCCCACCGAAGCTGGCCGTTGTTGGATCCCTTCCCGCCTATGATAAGGGAAGAGGACCCTGGCCTCCACTATAAATAGAGAGGGTAGAACACTTGGCAGGGGGATCGGATCATTGAAACCCTAGAACAACACATCTAGCCACTTGGCCTCCGGAGGCCCGAGAGGTCTGTACTAGTTCATCCATCAACCTCCATGAGAGGCAATCCACCAAAAGCAGGAGTAGGGTTTTACTCTTCGCGGCGGCCCAAACCTATGTAAACTATTGTGTTCTGTGTTCCCCTCACCATCGTGTGAGTTATTAACCGTTTTAATGGAGTAGAAGGCTAGGTAAGGTCTAGCCAAGAGAGATCGCCGCACACGCTCCTGTGTTCGAATCCTAGGGTTTTGCGGAGCCCGAAATCTGACAAATGTGCATCTTCCATGGCACCAGCAGCCATGATACTTCCTAGTGTCAAGAACTCCGCCTGGTCCGTGTCGAACACTTTAGCAGGCGCCCCGGACGGTTCGACAGGGGCCCCGCACATGAAGGAGGCCGCAGTGGGGGCCGCTGGTTTGACCGTGAGCCGCGTCAGGGTGGCATGAACAGCCTCAGGAGGACCCCTAGCATGGCCAGCCTCAGGAGCACCGCTGGCGCGATAACCTGCAGGAGGGGCAACGACGAGGTCGGCCTCGTGAGGCCGGGCCGCCCCTGTTGCCTCCGTTTCCCACGAGGAGGGATGAGGACAGGCAGGACGATGGGGCTGGGGGCTTCCAGGAGGTCAGGGCGGTGGCCTCCATCCTGGGCGGTGCCCAGACCCCAGCCTCCAACTGCGCCTTCAAGCAGTTTTCCAGGGAGGTGAATGTCGCCCTCCCGAGGCCTGAAGCAATGCGCCCCCTCAACTGGTCCTAGATCACCATCGCCTTCGACCAAAGCGACCAGCTTAGGTGCTTGTTCATGGTCGGGAAGCTCCCAATTATGTGCACCCCGACAATCAGCAACGTCCTCGTCACCAAGACCCTCATCGATAGTGGGCAAGCGTCAACTTCCTCTCTTTTGAGACCTTTGAGAAACTCCAGTTGTCGTACGAACAACTCATGCCGACCAAACCCTTCTCAGGAATCACGGAGGGGTCCACCGTGCCCATTGGGCAAGTGCATCTACCCGTCACCTTCGGCGAGCGCAAGAACTACCACACTGAGATCATTGTCTTTGACGTCGCGCACATTTACCTGCCATACAACGCAGTCCTCGGTTACAATGTCCTCAAGATGGGAGGGATTGGCGGCGTCATCACCATGCCCTGCAACGAGAAGGATGTCATCTGAACACTGGAGTGCGCCTACTGCACGGGAGCGGAGAGCGCTCGGACGATGAAGACGACGAGTTGCCTCGCGAGGACCCACGCAAGAAGAAGAAGGAACTTCCCCCACGGAGCGCCTCGGGGCTTCAAGCTCTGTGTCGAGGGACGGGGCGATGACCCTCATCGCATAGGAAGGCACGCTCGGTGCCTCCTTGGGTCAGGGCTGGGGGCTCCCACCGGGAGGTTCCTGGCCAGACCAGTGAGGTGGGGGTGGCGTTTGACCACATCCCGAGGGCGCACCCCAGAGCGCGTCCACCCAGCTCTTGTGAGTCCGTCATCAGAGCAATCCAAGAACTTCGAGAGGCCCAAGCCGTGCGACGTGGTGACTACCCTGCACCACCAATCGCAGTCGCCATCGTCGGCACGGTTGACCGGCCCTGCATCTGCATCAACGCGCTCTCAACCAACATAGCTGCGGCTTACGGCCCCTTCTAGCCTATGTTGGCTGACTATCGGTGGTGTACCCTGCCTTCATGACATTCGGGATGAGGAATGCGGATGCCACCTACCAGAGGCTCTAGCGGGCCATGCTCGTACCACGCTTGCTGGGGCGCCGCGAGGAAGAGGAGGAGATGCTGAGGCCAAGCGAGGGCACTGAGGCTCGGGAGGCGGCGGACCCGTGAGCGTCGCGACTGTGGAGACAGGAGATCAAGGGACGATGGCGCCTTGAGTACTTAAGCGGAACGGCCGCCAGGTGACATTTTGTTGGCTGCTCCCAGGTATCTTTTTGGCTCACGCAATCCGAGGGCGCCCCTCGAGCTATACGACCCCCCCCCCCCCCCCGATCTCAGGACACTCCCCCAGCCGGTACTTTCAGTTTTGCATCTTTTGGTTGTTTCAATCTCACCCATTTCGAATCCTGACGTTCCACCTGGCTTATATTGTCGGGCGGTCGGCCCCCGCTTGGGGGTCCGGTCCGAGTTTGTCCATGCAGGCCTCCCGAGGCCGGAGATACACAGCCTCACTCCCAAATAAGAAGAAGTCAGCCGGCTTTGCCCATGACCCAAAAAAACCAACTCAATCCACCAATGACTCGGGGGTAGGGACACTCGCGAGGCCATAGCGTCCTCGCGACCTCCCATATACACCCCACCGTGACACTCTCATGTAATAACGAGCTGAGGCTGTATACGCCCAGGGGCCCCCGAGGACGCGGAGAGGTTCATCCCATGCCTAGTGGAAGCCCTATGCTCCGCACTGGAGAGAATCTCACTCCACCAATGACTCGAGGGTAGGGACACTCGCGAGGCCAAAGAGTCCTCGCGGCCTCCCATATACGCCCCCACCGTGACACTCTCACGTAATAACGAGCCGAGGTTGTATACGCAGAGGGGGCCCCGAGGACGCGAAGGGGTCCATCCCACGCCTAGTGGAAGCCCTATGCCCCGTGATGGGGAGAAGACGGCGGCAATCAACACAGTTCGTCAATGACTGCACCCGCAGCTCGCACCAACGTAGTTTGCCAATGACTATGCCCGCAGCCCGCACCAGCACTACCCGCCCATGGCTGAGCCCTCAGATGGCAAGGAAACCAATACAGCCCGCCTGTGACTACACCCAGTCCCTGTGTGGTGGGGCAAAATAGGAGGTACGGAGCTGCTCGCACGTCAAGCAGGACCCCTGAGCATCGCGGCTCAGGGGCCTAACTGTGCCCATAGCCCCTTCCCTCTTTGGGTCGTCCTTGGTTTTTGGTCGATTCAATCGCGAAAGGTACGCGCAGGCCAGGCCCTACAGACTCAGAGCCTAGTGCGTTTGATAAACCACTTCGTGTCCCTTAGGAAGAACGCTGGAATCACTCATACCTCCAGGGGGACTCCTGAGCATTGCGACTAAGTAGCCGGAACTGCGCTCGTAGCCCCTTCCCCTTCCGGGTCGTCCTTGGTTTCTGGTCAGTTCAACCATGGGGAAGTACGCGCGGGGCGGTCCCTGCCGACGCAAAGTGCTGAAGGAGTTCGAGAATCACAAATTGTCAGCCTCTTAGGAGGAGCATTGGAGTCGCTCGCACGTCAAGCGAGACCCCTGAGCATCGCCACTCAGGGGCCTAACTGTGCTCGTAGCCCCTTCCCCCTTTGGGCCGTCCTTGGTTTCTATTCGGTTCAATCGCAGGAGGTACACGCGGGGCGGGCCCTGCCGATGCGGACGCTGAAGGTGCTCCTAGTTTCAAAATCTTCACCGCGTTCTCCTCATGAGGGCAGCTTGCGCGTCAAGGGGGACTCCTGAGAATCGCGACCCAAGAGCCTAACTGCGCTCATAGCCCCTTCCACTTTGGGTCGTCTTGGTTTCTGGTCGGTTCAATCGCAGGACGATACGTGTGGAGTGGGCCCTGCCGACATAGAGTAACACAACAACCATGATAGGAACAAGGCAAAGAAAACATTCACGTATTCAGTTGTTACAAAGCATGACCAGGTTCATAAAAACACAAATAAGTTTAATGCCTCCATGAGGCACGATGTGCATTATAGGAAGAAAACATTGATAAGAAATCAGGAGGACCCACTGCCAGATGCCCCCTCCACAGGGGGCTGGTCGTCAACGACAGAAGCATCGTATTTCCCATCATGGGCTTCAGCGGCACCTAGAGACGAAGGAGCTGCGACACGGGCGAACCTCCTCACCAACGCCTCCACGGGTACCTTCACCGCCTCCGCGGCGCGACTGCAGACCTCGGCATGGATAGGCAGGATCACGGAGCTGAGATCGAATCCAGGCTCATGAAGATGAAGGTGGATGAAGAAGCGAGTCGCAGCCGCGAAGAAGAGGTCGCGACACTCGCTGTCCAAGATCCTGTCCACCTGTACGATGGCACCCTCCAGCACAATGAGCACGACAAAGCCGTCATCCGGGGTGGCCAGAGGCTCGTTGAACTCGTCCCAGCAGAGGGAGCGGAGCACCATGCGAAGGTCGAGCTCAACTTCAGGGAAGCAGGACAACTCCACAGCCTTCTTCCCCACGGCTGCGGCGATGGCTTTCTCCTGGGCATCAAGCAGGGTCTTCCTCTTGGTGATATCCTTCTCCTGCTCTTCCAAGTGTGCCTACTTCGTGCCCAGGCGACTCGACTGCTGGGACAGCTCTCCCTCCTGGGCAGCAAGCTCGCTCTCGTTGGCCTTAAGTTCCACCCCTTGCAGGAGACGGTGCTCGGCCAGCTTGGCTTGTTCGCCTTGGAGGACGTTCAGGCGGGCTTCCACCTCTTCACAACATTCGAAAAATTTCTTGGCTTCCTTCAACGCCTTCTCACGTGCGACACGAGTAGCTTCGGTCTCCCTCTCGGGCTTCCCCATCTCAACTGAAACATTACTCAGGGAAGTGAAGGCCGCATTCAAGACACCTTCGGTGAACACCGAGGTCTTCCGGAACTCCTTGTGAAGAGCCTTCAGCGCACGCGCGGGTCATGCCACCATAGGGGAAGCTCCATGAAGAACAGGGGACCCCGAAGAGTGCCCAACGACTGCGAGCATTGACGCCTGAGGAGCTTGAGGGCCCTCGCGGGACTGTCGCTTCAGGACGCTTCGGGGGCTCGGGGGGCTCGATGACCAAGGCCAGGGAGGCCGCTCCACGAGCCTCCACTTCCCCACCCGCGGACGACGAAGCGTCAACGATGGCAGGTGGGGCATCGGGAGTCGCCTTCGGCTTGACGAACGTCTTCTTCCTTTTCGCCCCCGGCGAGACGACATCTGTGGATGTCAAGTAAAAGGGGTGATCAACCAAGTGCGGACAATAGACGTGCAAGGCATGCCCAAGCAAGTAACTTACTCTTCGACATCGCGCCATCTCTTCCTCCTCTCCGCCCCAACGACAGCAGAGGTGATAGGCCCACCCCCTCACGTAGGGGGGCGAGCTTGGCGCCTTGCACCTCCCGCCGGCAAAAGCGGCATGCGTTGGGGATGGCTGATCCCCGAGTTTCTGGGAGGCAAGCATGCACGCAGACCGCATGGCACGCGGAGTCGATGCGGCCCCCTTGAGACCCTGGCCAGGCGCGAGGAGGTCCGAGGGGGGTAACGTCGGTGGCATCACCATCTTCAAGATCACGCACAAGGACGGATTGCGACGGGAGAGGCACGCTCGCCGGACGGCTGTCGACAGTCTTCTCTAAGCCCCCTTCACCGGAGGTGTTGCCAGATGACACCTCCACCAGACCGGAGCCCTCAACCGGGAGGAGCCCCAACTTGTTGAAGACAGGTATCACAACGACCAGGTCGGACCGGTCATCGCGATGGTATAACGGATCCAGGGCCTCGAGAAGGTCCCCAGGGTCGCCACCCAGAAAGATCGCCACGACCCTGCTCATGTCCTGAGTGGGGAGGTCCTCGGACCAGAGTCGAAGCCCGTCGTCACCAGCTCGGTATTCCCACAGGGGCCTGGAATGGGCCTGGATAGGCGTCAGGCACTGTGCCAGGAATTCCTTCACTATCATGACCCCGATCAGCCTCTTGGCGCTAATGCCACGGGAAAAGCGGTCCAGCACGGGCGCAACCCGAGGGTCGAAGACATTTGCCGAGCTCCACGCGGAAGTCTTCTCCGGCAACTCGTTCGGCTGCTCCAGCCGAGGGTTGGCATCCTTGAGGCTCATGAGGACCCCGCGGTGCCTGAAGCTCTCCACCTTCTTCGCAGCCTTCAAGAGCACATTGCCGCTTTGGGCCGCCACGAAGAAGACACACGCTGAGAAATGAGCGCCCTCATGTAGGCATAGGCTGAAGAAATAACGGAGGAGGGAAACCGAAGGATGCACGCTAATGAAAGCCTCGCAGTAGAAAGCAAAGACGGACAGAAGCAACATGGAGTTGGGCTGGAGATGAAGGGGTTGGAACCCATAGTGGTCTAAGAGGGCGGTGAAAAACTGGGAGAAAGGCAGCATCATCCCGACATAAATACTATGAAGGAAGCACGGGGACGAGATCTGCATCCTAGGAAAGGGCGCACTCCAGGAGCGGGGAAGTCGGGGCCGGGCCTTGCACCTCTGGCTTCTGCTTGCCGGTGGGCGCCATCGCGGAACTGGCAGGGAATGACGCGGCGCTAGAGCTGGGGGACGCTGGTTGGAGTTGGAGACGAAGGAGGAAGAGCGAGTGGGGAAGAAGGAAAGTGATAAGGCATCAACTGAACAAGCAGGTCACCTGATAATCGAGGCAGAGACACAAGGCAAGGAGGACCCGACACTAGCTGCGTGACGTGTGCCAGCCCGGCCCACAGGCATTTGGGGGCCCATGGCGCCACAGACTACCCCCTGATTCTCCACCCAGAAGCCAACCCGAGCATGCCGCAGGACGGGGGGCTACTTTCGGCGTTCTCGGAATGGGGTACCCAGACCTGCCTGCCTATGGCCCAGGGCAGGCTCACCTCATCGAAACAAACCGACGGGCCCGCCACCGTTCAAGACAAGGCCCTCGTGAGGGGCCAAGCCTCACGAGGAGGAGCAGCGGCAAGACCCGCAGGGGGCCTCCTCAGGACCCCTCCGGAGTGGCGGATATTAGGAGGCAAGGCCGGGCCTCAGGAGTCAACTTTGACGCAAGGGAAGGACAGGCGAGCAGCAGATGGCAGGACAGAACACTTTCCCCTTTAGAGAAAAGCGGCGGGAGTGTACCGGGGTTCCAAAGGCATCTTCCAAAGGTTTCCCTTTTGGTGGTAACAAAGCCGCAACCTTTAACACCCTGTTTTTACCTTTCATGACTAATTTTCTTATTTCCAAAATTAGGACGAATTAAAAAAATTGTGAATGCTTGTGATGCTTGAAGTCACTATTGTTTGCTTGCTTGCTCGTATGCTTGTGTTGATTCTACATAAGTCATGTTAGTATCGAGACTCACTTCCTTAACTCGAAACTCCTGCCTAATGACCATGCCATGTGTTTAGGAACAGAAACTATTTTTACCAAATATTATTTTCACCAAAAAGCACTTCTTTGAACTAAGCTTTCAAAACCCGTGAGATGGGATTTGTACTACAAGTCCATAAAATTAGGGAATTTATTTTGCATCAATTATTTTATTTAAAACCCATTATTTAAATGACTCCCCAAAACCACAATATTATTATTTCAAAAGTAATTTTTACTATTTTATTTAAATGCCTTCCAAAGAGGCCAGAAATGGTCTATTATGAAGGAACTTTATTTTTATTGCTTTCAAAATATTTGAGAAAATTTAGGCAAACTGAGTGGATATATATATATATTCCACATATATGAGTTTCAAGACATGGTCATGTTCAAAATATTTGGAAAACCCCTTCAAAACCCTTCCTGCCTATTTCAAGCTTTTGGAATATTTCTATAAGAAATATTCTCAATAAATTCGAGCATGTCACCAATGATATGTTTCATGATCTTGCCAAGTTTCACATCATTCCAAGTTGAATTGCTTCCCCTAATAGTTCTAAAACCCTATATGTCGAGATCCAGATTTGAGCAACTCCACATTGTCAAATATCTCCAAATGTGCTCAAATTTGGTAGACAAGTTCTGATACTCCAATAATTCATCCACACCATGTGGTGCATCAAGGATAATAGAAGAACTTGTCCCAAGCCCCTCAAAACCCTCTTTGTTGATTTCTGACTTTGGCAAACTTTATATTATAAAGTTTCTCCATTTGACCCCAAAATTTTGAGCATCCATTATTGCTCGAATAATGCCCACACACCAAATATTGGATTTGTGGGAATTGATTTGAATACTTTTGTAAGCAGAAAGCTATTTCTGCCCATTTCATGGGTTTTCCAAGTCTACATTGGAAACCTTGTCCACCAAATCCCAAATTTGGTATGCAAGCCTATTTTCATCTATTATTAGATCCTGTTAAGTTTCATATCCATTGAAGTCCATCTGGTAGCTCTAACACTCATCAAACACCTTGTGTGCGTTCACTTTATTGGCTACTTTGGCCCCTTCGACTTTAAATCTTGAGCTCAACTTTCTACCAAAGGTTCATATAGTTACATTTTACCTCCACTACTTCTCATTTTCACCCTAGGATCACCATTTTCACCCCTCTTGGCCCACTTTTGCTTAATCCAAAGCCACCATCTCATTAAAAAGGGTCCCTAGCATTCCAAGGCATCATTTCAAGCCAAGAGATGGCATGATCTTGTGGGGAAAATGAGCAGCACATATGTAAGTTCATTTCGGGCTGAAATGTAACTTTGTACAGCAAGTGCTAGCTACCCTCCCTTGCTTGAGCTGAAACTTTGCAGTGGTGTAGTCCTTTTATACCAGATGATGTTGGACATGGTTTCACCCCAGGTATCCCCCTCTGGAAACCACTTTTGCCAGCCCCAAGTTTCTTGCTGGAATCTTAACCTTTGACAAAACCAATTCAAACCATCCCGAGATGCAACCAAACTCTAGAGTTACCTTCCTGCATGTGCGCCTTATGTGTTGGACATGTTTGACTCGTCATAGCAGCCCTGTGGACACGAGTGGCCATGGTGACCATGCTGGCAGCATGCAACAACGGTGCTCTGCATCCTTTTCTTCTGCTACAGCTCTGGTCCATCGATGGCCGCGTGTCCCAGCGTGCCACGGCACTCCCTTTTGACCGGTCCAAGCCCTCCCCGGCGCCAGGATGCAGCCAAGGTGGCTCAGGCACGCGTGGCCACCATGCCTAGAGAGCACCACGGAGCATCCAAGATCTTTCTCGTCTCCCCCCTCCTTTTGATCCTTCCCTGAGCCCTTGCTGCCTCACCTCTTATTCCCTCCCTTGCTAGCAACCTCCCGAACCTCCCCAATCCCCCTCTCGACCTCTCCTTCACTTCAATGGCCGTTGAATGCCCGCCTCGGCCTCACCAAAATTCCAGCTCTCCTGAGCACCTTCCCTTTGTTCAGCAACCCTATGGCGTCCCCCTCATTCCCCCGAAGCTCCCCCTCAACCTAGCTCCCTCTCTCCCCTCCAGACACGACCTGCCAATGCTCGCCGTCGTCGGCCACCATCGTGGCCAGAAGCCCCTCTCCCAGGTGCTCCTCTGCGGGGTGCTGACCCCCTGGTCGGACGCGGGAGGTCCACCCGAGCGCACCGGCGGTCGGGGCGCCACCAGGGTTGGTCTGAGCCGTCGGGATGCGTCGTCGGCACGTCGGGCCTTCCCTCATCTGTCGGGGCATGCGGGAGTGTGCGAGGAGGAAGAAGCGCCTGCCAGTGGTGCCGGCGACCCCACTGGTCAGCCTCTAGGACGCCGGCCAGGACCATCGGCCAGGATAAGTGGAGGCGCGTTCGGCGCATTGCACCTCCCCCTTCCGTAGGCTTATTTTCGGCTGGGCGCCTTCGGCATGGCCGTAGCTGGCGCATGCGAGTGGCTGGGACGGCCCGAAGGCCTATCTAACACCCAGAGCGTAGCATACCCCCCCCCCCTCCATTTTCCCTCTTTTTTTCTTTTATCTGAAACTTGTAAAATCAATAATAAACTCATATTAGATCGAAATTTGATGATTCAAAATTCGGCAGGTCCCTAAAATCAAGATCTATCCAGAGGTGTGCTTTGCACATTTTTTCAAACCACTTTTATACTGTGTTTATATTTAAATACAGGTTAATTTGGATATATTTAGCCCCACCTTTCAAAAATCCTATAGGGTTCAAATCAACTCCAAATGGAGTAATTCTAAATTTAAGAGCTTTCTAATATCATATCCTATTTTTGAAGCCTTGGTCAACATTATTGTATGACTTATTTCTGTTGAAATAAATAAATAGCTCCCTTTTGCTATTTCTTCCATGTTATGAAATCCCTAGAATATTCATGCCAACTCCAAATCCAGTAAAACCATTTCCTAAATATTTCTAAAATTATACTCTATTAAATGAGTGCCTCCACTCATTTTTATCATGATATTTTCTGTAGACTTCCTTTCAGATCACCTATTCCTCCATTCGTCCATTCAAAATTCTCTGATGATCCAAGCCTCCGATGGAAAGCTTCAGGTATTTTTCTTATGACCACAGAGGTCCAAGAAAAATATAACTTCTATTTATGCAACACTTTTATTTATGTCTGCTATGTGGCTTACCGTGGTTGTTTCCGACGATAGTTGACGGTAGATGGAATACTCGGAGTTGGAGCGGAAGACCTCAAAGACCCCGAGGACTTATGTGAGCAAGGCAAGCAGCCCTTTGACCATGACTGAGCATATGTTCTGATGCATGCTAGTATAGCAAATATTTCCGTTGCATATGATCATAGCACCGGTAAATCATTGAAGTGATGTTACCGATGGCTCCCCCGGAGCACATGCGTTGAGCTTGATCCTACCACCTATAAGGGTCACGCTAATATCATGTTGACAAGTAAAGCTAGAATAGTATTATTATGAGCATTTTGTTGGTACAAATCAAAGACTTACGAAAACCCCGTCGGGTGCCACTAATGCCCGAGGATGATGATGAGTTAGGTGGCCACTTTCGGAGAAGTGGTGCACCGGGTATTTTTAAGTGAGTATAGTTTCGGAAATGGGATTAGATTTATGATGTGTCGATCGTCCCAACCTTACATGTGCGACCACATTACCCCTTTATGGGAAGGGGCTATATTGATTACTCTGGTCGGTGCTAGCAAAGAGCCACATTACTAGTGGCGGGAGTGATGTGTGGTCAGTCTAGTGATGTGCTCCTTACAGGTAGGGTGACTATGCGTTTTTACGTGTTCCAGGCACACCGTTGGTCCCCGCATGGTTGATACTGTCCAGAGTTGGTGCTCGTAAGACGTACAACATGTGGGCTGGGTACCAATGGAGTGGACCTCTTTGTCTAGTATCGTTAGGGGAAAGTCATTGATCGGGTACTTACAGCGGGTATGTTATATACCGCGAGTCGTGGATGACACAGAAGTTTCCCGGATCTCGTGGGTCCAGCGTACTACCACTGCAGAGTATAAAATTATTCGAATAGTCGTGTCCATAGTCAAGGACAGTTGGGTGGTGCTGCTTAAACTACGTCCAGTCATTTCCGCATAAACCAAGTGTGTGTGAGTGTTTGGTAAATGAAGTTAACATGAAAGAGTTCATATGACCAAGTTTGGTGACTTGTCATATAGGGTGAATCCGGAGTATTCAGCCCTTGACAGATATGTTGATATCTGTAACCTGAACTTCAAATCAACAACTAGTTTATGATGCATATCCATGATCAAGTTTATTCATATATAAGATGCTACCCACCAAAGATGCATATTACTTGTTAGTCTACCAACTGCATCGTTCATATCATGGGCTGTTTGCGAGTACATTCAAAGTACTCATTGGCTTGGCACTGGTTATTTCATTGACCAAGCATGAGAGAACGGGATATGGTGAAGAGTAACTCGGTGTTGTTCTTGCGAGCTAGGACGCTTCCCAGTCAGAATGCCTATAGGTTAAGCTTGATGGCATGGGTTCACGCTTTCGACCGATATTTTCGCTATTGGTCCAATTTGGTGTGTTGGCCCTCAAGGCCCTATATTTGTAAGACTTGACAGCAATGGTCATTTGTTGTATGAGACGGTATGTATGGATGTAAGACTCTTAATATTCAGTACATGTGTGTTCGATGAGCATTGTTCTTTGGGACCACTAAGCACGTTCATTTGGTGATCTCGACTCGTAAGTCGGGGTCCACACAGAGCTGGTATCAGAGCCATCCTGACTGTAGGAAGCCCTTAGTTAGCACGGATGTTTGTTAGGACAAACTATTTTCCAGACCTTTTGAATTTACTTGCAAAATGTCTATCTTCCTCATCTCTACTAAATATTTCAAAAGAAGCAAGGTTATTGCCTTAACACTTTCAACCGTGTTCCCTGACACTCCTCATGTGCTTCTTCAAAACTGCCAATAGCCGCTAGCACCCTTACGCCTGACCACCCGATTACTTACAATCCTCTTGGGGCAACTTGAAAGGAAGCAATCTTTCCAAGCAACAATCCATTTACTGAAGGACCAATATGACAACTCTACGACCAGACGACACCAACAGAAGTACCTCCATGAGGAACAAGGACATCGAGGCCCAGAAGATGGCGACACCCTTGGCACTATTCCAGAGTTATGCCACCTTCACCTAAGATAATCAGGACATAATGTGTGCAAGACCATGACCTGCATCACTAATAGATCGACCCTAACAAGATTAAGGTTGTGTCAACCACCACCAGTGAATGAGAACGTTGCCATTTGATCTGCATCACCTTAGTGAGCAGGAAAACGGCTCTCTTCATCCCCCGCTCTAGGTGTCGATATCGCCATCAGTATGACTGACAGGTCAGAACTCTACCATGCCTTGTTGATGTCATTACATAAAAAGTTCTCCGCATGGAACTCTTGAAGCCTCAGAAGACAAGACGGCAATGACGAGCTTGCGAAGATGGCAGAAGATACTCTCGACGTCAACTGCGAGGAACCATCTCCGTCAGCAACTCTCCCAAGAGAAGTCAACAAGAATTCTTTCAGCTCGACCCAAGTCGCTTCGGTGAGCAACAACAAGAGGCATGACGACACCATGAGAAGGTCCAGAAGGCTTAGCGGACTCCTCCTCGGAGCACGAAGTAAGCACGACTGTCGTGTCTGAGGACCCCTAGAGTAGGAAGAGTCGTAAATCCCTTATGCGAAGCCGAGTCCGTGAAATGGTTCGGATGGACCATGTTGTGTGATGTTTTTTTGTTTGTGCATTGATATAAGTCACACTTTTGCTTAAGTAGCAAGCATGCGGTTATATCACCTGTCTTATCTTGATGTTCGAAATGATTTTGGCACTTGTTTGAGTTGACTTTCCAATGCTTGTTTGATTCCACTAACACCCCTTAGGCTCCCCTCTGTTGTACTCTCTCTCTCTCACCCCTCTCGACAACTGAAGACTAACAAGACAGGATGCACCACGAATCCACTTCGACGTACAGCTGACGCTGAAGACACTGACTATACCATGCTTAACCACACGCAACCCATTGGAGTTATGTTTTTCCCTCAGAATCGGAATCCCTCTCTGGACCATACTAACCTCCCCAAGCCTTTCGGCTCCATTTTCCGGTCACGTGTCTAATACACGGACTTGCCAGAACACCCATAGGTCCTCGATAGCACACCGCTTAGCACCGGGCTCCTTATGGAACAAGTGTTCACAGTGAACGAGTATCCCTCATTCTCAAGCTAGCACCATAAGTCTGATGCCATAAGAAGGACCGTTCTGTGATATAAGAGTATTGGACTAAGGTTGTTGTGATGATGATAGTTGTCTTGAGGATATAGCTAGACTACGTTTGTGGATCGTAATACCCTTATAAAGGTCGGTGAACTTGCTGGAACAAGTTGATATAGTAGCATAACCTACATGTTCCTGGAGTAAGATTGGATTTAGTAGGACGATTATGATCGCGAACAATAATTCTTGGTGTTATAATTGACTCTAACAAGTAGTTGGCATGATTTGATGCTTTTACCATAACGACTTGGAGTATCGAGTAGACTTCTTATTGGACTTGAGTCTCGGATTTAAATAGGTAATCTTAATAGAGTATCGATGATGACAGAGAACACCTGGTTCGGAGTAAGTTGGGTTTAGCCCGATGATCTCGACCGTAATACCATGCTTCTTGGTGGGTAACGAGTGCGACTACTTGGAGTTGTCGAATTGATTTACGAACCTGTGTAAGCATGGCCTTGGGATTAGTTGGCCATGATATTATAAGATGGTGGATATACTATAATGTAATACTTGCAATAATATGTGAATTATGAGTACTCTAAGTGATCCTGTAGAACCCCATCAAATATTGGATTTGTAGGAGTGATGGGTCCAGTGGTGATCAACCGGATTGATGGACCACTTGATCAGATTCGTAGGAAGGAAACAAGATATTGGATTGGTATACTACGTGTTTCCGTAATATAGAAATGCAGTACCATGTCCATTGGATGATCTAGCAGGACATTTGGATTTGTGGTGTCTTAAATTCAAGCTTAAGAGCTTGTATGCCTCCCCGGGGTTCTTGCATAGGAATGCATGTGCATCATAGCTACACCATACTTGTGGTGTTTAGGTTTAGTCCTTCCCTCAACCGTTGAGTTGACTATCATGAGCGGTGTGGAGTTGACTTATGCGAGATGGTATCTTAGATGAATAGGGTGATTTTGTCCAGAGTTAGAGGTCGGACTATTGGCATCTAAGGAATGTGCTTAGAGATATGATGATAACTGTTCACCCACATCCTAAGTTCCTTGAGACCCTAAAGCTTCACACAGCCATAAGGTGGTCGGATTACGACCATAGGAGACGACTCTAAGTCGTTGGAATATGGCCAGCACTCCGCCCGGCCACCACCCATCGTGTCTATGATGAACATGGGCATGAAGGACTAGGTCATGTCGGGCCACAAACCCCTCGGCCAGCGGCCACCCATAGAAAGTCCTCGTTCTCCTCACCTATCTCATGAGCACTGTGCTTGGGAAAATATGTTGTCATCCTCACTGATGACATACTTATTCACCCAATAAGAGGAAGAACACCTTAATCATGTTTGCACGAGCCCCAGGAATGTGGACCACTATGCCTCTGGAGGGAACAGTGTTATCTCGAGAAGTTGGGCTTCTCGAAGCAACCTCAAGACGGAGATAGTCTATGCTACTCAAGTCAAGATGAAGAACCACCATGGTTGGGAAGTCATGACAATGACGAAGAAGCAAAAGACGTCAACCACTGATCCTGCACCAACTACATCAACGATGTCAAGAAGCCTCGACGATTCAAGATGATGAACCTTCGGACAACGAGAGAAATCACATGGCTTCTTCTTGGTCCAAATCAAGGACGAGAGTCCTAAGTAGATCATGGTGAAAACCTGCTAAAGGTGATTCACCTCTTGCTGAGCCGTAGACCTTGGGAGTGGATGACTGGTCTATACTCTTGGGTAGCCAGCCCATCCAGAACCCATCGCGAACCATCCGAGATGATCGTACCCGTCCTAAATACTGAGTCTCTGAGCTTAAGACTCATGGGCAAGATCCAACCCAGACCCCTTCATGAGAAGCCTTCGAAGACCACCACAACACCCTCGAGGATGAAGACCACCCGCGACCATAGCTTGTCTGCCGTAAGGGAATCAAGGACTTCCCCGTCAGCAGAGAGCTACACGAAGACCTTGACCGTATGTTCTAACACAAGACATCTATATGTCACTAACCGGCTTGAGCAGCCCCGAGACCAACAAATCACCAACAAAGATAAAACTCATGAAACGTTGTCATGGTTTCATGATATGGAACAAATAGGTCGTGGTAAATAAATCATACAATTTGAGACAAGTTTTCATCTAAGATTAATAAATGTAACAGAGAACACTCACGGTAACATAGCAAACGGTTTATTAATCCAACCCGTTGCTCAACAACACTATATGTATCGCATCTTCGGTTAATTCATAATAAAGCGGTAGAATTAATCCTCAAATAAGAAAAACAATACACGCCCCACAATACATTCGAGTAGATCTGATTTGACGGGATGCACGCTAGCAGGCCCCCGTGTACGCTTACTGGGAGTTGTGAATAGGTTTGTGAATTGATGGGATACATGTTCGCTGCATAGGCTCATAGGGAGATGTGTCGTCAAGCATGTGAATTGATGGTATGCATGCCAACAGTTCGGTGCATACGCTCACTGGGAGAGGAGCCGCCCCTTGAACCACCACACATCCCCCTCCCAACTTCTCTATTAGCAGTGCTCGAGCCATTAGTTTTCACAGGCGGCCGCATTCCCCATTCTTGCTAAGCACACACACAATTCGCTCTGCCTACATCCTCGTCACCATCCTCAGTCATCATCAGCAGCCTACCCTAAGTGCACCATAGCACGGAGTAACCACATCAAGCCGATGAAACACCCAAGCACAGCAAGAAGGTGGGCATAGAGATTGTCGTCGCTGCAAATGATGTGTCAAGCTGATAGCGGTACAACTTTTATGTCATCTATGTTATCGTGCTTCCATAGCCCGAGCCAATGGTCCACATCGAGTCCGATGACCACTTCAGCATCGACAGCGACTCCAACAGAAACTGGTTGGTCATCTATAACCATTTTTGGTAAATACACCATATCTAGGTTTTCACTCGTTATGGACCGTGTCATCATTTTCCTATGACAGCTGCCATGGGGTGGATAATCGAGAGTGGATGGGGCCGTAAGGACACCGGCGGGCTCCGGAAATGTGATCAGAGATTAGTAGCATGAGACGCATGATGTACCCAGGTTCGGGGCCCTCTGCGGGTGGTAAAACCCCTAGTCCTGTTGGTTTGGTTGATGAACCGAATGGGATTTCAATGGTGCTCCTTGAGCTGTGCGATGAAGGAGGAAGAAGAAGTTGTGAGCCTTCTCTACCTCTAATGTATGGGTGTATGCGCGAGTACTTACATGGGGCGGTACCAGGGGTTTTACAGGCCAACCCCCTCGCTTGCAATAAGCATAAAGGGTACGGGGGACCCGGCTGGCAACCTCTCTAGCCAGCCAGGGGGCCCACCGATTGAGGAATCTTGTCACGTGTAGGGCCCGCCGAATGCAGGGTCCTACCAAGAGCGAGGACCGGCCAGCCAGTCGCCGCTATTAGTGCGTGCTTGTTACACGGTGGCATGTGCCGCACTATGCTGCATCGTTTTGCGGCTGCCGGCCGTAGTCAGCGGTACGACCAGCTGCACTAGAGCCCGTCGGGCAGGTAATTGAGTGGATGGCGGAGTGCTGCCAATCTGCTGCCTCAACTGGTCACAGTTTGCGATGGTCAGTACTGCGATCGCCTGCACTGTAGCCACGTGCGGTCAGGTGAGCGGTACCTGGGCCACTGTTGCCATGCCTTTGATGATGTGCCTGTGAAGCATTTGTTAGTGTGATGTGACTAGGGTTGACCCGCTGGCTGGCGGAGCATTGTCAAGCTGGATGGAGAGCGGCTCTGCCTCGGAGCCGGCTTGCCTGCATATCCGGCCAGGCGCAACCAGCCCTTCATGGAGAATAGGCCGTCCTGTGATGTTTTTTGAAGGAGGATGGGAGAAGTGCTTGATTTTGCCTACCCCGGGGTTATCCCCTCGTCAGTAGTCCCCGAAGCAGGGGAGGCCCGCCGGCTCGGAGAAGCGTACTTGGCCGGCTTGGACCGTTCACCCGCGGGCTTGCACACCCACAACCGAACGGCCTGCCAGCCGTAAGCATCCTAGATTGCAGCCAACCGTTGCGTGGATCGCCTCGGGCTCTCTGACGTGCAGAGGAAGGACGCCACATGCGGTGTGTCCCGAGCCAAGGCCTAACAAGCCACGTGCGTAATAGAGCCTTTCTTTTTCTCCTATGTTAGTTAGTCCGCAGTTCCAGCCACTTGAGGTGTGATGTAATGAACTTATGGCCGTGGGCATTTATGCTTTTGTGTATTGAATGCATTCTTCTAAGTTTATCTGATTTTTTTTGTGTGCCGACTCATTCCTAGCCTTTTGTCCTTATGGTTTCCGGCTACCCAAAGCCTTTCCCTCTTTGTCTTCTGCTCCGGAAGCTGAACAGCCGGGAGCCGGTCTGTATATGGGATGGGGCATGTGCCTTTAGGGGTGGGTATGGATTTTCGGAGCCACGAGGATACTTAGGCTATGACGAGTACGCTAGAGGCCGGCTAGAAACAACCGTTGGTTCGACTGGCCCGAGCCAGCTACTCCTTCCAAGTCGGCGTTCGTGTGTGGCAAGCCTTCCGTCCCATAGCCTCGCTAGCCGGTCAGTCATGAGCCGGTCTGTACCCAGACGGTGTGGTAAGGGTTTTCGCTCGACCCACATTACTTAGCCGGCTTCAAAGAGAGAGAGAGCTTGGGCTAACCAACGAGCCTTTGGGTTCGAGGAGCCGGACGAGGGCACTTGCACACGAAACAACTAGTTTGACGGAATTGAAAAGCTATGCCCGAAGTGTCTGCTTGGGACACCCGCTACATTCATCAAGCCCAAAAGGGTAGGGAATACATACGTAAACTGGGTTTCTCTTTCTTTGTAGTAGAACTGGCAAAGTAGCACCGTGTTCCATGGACGATCCGACTCCTTGCCAGAGGCATCTCTCTTGCGCCTTTATGGCTTCTAGGCGTCTATCAGGTAGCACGCGTTGTTGTGCAGCGCCTTGGTGATGATGAACGGCCCCGCCCATGGGGACGATAGCTTGTGCCGGCCGGCGATTCACTGGATTCGCCTAAGCACCTGGTCCCCTTCGCGGAAGGAAAGGGGCCTGATCTGTTTGTCGTGGTAGTGCCGAAGCTTCTATTGGTAGATGGTTGTCTGACTCAAAACTAGCTCACGTGCTTCCTCGAGCAAGTCAACATCGTCTTCTCTTGCTCCTTTTGCGTCTGCCGCCGTGTACAAGGTGAGACGAGACGAGTCGAATTCAATGTCCGTGGGGATGACGGCCTTAGACCCATACACGAGGAAGAAATGAGTGAATTCAGGTTGACCAGTTGGACGTGGTGCGGAGGCTCCATAGGATGGCCGACAATTCTTTGATCTAGCATCCGGATGACGTGAAGAGTGGAGAAACGAGTTGCACCTTCATGTACGCCAGGATCAAGCCGTTTGATCTCTCTTCATGGCTATTCGACTGCAGGTGAGCCACCGATGTCAGGTCGAGCCGTATGCCTTTCTTGGAGTAGAAAACTTCCATCGCGCCTTTGGTGAAGTTGGTGTCGTTATCGGTGATGATGTTGTGGGGACGCCGTAGCAGACGGTGATGTCTTTGATGAGTCAGACGATCGAGGGGCCGTCCAGCTTCTTGATGGGTTTGGCATCGATCCACTTCGTGAACTTGTCGACGTCTACCAGAAGGTGTGTGATTCCCCCTCGAGCTGTCTTGAAGGTGCCACCATGTCGAGCCCCCAAACGGCAAAAGGCCATGAGAGGGGGATGGTCTTGAGGGTCATAGCTGGCAGGTGACCCTGCATGCTGAAACGCTGGCACCCCTCGCACTCGTCGACGAGTTTCTTTGATTCTTCTAGGGTCGTTGGCCAGTAAAACACGTGGCGAAAGGATTTGGACACCAAGGTCCTCGAGGGGGCATGATGCTCACACTCGCCCTGGTGGATGTCTTGTAGGATTTCCTACCCTTTGTGTGACTCGACGCAGTGCTGAAAAATGCCGGTTGCCCTGCAGCGAACCAGCTCTCGGTTGACGATGGCATACGCTGGGGACCAGCGCTGGATCTTCCAGGCCTTGGCCTTGGCGGGAGGGAGCTCGCCATGCATGAGGTAGGCGAGGATGTGCTAGCCCCAAGTCAAGGCCGAGCCGGGAGCTAGCGCAGGCTCAAGCAAGGGAATCAGGGTAGCCGGAGCCCCCGGGTTCCCCGACGGAGTCCCCATAGCGGAGCCGTCAACCCCCTATACCATGGAGGAGGTGGACACACCTTCCACTATCATGACAGATGTGGGCACGGAGTCGGCGGCGTCTGGGTCAGCGGAAACTGGCAGCATGGGTTGAGCCGGTGGAGCCCTCGAGCCGAGGTGTAGCCGGAGGGGTTGCACGGATGAAGATGGACATCGATTCTGGAGACGGCCTGATTGTTGGTTTGTGCAGCTACTCGAGGGAGACGCCTGCTAGGATTGCCTGCCGGGTGGAGCCAATTTTTCCCAGCGCGTCGGCTACCTCATTGTCCGCTCCAGGGATGTGGTGGAACTCACAGACCTCGAAGGAGCCGATGAGGAAGCGATAGCTAGCCATGTTGGCGCCCCTCGCATCCCATTCGCCCGTGTCCTGCTGCACCACGAGATCTGAGTCGCCAAAGCAGAGGATTCACCGGATGCCAATTTCCTTGGCAAGCCCAAGGTCGTCGATGAGCGCCACGTACTTTCCCATGTCGTTGGAGGCAGCGAAGTGGATTTAGAAGACATACTTTAGCTGATCCCCTTTCGGGGACGACATGACGGTGCCGACTCCCAAGCCGGTTTGCATATTGGAGCCATCGAAGTGCATGCGCCAGTGCGTGGATTTCAGAGGCAGCGACACAAACTGGGTCTCGGCCGAGTCGATAAGGAATTCGACCACCATTTGGGACTTGATGGCTATGCCCGACTCGTATTGGATGTCATGGGCGGCCATGGCAATGGTCCACTTGGCGATCCGGCCGGTGGCATCCCTTTTACCCATGATTTGTGAAAGCAGAGCCATGCTCACCATGGTGATGGTGTGCTAATGGAAGTATTGCTTCTTCATCTTAGTGGTGAAGTATATGTCGTAGCACATCTTCTGGTAGTGGGGGTAGTTATGCTTGAAGGCAGAAAGGATCTAGCTCAAATAGTAGATGGGGCGCTGAATTGATAGCGCCTTGCGCTCCTCACGCCGTTCTACCACCGAAACAACACTGACCACGCATCTGGTTGCCGGGATATACGCGAGCGTGGGATCATTTTCGGCTAGCATTGCCAAGACGGGCGCATTTCAGGTCGTAGAATGCTTCGTCCGCCTGGTCGGTCCATTCGAACTTGGTAGTCTTCTTCATGAGTTGGTAAAGGGGCAGCGCCAACTCGTCGACCCGGTTGAGCAAGGCGAGGCAGCCATTGAACTTCTGGATGTCGTGGAGCTTTGTCGTCTTGTGCATGCGGTCGATGGCCTTGATCTTCTTCAGGTTAGCTTTGATGCCACGTGCAGACACGAAGAAACCCAGGAGCTATGCGGCTCGCATGTGATAACGCACAAGTGTAGGGGATCGCAACAGTCTTTGCGGGTAAGTTAACCCAATTTATTGATTCGACACAAGGGGAGCCAAAGAATATTTATAAGCTTTAACACTTGAGTTGTCAATTCAACCGCACCTGAAAGGTACTTGCTTGGCTACGAAATATTAGTAGCAACGGTGATATGGAAGTGATGGTGGCAACGAAAATAGTAGCGGCAAAGTAACGAATGTGAAACAGAGAAAGTAAAGTAACTGGTGACTAGCAGGATTAAAACACTTTAGGCTAAGGGGATGGATGGTTGGTCATGGATGAGAGATATCATGTATCTAACTTGGGGCAAGGCACATAGAAAAGTAATGATCATCTAGGCATATAGCAAACATTAGGCATGTATCCCGAGGTAGTCGTACGTGCTTGCAATAAGAACTTGCACGACATCTTTTGTCCTCCCATCCTGCTATCAACGGGGCCAAATGGAACTTATGGATATTAAGGTGCTCTTGTCAAAGAGTACCGGAACAAAGCATTAACAATCAATGGATACATGGAATCCTCACACTATAGCCCATCCCATTTGGTGTCCCAAGCTGTCACCATTGGGATCGTCGGTTCCGGACTATAATAGGTGCATACTACTGGTAGATAGGATCTAGAACACAAATATATTCATGAAAAGATAAGATAGTCATATCTGAAATCATGGCAATCGGGACCAAAGTGACAAGCATTAAGAGTAAGAAGTAGTAGCAAGATAAACACCATAGTATATGATAGGCAACATGCCCCTCACAATCCGACGAACTATTACATGATCTAACTCATACAATCTCTCCCATCCCCTTCAGCTACAGCAGGGAATTACTCACAGATGTTGGGAGAAGCCATGGAAGGATCATGGAGTGGTGATGGTGTTGATGATGGCGACAATTTCCCCTCTCCGCAGGCCAAAACAGCCTCCAGATTAGCCCTCCCAAAGAAGACCCGAGGGTGGCAGCGGCTCCGCGTTGAGAACTTGCAAAACGACTTTCTGTTCTAGAATTTCCTCATCACGGGTAAAAATAGGAGCCAGAGTAGGGCACCAGAGGGGGTGGGCCCCACCCAGGCAGCCTTCCGGCGCGGCCTGGGGGCAGGTCACACCAGCTGGTCGCCTGGGGGCCGTGTGGCTCCCTTGTGGCCATCTTCTAGCCCACGGTCCCTCCCGATGGGTGGATTTTCTCTATTTTTTCCGGAAATTTTCCGGGACGTCTAAATATCCATTTTCCTGCACATAAGAAAACATACAGGCAGCTCTACTGAAAACATCGTTAGTCTGGGTTAGTTTCATTCGAATCATGCAAGAATGAGATCAACTCCCCCAGGCTTAGCATATTGCTTGTCCTCAAGAAATTCAATACAACGAACTAAACACAACAAAGAAAACTTGACAAACTCTTTTGCTTCATACGATGTATATAAGCGTGCACTACGAACAAGTGCAACAAGTATTGAAGTTATGCAACAAAGACAATGCATGAAGCAATCCTGCGATCATGTGAAGAGTTTCAAACAACTGAGAATGAATAATATGCAACTGAAAATCATAACGAGATCATAATGCACATGACTTGGATATACTAGAGTGGTATCTCGCTAGACTCCATGAGTGAAGCAAAACATAAATGCAGACGCTCCTTCAGAGTATTAAAGGAGACTAGAAATAAATATTTCAGAATAAGCAATATCAAAATCATGCAAAAGACAATGTGGTGCTTTGGGACAATGCACATTACACTCAGAATGACAATTATGCTCTCTATAATTGGTGCTTTTGTGAGAAGAGGACGACTCAACATAAAAGTAAAGTAGATAGGCCCTTCGCAGAGGGACGCATTGCTATGTACACGTGCCAGAGCTTATGCTTTAAAAAAACCAGAGATAAATCAACATTTTGGCCGGTATGCTTTCATGTAACAACTTAAGAGATCTCAATATCATCCACGCTAAATATATTATAGGCGGTTCCCAAACAGAAAAGTAAAGTTTTAACTCCCCCGCCACCAATTGATCACATTCCACGGCGGGCCGACTCCACGGGTACCGTCCGTACAAACAACAATCCTGGGGGAGTTTTGTTTCATTGAATTTGATTTTACTTTGAGGACAGAACTGGGCATCCGGGTTACCAGCCATTTTCTCGTGAATGATAGTGAATCAACACATATCTTGAGAATAACCTACTTAGCATGGAAGATACTGATAGCCCCTAGTCACTAGATGAGCGATTCGGGCATACAAAACAAAATATTTATTTGAAAATTTAGAACACGAGACATGAAAATTTACTTGGAATGGCAGATAAATACCACATATATGTAGGTACGGTGTACTCATATGGCGCAACTGGTATTAAGGATCTTGGATGCACAAGCAGTCAATCCGCTTAGTAGAGGCGAAGGCTAGCAAAAGACGAGGAAGCGACCAACTACAGAGCAATAACAGATGTAATCATGCAGAGCGACAAAGCAACATTGAATCGGGCAGGAAAGCAATATAACTATCCTGAAATAAAAAAATCATCAAGGCGTGATAGACTTCTAGTCATAAACATGTGTAAGCTTGTGCCTAGTCAATCCAGAAATTCTCCGATGGGAAATACCACTCTAATATGCCAAACCATGAACAATGCAATGCATGCAAATTATTTCAATAACACATTATGCACTCCAGCTATTTGATACTAGTCACAAAGAAAGCATGAACTACTGGGAAAGCATTGTAACCATAGCACTATGTTGCTACAAGCTGGCTCTAGATCATAAGTACACGCATATGTACAAAAGTAGAAACAAATAGAGTTCATACCGGCTTTCCTTGTTGCATTCCTTCCGTCGATCTTCGTCATTATTGCATCGTCACTTGCACGATCAAACATAAAAAGATATAATCAAGTGCAATTGCGACCATGGACGTGAGCTGAACTCTGCAAACAAACCAAACTAAAGAAAGAAAAGAAATCTTTTTGGGTTTTCCAAAGGTTAAACGAAAGCAAAGGAAAAGAGAAATCTTTTTATTATTTTTGCAAAGAGAGAAAAAAGAAGAACAGGCAAAAACTCTGAAAAGACTTACAAAGGATATTACGGATGATACAATGAAAGGGGAGAAGGATATGTACTCCCGCAATCTTAGGCTTTTGGCCTAAGTTGAGCGCGGCTACTGCGGGATCCAGGAGCTTCCTCCGGCTCCAGAGTGGTACTGGTGGCTACAAGAATCATAGGAGGCCTTGGGCGCGTACACTGATGCCCGGCTGGCCTCCCAAGGAGAAGGTTCTTCTTCCTCGGGAACAACCTCCTCCATGGGGTTGTGGAACTGCTGCTGGATCACGAACTCGTCCACCTCAATCGAGGTGAAAGACCACCCGTTCCTACTAGTATAATCAAACAAAAGTGGTGCAGGTAGACGGATCTCGCGAGTAGTAAGCTCGACAAACCTCATAATACAAACAAGGTTACCAAACTCGGAAGTCCTAGTAACAAACTCATGCCTCTTCATAGCGGTAAGATCAAATTTTATGTATGGAAAAGGCACATAGTCCACACGTACAGTGCGCCCAAGGTGTTCGAGGGTAAGCATGGCGTAAATGCCACCAAAGTGAGGCCCTTTGCCACTATTAGCAACGAGGCAACGAGGAATCAAAGCGCCAATATTATATGTGTTATCTCCTAAGTGGGCGGATGCCAAGATAGCAAGATCCGGAGCCGAAATGTTGCTCGTGTTGTCACGAGCTAACACCCCTCAAGCAATATAGTATGCGAAATACCTGATATGAGGAAACAAGATGCTGGAGACTTTCACCCGATGAATTTCTCACAGGTCCTTACTTCAAAGGGAAGCGAATAGGGATTTCAGCTCATATGGTTGAACATTCATATTGGTCGTCTTCCCGACATTCCGCACACCTATAATATCACAAAATTCTGCCAAAGACATGGTAAAAACATCATCATATAATGTAAATTCAATCATGGAAGTTTTATCATTATATCTAAAGCAATTAACAAAATAAGAAGTGAGTTTTGGACATTGTTGCACACGTCGTGTTACGAGATGTGTCAAACCTATAGCTGCACAGAGGTTATAAAACTCATTCTTAATACCTGCCGCCATGACAAAATCTGGACACGGGTATGCCATGGCATATGCCGTGTCCGTCTCGTGGAACAACTCCGGTAGCTCGATATCATCATTGTTACTTATCCTCATAGTAGAGGATGAAGCTGCAGCTCTAGTTAATATATCGGTAGGCTCGGGTCTCTTCTTCCCAAGCCATCCCTTTTCCTTTCCAAACAAGCTCATTTCTGAAAGTTTTGGTTCATCACAAAAATGGAGGTTTAGACAAAAATGAGTTGGAGCAAACTATTCTACTCACTCCCCTTATACATAAGCTTGCATCAAAACTTCAAAACTAAATTTCTAAACATGCATGCAAGCTAATATGAACAGCACCAAGAGATCCTAAATACTCACTAATAAGACCACCAATCAAAATTAAAATTGGAGGAGTGGAGGAGTCACATACGGGGGAGCAAATGCTCAAATTCTCAATGCAAATGATGGGCTATAGAGAAAGATCGAAATTTGCCACCAAGAACAGCAAGAAATCGAGCTCTCACAGGAAAATCAGGACTTTTGGAGTGAGAGAGAGAGAAGCGAGGAAGAAGTGCCTGGAAAGGGGCCCAGGTGGGCCTAGGCAACCAGTGGGCCCGACATTTTCGATGGAATTTTTTATTTTGAATTTTCTAGAACTTTTCTCACAACTTCACTTTTGAAAATTTCTCGAAATACTAAAAGGTGCAAAACTTCCAGTAAGCTCGAAACAATAGTTAAACATATGAAGTTTCAAAAACATTAAACTTTGGTACAACAAGGAGGAAGAAAGATAGAGGAAATAAAAACATAAAAAGCTTCTCTTTTTACTCATATAAAACATATTTGTTAGCAAGGTTGATCAAGTCTTACTACCAAAGAGGTGTTATATTGAGCAAAAAAGTTTCACTTCTCATAAAGCAATCATGGTACCTTTATTGAGCAAAATTGTCCCCACCATAATGGTTTTTTATTTGTCGTGCACATGTAGAGGGCAATCCCACTCTCCAACCTTCACGATCTCGATATTCTTAATAGTATTAAGGCCATGCCTTTTATCAATCTTCTTCGGAAAATATACCGTGTGCTCCTTCTCATTAACGTTGAAGGTCACCTTTACTTTATTGCAATCAATAATAGCACCTGCGGTGTTAAGAAAAGGTCTACCAATATTAATGGACATGCTCGCATCCTCGGGCATATCAAGTACAACAAATTCAGTAAGTATCAATCAGTTAGCAACTTCAACGGGAACATCCTCACAAATAGCTACTAGAATGATTGTTGATTTATCAGCCATTTGGAGAGAGATATCTGTAGGGATTAGTTTATCTAGACAAAGCCTTTGGAAAGAGAGAAAGTCATAACACTCACTCTTGCACCAAGATCACATAAAGCAGTTCTGACGTAATTATTCTTTATGGAGCAAGGAATAGTGGGTATACCTGGATCACCAAGCTTCTCAGGAATCTTGCCACTGAAAGAGTAATTAGCAAGCATAGTAGATATTGCCTTATTAGGAACTTTTCTTTTATTGGTAACAATATCTTTCAAATACCTTGAGTATGGAGGCAGCTTAATAGCATCAGTCAAAGGAATTTGAGGAAAAAGTTGTTTCATCCATTCACAAAATTTATTGTAATGCTCTTCTTCTTTGCTTTTGAAAGACTTACCTCGGAAGGGCATTGATTTTTGTACCCAGGGTTCTCTTTCCTTCCCGTGTTTTCTTGCAACGAATTCTTCTCTAATATACCTCTTGCGCTTGTAGGGTACTTCTTCTTATCGTATCTCAGGAGGATCAATCTTCTCATTATCTTTGTCAGGTTCCACACCATCTTCAGTTTCAGCATCGGAAATACATATACTATTAGGATCAACAATAGGTTCTTCATCAATTATTGGATCATTTCAGTTGTCAGCCTCCTTGTGTTTCTTCTTCTTCTTTGGGGAGCTGACAATGTCTTCTTCCTGCAATTGAGAATCTTGCTCGATCCTCTTTGGATGCCCCTCCGGATAAAGGAGGTCCTAGGTATGCGTACCTCCTCGGGTCTTTATACCGTATGCCTGCATATCAACTTGTTTGGCATTGTTAGCAAGAAAATCCTTTTGCACATTAGAATTTGTTCAAGCTGAGTTTGAACCATATGAAAATGCTTAACAAGACCTTTAACATCATTGACAGTTCTACTTAAAGCAACAAGAAAACTCTTGATAGCAAGGGAATTATCATGCAATTGACTTTGAGTCTGCTCATTAAAGTGATTTTTCTTGACAATGAAATTATCAAGCTCATCTAAACATTGATCGGGAGGCTTACCATGAGGGATGTCACTTGCATTAAATTCTAAAAGAGAGTGTACCTCTACCATAGATGGGTGACTGGTAGGCTCACATAATTTCTCAATAGGAGGTAGGTTATTCACATGTTTAGTTTTAATAGCTCTCTCTTTTGTAGACTTCTTGGCTTCTTGCATGACTTGTGGGCTCAAGAAAAGCGTACCCTCTTCTTGATTGGTGGTGGTGTTTCAGGAATGGACCAATCATCATGATTCTTAGCTATCTTGCCCATTAATTCTTCAGCATCGTCCGGTGTTATTTCCCTGAAAACACAACCAACACAACTATCCAGATAGGTTCTAGATTCATCAGTTAGACCAGCATAAAATATATCAAGCAATTTATTCTTAGGAATTCCATGTACCGGTCTAGCCTTAATCAAAGTGCAATACCTCCCCCAAGCTTTAGGGAGGTTCTCATCTTGCAACTGTTTAAACTTATATATTCTTTGTAAAGCAACATGTTGCTTATGAGCAGAAAAATATTTAAGCAACAAAGGATTCAGATAAACCTTGAGGACTCTTAATAGAACCACATGGTAGTGCATCATACCATGCTTTAGCGTCTTCCTTCAAAGAGAAAGGAAGTAGCTTAGTAACATAATAATTTCCCTTCTTGTCCTCTGTAGTGAATAAGCCATCCAACTCAGTCAGTTTGGTAAGGTTTGCAATAGAATCGTCATCTTCTGTACCATAAAAGGGGTCGGCTTCAACTGTGGATATAAGTCAATAGCGAAATCAAAATCAGCATCCTCAGTGCAAATAGGAGATGAGGCAAACTTAGGAACATGAGTAAACTTGTTCTTAATAGAATGCTTTTCAAGCAGCTTGTTAACAGAAGAAGGGTCAGAGTCAGCACACTCTGTGAGTTCCCTGCATAAATCATCATCAAGTTCCATATAATCATCATCAAGAATTCTTTCCTTCAGACCACTCAAGTCTCGGTAACCAAAAGATCTACCAATGGGGTAGCGTGTATCAGGAAGTTCAATTCCAGACTGCTTAGCAGCCTTAACAATCTGAGACTCAATAAAATAAAAAAGTAAACTAGGCTCATCAATAGTAGTGGAAGCATCATCAACAGTATCGGGCATAGTAGCAGACTCGGTAGAAGCAGCATGTGGTGGTGGTGAAGCATACTTACTTATAACGGAAGGTGAATCAAGTGTAGCGCTACTGCTGAGAACAATACATTTTCTCGTAGTGGATGGTAAAATTGGACCCTTTGGGTCTCCTTTCTTACCCATAGTGAATAAATCGCAGCAAGAAAAATAAATCCAAGTAGACTTGTAAATAAAGCTATGCACCCCGGCAACGGCGCCAGAAAAAGGTCTTGATAACCCAAAAGTGTTGGGGATCGCACAGTCTTCGTCGGTAAGTTAACCCAATTTATTGATTCGACACAAGGGGAGCCAAAGAGTATTTATAAGCTTTTACAGTTGCGTTGCCAATTCAACAGCACCTGAAAGATACTTGCTATGCAACGAAATATTAGTAGCAACGGTTATATGGAAGTGATGATGGCAACGAAAATAGTAGCGGAAAAGTAATGAAAGTAAAACGGCGAAAGTAAAGTAACTGGTGACTAGAAGGATTAACACACTGTAGGCTAAGGAGATGGATGGTTGGTCATGGATGAGAGATATCATGTATCTAACTTGGGGCAAGGCACATAGAAAAGTAATGATCATCTAGGCATATATCAAACATTAGGCATGTATCCCAAGGTAGTCGTACGAGCTTGCAACAAGAACTTGCACGACATCTTTTTTCCTACCATCCCGCTATCAACGGGGCCAAATGGAACTTATGGATATTAAGGTGCTCCTCTCAAAGAGCACCATAACAAAGCATTAACAATAAATGGATACATGGAATCCTCAAACTATAGCCCATCCCCTTTGGTGTCCCAAGCTGTCACCATTTGGATCGCCGGTTCCGGACTATAATAGGTGCATACTACTCATAGATAGGATCTAGAACACAAATATATTCATGAAAACATAAGGTATTCAGATCTGAAATCATGACACTCGGGCCGAAGGCGACAAGCGTTAAGAGTAACAAGTAGTAACAAAGATGATAAACACCATATTAGATGATAGGCAACATGCCCCTAACAATCCGACGAACTATTACATGATCTAACTCATCCAGTCTCTCCCATCCCCTTCACCTATAGCAGGGAATTACTCATACATGATGGGAGAAGCCATGGAAGAATGATGGAGTGGTGATGGTGATGGCGACAATTTCCCCTCTACGGAGGCCAAAAGAGCCTCCAGATTAACCCTCCCAAAGAAGAGACGAGGGTGGCAGCGGCTCCACGTCGACAACTTGCAAAACGACTTCTGTTCTGGACTTTTATCGTCACGGGTAAAAATAGGAGCCATAGTAGGGCACCAGATGGGGTGGGCCCCACCCAGGAGGCCTCCCGGTGCGACCAGGGGGAAGGTCGCGCCAGCTGGTTGTCTAGGGGCCCTGTGGCTCCCCTTCGGCCCATCTTCTGGCCCATGGTCCCTCCCGTTGCGTGGATTTTCTCTATTTTTTCTGGGAATTTTTCGGGACGTCTAAATATCCATTTTTCTGCACACAATAAAACCATACAGGAAGCTCTGGTGAAAACGGTGTTAGTCCGGGTAAGCTTCATTCACATCATGCAATAATGAGGCCAAAACAATAGCAAAAGTGTTTGGTAAAGTTGATATGTTTGAGACGTATCAGCATGCCGAAGATGCACTTCTCTGGGTTGAGCCAAACCCTGTACTAGCGCAGGTTGACAAATGTCTCCCAGAGATCGTCGAGGAGGTTGAAGTGCTTCTTCGGCATGCACGATGTCGTCGACATAGACGTGCATGTTCCTGCTGATTTTGGGCAGGAGGCAGTTCTGCATGCAGCGCTTGAAGGTGGCGCATGTGTTCTTCAAGCCGCATGACATAGTGACATAGTAGTAGGCATCGAATGGGGTAATGAAGGAGTACTTCAGCCGTAGATCGGGACCAACTTGATGTGGTGGTAGCCGGAATAGGCGTCCAGCAAGGACAACAAGTCGTAACCGACGGTGTAGTCGATCACTTGATTGATTCGAGGTAGTGTGAACGAGTTGTTTGGACATGCCTTGTTCAGGCTTTTGTAGTCGATACACATGCGCCCTATTTTATTGTTCTTCAGCACCAAGACTGGGTTGGCCAGCCAGTCCGGGTGGAAAACTTCCACGATGAAGCGGGCTGCGAGCACCCGGGCGATTCCTCTCCTATAGTACGCTGTTTCTTCTTGGAGAAACGTCGCACAGGTTGCTTGACCGGCTTTGCATATGGCCGCACACGAAGCTTGTGCCCGGCGTACTTCGTCGGAACACCCGGCATGTCCTTGGGAGACCATTTAAAGATGTCCCGACTCTCACGAAGGGCTTCGAACCTAGGTACATGCTACTGAGGGTGTTCACCTTCCTGTTTGCTGCTCAAGGTGGCGTCGATGGTGATGCACTGCTTGGTGTTGGCCGGGTCAAGTGGCACCTGCTTCGTGTCTTTGGATGGCTGGAATGCCGCCTCGTTGGCCGGCTGGGATGGGGGAATCGGCATGACCGGCTGCTTGGTGGCTTGGGCCACGAGCTGATTGAGCTGGCGTTTCTCCTCCACGATCACCAGCTCCTTGGCCAGCTGGCTGTTGTCGCGCATGCATTCGATTGACTTCTTGTTGTCGCTAGCTACGGTGTTGATGCCCTTGGAACCCGACATCTACATTTTTAGGTGTCGTAGTGGGGGATCACAATGAATTTGGTGAGCGCCAGCCTTCCCAGCAGCGCGTGGTAGGGACTATCGAGGTGCACCACCGCGAACCATATCGGCTCGTGGTGGAAGTGGGCCGTGTCGCTGAAGAGGACATTGAGATGGATTTTGCCGATGGTGGAGCAGGATTGCCCTGGCACGATGCCATGGAAGACCATCCGGTCGGCTGCAGGTCCTATTCCCCAAGCCCCAGCTTGATCAGCGTGTCATGGTTCAGGAGCCGGAACCGACACAAGAGCCGGAACTTGAGGAGCCAGAGGTGGAGGAGCCGGAAGGCCCTCACCCCGGCCCAGTTGCTAGGAGAAGCTGCACTACCAGAGCGTGTGCGTAGCCGGCTTTGCCCTGGAGAGCATCTAGCAGGGTGCGTCGAGCATTTTCTCGAAGGTGAGCTTAGGTTGCCAGGTGCCCTTGTCGGCTCGCTGGCGCTAGCTGGCGGCCTGTGTAGCCGGCTGCTCTTTGTTGATGGTGGCAACCTGCTTGCTCATGTACTATGGATCCGGCTGGTTAGTCTTCCGCTTGTTGTTCTGCTATCCCCGGATTTCGGTAGCCAGCGGCGAGGTAGCCGGCGGCGGTGCAGACTTGTCGGTTGCGATGACCTTCATCCGTATCCCAAAGTCGGTGGTGGCGTACTTGTCTCCCTTGGCCATGACCTCTGCCAGGGTGGCCGGCTCGAGCACATGAGCTTGTGCTTAAGGAGGGTGCCGTCTCGGCAGCCCTTGAAGAAGTATTGAATGAACTGCAACTTGTGCACCCCTTCACACGAGTTGTGCAGCTGAGTCCAGCGTGTGAGGTACTCATGGAGCGGCTCGTCTGCCACCTGGATGCACATGACCAACTTGCGGGGACGGTCTGGGCGCTTGTAGGTGCCGTGAAGTTGCGAACGGACGCTTCCTCAAAGTCTACCCACGCATTGATGCTGCCAGCCGATAGGCTGTTAAGCCAAGTCTGGGCCGAGCCAGTCAACATGATGGGGACGTAATGCACCGCGACACGCTTGTTTCCCCTAGCGATGCCAACTGTGGTGGTGTAGTCGATCAACCATTCTTCTGGCATGGTCTCCCCTCTGTACTTTAGAGTGTCCTAGGAATTGTGAAACCTCTGGGAAAAGGCTCCTCACGGATTCGAGGGCCAAAGCATGCCGTACCAATCAGACCCACCTCCTAGAGGAGGGCGGATAGGGCCACCCGATCGAGGCGAAGGCGGGTGTCGTTCTTGCTTCGGGGCACGCACGGTCCAAGATGGGCCATGAGCTCGGCCCGGATAGATGGAGCCAGCGAGCGTGCCCGCGCTTGCCACGGAGGTGGGGTGCAGGCGCGAGCCGACCGACCGCCTCCCTCGTTGGCATCGTTGCGTCGGATACAGACTACCGGTTGCTCAACTTCATGTTTGGAGTACCTGCCGCGGCTTCTGTCGGCGCGTCGGCCAGAGCCACGTGGGAGGACGAGTGCTCGGCCTGCTGGCGGCCGCTGGTCCTCGTCCTCGAGCTGAGGAGACTCGTAGCCAGCATGGGCCGGGTCTAGGACACCCTCCTGCAAGTTGGCAGTGGCCATGAGGTCTTGGATGTGATTTTCCTGCTGCGAACCTGACTGCATCGGCTGGGCTTGTCACCAGCCGGGGTGAGACCGTAAGCGGAGTTGTACTCATGTTGTGCGGACTCCATCCGGCATCGGGAAGTCGCGAGGGAGGTGGCCTCCACGAGCGGCTGTTTGCAGGCCATCTCTAGCTCGACCGTAGCTGTGGCTGTCGTGGTTTTGTCACGGCAGATGTCCTCGTGAAAGGACTTAAAAATGGAGCCATCGCACCTTGGTGGCGACTCGCAGGGGGTGAGGGAAAGCGAGACTCAGATTTACCCTGGTTCGGCCCCTCGTGAGGAGGTAAAAGCCTACGTCCTGCTTTGTGTGGATTAATGGTGATTTCGATTACAAGGAGGGCGTAACCCACCTGACCTAGCTCTCGATTCTCTCTAACTCTCCTGACCTTTCCCTGGGACTCGCCTTTATATACAGGTCGAGGCCCTAGGGTATACAAAAGTCCTGCCATGCTACTCCTTGTAGCTTTCCCTATCTCCGAGTCGCCGTGCTCTCCACGATTGGGAACTCCCTTTGTAATCTACCATCTGCATGACCTCTCGAACTGCCATCTAGCTTCTGGGCCACGAGACACGCTTCGAATGGTAAGTCGCCCCTTTGACGACCCGGCCCACTAAGGGCGGGTTATCCGCAGGTAATATCCCCAACATTAGGCCCAGATTGTCTTGAATTCATTCATGTCAATAACCTTCACCAATTTGGGGCGACTCTTACCATCTCTAACTTTCGACGAACGATAAGTCGCCACTCGTTCTAATTTTATCTGACCCGCCATGTAATCTTAGATGACATCACCTTATCCCCTTAATTCCGGGATTTTTAATACCGCAACCACCCAACGGATCTTTTGCTCCATATTCACTTATCCCGAAAACCTAGGCGCCATTATCACAGATTCTGACTAGTCGCCTTGATCTCCGCCTTGACAGCCTCAATTCCCGTTACGGCCCTTTAAATAACCACAAGAGAAATGGTGGGGAAGCTCCGTCACCTACCTCCATCTCTTCCCTCTTCTTCCTCGCGCTCTTCCTCTTCCTGCGCCATCACCCAGGCGTAGTCATCGGCTCCTGAAGCTCCTCCGTTGACCGTGGTCTTCCGGGCGCGTTCATGTCAACAAGAAGTGCGACGTTCTCCGCTTTCGTCCCCGGCCCCGGTCTCCTTTCCTCAGGTACACACATTCCCTTATTAGGATTAAGCCGAGAATGCCATGGCCATTGTTCCCGCGAGCTAGCTCCCTGACGCGACAAACATCCCTTCCTGCTTTCGATCCGCTTCATATCTTCGCAGTAGATTCACGCAGTGGCAAACCATGGCCACTTTATCGCGTCCTTTTGTTATTTTAAGCCTTCACGCCATGGATCCAATACTGTCGCTGCCTTATGTTCATAGCCTTTCATCATTTTTCCGAGCATTATTCCTTTATTTTGATCCACTCGTAGATCCATAGTTTACTCCTTATTTTTAAAAACATGTTTGTTTGTATCCCGAGAATATCCCTAAGGAAAAAGGTCACTTGAGAGTCTTTGTTTAGCTCCCGCTTCCATAGCGACTTAATTTTATCACCATAGCTATGCCCCCTTCCTTTCCAATTGAAGAGCGAGTTACAATATTTCAAAGATACTTCCATGAACCGCCCGAGTAGCGAGTTATGATGTATGTCACCTATTGGCGAGTCACCAAATCCTTCTTGAACATACTGTAGACCCACACTGGTGAGTTGGAACACTTCATAGTTTTTACCGAATCGCCTTGTTCCCCTCTCTCTTGTAGTCATGGCTATCTCAAAGTGCAATTGGTTACCAACAAAAATCGATGACGCTACTCTCGAGAAGTTTTTTAAGGCGGGTCTTCTTGACAACAAGGAAACCATTGGTTGGAGAACTGCCCCGGGTGAGTTGATTCCCAATCCTGCTGCAGGAGAAGTGGTCATCTTTACCGACTACCTTGAACGAGGTTTTAAATCGCCCGGGTCAAAGTTTTTTCGAGACGTCTTGCATTTCCTTAACATCCATCCTCAAGACCTGGGACCCAACTCCATCAGCAACCTTTGCCAGTTCCAGGTCCTTTGTGAGGTATACTTGCAGAGAGAGCCCACAGTTCCTTTTTTAACTTCTTCCATTTGAATCGCCAGACTGAGTTTCCAACGGTCCAAACCATGAACTTGGAGGAGTCAACATTTAAAGACGTCGCGAGCGTGGATTTACATCAGTCCTTCTGCCTAGCCATCCCAAGGGCTGGGCCGAGTCATGGTTTTATTGCCGGGACACCTCTCCACCTGGCGAAAATCCACTCCCGGGTTTCACAGTCGATCGCGTGCCTATGGACTTCAAACTACCCGAGAAACTTACAGAAGAGGAAGAGTCGAAATTTATCCCCATTTTCACCGAGTTACTGTCTTTGACCAACAACGGGCTCATCAGGATTGATCTGTTCTGCTGCTGGGTGGATTGGAATATTCTTCCCTTGAGTCGCCAAGACGGGTTAATGTATGAATATGATGGTACGGTAAACCATCCGCAGTGCTTTCACCACAAAAGACTCTGAGAGAGTGAAATTGGTGGAATCATCAATAAGCTAACCGGTGAGCCTTTGGAAGAATGTGCCAAGATTGGGCTCAAGGCCTTCTACCGCTCCAACCCGGTGCCTCCAGTAAGAATCCAAGCCGCCTTTCGTTTCTTTATACTTACCAATACTCTTGGTTTGAAATTCACTTCTATTCATGAGAAAAGTGATCCATTTTGGCGAAGGGGCCCCAAAGTGACCACCCAAAAGAACACCAAGCCGCCACCAAAGAAGAAGAAGAAAACTAGCAAAGGTAAAGCCGCCACCACAGATTCATCTGTTGTCGGCGTGTCACGAGCTGACGAAGAGCAATCAGAGGTAAAACTTCCCCCTCACTCATTACATGTGTATTACGACTCATGCTTATACCATGCGTATTTATGTATAGGGCGAGGACAATGCGAGCCAAGATGATGCATTCGAGGTAATTTATATTTCTTCCGACTCACCTTCTCCTTCTCCTAGACCAGCCAGACGGATCTATGGGAAAGTACCCATGTCTCACCCATATGCTTATATGGTGCCTGATTTCCTTTTGAAGAAAGCAAGATATACCCCCAAGCGCAAAACCCGTAGTCACTCTGGCGACATAATCTCCAGAATGCCTGAGAAGACAACCGGTCGGAAGTGCACCAGTGAGGTACACTTTTGTTTTACCATACCCTTCCTTGTGTAAAATATGACTCTCAACTTCTTTAACTATTAAGTTTTTATTCTACCAGACTTCTCCCCCTACATCTGGCGACTCAGCAATGTCAGCTCTCCTGCCGATGGTTCGTGTGCAAGGGTGAGTCCCTTTGTTAATCCCAATTTCTTCTAAATAACGATATGTGCTTTTAATCTTGGTGCCTTTGTCTCAGAGCGCAAGCGAAGAGAAGGAAAACTGGCGACTTATCTTCTGCTCCTAAAACAACTGAAGCCTAATGCACGAGCGCCTCTGTCCCAGAGATTGATGAGGAGCAAGCGGCGGCTCATGATATTCCCGTGGACGATATTCCCGATGTCCGGGACGACTCGATCGTAATTTTGAAGGAAACTGCTGACAAGGTTAACCCGCCAAGCCCTCTCAAGGCGACTGAAGATCCAGATGATGTCATAGTCACCGGTACTGGCTACTCCACTCCTCCAGTTGCAGTACTGTCTAAGCATACCTCTAAGGAATCTCGTCCTTCCACTGATCAAGACACCAGTAAATTCAAGCTCCCCCATTATGAGAAGCTAGAATTTGACAAACTTTGCTCTGGCTTCGTAAGTCGCCTAGAACCGAGTTATGAGATGAACAAAAGCTTGATTCATCTTATGAAGGTTAAGCATGAGGTATGTCTACTTATGTATCCTCTTCCACCCATTAGCCTTCCAAGGGCCGGGTCATCTTTTGAAAGATGAGTCGGGTCTTGAATATAGTTAAAATCTTCAACCTGTAGCCCCCAAGGGCCGGGTCATCTTTTGAAAGATGAGTCGGGTCTTGAATATAGTTAAAATCTTCAACCTATAGCCCCCAAGGGCCGGGTCATCTTTTGAAAGATGAGTCGGGTCTTGAATATAGTTAAAATCTTCAACCTATATCCCCCAAGGGCCGGGTCATCTTTTGAAAGATGAGAGGATCTTGAATATAGTTAAAATCTTCAACCTGTAGCCCCCAAGGGCCGGGTCATCTTTTGAAAGATGAGTCGGGTCGTGAGTATGGTATGACTTTGAATAAAATCATACATTAGCCCCCAAGTGTGAGGAGTATTGCTTGCAATAATGTTCAAACTTGTCTCCCCAAATATTATGTGCAGGAGTCTGTGACCCAGACTGAGTCAGCTTTAGCCGACTTAAGGAAGACTCTGGCTGAAGAACCAGATGCACCATCTGAGTCGGAGAGGAAATACCGCTTGATTCTAGCTGAGCAGGAGAGGATGAAGGCTGACCATCAAAAACTGGAGAAGAAAACCAAAGCTGACCAAGCCGCCATCCTTAAACGTGCTAAGCAAGCTGAGGAAAAATTTGAAGCCACCCAGCAAGAGCTTTCCAGCTTAAAAAAGCAAATTTCCAACATGACTGTCGCTATGTTTGGTAAGCATTAACCCTTGCCTTTTGAAGAAATAATCTGGTCTCCCAAAAACTATCAAATACTAATGTGTCCTTTGTAGGTTCACGAGCCGCCAATCTTCCAGACGACTGCATGCGGAAGCTAAAGGCTATATATACCTTCACCGAGCAGCTATATACTGGGGGCGTGCTGACGATTAAGGCGGTGATGGGAAGCAAGGAGCCAGTCGAAACCATTAAGAACATGCTCCGCTATCTGTCCACAATGCCTCCTCAAATAGAGGAACTGAAAAGATCAGCCGACCAAAAATGAGTTCTGAACACCCTGAGTCGGTGTTTAGCCTATGCTCCAGAGCTCAATCCAGAAGAAATAGCCGCTGGCTACCCTGAGCTGAAGGACGACGAGTCAGAGTTCACCCAGGAGGACAACCACCGAGTTATCATAGAATCCCGCTTCTCCGTGACTCAACTGGCAGCCAACTTGGATTTGAATAAATACCAAGCCGCATATGACGAGAGGAAAAAGAAGGTGACGCATCCCTCGTACGGAATTGCTAGCTTGGTTCCTCGTCGACCCAAGAATCCTTTTGACCTTGATATGGACCTATCCCTCTTCCTTGATGATGGAGATGAGTTTGTTGCCCTATCCAAGTGTAATTGGAAACTGGGCGACTTACAAATCGAAGGCGGGGAGAGCTCATGGCAAGGTGACTCGGAGGCGGCTTGATTCGTCCTTTGGTGTGAGTGTGAATTTAAAAAGACAATCTGATCCTTTCTTCACGGGGGGATGAAACCCTTTTTGGCCATGCGAGCCATGTAATAGCTTGTTAGATTTTGTGGAACAACAATCAGTGAGTAGTACCTTTTGATGGAACCTTTCCTGAACCACTTTTATTCCTTGAATGTATGCGTGAATCGCGTTATATGTCAGGAAAAACATAAGCCGACTCAGTGAGTGCATGGCAAAGAATAGACCAGCCCCCTTGATTATGGCAAAAAAAATTGATCAGCCCCCCGGGTTATGGCAAAAAATAGATCAGCCCCCCGGGTTATGGCAAATAGTGGTTAAGCAAAATGAGTCGGGGCGAGTTATAACCAAAGGCCGACTCAAAGATACTAAGAAAGCTTGTGGTCTTGCCATAAAGAAATAATTTTTTGTCGACTTAGTGAGCTACAACAGGATAAGACGAGTTTGCAAAACTCTAGTGTTACCCTTAGAAGGTCTTTGCAAAAAGCCTTGTTGTTTTAGACTGGCTGATCAGGCGCGAGTCAAGCTTCCGTGAAGAAGGTTCAGTGAACCAATGGTTTCTCTATTTCCCATATGTGACTCTGGCCGGTACCTTTTATGTTTTAACTAAGGCGAGTTCAGGGTCCAAATGACGGATTGACTCGCCCTGAGTACATAGGTCCATCTGGCGACTTGTTCAACACATAGTCCAGTATAACCATTTGTAATGCGGTAATTTTTCGCTAGCCAAGAGGGTATTCAGGCTGAACTCAATGAGTGGAAGCCCCCAAGTGAACTATGATTCTAGAAAAAGCCGGGCATAGGATCACAAAAGCATATACGCTCTTACTGTGAAACGACTTGGGGACTAGTAGCCCCCAAGTAAGTCGACTTAATTATCAAAACCACATAAGGCGCCTATGTTTGAACCGTGCGACATGGCAACGTTGGTCCTCTTTGGCTTTATCAAGGCCCAGTTTTGAAGTAAGTGCAGCATGGCGACTTACGCTCTTTGACTTTGATAGCGTCCATGTTTGGACGACTTATAGAACAATAAAGACTCATGCTTTCAAAAGCTGAAACGGCAAAGGACCCCGAAATTCTTGGGTGTCGGCGTTATTGCTTTCATAATTCATGGATTACAATTTTCTGAAAACTGGTAAAAAAAGGAGCTCATGGCTCTAAGTGTAGTAAGGCCGGGGATGGGCTATGTTCCAAGGGCGAGTTATCTCAACCTTTGTAGATGGCCGATCCGGGCGAAGATCCACCAAGTAATATGAGTCGTTTCGAAGATTCTTCCTAATGACAAACGGTCCTACCAACGGAGGTGATAGCTTGTGCATACCAGTATGATCTTGAATCAAATGGAGCACCAAGTCACCTTCTCGGAAAGTCCGGCTTTTGACCCGGCGGCTGTGATAACGTCGCAAGTCTTGTTGGCAAATCACCGATCGTGATGCGGCCAAGTCACGTTCGTCCTCCAAGGCGTCCAACGAGTCTTGCCGTGCCAGCTCGTTGTCGTGTTCCACATAGGCGGTGACTCGTGGTGAATCATGTTTGATGTCACTTGTTAACACCGCTTCTGCTCCGTAGACCAGAAAGAAAGGAGGAAAACCCATGGAGCGATTTCGAGTTGTCCTGATGCTCCATAATACTGACGGCAACTCCTCCACCCAGCACCCTGGAGTACGTTCCAAAGGTACCATGAGCTGAGGCTTAATCCCCCGCAATATTTCCAGATTCGCCCTTTCCGCCTGCCCATTAGACTAGGGATGTGCAACTGCGGAAACATCAAGACGGATATGCTCTCGTGAACAAAACTCTTGCATTGCACCATTGGATAGATTAGTACCATTGTCAGTAAAGATACTATGAGGATATCCGAATCTGAAAATCACTTCCTTCAAGAATTTGACGGCTGTATCTGCATCACAGCTGCTAACAGGTTCCGCCTCCACCCACTTGGTAAACTTGTCTACCTCCACCAATAGGTGAGTCTTTTAAGTGGAAGACATCTTGAAAGGGCCAACCATATCATCCGAAATTCCTGAGCCGGCACGTGTATCTAACGTCCAAATTTTTGGCAGCCATCACTTAGGCGAACGATCTCCTCTACGTCTACGTGAGCCGTCAGCCAATAGAACCCATGTCTGAAGGCCTTAGAAACCATGGATCGGGACCCAGCATGATGACCACAATCGCCTCCGTGAATCTCATTAAGGATCATACATCCTTCTTCAGGAGAGACGCATCTTTGAAATACCCCTGAGGTGCTACGTTTTTGTAACTCCCCATTGTGTATGACCATGGATTTACACCGACGGATGATTGGGCGAGCTAATAACTCGTCGGCAGGTAACTCTCCTCTGGTGAGATATGCCATGTAAGGGGTCGCCCAGTCTGGAGTAGCGTGAAGAGCCGCCATGAGTTGAGACTCGCGGTCCGGTACCGCTAAATCTTCCTCTGAAGGCAGTTTTACCGAGAGGTTATGCAATACATCCAAAAAGACATTGGGAGGAACTGGCTTACGTTGTGAACCGAGACGGGAAAGAGCGTCCGCTGCTTCGTTAAGTCGCCGATCGATGTGATCCACTTGATAACCATTGAAGTGACCCGCTACATCTGACACAGCTCATCAGTAAGCCGCCATCAAAGGGTCTCGTGAATCCCACGTGCCAGAAACCTGTTGTGCCACCAGATCTGAATCGCCAGACACCTGACTCGTGTAAGGTTAATTTCCTTGGCAAGTCGAAAACCATGGAGCAAGGCCTCGTACTCCGCTGCATTATTGGTACATGGGAACATGAGCCGAAGGACATAGCAAACCTTGTCGCCTTGAGGCGAAGTTATCACCACACCAGCCCACGAGCCTTCCAATTGCCTAGACCCGTCGAAATAGATGGTCCAATAAGTATGATCAGGCCTCTCCTCCGGGATTTGTAACTCGCTCCAATCATTGATGAAATCCACGAGTGCTTGAGATTTGATGGCCGTCCGAGGCTTATACCGCACATGATGGGATCCGAGCTCGATGGCCCACTTAGCAATCCATCCAGTGGCCTCTCGATTCTGTATGATTTCGCCGAGGGGGGCGGAAATGATGACCGTGATCGGGTGTTCCTAGAAGTAGTGCTTCAGCTTCCGACTCGCCATAAACAGCCCGAAAACCAGCTTCTGCCAATGTGGGTAATTTTGCTTGGAGAGGGTGAGGACCTCGCTGATGAAATACACCGGTCTCTCGACCGTTTACTCCTTTCCTTCTTCCTTCCGCTCGACAACTACTGCCACGCTGACTGCTTTGGAATTGGCTGCAATGTACAGGAGCATAGGTTCCTTGTCCGCCGGAGCCTCCAACACAGGCGGGTGAACTAATTGCCACTTCAAGGCTTCAAAAGCTTCGTCGGCTTTGTCCGTCCATACGAAACGATCAATTTTCTTGAGCAACTGATAGAGAGGGATGGTCGTCTCCCCGTGACGACTTATAAAGCAGCTCAGAGCTGTGATGCGACCCGCCATACGCTAGACCTGGTTAACGTTCGCCGGTTTCCCCGGTGAGGTAATTGCCTCAATCTTGTCCGGGTTGGCCTCAATGTCACGCTCTAACACCAAGAAACCCAATAACTTCCCCGCATGGACACCAAAAATACAGTTGGTGGGGTTAAGCCTCATCTATTAAATGCGCAGGTTGTCAAAGGTCTCCTTGAGATCCTCCAAGAGCGACTCCTTTCGGTGAGACCTCACCACGATGTCATCCACATAAGCGTGGACATTACGGCCTATCTGGTTGTGCACGCAATTTTGGATGCAACGCTCATAAGTCGCCCCCGCACTCTTGAGCCCAAACGGCATAGACACGTAACAAAAGGCTCCGACTGGGGTTATGAAGGATGTCTTCTCCTGATCTGTCACCGCCATCTTGATCTGTTGGTATCCCGAATAAGCCTCCAAGAAACACAGACGTTTGCAACCCGCCGTCGAGTCAATAATTTGATCAATGCGGGGAAGGGCGAAGGGATCCTTCAGACAGGCTCTGTTGAGGTCAGTGTAGCTGATGCACAAGCGGAAAGTGGTGTTCTTTTTTAGCACCAGGACCGGGTGAGCCAGCCATTCAGGATGAAAAGCCTCGATGATAAACCCGGCGGCCAGAAGCCGGGCTACTTCCTCTCCGATCGCCTTACGACACTCTTCATTGAACCTGTGAAGGTACTGTCAAACTGGCTTAACTTTAGGGTCAGTATTAAGATTGTGCTCAGCGAATTCTCTCGGTACACCTGGCATGTTAGAAGGTTTCCACGCAAAGATGTCCCCATTCTCACGGATGAATTCGATGAGCGCGCTTTCCTATTTCGGGTCGAGACCCGCCCCAATAGTGAACTGCTTTGTGGAGTCGCCAGGTGTAAAGTTTATAACCTTGGTGTCGTCCGTCGGTTTAAACTTGAGGGGCGGCTCAGAATCGATGTTTGGCCTCTTGAGCAGTGTCATGTCTGCCAGGTCGGCATTAGCTTGGTGAAATTTGAGCTCCCCAGCCACGCAAGCCGACTCGGCGTAAGCTGCATCTCTTTCTTCACATTCTTGAGCTATCTTCCTATCTCCACTGATGGTAATAGGACCCTTAGAGCCGAGCATCTTGAGTTTGAGATAGACATAGCATGGGAGGGCCATGAATCTGGCGTACGCCGGCCGTCCAAACAACGCATGATAGGGGCTGTTGATTTTGACCACTTCGAACAGGAGAGACTCGCTCCTGTAATTTGACTCTGTGCCAAAAGCCACGTTAAGTTTAATCCGTCCAATGGGATACGCCGACTTACCGGGGACGATGCCGTGGAAGACCGTGGATGATGGCATTAGGTCTTTCTCCAAGTGGTTCATCCGTCGGAAAGTATCAAAGTATAAGATGTTAATGCTTTTGCCTCCATCCATGAGGACCATGGAAAGGGTGTACCCTCCGACTAGGGGAGCCACAACCAAAGCCAAGTCGACAGGGTTGTCCACTCGGGGGGGGGGGTGGTCTTCCCTGCTCAAGGTTATGGCTTGTTCAGACCAGGGAAGGTATCGAGGGAGCGCCGGCTCAGCTATGCTGAAGGTTCTATGCTTCACCTTATGATCCCGCTTGCAGGTGCTGGTGGTGAACACATGATACTGTCCGTTGTTCAACTGTTTGGGGTTATTCTGAAACCCGCCACGATCTTCCTCTCGCTGGGGATCCCCTTGCGGGGGGGGTTGCTGGAACACTCCCGGCGGGTGGTATTGTTGACTGTGAACTTGATACTGCCCAGCGTTGGGCTGTGACCCGCCATGTGGTCCCGGGTTAGGAAAATCACTGAACGGGACCTGGCATGACCCGGATGCGCCGGGTTGTTCCTGTCGCTGGCCCTGTTCACCACCTTGACCTCTTCTGAGCGCCTTGGCCCGGAATTCCTGCATCACATAGCAATCCTCCCAAGATTGAGTCGCCGGTCCCTCTGCATTGGCATGCTGCGGACAAGGGCCTTTGAGAATTTCGTGATAATTGCGCGGTTTCTTCCCACTAAAGCCTCGCTTCTTCTGGCGCGGGTTTCCGTTGCCGGTATTAGTATTAGTGACAAATTCCGTAGGACCTTTCTGTTGTCACTTTTTGCCGTGCCCACTGGAGTGGTTGTTGCTCCGGCCCTGAAACTGAAAATGGCCTTTGTGTAACTCGCCCTTCCTGGCGGTACTAACTTTGTCGTCGTCCTCCCCGAGATCATTGGTGTCGTCCGACTCAGCATACCTAGTAAGGGTATCCATTAATTCGCCCATGTCCTGTACTTTCCGCTTAAGTCGCCCTAGCTTTAGTACCAGAGGTTCGTAATGGCAGTTCTTCTCCAGGATCAACACCGCCTGAGCCGCTGAGATGCCTTTTGATGAATAAATAACTTCCGCGAGTCGCTGGGTCCAATGGTGGGCCGACTCATCCGGCCGCTGAACGAAGTGTTGTAGGTCGACGATGGTCATCGGGCGTTTGCATATACCCCTGAAATTCTTGATAAAGTGCTCTTTCAGCTCCGCCCAGGTGTTGATGGAGTTGAGTGGTAAGCTTTTCAACCACGCACGTGTCGTCCCTTTGAGCATCATAGTGAAGTCCTTAGCACAAACCGCCTCATTTACGTCGAGCATGTCCATCGCGAGTTTGTAACTCTCGATCCATGACCATGGTTCGAGATCCAGCGAGTAATTAGGGACCTTTTGGGGCCCTTTGAAGTCCTTTAGCATTCGCTCGTTGCGCAGAACCGGTGCAAGACACAATACAGTGATATGCTTGCCTCCGGCGTCCATGGGCGCGGGAGGTGATGACGTGTAAGCCGGGTAGACCTGACCCGCCGCGGCTGCTGTCTCTATTTGATGCGGAGCTCGTGCCGCGTCCACGATATATTGAGCTCGCGTGTCGGGCATCCCGAGCGGGTTATGTTGAGGGAATCGCCGCAGCCCGCAGGTTACCGCGGTTAAGTCCTCGTGGCGACTCCTGGTGTGGCTCGCCTGAGGCGGGGAGTGCAGTCGATCGAGGCTATGATAATACTGCGCGTGCTGGACCACGGCCGTCTTTAGCATCTCGATGGCGTTTCTGGCCTCTATCTCGGCCGGGGAATATCCATAAATCGGCAAGGACTCCAAGTGGCGGGTTGCCGCCATCACATTGTCCACGGGTTTCGATAAGTGACCCCATGGCGTCTGGAACCGAGTCGCATGGGCATCCATTGGTTGAGGCAGCGGTGGATTGGGCGGTGGACCCGGACCTCCCCTCGGAACAGTTTGTAAAGGTTGATCAGGACCCGCCCGGGGGGTGTGCGGGGTGTCGAAAAGGCTAGTTGGATGTAAGTCGGCCGGGTACGCCCGTGGTGCCTTCTTTGGTGAACGGCGTCGGACGCGTGCTGCTGTCTCTCGAGCCGCCAGCCTTCGGTGTTCAACAACTCCATCTCTGCTGTAACCGCGTCCTGCTGCGTCTCCACCGTGGCGGCTTCTGCTTCCATGTCCTGTTGTGCCTTAGTCATCGCCTCCCGCAGCTTTGCTAGCTCGGCGTTGATAGACTCCTGATTCTCGGACGTGATGGTGGTTGCCATAAGGCTGGCAACCTCCGCCGCTAATTCCGTCATGGTTTGTGCCGGGGGTTTGGACGTCCCACCGGTCTCGTTGTTGCCGGTTGGATTTTGTTGAGGCTCTGCTGACCCCTCCATGTAGATGGCGATTTCTCGATGACAGCCCTCCGAGTTGTCGTTCCTGGAGAGAGTGGATTGACTCTGTCTCACCCATGGATGACTCACCGTCAGAATTGACGGGGGTGATCTCCTGGACTGCCGCTTTGTCTTGTACGTCGTTTCCCTGCGTAAAAATAATGAAAACGTGGCGACTCCAATCCTGCCGTGTGATGGGGAGGATGTACCTGGCTGGCTCGACGATGTCGGTGGAGGTGTGCGGCTCAGGCACGGGCGTCACAACATGCCGATGAAGACGTTGATTTTGCCAAAGGGGACTCGGTAACCAGATTCGACCGAATCGGCTTCCGGCTCCCACAACGAGTTGTCGATGTAGTACCTCACGCGGCGGATCTTTGTCATGATGCCGACCGCATAGCTTTCTAACCCTGGTAGGGCTCCCTTTGAGAACTCAACTCCATCGTGCGCTAGCCCCACGGTGGGCACCGACTGTCGTGGTTTTGTAACGGTAGATGTCCTGGTGAAAGGACTTAAAGATGGAGCCATCGTACCTTGGTGGCGACTCGAAGGGGGTGGGCGAAAGCGAGACTCAGATTTACCCAGGTTCAGCCCCTCGTGAGGAGGTAAAAGCCTACGTCCTGCTTTGTGTGGATTAATGGTGATTTCGATTACAAGGAGGGCGTAACTCGCCTGACCTAGCTCTCGATTCTCTCTAACTCTCCTGACCTTTCCTCGGGACTCGCCTTTATATACAGGTCGAGGCCCTAGAGTTTACAAAAGTCCTTCCATGCTACTTCTTGTAGCTTTCCCTATCTCTGAGTCGTCGTGCTCTCCACGATTGAGAACTCCCTTGGTAATCTACCATCTGCACGACCTCTCGAACCGCCCTCCAGCTTCTAGGCCACTAAGGGCGGGTTATCCGCAGGTAATATCCCCAACAGTGGCCGAGTTGGTCGTTGGCGCAATGGGAGTGCTCAGCCCCTGAAGATTGGAGCGGAGAGGACTAGAGGGGCCAGGATGAGCCGTGGTGGTGGCCGTATGCACGTCGCCCGTGGCATGAGACACAGCGGTAGCTTTGTCTGCCTATGCCCTAGCACGAATAGAGCTCATGGAGGAGTCGGTGGCCATTACCTTCACGAGGATGCAAGGGTCGCTGGCACCGCTCGAGGCGGTCGCCCCTGCGAATGATGGCGGATCGGTGCAATTGAGCACCTCGCTGGGGTACTCATCGAACGTCGGCGCGTCATCGAGCCGCAGCCTGCTGAAGAATACGCAGAGGTTGTTGAAGTCGAACGAGGCCTGGCTACAGCCTGGCTCTTCAAAAGAACCGGTGGCGACGCATATAGAGCAGGTGGAGCTGGGGTTCAATGCCGCGAAAGCTTTCACAAGCGCACGTTGCATGGGCATGCTGATCAAGCTGGACGTGATGTGCCTGGTGAAGTTGGCAAGGGGTCCCGCCCGGAGTGTGACTCTCGCAGGCATGGCGGACAACCCATGGTCGGCGCCAACTGTCATCGTTTTCTCATGACAGATTCCATGGGGTGGCTAATCAAGAGTGGTTGGGGCCGTAAGGACACCGGCGGTCACGGAAACAGGATCGTTGACAAGCGGCATGAGACACACGATGTACCTAGGTCCGGAGCCATCCGTGGGAGGTAACACCCTAGTCCTCCTCGTTTGGTTGACGAACCACAAGGGATTTCAATGGTGCTCCTTGAGTTATGCGACGGATAAGGAAGAAGAAGGTGGGAACCTTCTCTACCTCTACTGTATGGGTGTATTCACGAGTGATCGACTGAACCCTTGCATGGGGCGGTACCAGGGGGTTTTATAGGACAACCCTCTGGCTTACAATAAGCATAAAGGGTACCGGTGGGACTCACTGGCAGCCTCTCTAGTCGGTAGGGGGGCCCACCAATTGAGGAGTCGTGTCGCATGTAGGGGCCCACCGGCTGTAGGCTCCTACCAAAAGTCGGGACCCGCCGGCCAGTCTCCACTATTGGTGCATGCTTGTTACGCGACGGCGTGTGCCGCACTGTGCAACATCATCTTGCGGCAGACGGCTATAGTCAGTAGTACAGTCAGCTGCACTGTAGCGATGTTGGGGCAGGTAATGGAGTGGATGGGGTGTGCCGCCACTTGCTGCCTCGACTGGTCGCAATCATCGATATTGAGTGGTACGACTACCTCCAGTATAGCCACGTGCAGTCAGGTCAGCGGCACCTGGGCTAGTGTTGCCATGCCTTTGATGATGCGCCCCTGACGCGTTTGTGAGGGTGATGTGACTAGGGCTGACGAGTTAGCTCGCTGGGCGTAGTCGAGCCGGATGGAGAGCGGATCAGCCGCGAGACGGCTTGGCTACGCAGCCAGCCAGGGGTAACTGGCCCTTCGTGGAGAAGATGTCGTCTTGTGTTGTTTTTTGAAGGAGGATGTGAGAAGTGCTTGATATTGCCTACCCCGAAATTATCCCCCCGTCACACTATTTCTACAAAGTAATTTGCTAATAATCCTAGTAAATTAAGAGATTCTGCTAATAATTCGTAGCCAGATCTTACAATCCATTTGAATTTACCATGGGTGCTATGTGAAGATGTTCACAACGAGGATGAAGACGTCTAGTAGAGGTTCAAGTGGAAAACGCTCACCGATCTTAAGGCTGGAAATCATAACACACGTGCCTGGAAGAATGGGAGCTATGGATGCCTGGTTTGTCTCGAAGTATGGGGCTATGGATGCCTGTTCTGCAACCGTAAGATTAACAATTCTTATTCTAGTGTTCTGGCATATGCAATAGGACGAGCCATTGTCTCTTTCAAACAGAAGTATTCTTGCAGGATGGCACACATTGCAAAAGCCGAGTTCATGAAGAACATAAATGACCAAGAATGAAGATTAGATGTTGGGTTGAATCTATCTAGTTTGTGTGTATTATATCTATGCTTGAGTATCTATGTTTATCGTTTGAACTACATGTCGGTAAGACTATGTGTAAGGAACTGATAGTGAAATGAAATTGCAGTCTTGAGCTATAATAAGTCTTATTCATTTTATTTTATGCCTCTCTTAACTAGAGCAACCTAGGATTGCCCACAGTTTTATAATAGAAACTATTTGGCAAAAAAATTGAACACGTACGGTGCATATTATAGGGCGAATGTTTAGCATTGGTATTTTTTCCCACATTGGAACTTCATAATCCACAAATGTAGGTTATCGTTTGTAGCATTTTTTGATAAGTAAGAGTGTCGAACCCAATGACGAGCTAAAGTTAGAAATAATATTCTCACATTTTTTATCGACCATCGACATAACTCTACGCACTCTAACACTTACTTTACCTAGAACAAATTTGAACCATTTTGCAGGAAGGAGACTAGAAGTACTGAGTAGGTGTAGTAGATAGTTTTGCAAGGTAACAAAGAACAAGTAATTAATAGTTAGGTGTTGTTTAGATAAAGATCAGTAGTTAAGTTGTCTAGTAGAAAGATTTTTTGTGTAACACAAGAGAAAGATTGTCCATAGGCAATTGAATATAACATGATACATACTTATCATATGCAATGAGGGAGAGGCATACGCGAACACACTTTCCGTACTTGGATCATATGCACTTATGATTGGACCTCTAGGAAGCATCCAAAACTACTAGTAATTATTAAGGTAAACCAAACCATAGCAGTAAACATCAAGTCCTCTTTACTCCCATGCGCACACAACTCCCTTACTCGGGTGTATGATTCTGTCACTATAGCAACCCACTATAAGCGAATCATGAACATATTGCAATCCCTCCAGCATTAATCCTTCACGTGTGCACCTCACAAAAGGCACCTTAGGACAACATCATATCAATAACATCATATCACAATTAACACGTAGGACAAAACAAATATACTCATACATCATAGGATAGCCACACATCATTAGGTAATAATACATAGCATTAAGCACCATGTTCAAGTAGAGATTATAGCGGAGAAGAGAGGTTTTACAACCGCTGCATAGAGGAGGAGAGAGTTGATGGTGACGGCGGCAAAGGTTTTGGTGTAGATAACCATCATGATGCTTGCCCTCGCGGCGCTCCCGCGCCACTGCAAGAGAAGGGGAGAGACCCCCACCCTCCTTATTCTTAATCCTTAGCCTCCTCCCTAGGTGGAAGGAGGGTTTCTCCTCTGGTCCATGCCCACCGTGACTCCTGGAGGGCAGCGGCCCTCCGCGATTGGATCTCTCTCTCTTTGTTTCTCTCATATTTTTCATTTAGTTTTCTGGCCCTTCACCGTTTCTTAGATATCAAGAGATCTGTAAATCCGATCGGGCTGAATTTTTTACGGGATTTTGTCGCGAAATATCATTCTTGCGGCCAAAGTGGAGCTCCAACCGACTTAACGGCTGGCCACAAGCCATCAGGGTGCAACCCCCCCCCCCCATGTCATGTCGTGTTGGCTAGTGGGGCCCTCGGGCACCATCTTGCATTGATTCCGACTCCCGAAATTCACATATATTCCAAAACAATCTTCATAAATTTTGTCGTGTTTGGAGTCCGTTTGATATGAATTTTCTTTGAAACAAGAAACAGAAAAAAAAATAGAAACTGACACTCGGGACTGGATAAGTAAGTTAGTCCCAAAAATAATATAAAATGTCGCCAAAAGTATATGAAAGTTGTAGAATATTGGCATGTAGCAATCAAAAATTAAAGATACAATGGAGACGTATGAGCATCCCCAAGCTTAATTCCTGCTCGAACTTGAGTAAGTAAATAATAAAAATAATAATTTTTGATGTGGAATGCTACCTATTATAATCTTGAACAAATTTTTAATCATGTCATGAATGTTAAGATACAAGTTATTCACGGCAATAGTCTATTATTTGACAAGAAGACATCCATACTCAGGTTTACTAGCAAACAATCATGTCCTTTCAAAATAAGTGTGCTTGAAGAATGCTATCGCTACAAAATCATATTGCCTATCATGCTTTGTCTTCCTAGCATAAAGTATAAATTATTAGCACCCCGGTGTCAAACCAAGCAATTGGATCATAATTTTTAACGCACTTCAACTTTTTATTACTCACGCAACATATGAGCGTGAACATTGGATATAGCATAAAGGTGAAATAGAATATGGTGGTAGGTTTCAAAGGGGTAAAAGTGGAGAAGAAAGTATCACATCAACCCGGCTTACCAACGGGCTATGGTGATGCCGATCAATAGATATCAATGCGATGGGTAGAAATTGCCCTACAACGGATGCACTAGATCTATAAATGTATGAAAGCTCAACTGAGGCTAAGTAGGTGTGCATCCAACTTGCCTTCTCATGAACACCTCGGGCATTTGAGGATGCCAGTCATCTGGATATACAAGACAAGTTCTATAATGAAAAATTCAGATTAACATATGGAAGTGACAAAACAAGAGACTCTCTATATGAAGAACATGGTGCCACTTTGAGGCACAAGTGTGGTAAAGGATAGTAGCAAATTCCCTTCTCTCCTTTTCTCTCATTTATGTATTTTTTCATGGTGGTCTGTTTTTATTTTTTTCTCCTCCCCCATCAATTTTATTATGGTGGGCTCATTTGGACTCCCTCATTTTTATTTCCACACTGGGATAATGCTCTAATAATGATGCACACATCTATTTACTTACAACTCGATATGAAAAAGTGATAGGAAGATATGACTCTATACAAATGCCTCTGGTAGTGTACCACGCAGTGCAATGTTCTAGCATAGCAAAAGATATCAAAAAATGGACAAGCCACGGAAATATCATGCTAGATATCTTACAATCATGAAAAGCAATATGACAATCGAAGTACAAGTCATATGAAGTGACGGTGGAAGTTGCATGGCAATATATCTCAGAATGACTATGGAAATGCCATGATAGGTAGGTATGCTGGCCTTTTTGAGGAAGATAAAATGAGGATTATGCGAGACATAGTGTATCACGTCACGAGGTTTGGATGCACTGGCAAAAGTTGCACGGATCGTCGAAGTGAGAATGTGAAATGCACAGTACCAAAGAGGCTAGCAAATATGTGGAGGTGAGAGTGCGTATATCCATGCATGGTTTCACATTAGTCATAAAGAACTCACATACTATTGCAAGGTTTTATTATCTCTCTAGAAGCAAAGTAATACTCGCATGCTCCATGGAAAAGGTTGGGAGGAATTAACCATCGTGCGACTCCGATTATAACATCTCAAAGGATTTAAATCAAGGATAAATTATGATCCAATCTACATCGCATAACTAGAGACTATGCGTGGATGCTTCGGGAATCACAGACCTTAACATCAATATTCTTACTAATCCACAATCATCAACTAATGCACCCACATAGTACTATCTTAATGTCATGAAACAACTGCAGGGAATCAAACATATCATATTCACTATCAACAGGTTTTATTTAGGATTTTATGACTAACCATGTGAATGACCAATTCCCGCTGACTCTATAAATAGGTATAAGTGAAGCATAATAGTTTAATTCTTTCTAAAAAGACCTAGACATCCTCTAATAAATATAAGTGAAGCAAAAGTGCATTCTAAAAATAATGGTTTTCTATATGTAGATAAAGAGGCATCCAACTTCTAATCATGTAACTGGAGCACATGAAGCATTCAAAAGATATAAGTGAAGTGCAAAGAGCATTGCATAAATCAACCATGGACTTTCCCATACCAGAATGGTGCATTGCTAAAAGGAAAATAAAAGGCACATGACACTACAAGGATTTACGCATATCATGTGAACAAAAGAAAAACAAGACAAATACCGATAATTGTTGAAGAAGAAAAATGGAATGCCTTCCGGGCCATCCCCAAGCTTAGACGCTTTAGTATCCTTGAATAATTACTTTGGGTGCCCTGGGAATACCCAAGCTCGAGCGGTTGCCTCTCCTTATTCTTCTCACATCAATGTATACTCAATCTTCGAACACTTCATCCACACAAAACTTAACAAAACATTTAATAGGAACATTAGTACATAATCATCAAATCGCATCATGTACTGCCATAAAATGACCACATAATTATAATGTAACATTACCCACTATATTCTATCACAATTCTATGGATCCCAAGTCAATGGGGCTCAACAAGGATTCAAAACATAAGCACGCAAAGCAACTTTAAGAACAATCTGTGAAAAACAGGACAGTCTGTAAAGAGGAAGAACAAACGTATACTTATGGAACTGAGAAGCTTCTAAAAAAGTAGGACGTGGTAAAAAAATCCCATAAGAGTATTGTGTCAAAGTTTCATATTTTTTTGACGTTCCACTAAAATTTGAAAAATCAAACACTAAAGCCTAAGTTTCTGTTTTTGCACAACACATATCGAACAAGCAATTCAAACATCCTAAAGGTAAATCTTGGGAAATTATTTTTATATTACAATGGATTTTTACAAGGGGATAATTTTGTTGTTTAAATGTTTCTCTAATCAAGATTCACAAAGTTTCCATGGGCATAAACAAAGCTCAAGGCTAGCCCCCACTTCAGCGGTGCTCGTCCTTCTGACTTTTACTTCTCTTTTTGAAAAAGTTTTAGGTTCCCCACATTTTTTTAAATACCACAACAGAAATAAATGAATCTCTAAAACTTCTGGGTTGTCACCCTGGTAGCGCTTTCTTTAAAGTCATTATGCAAGGCATATAGTGCTCAAGTAATGGATCCAACCGTATGCCAAGGTATATCAAAGCCAATTTTAATTAACAATGATTTGTAATTTAGTAGTGAGCACAGAGTGATATATATCACGTAAAAATGAAGTCTAACAATATTTCTATGCATTGACATGTCATAAAAGAACAATTTACTCACACCAAGTAAAGGCCAATACATGGCATAAGTAGTTTCATGCAATTTTATCGTATTGGGCACACAGAGAGGTGAAGATTTGGTTCCTCTCTCGTAATAATTGCGAGTAGGAGCAACAAGCACATGCATATTATATACATCAAAATCATCATGTGTAGTGGTAAAATGTCACCCATCAATATAATCGTCAATAAGTGCAAACTTCTCCGATATGGTGTAGTTGGGAGAATTCAAAAAGATAATTGGACTATCGTGTGTGGGTGCAATAGCAACAATGTCATTCTTAACATAAGGAACTATATAAAGTTCATCTCCATATGCATAATTCATATCGACATCATGGCCACAAGCATAGCAAGCATCAAGTTCATCAAAAAGGGAAATTTCAAATGAATCCAAGGGATCATAGCAATCATCATATCATTCATCATTCGGTATGTGCGAAGAAAAATTAAACAATGTATGAGTTGAAGAGTTACTCTCATTAGAAAGTAGGCACGGGTAGATGATCCTCTCTTCCTCCTTTTGTTCCTCGCTCTCCTCCTCATCTTCTTCATATAATGAGCTCACAGTTTCAGCAATTTCTTCTTGCATAGATTCCAGGAAAATATTAGTCTCTTCCAAGGCAGCGGTAATTATTTAAATAAATAATTTAACATAAGAATTAGAAGCATAGTTTACATAGAAATATTTAAGTATGGAAAAAATTTCAGATTTGTAAAGAGTAGCATCATACTTCTCAATCAAAGTAGCAATTTCATAAGCACCCTTAAAAGCAACAAATTCTTTAATTTGTTCAAGATCATAATAACAATAGGCCTCCTTGGAATAAGAACATAGTATTTCATTATCATTAAACACACATTGGTAGGGAAGGTGTTTTTTAGTTTCTTCAGAACAACAAGTAAAATCATGTAACCGACATAAATTCTAAGCATAGCAACACAAAGTATTAATTTGATGCCACAAGAGTTTACCTTTTTCAGATATGCGGTGTCGCACATAATAAGCATGCTCATCTAATGATTTTTCCCTCAACTAAGCTAGTTGGTTTTCCACATGAGCACAAAGGAATCAAAAATGATCCAAATAATACTCTTCGGTAGTATGGAACACTAGTGGTTCCTCTACTTTTGGAGCAGCAAGTACAACTAATTTTTTTGTTGTTTCACATTTCCTACACATATCTAAAGATAGAAAACAACTTATAACAGAAAATAAAAATTACTTAGTGATAAACCAAACAAGCACAGACAAGAATATCAACCGCTACACTATTGCTCCCCGGCAACGGCGCCAAAAAAATCCTTAATTACCCACAAGTGTAGGGGATCGTTCGTAGTCTGTTTTGGTATGTAATTGTGTTGAACCCAGAGGAACTAAAGGTAGACTTAATAATCTCTCAAGTTCTATCGACCACCAATACAACTCTACGCACGCTAATGCTTACTTTATCTAGAACAAGTATGAAACTATTTTGCGGGAAGGAAACTAGAAGTATTTACTAGGTGTAATAGATAGTTTTGCAAGGTAATAACGAACAAGTAAATAAAAGTTAGCTGATTTTTAGATAAATATTAATAAGTATGTTGTTTAGTAGAAAGTATTTATGTGTAACACAGGAGAAAGATTATCCATAGGCAATTGAATATAACATGAAAGATACGTATCATATGCAATGAGGGAGAGGCATACACTAACAACCTTTCTGTACTTGCATCATATGCACTTATGATTGGACCTCTAGCAAGCTTCCGGAACTACTAGAAATCATTAAGGTAAACCCAACCATAACATTAAACATCAAGTCGTCTTTGCTCCCATACACACACAACTCCCTTACTTGGGTGTAAGTTTCTGTCACTCTAACCACCAACTATAAGTGAATAACGAACATATTGCAAACCCTCCAGCGTTAATCCTTCATTTGTGCGCCTCATCGAAGGCACCTTACGACAGGACCATATCAACACACAACTCATATCAATAACATCATATCACAATTAACCCGTAGGACAAAAGAAATCCACTCAAACATCATAGGATAGCCACACATCATTGGGTAATAATATATAGCATTAAGCACCATGTTCAAGTAGATATTATAGCAGGGAAGAAACATTTTACACCATTGCATAGAGGAGGAGAGAGTTGGAGGTGACGGCGGCGAAGTTATTGTTGTAGATCGTCGTCATGATGATGGCCCTAGCGGCGCTGTGACGCCACCCGGGGGGAGGGGGAGAGAGCCCCCATCCTTCTTGTTCTTCAAAGGTTTGACGCCCTGAATTTGATCGTACACTAATCATACACGCAATCGTCTATGATAAGGCTCAAGGACTCACTAATGAATATCACAACACAAATCTATACACAGATTCAAACATAAAGGTATATATTACAAGCCATGGGCACGAGAGTTTGCATACATAAGTTAGCGGAAGCAACGATATGTGAGTATAGACATTAAGTAATAAAGTTTTGTCTTAAGAAGGATAGCACAAAATATACGTCGATCAATAAGGCAAGTCCTCCTGCGTGGGCGCCGCCTAACTACTCCTGGTCGTTAGCGCCCTCCACGTAGTAGCAAGCTCTGACGGGGTAGTAGAAGTCATTTGTGGTAGCATCTGGTTCCGGGGTCCTCCATCTGATCACGATAATTGGGTTGAAGAACGTAGGGGGAAAAAGGTAGCAAAAGTGGCTGTGAGTACTCATCCAAAGTACTCGCGAGACTTACATTAGGTCTAAACTACATACGCATTAGTATCAAATGAAATGCGTAGTATTTGTGGACTAAATTGTAGAATACGAGAATAAGAGGTGGGAAGCTAGTGCTGTCAAAGACTATGCTTCTGGCAGCCTCATCTTTCAGCATGAGGAGAGAACATATTTTATAGTAACACGTACCATCGAATAGCAATAGTCCTAACCCGGAGAACCTCTCCTCTACTCCCTGAGATAGAGTGATCGCTGAGTTGTATATCTCACTTATTTGGGTGTATTTTATTAAGTATCCAGTTTTAGTTGTAAGAGGTCGGAATACAACTCCAAGTCGTCATGTTACCGTGGATAGGACTATTCGAATAGTTCAATCACCCCTCAAGGGTGCATCATATTTCCCAACACACTAGATAACCTTTGGCCAGACACAATTTTCTGGCTCACGACCGGCCTCGAGAGATCAACACATCGTCACCCCACCTAGACTCAAGAGAGAGGCCAGCCCGTTGCACTAAGTCCTCTATGCATAGGGATTTTGGGCTCCATTGCCCTTTGCACTCCCGCATGTTGTGTGGGTGGCCGAGATTAATCCCGGCAACCTCCTTTACAAGGCAGGTGCGCGGACCACTCGGGCGCGTGCTGCTCCAATGTTGACCTTCGAAGAGCTTCAGCTGATAGAACGATGCCGAGTACCCATAACTGTTCCCACGTGCATGTTAGTGCTATAGGTCAAATGACCAACTCATATCAAATACCCAAATTCGTTAAGCGTGTTATCATGAAATAATTGCAGACAATGACCAGGGACCAGGCCCACCTGTCTCCCAGGTGGTCTCAACCTCCCATGTTGCTTCACAACAAAGATCCCCATAGGGGGATGTCGGGGTAATGTCCTTTCAGCCCCCAGCCCGTGAATCATTCGCGGGTAATCTACGAGCCGACCCAAATTTAGTCACATCAAGGATCATTTATAGTATGTATATATATACCCGTGATCACCTCCCTTAGGGGATAATGACCCGATAGTATGGCATATCATAAGGACAAGGTTGTAGGTCCCCTGATGGAATACTAGGCATTTAGGATAACACGTAGAGTATCAACAAAATTAGCAAGGACATGCTATGCAGTAGTATAGGATCAAATCAATAAGCACTAACCGCTACACTACTCTAATGCAAGTAGTAGAGAGAAAAAAGTAGGCGATATCAGAATGATCAAGGATGGGGGGAATGCTCTCTTCGAACCTCTGTCGAGAAGGAGTGGTCATCGATTCCATAGTCGTACTAGGCGTAAGTGGCGTTAGTCTCAGGTCTACCAGAGAGAAGGGGGGAGAAACAATCAATATATAGCAAACAAATACATTGGGAGTGACATGGTAAGATGTTGTGCCTGGGTTGACATAACGCGGTAATACACGTTACAAACAGAGGAATTCATCCGGGAAAGTTTTCCCGATGTCCGACATTTTCTGGACAGGTGATCCTAATGCCAAGGTGTCCATGTTCGTCATGCGAGGAGCATGTGACAAATGAATGGACAACATATTCAGATTCATGGGATGTTTTTGAGCAACTTTCATATATAAATAATTTTTATCTCGCTTACAAACGATTTTAAACGATTTTCAAAGTTTTAAGTCCTTTTATGAAATTAGGAAAATTATTTTAATTTTAAAAAGTCGTTATTGCATCACATGACATCAGGGTGATGTCAGCAATCAACTGAGGTGTCTCACGTCTAACCTGACAGCTCGGCCCCACCTCTCATAGAGAGAGGACTAATTGAGAGTTAAAATTAACTAATTTAACTAATCTAACTATGAGGGCCCCACTGGTCAATGTATTATCCATTCAAATTAATTACTTTAATCAATTTAATAGGTTAATTAGGGGGGTCCCACTGACAGTGACTCGGCTCTGCGAGTCAGCTAGTTGACCAAGGTTAACGGGTCAACCGGGGCCCGTGGACCCACTGTTCAGCGACCCATTGGTTTTCTCATGCCGGCCAGGTCACTGAAGGCCGGCGGCTTCGCTGCAGGTGAGCAAAATCATGGTGGAAGGTATCGGAAGGTCGCTGGAATTGGGGTACAAGGGCCATTTGGCCCGCGGCTTGGTGCATTCGAACTGACAAGACGGACTACGTCCGGTGAGGGGGAGGGGGTGACAGCACCGGAGGTGTCCGGGAACATCGCCAACATCGAGGTTAGCAGCGATCAGGGGTTGGGTCTCGACGGGGAGATGGATAGGGGCATGGGAGAGCGTGTAGGTGCATGCATTCGAATCCTACAAGCATGAGGAGTACAACACTGGGCTCGGGCACGAGCTACGACCGTGGTGGCCGCGACAGTGAGCCGGCCGGCTATAATGCGTTTGGGTGGCACGCAATCTAGCTAGGAAGCGTGCAAGCGCAAACAATGAGGGGGCAGGGGGTTGAAGGAGTAGGAGCTCATTGGCCCCTGCATGCGTACTCAAATGGGCTCGGGGGAGGCTTGGAGCGGCGGATCGACGAAATGGTGTAGCGGCGCTCGAGGTCAAAGACAACGGTGACTTAGTGCTCTAAGTGGTTTGTGCTCGGGGTCATGGGTGAGGAGAAAGTGGCGGAGCTGGGAAGAGCTTGTGGGCACGTTGTCGAGGTGCAGGAGGACGTGTGTCCGCGGTTACTCGACAGCCATGGCGATGGTTGCGTCGAGGAAGAGCGAGCACAAGCAAGGGGAGAGGGCGAGGGTGATCTCGGGCTAGGTTAGGGGTTTGGGCATCGGGGAACGCCATGTAGGCGCTGGAAGCCCATGGATGGCCGCCACGACATCGGCCACGACCACTGGCGTCCATCGCCACGCCCACAACTCCTTTGTGAACATAGGTCAACGATGGGGGTTGGTGGGCTGGGCTGGCAGGTAGGACTAAGTACACAATGCATATAGGCCTTTTTTCATTTTTCTCTTTTTCGTTTTTTCTGTTTTATTTAAACCACTATTTTGATTTAATTCCAACTCCAATTAATTTCAAAAAATTATGGTAGCTTGCCCAATATTACTATTGTAGTATTGGAGAGAGCCACAAAAAGTTTGAGATTTAAATAAGTGGTTTGAAACTGTTAATAATTTGTATGCGTTTTAAATTATTAATTTGGCCTCTCTCTTCATTGTTTTAGGCATCAAACCACTTTATAAAAATGTTGGTTCACCACCATAATTAGTTATGGAATATTTGCAACACTTGGAACACTTTTTTTTGTCATGTTGGTGAATTTTTGTTTCACACTTATCATTTGAATTTGAATTCATAGTTAAATTTGAAATGAGGTTTGAACCAAGATGATGATGACTAATTAAGAAAAAATATTAGTGCCTTAACAATGATCACTGTAGCTCATAGATTCGGGGTGTCACAATTCTCCTCGACTAAAAGTAATTCTCGTCTCGAGAATTAAGAGGTACAAGGAAAGAGCTCGGGGTATTCATCACGAAGACGATCCTCACGTTCCCAAGTGGGTTCATATTCATAATGGTTTGACCACTGGACTTTAAGGAAATTGATAGCCTTCTTACGGGTTCGTTGTTCAAATTGAGAATGCCAACCGGGTGCTGGTTATAAGAAGTGTCTTGTTGTAGTTCAAGTGTATCATGATCCACATCTCGGATAGCATCCTTAAAGTAGCAGCGGAGCTGTGACACATGGAAGACATCATGAACCCGAGAAAGGTTCGATGGTAATTCCAATTGATATGCCACCTTTCCACGTATTTCTAGAATAGTGAATGGACCAATATAGCAAGGAGCTAACTTGACCTTAATCCCAGCGTGGTGTGCACCCCTCATTGGTGTGACTTGAAGATGAGCCTTTTCATCAGATTGATAGACAATATCTTTAAGATGACGGTCATCTTGACTCTTGTGACGAGACTCATAAGCCTTCAGATTCTCACAAATAACATATTTCATCTTTGACATGTTGGATAATATCCGGACCAAAAAGTGAATGCTCCCTAGTTTCTGACCAATTAAGAGGAGTTCGACACTTTCGTCCATACAACATTTCGAAGGGTTCCATCTTTGGACTAGCTTGATAGGTATTGTTGTAGGAGAACTCGACATACGGGAGGGATTCCTCGCATTTCTTGCCGAAAGAAATGACACAAGCTCGAAGCATGTCTTCGAGAATCTGGTTGACTCGTTCAACTTGTCCTTAGGATTGAGGATGAAAAGTGGTGCTAGAGGATATATGAGTTCTGATAGCATCGTGGAAACTTGCACAGAATCTTGAAGTGAATAAGCTTCCACTGTCTTGTAACAAGCCAAGTGCCACCCTTGCTATTTATGTAATATTACATGTGTGAACCTTCATGTTGTGCCTCATGTGTGTTGAGTCAATGAAATTGTTTCCTATATTTGAGCATCATGGCATCATATCATCTCACCATCTTGTCATGAGTGCATCAAGTGTTTGTGGTGTGTTCTTGTGTGTGTTGTGGTGAAGCCTCTCTATATTTCAAAACTATGCCGACCTCTCCTATTTTCAAATACATGATTGTTGTGATTTCACTTTCTAGTTTTCTTTATTAAAAATGTTGCACCTATCTTAAGTTTTCTGTTGATATTTGTAGAAGTTAGCTCATCCATGTGGTAATAGTTTTGCCTTTCTATTCTTTGCAAAATAGATTGTTATATTCAATCTTTGTGTTTTATTTTGTATTCTCCGTAAACGCAAAACCTATTTTATTAAATGGGGCTTATTTGTGTGAGTTCAAAACTATTTTTCTTTCTTGAACCTCCTTTTCAAATCTCTTACAATATGTTTTATTTGTTGTTGTTTAAAATTAATAGGAAAGCCTTTTCAAATCAGAGAAGAGAGAGGCCAAGCCCAGCTGGGCCTCAGCTCCTCCCCTCCCAACCCAGCAAGCTAGTCCTTAGCCAGCTGACAGCCCAACAAACGCTCTGCAAGCGGATACCTGCTCCCTCTAACGCCATCGTCTTTAGGCAGGGAGAGGGCTCGCGCGCTCCTAATGCGTGTGCTCACGGACATCGAGGCGCTGTCTCCCCGCGCCTCCATTTAAGCCCCAACCGCGCCTAGGGTTTTCCACCTCTCCTTCCCTTCCTCCTCGGCCGTTGCCTGCGTAGGTAAGGGCCACCCTCGCATCGACGTCGTCGTAGTCGCCATGACCCGAGTGTGCAACAGCTCAAGCATGCTAGCCAGCAGCCAGCCTGCAGCTCAGCCAATGCTTCACTAGCGGGTACGTGCTCCCTATAACATCGTCGTCTTCAGGCACGGAGAGGCCTTGCGCACGCATCTCGCGTGTACTCACGGACGTCGAGGCGCCATCTCCCTGCGCTTCCTTTTAAGCGCTAGCCGCACCTAGAGTTTCCCCCTCTCCTTATCTTCCTCCTGCGATGCCGCCTGCGCAGGTAAGGGCCACTCTCGCATCATCGTCTCCCTTGCCGCCATGACCCGAGCGAGCAACAGCTCAATCTCGCGCCAGCCTCCACTCGCCTTGATCCCCTTTAGCGCTGTGGAGTGGAAGGACGCGAGATTCATCTACCTCAACCTCGCGAGCGGTGCCAGCAAGACGGATGCGTCCTTCTCATCGTGTTCTTCGCCCTGCAACCTCAAATTAGGGGGATGGTCGTTGTTCCTCGCCTCCTATCCGTCTTTCAGCCGCGTCCCTATCATCTTCATCGTGTTGAAGGTAGTGGAGGTACCTTCCTCTCCTCCTTCATGCCTTCTTTATGTCGCTCGTCGCCCGTAGGCCTCGCCGTGCTCGTGCCAATGTCTCGCACCCCACGCTCCGGGCACACTCCTAACGAAGTTCGTCAGGACGTGCAGTTGCATGCCACGCCGCGTGTTTGCCCCTGCATCGTGGCCTCGTGTTTGTAGTAAGATCGCCAGCGCACCCTGCATACCTCTCCTTGCCTCTCGCAACTCAGTAGCAGACGCATCCCCTGCCGGTGAGGGATCGATATAAGATGTGTCTTGAGGGGGGTGAATAGACTACCTGTCAAGATTCTAGCCTAACCCAATTTTAAGGAAGGCAGAAATATAGGAGTTATAACAAGTCAAGTACACCCTACGCATGCAGTTCTAAGAGAATAACAGCGGAATGTAAAACATGCAAGTGTAATGTAGAGTTGTAAGGTAGGGAGATTAAACGCATGAGGTTGACACGGCGATTTTTGTCATGGTTTCGATAGGTGGCACTATCGTATGTCCATGTTAGTGGAGACTTCAACCCACGACCCACGGAGAGTAACGATTGCGAGAGTCCACAGAGGGCTCCACCCACACAGGGTCCACAAAGAAGCGGCATTGTCTATCCCACCACGGCCTCCGTCAACGGAGGACTAGTCTCACTCACGGTAGATCTTCACAAAGTAGGAGATCTCCTTGCCCTTACAAACATCTTGGTTCAACTCCACAACATGAAGTAGGAGGTTCCCAAGCGACACCTAACGAATCTAGGAGGCACTACCACCAAAAGGTAATAGATGTGGTAAATCAATGAACTCCTTCCTCTTGTGCTTCTAAAGATAGTCTCCTCAACAGAAATCACTCTCTCACAGAATATGCATGGGTAGGAGAGGTTGATTTGGTGGAAAGCAGTTTGGGGAGGCTAGAGATCCAGTTTCAAATGATCGGATTGGAATATCTTGGTCCCAACACATGAGTAGGTGGTTCTCTCTCAAAAAATGGATCCGGCAGTGAAGTGTGTGTTCTGAGTGCTTCTCCTAAGAATGAGAGGTGGGTGAAGTGGTATGTATAGGATGCAGTGAAAATCCAACCATTACACACAAAAGGGACAACTCGGTGACACCAAAGTTGAAAACTCGGTCGTACCGATTAGCACGAAGGTGTGAACTTTTGAATCTCGGTGAAACCGATATATGGAACTCGGTGGCACTAAAACGGTGACTAACAGTTAGATGCCCAAACTCGGTGGCAGTGACACTAAAACTCGGAAATTCCGATTTTGTGTATCTTGGCAACAGAATGTTGGTCACACTCAACTCGGTAGCACCAACTTGGTATCGGTTGCACCGATTTGGTGGGAATGGCAAGGGTTTCTGTCTGAGGTTAAACTTGGTGGGTCCGATATGGAAATGTGCGCGACACCGAATTTGTGTATGTAGATCTTGACAGAGTGGATATGTGGGAAATGACTGAGTGTTTTGGTGGCTAGCTTTGAGCATTTGAGCAATCAGTTCATTTTACTACGTCATCCCCTTTTAATAGTATTGGCTTTCCTATGGACTCAGAAGTCATTTATCACAAATATAAAATGAAGAGTCTTCTAGCTTGAAGCTTGAGCCAATATTGTTCCGTTTTTTGCCTCCAGGGGCATCTCCACATAAACCTTAAGCCATAGCTCTCCATGGACTTGTCCTAAAATATCTAGGTAAAAGTGTTAGTCCAAGAGACAATGTATGTTGTCATGAATTATAAAAATCACCAAGGGAGCATATATGCTTTCAATCTCCCCATTTTTAGTAATTGATGACAACATACAATCAAAGCTTCAAATAAAGATAATCAAATGGATATGACAACTTTGAAAGAAACATGACTAGTACGACCTCCCCCTAAACGTGTGCAATCCCTTTTAAAGGATAGTTGCTTTGGAATGCATGGGCACACACAAGGTAGAAGGACAAGACAAGTCATAGACATCCTGGCTACATGCATCAAACATATGTAAATGAAGAAGTTCCATGTTCAAGACTCTGTCTTGCAAACAGTATGTGCAAGAAAGAAGAGGTCATCATGAACAAGGATATGATGCATATACTTACCTTGAGGATCTTGAGCGATTTGACATAGGAGTACACTTGGGAAAACAGATGTTAGATAACACAAGAGTACCTTGTTGTAAAGATGCAAAGAGCCTAAAAAATACCAAGACATTGAAGACATATTGAAGATAGGCTTTGATGAAAGAATATGTCTCCAAAGAACAAGAACTTTTCTCCCCTAAAGATGAATATGTAAGGATTCCTCCCACCTAAATCATAGCATGTAGATATTGGGAGTAGATAGGGAAAAAAGAATTCAAACCAGTAAAACCATATTTATCTCTCTCCCCCTTAATATGTCAGGTTTGATACATCTCCCTTTAGGAACAAATATCTCCCATTAGTTTTATTTCTCCCTCTTTTGTAGAAGCTTCTTGGTGATATTTCTCCCCTATGAATAGGTTCATTGGATGGAAGCTTTGGTACTTTGATATTTCTCCCCATTTGGCATAAATTACCAAAAAGAAGGTCAGAGGGCAAGGGCTCATTGAGAGAAAGGGATCTTGGATAATTCTCAATTTTTCAAGGGCTCCTTGAATTTGTCTTTTCTCCCCCTTCGAAATGAATAAGAGTTACTTGAATTATCTCCTACTATGTGAGGGATCCTAGATGATTCTCCCTCTTATATAACATAGGATCACTCAGGTGTTTCTCCCCCTAGAGAAGTTTTCTCCCCTTAAACATACGTTCAACAGAAATTTTCACAACAATAATGTTTGTTAGAAAAATCGAAGTCACCGAGGCTAAATGTTTTGGTAGAACCGAGTATGACATTCAGGCCTCTTGGGTGAAATCAGTTGAACCGAGTTTCCCAGTTTGGTGAAACCAAGTTGCAATGATAGTCAACTCTTTAACAAAAGAATAGGTTGGTTGGAAGATTTGTTTCAAGATTCCAATTCTAAAAGAAGGTACTAATGGAGAAACAGAAACAAAAGTAGGAGAAAAACAAAGGTAGCAACATTGTTTTGGAAAATATGAGATATATACATGCATACAGATGAGAGTAGAATGGTTCTAAGAGAGTGAAAGGTCAAATGTGAACCATACAATGATCTCCATCTAGATGTGGGGCGGTGACAAGGTCTCCTATATTAGAGTATTTGACTTCAGGAGTCAAGCAAAGATGCTTGATCATAGGTCATACTTATGGTTAAGCGTGAAATGCGGTTTCCATTTTTCGATTAAGATTTTCAATGTCTTCATATCACATGAGTTCCTTTACTCCATGAATTGGTGTATAGCTTTATCAAGGATATGAGTACATATTGTCAAATGATGCTGATGATGTGGCATGTAGGTGAACTTGTTGTGGATGCTCAAGGTTGATGAAGATCAACTTGAGTTTGGAGCAATCCATGTCATTTTGATTCACTTTTGACCTACAATGGTTAGTCATGCAAGGAAGACCATAATATATCCAAATGACTAGAGTGAATGACTTCGTCAAATGATAGTCAAGGATATGATTTTGTTGTCTTCTTCCTTCATCCTCGAAGATGGGTTATTGATACTTGTCCATGTCAAGATTTCTTTTGATTGGTGTTGAGGGCAATATTGTGATGTGTATTTCTTCCAAGTACCTACATAAGGTTAGAGGCAATACAAGGGAGCATATTTTTCAAGATATAAGATAATCAAATCAAATGGCATCAAGGATTAGTCAGTCGATCTCATGCCCTTGCATCCATCCGAGTGAGTCTAGCTGAAGTTTGAAGCATAAATTATGTTCAACTCACTCCTCAAATGACAAAACACTTTCTCATCAAGTGGTTTGGTAAAGATATCAGCTAGTTTTTTGTCAGTAAGAACATGCTTGAGATAGATATCTCCTTTAGCAACATGATCACGAATGAAATGATGTCGCACTTGGATGTGTTTTGTTCTAGAATGTCGCACAAGATTATATGAAATCTTAAAAGCACTTTCATTGTCACACAACAATGGAACTTTTCTAACATGAATGCCATAATCCTTAAGCGTTTGAGTCATCCATACTAATTGAGCACAACATGATTCAGCGGGAATGTATTCAACTTCAACAGTGGATAAGGATACCGGGTTTTGTTTCTTGGATGCCCAAGAGACAAGAGATCTCCCAGGAAATTGACATGTACCGGACGTGGACTTTCTATCAACCTTGTCTCCAGCATAGTCTGAGTCGTAATAGCCAACAAGATTGAAAGAAGATTGATACGTCTCCATCGTATCTACTTTTCCAAACTCTTTTGCCCTTGTTTTGCTCTCTAATTTGCATGATTTGAATGGAACTAACCCGGACTAACGCTGTTTTCTGCACAATTGCCATGGAGTTGTTTTTGCACAGAAAAAAAAGTTCTCGGAATGACCTGGAAATTTACGGGTATTTTTGTGGAATATATAAAAAATACTGGCGCAAGAATCAACCAGAGGGGTGGAGCGTGGAGCCCACAGGCCTATCAGGTGCGAGCCCACCCTGGCCATGCCTGGCAGGCTTGAGGGGCCCATGTTGCACCACCGCCTCCAAATCTAGCTCTATTTAGTCCCGTTCGTCTAGAAAAAAATCAAGGAGAAGAGTTCATCGCGTTTTATGATACGGAGGCGCCGCCACCTCCTGTTCTTCCTCTGGAGGGTAGATCTGGAGTCCGTTCTTGGCTTCGGAGAGGGGAGATCGTCGCCATCGTCATCACCAACCTTCCTTCATCGCCAATTCCATTCGTGAGTAATCTCATCGTGGGCTTGTTGGACGGTGATATGGGTTGGATGAGATCTAACATGTATTTGATTTAGTTTTGACACGGATTGATCCCTAGTATCCACTATGTTATGAGATTGATGTTGCTACTACTTTGCCATGCTTAATGCTTGTTACTAGGGCCCGAGTGCCATGATTTCAGATCTGAACCTATTATGTTGTCGCCAATATATGTGTGTTCTTGATCCTATCTTGCAAGTTGTAGTCACCTACTATGTGTTATGACCTGGCAACCCCGGAGTAACAATAGCCGGAACCACTCCCGGAGATGACCATAGTATGAGGAGTTCATGTATTCACGAAGTGTTAATGCGTTGATCTGGTTCTTTATTAAAAGGCGAACCTTAATATCCTGTAGTTTCCATTAGGACCGCGCTGCCACGGGAGGGATGGACAATAGATGTCATGCAAGTTCTTTTCCCTGAGCACGTATGACTACATACGGAATACATGCCTACATTACATTGACGAACTGGAGCTAGTTATATCTCTCTCCATGTTAAAACTGTGGCATAATAACATCTGGTATAATCATCCATCACCGATCCAATGCCTACGAGTCTTTTACTATTGGTCCGCAACTTTGCCACTACTACTGTCACTGCTGCTACTGCTGTCACTATTGCTACTGGTTACCGTTGGTACTGTTGCTATCACACTACCTTGCTACTGATACTTTTCTGCAGACACTAAGTCTTTCAGGTGTGGTTGAATTGACAACTCAACTGCTAATACTTGAGAATATTCTTTGCCTTCCCCTTGTGTCGAATCAACAAATTTGGGTTGAATACTCTACCCTCGAAAACTGTTGCGATCCCCTATACTTGTGGGTTATCAAAGATCCCTTGTGATACCATATGCCAAAGTTTGGTGTATGTATAAGGTATCTCACTATCCTTTTCTTCGGCAATAGATGACACTCTTTAGGTGTTGCTTGATACCGGGAACACATGCAAACAATCAACATGATGTCAGGGCTAGAGGCACACATATATAAAAATGAACCAATCATTGATTGATAAACCTTTTGATCAACAGGTTTGCATGTTGAACTGCCTGATCAAGTCCTTGGTGTACTTCATTTGAGAGATAAACGTACCTTGTCTCGATTGTTTGATTTGCAATCCAAGGAAGAACTTCAGTTAACTCATCATAGACATATCATACTTCTCTAACATAAGCTTTCCAAACTTTTCACTAAAATGTGGGTTAGTGGAACCAAAGTTAATATCATCCACATATATTTGACAAACAAATAGTTCGCCATTAACTCTTTTAGTGAATAAGGTTGCATCAATTTTACCAATCTCAAAACCGTTTTCAATGAGAAACTTCGTTAGGCATTTGTACCAAGCTCTAGGTGCTTGTTTAAGACCATATAAAGCTTTACGAAGTTTGTAAATATGATTAGGTTTCTTAGGGTTCACAAAACTGGGAGGTTGTTTAACATAAACTTCCTCTACAATTTCTCCATTGAGAAAGGCAGTTTTAATATCAATTTGGTAAGGAGTTATATCATGGTGATTGGCATAAGCTAGAAGAATACAAATGGCTTCAAGTCTAGCAAGAAGAGCATAAGTCTCACCATAGTCCATTCCTTCGACTTGCGTGTATCCTTGGGCTATGAGACGTGCTTTGTTATGTAAAACTTGCACGCCTTCATCTTGCTTGTTCCGAAACACCCATCTTGTACCAATGATATTCTTCTCACCTTCAGGTTTTTCAACGAGTGACCATACTTGGTTCCTCTCGAAGTTGTGTAGCTCTTCGTTCATAGCATTCACCCAATCCGGATATTGAAGATCCTCTTCTACCTTCAAGTGTTCAATACTAGAGATGAAAGAATAATTCTCACAAAAGTTAGCTAATCGAGATTTAGAGGGAGTGATTCTCCCGTTTTTAAGTCAACATAGATTTTTTTCAACGGATGACCTCTGTCCACTCTTGCTCTAATTCTTGACAGCTTATTCTTGTTGGATAGAGGAGCTTCTTCTTCATCATCTTTAGTATCTTGAGTGTTGTCATTGACATCATCATCTCGTTGTGGTGGTGCTGAGAAAGGTTAAAGTGGATCATCATGATGTACTTCTTCCTCTTCTTCATCATGTCGTGTACCGCTTGTGGATGCCTCCATGTGATTTTGCGGTTCGCCTTGATGCGAAGTGGGAGCTTCCACTTGAGTTGATGAAGTGCTTTCCTACACCTCCATGGGACAAATCTTGTGAGTAGAAGAATCTTTGATGGCTTCCGAAGGTTCCTTATCTCCTATATCAATTGGCAATTGTTCGACTTGCGAACCGTCAGTCTCATCAAACTTCAGATCTACTGTATCTTAAACTTTTCAAGTGAAGTTGTTGTAGACACGGTAAGTATGAGAGTTTGATCTATAACCAAGAAGGAAACCTTCATAAGATTTAGGTGCAAATTTAGACCGACGATGTTTATCGATAATATAACAGTTAGAGCCGAATACCCGAAAGTATCCAACTTGGGGTTTGTTACCGGTGAGTAGCTCGTATGTCGTTTTACCGAGAAGCTTGTGCAGGTAGAGTCGGTTTATGGCATGGCAAGCTGTTTCCACGGCTTCTGCCCAAAAGTCTCTTGGAGTCTTGTATTCGTCAAGCATCGTTATCGCCATCTCTATGAGCGTTAGGTTCTTCCTCTCAACAACTCCAATTTGTTGAGGTGTGTATGTCGTCGAGACCTCATGTAAGATACCTTCTTCGTCAAGAAAAGTATCCTCATTAGTGTTCTTGAACTCTGTTTCGTTGTTGCTCCAAACCTTCTTGATCTTCACTTCAAACTGGTTTTGAGATTTCCGAGCAAAGTTCTTGAAGATCATTTGTACCTCCGACTTATCATTGAGAAAGAACACCCACGTAAATCTGGAAAAATCATCAACAATGACTAAACCATAAGAATTTCCATAGATACTCTTGTAAGCACTGGGACCAAAGAGATCCATGTGAAGCAGCTCAAGGGGTCTTCTTGTGGTCATGATGTTCTTCATTGGATAACTTCCACCAACTTTCTTTCCTGCTTGACAAGCACTACAAAGTCTATCTTTATCAAAGGTAACATCTTTAACAACAAGAATATGATCACCTTTGGTAAGTTTGTCAAGATTACGCATACCAACATGTCCAAGCCTTCTATGCCATAACCAACCTTTAGAAGAGTTTGCAATAAGACATGTACGGGGTTTGGATATCTTAGAGAAATCAAGAATGTATAGATCACCTCTACGGAAACTAGTAAAGACGATGTTATGATTGTCGCTACGAAACCCTCGGTGATGGGGTTATAGTCCCAGGGTAGGGTCATAGGCCTGCCCTATAGGTCCTACCTAAGGACTTCCCTTCATAAGGGACAAGGCCCTTAGTCAGTTCCGACTGAATTAAGGACTTCCCATCATCCAATCGGTGACGATTCCTCCATCATCCAGTCGGACATGAGCATTCGGAGCGTATCAAACTTACCGACTGGATTCCACTCTGTATATCGTAACCCCCCCCCCCCCTGGAGGGCAACGGTCATACGTTTTCATGTGTCGTTATTAGCATTTAATACATACGTTACCTATAACGTAGGCATTTATTCGCCACTACTCCACCCCTCTGCACCAAACCATTGTGAAGGGCAGCGCACTCTATATAAGATGCCCTCCCCGACTGGTGTAGGGGTTGGCTTTTCACTGTAATCCATATTCCACTCGACATCAGGCTCCCAAGAGCACTGAGACATAGGGCTTTTACCTCCACCGTAGAGGGGCCTAAACTCATACAACCTTGCCGTAGCTAAGGCTCTGCCCATCCTTTCGTACCCTACACATCTACTATCAGACTTATACCCACGACAGTTGGCGCCCACCGTGGGGCAGGCGTCTAAGCGATTTCCGGCGAGTTTGCAACTACATATTTTCATCATGTCATCCGGTGGAGATTTGTGCTTGGGTCATGAGATCCTCTTCGGCGCACTCTCCTTCATCGTCGACGATTCGGCATGGCTTCGGGATGCCCCTCTCGACGTCGAGGCGCTCCCCAGTCGCGGGGCTACACACTTCCGTGCAGGCGCTCGCGGCATCCTTCCTCTCCAGTAATCGGCTCCGGTGTCGATCTTCGCCCCCGTCACGCGTCGCAACAAGCGGTCTCGCCGTCCGCGGCTCCAACGATGGGCTCAACACGCCCAGGCGCGCCAGAACGCGTGTTCTCAAGTGGCGGTCCTCCAGTCAGTTGTAGTTGCGCCGCCGTCCCAGCACTCGGACTTAGTTTCGACTGAGTTGCCTTCTGAGTACGTGGGTCGCGGGCCTGCAGCCGAAGTGCACATGGCAAATTCGCATGAAAGTTCCCGCCAAACCGGTCGGAACGAGCACAAGGTCGGCAAGACATCCGGTGCTCCCTGTCAGCCCCGTCGTTCTGCCAGTCGACGCACTCGTCACAGCAACGTGGAGGTGTTCCGCACACCCGTCCTCAACTTGACTGCCGCTGCCAAGATAGCCGATTCCCTCCAGCCGACTGATTCAGAGGCTGGCAGAGGGATCGAGCAGATCCGTGCCCTGTTGCACACGGCGCAACAGCAGAATTCGGCGGTCTCTCAGTTGCACAACAGGATCCACAACGGTTTTGTTCACGCGAACACGCATCGGTCAGTTTTCAGCCCCGATTCTCATCAGCGACATAGAGGAGGCAGACGTTCCATGAATCCCGAAGATCGTCACCGTTCAGGGACCCCTCCATGGGGTGGGCCCTACGGGCCCCGACATCATGATGATCGGCGTTCGGTCAGTGACACTTATGATCCAAGGCCCGACGCAAGAGGATACATCACCCAGAGGAAGGTCGACAGGAGTCGAGCCCACCGTGATGGTCACGATAGAGACCGTCCGAGTGAAAGCAGGACCATCGTCTCTGGTCCCGAGTGTTTCAGTCGGGCCATCCGTTCGGCTGACATCCCTCCCAACTTCCGATTGGCGACGGGGATCAGCAAGTTTACAGGAGAATCCAAGCCAGAAGCGTGGTTGGACGACTACCGAGTGGCAGTCCAGATCGGTGGCGAAGATGACCAGGTCGCCATGAAACATCTCCCCCTGATGCTAGACGGCTCGACACGGGCGTGGCTGAACAAGTTATCCCCTTCAAGCATCTACAGCTGGGCAGATCTGGCCCGAGTCTTCATCAGGACCTTTGAAGGGACGTGCAAACGCCCTGCTGGTCTCGTGGAGCTCTAGCACTGTGTCCAGAAGCAGAATGAGCCCCTGCGCGACTTTATCCAGCGTTGGACAACCCTCTACCACACGGTGGAGAACGTCACAGAGCACCAAGCAGTCTGCGCTTTCAAGGCAGGCGTGCGGTACAGTGATCTGTACCTGAAGTTCGGTTGGACAGGCGACATTTCCATGAGCAAGATGATGGAGATAGCAGCACGCTATGCCAATGGTGAAGAAGAGGATCACATTCGTAGCGGCAAGCATAAAGCAGTCGTCGATGGAGATGGGAACAGCACTCGGAAGCAGAAGCAGAAAGCACCGTCCACTCCGCAGGCAGAGGCCGCAGCCGTTACCAATGCCAAGTTCAAGGGGAAGGGGAAGGCTCAGTTCACCCCCAAGAAGAAGCAGTTCGGAAACCACATCCTGGATCAGCCATGTCCAATCCACACGAAGATGGATGAAGAAGGCAACGCCATATTTCCGAAGCATACCACTCGGCAATGTCGCCTCCTGGTCCAAGGGTTCGGCGAAGGGCAGCCGAGTGAAACGGACAATGAACAGGATGAGGAGGACAAGGAGGATCCATTCCCCCAAGTCCATGCAACACTGTTGATTTTTGCTAACGTGGAAAGCAAGAGTCGACTGAAGCTGGTGAACAGGAAGGTGAACATGGCCACCCCTACCGACCCCACGTTCCTCAAATGGTCTCAGACTGCGATCACCTTTGACCAGTCGGATCATCCAGCACACGTGCCCACCCCAGGGAGGCGGGCTCTGGTCGTCGACCCGGTGGTGGAAGGAGTCCGACTACGCAAAGTCCTCATGGACGGCGGCAGCGGCTTGAACATCATGTACGCCGACACTCTCAAGGGGATGGGCATTCCGATGTCCAAACATAACGAGAGCAGCATGCAGTTCCACGGAGTCGTCCCTGGACGAAAGGTCAAGTCACTCGGCCAGATCTCGTTGGACGTCGTTTTCGGCTCCGACAAGAACTTCCGCAAGGAAAAGCTGACATTCGAGGTGGTGGACTTCCAGAGTGCATACCATGCGATTCTCGGCCGTCCCGCGTATGCGCGTTTCATGGCCCGTCCATGTTACATATACCTGAAGCTGAAGATGCCAGGTCCCAAAGGTGTGATCACTGTCACAGGCAATCGGCAGCGGGCCGAAGAGTGTCTGCAACACGAATCAAGGATCATCGATCAGCAGATGGCTGTCCTCGAGCTCGACGAGTACAAGAAGACGGCCGACCCCGCTGACTTGATGCGTTCGAAGAAGCCAGCTTCGGAGTCCGCATTCTAGTAGGTGGGAGAAACGAAGACGGTCAGCATCCACCCGACGGACGACACCGCTGCCCCGATGAATATCTCCACCACCCTCGATCCAAAATAGCAAGCCGAGCTCATCCAATTCCTCCGTGAGAACTGGGACATTTTCGCATGGAAGCCCGCTGACATGCCAGGTGTACCCAGGGAGTTGGCTGAGCAGCGACTGCATGTGGATTCTGCTGCTCGGCCTGTTCGAGAACGCCTGCGTCAGTCCGCTGCGCACAAGAGGAAGGCAATCGGAGAAGAGGTGGCTAAGATTTTGGCAGCCAAGTTCATTCGTGAGGTACACCACTCCGAGTGGCTCGCCAATGTTGTCATGGTGCCCAAGAAGGACAAGCCTCTCCGAATGTGCATCGACTTCAAGCATATCAATAAGGTCTGCCCGAAAGACCATTTCCCGCTCCCCCGCATTGATCAAATTGTCGATTCGACTGCGGGTTGCGAGCGTTTGTCATTTCTTGATGCCTACTCGGGCTATCAAAAGATGCGTCTGTATGGCCCCGATGAATGAAAAACAGCCTTCATCACCCCATTCGGGTGCTTCTGCTACATCACTATGGCATTCGGTTTGAAGAATGCAGGAGCAACTTTTATGCGCATGATCCAAAAATGACTCCTTGACCAGATAGGTCGAAATGTGGAGGCGTATATGGATGATATCGTAGTCAAGTCACGCAAAGGTTCTGACCTGCTAACTGACTTGGCAGAAACATTCACCAACCTTTGTAGGTACGATATCAAGCTCAACCCAGCCAAGTGTTCATTCGGTGTTCCCAGCGGAAAGTTACTCGGTTTCTTCGTTTCCGAACGAGGGATCGATGTCAACCCCGAAAAGATCGGGACCATCGTCCAAATGGAGCGGCCGGTCAGAATATACGATGTTCAAAGGCTCACAGGTTGCCTAGCGGCTTTGAGCAAGTTTATCAGTTGACTCGGCAAGATGGCACTACCTCTGTACCGACTCATGAAGAAATCAGATACTTTCGAGTGGACAGACGAAGCCCAAATCGCATTCGACGACCTCAAAGTCCTACTTCCCACCCAGCCGGTTCTTACTGCTCCGCTCAGTAAAGAACCCTTCTTTTGTACATAGCGGCTACAAATCAAGTCGTCAGCACTGTTCTCACAGTCGAACGCGAAGAAGAAGGCAAAGCATACAAGGTTCAGCGGCCACTGTATTATGTCTCCGAAGTCCTGACTCCTTCCAAGCAGAGGTATCCCCACTATCAAAAACTTATTTACGGGATTTACATGATTGCGAAGAAGGTGGCTCATTATTTCCAAGACCACTCGGTGTCTGTCGTTTCTGATGCTCCGTTGTCGGAAATCCTCCACAATCGGGACGCATCAGGCCAAGTGGCAAAGTGGGCAATGGAGATGTTATACTGCGACATCAAGTTCGAGGCCAAGAAAGCTATAAAGTCTCAAGCTCTGGCTGACTTCATAGCAGAATGGGTAGAACAACAGCAACTGACTCACATCTACTCGGCTCATTGGACAATGTTCTTCGATGGGTCCAAGATGTTGAATGGCTTCGGCGTTGGCGTTGTGATCATATCGCCAAAGGGTGACAAGCTCAAGTATGTGTTGCAGATACATTTCGATTCCTCCAACAACAAGGCAGAGTATGAAGCTCTCCTTTATGGATTGCGCATGGCCATCGCACTCGGCGTCCGTCGCCTGATGGTCTATGGCGATTCAGATTTGGTGGTTAATCAAGTGATGAAGCAGTGGGACGTAAGGAACCCCACCATGACTACATACTGCAACGCGGTGAAGAAGCTCGAGAAAAAGTTTGAAGGTCTGGAACTCCACCATGTTCCACGACTGAAAAACCAAGCAGTTGATGAGTTGGCGAAACTTGGATCCACTCGGAGACCAGTCCCGAGTGATGTCTGCCTCGAGCACCTACACCTTCCCTCAGTTAAAGAAGATCCCTTCACAAAGGAACCAGTACAACCAAAGAGCTCGACAGATCCGACTGAAGTCGAGGTCCCCGCTGTGGTTGATCTGATCATGGAGATTCTTGCTATCATCCCCGATTGGACTGTGCCGTTCACTGCGTACATCCTAAGGCGAGAATTACCAGAAGATGAGGTCCAAGCCAGACAGATCGTCCGCAGGTCGGAGTCGTTCACCGTCATTGATGGCCAGTTGTACAAAGAAAGTGTTTCAGGCGCCTTCAACGATGCATCTCCCTCAGGAGGGGCAGATAATCCTGGAAGAAATTCACTCGGGAACTTGCGGTCATCATGCCTCCTCAAGAGAAATCATCACCAAAGCATTCAGAGCTGGTTTCTTCTGGTTGCAGGCGAATGAAATGGCGAAGGATATGGTCGACCGATGCGAAGGCTGTCAGTTCTACTCGAACAAGTCTCACAAGCCAACGTCTGCGCTGAAAAGAATCCCCCTTGTTTGGCCGTTTGCAGTGTGGGGATTATATACAGTCGGTCCATTCAGGATTGAAGCCAAGCCCATCAAGAAACTTGACGCCCTTACGGCCATCAAGTTTGTCACGGACATCATCTCCAGATTCAGGGTACCGCACAGCATAATCACTGACAATGGCACAAACTATGGCTCGGACAGATTCAAAGGTTTCTGTACAGGCCAAGGTATCCGAGTGGATTTTGCATCTGTGGCGCATCCCCAAACAAACGGACAACCAGAGCGGGCGAATGGACTTATTCTTCAAGGGTTGAAGCCTTGAATCCTGTGAGAAGTTGGACATGCTGCCAGCGCATGGGTCACCGAGCTGCCTTCGGTGTTGTGGGGCCTCCGCACAACTCCAATTAGGTCTACAGGGTGATCCCCGTTCTCCCTCGTTTACGAAGCAGAGGCAGTCCTTCCGAGTGACTTGCTTCACAGTGCCCCACGAGTCGAACTCTTCTCCGAAGCCGAAGCAGAGCAAGCCAGGCAAGACGGAGTGGATCTTCTAGAAGAGGAGCGCGATATGGCACTGACTCGCTCAACCATTTATCAACAAGATCTGCGGCGATTTCATGCGCGGCACGTCAGGAGTCGTACATTCCAAGCAGGCGACCTGGTGCTCCGAGTGGATCAGCAGAGACCTCACAAGTTGGCTCCCGCATGGGAAGGACCCTTCATCATCTCCAAGGTGCTGAACAACGGAGCATATCGACTCTACAACCTCGACAGGGAAATGGATGATCCGCGAGCATGGAATGGAGATCTCCTGAAGTGCTTCTACACGTGATCGCCGACTGAAGCAATGTAAAGAACAAGTATCATTGAAGTAATACAAAGCAAATTGATTTTTTGCAGATTCAAAATTCTTCCGCGTTGGCAGACTCCGGTCTCAAAAAAAAAACTTCCTCCGCGTGTGCACTACACGTCACACTTGGGGACTTAGCTGTGATCCAAAATCGCCTAAGTACAATGTTTCTCCGAGTGTTCACTAAACGTCGCACTCGGGGACTTAGCTGTGATCTAGAATCGCCTAAGTACGAACTTTCTCCGAGTGTGCACAAAACGTCGCACTCGGGGACTTAGTTGCAATCCAGAATTGCCTAAGTACAAACTTTCTCCGAGTGTGCACTAAACGTCGCACTCGGGGACTTAGCTGCAATCCAGAATCGCCTAAGTACAAACTTTCTCTGAGTGTGCACTAAACGTCGCACTCGGGGACTTAGCTGCGATCCAGAATCGCCTAAGTACAAGCTTTTTCCGAGTGTGCACAAAACGTCGCACTCGGGGACTTAGCTGCGATCCAGAATCGCTTAAGTACAAACTTTCTCCGAGTGGGCACTAAACGTCGCACTCGGGGACTTAGCTGCAATCCAGAATCGCCTAAGTACAAACTTTCTCTGAGTGTGCACTAAACGTCGCACTCGGGGACTTAGCTGCGATACAGAATCGCCTAAGTACAAACTTTCTCCGAGTGTGCACTAAACGTTGCACTCGGGGACTTAGCTGCGATCCAGAATCGCCTAATTACAAACTTTCTCCAAGTGTGCACAAAACGTCGCACTCGGAGACTTAGCTGCGATCCAGAATCGCCTAAGTACAAACTTTCTCCGAGTGTGCACTAAACGTCGCACTCGGGGACTTAGCTGCGATCCAGAATCGCCTAAGTACAAACTTTCTCCGAGTGTGCACTAAACGTCGCACTCGGGGACTTAGCTGCGATCCAGAATCGCCTAATTACAAACTTTCTCCAAGTGTGCACAAAACGTCGCAGTCGGAGAATTAGCTACGATCTAGAATCGCCTAAGTATAAACTTTCTCCGAGTGTGCACTAAACGTCGCACTCGGGGACTTAGCTGCGATCCAGAATTGCCTAAGTACAAACTTTCTCCGAGTGTGCACTAAACATCGCACTCGGGGACTTAGCTGCGATCCAGAATCGCCTAAGTACAAACTTTCTCCGAGTGTGCACTAAACGTCGCACTCGGGGACTTAGCTGCGATCCAGAATCGCCTAAGTACATACTTTCTTCGAGTGTGCACAAAACGTCGCACTCGGGGACATAGCTGCGATCCCGAATCGCCTAAGCACTAACTTTCACCGAGTGTGCTCTAAACGTCGCACTCGGGGACTTGGCTGCGATCAACAATCGCCTAAGTAAAAAAGCTTCCTTCGAGTGTATCTTAGAGATCCACTCGGAGGCTTAGCAGACCCTCATTGAGGCTCATGTAGATGTCAAGACAACTGACAATTACATGAGTAGCAACTACCCTCATTGAGGCTCATATAGATGTCAAGACAACTGACAATTACATTAGTAGCAACTCGCTCCGAGTGCGGCCTTACAGTCGCACTCAAAGACTTAGCTGCGATCAAGAATCACCTAAGTAAAAAGCTTCCTTCGAGTGTATCCTAGAGATCCACTCGGAGGCTTTGCAGACCCTCACTAAGACTCATGTAGATGTCAAGACAACTGACAATTACATGAGTAGCAACTCGCTCCGAGTGCGACCTTACAGTCGCGCTCGAAGACTTAGCTGCGATCACGAATCACCTAAGTAAAGAACTCCCTTCGAGTGTATCCTAGAGATCCAGTCGGAGGCTTAGCAGACCCTCATTGAGGCTCATGCAGATGTCAAGACAACTGACAACTACATGCTCCGCATGTTTGCCACTGGGTTCACCAAGAAACGCCAAACAGAAACCAAGAGCCAAAATCGTGTCAAGAATTTTTTGGCGAAGGAAGAGCAAAATATTCGAGTCGAATTCAAAGTTGGTTCAACGATAGTCGGTTCGGTGTAGATCAAGCTTATCCACACCGAACCACGAATGTGACGGCCAACAGCAGTGTCCAAAGTTTGATACAAATACCACTCGGCATACCGAGGTTAAGTTTTTCAAGCGTCGTCGGGACTGGCACTGGGACTGGCAGGCTCCACGAAAGTGTCGAGGTCGATCCCGTCTGTGATGCGAGTGGTGCTCTCAAGGAACGTCTCCATGAAATCTTCGAATCGAAGCTTCTTGTTGTTGGCGACCTGGAAAGCCTTCAGCTTCTCTTCGCGAGCTTCCTTGCAGTGCACTAGGACCAGCGACAGCGCCACGTCCGCACCACAGCGAGCAGCAGAATTCTTCCACGCCTGCACTTGGTTCGGGACGTCCTCCACCCGAGTCATCAACCCTTCTATCTCCCTCCGGGACTCGTCTTCGGGCCACAACTCCTTGTCGATTCGGCCGACGACCTCTCTCAGGCGACCGATGAAAGGTCCCACTATGCGAAGGCGAATGTGCGCTCGGAGCATGTCTCGATTGGCTTCGTCGCCGAGTGGAAAGTTCGGAATAACCAATCGCTCAATGTCAGCTGCTTCAGCCTCAGCGTCCATACAAAAATCTGCAAAGACAAGACGAGCAGAAAGTAAGCGCAGAATGAAATACAAAGTCAACAAGCACTCGGAATAAACTTACCACCGAGCAGCGCAATCATCTTCCTAGCCCAGTCATTGACGTACTTCTCCTGTGATACGCGTCGACTATTCATCACCTTCATCTGACCCATGATCTCAGTTCTTTGCTTCCCCATTTTCTTAATTTCGGCCACCATATGCCTTGTTTGCCTCACGGGATTCCTCCAAGGACTTCTCTCGTTCAGCAAGAGCACCCTTCACACCAGCTAAGTCATGCACAGCCGCCTCCAGTTCCGCAGCAAGCTGAATCTTTTAAGTGTTCAGAGCATTGTACGCTGATCCCATCTCGCAAGTCTTCTGCAAATCAGCGCGAAGAGAAGATCAGACACATTCAACAAGGAAAACAATAAAAGCTCAAAGTTCTTCAGACCCCTGCCGACGCAAGCAGTCGACAGCGGTCTGGGGACTACACCCAGTGGGTTCACTAAGAGTGACCCCACTGGCATGAAGCTCGAACAGGTCCGCCCTATTGAGCTACATCACAAAAAACAAGCCTACGAGGCTACTACTACCCGACCTGAGTAAAATTACTCTCGGGGACTACTTCCAAAAGGTGCACTCGGAGTGCTCCCACCGGTACCATTCGGACAGATTAGTTTTGATCCAATCAAGTTAAAGCAAATGTATATAAAGACAACTGTCGGTGCAAGCACTCGACAGAAGTCTCGGGGACTACACCCACTGGGTTCACTCAAAGTGAACCCACTGCAAAATAATCCGAGTATATCGCTTAAACACCCACTGGGTTACAAGAGGAAAGCAAATACTTACTAGCGCACTTACTCGGATATCGTCCCGGAGTTCCAAGCTTCGCTTGTACAAATATGCGATGGAGTCGTACGCACTCTTGGCATTTCCCGCCATCAACTCCACCTGCACCATGGCCTCCTTGGCAGCTCCCACTTGATCTTCCGGGAGGTGTTGGGCGTCGTACTGGACGGTGGATGGACCTGGCGCGACAAGAGACTCCTTGGGCATCCCAAGACCCACTCCAGTCGGTTCAGCCGCGATGAGCACCGTTTCAGTCGAAGGCATCGTATCGGTTGGCGGCGCGTCCATGGCGGGAGCGGTAGCAGATGGAACAACCTCAAGGACAGGCACCGAAGCTTGCTCGGACCTCTTTTGGACCTCCAGATGAATCACCTCTGAAGGAAGCCCGACTGAACGACGTGAGACCACAGAAAAAAGGACAAGATCAAAGACTGAATTCGCGACACAATAATGTAAGCTCTCGGAGTCATCGCGACGTACCTTGCTGGGATGTGGCAACGTTGTCCGTATCCATGGGATCGTCTTCCTGGCGTGGCGGAGAAGTGGCGGAGGTAGCAGCTCTATCGAGTAAAATCAACTCGGCCAATAAGCATGAGTTCAATCAAATACTGAAAGAAAATAGGAGAACAAGACACTTACGCTGAGGCAACGGGAACGGCGATCCTCATCCGAGGCAAAGCCTTCCGAGGCTTGGATCCACTCAGTTTAGCCACCTTGGGAGGTTGGCCCGCGGGCTCAGCAGCAGCGTCCCTGGTACTCTTTGCGCTCCGAGCACTCGGAACCAGGGGTGTAGCTGGCAAGGCGCTCGGAACCACGGGAGGAGCTGGCGGGGCACTCGGGGCCGCTGGAGGAGCCGACGGAGTCACGGGTTCGTGATGACGCTTAGTTCGAGGCTTTGGTGTTGGGGGTGGCGAGCTCTGCTCCCCATCTTCCCCCTCCTCCTCTTCAGACTCCTCCTCCGTCTCCCCACTGTCGGAGACGTACTCGATGCTCTCCATGCTGCCCTCCTGGCTGCCTTCCTCTTCCTCAGCCGGATTCCCGTTCGAGACGGGAGAAAACCAGTTAGTCCACGCCTGCACGAGATACAATCGACAACATCAGACGTCAGAAAGTGATACAAGAAAAAGTGGCAAATCTAAGTGAATTGTAAGCACTCGGCAAGATATGCTCACCTCATTCGGAGGAGGGTTGTCAGCGCGGAAGGGCTTCACTCGCCGGGCTCCTCTGGTGTTATCGCAGGCGCCTGTGATGTCGCAGACCCACGCTGTCACAACCTCCCCGGTCACGCATTCGGGATGTGTCCGAGTGGAGTCCCCAGGCCCCGCGTATTGCCACATGGCATGGTGTCGAGCTTGCAGAGGCTGGATGCGCCGGCCCAGAAAAGTCTCCAGCAGATCCGTGTCGGTGACTCCCTTGCGGACGAAATCTATCATCGCTTCGACTAGAGGTTGGATCTGGATCTTTTCCATCTTCGTGAGCGCAAGCTGCCTGGGCGGAGCCAGTCGGTCTAGACTAAAGGGCGGCAACCCAGTCGCAACATTCGGACAAGCTATGTCCTAGCAGTAGAACGAGGTCGACTGCCAGTTCCTAACTGACTCGGACAACTGGAGAGGGGGGTAGCTACTCTTCATTTTCTTTTGGACGCCTAAGCCCCCGCAGAGCTGGAGGAGATGGGTTTTATCATCCGACTGGCTAAGCTTTTTGACAGTCTGGGATCTAGCAGAGAAGATGTACTTAAAGAGCCCCAATGGGGAGGACAACCGATAAAGCACTCGCAAAGCACTACGAACGCAGAGAGATGAGCTATCGCGTTGGGAGGAAAATGATGGAGCTGCGCCCCGAAGTGGTTCATGATACCACTGAAGAAGGGATGAGGAGGCAAAGAGAAGCCCCGGTACACGTGACTGAGCAGCAAGACACGCTCTCCCTCCTGCGGCGCCCTCCATCGGTAACCTCCACGACTTGTTGGCAATCATGCCTTGTTCCACCGGCTCCAGCAGGTCATCCTTCGTCACCGTGGAGGGGAGGAAATCCCCCTGGATCCAACCCGCCGGCATAGAACGCTGTCGCCGCTGAGCAGGAGCCGCCGCCTTCTTCTTCTTCTTCTGCGACTCGAGCTTGCTCGTCTGCCCCTTCGTCATGGTGGAGGCTGCAGATCCGCAGGGGAGGAGAGGAAGGAGGAGGCGTGGAGTGCGCAGGGAGCTACGGGAGAAGCGGGCCGAGTGCGAGTAATCAGGAGAGCACAACGAGAAACCCTCGCTGGGGAGGTTTAAATAAGCTTCCGACTGGGTCACTAACAGGTGGCCCCAAAATCTTATCCCGTGACTGGCTGCTGCGATATTAGTGGAGGAGATGAAGGTGCGGTAATCGAGGCGGCAGAAACTACCCGATGACGATGCCGTCATCCCCACTGAGCGCGCGGCAACCGAAATTTGAGGATCCCGGAAAATCCGCCACTGTCAGTTGACCGTTCACGTCAAAAGATTCTGCGGAAGCACTCGGTCTCTGACAGTTCGTTTCACAGATATATCCACTCGGATCACTGGTCAAGAGGATAAAATGGATCGAGGCAAACAACGCCAAAGTCGCATCCATACCAGTCGGATCCGTACTCCAAGCATCGCTTTGTCGTTCCAACCCCGATCCATTCGGGGACTAATGATGGGGTTATAACCTAGGGTAGGGTGATAGGCCTGCCCTATAGGTCCTACCCAAGGACTAACCTTCATAAGGGACAAGGCCCTTAGTCAGTTCCGACTGAACTAAGGACTTCCCATCATCCAGTCGGTGATGACTCCTCCATCATCCAGTCGGACAAGAGCATTCGGAGTGTATCAAACTTACCGACTGGATTCCACTCTGTATATCGTAACCCCCCCCCCTATAGGGCAACGGTCATACGTTTTCATGTGCCATTATTAGCATTTAAGACATACGTTACCTGTACCGTAGGCATTTATTCGCCACTACTCCACCCGTGTGCACCAAACCGTTGTGAAGGGCAGTGCACTCTATATAAGCCGCCCTCCCCCACTGGTGCAGGGGTTGGCTTTTCACTGTAATCCATATTCCACTCGACATCAAGCTCCCAAGAGCACTGAGACGTAGGGCTTTCACCTCCACCGTAGAGGGGCCTGAACTCATACAACCTCACCGTAGCTAAGGCTCTGCCCATCCTTTCATACCCTACACATCTACTGTTAGACTTATACCCACGACACTCGGCACTCAATTTTTGTAAATATCACATCGAAACCAAAGTCTGCTAATCTAGATATGGAAAGAAGATTGCAGCCAAGGGATTCAACAAGCGTGACATTCTGAAATGGAACTGTCATGAGATACGACCACCTTACCAAGACCAAGTACCTTACCTTTGGAGTTGTCTCCAAAAGGCACATACTTCCGAGGTCCCCAGTTTGGTGTAATCTCATGGAACATGTCTTTATCTTTGGTCATGTGATCGATACATCCACTGTCGAGAACCCACTTCTTTCCACTGGCCATGTAGTCTTTAAGGTTAGCATAAGACTAGGGTTCCTCATGGTCTTCTCATATTCGATGTCAAACTCTTCATCTTCAATATAGTAGCCATGCTACACATTGTCATCATTGGATGAAGTTCCCTCATCATAAGAAACAAGAATTTCATCAGAAATTTGACTATCACTACAGGAATCTCAGACTTTGTCGTCCGCCATGGCAGACGGCAAAGGGGGGCACCACTAGACGGTAAAGATTTATCCGTTGAAGAGGTTCTTTGACGTCTGCCTTTGGAAGTCGGACGACAAAGAATCTTTGCCATGGGAGGCTGACGGCAAACAAAGTGGGACGGAAGATCCGCAAGCGCTCCTGTTAAGAGCTAACGGCAGCCTGTTGGGCCCACCCCCCCTTTGTCGTCTGCCCTGCCCCCTTTGCCATGTGCCCTCCCCCCTTTGGCGTCAGCCATGTTTGAGCTCGACGGCAAAGGGGGGCACCCAGCCCCTCTCTCCCTCCACATTTGTCGTCTTCCCTCCCCCTTTGCCGTCAGCCATGTTTGAGGCCGACGGCAAAGGGGGCACCCCAGCGTGTTTCAGCCCAGGCATGTTTGAGCCTTTGCCGTCTGCTGCAGGCCCTTTGCCGTCGGTGGGCGGACGCCAAAGGCTCAAAAAAGCCCCTGTTTATTTTTTTCTATAATATCCAGCAATTTTCACACAAATCAGGAATAATTTTCACAATAATCAGGATATATATATTTGACAGAAATAATGTTGTTTCCATACTCATAACGATATTAAAATAACTTTCATCCATAATACATACATATTATGCAAGTTGCATCCGTGCAAAACCATATATTACACTAGTTTCATCCATGCTTACAAAGTTTCATATATGTCCATATTCTACAATAGTTTCAATCCACGCTTCCGTGAAGCCATGGTATAATAAACCATATTCAAGCACTCCATCAATATAATCCAAGCTTCCCGTGAAGTGAATGTAATCTGCAAAATGGAAAATAAGAAAGTTAGAAGAAGAAGACTAGATGAAGAAGAGAAGTATAGGTCATTTCGGAGAGAACTTAGCTAAGTATATGCCATTTAATAGCTAAGTTAGGTGGAATAAGTCACTTGGAGCTACATAGCCTTATTGTATAATTTAGGAGAGAACTTAGCTAAGTATATGTCATTTTGGAGCTACTTAGGGAAAAATATGTCATTTTGGAGCCAACTATGCTTTTTAAGCCATTTTGGAGCTAGCTAAGATAGTTATAGGCCATTTAATAGCTAAGTTAGGTGGAATAGGTCATCTTGGAGCTACATAGCCTTATTATGTCATTTAGGAGAGAACTTAGCTAAGTATAGGCCATTCTAGAACTAACTAATATAAAATATGTCATTTTGGAGCCAACAATGATTATTAAGCCATTTTGGAGCTAGCTAAGCTAATTATAGGCCATTTAATAGCTAAGATAGGTGGAATAGGTCATCTTGGAGCTATATAGCCTTATTATGTCATTTAGAAGAGAACTTAGGTAAGTATAGGTCATTTTTTATTAAATAGGCCAGTTTGGAGCTAACTAAGCTAATTATGTCGTTTAGGTGGAAGCCAAGCAAAGTATAGGCCATTCTAGAGCTAACTTGGATAAAATATGTCATTTTGGAGCCAACTATGATTATTAAGGCATTTTGGAGCTAGCTAAGCTAATTATAGGCTATTTAATAGCTGATTATTAACTAAGTATGTCTTTTTGGAGCTAAATGGGCTAATTATGTCATTTTAGAGGAAAACAAGCTAAGTATATAATATTCATGAGCTAACCAAGGTTCTTATGCCATTTTGAGCTTATTATGTCATTTTGGAGCTAAATTAGTCATTTTAATGAGCTAACCAAGGTTCTTATGATGTTTTTACCTAACTAAGCTAATTATGTCATTTTGGAGGATAATTAGCTAAGTATGTCTTTGTTGGGCAAAATAAGCTACGTAGAAGAAGAAAGAGAAGAAGCAAGAAGAGAAGAAGAAGGAGAAGAAAAACAAGAAGAAGAAGGAGGAGGAGGAGAACGAGAAGGAGAAGGAATAGGAGAAGAAGAAGGAGAAGAAGAAAGAGGGCTCATTCTCCTTCTTCTCCTCCTTCTCCTTCACCTTCTTCTTCTCTTCTTCTTCTCTTCTTCTTCTCTTCTTCTTATTCTTCCTTCTTTTTATTTTTCCTCTTTCTTCTCCTCTTGTCCTCTTCTTCGATCTAAATTAGCTAATTATGCCTTTTTGGAGCTAATTATGTCATTTTGGAGGATAATTAGCTAAGTATAGGTCATTTCTTATTAAATAGGCCATTTTGGAGCTAACTAAGCTAATTATGTCATTTAGGTCGAAGCCAAGCTAAGTATAGGTCATTCTAGAGCTAACTTGGGTAAAATATGTCATTTTGGAGCCAACTATGATTATTAAGGCATTTTGGAGCTAGCTAAGCTAATTATAGGCTATTTAATAGCTTATTATTAGCTAAGTATGACTTTTTGGAGCTAAATGGGCTAATTATGCCATTTTAGAGGAAAACAAGCTAAGTATATAATATTCATGAGCTAAGCAAGGTTCTTATGCCATTTTGAGCTTATTATGTCATTTTGGAGCTAAATTAGTCATTTTAATGAGCTAAGCAAGGTTCTTATGATGTTTTTACCTAACTAAGCTAATTATATCATTTTGGAGGATACTTAGATAAGTATGTCTTTATTGGGGAAAATAAGCTACGTAGAAGAAGAAAGAGAAGAAGCAAGAAGAGAAGAAGAAGGAGGAGAAAAAGAAGAAGGAGGAGGAGGAGGAGGACAAGGAGAAGGAGAAGGAATAGGAGAAGAAGAAAAAAAGAATAAGGAGAAGAAGAAGGAGAAGAAGAAGGAGGGCTCATTCTCCTTCTTCTCCTCCTTCTCCTTCACCTTCTTCTTATCTTCTTCTTCTCTTCTTCTTCTTCTTCCTTCTTTTCATTTTTCCTCTTTCTTCTCCTCTTGTCCTTTTCTTCGAGCTAAATTAGCTAATTATGCCTTTTTGGAGCTAATTACGTCATTTTGGAGGATAATTAGCTAAGTATAGGTCATTTCTTATTAAATAGGCCATTTTGGAGCTAACTAAGCTAATTATGTCATTTAGGTGGAAGCCAAGCTAAGTATAGGTCATTCTAGAGCTAATTTGGGTAAAATATGTCATTTTGGAGCCAACTACGATTATTAAGGCATTTTGGAGCTAGCTAAGATAATTATAGGCTATTTAATAGCTGATTATTAGCTAAGTATGTCTTTTTGGAGCTGAATGGGCTAATTATGTTATTTTAGAGGAAAACAAGCTAAGTATATAATATTCATGAGCTAACCAAGGTTCTTATGCCATTTTGAGCTTATTATGTCATTTTGGAGCTAAATTATTTATTTTAATGAGCTAAGCAAGATTCTTATGATGTTTTGACTTAACTAAGCTAATTATGTCATTTTGGAGGATACTTAGATAAGTATGTCTTTGTTGGGGAAAATAAGCTACGTAGAAGAAGAAAGAGATGCAGCAAGAAGAGAAGAGGAAGGAGAAGAAAAAGAAGGAGGAGGAGGAGGAGAAGGAGAAGGAGAAGGAAGAGGAGAAGAAGAAGAAATAAGAAGGAGAAGAAGGAGAATAAGAAGGAGGGCTCATTCTTCTTCTTCTCCTCCTTCTCCTTCTCCTTCTCCTTCTTCTCTTCTTCTGTTCTTCTTCTTCTTCCTTCTTTTCATTTTTCCTCTTTCTTCTCCTCTTGTCTTCTTCTTCGAGCTAAATCAGCTAATTATGCCTTTTTGGAGATAATTATGTCATTTTGGAGGATAATTATCTAAGTATACGTCATTTCTTATTAAATAGGCCATTTTGGAGCTAACTAAGCTAATTATGTCATTTAGCTGGAAGCCAGCTAAGTATAGGCCATTCTAACTTGGGTAAAATATGTCATTTTGGAGCCAACTATGTTATTAAGGCATTTTGGAGCTAGCTTAGCTAATTATAGGCTATTTAATAGTTGATTATTAGCTAAGTATGTCTTTTTGGAGCTAAATGGTCTAATTAAGTCATTTTAGAGGAAAACAAGCTAAGTATATAATATTCATGAGCTAACGAAGGTTCTTATGCCATTTTGAGCTTATTATGTCATTTTGGAGCTAAATTAGTCATTTTAATGAGCTAACCAAGGTTCTTAAGGCATTTTGATCTAGATAAGCTAATTATAGCCTAAATTAGTCATTTTAATGAGCTAACCATTTTGAGCTTATTATGATTATTAAGGCATTTTGGAGCTAGCTAAGCTAATTATAGGCTATTTAATAGCTAAGTGTCACACCCTATTTTTGCTATCACTTGTGTGTATTGTAAAATTGTGAGCTTGTTAAAACTTTTTCCAAACTAATGATGTGAGTGACATGCTTGGCATTGTATGCTTGTATGCTTGATAATGTGAGGATTTAAAACCCTAAATTCCTTGTTATGATACTGATATCAAAAACCATTGCTTATTGCAGACCTAAGTAATACCACCTTGAGTTGCACTACATGCCCTTGATAGCAAGCAGTGCTTCTACCCATATTTGGTAATCTGATTTTTACCTATTCTTATATTTCAAAAACCACAAAAATAATTATTTTGTGATTATTTTCCTAATTAAATAACCTGTCCATTTCTATGGTCAGAATTGGTATTCCAACATGGAAAAATACTTTTCTACCTTGGAAAAATCTAATTAAATTTAGAGATGATCAGAAGGACATATATTTTCCATACATAGGATTTTAAACCCCATTTTATATTATATTTATTGATTAAAACTATAAAAGCTATTTATGTCTGTTTTGTCAATTTGAAATATTTCCAAAGGAAATATTCTCAATAAATTCCTAGAAAATTCCAGTGGTATCCCTAAGCCTTGTTTGGTGTCCATATAAAGTTTCACCTTGATCAAAGGTGGATAAGGACCCCAAATAACCCAAAAACCATGTTTGTCCAGAATCAAGTTAGAGCAACTCTACATATCAAAGTTTGCAGGAGTCCCTAATGCCTCAATTGAGGGTTCTACACCAAAAATGGGATTTGTGGGACTTAGTTTGCCCACACTCCCTTTGGAAGGAACATATCTGGTCATATTGGAGTGATTTCAAGTTTAAAATGCTAAACATGTCCTTTGGAGCTTAAATTTGGTGGAACTACATGGTTTACCACAAAAAACAAACCTGTCAAGTCTCAGCACCAGTGGTGGGGTGCAACCCTGTGTACCCACTGTCGAACACCTTCTGACAGATAGGAAAAAGCCACCTTAGCCACAGCTAAACCAAACTCATTTGCTTCAAACTCTTAGATTAAGTAGCCAGCACCAGTTTCTAACCCTAGTCAACTGGCCACTCACTGGTTCAAAGTGGAAAGGCCGAAAACCCCAATTTAGACCTCAGTTCATGACTGACAGCACCAGTATTTCTTGCCTCCTTTAACCAGCCGAAACTCTCACTAAAACCAAATGGCTAGCCACACCCCCAGCAAGTGCCAGGACATGCTAGACACGTCCAAATTTCCTCAGAGCACACCAGCATGCCGTGGCATGCAAAAACTGCGCTCTGGCACGCTACAGAGAGTCACTGAGGTGGAGGCGGTGCCCTCGGCCAGTTCCAGCCTCCCCCGAGATGTCCAACCTCTTCCCCGACAACCCCTCTGCATCGGGCAAGCCTGAGGGCCCCTCCTCTCTCACGCTAGAGCTCGCGCGACACGTGCCCGCGCGCTCCAGAACCGGCCACGAATGCTTGTCTTCTCTCTCCCTCTCTCTGCTGCAGATGGTTCGGGCGGTCCAATACCACGTCCTGAGGCCGTGGTTTCAACCCCGACGTCTCTCTGCACCCACATGCACGCCACGGTGAGTCACCGGCGCTCCCGAATCTGCTGACCGTCGTGGGCCTATATATAGCCCTCCCCCTCGCTCCAGCACACATCAGATAGCTTCTCCACATCCAGTAGCACCTCCCTAGCCACCCCAGCAAACCAGCAGAGCCCCGGTGCTCAAGATCGACCGAGGCCCCTCCTCCTCGGAGCTCTGGTCGATCTCCGGATACACGACGGCTCCTGCACCCCTCGACCCACCAAACTGACCCCCTTGCTCCTAGGAAACTTTCCCCTAACTCGCCCGAGCTTTTCCGTGTCTCTAGCCTCTCCCTCGACCACCTCCCGAAACTCCTCCGCCACGGCCTCCTCATCGCTGGCGAACCCCTGCCTCCCCGTCGTTGTTTCGACCACCAGCAGGTAGGCGACGGTTAGGCAGACCCATTCCCGTGTTCAATGGAGCTTGAGCACGTCGGCAACCTCGTCGGCATCCTCCTCCTCCTCTCTGGCTGGACGTAAGAGACGACCCCGACAGGTGAGCCCCACCTTTCGGTGGCCCAGCCTTCACCCCCGCGCTGGCCTCGGCCACTGACCGCAGGGCCCCGCACGCAGGTTCAAACCTGATGGCGCGTGCGGCTGGACAGGACGTCGGCTGGCCATGGGCCAGCCCGGCTCTGGGTCGAGCCAGGCCAGGAGCTGGTGTGTTTTATTTTTATTTTAAACCTGGATTTCTAACATTTTTATAAAACATTTAAACAGTGTAAAAATATAATTCTTCCACTGGTATTCTTCTAAATATGTGAACTATTTAATGATATGCTTAGATGAATTTTTCTAGCAACTATTCTATTTTATAATGTTAAAAAGGGCTAAAATGGAATAGTTTTGCTTGTGCTTGGTTGTTTTCAAAAATATTTCTTCAAGGAAAACTAAGAAAAATATTTTTAAAATGATATCTTAGATTTATCAGTAATAGGGAACATTTTTAAAATGACTTTGTGGACTGTTTCTGTGTGAGCTATTTCTTATTTATTGTTTTATCGATGATAGAAAATCCTTGTGACGAGGGAATCGGAGCGGAAGACCTCGAAGACCCCAAATACTTAGCCGACCAAGGAAAGCAGCCCTTTAACCATGACTGAGCATATGTTACTTTGCATGTTAAATAGCAAGTATTTCCGTTGCATATGATCATAAGTGTCGGTAATCATTTGATATGATTTTACCGAAGGCTCCTCCGGAGTATTTTTCATTGAGCTTGACTCTACCCCTTGCGGGTCATGCTAATACCATGTTGACAAGTAAAAATAGCAGTAGCATTATCACGAGCATGATGTTGTCATCAAGCAAGAGTTTATGAAAACCCCGTCGGGTGCCACTAATACCCGAGGGTGATGATGAGTTAGGTGGTCACTTCCGGTGAAGTGATGCAGCCCGTATTTGTGTGAGTAAGGTTTCGGAAATGGGATTAGATTTATAATGTGTCGACCGTCCCAACCTTACCAGCCCCTTACGGGACGGGGCTATGTTAATTACTCTGGTCGGTGCTAGCAAAGAGCCACATTACTAGTGGCAGGAGTGATGTGTAGTCACTCTTGTGATGGGGTCATGCCGAGTAGGACGACTATGCCATTTTTATGAGTTCCAGTCACACCGTTGGTCCCCGCATGGTTGGTACTGTCCAGAGTTGGTGCTCGTAAGACGTACAACATGTGGGCTGGGTACCAATCGAGCAGACTTCTTTGTTTAGTATTGTCAGGGGAAAGGCATTGATCGGGTACTTACCTCGGGTATGAGATATACCACGAGTCGTGGATGACACGGAAGTTTCCCGGATCTCGTGGGTCCAGCATACTACCTCTGCAGGGTGTAAACTATTCGAATAGCCGTGTCCACGGTCAAGGACAGTTGGGTCATCCTGCTTAAACTATGTCCTGATATTTACGCATAAACCAAGTGTACGTAAGTGTGTGTGTGTGGTGATGAGAAAGGTGTTTCTATGATAGCAATGATATGACCAAGTTCGGTGAACTGGCATATAGGGTGAACCCGGATGGTTCAGCCCTCAACAGATATGTTGATATATGTAACCTGTTCTTCAAGAGTAATTCTTTAACTTGATGCATATTCATGATCCTTCCACCCAGATGAGTTACACTAAAGATGCATGATATTGTTATCCTTCACTTTCATTGTTCATATCATGGGTTGTTTGCGAGTACATTCAAAGTACTCATTGGCTTGCCACTGGTTATGTTATTGACCAGACATGGAAGGATCAGAGTTTGGAGAAGAGTACGTCTTCGGTGACACCCCTACGAACTAGGACGCTTCCGAGTCAGAATGCCTGTCGGTGTAGGCTTGATGGCATGGGTACCCGCTTAGCCCTATGTTTTCCGCTATTAGTGTATTCGTGTGATTTGGCCTTAGGCCCTGTCTTGTGAACTTGACCCTTCGATCACGTGTTGTAATAATCAGTACTTGGATGTAAGACTCTTTATTCAGTATCTGTGTTCGGTGAGCATTGATCTGTGGGATCACTGAGCACGGTGATTCTCCACTAGTAGTTCGGGGTCCCCACAGAGCTGGTATCAGAGCCATCCTGACTATAGGAGCCTGAGGTAGCATGGGCGATAGCCGGACAATTAGTGCACATAGATTGACCCGAGAACCGCACCCACTATATAATTCTAACCCTCTCCTCAACACCTTGTAGATGGTCGCCGTACCCGAGACGCTTCTGGAAACGGGCTTTCCTCTGCTTTTGAGTGATAGCCTCGAGAAGTGTCAACTGCGTTGCACGCCCATCTTTCTCTACCACAAACACTGGGTCAATGCCGACACCAAGGAGTATCACGTGGATGTGATAGTGAAGGCTAATGACTCCCCAACTAGCTAGTTCTTTGAAGGGCGACAAATGGAGGATCTGATGTTGCCCGTGGAGACTTCAGCACGAGAGGCACTCGTGAGACTCCACGACATCCTTCCTGAGATGGCGGACGAACCTGCTACTCGTCACCTACCTTTTGTTAAGGATAAGGTAGACGGAAGTTGGACACTCAACCCCTCATCCGAGGACGGGATGCCATTAAGGTTTCAGACACCATGACGGATCTGTTGATCAAGGAGTCAACTAGGATTCCCCAAGAGCTGCACCAAGTTAAGGACCTACTTCGTATGGAGAAGATGAAGAACTGCAAGGTGAAGAAAGAAGGAGCACCTGTGATATCACCTGGCCACTACTAGGAAAAGGCCTGCTAGTGGCGCACCTGTTTTGGCTACTAATGACACACTACAGGTGGGCCAATAGTATCTCGTATACTAATGGCGCACCAGGCAGTGCGCCATTAGTATAGCCCATGGTGCGCCATTAGTATGCCTCCCAGGGGGCCATATTTACCCATATGCTCTGGCTTACTAATGGCACACTAGTTGATGATGCGCCACTAGTGTGCTTTTTGCAGTGTGTCACTAAAGTGCTGAGTGGTGCGCCAATAGTATGAATATTAGGTATTTTTTTCTTTTCTGATATTTGCACAGGTTACAAAACATATTACTGTACAGAATATAGAGAGCACAACATATAAACAATAAATATATCGAATACCATAGAAGATTAGTCTCCGAATACAATTCATCATATTAGTCTCCGAATTTAAAATACCGAACAAAGTTAGAACATTACAAGTCTCGAGACCACGTGTAGCGAGTTTGTCCTCACATTACAAGTCGATATCGATCATCTAAACTACCATCACATAGAAGAGTGTTGCGGTCATCACGATGATCATAATCGTGATGAAATTGGTCTTCATCCGGTTCCTCCAACGTTCCCTCCTCTCTCCCACTAAATAGGGCGCGTATAAGTCTGGTTACATTCACCCAAGTCCAAACATAAAATTCTGTCCAACATAGTACAACCCACTTTGATAATTTCATAGGATTTAATATACCAAACGAAACCTGACAAGGGAAATGTGTTTTAAGTATCTACAGAACAGCCTCTAAAATTTTCATGTTGTAACTTTATTTTAATACCACCTCTAACAGGGCCTAATCTCCCATATCAAAATACTGTACCCATGAACATATATATCGGGACAGCAAACTAAACTGATAGCTGCTCTCAAACCGTACATCCAAACGACACAAATAAATACTCTAAAGAAACCTTGAAACTTTATCTAAAACTTATGTAAAGAGGCCAACTCAAAATTCTGAGCCTAGATAACTCATTTTTCAGATATAAGCTTGCTTGTTTTCCATTGTACCTGAAGAACTAGCTCCTGCTGCTCCTCTGCCCGTGCTAGTGATGCTCCTCTTCCGCTGATCCAAGTGACTAGACCTTAAAAACTGGGTCCAATCTTAACAGGAATGTGCAAATAGAAAATTCACGATCACTCATTCAACAACACTAGAGACAATATCTTGTCGAGCTACCATATAAGTCATGTAGATCGACTAGGACACAACCATCAAGAGTGATAGTTATAATTTAGCATGTCAGTCGTATTCAAGTTCGCCCGGTGTTATTGGTCTCTTGAGTGGTATGATAGACTTCTTGTCAACATCTTGTGATAGCGCCTTTCTCATATCTAATAAGAATATAAAAAAGGTGAGCAATAGCACCGGAGCAAATAATCCGAGTATAAGACGACATATGTATGGCATTCCAAGTACTTACCAAGGCCATCTTCTTCCCCTGAGTAGTACCGAAGCACCCTTCGATAAACCACATAGCCCGCTACAAGAACAATGAGCATAATTAGTTACGTTTTCTCAGGATACTTGCATATCGTACTAAAATGTATACACTATGATGCAAGCTTCATATACAGTTTCTTGGTTTCGTTGCCAAACATTATAAAAATTTCTATCTAGCGAAGCATAAGAAATTGCTAGTTTGAAGAATTGAGGATCAATTAATAGGTTATCCGCATTGAGTACAAAATGAACAATAGTCAAATCTTCTTTTCAGTTCAAGATGGATGTCCTATCGTTATATTTCCTAGTAATGAAATCCGCTGAACATAATATGTAGGTAGAGATTCTCATATTGTTTTTATACAATTAAACTAAAGCTCTTCTAGAAAAGTCGAGGACATCAATGCATATATATGTAGTGCTTAGCTAAGGTACACCAAGAGTTGGGTGTATTAATTGATCGCGCAACAACCATTTAGCTTCAAGTAAAGAGCAGCATGATCAAGGTGCCAAGGGCATCTCAAAGATGTTCAACAAACTGCTACAGAAAAGAGCAGACAGAAACCTTAAACTGATAGCTATATTGTCTCCATGGTACTGCCAAGACCTTACTTGACAACAAACATGACAACATATAAGTATCTAACTGACACATCTTGTTACTTATTAATTACGAGACAGACCATTACTATTGTAGCAGGTCGAGGGAATGCACAAAATTCCATCAGAAATTACATATAGTAAGCCGTCGTATTTTCTAATGGGGAATAAGTAAGGACACTTTGATTACAGATAAGTACAGGTGGTAAGCTATTGAATTCCCCAATTAGGTGTAACTGAGGATTAATTACTTTGCGCACAAAACTTTCAGTGAGGGTCGAAACCAATGAACCAACAATAATTACAATACTTCAACTGAGCTTTATCTAGAGAGCTCAACAACCCACAATTGACTGATGCAACCATAGCCACACAAGTTAAGCAGGATAGAAGGCGGAAAATGGTTAACCAGTGCATACGCAACTGCGTTAACCCTTCGGCATTCTTCAATAGCAGCTCCGAATGGTTTACTTGGCATGAGGGCGCATCATTGCCTTGGGCACCGCTTGCGGCTATCAACAATACAATATGGACATCGCGAGTCAGCAATTGTGCAACAAACAAAAGAACAGAGAGAGAAGCAGATAGCCTGCAACAACCTACACACCTGAGGTGGATGTGCCACCGGTATCGCAAGGTTCAACTCGTGCGGTTGTTACTTCATTTGTGGAAGCAGCAACCTGTTTATTCATGAGGCGCTCCGCGTCGTCCTGGAGTTCCTGATGCCGCATCCTGATCTGCGCCTCGATCACCCTCTGCCCCTCCTACACATGATTCCCAGCACCACCCAGTTGGCAAAACTAACGTAGAAAAGAAAGCAGAGAACACTGAACAAACAGTTTTACAATAGCAACTAACAATCTGCTCGACGCCCTTCTCCTCTTTCGTCTTGACGCCGCGGTACTCCACGGCGTAATTCAGCATCTTGTAGTACGGACACCTTAGAAGTTAAGAAACAGCAAACTGAATAGGAACGGAATTTTGACACCTTGAAAGTTAAGGAACAAGAAGTAAACAAGAATCTGTCACAGGCTCTGGTCACCGACACCAAAACAGAAGACATCATTTACTCTACTTACTATCCTAGGACTAGGAAGAAGTGATGATAAGAGGTGAGATAGTAGTAGGATACTGTGTCGGCCGGCGGGATGTGGGCGACTTCATCTAGAGGAAGCACTCTGCACGCACGCAAGAAGGAAGCAGAGCAAGTCAAATTATCATGTGAATCAAAGGAAGAAGACATCCGTCTGAAACAGAAATTCATAAGGGGAACTAGCTGACTCACCGGTGCAAATCCCCTTGGCGCAGCACTTTGACCGGTTGAGGCTAGCGAGATCGTACGTGTCCTTGGTTAGGGCTCGACGCCGCAGCTACTTGCGCGAGGAAGAAAACCCAACGCATCAGGGAAGGGAAGGGAAGGGAAGGGAGGGAGAGGAAGAAAAACACGAAGAGATGGGCGAGAGAGGACCTTGAGTAGCACTAGTGTCGGAGGAGCCCTCCGTCTTATCGGGCGAGCAGGTCCTGTCCCTGCGCAGCGCACACAGGCGAGCAGCAAGCAGGCGGCCTTCATCTCCTCGAGTGCGAGCACCTCCGTCACCGGAGGCCCAGGTCGAAGAAGCCCCTGGAGAGCATGGCGGATCGGGAACGCCATGGCATGCTCCTCGATTGATCTGCAGCTTGGGATAGGAATAGAAGGTGAGGTGAGGTGAGGAGGAGTGGGTGGGGGCGAGGTGGGAGACGAGTACGCCGGTTGTGGGAGAGGACGGAGGCCGCCGGTGTTGGGTGGCGGCGACACTTGAAGGTGTTGGTGGTGGCGGGCGGCGGCGGTGGGACAGGGAGAGACTGAGAAGGAGGCGTTGGTTTGGGGAATTTTCGATGCTTGTTTGGGTTGGGGAGCCATTAGTAGTTTTGCATAAAGAAAATTATAGTAGTGACGCACTGGGTGAGTTGTGCGCTATTACTAGTTAAACTAGTAATGGCGCATTCTGCCCCAGTGCGTCATTAGTATTTTTGGAAAAATTACGAAAAAAGTTTTTTAGTAGTGGCGCACCGTGTGTGTGGTGCGTCATTAGTGTCCATCACACTAATGGCGCACCTGCACATGGTGCGCCACTGCTATATTGTAGTGGCGCACCACTTGTCTGGTGCGCCATTAGTGTCTATATTATCTATAGCCCTTTTCCGAGTAGTGGGCTTTGCTTTCCGAGGAGGAATACCCCCGCTTCAGGTTGTTCCTCTTCAGAGTCGATGTTTAACCGCGGAAGAATGCACCAAGCTCTTTGCTACCTCACCAACCAAGAGACGTCGAGATGGTCTACTTCCTTCCCTTGCTCCTTCGAGGAAGGGAACCACTGATGAAGATGAAGATAGAGATGAAGATGAAGACGAAGATCCCACAGAGCCGGCTTATGAGACCACGCAGTAGATCCCTTAGCAGCATAGGATATACCGAACGTAGGAGTTCTTGTATAAGGATTTTATGACCCGGATGTTGTGTGAACTTGTTGGATGCAAGTCGCATTCTGCCTTGAGCAGCTTGTGAGCGGCTGTATCACTTGTTTTAAATTAATGAAGTAGTTCTTTTCAAAAACCTTTGTCATAAAACCTTGCACACTAGCACATACCAGACCCCCTTTTACTAGAACGTCATCCCTTTCGAGTGCAACCACTTTGGCAAAAAATTGACATGTCTACGCCCTTGACAGGATGGTGAATGCAACCCGCAACAGCACTTTTAGCAACCCCGGCTCTGCCTCTTCCGGACAGTAGCAGGGAACCAGAGGGGAAGCTCAAGCTGGAGATCACCATGTGCAGCAAGATGATATTCCTCCACCGCCGCCTCCCTCTGAAAGCTTGACCATAGCTCAGTTCCTTCAAGCTCTTCGGAAGGAGCGTCAAGCCAACAATGCCGCTAGCCGTCAGCTCGCTCAAACTTTGGTGAACCACCCGCCGCAGAAAGAGAATGGCAACAGTCGCTCAACTCTCTCTGAGTTTATGCGGACTACGCAACCCATATTCACGGAGATGACTGAGCCCTTGGATGCCGATGACTGGATCCGCACTATCGAAGACCTTCTCGCGCTGGTCAAGTGCACTGACGACAAAGAGAAAGTTCTCTATGCAACCCACTGTTTCGGAGGCACGACCTGAGCCTGGTGGGATGGATTTCAGATCATGCGAGCCGGGCAAGTCATCACTTGGGCCGTGTTCAAGGATGGATTCCGCGCCGCTCACGTTCCTCTGGGAATGATGACCATTAAGAAGCGGGAATTCCGAGCCTTAAGGCAAGACAGTGGATTGGTCAAGGATTATTTGCAGAAGTTCAACCTTCTATCAAGGTATGCACCTGAAGATGTTAGCACTCAGGCTGACAAAGTGGAGTGCTTTATGGATGGATTGCAGCAGTCACTCCAGTATCAACTAGTTGTTTGTGAATGTCGGACCTTCAGTGACCTGGTTAATAAGGCTCTTATGTTGGAAGACAAGCGTCGTGCAATGGACGACACCCGTAAGCGCAAGCTAATGGGTAGTGGAGGACCGATCAACCCGAAACCACGACCATGGCACTCAGCCCCAGCAAGACCCAACTATCTGCAGCAGCAGTACAAGCATCCAACATTTCGCCAGAATTACCAACCTCAGCAAGTCAGCGTCAAGCCAGCAAGCACTCCGCCAAACAACGGTGGCAGCAAGACCAACCTTCGAGTGCAAGTTACCTGTTTCGGGTGTGGACAACCAGGGCACTATTCCAGGCAGTGCCCCAATAAGAAACCCGATGTTCCACGCCCCAATGCGCCAAATCCAGGCCAAGGAGCACCAGGCAGGAAACAGGCTCCTCGCAATCAGCAGTATCACAGCAAGGGGCGGATTAATCATATTTCCGCAGAAGAGGCACAGGAAGACCCGGACTGCATTCTGGGTACGTTCCTCGTCAACTCTACCCGAGCAACAATATTGTTTGATTGTGGTGCTTCGCATTCCTTTGTTACGCAAAAGTTTGGGGAAAAGTGTGGTCTAGAACCTACCTTGCTTCGTGGGCATACGACAATTCAAATCCCGGGAGCAGTTTTCAGGACCAACCTAGGGTGTAGAAAGGTTGGGATAGTTATCAATGGGACGAGCTTCTCGGCCGATATCATTGTGCTTAAGTCACAAGGCCTAGAAGTAATCTTCGGTATGGAATGGTTGGCCAAGCATCAGAGTATCTTGGACTATGCTAACAGGGCCATTACCATGACAAGTGACCCAGGGGTCAAAGTCAAGTATGTCTCTGAGCCAGTACCGACTCGAGTGCCACGAGTTAACAGCCTATCACAGGAAGGACTCGACCGAGTGCCAATAGTCTGTGAGTACCCGGATGTCTTTCCTGATGAGCTACCAGGGATGCCTCTTGACTGAGACATCGAGTTCATCATCGAACTCATGCCCGGATCAAGGCCTATATATAAGAAGCCTTACAGGATGGGATCCAAAGAGCTAGCGGAGTTGAAGAAGCAACTGGATGAGCAACTCAGGAAAGGGTTTATTCGTCCAAGTGCGTCACCTTGGGGATCGCCTGCTCTCTTCGTGTCCAAGAAGGATGGGACAATCCGACATTGCGTCGATTACCGTTCACTCAATGAGGTCTAGATCAAGAACAAGTATCCGCTCCCCAAGATTGAAGACTTGTTCGACCAGCTTAATGGAGCAAAGGTATTCTCCAAGATCGACCTCCGATCTAGATATTACCAACTAAAGATTCTACTCGAAGACATTCCGAAGACGGCATTTGTGACCCGGTACGGTCTGTACGAATGCACTGTCATGTCCTTCGGATTGACGAATGCCCCAGCTTACTTCATGTACCTCATGAATAAGGTCTTCATGGAATATTTGGTCAAGTTTGTCATCATATTCATTGACGACATATTAATGTTTCCCAAATCTGAAGAAGAGCATGAGCAACACTTGAGGTTAGTATTGAAAAAGCTTCGAGAGCACCAACTGTATGCCAAGTTCAGCAAATGCCAGTTTTGGCTGAACGAAGTTGGATTCCTAGGTCATACCATGAAAGCAAGTGGATTGGCAGTTGATCCCTCTAAGATTACCACGGTAACCAACTGGGAATCGCCAATCGACGTGAAGGAAGTCAGGAGCTTCCTCGGACTCACAGGATACTACCGCAAGTTCGTAGAAGGATTCTCCCGCATCGTGTGACCTATGACTCAGCTCTTGAAGAAAGGCAAGAATTTCGAATGGACACCGGAATGTGAGGCAAGGCTCCAAGAGTTGAAGAAGAGGCTAACCACCGCCCAGGTATTGGCCACTCCAGATATCAGCAAGGAGTTCGTGATATATTGCGATGCCTCAAGTACCGGGCTAGGTGGGGTTCTAATGCAGGATGGCAGGTTCGTGGCGTACTTGTCACGGCAACTGCACCCGCATGAGGAAAATTATGATACCCATGATCTCGAGTTGGCAGCAGTAGTGCATGCCCTGAAGACATGGCGACATTACCTTCTTGGGAAGCGATGTGAAATATACACCGAGCACAAGAGTCTAAAGTATATCTTCACCCTAAGAGAATTGAATATGAGGCAATGGAGATGGTTGGAGTTAATCAAAACTACGACCTCAGCATTCAATATCACCCCAGTAAGGCAAATGTAGTGGCTGACGCCTTGAGTCGGAAGACCAGCACCTTAAACGTCATGCTTAAGGAAAGGGAGCCCGCCTTATACGAAGAATTGGAGAACTTCAGATTGGAACTGGTGGAACCAGGATTCCTAGATAACCTCGAAGTCAAACGAACGCTGGAAGACGACATCAAGGGAGCCTAGAAGGGTCACAAGACCATCAAGGGTATCAAGAAGAAGATTCCAGAAGGCAACACCCCATGATTCTTGGAGGATGATCAAGGAGTGGTGTGGTTTGGGAAACGCTTATGCGTACCCAACAAGGCCGAACTCAAGGAACTCATCCGACGGGAAGCTCATGATACACCCTACTCCATTCACCCCGGTGGTACCAAGATGTATCAAGATCTCCGAGAAAGATTCTGGTGGCACGACATGAAGAGGGAAATCGCGTCATATGTGGCCAAGTGCGTTGTGTGTCAGCAAGTTCAGGCTGAGCATCAACGACCCGCAGGACTGCTACAACCTCTCCAGGGGCCGGAATGGAAGTGGGACAAGGTAGGGATGGATTTCATTACCGGTCTACCAAGGTCTAGCAAGGGCCATAACTCGATATGGGTTGTTGTCGACCATTTGACCAAAGTGGCCCACTTCATCCCTGTCAACCCCACTTATGACGGGAACAAGTTGGCTAGTCTCTATATCGAGTGCATAGTAAGCCTTCATGGAGTTCCCAAGAGGATTGTATCTGACCGAGGCACGCAGTTCACCTCAAGGTTTTGGAGGAAACTTCAGGAATCCCTCGGTACCAAGCTCTCTTTCAGCATCGCCTTCCACCCGCAGACGGGAGGACAGACGCAAAGGGTGAATCAGACACTCGAAGATATGCTCCGTGCATGCGTCCAAGTGCATGGAGCCAAATGGGAAGACTGTTTGCAGTTCGGTGAGTTTTCATACAAAAATAGCTACCAGTCTAGTCTCCAGATGGCCCCGTTTGAAGTGTTGTACGGACGGAAATGCCGCACCCTGCTCAACTGGCCAGAAACCGGAGACGAGTTGATTTTTGGACCAGAAGTTTTGCACTGGGCAGAAGAGAAGGTGCAACTAGTCCAAGAAAATCTGAAGGCAGCCAAGTCGCGTCAAAAGAGTTATGTGGACTCTCGCCGCAGGAATGTGGAGTTCATTCCCGAAGATCTGGTGTACCTCCGTGTCATGCCTCTCAAGGGAACCAAGCGTTTCCACATTAAGGGGAAACTCGCTCCAAGGTTCATTGGGCCATTCAAGATCACGTCAAGGCGTGGAGAGGTCACTTATCAGTTGGAGTTACCTCCGGTACTTTCGGGTGTGCACAATGTTTTCCACGTGTCACAACTTCGGAAGTCTCTCCAGACGCCAAGTCGTTCCGATCCTTATAAGGACATTGATCACCGGGCCATTGACCTTCAGTCTGATCTCACCTACCGTGAGAGGCCAATCCGCATTGTGGATGAAGCAGAGCGATGCAGCAGAAGCCAAACTATCAAGTATTTCAAGGTTCAATGGAGCAACCACACCGAAGCGGAAGCTACATGGGAGCGTGAAGACTATCTCCGATCTGAGTTTCCACACCTTTTTAGCACCTAGCTTAGGAATCTCGGGGACGAGATTCTTGTAAGGGGGATAGGTCTGTCACACCCTGTTTTTGCTAACACTTGTGTGTATTGTAAAATTTTGAGCTTGTTAAAACTTTTTCCAAACTAATGATGTGAGTGCCATGACTGGCATTGTATGCTTGTATGCTTGATCATGTGAGGATTTAAAACCCTAAATTCCTTGGTATGATACTGATTTCAAAAACCATTGCTTATTGCTGACCTAAGTAATACCACCTTGAGTTGCACTGCATGCCCTTGATAGCAAGCAGTGCTTCTACCCATATTTGGTAATCTGATTTTTACCTATCCTTATATTTCAAAAACCACAAAAATAATTATTTTGTGATTATTTTCCTAATTAAATAACCTATCCATTTCTAAGGTTAGAATTGGTATTCCAACATGGAAAAATACTTTTCTTCCTTGGAAAAATCTGATTAAATTTAGAGATGATCACAAGGACATATATTTTCCATACATAGGATTTTAAACCCCATTTTATATTATATTTATTGATTAGAACTATAAAAGCTATTTCTGTCTCTTTTGGCATTTTGAAATATTTCCAAAGGAAATATTCTCAATAAATTCCTAGAAAATTCCAGTGGTATCCCTAAGCTTTGTTTGGTGTCCACATAAAGTTTCAGCTTGATCAAAGGTGGATAAGGACTCCAAATAACCCAAAAATCCTGTGTGTCCAGAATCAAGTTCTACACCAAATATGGGATTTGTGGGACTTAGTTTGCCCACACTCCCTTTGGAAGGAACAGATTTGGTCATATTGGAGTGATTTCAAGTTTACAAAGCTAAACTTGTCCTTTGGAGCTCAAATTTGGTGGAACTCCATGGTTTACCACCAAAACCAAACCTGTTAAGTATCAGCACCAGTGGTGGGGTGCAACCCCCTGTACCGACTGTCGAACACCTTCTGATAGATAGGAAAAAGCCACTTTAGCCACAGCTAAACCAAACTCCTTTGCTTCAAACTCTTAGATTAAGTAGCCAGCACCTGTATCTAACCCCAGTCAACTGGCCCCTCACTGGTCAAAGTGGAAAGGCCAAAAACCCTAATTTAGACCTCAGTTCATGATCGAGAGCACCAGTATTTCTTGCCTCCTTTGACCAGCCGAAGCTCCCACTAAAACCAAACGGCTAGCCACACCCCCAGCAAGTGCCAGGACATGCTAGACACATCCAAAGTGCCTCAGAGCGCACCAGCATGCCGTGGCATGCCAAAATTGCGCTCTGGGCACGCTACAGGGAGTCACCGAGGTGGGGGCGACGCCCTCGGCCAGTTCCAGCCTCCCCCGAGATGTCCAACCTCTTCCCCGTCAACCCCTCTGCGTCGGGCAAGCCTCAGGGCCCCTCCTCTCTCACGCTAGAGCTCGCGCGACACGTGCCCGCGTGCTCCAGAACCGGCCAACCTTGCGTGGCCATGAATGCTCGCCTTCTCTCTCCCTCTCTCTGCTGCAGATGGTTCGGGCGGTCCAATACCACGTCCTGAGACCGTGGTTTCAACCCCGACCTCTCTCTGCACCCCCATGCGCTCCATGGTGAGTCACCGGCACTCCTGAATCTGCTCACCGTCGCGGGCCTATATATAGCCCTCCCCCTCGCTCCAGCACCCCTCACATAGCTTCGCCACATCCACTAGCACCTCCCTAGCCACCCCAACAAACCAGCAGAGCCCCGATGCTCTAGATCGACCGAGGCCCCTCCGCCTCGGAGCTGCGGTCGATCTCCGGCTACACGATGGATCCTGCGCCCCTCGACCCACCAAACTGACCCCTTGATCCCAGGAAACTTTCCCCTGACTCGCGCGAGCTTTTCCTTGTCTCTAGCCTCTCCCTCAACCACCTCCCTAAATTCCTCCGCCACGGCCTCCTCGGCGCCGGTGAACCCCTGCCTCCTCGTTGTTGTTTCGACCACCAGCAGGTAGGCGATGGTCAGGCAGACCCATTCCCGTGTTCATTGGAGCTTGAGCGCGTCGGCAACCTCATCGGCGTCCTCCTCCTCTTCTCTGGTTGGAGGTAGGAGACGACCCCGACTGGTGTTACCCACCTGTCGGCGGCCCAGCCTCCACCCCCGTGCTGGCCTCGGCCACTGACCACACGGCCCCCCACGTCAGGTTCAAACCTGACGGTGCGTGCGCCTGGGCAAACCGTCGGCTGGCCATGGGCCAGCCCAGCTCTCGGCCGAGCCAGGCCAGGAGCTCGCCTGTTTTCTTTTTATTTTAAAACCTGGATTTCTAAGATTTTTATAAAAACATTTAACCAGTGTAAAAATATAATTCTTCCACTCTTATTTTTCTAAAAATGTGGACTATTTAATGATATGCTTAGATGAATTTTTCCAACAACTATTCTATTTTATAATATTAAAAAGGGCTAAAATGGAATAGTTTTGCTTCTACTTGGTTGTTTTCAAAAATATTGCTTCAAGGAAAACTAAGACAAATATTTTTTAAATAATGTCCTAGATTTATCAGCAATAGGGAACATTTTTAAAATGACTTTTTGGACTGTTTCTGTGTGAGCTATTTTTTTTATCGACGATAGAAAATCCGTGTGACGAGGGAATCAGAGCAGAAGACCTCGAAGACCCCGGATACTTAGCTGACCAAGGCAAGCAACCCTTTGACCATGACTGAGCATATGTTACTTTGCATGTTAAATAGCAAGTATTTCCGCTGCATATGATCATAAGTGTTGATAATCATTTGATATGATTTTACCGAAGGCTCCTCCGGAGTATTTTGCATTGAGCATGACTCTACCCCTTGAGGGTCATGCTAATACCATGTTGATAAGTAAAAATAGCAGTAGCACTATCACAAGCATGATGTTGTCATAAAGCAAGAGTTTATGAAAACCCCGTCGGGTGCCACTAATGCCCGAGGGTGATGATGAGTTAGGTGGTCACTTTCGGTGAAGTGATGAGTTAGGTGGTCACTTTCAGTAAGGTTTCGGAAATGGGATTAGATTTATGATGTGTCGTCCGTCCCAAGCTTACCAGTACAATCACGTTACCCCTTATGCGACGGGGCTATGTTAATTACTCTGGTCGGTGCTAGCAAACAGCCACATTACTAGTGGCGGGAGTGATGTGTGGTCACTCTCGTGATGGGGTCGTGCCAGGTAGGACGACTATGCATTTTTTATGAGTTCTAGTCACACCGTTGGTCCCCGCATGGTTGGTACTGTCCAGAGTTGGTGCTCGTAAGACGTACAACATGTGGGCTGGGTACCAATCGAGTGGACCTCTTTGTCTAGTATCGTCAGGGGAAAGGCATTGATCGGGTACTTACCTCGGGTATGAGATATACCGCGAGTCGTGGATGACACGGAAGTTTCCCGGATCTCGTGGGTCCAGCGTACTACCTCTGCAAAGTGTAAACTATTCGAATAGCCTTGTCCACGGTCAAGGACAGTTGGGTAATCCTGCTTAAACTGCGTCCTGATATTTCCGCATAAACCAAGTGTATGTAAGTGTGTGTGTGTGTGTGTGTGGTGATGAGAAAGGTGTTGCTATGAGAGCAATGATATGACCAAGTTCGGTGACTTGGCATATAGGGTGAACCCGGATGGTTCAGCCCTCAACAGATATGTTGATATCAATAACCTGTTCTTCAAGAGTAATTCTTTAACTTGATGCATATTCATGATCCTTCCACCCAGATGAGTTACACTAAAGATGCATGATATTGTCATCCTTCACTTTCATTGTTCATATCATGGGCTGTTTGCGAGTACATTCAAAGTACTCATTGGCTTGCCACTGGTTATGTTATTGACCAGACATGGAAGGGCCGGAGTTCGGAGATGAGTATGTCTTCGGCGACACCCCTGCGAACTAGGACGCTTCCGAGTGAGAATGCCTGTCGGTGTAGGCTTGATGGCATGGGCACCCGCTTAGCCCTATGTTCTCCGCTATTAGTGTATTCGTGTGAGTTGGCCTTAGGCCCTGTCTTGTCTCCTTGACCCTTTGGTCATGTGTTGTAATAATCGGTACTTAGATGTAAGACTCTTTATTCAGTATTTGTGTTCGGTGAACATTGATCTCTGGGATCACTGAGGATGGCGGTTCTTGATTAGTAAGTCGGGGTCCCCACACTAAGTTAGGTGGAATAGGTCATTTTGGACCTACATAGCCTTATTATGTCATTTAGAAGATGACTTAGGTAAGTATAGGTCATTTTTTAATTAAATAGGTCATTTTGGAGCTAACTAAGCTAATTATGTCATTTAGGTGCAAGCCAAGCTATCTATATGTCGTTTTGGAGCTAACTTGGGTTAAATATGTCATTTTTGGGGCTAAGTATGCTTAATAAACCATATTGGACCATTATGCGATTGTTAAGCAAAACACCAGAAATAACACACTATTATCGTCATCACGGCGGTCAAGCACGGTGGCTCTGGCTTGTTTCACCTGGAGAAGGCTGCCCTGGAGAAGGAACCACTATAGAAGGGTCGTGCGATGCGTTTAGGGAGATATTCTGCACCAAACCTCGTTTGCAATGTGTCGTTAGCATGATGACACTCTTGAGATCTCTCCATTGAAATGAAACTCACCGTCCCTGCCATGTTAATGACTGGCATCGGCAGAGGGGCGTGGCCGGTCTTTTCGCACATAGATTGTACATTTGGTTTCGACAAGTCAAACTTTTTAGTTATTAATGAAAGGGACAGTAAAATGCAAGATTTGAAATAATATGAAGAATAAACTTACCACGAAGAGCTCGTACATGGCCCTGTTAGACGCATCATTTTGTGCTCTCTCTGGCTCCACCAATGCAGCCGTCCTCTCCTCCAGCTCCTTCATTTCCTTATCCTTCTCCGCCAAAAGCGCCTGCATTGCCTCTCTCTCTTTCAGAATAGCAGCCTGCAACAAAACTCATTGTTAGCATTGTAATCATATTGGTTCCCACGCACAACATAATGCGGAAAGATAGTTGAGTCCATTAAACTATCCTCGATGGCGAGCTCGACTTGCCGTGGGCGAGGTGTTATCTCAGGACAGGGGCTCGTTTAGCGTGCCTTTATCTGCCGGAGAGTGCTAGGACAACGTATAAGGCCGTCTCCAATGGCGATCGAGCCATGGGGCCTCCCGTTGCCAGCTATCATCACCAGCTCTAGATCAATAGGCCCCTCCCTCGGGTTAAAGTCCTCCCCTTTCCTCACCTTCCCGTGATCTCTGTACTTCACGATCTTGTGGTGGGAGGAGATGTTGTCGAAGTTTTCTACATGCTCGAGGTCAGACTCAGAGAATGCCTTGACCTTCTTGTACGAGGCAGTATGGGCCATCGCATACAGGTCGTACATCTGTGGCATCTCCGTCTCATTGTGACGTGCCTAAAAGAGAGAGAGAGAGGAAAATGTATTAGTAAAGGGCTCAAGATAGCATTAAGAATGAAGTGCATGAGGCATGAAGCACATACCCAGTTCTAAACAAATTGGATTAAGTTGACGCTCCCTTGATGGTGTGGCACACCAACCATTTTGCCACGCCTCTCCTTGGCGTTGTTGTGGCTGGCCTCCTATGTTTCGGAGCACTACTGCTCCACCAAGGCCTCCCAACAATCCATCTTCTCCACACACCATCTCGGGGGAACCTAAGTTAATAAATAGAAATTTGAGCGCAACATGTAAGAATCGAATCAAGGAAACTAACTACAAGGCCTTAATAATATGTAATTACCTTCATGTAATGCTCCTTATCCATCTTAGATTCGCGACACTTCGCCTTGTCTTTCCTAATATGCTGCGAGGCATAGTAGTCTCGAACAACCTGCACCCGATCCTCATGCCAAAAGTTTTGAAGTAGGCGGCGACATTCGGTTCCGATAAACTTTGCCACATCCTCCTCGTATCCCTCCTCACACCTGTAGTAGGTCTACAAATGAGACAACATCGATTAGTACAATAACTATCTATGGTTGATTTATAATTGTGTGAAGGAGAAATTACCCAGAACTGTCGGATCACCATGTCGGCCCTCGTGTGGCACAAAACACCATCGAGCTCCACCTCCGGCGGGGCCGGGGCACCCAAGTAGTGCTCCCAGGTCATTCCTACCTCTCGCTCCCGACCGGGCAACGTAACAAACCCCGGGAAGTTTTGACGGCAAAGCACACCAAGTACGTTGTTGGGCTTGCGGACACCCTTGGCAACAATCCAACCCCTACAGTATGAAAAATTAAAGCCAAAACATTAGATATTTGAGAAAACATGATGGCAAAAGGTTAAATAAGAGTACATTAACTTACTTATCCCCATTTGGCTTAATCTACCACCTCTGCTCGCGGGTCGCAGGCACGACCCGGAGCCCCGAACTACCACGATAGTAGACGGTGGCCCCCTCACCCACCTCCTCGTCACTATGAGCATGGCCCCTTGGCTCAGGGTGACCCAGATCAGCCGAGGTATCCCACTGGGTCTCGGACGTACCCTCATCCCTGCTTTGCTCCGGAGTCGCCTGGAACGAAGCCTCTGAGACACGAGTCTCGTGGGTCGAAGGCTCGTCGACCTGAGGAGCGTCGACCTGAGGCTCGTGAACCGGAGACCATGTAGCCTCCACCTCAGACGAATCCACCCTCGAAGTCGTGTGCTCAGGTGAATCAGCTTGGGGTGGCGGCGAGGAAGGCGTGGCAGCCACCGCCCTACCTCTCTCGCGGCCACGTGTACCTTTAGTACAACATAAATACCAACATGAGTAATAAAATGTATATAAATACCAACATGAGTACAACATAAATACCAACATGACTACAACATAAATACCAATCTTGCCTCGGTCGGGAGATGCAAAATCAAATGCTGCATTGGATTAAATAAGCCTGGTGGAAAGATCTATTCTAATTTGCAGATCAACTCCGTCGCCAACTCTTCCATTTCATCTAGCACTCTAGGCGATAGTTCTTTCGCAGAAAGGGAATGGAAGAAATAGCTCAATGCTGCCAGTACTAGACATTCATCCTCAGGGATAAAGCAACGCAACATCACCGACTTAACCCGCTCAATCCATATGTGCCAATCATGACTCTTGAGACCAAATATTTTCAATTTCTCAAGACTCGCTCCCCTCTTTAGATTCATAGCATACCCATCGGGGAACATCAACCGCATTTTCACCCACAATAGCATTTCCCTCATAGCATGCCTTTCAAGATTGAACCATGCCTTTGGCTTCGCTATGCTTTTCTTTCCTTTCCGTTGTCGCATGTTTTGTAACGGTCGATCACATAGAGCCTCCAGGTCGATTCTAGCCTGAGGATTATCTTTTGACTTCCCCTCTATGCCGAACAATGTACCAAAAATGGCCTCTGCAATATTCTTTTCAGTGTGCATCACGTCGATGTTGTGTGGGCAAAGGAGGACTTTGAAGTAAGGCAGATCCTATAAGCATGACTTGTGAGTCCAGGCGTGTTCCGTATTATACCCTTTGAATTACCCTGGACGCAAAGGATCAGGCTCGAGAGCGTTTACCTAATCAAGGGTATGTTGGCCTGTCAACGCAGATGGTGAAGTGTTTTTCACAACTCTACCTTTGATGAAATTCTTCTTGTATTTTCTGAACTTATGGTCAGGATCAAGGAACTATCTATGCATGTCGAAGCAAGAAAACTTGCGACCCGCCTGTAGCCAACAGAACTGAAGAGCTGCCTTGCATGTGGTGCACGGGAACATTCCGTGCACACAACAGCCGGCGAATAGCGCAAACGCCGGATAATCATGCGTCGAGTACATGTACCACACTTGCATTTTGAAATTTGTTTTGGTAGCGGCATCGTAGGTCTTGATCCCATTATCCCAGGCTTCTTGCAACTCATCCTTAAGCGGCTGCATGTACACATGCATATTCTTCCCGGGATAGTTGGGCCCTGGAATTATCAACGTCAGGAAAATGTTCTTTCTTTTCATAATTTCTCCGGGTGGGAAATTGAGTGGAATGACAAATACAGGCCAACAACTGTATTGTGCTGCTGTCATACCATACACATTGAACCCATCTGTGCTGATGGCAACTCTAGGATGCCTTGGATCTTTCGATTTATCCTTATGTAATGCATCGAAGTGCCTCCATGCAAAACCATCTGAAGTGTGTACCAGCATCTTGTTCCCATCCGCATCTAGTTCGGTTCTTTTGCCCAATTTGTACCATGTCATCTGTCTGGTAGTCCCTTCGACCATGAAAAGACATTGAAGTCTTGGTACGATTGGCAGATACCGAAGAACACTAATGGGGATTTTGGTCAGATTCTTCTCACCCATACCGTTGTCTACCACAATATACCTGGAAGAATTGCAAATGGGGCAATAGTTCAAGGCCGCATACTCAAGACTAAAAAAGGCACATCCATTCTCACAGGCATGTATCTTCTTATTGGGCATCTTAAGTACACGGAGGAAGCGGGTGCCCATGCCATCAGCCTACACCGATAGGCATTCTGACTGGGAAGCGTCCGAGTTTGCAGGGCCGTCTCTGAAGACGTACTCATCTCCAAACTATGGTTCTTCCATGTCTGGTCAATAATATAACCTGTGGCAAGCCAATGAGTACTTTTGAATGTACTCTCAAACAGCCCATGATATGAATAATGCAATTGGTAGAATAACAAGTAATATGCAGTATTTGGTGGATAACAACTTAACCGTAAATGAACTTGTTCATGGATGTGCAACATAAGCTAGATGTTGTTTAGAAGAACAGGTCACAGATATCAATATATCTGTTATGGGCTGAACACTCCGGGTTCACCCGATATGCCAAGTCACCAAACTTTGTCATATCAACTCTTTCATATTAACACCATTAAACTCACACACACTTGGTTTATGCAGAAATGACTCGATGTAGTCTAAGCAGCACCGCCCAAGTGTCCTTGACCGTGGACACGACTATTCGAATAGTTTTACACTCTGCAGAGGTTGTACGCTGTACCCAGGAGATCTGGGAAACTTTCGTGTCATCCACGACTCGTGGTATACTCGATCAATGTCTTTCCTCTGACGATACTAGACAAAGAGGTCCACTCAATTGGTACCCAGCCCACATGTTGTATGTCTTACGAGCACCGACTCTGGCATGTACCAACCACGCAAGGACCAACGGTGTTCCCGGAACATGTAAAAATGACACAATCGTCCTACTTGGCACGACCCCGTCACGTGAGTGACCACACATCACTCCCGCCACTAGTAATGTGGCTCTTTGCTAGCATCGACCAGAGTAATCAACAAAGCCCCATCCCATAAAGGGGTAACGTGGTCACACATGTAGGCTTGGGACGGTCGCCACATCATAAATCTAATCCCATTTCCTAAACCATACACACACAAAATATCCGGTGCACCACTTCGCCAAAAGTGGCCACCTAACTCATCATCACCCTCGGGCATTAGTGGCACCCGACGCGGTTTTCATAAACCTTTGATTTATACCAACATCATGCTCATGCTACTCTGCTTAGCTCTACTTGTCAACATGATATTAGCGTGACCCTCATAGGTGGTAGGATTAGGCTCAAAATGCAAGTGCTCCGGAGGAGCAATTGGTAACATCACTTCAATAATTTACCGATCCTTACATGCAATGGAAATATTTTCTCTGCTTGCCTTGGTCAGCTAAGTATCTGGGGTCTTCGGGGTCTTCCAGTCCAACTCCTTCGTTAAGCGTGGTTTCTATCATCGTATTAAATAAAAAGCAATAAGTAGCTCACTCAAAAACAGATCAGAAAGTCACTTTCAAAACGTTGTTTAATTCTGATAAATCCATATTGCTATTTTAAAATTACTTGTCTCTTGTTTTAGTGAAGCGAATATTTTTAAAACCAATTTAACAAAAGCAAAACTATTCGAAATAGCATTTTCATTATTATAAAACAGATATGTTGTTCTAAAAATTTGTCTAATTGTTCTATTAGATACTCCTCATTTTTAGAAAAATAAGAGTGGAAGATTCATTAATTTTCACTCGTTAAATATTTTTATAAAAATCTTTTAAAACAGAGTTGAAAAATAAAATAAAAAGGGCAACAACCCTGGCCTGGTTCGGACTGGCACTGGGCCGGCCCAGATGGCCAGCCAGCCAGCCTACCCAGGCGCGCACACCGTCAGGTTTGAACCACACGCGCGGGCCCCTACAGTTAGCAGCTGCGGGGAGCGAGGGAGAGGAGGATGGGCCACCAACACATGGGGCACACCTGTCAAGGTCGTCTCCTACCTCTGGACACAGAGGAGGAGGAGCACGCCGGCGTGGCTACCTGTGGCACCCCGATAGAGGGCCGACAAACGTCCATCCTCAGGATAAGACCGGACGCGCGTCAAGAGCATGATACAGAAATTCCAGGAAAATATGGCTTTATTAATATGATGGAGTGTTACAATACTGTTGCTTACCACAATATTACATGACTCCAAGGCTAGCTAAATGGCACCAAAGTTCATGATGCATCGGCACAACGTCCCAGGCTAGGCTCCATAACTCGTAGGACTGGCTTGGTTACAATGTAGCACAATGAGTCTTCTCCTGCAACTGGCCACGTGCAATGCCAGGTGAGTACTTTGAATGTACTCGCAAGACAACCAAATACATGGCGTCCAAACAAGCAGATAACAAAGCAAGCATAATAGTTATTTAATGGATATTCTAAGCATGGCATGGCATTAACAGGAAAAATATAACTTCAACATAGCATGACATGGACTAAACATGTAATCTAACTCACTAGCATGGCAAAGATCACAACCATTACTTAACAAGCTTACTGTCACTGAATATCAACTTACTCTCTTCTCGGTTTTACCACAACCCTTGACAAACTCGTAATCCAACCTGAATGGATCACATCACACGGTCATCTGACCGATCATCATGTAGCCTTCTCTTGGCTAACGCACCATGTTATCAGCATCCTCTGATGTTCACACGAGACGAGTTCTTCCATCATTACTATCATAGATATAGTTGACCATCTACTGAGGTCTGATCGGGCTGTCCATTACCGTGGACACGGCTATTTAAATAGATTTTACACTCTCCAGAGGTTGCACACTTTACCCACACTCTGGAGCACTATCCTCGTGATCCCGTTCGGGTGGACCAGCATTGCTCCAGCGAGACTTTGTTGACCCGTGACTCTTTCATCGTACCACCGGCAACCACTCCCTTCCTCGGAGTCCTCATGACACGTGCCACCCTCGTGGCCAAACAAATTGTCCCAAACGGAGACGTGCACACAAACCAACTCAACTGGCTCACAGGCTTATCACCGCCTACCTGATCAGGGTCAGTGCGCGTGCATAACCCTCCCTCTTTGGAAGTACCGATGAAAGAGCACGCGATCAACTCAAGTCAAAGTCGTCCCATATCAGTAAGAGGTGGTTGTGCAGATGGGCCCGGACAGGTGACTCTGATCAACCCACTAGGTATCTTATCCTGAACATGATCTATCATAGCTGACACTCAGAACCCTCGCAATCCGATAATCCGATCAAGCCACTACTGTTAAACTATATTCATAAATTGTCGGATAAAACACAAAGTAATCATAGAGAGTAATCTCAACAGTATAATATAATTAGCAAACTATTACTTTACCGATTATAGCTGTAAGTGGGACCTTCAGAACCCTCGCATAAAATCAGCAAATAAATCGGTAGCCACCTGAACGGTCGTTACAACACAGATCTAGGACATTACCGGAATAACTCAACCTCGGCTCAAGATAGCGGGAAAGCAGCTCAGAGCATGTGATGGTGTTGATAAGAACAAAGTAGCAGTTCCCTAAGACGGCCGAGGCACAACTCAGAGCATAGGGTCACCGCTACGGAAAGAAATTCAACAGTTGCACGCAACGGCCGAAAAGCAGCACAAGACACGGGACAACTGCTGACAAAAGAAATATAAAATTGGCATCCACCCCGGACGGCCGGAAATAGCACAGACTCAGGCATGGTGCCAGTATTGAAAGTAATGCGAGAGAGGGTTCGTCAGTGTCACACACAACACCTCAATATGTACTAGGATATAAGCATTATAAATTAAATGTGCAAGAGCAACATCTACGGGCTTATGTTGGATGAACAACATTACTAGTAGCTATTATAATGTCGTCATAGTGATATGGAAGTGCAGGCTAACAGGTGATACAGATGAACACACAAAGTGCAAGCAAAGTTATCATGCAAGTCCGGAGCTCATAGTAAGAGGTTGGCTTGCCTGGGGGGTCGACGAATACTCCGAGGAGAAGCGCAATAACACACCGGAAATCCTTGCCGGAGAGGGCTTCCCTCTCGAAAGGCTCAAACAAAGGCAAGGGCAAAATGGTCATGTCTACCACACAATCATATCATGAAAGTAATACTATCGAAACGGGCTCGACATGACAAAGATGTGGGCGCTGGTTTTACCTCAATCGGAGTTACGAGCGCAAAGATACGCCCGTTAGAGCACCAGGGACCAATCTGTAAAAAGAATATCTACAAATAGGTCCCTGGGGCTGAAACCGAACATGCCTTTCGCCGGAATACGTTTTCCCAACAGGAAAACGTATTCTTCGGGAATACGTCTCCAGTTAAAAACACGCGGGTCCATGGGGTTGACCTCCTCCTCTCTCTGACCGGCGGGTCCCTCCTCTCTCTATGTGTGACGGAGGGCCCCCACCCCATTCTCTCTCTCTCCTCTCCTCTCCTCTCGTCTTCTTCTTCCAACAGCGACAGGGTTAGAGGGGAGGCCCCGGCCGGCGCTGTTGCTGCTGCTCTCCTGCGCGGAAGGTGTTGCCGATGGCTGGGGCAGGGGCCCCGTGCCCTACCACGCCCAAGGGAGGCGGCTGGGTTGCCGGGGACAGCCGGGGTAGGTGGTGCGGCCATGGCGGCCGAGGGAGAACGAGGCTCGGCAGGAAGGGGTGGGGGCGAGGATTCTATAGGAAAGGGGCGTGGAGCTCTGCTGCTCCCCAGGAGGGGCTCAGGGACTACATTTATAGCCAAGGGAGGTGGAGTTCTCGCGACGTCGGAGAAGCTACGAGATCCATGGAGAAGCTCCAATGGCAGGCACCTCCAGGAGCAAGGGGACGAGGGGGAGAGGGTTCCAGAGCGTGCAGGAGAGCAGGGGGAATCTTGCTGACACATCAATACAAGCTATAACCCAGTGTGATCAAGGTCACATCAACTCGAGCGCACAGAGCTCTGTTTTGGCATGCTCTGCCCCATGGTCACCACGTGGCCATGGTCTTGCCTTTCCCCTCAAGCTGTCATACCTTGCCAAAGCTTATCTACATAATGTTCTAAGGTGACATGACACAACACACACCACTGGGGAGCACTGAGGTGATCACACCAAGGTCAAATAGGTTCCAACAGCAAGGTGTTTGTGTTGTGGTGTCACCACCACAGTGCAGCTCTTGGCATGATACTTGGCTGAGGTTGACCAATCACTAATGTAACTATACTGGCCAAAATGCAACACAATCCAATAAGTCTATGGGGTACTTCCTTTGTAACTTGGCATACTGACCAGAAATGAAGAAGTTGTTGCTAGGGTCAATTTGCTAAATGGAAATAGCTGAAATTTGAAGGAGACTCATGATTTAGGCATATGAAGATACTGGCAAAGATTCATACCATTTGGACACAAATAAATGGTACTTCCTTCACAATGCTTCATTCTGGACAGGATCTTAAATAATTTGCTCGGGATGAATGGAATGATGAATTGGGCTAAATTTTGGTGGGCAAGGATGTTTTAACATGATGAACAACTCTGCAAAATTTCAACTTAAGGGGAACAAGGAATCAAGCACTTCCTTTCTAAACAGATGATCTGGACAGAATTTGCAATGGGTCATTGAGCCCAATTTTTGAATTGGGGAACTTGATCTTTTGATGGAAATGAGGATTATATGGATATGAGAAGCTCCACAAATTAATTGGGATTTTTCCTAGCTACCAAAATGGTAGTCCTTTGGAAAGGCCCCAAAATGCTATATTGGCATAAAATAGGAAAATGAAATTTTCCTTTATTCTATGATGGCCAATATTTCATGAGAGCTTCATAGGATCACAAAGAATATCTCTGCAAGGTTTCATAAGCATTGGAGACGGATAGTTATTTTCCAAGATTTAATTCCTCAGACAAGCAGATGCAGGAATTAATTCTAGGGAAGAAATATTGCATATGACTTTGCAATATTTTCGCTCATCTGGGGTCTATGAGGGAATGATGATCTCTGGGAAGACTTGGAGGATCAACAGAGCAATGGAAATGATGGCTCCTTTGAAAACACACGGATATGATTCCTAGTTCCAGTACTTCGGAGCTAGGGTTTAAAAAGGGGGTTCGGAGTTTACTTAGCAAGGACAAGCTGGCACCAGGACAAATGAAAGCACACAGAGGTTGGGAATAGACTGGGTTCACCTGGTCATTTGCCAAATTCCGGAGGAAAAATCCGGCTGAGTAAAGCTAGGAGGGCATAACAACACAAAAATCGATAACCCAATTTTTTGGGGTGTTACAAACCTTCCCCCTTAGAAGAATCTCGTCCTCGAGATTCCCAGGGTTAGCTTAGCACTACAACTATTACTACTACGCCTCCTAAAATGCTTCGGGGATCTGTCTTAACCTTGTGGCTGAAAACAATTAGGCTAAGAGTACCAAAGCTGGTACACCCAGAGGGATACACAACTCGCGGGGTCTACTCTATACACGGAGATCACTAGGTAGCCCTATCATTTTTAGAAAAAGCAAAATTTCCTTTTTCCGAAAATGATTGGGGTACCCTGATGAACAGTGGCCTCCTCTCGCTGGCGAGTGGGGCCAGGGTCCACTCGCAGCCTTCTTCTCTTCTTCTCCGGCCAACGGCTTTCACTCTCCCTCGCTCCTGCGTCGCTTGGAGTGCGGCTAGGCACTGCGCACTCCTAGCTCTTAGGGCGTAAAGCATCCTATGTCGATACTGCGCGGCGTGCACGAGCCCGACGCATAGAGCACTCCCGTCGCGGGCCAACGCCGGTCGGCACTGCTCTCGGATTCCCTCCTAGACGTCGGTGATCGAGCAGCGCGCGGCCTCCTGGACCTTGCTCACCGTATGCCGGACCGGGGCTATAAAAGCAACCTCGGTCTCTCTCTCTTCTACCTCGCATCCAACTCACTACTTCCTCCTCTTCCCGACTCTCCTCCTGATTGCACGAACATGAGGCAAGGCGCTAATGGCGGGCGTGGGGTCGGTGCTGCTCACAATCATCCTGGCTGGTCTACTGGCGGCGCTTGTCGGCGGCTCGGTGCTACTGTGCGCGATGATCCTTGATGATCGTCGCGATGCCGTGGCTAAAGCGATAGCTGAGGAACAACTACACCGTCTCAAGCAGGCGAAATAAACGCTGGCGGGGCGGCAAGGGCGGCTTGTCAACATAGCACCAGATGATGTCACAGGCGCTGCTCGGTCTGGGGAGCGGGTGCAGTCAGCGGAGCTCTATCAGTGTGGAGACCACGCTGCTGGTTGCTCTTGGCTGAGCAGCATCCACAACTAGTGGGCACTAGGGGGTAGAACCACGGTCTAGGTCTTGGTCTGAAAAGGTTGCAACGGTCTACGCTGTAATAAAATCTCTCAGAATCTCTCCGAGATTGCTACACTTCTCTCATGATGCTCAAGCAACCTATATAGACTAATATGCAAACAGATGCAGAATGCACATGCAGGCAAGGAAAGAATCATAACAAGCCGATTACAATAAGGTGTTTTAATGCTAGTGGGTGTATGTACTCCTGGCATACATACACCTATACCGGCTTACATTTGTTAGCGACTCTAGGCAAGTCCAAGTTTATTAGGTCTAAGTTCTCTACCGATCAAAATCTTGTTAAGGAATCCAATGCCAGCTTTGTTAAACATTTCTGCTTAACAGGGTGACAAATGATTCCAAGCACACAGAGCAAACATGCATACATATCATTACAATACCACACAGGTACAAGCAACGCAAGGAGTACAATGACACATTGCCCTACTGGGCGGCTACCTACAACACGCTCCAAACCACAACGTCCTAATCCTATGTGCGGGTGAAGAAACAGTGTTCGCAGCGCACCTACACGCGACATCTCCTGGCTTCGCTCACTAACGAAGCCACACACGGGCTTACTCCTGCTAGGGCTCTCCTGGGGGACGAAGGCTGAGCAACTCTTGTCTAGGTCTTCGGCCACTGCTATAGGCTGGGACTCAACTGCTGGAGCTGCAAAGGGGGCTTGACGGAACACAACCCGACGACGAAGTCGCCTGATCGCTCCCAGAATGGAGTTACGGTGGATGTCTCCGGACTGATATGGGTCCACAGGTTGCGAGGGCAGTACCAGCTGCGAAGGTGGCACTTAGCCTCCCAATAGGAACTGAGTTGACTGGGGCTCCAGTTGACGGGCCCCACGGTATGCTTCCGCAACAACCCGCGTGGCGTCCTAATCCACGGCCTTGAGCTCTTTAAGAAAACCGAAGAGCAATAATCCCTAGGAAGCAGCAAACTGGGTCAGCCAACCTATTGCTGGGTCTGCATCTTTGACTGTGCCGGAGGAATTGCAGCCTGTGTCTGATGCAGGGGGACAGTAGCGAAGCTCCTGCATCTCCGCCACTTGCGGAAACTGAAGCCGAAGACGGGTGATAGCTTCTGCCGCGGCTATTTGGACAGCCAACTCAAGAGTGGGCATGCGATGGCCACGAATATTCATGGGTTTCCCATCCGCCGCTGGCCCAGGGTTGATATGCACCTTTGCATAAAACCGGCAAATATGGGGGATGGGTTCTGACTGGAACACCAAATACACCGGGGGCTTACTAACGCCAAAGGCTCGGGAGAGCATACTAGAAAGGTTGGGCGGTAAGCCAGCATAACCCTTAGCTAGGGTTCGGCTATGGAAACTGGGGGTCTTGGAGGAACTGGCCATGGCTGCAGGTTTGGGGGTACTAGTCTAGGTTCTCTTGCAAGGCTCTCGCTTACTAGGTGGGGAGAGCTATGGCTCAAAAGTAGGAAGGGTTTAAATTGGCAGTCGGGCTGGATCACACCAAGATGGCATAGATCCTTGTCGTGCCGGGGAGGAGATACATTGGCACGACCGACAACTGGGTAGGGTCACGGTCCAATGTAGTGTGGCTGGGTGGGCGGGCAACTGGGTAGGGATACGTCCATTCCGACTGCGCCATCTATTGGTCAATAGTGGCCATGTCGGATGCCAAAGACGGCTCAAATCTATCGGGCTCACTACTGGTCGATCCTAAGGTGGTCTGGGAGCTAGGGTAACCTATAGCCATCCTAGCTCTGATACCAACTCCAGTGGCACCCCGATAGAGGGCCGACACACATCCGTCCCGAGGATAAGATCGGACGCGCGTCAAGAGCATGATACAGAAATTCCAGGAAAATATGGCTTTCTTAATATGATGGAGTGTTACAATAATGTTGCTTACAACAATATTACATGACTCCAAGGATAGCTAAATGGCAGCAGAGGTCCTGATACATCGGCACGACGTCCCTGGCTGGGCTCCATAACTCGCAGTACTGGCTTGGTTACGATCTAGCATAGCGAGTCTTCTCCTGCAACTCGCCACGTGCAAGGCCAGGTGAGTACTTCGAATGTACTCGCAAGACAACCAAATACATGGCATCCAAACAAGCAGATAACAAAGAAAGCATAATGTTTATTTAATGGCTATTCTAAGCATGGCATTAAAAGGAAAAATATAACTTCAGCATAACATGACATGGACTAAACATGTAATCTACCTCCCTAGCATGGCGAAGATCACAACCATTACTTAACTAGCTTACTGTCACTGAATATCAACTTACTCTGTTCTGGGTTGTACCACAACCCTTGACAAACTCGTAATCCAACCTGAATGGATCACATCACACGGTCATCTGACCGATCATCATGTAGCCCTCTCTTGGCTAACCCACCATGTTATCAACATCCTCTGATGTTCACACGAGATGAGTTTTTCCATCATTACTATCATAGATACGATTGACCATCTACTAAGGTCTGATCGGGCTGTCCATTACCGTGGACATGGCTATTCGAATAGGTTTTACACTCTGCAGAGGCTGCACACTTTACCCACACTCTAGTGCACTGACCTCGTGATCCCATTCGGGTGGACCAGCATTGCTCCAACGAGACTTTCTTGACCCGTGGCTCTTTCATCGTACCATCGGGAACCACTCCCTTGCTCGGAGTCCTGCCCTGGGTGGCCCTGTGCCCTCATGGCACTTGTGTCCTCATGACACCTGCCACCGTCGTGGCCAAACAAGCTGTCCCAAACCGGGACGTGCGCACCAAACAACTCAACTGGCTCATAGGGTTATCACCGCCTACGTGATGAGGGTCTGCGCGCGTGCATAACCCTCCCTCTTTGGAAGTACCGATGAAAGAGCAAGCGATCAGCTCAAGTCAAGGCCGTCCCATATCAGCAAGAGGTGGTTGTGCAGATGGGCCCGGACAGGTGACTCTGATCAACCCACTAGGTATCTTATCCTGAACATGATCTATCATAGCTGACACTCAGAACCCTCGCAATCCGATAATCCGATCAAGCCACTACTATTAAACTATATTCATAAATTGTCGGATAAAACACAAAGTAATCATAGAGAGTAATCTCAACAGTATAATATAATTAGCAAACTATTACTTTACCGATTATAGCTGTAAGTGGGACCTTCACAACCCTCGCATAAAATCAGCAAATAAATCGGTAGCCACCTGAACGGTCGTTACAACACAGGTCTGGGACATTACCGGAATAACTCAACCTCGGCTCAAGATAGCGGGAAAGCAGCTCAGAGCATTACCGGAATAACTCAACCTCGGCTCAAGTTGCACGCGACGTCCGAAAAGCAGCACAGGACACGGCACAACTGCTGACAAAACAAATATAAAATTGGCATCCACCCGGGGCGGCCGAAAACAGCACAGACTCAGGCATGGTGCCAGTATTGAAAGAAATGCGAGCAAGTGTTTGTCAGCGTCACACACAACACCTCACTATGTACTAGGATATAAGCATGATAAATTAAATATGCAAGAGCAACATCTGCGGGTGTATGTTGGATGAACAAATTTACTAATAGCTATTATTAATGTCGTCATAGTGATATGCAAATGCAGGCTAACAGGTGATACAGACGAACACACAAAGTGCAAGAAAAGTTATCACGCAAGTCCGGAGCTCATAGTAAGAGGTTGCCTTGCCTGGGGGGGGTCGACGAATACTCCGAGGAGAAGCGCAATAACACACCGTAAATCTTTGCCAGAGAGGGCTCCCCTCTCGGAAGGCTCAAGAAAAGGCAAGGGAAAAATGGTCATTACTACCGCACAATCATATCATGAAAGTAATACTATCAAGACGGGATCGACAAGACGAAGATGTGGGCCCTTGTTTTACCTCACTCAGAGTTACGAGCACAAAGATACGCCCGTCAGAGCACCAGGGACCAATCTGTAAAAAGAATATCTACAAATAGTTCCCTAGGGCTGAAGCCGAACGCGCCTTTCGCCGGAATACGTTTTCCCAACAGGAAAACGTATTCTTTGGGAACATGTATCCACTTAAAAACACGCGGGTCCACGGGGTTGACCTCCTCCTCTCTCTGACCGGCGGGTCCCTCCTCTCTCTTTCTAACGGTGGGGCCCCGCCCCATTCTCTCTCTATATCCTCTCCTCTACTCTCGTCTTCTTCTTCCAACCGCGACAGGGTCAGAGGGGAGGCGCCGGCCGACGCTGCTGCTGCAGATCTCCTGTGCGGAAGGTGCTGCCGGTGGCTGGGGCAGGGGCCCCGTTCCCTATCGCGCCCAAGGGCGGCGGCTGGGTCACCGGGGACAGCCGGGCTAGGTGCAGCAGCGGCAACCGTGATGCGGCGATGGCGGCCGAGGGAGCCCGAGGCTCGGCAAGAAGGGGGGGAGGAGACTAGGGGAAAGTGGTGTCGAGCTGTGTTGCTCCCCAGGAGGGGCTCGGGGACTACATTAATAGCCAAGGGAGGTGGAGTTCTCGCGACGTTGGAGAAGCTCCGAGATCCATGGAGAAGCTCCATTGACAGGCACCTCCAGGAGCAAAGGGACAAGGGGGAGAGGGTTCCAGAGCGTGCGGGAGAGGAGGGGGAATCGTGTCGACACCTCAAGACAAGCTATAACCCAGTGTGATCAAGGTCACATCAACTCGAACGCACAGAGCTCTGTATTGGCATGTTCTGCCCATGGTCACCACGTGGCCATGGCCTTGCCTTGCCCATCAAGCTGTCACACCTTGCCAAAGCTTATCTACATATTGTTCTAAGGTGACATGACACAACACACACCACTGGGGAGCACTGAGGTGACCACACCAAGGTCAAATAGGTTCCAACAGCAAGGTGTTTGTGTTGTGGTGTCACCACCACATTGCAGATCTTGGCATGATACTTGGCTGAGGTTGAGCACTCACTAAGGTCACTATACTGGCGAAAATGCAGCACAATCCAATAAGTCTATGGGGTACTTCCTTTGTAACTTGGCATACTGACCAGAAATGAAGAAGTTGTTGCTGGGGTCAATTCGCTAAATGGAAATGGGTGAAATTTGGAGGAGAGTCATGATTTTGGCATTTGAAGATACTAGGAAAGATTCATACCATTTTCACACATATAAATGGTACTTCTTTCACAATGCTTCATTCTGGACAGAATCTTCAATAATTTGCTCGAGAAGAATGGAATGATGAAATGGGCTAAATTTTGGTGGGCAAGGATGATTTAACATGATAAACAACTCTGCAAAATTTCAACTCAAGGGGAACAAGGAATCAAGCACTTCCTTTGCAAACAGATGATCCGGACAGAATTTGCGAAGGGTCATTGTGCCCAATTTTTGAATTGGCGAACTTGATATTTTGATTGAAATGAGGATTATATGGGTATTAGAAGCTCCACAAATTAATTGGAATCTTTCCTAGCTACTAAAGTGGTAGTTCCTTTGGAAAGGCCCAGAATGCTATATTCGCATAAAATAGGAAAATGAAATTTTCCTTTATTCTATGATGGCCAATATTTCATGAGAGCTTCATAGGATCTCAAAGAATATCTCTACAAGGTTTCATGAGCATTGGAGATGTATAGCTATTTTCCAAGATTTAATTCCTTGGACAAGGAGAAGGAGGAATTAATTCTAGAGAAGAAATATTGCATGTGACTTTGCAATATTTTCGCTCATCTGGGGTCTATGAAGGAATGATGATATTTGGGTAGACTTGGAGGATCAACAGAGCAATGGAAATGATGGCTCCTTTGAAAACACACGGACAGGATTCCCGGTTCCAATACTTCGGAGCTAGGGTTTAAAAATTTTGCTCGGAGTTTACTCAACAAGGACAAGCTGGCACCAGGACAAAGGAAATGCAGAGAGAGGTTGGGAATAGACTGGGTTCACCTAGTCATTTGTCAAATTCCAGAGGAAAAATCCGAGAGAGAAAAGCTAGGAAGGCATAACAACACAAAAATTGATAACCCGATTTTTTGGGTGTTACACTACCGATGTCCTGAGGCCCTAACAACGGTGGGAATGGGTCTGGCTCGTCGTTGCCTACCTGCTGGTGGTCAAGTTAACGTGGGGGGGGGGGGGAGGGGCTCATGTTTCACCGGCGACGAGGTGGCTGCGGCGGAGAGGTTTCGGTCAACGGTGGAGGTGGTGGCTACGGGCATGGATTCACTCGGGGAAGTGGGGGCAATGCTCCTGTGGTCACGGGAAGTGTGTAGGTGGGAAGAGGGATGCGAAAACCGACGTGTAGCGAGCGATCGACCAGAGCTCCAAGGCGGAGGGGCCTCAGTCCATCTCGAGCACCGGGGCTCTGCTTACTCAATGGGGTGGCTAGGGAGATGATTGGGGTCTAGGTGGATTGGAGTAAGGGGAGCTGGAGCGAGGGTATGGCCTAATATAGGCCCGCGACCATGCACCAGGTGGGACGCTCCGGTGGTTTCACTTTGTCTTGCATGGGGCACAGAGAGAGGCTGGGGTGGAAACCACGGTCTCAGGACGTGGTTTTGGACCTCCAAGCTCACTGCGAGAGAGGGGGAAGTGAGGAGTGGCGTGTCTGTGTGGCCGGGTTCCTTTTGCCGCTAGTGGTGCGTGCGGGCACGCGTCGCACCGGCTCTCGGCACGGGAAAGGAGGGTCCCTGGGGCTGCTTGATGCACACGAGTTGTCGGGGGAGAGGAGAGACACCGCCGGTAGGATAGAACTAGCCGAGGGAGTCGCCCCCACCTCGGTTGCTCTCTGTAGCGTGCCCAGAGCGCAGCTTTAGCATGCCACGGCATGCTGGCGCGCTCTGGGGTGCCTTGGACGCGTCTGGAGTGTCCTGGGCCCTTACTTGGATATGCCTAGCAGTTTGAACCCCGTGGGAGCATCGGCTAGTCAAAGGAGGCGTGGAAACCAGATGCTGTCAGCCTTGGGCTGAAGCTTAGATTGGGGTTTTTGGCCTTTCTATTTAGAACCAGAGAAGAGCCACTTGACTGGAGTTGGCATTGATGCTGGCCACCTAATCTAGGAGATTGAGAGAAAGGGAGTGGGTGTAGCTTGGGTTAAGAGGGGTTTTGCCAAACTGTCAAAAGGTGCTCGATAGTGGTTTGGGGTGGTTGCACCCCACCACTAGCTTTGAAACTTAACAGGACAAGGTTTGGTTCAAAAACATGAGGCTGCACCAAGTTTGGGCTCCATTGGTCAAGTTTAGCTATGTAAACTTGAAATCACTCCTAAATGACCAGATATGTCCCTTCCAAAGGGAGTGTGGGCAAAACAAGTCCCACAAATCACATTTTTGTCATGGAGTCCTCATTTGATGTATTATTCACTCCTGCAAAGTTTCAGCTCCATTGGATAAACTTTGCTATGTAGAGTTGCTCTAACTTCATATTGGACAGAAAGGGTTTTGGAATTATTTTGTGACCCTAACCACCTTGGATCAAGGTGAAATTTTATATGGGCACCAAATATGGCTTAAGAAGGTCACTGAAAATTTATAGGATTTTATTGAGAATATTTCCTTTGGAAATATTTCAAAAGGTCAAACAGACAGAATAGGTTTTGAGGGTTTTACTCAACTATTTATAATATAAATAGGGGTTGAAAATCTTATGTATGAAAAATATATGTCCTGTGAGTATCTCAAAATTTTCTCAGATTCTTCTAAGGCAGAAAAGTATTTTTTTTCATATAGGAATATCATTTCTCTCCTTAGAAATGGACATGCAAATAAAATTGCAAAATAATTTATAAAATAATTATTTTAAGGTTTTGGTAAACTAAAATAGTTTTAGAACCAAATCACCAACTTTCTGTAAGACCACTCCTTGCTATCAAGGTCTTGCAGTGCAACCCAAAGCAGGCTTTTGAAATAACCAGAAATAGGAAAAAGGATTTGAGAATACAATGACAACCATGGCACTCACATCATTGATTTTGGAAAAGTTTTAATAAACTCAGATTTATTAATTACTGTAAAAGTGCAGTGAAAACAGGATGTGGCAGACCTATCCCCCTTATAAGAATCTCGTCCTTGAGATTCCCAAGCTAGGCGCTAAAAAGGTATGGAAATTAGATCGGAGATAGTCTTCACGCTCCCATGGTACTTCTGCTTCGGTGTGGTTGCTCCACTGAACCTTGAAATACTTGATGGTGCGGCTTCTAGTCCAACGCTCTGCTTTATCCAACATGCGGACCGGTCTCTCACGATAAGTGAGATCTGGCTGAAGGTCAATGGCCTGATGGTCAATGTCCTTATAAAGCTCTCGACGGTTCGGCGCTTGCAGACACTTCCGGATTTGTGACACGTGGAAGACGTTGTGCACACCCGAAAGTTCACGGGGTAGCTCCAACTCGTAAGCAACTTCTCCATGCCTTGTCGTGATCTTAAAAGGACCAATGAACCTTCGAACAAGTTTCCCCTTGACGTGGAAACACTTGGTTTCCTTGAGGGGCGTGACGCAGAGGTACACCTGGTCCTGGGAACAAACTCCACTTCTGTGTGGTGAGAATCCACATAGCTCTTTTGTCGCGACTTGGCTGCCTTCAGGTTTTCTCGGACAAGCTGCACCTTATCTTCTGCCTCTCGCAGAACTTCCGGCCCAAAAATCAACCATTTGCCGGTTTTGGACCAGTTGAGCGGGGTGTGGCACTTTCGTCCGTACAACATTTCAAATGGGGCCATCTGGAGACTGGACTGGTAGGTGTTGTTTTATGAGAACTCAGCGAATGGCAGATAGTCTTCCCATTTGGCACCATATTCCAAGATGCAAGCGCGGAGCATATCTTCGAGTATCTGGTTTACTCTCTCCGTCTGTCCACCCGTCTGCGGGTGGAAAGCAGTGCTGGAAGAGAGCTTGGTTCCGAGGGCTTCTTGGAACTTCTTCCAGAATCTTGAGGTGAACTGCGTGCCTCGGTCAGATACAATCTCCTTGGGAACTCCGTGGAGACTCACGATACGATGGATATACAGACTAGCCAACTAGCTTCGATCATAAGTGGTCTTGACTGGAATGAAATGGGCCACCTTGGTTAGGTGGTCGACAATGATCCATATGGAATTGTGCCCCATGCTTGATCTAGGCAACCCAGTGATGAAGTCCATGCCAACTTTGTCCCACTTCCATTCAGGCACTTGGAGAGGTTGTAGCAGTCCAGCAGGTCGTTGATGTTTATCCTTGACTCGTTGGCACACGTCGCACTTGGCAACATAAGACGCTATTTCTCTCTTCATGCCATGCCACCCGAATTTCTCCCGGAGGTCTTGATACATCTTGGTACCACCGGGGTAAATAGAGTAGGGTGTGTCATGGGATTCCTGCAGGATCAGATCCTTGAGTTGAACCTTGTTGGGCATGCATAAACGTTTCCCAAACACACTTGTCCTTGATCATCCACCGAGAATTCTGGGGCCTTTCCCTCTTGGATCTTCTTCTTGATGCCTTCAATGCTCTTGTGCCCCTTCTCGGCCTCCTTGATGTCGTCTGTTAGCGTTGCTCTGACTTTGAGGTTAGCTAGGAATCCTGGTTCAACTAGCCCCAACCCGAAGCTTTCCATTTCGTCATATAAGGCGGGTAGCCTTTCCTTGAGCATAACATTCAAGGTGCTGGCCTTCCGGCTTAAGGCATCGGCCACCACATTGGCCTTACCAGGGTGGTATTGAATGTTGAGGTCGTAGTCTTTGATTAACTCCAACCATCTGCGTTGCCTCATATTCAATTCCCATTGAGTAAATGTGTACTTTAGACTCTTGTGGTCAGTGTATATTTCACATCGCTTCCCTAGAAGATAATGTCGCCATGTCTTCAAGGCATGCACTACTGCTGCCAACTCGAGATCATGAGTGGCATCGTTCTCCTCATGCGGGCGTAGTTGTCGTGATAAATATGCCACGACCCTATCGTCTTGCATGAGGACGCCACCGATCCTGGTTCTGGAGGCATCACAATATATCACAAACTCCTTGCTGATATCTGGAATAGCCAATACCGGGGCGGTAGTCAATGTCTTCTTCAACTCCTAGAAGCTTGCTTCACACTCCGGCGTCCATTCGAACTTCTTGCCTTTCTTCAAGAGCTCAGTCATGGGTCGAGCGATGTGGGAGAATCCATCTACGAACTTGCTGTAATATCCCGCGATTCTGGGGATCTCCTAACTTCCTTCACATCAATTGGCGACTCCCAGTTGGTTACCGTAGTAATCTTGGAAGGATCGACCGTCTATCCGTTTGCCATCATGGTATGACCCAAGAATCCAACTTCGTGCAGCCAGAATTGGCATTTGCTGAACTTGGCATAAAGTTGGTGCTCTCGAAGCTTCTCCAACACTAACCTCAAGTGTTGCTCATGCTCTTCTTTGGACTTGGAGAAGATTAATATGTCATCGATGAATACGACGACAAACTTATCCAGGTATTCCATGAAGACCTTGTTCATGAGGTACATGAAGTATGTCGGGGCATTCGTCAACCCAAAAGACATGACAGTGCACTCGTATAGACCATAGCGGGTCAAAAATGCAGTCTTGGCTATGTCTTCAGGTTGGATCTTTAGTTGGTAATATCCAGATCGGAGATCGATCTTGGAAAATACCTTGGCTCCATTTAACTGGTCAAACAAGTCTTCAATCTTGGGCAGTGGGTACTTGTTCTTGATCATGTTTCACTGAGAGAACAGTAATCGACGCAGAGTCTGATAGTCCCATCCTTCTTAGACACAAACAAAACAGGTGATCCCCAAGGTGATGCACTTGGATGAAGGAATCCCTTCCTGAGTTGCTCATCCAGCTGCTTCTTCAACTCTGCTAGCTCTTCAGATCCCATCCTATAAGGCTTCTTATAGATAGGCCTTGACTCAGGCATGAGCTCAATGATGAACTCGATGTCTTCGTCAAGAGGCATCCGTGGTAGCTCATCAGGAAAGACGTCTGTGTATTCACAGACTATCGGAACTCGGTCTAGCTCTTCTCCCGATAGGCTATTAACCTGCGGGACTCGAGCGGATACATGCTCAGAGACATATTGTCGGGACCCCGATCCTAAGCCATAGGAATCCAGCCTGTAACACATCGCATCCCTTTGTGGTCTCACGCAAGGTTAACTCCACGGCTGCAGCCTTACCTTAGCCGGGACCGTTTGCGTCTTTTGACTCACGTATGCGATAGTGTCGCTAGCAATCCAATGTCAACGAACCCGGATCGACATGTCTAGTCATAAACCAAAGTGGCAGTACCGCACAAGGACAGGCATACATGACCCAACAAAGCAGGTGTCGGTCATCAGCATATGTAGACGAGTCGTAGCATGCTACAAGGACTCCATTACATCGCGTGACATTTCCCCAAAGGGGACAGACACAGCAGCTAAGAAGGACACATGCCGGTCAACCAATGTGTCCGGAGCAGTAGCGAACTACCAAGGCTCATTGGATCACAAAGGGGCATTTCCTTGTAAGGAGTGCTACTAAAGTTCACGACTAGGTAATCGAACCCCATACATATCAAGTATGACACACGTACGCATGGCATACCGATATGTATAGATACATCGATGGCATCACAACATAACCATAAACATACAAGCTTTATTTAAGAGGCTCGGAAGAGCCACACACATAATATTACACATTAAGGGTCTCACGACCCATAATAGCAGTCATTCAGTTACAAGCCAGCGGAAGAGTTTAAACTGTCTGAGTACAGACAGGGCAACTAGAAGGCACATGGCCTGACTATACTACAGATCCAACGTAGGGCCAGATCGTAGCTGGGATACCAGCTACTCGTCGTCGTCGATGTCTACGAAGAACCCTCCATTAGGGTCATTAGCAACCTTTGCAACAGGTATTAAGCAAACATGAGTACGAAGGTACTCAGCAAGACTTTAGGATAACTAACTACTCATGCAAGGTATCAAAAGGTATGGTGGGGTTTCATGCGGAAAGCCAACATTGGACTCGTGGCTAGACAACTTGCATTTTTAAATAATTTTGACAACTTGATTTCTCGCACACGAGTCCACTAACACCACAACAATACACTATCGTGGAATCATTCCGTCTCCGTACGGTAATGCCGTCGACGACACTCACGCTTATCTTGGCAATTTTATGAGTAGCCATTGAAGTTATCTATGAACAACATATGTCTCCAAGTAGTCCATATCCGCGGACGCGGCTATTGGAATAGATCATAACCCTGCAGGGGTGTACTTCGTCACACACGCTCTCGCCACTTATCGCCATGTGCACGTCATGCACCTCGACAACCTTCAAGAAGAAGCCCAGCGGGGGAGTCGGCCACGACCGTTAACCACACTAGTACCTAGTCCAGGTTTATCGCCTATCTAAGAGTAACCCGTACGGAAGTCCGGCCGAGGTTTCCGCCACGGCCTCAAACGATGTGCGCGGGGTTCCCAAGCCCACCATCCGGGTGCCACTTGGTACACCGTGCCACTGCCTACCGCATCACGGCCCACCTCTCAGGTCAGCACCATGCACGGCCTCCAGCATTACTATAAACACCAGAAACTACTTGCAACTCCTGGACCGAGTACTACGCGATTAATAGGCCGAGCGGGGCCATATTTCAGGGCCCAGCATGTGGTAGTATCTAGTCTTGGATTACATACACGGAACTCAGTTCCTAAGGACGGTTCCAATGAAACAACCCGCCATGTACTCCTACACAGCCTTTCACCGGTACCTTTACCAAATCAGGTTCAACACACAACCTTTACTTACCGAACACATTCTCACAATTCTGTTCATCTCCCAGATGACAGACCATACACAACTCTAAGCATAGCATGCATAGCAGGATAAGGCACATCACAGCTCAAGCAACTACCAGGTATGCTAGGTTGCAAGGTTCGGCTATTTACTGTGACAAGGTTAGGTCATGCAAAGGAAGTGGGTCCAACTAACGTGGCAAAAGCAGTTGTAGCATTCGATCCTAATGCAATAAATAAGTGCAGGAGCAAGAACATGGGAATTATCGGGATGATCAAAAGGGTTGCTTGCCTTGTTGCTCAGAGGAGGGACGATATCCGTCAGACGGATATTCGGTGGAATCCGGGGGTGCGGAGCCTACCGAAATGAATGGCAACATTCAATAACAATCATATGCAATCAAAATGATGCATGAGCATGGCATGAGAATGCAATGTGATAAATTATTATAATCAATATGTATTAGGTTTAGAGTTGGTTTGAATCACACTCGAATATCAATTCAGACGAGGTAGTCTCGGATACCAGTTTAATTGATTCGACCTGATGCTCAGATCAACTTGATGTTAGCATGCATGAGATGTCATGTTAAGGTACTGATTTGTAATTAGGACAGTGTGTGATCTTGGCATTCATAATAAAATTTGAATATTTTCCAAATTCCATTTAAAAAGTAATTATAAGAATTGAATTATTCCTTATTCTACATGTTAGGGTCCTGTAACTTTTTCAAACATAGTTGTAAATAGCATATTCAGAATACTTGAATTTTTCTGATACTTTTTCATATATAAATTATTTTCATTGTAGTTAAAGATTAATTTCTATGATTTTTACAAGTTTTAGCAATTTCTTGGAATTATTTCTATAATGGAAATTCTTTTTATTGCATCAGCCTGACGTCAGCAGGTCAGCCGACCTGTTCAGGTCAAACCTGACATGGGGGGCCCACTGGTCAGTGACCCAGGGGCTAACCCCGCGCTGACCAACCCCTAATTGGGGTTTGACCAGGCGTGGGGCCCTCTGGCAGTGACTGAGGGGAGGGCAATTACGCCCTATTGGTCCGCCACGTCAACGCCCACCGAAGGGTGGTCGCCGGCGACCAAGCCCGCGGCGGAGGGCTCGTCGGAGATGACCTAAACGGCGCTGCACGGCACCAATTCGAGCATGGTTTGCAGCTACGGGACGCTGGCGAGGTAGCCGATCTGGCAGGGGCATCAGGGGAGGCTAGGGTCGCCGAGAGAGGCGCCGGCGACGAGCCGAAGCGGCGGCCGAAGCTCGGCCTCCCGCGGTTGATGGCTCTAGGGCACGGGCAGGACAACTAATGGGCTCATCACACTCCTGGAGGCTCCAGGAGCTCGATCCCTAGCTCGAGCGCGTGGAACAGACACCACAGCGACGGCGACGACATGACCGGCGGCGAGGAGCTCTCGTCCTTGGTGGGGATTGGGGCTACAATGCACGGAAGAGCGTGGGGTGAGAGGGGAAACGAAGACGAGCTCACGGCGGTTCCGATGGTGTTGTTGTAGGGCCCGGGGGTGCGCCGGAGGGAGCGAATCGACGGGAGAGGTCCGGTGGCCGGAGGTGGAAGACGATGGCGTTGGGGGCGATGCAGAGCTCGGTGAGACTTCGGTTTCTGCAGGGAGGACCGGCTCGACGAGGCGGAGCTAACGGTGTGCTCAGCAAGAGGATGCGAAAGCTAGGGGCACGGGCAGCTCGATCTTTGCTCGGCTCCAATGGCGGCAGAAGGGGGAGGAGAGATCCGGGAGGAGGGAGAGAGATGACGCTGGGAATGGATAGAGGAGGCCTCGGGGAGCTTATCCCCGGCCATGCCAGCACGAGGCGGCGGCCAGGCAGGCGCACAGGTGCATGGCCGCGCCGGAGAAGGCGGCGGCCACCTCCTCCTCCTACTGGCGCGAGGGAGGAGACGACTCAGGGAGATGGGCCGGGCCAGGCTAGGCGACAGGTAAGAGTTTCCCATTTTTTTTGTTTTTGTTTCTGTTTTAGCTATTTCAATATTTTGCTATTTATTTCAGCTCCAAAACAAATTGCAAAAACTATGTTAAGCACCCTAGAATATTTGTTGGAATATTTCCAACCATTCCTAAAGTTTTCAACATTTTTGAAAGTTTAAAGTTTCTGATCTCAAATTTAAAATTTGAAACCAGTGGCTTTTTGCATTAATATAAAATACTTAAAGTGTCAAGAAAATAGTTTTCTCCAATGCTCATTTACTTTCATGATTTATCAGAAAGTTTGAACATTGATTTTAACTAGTTTGAGATTTTCTTTATTTAAAGTAGTGGCTAGGGTTTTGAGTTTTTTTTTCCTTTGCCACTTTCTTGTTCTAGTTGAAAATTCTTAGATGCAAATGCAAAGAAAACATGAGCACAAGACTAACTTGCTTAAGGTGTCAGGGATGTGACACATACTTGACTTTTACCCCTTGGTCGCTTGTCATGGTAATAGTCCTATTGGCACAGTCCAAGATGCTCTGGTGTTTGGCCTACCAATCCATCCCAAGGATTACTTCTAAGCCTTGCGACTTAATGACGATGAGACCTGCTGAGAAGCTTATCCCGTTAATTTTGGTCCTGACTCCTGTACATCCTAGGTTGGTCCTTAGCACTGCTCACGGGGTATGTATTGCCATTTTCTCATTAAGAAGGGTAGGCTTCAAACCACATTTTTTAACAAACTTCTGAGTAACAAGAGAATGCGAAGCACCACAATCAAACAATGTTGTTGGTGGGGACGAGGAACGTACCCAGAAAGCAGTCCGGGTCTTCGTGTTCTTCTTCTGCGGAGATGTGATTAATACGTCCCCTGCTGTGATACTGCTGGTTGCGGGGAGCCTGGTTCCTGCGTGGTGCTCCTTGACCTTGTCCTTTATTTGCCGCATTGGCGCGCGGTGCGTCGGGCTTCTTGTTGGGGCACTGCCTGGAGTAGCGTCCAGTTTCCCCACATCCAAAACAGGTAACCTGTCCCGGGATGTTAGTCTTGACTCCACTATTGTTCAGTGGGTTGAATGCTGGCTTCGTGTTGACTTGCTGCTGAGGCTGGTAGTTTTGGTGGAATGTTGGAGCCTTATACCACTGCTGCTGATAACTGGGTCTTGTTGGAGCTGACTGCCATGGGCGTGGCTTCGGGTTACTGGCTCCTCCACTACCGATCAGCTTGCGCTTACGGGTGTCGTCTATTGCATGACGCTTATCCTCCAACATAAGGGCCTTGTTAACCAGATCGTAGAAGGTACGACATTCACAAACAACTAGTTGGTACTGGAGTGACTGTTGCAGTCCTTGCATAAAGCGTTCCACTTTTGCGGCCTCAGTGTTGACGTCCTCTGGTGCATATCTCAACAGGAGGTTAAACTTCTGTAGATACTCCTTGACAGTTCCACTGCCTTGCCTTAAGGCTCGGAATTCCCGCTTCTTAATGGTCATCATTCCGGGAGGAATGTGAGCAGCGCGGAATCTTTCCTTGAACATTGCCCAAGTGATAACTTGTCCTGCTCGCATGATCTGGAATCTGTCCCACCAAGCTCTAGCCGTGCCTCCGAGACAGTGAGAAGCATAGAGGACTTTCTTGTGATCATCGGTGCACTTGACCAGCGCGAGGAGGTCTTCGATAGTGTGGATCCAGTCATCAGCACCCAATGGTTCAGTCATCTCCGTGAATATAGTAGGCGTAGTCCGCATAAACTCAAATAGAGTAGAGCGACCCTTGCCATTTCCTTTTTGCGGCGGATTGTTCACCAAGACTTGAGCCATCTGTTGGATGGCGGCAATACTAGCTTGGCGTTCCTTTCGGAGAGCTTGGAGGAACTTAGCGATAGTCAAGCTTTCCGGAAGAGGCGGTGGTGGTGGAATATCGCCTTGCTGCTGCTCGTGGTGATCTCCAGCTTGAGCGTCCCCTCCGGTTCCCTGCTGCTGGCGTGAATAGGCACAGCCGGGGTTGCCAAAGGTGCTGGTGCGAGCTGAAATCACCATCCTATCACGGGAGTAGACATGTCAATATGCCGAATTGGCCGGGATACATAAGGGATTATTCTCTATTAAGGGGGTTTGGTGTCGTGCTAGTGTGAGATTTTTAAACAAAGGTTTTTGGGAAAAACTAATGCATTAAATTTAAAACAAGTGATGTATTCGCTTACAAGCTACCTAAGGCAGAAATGCGGCTTGCATCATACATGCTCACACGACACTCATGGTTCACACGAACCGATACATGAACTCACTACACTTGGGGAAGACTCCTAATTGCCTAAGCCATACTCCTAAACGGCAGACTGCTCGGTCTCGTAGGCAGGTTATGCAGGGTCTTCGACTTCGTCTGCATCTTCATCGATGTTTTCCTACTTCAGGGGTGTGGGATATGGAAGTGGTCCATCACGGCGTCTCTTAGTTGGCGAAGAAGTGAGGATCTTAGTGTACTCTTCCGGGGCCACACGGCGACTCTGAATGGAAGTGTCCTGGAGCAGTAATACTCCTCCTTGGAAGGCAATGGTTGACTGCCCTCCGGGTGCTCCTTCCTTCTTGACCTTGCGGGTCTTCATCTTTTCCAGGTGAAGTAGGTCCTTGACTTGGTGAAGTTCTTGGAGAAGCTTCGTCGACTCCTTGATCAGAAGGTGAGTGAAAGTGTCGGTGGAGAGGCTGAAGTAGTTCTGAAACCTTAGTGGCATCCTGTCCTCTGAAGATGGGTTAAGGGTCCAACTCCCGTCAATCCCATCCTTAATAAGAGGCAGGTGACGAGTAGCTGGCTCGTTAGCCATCTCGGGAAGGATGTCGCGGAGACCCACGAGTGCCTCTCGTGTGGATGTCTCCACTGCCAACATCAGATCCTCCATTTATGGTCCTTCAAAGAATCAACTAGTGGCGGAGTCATTAGCCTTCACTATCACGTCCAAGTGATATTCCTTGGTGTCGGTGTTGACCCAGTGCTTGGGGTAGAGGAAGATGGGCATGTGGTGTACTTGATACTTCTCGAGGCTATCTCCCAAAAGTAGGGGAAAGCCCGTCTCCGGAAGCATCTCAGGTAAGACGGCCATCTACAAGGTTGTAGGAGAGGCTTAGAAAGTTTTTGGTGGGTGCAAAAATCTCAAGTGTAAAGGCTGAGTGCACTAATCCTCTCGGCTATCGTCTATGCTACCTAAGGCTTCCTATAGTCAGGATGGCTCTGAAACCAGCTCTGTGGGGACCCCGACTTACAAGTCGAGATCGCCGAATGAACGTCCTCAGTGATCCCAGAGATCCATGCTCACCGAACACTCAGATACTGAATATTAAGAGTCTTACATCCAAGTACCGAATTATTACAACACATGACTGAAGGGTCAAGTTCAAGAGGTAGGGCCTATAAGGACAAATCACAGTGATAAAACTAGTAGCGGAATTCTTAGGGGCTAAGCGGGTGCCCATGCCATCAGCCTACACAAACACGCATTCTGACTGGGAAGCATCCTAGTTCGCACGGCTCTCTCCAAAGACGTACTCTTCTCCAAACTCTGGTCCTTCCATGTCTGGTCAATTATATAACCAGTGGCAAGCCAATGACTACTTTTGAATGTACTCGCAAACAACCCATGGTATAAACAATGCAATTGGTAGAATAACAAGTAATATGCAGTATTTGGTGGATAGCTACTTAACTGTAAATGAACTTGTTCATGAATGTGCAACATAAGCTAGATGTTGTTTAGAAGAACAGGTTACAAATATCAATATATCTGTTTTGGGCTGAACACTCCGGATTCACCCGATATGCCAAGTCACCAAACTTGGCCATATCAACTCTTTCATATTAGGGATATTTAAATTAGTGCCCCTGGTTCCTTAGTTGTGCTCACTTTTCCCCACGCTCCAAACTTTTGCTCACTTTTCCCCTCTTCCTTAGCTGAAACTCTCACAAATGCTCATAGGGGCCGTTTGTTGTCTTGACCGTCCATCGACCGTCAATTGACCGTTAATTGCTGACGAGTGGGGCCGAGTCTTCGGCTGACTGTTGCTTGCTGACGGGTGGGACCGCAAGGAGACACGTATTGGGTAGCTTGTCTGAATCTGAAACATATCTAGATAGGCCGCACTGCACCGCGCTGCCCCGCCTCCTCCGCCGGCGTCGTGCCGCGTCCACCGCAATTGTTTCCTCCACCATATGCCCCTATTCCGTTCGTCGGCGACGTCGCGTCTCCGCCAGATATAACCCACCTCCCCATCCAGGATTACATGGCAATGTTGAGTGAGGACGCCCGGAATGCAGTCGCCCGTGGAGAGGATTGGGTTGAATCCGCGGCAGATAATTCATGGATTAAACCAGGGTAAGCATTGTTTCCTCTCACTTGACGTTCTAAGTCGTATTGTAGGCCGTATTTGACTTCTGTTTGCTTGAATCGTTCGAATTTGTGCTCGATTTTACCCGGCTAACTGAAGCCTTTATTTCCTTCAACAAAATAGGATTGATCCCGCGCTGGCTTTCCGGCTGGTGATTAGAATGGAATCTAGTGTGTTGCGTGGTACTAAACTGCATTTGATTTCATCATTTTTCTATCCCAAAGTGGTAGAAACCAGCATATCTTTCAAAGATTTGCAAGCTGAGCTCAGTAACACATATCCCTGGAGTGATGCCGATGCTGTTGAACTGAATTACTTCAGCAGTGACGAGCAAAGATTTCTCCCACTAACTTGCGACGATCATATGCCGTTGCTTTTTGCTGGGATTGCTGGTTGCCCATTCGGTAAACTCCAAATCGATGTGCTTCAGCCACGCGCAGAACGGGTGAAGGGGAAGGGAGTTCAGACATCATCTGCCTGTGCTAATAGCCAGCAGCCCGGCACTCCTTGTAGGTCGACACCAAGTAAAGCAAGTGGTTCATGGAGCCACAACATGGCTGCTGCCAATTGTGGTTCCGATTCAGCTGCTGCTTCTTGTGTACCTTCTGCAGTTGGTGTAGAAGAGGATGCAGAACCTGACGAGGCAGTGCCTACAAATGATGATGAAGACGAGATGATGTTTCCTGAACTGGTCTATGTAGCCAGTCAGCAAGCAGTGGATGACGAATATATGGAGGAGCCCATCAGCCAAGCTAGGTTTGATGACACTGACGATGAAGAGAAGGTGGAGAACATGGACAGCTTAATCGAGGATGAATACGATGGTGATGACATGCCAACAATTGAGTGGAACAGGGGAAAACCTGAGCTTAGTGTAGGTACCATTTTCCAATCAATGGTGGACTATCGGAACGCAGTGACAACATGGTGCATTATATCTGAAAACACCTATAAGATTAAAAGGAGTGAGCCAGCAAGGTTCATAGTTTTTTGTCCATATCCTAGGTGTAGGTGGAAGTTGCATGCATCTCGTATGAGAAAGAGCCAATATATTCAGGTAATCCAAGTTCAGTTAGTAATTTAGTTTCAGATTGTTCAGTAAGGTTTCTTAACTATTTTTTACCCTTTTATTTTGTTTGAGATAAAGAAAAACCCACACAAGCACACCTATCCACCTGGAGGGGGAGGGGGGAAGGCCAAAACCAAGCTAGCAAAAACTAGGTGGGTGGCAGATGCTATATTGGATTGGCTGAAAGAATAACCTGGACTTGGTCCAACAACACTCCATGGGAAGCTTTTTGAGAAGTACAAGATAGAAATTCCTTACATGAGAATTTTTAATGCTAGGGAAAAGGGTCTTGACAGAATTATTGGTCAATGGAATGACAGTTTTCAGCTGCTTTACACTTTCAAAGCTGAAGTGGAGATGGCAAGTCCAGGGAGTGTTGTAGAGATTGACAAGCATACAGTTCAATTCAAAATAAAAGGGAAGTCATTTCACAAGGAGTGCTTCAGAAGGGCTTTTGTTTGTTTGAAGGCTTGCTGGCAGGGGTTTCTAGATGGTTGCAGGCCCTATTTGGCTGTAGATGCTACACATTTGACTGGAAGATGGAGAGGACAGCTAGTAGTAGCTTCTGCAGTTGATGGACACAACTGGCTATTCCCAGTTGCATTTGGTGTGGTGGAGGCCGAGTCTGAGGAAAGTTGGGTCTGGTTTCTGCAGCAGTTGCGCAACATTTTAGGCACGCCCCCAGGTTTGGCTATACACACAGATGCTTGCAAGGGTTTAGAAAGTGCAGTGGAAATTGTATTCCCTGGAGTGGAGCATAGGGAATGTATGCGACACCTTCCACATAATTTCAAAAAGAAGTTCAAAGGTAAAGTTTATGATGAAAACTTATGGCCAGCATCATACACATGCAGCAAAAGGATGCATGAACACCATTTGAGAGTGTTGTATGATCAAAATCCTCTTGTGAAGGAGTACATGGATGCACATCATGGTAAGATGTGGTCAAGAAGCAAATTCAACGAAATCTGCAAAGTAGATTATGTGACCAGTAACCTTGCAGAGTGCTTCAATTCAAAGTTCAAGTCAGTGAAAGGGCTCTTGATGTGGCAAGCATTTGACAAGATGAGGCAAATGATGATGATAAAGATGGCTCTCCGCAAAAGAATTGCAGAAACACAATATGTTGGTCATCAAATGCTCCCATCACTGATTAAGGCATTGCACTTGAAGGCAAGAGTCCTGAAGATGAAATGTATTCGATCTGGTACATATGAGGCAGAGGTTACCTATACTGACACTAAAAATAGGGTATGGAGGTATCCTATGAACCTAAGTACTAGAGAATGTACTTGTAGGCAATGGCAGATCCGTGGGAAGCCATGCATACATGCCCTACATCTGATGACCGTTATCGGGGGTGCAAATGGTGAAGTTGATCAATATTGCTCTCAGTATTTCTCTGTTGCCAAATTTATGGCTGCTTATGCTGACAATGTGCCTGCACTATTGGGGAAAGATCAATGGAACATAGTAGATCCAGGGTTCAAACTCCACGCTCCTGTCATTACTAGACCACCAGGAAGGCCAAGGAACCAGAGGATTAGAGCAGGCGAGGAGGGTCGTCTACCAAAGAAACGTGCTTGCAAAAAGTGTGGAGTTCTGGGGCATATTGCTAGGCTTTGTACCAATGCAGTGGATGCATCATTTGGAGAGGAGGAAAGATGGACATCAGCCAATGCTGAGGAGAATGAAACAACAATGGAGATTGAAGATGTAGTGGAGAATGCAGCAGCAATGGAGATTGAAGATGCAGTGGAGAATGCAACAGCAAATTGTTCCAATTGTGGCCTTTGATGGTTTTGAAGCTATAAGAGAGGAAGAGGAGGGGGTAATTGTTCCAATTGTGCCTTTAAAGATTACTGAACCCATAGATGACCGTCAAATGGTCGTCAAGTGCTCGACGAGTGGAACTACTCCATCAGCACCTCCACGGGGAAAACACCAAGTAAAGCCCAAGATCAAAAGGAACAAGAGTATGAAAGAAAAGAGCATCTCAACTAGGGAAACCAGGAGCAAGACTGTGAAGCCAGCTGCAAACATAAGGAGCAAGTCAAAAATTTGAATTAAGTTGTTGGAAAATGTTTTTGTTGTCAATTTGAGGGCGAGTCGATTGCTTAAAACTTGGTAGATTTGTATTAGTATGTTGGCATCTTAAAACTTGGTAGCTTTGAGCTACTGTAATAATGTTGGCATGAGTTGTAATAATGTTGCTTCTACTTTGGTTCCTTATTTGAGTCAAAATTCAAATTTCCATCAAAATTTGAATTTAAATCAATATTTGAATTTGGGCACAAATTTGGATTCGAGCCAAAGTTGAAGTTGAACATTGATGGTTCATTGCTCTGTGCGGTGTATTTGATCGAGCATTTCAAGTCCAATATTCTTAGGTGAACAGTCCGAATGAGAAATGTGCTAGAAACGAGCTCGAAAGCTAGGGTAAACAACCCTATTTGAAATCAAGTTTTTTTTACCTTCCCTAAATGAGACATATATATTTTTATTAACACTTGTTCCATATATATAGCGTAAAAACGAAGTCTCACTATTTATTGATTAATATTCATATTACTAATTTTTTTTGAAAAAAATATGCTTTTAATTCAAAACCGTCAAATAACACGTTTTAGATATGAAAATGAAAAAGTAAGTTCAGATCCTTCTTATTCACTCCAAAATGAAGCTATGGAGATTTTTCTGATTTTTTTGAATTATTTTTTCTTCAAACCCTAAACCCTCTCTCCCTATTCTACGAACTCTGAAAATGTTCATAGGTGATAGCCTATTTTTGTGAAGGCTTTTTTCATGAAAATGACCTACACCAAGTTTATATTTTTTTCTCATAACCTTGTCACATATGACGGCTATGTGCGCAAGAATTACAACATTTCGATTTTTTTAATTTTTTAAAAACATTTGAACTTGATTTCGACAGGTCACTTCAAAAAATGACTTTTCAAAAAAACGCCCCTATAGCGAGTTTCTATTTCTTTATGGTAACTAGGTCTCATAAACAGACGAACTACGTTTGTTTTATATTTTTGCGATTTTTTCTAATTTAGTTATGGCCATTTGAAATCTGGTCAAACCCTAATAACCACGTTGACTCGCTCATAACCCCGCAGAAATGCTCCAAACCCTAGCGTCAAACGTCCGCCGTCGGATCATACCCTAGCGCCAAACACCACCCGTCAGATGTGGGCAGGCATGCGCGATCCGCGTGATGCATCCTGATTGGCTACTGCACTGACCTTCTCGGGTTTTTACGATGTGCCCCACTTTACATATGAAATTGTATTTTTCGCACATGACCACCACATGTCAGTGTTAAGAGTTGGTTCAAATATTCGAACTGCAAAATACAATGTGGCAAATCGTCAATATAGCTTCCCCTTCTCCTCTTCTCCATGTGACAGACAAAGGCTTCGAGCAGATCGAGCAATTCCTCTGTTTCTTTCCCCATCTTCTCGTTCTTCTTCCTCTCGACCAATTCCTCTGTTTTTTCCTCTCGGGCGATATGTCGACCTCCTCGTCAGCCCCCCATTCCACGTGGCCGGTGTATGGTCCAGTGCTGATGACTCGATGCACTGACTGCCCACGGATTGCGCCACTGAAGTGGTTGACTTCGAAGGAGGAGAAGAGTGGGAACTTTGGGCGCGAGTTCGTCAAATGCAAGAGCAAACCGGAGGGGCAAGTTAGATCTGAGTTTTCCTCGCATCCTTTATCTCTGTCAGATTTGGATTTAGGTTACATGATTTCTTTTTCAGATCGTGAAGAAATGCCACCATTTCGAGTGGATGGATGATTACATCCAGAGGCTTCAAGGGTTGGGCATGCTGGATTCGAGGGGGATGCAATCCGCGAATTCAATCTGCCCCATGACAGTGCCGCTCCGGTAGCAACAGCGCGTCCGGAATACCCGACGGTGGTAGATGTCGAACTGAAGACGGAATTTAAGAAGATGAACAAGAACTTCAAGCAGCTGATTGAGTTAAAGAAGCAATCCAATCTGATAGATTTAGGAATACTTGCTCTCGGAATTTTTTACTTGATGGCCATCTGTCGTTAGAGATGTTTGTCTACTGTTGTTGCCACTGTTTAGCAATCCTCGTCTGTTTATCTCAAATGCAACTCTGTTTAGTGCAACTGTCGATCTCTGAATGTATGCAGTTTACTGTTATGTTTCGACACTTTCAGTTTCGACAGAAGACAACTACCAGTTCAATGATAGGATTATTTTGTTAGCTAATAACCTCGAGTGTTGGGTCATACCCTAGCTCGTCAGATGACAATAAGCAGTACTTGAGCAGCACGAGGGGTATACATCAAGTTCATCTCTTCTCTCTCGCACTTGCCAAACTTTTGTCCTCGAGTTCGTCAGTTCTGCTAGAAAAAAAACCTAGTTTGCGGGCCCAAAGAGAATCAAGGTGCAATAGGCCCACAAAGGATAAATGAGGCCCAGAAACAAGTGATGTTTCTTTTTTTGTTTAGGAACGATTGCTTTGTTCTTTTTTGTTTTTGATTGCTTTTTTCATTAATTTGATTGCCCAATCTCTTCTATCTCATTGAGGAATTTTTTGGCTTTCCTTTACGGGTCCCTTCATTTATCCTTTTGACAAAATCCAAACATCTCAAAGTGTAGTTTTCTACATAGTGTAATTTATACTTCAAGATTGGAAAAAGAGGTCCAACCATACTTCAAACATAGTGTAGTTTTCTACATATTAAAGTAGGGATTAAAGTATATAAAACTACACTTTTTACTAAAGCCAAACATCTCAAAGTATTTGATACTTCAATATTTCTGAAAACCAAAGTATTCTTGGAATACCTAAAAAATACAGAGCTCAGCAAACCAAAGCCGTGTACAAATGTGCAATATGTTCTTAATTTTAGAAGGCATCTATAAACACATCATTTTTAGTTAGTTTGGTTAATTTTGCACACGCCAATTAGCCGTGTCTAAACTTGGGACAAACAAAATACAAACATAACAAAGCATTAATATAACACACATAACTTAATATAACTTAGATAGGGTTGCTAGGGCAACATATGTAAGTTCTTGGGACATATACACCAATTTCTTACATAGATAATAATAATTAGTAGCTAGGTCGGGCAACACACACACCAAACTAATACTACATATTACTAGATAGGGTAGCTAGGGCAACACCGCCTTGTCTTCACCGTCTTCTTCACCTTAACCGCCGGCTTCACCGTCTTCTTCGCCGCCGGCTTCAGTACTCCTCCTCCTCAAGGCCGTTGTCGCCGAGGTGGTCGGGAGGCTGTGCATGCGGTCACGAGCGGGGAAGATGCTCCTCGAAGTCGGTGAAGATGTTATAGGTGGTGAATGCGATGAACTCGCACCCACACCAATACACCTTGCCGAGCAGGTGGTACGCATCGAAACTGTTGGTGAAGTGGACGACGAGCCGTACCGGTGGAGCGTTGGCGTGGGGATGCTGCTCCACAAGGTTGAACATGGGCGGCGAGCCCGCCGGGAGGTGGTGGAAGCCCGCACGGAGGAACCCCCGTGCAAGCTCAGTGCTACCCCTCCAGCGTGCGAACGCCCACACGCGGAGCGATTCCTCGACGATGACGTTGGCGGGGTACCGCCGTTCCGGCACGGTGGGAGGCCCTTGGAACGTTGGGCCGTATAACTACATCTTGAACACTTCAATGAGTGGAACCGCTCTGGATTTTGGGGGAAGAAGAGAAGTGGGAGGCGCAGATGGATCTGTAGAAGAAGAGGCAATGAAGGGCTGTTTAAATAGCCGGGGGAGACGAAGTGGGTACACGCGCAAACGGCGTAGATCGTGACTCAGTGCTGCTGTGTGAACCGATGCAATCATCAATGTGTGAACGTGAATCGAAGCGAGCATGCTCTGCGTTGGCGGCTCTGCGTGCTCTGCGTTGGCGGCTGCCTCCCCCTGCTGCGTTGGCGGCTGCCTGCCTCCCCCTTCTGCGTGCTCTGCGTTGGCGGCTACCCCTTCTGCATGTCCCTTCTGCCACCGGCTTAACTGAATCGAGCGGCAGCCGTGCGGCGTGAACTGATGCCTCGACATATGGACGCGAGCGTGCGAGCGTGCATGCAGCGTGCCCCTTCTGCCACCGGCACGTATGCCTGCGACGCGTGAAACGATGTTGTGGAGTGACTGAATCCACTGGTAACCGTGCGGCACGGATCGATGCATGCGTGTCGGCGTGCATGCATGCGTTTAGGTCTAGGTCACTAGATGCGTGCGTGGCGGTGTTCGCATGCATAGCAGGCTACATCGATGCCAAAGACGGGCATGCATAGCAGGCTACATCGATGCCAAAGATGGGCATGCATAGCAGGCTGCATCCATCGATAGTAGGCTTTTTTAATTTTTTACCAACAAACTAACGGGCCCGTCCTATGAACACAAACACGGCCCAACCAGCGAAGCCACAACCACAGTCAACAGAGCTCAACATGGCCCCACAAGTCAGTTAACGGCCAAGACGGCAAATGCCTGTTATCAACATTTGTGAGAGTTTCAGCTAAGGAGGAAGGGGAAAGTGAGCAAAAGTTTGAAGCGTGGGGGAAAACTGAGCACAACTAAGGAATTGGGGGCACAGATGGAATAATCCCTTCATATTAACACCAATAAACTCACTCACACTTGGTTTATGCAGAAACGACTAGACGTAGTTTAAGCAGCACCACCCAACCGTCCGTGACCGAGGACACGACTATTCGAATAGTTTTACACTCTGCAGAGGTTGTACGTTGTACCCACGATATAAGGGAAACTTCCTTTTCATCCATGACTCGCGGTATATAACATACCCGAGGTAAGTATCCGATCAATGTCTTTCCCCTGACGATACTAGATAAAGAGGTCCACTCGATTAGTACCTAGTCCACATGTTGTACGTCTTACGAGCACCGACTCTGGACAGTAGCAACCATGCGGGGACCAACGGTGTGCGAAGAACACATAAAAATGGCTTGTCGTCCTACCTGGCACGACCCCTTCACGAGAGTGACCACACATCACTCCCGCCACTAGAAATGTTGCTCTTTGCCAGCACCGACCAGAGTAATCAACAAAGCCCCATCCCATAAAGGGGTAACGTTGTCGCACATGTAGGGTTGGGACGGTCGACACATCAGAAATCCAATCCCATTTCCGAAACCATACACACACAAAATACAAGGTGCACCACTTCACCAAAAGTGGCCACCTGACTCATCATCACCCTCGGGCATTAGTGGCACCCGACGGGGTTTTCATAAACCTTTTATTTATGCCAACATCATGCTCATGCTACTATGCTTAGCTCTACTTGTCAACATGATATTAGCGTGACCCTCATAGGTAGTACGATCAGGCTCAAAATGCAAGTGCTCCGGAGGAGCCATCGGTAACATCAATTAAATGATTTACCTATGCTTATGATCACATGCAAAGGAAATATTTTCTATACTAGCATGCAATATAACATATGTTCAAAACATGGTCAAAGGTCTGGTTGCCTTGGTCAGCTAAGTATCTGGGGTCTTCGGGGTCTTCAAGTCCAACTCCTTCGTCATGCGTGGGTTCTATCGTCGTATTAAAATAAAAGCAATAACTAGCTCACTCAAAAACAGATCACAAAGTCACTTTAAAATATTTTTTAATTCTAATAAATCCATATTGTTATTTTAAAAATACTTGTCTCTAGTTTTAGTGAAGGGATAATTTTTAAAGCAATTTAACAAAAGCAAAACTATTCCGAATAGCATTTTTAATTTTTTTTAGTGTAAGACAGTAGGAGAGGCTCCTACTACATGTATATATCAAACCAACATTTTACACATATACAGGAGGGGGTGTGAGGTGGGTGTGGGGGGAGGGGGAGGAGGGATGGGAGGAGTTACATATTAGGAGGCGTCAACTAGATTTGCAACAATGTTATCTATGAGCTCCACCATACTAGCAGGCACCCGATATCAAAGGTTGGAGAAGTCTTTAATGAATCTACGTCGCCAAGCTCCCAAAGAGGGGGTTATATTCTCAAAACACTTGTTATTTCGTTCTTTGCACAAACTCCAGGCCGCCACTAGAAAGATCTCCATGAACATGTTATGGGGGTGCATCGCCTTCTGACGTTGCAGTATCTCGAGTCTATGTCGACGATTCGCCCACTTGATGTTCAAGCTATCCCAACAACGTTGGCAAAAGCGACATCTGAAGAAGAGGTGTTCAAGAGTCTCCTCCGCACATTGATCACATAGCAGGCAATCCAAGGTAGACCCAATACTGTAATGTCTTCTTTTGAGCATATTTCTCGTATTAAGCTTGTCCATCAATAGGAACCATTCGAATACCTTGATCTTGGGGACACATTTGGTTTTCCACAGCCAGCTAGATAAGTGAACGGCATGGATGCTTGCGCGCATCCGAAGATCGACATGATGGTGTTGCATGCGTCAGTTGTCATGTTTATAGGGACTAGTGTTGATTTTTGATAGTTGATCTTAAGGTCTATGGTCGCAGCATAGTCATCAAGTATTCGGTTCATCCTCGCAGCTTGGATGGGGCACGCCGGCATGATGATGATGGTGTCATCGGCGTATTGGATCACTGGAAACTCACCGTCACCCCTAGGATCGATGGGGTGCAACAATGTTCCAATACTCAGCTCTTTATTGATCTCAATTTGAAGAATGTCCGCCACTAGAACAAAGATCAATGGGGAGAGGGGGTCCCCCTGTCTGACTCCACATCTGCAGGGAAACTGTTTGCCAAGGATTCCATTCAACAGGACCCACGATTTTCCTGACAAGAAGATGTATTTGATCCATTCAATCCACCTCGAGTTAAATCCCATATGTTGCATGACTTTGATTATGGCCGAATGTTCGACAGTGTCAAATGCTTTAGCGAAGTCCAGCTTAAGAAGAACCACCTCCTTTCGAGAGCTTTGGCATTCATGGATGTATTTGAAAGCCCACGCGAGGCAGTCATGGATAGATCTACCTCGGAGGAAGCCATACTGATTGCGATGTACAATCTGTAGGATGCTTTTTTGAAGCTGCTACTCGAGTATCTTGGTGATCATCTTGAGGCAACAATTAAGCAGCGTGATTGGATGATAGTCATTTACTGTCTCAGGTGAAACCGTTTTCGGGATCAGCGTAATGTGTCCATAGTTAAGGGATTCTAAGTTTGGAGTACCTTGATGAAACTCATCACAGGGATCATAGAATTCCTTTTTAATGATGGGCCAGCAAGCTTTTAGAAAATCTCCGTTAAACCCATCCGGTCCTGATGCTCTGTCAGCTGGCATCTCTTTTACAACAACATCAATTTTTTTCTTTCGAAAGGGACAGTGAGGGCTTCAAAATCGACCCCTTGACGCATTAGTGGCGTTAGATCAAAGTGTATGTCTGGTGATCTTGATGTGCCCATCCTCGTTCTATAGGTGTCGAATAGGAGAGCTTCCTTGCATGCATGTTTCTCAACCACGACGCCGTCCGCAGTTTTGAGCGTGGCAACACAGTTACGTCTATATCGTTCAGTCCCCACCGTTTGAAAGAACTTGGTATTCTCATCCCCGAACTTGATCCATCTGATCGTACACCTTTTGCACGAGTAATCTTTTTGATATTGCAACAGTGTGAGAAGGTGTCTTTTGAGGACGTTCCTGACGTTTTTTTCCGGTGTTGTGAGAGTTCGTTTGTCCTCAATGGCATCTATCTCAAGCAAAGTCTGGTTGGTGTTGACAATTGCTTCTTTGAGGCGGGAGATATTTCTGCTCCAGCGTTTTAGCGCAAACCGTATCGCTTTTAGTTTCTGACATACTACTGAAGCCGCATTGTTATCTCTGCCATGCTTGATGGGTTTATTCCATGCTTGTGATACTGTGTCCATGAATCCTGGGTGTGCAATCGAGTAGGTTTCAAAGCGAAAGGTTTTGTTTCGAGGAATGTTTGTTTGAATCACTACTGAACATGGGATATGATCCGAGACAGGGCGATCCAAAGGGTGTACCTAGGTGTTGGGAAAGGAAGAGGTCCAATTCAGAGAGGTAAAAAACCAATCTAGTTGTTCTAGGAGGGGATTTTGTTGCATATTCGACCAGGTATAAGCTCTGCCTTTGATTGGAATCTGTGTTAACGCTTGTTCGTTGATGAATTCATTGAACATGCACATGTCTTGGACATCACCTCCGGGTAGGTTACGGTTTGCCGGAGCCCTTATATAATTGAAGTCCCCAAGGATTAGCCAATCTTCGGATGCAACAATATTAAGGTCAAAGAGCCAGTTTGTGAAGCGAGTGTGTTGTTCCCCCTGATAGGGGCCATAGATATTCAACAACTTCCACCTATGTGCTGATTGTGTCCATGTAAACTAAACCCCGAGGGCAAAGTCTTCTTCAACGAACGCATCTCCTATAAACACACTGCTATTCCAGATCGTAACTAACCCACCAGAACCACTTCTGGAGGGAATATAGACAAATTTATGAAAATATTTGGGGCACAGGGATCTCCAAGTATTATCATCGAACAATGGCATTTTTACTTCTTGCAAACAGATAATAGAGCAACCACTGTTACGGATAGCATTCGATAGAGCTAAGTGTTTTTTGGGAGAATTAAGGCCATGTATCTTCCAACATAAGACATTCCAATGATTCAAAAGTACCATAATAAAAGCAAAAGTGCTACCGAGAGAACAAGCTTAAGCTTGATTATCTTCAGAGCCTGATACTTCTCTAAGTAACTCATTAGTAGCGAGCTCTTCTTTAGGTATGGCACACAGCTGTGTCCCAATGGCTTGCATAGTGTCAATGGCAGTAGGAGGGGGCACCTCGATCTTCAGGGCACGGGCAGCATCTTGTAGTGATATATTAGGGATCACCCTGGGCTTGACTTTGGACTTACTAATCCTACCCTCTGCCAGAGGTGGAACCTTGAAACCATCATACTTGTTGGAGCGCAAACTGCGGCAAAGGTTAGCAGTGTCCACGTGGATCTTCATTTTACCTTTGTTCTTCTGGGGGATCCTGTCTCCTAGTGGCCCTGTAGAAGGAGTCAAACTTGACTGAGGAGCTCCACCACAATCAGAAATGGTCTCTGGCGCTATCTCCCTCAAGGCGTTTGGATAGATATCCATACACTGCCCCATGTTGAGCTCTGCGTCCACTAGGGTAACAAGATGATTCAGATTTGGTGGCATAGGTTGCTCAAGGTATAGTGCTTCTATCACAACTGCACGGGCTGAGCTGAACATTGATAATGCAGAGAAGGTGTTGGTGAAAATCAGATCTTCCTCTCCCAAATCCACTTCAAACTCCACATTCATGCACTCATGCTTGAATCCATATCCATTATTCCAAGGCCCTGTAGAATCTAACAGAGGCTTAATGGCCCTAAATATGAAATAATTCAACTGTTGCCTTAGAGCTGGGTCAGTTAACAACAAGGAGAGAACTGACTCTCCATGTTGAGAGAGACCAAAATGGATGCCCTCATTGTGAACTTCAAGAGATATCCTCAAAAGGCCCTCAGAGTGTTGTTGCTGTATTGATTGAGAGGCAGGGAACCAACAGAAATATTTGTGCTAGCACAGCTGTTAGAATTTGTGATGGCATCATTCCAAGCTTGAGAGGCACTATCTGAAATGTTGTCCTCAGGAACTAAACGATCTTGAACTTGAAGACCCTGAGCAGCAAGACAAACCTGAAAGTTATAAAGGTATGGAGGAAAGTGTGGATCTTGTGGAGGTTGGGTCGGCCACACGCCCCATCCACCATTTTGTACTTGCTGATTTGGAGCCACATTAGCAGGAGGAGCCACATTGGGAGGAGATGCATTCTGAACCAGCCAATTATGCACCTGTTGTTGATACAATTGCTCAGCAGTTAGATCAGGGCCAAATTGGGGATGTGGGTTGCCATCCGGAGGAGGAGGTTCCTCCCCAGCAGGAAGAACTTCAGACAGTAGCCCGTTCCAGTCATTACTATGCAGGATAGTCACTTGAACAATCCAGCAATCTCGAGCCCCTCCGAGCTACCAAACAACAAAGATCTTCGGAATTAACCGCATGTTAAGAACTCTCACCTTGAGCAGGAAAAATCTTCTATCTTGTCTCAGATTATACCAGGAAATGAGAGAGCCAAAACCACCTAGCGATTTTTGTATGTAATACTCTGTTTGATAATCATAAGGGAAACCAAAGTACATAATCCAAAGTTCAGGCCCAAAAGTATTACTGCGGCGATTCAAGGCTTCATTATGCGGCACAAAGGTGATGAGGAGGTCTTCCTCCTCAAGATCTAGCGGAGTACCAATGGCAGTATCCCGCATAAAAGAATCCGCAAAGCCAAAGATCCCAATATACCAAGGATGATCAGAAGATTCAGAGGTGAATATTTCGGCTTCATGTAGAAAACCTTCAATCTGAGTGAGGATGGACGCACGACGATGAAGAGGAATGTAGTGGCTTCCCTCTGCTATTGCCAGGAAGGCATGGTTGAGAGGTGGGATCGGACCTACCACCATACCACTTCGCACTAGTCTGTCGGCCGGACCAGGTTCAACGGTGAAACCCGGCGGGAGAAACGGCACCAGGTTCAGTGGATAGTTGGCCATGGTGATGGAAGTGGATGGTAGGAGAGATGACGGCGATGTGGGAGATGACAGGGGAGGGTGCGACGGCAGTGGTATCGGTGGAGGTGTCAGGAGGGTGATGAGCTCTGTTTGGGAAGGCGTAGAATGGGAAGCGTGAGGGGTAGAGATGGAAACTTTAGGCACCCAAATCCATTTAGAATCTTTTTCTCTCTTGAGGAAGGATTGTACCGCGTGTCCATAGGCCCCACACCAATTACATCAAATAGCTCGATGTCTTCTGCCCTGAGAGGGAACAAAATGATTAACGACAACCTTGGATTGATTAAGATCTTATTTATTGCCCCGAATAGGAGTTGTGTCTCGCGACAAATGATGCTGATGAAGCGCGGGGCAAGAAATCACCTTATGATTAGGATCTGAGCAATTAATGCAAATTAATCGAGAGAAGCAATCATGCTTATGATTGCCCCATTGAAGGCATCTGGAGCATACAATCGGCGAGTTAAGAGCTAGTCCCGAGATTTCCTCTGCAGAATATTGGGCTTGAGCTAAATTCGCTTTGTGATGAGCCTCCAATACCGACGGCCACTCCGTAGTATGTGGAGCATATTTAAATGCCGATTTTTTAAAACATTGACGTGGTGTAGGGTATGGAATATTAATCCGAAAGCAGAAACTACCCAAAGAGATGTAATCGGGATTAAAGGATAATCCCAAGTCCTCCAATTCTGCTAGTGCAACATAACTCTCCACTAAGCGCTTATGAGAGCTCTCCTCCGAAGATGGCGTTGTGTAATTCAAATTTTAATACACCGAGTTGATTTGACTCTTGGAATGAGCCACAACATGTGATGAAGAAGCTTCACCTCCATTATGATTGAGGAAGATGATATGATCAAGTTGAACCAAACCCGAAGTGTGACCCAATACTAGAGGAGGGTCTATGATAGCCTCCTTTCGAAGAAAACTTAAGTTAGCTTTGATCACCAAAGGTCTCCTAGACGAGATGTCAACCAATTCCTCATAGGCATGCCAGTGAGAATCATGATGTATAACCTGGGCATAACTTCCCTTGAAAATATGGAAATGACAAACAAAGTCAGGCCATACTCTGTCTTTAAGCCCACAGATGAAATGACCCACTTTGTTGTTGGCAACACTAAACCGAAAAGTTGTGGCAGAAATTTCGCGGACAGGGAAACCCGAACTTAATCCACCCAAACAACATTGGAGAGAAATGCCCACTAAATCCACATTCAAGGGGGAGGAGGCCGAAGAGAAAGAAACCACCAAAAAGAAAACTTTGCCCGACCGGGGAGTAGAGAAATGCACCGTGGTGCCAAACTTGTACCTCACCTGAGTAGCCAGGGCTAAGCCTGGTGAGAAATCCCAGTGTAAGAGCCCTTCCATCTAGACTAATAGGAGAAATCTTCATGGTTGGATGGAGTGGAGAGGTGGTGGAGAGGGAGGGAGGAGAGGGGAGGGGAGGGAGGGAAGAGAGCCATCATCCCCGTCGTATATTGATGTGTACCTTACCAATAGCATTTTTAATTATTATAAAACAGATATGTTGTCCAATTTTTTTTTCTAATACCTATATTAAATACTCCTCATTTGAAAAAATAGCAATGGAAGGTTCATTAATTTTCGCTGTTTAAATCTTTTTATAAAAATACTTTAAAACAAAGTTTGAAAATAAAATAAAAAGGGCAACAGCCCTGGCCTCGCTCGGCCTGGGGCTGGGCCGGCCCAGATGGCCAGCCAGCCAACCTGCCAAGGCGCGTGACTCGTCAGGGTTGAACCTGACGCGTGGGCCCGTTCGGTCAGCGGCTGCGGGGAGCGAGGGAGAGGAGGATGGGCCAACGATAGGTGGGGCACACCTGTCGGGGTCGTCTCCTACATTTGCACAGAGAGGAGGAGGAGCACGCCGGCGTGGCTACCGACGTCCTCAGGCCCTAACAAGGGCGGGAATGGGTCCGGCTCGTCGTCACCTACCTGCTGGTGGTCGAGTTGACGACGGGGGGGGGGGGGGGGTGGGGGTGGGGGTGGGGGTCCTGGTTCACGGACGACGAGGTGGCTGCGACGGAGAGGTTTCGGTCAATGGTGGAGGTGGTCGCTATGGGCACGGAATTGCTCGGGGAAGTGGGGGGAAATTATCCGGGGGTCATGGGGAGTGTGTTGGTGGGAAGAGGGATGCGAGAACTGACACTACTAGGAAAAGGCCTGCTAGTGGCGCACCTGTTTTGGCTACTAATGGCGCACTACAGGTGCACCACTAGCATCACGCCATTAGAATTATTTACTAATGGCGCACCACAGGTGCGCCATTAGTATCTGGTATACTAATGGCGCACGAGGCAGTGCAACATTAGTATAGCTCATAGTGCGCCATTAGTATCTGGTATACTAATGGCGCACCACTCATGATGCACCATTAGTATCTGGTATACTAATGGCGGACCAGGCAGTGCACCATTAGTATAGCCCTTGGTGCTCCATTAGTATGCCTCCCAGCGCATATATACTAATGGCGCACCAGGCAGTGCGCCATTAGTATAGCCCATGGTGCTCCATTAGTATCTGCTTTCTGGCATATATATGTTTTGTTTCAAAACCACAAATTAAACAGCACATAACATATATATCAAATATATAATACATAATATGTGCCCAATAGTTTTACTGATCCACAACATATAACATATATGCAAAGTTATATAACAAATTTCATGATCCATATATCAAAATACCACAGTATCCATACATCCAAAATTCCATAGCATCCATATATACATATAGTTCCATAGCATTCATACATACATAGCTCCATAGAAAATATAATACACAACGATACAACCCAAATCTATAGGGAAATGACAACAGTAATCCCAGCTTATAGATCTTTGACCCCATCCAGAAAATGGGTTCTATTTCATTGCTTGTTCTTTGCATACCTACCAGGCTTGTTCACATCGTTCTACGCCACTGCATATGCTGCTCAAAGGTCAAAAGTGTCGAAAATGACCGAGGACCAGCATGATTCAGAAATACATCATTTTCCAATGCAGAATTTGTTGAATATGTTGCTCAAAACTTCTTCAGATATGTCCTCTCCACTGATTGTTGCCAGAGCCAATGCAGCGTCCCTCAAGTCAATAGTCCAAAAATCCAAGGGCAGCTGCTCATTGATCGACGACTTAGTCTTGTGAAAGCTTCCTGGGTCCTCATGAGCTGTTCCAGTTGTCTGTGGACAACACAATGTAATTGGATAAGAACTCAACAATCTTTCATGCAACAACTAAAGCAACAATTCTAAGAGAAGAACTACTGGGCTTCTACTGATGGCGTACGGAGATGTTTACCTGGTTTACAGTCCACAATCGTCACCCGGAAGGCACGGACTCAAGACCTCTGACCTCTATTACAGTGCTCACCAGCTCAGAAATGCCTTTACCAGTGACCGCACATGTGTGCACATGTTTTCTGAAAATTCCGCTGAATTTCTCAAACTGTTCTCCTGGAACAAGTGGTGTGCAATCTACCTTGTTGACAACCAGAACCATTGGCACTGCAGAACCTGAGCATTCCTGGTCATAATAAAGAAACAAAAAAGAATAGTCACTCTCTAATTTATTTACATACGACGAGAAGGGACAGGGAGTACTTCAAACAGAAGGCATGCAAACCAACAACCAGGCAACCAGACATCATCAACAAAATTGTTGAGAAAATGAAACTGATGGTACAATAGCTCTTTCACTCTACAAGCTAAGCATTTAAGATCCAGTATCAACTATTATGGCTGCAACACCAAATAAATCAAGCTATCCAATTGGATATGTGATTCATATGAAGTATGTAGAATTATAGATTACAATAAGTATTCATATAAGAAGATTATACTGTGATATCGTTCGATGTATAAACTTACGGCATGACACACAACGGATAAGCAGGATATAGTATGTTGAGCAAAATCCTCTTAAATCACATGGCACTAGGCATGGACCAGAGTTTTGGTATAGTTCATTTGAAGTCACAGCAGAATGGTAGTATCATAAAAGTTCTATGGGTCTAGGTTTGCGGAGAGAAAGATGGGGCCGTGCTCTGGACGGGAGTATGAAAAGTGGATGGTATCCCTCATGTTTTCTTGCTTAATTAATCTCGATGTCAAAAAACATCTTACATTTTGAGACAGTTGATCAATTATATATCTTTGGGATGCAATCATAACTAATCTATTTTTAAGAGAGCTGCCGTCATGCTACCTTGTGTGCTGGTTAATGACCCCATGCCTTATGTAGCCTTGAACCCATAACAATAAGATAGAGCATATAAGGTCTGCCAGTTTCTATCTGTGCCTTCAAAATGTCAAACTAGAGGGTCTGTGCTAGAATGACCTTTTTCGCTTTGCCCTGAAACCAGAAAGTGGATTACTGAAGCGTGTTCCTTTCTAACTCGTTGTATATGGATAGAGTTTTGAACTTACTGCTTTCTCATATTTCTTGTACAATTCCTCAAACTTATCACCCCAGCAATCAGCCAACCCCGGAGCTTCATTAGGAAAAAACAGGGACCAATCCTCATTATTTTGTACTCTTTGCATGAATAGATCAGGAACCCAGAGAGCAAAGAAAACATCCCTCGCACGGTTCTCCTCCTGTTAAATTGGCATTCATCAGAACACCTTCTAGAGATGGTATATGACAGAAACACACATCACAAACAAAGTGCATAGGTTTGGGTCATAGTAAGCAGATAATTATTTAAAAGCCTCCATCTTATGCAAAAATGTACTACATAAATAGTATGTTAATATCAACTATTCTCTTGTATGTGCATAAATTGCAGCAAACTAGGACTAGCAGAGGCATCTGTAGGACAGGGTGCTCTTTAAATGTATGAGGTAAATCTTAATGTCATAGAAAGCACAGAAGATTTGAATGGTTATGTACTTCAGTTGCAAAACAAAAACAGTAATTTGATAATGCTGGGCTAACATTTTACCTTGTCATGGTTCTTCCTCACATCAAGGAACTCAAAAATATCAGCATGCTTTATGATGCTCTCGTTGTGCTTCAGTTCTTGTCTTTTGTGTGAGCATCATTGAATTATCAATGCCTAGCTAAGGGCGTTAAACAATAGAGCTTGTTGGGAGGCAACCCAACGAATCTATCCTTTTTCTTTCTGTTTTGTGTTTTCCACACTTTCATAATTCTTTTATGATTGTGTTTTTTGTGTTTCTTTTGCGTTTGTGCCAAGTAAAACCGTTATGATTAGTCTTGGGGATGATCGTTTGATCATGCTGGAAAAGACAGAAACTTTGTGCTCACGAAAAGAATTTTATTTCTGTGAGAGATTTTGAGTTGATTCTTTTTGCTGCTGATTGCTACCCAAATTCTTCAGACTATCGAAATTGTTCAGAATTTTTGAAGTACCAGAAGTATACGAGTATACAGATTGCTACAGGCTGGTCTGCTGTTAACAGATTCTGTTTTTGTTGAGTTGGTTGCTTATTTTGATGAAACTATGGATAGTATCGGGGGGATTAGCCATGGAAGATTTAAAATACAGTAACCCAACATCAACATAAGTAGAATTTAAGTTTGCTACAGTAACTAAGGAAGTGGTGATTTGCTTTCTTATACTAATGATATCACGAGTTTCTGTTTAAGTTTCGTGTTGTGAAGTTTTCAAGTTTTGGGTGAAGTTCTTATGGACAAAGAGATAAAGAGTGGCAAGATCTCAAGCTTGGGGATGCCCAAGGAACCCCAAGTTGATTCAAGGATGTTGAAAAAGCCTAAGCTTGGGGATGCCCCGGGAAGGCATCCCCTCTTTTGTCTTCAATCCATCGGTAACGTTACTTGGGGCTATATTTTTATTCACCACATGTTATGTGTTCTTCTTGGAGCGTCTTGTATCGTAGGAGTCTTTAATTTTTGTTGTGTCACAATCTTCCTTGCTGCACACCTAGAGAGAGAGACATGCACTCACCGTGACTTTGTCGAGCTTCACTTATATCCTTTGGTTAGACAATTCAGCTCACATGTGTTTCACTTATATCTTTTGAGCTAGTTGATTTTGCTCTATGTGTTTCACTTCTCTCTTTTAGAGCACGACAGTGCGTGGCATGGTAGTTGATCTATTCTATGAAAGTAGTCTCAAAAGGGGTAGTTATCCAAAGGGATATGAAAACTTCCACCTTCATATGCATTGAGTAATTAGAGAAGTTTGATTCATCTCAATTAGTTTTGAGTGGTGGTTATGGTTATATTGAAGTTATACTAGTAAGGTGTTGTGGATCTAGAAATACTTGTGTTGAAGTTAGTGATTCCCGTAGCATGCACGTATGGTGAACCGCTATGTGATGAAGTCTGAGCATGATCAGTTTATTGATTGTCATCCTTCGTGTAGCGGTCGGGATCGCGCGATAGTTTATACCTACCAACCCTTCCCCTAGGAGTATGCGTTGAATGCTTTGTTTCGATTACTACTAAAACTTTTTCAACAAGTATATGAGTTCTTCATGACTAATGTTGAGTCCATGGTTTAGATGCATTTTCACCTTCCACCATCACTATCTTCTTTAGTGTCGTGAAACTTTCGCCGGTGCATAAAACCCACCATTAGCCTCCTCAAAATAGCCACCGTACCTACCTACTATGGCGTGTTCAAAGGCATTCCGAGATATATTTCCATGCAACTACCACCATGACATGTGCCACAACTTCTACATTGCCGTTGCATGATCATAAGATAGCTAGCATGATGTTTCCATTGATGTCTATGCCATGCTAGATCATTGTCACGGTACACTACCGAAGGCATTCCATATAGAGTCATCATTGCTCTATGTTTTGAGTTGTAAGTGTGATGATCATCATTGATGGAGCATTGTCCCATGTGAGGAAATAAAAGAGGCCAGCGAAGCCCATTTACAAAAAGAGGCCAAAGATGCCCACCAAAATAAAACAAAATAAAAATAAATAAGAGGCCAAAGAGCCCACTAAAAAAATGAGAGAAAAAGAGAGAAGGGACAATGCTACTATCTCCTTTTCACACTTGTGCTTCATATTAAGCACCATGATCTTCATGATTGAGAGTCTCTCGTTTTGTCACCACCATATAGCTAGTGGGAAATTTTCATTCTATAACTTGGCTTGTATATTCCAATGACGGGCTTCCTCAAAATTTCCTTAGGTCTTCGTGAGCAAGCAAGTTGGATGCACACCCACTAGTTTTATTTAAGAGCTTTCACATACTCTTAGCTCTAGGGCATCATTTGTATGGAAATCCCTACTCATTTACATTGATATCTATTGATGAGCATCTCCATTGCTCATTAATATGCCTAGTCAATGTGACCATCTTCTCCTTGTTTTCCTTGCAACCTCCACCACACTCCATTCCACTTACAGTGCTAAAACCATAGCTCACGCTCATGTATTGCGTGAGAGTTGAAAAAGTTTGAGAAAGTAAAGGTGTGAAAACAATTACTTGGCCAATACCGAGGTTGTGCATGATTTAAATTCGTTGTGCAAGGATGATAGAGCATAGCCAGACTATATGATTTTGTAGGGATAACTTTCTTTTGGCCTTGTTATTTTGAAAGTTCAAGATTATTGTCTCCATGTCAATAGCAAACTATTGTTTTGAATCTAACGGATCTGAACATTCATGTCAGATAAGAGGAGTTACAAAGGACATCTATCCTAGGTAGCATGAAAGCATCAAAAATTCATTCTTTATCACTTCCCTACTCGAGGAAGAGCAGGAGTTAAGCTTGGGGATGCTTGATACGTCTCAAATGTATCTATAATTTTTGATGGTTTCATGGTGTTATCTTGTCAACTTTGGATGTTTTACATACCTTTTAAATCTTTTTTGGGACTAACTTATTAATTCAGTGCCAAGTGCCAGTTCGTGTTTTTTCTGTGTTTTTTATTCTTTTCAGATCTGATTTTGGAACGGAGTCCAAACGGAATAAAATCCCCGAAATGAATTTTTCCAGAACAGAAGAAGATCGGGGGACTTGAGGACCAAGGCAGGAGGCGCACAGGGAGCCCACAAGCCCTGTAGCAGCGGCCAGGGGGGCCCGCGGAAACCAGGCTTGTGGCCCCCCGGAGCTCCCCTATCCTAGATCTTTGGCCTATATATACCTTAAATCCTAGAAAAGATCAGGGCGTCCACGAAACCACTTTTCCGCCGCCGCAAGGTTCCATTTCCGCAAGATCTCATCTGGACACCCTTCCCGGTGCCCTGCCGGAGGGGACTTTGGAGCTGGAGGGCTTCTACATCAACATCATTGCCTCTCCAATGACTCGTGAGTAGTCTACTTCAGACCTACGGGTCCGTAGTTAGTAGCTGGATGGCTTATTCTCTCTCTTGGATCTTCAATACAAAGTTCTCCATGATCTTCATGGAGATTTATCCGATGTAATCCTCTTTGGCGGTGTGTTTGTCGAGATCCGATGAATTGCTGATTTGTCAGATTATCTATGAATTATATTTGAGTGTTTGCAGATTTCTTATATGCATGATTTGATATCCTTGTAAGTCTCTCCGAGTCTTGGATTTTGTTTGGCCAACTAGATCTATGATTCTTGCAATGGGAGAAGTGTTTGGTTTTGGGTTCATACCATGCGGTGACCTTTCCCAGTGACACAAGGGGCAGCAAGGCACGCATCGTGTTGTTGCCATCGAGGGTAACAAGATGGGCTTTCATCATAGATTTGAGATTGTTCATCTACATGATGTCATCTTGCTTAAGGCGTTACTCTGTTCTTATGAACTCAATACAATAGATGCATGCTGGATAGCGGTCAACGTGTGGAGTAATAGTAGTAGATGCAGAAAGTATCGGTCTACTTGTTTTGGATGTGATGCCTATATGTATGATCATTGCCATAGATAACCTCATGACTTTGCGCGGCTCTATCAATTGCTCGACAGTAATTCGTTCACCCACCGTCTACATGCTTTCCTGAGAGAAGCCACCAGTGAACACTACGGCCCCCGGCTCTATTCACAATTATCATCTCCGCTTTTACTTTTACTTTGCTTTGTTTACTTTTTGCTTTCAGTTCTCACTTTTCAAACAATCTATAAGGTATTGACAACCCCTTCATAGCGTTGGGTGCAAGCTCTTTGTGTTTGTGCAGGTACTTGTGACTTGACGCGATCCTCCTATTGGATTGATACCTTGGTTCTCAAACTGAGGGAAATACTTACCGCCGCTGTGCTACATCACCCTTTCCTCTTCAAGGGAACACCAAAGCAAGGCTCCAAGGTCGCGGGGGAATCCTTTGCATATTTGCCAAGGAAATCCCTATAGGCGTAGCCAGCAGCACTTCCTGATGCAGAGGAGCTGTCGGGGGAGAGGAGAGACACCGCGGGGAGGCTGGAACTGGCCGAGGGAGTCGCGCCCACCTTGGTTGCTCTTTGTAGCGTGCCCACAACACATCTTTGGCATGCCACGGCATGCTGGCGCGCTCTGGAGTGCCTTGGATGCGTCTGGCGTGTCGTAATCCCTTGCATGGAGATGCCTAGCCGTTTGAACCCCGTGGGAGCATCGACTAGTCAAAGGAGGGGTGGAAACCAGATAATGTCAGCCTTGGGCTGAACCTTAGATTGGGGTTTTCTTCCTTTCTATTTAGAACCAGATAAGAGCCACTTGACTGGAGTTGGGCATTGATGCTGGCCACCTGATCTAGGAGTTTGAGAGTAAGGGAGTGGGTGTACCTTAGGGTTAAGAGTGGTTTTGCCAAAATGTCAGAAGGTGCTCGATAGTGGTTTTGGATGGTTGCACCCCACCACTGGCTATGAAATTTAACAGGACTAGGTTTGGTGCAAAAACATGAGGCTACACCAAGTTTGGGCTCCATTGGTCAAGTTTAGCTATGTAAACTTGAAATCACTCCTAAACGGCCAAATATGTCCCTTCCAAAGGGAGTGTGGGCAAAACAAGTCACACAAATCCCACTTTTGGCATGGAGTCCTCATTTGAGGTATTAGGCACTCCTGCAAAGTTTCAGCTCCATTGGATAAAGTTTGCTATGTAGAGTTGTTGCTAACATAATATTGGACACAAAAGGTTTTGGAAATATTTGGTGACCCTAAACACCTTGGATCAAGGTGAAATTTTATATGGGCACCAAATATGGCTTAGGAAGGTCACTGGAATTTTCTATGAATTTGTTGAGAATATTTCCTTCGGAAATATTTCAAAAGGTGAAAACAGACTATATAGGTTTTCATGGTTTTACTCAATTATTTATAATATAAATAGGGGTTGAAAATCTTATGTATGGAAAATATGTCCTGTGAGTATCTCCAAATTTTCCTAGATTTTTTTAAGGCACAAAAGTATTTTTCCATATAGGAATATCATTTCTGGCCTTAGAAATGGACATGTAAATAAAATTGGAAAATAATTTATAAAATAATTTACGGTTTTTGTAAACTCAAATATTTTTAGAATCAAACCACCAACTTTGGTTAAGATCACTCCTTGCTATCAAGGTCTTGTAGTGCAACCCAAAGCAGGGTTTTGAAATAACCAGTAATAGGAAAAATGATTTGAGAATATTTAAGTTATGAAAAATATGGTTTTGCTAATACACAATCAAGCATACAAGCATACAATTACAACCATGGCACTCACATCATTGATTTTGGAAAAGTTTTAATAAACTTAGATTTTTGAAGTACACTAAAAGTGAAGTGAAAACAGGGTGTGACACAATGGGAGGCGCATAGGGATACTCAACATACTTGCACAATTGGAACTCATCAAATATAACAAGCATTTCATCTTTCCATTGTCTAAATTACTCCCCATCAAGAATAGGTACTATACAACTAAAAACCTGGGAACTGGTCAAGATAAAATTTCTAGCCTAAACCATTGTTTTGGAGACCTTGCTCGGATACCAATTGAGGGATCAATAGAAGATGTGTCTAGAGGGGGGTGAATAGACTACTTGTCAAGATAAAATTTCTAGCCTAATGATAACCCACAAGAATAGGGGATCAATTGTAGCCTTTCTCGATAAGTAAGAGTGTCGAACCCAACGAGGAGCTAAAGGTAGAACAAATATTACCTCAAGTTCTATCAACCACCGATACTACTCTACACACGCTTAACGTTCGCTTTACCTAGAACAAGTATGAAACTAGAAGTCTTTGTAGGCGTGATAGGATAGGTTTGCAAGGAAATAAAGAACAAGTAAATAAAAACTACGGGCAGCTAAGATAAAGAAACAACTAAGTTGGTCTTAGTAGAGATCTTTTTGTCACAAGAAGGTTATTTGTCCTAGGCAATCGATTACTAGACTAGTAATCATTAATGCAATTTTATATGAGGGAGATGCATAAGCTAACATACTTTCTTTACTTGGATCATATGCACTTATGATTGGAACTCTAGCAAGAATCCGCAACTACTCAACATCATTAAGGTAAAGCCCAACCATAGCATTATAAGGTATCATGTCCTCTTTACTCCCATATGCAACAACCCACCTACTCGGGTTTATGCTTCTGTCACTCAAGGAACCCACCATAGGCAAATCACGAACACATTGCCACAACCTACAGCGTGGATCCCTCACTCTTGCGCAACACGGAGAGCACCATAGGACAACACCAATAATTAAACATGCAACTCAAACCAATCATGATCATCAATCAACCCATAGGACAAAACGGATCTACTCAAACATCATAGGATGGTCATACATAATTGGGAAATAATATATAGCATTGAGAACCGTGTTTAAGTAGAGATTATAGCAGGGAGAAGGCGTGTTACACCGCTGCATAAAGGGGGAGAGAGTTGGTGATGACGGCGGCGAAGTTGTTGGTGTAGATCGTCGTCTCGATGATGGCCCTAGTAGCATTCGGATGCCACTGGGAGAGAGGGGAAGAGAGCCCCCCTACTTATTATTCTCCCTTGGCCTCCCCCCTAGATTGGAGGAGGGGTTCCCCTCTGGTCCTTGGCCTCCATGGCGGCGGAGTGGCGAGAGCCCCTCCGAGATTGGATCTCTCTCTCTCTGTTTCTTTCTGTTTCTGTGTTTTTGTGCGTTCTAAATTCTAGCCTTTCACCATTTCTTATATTCCTGGAGATCCGTAACTCCGATTGGGATGAAGTTTAAACACGATATTTATCCGCTAATTATCTTTCTTGCACCTGAAGAAGAGCACCAAACGGCTTACGGGGTGGCCACAAGACAGCGTGGCGCACCCTTCCGCCCAGGCTACGCCCCTCTGGCTTGTGGGCCCCTTGTGAACCGCATTCTCTTGATTCCACTTCCCAAAATTCACATGTATTCCAAAGAAAATATCCATAAGTTTTTATCCCGTTTGGACTTTGTTTGATATGTTTTTTTTGCGAAACAAAAACATGCAACAAACAGGAACTGGCACTAGGCACTGCATCAATATGTTAGTCCCAAAAATAGTATAAAAAGTTGACAAAAGTATATGAAAGTTGTAGAATATTGGCACGAAACAATCAAAAATTAAGATACAGCAGAGACGTATCAACATCCCCAAGCTTAATTCATAATCTTCCTCGAGTAGGTAAATGATAAAAAATATATTTTTTTATGTAGAATGCTACCTAGCAAAATCTTGATCATATAATCTAATCATGGCATGAATATTAAGACACGAGTGAGTCAAAGCAATAGTCTATCATTTGACATTAAGACAATAATACTTCAAGCTTACATATAAAACAATCATGTCTTCTCAAAATATCATGGCTAAAAGAAAGTTATCCCTACAAAATCATATAATCTGGATGTGTTCCATCTTCATCACACAAAGTATTAAATCATGCACAACCCCGGTTTTAGCGAAGCAATTGTTTCATACTTTAGTATTCTCAAACGTTTTCAACTTTCACGCAATACATGAGCGTGAGTCATGGATATAGCACTATAGGCGGAATAAAATACGGTGGAGATTATATACGGTCTATGGAGATGCCCATCAATAGATATCAATGTGAGTGAGTAGGGATTGCCATGCAACGTATGCACTAGAGCTATAAGTGTATGAAAGCTCAAAAACAAACTAAATGGGTGTGCATCGAATTCGCTTGCTCACGATGACCTAGGGCAATTTGAGGAAGCCCATCATTGGAATATACAAGCCAAGTTCTATAATGAAAAATCCCCACTAGTATATGAAAGTGACAACGTAGTAGACTCTCCATCATGAAGATCATGGTGCTACTTTGAAGCACAATTTTGGAAAAAGGAATAGTAGCATTGCCCCTTCTCTCTTTTCTCTCATTTTTTTTTGTTTTTTTTTGTTTTCTCCTTTTTTTGGTGGGCTTATTTGCCCTCCTTTATTTTTCATAAAGTCCGGATACTCATCCCAACTTGTGAGGGAATCATAGCTTCCATCATCATTTCCTCACATGGGACAATCCTCTAATAATGATGATCATCACACTTTTATTTACTTACAACTCAAGAATTTCAACTTGATACTAGAACAAAATATGACTCTATATGAATGCCTCCAACAGTATACCGGGTTGTGCAATGATCTAGTATAGCAATGATATCAAAAAATGGACAAGCCATGAAAACATCATGCTAGCTATCTTACAATCATGCAAAGCAATATGACATGATGGTGCGTGTCATAATAAACGAAACGGTGGAAGTTGCATGGTAATATATCTTGGAATAGCTATGGAAGTGACATAATATGTTGGTATGCTGGCTGTTTTTAGGAAGGTGGGTTTAATGCACCGGCGAGAGTTGCGCGGTACTCGAGAGGCTAGAAAATGGGGAAGGGTGAGAGTGTGTATAATCCATGGACTCAACATTAGTCATAAAGAACTCAGATACTTATTGCAAAAATTTATTATTCATCAAAACAAGGTACTACACGCAGCTCTTAGGGAAGGGTTGGTAGGAATTAACCATCGCACGATCCTGACCTCCACACAAAGGATGACAATCAATAAATAAATCATGCTCCGACTTCTTCACATAACGGTCCACCATACGTGGATGCTACGGGAATCACAAACTTTAACGCAAATATTTCTACCAATCCACAATTACTCACTAGAATGACTCTAATTTCACCATATTTATATCGCAAAACTATTGCAAGAAATGAAACATATCATATTTAGTGATCTACAAGTTTTATGTAGGATTTTATGACTAACCATGTGAATGACCAAATCTTGTTTACTCTCTAAATAGATATAAGTGAAGCATCCTAGTTTAATTATTTCTACAAAAGGTATTACCATGGTATAAAAAATATAAGTGAAGCAAAAGAGCTTTCTACAAATTGCGGTTTTCTATGTGTAGAGAAACAGGCAATCCAAACATCAAATGATATAAGTGAAGCACATGAAGCATTCCATAAATCCATACACAAAAGATATAAGTGAGGTACAAAGAGTCTTCTATAAATGAACCAACTACTTTAGCATACCATCATGGTGCATTATTAAAATAAAAATAAAAAACACACGACGCTCCAAGATTTACACCTATCATGTGACGAATAAAAATATAGCTCCAAGTGAAATTACTAATGGTTGTTAGAAGAAAGAGGGGATGCCTTCCGGGGCATCCCCAAGCTTAATTTCTTGGGAGTCCTTGAATATTACCTCGGGCTGCCACAAGCATCCCTAAGCTTAGTCTCTTTCCACTCCTTATTCCTTCATCCATTGTGATCTCGCCCAAAACTTGAAAATTTCAATCACCTAAAACATAACAAAACCCTCGTGAGATATGTTAGTAATAATAAAGCAAATTACAACTTCAAGTACTGTTGCCAACTAGTTCATATTTTGTTTTTGCATTGTATCTACTGTAATATAACTTGTCCATGGCTTATACCACTGTACAATCGAAATTTTCATCAAAATGAGCAAAACAATGCATCAAAAACACAATCTGTCAAAAATAGGACAGTCTGTAGTAATCTGTACATTCACCAGACTTGTATAACTCAACAAATTCTTAAAAATTGTGAAGAAATAAAAACTTTGCATAGAAGTACTATGTAAAACTTTCAGAAACTTTTGACATTCCAGTGAAAAATCTAAATTGACGCACTATAGCCAAAGTTTCTATTTTTGCACTGGACACACCAAACAAGCAATCTAATCATCCTAAAGGCAAATCTTGGCACATTATTTTTAGAATACAAAGGATTTATACAAGGGGATAATTATTTTTGTTGAAAAGTATCTGTAATTTAGATTCACAAGGTTTGAACAAAGTTCAAGGCATCCTCCCATTTTAACAATACTCGTGTATCTCGTTTCACTTTTCTTTTAGAATTTTTTTTAGGTTCCCCTCTATATTTTTGTTTTTGTTTTTTAAACTACATAAAAGCACACAACAGAATAAAATGACTCTATGTAACTTCCGAGTTGTCTCCCTGGCAACACTTTCTTTAAATCCATTAAGCTAGGCATAAAGTGCTCAAGTAGTTGATCCACGCGGATCCCAAGGTATATCAAAGACAGTTTTAATTAACAATTATTTGTAATTTAGTAGTGAGCACAAAGTAACATATATCACGCAACAACGAAGTCTAAGTCTCTTCCTATGCATCGGCATGTCATAAAAGAACAATTCATGCAAACAAAGTAAAGGCCAATGCATAGTATAAACAATTCCTTGCAATTTTATCGTATTGGAAACATAGAGAGGAGGAGATAAAGTTCCTATCTCATAATAATTGCAAGTAGGAGAAGCAAGCACATGCATATTATATCTATCAAAATCATCATGTGTAATAGTAAAAGGCAACCCATCGGTATAATCCTTACTAAGTGCAAACTTCTCCGATATAGTGTACTTGGGAGAATTCAAAAAGATAATCGGACTACCATGTGTGTGTGCAATAGCAACAATTTCATTCGTAACATATGTAACTATAGAAAGTTCATCTCTATAATCATTATTCATATTGTCATCATGTCCACAAGCATAGCAAGCATCAAGTTCATCAAAAACGGATATTTCAAATGAATCTAAGGGATCATAGCAATTATCATAGCATTCATCCTTCGGTAAGCACGAAGGGAAATTAAACAATGTATGAGTTGAAGAGTTACTCTCATTAGAAGGTGGGCACGGGTAGCTAATCCGCTCTTCCTCCTTTTGTTCTTCATTTGGCTCCTCCTCTTTTTCATCCAATGAGCTCACAGTGTCATCAATCTCTTCTTCCATAGATTCCTGCAAAATATTACTCTCCTCTTGGACAGCGGAGGAGTCGTCAATATATGGCATAACATAAGCATTAGATACATAGTTTTCATAGAAATATTTAAGTATGGCAGAACTTTCAGATTTGCAAAGAGTAGCATCAAACTTTTCAATCAAAGAAGCAAAAAATTCTTCAATTTTCTCAATATCATAGTAATTATAAACACCCTTGGCATAAGATGATACGATTCCATTATCCTTAAACTCATATTGATAGGGAAGATGTTTATTAGGGTCTTCAGAACAACAAGTAAAATCATAAATTTCGCATAAATTCCAAGCATACCATTGAAAAGTATTAATATGATGCCATGAAAGTTTCTATTTTTTAGATAAGTGGTGTCGTACATAATATGCATGTTCATTTAATGATTTTCCCTCAACTAAGCTAGTTGGGGTTTCAGCACGAGCACAAATGGATTGAAGATGACCCAAGTAATATTCTTTGGTTGTGTGGAACACTAGTGCTTCCTCAACTTTTGGAGCAGCAAGTACATCTAATTTTTTTGGTATACTCTGTTTCCTACCCATATCTAAAGATACAAAACAAGCTAAACAGCAAATAAAATCTACTTATTAATAAAGCAAACAAGCACACACCAGAATATTCACCCCACGCTATTGCTCCCCGGTAACGGCGCCAGAAAAAGGTCTTGATGACCCACAAGTATAGGGGATCAAGTGTAGCCTTTCTCGATACGTAAGAGTGTCAAACCCAACGAGGTGCTAAACGTAGAACAAATATTCCCTCAAGTTCTGTCGTCCACAGATACAACTCTACGCACGCTTAACATTCGCTTTACCTAGAACAAGTATGAAACTAGAAGTACTTTGTAGGCGCGATAGGATAGGTTTGCAAGAAAATAAAGAACAAGTAAATAAAAACTAGGGGAAGCTAAGATAAAGAAACAACTAAGTTGGTTTTAGTAGAGATCTTTTTGTCACAAGAAGGTTATTTGTCCCTAGGCAATCGATAACTAGACCGGTAATCATTATTGCAATTTTATATGAGGGAGTGGGATAAGCTTATATACTTTACCTACTTGGATCATATGCACTTATGATTGGAAATCTAGCAAGCATCCGCAACTACTAAATATCACTAAGGTAAAACCCAACCATAGCATTATAAGGTATGAAGTCCTCTTTACTCCCATATGCAACAACCCACCTACTCGGATTTATGCTTCTGTCACTCAAGCAACCCACCATAGGCAAATCATGAGCACATTGCAACACCCTACAATGGAGATCCCTCATGCTTGCGCGACACAGAGAGCACCATAGGACAACACCAATAATAAAACATGCAACTCAAACCAATCATTATCAACAATCAACCCATAGGACAAAACAGATCTACTCGAACATCATAGGATAGCCATACATCATTGGAAAATAATATATAGTGTTGAGCACCATGTTTAAGTAGAGATTGCAGTGGGGAGAAGGGGTGTTACACCGCTGCATAGAGGGGGAGAGAGTTGGTGATGACAGCGGCGAAGTTGTTGGTGTAAACCATCGTCACGATGATGGCCCGAGCGGTGTTCCGATGCCACTAGGAGAGAGGGGGGGGGGAGATCCCCCCTCCTCCTTCTTCTTAATTGGCCTCCCCTATATCGGAGGAGGGTTTCCCCTGTGGTCCTTGGCCTCCATGGTGGCGGAGGGGCGAGAGCCCCTCCTATTTGGATGTCTCTCTCTCTGTGTGTGTTTCTTTTTGTTTCTGCGTTTTTCTATGTTCCAAATTCTTGCGTTTCACCATTTCTTATATTCCCGGTGATCCGTAACTCTGATCGGGCTAAAATTTTAACACAATTTTTATACGAATATTAGCTTTATTGCGGAGAAACAAGGGGACCAACCGCCTTATTGGGTGGCCAGAAGATAGCCTAGCGCATCCTACCCCCAAGTCGCGCCCCTCTGGCTTGTGGGCCCCTCGGGCACCGCCTTGTCTTGATTCCACCTCCCAAAATTCACATAAATTACAAAGAAAATCTTCGTAAGTTGTTATCCCGTTTGGAATTCGTTTGATATGGACTTTCAGCAAAACAAAAAACATGCAACAAACAAGAAATGACACTGGGCACTGGATCAATATGTTAGTCCCAAAAATAGTATAAAAAGTTGTCAAAAGTATATGAAAGTTGTAGAATATTGGCACGAAACAATTACAAATTATAGATACGACGGAGATTTATCACCTAACTAATTTCAAGGAAGGCAGAATTCTAGCAGTTATAACAAGTCAAGTACAACCTACACATGCAGGTCTAACAGTATATCAACGGAATGTAAAACATGCAAGTGTAATGTAGAGGAGTAAGGTAGGGATATCAAATGCATGAGATTGACACGGTGATTTATGGCATGGTTCCGATAGGTGCCTCTATTGTACGTCCATGTTAGTGGAGACTTCAACCCACAGAGGGCAACGGCTACGAGACTCCATGGAGGGCTCGACCAACGAAGGGTCCAGAAAGAAGCGGCCTTGTCTATTCCACCCCGGCTTCCCTCCATGGAGGAGTAGCCTTACTCACGGTAGATCTTCACGAAGTAGGTAATCACCTTTCCCTTACAAACATCCTGGTTCAACTCCACAACACAAAGTAGGAGGCTCCCAAGCGACACCTAACCAATCTAGGAGGCACCACCCTCCAAAAGGTAATAGTTGTGGTAGATCAATGAACTCCTTACTCTTGTGCTTCTAAAGATAGTCTCCTCAACACAAATCACTCTCCCACAGAATATGCAGGGGTAGGAGAGGTTGATTTGGTGGAAAGCAGTTTGGGGAGGCTAGAGATCATGTTTCAAATGATAGGATTGAAATATCTTGGTCTCAACACATGAGTAGGTGGTTCTCTCTACGAAAATGGATCTGGTAGTGAAGTGTGTGTTCTGAGTGCTTCTCCCATGAATGAGATGTGGGTGAAGTGGTATATATAGGCAACAGTCAAAATCTAACCGTTATACACAAAAGGGCAAACTTGGTGACACAAAAGCTGCAAACTCGATGGTACCGATTAGCACAAAGGTGTGAACTTTTGAGTCTCAGTGAGACCGATATATGAAACTCGGTGGCACCAAAAAGGTGACTAACAGTCAGATGGCCAAACTCGGTGGCACTGACACTCAAACTCAGAAATTCCGATTTTGTGTATCTTGGCAACAGAATGTTTGTTACACTGAACTTGGTAGCACCGACTTGGTTTGGTTGCACTGATTTGGTGGGAATGGCTAGGGTGTCTATCCGAGGTTAAACTCGATGGGTACGATATGGATTTGTTGGTGATACCGAATTTGTGTATGTTGATGTTGACAGAGTGGATATGTGGGAAAAATGACTTAGTGTTTTGGTGGCTAACTTTGAGCATTTGAGCAATCAGTTCATTTTACTTCCACATCCTCTTTTAATAGTATTGGATTTCCTATGGACTAAAAAGGGATTTCTCACAAATATAAAATGAAGAGTCTTCTAGCTTGAAGCTTGAGCCAATATTGATCCTTTCTTGCATCCAGAGGCATATTCACATAAACCTTAAGCCATAGCTCTCCATGGACTTTTCCTGATATATCTATGTAAAAGTGTTAGTCCAAGAGACAATGATGTTGTCATGAATTATAAAAATCACCAAGGGAGCATAAGTTCGTTCAACCCGTGGTCATCATCGCCGGAGACGGCCGCTGGAGTCACCGACGATGCCATTGGCTTCTCTGGTAGGAGGTAGCAGTTAGCCTCGCATTGAGCCAATCTCAATAGGGGTCGAACGCCTACTAGTTTAGACCCCCCTCCTAGCATAGTAGTAGCCACTCCACGCCTCCACCAAGGAGACCTGGGTTCGAATCCCCTCGGGCTCCTTTTATTTTTTTCCTTCGTTTTCCGCCCCTCACAGTGGGCCTAGCCCCACATGTCAACTACTAGGGGCCCTGGTGAAACTGCCAAGTGGACCCCCTTTTTATTCTATTCTTGTATGTGTATTATTTTCGTGTTCATGTTATTTCCATAGTTGAAATATGTCCAAATCTAGACATGCCAGATTTGGCAGTGGCCCAAAAGGGCAAGTTTTGACTTATAGAAGAATCGAGATTGTGTGTTGTTTTTCATTTCAGATTTGTGCGCAATTTCTCTATTGGAATATGGGGGTATTATATATTTTTTGGGGTATAATTTCCCAAAGAATCCAATGGTGGTGTTGGTTTTTTTACTTTTGAGCAAGTTTATAGAAGTGCTACTTTGTGATGAGTTGGCATTTTGTGAATTTTGTAGGATTTAATACATGCATGCTATTGTGAGTGAGTGACCATGAAAGTGCTACTGTTTTGCGGGCACTAAGCCATGGTATTTTTTGTTGCTATGATAATCTTGTAGATGAGTGGGTTTCTTTCTGCAAAGTAGCTAAGAAAATGTTGGTGATGTCACATGCTAATTATCTCAATGTGTTGGGATCTCTTATTTTCTTCCTATGTTGTGTTGATGGTTCCCATGAATATTTTCCTCCTTTGTGTTTGGTCAAATGCCATGATTTGAAGTGCTTGATATCCTCTACAAATTGGTGTCCCAACTTTGCCAAATACATCTTGACTCATAGAATTATTCTCTGTCCAAGTTGCTATGCTCTTATAAATTGTTGCAATTTCCCCTTGTGAATATGACTAAGTCCGAGAAGGAGTAGTTATTTTCACGCCATGTTAAGTTGATGCTACCAAGTGTTTTGTGGTGTTTTAGCTCATGCTTAGTGATTTTGTTTTGTAGTAGTTGTTATCTACAACCTTGCTAAATTTCACACCATGAAACTTGTTGTAGCATAGTGTTTTCTTTCTGTCAATATGTCACGAGATTATGAACTGCAAGTGCAATTGTGAGTTTCACTAACTCCTAGTCTGGAATATTTGGTCCATGCTTAGAGCCTGATTTCCATTGCTTCATGGACCTATCTGTATTGCTGTTAGTTAGAGATTGGTGTGCCCTTTGATAGCTTCATATTCATGTTTTGGTTGAACCCATTGAGTGGCTGTAGCTACCAGTTTTCTTTTGTTCGAAGTGGTATGATGCTGTAAGTGGACATATTGGGTGTTGTTTTGTTTTTGCATTGTGTGATTTGTGCTTTTTGGTTTTGCATTATTTGTAATTCTATTCCACCTATAACTTTGTGTCCAATCCAATGGAATCCTTGGAATACCAAGGACATGCACATAGCCTCATTGATATTGTTGGTTTGTCTTTGTTGCCTTCCGTTTCTTGTCTTGTGAGTTCTGAGAGATCCGTAACTCGGCTTGCGACATTCTTTATAAGTTTTGCCCCGTTTTTTCCTGATGAATCCATTTCTTCCATGTTCATGCATGTCCATGTAAGTTAACTTGACGTTCTGTACAAAATACTAACAACTTAATAAATGCATGAAAAAGGTGACTAGTGTAGCAATGCCATGTTTTCTTTCATGCCACACTCATGCATCATGTTGGTTGAGGCATTGTTACTTGTTGTGTGTTCATTGGATGTAAATTTTTCTTTTGAGTAGTATCAGGTGCTTATAACAAGTGTGAGGATCCCGTTGAGTACATTCAGGAAGAGCAAGAGTTGTACCAGTCAGAAGATCCAACATGCAAGATGATTGTGACCTTAATATCGTTTCTAATTTTGTTATGCCTAGATGACTCGTTCCCATAGTTAACTATCGCTGCCTACCACCTGGATATAAGCCTCCAAACATTGCCATGAAAACCTCTAACCTTTCACCTCCAAGCAAACATTGATTGGCTAAGTTAGCGCTTGCTCTACCATCTTATAGCATTGGTAGTTGCAAGTGCACGCTGATCCATGGGTAACATGGGATTTTGAATATCATCTATTATTGCTATTTTATCTAATGCACCCATATACTTGGTAAAAGGAGGAAGGCTTGGCCTTTTGCTGCGTGTTTTGTTCCACGTTAGCCACCTTAATTTCGGCTATTGGTGTTATGTTCCGTATTAAGCGCTCCTAACACGCTTGGGGTTGTTATGGGGACCCCCTTGATAAATCGTTTTGGCTTAAGGCTTTTCTGGCAAGACCCAACTTTGTTACTCAATTTGCTAACAACTTAATAATAAAAATCATAGGGAATAGCTACCCCGAGGATAATTTAATCAACCCCCATGCCAGTGCTCCTCATGAGTGTTGGTGCAACCTAGAGAACCATGTGGGGCCAACCCGGGGCAACCCGAGATATTGTTATCACGCCACTCTACAATTCTCTTATCCGTTGTGTACTAAGAACGAGATACGCAGCTCCTATTGGGTTCGTCAACACGTCGGGCAGTCTTGTTGGACTTGTTTTTAACTTAGGGACGTATCTTGTGCATCGGGATTCCGGTGATTCTTTGGGCTATCCCAGAGTTGATGTTTTCCACTAAGGAATCCGAGGAGATCACGAGTTTCGTGATCCAGGGTTTCTATGCATCTTGTGGTAATTTGTGATGGAATAGTTGTAGTACCCCTACAAGGTTAAATCTTTCGCAAAGTCATGCCCGTGGTTATGAGGGAACGTGAAAACTTTGTTTAACGCCCGGTTCTACAAAACTTGATGTAAATTAATTAAAACCTGCCAACTGTGTGCATAACCGCGACTATTTCTTTCGGAGGTCCTTCTCCGATCAAAAACATGGTGGGGTTATGACTCACGTAAGTAGGTGTTCAGGATCGCTTAGTGATTCTTATCAGTTCACGACCATCATGCATGGACCACTTAATTTACTTCATGTTCTCGTAAGTTAGCCACCAGATATGCTAGTGTTGCTGCAAACTCAAACACTTAACCCCCTCCTCACCTAATAACTTGGTTAGACTCGCTATCATGGTCAAAAGATTGCAGAGTCCTCATGGATCACAAATTACTACAACACCACAGGTCCAGGTACCACAGATCCAGAGGCTTATGATGCTACTCAGTTGCAGTGGGAATTCGATGAAGGCAGTGGCCGTATGTACGTGACGTACCCTAATGATTAGAGGACCTTGGTCGTCTCTTGGGCCTAGTGAGATAGATCATTGCTAGTTTGTCGTTTATCTTGTCCGTAGCCGAACCCTGTCTTATGGATGATTTGAAATAAATTGTCGACTGAATTGTAACTTATCTTATGGCGAGTGTAAGCCATTCCATATACTCATCCCATCTTGTATGTGATGCAATGGTTTATGCACTGGTGAAACGCTAAGATCGCCTCTTCCCATATTAAGGCCTCGTGCCCAAATATGGAAAGTGCCACATCTTGGTCGTTACAGGTCTGATCTTATTACCAAGGGAACACCGTGCAGTAAAACAATTCTGGACATATTGAGTTCTGCTAGCTAACAAGCACTAATAGTTTCCTTGATGGCCAGAAAATATGCAACTTCGGGTAGTCGGTCAATGCCGAGAAGAATAGCATCATTACCTTTCTGCGATTTGGGAAATCGAGTGATAAAGGCCATTTCGACATGGTCCCATTTCTATTCAGGAATAGTAAACGGTTGCAGAGTTCCAGTGGGCCTTTGATGTTCTGCTTTTATTCGACGGCAAATGTCACATTCTGCAACATAACATGCAATCTCTTGCTTCATGTTTGACCACTATAACATTTTATGAATGTCTTGGTACATCTTCGTTCTACCCCAGTGAATAGGCGTAGGTGTATCATGAGCTTATTTCATCACCCTCCCAGTCATATTCAGGTTTTCCCTCCTACTTGGAACGGATAGGCGACCCTTGAAGTAAAAGGCGCCATCATCAGCAATAGTGAAGAAAGAGGGTTTACCTTCTACAAGATAGTTTTTAATCCTCTATACATCGTCGTTATAGTGCTGAATAGTTTTGATGTCGCCCTTCAGATCTAGTTCAGTAACCATGTTATTAAGGGAACGCTCGTTAACAACATGAAGGTTCATCTTGCTGAATTCTTCATGAAGAAGGGTGTGAACCTTTCAAACTTGGAGGTGTTTGAAGTATGACTTGTGGCTCAAGGCATCAACCATTACATTAGCTTTGCCAGGTGTATAAGAAATACTGAAATCGTATTCTATTATGCACTCCATGCATATTTGTTGTCGGAGGTTCAGATCCGACTGAGTAAACAGGTACTTCAGACTTTGGTGATCGGTGAAGATATCGCAAAGGTTACCAAGATGGTAATGTCGCCACTCTTTCAGTGCATGTATTACTGCAGTAAATTCCAGGTCATGATTTGATAGTTCTATTTGCGGTGGCACAACTGACGAGAGGCATAAGCAATCACTCTACGCTCTTTCATTTGGATAGAACCTAATCCTTGACGTGATGCATTGCAGTATATGACGAAAGCCGTATTATTGTCTGGAGGAGCAAGCACTAGGGCATAAGTCAGCTTCTCCTTGAGTGTTTGGAAACTTTACCAACACTTATCTATCCATTGGAACTTGACGCCTTTGTGAAGCAAACTAGTCAGGGGTTTGGCAATCTTAGAAAAGTTCTCGAGAATCGACGGTAATAGCAGGCTGTTCCGAGAAAACTTTTGATTTGCTTGGCATTTTTCGGGGGAGTCCAACCAGGAATAGCCTGCACTCGCCGAGGGTTTCTAGCGATACCATCATTGGAGATGACATGACCAAGGTAGGTTACCTCAGGTAGCCAGAATTCACACCTTGAATATTTGGCGTATAGTTGATGCTCTCAAATCTTAGCCACAACAAGTGAAAGATGTTTGGCATGTTCTTCTTCATTCTTTGAGTATATAAGGATATCATCCAGATAAACCGCGATGAACTTGTCGAGGTATTCCATCAATATATAGTTCAATAGACGAGAGAATGTCCCTGGAGCACTGGTCAAGCCGAAGGAAATGATGGTGTACTCGTATAAACCATCTCGAGTAACGAATGCAGTTTTTGGTATATCCTCTTTGCAAACACGGATTTGGTGGTATCCAAACCTCAAGTCAAGTTTAGAGAAGACTGAGGAACCAACTGTCGGGGGAATGAGCCAGCGAGGATCTATCGGACTCGGGAGGCCCCTTTTACGGTTCTGTAAGTGGCTTAAGTGCATGCAGAGCATCAATCGGCCAGATCACACGCGAGGGTTTATACAGGTTTGGGCCGCTCGGGAGCATAAAACCCGACGTCCTGTGTGTGGTGATAGTTGATTAGGTGGGTTGAGTACAGGAGCGCACCTGCCCGACAAGTATGCTCGAGAGGCTTAGCTACGCGTGTGATTAAATAGGGTGTCCACCCTTCCTATGGTGGACGTGGACCTCCTTTTATAAGGTAAAGGGATTACAACAGTAGCCAAGATTGTCTTTTTACTGGGTGTACAGTGCGTACTGTAGTGACGGGACAACTTGCTAGAGTAGGTATTGGGAAATACCTAACTCTGACTGACTGGGACAAGCACATCAAATGTGTCGTGCGGTGGCACGCGGGTGACGTCTCCCGGCAAGGATTGGCTCTCTCTTTGTACCGTTTGCCCAGCTTCCCCTCTATTGTGATTCCACACAACGGGGAGGGTGTCATTGTGGTTGGGTCGCGCCCGCTGCCACGACCAGATGCCCATGACAGCTTTGCCTTCCCGCCTACCCTCTTGACACCTTGGTTGACTTGGGGCTGTCGCCTGCTGGGCTAGAGGCCACCACTTCATCGCCCTCGGCCTCCCTGTGCGCCACTAGTGTGGCGCTTGTCGGCATTTTGGGAATGGGGGTACCCAAACTTGCCTGCCTACGGCCTAGGGCTGGCCCACTTCATCAAGCAAACCCTCGGGCCTGGAATCACTCAAGGCAAGGCCCTCATGAGGGGCTAAGCCTCACGAGGAGGAAGGACATCAAGACCCGTAGGGGGCCTCTTCAGGCTCCCTCCGGAGTGGCGGATATTATGAGGTAAGGCTCGGCCTTAGGTGTCAAGGCTGACGCATAGGAAGGACATGTGGGTAGGGGAAAGGAGGACGAAGCAATTTCCCCTTTGGTGCAAAGGGGATAAGGACGAACGCAGGTTCCCAAGGCATCTTCTAAAGGTTTCCATTCTGGTGCAACAAGACTCTAGCTGCCTGCTGGCAGGACGGACGCCATCCCTGAGCCAGCCCCTATAGCGCTGGAAGTTTCTTTCTAGGCGAAGACCACTTTTGGACAGGGGAAGCATGTGCGCATGTCCCCCTTTGAAATTGGCCGTTGTGGGATCCTTTCCCGCCGAAACGTAAGGGAAGAGGACGGGGGCCGCCACTATAAATATAGGATAGGTTGCTTCGTAGACAGGGACCGACCCGAACCATCCATTCACCCGTCTTCACACCACTAAGGCCGCCTATCCTGGAGAGGCCGAAGAACACTGCACTAGTTCATCCACCAACCTCCCCGAGAGGCAATCCACCAAAGCAGGAGTAGCGTTTTATGCTTCACAACGGCCCGAACCTGGGTAAATTGTTGTGTTATGTGTTTCCCTCATCTTCGAGTGAGTTGTTCACCAGTCCCATCGAGTAGTGTGTTGGGCGAGGTTTGGTCGCGAGAGATCTTCATACACGCCCCTGAGTTCGAATCTTTGGGTTCTGCGGAGCCCGAAGTCTGATATTTGGCGCGCCAGGTAGGGGGCGTGTTAAGGTCTTCTCCGAGCTTCATCTTCCCTAGGCCTGCTACTCCGATGGCCGGTGCACAACCAGTTTCTTCGAGCCTCGTTGAGATGGCCTCCAACCGCCGCATCACAGCGGCCGGAAGCACACATACTGGCGTTGTGGTACCAGGCGGCTCCTACCAGGTCATCAACATCGTCTCCATCGTTGCAACCAACCTTGCCACCCAGGCGCACGGTGGCTGGGCGGCGTCCAGGCATCCACGACGCGCCGCATCAACTTGGGGGACCTCGACGCGCATGACGCATTGCAGATGACGAGCGAGATGCTCCACCAACGACCAACGCAAGGGAGGTTCGACGCCTGGGCGGACCACGTCATGGAGTTGATCGCCATCTCCCAGAAGACCTTCCAACCCTACTCTTCTTCAAGAGCACACGCGTCGGTTGCCGAGGGCTCGCACCTCATGCCGGTCCTCGGGGCTGCGAGCAATGGGGCCCTGATATGTCTCCAACGTATCTATAATTTTTGATGGTTCCATGCTATTATCTTGTCAACTTTGGATGTTTTCTATGCATTTTATTTATTTTTTGGGACTAACCTATTAACTCAGTGCCAAGTGCCAGTTCCTGTTTTTTCCGTGTTTTTGACCCTTTTCAGAGAAGAATATTAAACGGAGTACAAACGAAATAAAATCTTCAGAATTATTTTTTCCGTAACAGAAGATACGCATGGAGCTTGAGAACCAAGGCAAAGGACTCCAGGGGAGTCCACAAGCCCCCTAGGCACGGATTGGGGGGCCGCACCTAGTAGGCTTGTGGGCCCCCCGAGGTTCCTTTTCCCTACCTCTTCCGCCTATAAATTCCCTAAAAATCTGAAAACACGAGAGAGAGCCACGAAAATACTTTTCCGCCGCCGCAAGCTTCTGTCTCCGCAAGAACCCATGTGGGGCACGTTCTAGTGCCCTGCCGGAGGGGGGATTCGGACACGGAGGGCTTCTTCATCAACACCATTGCCTCTCCGATGATGCGTGAGTAGTTAACCACAGACCTTCGGGTCCATAGGTAGTAGCTAGATGGCTTCTTCTCTCTCTTGGATCTTCAATACAAAGTTCTCCATGATCTTCATGGAGATCTATTCGATGTAATCTTCTTTTGCGGTGTGTTTGTCGAGATCCGATGAATTGTGGATTTTTGATCAGATTATCTATGAATATTATTTGAGTCTCCTCTGATCTCTTATATGCATGATTTTGTATCCTTGTAATTCTCTTCGAGTTGTGGGTTTCGTTGGGCCAACTTGATCTACAATTCTTGCAATGGGAGAAGTGCTTGGTTTTGGGTTCATACCGTGTGGTATCCTCACCCAGTGACAGAAGGGGCAACAAGGCACGCATCGTGTTGTTGCCATCAAGGGTAAAAAGATGGGGTTTACATCTATTGCCTGAATTTATCCCTCTACATCATGTCATCTTGCTTAAGGCTTTACTCTGTTTGTCATGAACTCAATACACTAGATGCATGCTGGATATCGGTCGATGTGTGGAGTAATAGTAGTAGATGCAGACAGTATCGGTCTAGTTGTCTCGGACGTGATGCCTATATGTATGATAATTGCCTTAGATATAATCATGACTTTGCGCGGTTCTGTTAGTTCCTCGGTAGTAATTCGTTCACCCACCGTAATACTTGCTATCATGAGAGAAGCCTCTAGTGAACACTATGGCCCCCGGGTCTACTTCACTTCATATTTTCAGGTCTACACTTTCACATTGTTGTACTTTCCGCCTTCAGATCTCACCTTGCAGTAAATCATGAAGGGATTGACAACCCCTTTATAGCGTTGTGTGCAAGTTTGTTTGTTTTTGCGCAGGTACTTTGGAGGCTTGCCTTGATACTCCTACTGGATTGATACATTGGTTCTCAAACTGAGGGAAATACTTACTGCTACTGTGCTGCATCACCCTTTCCTCTTCAAGTGAAAAACCAACGCAAGCTCAAGAGGTAGCAAGAAGAATTTCTGGCGCCGTTGCCGGGGAGGATCAAGTCAAGAATAGTCTCTCGTCAACGTGCCAATTTCTGGCGCCGTTGCCGGGGAGGATCAAGTCAAGAATAGTCTCCCGTCAACGTGCCAATTTCTGGCGCTGTTGCTGGGGAGTATAAAGTCAAGAATAGTCTTGCTTCAACGTGTCAATTTCTGGCACCGGGGATTATTCTAAGTGAAGCTTATCCAAGTAACTGTCACAAAATCATCTCTTGCATTTAGTTTTTTGCCTCTCGTTTTCCCCTCCTCCACTTCTGAAAACAAAAATTTACAAAAATATTTTCCTTTTTCATTCGCCCTTTTCTTTCGCTTGCTTTCTGTTCTCTTGTGCGTTTGTCTGCCTGCTAAGACCTGTATGGCCCAACCAAAGGATTATCATACTTACTATAAAAGGTTGGAAGAGATTGAAACTAGTGTTAAAGGCTTCATGTCTACACAGTTTGATTATAATTGTTACTTTCGTAGAGAACTAAGGGAGCAAAATTCTTTTATAGCTTTTATGAATAAAGAAGTTGATGATATGGCCAAAGAATTCCTTGCGCTAAATTCTCAGTTTGTTCGTCTTGAAAAATTGGTAGGCCAGATTTCTGATAAACAGGCTACCTTAGTCAATAAAATGGCTCCTAAACCTAAAATATGTGATGAGAATCACGGAAATCTTAAAGTGCTTAGTGTGACTCCCATTGAATCCTTGTTTTCTAATGTCAAACTTAGTGATGATGGGGCTGGATATGAATCCACTTTGGTTGAGAAACACCCCAATGATTCCGAGTCTATCTATCTTGATGCTAAAAGCATTGAAAGTGGACTAGAGGATATCAAAACTTTGAGTAGTAATGAAATAACTACTTTGGATTTCAAGGAATTCAATTATGATAGTTGATCTTTGATTGTATGTATTTCCTTGATGCAATCCATGCTAAAATCTCCACACGCTTATAGCCAAAACAAGGCCTTTACCGATCATATCATCGATGCTATGATGAAATCTCTTGAAGAGAAACTTGAGTTGGAAGTTTCTATTCCTAGAGAACTTCATGATGAGTGGGAACCTACTATCAAAATCAAGATCAAAGAAGGGCATGGAACATTTTCCTAGAAAGAAAATAAGATTGCCTTATGAATCTATGATGAGGGCTACATATGGTTTGAGCGCCAAAGACGACGATACTTGATTCTATCGCCTTATGCCTAGCTAAGGGCGTTAAACAATAGCGCTTGTTGGGAGGCAACCCAATTAATTTACCTTTGCTTTTTTCTTTCTGTTTTGTTGTGTCCACACCATCATAATTCTGTTATGATTGTGTTTTTTGTGTTTCTTTTTCTGTTTGTGCCAAGTAAAACCTTTGTGACTAGTTTTGGTGACGGTTGTTTGATCTTGCTGAAAAAGACAGAAATTTTGCGCTCACGAAATTATTTTTAATTCCTCTCCATAAAGTGCTTTTGAGCTTATTCTTTTTTCTGCTCGTTGATATGCCAATTTCCCTAATTTTCATAATATTTCATAATTTTTGAGATACCATAAGTATACGAAGTATACAGATTGCTACAGACTGGTGTGTTTTTGACAGATTCTGTTTTTGTTGTGTTGATTTCTTATTTTGATGAGACTATGGATAGTATCGGGGGGTACTAGCCATGGAAGAGTGAGAATACAGTAATATAACACCAATATAAACAGAAATCAAGTTTTCTACAGTACCTAAAGAGGTGGCGGTTTGTTTTCTTATGCTAATGATATCACGAGTTTCTGTTTAAGTTTTGTGTTGTGAAGTTTTCATGTTTTCGGTGATGTTCTCATGGACAATGGGATAGAGAGTGGAAATAGCTCAAGCTTGGGGATGCAAGAGGAATCCCAAGCCAAATTCAAGGACACCAAAAAGCTTAAGCTTGGGGATGCCCCGGGAAGGCATCCTCTCTTTCGTCTTCAATCCATCGGTAACGTTACTTGGAGCTATATTTTTATTCACCACATGATATGTGTTTTTCTTGGAGCTTCGTGTATTATAGGAGTATTTTCTTTTTGTTGGGTCACAATCATCCTTGCTGCACACCTTTTGAGAGAGACATGCAGTCATCGTGATTTTGCTAGAGTACTCATTGAGCTTCGCTTATATCTTTTGAGTTAGGCAATTTAGCTCGCATGTGCTTCACTTATATCTTTTGAGCTAGATAACTTTGCTCTAGTGCTTCATTTAGATCTTTTTAGATCATGACGGTGTCATATTTTGGAGAAATAAGAACTCTCGATCTTCACTTATATCTTTTTGAGAGTGCTCTCTCTAAGTAACTTGGTAATTGGCTTGTGCTATGAAAGTAGTCCTAAAGATGATAGGCCTCCAAAGAGGATATAATAAAAACTTCCATGTTCATGTGCATTGATTAGTAAAAGAGAATTTTGATTCCTCTCAATTAGGTTTGAGATATGGATTTGGTAATATTAGAGTTACATTAGTAGGGTGTCGTGAATCTAGAAAAACTTGTGTTGAAGTTAGTGATTCCCGTAGCATGCACGTATGGTGAACCGCTATGTTAGGAAGTCGGAGAATAATTGATTTATTGATTGTCATCCTTTGTGTGGCGGTCGAGATCGTGCGATGGTTAATACCTACCAACCCTTCCCCTAGGAGTATGCATTTAGCACTTTATTTCAATTACTAATAAAACTTTCGCAATAAGTATATGAGTTCTTCATGACTAATGTGAGTCCATGGTATAGATGCACTTTCACCTTCTAGTATTTCTATCCTCTCTAGTGTCGCGCAACTTTCCCCGGTGCACAAAACCACCATATACGTTCCACAAAATAGCCACCATACCTACCTATTATGGCATTTTCATAGCCATTCCGAGATATATTGCCATGCAACTACCACCATTCCATCTCATGACTTGTGCCGTCACTTTCATATTTCCATTGCATGACCCTAAGATAGCTAGCGAGATGTTTCAATGTCATACGCTAAGCCAGATCGTTGCACATCCCGGTACACTGCCGGAGGCATTTCCTATAGAGTCAACATTGCTCTAAGTGTTGAGTTGTAAGTAAATAAAAGTGTGATGATCATCATTATTAGAGCATTGTCCCATGTGAGGAAAAATGAAAAGAGGCCGAGTTGCCCACACACAAAAATGATATGAAAAGAGGCCAAAGAGCCCAATAAAAAAAAGAGAGAGAAAAAGAGAGAAGGGACAATCTACTATCTTTTTCCACACTTGTGCTTCACAATAGCACCATGTTCTTCATGATTGAGAGTCTGTTGTTTTGACACTTCCATATACTAGTGGGAATTTTCTTTATAACTTGGCTTGTATATTCCAATGATTGGCTTCCTCAAAATTTCCCTAGGTCTTCGTTAGAAATCAAGTTGGATGCACACCCACTAGTTCTCCTTTTGAGCTTTCACACACTTATTGCTCTAAGTGCATTCGTTGCATGGTAATCCCTACTCATTCACATTGATATCTATTGATGGGCATCTCCATAGCCCTTTGATACGCTGAGTAAATGTGACCATCTCCTCCTTTTTGCCTCACAACCTCCACCACACTCTATTTCACCTATAGTGCTATAACCATGGATCACGCTCATGTATTGAGTGAGAGTTGAAAAGGTTTGAGAAAGTAAGAGTGCAAAAACAATTACTTGGCCAATACCAAGGTTGTGCATGATTTAAATTCGTTGTGTGGGGATGATGGAGCATAGCCAGACTATATGAGTTTTGTAGGGATAAATTTCTTTGGTCTTGTTATTTCGAAAGTTCATGATTACCTTGCTAGTTTGCTTGAAGTATTATTGTTTTCATGTCAATAGCAAACTATTATTTTGAATCTTACGGATCTGAACATTCGTGTCACACGAAAGAAGTTACAAAGGACAAATATGTTAGGTAGCATTCCACATCAAAAATTTATTCTTTATCACTTCCCTACTTGAGGACGAGCATGAGTTAAGCTTGGGGATGCTTGATACGTCTCCAACGTATCTATAATTTTTTATGGTTCCATGCTATTATCTTGTGAACTTTGGATGTTTTGTATGCATTTTATATCTTTTTTGGGACTAACCTATTAACTCGGTGCCAAGTGCCAGTTCCCTTTTTTTCCGTGTTTTTGACCCTTTTCAGAGAAGAATAATAAACAGAGTCCAAACGGAATAAAATGTTCAGAATGATTTTTTCCGTACAGAAGATACGTAGGGAGTTTGAGAACCAAGGCAAAGGACTACAGGGGAGGCCACAAGCCGACTAGGCGCGGCCTGGGGGCTCCTAGTAGGCTTGTGGGCCCCCCGAGGCTCCTTTGCCCTACCTCTTCCGCTTATAAATTCCCCAAAATTCTGAAACCACGAGAGAGAGCCACGAAAATACTTTTCCGCCGCTGCAAGCTTCAGTCTCCGCAAGATCCCATCTGGGGCACATTCTGCTGCCCTGCCGTAGGGGGATTCGGACACGGATGGCTTCTTCATCAACACCATTGCCTCTCCGATGATGCGTGAGTAGTTCACCACAGACCTTCGGGTCCATAGCTCGTAGCTAGATGGCTTCTTCTCTCTCTTGGATCTTCAATACAAAGTTCTCCATGATCTTCATAGGGATCTATCCGATGTAATCTTCTTTTGCAGTGTTTTTGTCGAGATCCGATCAATTGTGGATTTATGATCAGATTATCTATGAATATTATTTGATTCTCCTCTGATCTCTTATATGCATGATTTCATATCCTTGTAATTCTCTTCGAGTTGTGGGTTTCGTTTGGCCAACATGATCTACAATTCTTGCAATGGGAGAAGTGCTTGGTTTTGGGTTCATACCGTGTGGTGTCCTCACCCAGTGATAGAAGGGGTAGCGAGGCACGCATCATGTTGTTGCCATCAAGGGTAAAAAGATGGGGTTTATATCTATTGCATGAATTTATCCCTTTACATCATGTCATCTTGCTTAAGGCTTTACTCTGTTTGTCATCAACTTAATACACTCGATGCATCCTGGATAGCGGTCCTTGTGTGGAGTACTAGTAGTAGATGCAGACAGTATCGGTCTACTTGTCTCGGACATGATGCCTATATGTATTTTCATTGACTTAGATATCATCATGACTTTGCGGGGTTCTATCAATTGCTCGACAGTAATTCGTTCACCCACCGTAATACTTGCTATCATGAGAGAAGCCTCTAGTGAACACTATATATGGCCCCCGGGTCTGCTTCACTTCATATTTTCAGCTCTACACTTTCACTTTGTTGCACTTTCCGCCTTCAGATCTCACCTTGCACTTACTCGTGAAGGGATTAACAACCCCTTTATAGCGTTGGGTGCATGTTTGTTTGTTTTTGTGCAGTTACTTGGGAGACTTGCCTTGATACTCCTACTGGATTGATACCTTGGTTCTCAAACTAAAGGAAATACTTACTGCTATTGTGCTGCATCACCCTTTCCTTTTCAAGGGAAAAACCAACACAAGCTCAAGAGGTAGCAGGCCCCTCCTACGCTGGGCGAGGTTGAGAGAGACACACCTCATGCAGACCTCCTCCTCATCCAGGTTCCGGCTGCCGGCCCCAAGGCGCTTCGCGCTGACAACCACCAGGGACGCGAAAAGAGCGATGGGACAATCGATGCACACACCGGTATGCATCACCAGGACCAGGTCGGCTGCTGATAGTCTGGAGCGGCCAGACAGGAGCGCTCCCTCCAGCGCAGCGAGCAGAAGGTGGAGGCGTCGGCGCGGGCGAACTACGATAACAGAGACACGCTAGGGAACCAAGGGGGGAGTCGACACCGAGCGGCGCCGGGACCAACCAACAGCAACAACATGAATAAGTCACTTTGCGTAGAGGCTTATTGCAGGAAGATCTTAGAGAAGCACGGCCGGGGGAATCCCCCTCCACCGCCGAGAGGAACCGCCACCGTCGTGCTACTGAACGGCTTCGGAGGATGATCGAGCGCCTACATGAAGCCATACTGTAAGTGCATCTAGTGCCCTTAGTGATTTTGGTGGTTTGAAGACTTAGATATTAAGTGACTAATGTGTTTATAAGTGTACAAAATCTCTATAAGTCGCTGAGGAGTTTGAGTTATACGATGAATATCGACCCCTAAAAATGTATGTCTTCGGCTGAAGATTTTGGTCTCACACTAACGACTTTGATCGCGAAGAAATTGCGCCGAAATTGATATTCCTCATGAAGATATTGAAGATGAGCAATTCGGCGGTTCCTGAAGAAAAACTGTCTGAAGACTTTGAAGCGTGAAGATTTACTTTTTCCGTTTCATTTTCTTAATTCTTCAGTCATAGGAACACCGTAGTGTTAAAGGGGGTCAAAGTAATACTACCGAATGAATTTCCTCATGATGCTCAACCCAAGCCTAAACCTACAAAATCCTCAAGTGACAAATATGAGAGACATGAGGACTTTCATAGTTGAAAGTTGCGACCGTTTTCGCGACACGCTCCACCTCACTGATCTTATCCACCCAAAGATCACAATATTTAAGGGCATTTATGTCAAATCATGTCGGGATGCTCCCAGGCTATAAATAGCCCCCCCCCCGCGCACAACCACTAGCTAGTTGGCTGCTCCGAGACAAATTGACACTTCACATTTAGAGCAACCCAAATTCCTCAGTCTTCGAGAGTAAATCATCAAGTGAGGAAATACCCCAAACACCAAACCACAAACCAAAAACCAAGTCATTGAGCATCAATGATGAATTTGTTCTTGTGTGGAACTGAAGCCTTTTACCTTTGAGGACTGTGCATCCTCCAGACAGTTAAGCGTCATGGTCTAGAGCATCCAGCAGTCAATTGTGGATCGTCGGGTGACCGAGTATGTGAGGGTTTGGAAGTCTGCCCCGAAGACTTACCAAGAGTGTTGGCCGAGGACTGTTTGTCCTTAGCTCAAGGAGAATACGGTAGGGACTGTGTGTCCCGGGACTGTGTTTCTTTTGGTTTCAATACCAAGCCGCTCCAAACCAGACGTGCGATTGTCACAGCAGTTGGAACTGGGCCATCAACTACTGTCTTCATCGTGACTCGGGTTCAATTTCTTCAACTCTTTCAATTCTTCAATATTGTATGTTGAAGACTTCCATTGTCATTGTTTGAAGAATTTGCTGAAGACTTTCACTAAATTTACTCAACCTCAAATTCTTCATAGCAGTTAATCTTCACGTGCTTATTTTGTACCTGCGTACTGTGCAAACTGGTTCTCATAATCTTCACCAAGCAATCTGCTGTAGTAGTCTTTGCACTTCTGATCCTGTGCTATTTCAGCTGCACGTAATTCATCATTGATAAATTTCCTCACAAGGAATTTCCTCAGCGATGAAATTCTAAAAATCGCCTATTCACCCCCCTCTAGTCGATATAACGCACTTTCAATTGGTATTAGAGCAAGGTACTCCCTTGTTCTGTGTGATTTTGGTTTAACCACCTAGAGTTTTAGTTATGTCGACTCCAGGAATGATCAAGGTTACTGCATGATGTCCTACCTTCAAAGGAAAGGACTTTCCCTACTGGAAGACCAAGATGGAGATGCATCTTCAGGCTATTGAGAATGATCTCTGGTACATAGTGGAATATGGTATTCCCTCCATCGTTGTTACTGTCTCTCTCACTGATATGAAGAAATTCAAGCAACTTGATTCTCAAGCGAAAAATATCATCCGTGGCCATCTAAGCAAAGGTTAGTATGGCAGAGTGAGTGCTTTGGGCATAGCTAAGCTTATCTGGGATAGGATGTCCAAGGTCAATGAATGAATTTCAACTCAGCGTGACTCTCATGTTGATGTTCTTCGCAATCTCTTCAATCGCTTCAAGATGCTTGACAATGAAAGCTGCCAAGATACCTTTGATCGCCTCACTAACATCTCGAATGAACTGCAAGCACCCGGAGCTCGAGACATCACTGACCATGAAGTTGTGAAGAAACTGCTAAGATCTCTGGATCCATCATTTGATACGCTGGTTCTGATGATTCAAGAAAGAGGAGACTATAAGATGCTTGATCCTCCTGATGTACTCGAAAGACTCAATACTCATGAATTCCAACAAGAAGAAAAGAGAGATCTGTATGGACCAAGCTACTCAAGACCTCATGCGCTGAAGGCCAAAGCAATTTCCTCATCCGAAGAAGAATATTCAGATTGCAGCATTGGTGATCCTGAAGAACATGGACAGGATCTTGCAATGCTCGTGAGGAAATTCCAGAAGTTTACAAGGCGTGGCCAGTTTGGTAAATCTTCAAGAAGAGATATGAGGAAATCATAATCTTCATCTGAGGACTACCAGAAAAGAACCTGCCACAAATGCAAGAAATATGGTCACTATATTGCTGATTGTCCTAGCTGGGTGAAGGAATCAAAGAATAAGAAATACAAGGATGAAAGTTCTGATGATTCGAAGAAAAATAAGAAATCTTCAAAATCTTCATCCTCAAAGTCTTCATCGCACAAGAAGACTAGTTTCAGAAAGGCTCGGGCACTCATTGGCAAGGAAATGGATTCTGAGGTAGAATCTAAGGAATGCGAGGAAGAGGAAGGTTCTGAAGAAGGCTCAGAGTCTGGTGTAGCTAGTCTTGCATTGGCTACCACATTCGTCAGCAAGTCAATCTTCAACCTTGAAGAAAATGACAACGCTATCTACACTCATGACTATGATGATGACTTTGCTCCAACCTATTGCTTCATGGCAAAAGGTTCAAAGGTAACGAATGACACTTCCTCCTCTGACTCAAGTGACTGTGAACCTCATGATTATAAAAAACCCAGTTACAGGAAACTTTCCAACATTGCAACTAAACAACAAAGTGCCATTGAAAAGCTTGAAAAAGTGCTACACAAAAGCGATGACCTGTTGAATGATGAAATGAATCGTACTCTAATGCTCACTGAAGATGTGAAAAGTATTCAATCTAGATTTGAGAGTATTCAAGATCGTAATGGCACACTCTCGGCTGATCATGAGAAACTTTCCTATCAATTTCTTCAAAGGAAACTTGATATTGAGAAGTTGAAGATGTCTCATGACGATCTTCGTATGGAAAATGATTCATTGCTTGCTCAACAGATCAGTGCCGCTCAGGTTGAATTCACGCCACCATGTCTCAAATGCATCGAGCGTGAAACTTCCAATTCTTCACCAGAATCATCAAATGCTTCTATTGCTACAAATTATTCACCTACTCATGTGGTAGCAAATTCCTCAATTGAGGAAACCACAAATATTACTAGCGAAAATGCAGGGCTGAAGGAATTGTATGTGACAGGCACGTACAAAAGTCTTAAAGGGCATCAAACCCTTTGTGATGTGCTCAAGAAGCAGATTTTGAACAGGAACCCGAGGAAAGAAGGAATTGCCTTTGAAAGGAAAATGAACCCTGATGGATCATACTTGAAACCTGAGAAGTATCCCAAAACCTCATGGGTTGCTGCTAAAGGACCTCCTGTTGATCCATCCAATCTAACATGCGTTGCATGTGAATTATCCTATTCCTTAGATGAGTCACTTGACACCAACTATAAACTGTTCAGAAATCAATTTGGTGAAGTATTTGCTCGATATGTTGGAAGTAACTGCAGGAATGGACTACCCCTCAGGAAAATCTGGGTTCCCAAAAGTTGTTAGGAAACTCTTCGGGTGAATGTCCTCATGACAGCACCTATGAAGGACCTGAACCCCAGATCAAATTCCTCAGGTGGAGCAAAGTCTTCAAGAGGATCAAAATCCTCAACTGGTCAAAACTATGCTCGTACTCGTGCTAATGATTTTGATATGCAGGGAAATTACAAGGCATATGAATATGAACATTATACCTCAAATCATTATGTTCATAAATCCTCAAAGAACTTCTGTGCCTATTCATTTGAGTACTCTAACCCCCTATTGTGAAGATAAGTGCATTAGCTTCAATGTCAGGATGATGAACTCTTTGCCACCCCCTTTCTCATATGGTGCTCGCAGGCTGATGTACTCTTTGCCACCCCTTCATATGTGAGTGGTAAAGAAATTGAACTAATCACTTCAGCAGGTCAGGTCTCTAGATGAAAATCATAGTCTGAAGAATTTGCTGGAGACCTCAGGAAAATGCTTGATTGGATGCAAGCTAAAATTGATGAAATGGTAACATTTCACACGCCCTCAAATTTACTGTTTATGATGAAATTCCTATCTGATGAAAATGAAATCATATTCTTCAAGTCTGAAGCATATGAGATGGTAAGCTATACTAATTCATCTGCACAATGACAAACCGAAGAGTACTGAGTGGGTTCTTGACAGTGGTTGCACAAACCACATGACTCGTGATAAAAGCTTGCTGATGAGCATGCCACTGATTCCATCACCTCTGAAGAAAATCACCTATGCTGACAAAGGTAAAAGCAAGGTATTGGGACTTGGCAAAGTGGCTACTTCCAAGGAGAGGCACATGGACAGAGTGATGCTAGTCGAATCTCTTGGGTTTAACCTCGTGTAAGTCTCAATGCTTTGTGCTCTTGATATGGTTGTTATCTATGGAAACTATAGATGTGTAGTCATCATGGAATCTGACAGATCCAAAGTGTTCAAAGGCTTTACGAGAAGAGATTTGTACATTGTTGATTTTTCTACAGGTCCTCAACCAGCCACATGCTAACTAGCAAAAACCTCATAAGGCTGGCTATGGCATCAATGACTTGGTCATGCAGGCATGAGGAATTTGCACACGCTGGCGCAGAAGAAGCATGTCATTGGCATCAAATCAGTCAAATTCCTCAAGGACCACCTCTACGGTGCTTGTGAGTCTGAAAAAATGATCAGATACAAATACCCCTCGAAGACTATCATGACTACCACTCGTCCGTTTGAATTGCTTCACATGGATCTGTTTGGACCTACTCATTATACTACTCTAACAAATGCAGCATCCTTATATGGCTTTGTCATCCTTGATCACTACTCTCGATACACTTGGGTACATATCATTCTATATAAAACTGAAGTGCAGGATGTCTTCAAATGATTTTCCTCAAGGGTGTCGATGAACTTCGGCGTCAAGATCAAACACATCACGAGTGCCAATGGGACAGAATTCAAAAACATTGGTCTTGATGATTATCTTCATGAACTTGGTATTACTCACGAATTATCTGCTCCTTATACTCGTCAACAGAATGGCGTCATTGAACGCAAGAACATGACTCTGGTTCAAATGGCATGGACCATGCTTGAAGAATATCAGACTCCTCGTCGTTTCTGGCCTGAAGCAATCAACACTGCTGGCCACATTATCAACAGGGTATATCTTCACAAATTCCTGCAGAAAACCTCAAATGAACTCCTCACTGACAAGAAACCCAATGTAAGTTATTTCAAAGTCTTCGGTGCAAAATGCTGGATTAGAGATCCTCACCATAGCTCAAAATTTGCAGCTAAAGCACATGAGGGTTTTATGCTTGGTTATGGAAATTAATCGCACACCTACAGAGTCTTCAACACCTATCACAACAAGGTTGTTGAAACTGTAGATGTGCGGTTCGATGAAACTAATGGCTCGCAAAGAGATCAATTGCCTCCTGTGCTAGACAAATTATCTCCTAAGGAAGCAATCGAGTTCAAAGCTACTAACACTACTAGAAAAATGGACATTAATGGCACACCATGCATGTGGTGCGCCACTGCTATATAGCAGTGGTGCACCACCAACTGGTGCGCCATTAGTGTCCATATTACTAATGGCCCACCATCTGTCTGGTGCACCATTACTATATTTGACCTGGCCCCCACCCTTTCCTACACTTACTAGTGGCGCACCATGGGAAGTGCGCCATTACTAGGTTTGACTAGTAGTGGCGCACCATGTCCATGGTGCGCCACTACTAACATTTTTTCAGTTTAAAAAAAACTACTAATGGCGCATTCTTACCTGGTGCGCATTAGTAACCTTGGTTAGTAATGGCGCATTCTTCCTGGGTGCGCCATTGGTAACGTGGGAGGAGTAGATATTTTCGACAGCCTACTTCACACTCACTTTCCACCCACTTCAATCTCTCCACCACTTCACACTCACTAGTCTCGGCTGCCTCCTCCTCCTCACCTCATTTGCACCATATATTCACCCAAATTAAGTGGTTAAATTTCCTTTTTTTGATAGGTAAGTAAGGGGAAACCTTTGTTTATGTTCTAGATCTACTTTTTTGTCCCTCCAATATGTGTAGACACTTTTTATGACCTAGATCTACGTATGTTTGTGGTGTTGCATATGTATATGTTTGCAGGTACAGGTATTTGAAATGCGATAGTTGCCAATATTTTGCCGGAATGTGGATTCATTTCCGTTTCGGCGAGAATTTTGCACTATGCATTCTATTTTGTCTTATTTTTAGGCAAAGTCATGCAATTTTTTTTGGTTCTAACATATCGTTTTGCTCTACCCCGCAGGCGACCATGGTCCGCACGATGACCAAAGGCATCGTGAATAGGTTTTTGAGATCCGCGAAGGCCAAGATGCTTCAAAAGAACGAGACAGAAATAGGATGTCCATGTCGAATATGCAAGTTGAAGAGCCTTATGGACCCGGATTCCAGACAGGTGGGGGACCACCTACTCGTGCGTGGTTTAATGGATGGCTATCGGTGCCAAGGTTATGAATATGGTTATGAAGTCGTCCATGGGGGTCGGGCAAGAAAAAAGGAAGGGTTGCAAGACAATAGCGGCGAGGGCGGGCGAGAAGATGAAGAATCTCTAGGACATGATCCCGAAGTAGATGCAGGACACAGTCATCATGTAGAAGATGCCAGACATGATAATGAGGAAGATCAAGACAAAGGGCATGATCATGAAGATGAAGATGCCGGAGCAGACGACGATGGACCATCGATGGGCTGGGTGCTGGACCTTCATATTCAAGAGCTGCTTCTCAAGCAGATGGGTAATGCAAGAGCTGCCGCCCAAGAGAAATCCAAGATGGATCAACTGGAGATAGACGCGGTTACTCCATTGTATGAAGGATGCATGCCCGTGGATACCCGCCTGAAAGTAACACTCCTCAAAAAGTAGTGTGGTACTTTCCGATCACTCCTCGTGTGCAGCGGTATCTCGCGGACCCTAAGCAAGCAGAGCTCCTGCGTTGGCACGCGGATAGGGATGCAGAGAAGCGAGAAGATGAAGGAAATGATCCAGAGATAAATAAAAAAGACAAGATGCCGAGTCACCCTAAGGATGCGAGCCAGTGGCAAGCGTTAAACTTCGAACAACGAGAATTTGGGGACGGTCCAAGGAACATCATGTTGGGCGCGAGCACCGATGGAGTCTGCCCGTTTGGCAGCCAGAGAAGCACACATAGCACCTGGCCTGTGTTTGTGTGGATCTACAACCTTCCCCCCTGGATGTGCATGAAGAGGAAGTACATTCACATGAGTATGCTGATTGAAGGGCCGAAACAACCAGGGAACGACATCACTGTGTATCTGGGGCTGCTGAAAGTTGAGCTAGACACGCTGTGGAAAACGCCAACCAATACGTGGGACACCGCAGCGAAACAATATTTCCCTATGAGAGCCGCACTGCTCACGACGGTGCACGACTATCTCAGATACGGATATGTCATGGGGCAGGTGGTCCACGGATTTTGTGCATGCGTCAGGTGCATGGATGACACAACGTATCGCCAGTTAGATAGAGATCCCGGGTCTTCGAAAACCGTGTTCATGGGACATCGAAGTTGGCTTCGCGACGATGACGCATGGAGAAAATGCAAGGATCTGTTCGGTGGTGAAACCGAACCCCGAAGATCCCCACGTACGAGGAGCGGCGAGGAAATAGACGAGCTGTTGAAAAATTGGAAAGAATGCCCACCGCCAAGAAAGAACCGAAAGACGCTAGAGCCGCTTCTGAAGGTATGGAAAACGAGGTCTGTTTTCTGGGACTTGTCGTAATAGAAGATCCTCCGTGAGCCTCACAGCCTTGATGTCATGCATATCACGAAGAACGTGTGCGAGAGTCTGCTTGGTACCCTGCTCAACATGCCAGAGAGGACCAAAGATGGGCCGAAACCAAGGGCAGACTTGCAATCAATGGGCATCAGGGAGTAGCTTCACGCAAAAGGCCCTAATGATTATGATGATGATGATGAGGCGAAGGACACGGAAAGTCGTCGCAAAGGCAAAAAGGCCAAGAAGATCGAATATGACTACCCTCCCGCATGCTGCACTCTTAGTCAGAAGGAGATCGATCAGTTTTTCACCTGCCTCATAGGAGTAAAACTTCCTTATGGTCACGCGGGGAAGATAAGCAGATATCTAGACTCAGCGAAGCAGAAGTTCAGCGGGATGAAGTCTCACGACTGTCACGTGCTGATGACGCAGATACTTCCAGTTGCAATCCGTGGGATCATGGACACGCATGTCCGTGAAATGCTATTTGGCTTATGCAACTTTTTCCACGTCATCTCTCAGAAGTCGGTTGGCGTGAGGCAACTCATAAGGCTACAAGAAGAGACCATGGTGATACTATGCGAGCTTGGGATGTACTTCCCGCCCGCATTCTTCGATGTTATGGTGCATCTGCTAGTCCATATCATGGAGGATATAGTCCAACTCAGGCCGACGTTCCTGCACAGCATGATGCCATTCGAAAGGATGAATGGTGTCATCAAAGGATACGTTCACAACAGGGCACGTCAAGATGGAAGCATAGCCCAGGGCTTTCTAACCAAAGAGTGCATCTCCTTCTGCACGAATTATCTAGGAATCCAGAACCCTGTTGGTCTGCCCGCCAATAGGCAGCTCGACAAGCTCGCTGGATGGGGTCACCGCGAGGATCGCCGCGAAATGCATGTCGACTTCAAGGGTCGACTCGCCGACTTTGAAAGAGAAAACCTAGTCGCGTTACAACACATAGACGTGGTCGATCCTTGGGTGGTAGAGCACAAAACCTTTATTGAGAAGACGTACAATGACCGAGGCCAACAGAGGACGGACGGAGATATAATCAAAGAGCACAACTCATATTTCATGCGTTGGTTCGAGGACAAGCTTCTGTCGTACCCTTTACACGAGGATTCTTCCACGGAAGAAAAACTCATATTCGCCTTGTCACAGGGCGCCGAGCACAACCTGATGACCTATGAGTCATACGATATCAACGGGTGCACATTCTACACCGAGGAAAAGGACATGAAGAGCGATTATCACAACTCCAGGGTAACGATGGAATCCTACACCGGTAACGACAAGGACAAATACTACGGAAGGATCGAGGAGATCTGGGAGCTGAGCTACGCTGGAGAGAAGGTTCCGATGTTCCGTGTCAGATGGGCCAAGAGTGTCCTAAAAGAAGACCAATATTTCACCACCATGGTTATACACAAAGCCAAATCGAAGATCGCGGCCGCAAACGTCCCCGCGAAAAATGAGCCATGGGTAGTGGCTTACCAAGTGGACCAATGCTTCTTCATTACCGACCCGTCAAAGCCCAGTCGTGTTGTCGTGAGGAGAGGTAAAAGGAACATCATCGGAATGGATGGAGTCTCCAATGAGCAAGACTTCGACAAGTACGATGACCCGAAGATGGAAGATGACGACGATGATGAAGTAGCACACAACACAAGAAGAAGCAGGACCACCCTACCTAAAGGACGTCCATTCAAGAGAAGAATTCAAGGGGTTCCGGGGCTAAATTATTGAACCGCGAGAAAGAAGGGCAAGAAGATCATTGTGGAAAGATAGCTAATTAAGATCGAATCACGACGTGTCGGCCTCGTGTGTGTGTCAGTGGCAAGCTCAATCTTTAATGACTGTTATTTCACGTCAGTTGATTTCAACGATGTCATGTAATTCCAAATCTTTGCACCATGTCATGTAATTCTAAACCGTTGGGCTATTCCATTACTTTTCGGTTATTACGTGCAACTAAAAAGTGATAACCAAAATTATTACATGCAACTAAAAATCCAAAAAATATAAAAAAGTTAGTAATGGCGCACCAGGAGAAGGTGCGCCATTGCTATCCCTCCCCACTTATGGCGCACCACTAAAAGGTGCGGCACTGATATTCCACTTATGGCACACCTCTAAATGGTGCGCCATTGCTAACCCTCCCTCATTCTATCCCTCCCTGTACTCGCCTCTCCCCCGCATCTCCACTCCAACCGCACCCCTCCCTCCCTCCCATCTCCCCTCATCAGCCACCGCCGCCAGCTCCTCGTCAGCCACCGCTGCCCTCCTCGTCAGCCGCCGCCGCCCTCCTCGTCAGCCGCCGCCGCCCTCCTCGTCAGCCGCCGCCGCCCTCCTCGTCAGCCGCCGCTGCCCTCCTCGTCAGCCGCCGCCGCCCTCCTCGTCAGCCACCACTGCCCTCCGCGTCACTGCCCCCAGGCCCCGGCCACCCCCGCACACGTCGGCGCCGCCGGACGGGTCAGGCGGCCATCACCACTGCGGAGGTGAGCACCCCCGCCCCTCCCTCTTCCCCATCTCTCTTCCGCTCCTCCTTCTTGCCCATCTCCCCACCGTCCTCCCCTCCTACCACCTCTTACTTCCGCTGGCGCGTCACCCCCTGCAGCCCTAGCCGTCCATCTCCGTCTATCGGTGCGCCTCCTCGCCGCCGTGGAAGTACCGGTGACTATGTAGAATATATTGAATTTTGAACTGGGTTTCAGTCAATCAAAAACCAGCAAATTTATTAGCACACACATATGGCCAGGGATTACGTTGAATTAAACAAGAGTGGTGCACAAAGTGAATTTGAGTTCAGTCAACCAAATACAACTGATTTCAGTCAAATGGCATGTTGTTGATGTTCTGGTAGAATACAATTTAGTTCTTCTCTATAAGGTTTGCTTTTTTTTTTTTCTGAAATAGTCACGACATATAGTTTTCAGGAAACAGCCAAAAGGGGTTGTCACATTGCAAAGCACATCAGGTTATTTGGGACAACTTTTCATTCACCGCATTGCTATGAGACAGAATTAGGCAACTACTAGAACATAATACAACAAATCTTTGTGCACCTTGTATGTTTGCTGGAGACCAAGAAAACGGGGTCTAGAAACGGGGTCTACGAATATTTGGAGAATGAATTTTATTACTTGGACAATGATTTTTTTATGTTGATCACTGATTTATGCCTTTTGATTCTAGTGGTTATGTTAAATTTATTTCTGAAGTATTTAAATCTTCCATCTTACTAGTTTTTGGTATCCTACTTGTGCAGTAAGGTTGTAATGACTCATATTTGTTACCCCTTTCTCCTCAAACGTAGATTAATTTCCATTTCGGTTGAGAATTGGGCACTCCTAGGTCAAGAAAATTAGCAAAGGTCATGCCCAATTTTCTTAACCTAGAAGGTGCCCAATTCAACCCCGTGCAATAACTCTAGTAGCCTTTTTTCCTATTTAGAGCGAACATGGCCAACAACGCTGAGGCAGGAGGTTCGGGCAAGCAATTCTGGGAGCTGTCCCAGGAGCTGGAGGAAGAACCTCACCGCTATGGGGACGCCGCAGAAGACACCGATCACGACTACACAACCCCTAGTGGTGTCGGGGATGACAACACTGATGGTGCCACCGGGGCAGCCAACTGAAGAAGCAACGGAAGGACCGGCGCCCGAACGTGCTCGACACCGTCAGGGAGGAATTTACTGACGTGTCCTCAAGTTGGCATCCAACAGCGCCCAAAGAATTAGTTGGTCGGTACGCGGGACAACTCGGGTGCTTTCTCTGCAGCACCGTCTCGATGAACACCGAGAACCTAAGGCATCAAGGCCGAGCGAATTTGCGCAACCCCCTCTTCACGAAGCTACACGAACGATACAAGTTCCGTGGTGACATCGCAAACACACGCCTCGCAGGGAATAAAGTGAACAGTGCCGCCCTCACGAAGATGAGCACGGCCCTGGCTACTTGGAGAGCCTCGGTGAAGAGAAGGATTCTAAGAGGTGATAGTTATGAGAAGATCAAGGAGAAAATCCTTCGATCAACGAAGCTGACTACCAGGAGTTCAAGATCAAGTGCGAGAGCAACGCATCCGCGGAATCAAGTCAGTGGGGGAAAGATATGCGAGACTTGAACTTAGGGGTCCACAAACTCGGTCCCGATGGTTACAGAGTGGCGGAACCTAAATGGGACAAGGAGGACGCGGAGCGTGCCGAGCAAGGCCTACCGCCCCTCCTCGATAAATACCTTGAAAAGCAGACCAGGAACTATGTCAGGGCCAGGTACAAGGTGGACCTGGTAACAAAGGAGCTTACCACGGATCCGAAGGTGAAGGAGCTTGAGCATGTTCTGGTAAGGAATACGCCCCCGCGTAATTAGCTCCATATGGTTGCATTCTAATTAATGAAGCCAAATTTCTAAATGGTTCATGTTCCTTCTGCAGGAAACTGAAAGCAGTAGCGCGGGGTCTCCGAGCTCCCCGTCTGGCCCTTGGGACAGCACTTTAACTAGGGCGTTGAACATAATGAAACACAAGGATAAGCTCAGTAAGCCGTCGTCAGCTGGTCGTGTGGCCGGCGAAGGCTTGTCCACGAAATGGTCGGAATACTATAAGGCTGGGCGAAAGGACAGAAAGACTAGCTCGGAAAACCAGGAGCGCGAGGTTAAAGAACTCAAGGCACAGGTGGCGCGGATTCCAGAGATAGTCCAAGAGCAAGTGCGAGACCAACTTGGAGCGACGATCACCGCCATTATGCCTTCCTTGCTTGAGGGGCCGCGGGGGTGGATTGCGAGTGGCCAACAGGGGCCGCCCCCTGTTCTCAGCTTCACGGGCAGCAACTCACACAACGCGTCGACATCGGTGTCTCCGGCGGAGGCGACATTGCAGCTGCCTCCGGCTTTGGCGCTGGTATTGGAGGTTAATGCACCCGTGTGTGGGAAGAATATGTCGGCTGGCACCTCGGCATCAAGCGGCCCCTCCGTCACTTGCACGTCCGCAATTGGCGGTGCCTCAACGTTAGCCGAGCTCGACGCCATCACGGTAACTATAAGCCTCGGCCGATGACTTCATCTCCATGCCTTTTTGACTGGGCATCCCTGACGCCCTAAATGTTTTCGCAGGGCACCGCCAATGTTCCATGCACTCTCCTGCAGTTCGTGGAGGGCGAGTTGATCAATTTCACCAGGGCCAAAATCGTGGAACCGGGAAACCGCGTGTTCCACGGTAATCTGATGCCAACCACTGTGTATAGGGTTCAACTGGTTCGGGTGCTGCGGGGCTGCGACAACTTGTTGCCAGGTAATCCGATGCCAACCTCCGTATCGACCCGTTGGGGCCGACGAAGATGATGTGATGACCCTCAGCGCCTGCATAAACTGGTCCATGCTTTGGCCGAAGAGCCAAATTCATTTCAAGGCGGGGGACACCACCCCACAGACAACACCGCCAGTCGTGCACGCGCCAAGCCATGGCAAGACCGCCGCAACGCTACCGCCGTCAGCTAATCCGGACATGCATATGGCACTGGATCTAGACGACAACGACGATACAATTTCCAACGTCGATAAGTACATCAACGAACATGGGTACGGTGACGATGACGCCTTGTTTGGGCCTCCTTCTCAAGAACCCAACCATGCAAAAGACGATGGCGATCTAGATGGTACCATGGAGAAACCCAATTTCAACAGGCGTCGGTTGTTCAGTTCTCAGGAGACGCCTCCAGGTCCTGCCTTCACCGAGACTCAAATAGCCGAGGTGCGAAATATTATGAGCCCCAACACACTCAAGAAGGTGGTCTCTGAGCAGAAATCGATCCCATTATAGCAGAAGAAGCAGAAGGGACGGAAAAGAAAAACTAACAAGGGTGCGAGCCAGCTGGCACCGAGTACGATCCATGCTGAGGACAGGCCACCAATATCTAAGGATATTGAGAGGAGGGTGCATGTGGCGGGTAGGTCGATGCTACCGAATAATATGCTCAATGCTGCAACCGGTGCTATGCGGAGTCTGCATGATGCACTTCTTTATATGGAGAAGCGGCGTCTCTCCGAGAATGATGGGGCATACCCGGTTTTCATGGACAAGGTGCCAGAGGGCAAGGGCTTTGTCGATAGAAACATCGGGCGTATGATCGTCCTGCGGTTTGATGACATCTTCGCTATGCTTAACCTTTATCCGCTGCACTACACCTTCATTCGGCTATTTTCGCTCAGTATGGAGATGCGGATCATTAGACAAAATACCCCGGACATCGTGATAGTCGACCCCTTCTACATGCATGCCAAGCTCTTGGACAACATTGGTGATCGGCAAATCGCGAGTTCATACCTCGAAGGCGTCATTCTGGCGAACGTAGATAAGGATAACTTCCTCGTGTCTAACTTTTCTGAGTAAGTCATCCCCTCATCGGCCCGTAACATATGATTTCATAGAGTATGATCATTCTTTTTTTTCTAACATTCCGTGTTTTGTGCAGTGACACACATTGCAATCTCATCCTCTTAAGCCCGAAATATTCCATGGCCACATATTTTGACTCGGTCCGTCAGTCGAAGAAAGACTACACAAATATCAAGAAAGTTCTTGATGATGTCCTCCCCGACTAATCCAAATCTGGAGGCACCTTCCGGAGGCCAATTCTTAGGTATGGCAAGCACGTGTTCACCCACGTAAAAATGTTCCCCCGCGTCAAGCAGCCGCCTGGCAGTCAGAAGGATGCCTACTACGCCCTCCATCACATGCGGGCAATCGTATGGGACCAGCATCACCGTATGCTACCAAATGAACTCAAAGATTCGGCCGCACGCTTGTCGTCAATCTAGGACGAGGATATCAGACAAGAATTCTTTCGCATCCAATCGGAGTTGGTGGAAATCATCTATCAAGATGTCCTTGCTAGATCGGGGCAGTTCTACCTAAACTGTCCATCGTCCAACAGTGATATTGACACAACGCTACAAATGCAGGCTGACAACGACCGCACATTCATGACCATCACGAAAGACGGCGGCTTCATCCATGCTCCGGTCCCTGAGTCGAGTCGAAAGTACTGATGCTATGTTGTAATTAAACTTTAATGAACTTGTATGTCTCTTTAGTTTGGGCAGTCGTTGAACTTATATGTGTAGTCGATGCTATTTATTAGTAGGACCATGAATCGTGCTATTAATGTGTTGCTTTTGTTTGTCTAGTGCATAGAGATGCCATCATATGTCGTGTACAATGGTGAGGTTCCCGGAGTCTATGACGACTGGGAGGAGTGTCGGAGACAGGTTAACCATTTCAGCGGAAACAGTTACAAAGGGTACACCATTAGGGCGGAGGCGGAAGGTAGATACGTGCGCTATCTAGCGGGAGAGAGGAGGTAGTGGAGGAGGAACCGGATGAAGATCAGTTTCATCGCGATGATGCTCATCGTGACCGCAACCTTCTTCTACGTGATGGTAGTTTAGATATCGACTTATAATGTGAAGACAAACTCACCACTCGCGAGACTTGTAATGTTCTAACTTTGTTCGGTATTTTGAATTCGGAGACTAATATGATGAATTGTATTCGGAGACTAATCTTCTATTGTATTCGATAAATCTGTTGTTTATGTCTATGTTGTGCTATTTATATTTTGTGCTATTATGTATATTTTAACCTGTATAAATATTAGAAAAAAAATCCTAATACTCATAGTATGGCGCACCTACAGGTGGTGCGCCATTAGTATCTGGGATAGTAATGGCTCACTAGGTAGTGCGCCATTATTGTCTTGGATAGTAATGGCGCACCAGGTGGTGCGCCACTGTTATGTATATTAACAATGGCGCACCAGGGATGCGCCATTACTATTTATTAGTAGTGGCGTGATAATAATGGCGCACCCATAGTGCACCATTAATAGCTAAAGTGGGTGCGCCACTAATAGGCCTTTTTGTAGTAGTGTGAAGACATTGTTCCTACTGAGGAAATTGCTGAAGAAATCGTCCCCAACACTTCTTCAATTCAAGAAGGTGCACCTGAGGAAATTGCTCCAAATCAAAATCCTCAGCCCAAACAAAATCCTCAACCAGCTCATCCAAGAATTGCAAATGAAGTAGAACTTGACAAATCCTCGATGACATTAATGCGCCAGGTCCTCTCACTCGCTCAAAAGCTACACATTTAGTTAAATTTTGTGGGATTCCTCCTTTGTGTCTACCACAGAACCCTCAAAAGTTGTTGAAGCCTTCATGGAACCTGAATGGATCCAAGCAATGCAACATGAACTTCTTCAATTCAAGCTAAATGACGTATGGGAACTCGTCAAATGACCAGATCCTTGCAAGCACAATATCATCGGCACCAAGTGGATTTTCTGAAACAAGTAAGATGAGGATGGTCAAGTGTTGAGGAATCAGGCACGACTTCTAGCCCAAGGCTACACACAGGTTGAAGGAATTGATTTCAATGAAACTTTTGCACCTATTGCTAGACTTGAAGCTATTTGAATACTGCTTGCTTAGGCTAATCATCATAACATTACTTTATATCAAATGGATGTGAAACGTGAATTCCTCAAAGGTAAGCTAGAGGAAAAAGTATATGTTGCTCAGCCCCCAGGTTTTGAGGATCCAAAGCATCCAGACATAGTCTTCAAACTCAAAACGCCCTCTATGGCCTCAAGCAAGCCCCTCGGGTGTGGTATGATACATTGAAGGAATTCCTCATGAAGAAATACTTCAATCCTGGTTCACTCGATCCAACTCTTTTCACAAAATCCTATGATAATGAACTTTTTGTGTGCCAAATATATGTCGACGACATTACTTTTGCTGTACTGAGAAACGTTAAAGTGATGAATTTGCTTACATGATGAGTGAAGAATACAGATGTCTATGATGGGGGAGCTGAAATTCTTCTTAGGTCTTCAAATTCGTCAACAGCGCAATGACATCTTCATATCACACGAGAAATACCTCAAGGATGTTCTGACCAAACTTGACATGCATGAATGCAAAGGCGTCAAGACTGCTATGCCTACCAACGACCACCTATGAAATGACGAAAATGGTAAAGATTTTGATCAGCAGGTATATCGCTCGATGATTGGCTCTTTATTGTATCTTTGTGCATCTAGGCCAGATTTAATGCTTAGTGTTTGCATGTGTGCTCGTTTTCAAGAAAAACCGAAGGAAGCACACCATAAGGCTGTGAAGCATATTCTTCAATACTTAGCTCACATACCAACACTAGGATTATGGTACCCCAAGGGCTCAAATCTTCATCTCGTTGGATATTCTGATTCTGATTATACTGGTGACTGTGTGGATCGCAAGTTAACATCTGACACTTGCCATTTCCTCAGAAGATCATTGGTCTACTGGTCCTCAAAGAAGCAGAATTGTGTTTCTCTCTCCACTGTCGAAGCTGAGTACATTGCAGTTGAATCCTGCTGTGCTCAACAGCTATGGATGAAGCAAACCCTCAGAGACTACGACATCAACATGAAGAAATTCCCTCTCTACTATGACAATGAGAGTGCAATGAATATGGCCTACAACCCAGTACAACACTCGAAGACTAAGCACATCCAGATTCATCATCATTTTGTTCGGGACCATGTCCTCAAGGCAATATCATCATATATCGTGTGAGGACTGACAATCAACTAGCAGATATTTTCACTAAGCCCTTGGATGAGAGAAGGTTTTGCAAGTTGCGTTGTGAGCTAAATATCTTAGAGTCTTCAAATGTTTTGTGAAAACATGCACACATCCTAACACTTATGCAAAACTGATTACTTAGATGTGCAAGACACAAAGAATCGATTTTCTTCAATCAATGAAGAATATCACTCTTAGTGTGAGGAAATTAATGGAGAATTTGATTCTCAGGGCCCTATGACAATTGTACACGGCGCCTAAAATCATCATTCTTATACGGTGGGTCACGCCACCACCCAACTTTGAAATTCTTCAAGCTGTTTTTCTTCAAAGTTGAAATTCACCAGTCTGCCACTTTGTCACAAAATCCTCAAGTTCTTCAAAATCTTCAAATTCTTCAAAACGTTTTATGATTTTCATTTGGATAAATATATATGTATAGACTATGATTTCAATGTCCTCCACAACATTCAATTATAGCTCAGTCTTCAATTCGACATTTCATCTAAGTCAATGTGATCGGACCCGACTCCCTTCTATGCTAAGTTCAACCCAGTCTATTCATTTCTTCATATGCGTTATACTTGAAACTTGTTCAAAATCCTCACTAACTCCTTGTCAGCGGAGGACTTTTCAATGAAATCCTCACAGATTCAAAAATCATTTTTATAACATTACACAGTAACTGGACCCACTTCTCATGATCAGATAACCACGATCTCCACCGCTTCAATCATGGGCTCCACGTGTCGTGTGGAGATGAATGTACAAGGGCAGTTCGGTCCGAAAGTTTCGGCCGAACAATTATCCACCTGAGCTATAAATGGGCCCTTACACCCCCTCAGTCAAAACTCTTCGTCCTCTTATCTTCTCCGCTCGAGCTCAACCCTAGCGCCACCGCCAGCAATCTCGTCGCCGGTGAGGAAAAGCATCACTACCTCGCCCTCGTCGTCACCAAACTCACGCCAGAAGCGGAATCTCTCCCTCCGCTTGGCGTGCTGGGACACCATCATCCGGGGGAACGACATATCGTCCTTGGTGGCCAAGACGGTGTCGGTCGCCTCCTGGACCTGCTCCTGCAGCGACGTCAGCTCGGCCTTGGCCTCCAGTTCGCCCTCGCGGGCGACTTGGAGGGTGGCTCAGCACTCGCGAGCTGAGCTGGCAGCCCCTCCACCTCCTCCTGAAGCTCGCCTGGCCTAAGCTTCTTGGTCGAGGGTGCTCTGGATTAAAGGAAAGATCAATCGACAAGTGGCAGATGGGATGACAAGGCGATGATACGCGGACGAGGGACTTACTTGTCTCTCAGGGCCCAACGGTGGCGGACGCGCGACGATTCGGAGGGCCGTCTGCCACTGTCCTCAGGTACGGACGAAGGCGCGGAAGGCGCCGCCCGCTTCTCCTGGCTAAGGTCCCCTCCGGGAGATGCCATGAAGACGTGGAGCGAAGGAGAGAAGAGGTTTTTCGCGGCAAAGCAGAGGAAGTAGAGAGGGAGCTCAGGGTTGCGGTGCCTCCCCCTTGCGAGGGGTGGGGCAGATTTATAGACGAACCACGGCCACCAACCGTCGTTGGAGTGCGAGCATCATGCGCCCCTCGGGCACCGCAAGGTGGGTGTCCGCGTCGCCTCACCTGTTCACCGAGCGGTCACGTCCGCGAGGGCCGTTGGGTGTGGTCAGGCCGCACCGCTGCTATTCAACGAGAGCAATGATGGCCTGCGTGGTTCTTGGAGACCGTGTCGTCGTGGCCTGGCGCACCACAGACGCCTCGAGGAGCGAGAGCGTTGCCACATGTCTGCTGGACACGTGTGCCACCTGGCCCGCAGGAAAATAGGGCGTGGGACGCTTCAGGCCGCCCTCAAGACTTTTCCAAGAAGCCATCCCAGGCATGCCTTGTGCACGGAGGCTACTGTCGGCGTTCTAGGAATGGGGGTAGATAGACCTGCCTGCCTATGGCCTAGGGCTGGCCCACTTCATGAAGCAAACCATCGGGCCTATCATAACTCCAGGGAAGGCCCTCGTGAGGGGCCAAGCCAGACAAGGAGTAATGGCATCAGGACCCGCAAGGGGGCTCTTCAGGACCCCTCCGGAGCGACGGATATTCCGAGCTAAGGCTCGGCATCGGGAGTCAAGGATGACGCAGCGGAAGGGATGGCGGGCAGCGGACAGCAGGACGAAGCAGTTTCCCTTTTGATCCAAAGGTAGCAAGGATGAACGCAGGTTCCTAAGGCATCTTCTAAAGTTTTCCATTCTGGTGTAACAAGATCCTGGCCACCTGCTGGCAGGACGGACGTCATCCGTGAACCAGCCCCTACAGCCCTGGCAATTACTTTGGAAGCGAAGACCACTTTTAGACAGGGGAAGCATGTTCCCGTGTCCCCCTTCGAAATTGGTCGTCGTGGGATCCCTTCCCACAGAAGTGATAAGGGAACACGACCGGGGCCGCCACTATAAATAGAGGATAGGTTGCTTTGTAGAGAGGGGCTCACCCCGAACCATTCATTCAACCATGTTCACACCACTAAGGCCGTCTTGCCTCAGGAGGGAGAAGAACACTGTACTAGTTCATCCACCAACCTCCACGAGAGGCAATCCACCAAAGCAGGAGTAGGGTTTTACGATTCACAGCGGCCCGAACCTGGGTAAACTGTTCTGTTCTGTGTTTCCCTCACCTTCGAGTGAGTTCTTCGTTGTTCCCATCGGGTAGCGTGCTTGGCGGGGTTCTGCCGTGAGAGATATTCGAACACACCCCTAAGTTCGAATCTTTAGGGTTTTGCGGAACACGAAATCTGATAGTGGTGACCACCTGATTCATCGCTGCCAAATATAACACCAACGTTTCGTTGGGCCTGGGCGCGGTTAGGACCATTGCAGAGGATAGATATTTCTTCACGTCTTGCAACACCGCCTTTGCTTCTGGATTCCACACCATCGAACCTGCCTTCTTCAAGATCTTGAAAAAGTATAGGGCCCGTTCTACAGATTGGGAAATGGATGTGTTGAGAGGAGCGACATAGCCCGCCAGCCGACGGATGTCCTTGACGCGCTTCGAGGCCTCCCATTGCTTGACGACTTCAAGATTGGCGGGATTGGCTTCTTTCATGCGTTGAGATATATATGAAGAAACCAAGGAGGTTACCAAACGGGACCCCGAATACGGACTTCTCATGGCTGACCTTGAAGATGATCTTGCGCAGGTTTGCAAAGGTCTCCTCTAGGTCTTGGACCAGCGTGGCCTTGTTCTTGGTCTTCACTATGATGTTGTCCATTTATGCTTCCACATTTCTATGCAAATACGGTCCAAAGCCAATCTGGACGACCCTCACAAACATGGAGCCGGTACTCTTCAGGCCGAATGGCATGCACCTGAAGCAGTGCGTGCCAAAGGGGTGATGAAAGATGTTTTCTCTTCGTTCTCCTCGACCATGAAGATCTTATGATAACCAGAGTAGGCATCAAGGAACGACAATAGGTTGCAACCGGTAGTCGAATCCACGATCTAGTCCATCCGCGACAAACGGAAGGGGTCCTTTGGGCAAGCCTTGTTGACATGTGTGAAGTTGATGCAAAGCCTCCATTTCTTGCTCACCTTGTGCAACACCATGGGATTCACCTACCATGTTGGGTAGAGTACACCACTGACTAGCCCTGCTGCTTCCAACTTATTGATTTCTTCGACAATAAACTACTGCCAATCCAGAGCTTACTTTCGGACCTTCTGCTTAACGGGCGCGTGTGAGGACAGACAACAAGGTGGTGCTCGATCTCCTCCCTGGGAACAGCGGGGATGTCCGACGGTTGCCATGCAAAAACATCAACATTCTCTGGTAGGAAGGGGACGAGTGTGATTTCCTATTTGTTGTTGAGGGTGGAACTTATAGTGGAAGGACCGCCCTCACCATCCTCTCTTTCACCCGCTTACTTCGCCTTGGGGATGGTCACTCTGTTTCTCTTGCCCCTTGTGGCTGAAGTCTCGGGTCAGTCATCGACACGTGCACTCCGCTAAGTGGCGCGCTTCCTGGATTAATCGCGAGTCTTGATGGAGGTCTTGGGTTTTCTTTTGGTAGGAGCGGACGTTGCGACTATCTCTCTGTATATCTTGTCGATGTGAAGGACTTCATCCTTCTTGTCTGCATGGATGGTGATGATGCTCATTGGCCCTCGCATCTTGAGCGTGCTGTAGGCGTGGTGGGATGCCGCCATGAACTTAGCTAGTGTGGGACGGCCCAGGATTCCGTTTTACAATAGCGACATCTTGGCTACGTCGAAGGTGACCTTCTTTGTCCTGAAAATAACTTGCCACAGAATGTGACCGAAAGGGTTATCTTGCCCTTCGGCTGAAATCTCCCCCGTCCACTCCTTGGAAAAAGCCTGTGGGTTTAAGATCTGAATGAGGGATTTGCAGCATTTTGATCACATCATATGATATCAAGTTTAGGCCGACCCCACGATAAACCAACATGTTCGTGACCGTGAGGTTGCGGGCTGCTGGCAAAGCCAACAGCTGCACGCACCCGACCATGGTGATGCGATCAGGGTGGTCCTCAGCGTCGAAGATGATGGGAGTGTTCGACCACTTGTGAGGTTTCCTCGCTTCTGCCGTTGGCTCCGCCGCATTGACTTTGTGGACTCATTGATTAAGTTTCTTGTGGGAGGAGTGCAAGTATGCGCCTCAATCGACACACATAGCATATATAGCCTTGTGGAACTCCTGCCTGTCGGATTTCTCTCCATCCTAATCATCATCACTGCCAGATTGGTTGTCCCGGCCCCTGGCATGCTTCTCTTTCTATTTCTTGGCCTTGCCGCGCTGGCCAGCTCGACCATCGCGGTTCTTCTTGACCCGCTAGCACCATCTCGACCCTTCTCCTTGTCGCGCCTTTCTTACACTTGCTTCTGCTTCTCAGCAAGCTATTCTACTTGGCGAAACTCTATGATGTAGTGGCCTTTGGTGAGGTGGATATTGTAGTATGGCTTGCCGATCTTCTCACCTGCTGCGACCTCGTTGTCTCCAGAGCACACAACAAAATCCTTGTGAGGCTCCTTTGGCTTGGCCTACTTGTCGGCGTTAGGCTTGCCGAAGCTCTCGACAACAATCATCGCTTGTCCCTTATGCTTCTTGTTGCGCCCGCGTCCCTTATTTGAGAAGGAAGGTGATACGTCTCGCGTCCCTTATGCTTTTTGAAGGCAGGTGGCCTACTAGTGGACACTACGCCCCGGGGTCTATTCACAACTATCGTGTCGACCTTCACTTTTACTTTGCTTTGTTTACTTTGCTGCTTTCAGTTCTCACTTTGCAAACAATCTATAAGGGATTGACAACCCCTTCATAGTGTTGGGTGCAAGCTCTTTGTGTTTGTGCAGGTACTTGTGACTTGAACGCTCCTCCTACTGGATTGATACCTTGGTTCTCAAACTGAGGGAAATACTTACCGCCGCGGTGCTACATCACCCTTTCCTCTTCAAGGGAACACCAACGCAAGGCTCCAAGGCCGTGGGGAAATCCTTTGCATATTTGCCAAGGAAGTCCCTATAGGCGCAGCTGTAGCAGCAGGATTCCTGGCGCCGTTGCCAGGGAAGGTCTGTTGTCACAGTAGTAGAAGGATTTCTGGCACCGTTGCCGGGGAGGAGAGATCAAGTCAAGATCTATCCAAGTAGGTGTCACAAACTTATATCTTGCATTTACCTTTTTTGCCTATTGCCTCTCATTTTCCTTTCCCCCACTTCACATTTGCCGCTTTCATTTGCTTTTCTCCCTTGCCGTTTCCTTTTGCTTTTTGCCTTTCTCCCTTGCCATTTCCTTTTGCCTTTTGCCTTTCTCTTTTGCCGTTTCCTTTTGCCTTTTTGCCGTTCTATTTTGCCTGCTTACTTCCTGCTCGTTTTTGTGTGGGATAGTCTATCAATGGCTAGACCCACCACTCCAAAGGATACCCCTGAGAACGAAGTTCTCAATTTTGACGCAGAATGAGGAAGAAAATTTAAAGGACGCTTGGTACAGGATTTGCAATGCTTAAAGTAGATCTACTCGTTAGCAATCCACTACCGTTCTTCTTCGCAGTTTTTATGTTGGAATCTCTCCTTGGAATAGGTATATCCTTGATACCATCGTAGGCGGGAATTTTTTGGGGAGCCATGCTATTGACTCCTATGGAGCTATCATAAATTTGATAGGCTCACCCCTGCTCATGGTTAATGGAACTACCTTGACCTTGGAACACGTGATGCAAAGGCTTGATGCTATTGAAAACAAAATTTCCAAAATTGAACTTATTGAGGGTTTGGACAGAAAGATCCACAATCAAATTACTCAGTACATATCCAAAGTGGGAATGGTCTTGAAAAATTTAAGGGAGAAGGAACCTATAGTTAGTGATTCCTCCAGAATCGGCAAACAAGAAGATGTCATAACCAACTTGGGTTCCGCTTTTGCCGATGTGCAAAATACTCCAAATCTCACTCTCAAAAAGACCGCCAAGTCTGTTTTTGTTCCTAAAGCTAGTGGCGAGTCATCCAATAAATATGAAGATCTTAAGATGATAAATGATCACGCTACTTATGGTTTGAGCACCAAAGATGACTATACGTGATTCCATCACCTTTTGCCTAGCTAAGGGCGTTAAACAATAGCGCTTGTTGGGAGGTAACCCAATGAATCTATCCTTTTTCTTTTTGTTTTGTGTTTTCCACACCTTCATAATTCTGTTATATATGATTGTGTATTTTGTGTTTCTTTTTGCGTTTGTGCCAAGCAAAACCGTTATGATTAGTCTTGGGGATGATCGTTTGGTCATGCTGAAAAAGACAGAAACTTTCTGCTCACAAAAGGAATTTTAATTTTTGTTTTGTAAGAGATTTTGAGTTGATTCTTTTTGCTGCTGATTGCCACGCAAATTATTCAGACTGTCGTAATTTTTTAGAATTTTTGAAGTACCATATGTACACGAAGTATACAGATTGCTACAGACTGGTCTGCTATTAACAGATTGTGTTTTTGTTGAGTTGGTTGCTTATTTTGATGAAACTATGGATAGTATCGGGTGGTATTAGTGATGGAAGATTGAAAATACCATAACCCAACATCAACATGAGTATAATTTAAGTTTGCTACAGTACCTAAGGAAGTGGTGGTTTGCTTTCTTATACTAATGTTATCACGAGTTTCTGTTTAAGTTTCGTGTTGTGAAGTTTTCAAGTTTTGGGTGAAGTTCTTATGGACTTAGAGATAAAGAGTGGCAAGAGCTAAAGCTTGGGGATGCCCAAGGAACCCCAATTTGATTCAAGGATGTCGTAAAAGCCTAAGCTTGGGGATGCCCCGGGAAGGCATCCCCTCTTTCGTCTTCAATCCATCGGTAACATTACTTGGGGCTATATTTTTATTCATCACATGTTATGTGTTTTGCTTGGAGCGTGTTGTATCGTAGGAGTCTTTTATTTTTGTTGTGTCACAATCATCATTGCTTCACACCTAGAGAGAGAGACATGCACTCACCGTGATTTTGTCGAGCTTCACTTATATCCTTTGGTTAGACAATTAAGCTCACATGTGCTTCACTTATATCTTTTGAGCTACTTTATTTTGCTCTATGTGCTTCACTTATATCTTTTAGAGCACAGTGGTGCGTGTCTTGGTAGTTGATCTATGCTTTGATAGTAGTCTCAAAAAGGGTAGTTATCCAAAGGGATATGAAAACATCCACCTTCGTGTACATGGAGTAGTTGGAGAAGTTTGATTCATCTCAATTAGTTTTGAGTTGTGGTTGTGGTAATATTTAAGTTAGATTAGTAAGGTGTTGTGGATCTAGAAAAAGTTGTGTTGAAGTTAGTGATTCCCATAGCATGCACGTATGGTGAACCGCTATGTGATGAAGTCTGAGCATGATTAGTCTATTGATTGTCATGCTTTGTGTGGCGGTCGGGATCGCGCGATGGTTTATACCTACCAACCCTTCCCCTAGGAGTATGTGTTGAATGCTTTGTTTCGATTACTACTAATACTTTTGCAACAAGTATATGAGTTCTTCTTGACTAACGTTGAGTCCATGGTTTAGATGCACTTTCACCTTCCACCATCACTATCTTCTTTAGGGTCGTGCAACTTTCGTCGGTGCACAAAACCCACCAGTAGCCTCCCTCAAAACGGCCACCGTACCTACCTACTATGGCTTTTTCAAAGCTATTCCGAGATATATTTCCATGCAACTACCACCATGACATGTGACACCACTTCTACGTTGCCATTGCATGATCATAAGATAGATAGCATGATGTTTCCATTGATGTCTACGCCATGCTAGATCATTGTCACGGTACAGTACCGAAGGCATTCTATATAGAGTCATCATTGCTCTAAGTTTTGAGTTGTAAGTGTGATGATCATCATTGATGGAGCATTGTCCCGTGTGAGGAAATAAAAAGAGGCCAAAGATGCCCACCAAAATTTAAAAAAATAAATATATAAGAGGCCAAAGAGCCCACCAAAAAAATGAGAGAAAAAGAGAGAAGGGATATTAAGCACTTTGCTACCACCTTTCCACACTTGTGCATATTAAGCACCATGATCTTCATGATTGGGAGTCTCTCATTTCGTCACCACCATATAGCTAGTGGGAAATTTTCATTATATAACTTGGCTTGTATATTCCAATGATAGGCTTCCACAAAATTGCCTTAGATCTTCGTGAGCAAGCAAGTTGGATGCACACCCACTAGTTTTCTTTAAGAGCTTTCACATATTCTTAGCTCTAGTGCATCATTTGTATGGCAATCCCTACTCATTCACGTTGATATATATTGATGAGCATCCCCATAGCTCATTGATATGCCTAGTCAATGTGACCATCTTCTCCTTTTTTGCCTTGCAACCTCCACCACACTCCACACCACTTATAGTGCTAAAACCATGGCGCACGCTCATGTATTGCGTGAGAGTCGAAAAAGTTTGAGAAAGTAAAGGTGTGAAAACAATTACTTGGCCAATACCGGGGTTGTGCATGATTTAAATTCATTGTGCAAGGCTGATAGAGCATAGCCAGACTATATGATTTTGTAGGGGCAACTTTCGTTTGGCTTTCTTATACTAATGCCTTGATAAGCATCGCGCCTCAGGATCCTTACCGGTCACAAAGCAACTTGACCACCCTAGTGCCGTCCAGTTTTGGTCGGTATCGGGGGATGTCGGGGCCTTGCCTCATGAGGCGCCTCCCGACGGCAGGGAAATGTGTGGGACTCGCACTTGTCGGAGCACGCAGGAGATGCATTGACCCGTCGCATCTCTGCATCGTCCTTCAATCCTTTCGTAACCTACTTCATCTCGTGACACTCTCATGTAATAACAATCCGAGGCTATATATGCCCAGGCTTCCCCCGAGGACGCGGAAGCGGTCCACCTCACGCCTAGTGGAAGACCTATGCTCCGCACTGGTACAGACAAAGGAAATCAACAGAGTCCGCCAATGACTTCCGGAATCAGGCACCTATGCCTCGGGGGTAGGGACACTCGCGAGTCCAAAGTGTCCTTGCGACCTCCCATATACGCACCCACCGTGACACACTCAAGTAATAGCGAGTCGAGGCTGTATACGCCCAGGGCCACCCGAGGACGCGGAAGGGGTCCATCCCACGCCTAGTGGAAGACCTATGCTTCACGCTAGGTGCAGACAAAGGCAATCAACTTAGTCCAGCAATGGCTATGACCACAGCTGGCAAGGAAACCCATATAGTCCACCAATAACTATGCCAGCTTGAGTGCCGGACGCAACGTTTGCTTGCTTTTCTTGGATTTCATACTATGTTTCGCTGAACTTAAACTTGTCGGTTTCAAAAGTTGGTTTCTAATGCTCAGTGCCTGACATTCGAAAAACAAAAAAGGGGGAAAACTTTCTCTGGCGCTTTCTCATTTCATTGGCTTTAAAACCTCCTGTCCGAAGGACGTGTTTGGAGATGAACGCTCTACACCTCCCCTAGGATTCAAGGAGCATGAAAGCAAGGATTTGCCACCCCAGGGGCAAACAATTTTTAGTAGTCAACCCCCGCTCGGGGGTCCGGACCGAAACTTGATACCACCACAAAGAGGCTCGGGAGGCCTCATGGACCCATGGGGCGATGAATAAAGGAACGGAGTGTGCAATCGGTCAAGCGCTAGAAAGGGGACTCGTGGGCGTCGCCTCAGGAGCCTTACCGGTCATAATGCCAGAGGCCAGTGTTGGCGCCGTTCGGGAGCCTCGGTTGGCGTCAGGAAATGTGTGGGCCCACCCTCTGAAGCGCGAGCCTAACGCCGACTCAGAGCGACTTGCGTGTCAAGGGGGGCTCCTGAACAACACGCCTCAGGAGTCTTACCGGTTGCAAGGCCACCTTGCCTCCTGGTCAGGTCCTTCCCCCGTGGGGGACAACCTTGGTAATGGGTTGCTCCTTATGGAGGAAGGGAAATGCGCGGGACCGGGACCAGCAGACATAGAGTGCCGAAAGGGTCTTCACCCTATCCCACCTACAAGACAGGAGCTACTCAAGAGGGACTATGCAAGGGACCGACGCAAACCCGCGAGCTAAGTACCCCGCAGGCCCAGGCTGGGACCCTCTCATCTTACGTCAAACTCACAATGAATTAAAAACATGCGTACTAACGAAGGGATGCACAGCCTAAGGATTGAGTTGTGGAAAGGAAGGAGGCCATCGACCGAACGTAGGGCGACACGAGCGGTGCCTCGGGAGGACAGGACCTCCTGAGGTTCCGGCCCCTGTCACCCCCGAGTGATGGCTGGGGCAGTGATGGACCCTGAACATCAAAGCCAAGCCTCGACAACCATCGACGAGCAAGCCGTCAATTCAGGAGCCAAAGGAAAAGGGAGAACAACGAAGGGGAAGTACACAGAAGATGGGGACGCCTAAGGGGAGGGGTTGGCGACGTCACCGACGATGCCAGCAGGGCAGGCACCTGAACGTACTGCTCCACCAAGGCGTCCACACGCGGGCGGACTTCGTCCCGGAGAGGACGTCGGGACGCAGAAGGCACGGGCTCAACGACGCGCTAGAGATCGAGCTCAAAGACGAGGCGATGCAGGTTGGAGCTCACGTGCGCTGGACGGGCTCTCCTCCTCCACCCAGGACACGCCGGGCTCCAACGCCTGCACCACCTTCTCAAAGAAGGCGAGGTAACCCCGATTGCTCCTCACATTGGGCAACGTCGGGGCCTCTCCCGCGAATCGGCGCGTCGCGTGTGGGACCCCGACTTGCGAGTGGAGATCGCCGAGTGAACGTGCTCAGTGATCACAGAGATCAATGCTCACCGAACACACAGATACTGAACATTAAGAGTCTTACATCCATACATACCGATTGATACAATAAATGACATTAGGGCCTCGAGGGCCAACACACCAAGTTGGACCAATAGAGGAAATATCGGTCGAAAGCGTGAACCCATGCCATCAGCCTTAACCAAGAGGCATTCTGACTGGGAAGCGTCCTAGCTCGTGAGAACTTCACCGAGTTACTCTTCACCAAATCCTGTTCTCTCATACCTGGTCAATGAAATAACCACTGGCAAGCCAATGAGTACTTTTGATTGTACTCGCAAACAACCCATGATATGAACAATGAAAGTGAAGGATAACAATAACATGCTTCTTTGGTGGATATCTCTTGGTGGTAAATAAATATGATCACAGGTATGCATCATAAGTTAAGAACTACTTTTGGAGAACAGGTTACATATATCAATATATCTGCCATGGGTTGAACCATCCAGGTTCACCCTATATGCCAAGTCACCCAACTTGGTCATATCATTACTTTCATAATAACTCATTTTGTCACAATTCACACACACTTTGTTTATGCAGAAATGACTGGACGCAGTTTAAGCAGGATTACCTAACTGTCCTTGACCATGGACACATCTATTCAAATAGTTTTAGACTCTACAAAGGTAGTACGCTGGACCCACGAGATCCGGGAAATTTCCATGTCATCCACGACTCTCGGTATATAACATACCCGAGGTAAGTATCCGATCAATGTCTTTCCCCTAACGAGACTAGACAAAGAGGTCCACTCAATTGGTGCCCAGCCCACATGTTGTACGTCTTACGAGCACCGACTCTGGACAGTATCAACCATGCAGGGAACAACGGTGTGCCTGGAACTCATAAAAATGGCATAGTCGTCCTACCTGGCACGACCCCATCACGAGCGTGACCACACATCACCCCCGCCACTAGTAATGTGGCTCATTGCTAGCACTGACCAGAGTAATCAACATAGCCCCGTCCCATAAGGGATAACATGGTCGTACTGGTAAGGTCTGGACGGTCGACACATCATAAATCTAATCCCATTTCCGAAACCATACTAACTCAAAATACCCCGTGCACCACTTCACCAAAAGTGGCCACCTAACTCATCATCACCCTCTGGCATTAATGGCACCCGGTGGGGTTTTCATAAATCTTTGATTTATACCAACAACATGCTCATTCTATTATTCTACTATTACTTGGCAAGATGATAATAGCGTGATCCTCAAAGGGGGTAGGATCAAGCTCAATGCATGTGCTCCGAAGGAGCCATCGGTAACATCACCTTAGTGATTTACCGGCACTTGTGATCATATGCAACGGAAATACTTGCTATCTTAACATGCAATTATAACATATGCTCAATCATGGTCAAAGGGCTGCTTGCCTTTGCGCACGTAAGTCCTCGGGGTCTTCGAGTTCTTCCGCTCCAACTCCAAGTACTCCGTCTACCCGTCAACTATCTTCGGAAACAACCACGGTAAGCTAAATAAATGGAAGTTATATTTTTTCTTGGACCTCTCTGGTCATAAGAAAAATACCTGAAGCTTTCCATAGAAGGTTTGGATCATCAGGGATTTTTGAATGGAGGAAAGGAGGAGCAGGGGATTCTTTAAGAAGCCCACAGAAACTATTATGGTAAGAATGAGTGGAGGCACTCATTTATCAGAAAACAACTTTAAAAATATTTAGGAAGTTGTTTAACTCAATTTTCTATGAGGCCCACAGAAACTATTATGATAAGAATGAGTTGAAATGAATATTCTAGGAATTTTCTAGTATGGAATAAATAGCAATAGGAAGCTATTTATTTTATGCAACAGAATAAAGCCTCACAAAAATGTTGACCAAGGCTTCAAAAATAGGACATGATATTAGAAGGCTCTGGAATTTGGAATCACTCCAATTGGAGATGATTTGTATCCTCTAGGAATTTCACAAATTGGGGTTTAAATTATCCAGAATTGCATTTAAATAAAAACACCACAGAAATATTCCTCGGAAAAATGTGCAAGGCACATATTTGTATAGCCCTGAATTTTAGGAACGTGCAGGAGTTTGAATCAAACAATTTGGAGTTAGAATGAATTTTGGATGGATTTTTGAAGTTATGCAAAAACAGGAAAAAGAGAAAAGGAGCTCAGCCTTCGGGGCTATCTTTCGCCCATGGACCTAGATAGGCCTTCGGGCCGGCCCAGCAGCTCGGGCCGCCAGCGAAGGGACCCGACGAAGGCGGTTTTCGCTAGTGCGCCTTCGTCGCGGGATGGCGCACTCCCACGGAGGCCCGACCACTAGAGGAAGTCGGCCTGACCCAGCTCATTGACAGGGGGACCCGCCTGCAGGGTCATCCCCTTCCTCACGCTGGCATGGAGGAACCGTGCGGGAGGGAGGTAGCCGCGCGGGCGCCGCTCCTCCGGCCATCCCCTGCCTAGGTGAGAACATCGGCCGGCTCAAGACACCGCGTTGGCCCCATTCCCAAACAAAACGGCCGTGGAGAGGTTGCTGCGGGGAGGTCGACGACCTCTCCGGTTTCGCCAACAGCAGCGAAGGGAGGGAGCTGGAGGTGCTCGGGAGGAGCAGCGCCAGCCAGGAGGAACCCCAGGGGAACCCAGAGGCGAGGGGAAACCCCCCTGGTTGGCCTGGCTTGAGCGAAACCCCTGGTGGGCTTCGGCCATGGAGTGGCAGTAGGAGGAGGGCTTGGGGAGAGACCAGAGGCTCAAAAAGGTATCCTGGGATGCTCACAAGGAAGGGAAGAAAGAGAGACTCGGGAAGAAGGGGAGATAAGAGAGGAGGAGGGAGAGAGAGAGATCGGGGCTCTCTAGAGCTCCCTTTGCATGGATGCCACGCACCCCAGAAGTTGTTTGGAAGATAGCTAGCGATGGGGAGTTGTTTGAACGGTCAAAAGAAGGCTCTGAGACACACTGACACATCTTGGACCAGCTAGAAATAGACTGGAGGGAGGAGACAAAGTGCAGAGCACCATTTCTGCACTCCTGGGTGGTGGTCACCACACCACTTGGTGTCCTGGTCCACCCTTTGGCAAGGCCAAGGTGTCAAACATGCAAGGCATGCAGGCCACAAGGAACTGGTGAAGTTTGGCCCCAAGTGGAGTTGGTTTGAATAGGTTTTGACTGGTGTTAAGTTCGCAGCAGCAAACTTAGGGCTACTAATGAGGGCACTAACAGGAGAGATAATCAGTCAAAAGCATGTCTACAGCCTTAGGCAAGGAAGGACTACATTTCTGCAAAGTTTCAGCTCAAGCAAGGAAGTGTTGCTAGCACTTGCTGTACAAAGCTATATTTCAGCCACAATTCCACTTGAGGATGTGCTGCTCATTTTGTCCACATGAGCCTGCCACCTCTTGCCTTGAAACAATGCCTTGGGGCGCTAGGAACCCTCTGGCAAGAGGTGGGGGCTTTGGCTTAAGAAGAAGTGGGGCAAGAGGGTGAAGATGGTGATTCCAAAGGTAAAATGACGAATAGTTACATGGAGCCTCTATCCAATAATTGACCAGTGGCCATGGAAATGTTGCCGGAGGTAAAATGTAACTATATGAAGCTGTGGTAGAAAGTTGAGCTCAAGGGTTAAAGTGGAAGGGGCCAAAGTAGCCAATAAAGTGAAAGCACACAAGGTGTTTGATAAGTGGCAGAGCAATCAGATGGACTTCAATGGATATGAAACTTAACAGGATCCAATAATAGATGAAAATAAGCTTGGACACCAAAATTTGGATTTGGCGGAGAAGATTTCCAATGTAGACATGGAAAACCCTTGAAATGGGCAGAAATAACTTTTTGCTTTCAATTCCATTCAACTCAATTCCCACAAATCCAATATTTGGTGTGGGGGCATTATTTGAGCATTAAGGCATGCACAAAAAGTTTGGGGTCAATTGGAGAAACTTTATAATGTAAAGTTTCCCAAAGTCAGAAATCAAGATAGATGGTTTTGAGGGGCTTGGGACAAGTTCTTCTCTTCTCCTCGATGCACCACTTGGTGTGGATGCATTTTTGGAGTATTAGAACTTGTCCACCAAATTTGAGCACAATTGGAGACACTTGAAAATCTAGAGTTGCTCAAATCTGAATCTGGACATATAGGGTTTTAGAATAATGAGCGGAGTCAAATCAACTTGGATTGAGATGAAAATTGGCAAGATCATCAAACATATCATAGGTGATATGCTGGAATTTTACTGGAATTTATTGAGAATATTTCTTATAGAAATATTCCAAAAGACTGAAAATAGGCAGGAAGGGTTTTCGAGGGGTTTGCCCAATAATTTGAACATGACCATGTGTTGCAACTCATAGATATTTAATAAATATATCCATTGAGTTTCCCTAAATTTTCCTAAATATTTTGTAAGCAATAAAAATAACTTTCCTTCATAAGAGAGCATTTCTGGCCTCACAAAAAGACATTTATGTAAAATAATAAAATAACTATTAAATTATTAATATTGTGGTTTTTGAAAGAAATTTTGATAATAGGTTTTAAGTAAAATAACTGGTGTAAAATAAATTCCCTAATTTGAGGACTTGTAGTACAAACCTCATCTCAGGGTTTTGAAGGCTTTATTCAAAGAAATGCATTTTGGGGAAGAAAAAAATTTCGGTAGAATTAATTTTTGGTCCTAAACACATGGCATGATTAGTAGGCAGGAGAACATGGGCTACAAAGGTGAGTTGGAGAATAACAAGAATTATTGGGAACCAACACAAGCATACTAGCAAGCAAGCAAACACAGTCACTTCAAGCATCACAAGTTTTCATAAAAAACAATTTAAATTGGTCCTAATTTTGAAGTAAGTTAATTAGTCAGGAAAGCTAAACACAGGGTGTTACATCGCGGCAACCGCTCGGCCGACGATGTCTGCGAACTATTTGGCACGCTGTGATGCCATCATCCGGGCATACGACGCCTCGTCCTAAGAGGCTTGAACAGGGTCAGTCGCCTCCTTGGTATGTTGCTACAGTGACGCCAGCTCCGACTTGGCTTCCGCCTCGCCATGACGGGCGGCCTCGACGCTGTCAAGCTAGGCCCACAGCCCCTCGACCTCCTCTTGAAGCTCGCCAAGCTTGGGCTTCTTGGAGGAGGGCGTGCTGGAGAAGAGAGGAGATCAACCAACAAGTAGCAAATGAGGCGACAATTAAAGAAATACAAGAAAGGGGCTTACTCGCTGGCGAGAGCCCAGTGGTGACGGACACGCGGAGGCCCCAAGGGCCCTCCGCCGCTACCTCCGGGAGCATACGAAGATGTAGGAGGCGCCGCACGCTTCCCCCGGCCGAAACCATCTCTGGGATACGCCATGAAGACGAGGAACAATGGGGAGAGGAGGTTTTTTGCGCGACGAGCAGATGAAGTAGAGAGGAAGCTCAAGATTGCAGTGACTCCCCGTGGTGGGGGTGGTGCAGATTTATAGGTGAGCCACGGCCATCAACCGTCGTGGGAGCGCGAGCTTCGCCCGCCCCATGAGGGTCGTGAGGTGGGCCAACCGGAGCGCTGCTGCCCATGTCCCCTCACCCGTCCATCGAGCGGTCATGTCCGCGAGGGCTGTTGGGTGTGGTCATGCCGCACCTGTGCCATTCAATGGGAGCAATGATAGCCTACGTGGTTATAGGAGATCATAGCGTCGTGGGCTGGTGCACCCCGGACGCCTCGAGGATGCCTCGAAGAGCGAGAGCGTTGCCACATGGCTGCTGGACATGTGTTTAGCCTGGCCCGTAGGCAAATAGGGCCCGCGATGCTTCAGGCCGCCCTGCACGCTTCGCCAAGAGGCCAACCATGGCGCGCCTTGGGACCGAGGGCTACTCTCAGTGTTTTGGGAATGGGGGTACCCACACCTGCCTGCCTGCTACCCAGGGCTGACCCGCTTCATCGACCTAAAACCAATGGCCCGGCATCACTCAGGACAAGGCCCTCGCGAGGGGCCAAGGATCGCAAGGAGGAGCAGCATCCAGACCCGCAGGGGCCACCTCAGGACCCCTCTAGAGCAGCTGATATTCCGAGGCGAGGCCCGGCCTCAGGAGTCAAGGGTGACACAAAGGAAGGTCAGGACGTGAGAGATCTTTGTACACGCCCCTGAGTTTGAATCCTTAGGGTTTTGCGGAGCCTGAAATCCGACAGCTGCCATGGCCATGTGCACGTGCCCGCTTTGCCTACCTGCCTGCCCGCTAGACACCTTGGCTAATGTGGACAATCATCCCCCTGCTGAGGCGGAGTGATGGCTTGACACGCTCGAATCTTGCCGGGCATCGTGAGTGGACGTCTGCGTAGACCGGCGCGAGTCTTGCCATCCCGCCTCGACATTGGTCTTGCGTTGCCTCGGGGCTTTCGGTTAGGCCGACAAGGAGTTGTCGTCCCAGGGGTCGCGGCTGCCCGTGCCTAAGTTAGGGTGACTAAGGACCTCGTTTCTTAGGACACCGACACCAGCACGTTGATCATATAGATCATTTATCCAGGAAGATGATACTTGTTCTGAATAGTTGCCGCGTTGATAGGACAATAATTTTCAACCAAATGATTTGTTCCATCCTTGTTCTTAACAAAGAGAGAAGGTGTTCCCCAAGTAGAGGAACTTGGCCCAATGAAACCACAACAACGAGATTTGTACAAACCTTACTTAAGTTCAAGGTGTTCATGTGGTGGCATTTGGTAGGGTCGTTTGGTGATAGAAGTGGTGCTTGGTTTCAAGTTCATGACGAACTCGACAGCTCTAACAGGGGGTATCCCTAGAAGTTCTTTAGGAAAGACATCTTGGAAATCGCAAACGACTTGAATATTATCGATTCCATCAAGGGGTGTTGCATTCAATGCATTCAAGGCATAAAGGCGTGCTTTGACATTTTGTACAAGAACACCCTAGTAGGTTACTATCTCATACAAAGGGTGTAGGAGATGAACGGTCTTAGTAGCGCAAACTATAGAAGCAGTATGTGCTTTCAACAAATCCATCCCTAGAATGAGATCGATAGTAGACGACTTCAATATCATGGGATAGACATGGAGTTCCATTCCTTCGTTTTTGATAGGGACGTTCTTGCAAACCATGGAGGTTCGACATTGGACCGCGGGGTTGTGCAATAATATTGCCATGTTCATTTCCTCACATTTAAGGACGTGCGTGTATGCAAAATCGTCTGATATGAATGAATGCGACGCACCTGAATGAAATAAAATAGCTGCTGGAAATAAGTTAACAAGGAGGGTACCCATCATAGTAGCAGGATGACCCTGAGCTTCATTCACATCAACGTTGTTGGCTTCAACACGACCATAAGACCTGACATTGTCGTTGCGGGGATTATTGTTTCCACGACCAGTTGCAGTAAGAGCCAGTTGGTTCTGATTCTGAGGACATTCGCTTGCATGCTGACCTGGATAGACACACTTGAAGTAAAACTCGCCCTCAGGACGGAAAGGAGGAACGTGGGGTGGTGGAGCTGGGAGCCTCGGTTGCCTAGCTGGTGAAGGAGGCAAACGAGGTGCAACATAAGACGTCCTTGGAGCAGGAGCAGGTGCATGGTACAAGTTGTGGGGAATCCAGATCTTCCGCTTCTATGATGCAGAGCCCAAAGATGAGCCCATGTAACGGTTGCGCTTGCTGCCATCATTGCATTCCTGCACACCCGTTTCCACCTGGATGGTCTTGTTAACCAAGGTGGCGAAATTACAATAGTACCGAGCAAGGAGTGCGAGCTTCATATGAGGGTGAAGGCCTTCACGAAACTTCTCCAGTCCTCGGGCATGTGTGGTGTCGGTAAATACTCACAACATATGCCATGGGTAGGCTAAATAAGGTGAGAACCGAAGTGGCAACGGAGGGCACTGGGGTGAGGTTGGTACAAGCATGGAACACATGATGTACCCAGGTTCAGGGCTCTCCGTAGAGACAATAACCCTAGTCCTGCCGGAGTCTGAGACGGTCATAGCCCATCTTACCAAACTACACGATATAGCCACCCTTTTCACTAGTGAGGAGAAGATCCGCCACTACTACATCCTTAAGCTGTTTCCTTTCTCTTTAAAGGATGACGCTAAAGCCTGGTTCACCTCTCCTGCTCCTAGATGTGTGAGTAGTCCCCAGGATATGGTCTATTACTTCTGTGAGAAATATTTCCCTGCCCATAAGAAGCAAGTTGCCTTGCAGGAAATATACAACTTTGCTCAACTCCAAGAAGAGAGTCTCCCACAAGCTTGGGGGAGGCTCGTCCAGCTACAACATGCTTTGCCTGGTCACCCTCTTAAGAAGAACGAGATACTTGATATCTTCTATAACGGACTTACTGATGCTTCTAGAGACCACCTAGATAATTGTGATGGTTGTGTTTTTAGGGAACGAACTGTAGAACAAGTTGAGACTCTACTGAATAACATCTTGATCAACGATAATGCTTGGACTATTCCCGAACCACCTCCTAAGCCAACTCCGAAGAAAGGAGGTATTCTATTCCTAAGTCCCGAAGATATGCAAGAAGCCAAGAAATCTATGCAAGAGAAAGGCATTAGATCTGAAGATGTCAAAAATTTACCACCTATCAAAGAGATCCATGGTCTCGATAACCCGATACAAGTAGTAGAAGTGAATTCTCTGCGTAGGTTTGATGAGAGTGATATTCCTTTTGACAAACCTGCTAGCCTATGCTTTCATGAATTTGACAACTTTGTTGCCAAACAACCGAGTTTCAATGATTACGTTAGCAAACATTTGGAACAAAGTGCTCGTATGCTTAGCCATTTATGTGCTTGTGTAGACAGAAATGTCAACGATCTTAAGCTTCTGAGTAAACATGACTCTATGATTACTACTCAGGTAGAACAAGTAGTTAAAGCCCAGAATGACTTGCTCAATGAATTAATGACAACTCTGTCAGAGTCATCACTAAAGGAGGCAAAATGACTCAGGAACCTTTGTATCCTGAAGGTCATCCTAAGAGAATTGATCAAGATTCTCAAGTAATCAATGCTGATACACCTAGTCATCCTAAGGAGAATAAGAAGGACGATAGAAACCTACATGCCAGTTCACCAAATACTATCACACCTAAAGAACCTAATGATATTTCTGCGTCCGATGCAGAAACACAATCTGGTGATGAACATGAACCTGGTGACAATAAGGACAGTGATGTTCATAATAATGCTCAACCTAGCAATGACGAGGATGTGGAGATTAAACCTACGGTTAATCCTCATAACCCACAACCTAAGAAATACGATAAGAATGACTTCACTACTAGGAAGCATGGTAAAGAAAGGGAGCCATGGGTTCAGAGATCTATGCCCTTTCCTCCTAAGCCATCGAAGAAAAAGGATGATGAGGATTTTGAGCGCTTCATTGAGATGATAAGACCCATCTTTCTGCAGATGCGGTAAAATGATATGCTCAAGATGTCTCCGTATGCCAAGTACATGAAAGATATTGTGACCAATAAACTGAAGATACTAGATCTCGAGATCTCCACCATGCTTGCCAATTACACTTTGAAAGGTGGAACTCCTAAGAAACTTGGTGATCCCGGAGTGCCCGCTATACCTTGCTCCATTAAAGGAAACTATGTAAGAACTGCCTTATGTGACCTTGGAGCCGCTATTAGTGTTATGCCGCTCTCTCTTTATCGTAGACTTGAGTTGGATAAGTTGACACCCACTGAAATTTCTCTGCAAATGGCTGACAAATCAACTGCTTTCCCTATCGGCATTTGCGAGGATGTGCCTGTTGTGGTTGCTAACACCACTATCTTAACACACTTTGTTATCTTGGATATTCCCGAGGACGATGCCATGGCTGTCATCCTCGGAAGACCCTTTTTAAACACTGCAGGGGCTGTTATAGATTGCAACAAAGGCAGTGTCACTTTCCATGTCAACGGTAATGAGCACACAGTGCACTTCCGAAGAAACGATATCAAGTACATTGCATCAATGCTATCGAAAAGACATCATTGATTCTTATTGGGAGCTTTGAATGCCATATTCCTCGTGTCAAGATGAAGTATGATTTGCTTGTTGGGGAGATAAATATCCCCATTGAGGTGACTTAGTGGCTATTCGAAAATTCTCCGTTCTCTCTTGCGATTCGAGAAGGTTTTGTCATGAGGACTTGATCAACCCCATTCACGGATTTCTTTCGATGACCATGAAATGGATGAATCAAAGAGTCACATACCTCTGTTTTGAGCTTTCATTTTCTGTTTCTTAGAAGAAAAGTGATAGAATTAGTTTAGTTTTTCCTGTTTTCTGTTTTACCGTCCCGGAGGAAAATACGTCGAAAAGAAAAGTTTTCCGATGGTCCTAAAAATTTAGTATGATTGAGCTAGCCTGGGGGCCAGACCAGTGGGCCACAAGCCCTACCACCGCCACCCCCTGGTGGCGGCTAAAATGCTTGTGGGGCCCACAAGGACCCCCTCCACTCATTCCAGCTCCCAGCCTCTTCTTCCACCTCGAGAAAAAATTGTTTCGCAGCTCAAACCCGTGTTCTTGCTCATTTGGCTTTGATTTTCGATCTCGTTCCTCAAAGCACCATTCTCCGAACCGTTTTGGGGAAACTACTCCTTGGTATGTAACTCCTCCATTGGTCCAATTAGTTTTTGCACTAGTGCTTTATCCTTCGCGTATTCTTGCTACCTTGGTGACCCTGTTCTTGAGCTAGAAATGTTGATTTTAGCTGGTCCCAAGTAGTTTTAGCGCGTGATACAGTCTCTAGGCACTAGTAGGAGTAGTTGCTACAAGGTGTGGTTGGTCTTCATTCACTTTTCTCTTGAACTTCAAAAATTTCAGCAAAAGTAAATTATGTTCAGGAGGAAGTTTCATGGTGGTTCCTCAAGTAATAAGGGTCCCCGTCTTTCTTTTCGGGAGCCCTAACCTTTTCAACTAAGGGACGCACCGGTACAACCATGTGAATGGCCTTCCGATGAGTTCATGATCGAAGCAGGTTTCAAGGATGAGTTTGATACACTAGTCCGCAATGCCGGGTTAGAAGAATTCCTCTCAGATAAATGTGAACAGTATGCTATGCTCACTGCCTCTTTCGTGCCTAGATTTAAATTTTCAGTTGGCCGTGACTCATCCATACTGTTTGATCTGTATGATAAATCGTACGCCATGGATTTGGAGGATTTCAATAGGATTTGCAAGATACCCGATGGGGGTAGTAGTAATGATCCTTCTAAGTCTTCGGTCAGAGACTTTGTCTCCAGTATAACTGTTGGAGAAACCAGAGATATCACGCAAGCCACCATAGGAAGCATCCATTTACCTGCCTTGCACTACTTTGCCCTCTTTATAAGTAGGTGCATTAACGACAAGGGTGCGCATTGTCATCTATGCGCTTCTGACCTTAGTATCCTTAAGAGCCGCAGTAACAGGTGACAGGAGCTTCAATATGGGAGCTATAATAGTAAGGAGGTTGAATAATAATGCTAGTGAGGGGGATTTCTTTGGTTGATTTTATGCTACACGCTTAGCAAATTTTCTTGGAGTATCCATCCGTTCAGAAGACCCTCCTCTCCGTACAGCCTACCTTGATCGTGCCGCTCTAACACGCTACCAGTTCCTTGAGAGAGATCATGGATCCCTCCTATATCGCTTGATATTTGACCGGCAGCGTGTTTTCCATATTACCCTTCCTGCTCATGCTTTCTTTGACTTTCAGGTAAAACAAAGATACTACATAACCATAGGAGAGGCAGAGGATTATGAGAGGGAGGCGACGGCTGCAAGACTTCGTGAGGCAGCTATTCAGGGAGTGGCCGCAGCACTCCCGTATAACACCCATTATGATTTTGGGTTTCGCTAGGACCATCCATGGGAGTAGACCAAGCTAGGCCAAAATCCTAAGCTTGGGGCAGTACGTGTTTCTCACCGACTTTATATTCATGCTTATGCTTTCACTTTGTTAGCCGGTGTTCACACTTTGCCACTGTATTATCCATGCTAGTTTATTTTTCGTTTTCTTGTTTTGTGTCCTTTTGAGAAAACCCAAAAAGATTTTCTTTTCTTCTTTTGCTTGTTGGGAGTTTTCCCGTGTAACTAGTTTTCTTTTTCTTTGGGTCAAGGAAGAAGATATTGGTCACAATGTTTAGTGGTTCTTGCATGCATACCTGTTTAGCTTTCAAATAGCCATATTACTTTGTCTTCTCCTTTGTGTTTGCCTGCAGATTCAGCTTAGTCCAATGCACGAGCACGCTAATTATTGTTCACATCGTTCTATCGTGCAAGTGAAAGGCAATAATGATGATATATGATGAAGTGACTGAGACTGAAAAGCTGGTATGAACTTTATCTATTTTGTTTTTGTAAATATGACTAGCTTGTCGACCCAGATTCAGCTTTGTTGTGAGAGAACCATGTTTGCAATGACAACCTAGAGATCATAGTTTCTGATGCCATGCTTATTTAGCTGAGAGTTTATAATGGTTTGTCTTGAATGCCAACATAGATTTTGAGATGACTATGATGTAGTATGATAGGATGGTATTCTCCTTCGAATGATTCAAGTGGCCTGACTTGGGTCATGTTCATGCATGTAGTTGAAACAAAATCAACATAGCCTCTATGATGTTCGTGTTCATGGTGATTTATATCTTGTTCATGCTTGCATTCAATGTTAGTCAAACTCATTGCATCTTGGTGACTGTTGTCACTCTCTAGTTGATCGCTTTCCAGTCTTTTGCTAGCCTTCACTTGTACTAAGCGGAATACTGCTTGTGCATCCACCTCCATAAACCCAAAAGTTTTTCCATGAGCGTCCACCATACCTACCTATTTGCGGTATTTACATGCCGTTCCAAGTAAATTTGCATGTGCCATTCTCTAAACCTTCAAGAAATAATCTGTTTTGCATGCCCGAACCGCTCATGTCGTGACAGAGGGCTATTGGTATCTTCCATGCTAGGAGTGTTATCCTCGACATGTGTTTATTCACTGTCATTCGAGAGAAAGGGGCCGGTAATTGGAATGCCCAGTTCCACGCTTAAATCGAAAACATAACTGTAAAACAAGACTCCCCCCGGATTGATGTTAGTATGGCGGTACCCGAGGATTCAGCTAGCCGTGGAGTGTGATTGATTGGTGGTGGGGGAGTTAAAACTTTACTTTTCTGTTTGGGAACCGCCTATAGCATGAGTAGCATGGAAGATATTGACAACTCTTGGTCATTGCGTTGACAATGAAAGCATGCCACCCAAAATTATTATCTCTGTTTTCAAAGCTTGAGCTCTGGCACCTCTGCAAACCAATGCTTCCCTCTGCGAAGGGCCTGTCTATTTATTTTCCTCTCGAGTCATCCTCCTGTTATATAAGCACCAATTAGAGAGCACCTCTATCATTTTTATGCTTTGCTTTTGATTGATATTGAGTATGACTATGACTGGATCTTCGTTGCTATGAATTACAATGTCTAGTCAGCCCTTGATCTTTGAAAGTGCTCTGCATTTATATTTTGCGGTCTCAGAAAGAGATAGCAAGATACCACCTGTTCATATTGCTTCATGCTTGTTTTGATTGAACTGTTGGTATTCGAAAATCATTATTATTTGCTCGTTAGCTGATTATGCCATTGATATTAGTTTACCGTGATACCTTTGTGTCACTTGCTTATGTGGTTAACTTGTGATCTTGCTAAAATTCTGGTTATGAGTTATACATAGTTGCAACAACAAGATCAAACAGAGTTTGTCAAAGTTTTTCTTTCTCTCTCAGTTTGTCAACTGAGTTGCTTGAGGACAAGCATGGTTTTATGCTTGGGGGAGTTGATACGTCTCCATCGTATCTACTTTTCCAAACTCTTTTGCCCTTGTTTTGGACTCTAATTTGCATGATTTGAATGGAACTAACCTGGACAGACGCTGTTTTCAGCAGAATTGCCTTGGTGTTATTTTTGTGCAGAAATCAAAGTTCTCAGAACGTCCTGAAAATCTACGGAGATTATTTTTGAAAAATATGAAAAATACCTGCGCAAAGATCCATCTGATGTGGTGGGGCAGTGGGCCACAAGCCCCCTAGCCGCCACCCCCTGGTGGCGGTGGGCAAGCTTGTGGGGCCCATGAGGCTCTGCCGCCCCCAATCTCAGCTCTATAAGTTCACTTTCGTCCCAGGAAAACTAAAAAGAGAAGATTTCATCGCGTTGGCGATACGGAGGCACCGCCACATCCTGTTCTTCATCTGGAGGGCACATCTGGAGTCCGTTTTGGGCTCCGGAGAGTGGAAATCGTCGCCATCGCCATCATCAACCTTTTCCCCTCTCCAATTCCATGAAGCTCTTCGTCGTTCATGAGTAATCTATTCGTAGGATCGCTGGGCGGTGATGAGTAGGATGAGATCTATCATGTAATCGAGTTAGTTTTGACGGGGATTGATCCCTAGTATCCACTATGTTCTGAGATTGATGTTCCTACTACATTGCCATGCTTAATGCTTGTCACTAGGGCCCGAGTGCCATGATTTCATATCTGAAATTATTATGTTGTCACCAATATATGTGTGTTTTAGATCCGATCTTATAAGTTGTAGTTACCTACTATGTGTTATGATCCGGCAACCCCGCAGTGACAATAACCGGAACCACTCCCGGTGATGACCATAGTTTGAGGAGTTCATGTGTTCACCAAGTGCTAATGCGTTGGTCCAGTTCTTTATTAAAAGGAGAACCTTAATATCCCGTAGTTTCCTTTTGGACCCCGCTGCCACGGGAGGGATGGAAAATAGATGTCATGCAAGTTCTTTTCCCTAAGCACGTATGAGGACACACGGAATGCATGCCTACATCACATTGACGAACGGGAGCTAGCCACATATCTCTCCGTGTTATAACTCTTGCATGATGAATATCATCCAAACAAATCACCGACCCATTTCCTACGAGTTTGTCCCACTGCTGCTGTTACTTGTCTTGCTCTCCTGCTACTACTGTTACTACTATTGCTGCTGGTGCTACTTGTCTTGCTGTTACTTCCTACTGTTGCTACTTGCTACTGCTGTCACTACCTGCGACAAGACGTTTGCTCTCGACGTTGATGGGAAAAGACAACTTCCGTCAACGGGCAACTTGGCGCCATTGATACGACAGTTAGGAATAGTGTACCATCAACAGATCGTTTCTGACATCGTTGCTATCATACTACTTTGTTGTTACTACTTTGCTTGCAGATACTGATCTTTCAGGTGTTGTTGAATCTAACGCATTCAGCTGCTAATACTCGAGAGTATTCTCTCACCTCCTGTTTGGCGATCAACAGATTTGGGTCGAATACTCTACCCTCGAAAACTGTTGCGATCCCACGCGCTGGTGGGCCGTCAACAACATTCATCTAGTTTCATTGCCGGGGAGTGCTAGCAGCATTTTTGTGGTGCCGTTGCAGGGGAAGGTCTGTTGTCACAGAACCAGCATTCGTCTAGGTATTGCCAGAGAGTGCCAGTCACCGCCCGCAGCCATGGCGAGCGGTTCTTCCTCAAAGAAGACTTCGTCTCACGGAGCTTGGCTCGGCAGTGAGATCTGTGACGGCCATATCGAGGTGCTCCGCCATCTCCGTATGCTGCCCCGGCATCTCTGGTGTCGGTGCGGATCCCCGGCGCCGAGACAGCCCCAACAACGCAAGATGGAGAGGTCGTCGTGTTCGACGAACAATTCTATAGGGGCTCCGGGCTCCCGGCGAGCACCTTATTATCCAACTGGCTCTTCTTCTTTCGCCTGCAGCCGCACCACTTGGCGACGAACGCCAGCATTCAGCTGTCGGCCTTCGTCGTCCCGTGCTAGGGTTTTCTGTGGATCGAGCCACGCCATGACATCTGCCAAAGCTTGTTCTTCTTCAAGCAGCAGTCCAGGAAGATAGACAAGGCCGAGCTGGAAAAGCTTGACGGGCTTTGCCCGATGATGCCGTGCGGAGCCGCACTGGTGCACCATCGCTCGAAGTCCGGCTTCCCCCAGATGCCGCTGCAATAATCCATCAAGCAGTGGCAGAGAGGCTTCTTCTATGTGAAGAACGCCAACCCCGCACACGACGCCCTCAACATGCCCCCATTCAATGTCGATCCTCCGACGAAGTTGAACTAGGGAGCGAAGTATCTGAAGACGATTCCCGAGGTGGCTCAGACCGGCGCCCACCTCGATATGTTGAAGGATCGCGCCCTCCTTGGCCGTGACCTGCTTACCACCATGGTCACCCGCCGGATCTTGCCTCTGCAGAGTCGGCCCCATCTGGTCTGCCAGATGAGTGGCCGGTATGATCCCTGCCGGACCTCCACCAAGAGCTTCAACCCCAGCGACGTGGCGTGGGGGCTGAACCATATTTCCACCACCCGTATGTTCGACAGTGGGAACTGGGCGTGGGGGATGGCCCCTTACAGCAGGTCCCGTCCGCCTCCTGTGGTAAGCACTTTTCATTGCATTTGTTCTTGCTGTTTTTCTTCTGGTCGATCATCTTTTTGAGTCGGCTGCCAACTCCATCATGCAGGTGTTTGAGAATTTGCAGGCACTCAACCCGCCTGCCCCCGACGTGGTGATGTCTGATGCCTCGGAGATCGAGGATGAGGGCAAGATCGAGTCCCATTCTACCGCCTCCGAAGGTTCGGAGGATGTGTTGGATTCGGATGCGAGGAAGCCGTCTGGTGAGCATATGAGGCTCTCCATTATAGATTAGACGGATGATGATGAGGCTCCCTCCTCCCTATCTGATGCAGCCTTCGAGGAAGACTCCGACGGGGTGGAGGAGGTCACCAGCCCGCCTTTGACGCGCGGACGGCGTCATAAGCCCGAGGCAGCCGGTCTTGGCGAGGCGGCCCGGAAGAAGGGTAAGGGCGCATAAGCTTCTAGGCCGGCTCCCAAGCGATCCGCGACGGGTCCTCCAGCCGGAGCACGAGTAGGCGGCGCTAAGAAGTCCCATGGTGGTGGCGGTAGGAGGCAGGTGCCCATCGTCGCGGGGTAAGGGTTCCCTTTCATTCATTTTACTTTTTCTTGCGCGAAGATTTGTTCCTCAAAGTGTCACTTGGCAGGGAGGGGGAGGATGTGGAGGAAGACACCGCCTCTGCCGCCGAGCGAGCCGGCTGGGCAGCGGCTGACGCTGCCCAGAAGGAGCTCGAGGAGCAATCCGCCCGCCGCTGGCATGCGGCCGCGGAGAAGACGGTCGAGGGCCAGTCTCGGCCCAACTGGGCCGAGAAGACTGCGGAGAAGCGCACGAAGGCTAGACATGACCCCTCCACGCGTGCTCGCATGGAGGAGCCAGCTAGCGAGGCAGCCCCGAAGCGCGCCCTAGGGCCGAGGCGGCCCAATAGTCTGAGCCGGACGTCTCTACGCCGGTGGACCTCTAGGTGATCCCTGATTCACCGGCGGCCGACGCAGCGGCCGACGCGCCGGAACTGAACCTGGATGCGCCAGACATGGCCCCAAACATGCCAGAGGTGAACATGGATGTGCCGGACGCGGCCCATCCTCCTCCTTCTGTGGAGACAGCGCCGGCTGGAACGTCAGCGGAGCCGGTCGTCATACCAGCGCCTGGAGACGGCACCATCGTCATCTCCAACCGTGCCCCGACCGCTCCAGGAGCCGGCTCCAGAGCCGGGATCCGGCATATGAAGGTTTGGAGAGCAGCCAATCTTGAGCGCCAGAAGCTGCCCGCAGGCACCGTGCTCCAAGGTATCCCAGAGCTGGTATTGTTGTTTGCTAGCACCCGATACAAGGTGGAGCAGGCGGCCCGCATGGTGGGCAGCGATCTAGAGCGTTTGAAGGAGCGCACCAGGGTAAGTTTCTCGTCTTTGTCTTCAATTTTTTCTTCTTTTTGAATCAGTGCGGGTGCGCCAGCGCACCCATTGGGTGTAGCCCCCGAGAATCGGGCCGGCCGATGATCGGCCGGGCCGAATCTCTTCGAGCGGCATCTCTTGCTTTGATTTTTTAGTGGGGCGCGCTAGCGCACCCACTAGGTGTAGCTCCCGATAATCGGGCTGGTTATGAGTTAACCAGGCCGAATCTTACTTTTGCTTATTCATTGCTTGTAGGATCTTTATGATGCCCAGGTGCAAGCCTACAACATAATGCGGACTCAGAACCAGGCGGCTGACGGCCAGGTCGCCGAACTTCAGGCCCGGTTGGGCGAGGTTGCCGTGGAGCAGGACGCCCTGCGCGAGGCGGACGACTGGCTCCAGCGGCAGCTGACTCTTCTCCAGGCGGAAAAGAAGGAGCTCGAGGCGGCCCGCCAGGCCGAGAAGGAGCAGCTGCGCGCCTCCCTCCAGGAGAAGGATGCCTCCCATGTTGCCGACGTGCGGGAGCTTGAGGCCCTGGAGAGCGCTCACAAGAATGACAGCCCCTTCCCCTATCTCAGGTCTCTTCCCTGAGACACGGGACGCAGCAGACACGACTGTCGAGGTGAGCCGCGAGGAGTGCCACGCGGCCTTGCAGGAGGTAGACGTTGCCTCCGGCTGGAGCCCGCCTGCATGCCCTGGGCGAGTCCATGGCTCGGATCCAGGTTGCAGGCTCGTCGATGGTGAGGGCTCTGTGGCCTGATGGCGTGGAGCCGGCATCGATGAGCCGGCTCTCCCGCTGGCTTGCGGCGGGCGAAGACCGCCTTGACGCCTGGCGCGCTTCGGCTGCGCATGCTGGAGCCTACATGGCCCAGCGCTTGGGCAAGTCCTGGTACCGAAACCTGGATTTGGGGAATCTCGTCGCTCAGAGCGATGGCTCGGAGGGGGGGGGCTGCAGGCCGTGGAGGAGGAGCTGCGCGTGAGGGCCAGCGACATCGCCTTATACGCCGCCTGGGATGAGCTCAACTTGGAGCGGGGTGAAGGCGGCAATGTAATCCCTGAGGATCTGCATGGCCTTCAGCCCTATGACGCCCATGGCAGCTCCGACGAGGCGGCCCGTGAAGTGTAAAACGCCGCCTCTAGCGGCGAGGCGTATGCCGACTCCACCGCGGATGGAGCCGAAAGCCCTCGCGGAGGAGACGGCGCCACCGCCTCGGGAGCAGCCGGCAATGGTGGATCCACCACATCAGGAGCAGCAGCCGGGGCGACAGAGGAGGCCGCCGCCCCTTAGCCGATCCTGTTTTTCTTTTCGTTGTCTGCAATTATTTTGTCAGTCCAACAGTTCCACCCACTGGGGGTGTAATGAACTTCGGCCGTGGGCCAATGCTTTTGAATGTATGGATTCAACATTATATTCGTAATGCCATGCGTGCTATCTTATATCTTCATCTTTTGATTCCTGCTTGACTTCTTTTTCTCCAACCCTTGTACCCACCTAGTTTCCACCCCGCCAGCCCGACATCCGGGAGCTGCTCTGTGACTGGGTCGAGGTTTCTGACTTTGCGAATATAGGACTTAGATTTTTCGAAGCCATCATGACTTAAAGATTCAGACATAAGCTAGCAGAGGCCGGCTAGAATGAGATCGTAAAAAGATCAAACCAACCCGAGCTAGCAACCTTTTTGTAGTCAAACTTTCCATGTATCCGGCCTTAACTGACGTGCCTCGCTAGCCGGACAGCCGAGACCCAGTCCGTAGCTGTTACGAGGTGACCAGGGAACGGTCCGGCGTACACTATGTGTTTTTCTACAACATAAGGAAGTCGTCCGGGGGCTAGCGAGCCCCCGAGCTTATTAGAGTCGGCAAGGGACTCACAGAGTGAGCATTCTAAGTATTAATCTAAAAAGAAGCATATGAGCATGCTCTTTTCATTGTATTCATTAGAAATCCCTAAAGAGGGAGAAAGATACATATGGGCATGCTCTTTCCATGTTTGATACTTGCCTTCTTGCAATAGAACGGGCGAAGCAACGCCGCATTCCATGTACGCTCCATCTCCTGGCCGGAGTCATCCCTCTTGCGCTTCCTTGGCTTTTCGGCATCGATCAAGTAGTATGCGTTGTGCAACGCCCTACTGATGATGAAGGGTCCCTCCCATGGGGATGAGAGCTTGTGTTGGCCGGCTGTGCGCTGGATTCTTCTGAGCACCAAGTCTCCCTCTCTGAAAGAGAGAGGCTTGATCTTCTTGCTGTGATAGTATGTCAACTTCTGTTGATAGATGGTCGTCCGGCTCAAGGCAAGGTCCCTTGCTTCCTCGAGGAGATCAACACCGTCTTCTCTTGCCTCCTTTACCTCCGTTTCTGTGTACAGGGTGACCTGAGGCGAGTTGAACTCGATATTTGTAGGGATGATGGCCTTGGACCCGTATACTAGAAAGAACGGAGTAAAGCCGGTTGACCGGTTGGGCGTGGTGCCGAGACTCCACAGTACAGCCGGCAATTCTTTGATCCAGCAGCCGGCTGACCTGACAAGTGGTGCCACCAGTCTTGGCTTGATGCCGGCCAGGATTAGACCGTTGGCCCTCTCCACCTGCCCATTGGACTGGGGATGTGCCACTGACGCCAAGTCCAGCAGGATGCCTACCTTGGAGCAGTGGAGCGCCAAAGCACCCTTGGCGAAGTTACTGTCATTGTCGGTGATGATGCTGTGGGGGACGCCGTATCGGACAGAGATGTCTGTGATGAACTTGACAACCATGGGGCCATCAAGCTTCTTGATAGGCCTAGCCTCGATCCACTTGGTAAATTTGTCGACGGCCACGACGAGGTGAGTTATGCCACCACGAGCCTTCTTGAAAGGCCCCACCATGTCCAACCTCCAGACAGCGAAAGGCCATGACAAGGGGATGGTTTTGAGGGCCGAAGGTGGCATGTGGCTCTGCGCGCCAAAAAATTGGAAGCCCTCCCATTTGTTGACCATGTCCACGGCCTCCTCGACGGCCATGGGCCAGTAGAATTTGTGGCGGAATGCCTTGGCCACCAAGGTTCTAGAGGCGGCATGATGCCCGCACTCCCCCTGGTGAATGTCTCTGAGGATCTCCTGTCCCTTTTTTGATTCGACGCAGCGCTGGAAAACGGCAGTCACGGTACGTCGAACTGGCTCGCGATTGATGATGGCGTAGGCTACAGATCTGCTTTGGATGTGCCTCGCCTCCGCCTCCTCTTGAGGAAGTGCGCCGTCAAGGAGGAAGGCCAGGATGGGTTGAGCCCATGACGGAGCCGACACAAGGGCTAGCTCAGTCTCGACCTGGCTGTCGGGGGCTTCGGCAGCCCCCGCGCTTGATGAAGCAGTAGTCGCGGGCTCGATACATGGTGTCTCTAATGCCGTCGTGGCGGCCAGCTCGCCATCTACCTCCATGACGTCCACCCACTGTGTGTCGAGACGACATGATTCGAGGCAGGGCGGAGCCGGATTTGTTGTTGTAGCCGGCGAAACGGTTGTAGCCGGTGCCGCAATTGGAGTCGCCAGAGCCAGCGCAGCCGGCACAAGAGTTGTAGCCGGTGTAGCTGGTGGAGCCGACCGCTCTTGCACCGAAGAATCAGCCGGCACAAAAATTGTTGCCGACTCTGGAGACGGCCTCATAGACGGCTTGTGCACCTGCTCGAGGGAGACGCCGGCTGCGATAGCCTGTCTCATGGAGCCAATCTTGGCCAATGTATCGGTCGCCTTGTTGTCCCCCTAGGAACGTGGTGGAACTCGCAACCCTCGAAGGGGCCGCTAAGCTGCTGGATGAGGAAGCGATAGCTTGCCATGTTGGCGTCCCATTCGCTAGAAACTTGCTGCACCACGAGGTCTGAGTCGCCGAAGCAGATGAGCTGCCGGATGCCGATCTCCTTGGCGAGCCGGAGGCCGTGAGCGAGTGCTTCATACTCGGTGACGTTGTTCGAGGTGGCGAAGTGAATCTGGAGAGCATACTTGAGCTGGTCTCCTTTCAGAGACGTCAAGACGATGCCGGCTCCTAGACCAGTCCGCATCTTCGAGCCGTCAAAGTGCATCCGCCAATGTGTGGAATCTAGAGCTGTGGCTCAAACTGGGTTCGTCCCAGTCGACCAGGAAGTCGGCAAACACCTGATATTTGATGGAGGTGCAAGGCTCGTAGTGGATATCGTGGTCTGCCATGGCGATGGACCACTTGGCGATCCTGCCAGTCGCATCACGGTTGCACATGATTTCTGAAAGTGGATCAGTGTTCACCACGGTGATGGCAGGCTCTTGGAAGTATTGCTTCAACTTCTTTGTAGCAAGGTAAACACCATAACACATTTTTTGGTAGTGGGGATAGTTTTGCTTGGAGGCAGACAAGACTTCGCTGAGGTAGTCAATAGGGCGTTGCACTAACAGTACCTTGCCCTCCTCCTTGAGTTCAACTACCAGCACTACACTAACCACGCGAGTGGTTGCTGCAATGTATATGAGTATGGGTTCCCTTTCAGCCCGCGCTGCCATGATCGGCAGGCTCAAAATGACCCGCTTGAGGACGCGGAAGGCTTCGTCCGCCTGGTCGTTCCACTCGAATTTCTTCGTCTTCTTCATGTGCTGGTAGAGTGGAAGGGCCTTCTCGCCGAGCCGGCTGACGAACCGACTAAGGGACGCCAGGCAGTCGGCGAACTTCTGGACGTCTAGGATCCGAGCCGGCTTCACCATCCGCTCGATGTTGCCGATCTTCTCGGGGTTCGCCTCGATTGCACGAGCGGACACGAAGAACCCCAGGAGCTTTTCGACTGGAACCCCAAAGACGCGCTTCTCCGGGTTGAGCTGGATCTTATACTAGCGCAGGTTTGTGAACGTCTCCCGCAAGTCGTCGAGGAGGCTGAAGTGCTGCTTCGTCTTGACGACGATGTCATCCACTTAGACGTGGATGTTTCTACCGATCTGTGGCAGTAGGCACTGCTGCATGCAACGCTGGAATGTCGCACCAGCGTTCTTCAGACCGAACGTCATAGTGGTGTAGCAGTAGGCCCCGAAGGCGTGATGAAGGAGGTCTTGAGGCGATCAGCTGGATCCAACTTGACTTGATGGTAGCCCGAATAGGCATCTAGAAATGACAGCATTTCGCAGCCTGCAGTGGAGTCGATCACTTGATTTATCCTAGGCAACGCGAAAGGGTCTTTCGGACAGGCCTTATTCAGGCTTGTGTAGTCGATACACATTCGCCATGTGTTGTTTGCCTTCAGCACCAGGACTGGATTATCTAACAAGTCCGGGTGGAAAACCTCCATGATGAAGCCGGCTGCAAGGAGCCAGGTAATCTCTTCTCCAATGGTTTGCCGCTTCCCCTCGGCGAAGTGGCGCAAAGGTTGTTTTACCGGCTTTGCATCCGGTCGCACGTGAAGCTTGTGCTCAGCGTACTTCCTCGGAACACCCGACATGTCTTTGGGGGACCATGCAAAGATGTCCCGATTCTCACGGAGGAAGTCGACGAGCTCGCCTTCCTATTTGGGGCTAAGTCCAGCCCCGATGGTGACGCACTGCTTGGGGTTGGCATGGCCGAGTGGCACCTGCTTGGTTTCTTTAGCCGGCTTGAAGGAGACTTCACCGTCGGACTGGGACGGAGGTGAAGGGATCACCGGCTGCTCGGTAGCCTGAGACACGAGCCGGTCGATCTGTCTCTTCCCCTCAGCAATCACCATGGCATCGGCCAGGCGGCTGTTGTCGAGTGCACACTCGAGCGACTTCTTGTAGTCGACAACAATGGTGATGTTGCCCTTTGGACCCAGCATCTTCATCTTCACGTAGGCATAGTGGGGGATATCCAAGACTTGGCCAGAGCCGGTCAGCCCAGCAGCGCTTGATACGGGCTGCTGAGGTCCACTACCTCGAACCATATGGACTCGAGGCGGAAGTGAGCCTTGTCATTGAAAAGGACGTGCAGCTGGATTTTGCCGATAGGCGAGCAGGACTGCCTCGGCACGATGCTGTGGAAGACAGTGCTGGTCGGCAGGACGTCCGTCTCCTTGAGCCCAAGCTTGAGGAGAGTGTCGAGGTAGAGGATGTTGATGCTGCTGCCACCGTCGACCAGCACCCGGGAGAAACGGCATTTGAGCCTCTTGGAGGCGAAGGTGGTGTCGAGGACGAGGACGAGCGCGTATGAGCCCAGGTTGGGCATCACCGTAGGATGGTCGAGCCGCCTCCATGTGATGGGCTTTTCAGACCAATGCATGTATTGGAGAACCGCGGGGGCCGTGGAATTCACCTCACGCCGTCACTGGCGTAGGCTATGCTTGTCGTCGCCTTTACTGGTGAACAAGACGAATGCTCCATCTTGATGGGGGCAGTCGTCGTGGAGGCGGCCGTCGTCGCGACGCGGCGGCGGTGGACCCGGAGCAGGACCAGGAGCCGGGCCTTGGAGCGCAACCTGTGCACCTGGGGCAGCCGGCAAGCCCTCCCCTTGTGATAGCCGTCGTGCAAAGCTGCACTGTCGAAAGGTATGGGTAGATGGTTGTGCCCCAGAGTGTATTTTGCAGGGGGCATCAAGCAGCTGCTCGAAAGTCTGCTTGGGCATCCAGTTACTCCTGTTTGGCCGCTTCCATTGAGAGCCGGCTTGAGATGCCGACGCCTCACCCTCCACGCTGGCTACCAACTTGTTGTTGGAGCGCGAATCGAGCTGATCCGCCTTGCGCTTGTTGTTGTTCTGGCCACCTCGATTGTCTCCACCCGGCTTGGGAGTAGCCGACATAGGGACAGCCTTGTTCGAGGCGCTCACCTTGACTCGCATCGCGGAGTCGGCCGTGGCGTACTTGTCCGCCTTGGCCATGAGCACCGCCAGAGAGGTAGGCTCGGAGCACATGAGCTTGTGCTTGAGGAGAGTGCCATCTCGGCAGCCGTCGATGAAGTACTGGATGGTCTGTACCGTACATGCACTCCCTCTCAGGAGTTGTGAAGCTCCGTCCAGCGAGTGACGTAGTCACGAAGGGGTTCGTCGTGCCTCTGGACGCACATGGCCAGCCCGCGAGGCCTGCCAGGGCGCTTGTAGGTGCCAGTGAAGTTGTGGATGAATGCCTCCTCAAAGTCCACCCATGAGTTGACGCTGCCGGCTGGAAGGCTGTTAAGGCACGTAGCTGACTGCTACTCGTTTGTTACCCCTGGCAATGCCAACGGCGGTTGTGTAGTCGACCAGCCAGTCCTCTGGCTTGGCGGTGCTGTTGTACTTGGGAGTATCCCGAGGCAAGGTGAAGCCTCGGGGAAATGGATCCCCTCGGATCCGAGTGCCGAAGCAGGCCGGACTGATGAGGCCGTCTTCCTCCAAAAGGACTGACTGGGCCACGGTGTTGAGACGCGTGCGGGCGATCTTGATCGTCGTGGGAACGCGAGTGTCGATCCGAGCCGCAATCGGAAGGGCACCTTGCGAATCGGTGGCATGGGTCCTCCCGGACGAGGAGCCTCATACACCGAGTCGCTCTCGTCACCTTGAAGTATGCTCGCTCTGGCGCTGGGAGCGCCTGTCTTGGCTTCCCTCGCCCTTCTGGCCGGAAGTGCAATGAGAGGAAGATCCCTCCGCATGCTGATGACCGCTAGGGTTGCGACGCGCTCCGGGGTTCGGTCCCGGAGACTCTGACTAGGCTTGACCAGGGTCAAGCCATGTTTGCTGGGTCAAGCCATGTGTGTTGCTCGTTGGCGGTGTCAAGGAGATCCTTGACCCGCTTCTCCTGGAAGGCACGCTCCTCGCCCTCCAAACTAGGCATTTCTGCCATGGCCGCGTGTGCCGCCCGCAAGTTGGCTGAAGGAGTCTCGTTGACGGGTTGTTTGCCCCCTAGAATCTCGGAAATGAACCTGCCGCGGCCGTGGACCCAGCCAAGCCGGCTAGGGTCCTCGGAAACCGCAGTGAGTCCGCATGCGGAGTTATACTCGCGCTCCGAGGCCTCCATCCGGCGCTTCGCCGAAGCGACGGCGATGCCCTCCTCCAAGATCTGCCTGCGAGCCTCCTCCAGCATGGCCCGTGTGTAGTTAGGGTTTGTGGAGGCTTCGATGGGCGTCTTCAGGCCGGTAAGCGCAGGCTGAAGAGTATCAACAGTGACAGCAGCAGGATCAGCAGCGTCTGCTGACGCTTTGCCATGAGCCGTGCTGGTGCTGGCGCCGACGACCATCACCTCCATGACACTGGAGACGGTGGCGATATGGTATGGGGTGAAGAACCCCACCGACGATGAAGGGACATCGAAGACGAGTACGTTGATGGGCGTCTGACTGATAGAGAGGCTACTGAAGCTGGCGCATAACGCCTCGACATCGAAGTCCTCGCCAAAGTAGTGAGGACCGCCGTTGAGGCACAGGTCGCTAAAGAGAACACTGATGTTCTCCATAGCAGCGACAACGACGCTAGGAGGTGCCTCATCATCGGACTCCTCGTCCGAATACGCATGGCGGACCGGGACGTCGATCATCATCGGTGTTGCCTCATTGAAGGCAGGCTCCACAGGCATGCAAATCTGTCCGGACGCGATGCATCCGGTGGTGTAGGTGCGGCGCCCCGCCCAGCGCGTAAAGCCAACCTATGTCGCAATCGGCCCCATGCTGAGCGCCAAATGTCGGTGAATACTCACAACATATGCCATTGGTAGGCTAAAGAAGGTCAGAACCGAAGTGGCAACGGAGGGCGCTGGGGGCAAGGTTGTTACAAGCATGGAACACACGATGTACCCAGGTTCAGGGCTCTCCGTAGAGATAATACCCCTAGTCCTGCCGGAGTGTATGATATGTATGGATGGGATTACAAGGTTGCCTCTCCTATGTGGTTGGTGTGTGTGTGTGTGATCAGTTGACCGACCCCCTACATGGAGGGGGCCGGGGGGTTTTATAGACGAACCCACCGGCCTACAATATGGATAAAGGGTACAAGAGCGGGACCCGACTCGCAGCCTCGCTGGCTGGTCAGGGGGCTCACGAGGGTCTTGTCTTGTCGCTTGAGGGGCCCGCTGGCTGCGAGGTGTCGTTTGGCTGTGGGACTCACCGGCTAGCCAATGAAGCTCCTGTGTAAGGTTGACGCAGGACACGTATGGTACTTCCGGCATCATCCGGCGAGATTCGTCATGGGGGCAGACGGTACGACTGCCTCCACTGTTCCCACGCCGAGTGTAGTAATGGAGTGGGAGTTTGACGGCCGACACTATGATGGGTGATGGATCAGAGCCGGGGGGAGTCAGCGGCGTGGCCGCCGACGCTGGTATCCGCCGTGCACTCTGATCCAGTACCTTTGCTGACGCATAGCCACCTTTAGTCGTAGGGTCTCGTCATGACCTACGATCTGATGTGACTTGAGATCCCCGACCGGCTAGCCTACTTGGCTAGCCGGCTTGGGTACGGCTGCCTCGTCCCTAGCCGACTGGCTTGGCCTAGGCGGCCAGGAAGAGGTAGCCGTCTTGTTTCTAGCTGGCAGGTGCTGCCTGGCCGGCCAGAGAGTTGGCCGTCTTGCCCCCTAGCCGGTAGGTGTAGCCTATCCTGCCAGAGGGCTTGGGCCTTGTAGAATGGTTCTTGGTCATTCCTTTGGGGCCGGAGATAAAGGAGCAGGCTCATTGAACCTACCCTGGGGTTATCCCCTCGACATATGGCAATGTCTTCTTTAAGTTAGTGGGAAAATTAGTGGAATTCCCATTGATAAGCACCTACGACTTTGTTGCCCAGGATGAGGTTGCGGAACTCTCACTTCTTCCAGTCCATAATTCCTTGAGAAATAAAGCAGGCATGGAAAGCAGCCTGTAAGTCCACCTAGGTGATGATGGTTCTAGCAGGGTGAGAACACGTGTGAATGTTCCACCATTGAGCAGCGGGACCTTTCAGAAGGTATGCAACAAAGTTGACATAGCTCTCTGGGGCACATTGGTAGATTCCAGTTCATAGGTGATGTCGTGGAGCGAGTCATCGGCATCAAGAGGCTGGTTCGAGATGTGGTAAATTGCATGGTTGAGACGAGAGAAGTCCTGCAGTGTGACGGCCTTATGCTGGTTCATGTTTGGGCACGGGAACTGGTCCATAAGACCTTGCATTAATTGAAGGTTCAACTCAAACTGTTGGGTCATTCTAGGCATATATTCAAGGGTGGTGTGTTGTTGGCACCACGGCCACGGTGAGCGGGTCTAAAAATCCTGCTAAAGTTTAATACGAATAGTTTAGCATAGCTTAATTGAAGTGGTATGGAATCATTAATGAAGTAACAAGCATAAATAAAGCGAAATATGATAGATACTTTATAGTAGCCAAGTAGGACATACGGATCCATACATAAGTTCGATTACAAACTAGCGGTTACGAAGACGAAATTTGATGATAACCGAGACCAACTAGGCACGCACACGGCGGAGGGATTCAATAACGAGACATAGCGATAATGCTACATCAACACTCGGGACAACCAGTGAAGCCAGGTAACTGACAATGACCATGAATGGAAAATACTGAGGAAGGATTCTGCAATCCATGAACACGCTGATGCTGATACTAGTCCGAAACGGGGAGCAGAGGTCCACATGAAGGACTACGACCTCCAATATCGAGCCACTCAAGACCTGGTGGTAGCTTTGTCCTATGCGGGTAAAGGATGTAGCAACTCGCACTGACTGCTCGTAGAAACTCTGTTATAGCATTGTAAAGACGAGTACGGATGGCATACAACTCAATAGTCAGAGCTCGGACAACACGATCCAGCGCCTCAGTGTAATGAACTAGAACCTGTGGGTCGTAACGACAGCTCACGTAAGGAGTATAGACAACGGTGTAGGATTGGTTGTTACACTGCCGCAGGTAAGGGGTGTAGGAAGCGATGTCGGATCTAGTCTCATCCCTAGCAGGGGCATACATGATGTATCTGAATCCAGTCTCCTCCAAGTGAGGGTACTCTCCCCGGAGGCAGGTGATAGCAGAATAGGCAGCATCATGGACTCCCATATAAACACTGAGCCCAACACCGCAACAGGTGTGTCGCTCAGAGATGGAGAGGTTCTTCCTGTCGAAGATCGGGACCACAACCTGGTACTGCTCTTGGTTGAACTCGCGGTAGTCCTTGTAAACAGTGTACTCGACATACCAGCGATATCCCAGCTTGGCAAGAGGTGGGCAAGAATGGCTGGGCACCCAGTCGGATCGACATCCATAGACACGTGTACGAACTGTCTTGCGGGGCGCATCTGGAATAAGGAGGTTGAAAAGATTTCAAAAGATAGTGTGTGTTACATACTTTCAAAAGAATAGCAGCAGATAATCAAGCTCTCTGTGTTAAATGTGATCACAAGAACCTAATGTTAGAGTTAATTATTTTAACCTGAATAGGGAAGAGATCAGTAGCTAGAGTATAGAAGAGGAGTAAAAGATCCTAATATGACCCGATTGAGATGTGGGCCTGTAAGCCACACAACAGTTTTAGTAAAAACATTCAAAGACTAGAATCAACTTCGGCCAAGGAGTTGGAAAGGCGGCTAACAACAGGTAGTTGTCTCTGATACCAACTTGTGACACCCTCAATTTGATCGTACACTAACCATACACGCTACACTAATCATACACGCAAACTTGTACGATCAAGCTCAAGGACTCACTAATCAATATCACAATACAACTCTAGTCACAAATTCAAACATAGAGGTATATATTACAAGGTATGGTCACAAGGGCTTGAATACATCAATCAACGGAAGCAACAATATCTGAGTATAAATATTAAGTAAACAAGTTTCGCCTTAGGAAGGCTAATAAAAAATTTGCATCGATCGAAAAGGCAAGGCCTCCTGCCTGGTTGCCTCCTAACTACTCCTAGTCGTTAGCGGCCTCCACGTAGTAGTAGGCTCTATTGGGGTAGTAGCAGTCATTGGCGGTAGCATCTGGCTCCCGGGATTCTCCATCTGATCGCGACAATCGGGTAGAAGAACATAGGGGGAAAAGTTAGAAGAAGTGGTTGTGAGTACACATCCAAAGTACCCTCGAGACTTACATCACGTCTAAACTACAGACGCATTGGTATCAATTGAAAGGGGTAGTATTTGTAGACTAAACTGCAGAATGCCAGAATAAGGGGGGAAGCTAGTCCTATCAAAGACTATGCTTCCCAAAGCCATCATATTTGAGCATGAGAAGAGAATAGATTGTATATTAACATGTATCATCGAAGAGCAATAATCCTAATCCCGAGATTCTCTCCTCCTCTCCTTGAGAGAGAGTCATTGCCAAGTTGTACCTGTCACTTATCTAGGTGTATTTTATTGATTATCTGATTTTAGTTTTAAGAGGTAGGAATACAACTCTGAGTCGTCCTATTACCATGGACATGGCTATTTGAATGGTTAAATCATCCCTGCAGAGGTGCACATATTTCCCAACACGTTTGATAAACTCTGGCCTGACACACTTCCCTGGGTCATGACCGTCCTCGAGATATCAACACCTCGTCGCCCTACCTAGACTCAACAAAGAGGCCAGCCCACCGGACTAAATCCTATGCACACAGGAATCTTGGTCCCCATCACCCTTTGTGCTCCTGCATGTTGGGTGGGCGTCCGAGATCAGTCCTGGCGACCTCCTTCACAAGATAGGTGCTTGCATGGACCACTCGGGCGTGCGCCGCTCCAATGCTGAGGTCCGAAGAGCTTTGGATGATACAATGACGCTGAGTACCCATAACTGTTCCCACATGATGGCTACTGCGTATAGGTCAAACGACCAACTAAGATCAAATACCCAAATCCATTAAGCATGTTATTATGAAATAATTATGGACAATGACCTGGGACGAGGCCCACCACTCTCCTGTCACTCCATCACAAATATCCACACAGGGGAGCGTTAGGGTAATTTCCTTTCAGCTCCTAGTCCGTGAATCACTCGCTATTACTCTACGAGTCTACCTGACTTTAGTCACATCAAGTATCATTTATAGTATGTATATATATATATACCCGTGATCACTGCCCTTAGGGTTTCACGACCCGATAGTATAGCATAGAGGATGGACAAGTATGAAGGGCCACTAATAGAATACTAGGAAACCTATACTAGGAATTTAGGATAACACGTAGAATACCACCAACAGTAGCTAGGCCACCCTATACAAAAATATAGGATCAAACTGATAAGGAGCAATATCTACACTACTCTAATGCAAGTAGTAGAGAGAAAAGAGTAGGCGATATGAGAATGATCAAGCAGGGGGGATGCTCTCCTGGAAGCTCGGTCAAGAAGGAGGGGTGATCAACTCCGTAGTCATACTGGGCGGGAGTGGCCTCTGTCTCAAGGTCTACCAGAGTGAACGGGGGAAGAAGCAATAAACTAATAGCAAAGAAAAGCATTGAGATGCGTGGCATGGTGACATGTTGTGCCAGTGCTGATCAAACATGGTAGTACACTTTGAAGACGGAGGAGGGATTCATCCAGGAAAGTTTTCCCGGTGTCCATCATTTTCGGGCACGTGATCCTAATGCCAAAATGTCCATGTTCATCATGCTAGGAGCATGTGACACACGAATGACTGACGTATTCGAATTAGTGGGATTTTTCTGAATAAATTTCATGTATATAATCATTTTCATCTAACTTGCAAATTATTTTATATAATTTTTCAAAGTTTATACCATTTTATAAAATTATTAGAATTATTTTAATGTGAAATAGTATTTATCGCATCAGCATGACATCAAGGTGATGTCATCAATTGATACTAGTGACGTGCGTTGGATTTTCCCTGAAGAGGAACGGCTTATCGCAACACAAAGTGGGTGAGTATTGCCCATAGTTATGAAGCCAATGTTTATCGAACCAATAGGAATATCAACCACAATCGTCTTGAGCGGTTGCACACAAAGAACAAACAGCTTGCACTCAACGCGGGCAAGAGGGTTCTCAATCACCTTGGTCATGTTATTTGCAAGTGAATGAGGTGTGTAACAATTGTAAAATGCAAAATAAAATGAAAGCAAATAAATGGCAGCAAGGTATCGGAGGTTTTAGCAATATGTTGTAAATAGACCCCGGGGCCATAACTTTCCCTAATGGCATCTCTCATGAAAATAGCATACGGTGGGTAAACAAATTAATGTTGGACAATTGATATAACTGCGGATAGTTATGCGATTTTCACACAAATGATCATGTACAAATAGGCATCACCTCCATAAACAAATAGGCTGACTCCTGCCTGCACCTACCACTATTACTTCACTTCAAGAGCGCTTCTATTCTTGCCTCTCTATGCATTAAGTTCATGACAAACGAAGTAATGTTTGGAGTAATATGACATTATGTAGACAAAGTAAACTCAACCACTATAAATAAACCCCATCTTCTTACCTTATTAGCAGCAAGACAAAGATGCAACTTGTCCCCTTCTGTCAGTGGGATATACAAACTCGCCAGGTTGAACCTACTACAATGCACCTCTCTGATCGAAGAAATAACAATCTTTTTGGCCAAACTATTTCAATAGATCGGATATAATTACGAAGCTATCATAATCATGCACGTAAGAATCATATTATATATCAGAGGAGACTCAAATATTTATCATGAATAATCTTAACATAAACCCACAATTCATCGGATCCCAAGAAATGTAGAATACAAAAGACTTACATCATATGGATCATAGTTAAGATGCAATGATCATTGTATTGAAGAGAAAAGAGAGAGAGATAGACATCTAGGTACTGATATGGACCCGTAGGTTTCTGGTGAACTACTCACACATCATCATGAGGGAAGCAATGTTGATGAAGAAGCACATAGTGATCGTCCCCCCTCCGGGAGAGTGCCAAAACATAGGTCTCGATGGCCTCCCATGAGAACAAAGAGTTGCGGGGGGCGTAAAAAGTCTTTTAGGGTAAATATGAATTTGTAGGCCAGAAAACGGGGTCGAGAGAGCCACGAGGCAGCCACAAGCCATTAGACCGTGCCCCCAAGCCGCGCCTAGAAGGCTTGTGGGGGCCTCGCTTGACCTCCGGACTTCTTCCGATGTTCCATGGTCTTGTTTTGGTCTAGTAAAAGTTCACAAAAAGTTTTAGCTCAATTGGGCTTCGTTTGGTACTGGAACATAAAAAGTGGAAAAACATGCAGAAAACAGCAACTAGCACGGGGCACTCGGTCAATATCTTAGTGCTCAAAAATAATATAAATTCGTACATAAGTGCCTAAAAAGTGTTCTAAAATGATAACATAATAGCATAGAACAGTAAAAAATTATAGATATGTTGGAGACGTACCAAGCATACCCAAGCTTAAGTCCTCCTCGTCCTCGAGTAGGTAAATGATAAAAACAGATTTTAATGTGACATGATATCCGTGATCTATTCTTATGCATGTATGCTCACTGAGAAATGGTGAATTAACAAATATTAACAAAACAATATTTATAAGTATAATCAGGAAAAATAATAATTTTTCAAAGTGTATGATCGTCAAAGATTGTTTCAACCCTTTCCATCTTTATTATATTAGCAAGGCATGGCTCCATCTTCCCCACATAACTACAAATGTCAAGCAGCATCGTGCCCAAGTCAGGCAATTGGATCGTACCTTTTCAATATGCATCAATTTTTTATTCTTTGCACAATACATGAGCGCGAACCATTGGACATAGCATATATGTGGAATAGAGTAAGGTGGTAGTTTTCAAAGGGGTGGAAAGGTGTAGAAGGTAGTCTCGTAGCAACTAGGCATACCAACGGGTTATGGAGATACCCACTGATATATATTGATCCAAGGAGTAGGCATTGCTATGCAAATAATAAACTAGAGCTATAAGTGTATGAAAGCTCCACTGGAGCTAGGTAGGGTGTGTATCAAACTTGCTTGCTCATGAAGACCTCGGGCATTTGAGGAAGCCCTTTATCAGAATATACAAGCAAAGTTTACATTTTTTTATTCCCACTAGAATATGAATGATATAACATGAGACTCTTTACATGGTGAACATGGTGCCACTTTGATGCACAAGTATGGTAAAGGATAATAGCAAAGTCCCTTCTCTCTTTTTCTCTAATTTTTTTATGGTGGGATCATTTGGCCTCCCCCATCGTTATTTCCTCACTGGGACAATGCTCTAATAATGACGACCATCACACTTCTATTTACTTACAACTCATGGATAACTCGATATGATGAATGCAGCAACATAGCTCCAATATGACTGCATGTGGCAGTGTACCAGGATGTGCAATGATCTGGCATCACATGTATTTAGCATATGATATTTGGTGGCTTTGTCACAAATTCTTTGATGAATGGTGTCTTTGCCACAAATACCATGTCAACTCTATATGACCATGCAAAGCAATATGATGATGAACAAACTAGTCATGTGAAGTGACGATGGAATTTGCATGGAAATATATCTCGGAATGGCTATGGAAATGCCATAATAGGTAGGTATGGTGGCTGTTTTGAGTAGGATATAATAAGGCTTATGTGCAACACAGCATATCATCTCATGAGGTTTGGATGCACCGAGGAAAGTTGCACCAGTCCTTGATGTGAGAATGGGCTATGCTCGGTACTAGAGAGGCTAGTAAATATGAGGAGGTGAGATTGCGTATGTCCATGTTGTCACATTAGTCATAAAGTACACATATACTTTTTTCAATTTTTTATTAATCTGTTCACAAATCAAAGTACTACTCGCATGCCTTGCGGGAGAGGGTCGGTAGGAATTAACCATCGCGTGACTCCGACTCGAAACAACACCCGGTTTTCAACGAGGAATATAAATGCTCACACATCATCACCATGCCCTTTTAATTTTTCAGACGTTCAAGAAGTTTTAACATCATTTAATATCAACACCTCTCTGAATTAATGATAATGAACTCACACCTTTTTCATATCACCAAATGAATAGCATTAACCACAATTTCTCTATATGTGCTACATGATGGTTTTAAGTATCACTTATTGAACACTCATTATTTTTTATCTAGTCATACGACCCATGCAAATTACCATCACTATTTACCAACTATCAAACAAATATGAGTGAACAATGCTAGCACATTATTTCTATAAAATCTACGTGCCACCATGCTCAAAAAGCTATAAGTGGAGTACTAGAGAAACTGCTAAGCCCAAAACATTTAAGTGAAGCACATAGAGTATTCTAACAAATTACGATGATGGTGTGTCTCTCAAATAGGTGTTTCCAGCAAACAATGATTGTGGAAAACTTAAAGTAAAAGCAAAGAAAAGAAAATGACGCTCCAATTAGAATGCATATCATGTGATGAGTTAAAATGTAGAACCAAGTAACATAACGATGGATTGAGACGAAAGATGGGATGCCTTCCCGGGGCATCCCCAAGCTTAGACGCTTGATTTTACCTAGAATATTAGCTTGGGTTTCCTTCGGCATCCCCAAGCTTAGGCTCTTGTCACTTCTCCTCGTTTGGTCCATCAAGATAATACCCAAAACATGAAAACTCCAATCACACGAAACTCAACAAAACTTCGTGAGATCCGTTAGTATAGGCAACATAATAAACACTTTTAGGTACTCTTATAAATTGATTCTTCTTTTATTTTAGCATAATGTATTGTATTCTAACTTCTCGATGGCTTATACCCCCCGATATAAACCATAGCATAATGAAGGGATACTGGCCCCTGGGTGTACCAAAGCGTAGGAAACCCTTCTCCAATACGTTTGGGGGTCGACTAGCTCCCTGAGTCGCCTGGCGGCAGATGGCTTGCTCGGTCGCCGAGGTGTCGGCCGGCTGACGGCAACTGGCCCATCCGACTAGCCCCAATAGCAACCGGCGGGTCAGCTCCCGTCCCATCCGAACGAATAAACATACGACGATAAGATCGTACCCCTGATCCAGAAGCGCGCGTGGCTACATCGCGTCTTGGCAGGCCCCGCATGGCCACAGGCGTGATGATGCGAGGTGTAACGAGGCTATAGGTCCATTGGTCACCCCCGAGGTCTGACCGGGCAAGGCAGCCCTATAGCCATGCCTGTGCCTACCTACTCCCTGACGACCGGCATGCTGGCCGCTGTAGCGTTCGGACAGCAGGCCCCACGCTGGACAAGACCCGACACTCGGTGGGCCCCGCGGCCACGTGGAGAGGTTGGCAGCCGGCCCCGCCCCCCTCTTTTCCCCGCTACTATACACCCCTGGCAGGACTATAAAGCCAAACCCCAGATCCTAGAGAGAGGGTCTGGAAAACACTCGAACATCCAAAGCCCCATGTAACACATGCTTGAGGAAGAGAGACCGTCGGCGAGAGATTCGTCCCCTTACTCACGGACAGCTCGAGGAGCATCATTGTATTATGATCGCCTATAGTCAGACCAGCAGGACTAGGGGTTTTACCTAACCAGAGGTCTGTGAACCTAGATACATCAGCGTCATCTGTCTTGCGCCTACACCCCATCCTAGACGCCGCCGACGCTCGTCGGCCCCAAACCACGAACTAAGCCACCCCCTCACATCTGCCTCGGAAATACCATGATAGTTCACGCCCACCATGGGGCCAGCTGCGACACCGGCCGGAGTAATGTTCTGTGTGGGACATTTCACTCCTGATGGCGATCGTATGGTACACGGCTTGATCGTGCGCTACGACACGCTCGATTGCGTCAACGACAACCCCCGCCACCTCGAGGACGCCAAATTCCCTGTTGGCGGCTCCATCATCTCTTTCGGCTCGCACCACGTCAATGTCACGATCGTCCCTGATGAGTACCCAACCCAGTTGCTGACCTATGATGAACTACCATCGTCCGACGACGGCGACCTCTCCGCTGACCTTGGCGACATGTGTACCTGCATAGAGGGAATGAACACCATCTCGTAGGGCGGTACATTAGAGTAACAGAACTCGCTTCGCACCTCAGTGGACATGCTGCACGCACCCATCCCCATGGTGGCTGACCCAACGGCTGCAACGACAGAGCTGGACAACGACCGCCAGCACCTTCTTAGGGAGGCAGAATCCTGGAGGCTACCAAGCGAGAGTTCCAGGCCACTTGGCGCGAGTTCAATGTAGCCCACGATGTCACACCGGCTGCTCCCGGGCCTAACCCGCTGAGGGAAATGCGGCGCCGTCGGCCAGGAGCTGGCCGGCGGTCGCCCCATCTATGACAACACCGTCAAGAACATGCGATCTATCCAGGCCACCCTCAGCGAGCTAGAAGGGCTCAAGGGACCGGCCTGCGAGGCGCGACAGGAGCACATCCGCGTCCTCGTGGATGTTGCAAACGTGCAGCAGGAGCAACTGCCCCAGTCATACCATGATTTGGCTGGCTCTTGTTCAAGGACGAACAACGACCCCGTCGACCCTCACCGGCCCGCTATTGGCCACCGAGACCGTAGCCCGTCCATGCAAATTGTCGACACGACAGCCGGCATCCGGGCAGCCGTGGTCGGCGAGACCGTAGCCCGTCGATTGTTAACAACTGTGTGAATGAACTGGTTCGCCTCGGCAACCGCCAGCTGATACGTCTCCAACGTATCTATAATTTTTGATTGTTCCATGCTATTATATTATCAACTTGGGATGTCTTATATGCATTTATATGCCATTTTATATCATTTTTGGGACTAACTTATTAATTCAGTGCCTAGTGCCAATTTCTGTTTTTTCCGTGTTTTCGACCTTTTTCAGAAATGAATATTAAACGGAGTCCAAACGAAATAAAACCCGCAGGGTGATTTCTTCCATAACAGAAGATACACAGAGGACTTGAGAACCAAGGCAGGAGATCTCCGGGGAGGTCACGAGCCCCCTAGGCGCGCCCTAGGTGGGCGCCTAGCAGGCTCGTGGGCCCCCGTGGCTCCTCTAGCCTACTTCATTTGCCTATTAACTCCGAAAAATTCCGAAACCTCCAGCGGGAGCCACGAAAATACTTTTCCGGTGCCGCAAGCTTCTGTCTCCGCAAGATCCCATCTAGGGACCGTTCTGGTGCCCTGCCGGAGGGGGATTCGTACACTGAGGGCTTCTTCATCAACACCATTGCCTCTCCGATGATGCGTGACTATTTCACCATAGACCTACAGGTCCATAGCTAGTAGCTAGATGGCTTCTTCTCTCTCTTGGATCTTCAATACAAAGTTCTCCATGATCTTCATGGATATCTATCTGATGTAACTGTCTTTTGCGGAGTGTTTGTCGAGATCCGATGAATTGGGGAATTATGATCAAATTATCTATGAATAATATTTGAGTCTCCTCTGATTTCCTGTATGCATGATTTCGTATCCTTGTAATTCTCTTTGAGTTATGGGTTTCGTTTGGCCAACTTGATCTATAATTCTTGCAATGGGAGAAGTGCTTGGTTTTGGGTTCATACCATATGGTGTCCTCACCTAGTGACAGAAGGGGTAGCGAGGCACGCATCATGTTGTTGCCATCAAGGGTAAAAAGATGGGGTTTATATCATATTGCATGAATGTATCCCTCTACATCTTGTCATCTTGCTTAAGGCGTTACTCCGTTTGTTATGTACTTAATACACTAGATACATGCTGGATAGCGGTCGATGTGTGGAGTAATAGTAGCAGATGCAAACAGTATCGGTCTACTTGTCTCGGACGTGATGCCTATATCTACGATCATTGCCTTAGATATCATCATGACCTTGCGCTATTCTATCAATTGCTCGACAGTAATTCGTTCACCCACCGTAATACTTGCTATCATGAGAGAAGCCTCTAGTGAACACTACGGACCCACCCCGGGTCTATTTTACACATCATATATTTAGCTCTACATACAAAAACAGCAAATATACCTTGCTGCACTTTTACTTAGTTACCTTTCATCTCTGTCAGATATCACCTTGCAAATAATCGTGAAGGGATTGACAACCCCTTTATCGCGCTGGTTTCAAGTTTGTTTGCTTTTGCACAGGTTCATTGGTGCCTCATCTTGATACTCCTACTGCATTGATACCTTGGTTCTCAAACTGAGGGAAATACTTATTTCTACTTTGCTGCATCACCCTTTCCTTTTTAAGGGAAAAACCACCGCAAGCTCGAGAAGTAGCACTAGCCGGCACGATGGAGCCACCGCGATGATCGCGACTGGACGGTCGGGCAGCCGCCGCCTCGCCGTCTGGTGTCTGAGCGCGTCGGCCAAAGTCAACTGGACGACCAGGACGCCCGCTTCCGTCTAGAGCGAGTCATGGAATCTCAAGGCGCCGAGGAGGAAAGCACTGCTGGCCCACCCTATTTGGGGCCACACATTGTGAAGGAGCCGTTCCACAAGGGATTCACCTCGTCGCGCGACACTCCGAAGTACAACGGCTCAACCAAGTGAGACGATTGGTTGACCAACTACACCACCTTTGTCGACATAACCGATGGAAACAAACATGTGGTAGTTTGCTACGCGCCAATCATGCCGCTCGACTCGGGCCGGGCCTGGCTTAATGGCCTTCTGACTGGCAGCGTCAATGGCTGGCTGGACTTCCAGGAGGCATTTGTGCGCAACTTCCCCGACATGTACAAGCGTCCTGGCCAACCCCACCAGCTCACCCTGTGCGTACAGGGCCTGACCGAGCTCCTCAGCGACTACCTTATGCGGTGGACCAAGCTCCACAACTCCTACGCGAGCGTCCATGAAGTGCAGGCGATCTATTACTTCACCGATGGCTACCGAGACGACACCCTCGTCAAGCACGAGCTCATGCATCGGGAACCAGCGACCCTGGCGCAGCTCATGGCCATAATTGACGAGTATGCCGTGGCCGAGTCTTCCAGGAAGCTACGAGTCCTCGTCGACGTGGTCGGCAAGCCAATCGTGGCCAAGACGGTTGTCGCCTCAGCAGCTGGCCAATCCCATCCGGATCAGGGCAAGCAGAAGAGGGACCAGTCACATGCCCGTCACGGTAGCCGATAGGTCACCGTGGTCGAGGACGACCGGATGGCCGATGGCATGGGCTCCAGCCGGTGCAAACGCACAAATGACGGAAAGCAGCCCCGGCAGGCAAAGTACACCTTTGATGCTATGCTCGATGGCACCTAAAAGTTCCACAGCGGGGCCAAGCCAGCTACGCACATGGCCCGCCAGTGCACCTGGTTCTGCAAGATGGCGCGGGGCGACGCTCTACCGCCCGCACCGCCACCACGGCCGTTGTCGCAAACTCTGGAAGCCGGCGACGCCTGCGAAAACTATCCCCAGCAGGACGCGACCTACACTGTCTTCCCCACTAAGGCCGACGACAAGCATAGCCAGTGCAGGCATGCGCTGGAGGTCAATGCCATCGGCCCACCGGTCCCCTAGAACAAGCACTGGTCGAACAAACCAATCTACTAAGGGCGCGAGGATCACCCGGTCGTGATACCTACGCTACGCGGTTAGGTGCTGGTCCTTGACCCCACCTGCTTCTCCTGACGGATCACCTGCCAATTCACGTGGGTGCTCGTCGATGGCGGTAGCAGTATCAACATCCTCTGCCGCAGCACCATCGACAAGCTCGACATCCTAGAGTCTGAGCTCCAGCCAACCCGAATGGTGTTCCACGGCATCGTTCCCGACCACTCTTGCTCCACGATAGGCAAGGTACGGCTGGACGTGTTGTTCCGCTCGCTGAAGAACTTTAGCCGCGAGCTCATCTGGTTCATGGTGGTCAACCTCACCAGCTCCTGCTAGGCCATCTTGGGATGGTCCGCCCTTGTATTAAACGGTACCCCACGGTATCATCACCATCACCGGCGCCTACATGAAGTCAACATGTGTGCCCTGGGCGGCTCCATGCTAGACAAATCCCTCGTCATCATCGAGGAATGGTGACAGATCGACTGACTTGTGGCCCTCGCCCATGATCCGGTGGCCACCGCTGAGCCCAAGCTGAAGCAGCTGGCTGCGAATCCCTGTTCCAGCCAGCTGCCGGCAAGGACACCAAGAGGTCCTCCTGGACCCAGCTGACCCCACCGGCAAGCACATCGTCATGGGAGCCAGCCTCGGGGACAAATAGGAAAGTGAGCTTGTCGACTTCCTCCATGAGAATCAGAATATATTGTCATGGACCCCAAAGGACATGCTGGGAGTTCCGAGGAAGTACGTCGAGCACTTCTTAAACTTTCAATCACACTTCTATTTACTTACAACTCATGGATAACTCGATATGATGAATGCAGCAACATAGCTCCAATATGGCTGCATGTGGCAGTGTACCAGGATGTGCAATGATCTAGCATCACATGTATTTAGCATATGATATTTGGTGGCTTTGTCACAAATTCTTTGATGAATGGTGTCTTTGCCACAAATACCATGTCAACTCTATATGACCATGCAAAGCAATATGATGATGAACAAACTAGTCATGTGAAGTGACGATGGAATTTGCATGGAAATATATCTCGGAATGGCTATGGAAATGCCATAATAGGTAGGTATGGTGGCTGTTTTGAGTAGGATATAATAAGGCTTATGTGCAACACAGCATATCATCTCACGGGGTTTGGATGCACCGAGGAAAGTTGCACCAGTCCTTGATGTGAGAATGGGCTATGCTCGGTACTAGAGAGGCTAGTAAATATGAGGAGGTGAGATTGCGTATGTCCATGTTGTCACATTAGTCATAAAGTACACATATACTTTTTTCAATTTTTTATTAATCTGTTCACAAATCAAAGTACTACTCGCATGCCTTGCGGGACAAGGTCGGTAGGAATTAACCATCGCGTGACTCCGACTCGAAACAACACCCGGTTTTCAACGAGGAATATAAATGCTCACACATCATCACCATGCCCTTTTAATTTTTCAGACTTTCAAGAAGTTTTAACATCATTTAATATCAACACCTCTCTGAATTAATGATTATGAACTCACACCTTTTTCATATCACCAAATGAATAGCATTAACCACAATTTCTCTATATGTGCTACATGATGGTTTTAATTATCACTTATTGAACACTCATTATTTTTTATCTAGTCATACGACCCATGCAAATTACCATCACTATTTACCAACTATCAAACAAATATGAGTGAAGAATGCTAGCATATTATTTCTATAAAATCTACGTGCCACCATGCTCAAAAAGCTATAAGTGGAGTACTAGAGAAACTGCTAAGCCCAAAACATATAAGTGAAGCACATAGAGTATTCTAACAAATTACGATGATGGTGTCTCTCTCAAATAGGTGTTTCCAGCAAACAATGATTGTGGAAAACTTAAAGTAAAAGCAAAGAAAAGAAAATGACGCTCCAATTAGAATGCATATCATGTGATGAGTTAAAATGTAGCACCAAGTAACATAATGATGGATTGAGACGAAAGATGGGATGCCTTCCCGGGGCATCCCCAAGCTTAGACGCTTGATTTTACCTAGAATATTAGCTTGGGTTTCCTTCGGCATCCCCAAACTTAGGCTCTTGTCACTTCTCCTTGTTTGGTCCATCAAGATAATACCCAAAACATGAAAACTTCAATCACACAAAACTCAACAAAACTTCATGAGATCCGTTAGTATAGGCAACATAATAAACACTTTTAGGTACTCTTATAAATTGATTCTTATTTTATTTTAGCATAATGTATTGTATTCTAACTTCTCGATGGCTTATACCCCCCGATATAAACCATAGCATAATGAAGGGGTACTGGCCCCTAGGTGTACCAAAGCGGAGGAAAGCCTTCTCCAATACGTTTGGGGGTCGACTAGCTCCCTCAGTCGCCTGACGGCAGATGGCTTGCTCGGTCGCCGAGGTGTCGGCCGGCTGACAGCAACTGGCCCATCCGACTGGCCCCAATAGCAGCCGGCGGGTCAGCTCCCGTCCCATCCAACCGAACAAACATACGACGATAAGATCGTACCCCTGATGTAGAAGCGCGCGTGGCTACATCGCATCTTGGCAGGCCCCGCGTGGCCACAGGCGTGATGATGCGAGGTGTAACGAGGCTATAGGTCCATTGGTCACCCCCGAGGTCTGACCGGGCAAGGAAGCCCTATAGCCATGCCTGTGCCTACCTACTCCCTGACGATCGGCATGCTGGCCGTTGTAGCGTTCGGACGGTAGGCCCCACGCTGGACTCGAACCGACACTCGGTGGGCCCCGCGACCACCTGGAGAGGTTGGCAGCCATCCCCGCCCCCCTCTTTTCCCGCTACTATACACCCCTGGCAGGACTATAAAGCCAAACCCCAGATCCTAGAGAGAGGGTCTGGAAAACACTCGAACATCCAAAGCCCCCATGTAGCACACGCTTAAGGAAGAGAGACCGTCGGCGAGAGATTCGTCCCCTTACTCACGGACAGCTCGAGGAGCACCATTGTATTATGATCGCCTATAGTCAGACCAGCAGGACTAGGGGTTTTACCTAACCGGAGATCTGTGAACCTAGATACATTAGCGTCATCTGTCTTGTACCTACACCCCATCCTAGACGCCGCCGACGCTCGTCGGCCCCAAACCACGAACTAAGCCACCCCCTCACATCTGCCTCGGAAATACCATGATAGTTCTCGCCCACCATGGGGCCAGCTGCGACACCGGCCGGAGTAATGTTCTGTGTGGGACATTTCACTCCTGATGGCGATCGTATGGTACACGGCTTGATCGTGCGCTACGACACGCTCGATTGCGTCAACGACAACCCCCACCACTTCGAGGACGCGAAATTCCCTATTGGCGGCTCCATCATCTCTTTTGGCTCGCACCACGTCAATGTCACGATCGTCCCTGATGAGTACCCAACCCAGTTGCTGACCTATGATGAACTACCACCGTCCGACGACGGCGACTTCTCCGCTGACCTTGGCGACCTGTGTAGTTGCATAGAGGGAATGAACACCGTCTCGTAGGGCGGTACATTAGAGTAACAGAACTCGCTTCGCACCGCAGTGGACATGCTGCACGCACCCATCCCCATGGTGGCTGACCCTGCGGCTGCAACGGCAGAGCTGGACAGCGACCGCCAGCACCTTCTTAGGGAGGCAGAATCCTGGAGGCTACCAAGCGAGAGTTCGAGGCCACTTGGCGCGAGTTCAATGTAGCCCACGGTGTCACACCGGCTGCCCCCGGGCCTAACCCGCTGAGGGAAATGCGGCGCCGTCGGCCAGGAGCTGGCCGGCGGTCGCCCCATCTATGACCACACCGTCAAGAACATGCGATCTATCCAGGCCACCCTCAGTGAGCTAGAAGGGCTCAAGGGACCGGCCTGCGAGGCGCGACAGGAGCACATCCGCGTCCTCGTGGATGTTGCAAACGCGCAGCAGGAGCAACTGCCCCAGTGATACCATGATTTGGCTGGCTCTTGTTCAAGGACGAACAACGACCCCGTCGACCCTCACCGGCCCGCTATTGGCCACCGAGACACGCACCATGAATCTTCACCCGTCCATGCAAATTGTCGACACGACAGCCGGCATCCGGGCAGCCGCGGTCGGCGAGACCGTAGCCCGTCGATTGTTAACAACTGTGTGAATGAACCGGTTCGCCAGGCCAACCGCCAGCTGATACGTCTCCAACGTATCTATAATTTTTGATTGTTCCATGCTATTATATTATCAACTTGGGATGTCTTATATGCATTTATATGCCATTTTATATCATTTTTGGGACTAACTTATTAATTCAGTGCCTAGTGCCAATTTCTGTTTTTTCCGTGTTTTTGACCTTTTTCAGAAATGAATATTAAACGGAGTCCAAACGAAATAAAACCCGCGGGGTGATTTCTTCCATAACAGAAGATACACAAAGGATTTGAGAACCAAGGCAGGAGATCTGCGGGGAGGTCACGAGCCCCCTAGGCGCGCCCTAGGTGGGCGCCTAGCAGGCTCGTGGGCCCCCCGTGGCTCCTCTACCCTACTTCTTTTGCCTATAAACTCCGAAAAATTCCGAAACCTCCAGCGGGAGCCACGAAAATACTTTTCCGGTGCCGCAAGCTTCTGTCTCCGCAAGATCCCATCTAGGGACCGTTTTGGTGCCCTGCCGGAGGGGGATTCGTACACTGAGGGCTTCTTCATCAACACCATTGCCTCTCCGATGATGCGTGACTATTTCACCACAGACCTACAGGTCCATAGCTAGTAGCTAGATGGCTTCTTCTCTCTCTTGGATCTTCAATACAAAGTTCTCCATGACCTTCATGGAGATCTATGTGATGTAACTGTCTTTTGCGGAGTGTTTGTCGAGATCCGATGAATTGGGGATTTATGATCAAATTATCTATGAATATTATTTGAGTCTCCTCTGATTTTTCTGTATGCATGATTTCGTATCCTTGTAATTCTCTTCGAGTTATGGGTTTTGTTTGGCCAACTTGATCTATAATTCTTGCAATGGGAGAAGTGCTTGGTTTTGGGTTCATACCATACGGTGTCCTCACCCAGTGACAGAAAGGGTAGCGAGGCACGCATCATGTTGTTGCCATCAAGGGTAAAAAGATGGGGTTTATATCATATTGCATGACTGTATCCCTCTACATCATGTCATCTTGCTTAAGGCGTTACTCCGTTTGTTATGTACTTAATACACTAGATACCTGCTGGATAGAGGTCGATGTGTGGAGTAATAGTAGCAGATGAAAACAGTATCGGTCTACTTGTCTCGGACGTGATGCCTATATGTATGATCATTGCCTTAGATATCATCATGACCTTGCGCTATTCTATCAATTGCTCGACAGTAATTCGTTCACCCACCGTAATGCTTGCTATCATGAGAGAAGCCTCTAGTGAACACTATGGACCCCGGGTCTATTTTACACATCATATATTCAGCTCTACATACAAAAACACCAAATATACCTTGCTGCACTTTTACTTAGTTACCTTTCATCTTTGTCAGATATCACCTTGCAAATAATCGTGAAGGGATTAACAACCCCTTTATCGCGCTGGTTGCAAGTTTGTTTGCTTTTGCACAGGTTCATTGGTGCCTCATCTTGATACTCCTACTGCATTGATACCTTGGTTCTCAAACTAAGGGAAATACTTATTTCTACTTTGCTGCATCACCCTTTCCTTTTTAAGGGAAAAACCACCGCAAGCTCGAGAAGTAGCACGAGCCGGCACGAAGGAGCCACCGCGATGATCGCGACTGGACGGTCGGGCAGCCGCCGCCTCGCCGTCTGGTGTCTGAGCGCGTCGGCCAAAGTCAACTGGACGACCAGGACGCCCGCTTCCGTCTAGAGCGAGTCATGGAATCTCAAGGCGCCGAGGAGGAAAGCACTGCTGGCCCACCCTATTTGGGGCCACACATTGTGAAGGAGCCGTTCCACAAGGGATTCACCTCGTCGCGCGACACTCCGAAGAACAACGGCTCAACCAAGTGAGACGATTGGTTGACCAACTACACCACCTTTGTCGACATAACCGATGGAAACAAACATGTGGTAGTTTGCTACACGCCAATCATGCCGCTCGACTCGGGCCGGGCCTGGCTTAATGGCCTTCTGACTGGCAGCGTCAATGGCTGGCTGGACTTCCAGGAGGCATTTGTGCGCAACTTCCCCGACATGTACAAGCGTCCTGGCCAACCCCACCAGCTCACCCTGTGCGTACAGGGCCTGACCGAGCTCCTCTGCGACTACCTTATGCGGTGGACCAAGCTCCACAACTCCTACGCGGGCGTCCATGAAGTGCAGGCGATCTATTACTTCACCGATGGCTACCGAGACGACACCCTCGTCAAGCACGAGCTCATGCATCGGGAACCAGCGACCCTGGCGCAGCTCATGGCCATCATTGACGAGTATGCCGTGGCCGAGTCTTCCAGGAAGCTACGAGTCCTCGTCGACGTGGTCGGCAAGCCAATCGTGGCCAAGACGGTTGTCGCCTCAGCAGCTGGCCAATCCCATCCGGATCAGGGCAAGCACAAGAGGGACCAGTCACATGCCCGTCACGGTAGCCGATAGGTCACCGTGGTCGAGGACGACCGGATGGCCGATGGCATGGGCTCCAGCCGGTGCAAACGCACAAATGACGGAAAGCAGCCCCGGCAGGCAAAGTACACCTTTGATGCTATGCTCGATGGCACCTAAAAGTTCCACAGCGGGGCCAAGCCAGCTACGCACATGGCCCGCCAGTGCACCTGGTTCTGCAAGATGGCGCGGGGCGACGCTCTACCGCCCGCACCGCCACCACGGCCGTTGTCGCAAACTCTGGAAGCCGGCGACGCCTGCGAAAACTATCCCCAGCAGGACGCGACCTACACTGTCTTCCCCACTAAGGCCGACGACAAGCATAGCCAGTGCAGGCATGCGCTGGAGGTCAATGCCATCGGCCCACCGGTCCCCTAGAACAAGCACTGGTCGAACAAACCAATCTACTAAGGGCGCGAGGATCACCCGGTCGTGATACCTACGCTACACGGTTAGGTGCTGGTCCTTGACCCCACCTGCTTCTCCTGACGGATCACCTGCCAATTCACGTGGGTGCTCGTCGATGTCGGTAGCAGTATCAACATCCTCTGCCGCAGCACCATCGACAAGCTCGACATCCTAGAGTCTGAGCTCCAGCCAACCCGAATGGTGTTCCACGGCATCGTTCCCGACCACTCTTGCTCCACGATCGGCAAGGTACGGCTGGACGTGTTGTTCCGCTCGCCGAAGAACTTTAGCCGCGAGCTCATCTGGTTCATGGTGGTCAACCTCACCAGCTCCTGCTAGGCCATCTTGGGATGGTCCGCCCTTGTATTAAACGGTACCCCACGGTATCATCACCATCACCGGCGCCTACATGAAGTCAACATGTGTGCCCTGGGCGGCTCCATGCTAGACAAATCCCTCGTCATCATCGAGGAATGGTGACAGATCGACTGACTTGTGGCCCTCGCCCATGATCCGGTGGCCACCGCTGAGCCCAAGCTGAAGCAGCTGGCTGCGAATCCCTGTTCCAGCCAGCTGCCGGCAAGGACACCAAGAGGTCCTCCTGGACCCAGCTGACCCCACCGGCAAGCACATCGTCATGGGAGCCAGCCTCGGGGACAAATAGGAAAGTGAGCTTGTCGACTTCCTCCATGAGAATCAGAATATATTGTCATGGACCCCAAAGGACATGCTGGGAGTTCCGAGGAAGTACGTCGAGCACTTCTTAAACTTTCAATCACACTTCTATTTACTTACAACTCATGGATAACTCGATATGATGAATGTAGCAACATAGCTCCAATATGGCTGCATGTGGCAGTGTACCAGGATGTGCAATGATCTAGCATCACATGTATTTAGCATATGATATTTGGTGGCTTTGTCACAAATTCTTTGATGAATGGTGTCTTTGCCACAAATACCATGTCAACTCTATATGACCATGCAAAGCAATATGATGATGAACAAACTAGTCATGTGAAGTGACGATGGAATTTCCATGGAAATATATCTAGGAATGGCTATGGAAATGCCATAATAGGTAGGTATGGTGGCTGTTTTGAGTAGGATATAATAAGGCTTATGTGCAACACAGCATATCATCTCACGGGGTTTGGATGCACCGAGGAAAGTTGCACCAGTCCTTGATGTGAGAATGGGCTATGCTCGGTACTAGAGAGGCTAGTAAATATGAGGAGGTGAGATTGCGTATGTCCATGTTGTCACATTAGTCATAAAGTACACATATACTTTTTTCAATTTTTTATTAATCTGTTCACAAATCAAAGTACTACTCGCATGCCTTGCGGGACAAGGTCGGTAGGAATTAACCATCGCGTGACTCCGACTCGAAACAACACCCAGTTTTCAACGAGGAATATAAATGCTCACACATCATCACCATGCCCTTTTAATTTTTCAGACTTTCAAGAAGTTTTAACATCATTTAATATCAACACCTCTCTGAATTAATGATTATGAACTCACACCTTTTTCATATCACCAAATGAATAGCATTAACCACAATTTCTCTATATGTGCTACATGATGGTTTTAATTATCACTTACTGAACACTCATTATTTTTTATCTAGTCATACGACCCATGCAAATTACCATCACTATTTACCAACTATCAAACAAATATGAGTGAAGAATGCTAGCATATTATTTCTATAAAATCTACGTGCCACCATGCTCAAAAAGCTATAAGTGGAGTACTAGAGAAACTGCTAAGCCCAAAACATATAAGTGAAGCACATAGAGTATTCTAACAAATTACGATGATGGTGTCTCTCTCAAATAGGTGTTTCCAGCAAACAATGATTGTGGAAAACTTAAAGTAAAAGCAAAGAAAAGAAAATGACGCTCCAATTAGAATGCATATCATGTGATGAGTTAAAATGTAGCACCAAGTAACATAATGATGGATTGAGACGAAAGATGGGATGCCTTCCCGGGGCATCCCCAAGCTTAGACGCTTGATTTTACCTAGAATATTAGCTTGGGTTTCCTTCGGCATCCCCAATCTTAGGCTCTTGTCACTTCTCCTCGTTTGGTCCATCAAGATAATACCCAAAACATGAAAACTTCAATCACACAAAACTCAACAAAACTTCATGAGATCCGTTAGTATAGGCAACATAATAAACACTTTTAGGTACTCTTATAAATTGATTCTTATTTTATTTTAGCATAATGTATTGTATTCTAACTTCTCGATGGCTTATACCCCCCGATATAAACCATAGCATAATGAAGGGGTACTGGCCCCTAGGTGTACCAAAGCGGAGGAAAGCCTTCTCCAATACGTTTGGGGGTCGACTAGCTCCCTCAGTCGCCTGGCGGCAGATGGCTTGCTCGGTCGCCGAGGTGTCGGCCGGCTGACAGCAACTGGCCCATCCGACTGGCCCCAATAGCAGCCGGCGGGTCAGCTCCCGTCCCATCCAACCGAACAAACATACGACGATAAGATCGTACCCCTGATGTAGAAGCGCGCGTGGCTACATCGCATCTTGGCAGGCCCCGCGTGGCCACAGGCGTGATGATGCGAGGTGTAACGAGGCTATAGGTCCATTGGTCACCCCCGAGGTCTGACCGGGCAAGGAAGCCCTATAGCCATGCCTGTGCCTACCTACTCCCTGACGATCGGCATGCTGGCCGTTGTAGCGTTCGGACGGTAGGCCCCACGCTGGACAAGAACCGACACTCGGTGGGCCCCGCGACCACCTGGAGAGGTTGGCAGCCATCCCCGCCCCCCTCTTTTCCCGCTACTATACACCCCTGGCAGGACTATAAAGCCAAACCCCAGATCCTAGAGAGAGGGTCTGGAAAACACTCGAACATCCAAAGCCCCCATGTAGCACACGCTTAAGGAAGAGAGACCGTCGGCGAGAGATTCGTCCCCTTACTCACGGACAGCTCGAGGAGCACCATTGTATTATGATCGCCTATAGTCAGACCAGCAGGACTAGGGGTTTTACCTAACCGGAGATCTGTGAACCTAGATACATTAGCGTCATCTGTCTTGTACCTACACCCCATCCTAGACGCCGCCGACGCTCGTCGGCCCCAAACCACGAACTAAGCCACCCCCTCACATCTGCCTCGGAAATACCATGATAGTTCTCGCCCACCATGGGGCCAGCTGCGACACCGGCCGGAGTAATGTTCTGTGTGGGACATTTCACTCCTGATGGCGATCGTATGGTACACGGCTTGATCGTGCGCTACGACACGCTCGATTGCGTCAACGACAACCCCCACCACTTCGAGGACGCGAAATTCCCTATTGGCGGCTCCATCATCTCTTTTGGCTCGCACCACGTCAATGTCACGATCGTCCCTGATGAGTACCCAACCCAGTTGCTGACCTATGATGAACTACCACCGTCCGACGACGGCGACTTCTCCGCTGACCTTGGCGACCTGTGTAGTTGCATAGAGGGAATGAACACCGTCTCGTAGGGCGGTACATTAGAGTAACAGAACTCGCTTCGCACCGCAGTGGACATGCTGCACGCACCCATCCCCATGGTGGCTGACCCTGCGGCTGCAACGGCAGAGCTGGACAGCGACCGCCAGCACCTTCTTAGGGAGGCAGAATCCTGGAGGCTACCAAGCGAGAGTTCGAGGCCACTTGGCGCGAGTTCAATGTAGCCCACGGTGTCACACCGGCTGCCCCCGGGCCTAACCCGCTGAGGGAAATGCGGCGCCGTCGGCCAGGAGCTGGCCGGCGGTCGCCCCATCTATGACCACACCGTCAAGAACATGCGATCTATCCAGGCCACCCTCAGTGAGCTAGAAGGGCTCAAGGGACCGGCCTGCGAGGCGCGACAGGAGCACATCCGCGTCCTCGTGGATGTTGCAAACGCGCAGCAGGAGCAACTGCCCCAGTGATACCATGATTTGGCTGGCTCTTGTTCAAGGACGAACAACGACCCCGTCGACCCTCACCGGCCCGCTATTGGCCACCGAGACACGCACCATGAATCTTCACCCGTCCATGCAAATTGTCGACACGACAGTCGGCATCCGGGCAGCCGCGGTCGGCGAGACCGTAGCCCGTCGATTGTTAACAACTGTGTGAATGAACCGGTTCGCCAGGCCAACCGCCAGCTGATACGTCTCCAACGTATCTATAATTTTTGATTGTTCCATGCTATTATATTATCAACTTGGGATGTCTTATATGCATTTATATGCCATTTTATATCATTTTTGGGACTAACTTATTAATTCAGTGCCTAGTGCCAATTTCTGTTTTTTCCGTGTTTTTGACCTTTTTCAGAAATGAATATTAAACGGAGTCCAAACGAAATAAAACCCGCGGGGTGATTTCTTCCATAACTGAAGATACACAAAGGATTTGAGAACCAAGGCAGGAGATCTGCGGGGAGGTCACGAGCCCCCTAGGCGCGCCCTAGGTGGGCGCCTAGCAGGCTCGTGGGCCCCCCGTGGCTCCTCTACCCTACTTCTTTTGCCTATAAACTCCGAAAAATTCCGAAACCTCCAGCGGGAGCCACGAAAATACTTTTCCGGTGCCGCAAGCTTCTGTCTCCGCAAGATCCCATCTAGGGACCGTTTTGGTGCCCTGCCGGAGGGGGATTCGTACACTGAGGGCTTCTTCATCAACACCATTGCCTCTCCGATGATGCGTGACTATTTCACCACAGACCTACAAGTCCATAGCTAGTAGCTAGATGGCTTCTTCTCTCTCTTGGATCTTCAATACAAAGTTCTCCATGACCTTCATGGAGATCTATGTGATGTAACTGTCTTTTGCGGAGTGTTTGTCGAGATCCGATGAATTGGGGATTTATGATCAAATTATCTATGAATATTATTTGAGTCTCCTCTGATTTTTCTGTATGCATGATTTCGTATCCTTGTAATTCTCTTCGAGTTATGGGTTTTGTTTGGCCAACTTGATCTATAATTCTTGCAATGGGAGAAGTGCTTGGTTTTGGGTTCATACCATACGGTGTCCTCACCCAGTGACAGAAAGGGTAGCGAGGCACGCATCATGTTGTTGCCATCAAGGGTAAAAAGATGGGGTTTATATCATATTGCATGACTGTATCCCTCTACATCATGTCATCTTGCTTAAGGCGTTACTCCGTTTGTTATGTACTTAATACACTAGATACCTGCTGGATAGAGGTCGATGTGTGGAGTAATAGTAGCAGATGAAAACAGTATCGGTCTACTTGTCTCGGACGTGATGCCTATATGTATGATCATTGCCTTAGATATCATCATGACCTTGCGCTATTCTATCAATTGCTCGACAGTAATTCGTTCACCCACCGTAATGCTTGCTATCATGAGAGAAGCCTCTAGTGAACACTATGGACCCCGGGTCTATTTTACACATCATATATTCAGCTCTACATACAAAAACACCAAATATACCTTGCTGCACTTTTACTTAGTTACCTTTCATCTTTGTCAGATATCACCTTGCAAATAATCGTGAAGGGATTAACAACCCCTTTATCGCGCTGGTTGCAAGTTTGTTTGCTTTTGCACAGGTTCATTGGTGCCTCATCTTGATACTCCTACTGCATTGATACCTCGGTTCTCAAACTAAGGGAAATACTTATTTCTACTTTGCTGCATCACCCTTTCCTTTTTAAGGGAAAAACCACCGCAAGCTCGAGAAGTAGCACGAGCCGGCACGAAGGAGCCACCGCGATGATCGCGACTGGACGGTCGGGCAGCCGCCGCCTCGCCGTCTGGTGTCTGAGCGCGTTGGCCCAAGTCAACTGGACGACCAGGACGCCCGCTTCCGTCTAGAGCGAGTCATGGAATCTCAAGGCGCCGAGGAGGAAAGCACTGCTGGCCCGCCCTATTTGGGGCCACACATCGTGAAGGAGCCGTTCCACAAGGGATTCACCTTGTCGCGCGACACTCCGAAGTACAACGGCTCGACCAAGTGAGAGGATTGGTTGACCAACTACACCACCTCTGTCGACATAACCGATGGAAACAAACATGTGGTAGTTTGCTACGCGCCAATCATGCCGCTCGACTCGGGCCGGGCCTGGCTTAATGGCCTTCTGACTGGCAGCGTCAATGGCTGGCTGGACTTCCAGGAGGCATTTGTGTGCAACTTCCCCGACATGTACAAGCGTCCTGGCCAACCCCACCAGCTCACCCTGTGCGTACAGGGCCTGACCGAGCTCCTCTGCGACTACCTTATGCGGTGGACCAAGCTCCACAACTCCTACGCGGGCGTCCATGAAGTGCAGGCGATCTATTACTTCACCGATGGCTACCGAGACGACACCCTCGTCAAGCACGAGCTCATGCGTCGGGAACCGGCGACCCTGGCGCAGCTCATGGCCATCATTGACGAGTATGTCGTGGCCAAGTCTTCCAGGAAGCTACGAGTCCTCGTCGACGTGGTCGGGAAGCCAATCGTGGCCAAGACGGTTGTCGCCTCAGCAGCTGGCCGATCCCATCCGGATCAGGGCAAGAACAAGAGGGACCAGTCACATGCCCGTCACGGCAGCCAATAGGTCACCGCGGTCGAGGACGACCGGATGGCCGATGGCATGGGCTCCAGCCGGTGCAAACGCACAAATGACGGAAAGCAGCCCCGGCAGGCAAAGTACACCTTTGATGCTATGCTCGATGGCACCTAAAAGTTCCACAGCGGGGCCAAGCCAGCTACGCACATGGCCCGCCAGTGCACCTGGTTCTGCAAGATGGCGCGGGGCGACGCTCTACCGCCCGCACCGCCACCACGGCCGCTGCCGCAGACTTTGGAAGCCGGCGACGCCTGCGAAAACTATCCCCAGCAGGACGCGACCTACACCGTCTTCCCCACTAAGGCCGACGACAAGCATAGCTAGTGCAGGCCTGCGCTGGAGGTCGATGCCATCGGCCCACCGGTCCCCTAGTACAAGCACTGGTCGAACAAACCAATCTACTAAGGGCGCGAGGATCACCCGGTCGTGATACCTACGCTACGCGGTTAGGTGCTGGTCCTTGACCCCACCTGCTTCTCCTGACGGATCACCTGCCAATTCACGTGGGTGCTCGTCGATGGCGGTAGCAGTATCAACATCCTCTGCCGCAACACCATCGACAAGCTCGACATCCTAGAGTCTGAGCTCCAGCCAACCTGAACGGTGTTCCACGGCATCGTTCCCGACCACTCTTGCTCCACGATCGGCAAGGTCCGACTGGACGTGTTGTTCCGCTCGCCGAAGAACTTTAGCCGCGAGCTCATCTGGTTAGTGGTGGTCAACCTCACCAGCTCCTGCTAGGCCATCTTGGGATGGTCCGCCCTTGTATTAAACGGTCCCCCACGGTATCATCACCATCACCGGCGACTACATGAAGTCAACGTGTGTGCCCTGGGCGGCTCCATGCTAGCCAAATCCCTCATCATCATCGAGGAATGGTGACAGATCGATTGACTTGTGGCCCTCGCCCATGATCCGATGGCCACCTCTGAGACCAAGCTGAAGCAGCTGGCTGCGAATCCCTGTTCCAGCCAGCTGCCGGCAAGGACACCAAGAGGTCCTCCTGGACCCAGCTGACCCCACCGGCAATCACATCGTCATGGGGGCCAGCCTCGGGGACAAATAGGAAAGCGAGCTTGTCGACTTCCTCCATGAGAATCAGAATATATTGGCATGGACCCCAAAGGACATGCTGGGAGTTCCGAGGAAGTACATCGAGCATTTCTTGAACTTTCAATCGGACACAAAGCCGGTCAAGCAACTGATGTGCCGCTTCTCCGAGGAGAAGCACAAGACCATCAGTGAAGAGATCGCCTAGCTGCTCGGAGCCGGCTTCATCAGGGAAGTGTTCCACCCGGACCAGTTGGCGAACCCAGTCCTAGTGTTGAAGAATAACACGACTTCGTGCATGTGTATCGACTACACGAGCCTGTACAAGGCATGCCCTTAGGATCCTTTTGCTCTGCCGTATCGATCAAGTGATCGACTTGACGGCCGGCTGCGAGCTATGGTCCTTCTTGGCCACCTACTCTGGCTACCACCAGATCAAGCTTAATCCGTCCTACCAAATTAAAATAGCTTTCATAACCCCCTTCGGTGTGTTTTGCTACATGATCGTGGCGTTCGGGTTGAAAAATGCCGGCGCCACGTTCTTCTGTTGCATGCAGCGATGCCTCTACATGAAGCTTGGCCGCAAAATGCACGTTTACGTGGATGACGTTGTGGTCAAGACCAAGGAAAGAGGCACCCTCCTAGAAGATATTAAAGAGACGTTCATGAGCCTAACCAAGTTCGAGATACGGCTGAAGTCGGAGAGGTGCGTGTTTGGCGTCCAAGCCGGCCAGCTCCTCGGTTTCCTCATTTTTTTACGGGGAATCAAGGCCAATCCGGAGAAGATCCGGTCTATCGAGCGGATGGCTTGGCCGACCAACCTAGCCGGTGTCCATAAGATTATTGGTTGCCTCGCCTTGCTCAGCCATTTCGTCACCCTGTTGGGAGAAAAGGCCCTCCCCTCTATCGCCTACTCAAAAAGGCTGACAACTTTGTTTCGAGAGACTAGGTAGACGAGGCCCTGCGTGAACTCAAGCGTGCGCTGGCCACCATGCCAGTGTTGTCCACACCAGTGGACAAGGAGCCGATGTTGTTGTATATCACAGCAACCATCCGCGTGTTCAACATCGTCATGGACGTCGAGTGCTCGGAACCAGTCCGAGCCCAGCCGACCAAACGGTCGGTCTACTATGTGATCGAGGTGTCGTCCGCCTCTAAGAAAAACTACCCTCACTACCAGAAGATGTGTTACGGTGTATTCCTGGCGGCCCAAAAGCTCAAGCCCTACTTCCAGGAGCACCCGATCACGGTGGTGAGCACCACTCCCCTCGGAGAGATCATGGGAAACCGGGACGCGACTGGCAAAATCGCCAAGCAGGCCATTCAACTGGACGACCACCACATCGCCAATGAGTCTCGCACAATGGTCAAGTCCCAGGCCTTGGCGGATTTCCTCGTTGACAAGGCAGAGATGGAGTACGTGTCGTCGCCTTCCCACTCCACCCATTGGCACATGCACTTCGACGGATAAAATATGCACACCGGCCTCAGCCGACATCGTCCTCTCTTCCCCCAAGGGGGCCGACTGTAGTACGTCATGCCGATCCATTTCACCACCTCAAACAATGTGGCGGAGTACGAAGCACTCACCCATGGCCTCCGGCTGGCCAGTGAGATCAGCGTCCGACGCATCTTGAGCTTCGATGACTCCGACCTGTTGGTGGAGCAAGTTACTAGCGAGTAGGACGCCAGAGACGCAAACATGACCAGCTAGTGTCTATTGGTATAACAATTGACCGATGATTTTTAAAGCTGCGAGTTCGACCACATCCTTCAAGCCAACAACAAGGCCACCGACACTGTGGGGACCCCGACTTACGAGTCGAGATCGCCGAATGAACATGCTCAGTGATCCCAGAGATCAATGCTCACCGAACACACATATACTGAATATTACGAGACTTACATCCAACATACTGTTTGATACAACAAATTACCTTCATGGTCAAGTTTCACGTAGATAGGGCCTAGAAGGCCAATCACACCGATACAACTACTAGCGGAAATCTTGGGAATAAACGGGAGCCCATGCCATCGACCTTCACCAACGGGCATTCTGACTGGGAAGCGACATAGGTCGTGTGTCCGTCTCCAATGACGAATTCTTCTCCAAACTCCGGTTCTTCCATGTCTGGTCAATAACATAACCAGTGGCAAGCCAGTGAGTACTTTGAATGTACTCGCAAATATCCCATGCTATGGATAATGCAATTGATATGATAATAAGTGGTATGCAACATTTTTTGAAAGCAAGCTTTGAATGTAAATAAACATTTTCATACACGGGTATGGATATGCATCGTAAGCTAGATGGTATTCAGAAGAACATGTTACAATTATCAACATATCTGCTGTGGGCTGAACACTTCGGGTTCAGCCGATATGCCAAGTCATTAAACTTGTCATATCCCCTTACTTAGATAACACCTTTGAACACACACACACTTGGTTTATGCGGAAACGACTGGACGTAGTTTAAGCAGCACCACCCAACTGTCCTTGAACATGGACACGACTATTCAAATAGTTTTACGCTCTGCAGAGGTTGTACGTTGTACCCACGATATCCGGGAAACTTCCGTGTCATCCACGACTCGCGGTATACATCATACCCGAGGTAAGTACCCGGTCATTGCCTTTCCCCTAACAACTCTAGACAAAGAGTTCCACTCGATAGTTACCCAGCCCACATGATGTACGTCTTACGAGCATCGACTCTAGACCGTATCATCCATGCGGGGACCAACTGTGTGTGCCCGGAACACGTAAAAACGGCATAGTCGATCTACCTTGTACGAACCCGTCACGAGAGTGACCACATATCACTCCCGCCACTAGTAATGTGGCCTCTTTGCTAGCACCGACTAGAGTAATCATAAAAACCCCGTCCCATAAAGGGGTAATGTGACGCCCTCGGCTTAATCGTACGCTAATCATACACGCAAATGCGTACGATCAAACCCAAGGACTCACGGGGAGATATCACAACACAACTCTAGACACAAATAAAATAACATCAGCTTCATATTACAAGCCAGGGGCCTCGAGGGCTAGAATACGAAAGCTCGATAAACACACGAGTCAGCGGAAGCAACAAATATCTGAGTACAGACATAAAACATGGGGTGCCTTAGAGAAGGCTAGCACAAAATATACAACGATCGAATGAGGCGAGGCCTCCTGCCTGGGAACCTCCTAACTACTCCTGATCATCAGCGGCCTCCACGTAGTAGTAGGCACCGTCGGGGTAGCAGTCGTCGGCGGCGGGGATCTCCATCTCCTGGGCTTCATCATCTGGTCGCAGCAAGCGGATCAAGGGGACAAGGGGGGAGCAAAGCAGCGGTGAGTACTCATCCAAAGTACTCGCAAGTCTTACATCAGAACTATTCTAATTATGCACCAGTATCAAAGAAGGGGGGGTTATATGTGGACTGACTGCAGCAATGCGAGAATAGAGAGAGAAGGCCTAGTCCTATCGAAGACTAGCATCTTCAGGGTCTTGCAGCAATAGACGAGAGTAGAACAGGGGTAAAACATTAATAGTCATATTGTTGCAGCAATAATAAAGTGAGGTCACGCCTAAAGACCCTCCCTCGACTCCCTGCGAGGAAGCAATCTCGAGGCAAACTAATTCCAGTTAAGTAACAATTGTAGTTGTATAAGATCGGGGCACAACTCCAAGTCGTCCTGTAACCGTGGACACGGCTATCCGAATAGTTAATTTTCATCCCTGCAGGGGTGCACCACATGTCCCGTCACGCTCGATAACACCCTGGCCGGACATACTTTTCTGGGTCCTGCCCGGCCTCGGAATATCGACACGTCGCAGCCCCACCTAAGACTAATCAGAGAGGCCAGCCCGCCGGTCTAAATCCTAAGCACAAAGGGTTCATGGGCCCAGTTCCCCTTCACGCTCCTGCACGTGGCGTCGGCGGCCGACGTCAGTCCTAGCATCCCTTAATCACAAGCGCGATGCATCTCGGAACCACTCGGGCGCGCGCCGCTACACTGCTGGCATCTGAAAAGCTTCGGCTGATACCGCGACGTCGAGTACCCATAATTCTTCCCGCGTAGCCGGTTAGTGCGAAAAGGTCTCCGACCAACCCAGATCAAATACCCAAATTCATTAGCATTTTAATAGGCCAACAACACAGTCTCGCGGGAATCCACCCGTCTTACAACTAATCACCAATGATCCCAGTAACATGGTCGAGTAACTGTCTGGTCGTAACATCGGGGGGGGGGGGAATCCGAGGTATCACCCTCGTTGGATCCCGAACGATGTACCCGTTAAGGTGGGCTTAGAGGAATCACCCTCGGGGGTCCCACACTCGCGGGGTGGCACGACAGGGACATCATCAGGAATGGTGAAAGAGGAATCACCCTCGATAACCACGACCGACTAGCTATACTACAGAGATATCATCAGGAGTACTTAGCGAGGTGTCACCCTCGGTACCCGACAGTATCCCTGTAGCGTCGTACAACGAAGGGGGGTGAACGTGCTGTGTCGGGTCTGGCTCGTCGATCAGAGATCGAGATTCGAAACAAGCGGGGCAACTGATCTACGGGGTCAGAGGGGATGACTGCTCCACCTATACTAAGCATATTAAAGGTACAGGACTGAAAGTAGCAGTTCATCAAAAACAGGCTATGCATCAGATATAGGAGCTAACTACAACAGTAGCAAAATACTAATGCAAGCAGTAGGAAGAAAGACATAGACGATATAGGAATGATCAAGGGGAGTTTGCTTGCCTTGCTGCACTGCGGCAAAGGACTGATCGGCAGGGTCGTAGATGTACCCGGCAGCAGCGTCAGTCTCGGGGTCTACCGGTAAGAAGAGGGGAAAGAAACAATAAATAATAGCACCGATGCAACACAAAGCATGACATGGAAATATGCAGGCTAGACATGAGCTAACGCAGCAACATCCGTCATAGACGGGTCGGAAGAATATCTGACGATATTTTCCCGGTCTCGGGCTACTACCGGTTATACTGGAAACGATGGAAAAGTTCCATGTTTACTATGCTAGGGACGCGTGACAGACGAATGGACCGTGCATCCGGGTTCGTCTCGCTTTGCTGATCAACTTTCATGTTGAAATTATTTCGATCTGACTTACGGATTATTTAATATTAATTTTTAAAGTTTTATTAATTATTTAAGAATTAAAAACAGATTTAAAAGATTTAGTAAAATCCTATTATGACATCATCGCGATGTCAGGCTGACATCACATTTGACCGGTCAACTGACCACCGGGTCCCGAACGTCATAGGCACAAGTTTTTATTAAGATTAATTATTTATTAATCAGATTAATTCAACGAGGGACCCACGTGTCATACTCTAATTATGTTAATTAATTATTTTAACTAAATATCTATTTATTTATTTATTTTAAGAAAAACATTATTCTTATATTTTTATTTCAACTAACGCGTGGGGCCTCCCTGTCATAGACCCGGGTGCAATGGCCCCACCGGTAAGTGACCTAAGACCAAATACACATTTTAAATTACAAATAAATAAACATACAAATGTCGTATCTCTCCACATGCCTATATACGCAAATACATACATAATACGGGTATCGAATACATACATATATACATACGACATCTAATACATCAATTGTTTTTATTTCTTTTTCTTTTCTCTCATCACTCATCTCTCTCTCTCTTTTAACAGAGACAGAGAACTCTCTCTAACTCCATAGAAGAACCGAAAGTTCAAATCCTCCTACCGGAGTCCACCGTCGATGGATCGAGGCCCCGTTTGCCGGAACGGAACCGGGACGGCGAGGAGATCGACACGGTGGGAGAAGCCCGAAGAGGGGCTCACCGACGGTGACGTGACGGCCCGGTGAAGCCGGAGTTTGCACGTAGTTGACGGTGGAGACGGGTGTGGAGGCGGTGACGGTGCCGATGGTGGTGATGTGCCGGCGAGGAGGAGCCGGTGAGGAGGGCCACTCGGAGATGGAGCCGCCGATGGTGAGGGGCTCGGCCGGCGGGGCTCCCGGGGTCGGCCGACGGGATGGGGAGGGCCCCGGCCGCCGGACCTGGAGGGGGGGCCGAGGTGGCCGGCGCCCCTGCCGGCGGGGTGGAGACCGAGAGGGGGCTCGCCGCGGAGAGAGGGGAGGAGCCGCCGGGGGAGGAGGTCGTGAGGTGGGGGGGGGGGGCCGCCGGGAGAGGATGGTCGGAGGAGGGAGGCGGCCGTGGGGAGAGGAGGCCGCCGGCGGGAGGAAGGTGGCCGCCGGGGGGCTGCCGGCGGGAGGAGGGTGGCCGCCGGCTAGGGAGGGAGAGGGGCGAGGTGGAGGAGGCGAGATGGGGAGGGAGAGGCGAGAGGGGCAGAGGGGGGCGACGGGATCTCGGGCGGTGGGGGGGGCTCTCGTGAGGTGGGGGGCCGAGAGAGGGGGAGGAGATGGCGCGTGGGGTGGGGCCCCCCACGAGGGGGGGGTGGCTGGCGGCGGCGTGGGAAAGGGAGGGAGTTTGGCGAGGGGAGGAGGGTCTGGTCGCCAGGGGGGCGCGCTAGGGTTTTTGGGGAGGCCGGCTGGGGGGGGCTTTCTTCCTTTTTTTTGTTTTGTTTTACCTTTTTCCTTTTTTATTATTTCTTTCTTTCAGTTTTCTTTCTTTCTTTCATCATTATTATTTCTTTAATACTTTCCTTATATATATATATCCTTTTAATACTTGTAATGAACCGATAAAGTGCTTTCCTTTGCTTTCAAATCATCGATCCGGACAGACGCGAATCCACGCGGGTCGGAGATGGGAATTCGATGATGTGGCATCATTAGCGGTTGATCACTGTAGCTTAATTACAATCACTACTGTAGCAAAAGTCGAGGATGTCACAATTCTCCCCTACTAACAAGAATTCTCGTCCCGAGAACTAAGAGGTAGAGGGAAAGAGCCCGGGGTATTCATCACGAAGATGATCCTCGCGTTCCCAAGTGGCTTCATCTTCAGAGTGATTTGACCACTGCACCTTAAGGAACTTGGTGACCTTGCGACGAGTCTTACGTTCAGCTTGGTCGAGAATGCGGACCGGATGCTCTTTATAAGAGAGGTCTTGTTGTAGCTCAAGCATATCGTGATCCACTGCTCGAATAGGGTCCTTCAAGCAGCGACGGAGCTGAGAAACATGGAAGACATCGTGAACCTGAGAAAGGTTCGCCGGCAGTTCCAATTGATAAGCCACTCTTCCACGCCTTTCGAGAACAGTGAAAGGACCAATATAACGAGGAGCTAACTTGCCCTTGATTCCGAAACGGTGTGCACCTCTCATTGGTGTAACACGAAGATAAGCCTTTTCGCCAGGTTGATAGACCATATCTTGATGATGACGGTCATACTGACTTTTCTGACGAGACTGAGCAGCCTTCAGATTCTCATGAATAATGCAGACTTGATCTTCGGCATGTTGAATAATATCCGGACCGAAGAGTGATCGTTCCCCAGTTTCTGACCAATTCAGAGGAGTTCGACACCTTCGCCCATACAATACTTCGAAAGGGGCCATCTTCAGACTAGCTTGATAGCTATTGTTGTAAGAGAACTCGGCATACGGGAGAGATTCCTCCCATTTCTTACCGAAAGAAATGACACAAGCTCGAAGCATGTCCTCGAGAATTTGGTTGACTCGTTCAACTTGTCCCTGGGATTGAGGATGAAATGCAGTGCTGAAGGACAGACGAGTCCCCATAGCCTTCTGAAAACTTTCCCAGAATTTTGAAGTAAACAAGCTGCCACGGTCCGAACTGATCACCAACGGAATACCGTGAAGTGAAACAACTCTTGACATATAAAGATCTGCCAGTTGACTAGCATTAATCGTTTCTTTGACGGCTAGGAAATGTGCAACTTTGGACAGTCGATCAATGACGACAAGGATAGCATCATTACCTTTCTGAGATCTGGGAAAACCAGTGACAAAGTCCATTTCAACGTGATCCCATTTCCACTCGGGAATAGAGATAGGTTGCAGAGTTCCCGCAGGCTTTTGGTGTTCTGCTTTGATACGCCGGCATATATCACATTCTGCCACATAGCGTGCAATGTCTTGTTTCATATTGGGCCACCAGAATCTTTGCCGGATGTCTTGGTACATCTTGGTACTACCCGGGTGAATAGACAATGGTGTGTCATGAGCTTCTTCCATCACCTTCCCAGTCATCCTGAGATTTTCCTTCTTATTTGGGACGAATAGGCGACCCTTGAAATACAAGGCGCCACCTTCATCAACAGTGAAAAAGGAGGGTTTACCCTTTGCAATATAGCTCTTAATCCTGTCGACATCATCGTCAAAGTTTTGTATATTCTTTATGGAGCTCACAAGATCTGGTTCAACCACTAGGTTACTGAGGGAACCCTGATTAACAACACGAAGGTTCATCTTTTGATACTCTTCAGGAGGGGGAACAAGGTAACCCTGAGGAACAATGTGGAGGTTCAGCTTACGGAATTCCTCTTGCAGACGATCGTGAACCTGATGAACCTGGAGGTGGTTGCAGTATGACTTGCGACTTAAGGCATCAGCCATTACATTAGCCTTGCCAGGGGTATATGATATACTACAGTCAAAATCTGCTATACGCTCCATCCATCTTTGTTGACGCAGGTTCAGCTCCGGTTGAGTGAACAAGTACTTCAAACTTTGATGGTCGGTGTAGATTTCACAGCGATTACCGACTAGGTATTGTCGCCATTCCTTCAATGCATGAATGACTGCGGCAAGCTCGAGATCATGAACTGGGTAGTTCTCTTCATGAGCATGCAGTTGACGTGAAGCATAAGCGATCACCTTGCGATCCTGCATTAGGACACAACCTATCCCTTGACGAGAAGCATCACAGTATATGACGAAATCCCTTTTCGTATCTGGAGGAGCAAGTACTGGAGCGGACGTCAGTTTGTCCTTGAGTGCCTGGAAACTTTCCTGACATTTATCAGTCCATTCATACTTAACACCTTTGTGAAGCAGGTTGGTTAAGGACTTCGCAATCTTGGAGAAGTTCTCGACGAATCGACGGCAATAGCTGGCGAGTCCGAGAAAACTTCTGACTTGCTTGACATTCTTTGGGGGAGTCCAGTCAAGAATAGCTTGAATTCGTTCGGGGTTGACCGCAATACCATCCTTGGAAATCACATGACCAAGGTAAGTCACTTCGTCTAGCCAGAACTCACATTTGGAATACTTCGCATAGAGTTTATGCTCCCGAAGCTTATCCAGTACAAGACGAAGATGTTCAGCATGCTCTTCTTTGTTCTTCGAAAACACCAGAATATCATCCAGATATACCACGACAAATTTGTCGAGGTAATCCATGAATATATAATTCATCAATCGAGAGAAAGTTGCCGGTGCATTGGTTAAGCCGAAGGACATGACGGTGTACTCGTATGATCCATATCGAGTAACAAAGGCGGTCTTTGGAATATCCTCCTTGCGAACACGAATCTGGTGGTATCCCAATCTCAAGTCGAGCTTAGAGAAAACGGTGGAACCAGCAAGTTGATCATACAAATCATTTATCCGCGGGAGAGGATATTTGTTTTGAATAGTGGCCTGGTTGATAGGACGATAGTCTTGAACCAATCGATTTGTCCCATCCTTCTTCTTAACAAAGAGAGAAGGTGCTCCCCAAGCAGAGGAACTCGGACGGATGAAACCCAGACGGAGCGAGTTGTCAATTTCTTGCTTAAGTTCAAGGAGTTCATGTGGTGGCATTTTATAAGGACGCTTGGCAATAGGAGTGGTACCGGGTACCAAGTCAATGACAAACTCGACAGCTCGAGCAGGGGGAATCCCCGGAAGTTCTTCCCGAAAGACATCTTGGAACTCTCGGACCATTGGAATGTTTTCAATCCCTTCAAGAGGCGACGCATTTAATGCATTCAAGGCATACAGCCGTGCCTCAGCATTACGGACGAGATGAGCATGGTAGCTTACTAGTTCATCTGAAGGGTGTAGGAGGTGGACGGTTTTGGTGGCACAAACGATCGATGCCGTATGAGCTTTCAACCAGTCCATCCCCAATATGAGATCAATGTTGGACGACTTTAGTAGGATGGGGTTGGCAAGGAATTCTAATCCTTCAATTTCAACTGGAACATGGGGGCAAACCACAGAGGTTCGGCATTCGCCCCCAGGGTTGTTTACCACTATCGGGAGGTTCATCTCTTCGCTCCTAATGTCATGCATGTACGCAAAATTTTCCGACATAAAGGAATGCGATGCTCCTGTATCAAACAATACAGAAGCAGGTACTGAGTTAACGAGAAGTGTACCCATCACGGTAGCAGGCTGGTCTTGAGCTTGACCCATATCAATGTTGTTGGCCTGACCACGAACATAAGCAGGCTTAGTGTTGAAGTTGCGGTTCTGGTTGTTGCCACGGCCAGTTGCCGGAAGTGCCAGCTGATTCTGATTCTGCCTGCAGTCTCTAGCACGGTGACCTGGACGGCCACACTTGAAGCACAGCCCGTCCTCAGGACGGGAAGGAGGAACTCGAGGCGGTGGAGCTGGGAGCCTCGGCTGCCTAGGCGGTGGAGGAGGCAAGCGAGGTGCAGCATAGGACGGCCTCAGAGTAGGAGCAAGTGCATGGTACATGTTGTTGGGAATCCAGATCTGCCGCTTCTGTGTAGATGAGCCCGAAGATGAGCCCATGTCACGGTTGCGCTTGCTGCTATCTTTGTATTCCTGCAGACCAGTCTCAACCTGAATAGCCTTGTTCACGAGGGTGGCGAAATCAGCATAGTCCTGAACGAGGAGTGTCAGCTTGATATCAGGGTGGAGGCCTTCACGGAACTTCTCCTGCCTGCGTGCATCAGTCGCAATGTCTTCTTCAGCATAGCGAGATAATTCCAGAAATTCCCGCTGATAAGCATCCACAGTCTTGTTGCCCTGGACCAAGTTGCGGAACTCACGCTTCTTCCGGTCCATGATTCCGTGGGGAATGTATCGAGCACGGAAAGCAGCCTTGAACTCTGCCCAAGTGATGATAGTTCCATCGGGCTGAGAGCGCCTGTGGCTGTCCCACCATTGAGCAGCGGGACCCTTCAGAAAGTAGGCGGCAAAGTTGACATAGCTCGCCAGGGGCACATTGGCAGACTCTAGCTCATAAGAAATGTCACGGAGCCAGTCATCAGCATCAAGAGGCTGAGTTGAGCTGCGGTAGATCGCAGGGTTGAGACGGCAGAAGTCTTGCAGTGTCACGCCTTGTGGTTGGTTCATGTTCGGCCTTTGGAACTGATCCATGAGCCCTTGCATAAACTGGCGGTTCAGCTCAAACTGTTGGATCATCCCCGCCATATACTCAGGAGGCGGGGTGGTGCATCGTTGGCACGGCCACGCGGGCGGCCAGCTGGTCTAACCATCCTGTTAAATATTTAGCAGGGGTAGTTTAGCTTAAAGTAATCGAAAGGCATCGCACGCATTCATGAAGTAATCAAGCATAATGAAAGGGAAATGCGATAGATACTCCATAGTAGTTGAGTTCGACATACAGACCCATACATAAGTTCGATTACAGACTAACGATTAAAAACTCGAAATTTGGCGATAGCCCGGACGCATTTGACGATACCCTGGACTCACTAGGCGGCGCGCAGGCACGCGGTGGAGGAGTACCACAACGAGATGTAGCGATAAGGCTACATCAACGTCGGAGAGGACGATCGAATCCTGGTAGCTGGCGGTGATAGAAGGTAGGGACAGGACCCTGTGTCCCGTTGTGACTCTGGTGAGGGTACCGCATCCAGTCGAGCAGCTGAGGTCCAAGTGCAGGGGTTCTACCCCCAACATCAGTCCACTCGAGAGCTGATGGTAGCTCTGTCCTGCTCGGCTCGCGGATGCGCATAGGCGGAACCCTCGGACAGTGTGATGGCTGCAGCTCTGTCAACGCGTCGTAAAGACGAGCGCGTGTAGCATACAACTCCACAGTCAGAGCTCGGAAAGCACGATCCATTGCCTCAGTGTACTGCACCAGAATCCGTGCGTCGTAGCGACGCGTCACGTAGGGGGCGCAGACAGCGACGTAGGAACGGTCGCTGCGCTCCCGAACGTCAGAAGCGTAGGCAGTGAGATCAGATCCAGTCTCATCCCCAGCGGGAGCATGCGGGATGTATCTCAAAAGGGCTCTCCTCTAGGTGAGGGTACGCTCCACGGAGACGGGTGATGGCGATGTAGGCCGCATCATGGACGGCCATCTCGACCGACACTCCAATACCATAGAACACGTGGCGCTCGAGGGTCTCGCCGCCCCTCTGGTCGAAGATGCGAACCTCAGCCTGGTACTGGCACTGGTTGTACTCGCGGAAATCCTCGAACACGGTGTACTCGGGGTACCAGCGATATCCCAGCCTGGTCAGGAGATCGACCAAAATGGCCGGGAACCCAGTCGTCTCGGTGGCCTGTGTCAGGCGCACGTGCTGTCTTGCGGGACGCATCTGAAAATAAGATTGACGAATGTCAATGACAGTGTGTGTAATACATATTCAGGAGAAAAAGAGTAGATAGTCCAGCGCTCCGGATTGATGTGATTCGAGAACCTAATGTTAGAGTTAGTAAAATCTTTGACCCGAAAGAGAAGAGAAAGTAGAGCCCAGAGTATAGAAAAGGAGTAAAAGATACTAATACCACCCAATTGAGATGTGGGCCCGTAAGCCACAACATCAGTGTTAGTAAAGTTTTTCAAACACTAGACTCAACTTCGGCCAAGGAGTTGGAAAGGGGGCTACCTACAGGCAGTTGGCTCTGATACCAACTTGTGACGCCCTCGGCTTAATAGTACGCTAATCATACACGCAAATGCGTACGATCAAACCCAAGGACTCACGGGGAGATATCACAACACAACTCTAGACACAAATAAAATAACATCAGCTTCATATTACAAGCCAGGGGCCTCGAGGGCTAGAATACGAAAGCTCGATAAACACACGAGTCAGCGGAAGCAACAAATATCTGAGTACAGACATAAAACATGGGGTGCCTTAGAGAAGGCTAGCACAAAAGATACAACGATCGAACGAGGCGAGGCCTCCTGCCTGGGAACCTCCTAACTACTCCTGATCATCAGCGGACCGTCGGGGTAGCTTTCTTCGGCGGCGGGGATCTCCATCTCCTGGGCTTCATCATCTGGCCACAGCAAGCGGATCAAGGGGACAAGGGGGGAGCAAAGCAGCGGTGAGTACTCATCCAAAGTACTCGCAAGTCTTACATCAGAACTATTCTAATTATGCACCAGTATCAAAGAAGGGGGGGTTATATGTGGACTAACTGCAGCAATGCGAGAATAGAGAGAGAAGGCCTAGTCCTATCGAAGACTAGCATCTTCAGGGTCTTGCAGCAATAGACGAGAGTAGAACAGGGGTAAAACATTAATAGTCATATTGTTGCAGCAATAATAAAGTGAGGTCACGCCTAAAGACCCTCCCTCGACTCCCTGCGAGGAAGCAATCTCGAGGCAAACTAATTCCAGTTAAGTAACAATTGTAGTTGTATAAGATCGGGGCACAACTCCAAGTCGTCCTGTAACCGTGGACACGGCTATCCGAATAGTTAATTTTCATCCCTGCAGGGGTGCACCACATGTCCCGTCACTCTCGATAACACTCTGGCCGGACATACTTTTCTGGGTCCTGCCCGGCCTCGGAATATCGACACGTCGCAGCCCCACCTAAGACTAATCAGAGAGGCCAGCCCGCCGGTCTAAATCCTAAGCACAAAGAGTTCATGGGCCCAGTTCCCCTTCACGCTCCTACACGTGGCGTGGGCGGCCGACGTCAGTCCTAGCATCCCTTAATCACAAGCGCGATGCATCTCGGGACCACTCGGGCGCGCGCCGCAACACTGCTGGCATCTGAAAAGCTTCGGCTGATACCGCGACGTCGAGTACCCATAATTCTTCCCGCGTAGCCGGTTAGTGCGAAAAGGTCTCCGACCAACCCAGATCAAATACCCAAATTCATTAGCATTTTAATAGGCCAACAACACAGTCTCGCGGGAATCCACCCGTCTTACAACTAATCACCAATGATCCCAGTAACATGGTCGAGTAACTGTGTGGTTGTAACATCGGGGGGGAATCCGAGGTATCACCCTCGTTGGATCCCGAACGATGTACCCGTCAAGGTGGGCTTAGAGGAATCACCCTCGGGGGTCCCACACTCGCGGGGTGGCACGACAGGGACATCATCGGGAATGGTGAAAGAGGAATCACCCTCGATAACCACGACCGTCTAGCTATACTACAGAGATATCATCAGGAGTACTTAGCGAGGTGTCACCCTCGGTACCCGACAGTATCCCTGTAGCGTCGTACAACGAAGGGGGGTGAACGTGCTGTGTCGGGTCTGGCTCGTCGATCAGAGATCGAGATTCGAAACAAGCGGGGCAACTGATCTACGGGGTCAGAGGGGATGACTGCTCCACCTATACTAAGCATATTAAAGGTACAGGACTGAAAGTAGAAGTTCATCAAAAACAGGCTATGCATCAGATATAGGAGCTAACTACAACAGTAGCAAAATACTAATGCAAGCAGTAGGAAGAAAGACATAGACGATATAGGAATGATCAAGGGGAGTTTGCTTGCCTTGCTGCTCTGCGGCAAAGGACTGATCGGCAGGGTCGTAGATGTACCCGGCAGCAGCGTCAGTCTCGGGGTCTACCGGTAAGAAGAGGGGGAAGAAACAATAAATAATAGCACCGATGCAACACAAAGCATGACATGGAAATATGCAGGCTAGACATGAGCTAACGCAGCAACATCCGTCATAGACGGGTCGGAAGAATATCTGACGATATTTTCCCGGTCTCGGGCTACTACCGGTTATACTGGAAACGATGGAAAAGTTCCATGTTTACTATGCTAGGGACGCGTGAGACACGAATGGACCGTGCATCCGGGTTCGTCTCGCTTTGCTGATCAACTTTCATGTTGAAATTATTTCGATCTGACTTACGGATTATTTAATATTAATTTTTAAAGTTTTATTAATTATTTAAGAATTAAAAACAGATTTAAAAGATTTAGTAAAATCCTATTATGACATCATCGCGATGTCAGGCTGACATCACATTTGACCGGTCAACTGACCAGCGGGTCCCGAACGTCATAGGCACAAGTTTTTATTAAGATTAATTATTTATTAATCAGATTAATTCAACGAGGGACCCACGTGTCATACTCTAATTATGTTAATTAATTATTTTAACTAAATATCTATTTATTTATTTATTTTAAGAAAAACATTATTCTTATATTTTTATTTCAACTAACGCGTGGGGCCTCCCTGTCATAGACCCGGGTGCAATGGCCCCACCGGTAAGTGACCTAAGACCAAATACACATTTTAAATTACAAATAAATAAATATACAAATGTCGTATCTCTCCACATGCCTATATACACAAATACATACATAATACGGGTATCGAATACATACATACATACATACGGCATCTAATACATCAATTGTTTTTATTTCTTTTTCTTTTCTCTCAACACCCATCTCTCTCTCTGTGTTAACAGAGACAGAGAACTCTCTCTAACTCCATAGAAGAACCGAAAGTTCAAATCCTCCTACCGGAGTCCACCGTCGACGGATCGAGGCCCCGTTTGCCGGAACGGAACCGGGACGGCGAGGAGATCGACACGGTGGGAGGAGCCCGAAGAGGGGCTCACCGACGGTGACGTGACGGCCCGGTGAAGCCGGAGTTCGCACGTAGTTGACGGTGGAGACGGGCGTGGAGGCGGTGACGGTGCCGATGGTGGTGATGTGCCGGCGAGGAGGAGCCGGTGAGGAGGGCCCCCCGGAGATGGAGCCGCCGATGGTGAGGGGCTCGGCCGGCGGGGCTCCCGGGGTCGGACGACGGGATGGGGAGGGCCCCGGCCGCCGGACCTGGAGGGGGGGCCGAGGTGGCCGGCGCCCCTGCCGGCGGGGTGGAGACCGAGAGGGGGCTCGCCGCGGAGAGAGGGGAGGAGCCGCCGGGGGAGGAGGTCGTGAGGTGGGGGGGCCGCCGGGAGAGGATGGTCGGAGGAGGGAGGCGGCCGTGGGGAGAGGAGGCCGCCGGCGGGAGGAAGGTGGCCGCCGGGGGGCTGCCGGCGGGAGGAGGGTGGCCGCCGGCTAGGGAGGGAGAGGGGCGAGGTGGAGGAGGCGAGATGGGGAGGGAGAGGCGAGAGGGGCAGAGGGGGGCGACAGGATCTCGGGGGGTGGGGGGGCTCTCGTGAGGTGGGGGGCCGAGAGAGGGGGAGGAGATGGCGCGTGGGGTGGGGCCCCCCACGAGGGGGGGGGGGGTGGCTGGCGGCGGCGTGGGAAAGGGAGGGAGTTTGGCGTGGGGAGGAGGGTCTGGTCGCCAGGGGGGCGCGCTAGGGTTTTTGGGGAGGCCGGCTGGGCCACTTGGCCAGTTGGGCCGGCTGGGGGGGGGGGGCTTTCTTCCTTTTTTGTTTGTTTGTTTTGTTTTGTTTTACCTTTTTCCTTTTTTATTATTTCTTTCTTTCAGTTTTCTTTCTTTCTTTCATCATTATTATTTCTTTAATACTTTCCTTTTATATATATATCCTTTTAATACTTGTAATGAACCGATAAAGTGCTTTCCTTTGCTTTCAAATCATCGATCCGGACAGACGCGAATCCACGCGGGTCGGAGATGGGAATTCGATGACGTGGCATCATTAGCGGTTGATCACTGTAGCTTAAATACAATCACTACTGTAGCAAAAGTCGAGGATGTCACAGGTAACGTGGTCGCAAATGTAAGGTTGGGACGGTCGATACATCATAAATCTAATCCTATTTCCGAAACCACCCACACAAAACTTTACCCGGTGCACCACTTCTTCCCAAGTGACCACCTAACACATCATCACCCTCGGGCATTAGTGGCACCCGACGGGGTTTTTGTAAAACCTTTGATATCAACTCCGTGTTACCATCATCATGCATATGCTCTTTTCTATGCGTAGGAGTACTATCTACTTATCAACATATTATCAGCGGGACCCTCATAGATGGTATGGTCATGCTCAATGCAAGTGCTCCAGAGGAGCCATCGGAAACACCATGCTGGGGTGCACCGAATAATGTTTACTATATGCATCGGAATAAAGTATTCAACTTGGCATGCATGAAATGTTTTCTCAGATATGGTCAAAGGGCTGCTTGCCTTGATCAACTAGGTATCCGGGGTCTTCGAGGTCATCGGGTCCAACTCCTTCGTCGAACACGGAATGTATCGTCGTAATAATTGTAATAAAATAAGTCGCTCACACAAAAACAGAGCACAACCTTACTTTAAAAATGTTATCCTATTCTGATAAATATATTTATAGTTTTACAAATATTTGTCTATGGGAATGAAGAAAAGATTATTTTTAAAATCCAAATAACAGGAGCTAAAGTATTCAAAATAAGTCTTTTAATTGTAACTATACAGAAAAGTTTTCATAAAAATTAGTATAACAACTCTATTAAATTCTACACATTTTTTAGAAGAGTTGTGGTGGAAAAATAATAAAATTGGATAAAATAATAATCTCAGTAAAAATCTTTTAAAACAGATTAAAAATAAAAATAAAAGGGGGCTCAGCCCTGGCCTGGCTCGGCCAATGGCTGGGCCGGCCCAACAGGCCAACCGGCCAGTTAGCCAGCCAGCAACCAAGGCGCGCGCACCGTCAGGTTTAAACCTGACGCACAGGCCCTTGCGGTCAGCGATAGAGAGAGGAGAGAGGCGGAGAGACTAGCCACCGATAGGTGGGGCATGCTTGTCGGGGTCGTCCTCCTCCTCTAGACAGAGGGGAGGGTACGTATGCCGGCGGCAATACCGACGCCCTCGTGTCCCAATGACGGAAGGAATGGAACCGGCGCATCGCCGCCTACCTGCTGGTGGTCGAAGGAACGACCGGGAGGCCCTGGGTCACCAGCGATGAGGAGGCCACGACGGAGACAATTTGGGAGGTGGAGGAGAAGGGTCCTCTGGACAGGGAAACGCTCGGGGAAGAGGTGGAGAAGCTCCATGAGATCACTACTGTCATGGAGGAGGTAAGAGGAGCGCGAGAGATGGCCTGTAGCCCGAGATCGATGGAGCTTCGAAGCGGCGGGGCCTCGATTCATCTTGAGCATCGGAGCTCTCTCGGCTCGAATGAGGTGTCTAGGGGCTTGATTGAGGGTCTGGAGGAGTGGTGTGAGGTGTTGGCGCAAAGGGGGGAGGCCTATTTATAGGCGAGCAATGATGCACCGAGCGGGGAGCGCCCGTGGTTTCATCGTGGCTTGCAGGAGAGGGAGAGAAAGTTCGGGGACGATACCACGGTTTCATGGACGTGGTTTAGGATCCTGGTGACTCAACGAGAGAGAGAGGAGGCCTAGTGTGCACGTGCTCTGGGGCCACCCTCTTTGGGCCGAATCTGGCTCGCACGGGCACGCGTTGCCCTGGTCAGCAAAGAGGGGGAGAAGGGGCCTTGAGGCCGCCTTGATTCAGGAGGGTTGTCGATGACATGGAGAAACACCGAGGGGATGTGACAACCGACGGCGGCTGGCCTGCTTTGCCTCGGGTGCGTCCTGTAGCGCGCCCAGACCTCAGTTTTGGCATGCCACGGCATGCTGGTCCGCTCTGGGGTGATATGGATCTATCTGGCGTGTCCGGGGGTTGGGTTAGATGCTCCTTAGCCATTTGAGTGCTGAGGGTCTCAATGTTGGTCAAAGGATGTGACTCAAGAGGAGCTGCCAGCCTTGAATCAGAGACTAAAATGAAGATTTTGGCTTACCTGCTTGGAATTAAGGAGGGGCCACTCGTGTGCATTGGAGGAGTGGTGCTGGCAGCTTGCTCTAAGATGTTAATGGAAATGGAGTGGGTGTAGAGAGTGATAAGTGTTCTTTGACCATACTGGTAGAATGTGTTAGACATGTTTCTGGGGTAGTTAACATTTACCACTGATGCTGAGAGTTAACAGGATTGGATTTGATGCAAAAATAGGACGCTCCGACCAATTTGAGGTCCATTGGACAAGTTTAGCAGTGCAAACTTGAAATAACCCCAAATGGGCAGTTTTGTCCTTTCCAATAGGAATGTGTGTAAATTAATCACCACAAATCCAATTGTTCGCACAGACTCCTTTTTTCTCGTGTTGAGCACTTGTGTAAAGTTTCTAGCCATTTGGACAAACTTTTCTATGTGGAGTTGCTTCAATTTGGTTCTGGACAAAGAGGGTTTTAGGATTATTGGGTGTACCAAACCACCTTGGAATCAGGTGAAATTTGGCATGGCCACCAAATATATCTTGGGATGCATGCTAGAATTTTCTGAGAATTTATTGGAAATATTTGCTTCAGAAATATTTCAAAAGGTCAAAACAGACAGAATAGGTTTTCAAGGATTTGCTCAAATAATTTGAATATAAATAGGGGGTGAAAATCTTATGTATGGAAAATATATGTCCTCTGAGTATCTCCAAATTTTCTCAGATTTTTCTAAGGCACAAAAATAATTTTCCTTTCAGAAGTATCATTTCTAGCTTCAAAATAGGACATGCAAATAAAATAGAAAAATATTTTATAAAATAATTATTTTATGATATTGGAGAACTATAGTAGTGCCAAAAACTAGAATACAATCTTTGGGTGAAGCCACTCCGTTGAAATCAGGGACTCGTAGGGCAAACCCAAAGCAAGGTTATGAAATCGTCAAAATGAGAAAAGGATCTTTTTGAAAATAAGATGTTATAAAAATATTGTTTTTGGATCCCCTTATTCAAGCATACATACAATCAATGGCAATCATGGCACTCATAGCACTTGCTTACAAAGTTTTAATAAACTTACGTTTTTGATAAGGCTACAATTGAAGTAACGTAAAAACAGGGAGTGACACACACACTCGCGAAGATCGGCTCCACCCGGCAGCCCATCCTAGCCGGCGTATCCCTAGAGCATCTGCGTGAGCCCTCCATTATGTCGTCTCGATAGTTAGTCCATCTTCATCCCGGCGGACACGGGGGCCGCTCCACCGGTCCCACGGGCTGCCGCCGCCGACTCGTGGAATGCCTTGTTCAAATCGGGGGCTACTATAGCCGGCCCTATGCCTGTGGCCCCCGCTAATCTGTCAACTGCTCTGGTCAGCCCTCCGGTTATGGTCCCCGCCAACCTGTCAACTGCTCTGGCTGGCCCGGGGGCTGCCAACCTTCCCTTGAGGCCCCTCCCTCCGGTCCCTGGGACCACGACAACTGGCTTGCCGGCTTTCGGCCCCGTCCCAGCTAGCCCAGTCACGGCGGCCGTGGTACCGGTGGTCACGGCCCCGTCCTAGGCGCAACCCTTCCTTGACTATATCAAAAATGGAAAAGTGTGTGCCGACGAGGACCTACAGATCCAACGATGTTCCGCGGCCTACACCATCATTAACAATGAGCTCCTCAACCGCAACATATCTGTGGTATTCCAGCACTTCGTCGAGGGGGACAAGGGTCGCGAAATCCTACTCGACATCCACCAGGGCGAGTGCAGCCACCATGCTGCCTCTCTTCCCTGGCGGCCAAGGCGATCTGCCACGGATTCTAGTGGCCCTCTGCCCCGAAGGATGCCAAAGAGATGGTCGACAAGTGCAATGGCTGCTAGTGCTTCAAAGCGCGCAGCCACTAGCCAGCCGCAGCCCTGCAACCCATCCCACTCACATGGCCTTTCGTATTCTAGGCCCTGGGCATGGAGGGCCCATTCAAAATCGCCCGAGGCGGCGTGACGCACCTCCTGGTAGCCATCGACAAGTTCACAAAGTGGATCGAGGCAAGGGCAATCAAGAAGCTTGACGGCGCGATGACTGTCACGTTCATCAAGGACATCGCTATTCGCTATGGCCTCCCCAACAGTATCATCATATTCACCAAGGGCTCGCTCGCCCATTACTGCAACAAGCAAGGAATCAGGGTGGACCTCGCGTCCGTGGCCCACACGCAGTCTAGTAGCCAGGCAGAATAGGCCAACAGCCTCTTTTTGTGCGTCCTAAAGCGCAGGCTGGTCAAGCTGCTCGACCGCTCGGCCGACGCCTAGGTCGAGGAAATGCCGGCTGTGCTATGGAGCTTGCAAACCATGCCCAACCGGTTTCACTGCTTTCTTCTTTGTATACGGTGCCGAAGCAATCAACCCCACTGACGTCAAGTTTGACTTGCCGCGAGTCACCCTCAACAAAGAGGCCGACGCAAAAGAAGCCCGAGAAGACGGTGACGACCTCCTGGAGGAGGCACGCGAGCTAGTGCTGTCTAGATCAGCCATTTACCAGGAGGGACTGCGCCGCTATCACATCCGCCGGGTCAAGCCCCTCTCGTTCCAAGAGGGTGATCTGGTGCTTCCGCTGGTCCAATGGATAGCCGGCCAGCACAAGCTGTACGCCCCATGTGTTGGATTTCGGGCTCCGCAAGACCCTAAAGATTCGAACTCAGGGGCGTCTATGAAGATCTCTCGCGGGCTCGCCTCACCTAACACGCTACTCGTTGGGGATGGGAGAGAACTCACTTGATGGTGAGGAAGACACAGAACAAAGCATTTTACCAAGGTTCGGGCCGCTGAGAAGCGTAATACCCTACTCCTGGTTTGGTGGATTGCCTCTCGTGGAGGTTCGTGGATGAACTAGTACAGTGTTCAAGGGCCTCCGGAGGCTGGGTGACCTTTGCGTTGTGCCAATGGGCGAATGAATGAATTGATCCCCCCTATGAAGTAACCTACTCTCTCTATATATATAGTGGCGTCCCTGGTCCTCTTCCCTTATCGTTTCGGCGGGAAGGGATCCCACAATGGCCAGTTTTGAAGGGGAACACGGGAACAAGCTTCCCTGCCCAAACGTGGACTTCGCCTGCAAAGTGGTTGCCAGCGCTGCACGGTTGGGTCCAGGGATGACGTGTGCCCTGCTGGCGGGCGGCGATGGCCTTGTTGCACCAGAATGGAAACCTCTGGAAGCTGGCTTGGGAACCCGCGTACGTGCTTCCCTCCTGTGCATGAAAGGGGAAACTGCACCATCCTACAATCTGTTGCTCGTCTGTCCTTTCCCCGCGTCATCCTTGACTCCTAAGGCCAGGTGTAGCCTCAGAATCTCCGCTCCTCCGGAGGGGTCCTGAGGAGGCCCCCTGCGGGTCTTGGTGCTGCTCCTCCTCGCGAGGGCCTTTCCCTGAGTGGTGTCGTGCCTGGTTGTTCTTGCTTGATGAAGTGGGCCAGCCCTGGGCCACATGCAGGCAAGTCTAGTTACCCCCATTCCCAGAACACCGACAGTAGCCCCCGAGCCCAAGGCATTCTAGCGCCGTCCTCTAGGCGAATCCTTGGGGCGGCCTGAGGCGTCATGGGCCCTAAATGCGTGTGGGTCAGGCCAACGCGCATCACGCAACTAATGTCGGGTTTCCCTTGCCTTTTGTTTTCACTCGAGTTATCAGGAATCTGGCTTGTTGCGTTGGTCCCTTATTGCTTTCCTTTCTCCCACACTTTCTCTTCCTCCTCGGTCTCCAACTCGAACCGACATCTCCCAAATACAGCATCGCGTCGTTCCCTTGTCAGTTCAGCGATGGCGCGTGTCGGCAAGCAGAAGCCAAAGACACAAGGTCCTGCCCTGGCTCCTCCACTCCTGGAGTGCGACCTCTCAAAGTATGTGTATCTTACCCCCGTGCTCTCATCGACGGCGACCGAGTCCAGCGAGCACGGGCGGACCCTGATCTAGCTCAGCGCCACAGCAAAGCGGCCCGCGTCGAAGGAGGTATACCCCTTCTTCCTCCATAGAGTATTCGCCGGACTGGTGCCCCATTTCTCCTCGTTCTTCACCGCCGTCCTGAACCACTACAGGATCCAGGCCCTTCACCTCCAGCCCAACTCCAGCTTGCTCCTGTCCATCTTTGCTTTCTACTACGAGGCCTTCATAGGCGTGTGTCCTTTAGTAGCCCTCTTCCGTCAATTCTTTAGCCTGCGTCTGCACGACGGCGCCCGTTTGTCGGTATGCATCTCCTTCATAGCGGCCCAGAGCGGCAATTTGCTCCTGAAGGCCGGGAAGAAGGTGGAAAACAGCAGTCACCGTTGGTTTCTCATGGGACTCAAGGAAGCCCACCCTCGGCTGGAGGCGTGAAAGGGGCTGCCGGACAAGACCTATGCGTGGAGCTCAGTGAAGCTCTCTGACCCTTGGGTCGTGCCCATCCTCGAGCGCTTCTCCCGCGACATCAGCGCCAAGAGGTTAACCGATGGGATGATAGTGAAGGAATTCTTGGTGTAGCGTGTGGTGCCCCTTCAGGCAAATTTGAGGCCCCTGTGGGACTACCAGATTGGTGACGACAAGCTGAGGCTCTGATCCTAGGACCTTCCTGCTGACGAGCTAGACAGGGTTATGGCGATCCTGCTGGGCGGTGACCCTGGTGAGCCGCCCGAGGCTATGGTTCCGCTATACCGTCTCGACGGCTGGGCCGACCTGATGGCCACGCTGCCCGTCTTCGATGAGCGGGGACTCCTCCCGCCCGAGGGCTCTGGTCCCGTAGAAGTGTCATCGGACGACACTTCCCGTGGGGAGGACTCGGAGAAGACCATCGACGACTGCCTGGCGAGCGCACCTCTCCTGTCACATGCCTTCCTTCTGTGTGAGCTTGAAGATGATGATGTCACCATCAAACTCTCCGCGGTGATCTCCTCGCGCCTGACAAGGATCTCCAGGGGACCCACGTCGGCCTCGTGCGCCACGCGGTCCGCTTGCATGCTCGGCCCTCCAAAGCACGGGGCTGAATCGCCCTTGACGCATCTTGCCTCCGCCGGCGGGATGTCTGAGGCACCAGGCTCGACCCCCTCCATGGGTGGCCTTGACGCCCCTGCCGTTCCTGGGGCGGAGAGGAAGAGGAGATGGGTCGGTGTGGAAGAGTAAGTGTCTTGTCTTGGAATGCCCCACGCGTCCATCTTCCGCGCATGGTTGATTCCCTTTTTTCGAGGTGTCCAGGGGCATTGCCTTGCTAGGGGCGCTGAAAAAGAAGAAGGCGGGCGTCAAGCCGAAGGGTACTCCTGACGCACTACCGGCCCTCCCCAGCGCGTTGCCGCCTGTCGATGAAGAAGGGGAGGGTCACGGGGTGATACGTCCATTTTGCATCATGCTTTCATGTTGCTATTTATCGCTGCCTGGGCTGTTATTTCACTTCACGGTACAATACTTATGCCTTTTCTCTCTTATTTTGCAAGGTTTACACGAAGAGGGAGAATGCCGGCAGCTGGAATTCTGGCCTGAAAAAGGAGCAAGTTTGAGATACCTATTCTGCGCACCTCCAAACGCCGTAAAAATCAACAAGGATTTTTTAGGGAATTATAAAAAATAGTAGGCCGAAGAAGTACCAGAGGGGCGCCAGCAGGTGGCCACAAGCCTACTAGGCGCGGCCACCCCCCTGGCCGCGCCTAGGGGGCTTGTCGGCAACCAGGTGGCCCTCTGGGTCCCCCCTTGGATCCACTAGTTTAATGCTATGGTTAGACTTTGTCTTAGTTCTTCTTGCGTAGTTGCGGATGCTTGCGTGAGGGGTTAATCATAAGTGGGATGCTTGTCCATGTAAGGGCAGTACCCTACCGCCGGTCCACCCACATATCAAACTATAAAAGTAACGAACGTGAATCATATGAACATGATGAAAACTAGCATGATAGAAATTCCCGTGTGTCCTCGGGAGCGGTTTTCCTCCTATAATACTTTGTACAGGCTTGTCCCATGCTACAAAAGGGATTGGGCCACTTTTCTGCACTGTTGCTAGTTTCGTTACTTGTTGCTTGCTACAAATCATCTCACCACACAACTACTTGTTACCGTTAATTTCAGTGCTTGCAGATTTTACCTTGCTGAAAACCACTTGTCAGATCCTTCTGCTCCTCGTTGGGTTCGACACTCTTACTTATCAAAAGGACTATGATAGATTCCCTATACTTGTGGGTCATCAAGACTCTTTTCTGGCGCCGTTGCCGGGGAGTGAAGCACCTTTGGTAAATGGAACTTGGTAAGGAAACATTCATATAGTGTATTATTGTCACTTGTCACTATGGATACTAATCCTGTGATGGGCTTGTTTTGGGTATCTTCACCTTGAAAGGAAGCACAAAGAGTTGCTCCTCAACCTGCTGCACCTACTAAAAATATTTGGTTTGAATCTCCTTCGGGTATGCTTGAGAAACTCCTAGCTAATCCTTTTACAGGAGATGGAACATCACATCCAGACTTGCATCTAATCTATGTAGATGAAGTTTGTGGTTTATTTAAGCTTGCAGGTTTGCACGAGGATGAGGTCAAGAAGAAGGTCTTTCCTTCATCTTTGAAGGACAAGGCATTGACATGGTATAGGCTATGTGATGATACTGGATCATGGGACTACAATCGGTTGAAATTGGAATTTCATAAAAAGTTTTATCCTATGCATTTAGTACATCGTGATCGGAATTATATTTATAATTTTTGGCCTCATGATAGAGAAAGCATTGCTCAAGCTTGGGGGAGGCTTAAATCAATGTTATATTCATTCGAGAGAGAATCATGATCTCTCGAGAGAAATTATCATTCAGAACTTCTATGCTCGGCTTTCTCATGATGATCGCACCATGCTTGACACTTCTTGTGCCGGTTCTTTTATGAAGAGAGATATTGACTTCAAATAGAATTTATTGGAGAGAATTAAATGCAACTCTGTAGATTGGGAGCTTGAAGAAGGTAAGGAGTCAGGTATGAATTTCACGTTTGATTGTGTTAAATCCTTTGTTGAAACAAATACTTTTTGTGACTTCAGCGCTAAGTATGGACTTGGCTCTGAGATAGTAGCTTCATTGTGTGAATCCTTTGCTGCTCATATTGATCTGCCCAAAGAGAAGTGGTTTAAATATCATCCACCTTTAGAAGTCAATGTAATTAAACCCACTCCACTTGAAGAGAAAGTCATTGCCTATAGTGATCCTGTTGGTCCGAGTGCTTACATTGAGAAACCACCTTTCCCTGTTCGGATAAAGGATCATTCTAAAGATTCAACTGTGATACATAGAGGCTATATTAGAACACCTACACCCCCTGAGCAAATTAGAGTTGAACCTAGCATTGCTATTATCAAAGATCTTCTGTCCGACGATGTTGAGGGACATAATATTCACTTCGGTGAAGATGCTGCTAGAATTGCTAAACCTCACGTTAGACACAAACATAGGCCTATTGTTGGCACGCCTGTTGTTTCTGTTAAGATAGGGGATCATTGTTATCATGGTTTAAGTGATGTCGGTGCTAGTGTTAGTGCAATGCCTCAATCCTTATATGATGAAATCCAAGACGAGATTGCACCTATTGAGATAGAACCTATTGACGTCACTATTCAGCTTGCCAACAGAGATACTATCTGCCCTGTGGGAATTGTTAGGGATGTTGAAGTCTTCTGTTGTAAAAAAAGTATCCTGTTGATTTCCTCGTTCTTGCTACCCCACAAGATAGCTTTTGTCCCATCATATTTGGCAGACCCTTCCTCAATACCGTTAATGCTCATATTGACTGTGAGAAGCAAACTGTCACTGTTGGCTTTGAAGGTGTGTCACATGAGTTCAATTTCTCCAAGTTTGGTAGACAACCTCATGAAAAAGAGTTGCCAGTAAGGATGAAACTATTTCCTTAGCTTCTATTGTCGTGCCTCCTACTGATCCCTTAGAGCAATACTTGCTTGAGCATGAAAATGATATGCATATGGATGAAAGGGATGAAATAGATAGAGTTGTCTTAGAACAATATCCTATCCTTAAGAATAATCTGCATGATGAACTGCTTGGGGATTCACCCCCACCAAAGGGTGATCCTGTGTTCGAGCTTAAATAGTTGCCTGGTACTCTTAATTATGCTTATCTTGATGAAAAAGAGATATATCCTATTATAATTAGTGCTAGCCTCTCAGAGCATGAAGAAAATAAGTTACTAAAAACTCTAAGAAAGGACTGTGCTGCTATTGGATATACTCTTGATGATCTTAAGGGCATTAGTCCCACTCTATGCTAGCACAAGATTGAACCCGATCCTGATTCCAAACCAGTTGCTGATCATCAAAGGAGATTAAATCCTAAGATGAAAAAGGTAGTAAGAAAAGAAATACTAAAGCTCCTGGAAGCGGGTATTATCTATCCTGTTGCTCATAGTGATTGGGTGAGCCTGGTGCATTGCCTTCCTAAGAAGGGAGGCATTACCGTTGTCCCTAGTGATCAGGATGAATTGATCCCACAGAGGATTATTACTGGCTATAGGATGGTGATCGATTTTAGGAAATTGAATAAAGCCACTAGGAAAGATCATTACCCTTTACCTTTTATCGACCAAATGCTAGAAAGACTGTCTAAACACACACACTTCTGCTTTCTAGACGGTTATTCTGGTTTCTCCTAAATACGAGTTGCACAAGATGATCAGGAGAAAACCACTTTCACTTGCCCTTTCGGTACCATTGCTTATAGACGTATGCCTTTTGGCTTATGTAATGCACCTGCCACCTTTCAAAGATGCATGATGGCTATATTATCTGACTTTTGTGAAAAGATTGTTGTTGTTTTCATGGATGACTTCTCCATTTACGAGTCTTGCAGAGATGTAAAGACACCAATGTTGTCTTGAATTGGGAGAAGTGCCACTTTATGGTTAATGAAGGCATCATCTTAGGACATAAAATTTCTGAAAGAGGTATTGAAGTCGATAAGGCTAAGGTTGATGCAATCAAGAAAATGCCATACCCCACATATATCAAAGGTATAAGAAGTTTCCTTGGTCATGCTGATTTCTATAGAAGGTTCATTAAAGACTTCTCTAAGATTTCTAGGCCTCCTGCCAATCTCCTGCAAAAGGATATTCCTTTTGTTTTTAACGATGATTGTGAGGAAGCCTTCGAAATACTTAAGAAGGCTTTGATAACTGCACCTATTGGTCAACCACCTGATTGGAACTTACCTTTTGAAATCATGTGTGATGCTCGTGATTATGCTGTTGGTGCTGTTCCAGGGAAAAGAGTTGACAAGAAGTTGAATGTTATTCACTATGCTAGTAAAACTCTAGACAGTGCCCAAAGAAACTATGCTACTACGGAGAAGGAATTTTTAGCAATCGTCTTTGCATGTGAAAAGTTCAGGTCTTACATAGTTGATTCCAAAGTCACTATTCACACTGATCATGCTGCTATTAAGTACCTCATGGAGAAGAAAGACGCTAAACCTAGACTTATCAGATGGGTTCTCTTGCTACAAGAATTTTATTTGCACGTTGTTGATAGAAAGGCTGCTGACAACCCAGTAGCAGATAAGTTGTCTAGGTTGGAGAACGTTCTTGATGACCCACATCCTATTGATGATAGCTTTCCTGATGAGTAATTGAATGTCATCAATGCTTCACCTAGTGCATCGTGGTATGCTGATTATGCAAACTATATCGTTGCCAAATATATACCACCTAGTTTCACATACCAGCAAAAGAAGAAATTCTTCTTTGACTTGAGACATTACTTTTGGGATGATCCTCACCTTTATAAGGAAGGAGTAGATGGTGTGTGATAGCCTGGCTTATTAGGATGATAGACTACTCATATCAATAAGGAATTCCTTCTTTTCCGGGAGCCCATTCAAACAGAACTCTCAGGTTAAGCGTGCTCAGCTTGGAGTAGATCTAGGATGGGTGACCGACCGGGAAGTTGATCCCGGGTGCACATGAGCAAGGACAAAGTGCGCAGAAAAGACTAGTATTGATATGTGGGGCCAGCCTAGATCCCGCCAGGAGTAACGATCACCGGCGGGTGTTTCCGGGGCGTTACATGGTGTTATTAGACGTTGTGTACCAGAACATGAACAAGGACAGATCTTACAGAAGTGTCACTCTGAGGCCTACGGAGGACACCATGCGGGAGAGAGAATTGCACACAAGGTATTGCAATGAGGTTTCTATTGGCCCACTCTTTTCAAGGATGCTCGTAAGTTCGTCTTGTCTTGTGAAGAATGTCATAGAATAGGTAATATCAGTAAATGTCAGGAAATGCCTATGAACTATTCACTTGTCATTGAACCATTTGATGTTTGGGGCTTTGATTATATGGGACCTTTTCCAAAATCCAACGGGTATACTCATATCCTAGTTGCCCTTGATTACGTCACTAAGTGGGTAGAAGGTATCCCCACTAGTAGTGCAAAAGACTGGAACAGGTCTAGAAAGAATTGGTCTAAGAAGCTCGATGATGCATTGTGGGCTTATAGAACTGCCTATAAGAATCCCATGGGCATGTCTCCGTACAAAATGGTGTACGGAAAAGCATGTCATTTACCTCTTGAGCTAGAGCATAAAGCTTATTGGGAAATCAAAGAGCTCAACTTTGATTTCAAATTTGTTGGTGAGAAGAGGTTATTTGACATTAGCTCGCTTGATGATTGGAGAACTCTGGCATATGAGAATGCCAAGTTGTTCAAAGAGAAAGTTAAGAGGTGGCATGATAAGAGGATACAAAAGCTTGGAGTAGATCTAGGATGGGTGACCGACCGGGAAGTTGATCCCGGGTGCACATGAGCAAGGACAAAGTGCGCAGAAAAGACTAGTATTGATATGTGGGGCCAGCCTAGATCCCGCCAGGAGTAACGATCACCGGCGGGTGTTTCCGGGGCGTTACATGGTGTTATTAGACGTTGTGTACCAGAACATGAACAAGGACAGATCTTACAGAAGTGTCACTCTGAGGCCTACGGAGGACACCATGCGGGAGAGAGAATTGCACACAAGGTATTGCAATGAGGTTTCTATTGGCCCACTCTTTTCAAGGATGCTCGTAAGTTCGTCTTGTCTTGTGAAGAATGTCATAGAATAGGTAATATCAGTAAATGTCAGGAAATGCCTATGAACTATTCACTTGTCATTGAACCATTTGATGTTTGGGGCTTTGATTATATGGGACCTTTTCCAAAATCCAACGGGTATACTCATATCCTAGTTGCCCTTGATTACGTCACTAAGTGGGTAGAAGGTATCCCCACTAGTAGTGCAAAAGACTGGAACAGGTCTAGAAAGAATTGGTCTAAGAAGCTCGATGATGCATTGTGGGCTTATAGAACTGCCTATAAGAATCCCATGGGCATGTCTCCGTACAAAATGGTGTACGGAAAAGCATGTCATTTACCTCTTGAGCTAGAGCATAAAGCTTATTGGGAAATCAAAGAGCTCAACTTTGATTTCAAATTTGTTGGTGAGAAGAGGTTATTTGACATTAGCTCGCTTGATGATTGGAGAACTCTGGCATATGAGAATGCCAAGTTGTTCAAAGAGAAAGTTAAGAGGTGGCATGATAAGAGGATACAAAAGCGTGAGTTCAATGTAGGTGATTATGTCTTGCTATATAATTCTCGTTTAAGATTCTTTGCAGGCAAGCTTCTCTCTAAATGGGAAGGTCCCTATATAGTTGAGGAAGTATATCGTTCCGGTGCTATCAAGATCAACAACACGAAAGGTAATTGTCCGAGAGTTGTAAATGGGCAAAGAATCAAGCATTATATTTGAGGTACTCCCATAAATGTTGAAAGCAATATTATCAATACCATAACTCCGGAAGAATACCTAAGGGATATTTATCAGCCTGTTTCAGACTCTGAAACCGAAGAGGTATGTGATTTGGTAAGAAAACAGACTCCAAAACTTTTCTAGTAGGTATTTTTCTCCGTTTTGGAATTTTTGAAAAAATAGAAACATTGGAAGTAGTCCGGAAAGCGCGCAAGGAGGCAACAAGCCTGCCACACGCAGACCCACCCCCTGGCCGCGCGTGGGGGGCTTGTGGCCACCTCGTGTGCCTCCCAGACTCCGTTTTCGTACGGAGTACTCCTTCTCGTCTGGAAAAAATCATTATATATTCTCCCGTAAGGTCTGACCCTCGTATCACGCAAATTTCCTGTGTTTTCGTTTCGAGCCTGTTTTCTGTCATAGATTTAGAGCAAGATGTCATCTCAGGAATCTGTGGGGGAGAACAATCTCCCTCAAGTCTATGGAGAAGTAAATGCTGATCTGAAAAGGATGGAGGTCATGGAGGTTGAGGAAAGGCTACCTGAAGAAACCAAGGGCAGAACTAAGGAAAGGAATCAGGCGTGGGACGAAGCACAATCTGTGTTCAACAATGAAGAAGTTGAAGAAGTGGATTTCCTCCAACCCTACCTCTACCTACTGTCTCCAACCTTGATTGAACTCTTGAGGTTTTGTGAAAGAACTCGTGCTTGCAATACTTATCTCACTCGTGAAGTTGTTTTGCTGGAGAAACATATCACAGATCTCCAAGGTATAAATCAAATATTGATGGCGCTCTTGGAATCAAAGGACAAAATAACTGCATCACCATCACCTCCAAAGGAAGAAAACTGAGCATGGGTATGGGCAATCCCCTTGGCTTGTGCCAACCTTGGGGGAGTTGCCCCGGTATCGTATCACCATCACATCTTTTGCCTTTACCTTTGTTTTAGTTTCTTCCTTTTCAGTTTTCTTTTTATCTAGTAGAATAAAAGTCTTAGTTTTTTTGTCTTGAGTTTTGCTTTGTGTCACCCCCGATGTATTCGACCTCGTGAGCCATATAATAAAGAGTGTCTTAGTTGAAGGGCTTTGCCTCATGCCATGATCAAAAGAATGAGAAAATAACAAAAGCATGAAAGATCATGTAATGATCTTATGGGAAGTGATGGCCTCACATATAAAAATCATGATGATTGAAACTTGTTGAGGGTAGACAAACGTACACCTTGGTCATTGTTGCAATTAATAGGAAGTGATAAATAAGGAGAGGTTCACATATAAATATATCATCTTTGACACCATCTATTATTGTGAACACTCACTAAACTATTACATGCCTAGGAGTAGATGTTGGACAAGGAAGACAACATAATGAATTGTGTTTGCTTGGTTCGGAACAATGTTATATGACTAAAGATCCCTTAGCATGTGACGATTCCTTCCACCTCATATTAGCCCAAACTCCCGCACCAAGTAGAGATACTACTTGTGCATCTGTAAACCTTCAACACAATTTTGCCATGAGTGTCCACCTTACCTACCTATGGATTGAATAAGATCCTTCAAGTAAGTTGTCATCGGTTCAAGCAATAAAAATTGCTCTCTAATATGTATGATCTATTAGTGTGTGGAAAATAAGCTTTGTACGAACCTGTGATGAGGAGGACATAAAAGCGACAGATTGCATAATAAAGTTCTTTATCACAGGAGGCAATATAAAGTGACATTCCTCCACACTAAGAGGACACGCATCAAACCTGAAAAGCGCATGACAACCTCTGCTTCCCTCTGTGAAGGGCCTATCTTGTACCTTTACCTTTTGCCCTTGAAAGAGTCATGGTGATCTTCAGGAATTCCTTGTTTCGCCTTTATCTTGGCTATAGCCATATTCTTGGGAAAGATCTATATTCATATGTCAACTTGGAAGTAAGTATTCATGAATTATTATTGTTGACATTACCCTTGAGGTAAGCAGTTGGGAGGCAAAACTATAAGCACCTATCTTTCTCTGTGTCCAGCTAAAACTTTGATCTCATGAGTACCACGTGAGTTGTAGCAATTGTAGATAATGAAAAGATGATTGAGTATGTGGATTTGCTTTACAATCTCTTATTTAACTCTTTGTGATGTTGTGATAAATTGCAATTGCTTCAATGACTACACGCTATCGGTTGTTACTTCTTGGTAAGGTTTTTGATCCATGCTTTACTTTATGAACGAATTGTCACTTTAGCATGAGAGATGATATGATGGTATAGTTGTTCTGACCATGATCATGATGCCTGCATGTTCGTATCTTGTTTTGTCAACACCTCTCTCCCTAAACATGTGGACATATTTATTGACCTATGCTTTCGCTTGAGGACAAGTGAGGTCTAAGCTTGGGGGAGTTGATACGTCCATTTTTCATCATGATTTCATGTTGATATTTATCGCTTCTTGGGCTGTTATTTCACTTCACGATACAATACTTATGCCTTTTCTCTCTTATTTTGCAAGGTTTACATGAAGAGGGAGAATGCTGGCAGCTGGAATTCTGGCCTGAAAAAGGAGCAAGTTTGATATACCTATTCTGCGCAACTCCAAACGCCGTAAAAATCAACGAGTATTTTTTTCAGGAATTATAGAAAATACTAGGCCGAAGAAGTGCCGCAGGGGCGCCAGCAGGTGGCCACAAGCCTGCTAGGAGCGGCCACCCCCCTGGCCGCGCCTAGGGGGCTTCTGGGCACCCAGCTGGTGCTCTGGCTCCCCTCTTCTGCTATATGAAGGGTTCCGTCCACAAAAAAAATCAAGAGGAGGCTTTTTCGAGGATTCGACGCTTCCACGAGGCGGAACTTGAGCAGAACCAATCTAGAGCTCTGGCAGGACGATCCTACCAGGGAAACTTCCATTCCGGAGGGGGAAATCGTCGCCATCGTCATCCCCAACACTCCTCTCATCGGAGGGGACGCATCACCATCAACATCTTAATAGCACCATCTCATCTCCAAACCCTAGTTCATCTCTTGTAACCAATCTCCGTCTCGCAACTCCGATTGGTACTTGTAAGGTTGCTAGTAGTGTTAATTACTCTTTGTAGTTGATGCTAGTGGGATTACTTGGTGGAAGAGTTTATGTTCATATCTTTGATGCTACTCATTACCTCTCTGGTCATGAATATGATTATGCTTTGTGAGTAGTTACTTTTGTTCCTTAGGACATCGGATAAGTCATGCTAATAGTAGTCATGTGAATTTGGTATTCGTTCGGTAATTTGATGTGTTGTATGTTGTTTTTCCTCTAGTGGTGTTATTTGGGCCTAGAGGAAGGCATTGGGAAGTAGTAAGTAGATGATGGGTTGCTAGAGTGAGAGAAGCTTAAACCCTAGTTTACGTGTTGCTTCGTAAGGGGTTGATTTGGATCCACTAGTTTAATGCTATGATTAGACTTTGTCTTAATTCTTCTTGCGAGAGGGGTTAATCATAAGTGGGATGCTTGTCCAAGTAAGGTCAGTACCCAAGCGCCGGTCCACCCACATATCAAACTATCAAAGTAACGAACGCGAATCATATGAACATGATGAAAACTAGCATGACAGAAATTCCCGTGTGTCCTCGGGAGCGTTTTTCCTCCTATAAGACATTGTCCAGGCTTGTCCCTTGCTACAAAAGGGACTAGGCCACTTTTCTGCACCGTTGCTACTTTTGTTACTTGTTGCTTGCTATGAATCATCTCACCACACAACTACTTCTTATCGATGATTTCAGTGCTTGCAGATTTTACCTTGCTGAAAACCACTTGTCAGATCTTTCTGCTCCTCGTTGGGTTCGACAATCTTACTTATCGAAAGGACTACGATAGATCCCCTATACTTGTGGGTCATCACGGGGCGACCTCACAGGCCTTGGTCGTCGAGCCCCTCGAGCCCTCGAAGCGGTCGTGGCAGCGCCGTTGCCCGAGGGGAGGTTCTTGGGGGGCCTCAGTCCACTAATGTTGCCTCCCTGATGACACCGCCAGCGACAAAACCACATGCTCCTCAGGGGGAGATCCCGAGGACTCCAGTGTATGTCCAGGGTGTCCAGAGCATGGCCTTCGCTACCCTGTGCAAGGTCGCGGTCGTGATGGTGGAGGGCGAGAAGGAGGCCAAGGCCGCTCGCGCTGCACGCGAGGAGACTCTAGAGGAAGCCGAATCCTCTCGCGCCGTGTGGGAGGAGGCGATGAAGGAAGTCACGGCAGCTGCCAAATGCTGTGAAGAGGCGGAAGCACGCCTGAAGGCCTTCCAAGAAGAACGAGGACAGCTAGCCGAGCAGCTTCGTGTGTGGGAGGAAGAACTCGAGGCCCGCAAGACAAAGCTCGCCGCCCGGCAAGAAGAGCTGTTCCAGGAGGAAACTCGCCTGGGCACGAAGCAGGCGCACTTGGATGAGCAGGAGAAGGAGATCGCCTCGAAGAAGACCCTTGTCGATGCCAAGGAGGAATCCCTCGCCACGGCCGAGAAGAAGAAGGTCGCGGAGCTGGTCGGCTTCCCTGACGTTGTGCTCAGGCTTCGCACGACGCTCAACACCCTCTGCCTGGACGGGTTCGACAACCCTTTGGCCACGCGAGAGGGCGGCTTCACCGTGCTTGCGGCGGAGCTCGCCGCGGCGCTGGAGGACGTTGTCATGCAGGTGGACAATGTCTTGGACAATGACTGCCGTGACGTCTTTTCTGAGGCCACAACACGCGTCTTTAGTCACATTCTTCTTCGTGAGCCGGGGTTTGACTTTGGCTTTGTTATCCTGTCGGTCTCTGTTGAGTCCCGGGACGGTGCTGCGGAGGCAGTGAAGGGCCGCGTGGAGGCATTGGTGAAGAGGTTCTCCCACGACGGGGGGGGGGGGAAGACGACGCTACTAACGCCGACGACAAGCCCCTTGAAGATGAAGTGACTGGCGGCGGCGGTTCCTCTTGATTTCTCCCCCCTGTTTTTTCCCTGCAATGCACATCGTGCCTAGTGGAGGTGTCAATTTTATTTGCGTTTTCAAGAACTTGTTAAGGCTTGTAATAACTGGCTGACTGCTTGAATGTTTTATTCGCCTCGTTTCTTTCATGTTTGCTATGATACTCCGCATTAGGAGGGCCCGGCCCGCGCATACGTCATCCGCCATTGACCCGACCCGGTTCCAGGACGGCCCAAGAGGTGAGGGTCTACGGGTCCAGCAACCATCATGAGGGGAACGCTGTCACACCCTGTTTTTCACCACCAATGCTTTAAGTTGCAAAAATCAGAGCTTGTTAAAACTTTTTCTAGTGATGTTGTGAATGCTATGAATGTCTTATATGAATGTATGCTTGTTTGCTTGATGATCCAAAACCCATGATAAATTTATTTATTTTTAAATGAGTTTCCAAAACTCTTTTTCTTTGACACGAGATCACCTCTACCTTGCTTGGGTTACACTACTAGCTCATGATGCCTAGTAGCACTGCCAACCAAAGTTGGTGATCTGAACTCAAATACTATTATTATTTACCAAAGACATTATTTAATGTTTTAAAACATTATTTTTATATTTTAAATACATGTGTGTTTCCAAGGCCAGGAATGATATTCCCACAAGGAAAAATGCTACTCTGCCTTAGAAATTCTGAGTAAAATCATGGAAACTCAGAAGGACATATATTTTCCATATATAAGATTTTCAACCCTATTTTATATTATAATTATTTGAATAAAACCATGAAAACCATTCCTGTATCTTTTAACCTTTTTAGGTATTTCCAAAGGAAATAGTCTCAATAAAATCCCATTAAATTACGGGAGCCTCCCCAAGCCATATTTGGTGCCCACATAAAATCTCACCTTGATCCAAGGTGGGGAAGGACACCAAATGAACCTAAAACCCTCTCTATCTAGAATAGAGTTGGAACAACTCTACATAGGAAAGTTTGTCCAATGGGGCTGAAACTTTGCATGGGTCTTTGACACCTGAAATGAGGACTCCACACCAAAAATGGGATTTGATAGACTATGTTTAGTCAAACTCCCTTTGGAGAGGACAGATCTGGCCACTTTGATGCATTTTCAAGTTTACAAAGCTAAACTTGTTCAAGGGAGCTCAAAATTGGTGGAAACCCCTACTTTAACCCCTAGACCAAACCTGTTAAGTTGCAGTTCCAGTGGTAGAGTGGAAGCACCCCAAACCACTGTCGAACACCTTCTGACAGGAAGGTAAAAACCCACCTAGCCACTTTTTTACCCAATGTCAAAGCCTCAAACATGGTGTATTAGTGCCTCAGACCAACCTAAACACCCAGTCAACTGGTCCCTCCCTTGTTCAAAGCACAAGTGGCAAGAACCCCAATTTGTACCATAGATCAGGGCTGACAGCAATAGTGAAACATGTCCCGCTTGACCAGCCAGTGCTCTCACTAGCACACAACGGCTAGATACACTCCCAGGAACACCCAGGACATGAGGGACACGTCTAAAGTGCCCCAGAGCGCGCCAACATGCCGTGGCATGCCAAAACTGCGCTCTGGATGCGCTACAGGGAGCCACCGAGAAGGAGACGACGCTCCCGGACTATTCCAACCCCCCACGAAGTGTCCAAGACCTCCCGCGACAACCCCTATGTGTAAGGAAGCCGCCAGGGACACTCCTCTCCCGCGATAGAACTCGGGCGACGCATGCCCGCGCGCACTCGACTCGACCAAGCATGCACAGACGCTGCAGCTCTACCCCAAGCCTTCTCCCTCTGCGGCCGATGCTTCAGAGCGTCCCAAACCACGTCCGGAGATCGTGGTTTCGCAACTAGCTCCTCACTTTGCATGCACGTGCGCCACGGTTAGTCATCGACGCCATCGAGTCGGCTCAGCGTCGCGAGCCTATAAATAGCTCCCCCGGCGCCTCAGCACCCCTGCAGCAGCCTCTGCACGACCACTAGCTCCTCCCTAACCACCTAGTCGAGCTCGCAGAGCCCCGGTGCTCGAGATCGACCGAGGCCCCTCCGCCTGAGAGCTCCGCTCGATCTCCGGCTACACGCCGGCTCCTGCGACACTCGACCCACCACAGCACTCCCCTCGACACTAGGAACCTTTCCCCCAACAGCCCCGAGTTATTCCGTGCCCCTAGCTACCAGTTCAACCACGTCCCGAAACCCCTCCGCCACGGCCACCTCGTCGTCGGTGACTCCAAGCCTCTCCGGCGCTGTCCCGACCACCTGCAGTTAGGCGGAGGCACGCTAAACCCATTCCTGCCCTTAGCTAGGCCCAAGGACGACGGTTGCCTCGCCGGAGTTCATCTCCTCCTCCCTGGCCGGAGGTAGCGGAAGAACCCGACAGGTGGGCTCCACCTGTCGGCGTCTTGGAGCAGCCCCCGCACGCAGCCACATCCATTGACCCCAGGGGCCCGCACGTCAGGTTCGAACCTGGCTCGCGCGCGCGCCTGGCATTGCTGGCTGGCTGGGCCGGCCTGCTTCCTAGGCGAGGCTTTGGCCTTTTTCTTTTATTTTTAAAACAGAGACTAAAATGGTTTTTGTAAAAATAACTACCTAGTGGAAAAATATAATTCTTCCACTGATATTTTTCTAAAAATGAGTAGTATTTGATTCTGCCATTGTTGGCATTTTTCAAAAACAGAATCTGTTTTATAATAATATAAAGGCATTAAAGGCAATAGTTTGCCCCTGTTTAATAATTATTAAAAATGCTCAGCTAGTAAAAACTAAGAGAAGACATTTTTCAAATTAACAACCTGAATTTAACCAAATTTTGCAACATTATTAAAAGTGATTTGTGATCTGTTTTTGTGTGAGCTATTTCTTATTTATTCTATTCGCGACGATAGAATTACCGAGTGATGAAGGATTCGGACGGAAGACCTCGAAGACCCCGGATACCTAGCTGACCAAGGCAAGCAGCCCTTTGACCATGACTTGAGCATATAAATTGATGCATGCTAGAATAGCAAGTACTTTCCGTTGCATGTGATCATAATGCCGGTTCATCATTGGTGTGATGGTACCGAAGGCTTCTTCGAAGCACTTGCATGATCGTGATGTTATACATATGGCTCCTCGGAGCACAAGCATGATGATCTTGACCCTACCATCTATGAGGATCATGCTACTGTCATGTTGACTACTAGAGTTAGAGAACCATTGCATGAGCATGATGATGAGTTAAATCAAACGTTTACGAAAACCCCGTCGGGTGCCACTAATGCCCGAGGGTGATGATGAGATGGGTGGCCACTTTTGGTGAAGTGGTGCACCGGTGTTTTGTGTGAGTATGGTTTCGGAAATGGGATTAGATTTATAATGTGTCGACCGTCCCAACCTTACCAGTACGACCACGTTACCCCTTTATGGGATGGGGCTTTGTTGATTACTCTGGTCGGTACAAGCAACGAACCACATTACTAGTGGGGGGAGTGATTGTCGTCACTCTCGTGATGGGGTCATGCCAGGAAGGGCGACTATGCCATTTTTATGAGTTCCAGGCACACTGATGGTCCCCGCATGGTTGATACCGTCCAGAGTCGGTGCTCGTAAGACGTACAACATGTGGGCTGGGTACCAATCGAGTGGACCTCTTTGTTTAGTATCGTCAGGGGAAATTTAATGATCGTGTACTTACCTCGGGTATATGTGATATACCGCGAGTCGTGGATGACATGGAAGTTTCCCGGATCTCGTGGGTCCAGTGTACTACCTCTGCAGAGTGTCAAACTATTCGAATAGCCATGTCCACGGTCAAGGACAGTTGGGTAATCCTGCTTAAACTACGTCCAACGTTTCCGCATAAACCAAGTGTGTGTGTGTGTGGTGTTAAAAAGGTGTTGTTATGGAAATAATAATATGACCAAGTCCGGTGACTTCGCATATAGGGTGAACCCGGATGGTTCAGCCCTTAGGAGATATGTTGATAACTGTAACCTGTTCTTCAAGAGTAATTCTTTAACTTGATGCATATTCTTGATCATTCCACCCAGATGAGTTACACTAAAGATGCATGATATTGTTATCCTTCACTTTCATTGTTCGTATCATGGGCTGTTTGCGAGTACATTCAAAGTACTCATTGGCTTGCCACTGGTTATATTACTGACCAGATATGGAAGGACCGGAGTTTGGCGATGAGATCGTCTTCGGAGACGGACCTGCGATCTAGGACGCTTCCAAGTCAGAATGCCTGTCGGTGTAGGCTTGATGGCATGGGCACCCGCTTAGCCCATATGAGTTTTCGCTACCCATTGTACCCGTTTTAATTTGCCTTAGGCCCTGCATGTGAACCTGACCCTTCAGTCATTTGATGTAATATTCGGTATTTGGATGTAAGACTCTATTATTCAGTATGTGTGTTCAGTGAGCATTGATCCTTGGGATCACTTGGCATGGCGATCTCGACTTACCAGTCGGGGTCCCCACAGAACTGGTATCAGAGCCATCCTGACTATAGGAAGCCTTAGGTAGCATGGACGTTAGCCGAAAACGATTAGTACACCAGCCTTACACTTAAGATTTTGCACCTAGAACCTTCTGATTCTCTCTCTCTCTCTCGTATATCTTGTAGATGGCCGCCGTACCTGAGACGCTTCTGGAGACCGGCTTTCCCCTACTCCTGTTGGATAGTCTCGAGAAGTGCCACGTACGCCGCACACCCATCTTCCTCTACCACGAGCACTGGGTCAACGCCGACACCAAGGAATATCACGTGGATGTGATAGTGAAGGCTAACGACTCCCCGTCTAGTTGTTTATTTGAAGGACCACAAATGGGGGACCTGATGATGGCAGTGGAGAGAGCCGCACCAGAGGCGCTCGTGCGTCTCCGCGATATCCTCCCTGAGATGGCTGATGAGCCCGCTACTCGTCACCTACCTTTTCTTAAGGAAGGAGTGGACGGGAGCTGGACGCTCACCCCATCGTCTGAGGACGGGATACCATTAAGGTTTCAGACCTACTTCAGTCTCTTATCCGATGCCGTGACGCACCTTCTGGTTAAGGAATCAATGAAGCTTCGCCAAGAACTGCACCAAGTCAAGGGCCTACTTGACACCGAGAAGATGAAGAATCGCAAGGTGAAGAAAGAAGGCGCACCTGAAGGAAGGACCGGTGTTGCTACCAGGGGTGGTGTGCTACCAATCCGGGTTGTCCCTCTTCAGAGTCGCCGCCGGACCTCTTCGCTGCCTCACCTAAGAGACGTCGTCATGTACTGCTTCTTTCTTCCACTCCTTTGAAGGAAGAGGCCACAGACGAAGACGAAGATCCTGCCTAACCCACCTATGAGACCGAGCAGTCCGCCGCGTAGGATTTCAGCGTAGGCAACTAGGAGTACCCCTGAGCGTAGGTTATCCATGTATTCGATCTTTCAAATTATGAGTGTGTATGATGTAAGCCACATTCTTCCTTAGGCAGCCTGTACATGACTACGTCACTTGTTTTCAATGAATGCAAATTCCGTTTTCAGGACTTTGATTTTTAAAGACTCGCACTAGCGCACATTTAGACCCCCCCCTCTTACTAGAGCAAACCCTTGTGGTTTCAAGCAAGGTGGATTTTTGACCTGTCTGTTTCCATGACAGGATGCTGAACGCAACCCGCAACAGCACCTTCGGCAACCCCGGCACCGCCTACTCAGGTCAGCCGCAGGGAACCGAAGGAGAAGCTCACGCTGGAGATCACCATGAGCATCCTGGCAATGTTTCTCCGCCACCTCCTCCCGGGAACTTAACTATGGCTCAGTTCCTTCAGGCTCTTCACGAGGAGCGTCAAGCCAACAATGTCGCAATTCAGCTGCTAGCTCAAGTCCTAGTGAACAACCCGCCATAGAACGGGAATGGAAATGGCCGCTCTACTCTCTCCGAGTTTATGCGGACTACGTCTCCCATATTCAAAGAGACGACTGAACCATTGGATGTCGATGACTGGATTCACACTATTGAAGACTTCCTTTCGCTGGTCAAGTGCACTGATGAATGTGAGAGGGTCCTTTATGCTTCTCACTGTCTTGGATGCACCGCCTGGGCTTGGTGGGATGGTTTCTAGATCATGTGGGCTAGGCAAGTCATCACTTGGGCAATGTTCAAGGAACGATTCCGCGCGGCTCATATTCCTCCAGGAATGATGACCATCAAGAAGCAGGAATTCCGAGCCTTGAGGCAAGGCAGTGCAACTGTTAAAGAATATCTGCAGAAGTTTAACCTCTTGTCGAGGTATGCCCTGAGGATGTTAACACTGAGGCCGCTAAGGTGGAACGCTTCGTGGAAGGGTTGCAGTAGTCCCTGCAATACCAGTTGGTAGTTTGCGACTTCAAGACCTTCAGCGACCTGGTTAACAAGGCACTTATGCTGGAAGACAAGTGTCGTGCAATGGACGACCCCCGCAAGCGCAAGATGATAGGTAGTGGACGACCCACTAATGCAAGACCAAGACCATGGAAGTCAGCACCTGCGAGGCCCAACTATCAGCAGCAGCAGTACAAGACCCCGGTATTCTGTCAGAATTATCAGCCTCAAGTCAACACCAAGCCAGTTACCAACCCGCCGTATGACAGTGGAGTCAAGACCAACCCTCCGGGTCAGGTCACCTATATTGGGTGTGGTCAAACCGGGCACTATACCAGGCAGTGCTCCAACAAGAAGCCCGATGCACCGCGTCCCAATGCACCCAACCCAGGTCAAGGAGCACCAGGAAAAAACCAGGTTCCCCGGAACCAGCAGTTCAATAGCAAAGGGCGGATCAACCACAGCACCGCCGAAGATGCGCAGGAAAACCCGGACTGCATTCTGGGTACGTTCCTCGTCAACTCCACCCCAGCTACAGTGTTGTTTGATTGTGGTGCTTCACATTCCTTTGTTACTCGCAGGTTTGCGGAGAAGTGTGGTTTAAAACCCACTCTGCTTCATGGGCAGATGGCAATTCAAACCCCGGGAGTAGTGTTGAGGACCAATCTAGGGTGTAGAAGGGTCGAGATAGTTATCAATGGGACGAGCTTCTTGGCAGACCCCATTGTGCTTAAGTCGCAAGGCTTAGAAGTAATTCTCGGCATGGATTGGCTGGCCAAGCACCAGAGTCTCTTGGATTGTGCCAACAGGGCCATTACCATGAATAGCAACCAAGGGGTCAAGGTAAAGTATGTCTCTGAGCTGGTATAAGCTCAAGTACCTCGAATCAATAGCCTATCCCAGGTAGAGCTTGACCAAGTGCCTGTAGTCTGTGAGTACCCGGACGTATTTCCTGACGAGCTACCTGGAATGCCTCCTGACCGAGACATCGAGTTCATCATCGAGCTCATGCCCGGGTCAAGGCCTATATATAAGAAGCCTTATAGGATGGGATCCGAGGAGCTAGCAGAGCTGAAGAAGAAGCTGGATGAGCAACTCAGGAAAGGATTCATTCGTTCGAGTGCATCACCTTGGGGATCACCTATTCTGTTTGTATCAAAGAAGGATGGTACCATTCGACTCTGCATCGATTACCGTTCTCTCAACGAAGTTACAATCAAGAACAAGTACCCACTCCCCAAGATAGAAGACCTGTTTGACTAGTTAAATGGAGCTAAGGTATTCTCCAAGATCGTTTTCCGATCCGGATATTACCAGCTGAAGATTCGACCCGAGGACATACCCAAGACTGCATTCGTGACCCGATACGGTCTCTATGAGTGCACTGTCATGCCCTTCGAATTGACAAATGCCCCATCTTACTTCATGTACCTCATGAACAAGGTCTTCATGGAGTATTTGGACAATTTTGTCATCGTATTCATCGATGACATATTAATCTTCTCAAAATCCGAAGAAGAGCATGAGCAACACTTGAGATTAGTTCTGGGAAAGCTTTGAGAACACCAACTGTATGCCAAGTTCAGAAAGTGCCAATTTTGGCTGAATGAAGTTGGATTTTTGGGTCATATCATGACGGCAAGCGGATTGGTAGTAGATCCATCCAGGATTACCACAGTGACCAACTAGGAATCGCCGAGAGACGTGAAGGATGTCAGGAGTTTCCTTGGGCTCGCGGGATACTACCGCAAGTTCGTAGAGGGATTCTCCACCATCGCTCGACCTATGACTCAGCATTTAAAGAAAGGCCGGAAGTTCGTGTGGACACCGGTGTGTGAAGCGAGCTTCCAGGAGTTGAAGAAAAAGCTGACTACCGCCCCGGTACTAGCTACCCCAGACATACAAAAGGAGTTTGTGATATACTGTGATGCCTCCGGAACCGGACTCGGTGGAGTCTCAATGCAAGATGGCAGAGTCGTGGCGTACTTGACACGGCAACGGCGTCCGCATGAGGATAACTAGGCCACCCATGATCTCAAGTTAGCAGTCGTAGTGCATGCCTTCAAGACATGGCAACACTACCTTCTGGGGAAGCGATGTGAAATATACACGGACCACAAGAGTCTGAAATATATCTTCACCCAAAGGGAGCTGAATATATGGCAACGAAGATGGCTTGAGTTAATCAAGGATTCCGACCTCAGCATTCAGTACCACCCCGGTAAGGCAAACGTGGTAGCCGATGCTTTAAGCCGGAAGGCTGGCACCTTGAACGTCATGCTCAAGGAAAGGTTGCCCGCCTTGTATGAACAGATGGAAAGCTTCGGACTGGAGTTAGTTGAACTAGGATACGTGACCAACCTCGAAGTCAAACCAACTCTAGTTGATGATATCAAGGAAGCCCAGAAGGGACACAAGAGTATTGAAGGCCTCAAGAGGAAGATATAGGAAGGCAAGGCCCGAGGGTTCTCGGTTGATGATCAAGGAGTGGTGTGGTACGGGAAACGCTTATGCATGCCCAACAAAGATGAACTCAAGGACTTGTTCCTGCAAGAGTGTCATGACACGCCATACTCCCTCCATCCGGGTGGTACTAAGATGTATCAAGAACCCCGAGAACGATACTGGTGGTATGGCATGAAGACAGAGATAGGCTCCTACGTCGCTAAGTGCGATGTATGCCAGCGGGTCAAGGCTGAACATCAGCAACCTGCTAGGCTGCTACAACCTCTTCAAGTGCCAGAATGGAAATGGGATAAGGTTGGCATGGACTTCATTACCGGACTACCCCGATCGAGGGGGGTCATGACTCCATATGGGTCATCGTCGACCACTTAACTAAGGTGTCTCATTTCATTCCGGTCAACACCACCTACGAGGGCGACAAGTTGGCTAGCCTCTACATTGAGCGCATCGTTAGCCTCCATGGATTTCCTAAGGAGATCGTGTCCAACCGCGACACGCAGTTCACCTCAAGATTCTAGAAGAAGTTTCAAGAAGCTCTCGGAACCAAGCTCTCTTTCAGCACGGCTTTCCACCCGCAGACGGGCAGACAGACCGAGTGGGTAAACCAGATACTCGAGGACATGCTCCGCGCATGTGTCTTGGCTCATGGTGCCAAATGGGAAGACTGTCTGCCTTTGCTGAGTATTCATACAACAACAGCTACCAGTCCAGTTTTCAAATGGCCCCTTTCAAGGTGCTATATGGGCGAAAGTGCCGCACCCCACTCAATTCGTCCGAAACCGGAGAAGGACTAGTTTTTGGGCCAGAAGCGCAGCAGGAAGCAGAAAATAAGGTGTAGCTTGTCCAAGAAAACCTGAAGGCAGCTAAGTCCCGACAAAAGAGATATGCGGACTCCCACCGCAAGGATGTGGAGTTTGTTCCCGGAGACCAGGTGTACCTGCGCGTTACGCCTCTCAAGGGAACCAAGCGTTTCCACGTCAAAGGGAAGCTAGCCCCAAGGTTTATTGGACCCTTCGAGATCACGGCAAGGCGCGGGGAAGTGGCTTATCAGTTGGAGCTACCCCGAGAACTTTCGGGTGTGCACAACGTGTTCCACGTGTCACAACTCCGGAAGTGCTTACAAGTACCAAACCATTCCGATCCTTGCAAGGACATTGACCACCAAGCTGTTGACCTTCAACCGGACCTTACCTATCGCGAGAAGCCGATTCGCATTTTGGATGAAGAGCGTTGCACCAAAAGCCGCACCAACAAGTATTTCAAGGTTCAGTGGAGCAACCATACCGAAGAAGAAGCAATATGGGAACGTGAAGACTATCTCCAATCATAATTTCCAGAGCTGTTTAACGCCTAGCTTAGGAATCTCGAGGACGAGATTCTTGTAAGAGGGATAGGTCTGTCACACCCTGTTTTTCACCACCAATGCTTTAAGTTGCAAAAAACAGAGCTTGTTAAAACTTTTCTAGTGATGTTGTGAATGCTATGAACGTCTTGTGTGAATGTATGCTTGTTTGCTTGATGATCCAAAACCCATGACAAATTTATTTATTTTTAAATGAGTTTCCAAAACTCTTTTTCTTTGACACCAGATCACCTCTACCGTGCTTGGGTTACACTACTAGCTCATGATGTCTAGTAGCACTCCCAACCAAAGTTGGTGATCTGAACTCAAATACTATTATTATTTACCAAAAACATTATTTAATGTTTTAAAATATTATTTTTCTATTTTAAATACATGTCTGTTTCTAAGGCCACGAATGATATTCCCACAAGGAAAAATGCTTCTCTGCCTTAGAAAATTCTGAGTAAAATCATGGAAACTCAGAAGGACATATATTTTCCATATATAAGATTTTCAACCCTATTTTATATTATAATTATTTGAATAAACCCCTGATAACCATTCTTGTCTGTTTTAACCTTTTTAGGTATTTCCAAAGGAAATACTCTCAATAAAATCCCATTAAATTACAGGAGCCTCCCCAAGACATATTTGGTGCCCACATAAAATCTCACCTTGATCCAAGCTGGGGAAGGACACCAAATGAGCCTAAAACCCTCTCTGTCTAGAATAGAGTTGGAACAACTCTACATAGCGAAGTGTGTCCAATGGGGCTGAAACTTTGCAAGGGTGTTTGGCCCCTCAAATGAGGACTCGACACCAAAAACCAGATTTGCTAGAGTCTGTTTATTCACACTCCCTTTGGAGAGGACATATCAGGCCACTTTGATGCATTTTCAAGTTTACAAAGCTAAACTTGTTCAACGGAGCATAAAATTGGTGGAAACCCCTACTTTAACCCCTAGACCAAACCTGTTAAGTTGCAGTTCCTCGGGCGCGCACGCGCCTGGCAGCCTGCTGGCTGGCTGGAACGGCCTGCTTCCCAGGCCAGGCTTTGGCCTTTTTCTTTTATTTTTAAAACAGAGACTAAAATGATTTTTGTAAAAATAACTACCTAGTGGAAAAATATAATTCTTCCACTGATATTTTTCTAAAAATGAGTAGTATTTGATTCTGCCATTGTTGGCATTTTTGAAAAACACAATCTGTTTTATAATAACATAAAGGCATTAAAGGCAATAGTTTTCCCCTGTTTAATAATTATTAAAAATGTTCAACTAGTAAAAACTAAAATAAGATAGTTTTCAAATTAACAACCTGAATTTAACCAAGTTTTGCAACATTTTTAAAAGTGATATGTGATCTATTTTTATATGAGCTATTTCTTATTTATTCTATTCTCAAAGATAGAATTACCGAGTGACGAAGCATTCGGAGCGGAAGACCTCGAAGACCCCGGATACCTAGCTGACCAAGGCAAGCAGCCCTTTGACCATGACTGGAGCATGTAAATTGATGCATGCTAGAATAGCAAGTACTTTTCGTTGAATGTGATCATAATGTTGGTTCATCATTGGTGTGATGGTACCGAAGGCTTCTTCGAAGCACTTGCATGATGGTGATGTTATACATATGGCTCCTCGGAGGACAAGCATGATGAGCTTGTCCCTACCATCTATGAGGATCATGCTACTGTCATGTTGACTAGTAGAGTTAGAGAACCATTGCATGAGCATGATGATGAGTTAAATCAATCGTTTATGAAAACCCCGTCGGGTGCCACTAATGCCCGAGGGTGATGAGGAGATGGGTGGCCACTTAGGGTGAAGTGGTGCACCTTTGTTTTGTGTGAGTATGGTTTCAGAAATGGGATTAGATTTATGATGTGTCGACCGTCCCAACCTCACCAGTACGACCACGTTACCCCTTTATGGGACGTGGCTTTGTTGATTACTCTGGTCGGTACTAGCAAAGAACCACATTACTAGTGGCGGGAGTGATTGTCGTCACTCTCGTGATGGGGTCGTGCTAGGAAGGGCACTATGCCATTGTTATGAGTTCCAAGCACACCGTTGGTCCCCGCATGGTTTATACCATCCAGAGTCGGTGCTCGTAAGACGTACAACATGTGGGCTGGGTACCAATCGAGTGGACCTCTTTGTTTAGTATCGTCAGGGGAAAGATAATGATCGGGTACTTACCTTGGGTATATCTGATATATGGCGAGTCGTGGATGACACGGAAGTTTCCAGGATCTCGTGGGTCCAACGTACTACCTCTGCAGAGTGTCAAACTATTCGAATAGCCGTGTCCACGGTCAAGGACAGTTGGGTAATCCTGCTTAATCTACGTCCAGCGTTTCCGCATAAACCAAGTGTGTGTGTGTGGTGTTAAAAAGGTGTTGTTATGGAAATAATAATATGACCAAGTCCGGTGACTTGGCATATAGGGTAAACCCGGATGGTTCAGCCCTTAGCAGATATGTTAATATCTGTAACCTGTTCTTCAAGAGTAATTCTTTAACTTGATGCATATTCATGATCATTCCACCCAGATGAGTTACACTAAAGATGCATGATATTGTTATCCTTCTCTTTCATTGTTCGTATCATGGGCTGTTTGTGAGTACATTCAAAGTACTCATTGGCTTGCCACTTGTTATATTATTGACCAGACATGGAAGGACCGGAGTTTGGCGATGAGAACATCTTCGGAGACGGACCTGCGATCTAGGACGCTTCCAAGTTAGAATGCTTGTCGGTGTAGGCTTGATGGCATGGGCACCCGCTTAGCCCTTATGAATTTCCGCTACCCATGGTACCCGTTTTAATTGGCCTTGGGCCCTGCTTGTGAACCTGACCCTTAGGTCATTTGATGTAATATTCGGTATTTGGATGTAAGACTCTATTATTCAGTATCTGTGTTCAGTGAGCATTGATCCTTGGGATCACTGGGCACGGCGATCTCGACTTACTAGTCGGGGTCCCCACAAACGCGGCGAGGATTTTGAAACTTCAGAACACCTTCAACACTCTGTGTCGATAGGGCCCGCCCCGCGCATATCTCTATCGCGAGTGGACCGACCGGATACCAAGACGGCCCAAAGGTGGAAGGGACTACGAGCACTGTTAGGCCCCTGAGTCGCGATGCTCAGGAGTCCCCCTTGATGTACGAGAGAATCCAATGCCCCTCCTAAGAAACTGACAAATTGAAACTCTCGAACTCATTCAGCACTCTGCATTGGCAGGGCCCGCCCCGCTCTTACCTCCGTCGCCGTTGGACCGCCTGGGCAGCCCAAGAGGGAAGGGACTACGGGAGCAGTTCAGGCTCCTGAGTCGCGATGCTCAGGAGTCCCCCTTGAGGTATGAGTGACTCCTGCGTTCTCCCTAAGACATTTTAAGTGCCTTGTTGAGCGCACAAGGATCTGCGTCGGCAGGGACCGTCCCGCGCGTACCTCCACTGCCTTGAACTGACTGGATTCCAGGACGGCCCAAGAGGGAAGTGGCTACAAGCGTAGTTAGGCCTATGAGTCACGATGCTTAGGGGTCCCCCTTGACGTACGAGCGGCTGTGTACCTCCAGTTGTCTATCCCCCGTACTGGGCGTGGGCGTAGTCCTAGGTGGACTGTGTTGATTTCCTTGCCAGCTACGGGCATAGTCATTGGCGGACATAGTTGATTTCCTTGTCAGCTGCGGGCATAGTCATTGGAGGACTGAGTTGATTGCCTCCGTCTTCTCCCCATTGTGGAGCGTAGGGCTGCTACTAGGCAAGGCAGGGACCCTTCCGCGTCCTCGGTTGGCCCGGGCGTATACAGCCGCAGCTCGTTATTACGTGAGAGTGTCACGGTGGGGGTGTATCTGTGAGGTTGAGAGGACGCTTTGGCCTCGTGAGTGTCCCTACCCCCGAGGCATAGGCGCCTGATTTCTTTTGGGTCTTCACCCAGCGCGGAGCATAGGTCATCCACTCAGCATGGGAGGGACCCCCCCCCCCCCCCCGCATCCTCGGGGGGGAGGGGGGCGTATACAACCGTAGCTCATTATTACGTGAGAGTGTCACGGGGGGGGGGGTGAATCTGGGAGGTCGCGAGGACGCTTTGGCCTCGCGAGTGTCCCTACCCCAGAGGCATTAGGCGCCTAATTCCTTTTGGGTCCTTGGAAAACACTGTTGACTTCTTCTTCTTCGGGAGTGAGGCTGGGTGTCTGCTGGCCCACGAGGCGTGCAAGGATAAGCTTCGGCCGGAGCCCCCAAGCGGGGGGGGGGGGGACCGCCCAACGATGCAAGCAAGGTAGAATGTTAGGGTTCGAAGTGGGTGCGACAGGAACAACTAAAGGATGCGTAAATGAAAGTGGCGGCTGGGGAGTGCCCTGAACTCCTGGAGGCCACATGGCCCTGTGGGCACCCTCGGATGGAGTTATCCAAAAAGTTACCTGGGAGCAGCCAACAAAAAGTCACCTTGCTGCCATGCTGCTGAAGGGCCGAGGGCACCGTCGTCGCCCGATCTCCTGCTTCCATGATCGCGACCCTCACGGGTACGCCGTCTCCTGAGGCTCGGGACCTATGCTTGCCCCGAGCTTCTCCTCCTCTTCCTCACCACGCCCCAGCAGGCAAGGCATGAGCATGGCCTTCTGGAGCATCAGGTAGGTAGCAGTTGTGTTCCCCAGCCGAAGGGCATGAGGGTGCGAGCGTCCGAGTACACCCACCGATGGTCAGCTCGCGCGGGCCAGAAGGGGCCTTGAGCCGTGGCTGTGTTGATTGCGAACGCGTTGATGCAGATGCGGGGCCATCGACCGTGCTGACAACAGCGACTGCAATTGGTGATGCAGGGCAGTCCCCACCTCGCACGACCTAGGCCTCTCGAACCTCTTGGATTGCTCTGATGATGGACTCACAGGAGTTGGGTGGACGCGCAGCGGAGTGCGCCCTCGGGTTGTGCTCGAGTGCCACCCTCACCTCACTGGTCAGGTCGGGAACCTCCCCGGTGGGAGCCCCAAGGCCTGACCTAAGGGGGCGCCGGCCGCGCCTTCCTATGCGATGGGGGGCATGACCCCGTCCCTTGGCACGGAGCCCGAATTCCTAGTGCACTCCGTGGGGAGGAGCTCCTTCTTCTTCTTGCGTGGGTCCTCTCGAGGTGGATCGTCTTCTTCATCATCCGAGCGTTCCGCAGCCGCGGCGCTGTAGGTGCGCTCGAGTGTACAGACGACATCCTTCTCGTCGCAGGTGATGGTGATGACGTCGCTGCTCCCTGGCATCTTGAGGACGTTGTAGCCATGGTGCGTCACTGCCATGAACTTGGCGAGAGCCGTGCACCCAAGGATCGCGTTGAACGGCAGGTGGATGTGCACGGTGTCGAAGACGATGATCTCAGTGTGGTAGTTCCTGCGCTCGCCGAAGGTGACTGGCAGTCGCACCTGCTCGATGGGCACAGTAGACCCTTCCGTTACTCATGAGAAGGGCTTGGTGGCCATGAGTTGTTCATACGACAACTGGAGTGTCTCTTCCTTCTCAATCGAGAGGACGTTGAGCCACGCTCCACTTTCGGTAAGTGTCTTGGTGACGAGGACTTTGCTGATGGTTGGTGTGCACATCATGGGGAGCTTTCCGACCATGAATGAGCACCTGAGTTGATCACATGAGTCGAAGGTGATGGTGCTCTGGGACCAGTTGAGGGGGCACATCGCTTCAGGCTTCGGAAGAGTGGCATTCACCTCGAAGGCAAACTTCTTGAAGGCGCGGTTCGAGGCCGGGGTCTGGGAGGCGCTTAGGATGGAGGCCACCGCTGTCGTATTTTGGGCTCCGCAAGACCTTAGGATTCGAACACAAGGGCGTGTGCGGCGATCTCTCTCGGCTCGACCTTACCTAGCCCGGTACTCGATGGAAACAACAAAGAAGTCACATGATGGAGAGGAGAACACAGAACACAACAGTTTACCAAGGTTCGGGCAACCGCGAAGCATAAAACCTTACTCCTGCTTTTGGTGGATTGCCTCTCACGGAGATTAGTGGATGAACTAGTAGAATGCTCTCGAGCCTCCGGAGGCCAAGTGGCTAGGTGTGTTGCTCTAGGGTTTGCATGATCTCATGTATTTTACCCTCTCTATTTATAGTGCAGGCCCGGGTCCTCTTCCCTTATCGTAGGCGGGAAGGGATCCCACAACGGCCAGCTTCGGTGGGGAACAAGGGAACATGCTTCCCATGTCAAAAGTGGTCTTCGCCTGCAAAGCAGCTGCCAAAGTTATAGAGGTGGGCACAGGGATGACGCTCGTCCTGCCGGCGGGCGGCCATGGTCTGGTTGTACCGGAAGGGAAATCTTTGGAAGATGCCTTTGGAACCATGAAACATTCCTTCCTCTGTTGCACCAAAGGGGAAACTGCCCCGTCCTGCCATCGGCTGCTCACTTGTCCTTCCATGGCGTCACCCTTGACTCCTGAGGCACGTCCTTGCCTTGAAATATCCGCCGCTCTGGAGGGGTCCTGAGGAGGCCTCCTACGGGTCTTGATGTCGCTCTTCCTCACGAGGCTTGGCCCCTCGCGAGGGCCTTGTTCTGCGTGGTGCTGCTCCTTGCTGATCTTGCGTTGCTGAAGTGGGCCAGCCCTGGGCCACGGGCAGGCAGGTCTGGGTACCCCCGTTCCCATAACACCGATAGTAGCCCCCGGGTCCAAGGCGCGCGTGTGTTGGCTTCACGGAGAAGCCTTGAAGATGGCCCAAAACATCGCGGGCCCCATTTGCGTGCGGTTCAGGCGACCCATGTGTCTCGAAGCTACGCGACGATGCTCTCTATCCTCGAGGCGCCCCGATGGTGTCAAGCCATGACGATGCGATTACCAAGAGTCGCGCAGGCCATCATTTTGCTCATTGAATGTGACTGCACCCAACGGACCTTGCGGATGCGACAGATCAGCGGACAAGTGAGGCAACGTGGGTGGCACCGCTTCCGTCGGCCCACCACTCGGCCCGCGTGGGAAGCGCGACGCCCACGCTCCTGCAACGGTTGGTGGCCATGGTTTTCCTATAAATTCGCCCAGCCCCCTTCGGGGGGGGGGGGGCTACGCAAGCCCGAGCTTCTTCTCTGCTTCAGTCGTCCACCGCGAGGAAATTTCATCCCTGAAGATGGCTCTGACCAGGGACAGCGGGCGGCGCCTCCTGCAGCTTCGTCCGCCCCCGGGGGCAGCGGCGGAGGGCTCTCACGGCCCTCGCTCGTCCACCACTGCTCGGTTAAGGCAACTGCGTAAGTCCTTCATCGCGTCCTTTTGCTTTCTGCTTCATTGTCACACCCTGTTTTCACTGCACTTCTTATGTAATTCAAAAATCTGAGTTTGTTAAAAACTTTTCCGAAATCAATGATGTGAGTTCATGGTTGTCATTGTATGGTTGACTACGTGATATCAAAAATCATATATTTCATAACTTAATTATGCTCAAAACCCTTTTTTATTTCTAGTTAATTCAAAACCCTACTTTGGGTTGCACTACAAGTCATTGATGGCAAGAAGAGCTCTTATACAAAGTTGGTGATTTGGTCCTGAAACTATTTTTATTCACCAAAACCATTCAATAATTATTTTATGAATTATTTTCCTATTTTATTTGCATGTCCATTTCTGAGGTGAGAAATGATATTCCTATATGGAAAAATAATTTTCCGCCATAGAAAAATGTGAGGAAAATTGGAGATACTTAGAAGGATATATATTTTCCATACATAAGATTTTAAATCCCTATTTATATTATAAATATTTGAGTAGAACCCTGAAAACCTATTCTATCTCTTTTGACCTTTTGAAATATTTTCAAATGAAATATTCTCCGTAAATTCCTAGAAAATTTCATTGATCTCCCTAAGCCATATGTGGTGCCCATTTAAAGTTTCACCTTGATCCAAGGTGGTTAAGGTCACCAAATAATTCCAAAACCCTTTTTGTCTTGTATGAAGTTAGAGCAACTCTACGTAGCAAGGTTTATCCAATGGAGATGAAACTTTGCAGGAGTGCCTAATACCTCAAATGAGGACTCCATGCCAAAAATGGTATTTGTGGGACTTGATTTCCCACATTCCCTTTGGAAGGAACAGATCTTGTCATTTAGGGATGATTTCAAGTCTACAAAGCTAAACTTGTCCAATGGAGCCCAAACTTGGTGTAGCCTTATATTTCAGCACCAAACTCAGTCCTCTTAAGTTGCATAGCCTGTGGTGGGGTGCAACCACCCCAAACCACTGTCGAGCACCTTCTGATAGTTGGGAAAAACCCCTCCTAACGCCAACTAAACCCTTTCTCTCAAACTCCTAGATTAGGTAGCTAGCATCGGTGACTAACTCCAGTCAAGTGGCACCTCTCTGGTTCCAAGTAGAAAATCCAAAATCTCCAATTTGAGCTTCAGCCCAAGGCTGAGAGCACATGTTTCCCTTCCCTCCTTTGACCAGCCGATGCTCCCACGGGATTCAAATGGTTAGGCATCTCCAAGCCAGTTCCCAGGACATGCCAGATACGTCCAAGGCATCCCAGAGCATGGCAGCATGCCGTGGCATGCCAAAGCTGCGCTCAGGGCGTGCTACAGAGAGAAACCGAGGTGGGGGCGTGTTGGAAATATGCCCTAGAGGCAATAATAAAATGGTTATTATCATATTTCCTTTTTTCATGATAATCGTCTATTGTTCATGCTATTAATGTATTAACAGGAAACAGTAATACATGTGTGAATAAATAGATCACAATGTGTCCCTAGCCAAGCTCTAGTTGGCTAGCTCGTTGATCAATAGATGATCATGGTTTTCTAATGGCAAGTGTCTTTTCTAATGTCAATATGCATTTCTAACGTGATCGTGTCATTAGGAGAATGATGTGATGGACAAGACCCAGTCCTAAGCATAGCACTAGATCATGTTGTCCGTATGCTAAAGCTTTTCTAATGTCAAGTGTCTTTTCCTTCGACCGTGAGATTGTGAACCTCCCGGATACCTTAGGAGTGCTTTGGGTGTATCAAACATCACAACGTAAGTGGGTGACTATAAAGGTGCACTACGGGTATCTCCGAAAGTGTTTGTTGGGTTGGTACGAATCGAGATAGGAATTTGTCACTTCGTGTGATGGAGAGGTATCTCTGAGCCCACTCGATAGACCATCATCATGAGCTTAATGTGACTAAGGAGTTAGTCACAGGATGATCTGCTACGGAACGAGTAAAGAGACTTACCAGTAACGCGATTGAACAAGGTATAGGTATACCGACGATCAAATCTCGGGCAAGTTCTATACTGACAGACAAAGGGAATTGTATACGAGATTGATTGAATCCTTGACATCGTGGTTCATCCGATAAGATCACCGTGGTACATGTGGGACCCACCATGGGTGTCCACACCCCTCTCATGGTTATTGGCCGGAGAGATGTCTCGGTCATGTCTGCATGCCTCCCGAACCCGTAGGCTCTACACACTTAAGGTTCGATGACGCTAGGGTTATAGGGAATTGTTATACGAGGTTACCTAAGGTTGTTTGGATTCTAGGATGATATCCCGGACGTCATGAGGAGCTCCAGATTGGTCCGTAAGTAAAGATTGATATATAGGATGGATGGCTTTGGACATCGGAAATTTTTCGGGCACCACCGGCAAAGTACAGGGACCACCGGAACGGTTCCGGAGGCCCACCGGGAGAGGCCACCAGCCCAGAAGGATACATGGGCCAAGTGTGAGAGGGAACCAGCCCCTGGGTGTACTGGTGTGCCCCCCACACCTAGCCCATGGTGCCTAAGAGCGGGAAGGGGGGAACCCTAGCATAGGTGGGCTTAAGGCCCACTAGGGGGTGCGCCACCCCCTCCTCCCGTCCTGGCCGCCACCCCTCCCCCCATCTAGGGCTACCGCCCCCCCCCCCTCAAAGGGGAAACCCTAAAGGGGGCGCCACCCTCCCTTTCCCCTATATATAGCGGGGGTTTTGGCCATTGGAGACACGGTTTTCCATCTCTCTCTCGATGCAGCCCTCCTCTTCTTTTTCCTCGTCTCCCACGGTGCTTGTCGAAGCCCTGCCGGGAGACCTTGTCTCTCCATCGACACCACGCCGTCGTGCTGCCGGAGATATTCCCCAACCTCTCCCTCCTCCTTGCTGGATGAATGTACGGGAGACGACATCGGGCTGCACGTGTGTTTACGTGGAGGTGTTGTGGTTCGGCACTAGATCGGAATCACACCGCCATCTGAATCGCAACGAGTATGACTCCATCAACCGCGTTCTAGCAACGCTTCCGCTTAGCGATCTTCAAAGGTATGAAGATACTCTACAACCTCTCTCGTTGCTGGTATATCCATAGATAGATCCTTGTATGGCTTAGGAAAATTTTGAATTTTTGCTACGTTACCCAACAGTGGCATCCAGGCCAAGGTTCTATCCTTAGATTCTATGCATGAGTTGAACACAAAAGTTGTGGTGCTGATTTTGTCAATTACTTGTCGTTACTAGTCTTATCTTCATTCGGCGGCATCGTGGGATGAAGCGGCCTGGACCGACTTTACACGTACTCTTACGTGATAATGGTTCCACCGAGAAACATACACTTTTTGCATAAGGTGGCTAGAAGGTGTTTGTCTTTCCCACTTTAGTCGGATCAGATTCGATGAAGAGGGTCCTTATGAAGGGTAAATAGCATTGGCATATCAACGTTGTGGCTATCACGTAGGTAAGAAACGTTCTTGCAACAACAATTAGAGGATGTCTAACTTGTTTTTGCAGGGTATGCTATGTGATGTGATATGGCCAAAAGAATGTGATGATGCATATGTGATTTATGAGATTGATCATGTTCTTGTAATAGGATTCACGACTTGCATGTCGATGAGTATGACAACCGGCAGGAGACATAGGAGTTGTCTTAATTTATTGTATGAGATGCAACGCCATGTTTGTTACTTTACTTTATTACTAAACGTTAGCTATAGTAGTAGAAGTAATAGATTGGCGTGACGACTTCACGGAGACACAAGGATGGAGATCATGGTGTCATGCCGATGATGATGATGATCATGGTGCCCCGAAGATGGTGATCAAAGGAGCAAGATGATAATGGCCATATCATGTCACTATATGATTGCATGTGATGTTTATCATGTTTTACATCTTATTGCTTAGAACGATGGTAGCAAAGATAAGATGATCCCTCATGAAAATTTAGACAAAGTAATCCCCTAAGTGTGCACCATTGCGAAGGATCGTTGTCTCAAAGCAGAACGTGATGATCGGGTGTGATAGATTCTAATGTTCGCATACAACGGGTGTAAGCCAGTTTACACACGTAGAACACTTAGGTTGACTCAATGAGCCTAGCATGTTAAGACATGGCCTCGAATACGGGAGACCGAAAGGTCAAACATGAATCGTATGGTTGATACGATCAGCATGGAGATGCTCACCATATATGACTAGTCCGTCTCACGTCATGATCGGGCATGGTCTAGTCGACGTGGATCGTGTAATACTTGGATTTCTAGAGGGATGTCGATCTAAGTGGGAGTTCATCAGATGAACTTAATTATCATGAACATAGTCAAATAGGTATTTGCAAATTAAGTTGTAACTTTCACTATAGCTCTACGGTATTTGATACGTTCCTAGAGAAAATATGGTTGAAAGATAGAAGTAGCAATTATGCTGACTCAATCCGTTAACTCAGGATTGTCCTCATTGCTAAAGAGAAGGCTTATGTCCTAACGCACAGGTCAGTGTGCTGAACCCCAAGCGTGATCTATGGATGTTACGAACATCCGACATACACATTTTTTATAACTACATGATAGTTCAGTCCATATTGCTTGAACGACTTAGAATTAAGGCGTTAAAGACGTTTCGAACGTCGCGGGACATACGTGATTATCCAAGAGATGAAATTTGCATTTCATGCTCATGCCCTTGTTGAGAGGTATGAGACCTTGGACAAGATTCCTTGTCTGCCGTTTGACCGTGAAATAGTATACTGAGCTCCTCACTACTTCGACAACTAAGAGATGCCGTGATGGACCACTTCCTTGTCCCACACCTCTAAAGGATGAAAGTACTGATGATGACGAAGACGAAGACCCTACAGAACCCGCCTACGAGACCGAGCAGTTCGCCCTTAGGATTACCGCTTAGGCAATTAGGAGTGTCCCCATGCGTAGTGAGTCCATGTACCGGTTCATGTGAACCATGAGTGTTTTGTGAGCATGTATGACGCAAGCCGCATTTCTGCCTTAGGCATCTTGTAAACGACTACATCAGTTATTTTAAAAATTTAATACATTAGCGTTTCCCAAAATCTTTGGCTTAAAAATCTCACACCAGCATGACACCAACCCCCCCCCCTTAATAGAGCATCATACCTTATGATTCCGGCTAATTCGGCATATTGACCTGTCTAATCCCCTGACAGTATGGTGATTTCAACTCGGACCATCACCTTCGAAAACTCCCGCTCTGCCTCTTGAGGTCAACAATAGGGAACTGGAGTGGACACTCAAGCTGGAGATCACCCCGAGCAGCAGCAAGGCGATATTCCACCACCACCGCCTCTTCCAGAAAGCTTGATCATGGCTCAGTTCCTTCAAGCTCTCCAGGAGGAGCGTCAAGCCAATAATGCCTCTATCCAACAGCTAGCTCAAGTCTTGGTGAAGAATCCGCCGCAGAACGGAAATGGCAACAGTCGCTCTACCCTATCTGAGTTTATGCGGACTACGCCTCCCATATTCACGCAAACGACTGAACCATTGGATGCCGATGACTGGATCCGCACTATCAAAGACCTCCTCGTGCTGGTCAAGTGCACTGATGATCGCGAGAAAGTCCTTTATGCATCTTACTATCTCGAAGGCATGACCAGAGCTTGGTGGGATGGGTTCTAGATCATGCGAGCAGGACAAGTCATCACTTGGGCAATGTTCAACGAAGGATTCCGCGCTGCTTACATTCCTCCCGGAAGTATGACCATTAAGAAGCTGGAATTCCGGGCCTTAAGGCAAGGTAGTGGAACCCTCAAGGAGTATCTGCAAAAGTTTAACCTCCCGTCAAGATATGCACCATAGGACGTCAACACTGAGGTCGCAAAAGTGGAGCGCTTTATGGAAGGACTGCAGTAGTCACTCTAGTATCAACTGGTTGTTTGTGAATGTTGAACCTTCTGCGATCTGGTTAATAAGGCCCTTATGTTGGAATATAAGCATCGTGCAATGGACGACACCCGTAATCGCAAGCTGATGGGTAGTGGAGAACCCAATAATCCGAAGCCACGCCCATGGCAGTCAGCTCCACCAGGACCCAGTTATCAGCAGCAGCAGTATAAGGCTCCAACATTTCGCTAGTACTACCAGCCTCAGGAGCAAGTCAACACCAATCCAGCAATCAACCCACTGAACAACAGTGGAGTCAAGACCAACCTTCCAAGACAGGTTACCTATTTTGGATGTGGACAAACTAGGCATAATTCCAGGCAGTGTCCCAACAAGAAGCCCGACGCACCGCGCCCCAATGCGCCAAATCAAGGACAAGGTCAAGGAGCACCAGGCAGGAACGAAGATCCCCGCAAACAGGAGTATCACAGCAGGGGACGTATTAATCACATCTCTGCAGAAGAGGCACAAGAAGACACGGACTCCATTCTGGGTACGTTCCTCGTCAACTCCACCCCAGCAAAAATATTGTTTGATTGTGGTGCTTCGCACTCTTTTGTTACATAGAAGTTTGCGGGAAAATGTGGTTTGAAGCCTACCCTACTTAACGGGCAAATGGCAGTACATACCCCGGGAGCAGTGTTAAGGACCAACCTAGGATGTAGAGGAGTCAGGATCAATATTAATGGGATAAGCTTCTCAGCAGATCTCATCGTCATTAAGTCGCAAGGCCTAGAAGTAATCCTTGGAATGGATTGGTTGGCCAAACACTAGAGCATCTTGGGCTGTGCCAACAGGGCTATTACCATGACAAGCGACCAAGGGGTCAAAGTCAAGTATGTCTCTGATCCTGTATCAACTCGAGTACCGCAAGTTAATAGCCTATCAGGAGAAGAGCTGGGCCGAGTGCCGATACTCTGTGATTACCCGGACGTCTTTCCTCATGATCTACAAGGGATGCCTCCCGACCGAGACATCAAGTTTATCATTGAGCTCATGCCTGGGTCGAGGCCTATCTATATGAAGACTTATAGGATGGGATCCAAAGAGCTAGCAGAGCTGAAGAAGAAGCTGGATGAGCAACTCATGAAGGGATTCATTCGTATGAGTGCATCACCTTGAGGATCACCTGTTTTATTCGTGTCTAAGAAGGATGGTACTATGAGACTCTGCATCGATTACCGTTCCCTCAATGTAGTCACGGTCAAGAACAAGTATCCACTCCCCAAGATTGAAGACTTGTTTGACTAGTTAAATGGAGCCATGCTATTTTCCAAGATCGATCTCCGATCTCGATATTACCAACTGAAGATCCGACGTGAAGACATACCCAAGACTGCGTTCGTGGCTCGGTACCGTCTGTACGAGTGCACTATAATGTCTTTCAGGTTTACAAATGCCCCAACTTACTTCATGTACCTCATGAACAAGGTCTTCATGGAATACCTGGATAAGTTTGTCGTTGTATTTATCGATGACATATTAATCTTCTCCATATCTGAAGAAGAGCATGAGCAACACTTGAGGTTAGTGTTGGAGAAGCTTCGAGAGCACCAACTTTATGCCAAATTCAGGAAATGTCAATTCTGGCTGAAAAAAGTTGGATTCTTGGGTCATGCCATGACATCAAGCAGATTGGTGGTCAATCCTTCCAAGATTACTACGGTAACGAACTGGGAGTCGCCAATCGATGTGAAGGAAGTCACGAGCTTCCTTGGACTCGTGAGATATTACTGCACGTTCGTAGAAGGATTCTCCCGCATCGCTCGACCCGTGACTCAGCTCTTGAAGAAATGCAAGAAGTTCGAATGGACGCCGGAGTGTGAAGCAAGCTTCCAGGAGTTGAAGAATAGATTGACTACCGCCCTAGTATTGGCTACTCCAGATATCAGCAAGGAGCTTGTGATATATTGTGATGCCTCCAGAACCGGGCTCGATGGAGTCCTAATGCAAGATGACAGTGTCATGCCATATTTGTCACGGCAACTACGCCCGCATAAGGAGAATTATGCCACCCATGATCTCGAGTTGGAAACAGTAGTGCATGCCCTAAAGACATGGCGACATTACCTTCTGGGGAAGCGATGTGAAATATACACTAACCACAAAAGTCTGAAGTATATCTCTACTTAGCGGGAATTGAATATGAGGCAGCGAAGATGATTAGAGTTAATCAAAGATTACGACCTCAGCATTCAATACCACCCCGGTAAGGCCAATGTAGTGGCTGATGGCTTGAGCAGGAAGGCCAGCACCTGGAATGTTATGCTCAAGGAAAGGTTACCCGCCTTATATGAAGAAATGGAAAGCTTCGGGTTGGAGCTAATTGAACGAGTGTTCCTGGCTAATCTCAAAGTGAAAGTAATGCTAGCAGACGTTATCAAGGAGTCCTAGAAGGGGCACAAGAGCACTAAAGGAATCAAGAAGAAGATCTAGGAAGGCGAGGCCCTAGAATTCTCGGTGGATGAGCAAGGAGTAGTGTGGATTGGAAAACATTTATGCGTACTCAAGAAGGCAGAACTCCAGGACTTGATCCTAGAGGAAGCCCATGACACACCCTACTCTATTCACCCCGGTGGTACCAAGATGTATCAAGATCTCCGCGAAATATTCTGGTGGCATGGCATGAAGAGGGAAATAGCGTCTTATGTTGCCACGTGCGACGTGTGACAGCGAGTCAAGGTTGAACATCAGCGACCTGCTAGACTGCTACAACCTCTACAAGTGCATGAATGGAAGTGGGACAAAGTCGGCATGGACTTCATCACTGGGTTGCCCAAGTCAAGTAAGGGGCATAATTCCATATGGGTCATTTTCGACCATTTGACCAAGGTAGCCCATTTCATTCCAGTCAACACCACTTATGATGGAAGACAGTTGGCTAGTCTGTACATCCATCGTATACTGAGTCTCCACAAAGTTCCCAAGGAGATTGTATCTGACCGAGGCACGCAGTTCACCTCAAGATTCTGGAAGAAGTTCCAAGAAGCCCTCGGAACCAATATCTCTTTCAGCACTGCCTTCCACCCACAGACGGGCAAAGAGACGGAGAGAGTAAACCAGATACTAGAGGATGTGCTCCACGCTTGTGTCTTGGCTCATGGTGCCAAATGGGAAGAGTGTCTATCGTTCGTTGACTTCTCATACAACAAAAACTATACAGACGAAAGTGCCGCACCCCGCTTAACTGGTCCGAAACCGGTGAAGGGTTGATTTTCGTGCCGGAAGTTCTGCAAGAGGCAGAAATTAAGGTGCATCTTGTCCAAGAAAACTTGAAGGTAGCGAAGTCGCGACAGAAGAGCTATGCGGATTCTCACCGCAGGGAAGTGGAGTTTCTTCCCGGAGACCAGGTGTACCTCCGCGTCATGCCCCTCAAGGGAACCAAGCATTTCCACGTCAAGGGGAAACTTGCTCCAAGGTTCATTGGCCCTTTTCAGATCATAGCAAGGCGTGGAGAAGTTGCTTACCAGTTGGAGCTACCTCCAGAACTTTCAGGTGTACCCAACGTTTTCCATGTGTCACAACTTCGGAAGTGTCTACAAGAGCGAGACCGTCCAGATCTTTATAAGGACATTGACCTTCAGCCAGATCTCACATATCGTGAGAGGCCGATTCGCATCTTGGATGAAGCAGAGCGTTGCACCAGAAGCTGCACCATCAAGTATCTTAAGGTTCAGTGGAGTAACCACACCAAAGCAGAAGCGACATGGGAGCGTGAAGACTATCTCCAATTTGACTTTCCGTACCTTTTTAGCACCTAGCTTAGGAATCTCGGGGACGAGATTATTGTAAGGGGGATAGGTCTTTCACACCCTGTTTTCACTGCACTTCTTCTATAATTCAAAAATCTAAGTTTGTTAAAAACTTTTCCAAAATCAATGATGTGAGTGCCATGGTTATCATTGTATGCTTGATGGTGTGATATCAAAATCCATATATTTCATAACTTAATTATGGTCAAAACACTTTTTCTTATTTCTGGTTAATTCAAAACTTTCCTTTGGGTTGCACTACAAGTCTTTGATGGCAAGAAGTGCTCTTATCCAAAGTTGGTGATTTGGTCCTAAAACTATTTTTGTTCACCGAAACCATTAAATAATACTTTTGTGCTTTGAAAAATCTGCGGAATATTGGAAATACTTAGAAGGACATATATTTTCAATACATAAGATTTTTAACCCCTATTTATATTAGAAATATTTGAGTAAAACCCTCAAAACCTATTATGTCTGTTTTGACCTTTTCAAATATTTTAAAAGGAAATATTCTCCAGAAATTCCTAGAAAATTCACGTGATCTCCCTAAGCCATATTTGGTGCCCATATAAAGTTTCACCTTAATCCAAGGTGGTTAAGGTCACCAAATAATTCTAAAACCCTATTTTTCCACTATGAAGTTAGAGAAACTCTACATAGAAAAGTTTATCCAATGGAGCTGATACTTTGCACGAGTGCCTTATACCTCAAATGAGGACTCCATGCCAAATATGGGATTTGTGGGATGATTTCAAGTCTACAAAACTAAACTTGTCCAATAGATCCCAAACTTTGTGTAGCCTCATATTTTAGCACCAAACTCAGTCCTGTTAAGTTGCATAGCCAGTGGTGGGGTGCAACGACCCCAAACCACTGTCGAGCACCTTCTGACAGTTGGGAAAAACCTCTCCTAACCCCAGCTAAACCCAATCCCTTTCTCTCAAACCACCCCAAACCACTATAGAGCATCAGTGCCTAACTCCAGTCAAGTGGCCCATCTCTGGTTCAAAGTAGAACATCCAAAATCTCCAATTTGAGCATCAGCCCAAGGCACATGTTTCCCTTCCCTCCTTTGACCAGCCGATGCTCCCACGGGATTCAAACGGCTAGGCATCTCCAAGCTAGTGCCCAGGCTATGGCAGACACGTCCAAGGCACCCCAGAGCGCGCCGGCATGCCATGGCATGCCAAAGCTGCACTATGGCCGCGCTATAGAGAGCAAACGAGGTGGGGGCGAGTCCCTCAGCCAAATCCAGCCTCCCCATCGTGTCTCTCCTCTCCCCTAACAGCCCCTCTGTATCAGGCAGCCCCAGGGCCCGTCCTTTCCAACGCTAAGAGCTGGTGCGACGCGTGCCCGCACAGACGAGAAGCGCCAGAGGAGCGTGGCCAAGAATGTGCGCCAGTCCTCTCTCCCCCTCTCTCGCAGTTAGTCCTGGATGTCCAAAACCACGTCACGAGACCGTGGTTTCGGCCCCAGCCTCTCTCTGCACGCCCATGCACGCCATGGTGGACCACCAGCGCACCCGAGTCGGCTCACCGTAACGGGCCTATTTATAGCCCCTCCCCTTGCTCCAGAACCCCTCTCTCCACTCCACCTAGACCCCAATCACCTACCTAGCCAACCCATTGAGCAAGCAGAGCCCCGGTGCTCGAGATCGCTCGAGGCCCCTCCGCGTCGGAGCTCTGGTCAATCTCCGGCTACACGTCAGTTCTCGTGTCCCTCTGCACACCTACGCACACCCCGTGACCCCATGAAGCTTTCCCCTCTCTAGCCCGAGTGAATCCGTGCTCGTAGCTGCCACCCCCACCATCACCCGAAACCTCTCCGCCGCGGCCACCTCGTCGCCGGTGAACCAGAGCACCCCCATCGTCGACTCGACCGCCAGCAGGTAAGCGACGACGAGCCAGACCAATTCCTCTCATTGTTAGGGCCTGAGGACGTCGGTAGCCACGCCGGCGTGCTCCTCCTCCTCTCTGTTCAGAGGTAGGAGACGACCGTGACAGGTATGCCCCACCTGTCGTTGGCCCATCTATCTCTCCCTCGCTGCCCGCAGCCACTCACCGCACGGGGCAATGCGTCAGGTTCAAACCTGACGGCGTGTGCACCTGGGCAGGCTGATTGGCTGGCAACTGGGATGGCCCACTCCTACGCCAAGCCAGGCCGGGGCTATTGCCCTTTTTCTTTTTATTTAAAACCTGGTTTTGTATGATTTTTATAAAAACATTTAACAAGTGAAAATTTATGATTCTTCCACTGTTAGTTTTCTAAAAATGAGGAGTAATTAATGGAACCATTAGGAAAAACTTTAGAACAACTTATCTGTTTTATAATATTTAAAAAAGGTCTAATTTGGAATAGTTTTGCTTCTGTTAAATTAGTTTTAAAAATATTCTCTCAATAAAACCAGAGACAAATATTTTTAAAATAACAATACGGATTTATCAGAATTAAACAACATTTTGAAAGTGACTTTGCGATCTGTTTTGGAGTGAGATACTTATTGCTTTTTATTTAAAATGACGATAGAAAACCCGCGTGACGAAGGAGTTGGACTTGAAGACCTCGAAGACCCCGGAAACTTAGCTGACCACGGCAAGCAGTCCTTTGACCATGTCTGAACATATGTTATATTGCATTCTAGTATAGAAAATATTTCCTTTGCATGTGATCATAAGAATCGGTAAATCATTGAAGTAATGTTACCGATGGCTCCTCCAGAGCACTTGCATTTTGAGCATGATCCTACCACCTATGAGGGTGATGCTAATAACATGTTGACAAGTAGAGCTAAGCATAGTAGCATGAGCATGATGTTGGTTAAAATGAAAGGTTTATGAAAACCCCGTCGGGTGCCACTAATGCCCGAGGGTGATGATGAGTTAGGTGGCCAGTTTGGAGAAGTGGTGCACCGGGTATTTTGTGTGTGCATGGTTTCAGAAATGGGATTAGATTATGATTTGTCGACCGTCCCAACCTGACATGTACGACCACGTTACCCCTTCATGGGACGGGGTTTTGTTGATTACCCTGGTCGGTGCTAGCAAAGAGCCATATTACTAGTGCTCGGAATGATTTGTGGTCACTCTTGTGATGGGGTTGTGCCAGGTATGGCGACTATGCCATTTTTACATGTTGCAGGCACACAGTTGCTCCTCGCATAGATGATACTCTCAAGAGTCGGTGCTCGTAAGACGTACATCATGAGGGCTGGGTACCAATCGAGTGGGCCTCTTTGTCTAGTATCGTTAGGGGAAAGGCATTGATCGGGTACTTACCTCGGGTATGTTATAAACCGCGTGTCGTGAATGGCACAGAAGTTTCCTAGATCTTGTGGGTCCAGCGTACTACCTCTGGAGAGTGTAAAACTATTCGAATAGCCATGTCCATGGTCAAGGACAGTTGGGTGGTGCTTCTTAAACTACGTCCAGTCGTTTCCGCATAAACCAAGTGTGTGTGTGTGTTTAATGGTTTTATCACTAGAAGACTGATATGACCAAGTTTGGTGACTTGGCATATCGGGTGAACTCGGAGTGTACAGCCCATGACAGATATATTGATATCTGGAACCTATTCTTCTAAACAACATCTAGTTTGTGCTGCATATCCATGAACAAGTTTATTCATAGTTATGTTTCGATCTACCAAAACTGCATATTATTTGTTACTACCAATTGCATTGTTCATATCATGGGTTGTTTGCGAGTACATTCAAAGTACTCATTGGCTTTCCACTAGTTATACTATTGACCATACATGGAAGTACCGGAGTTTGGAGAAGAGTACGTCTTCGGAGACGGCCCTGCGAACTAGGACGCTTCCCAATCAGAATGCCTGTTGGTGTAGGCTGATGGCATTGGACCCGCTTAGCCCTAATATTTCTGCCACTAGTTGTATTAGTGTGATTTGGACTTATAGGCCCTACCTTGTGAACTTGACCATTCAGTCATGTGATGTACTAATTCGGTACTTGGATATAAGACTCTTAATATTCAGTATTTGTGTGTTTGGTGAGCATTGATCTCTGCGATCACTGAGAACGTTCATTGGGCAATCTCCAGTGGTACATTGGGGTCCCCACATTCGTCTATTGTCCCTGGGTTTATCCTTCTTCTTCTCAAGCGCGCCCTCCTCCAAGAAGCCCAAACTCGGAGAGCTCCAAGAGGAGGTGGAGGAGCTTCGGGCCAGGTTTGAGAGCTCCCATGCCGCCCTCCATGTCGCACGTCAAGGCTAGGCGGAGGCTAAGAAGGAGCTAGCATCGCTGCAGAGGTCCGAGAGGCGGCAGACGCCGTCCAGGTCGCTCAGGACGAAGCGTCGTATGCCCGGCTTATAGCGTCCCAGCGCGACTTGCAGTTCGCGGGCATCACCGACCGGGCTACTGCCGTGACGCGCCGATTTGCAGGGAGGGCCCTGGCGCTACCTAACATGAGGAGCGACGGGGGCTACCTCGCCTTCTTCCAGGAGGTCATGGAGGCGCTTGAGGTTGGCGTCCACCGCGCGGAGGAGGACAACGCGTCCAGCGCGCGCAAGCTTCTCGGCCTTGCCCTGACGCTCGTCTTCTCAAACTTGCGCCGCCTTGCCCCAAAGCTCGACCTCCGGCGTGTCGTCGAGCCGACGCCTGTTGAGTCCCGCAATCTTCTCCGGGATGAGGTCTACCCGCATGTGGATGCCCTGGTTGGGCGGTATGTCCAGGCGCCCGCCTCAAGCGAGGAGGGTAGTCTGGACGCCGGGTCAGCAACCCCTCCCCTTAGTTCCTCAAGTTTCTGTTTGCCTGCTCCTGTGACAGTGGACAACGAACTCTTCCCTGCTGGGCATTAAGCTTTTGTTGTTATTAACTTTGTTGTTCCCCTATTTTGTTTTGCTCCTGGGGTGATGGCTTGCATGTTGGTGGCCGTTGTATTCAAGCTACAAAGTTTAGGACCCGTTGCTGCAGCTACCGTGGCTTGGGACGACGAGTGAAGCACGACCTTCCGGGAGTTCTACCCTCCCGAAGCAGCTCTCGTGCCTCCGCGTGCTTTGGTGTTGGACTACCTCCTTGCTGCCATCGAATCCTTAGGTATTGCATCCTTCATTAGTGCACATATTTCAACTCACCGTTGGTTTGTCGTAAAGCGAGATGGTCCAGGTCGGGGCCTGCGAGGCACTTAGCTTACGGATTTGTGTTGGTCCCTCGCGTAGTTCCTCCGGTGTGGCTCATGTTTTGTAGCGGGTCGAGGTGAAGACCCTTTCAGCACTCTATGTATACAGGTCCTGGTCCCGCACATTTCCCTGCCGCCGTGAGGTTCAACCCATTACCAAGGTTGTTCCTCACGGGGCAAGGCCTCGGCACCCTGGGGGCAGAGTGGCTCTGCGACTAGTAAGGCTCGTGAGGCGTACTGCTCAGGAGCACCCTTTGATACTCAAGCCGCTGGGTGTCGTCAGGCCCTGGCCTTGGCGGCCGGTAAGGCTCCTGAGGCATGCAAAGGAACCCCCTTTCTAGCGCCCTGCGATTCCGAACTTCGTTCCTTAGGTCATCGCCACATGGGGCCCTAAGGCGCCCCGGGACTCTTTGTGGTGGTATAGAGTTTCGGTCCGGACCCCCGACCGGGGGTCAACCACTGAAAAGAAGCAGCCCCTGAGGTGGCAAATCTTTGCATTCCTGCTCCCTGATTCCTAAGGTGGCGCGGAGCGGTTGTCTCCAAACACGTCCTCCGGACGGGAGGTTTCAAAGCCAATGAAATAAGAAACGCAAGAGAAATTTCCCCCCTTTTATTTTTCAACCGTCGGGCATTGAGACTGGAAAAAACCAACTTCAGAAATCAGCTAGTCAAACTCAGCGAAAGACAGTTTGAATCCAAGACAAAGCAAGCAAGTGCCGCGACCGGCATTTAAAGCTGGCATAATCATTGGCGGACTATATGGGTTTCCTTGCGAGCTGCGAGCATGGTCATTGGCTGACCATGTTGATTGCCTTCGTCTTTGTACCCAGCGCAGAGCATAGGTCTTCCACTAGGCATGGGGTGGACCCCTTCCGCGTCCTCGGGAGGCCCTTGGCGTATACATGTTTGGTTCGTTATTATGTGAGAGTGTCAGGGTGGGGCTGTAGATGGGACGTCGCGAGGAGGCTTTGGCCTCGCGAGTGTCCCTACCCCGAAGGCATTGGGGCCTGAGCTTCTAGAGTCACTGGTGGACTGTGTTGTACCCAGTACGGAGCAAAGGTCTTCCACTAGGCGTGGGGTGGACCCCTTCCGCGTTCTCGGGGGGCCCTGGGCGTATATAGCCTCGGCTCGTTATTACGTGAGAGTGTCACGGGATGAAGTAGGTTCCGGTAGGATTGATGGATGATGTAGAGGTGCGACGGGTTGATGTAGATCTTGCACACTCGTGCTCCTCCCCAGGAGGCCTATTAAGGGCTTTTTATGACTCTATGTTGACAGGTCCCAGTCCTGCACATTTCCCCGTCGTCGTGATGCGCCACAAGAGGCGAGGCCTCGACAACCCTTAATACCGACCAAGCCTGGATGGCACAAGGGTGGTCAAGTGGCTTTGTGATCGGTAAGGCTCCTGAGGCGTGATGCTCAGGAGCCCCCTTTAACGTTTGAGCGGCTCTACGTGGCTAAGATCCATTCTCGCACATTTCCCAACCACCGTTGCGTTTGACCGATTGAACAGATGTAGCTACGGGGTCAAGCCCTTCCACCCCTGATAACGACCGAATGTCCGTGGACGATATCAAGGGCGGCAGGTGGCCTTTTGAACGGTAAGGCCCCTGAGGCGCGATGCTCAGGAGCCCCTCTTTGACACTCAAGCAACTCTGCATCGCCAGGACCCGGTCCCACACATTTCCCAACCGCCGCTGCTTGCGATCGAATGGACTATCTCACCTGTGGGGTCAAGCCCTACCACCCCTGATAACGATCGAATGTTCGTGGACGATATCAAGGACGACAGGTGGCCTTGTGACCGGTAAGGCTCCTGGAACGACATGCTCTGGCGCCCCCATGGACGCTCTGGCGACTCTGATTTCACTACTAGAATCGAGTTCTTTGCCGTCAGCGAGTGCTTTGCCGTCTGCTGGCTCATGGCAAAGAACCTCTTTGCCATCAGTGGACACAAGGCAGACGGCAAAAGGCTGACACATGGCAAAAATACTATTTGCCATGTGTCGGCCCTTTGTCGTCTTCCAGCGGACGGCAAAGAGACCCAGGGCAGACGACAAAGAGGACGGGTGGGTCCCATGCCTGCCGTGTTCGACATGCGGGGGCCTTTGCCGTCCGGGGGCCTTTGCCTTCTGCCATGGGGCCCTTTGGCGTCGGGGGCCGGACGACAAAGGGGCTGCCCTATAATGGCCGTTAACCCCCTCCTCGCTCACTGTCTCTCTCTCCCCCCGGCCACTGTCTCTCTCCTCACCCCACGGCGACCCCATCCCCGCGAGAGCCCCTCCTCGCGGCGAGCCCCCCCCCTCCCGCGGAGAGCCCCCCTCCCCCCCCCCCCCCGCGAAGAGCCCCCCTCCCCTCCCCCTCGCGCGGAGAGGCCCTCCCTGTGACGAGCCCTTCCCCGCGAGAGCCCCTCCCCGCGGCGACCCACCCCCGTAGCGACCCCCTCCCTGCGAGAGCCCCTCCCTACGGCGAGCCCTTCCCCGCGAGCGCCCCTGCCCCCTGCCGTCGTCCACCGCCACCGCCGCCGCCCCCTGCCGTCGTCCACCGCCGCCCACACCACCCCGCTGGTGAGTTCTTCTTCTTTTTCTTTTTAAAAAAGTTAATTACTTTAGTTAGTTTATTAGGTTAGTTTTTTATTATATATAGGGTAATTTAGTTAGTTTATTTGGTTAGATTATTAGGCTAATTAGGTTAGTTAGGTTAGAAGAAAAAATAGGAAAAGCACAAGGGAAAAAATGAAAAAGAAAAAGGAAAAGAAGAAGAAGAAGAAGAAGAAGAAGAAGAAGAAGAAGAAGAGGAGGAGGAGGAGGAGGAGGAGGAGAAAGAAGAAGAATAAGAAGAAGAAGATGAAGAAAAAGAATAGGAGGAGAAAAAGAGGAGGGGGAGGAGGAGGAGAAAAAAAGAAGAAGAAGAAGAAGAAGAAGAAGAAGAAGAAAAGAAGAAGAAGAAGAAAAAGAGGAGAGAGGAGAAGAAGAAAGAAGAGGAAAAGGGAACCCCGGCACCCCGAAACTAACCCTCGACCCCCGACCCGTGACGCCCGACGCCACTAACCCCCGACCATCGAGCCCCGACCCCCAACGCCACTAACCCCTGACACCACTAACCATCGACCCCCGACGCCACTGACCCCCGACCCAGACCGTCGGCCCATGACTCCCGACCCCCGACGCTGGACGCCACCAACCCCCGACCCCCGACGCCACTCACATCCGACATCACTGACCATCGACCCCCGACGTCACTGACCCTCGACCCCCGACGCCACTGACCCCCCATAACCGACGCCACTAACCCCCCCGACCCTCGATGCCACCGACACACGACACCACCGACCCTCGACGGCACTGACTCCCGACGCCACTAAGCCCCAACCCCCGACACCTCTTCTGCCTTCTGTTGAACGAGAAGGTGCTTTTCGGCCTTCCAGAGGCCCACGAGGTCATAGTTTTGTAAATTATGAGTTAGGTCACATATTTTCCGATTATGTTAATTATAAAAACATCGTATTTTGGTTGATCGTGTCAATTTCAATGTGCAGTTGTTCGACGACCTCCACGTGCGTTGGACGAGCTCCGCCCTTGCGTTTGTTGGTGAGCACAAATGACTTCTCCTCCTACCCCCTTAATTTGCTCTGTCCCGTTCTTCGTGCCGATGAAACTTGCTAGCTATAGGTTTTTTCAACCATGAGTATGCGTGACCAGTATGCGTCTCCCGTTCAAAAGGGCGACATCTATAAATATTCATTTGTTTGCATATTTATAACCGCCATCCTTTCGAATTGTCCAACATTATCCATGGACAGCCCGAGTATGTGTAGATTGGGTTTGTTTTCCCGTATGCTGTGATCCGAATCCGATGCGAAATTTCCTCAATGCCTCCCCTGTTGTTCTTCGGGTACACATCCTCTCTAGTTATTGCCGAGGCGTGTATCAGGAGAACAGCGGGAAGGTGCTGTCGAAATTCTGCATCGCATCTGGAGCAGAGCATGGGAAAACGAACCCAATCTACACATACTCGGGTGGGATTAGGACCTATCTTCACCTATTAGCATGTAGGTTGCATGGACGTAATAAAACTGACAAACTTGACTAGCATATGAATATAAATGATGAATTATATATTTATTTCTTGTGCCCCCATAGGTAGCTAGGCTACATGAGTGATCGTGCTTGGATGTACATTAGTCACCCTAGTCAGAAATACATGACCAATGAATGGTTAACAAAAACCAGGGGGTTTGTGAGAGCTGCATTTGCAAATGGCCAGCAAAAAACATGGTGCCCGTGTCCCAACTGCGACAACTGGAAAAAGCAGACAGAGTTTGAAATGGGTAAACACCTGCAGAAGTGGGGTTTTACGCTTAATTATACGGTGTGGACTTTTCATCGTGAGTCTGACCAACGTGCTAGAGCTGAGGTGATTCGTCCTCGCACCGACGAGCATGGTACCGGGATTGAAGACATGGTGCAAGACTAGGATGATGCTCGGGATTCGGACGATGCGATGGAGGAATCTGCAAAGGCCTTCTATGAAATGTTGGAGTCTTCAAAACATCCTCTCCACGAGCAGACTGAGCTTTGTCAGTTCGATGCCATCGCGCAAGTAATGGCTCTGAAGGCTCAATTCAACCTAGGCAGAGAATGCTACGACGCGATGATGATGATATTTGGACGCTTTCTACCCAAGGGCCATGTACTGCCTGCAAACCTGTACTAGTCAGAGAAAATCCTCCGTGTACTTAAGATGCCCTATGAGAAGATACATGCCTGTGAGAATGGATGTGCCTTATTTAGGCTTGAGTATGCGGCCTTGAACTATTGCACCATTTGCAATTCTTCCAAGTATATTGTGGTAGACAACGGCATGGGTGAGAAGAATCAGACCAAAATTACCATTAGTGTTCTTCGGTATCTGCCAATCATACCAAGACTTCAACGTCTTTTCATGGTCGAAGAGACGGCCAGACAGATGACATGGCACAAATTGGGCAAAAGAACCGAACTAGATGCGGATGGGAACAAGATGTTGGTACACACTTCAGATGGTTTTGTGTGGAGGCACTTCGATGCATTACATAAGGATAAATCGGAAGATCCAAGGCAACCTAGAGTTGCCATCAGCACAAATGGGTTCAATGTGTATGGTATGATGGCAACACAATACAGTTGTTGGCCTGTATTTGTCATTCCACTAAATTTGCCACCCGGAGAGATTATGAAAAGAAATAAAAATTTTCTGACATTGATAATTCCAGGGCCCAACTACCCGGGGAAGAATATGAATGTGTATATGCAGCCCCTTAAGGATGAGTTGCAAGAAGCCTCGGATAATGGGATCAAGACCTACGACGCGGCTACCAAAACAAATTTCAAAATGCATGTGTGGTACATGTACTCGACGCATGATTATCCCGCGTTTGCGCTATTCGCTCGCTGGTGTGTGCATGGAAGGTTCTCGTGCGCCACATGCAAGGCAGCTCTTTAGTTCCGTTGGCTGCCGGCTGGTCGCAAGTATTCTTGCTTCGACATGCAAAGACAATACGTGGATCCTGACCATAAGTTCAGAAAAGCGAACTTTTTCATCAAAGGTAGAGTTGTCAAAAACACTTCACCAGCTGCGTTGACAGGCCGACAGACCCTTGATCAGTTAAACGCTCTCGAGCCTGATCCTTTGCGTCCAGGATACTTCAAAGGGTATAATACGGAACACGCGTGGACTCACAAGTCATGCTTATGGTATCTGCCTTACTTCAAAGACCTCCTTTGCCCACACAACAGTGACGTGATGCACACTGAAAAGAATATTGCGGAGGCCATTTTTGGTACATTGTTCGACATAGAGGGGAAGTGAAAAGATAATCGTATGGCTAGAATCAACCTGGAGGCTCTATGTGATAGACCGTTGCAAAACTTGCGACAACGGAAAGGAAAGCAAAGCATAGCGAAGCCAAAGGCGTGGTTCAATCTTGAAAGGCTAGCTATGAGGGAAATGCTATTGTGGGTGAAAATGCGGTTGATGTTCCTCGATGGGTATGCTGCGAATCTAAAGAGGGGAGAGAGTCTTGAGAAATTGAAAATATTTGGGCTCAAGAGTCATGATTGGCACATATGGATTGAGTGGGTAATGCCGGTAATGCGTGGCTTTATCCCTGAAGATGAATGGCTAGTACTGGCAGAGCTGAGCTATTTCTTTCGTTCTCTTTGTGCGAAAGAACTATCTCCCGGCGTTCTAGATGAAATGGAAGAGTTGGCGCCGGAGTTGATCTGCAAATTAGAAAAGATCTTTCCACCGGGCTTCTTTAATTCAATGCAACATTTGATTTTGCATCTCCCGAGCGAGGCAAGAATGGGGGGGCCCATTCAAAATCGATGGTGCTACTCAACTGAGAGGATGCACAAGACGCTTCGAGCTAAGTGTAAAAATAAACGTAGAATTGAAGCATCGATGGCCGAGGCATTCATTACTGAGGAGGCGGCAAACTTCATGACAGCACACTCCGAAGCCAAAAATCATCATTTTCATAACCCGATGCCCCGGTACAATGATGGCGATCCAAAAAAAGTTCGATCCAACCTCAGCCTATTCAAAGGTAAGCTCGCACCATCCGGTGCTTCAAAAGGGAAATCGTTGGATGCCGAAGAATGGAAGACCATTTCTTTGTATATCTTCACCAACCTAACAGAAGTGCGGCCATACATCGAGTAAGTTCTCGGTAATTTATTGTTCCGCAACTTCTCATTGCTATGAACTACTCTTATTCCCGGATATTTGATATAGTCGATACGTCGCCTAGTTCTCGGATGGAGCGGTCATCGAAAAGGATTCCGTCGAAGAGTATGAGCTTCTCGCAAAGCATGGAGGCGACTATCATGGTTTCATCTCTTGGTGCAGACAAAGGGTAATTAATTACCATTAAGGGCCCATTTGATTTCTTGGTCTAATTTGCGGCTAATGCATCCATTCTTTCGTATTAAACTTGTAGGCTGATGCAGTGTCTATGGACGCCGAGTTGAGACAAGTCGCTAACGGTTTTGACTATAAGGTCCGTTCATTTGACAAATACAGCATCAACGGGTATCACTTTCGTACCTTTGGGAAAGAGCTATCTATGCCTGACCTAAAGACTACAAATTGTTCTATCTCTGCTATCGGCGAAGGAGACACCGAGTATTATGGAAGAGTTGAAGCAATTTATGAACTTCTATTCTATGGTGAAAACCCACCGACCGTTGTAGTCTTCAAATGTTATTGGTTTGTGCTGAGGGAGACTAGAAGGACTCATGAACATATAGGACTAGTCGAACTCAACCAAAACACCCACTTAGATGTTCCCGATGTCTATATTATGGCTCAACAGGTGACACAAGTTCTCTATCTACCGTGGATCTGCCAAACTGATCCAAATCTCAAAGGTTGGGATGTCGTTTATGAAGTCCCACCACATTTTGGACCACCTACCCTCAATGAAGAGGATTACGAACCTCACATTAACCCAAACACATATGAAGGAGAATTCTTCCAGGAAACACGTATGTCCAAGAAACATTTCAAGAACCGCTCTACTGCACCCCAGAACATTAAAGTAGACAGCGACAGTGAATCTGTCTTAACCCCTGAGCCCCAAACGGAAGATCTGGAAGAAGAAGAGGTTACTACTGCGGATGACCTATGACTTCTTGACCGATTACATAATGGTAGCCTTCCACATGTTCTTCGTGATAGTGATGATGATGATGCATTTATTGATGATAGTGATGATCATGATGCATTTATTGACCACGAAGCATATATAGACGAGCACGATTGCTATTAGTTCATGTCAGGTATGCAACTAAATTATATAAATTTTATTACTCATGTTGGTATTTATGTTGTACTAATTTCATTTACTCTTTGTCTTGATAGGTGTTGAAAGATGATGGGAAAGGGTCAAAAGCACTCCGCGGCTCCTTCTTCGTCGGCGGGTGATGGGATGGGTACTTCCATTCCTGCCTCGCCTCTTCGGAGAGCGTTGCTCTCTACTCTGCAAGGAGCGCCCCCCATGAGAGGAGGTCGACCCCCCATGAGGCCGAGAGGTACTAAAGGTACACGTTGTATTCATGTTGGTATTTATGTTGTACACATGTTGTATGCATATTGGTATTTATATACATTTTATTACTCATGTTAATATTTATGTTGTACTAAAGGTACACGTGGCCGTGGGAGAGGTAGGGCAGTGGCTGCCACACCTTCTGAGGTGGAGGCTACATGGTCTCCGGTTCACGAGCCTCGGGTCGACGAGCCTCAGGTCGACGAGCCTTCGACCCACGAGACTCGTGTCCTAGAGGCTTCATTCCAGGCGACTTCGGAGCAAAGCAGGTATGAGGGTACGTCTCAAGAGACCAAGTGGGATACCTGGGCTGAGCCAAGTGGCCATGCTAGTAGCGACGAGGAGCTGGGTGAGGGGGCTACCGTCTACCAGCGTGGTAGTTCAGGGCTCCCACTCGTGCCGGCGACCCCCGAGCAGAGGTGGTCGATTAGGCCAAATGGGGACAAGTAAGTTAATTTACTCTTATTTAACCTTTTTCCTTCACGTTTTCTCAAATATCTAATGTTTTGGCTTTAACTTGTCATACTGTAGGGGTTGGATTGTTGCCAAGGGTGTCCGCAAGCCCAACAACGTCCTTGGTGTGCTTTGCCGTAAAAACTTCCCAGGGTTTGTTATGTTGCCCGGTCGGGAGCGAGAGGTAGGAATGAGCTGGGAGCACTACTTGGGTGCCCCGGCCCCGCCGGAGGTGGAGATCGACGGTGTTTTGTGCGACACGAGGGCGGACATGGTGATCCGACAGTTCTGGGTAATTTCTCCTTCAAACAATTATAAATCAACCATAGCTATTTATTGTACTAATCGGTGTTTTCTCGTTTGCAGACTTACTACAGGTGTGAGGAGGGATACGAGGAGGACGCGGCAAAGGTTATCGAAACCGAATGTCGCCGCCTACTTCAAAAATTTCGGCACGAGGCTCCGGTGCAGGTTGTTCGAGACTACTATGCCAAGCGGCGTATTAGGATTGACAAGGCGAAGTGCCGTGATGCTAAGATGGAGAAGGAGCATTACATGAAGGTAATTACATATTATTAAGGCCTTGTAGTTAGTTTCCTTGATTTGGTTCTTACGCGCTCAAATTTCTCTTTATTAACTTAGGTGCGCCCGAGATGGTGTGTGGATAAGATGGATTGTTGGGAGGCCTTGGTGGATCAGTGGTGCTCCAAAACGTGGGAGGCCAGCCACAACAACGCCAAGGAGAGGCGTGGCAAAATGGTTGGTGTGCCACACCATCAAGGGAGCGTCAACTTAATCCAATTTGGTGAGAACTGGGTATGTGGTTTGCTTCATGCCTCATGCAATTCATTCTTAATGCTATCTTCAGCCCTTTACTAATACAATTTTCCTCTCTCTCTCTCTCTTTTAGGCGCGTCCCAATAAGACGGAGGTGCCATAGATGTACGACCTGTATGCGATGGCCCATACTGCCTCGTACAAGAAGGTCAAGGCATTCTCTGAGTCTGACGACATCCAGAAAACTTCACCAACATCTCCTCCCACCACAAACTCGTGAAGTACAGAGATCACAGAAAGGTGAGGAAAGGTGAGGACTTTAACCCGAGCGAGGGGCCTATTGATCGAGAGGGGGTGATGATAGCTGGCAACGGGAGACCCCATGGCTCGATCACCATTGGAGACGGCCTTATACATTGTCCTAGCACTATCCGACAGATAAAGGCACGCTAAACAAGCTCTTGTCCGGAGATAACACGTCGTCCACGGCCAGTCGAGCTCGCCATCGAGGTTAGCTTAATGGACTCAACTATCTTTCCTCATTATGTTGTGCGTTGGAACCAATATCATTACATTGCTGACAACGAGTTGTGTTGCAGGCTGCTATTCTGAAAGAGAGAGAGGAAATGCAGGCGGCTATGGTGGAGAAGGATAAGGAGATTAGGGAGGTGGAGGAGAGAAAGACTGCATTGGTGGAGGCGGAGAGGGCACAGAATGATGCGTTTAACAGGGCCATATACGAGCTCTTCGTGGTTAGTTTCTTCTTCATGTTATTTCAATTCTTGCATTTGAATGTCTGTTTCATTAATAAATGAAAAGTTTGACTCGTCGAAACCAAATGTACAGTCTATGTGCGAGAAGAGCGGCCAAGTCCCTCCGCCGATGCCAGTCATTTATGTGGCGGGGACGGTGAGTTTTATTTCAGTGCAGTGATCTTAAGAGTGTCCTCATGCTAATGACACATTGCAAATGATGTTTGGTGCAAAATATCTCCCGAAACGCATCGCACGACCCTTCTATAGTGGAGCCTTCTCCAGGGCAGCCTTCTCCAGGTGAAACAAGCCAAAGCCACCGTGCTTCACTGCCGTGATGATGATAATGGTATGTTATTTCTAGTGTTTTAATAAAAAATAGCTAGACTTCCATCTACATGACATAATTAGCTTAGTTAGCTCCAAAATGGCTCAATTGGCTAATTATCCTACAAAATGACATAATTAGCTTAGTTAGCTCCAAAATGACCTATTTAATAAAAAATGACCTATAGTTAGCTAAGTTCTCTCCTAAATGACATAATAAAGCTTACGTAGGTGCAAGATGACCTATTCCCCCTAACTTAGGTATTGAATGGCCTATAATTAGCCTAGCTAGATCCAAAATGGCTTAATAACCATAGTTTACTTCGGAATGACCTATTTTACCCAAGTTAGCTACGAAACGACCTATAGTTAGCTAGGGTTCCACATAAATGACATAATTAGCTTAGTTAGCTCCAAAATGGTCTATTTAATAAAACATGACCTATACTTAGCTAATTATCCTTGAAATGACATAATTAGCTCCAAAAAGGCATTCTTAGCCAATTTAGCCTGAAGAAGGGGACAAGAGGAGCAGAAAGAGGAAAAATGAAAGGAAGGGAGAAGAAGAACAAGAGAAGAAGAAAAAGGAGAAGGAGAGGGAGGAGGATAAGAAGAAGGAGAAGAAGGAGGAGAAGAAGGAGAAGGAGCTCCTCCTTCTCCTTCTTCTTCCTCCTTCATCCTCCTTCTCCTTCTCCTTCTTATTTTCTTCTTCTTCTCCTCTTCCTTCTCCTTCTCCTCCTCCTCCTTCATTTACTTCTTCTTCTCTTTCTCTTCTTCTACGTAGCTTAGACTCATCCAAGAAAGGCTAAATTGGCTAATTATCCTACGAAATGACATAATTAGCTTAGTTAGCTCCAAAATGAACTATTTAATAAAAAAAGACCTATAGTTAGCTAAGTTATCTCCTAAATGACATAATAAGGCTTACGTAGCTGCAAGATGACCTATTCCCCCTAACTTAGGTATTAAATGGCCTATAATTAGCCTAGCTAGATACAAAATGGCTTAATAAGCATAGTTTTCTCCGAAATGACCTATTTTACCCAAGTTAGCTCCGGAATGACCTATATTTAGCTAGGGTTCCACCTAAATGACATAATGAGCTTAGTTAGCTCCAAAATTGTCTATTTAATAAAACATGACCTATACTTAGCTAATTATCCTGGAAATGACATAATTAGCTCCAAAAAGGCATTCTTAGCCAATTTAGCCCGAAAAAGGGGACGAGAGGAGAAGAAAGAGGAAAAATGGAAGGAAGGAAGAAGAAGAAGAAGAGAAGAAGAAGAAGGAGAAGGAGGAGGATAAGAAGAAGGAGAAGAAGGAGGAGAAGAAGGAGAAGGAGCTCCTCCTTCTCCTTCTTCTTCCTCCTTCTTCCTCCTTCTCCTTCTCCTTCTTCTTTTCTTCTTCTTCTCCTCTTCCTTCTCCTTCTCCTCCTCCTCCTCCTCCTCCTTATTTTACTTCTTCTTCTCTTTCTCTTCTACGTAGCTTAGACTCATCCAAGAAAGGCTAAATTGGCTAATTATCCTACGGAATGACATAATTAGCTTAGTTAGCTCCGAAATGACATATTTAATAAAAAAATGACCTATAGTTAGCTAAGTTCTCTCCTAAATGACAAAATAAGGCTTACGTAGCTGCAAGATGACCTATTCCCCCTAACTTAGGTATTAAATGGCCTATAATTAGCCTAGCTAGATCCAAAATGGCTTAATAAGCATAGTTTGCTCCGGAATGACCTATTTTACCCAAGTTAGCTCCGAAACAACCTATAGTTAGCTAGGGTTCCACCTAAACGACATAATTAGCTTAGGTAGCTCCAAAATAGTCTATTTAATAAAACATGACCTATACTTAGCTAAATATCCTCAATATGACATAATTAGCTCCAAAAAGGCATTCTTAAACAATTTAGAACAAAGAAGGGAACAAGAGGAGAAGAAAGAGGAAAAATTTAAGGAAGCAAGAAGAAGAATAAGAGAAGAAGAAGAAGGAGAAGGAGGAGGAGAAGAAGAAGGGGAAGAAGGAGGAGAAGAAGGAGAAGGAGCTCCTCCTTCTGCTTCTTCTTCCTCCTTCTTCCTCTTTCTCGTTCCCCTTCTTCTTTTCTTCTTCTTCTCCGCTTCCTTCTCCTTCTCCTCCTCCTCCTCCTCCTCCTCCTCCTTCTTTGACTTCTTCTTCTCTTTATCTTCTTCTACGTAGCTTAGACTCATCCAAGAAAGGCTAAATTGGCTAATTATCCTACGAAATGACATAATTAGCTTAGTTAGCTCCAAAATGACCTATTTAATAAAAAAAAGACCTGTAGTTATCTAAGTTCTCTCCTAAATGACATAATAAGGCTTACGTTGCTGCAAGATGACCTATTCCCCCTAACTTAGGTATTAAATGTCCTATAATTAGCCTAGATAGATCCAAAATGGCTTAATAAGCATAGTTTGCTCCGGAATGATCTATTTTACCCAAATTAGCTCCAAAACGACCTATAGTTAGCTAGGATTCCACCTAAATGACATAATTAGCTTAGTTAGCTCCTAAATGGTCTATTTAATAAGACATGACCTATACTTAGCTAATTACCCTTGAAATGACATAATTAGCTCCAAAAACGCCTTCTTAGCCATTTTAGCCCGAAGAAGCGGACAAGAGGAGAAGAAAGAGGAAGAATGAAAGGAAGGAAGAAGAAGAAGAAGAGAAGAAGAAGAAGGAGAAAGAGGAGGATAAGAAGAAGGAGAAGAAGGAGGAGAAGAAGGAGAAGGAGCTCCTCCTTCTCCTTCTTCTTCCTCCTTCTTCCTCCTTCTCCTTCTCCTTCTTATTTTCTTCTTCTTCTCCTCTTCCTTCTCCTTCTCCTCCTCCTCCTCCTTATTTTACTTCTTCTTCTCTTTCTCTTCTTCTGCGTAGCTTAGACTCATCCAAGAAAGGCGAAATTGGCTAATTATCCTACAAAATGACATAATTAGATTAGTTAGCTCCAAAATGACCTATTTAATAAGGCTTACGTAGTTGTGAGATGACCTATTCCCACTAACTTAGGTATTAAATGGCCTATAATTAGCCTAACTAGATCCAAAATGGCTTAATAAGCACAGTTCGCTCCGGAATGACCTATTTTACCCAAGTTAGCTCCGAAACGACCTATAGTTAGCTAGGGTTCCACCTAAATGACATAATTAGCTTAGTTCGCTCCAAAATTGTCTATTAAATAAAACTTGACCTATACTTAGCTAATTATCCTAGAAATGACATAATTAGCTCCAAAAAGGCATTCTTAGCCAATTTAGCCCGAAGAAGGGGACAAGAGGAGAAGAAAGAGGAAAAATGAAAGGAAGGAAGAAGAAGAAGAAGAAGAGAAGAAGAAGGAGAAGGAGGAGGATAAGAAGAAGGAGAAGAAGGAGAAGGAGCTCCTCCTTCTCCTTCTTCTTCCTCCATCTTCCATATTGTCCTTCTCCTTCTTTTTTTCTTCTTCTTCTCCTCTTCCTTCTCCTTCTCCTCCTCCTCCTCCTCCTCCTTCTTTTACTTCTTCTTCTCTTTCTCTTCTTCTACGTAGCTTAGACTCATCCAAGAAAGGCTAAATTGGCTAATTATCCTACAAAATGACATAATTAGCTTAGTTAGCTCCAAAATGACCTATTTAATAAAAAATGATCTATAGTTAGCTAAGTTCTCTCCTGAATGACATAATAAGGCTTACGTAGCTGCAAGATGACCTATTCCCCCTAACTTAGGTATTAAATGGCCTATAATTAGCCTGGCTAGATCTAAAATGGCTTAATAAGAATAGTTTGCTCCGGAATGACCTATTTTACCCAAGTTAGCTCCGAAACGACCTATAGTTGGCTAGGGTTCCTCCTAAATGACATAATTAGCTTAGTTAGCTCCTAAATGGTCTATTTAATAAAACATGACCTATACTTAGCTAATTATCCTCGAAATGGTGTAATTAGCTCCAAAAAGGCATTCTTAGCCAATTTAGCCCGAAGACGGGGACAAGAGGAGAAGAAAGAGGAAAAATGAAAGGAAGGAAGAAGAAGAAGAAGAGAAGAAGAAGGAGGAGAAGGAGCATGATAAGAAGAAGGAGAAGAAGGAGGATAAGAAGGAGAAGGAGCTCCTCCTTCTCCTTCTTCTTCCTCCTTCTTCCTCCTTGTCCTTCTCCTTCTTATTTTCTTCTTCTTCTCCTCTTCCTTCTCCTTATCCTCCTCCTCCTCCTTCTTTTACTTCTTCTTCTCTTTCTCTTCTACGTAGCTTAGACTCATCCAAGAAAGGCTAAATTGGCTAATTATCCTACAAAATGACATAATTAGCTTAGTTAGCTCCAAAATGACCCATTTAATAAAAAATGACCTACAGTTAGCTAAGTTCTCTCCTAAATGACATAATAAGGCTTATGTAGCTGCAAGATGACCTATTCCCCCTAACTTAGGTATTAAATGGCCTATAATTAGCCTAGCTAGATGCAAAATGGCTTAATAAGCATACTTTGCTCCGGAATGACCTATTTTACCCAAGTTAGCTCCGAAATGACCTATAGTTAGCTAGGGTTCCACCTAAATGACATAATTAGCTTAGTTAGCTCCAAAATGGTCTATTTAATAAAACATGACCTATACTTAGCTAATTATCCTCGAAATGACATAATTAGCTCCAAAAAGGCATTCTTAGCCAATTTAGCCCGAAGAAGGGTACAAGAGGAGAAGAAAGAGGAAAAATGAAAGGAAGGAAGAAGAAGAAGAAGAGAAGAAGACGAAGGTAAAGGAGGACTTCCTCCTTCTCCTTCTCCTTCTTCTTTTCTTCTTCTTCTCCTCTTCCTTCTCCTTCTCCTCCTGCTCCTCCTCCCCCTCCTCGTCCTTCTTTTACTTTTTCTTCTCTTTCTCTTCTTCTACGTAGCTTAGACTCATCCAAGAAAGGCTAAATTGGCTAATTATCCTATGAAATGACATAATTAGCTTAGTTAGCTCCAAAATAACCTTTTTAATAAAAAAATGACCTATAGTTAGCTAAGTTCTCTCCTAAATGACGTAATAAGGCTTATGTAGCTCCAAGATGACCTATTCCCGCTAACTTAGGTATTAAATGGCCTATAATTAGCCTAGCTAGATCCAAAATGGTTTAATAAGCATAGTTTGCTCCGAAATGACCTATTTTACCCAAGTTAGCTCTGAAACGACCTATAGTTAGCTAGGTTCCACCTAAATGACATAATTAGCTTAGTTACCTCCTAAATGGTCTATTTAATAAAACATGACCTATACTTAGCTAATTATCCTCTAAATGACATAATTAGCTCCAAAAAGGCATTCTTAGCCAATTTAGACCGAAGAAGGGGACAAGAGGAGAAGAAACAGGAAAAATGAAAGGAAGGAAGAAGAAGAAGAAGAGAAGAAGACGAAGGAGAAGGAGGAGGATAAGAAGAAGGAGAAGAAGCAGGAGAAGAAGGAGAAGGAGCTCCTCCTTCTCCTTCTTCTTCCTCCTGATTCCTCCTTCTCCTTCTCCTTCTTCTTTTCTTCTTCTTCTCCTCTTCCTTCTCCTCCTCCTCCGTCTCCTCCTCCTCCTCCTTCTTTTACTTCTTCTTCTCTTTCTCTTCTTCTACGTAGCTTAGACTCAACCAAGAAAGGCTAAATTGGCTAATTATCCTACAAAATGACATAATTAGCTTAGTTAGCTCCAAAATGACCTATTTAATAAAAAATGACCTATAGTTAGCTAAGTTCTCTCTTAAATGACATAATAAGGCTTACGTAGCTGCAAGATGACCTATTCCCCCTAACTTAGGTATTAAATGGGCTATAATCATCCTAGCTAGATCCAAAATGGCTTAATAAGCATAGTTTGCTCCGGAATGACCTATTTTACCCAAGTTAGCTCCGAATCGACCTATAGTTAGCTAGGGTTCCACCTAAATGTTATAATTAGCTTAGTTTGCTCCAAAATGGTCTATTTAATAAAACATGACCTATACTTAGCTAATTATCCTCGAAATGACATAATTAGCTCCAAAAAGGCATTCTTAGCCAATTTAGCCCGAATAAGGGGACAAGAGGAGAAGAAAGAGGAAAAATGAAAGGGAGGAAGAAGAAGAAGAAGAGAAGAAGAAGAAGGAGAAGGGGGAGGATAAGAAGAAGGAGAAGAAGGAGGAGAAGACGGAGAAGGAGCTCCTCCTTCTCCTTCTTCTTCCTCCTTCTTCCTCCTTATCCTTCTCCTTCTCCTTCTTCTTTTCTTCTTCTTGTCCTCTTCCTCCTCCTTCTCCTCCTCCTTCTTTTACTTCTTCTTCTCTTTCTCTTCTTCTACGTAGCTTAGACTCATCCAAGAAAGGCTAAATTGGCTAATTATCCTACAAAATGACATAATTAGCTTAGTTAGCTCCAAAATGACCTATTTAATAAAAAATGACCTATAGTTAGCTAAGTTCTCTCCTAAATGACATAATAAGGCTTACGTAGCTGCAAGATGACCTATTCCCCCTAACTTAGGTATTAAATGGCCTATAATTAGCCTGGCTAGATCCAAAATAGCTTAATAAGAATAGTTTTCCCCGGAATGACCTATTTTACCCAAGTTAGCTCCGAAACGACCTATCGTTAGCTAGGGTTCCACCTAAATGACATAATTAGCTTAGTTAGCTCCTAAATGGTCTATTTAATCAAACGTGACCTATACTTAGCTAATTATCCTCGAAATGACATAATTAGCTCCAAAAAGGCAATCTTAACTAATTTAGCCCGAAGAAGGGGACAAGAGGAGAAGAAAGAGGAAAAATGAAAGGAAGGAAGAAGAAGAAGAAGAGAAGAAGAAGAAGAGAAGGAGGAGGATAAGAAGAAGGAGAAGGAGGAGAAGAAGGAGAAGGAGCTCCTCCTTCTCCTTCTTCTTCCTCCTTCTTCCTCCTTCTCCTTCTCCTTCTTCTTTTCATCTTCTTCTCCTCTTCCTTCTCCTTCTCCTCCTCCTCCTCCTCCTTCTTTTACTTCTTCTTCTCTTTCTATTCTTCTACGTAGCTTAGACTCATCCAAGAAAGCCTAAATTGGCTAATTATCCTAGAAAATGACATAATTAGCTTAGTTAGCTCCAAAATGACCTATTTAGTAAAAAATGAACTATAGTTAGCTAAGTTCTCTCCTAAATGACATAATAAGGCTTACGTATCTGCAAGATGACCTATTCCTCCTAACTTAGGTATTAAATGGCCTATAATTAGCCTAGCTAGATCCAAAATGGCTTAATAAGAATAGTTTGCCCCGAAATGACCTATTTTACCCAAGTTAGCTCCGAAACGACCTATAGCTAGCTAGGGTTCCACCTAAATGACATAATTAGCTTAGTTAGCTCCTAAATGGCCTATACTTAGCTAATTTCTCTCCAAAATAACCTATATACAGTTCTTCATCTAGTATTATTCTTCTAACTTTCTTATTTGTCATTTTGCAGATTACATTCACTTCACGGGAAGCTTGGATTATATTGATGGAATGCTTGAAGATGATTTCTTGTACCATGGCTTGTATTGAAACTATTGTAGTATATGGATATATATGAAACTTTGTATGCATGTGGATGAAACTGGTGTAATATATGGTTTGGTACGGATGCAACTTGCATAATATGTATGCACTATGGATGAAAGTTATTTTAATATGCTTATGAGTACGGAAATAAATTTATTTATGTCAAATATATATATACATATATCTTGATTATTGTTAAGAATGCTGGATATGATAAAAAATAAATTAAAAAGGGGCTGGTTCCCCCCTTTGCCGTCTACCCCCACATGGCAAAGGGGGGATGTCAGACGGCAAAGAGGGGAGAGAGGGGGGGCTGGTTCCCCCCTTTGCCGTCTGCCCCCACATGACAAAGGGGGGAATCAGCCCCCTCTCTCTCCCCTCTTTGTTGTCTGCCCCCACATGGCAAAGGGGGGATGGGAGACGGCAAAGAGGGGAGAGAGAGGGGGCTGGTTCCCCCCTTTGTCGTCTGCCCACACATGGCAAAGGGGGGAATCAGCCCCTCTCTCTCCCCTCTTTGCCGTCTGCCCCACATGGCAAAGGGGGGATGGCAGACGGCAAAGAGGAGAGAGAGGGGCTGGTTCCCCCCTTTGTCGTGTGCCCCCACATGGAAAAGGGGGGATGGCAGACAACAAAGAGAGGATGCCTGCCGTTAACACTTAACGGGGCCGTTGGAGTATGTGTCGTCCCATTTAATATGCTGTCTGCCCCCTCATGGCAAAGATTCTTTTTCGTCTGTTTTAAAAAAGTAGATGGCAAAGAACCTCTTCACCAGATTTTTTTTGCTGTCTACATTGCCGTCTGCAGACCGACGACAAAGCCTTTGCCGTCAGTGGTTGGCCCCTTTGCCGTCCGCCATGGCAAACGGCAAATTTCTGAATTTCAGTAGTGTTTTATCTTGTCGACCGCGGTCCTAAGTGGCCGTGGGGCTCCCCAATCCCCGCGTTGGGACGATGCGTTACGGCCGGTTCCCCTGAACGAGGAGGGTGGGTTGCCGAATGAAGCAAGCAAAGCAGCGTGTCAGGTCGCCAAGAGGATGCAATGGAAATTGTAAAAGATACGACTTGCAGGAGTATGCCCCGAGCACTTGAAGTCCCAGAGGTCAGCAGACACACCTTAAGGCAGTGAATCCAAAAATTACCTCCACGAATGGTTGAAGCCCCCTTGCAACTAACGAGCACCTAGCGTGGTCAGGCCCCCGACGCCCACGCCTGCATTGCGGTCGTCACGGGTGATCTGTGACTCTTACATCGTGTCACGGCGTCCGACTCGTCCTTTTGAGGTCCGTGGGTTTGGCCTTTCGTTGTCCTTCCGTGGAGGTGCGGCCGGTGCCGCGCCCCGCAGCTTGAGGGCGCCTCGCTGCCAGTGCGTTCTGGGCCCGGCTTAGGGAGGAGCCCCCAAACTTCTTCACTCCTCAGGTCGGTAGACGCCTAGGGGGACGCCTGAAGCTCTTCCTCATTGGGAGGATCAGGCAGTGCTGCATACTCTGGCACGTATGGCTCCATGTAGGTGCTTGCCCGTCCCCCGCAGCCGGCCATCAGTGCGACAGTGGAGGTCCCTCTTGGTGGTGGAGGGGGATCCTCCCTACCGTACTGCTCGGAGATCGTCTTGTGATAAGACTCCGCGCAAAGTCGCTTGTTCCTGTTGCTGCCGTTGGCTGGTCCTGGCACCCCCAGGTGCTGATTCCCTCCTTGGTGTCGTGCCATGTGTGTGTTGTCGTAGTTCGTCTGCGCCATCGCCTCCGCCCTCTACTAGCTGCGCCGGAGGGAGCGCTCCTGTCGGGTCGCGCTAGGCTCTCGAGGGCCAACCTGGTCTAGATGATGCGTGGCAGCGTGCGCGTCGGTCGTCCCGCCGTTCTCCTCGCGTCCCTGGTCGTTGTCGGTGTGGTGCGCTTCAGGGCCGGTCGCTTAGGTCTGGGAAAGGTGGAGGTCAACGAGAAGCACGTCTCTTTCGGCCCTGTCCAGAGCGGGCAGGGCCCCGAAGCTCGCATGCTCGGGGGCCGGCACATGGTGCGAACCCCCAGCGACAGGCGCGTGTAGCTCTAAGGTTGTACCAAGCTGGATGGTCTTCTAGGCGATGGCGATTAGCTCCATGATGTGGTCCGCCCAGGCGTTGAAGCCCGCTCCTGTCAGTCATTGACGGAGCATGTCTCTTGCCATCCGCAACGCGTCGTGCACGTTAAGGTCTACCAAGTTGACGCGGCGCACTTTGGGTGCCTGGGCCGCCGCCCAGCCCCCAGGCCCCTGCATGGCACGGGTGGCTGTGACGGTGGAGACGATGTTGACGGCCTGGTATGAGCCGCCTGATCCCGCGGCGCCGGTATGCGAGCCTCCAGCCGTTGTGATGTGGCACTCGGAGACCAGCTCCACGAGGCTTGGAGAAGCTAGTTGTTTGCCGGTCATTGGTGTAGCGGTCTAGGAGGGAGGAAGCTGGGAGAAAGCCTTCACATGCCCCCTACCTGGCACGCTAAATGTGGGATTTCAGGCTTCGCAAAACCCTAGGATTCGAACACAGAGGCATGTGCGGCGATCTTTGTAGGCTCGATCTTACCTATACGGCTACTCGATGGAAACGACGAAGAACTCACATGATGGTGAGGAGAACACAAAACACAACAGTTTACACAGGTTCCGCTAAGCGTAAAACCCTACTCCTTCTTTTGGTGGATTGCCTCTCACGGAGGTTAGTGGATGAACTAGTACAGTGCTTTCGAGCCTCCGGGGGCCAAGTGGCTAGGTGTGTTGCTCTAGGGTTTGAATGATCTCATCGCCCCGCTCTCAAGTATCTTACCCTCCATTTTATAGTGGAGGCCCGGGTCCTCTTCCCTTATCATAGGCGGGAAGGGATCCCAGAATGGCCAGCTTCGGTGGGGGAGAAGGGAACATGCTTCCCCTGTCAAAAATGGTTTTGCCTGCAAAGCAGCTGCCAGCGTCGCAGAGGTGGGCACAGGGATGACGCTCATCCGGCGGGCGGCCATGGTCTTGTTGCACCGGAAGGGAAACCTTTGGAAGATGCCTTTGGGACCCTGAAATGTTCCTTCCTATTTTGCACCAATGGGGTAACTGCCCTGTCCTCCAATCTGCTCTCGCCTGTCCTTCCATGGCGTCACCCCTGACTCGTGAGTCCAGGCCTTGCCTTGAAATATTCGCCGCTATGGAGGGGTCATGAGGAGGCCCCCTACGGGTCCTGATGTCGCTCTTCCTCATGAGGCTTAGCCCCTCGCGAGGGCCGTGTTCAGGGTGGTGCTGCTCCTTGCTCATCTTGCGCTGATGAAGTAGGCCAGCCCTGGGCCGCAGGCACGCAGGTCTGGGTACCCCCGTTCCCAGAACATCGACAACCGCCCAGACCACCTGGAAGCCCCAACCCCATCTTTTCGTGTGTCTTCATCCTTCCTTCTGGGTGGCGGAGGCTGCGGAGGCAGCCTAGCCTCACAAGGGCGAACGTCACGAGGCCGGCCGCGTCGTTGCCCCTCGTGAAGGTAATCCCGCCAGCGGTCCTCCTGAGGTTCGCCGTGCCAACGATCTTCATGAGGATGTTTATTTCACCCCTAACGCCGCTCTCGGTCATCCCTACGGCCTCCAACGCGACCATCGCCGCACGCGGGGCATGTGTCTCCCCGTCTAGGGCACCTGCTAAAGTATTCGGCACGGACCAGTCGGAGCTCGTGGCACTCGGAAGTATCATGGCTATTGGTGTCGTGGAAGATGCACGTTGGCCCCCCTGCTGACGGACGCTCTCCCCCTCGGCTGTACATCGCCTCAGGCTCGGCTGCGAGCATCGCCAGAGCCTCGCGCTTCATGTCCTTAGCCTTGGTATTCTTCTCTTCTGGTTCCGCCACCTGAGGCCCAAGGAGCGACAAGCAACCATCTTCAGCCCTGGAGCACTTGTTTGCCAGGTTGAACATCTCAAGTGCAGTGCTCATTTCTTCACTCATGGTGAGCTCCTCCTTCATCTTGAGGTCGGTGACTCCGTCGGAGATGGCCGAGATGACGGCCTCGTCAGATGCCTTAGGGATCTTGAGGCGCATGGCCGTGAAGCGTTGTATGAACTTGTGCGGGGTCTCCGCCTCCTGCTGCTTGATGCGCCGCAGGTCGTTCATGGTGGGAGCAGGGTCGCGGGTGCCTTGGAAGATGGCGATGAAGCGTTCGCATAGATCATCCCAGGAGGTGAAGGCGCCCTTGGGAGGTTGAGGAGCCAAGAGAGCGCGCCGCCCTTATGCGCCATGGGGAACAAGCACACCATGACATTGTCGTCCCCTCCTACCGCCCTAATACTCAGCGTGTAGAGTTGCAGGAACTCGGCCGGGTCCAGGGTGCCCTTGTCGCGCAGGGGTAGGTCAGGCTTGAACTTGCAGGGCCACGTTGTTGGGTAGAGCTCAAGGGTGATGGGGAGTTACCGCACCGGCCCGGCGAGTGCAGCGTGCACGGGGGTGTCCTAGTCCTGGTGCTCCACTAGGTCTGCTTCGAGTAGGGCATGCTCGTGGCGTGGGATTTGCAGCGCCGGGAGCGCATGCGTGTCAGCGCGTGGCCGAGGAACCACCTAACAGCGTGCATCATCTCCTGGCCCCGCCCTGGATTCGTGAGGCCGGTTACAGGGACACGATTCCTGCCTGGGCTCGGGGTGTGCGCCATGCCGCGGAGGTTGAGGTGACCTATCGAAACGAGGTGCGCGCCATGGCAAGGAGGTTGGGGTCACCAGGGACGGTTGGGGTCGAAACTAGCAGGAGAATGTCGCGGGATCACCGGCAGCGAAGACGACCTCCTCTATGCGCTGGAGCCTGTTGTTGTGGCATTTAGGGGCGGGCCGGTAGGGGAGCAGCTCGGTGGCCAGGGCAAGCGCGTGCCGGCCATGCGGCATCTCCGGCCAGGCGCGTGTGGCCGACCCAGAAGCCCGAACGAGCGATGGAGTGGCATTGCGGCCGTCGGTCTGCTCGGTAGCTGGCTGGGAGGAACCTTGCTCTTCTTGAGCGTCGGGGACCATGGCGACATTAGCCATGGGTGATGGTGACCGGCACATGCCAGCGGGGCCCACGGGCGCCATCTGAGCAACGCGGGTGGCGCGGCGCTCGGGAGAGCCCGGCGAGCATCTTCCATCGGAGCGACGAAGCTTGGTGAAGGCGGAGCTTGGAGGAAACCTTGACACGGCCCTATCTGGCACGCCAAATGTCGGATTTCGGGCTCCGTGAGACCCTAAAGATTTGAACTCACGGGCGTGTACGTAGATCTCTCGCAGGCTCGCCTTACCTAACTCGCTATTTGCTGGGGATGGTAGAGAACTCACTCGATGGTGAGGAAGACACAGAACATGGTAGTTTACAAAGGGTCGGGCCGCTGAGAAGCGTAATACCCTACTTATGATTTGGTGGATTACCTCTCGTGGAGGTTGGTGTATGAACTAGTAGAGTGTTCAAGGGCCTCCGGAGGCTGGGTGGCCTTTGCGTGGTGCTAGTGGGCGAATGAATGAATCGGATCCCCCTATGATGTAACCTACTCTTTATATATATAGTTAGGGGGCCGGTCCTGTTCCCTTATCATTTCGGTGGGAAGGGATCTCACAATGCCCAATTTTGAAGGGGAACGGGGAAACATGCTCCCCTGCCCAAGGGTGGTCTTCGCCTGCAAAGTGGCTGCCAGCACTGCAGGGACGGGTCCAGAGATGACGTGTGCCCTGCTGGCGGGCGGCGATGGCCTTGTTGCACCAGAATGGAAACCTTTGGAAGATGCCTTGGGAACCCACATACGTCCTTTCCTCCGTTGCACAACAGGGGAAACTGCACCATCCTACAATCCGCTACTCGCCTGTCCTTTCCCTGCGTCATCCTTGACTCGTGAGGCCCGGTCTGGCCTTGGAATCTCTGCCGCTCCAGAGGGGCCCTGAGGAGTCCCCCTGTGGGTTTTGATGCTCCTCCTCCTCGCGAGGCTCGAGCCCTCGCGCGGGCCTTGTCCTGTGTGGTGTCGTGCCTAGTTGTGCTTGCTTGATGAAGTGGACCAGCCCCGGGCCAGAGGCAGGCAGGTCTTGGTACCCCATTCCCAAACCGGCGACACCATGGGAGCCCCCCTTCATCATCAGCCAAGCATTGAGCAACAATGCCTACTACCTTATCGATGCACAGAAGCTAAGAAAGAACAAGAAGGACGCCTCCGGCTCCGAGATGGAGCACCCGTGGAACGCGGAGCTCCTACGCCTATTTTATTCCTATATATGGCTTAGTATTTTGTTTCACCGTCCTCCCCCGAACCAGCTCAGTCGACCCAGAGAATGACAGGCCCACCCAATCCCCCCGGCTCAACAAAGTGTTATACCTCTTCCCGACGGCCTAAACCTTGCCGGCCACAAATCACAACCTGGTTGTCCGGCCGGCGGGAGTATAAGAAAAGGGGCAGGGCGGATAGGAAAAATCAACAAGGGGCAGGCCTCGTCTGGCCAAGCTACTCAATTCGTTCAAAACCAACTTACAGAAGACAAAAGTACCAACACCCCAGCTCCCCCAGCCCACTCCTCGCCCGGTCATTGTTCGCTAGCCGGCTGGCCGGGAGGAAAAAAGGCAAAGGTGCAGGGCACATGGGAAAACAACGAAGGCAATAAAAGTATTAACCAAACTGGGAGACGGCAACCAAGTTAAAATAAACTGCAACACATACATAAAAGATAGCAGTTCCAGGCCGAGAGTGCATTACATCAAACTAACACCCCCACTGGGTGGAATTGTTCATAACAAAGTGCATGAGTAATGAAAGTAGGAAGCTAAAAATCACACACCGGGCGCCTGCGGTGCCTCCTCCCCGTCACCAGATCACGGGGGAGTCTTGCTCCCAACCGACGGGGTCTTCTCGCCTGCCACAACATCATTGGCTACTGGAACATGCCATCAGGCCTTCACGTTGCCGGCCGGCTCCACTGGGGCATCTCCATGTCCCCAGCCGGCGGGGTTTTCCGGCCCACCTCAGTATCGCCCGCAAGCTGCTCGGCCCTCTCAATAGAGAACGTGGCCACCCCTCCGATGTCTTCCTCGCCGACCTCATCATTGATGGCTGGCTCCTCCGAGATCGACACAACCTCCTCGTCGTTGCAGGTGATCGGCATGCTGAACTCGTCCTCTAGGATGGGCGCATCATCCTCCCTCACCTTGGGGTAGTACGTGTCCAGCAAGGCATAGTTGGCAAGCTCCTTGGCCTAAAAGACAATGGAGTCATTTTGCTGCATCAAGTCCACCTCCGCCTCTGCCCGCATGGTTTCTAGCTAGCCTAATTTAATGCCCAGGTACCAGGAGAGGGAGAAGGTCAGCGCCATCCGCGCACCGCCCCTCGCCGCCCATGCCCTCCACACGTCGAACCAGTCCACGACGTGCTCGAGCCACCGTGCGACCAGGCTGACGGGAATATCTGCCGCCCGGTCAGGCCAAAGAGCCTAAACAGGGTTCCCGCATGCCTTCTAAAGCCGCTCGTAGAGGAACCGCTGGTGGGCCAGTTGGGTGTCGCAGGCAGGGACCACCTCCTTCATCCGCCAGCCGGCGTCGGCATCCACCTCGCACCCCTCCCAATGCAGCTCCTCCCGGTGGACCTCCACGGCCTGCTATGCCCGTGGCAGGGTCTCTAGAAACTGAGCTGGCCCGGAGAAAGATGATAAGAGAAAGGACCAATAAAACATAACAAATGAAGACCAAGACACTCCTCGGCGAAGATCTCATCCACCTCGTGGAAGAGCTTGAGCATGGCGGCCGCCTCCCGCTCCACCCTCGCCTTGGCCTCCGTTTCCTGGCGTACCTTCTCCCCAACCCGAAAAACCTCGGCATGGAGAGTCGCTACCTCCTCCCCTCTTGCAACCGATGTTTGCAACGCCACCTCCTTGGCCGCCGTCTCCCTCTGAAGTGCCTCGATGTGCCGCTCTACCTCCGACTTTAGCTGCCCCGCAACCGCCTGGTCTTCCACAAGATCCTCCCGCCACGTTTGTCGGCGACCTTGTCGCGCTTTACCATGAAGTTGGGAAGTGAGAGGCGCAGCTCCACCACCACGGCCTCGGAAACGGCCCCCTCTGCACAAACTGGATGTCAATAATCGGCTCCACAAGAAACATCAAAAGCAAAAAAGATTTGGCCCGGTTGCCACATAGCCACGCAGCCTCCCGAATTTCAAGGACTACACCCAGTTGGTGAGCTTGTATGCACCCACCAATTCAAGGACATAACGCGGGCCTTATGCAGCTCGGACTTCTGCTAATCGACCTCTTTCGGGACCTTGAAGTATGAATTCTTGTTGTAGCGTTACAGCGTGGTCGCCTCCTTGAAGAGTGTGTCCTGATTCGACGTGTCAGCCTGAGAAGAGAACGTGAGAAAAGATCAGAAGATAAAGATTTGGACCGGCTACCGCGCAGCCGTGCAACTGGCCCAAATCTCGGTGAATACACCCTGTGGGTGCGCTTGCGTTCCCCCACTAAAAAAGGCATATAATATTTTTTTCACACGGCTTACCTGCACTGCCTTCTGCACCAACGCGAAGCTATGCACTGCCGACTAGGCAAAGGCCGCTATGCCCTAGTGGTATCGCGCCATCACATTGGCCGCACCGACCAACACAAGGGCCTGCCCGCCGGCCGAAGAACTCGCCTCGGCCGACCCCGGGGCGTGGCCCAGCTTGGCTCACTCTTGTGTGACGGCGGATGTCGATCGGCTCGTCCGGCCAGCCCCGCCAGCCGTAGGCGCCCACGGTGCACCAGGTTCGGCTGCAATGACAAAACAAGCAGGGCCCCGTCATCGCCACTAGTAGCCTCAGACCCGACCCGGTGCCCCTTGTCGGACGATCGACATAACGGCTCCTCCCCCACCGGCTGTAAAGCCGATGGCGCCTCCATCTTTGGGGCATGCTCTTGTTGTATCCCCTTGCGTGCCGACGAGGCCTTCGGGGCATGAGCCTCGTTGGTCACCCATGTCGTCGTGCCGCTCGTCGCCCTGGCTGAAGGGCCACCCGAGCCGGTCGCCGAAGCCACCGTGGCCTTCGCCTTGGCCACACGTAATTGGGAGGCGCACTCGAGCACCCTGCCTCGGTGCCCTCCATGCTGGCAAACGGGTGCCCGACGGTGGCACAGCCGACGGAGCCTTCTTCGAGGCTGGGGTGACGACCGGTCCCTCGATCGGTAGCTTCTCTTTCTGTTGTTTCTCCATCGTGTGGCAACGGGCAGGCTGCCTCATGGCTTGCTAGGCCCCCAGCTAGGAGCTCCGCACTCCCTCCTCGCCGGAGGCACCCGAGTGTCCCCGTTGCCGTAGGCGGTGCCTCCATGATGCGCACTTCATCGTCGTCGACATCAATCCATTCCCTCACGGTCACTTTGGGGAAAGGACCATTTGATGTCTGGACCTCATCAGCGGCAGCACTAGACGGGGCCTCCGCCTCCTCCTCCTCCGCCACCTCCGACGCATCTAGGTCCTCGGGTCCGGTGGGGTCTCCCTCGTCAGACTCGTAGTCCTGGGAGTCGGAGTCGGTGCGGTCCGACACAAAGATTTGCGGGTTTGGACCGTACGGGGAAAGAGAGGAAGAGAAGTACGACCCTGCATCAGTCGCCACAGGGAAAAGTGAGAGCAACCCTAGTCGGACAAAACTTCCCTGTGACGCGCAGTTGTCGTAATAGAACGGCTCCACATCCAGCGTGAAGCTAGTAATGGTGTTCACTTTGGCGGCAACCTTGTTCGGTTACACCTGCATGGTCGACAGCCGGCAGGAGTCCTTACGGAGGCTAATGTTGCAGATCCGGTGCGGGTGCTCCTGCAGCTGCAACACTCGACAATAGATGAAGGACGCCACTAGGCCCAAAGGCATCAACTGTTTGGAAGCCCGGAGCTCCTTCAGTCGGCCCATGATCACCGTCATCACGTTTGTTCCGCACTGACGGGGTCGTACATTAGGGCTAGGCCTACAAATCGTCGTCCCAAGGCTCACCTAGGACCCCATATGGACATCAGTGTCCCTCAAGTTACTAGTATAGTATCAAGGTCACTCGATACAGCATGCCATCACTGGGCTTACGTTAATTCACTCGGCTTACCTTATGTCAGTCGGACGCACCCTGGCACTCGGACCACATCAATACGATGGCAACGAAGAGGCTTCAATGTCTAAGGACTTAAACCATCACATGAAGTGAAGTGAATACCTGCATTACCAGTAATGCCATGAGTTATAGTTGTCGTTTCTACTAACTCCCTTATCTATTAGCATTAACTCACCTTGTAATGAAGCCCGGCTGGTCGTGGCAGACACTATATAAGCCAATCCCGGGCTCCAGCTCAAGGGTTCAGCACCTTGTAATCTTTCATACCCCATAAGAAAACATGAGCCTCAGGGCTCGAGACACAGGGTTGTCACCACTCCCAAGTGGGGCAAGAACGCGTACATCCGAGTGTATCCGCTGCACCTAGTTAGACTTCGCCCCTCCATTCGTACCCCATGGTACTATTGTCAGGGTCAGTCCCACGACACACAGCTCGAGGCTCCAGTTCGCACTAGTCAGCAGTGTGTAGGAAAACAATGGGAGGTTGACCCAGTCCCGCCCTGTGGGGACCCCGACTTACTAGTCGAGAATCGCCGTGCTCAGTGATCCCGAACACAGAAACTGAATAAAGAGTCTTACATCCAAGTACCGATTATGACAACACGGGACCGAAGGGTCAAGTTCACAAGACAGGGCCTAAGGCCAAATCCCACGAGTACACTAATAGCGGAAATCAAAGGGGCTAAGCGGGTGCCCATGCCATCAAGCTTACACCGACACGCATTCTGACTCGGAAGCGTCATAGTTCGCAGGGGCGTCTCCGAAGACGTACTCATGTCCAAACTCCGGTCCTTCCATGTCTGGTCAATAATATAACCAGTGGCAAGCCAATGAGTACTTTGAATGTACTAGGAAACAACCCATGATATGAATGATGAAAGTGAAGGATAACAATAACATGCATCTTTGGTGGAATTCTACTTGGTGGTAATAATCGTGGATATGCATGAAGTTAAAGAATTAATTTTGAAGCACATGTTAAAAATATCAATATATCTACCACGGGCCGAACCTCCTGGGTTCACCCTATATGCCAGGTCACCAAACTCGGTCATATCATTACTTTCATAATAACTCCTTTTTATCACAACTCACACACACTTGGTTTATGCGGAAACAAATGGACGTAGTTTAAGCAGCACAACCCAACTGTCCTTGACCGTGGACACGGCTATTCTAATAGTTTACACTCTGCAGAGGTAGTATGCTGGACCCACGTGATCCGCGAAACTTTCGTGTCATCCACGACTCGCGGTATATAACATACTCGAGGTGAGTACCCGATCAATGCCTTTCCCCAAACGACACTAGACAAAGAGGTCCACTCGATTGGTACCCAGCCCACATGTTGTACGTCTTACGTGCACCGACTCTGGACTGTGCCAACCATGCGGGGACCAACGGTGTGCCTAGAACACGTAAAAATGGCATAGTCGCCCTAACTGGCATGACCCCATCACGAGAGTGACCACACATCACTCCCGCCACTAGTAATGTGGCTCTTTGCTAGCACTGACCAGAGTAATCAACACAGCCCCGTCCCATAAAGGGGTAACGGGGTTGTACATGTAAGGTTGGGACGGTCGATACATCATAAATATAATCCCATTTCTGAAACCATACTCATATAAATACCTGGTGCACCACTTCACCAAAAGTGGCCAGCTAACTCATCATCACTCTCAGGCATTAGTGGCACACAACGGGGTTTTCGTAAGTGTTTGATTTATACCAACAACATGCTCATGCTACTGTTACTCTACCTTTACTTGTCAACATGATACAAGCATGACCCTCATATGTGGTAGGATCAAGCTTAATGCATGTGCTCCGGAGGAGCCATGGTAACATCACCTCAATGATTTACCGGCATTTATGATCATATGCAACTGAAATACTTGGTATACTAACTTGCAATATAACATATGCTCAGTCATGGTGAAAGGGCTGCTTGCCTTGGTCAGCTAGGTATACAGGGTCTTCGAAGTCTTCCGCTCCGATTCCCTCGTCACACGAATTTTCTATCATCGACAAAAGAATAAATAAGAAATAGCTCACCCAAAAACGGATCAAAAAGTCATTTTAAAAATGTTGGTTATTTCTGATAAATCAAAGTTGTTATTTTAAAAATTATTTCCCTCTGATCCTAATGAAGGAATATTTTTAAAATCAACTAAACAGAAGAAAAACTATTCCAATTTAGTCCTTTTTATTATTGTAAAACGGAATATTTGATGAAAAATTCAACCATTGGTCCTATTAAATACTACATAATTTTAGAATAATATCAGTGGAAAAATATATTTTTACACTGGTTAAATCTTTTTAAGAAAATCATTGAAAAACTAGTTTTAAAAGAAAAAAAAAAGAGCGACAGTCCCTGGCCTCGCTTGGCATGGAACTGGGCCGACCCAAGGGCCAGCCGACAGCCTGCCCAGGCGCGTGCGCCGTCAGGTTTGAACCTGACGTGCCGGGCCCTGCGGTCAGCAGCTGCGGGCAGCGAGGGAGAGGGGGTTGGGCCATCGATAGGTGGGGCACTCCTGTTGGGGTCGTCTCCTACCTCTGGCCAGAGAGGAGGAGGAGCATGCCGGCGAGGTTGCCGACGTCCTCGGGCCCCAACGAAGATAGAAATGGGTCCGGCTCATCGTCGCAACCTGCTGGTGGTCGGAACAACGACGGAGAGGCTCAGGTTTACCGGCGACAAGGAGGCCACGGCGGAGGAGTTTTGGGAGGTGGTCGAGAGGGTAGCTAGGGGCATGGAAATGCTTGGGAAATTTGGGGGAAAGCTTCCTCAGGTCAAGTGGAGTAGTTTGGTGGCTCGAGGGACACAGGAGCCGTCGTGTAGCCGGAGATCGACCGGAGCTCCGAGGCGGAGTGGCTCGGTCGATCTCGACCACCGGGGCTCTGCTAGCTTGCTCGGGTGATAGTGGTCGTGGTGAAGCTGTCTGAAGGGTGCTGGAGTGAGGGGGAGGGCTATTTGTAGGCCTGCGATGGTGAGCCGATTCGGGAGCGCCGGTGACTCACCATGGCGCGCATGGGGAGCAGAGAGGAGCTGGGGTCGAAGCCACGGTCTCAGGACATAGTTTTGGACTACGAGAACCATCTGCAACAAAGGGAGAGAGAGGGGAGTCGAGCATCAGTGGCTGCGCAACTTGGGCCGGTACTGGTGCAAGTGGGCACGCGTCGCACAAGCTCTAGCACGGGAGAGGAGGGGCCCTCATGGTCGCTCAATGCAGAGGGGTTGTCGATGAAGAGGTTGGACACCTCGGGGGAGGCTGGAACTGGCCGAGCATGTCACCCCCACCTCGGTGGCTTCCTGTAGCGCGCCCAGAGCGCAGTTTTGGCATGCCACGGCATGCTGGTGCGCTCTGAGGTGCTTTGGACATGCCTAGCATGTCTTGGGCACTGGCTGGGATGAGGCTAGCCGTTGAAGTCCCGTGGGAGCTTCGGTTGGTCAAGGGAAACAAGAGAAACAGGAGCTGTCAGCTTTGAGCTGAAGCTTAAGTTGGGGTTTTTGGCATTTCTAGTTTGAACCAGAGAGGGGCCACTGGACTGGGGCTGGGCATTGATACTGGCCACCTAATCTGAGAGTTTGGAGCAAAGGGGTTGGGTTTAGCTATGGATAAAGGGGCTTTTACCCATCTGTCAGAAGGTGCTCGACAGTGGTTTGGGGTGGTTGCACCCCACCACTGATGCTGCAACTTAATAGGTTTGGGTTAGGTGCTTAAACATGGGGTTTCACCAAGTTTGAGCTCCATTGGACAAGTTTAGCTTTGTAAACTTCGCTATATAGAGTTGCAACATTGGACAAACTTCGCTATATAGAGTTGCTCTAACTTCAATGTGGATAGTAGGGGTTTTATGGTTATTTGGGGTCCTTAATCACCTTAATTAGATCAAAGTGAAACTTTATGTGTACACCAAATATGGCTTAGGGATACCATTGGAATTTTCTAGGATTTTATTGAGAATATTTCCTTTGTAAATATTTCAAAAGATCAAAACAGACAGAAATGGTTTTCAGGTTTTTTCTCAAATAATTATAATATAAATAGGGGTTAAAAATCTTTTGTATGGAAAATATATGTCCTTCTGATCATCTCCAAATTTAATCAGATTTTTCTAAGGTAGAAAAGTATTTTTCCATGTAGGAATACCATTTGTGGCCTCAGAAATGGACATGCAAATAAATTAAGAAAACAATTCAAAAAATAATTATTTTGTGGTTTTGGAGCACTAGAAGAAAGTTAAAATCAGATCACCAACTTTGGGTAGGAACACTCCTTGCCATCAAGGGCACGTAGTGCAACTCAAAGTAGGATTTTACCTTAATCAGAATGAGGAAAAGGTTTTGGAAACAATTCAATATTGTGAAATGGGGTTTTTATCATCACATGATCAAACACACAAGCATACAATGACAACCATGGCACTCACAACATTAGTTTAGAAAAAGTTTTAACAAGCTCAAGTTTTTGCATTGCAAAGAAAGTGGTAGTGAAAACAGGGTGTGACAAACCTACCCTTTTACAAGAATCTCGTCCCCGAGATTCCTAAGCTAGGTGCTAAAAAGGACCCGAAACTCAGATTGGAGATAGTCTTCACGCTCCCATGTTGCTTCGGCTTCGGTGTGGTTGCTCCATTGAACCTTGAAATACTTGATGGTGCAGCTCCTTGTGCAATGCTCAGCTTCATCCAAAATTCGGATCGGCTTCTCGCGGTAGGTGAGGTCTGGCTGAAGGTCGATGGCATGATGGTCAATGTCCTTGTAAAGATCGGGACGACTTGGCGCTTAAAGACACTTCTGAAGTTGTGACACGTGGAAGACTTTGTTCACACCCGAATGTTCCAGAGGTAGCTCCAACTGGTAAGCAACCTCTCCACGCCTTGTCGTGATCTTAAAAGGCCCAATGAACCGTGGAGCAAGTTTCCCATTAACATGGAAACGCTTGGTTCCCTTAAGAAGGGTGACACGGAGGTACACTAGGACTTCGGGAATGAACTCGACATCCCTGCGGCGAGAATCCGCATAGCTCTTTAGTCGCGACCTGGCTGCTTTTAGATTTTCCTGGACAAGCTACACCTCCTCTTCTGCCTTGTGCAAAAATTCCGGCCCGAAAATCAACCCTTCACCGGTTTCGGACCAGTTGAGCGGGGTGCGGCACTTCCGTCCATATAACGCTTCAAATGGGGCCATCTGGAGACTGGACTGGTAGCTATTGTTGTATGAGAACTCAGCGAATGGCAGTCAGTCTTCCCATTTGGCACCATGTCCCAAGACGCATGCGCGGAGCATATCTTCGAGTATCTGGTTTACTCTCTCCGTATGTCCGCCCGTTTGCGGGTGGAAAGCAGTGCTGAAAGAGAGCTTGGCTCCGAGGGATTCTTAGAATTTTTTCCAGAATCTTGAGTTGAACTGCGTACCTCGGTCAGATACAATCTCCTTGGGAACTCCGTGAAGGCTCACAACACGACGGATATACAGACTAGCCAATTGGCTTCCATCATAACTGGTGTTGACTAGAATGAAACGGGTCACCTTGGTCAGGTGGTCGATAATGACCCATATGGAGTTATGCCCTTTGCTTGACCTGGGCAATCCAGTGATGAAATCCATACCGACTTTGTCCCACTTCCATTCTGGCACTTGAAGCGGTTGTAGCAGTCCAGCAGGTCACTCATGCTCAGCCTTGACGAGCTGGCACACATCGCACTTGGGAACGTAAGATGCTATTTCCCTCTTCATGCCATGCCACCAGAATCTTTCTCGGAGATCTTGATACATCTTGGTACCAGCGGGGTGAATAGAGTAGGGTGCATCATGTGCTTCCTGTAGGATCAAATCCTTGAGTTCAGCCTTGTTGGGTATGCATAAACATTTCCGAAACCACACCACTCCTTGTTCATCCACCGCAAATTCTGGGGCCTTGCCTTCTTGAACCTTCTTCTTGATGCCTTCAATGCTCTTATGACCCTTCTGGGCTTCCTTGATATCGTCAACCAGCGTTGGTTTGACTTCGAGGTTAGCTAGGAATCCCAATTCCACTAGCTCCAATCCGAAGTTCTCCATTTCTTCATATAAGGCGGGTTGCCTTTCCTTGAGCATGACGTTCAAGGTGCTCGTCTTCCTACTTAAGGCATCAGCCACTACATTGTCCTTACCAGGGTGATATTGAATGCTGAGTTCGTAGTCCTTGATTAATTCCAACCATCTTCGTTTCCTCATATTCAATTCCCTTTGGGTGAAGATATAGTTCAGACTTTTGTGGTCAGTGTATATTTCACATTGTTTCGCCAGAAGGTAATGTCGCCATGTCTTCAGGGCATGCACTAATGCTGCCAACTCAAGATCATGGGTGGCATAATTCTCCTCATGCGGACGCAGTTGTCATGACAGATACACAACAACTCTGTCGTCTTGCATTAGAACCCCACCGAGCCCGGTTCCGGAGGCATCACAATTCATCAAAAAATCCTTGCTTATATCTGGAGTGGCCAATACCGGGCCGGTAGTTAATCTCTTCTTCAACTCTTGGAAGCTTGCTTCGCACTCTGGTGTCCATTCGGACTTCTTGCACTTCTTCAAGAGTTGAGTCATGGGTCGGGCGATGCAGGAGAATCCTTCCACAAACTTGCGGTAATATCCCACGTGTCCGAGGAAGCTCCTGACTTCCTTCACATCAATTGGTGAGTCCTAATTGGTCACTGTAGTAATCTTGGAGGGATCAACTGCCAATCCACTTGCCGTCATGGTATGACCCAAGAATCCAACTTCGTTCAGCCAGAATAGGCACTTGCTGAATTTGGCATATAGTTGGTGCTCTCGAAGCTTTTCCAACACTAACCTCAAGTGTTGCTCATGCTCTTCTTCGGACTTCGAAAAGATTAATATGTCATCAATAAATATGACGACAAACATGTCCAGGTATTCCATGAAGACCTTGTTCATGATGTACATGAAGTAAGTTGGGGCATTCGTCAACCCGAAAGACATGACAGTGCATTCGTATAGACCGTACCGGGTCACGAACACAGTCTTGGGTATGTCCTCAGGTTGGATCTTCAGTTGGCAATATCCAGATCGGAGATCGATCTTGGAGAATACCTTAGCTCCATTTAGCTGATCAAACAAGTCTTCAATCTTGGGGAGTGGACACTTGTTCTTGATCGTGACCTCATTGAGAGAACGGTAATCGACGTAGAGTGTTATAGTCCCATCCTTCTTGGACACGAGCAGAACAGGCGATCCCCAAGGTGACGCACTCGGACGAATGAACCCTTTCCTGAGTTGCTCATCCAGCTGCTTCTTAAGCTCCGCTAGCTCCTCGGATCCCATCATGTAAGGCTTCTTATAGATAGGCCTTGATCCGGGCATGAGCCCAATGATGAACTCGATGTCTCGGTCGGGAGGTATCACTGGTAGTTGATACGTCTCCATCGTATCTACTATTCCAAACTCTTTTGCCCTTGTTTTGGACTCTAATTTGCATGATTTGAATGGAACTAACCTGGACTGACGTTGTTTTCAGCAGAATTGCCTTGGTGTTGTTTTTGTTCAGAAATGAAAGTTCTCAGAACGTCCTGAAAATTTACGGAGAATATTTCTGGAAAATATGAAAAATACTTGCGCAAAGATCAACCGGAGGGGATGGTCTAGTGGGCCACAAGCCCTGTAGCCGCCACCCCCCTGGTGGCGGCTAGCAAGCTTGTGGGGCCCACGTGGCTGTGCCGCCCCCAATCTCAGCTCTATAAGTTCACTTTCGTCCCAGAAAAAATAAAAAGAGAAGATTTTGTCGCGTGTATGATATGGAGGCGCCGCCGCATCCTGTTCTTCATCTGGAGGGCAGATCTGGAGTCCGTTTTGGGCTCCGGAGAGGAGAAATCATCGCCATCGTCATCATCAACCTTCTTCCCTCTCCAATTCCATGAAGCTCTTCATCGTTCGTGAGTAATCAATCTATTCGTAGGCTCGCTAGGAGGTGATGGGTAGGATGAGATCTATCATGTAATCGAGTTAGTTCTGACGGGGATTGATCCCTAGTATCCACTATGTTCTGAGATTGATGTTGCTAGTGCTTTGCCATGCTTAATGTTTGTCACTAGGGCCCGAGTGCCATGATTTCGGATCTGAAATTATTTTGTTGTCACCAATATATGTGTGTTTTAGATCCGATCTTGCAAGTTGTAGTTACCTACTATGTGTTATGACCCGGCAACCCCGGAGTGACAAGCATAGTTTGAGGAGTTCATGTGTTCACCAAGTGCTAATGCGTTGGTCCGGTTCTTTATTAAAAGGAGAACCTTAATATCCCATAGTTTCCTTTTGGACCGCGCTGCCACGGGAGGGATGGACAATAGATGTCATGAAAGTTCTTTTCCCTAAGCACTATGACAACACACGGAATGCATGCCTACATCACAGTGACGAACGGGAGCTAGCCACATATCTCTCCGTGCTATAACTATTGCATGAGGAATATCATCCAAACAAATCACCGACCCATTGCCTACGAATTTGTCCCATTGCTGCTGTTACTTGTCTTGCTCTGCTGCTACTGTTGTTACTTGTCTTGCTTTGCTGCTACTGCTGTTACTACTGTCGCTTGCTACTTTTGCTACTTGCTACTACTGTCACTACTGCTGTTCCTTGCCACTGCTATTACTCGTTACACTGCTGCTACGTGCTACAATTTTGGTTCGCTGGTTGTTGACGGGAACAAACAATTTCCGTCAACGGGCAAATTCTGGCGCCGTTGATACAATCGTTAGCAACAGTCTGCCGTCAACAGATCGTTTCTGACACCATTGCTATCATACTTCTTTGCTGCTGACACTTTGCTTGCAGATACTAATCTTTCAGGTGTGGTTGAATCTGATAAATTCAGCTGCTAATACTCGAGAGTATCCTCTCACCTCCTGCCTGGCGAATCAACAAATTTTGGTCGAATACTCTACCCTTGAAAACTGATGCGAACCCACGCGCTGGTGGGCCATCAACAACATTCTTCTAGTTTCGTTTACAGGGATTGCTAGCAGCATTCTTCTGGTGCCGTTCCAGGGGAAGGTCTGTTGTCACAGAGTCAGCATTTTTCTGGCGCCGTTGCCGGGGAGGTATTGCTATATTCTCTGAGTCACTTGGGATTTATATCTGCTGATCACTATGAAGAATCTGAAGGATCCAAAAACCAAAGTATTTCCCTCAACTACGAGGGGAGGTAAGGAACTGCCATATAGCTCTCCACTTGATTCACCTTCAGTTATGAGTAAGTTTGCGACATCACCTCCTGCTAGAAATCTTGATATGTCGCCTGTGCTTGATGATGCTTATGATGATACCGCTAGAGATGCTATGCCTGATGATGCTAGATCTAGCTCTCCTAGATATGAATTGCCTGATATACCTGAGGGTTACGTTATGGAGGGAGAGACAGCTGAGTATTTTCTTGCGTGTAAGGATGCCTAATGCTGAGAAATTACTTCTCAAGTGGAAGGAAAAATCTCTAAAAGCTAGGATGGAATACGACCCGAAGTTTGCCACTTCACCTATCTTTATCACCAATAAGGATTATGAATTCTCTATCGATCTTGAGATAATCTCTCTAGTCGAATCTGATCCTTTCCACGGTTATGAGTCTGATCTGGTCGTAGCCCATCTTACCAAACTACACGATATAGCCACCCTTTTCACTAGTGAGGAGAAGATCCGCCACTACTATATCCTTAAGTTGTTTCCTTTCTCTCTCAAGGATGACGCTAAAGTCTAGTTCACCTCTCTTGCTCCTCGATGTCTGAGTAGTCCCCAGGATATGGTCTATTACTTCTGTGAGAAATATTTCCCTGCCCATAAAAAGCAAGTTGCCTTGGAGGAAATATACAACTTTTCTCAACTCCAAGAAGAGAGTCTCCCACAAGCTTGGGGGAGGCTCGTCCAGCTACAGAATGCTTTGCCTGATCACCCTCTTAATAAGAACGAGATACTTGATATCTTCTATAACGGACTTACCGATGCCTCTAAAGACCACCTAGATAGTTGTGCCGGTTGTGTTTTTAGGGAACAAACTGTAGAACAAGCTGAGACCCTACTGAATAACATCTTGATCAACGATAATGCTTGGACTATTCCCGAACCACCACCTAAGCCAACTCCTAAGAAAAGAGGTATTCTATTCCTCAGTCCCGAAGATATGCAAGAATCCAAGAAATCTATGCAAGAGAAAGGCATTAGATCTAAAGATGTCAAAAATGTACCACCTATCGAAGAGATCCATGGTCTTGATAACCCGATACAAGTAGTAGAAGTGAATTCTCTGCGTAGGTTTGACGAGAGTGATATTCCTTTGGACAAACCTGCTAGCCTATGCGTTGATGAATTTGACAACTTTGTTGCCAAACAACAGAGTTTCAATGATTATGTTAGCGGACATTTGGAACAAAGTACTCGTATGCTTACCCATTTAAGTGCTTGGGTAGACAGAAATGTCAATGATCTGAAGCTTCTGAGTAAACATGCCTCTACGATTACTACTCAGGTAGAACAAGTACTTAAAGCTCAGAATGACTTGCTCAATGAATTAAATGACAACTCTGTCAGAGTCACTACTAGAGGAGGCAAAATGACTCAGGTCATCCTAAGAGAATTGATCCAGATTCTCAAGGAGTTAATGCTGATACACCCAGTCATCCTAAGGAGAAGAAGAAGGATGATAGAAACCTACATGCTAGTTCACCAAATACTATCACACCTGAAGAACCTAATGATATTTCTGCGTCTGATGCAGAAACACAATCTGCTGATGAACATGAACCTGGTGACAATATGGACAGTGATGTTCATAATAATGCTCAACCTAGCAATGATGAGGATGTGGAGATTGAACCTACGGTTAATCCTGATAACCCACAACCTAAGAGATACGATAAGAATGACTTCACTGCTAGGAAGCATGGTAAATAAAGGGACCCAAGGGTTCAGAGATCTATGCCCTTCCCTCCTAAGCCATCCATGAAAAAGGATGATGAGGATTTTGAGCGCTTCGTTGAGATGATAGGACCCATCTTTCTGCAGATGCGGTTAATTGATATGCTCAAAATCTCTCCGTAGGCCAAGTACATGAAAGGTATCGTGACGAATAAACGGAAGATACTAGATCTTGAGATCTCCACCATGCTTGCCAATTACACTTTCAAAGGTGGAACTCCTAAGAAATTTGGTGATCCTGGAGTGCCAACTATACCTTGCTCCATTAAAGAAAACTACGTAAGAACTGCCTTATGTGACCTTGGAGCCGGTGTTAGTGTTATGCCACTCTCTCTTTATCGTAGACTTGAATTGGATAAGTTGACACCCACCAAAATTTTTCTGCAAATGGCCGACAAATCAACTGCTTTCCCTATCGGCATTTGCGAGGATGTGCCTGTTGTGGTTGCTAACACCACTATCTTAACATGACTTTGTTATTTTGGATCTTCCCGAGGAGGCTGCCATGGCTGTCATCCTCGGAAGACCCTTTTTAAACACTGCAGGGGCTGTTATAGATTGCAACAAAGGCAATGTCACTTTCCATGTCAACGGTAATGAGCACACAATGCACTTTTCGAAGAAACGATATCAAGTACATTGCATCAATGCGATCGAAAAGACTTCATTGATTCTTATTGGGAGCTTGGAATGCCCTATTCCTCGTGTCAAGATGAAGTATGATTTGCTTGTTGGGGAGATACGTATCCCCATTTAGGTGACTTAGTGGCTATTCAAAAATTCTCCTTTCTCTCTTGCGGTTCGAGAAGGTTTTGTCATGAGGACTTGATCAACCCCATTGACGGATTCCTTTCGATGACCATGAAATGGATGAATCAAAGAGTCACATACCTCTGTTTTGAGCTTTCATTTTCTGTTGCTTAGAAGAAAAATGATAGATTCAGTTTAGTTTTTTCCTGTTTTCTCTTTTAGCGTCCCAGAGAAAAATACCCCGAAAATAAAAGTTCTCTGATGGTCCTGAAAGTTTAGTATGATTTTTTCTAGAATATTTGAAAAATACTGGGCCTGAGAGCTGGTCTGGGGCCCTGACCAGTGGGCCACAAGCCCTGCAGCCGCCACCCCCTGGTGGCGGCTAGCAAGCTTCTGGGGCCCATAGGGACCCCCTCCACTCATTCCAGCTCCCATCCTCTTCTTCCACCTCCAGAAAAAATTGTTTCGCAGCTCAAACCCATGTTCTTGCTCATATGGCTGTGATCTTTGATCTCCTTGCTCAAAGCACCATTCTCCGAACAGTTTCGGGGAAATTACTCCTTGGTAAGTGACTCCTCCATTGGTCCAATTAGTTTTTGCTCTAGTGCTTTATCCTTCGCGTATTCTTTCTACCTTGGTGACCCTGTTCTTGAGCTAGAAATGTTGATTTTAGTTGGTCCCAAGTAGTTTTAGCGCGTGATATGATCTCTAGGCCTTAGTAGGAGTAGTTTCTACAAGGTGTGGTTGGTCTTCATTCACTTTTCTCTTGAACTTCAAACATTTCAGCAAACGGAAGTTATGTTCAGGAGGAAGTTTCATGGTGCTTCCTCAAGTAAGAAGGGTCCCCGTCTTTCTTTTCGGGAGCCCGAACCTTATCAACTAAGGGACGCACCGGTACAACCATGTGAATGGCCTTCCGATGAGTTCATGCTCGAAGAAGGTTTCAAGGATGAGTATGATACACTTGTCCGCAATGCCGGGTTAGAAGAATTCCTCTTAGATAAATCTGAACAGTATGCTATGCTCACTTCCTCTTTCGTGCGTGGATTTAAATATTCAGTTGGTCGTGACTCATCCATACTGTTTGAACTGTATGATAAATCCTACGCCATGGATTTGGAGGATTTCAATAGGATTTGCAAGATACCCGATGGGGGTAGTATTAATGATCCTTCTAAGTCTTCCGTCAGAGACTTTGTCTCTAGTATAATTGTTGGAGAAACTAGAGATATCATGCAAGCCACCATAGGAAGCGTCCATTTCCCTGCCTTGCACTACTTTGCCCTCTTCATAGGTAGGTGCATTAACAGCAACGGTGCACATTATCACCTATGCGCTTCCCACCTTAGTATCCTTAAGAGCGCAGTAACAGGTGACAAGAGCTTCAATATGGGAGCTATAATAGCAAGGAGGCTGAATAATAATGCCATTGAAGGGGATTTCTTTGGTGGAATTTTATACTACACGCTTAGCAAAAAATTTCTTTGGGTATCCATCCGTTCAGAAGACCCTCCTCTCCGTAGAGCCTACCTTGATCGTGTCGCTCTAACACGCTACCAGTTCCTTGAGAGGGATCATGGATTCCTACTATACCGTTTGATATTTAACCGGCAGCGTGTTTTCCATATTACCCTTCCTACTCCTGCTTTCTTTGACTTTCAGGTAAAAGGAAGATACTACAAACCATAGGAGAGGCAGAGGAGTATGAGAGGGAGGCGACTGCTTCTCGACTACGTGAGGCAGCTATTCAGGCAGTGGCTGCAGCGCTCCCATATAACACCCATTATGATTTTGGGTTTCGCAAGGACCATCCATGGGAGTAGAGCAAGCTAGGCCAAAAGCCTAACCTTGGTGGAGTACGTGTTCTCACCGACCTTACATTCATGCTTATGCTTTCACTTTGTTAGCCGGTGTTTACACTTTGCCACTGTATTATCCATGCTAGTTTATTTTCTTTTTCTTGTTTTGTGTCCTTTTGAGAAAACCCAAAAAGATTTTTCGTTCTTCTTTTTCTTGTTGGGAGCTTTCCCGTGTAAATAGTTTTCTTTTTCTTTGGGTCAAGGTAGAAGATATTGGTTACAATCTTTAGTGGTTCTTGCATGTCTACCTGTTTAGCTTTCAAAGAGCCATATTACTTTGTCTTCTCCTTTGTGGTTGCCTGCAGATTTCAGCTTAGTCCGATGCACGGGGACGCTTATTATTGTTCACATCGTTCGATCGTGCAAGTGAAAGGCAATAATGATGATATATGATGAAGTGACTCAGACTGGAAAAGCTGGTGTGAACTCTATCTATTTTGTTTTCGTAAATATGACTAGCTTGTCATGCCTGATTCAGCTTTGTTGTGAGAGAACCATGTTTGCAATGACAACTCAGAGATCATAGTTTCTGATGCCATGCTTAACTAGTTGAGAGCTTATAATGGTTTGTCTTGGATGCCAATATAGATTTTGAGATGACTATGATGTAGTATGATAGGATGGTATTCTCCTTTGAATGATTCAAGTGGCTTGACTTGGCGCATGTTCATGCATGTAGTTGAAACAAAACCAACATAGCCTCTATGATGTTCGTGTTCATGGTGATTTATATCTTGTTCATGCTTGCATTCAGTGTTAGTCAAACTCATTGCATCTTGATGACTGTTGTCGCACTCTAGTTGGTCACTTCCCAGTCTTTTGCTAGCCTTCACTTGTACTAAGCAGAATACTGCTTGTGCATCCACTTCCATAAACCCAAAAAAAATTCGAGGAGAGTCCACCATACCACTCCTACCTGCCGTTCCAAGTAAATTGGCATGTGCCACTCTCTAAACCTTCAAGAAATAATCTAGTTTGCATGCCCGAACCGCTCATGTGGTGATAGGGGCTATTGGTATCTTCCATGCTAGGAGTGTTATCCTCGACATGCGTTTATTCACTGTCATTGATGAGAAAGGGGACGGTAATTGGAATGCCCAGTTCCACGCTTAAATCGAAAGTATAACTGTAAAACAAGACTCCCCCCGGATTGATGTTAGTATGGACGGTACCCGAGGATTCGGCTAGCCGTGGAGTGTGATTGATTGGTGGTGGGGGAGTTAACACTTTACTTTTCTGTTTGGGAACCGCCTATAGCATGAGTAGCATGGAAGATATTGAGAACTCTTGGTCATTGCGTTGACAATGAAAGCATGCCACCCAAAATTATTATCTCTGTTTTCAAAGCTTGACTCTCGCACCTCTGCAAATCAATGCTTCCCTCTACGAAGGGCCTGTCTATTTATTTTCCGATTGAGTAATCCTCTTCTTATTTAAGCACCAATTAGAGAGCACCTCTGTCATTTTTATGCTTTGCTTTTGATTGATATTGAGTATGACTATGACTGGATCTTCGTTCCTATGAATTACAATGTTTAGTCAGCCCTTGATCTTTGAAAGTGCTCTGCATTTATGTTTTGCGGTCTCAGAAAGAGCTAGCGAGATACCACCTATTCATATTGCTTCATGATTGTTTTGATTGAAGCGTTGGTATTTGAAACTCATTATTATTTGCTCGTTAGCTGATTATGCCATTGATATTAGTTTACCGTGAGACCTTTGTGTCACTTGCTTATGCGGTTAACTTGTGATCTTGCTGAAATTCTGGTTATGAGTTAGACATAGTTGCAACAACAAGATCAAACAGAGTTTGTCAAAGTTTTTCTTTCTCTCTCAGTTTGTCAACTGAGTTGCTTGAGGACAAGCAAGGTTTTATGATTGGGGGAGTTGATACGTCTCCATCGTAACTACTTTTCCAAACACTTTTCCAAACCTGGACTGACGTTGTTTTCAGCAGAATTGCCTTGGTGTTGTTTTTGTGCAGAAATGAAAGTTCTCACAACGTCCTGAAAATTTACGGAGAATATTTCTAGAAAATTTGAAAAATACCTGCGCAAAGATCCACCGGAGGGGATGGGCCAGTGGGACACAAGCCCTGTAGCCGCCACCCCCTGGTAGTGTCTAGCAAGCTTGTGGGGCCCACGTGGCTCAGCCGCCCCCAATCTCAGCTCTATAAGTTCACTTTCATCCCAGAAAAAATAAAAAGAGAAGATTTTGTCGCGTTTACGATATGGTGGTGCCACCACATCCAGTTCTTGATCTGCAGGGCAGATCTGGAGTCCGTTTTGGGCTCCGGCGAGGGGAAATCGTCGCCATCGTCATCATCAACCTTCTTCCCTCTCCAATTCCCTGAAGCTCTTCAACGTTCGTGAGTAATCTATTCGTAGGCTCGCTGGACGGTGATGAGTAGGATGAGATCTATCATGTAATCGAGTTAGTTTTGACGGGGTTTGATCCCTAGTATCCATTATGTTCTGAGATTGATGTTGCTACTACTCTGCCATGCTTAATGCTTGTCACTAGGGCCCGGGTGCCATGATTTCAGATCTGAAATTATTTTGTTGTCACCAATATATGTGTGTTTTAGATCCGATCTTGCAAGTTGTAGTTACCTACTATGTGTTATGACCCGGCAACCCCGGAGTGACAATAACCGGAACCACTCCCGATGATGACCATAGTTTGAGGAGTTCATGTGTTCACCAAGTGCTAATGCGTTGGTCCGGTTCTTTATTCAAAGGAGAACCTTAATATTCCGTAGTTTCCTTTTGGACCCCACAGCCACGGGAGGGATGGACAATAGATGTGATGCAAGTTCTTTTCCCTAAGCACGTATGACGACACATGGAATGCATGCCTACATCACATTGACGAACGGGAGCTAGCCACATATCTCTCTGTGTTATAACTGTTGCATGATGAATATCATCCAAACAAATCACCGACCCATTGCCTACGAGTTTGTCCCACTAATGTTGTTACTTGTCTTGTTCTGCTGCTACTGTTGTTACTTGTCTTGCTCTGCTGCAACTGCTGTTACTACTGTCACTTGCTACTTATGCTACTTGTTACTGTTGTCACTAATGTTGTTCCTTGCCACTGCTATTACTCGTTCCACTGCTGCTACCTGCTACAATTTTGGTTCGCCGGTCGTTGACAGGAACAGACAATTTCCGTCAACGAGAAACTTCAGGCGCCGTTGATACAGTCGTTAGGAATAGTCTGCGGTCAACAGATCGTTTCTGACACCATTGTTATCATACTACTTTTCTGCTGACACTTTGCTTGTAGATACTAATCTTTCAGGTGTGGTTGAATCTGATAAATTCAGCTGCTAATACTCGAGAGTATCCTCTCACCTCCTGCCTAGCGAATCAACAAATTTGGGTCGAATACTCTACCATCAAAAATTGCTGCGATCCCACGCGCTGATGGGCCAGCAACAACATTCTTCTAGTTTCGTTTGCCGGGGAGTGCTAGCAGCATTCTTCTGGTGCCGTTGCACGAGAAGGTCTGTTGTCACAGAGTCAGTAGCTCATCAGGAAAGACGTCTGGGTACTCACAGACTATTGGCACTTGATCGAGTTCTACCTCTGACAGGCTGTTAACCCGTGGTACTCGAGTGGTCACTGGCTTAGAGACATACTTGACTTTGACCCCTTGGTCGCTTGTCATGGTAATAGCCTTGTTGGCACAGTCCAAGATGCTCTGATGTTTGGCCAGCGAATCCATGCCGAGAATTACTTCTAGGCTTTGCGACTTAAGTACAATGAGATCCGCTGAGAAGCTTATCCCATTGATAAAAATCCTGACCTTCCTACATCCTAGGTTGGTCCTCAATACTGCTCCCGCGGTTTGAATTGCCATTTGCCCGCGAAGCACAGTAGGTTTTAAACCACATTTTTTCGCAAATCTTTGTGTAACAAAAGAATGCGAAGCACCACAATCAAACAATATTGTTGTTGGGGTGGAGTTGATGAGGAACGTACCCAGAATGAAGTCTGGGTCTTCCTGTGCCTCATCTGCGGAGATATGATTAATCTGCCCCCTTCTGTTATACTGCTGACTGCGAGGAGCTTGATTCCTGCCTGGTGCTCCTTGGCCTTGATTTGGCACATTGGGGCACGGTGCGTCGGGCTTCTTGTTGGGACACTGCCTGGAATAGTGACGTTTCTTTCCACATCCGAAACAGGTAACTTGTGCTGGAAGATTGGTCTTGTTGTTGACTTGTTGCTGAGGCTGGTAGTTCTGGCAAAATGTGGAGTCTTGTACTGTTGTTGTTGATAGTTGGATCTTGCTGGAGCTGACTGCCATGGGCATGGCTTCAGGTTACTTGGTCCTCCACTACCCATTAGCTTGCGCTTACTTGTGTCGTCCATAGCACGATGCTTCTCCTCCAGCATAAGGGCCTTATTAACCAGATCACTAAAGGTCGGATAGTCACAAACAACCAGCTGATACTGGAGTGACTACTGCAGTCCTTCCATAAATCATTCCACTTTTAGTGGCCTCAGCGTTGACATCTTCTGGTGCATATCTCGACAAGAGGTTGAACTTCTACAAATACTCCTTGACGGATCCATTGCCTTGCCTTAAGGCTCGGAATTCCCGCTTCTTAGTGTTCATCATTCCTGGAGGAATGTGAGCAGCACGGAATCCATCTTTGAACACAGCCCAAGTGATGACTTGCCCTTTGCATGATCGGAAATCCATCCCACCAAGAGCTGGTTGTGCCTCCGAGATAGTGAGAAGCATAGAGGACTTTCTCACGATCATTGGTGCATTAGACCAGCGCGAGGAGGTCTTCGATAGTACGGATCCACTCATCGGCATCCAATGGTTCAGCCGTCTCCGTGAATATGGGTGGCGTAGTTCGCATGAACTCAGAGAGAGTAGAGTGACCATTGCCATTCCTGTTCTGCGGCGAGTTGTTCACCGAGGCTTGAGCCAGCTGCTGAATAGCGGCATTGTTGGCATGACGCTCCTCTCGAAGAGCTTGAAGGAACTAAGCCATAGTCAAGCTTTCCTGGGGAGGCGGTGGATATGGAACATCGTCTTGCTGCTCATGGTGACCTCTAGCTTGAGCTTCCCCTTTGGTTCCCTGCTGCTGACCTGAAGAGGCAGAGTCGGGGTTTCCGAAGGTGCTGTTGCGAGTTGCATTCACCATCCTGTCAGGGGAGTAGATGACTAGCACTCTCTAGCAATAGCTAGACGAATGCTGATTTTGTGACAACAAACCTTCCCTTGCAACGGCACCAGAAGAATGGTACTAGCACTCCCCAGCAATGAAACTAGAAGAATGTTGTTGACAGCCCACCAGTGCATGGGTTCGCAGCAGTTTTCGAGGGTAGAGTATTCGACCCAAATTTGCTGGTACGCCAGACAGGAAGTGAGAGAATACTCTCGAGTATTAGCAGCTGAATTTGTCTGATTCAACCGCACCTGAAATATTAGTATCTGCAAGCAAAGTAGTAACAGCAAAGTAGAATGATAACAATGGTGTCAGAAACGATCTGTTGACACGGCAAACTATTTCTAACGATTGTATCAATGGCACGAAGTTGCCTCGTTGACGGAAGTTGTCAGTTCCCGTCAACGTCTAGCGAATCAAGATTGTAGCAGGTAGCACAGTGTAACGAGTAATAGCAGCGGCAAGGAATAGCAGTAGTGACAGCAGTAGCAAGTAGCAACAGTAGCAAGCGATAGTAGTAGCAACAACAGCAGCAGAGCAAGACAAGTAAGAACAGTAGCAACAGTCGTAACAGCAGCAGTGCAAGACAAGTAACAACAGCAGTAGGACAAACTCGTAGGCAATGGGTCGGTGATTTGTTTGGATGATATTCATCATGCAACAGTTATAACACGGAGAGATATGTGGCTAGCTCCCATTCGTCAATGTGATGTAGGCATGCATTCCGTGTGCCGTCATACGTGCTTAGGGAAAAGAACTTGCATGACATCTAATGTCCATCCCTCCCGTGGCAGCGGGGTCCAAAAGGAAACTACGGGATATTAAGGTTCGCCTTTTAATAAAGAACTCGACCAACGCATTAGCACTTGGTGAACACATGAACTCCTAAAACTATGGTCATCACCGGGAGTGGTTCCGGTTATTGTCACTCCGGGGTTGTCGGATCATAACACATAGTAGGTAACTACAACTTGCAAGATCGGATCTAAAACACACATATATTGGTGACAACATAATAATTTCAGATCTAAAATCATGGCACTCGGGCCCTAGTGACAAGCATTAAGCATGGCAAAGTAGTAGCAACATCAATCTCAGAACATAGTGGATTCTAGGGATCAATCCCCATCAAAACTAACTCGATTACATGATAGATCTCATCCTACTCATCACCGCCCAGCGAGCCTACGAACAGATTACTCACGACCGACGAAGAGCTTCATGGAATTGGAGAGGAAAGAAAATTGATCATGACGATGGCGACGATTTCCCCTCTCCGGAGCCCAAGACGGACTCTAGATCTGCCCTCCAGATGAAGAACAGGTGGTGGCGGCGGCTCCGTATCGCAAACGCGGCGAAAACTTCTCTCTTTATTTTTTTTGGGATGAAAGGGGACTTATAGACCTGAGGTTGGGGGCGGCAGAGACGTGTGGGCCCCACAGGCCTACCCACCGCCACCAGAGGGTGGTGGCGCAGCCAGGGCTTGTGGCCCACTGGCCCACCCCCTCAGGTGGAACTTGGCGCAGATGATTTTTATATTTTCCAAAACTGCTCCCCGTAGATTTTCAGGACGTTTGGAGAACTTTGATTTCTGCACAAAAATAACACCAAGGCAATTCTGCTGAAAACAGCTTCAGTCAGGTTAGTTCCATTCAAATCATGCAAATTAGAGTCCAAAACAAGGGCAAAAGAGTTTGGAAAAGTAGATACGATGGAGACGTATCAGTAGACAGGTCAATTTTCCGCACTAGCCAAAATCATAAGGGATGATGCTCTAGTAAAGAGGGGTGTGGTGTGGTGCTAGTGTAAAAATAAAAAAATTAACCCAAGGTTTTTTAACAGTTCAATTAGATTAAAACAAGCGCTGTAGTCGCTCACAAGCTGCCTAAGGCAGAATGCGACTTGCATCCAACATGCTTACACAACACTCATGGTTCACTTGAACCGATACATGAACTCCTACGCTCGGGGAGTAACTCCTAATTGCCTACGTTACTAATACTAAGCGGCAGACTGCGCGGTCTCATAGGCGGGTTCTACAGGATCTTCGTCTTCATCTTCATCTTCATGAGTACTTCCCTCCTTTAAAGGAGTAGGAGAAGGAATCGGTCCATCACGATGTCTCTTGGTTGGCGAGGTAGCGAACAGTTTGGTGTACTCTTTCGCAGTCAAGCGACGACTTTGAAGAGGAGTTGCCTGAAGCGGTGGTATTACTCCTCGGAAGGCGATGCCAGATCGTCCTTCGAGTGCTCCTTCCTTATTCACCTTGCGGTTCTTCATCTTCTCCATGCGAAGTAGATCCTTTACTTGGTGCAGCTCTTGGCAAATCTTAGTTGACTCCTGGATGAAAAGGTGCGTCAAAGTGTCGGAGGAGAGACTAAAGTAGGTCTGAAACCTCATTGGCGTCCCATCCTCAGAAGATGGGTTGAGTGTCCAACTCCCGTCTATCCTATCCTTAATGAAGGGTAGGTGACGAGTAGCTAGCTCATTAGCCATCTCGGGAAGGATGTCGCGGAGTCGCATGAGCGCCTCTCGTGCTGCTGTCTCCACTGCCAACATCAGATCCTCCATCTGTGGCCCTTCAAAGAAATAGCTAGCCGGGGAGTCATTAGGCTTCACTATCACGTCCACGTGATACTCCTTAGTGTCGGTGTTGACCCAGTGCTCATGGTAGAGGAAGATGGGCGTGCGGCGTACTTGGCACTTCTCGAGGCTATCACTCAAAAGTAGAGGAAAGCCTGTCTCCAGAAGCGTCTCAGGTACGGCTGCCATCTACAAGACGTAGAGGATAGGGTTAGAAAGTTTTTAGTGGGTGCAGAATCTCTGGTTATGCTCTATGTGCACAAGTCGTCCTGGCTATCGTCCATGCCACCTAAGGCTTCTTATAGTCAGGATGGCTCTGATACCAGCTCTGTGGGGACAATGACTTACGAGTCGAGATCGCCGAATGAACGTGCTTAGTGATCCCACAGATCAATGCTCACCGAACACACAAATACTGAATAAATAGAGTCTTACATCCAAGTACAGAATTATTACATCACAGACCGAGTGGTCAGGTTCACAAAGTAGGGCCTAAGGCCAAATCATACTGATACAATCAATAGCGGAAATCATAGGGCTAAGCGGGTGCCCATGCCATAAAGCCTACACCGACAAGAATTCTGACTAGGAAGCATCCTAGTTCGCAGGGGCGTCTCCGAAGAAGTACTCATCTCCAAACTCCGGTCCTTCCATGTCTGGTCAATAATATAACCAGTGGAAAGCCAATGAGTACTTTGAATGTACTCGCAAACAACCCATGATACGAACGATGAATGTGAAGGATAACAATAACATGCATCTTTGGTGGAATTCTACTTGGTGGTAATAATCGTGGATATGCATCAAGTTAAAGTATTACTTTTGAAGAACAGGTTACAGATATCAATATATCTGCCACGGCCAGAACCTCCTGGGTTCACCCTATATGCCAAGTCACCAAACTCGGTCATATCTTTACTTTCATAATAACTCCTTTTTATCACAACTCACACACACTTGGTTTATGCGGAAACAACTGGACGTAGTTTAAGCAGCACCACCCAACTGTCCTTGATCGTGGACACGGCTATTCGAATAGTTTCCACTCTACAGAGGTAGTACGCTGGACCCATGAGATCCGGGAAACTTCCGTGTCATCCACGACTTGCGGTATATAACATACCCGAGGTAAATACCCGATCAATGCCTTTCCCCTGACGACACTAGACAAAGAGGTCCACTCGATTGGTACCCAGCCCACATGTTGTACGTCTTACGGGCACCGACTCTAGACAGTACCAACCATGCGGGGACCAACGATGTGCTTGGAACACGTAAAAACGGCATAGTTGCCCTACCTGGCACTACCCCATCACGAGAGTGACCACACATGACTCATGCCACTAGTAATGTGGCTCTTTGTTAGCACCGACCAGAGTAATCAGCACAACCCCGTCCCATAAAGGGGTAACGTGGTCGTACATGTATGGTTGGGACGGTCGATACATCATAAATCTAATCCCATTTCCGAAACCATACTCACACAAATACCCGGTAAACCACTTCACCAAAAGTGGCCACCTAACTCATCATCAACCTCGGGCATTAGTGGCACCCGACGGGGTTTTCATAAGTCTTTGATTTATACCAACAACATGCTCATGCTACTGTTAATCTAGCTTTACTTGTCAACATGATACAAGCATGACCCTCATAGGTGGTAGGATAAAGCTTAATGCATGTGCTCCAGAGGAGCCATCGGTAACATCACATCAATGATTTACCGGCACTTATGATCATATGCAACGGAAATACTTGCTATACTTACATGCAATATAACATATGCTCAGTCATGGTCAAAGGGCTACTTGCCTTGGTCAGCTAGTTATCTGGGGTCTTCCGCTCTGATTCCCTCGTCACACGGATTTTCTATCGTCGACAAAAGAATAAATTAGAATTAGCTCACCCAAAAACAGATCATTGGTTATTTCTGATAAATCTAAGTTGTTATTTTAAAAATTATTTGCCTCTGAGCCTAATGAAGGAATATTTTTATAATCAACTAAACAAAAGCAAAACTATTCCAATTTAGTCCTTTTAATTATTGTAAAACAGAATAGTTCATGAAAAATTCGATCAATGGTCCTATTAAATACTACATATTTTTAGAAGAATATCAGTGGAAAATGATATTTTTACACTGGTTAAATCTTTTTATAAAAAATCTTTGGAAATCTAGTTTTAAAACAAAAGAAAAAAAATGGGCAACAATCCCTGGCCTGGCTTGGCCTAGAACTTGGCTGGCCCAAAGGCCAGCCGACAGACTGCCCAGGCGCGCGCGCCGTCAGGTTTGAACCTGACGTGCGGGGCCGTGCGGTCAGCGGCTGTGGGTAGCGAGGCAGAGGGGTTGGGCCACCGACAGGTGGGTCACTCCTGTAGGGGTCGTCTCCTACCTCTAGCCAGAGAGGAGGAGGAGCACGTCGGCGAGGCTCCCAACGTCCTCGGGCCCGAACGAAGATAGAAACGGGTCCGGCTCGTCATCGTCTACCTGCTAGTGGTCAGAACAACGACGGAGAGGCTTAGGTTCACCAGCGACGAGGAGGCCATGGTGGAGGAGTTTCAGGAGTTGGCCGAGAGGATAGCTAGGGGCATGGAAATGCTTGGAAAAGTTGGGGGAAAGCTTCCTGAGGTCAAGGGGAGTGGTTTGGTGGGTCGAGGGACGCATGAGCCGTCGTGTAGCCGAAGATCGATTGGAGCTCCGAGGCAGAGGGGCCTCCATCGATCTCCAGCAACGGGGCTCTGCTGGCTTGCTAGGGTGCCTAGGGAGGTGCTAGTGGTCGTGGCGAAGCTGTCTGAGGGGTGCTGGAGTGAAGGGGAGGACTATTTATAGGCCCGCGATGGTGAGCCGATTCAGGTGTGCTGGTGACTCACCGTGGCGCGCATGGGGGTGCAGAGAGGATCTGGGGTCGAAACCACGGTCTCAGGACGTGGTTTTGGAATGCCAGAACCATCTACAATAGAGGGAGAGAGAGGGGAGTCGAGCATCAGTGGCCGCACAACTTTGGCCGGTACTGGTGCGCGCGGGCATGCATTGCACAAGCTCTAGCGCGGGAGAGGAAGGGCCCTGATGGTCGCTCGATGCAGAGGGGTTGTTGGGGAAGAGGTTGGACACCTCGGGGGAGGTTGGAACTGGCCGAGAGCGTCGCCCCCACCTCGGTGGCTTACTCGGCCAGATCGCAGTTTTGGCATGCCACGGCATGCTGGTACATTCTGAGGTGCTTTGGACATGTATAGCATGTCCTGGGCACTTTCTGGGATGAGGCTAGCCCTTGAAGTCCCATGGGTGCTTCGGCTGTTCAAGGGAGACAAGAGAAACAGGTGATGTCAACTTTGAGCTGAAGCTTAGATAGTGGTTTTTGGCATTTCTACTTTGAACCAGAGAGGGGCCTGTTGACTGAGGCTGGGCATTCATTCTAGCCACCTAATCTGAGAGTTTAGAGTAAAGGGGTTTGTTTTAGCTATAGATAAAGGGGCTTTTACCCATCTGTCAGAAGGTGCTCGATAGTGGTTTGGGGTGGTTGCAACCCACCACTGATGCTGCAACTTAACAGGTTTGGGTTTGGTGCTAAAACATGGGGTTTCACCAAGTTTGAGCTCCATTGGACAAGTTTAGCTTTGTAAACTTGAAAACATCACCATTTGACCAGATATGTCCCTTCCAAAGAGAGTGTGTGTAAATTTAGTCCTACAAATCCCATTTTTGGTGTGGAGCGCTCATTTGAGGTATTAGGCGCTCCTGCAAAGTTTCAACATCATTGAACAAACTTTGCTATGTAGAGTTTCTCTAACTTCAATCTGGACAGAAGGGGTTTTATGGTTATTTGGGGTCCTTAATAACCTTGGATCAAAGTGAAACTTTCACTACTGGACTTTATAATTTTGTTGTCTGCCATGGCTGACGGCAAAGGGGGGAACCACGGACGGCAAAGGTTTGCCGTCCGTCAGCAGGCGACAAAGTAGACGGCAAAAAAATCAGCTGAAGAGGTTCTTTACCGTCTGCTTATGTAAAGCAGACGGCAAAGAATCTTTGCCATGAGGGGTGAGATGGCAAATTAAATGGGACGAGATCCACCAACAGTCATGTTAAGTGTTAACGCCAGGCCTCCTCTCTTTGCCGTCTGCCCTCCCCCCTTTGCCATGAGGGGGCTAACGGCAAAGGTGGGAACCAGCCCCTCTCTCTCCCCTCTTTGTCGTCTGCCCTCCCCCCCTGCCATGAGGGGTCTGACGGCAAAGGGGGGAACCAGCCCCTCTCTCTCCCCTCTTTGTCGTCTGCCCTCCCCCCCTTTGCCACGAGGGGGCTGACGGCAAAGGGGGGAACCAGCCCCTCTCTCTCCCCTCTTTGTCATCTGCCCTCCTCCCCCTTGCCATGAGGGGGCTGACGGCAAAGGGGGGAACCAACCCCTCTCTCTCCCCTCTTTGCCGTCTGCCCTCCCCCTTTGCCATGAGGGGGCAGACGGCAAAGGGGGGAACCAGCCCCTTTTTATTTTATTTCTTATTATATCCAGCAATTTTCACAATAATCAGGATATATATAGATATGACAAAAATAAATTTGTTTCTGTACTCATAAGTATATTAAAATAACTTTCATCCATAGTACATATATATTATGCAAGTTGCATCCGTACCAAACCATATATTACACCAGTTTCATCCACATGCATACAAAGTTTCATATATAGCCATATACTACAATAGTTTCAATACAAGCTTCCGTGAAGACATGGTACAAGAAATAATATTCAAGCATTCCATCAATATAATCCAAGCTTCCCGTGAAGTGAATGTAATCTGCAAAATGACAAATAAGAAAGTTAGAAGGAGAATACTAGATGAAGAAGTATATATAGGTTATTTCGGAGAGAACGTAGCTAAGTATAGGCCATTTAATAGCTAAGTTAGGTGGAATAGGTCATCTTGGAGCTACATAGCCTAATTATGTCATTTAGGAGAGAACTTAGCTAAGTATAGGTCATTCTAGAACTAACTTGGATAAAATATGTCATTTTGTAGCCAACTATAATTATTAATCCATTTTGACCTTATTATGTCATTTTGGAGCTAAATTAGTCAATTTAATGAGCTAACCAAGGTTCTTATGATGTTTTTACCTAACTATGCTAATTATGTCATTTTGGACGATAATTAGCTAAGTATGTCTTTGTTGGGGAAAATAACTTACGTAGAAGAAGAAAGAGAAGAAGCAAGAAGAGAAGAAGCAAGAAGAGAAGAAGAAGGAGAAGAAAAAGAAGAAGAAGGAGGAGGAGGAGGAGGAGAAGGAGAAGGAAGAGGAGAAGAAGAAGAAAAGAAGAAGCACAACAAGAAGGACAAGAAGGAGAAGGACTCCTTCTCCTTCTTCTTTTCCTCCTTCTACTTCTCCTTCTTCTTCTCATCTTCTTCTTCCTTCTTTTCATTTTTCCTCTTTCTTCTCCTCTTGTACCCTTCTTCGGGCTAAATTAGCTATTTATCCCTTTTTGGAGCTAATTATGTCATTTTGAGGATAATTAGGTAAGTATAGGTCATGTTTTATTAAATAGACCATTTTGGAGCTAAGTAAGATAATTATGTCATTTAGGTGGAAGCCTAGCTAACTATAGGTCATTTCGGAGCTAACTTGGGTAAAATATGTCATTCCGGAGCAAACTTTGCTTATGAAGCCATTTTGGATCTAGCTAAGCTAATTATAGGCCATTTAATACCTAAGTTAGGGGGAATAGGTTATCTTGGAGCTACGTAAGCCTTATTATGTCATTTAGGAGAGAACTTAGCTAACTATAGGTCATTTTTTATTAAATAGGTCATTTTGGAGAACTAAGCTAATTATGTCATTTAGGTGGAAGCCTAGCTAATTATAGGTCGTTTCGGAGCTCACTTGGGTTAAATATATCTTTTAGGAGCTAACTATGCTTATTAAGCCATATTGAAGCTAAATTGGCTAATTATATCAGTTAGGTGGATTCCAAGCTAAGTATATAGTGTTCATGAGCGAACCAAGGTTCTTATTCCATTTTGAGCTTATTATTTCATTTTTTAGCTTAATTGGTCATTTTAATGAGCTAACCAAGGTTCTTATGATATTTTCACCTAACTAAGCTAATTATGTCATTTTGTAGGTAATTAGCCAATTTAGTCTTTGTTGGATGAGTATAAGCTATGTAGAAGAAGAGAAAGAGAAGAAGCAAGAAGAGAAGAAGTAAAAGAAGAAGGAGGAGGAGGAGGAGGAGGAGAAGGAGAAGGAAGAGGAGAAGAAGAAGAAAAGAAGAAGGAGAAGAAGAAGCAGAAGAAGGAGGAGAAGAAGGAGAAGGAGCTTCTCTCCTCCTTCTCCTTCTTCTCCTTCTTCTTCTCTTCTTCTTCTTCTTCTTCTCTTCTTCTTCTTCTTCTTCTTCTTCTCTTCTTCTTCCTCTTCTCTTCTTCTTCTTCTCTTCTTCTTCTTCTTCCTTCTTTTCATTTTTCCACTTTCTTCTCCTCTTGTCCCCTTCTTCGGGCTAAATTAGCTAAGAATACCTTTTTGGAGCTAATTATGTCATTTCAAGGATAATTAGCTAATTATAGGTGATGTTCTATTAAATAGACCAATTTGGAGCTAAGTAAGCTAATTATGTCATTTAGGTGGAAGCCTAGCTAACTATAGGTCATTTCGGAACTAACTTCGGTAAAATAGGTCATTCCGGAGCAAACTATGCTTATTAAGCCATTTTGGATCTAGCTAAGCTTATTATAGGCCATTTAATACCTAAGTTAGGGGGAATAGGTCATCTTGGAGCTACATAATCCTTATTATGTCATTTACGAGAGAACTTAGCTAACTATAGGTCATTTTTTATAAAATAGGTCATTTTGGAGCTAACTAAGCTAATTATGTCATCTAGGTGTAAGCCTAGCTAACTATAGGTCGTTTCGGAGCTCACTTGGGTTAAATATGTCATTTAGGTGCAAACTATGCTTATTAAGCCATATTGGAGCTAAATTGGCTAATTATATCATTTAGGTGGAAGCCAAGCTAAGTATATAATATTCATGATCTAACCAAGGTTCTTATGCCATTTTTAGCTTATTATTTCATTTTTAGCTAAATTGGTCATTTTAATGAGCTAACCAAGTTTCTTATGATCTTTTCACCTAACTAAGCTAATTATGTCATTTTTACGATAATTAGCCAATTTAGTCTTTGTTGGATGAGTCTAAGCTACGTAAAAGAAGAGAAAGAGAAGAAGCAAGATGAGAAGAAGAAGTAAAAGAAGAAGGAGGAGGAGGAGGAGAAGGAAGAGGAGAAGAAGAAGAAAAGAAGAAGGACAAGAAGAAGGAGAAGAAGGAGGAGAAGAAGGAGAAGGAGCTTCTCTCGTCCTTCTCCTTCTTGTCCTTCTTCTTCCTCCTTCTCCTTCTCCTTCTTCTTCTCTTCTTCTTCTTCTCTTCTTATTTCTTCTTCCTTCTTTTCATTTTTCCTCTTTCTTCTCCTCCTGTCCCCTTCTTTGGGCTAAATTAGCTAATTATGCCTTTTTGGAGCTAATTATGTCATTTTGAGGATAATTATCTATGTATAGGTCATGTTTTATCAAATAGACCATTTTGGAGCTAATTAAGCTAATTATGTCAATTATGTGGAAGCCTAGCTAACTATAGTTCATTTCGGAGCTAACTTGGGTAAAATAGGTCATTTAACAGCAAACTATGCTTATTAAGCCATTTTGGATCTAGCTAAACTAATTATAGGCCATTTAAAACCTAAGTTAGGGGTAATAGGTCATCTTGGAGCTACGTAAGCCTTATTATGTCATTTACGAGAGAATATAGCTAACTATAGGTCATTTTTTATTAAATAGGTCATTTTGGAGCTAACTAAGCTAATTACGTCATTGAGGTGGAAGCCTAGCTAACTATAGGCCGTTTCGAAGCTCACTTTGGTTAAACTTGTCATTTAGGAGCTAACTATGCTTATTAAGCCATATTGAAGCTAAATTGGCTAAGTATATCATTTAGGTGCAAGCCAAGCTAAGTATATAATATTCATGAGCTAACCAAGGTTCTTATGCCATTTTGAGCTCATTATTTCATTGTTAGCTAAATTGGTCATTTTAATGAGCTAACCAAGGTTCGTATGATGTTTTCACCTAACTAAGCTAATTATGTCATTTTGTAGGACAATTAGCCAATTTAGTGTTTGTTGGATGAGTTTAAGCTATGTAGAAGAACAGAAAGAGAAGAAGCAAGAAGAGAAGAAGAAGTAAAAGAAGAAGGAGGAGGAGGAGGAGGAGAAGGAGGAGAAGGAGAAGGAAGAGGAGAAGAAGAAGAAAAGAAGAAGGACAAGAAGAAGGAGAAGAAGGAGGAGAAGAAGGAGAAGGAGCTTCTCTCCTCCTTCTCCTTCTTCTCCTTCTTCTTCCTCCTTTTCCTTCTCCTTCTTCTCCTTCTTCTTCTCTTCTTATTCTTCTCTTCTACTTCCTCCATGTTTTCATTTTCCTCTTTCTTCTCCTCTTGTCCCCTCCTTCGAGCTAAATTAGCTAAGAATAACTTTTGGAGCTAATTATGTCATTTCGAGGATAATTAGCTAAGTATAGGTCATGTTTTATTAAATAGACCATTTTGGAGCTAACTAAGCTAATTATGTCATTTAGGTGGAAGCCTAGCTAACTACTGGTCATTTCGGAGCTAATTGGGTAAAATATGTCATTCCGGAGCAAACTATGCTTATTAAGCCATTTTGGATCTAGCTAAGCTAATTATAGGCCATTTGATATCTAAGTTAGGAGGAATAGGTCATCTTGGAGCTAAGTTAGCCCTATTATGTCATTTAGGAGAGAACTTAGCTAAGTAAAGATCATTTTTTGTTAAATAGGTCATTTTGGAGCTAACTAAGCTAATTATGTCATTTAGGTGGAAGCCTAGCTAACTATAAGGCGTTTCGGAGCTAACTTGGGTTAAATATGTCATTTTGGAGGATAATTAGCTAAGTATATGTCATTTTGGAGCTAATTATGTCATTTCGAGGATAATTAGCTAAGTATATGTCATTTTTATTAAAACACTAGAAATAACATACCATTATCGTCATCACGACGGTGAAGCACAGTAGCTCTGGCTTGTTTCACATGGAGAAGGCTACACTGGAGAAGGCCTCCACTGTAGAAGGGTTGTGCGATGCGTTTCCGGAGATATTTTACATCAAACATCGTTTGCAATGTGTCGTTAGCATGAGTAAACTCTTAAGATCACTGCACTGAAATGAAACTCACCGTCCCCGCCATGTTAATGACTGGCATCGCCGGAGGGACTTGTCCGGTCTTCTCGCACATAGACTGTACATTTGGGTTCGACAAGTATAACTTTTTAGTTATTAAAGAAACGGACATTAAAATGCATGATTAGAAATAATGTGAAGAAGAAACTTACCACGAAGAGCTCGTATATGGCCCTGTTAGACGCATCATTCCGTGCCCTCTCCGCCTCCACCAATGCAGTCATCCTGTCCTCCAGCTCCCTCATCTCCTTATCCTTCTCCGCCATAATCGCCTGCATTGCCACTCTCTCTTTCAAAATAGCAGCCTGCAACACAACTCATTGTTAGCATTGTAATCATAGGTTAAAGTCCTCCCCTTTCCTCGCCTTCTCGTGATGTCTGTACTTCACGAGCTTGTGGTGGGAGGATATGTTGGTGAATTTTTCTGGATGCTCAAGGTCAGACTCAGAGAATGCCTTGACCTTCTTGTACGAGGCAGTATGTGTTGGGTAACGTAGCATAAATTCAAAATTTTCCTACGCATATTCAGATCTTCCTATGGAGAGACCAGCAATTTGAGAGGGGTAAGAGCGTCTTCATACCTTTGAAGATCGCTAAGCAGAAGAGTTACTAGAACGCGGTTGATGGAGTCGTACTCGCAGCGATTCGGATCGCGGTGTGATTCCGATCTAGTGCCGAACTACGGCACCTCCGAGTTCAACACACGTGCAGACCGATGACGTCTCCTGCACCTTGATCCAGCAAGGAGGAGGGAGAGGTTGGGGAAGAACTCCAGCAGCACGACGGCGTGGTGTCGATGGAGAGACGAGGTCTCCCGGCAGGGCTTCGCCAAACACCGGCAGAGAGGAGGAGAAAGAAGGGGAGGGCTGCGCCGAGGGAGAGGGAGAAGTCTGTCTCCCAAGGGCCAAAACCCCTCTCTATTTATAGGACGAGGGGAGGGGGTGCGCCACCCCTAGGGTTTCCCCCTAGGTGGTGCGGCAGCCACCAGATGGGAGGGGGGCGGCGGCGAGGGCAGGGGAAGGGGGGGCGCGCCCTAGGTGGGCCTTGGGCCTCCCCTGCGCCTAGGGTTTCCCCCTTTCCCCCTTCTCTGGTGCGCATGGGCTGGGTGGGGGCACACAAGCCCACCTAGGGGCTGGTTTCCTTCCCCACTTAACCCATCTAGCCTCCCGGGGTCGTTGCCCCCCTTCGGTGGACCCCCGGGGCCACCTCCGGTGGTCCCGGTAGTCCCGATACGTTACCGGTGATGCCCGAAACACTTCCGGTGTCCGAAACCATCCGTCCTATATATCAATCATTACCTCTGGACCATTCCGGAGCTCCTCGTGATGTACGGGATCTCATCCGGGACTCCGAACAACTTTCGGTAACCTTGTATAACAATTCCCTATAACCCTAGCATCACCGAACCTTAAGTGTGTAGACCCTACGGGTTCGAGAGACAAACAGACATGACCGAGACACCTCTCTGGCCAATAACCATCGGCGGGGTCTGGATACCCATGGTGGCTCCCACTTGCTCCACGATGATCTCATCGGATGAACCACGATGTCAAGGATTTAATCAATCCCGTATACGATTCCCTTTGTTTGTCGGTATAGAACTTGCCCGAGATTCGATTGTCGGTATACCTATACCTTGTTCAATCTCGTTACCGGTAAGTCTCTTTACTCGTTCCATAGCACGTCCTCGTGTGACTAACTCCTTAGTCACATTGAGCTCATGATGATGTTCTACCGAGTGGGCCCAGAGATACCTCTCCGTCACACGGAGTGACAAATCCCGATCTCGATTCGTACCAACCCAACAGACACTTTCGGAGGTACCCGTATTGCACCTTTATAGTCACCCAGTTACCTTGTGACGTTTGATACACCCAAAGCACTCCTACGGTATCCGGGAGTTGCACAATCTCATGGTCGAAGGAAAAGATACTTGACATTAGAAAAGCTTTAGCATACGAACAATACGATCTAGTGCTATGCTTAGGATTGGGTCTTGTCCATCACATCATTCTCCCAATGATGTGATCCCATTATCAATAACATGATCATCTATTGACTAACGAGCTAGCCAACTAGAGGCTTGCTAGGGACATATTGTGATCTATTTGTTCACACATGTATTACTGTTTCCTGTTAATACAATTATAGCATGAACAAAAGACGATTATAATGAACAAGGAAATATGATAATAACCATTTTATTATTGCCTCTAGGGAATATTTCCAACAGTATGGGCCATCGCATCCAGGTCGTACATCTGTGGCACCTCCGTCTTATTGTGACGTGCCTTAAAGAGAGAGAGAGAAATATTGTATTAGTAAAGGGCTCAAGATAGCATTAAGAATGAATTGCATGAGGCATGAAGCAAACCACATACCTAGTTCTCGCCAAATTGGATTAAGTTGACGCTCCCTTGATGGTGTGGCACACCAACCATTTTGCCACGCCTCTCCTTGGCGTTGTTGTGGCTGGCCTCCCACGTTTCGGAGTACCACTGATCCACCAAGGCCACCCAACAATCCATCTTATCCACACACCATCTCGGGGGCACCTATGTTAATAAAGAGAAATTTGAGCGCGTAAGAACCAAATCAAGGAAACTAACTACAAAGCCTTAATAATATGTAATTACTTTCATGCAATGCTCCGTCTCCATCTTAAAATAACGGCACTTCGCCTTGTCCTTCCTAATACACCGCATGGCATAGTAGTCTCGAACAGCCTGCACCCGAGCCTCGTGCCGAAAGTTTTGAAGTAGGCGGCGACATTCGGTTTCGATAACCTTTGCCGCGTCCTCCTCGTATCCCTCCTCACACGTGTAGTAGGTCTGCAAACGAGACAACACCGATTAGTACAATAACTAGCTATGCTTGATTTATAATTGTGTGGAGGAGAAATTACCCAGAACTGTCGGATCACCATGTCGGCCCTCATGTGGCACAAAACACCGTCGATCTCCACCTCCGGAGGGGCTGGGGCACCCAAGTAGTGCTCCCAGGTCATTCCTACCTCTCGCTCCCGACCGGGCAACGTAACAAACCCTGGGAAGTTTTGACGGCAAAGCACACCAAGAGTAAATTAACTTACTTGTCCCCATTTGGCTTAATCGCCCACCTGTGCTCGCGGGTCCCCGGCACGAGCGGGAGCCCCAAACTACCATGCCGGTAGACGGTAGCCCCCTCACCCAGCTCCTCGTCGCTACTAGCATGGCCACTTGGCTCAGCCCGGGTATCCTGCTGGGTCTCTTGGGACGTACCCTCATCCCTGCTTTGCTCCGGAGTCGCCTGGAATGAAGCCTCTGGGACACGAGTCTCGTGGGTTGAAGGCTCGTCGACCTGAGGCTCGTCGACCCGAGGCTCGTGAAGCGGAGACAGTGTAGCCTCCACCTCAGACGAATCCACCCTACAAGTTATGTGCTCAGGTGAATCAGCTTGGGGTGGTGGCAGAGACCGTGTAGCCTCCACCTCAGAAGGCGTGGCAGCCACCGCCCTACCTCTCCCGCGGACACGTGTACGTTTAGTACAATATAAATACCAACATGAGTAATAAAATGTATATAAATACCAATATGCATACAACATGAGTACAACATAAATAATAACATGAATACAACATGTACCTTTAGTACCTCTTGGCTTCGCGGGGGGTCGACCTCCTCTCACGAGGGGCGCTCCTTGCAGAGTAGAGAGCAACGCTCTCCGAAGAGGCGAGGCAGGAATGGAAGTACCCATCCCACCACCCGCCAACGAAGAAGGAGCCGCGGAGTGCTTTCGACCCTTTCCCACCATATTTCAATACATGTCATGACAAAGAGTAAATGAAATTAATACAACATAAATACCAACATGAGTAAGAAAATGTATACAATTTAAGTGTATCATCGTCATAAATACCAACATGACTAATAAAAATTGAATACCTAACATGAACTCAAAATTTATATATAGTAATAGTTGAATACCTAAAATGAACTAATGACAATCGTGCTTGTCTATATATGCTTCGGGTCAATAAATGCATCATGATCATCACTATCATCAATAAATGCATCATCATCATCACTATCAGGAAGAACATGTGGAAGGCCACAATTATGTAAGCGGTCAAGAAGTGACAGGTCATCCGCAGCAGTAACCTCTTCTTCTTCCAGCTCTTCCTGTTCGGGCAAAGGGGTTAAGAGGGATTCACTGTCGTTGTCTACTTGCATGTTCTGGGGTGAAGTAGAGCGGTTCTTGAAACGTTTCTTGGACATACGTGTTTCTTGGAAGAATTCTCCTTCATATGTGTCTCGGTTAATGTGAGGTTCGTAATCCTCTTCATTGAGGGTAGGTGGTCTAAAATGTGGTGGCACTTCATAAACGACATCCCAACCTTTGAGATTTGGATCAGTTTGGCAGGCCCACGGTACATAGAAAACTTGTGTGGCCTGTTGAGCCGTAATATTGACATCAGGAACATCTAAGTGGGTGTTTTGGTTGATTTCGACTAGTCGTATATGTTCATAAGTCCTTGTAGTCTCCCTCGGCTCAAACCAATAACATTTGAAGACTACGACGGTCGGTGGGTTTTCACCATAGAATAGAAGTTCATAAATTGCTTCAACTCTTCCATAATACTCGGTGCCTACTTTGCCGATAGCAGAGACAGAACAATTTGTAGTCCTTAGGTCGGGCATAGATAGCTCTTTGCCAAAGGTACGAAAGTGATACCCGTTGATGTTGTATTTGTCAAATGAACGGACCTTATAGTCAAAACCATTAGCGACTTGTCTCAATTCGGCGTCCGTAGACTCTGCATCAGCCTACAAGTTTAATACGAAAGAATGGATGCATTAGCCGCAAATTAGACCAAGAAATCAAATGGGCCCTTAATGGTAATTAATTACCCTTTGTTTGAACCAAGAGATGAAACCGGGATAGTCGCCTCCATTCTTTGCGAGAAGCTCATACTCTTAGACGGAATCATTTTCGATGACCGCTCCATCCGAGAATTCGGCGACGTATCGACTATATCAAATATCCGGGAATAAGAGTAGTTCAAAGCAATTAGAAGTTGCGGAACAATAATTTACCGATAACTTAATCGATGTACGGCCGCACTTCTGTTAGGTTGGTGAAGATATACAATGAAATGGTCCGCCATTCTTCGACATCCAACGATTTCCCTTTCGAAGCACCGGATGGTGCGACCTTACTTGAATAGGCTGAGGTTGGATCAAACTTTTTTTGCATCGCCATCATTGTACCGAGGCTTCGGGTTATGCAAATGATGATTTTTGGCTTCGTAGTGTCTTGTCATGAAGTTTGCCGCCTCCTCAGTAATGAATGCCTCGGCCATCGATGCTTCAATTCTACGTTTATTTTTACACTTAGCTCGAAGCGTCTTCTGCATCCTCTCAGTTGAGTAGCACCATCGATTTTGAACGGGCCCCCCATTCTTGCCTCGGTCGGGAGATGCAAATTCAAATGTCGCATTGGATTAAAGAAGCCCGGCGGAAAGAACTTTTCTAATTTGCAGACCAACTCCGCCGCCAACTCTTCCATTTCATCTAGCATGGCAGGCGATAGTTCTTTCTCACAAAGAGAACAGAAGAAATAGCTCAGCCCAGCCAGTACTAGCCATTCATCCTCAGGGATAAGGCCACGCAACATCACCGGCATTATCCGCTCAATCCATATGTGCCAATCATGACTCTTGAGACCAAATATTTTCAGTTTCTCAAGACTCGCTCCCCTCTTTAGATTCGCAGCATACCCATCGGGGAACATCAACCGCATTTTCACCCACAATAGCATTTCCCTCATAGCTGGCCTTTCAAGATTGAACCATGCCTTTGGCTTTGCTATGCTTTGCTTTCCTTTCGGTTTTCGCAAGTTTTGCAATGGTCTATCACATAGAGCCTCCTGGTCAATTCTAGCCTAAGGATTATCTTTTGACTTCCCCTCTATACCGAACAATGTACCAAAAATGGCCTCCGAAATATTCTTTTCAGTGTGCATCATGACCATGTTGTGTGGGCAAAGGAGGTCTTTGAAGTAAGGCAGATCCCATAAGCATGACTTGTGAGTCCAGGCGTGTTCCGTATTATACCTTTGAAGTATCTTGGACGCAAACAATCAGGCTCGAGAGTGTTTAACTGATCTAGTGTCTGTTGGCCTATCAACGCAGCTGGTGCAGTGTTTTTGAAAACTCAACGTTTGATGAAATTCTTCTTGTCTTTTCTGAACTTATGGTCAGGATCCAGGAATTGTCTATGCATGTCGAAGCAAGAAAACTTGCGACCAGCCTGCAGCCAACGGAACTGAAGAGCTGCCTTGCATGTGGTGCACGGGAACCTTCCATGCACAAACCAACCAGCGAATAGCGCAAACGCCGGATAATCATGCGTCGAGTACATGTACCACACATGCATTTTGAAATTTGATTTGGTAGGTCTTGATCCCATTATCCTAGGCTTCTTCGAACTCATCCTTAAGAGGATGCATGTACACATACATATTCTTACCCGGATAGTTGGGCCCTGGAATTATCAACGTCAGGAAAATGTTCTTTCTTTTCATAATCTCTCCGGGTGGCAAATTGAGTGGAATGACAAATACAGGCCAACAACTGTATTGTGCTGCCGTCATACCGTACACATTGAACCCATCCATGCTGATGGCAATTCTAGGTTGCCTTGGATCTTCCGATTTATCCTTATGTGATGCATCGAAGTGCCTCCACGCAAAACCATCTGAAGTGTGTACCAGCATCTTGTTCCCATCCGCATCTAGTTCAGTTCTTTTGACCAATTTGTGCCATGTCATCTGTCTGGCCGTCTCTTCGACCATGAAAAGACATTGAAGTCTTGGTACGATTGGCAGATACCGAAGAACACTTATGGGGATTTTGGTCTGATTCTTCTCACCCATACCGTTTTCTACCACAATATACCTGGAAGAATTGCAAATGGGGCAATAGTTCAAGGCCGCATACTCAAGCCTAAATAAGGCACATCCATTCTCAAAGGCATGTATCTTCTCATAGGGCATCTTAAGTACATGAAGGATTTTCTCTGACTGTTACAGGTTTGCAGGCAGTACATGGCCTTTGGGTAGAAAGCGTCCAAATACCGTCATCATCTCGTCGTAGCATTCTCTACCTAGGTTGAATTGAGCCTTCAGAGCCATTACTTGCGCGATGGCATCCAGCTGACAAAGCTTAGTCTGCTCGTGGGGAGGACGTTTTGAAGAGTCCAACATTTCATAGAAGGCCTTTGCAGATTCCTACATCTCATCGTCCGAATCCCGAGAATCATCAAAGTATTGCACCATGTCTTCAATCCCGGTACAATGCTCGTCGGTGCGACGAAGAATCACCTCAGCTCTGGCACGTTGGTCAGACTCACAATGAAAAGTCCACACCGTATAATTAGGCGTAAAACCCCACTTCTGCAGGTGTTTACCCCTTTCAAACTCTGTCTGCTTTTTCCAGTTGTCGCAGTTGGGACAACGGCACCATGTTTTTTGCTAGCCATTTGCAAATGCGGCTCTCACAAACCCCCTGGTTTTTTTAACCATTCATGGGTCATGTCTTTCTGACTAGGGTGACCAGTGTACAACCAAGCACGATCACTCATGTTGCGTAGCTACCTATGGGCGCACAAGAAATAAATATATAATTCATCATCTATATTCATACGCTAATCAAGTTTGTCAATTTTATTACGTCCATGCAACCTACACGCTAATAGGTAAAGATAGGTCCTAATCCCACCCGAGTATGTGTAGATTGGGTTCGTTTTCCCATGCTCTGCTCCAGATGCGACGCAGAATTTCGGCAGCACCTCCCCGCTGTTCTCCTAATACACGTCTCGGTAATAAGCAGAGAGGATGTGTACCTGGAGAACAATAGGGAGGCACTAACGAAATTCTGCATCGGATCCAGAGCACAGTATACGGGAAAACGAACCCAATCTACACATACTCAGACTGTCCATGGATAATGTTGGACAATTCGTAAGAATGATGGTTATAAATATGCAAAGAAATGCATATTTTTAGATGTCGCCCTTTCGAATGGGAGACTCATACTGGTCATGCATACTCCTGATTGAAGAAACATATAGCTAGCAAGTTTCATCGGCATGACCGGGACACAACAAATTAAGGGGGTAGGAGGAGCAGTCATTTGTGCTCACCAACAAACGCAGGGGCGGAGCTTGTGCAACGCACGTGGAGGTCGTCGAACAAGTGCACATTGAAATTCATAGGATCAACACAAATATGATGTTTTTATAATTAACATAATTGAAAAATATGTGAGCTAACTCATAATTTACAAAACTATGACCCCGTGGGCCTCTAGAAGCCCGAAAAGCACCTTCTCGTTCAACAGTAAGTAGAAGAGGTCTCGGGGGTCGGGGCTTAGTGGCGTCGAGGGTCGGTGGTGTCGGGTGTCGGTGGTCGGGAGTCGGGTTAAATGCGTCGATGGTCGGGGGTTAGTGTCGTTGGCGGTCGAGGGTCACTAGAGTCGGGGGTTGGGATCTTTTCGATCAACAAGAGGCCAAAGAGGTGTCGGGGGTCCGAGGTTGGGGGTTAGTAGCGTCGGGGGTCGGCGGTAGGGGGTCGGGGATCGGGGGTCGAGGGTCAGTGGCGTCGGGGGTCGAGGGTCAGTGGCATCGGGGGTCGAGGGTCAGTGGCGTCGGGAGTCGAGAGGCAGTGGCCTCGGGCATCGGGGGTCGGGGGTCGAGGGTCAGTGGCGTCAGGAGTCGAGGGTCAGTGGCGTCGGGTGTCGGGGGTCGGTGGTTAGTGGAGTCGGGGGTCGGGTGTCAGTGGTGTCGGGCGTCAGGGGTCGGGAGTCGGCTGTCAGTGGCGTCGGGGGTCGGGGGTCGAGGGTCGGGGGTTGGTGGCGTCGGGCGTCGGGTGTTGGTGGCGTCGGGCGTCAGGGGTCGTGGGCGGGGGCTCTGGGGTTGGGATCCTCTTCTTTCTTCTTCTCCTCTCTCCTCTTTTTCTTCTTCTTGTTCTTGTTCTTCTTCTTCTTCTTCTTCTTTATCATCTTATTACTATTGTTATTATTCTTTTTTCTCCTCCTCCTCCTCCTCTTCTAACAGTAACCTAATTAACACTATACTAATAGTAACCTAATTAACCTAAACTAACAATAACATAATTAACACTAAACTAATAGTAACCTAATTAACCTAAACTAACATTAACCTAATTAACACCGAGAGTAACCTAATCTAACAGATGCAATGAAATGAAAAAATGAAAAAAATGAACTCACCAAAGGAGGTGTGGTGGTTGGGGAGGAGGGCCGCAGTGACGGGAGGGCCGTGGGGAGGTGTCGCCGCGGGGAGTGGGTCGATGCATGGAGGGGGTCGCCGCGGGGGGTGGTGGAGCAGGGGTGCAAGGTGGAGGGGATGGCTGCAATGAGGGAGGGCGGCGGGGGCGAGTGGGGTGAGGGGAGAGCGACAGTGGGGGGAGAGAGAGAGACAGTGAGCGAGGGGGAGGTGATGGCCGTTATAGGGTCGGCCCCTTTGTCGTCCTCCCCCGGACGGCAAAGGCCGCCGGATGGCAAAGTTTGCCTTCCGTCGGACATGGCACGCATGGGACCCATCCGTCATCTTGGTCGTCTGCCGTGGGTCTCTTTGCCGTCCGTTGGCAGACGGCAAAGGGTCGACACATGGCAAATAGTATGTTTGCTATCAGTCACCCCTTTGCCGTCTGCTTCGTGTCAACTCACGGCAAAGAGGTTCTTTGCTATCAGCCAGCAGACGGCAAAGAACTGGCTGACGACAAAGAACTGGATTCCAGTAGTGTTTATGTGGACACCAAATATGTCTTAGAGATACCACTGTAATTTTCTAGGATTTTATTGAGAATATTTCCTTTGGAAATATTTCAAAAGATCAAAACAGAAAGAAATGGTTTTTAGGGTTTTTCTCAAATAATTATAATATAAATTGGGGTTAAAAATCTTTTGTATGGAAAATATATGTCCTTCCGATCATCTCCAAATTTAATGAGATATTTCTAAGGTAGAAAGGTATTTTTCCATACGGGAATACCATTTCTGGCATCAGAAATGGACATGCAAATAAATTAAGAAAACAATACACAAAATAATTATTGTGTGGTTTTGGAGCACTAGAATTAAGTTAAAATCAGATCACCAACTTTGGGTAGGAACAATCCTTGCCATCAAGGGCATGTAGTGCAACTCAAAGTAGGGTTTTACCTTAATCAGAATCAGGAAAAGGTTTTGGAAAACATTTAATATTGTGAAATGGGGTTTTTATCATCACATGATCACACACACAAGCATACAATGACAACCATGGCACTCACAACTTTAATTTAGAAAAGGTTTTAATAAGCTCAGATTTTTGCATTACAAAGAAAGTGGTAGTGAAAAAAGGGTGTGCCAAAGATATTGTAGATCCTCACTGTACTGGCGGTGTGCTCGATGGGGATTCCTATCAATGGGTATTTAAGACCTGAAACGGGGGAAAGAGGGAAAGAACTGCGCCATGGGGCTAGATTCTTCCTGTCCCTACTCATGTCTCTTGCCACCAAAGACTGGAATCACCCGCTGCCTCGGTCGATCTCGAGCTTTCGCTTCTCTGCCGCCGACCATGGCGAAGGTGGTGATGTCGAGGGCAGAGACTGACAAGAGGGGATTGCATGGATCCTCCTCGAGCGCGAGGAAGCTCCCGCGGGGGTGGATCTAGGGTAACTAGATGACATCCCGCGTCACGGAGGTGTGGTTGCCGTAGTTGGAGGTCGAGGGCTTGATAGTCGGGGGGAGCTAGCGACTGCGTGCGGACTGTCAGGACCAGTTTTCCTAGGGTTTTTGTTTCCCTTCAAAATGTCCCTTGTGTATACCAGCCCCAGGAATACTGTTAACTGGTACAGAATTCATTGATACAAATGTCCAATCAAATTACAATTTTGAGGTACAAGACCAAGGTGGCCTATGGAGTACATCAAAAGGTTTCTATGGGTTGATGGTGGAAGCAATTTGGGGATCTCCATCGTCTATGGAACTACATTTCCCACGGGAGCACACTAGTGGAAAACGGGCGTTTAGTCCGGGTTCCAAAGGGCCTTTAGTCCCGGTTTTCCAATCGGGACAAAAGGTCGAAACTTTTAGTCCCGCTTGTGTTACGAACCAGGACTAAAGGCCGTCCACGTGGCTGCTGGGGCTGGAGGACCTTTAGTCCCGGTTGGTGTTACCAACCGGGACTAAAGGAATTTTCTCGAAGAATTTATTGTAAATGTTTTTAATTTTTTTCTGATTTTCAAATATTTGAATTATTTAAAAATTTAATCTCTAATCACCCCTACTCACTACTCCAACTTGGAGCACTCATTTCAAATCGTCTAATTCCCCGATCAGTCACCCACTCCACTTAATTCAAATCGTCTAACTTCCAAGTCAGTCACCCATCATCTCACTGTTCCAGCCCACGCTTAACTTTTGAGTTCTATCTCCACTACTTTCCAAGTCTCCACTTGTTGTTTTCTTGACAATAGTAAGCTATCAATCCTACTAACCTTACGTCTTGATGTCCCATGATTTAGTTTTCTAAATTCCAACCAATTATTAAAACAAACAACAATGATTAACAAACAAAATAATTAACTTAAAAACTTCAAAACGGGCAATAATTTCAAAAAAAACTCAAATAACTGTCAAAAAGCATAAAAACAAAAAATCCAAAATAAATAATTTATTCATTTAATATGGCATAATTAATATCTTTAAATCTATAAATCGAAATTCAACAAATAATATATCCATTATTATCAGAAAAATGTGAGGAATACAAATATGACGTCATTTATTTAAAAACTAATAAATTTTCAAATCTGAATTTTTATTCTTTTCGAATTTCCAATATGGCATCATTTCATCCACATAGCATGTGCTTAAAAGTTGATAAGGTTACGACAAAAACTGGATGCACTTCGTGTACAAAGAAGACAATCTCTTTCGAAGTATCATGGTTTCGGAAGAAAACTTAGGGTTTATAAAGACATTTCATTTTTTCAAACTTATTTTAATTCCACACTTTTTTTGGTTTCAATATGCACCATTTGAAACCACGTCATCAATTTTTAACCCTTTCCGACTTCATTTGCAATATTTCATGCATTTAATGATTTTTTTTGAACTAAATGACCGTGAAATTGAAAAGCACTACTAATGAACTCTAAAAAGAATGAAACTTGGCATGGTATCATCATTTCATCTAGATAGCATGTGCTAAAAAGTTGACAAGATTACGAAAAAAACTGGATACACTTCGTGTACAAACTAGACAATCTCTTTCAAAATATCAAGGTTTCGGACAAAAACTTAGGTTTTACAAAGATATTTCATTTTCTAAATCTTATTTTATCTCCACACTTTTTGTGCTTTCAATATGCACCATTCAAAGCCACTTCACAATTTTCAACCCTTTCTCACTTCATTTGCAATATTTCATGCATTTCATGATTTTTTTAGCAAAATGATCGTGAAATTGAAAATCACTACAAATGAAGTCCGAAAAGGCTGAAACTTGGCATGGTATCATCATTTCACCCACATAGCATGTGCTAAAGGTTGAGAGGCTTACGGCAAAAACTGGAATACTTCGTGTACAAACTCGACCATCTCAACTTTTTAGCACATGCTATGTGGGTGACTTTAGTTAATATTTTAGTTGATTTTTTAGTTCATTCTTTTTAACAAATAAGTACTTTCGTAATTTTAGTTAATATTATTTTGATTCTTTTTAGTTCATTCTTTTTAGTTAATGTTTTAGTTGATTCTTTTTAGTTCATCCTTTTTAGTTAATATTTTAGTTTATTCTTTTTAGTTCATTCTTTTTAACAAATAAGTACTTTAATAATTTTAGTTAATATTATTTTTAACTGTTGTGATATTGTACAGCACAATGCTTCAGAAAGCTTGCTCATATCATACTAAATATTCTTAGACACAAACCGTACTTAAACAGGGACATAATAGAAATAATAGTTCAAATCTCCATTACAGAAAGTACTGCATAATTGAAGATACCAATCCTACTCTTCCGGATTGCAAACCTACTCGTCCGAATCAGGAGAACCCCAAGAACTACATAATACATATAAAAGTGTTCGCCATTGCAAAGACTACACGTTGTCCGGATCAGAATACCCCCAAGCAGGAGATACTAGTGGTACGAGGTGACGCTGCCCATAATTGCATATTCCAATCATGCGGTACAACTCGTATTGCAACGTACCCATCTACTGCTGCATACTCAGTGTTGATAGGGTGGAGTGGGGTCTTATCCGAAAGTTTGTGCCCTCACTTGGGGAATTTTGTCTTCATATCAGCGTACTCCTCGTCGATCAGGGCGGCTGCCATATGAGCCACTGAAGTCATGTCATGCTCAAGCCTGAACCTGCCCTGAAGATCAATGTGGCATTCAGCTGGTATCTCAATACACCAAGTGCGCCTCATCATGATCTTGTCATTCGTTATATCAACGCTAGCAAAATATATGCCGCTACGAAGGAACTCTATGAGTTTTGGACAATGCTTGTCACTACTGCAACAACAAAATGGAAAAATGTGTTAAATACTACTGCAACAAGTATATTTTAGAACAAGTATAATAGAATGATATTAAGTATAATTTGGCACAAGTATAATAATAATCATAACATGTATAATAAGAATCATAGAAAGTTTCATATTTCCTATGCATTTCCTATCCTATGAATCAAAAGAAGCCCCAGAACTATGACATGTTCTCACGATGGCCAATATGTAACTACAAGGAAAATTCTTATGCAATTTTCCTATCCTATTCCAATCCTCCTATTCCTAGTCGGACACAATTTTCCTAATCCTCCTATTCCTATGCAATTTTCTATCCTATGAAATTTTCCTATGAATCAAAGAAAAGCCCCGTTCCTATGAATCAAGGAAAAAGCCCCAATTTTCCTATGCATTTTTCCTATGAATCAAGGAAACTATGACATGCTCTCAACATTCCCAATCCTCCTACTCCTATGCAATTTTCCTATCCTATAAATCAAATAAAAGCCCCAATTATAACTATGACAAGTTTTGTATTACCTTGCCCACTGAAAGACCATGACACGTTGCTTGAAACGAAGTTGGACGACGACATCATTGGGACCATCGGTCATATACTCGAGATCGAGGCCCATGAACTTGTGTTTATCATCTTGAAGCCATTCCTCGAACATGGAAAGAAAATCCTTCACTTTGGCGCTGTCGTTCATGTAGAAGACATGGAGATTAGTCATGCCATGTGCGAGCACCTTCCATAGAGAGTGATTGGATTCATGATGGAGGATGCATGAGGAATAAGAGATGAGAGGGAGATAGACAGAAATGGAGGTGCTCGTCTTGCTTATCTCAAGCGTCGCAGTTACTGTAAAGTTTAATCTCACGCGGAACAACTTCCAAGGCGCGATAATCGAATGGTTTGGACCTTTAGTCCTATTTTGAGACACGAGCCAGGACTAAAAGGGTTGGCGCCAGGCAATCGGTTGCCACCAACCCTTTAGTCCCGGTTCGTGGCTCAAACCAGGACTAAAGGTCCCATGTGAACCGGGAATAATGCCTACCGATACCCGGCCGGGGTCCTAGCCTCCCAAACCGGGACTGATGCTCCCGTTAGTCCCTGTTCATAAAACGACCGGGACTAATGCTCTGATCTGGCCTGGATCAAAGCCCTGTTTTCTACTAGTGACAGCTGACCTGGATAATTCATATCTCACGCGGCTGCTGTCTTCGGTGCCTAAGTTCTAGGGCTATCGTCGGGGTCCTCCTTTCCAAGATTGCAATCTGGCCAAGACAATAGTCAGGGAAAGCCAGTGAGTACTTTCAATGTGAAAGTGCGTTATATCGACTAGAGGGGGGTGAATAGGAGATTTTTAGAATTCCTTTTGAGGAAATTCCTCACTGATGACGAACTTACAGCGGAAAAAGTAAAGGATCAGATGTGCCAGCGTTCACAACAACAGTATTTCAGAGTGAAGAATGTGAAAACAGATTGCATAGTAAGCAGGCACGCAGAATACAGATGATGATTAACTATCGTGAAGAATTTGAGGTTGAGGAAATTCAGCGAAAGTCTTCAGCAAATTCTTCAAACAGTCACAGTGAAAGTCATCAACACACAATACATGGAAAGTAAAGAGTTGAGGAATTAGAACCCGTTTCTCAGTGAAGACAGTTGTTGATGACCCAGTTCCAACTGCTGTGAGAGTTGTACATCTGGTTCGGAGCGGCTTGCTATTGAAACCAAAGGACACCCAGTCCCGGGGCACACAGTCCCTACCGTATTCTCCTTGAGCTAAGGACACACAGTCCTCGCCCAACACTCGTGGTAAGTCTTCAGGGCAGACTTCAAAACCCCCACAAACTTGGTCACCCGGCGATCCACAATTGACTGCTGGATTGCTCTAGACCATGACGCCTAACCATCTGGAGGATGCACAGTCCTCAAAGGTAAAAGGCTACAGTCCCACATAGGAACAACTTCTTCAATGATGCTCAATCACTAGGTTTGCTTTGTGGTTTCGGTGGGTGGTGTATTTCCTCACTGATGAATTACTCTCGAAGACTCTGAGGAATTTGGGTTGCTCTTATGACAAGTGTCAGTTTCTAACGGAGCAGCCAACCAGCTAGTGGTTGTGGGGGTGGCTATTTATAGCCTGGGAGCATCCCAACATGATTTGACACTAATGCCCTTAAATAATATGACCGTTGGAGTGGATAAGACCAATGACTTGGCGTGGTTATCGAAACGGTCGGAACCCTCAACTGTGAGAGTCCTCATGTCACTCATATTCCTCACTTGAGACTTTTGGTAGGATTAGGCTTGGGTTGAGCATCATGAGGAAATCCATTCCATAGTGTTACTTTGAACCCTTTAACAGTACGGCGTTCCTATTACTCAAATGCGAAGAAAGTAAAACAGAAAGTGTAAATATTCATGCTTCAAATTCTTCAGAATGAATTCCTTCACGAACCACCGGACTTCTCAATATCAGTATCTTCATGAGGAATATCAATTTCATCGCAGATTCCTCGCGATTCATTTCTTCAGGTTCAGACCAATTTCTTCAACTGAAGACATATATTTTTAGGGGTCGATATTCTTCAAATATCTCAAACTCCTCAATGACTTATAGATCTTGTGTACACTCACAAGCACATTAGATACTTAACCTATAAGTCTTCAAACCACCAAAATCACTAAGGGGCGCTAGATGCACTTACAATCTCCCCCTTTTTGGTGGTTGATGACAATTAGGTTAAGTCTTCAATAGGGAATAAAAATATGAAGTGTAAATACTCATTTGAGGAATTTGAAAACAAGATTCAGAGAGACTCCCCCTGAAGATGTGCATATCTTGAGGATTTTGCTTTTCACAGCAAATGCACATTGATGATTTATATCATGGAGATCTCCCTCTGAGTCTTATAAATTATGCATACATATAACATATCATATGAAGAAAATGAAGATGCATGATGGCAAATGGTATCTGACGAATTTCAGCATGCGTGCATTAAAACTTGAGGAATAGGCATGCGAAGAAAAACATTCAAAAGCGTCAGAGTACCATCGGGCTTAAGTTACAACTCATTACATAAAAACTTCAGAAGAGCCAAGAGTTTGTAACTTAAATATAGTTTATAAGCCCCAAAAATATCCCGCTTGAAGACTAACTCTCGAGTTTCTCCCCCTTTGTCATCAAGTGACAAAAAGGGACAAACTGAGGACTAACGCCCGCGAAGAATTCATTTCTTGGCGGTTGAGGAAGAGCCACGATGCTTCTTGGGAGTAGTCTTCTTCCTTGGGCCGGTTGCTGTGTCCAGTTGTTCCTCATAAGATTCAGCAGTGCGGAATGAAGAAAAGGAGCTGTCTTCAAGGTCTGGCACTGGAATGGGCCTGAACTTCCTCTTGGGAGGCCACAACCAGTCAAAGGCTCGCTCAAAGTCCATTTCTTCAAGCTCAGTCTGAGTCTTCAAATGTGCAAGTGTAGCCTAGGTGCGATCAAAAACCTCATGCAGATAGTGATGGTTAATCTTCACAGAGTGGTTAATCTTCACAGAGTTCTGTGTTTCAGTGAGGATTTTCACGATGGCACCAAACTGGCGTTTGACCCATTTGTGGTTGCGATCCACCTTCTGGTGAAGACTGAGGAGGAGCTCTCTGGTGTTCAACACGCGAGGAGGAACTGGGCTTGCTGGACGAGTCTTAGTATCGTCCCATGAAGAATATGCTTCTGGTTCTCTGAACTGGACATCAAGGGCCTCCTGCCTTCTTCAATCACAGATTTTCCTTTTCCTTCAATGGGCTCGAAAGTCTTCTTGTTTACCCGAATAGGAGGCATATAACCAACATGGTTTTGACAACTACGTGAAAGTTGATGCATGTCCTTGTCCTGATGAATCTCATAATCCACGGGGCATATATCTTGTGATCATAGGGGCACATGGCATTGTCGGCCAAACTCCTCGAGAAGAAATCATGGATATTAATAGGAATACCGTGAATAATGTTGAAGAGGATATTCTTCATGACGCCTACAACATCTTCTTCATCGTCATGGCCTTTTGATTGGCGCGAGCACACTTCAGAGGATTCTGTAGACAGACCGGGGTGTGTACTTGAGCTCGTGGACGAGGAAGGTGGTTCTTGAGGGTTTTCCTGCAGCCAAAGGCTTCATGAGGACTTCCATCATACCATTTGGCAGCTCACGCTCACTAGAAAGCTTCACTGCCCCATCTGAGGGAATTGGTACGGGCAGTTCTCTGAGGTGTTCAGAAGCAGGAGCCTTGTAGTGAGTGTTTTGCGACATCCAGTAAAACACCCAAGTGCTGATATCGTCACGGTTGCCCGATATATGAAGAGTGGCATAGAACTGAAGAATAAGCTCACTATTCCAGTTTGATATGTCTAAGCACATAGGGAGGAAACCTGCATCATGGAGTACACTAAGGACTGGTTCCATGCAAGGTATTTCTTCAAGCTCAACATGAGGAATGTGCCTGTGCTGGAATATCTTGTTGCGTCCACAGAGCACAGAGGAATAGTAGTTCATCTGAGTCCTTGTCCAAAACTTCAGATGCCTCATTTGAGGCTTGTCATAAGGATTCTCTCCGATGAAGTACATGCGTTCTGCAAAAAAAAATTCTTTCTGAAACTTTGGACGCTTGGAGAAGGGCTGACACTGAACTGGCTGAAGATTTTGCTAAGGAATAGGGGAGGAGACAACAATAGCAGTCTCTGGGTTGAGCACAATGAAGTCATTGTCTTGGGCGGGTACATTTTCTTCAGCATTTTCCTCAAGGTGAGGAATTTCATCAGCTGGTACTTCATGCTGAGGAGATGATGCTTGCTCTCGCTGAGCCTCAGGGTGAGGAATTTCCACTCCTTTCTCATTTGGAGGAGTTGGGTCATCCTGTTCCTCATCTTGAGGAGTCTTCTCAGAATGTATATTTTCATCAGCATGAGGATGTTGAGCTTGTTTTTCCTCAGCTGGCTTTGTGGCAGAAGCAGTTTCATCAGCTGGTGCAGCTGATGCTTGAGCAGTGTCTGTCTGAGGAATAAGAGGTTGAGGACTGTCGTCAATCTGAATTTCCTCATCAGTGTGTTCCTCAGAGGCGACATCCTTCATTTCGTCATCAGCCCTTGTAGCTGGGTCATCAATGACGACCATCTCATAGGAAGGGGCGACATTGAGAGGCACTGGGTCTAGAGGAGCAGTTTCTTCAATTTCTTTGAGGCGCTTTGCCTCTATCTCTTCTACTGCTGAGGAGTCTTTTCTCTTCTTGGCTTCCTTTTCAGCAGCCCTTGTTTTCTTTACGTCTGATGCAGACGGAATTATCTTCTTCACCTTTGAAGCTTTTGGTGAAGGTGTTCTTTCTTCAGATTCTTTAGCTGGTAGTGAGGAACCAGCTGGAACAGAGTCATCAGCCTGCTTTGATGAAGCAGCTGGATCAGGAGCAGTCTCATCAGTGGCAGCAATTTCATCAGTTGCAGTTTGTGTGATGATTTCTTCAATGGACGGTTCATCAACACGACGCTCTTGGTGTTCTTCCTCTGCTTGAGGAGTTTCCTCCTCATTAGGAGATGCATCTGCTGGCTGCTCAACCAAGGGCTGAGGAGTTGGTGCTCGGGGTGCGGTTCTCTTGTTGTAGTCATCAACAGCACTAGTGGCTAGCTTGATGAAATTGCTCTTGATGCTTTTGCGATTTGACAGCTTGGCGTACTTGTCAGTCAGTACTTGCAGCTCTGCCTGGGTTGACACCAGTGCATCAGGAGTCAGTTTGAGGAGATTCTGCCTGAGGAATTTCTCCTTTTTGCCCTTTGCAACCTTTGCCTGCCTGGCCTGCTGTTCTTTCCACTTGGCTTCATTTATGAAGGTGGCCACCATGTGGCTGATGCCAGGAGGAAGTTTCAAATCATCAATGGGAGTGTTTGGGTCCTCATACCAGATATTGATGTAGTCAAGGAGGACCTTGGGGTCCATGGCCAGAGGAATAGCACTGCCTGATGCTTGTGCTACCCTTTCTTGCTTGTTTCTGATGATGGCTTGCAGGGTTTCATCATCATATTCATCACTTCCCTCTGATGCTGATGCGACTGCGATGATTTTGCTGGGGCTGGGCAGAGGTGCACGTTCAGTAGTTGTCAAAGTCTTCACAAGAGGTGTTGAAGACTTTGTCAACGAGCTAGTTGCAGCTGGGAGTGAGGAGCTGGAGCTGGCCATCGTAGGCTTCACGACATGCTTTGGTACTGGTTTCTCTTGAGGCTTTGGGGTTGGAGCTGAGGATTTTGATACTGAGGAGATTGGTGCTGAGGGCTTTGGCGCTGATGGTTTTGGTGTTGAAGGTTTTGGTAATGAGGGTTTTGGTGTTGAGGGTTTTGTGACAGAAGCCTGAGCAGACTTCTCTTGAGGCTTTGGAGCCTTTGGCTTTGATGGCGCAGACTGCATTTGAGGAATTTCTGAGCCTGAGGTTTCTGCAGCTGAGGAATGAGCAGCACCGGAGGCAGCAGCTGAGGATTCATTGAATTTCCTCCCTGCAGCTTCTGCTTGCCTCTTGAGCTTCGCCAGATGCTTTTCCTTTTCATCTGGATAGTCATCAATGGTCTTGAGGCTTGATGGATGTGCTACTTGATGATCCTCAAGTGGGGCCCTTATGCCAGGAGGCTTCAAAGCAAATTTCTTCGCATATTTGGGAGTCACAAACCTGTACTCCTTCCATTCCTTCGCCCATCGGTGTTCAATCTTCTGCAACCGTATTTTTCTCTTGGCCATTGTCTCATGTTCATCAGGCGTGCAATAGTCCAAGTAAATGTCCTCAGGGATATCAATAGCTGTGTTTAGCTCAATCTTCTTTCCTCCCTTCTGTTTTCTGTATTTTCTCCATTTTCTTCAGTTGAGGATTTTGCTGATGATTTTGAACTCTTGAGGATTCTGATGAGCCTTGAAGAGTTTCTTCCAGAAACGCTGCAAATGAGTTAATGTGATGAGAACCAAGAGATTCATCAGCTGACATGTGTGTACCTGTAAACAGAGTATGGTTGCGAGGAATTTGGAGAGGTCATATGCATTCTCAGATTTGAAGAAAATGAAAAACTTTGACAGTTTGAGGAATATAACCAATGGTTGAGTAATTTTCCTAAGCATAGTGTTCTTGGGTTCCAGAGTTGTACAGATCCGAAAATTCGCACAATTGAGGAATCTCGTGATAATCTTAGATGCTTAGGATAGTTCATCAATGATTGTGGTGATATGTAGTGTTTGAGGAATCATGTGGGCATCGTATCTTGAGGAAAAACATATTTCACATAGAAGATGTAAAATTTCATATCTAATCTGCTGTAAAAATGGGATATATTTACCCTGGAAGGTGCGTACGAATAACACAGAAAGCAGTGTTGGAGAGGCTCTTCGCTCGAGTGTCCAATGTACCCTAACTTGGCGACAGAGGACGTCTACGGCGGCGGCGGACGAAGATGATCCGACTCCGGCGTGGTTCTGGCGACGAAGTGGTCGAGGCAGTGAAGCTCTTCCTCACCGGCGAAAAGACTACCAGCGGTGGCGCTAGGGTTCGGTGGAGTGTGCTGTGGCAGGAGAGCGATGAGGCGAAGAAGAGGATACCAAGGGGGATAAGGACATATTTATAGCCCAAAAGTTACTGTTTGGCACAAAAATGTCGGACCAAATAGCCCCTGCCTCTACGTCTCCGCAGGACACGTGTAGCTCCCGTACGATGTGGTGGAGATAGTGGAGATCGTGGTTATCCGATCGTGGGAAGTGGGGGTTCAGTTACTGTGTCTTTAAAGAAACAATTTTTGAAGATTTGAGGATTTTCGTTACAAAATCATCAGCTGACAAGGACGCAGTGAGGATTTTTAACAAAGTTTCAAATAGAACGCATATGAAGAATTGAATAGACTGGATAAGTATAGCATAGAGGGAAAGTAGGTTTCAATCACATTCAGTTAGCAGAAACATCAACTTGAAGAAATAGCCATAAGTGAATGCTGTTCAGGACTAGAAATCACAGTCTACCTAGTCAAATGAAAGTCATCAAGTGTTGTTGAAGATTTTGTAATAAATCATCACAATGAAGAACAGCTATTTCGAAGAAAAACACATTGTGAGGAAATTGATCATTTGATGAAAAACAACTTTAGGAATTTCACATAGGGCGGTGGCGTTACCCACCATATAAGAATGTTGATTACAGACGCCGCGTACAATTGTCGTAGGGCCTTGAGAATCAATTTCTTCGTTAATTTCTTCACATTTAGAGTGACATTCTTCATCAGTTGAAGAAAATCGATTCATCATGTGTTGCACATCTAAGTCATCAACTCTGCATAAGTGTTAGGATGTGTGCATGTTTTTACAAAACATTTGATGATTCTAAGATATTTAGCTCACACCGCAACTTGCAAAACCTTTTCTCATCCAAGGGCTTAGTGAAGATATCTGCCAGTTGATCATCAGTCTTCACATGGTCGATGAGGATATTGCCCTTGAGGACATGGTCCCGAAGAAAATGATGACCAATCTGCATGTGCTTGGTCTTCGAGTGCTGTACTGGGTTGTATGCAATCTTGATAGCACTCTCATTGTCACAGTAGAGAGGTACATTCTTCATGTTGATGACGTAGTCCTTGAGGGTTTCCTTCATCCATAGCAATTGAGCACAGCAAGAACCAGCAACAATGTACTCAGCTTCGGCAGTGGAGAGTGATACACAGTTCTGCTTCTTTGAGGACCAACAAACTAGTGACCTTCAGAGGAAATGACATGTGCCAGAAGTTGACTTGCGATCCACACGGTCACCAGCATAGTCTGAATCAGAATACCCTACCAGATGAAGATTGGAGCCCTTGGGATACCATAATCCTAGTGTTGGTGTGTGAGCTAAGTATCGAATAATATGTTTCACAGCCTTATGGTGTGATTCCTTCGGTCTTGCTTGAAAACGTGCACACATGAAAACACTAAGCATTATATCTCGCCTAGATGCACATAGATACAATAAGGAGCCAATCATAGAACGGTATACCTGCTGATCGAAATCTTTACCATTTTCATCAGTGCCGAGGTGGCCGTTGGTAGGCATTGGAGTCCTGGCACCTTTCATTCGTGCATGTCGAATTTCCTCAGAACATCCTTGAGGTATTTCTCCTGTGATATGAAGATTCCATTGCTTTGTTGACGAATTTGAAGACCTAAGAAGAATTTCAGCTCCCCCATCATGGACATCTGATATTTCTCACTCATCATGTAGGCAAATTCACCACTTTATCTTTTGTCAGTACAGCCAAATATAATATCATCGACATATATTTGACACACAAATAGCTCATTATCATAGGATTTAGTGAAAAGAGTTGGATCGAGTGAACCAGGTTTGAAGCCTTTCTTCATGAGGAATTCCTTCAATGTATCATACCATGCCCGAGGGGCTTGCTTGAGACCATACAAAGCCTTTTTGAGTCTCAAGACTTTGTCTGGATTCTTTGGATCCTCAAAACCTGGAGGCTGAGCAACATATACTTCTTCCACAAGCTTACCATTGAGGAATGCACTTTTCACATCCATTTGATATAAGGTGATGTTATGATGATTAGCATAAGCAAGTAATATTAGAATAGCTTCAAGTCTAGCAACAGGTGCAAAAGTTTCATCAAATCTATTCCTTCAACCTGGGTGTAGCCTTGCGCTACAAGTCGTGCCTTGTTCCTCACCACTTGACTGTCCTCATCTTGCTTGTTTTGGAAAATCCACTTGGTGCCGATGATGTTGTGCTTGCGAGGATCTGGTCATTTGACGAGCTCCCATACGTCATTTAGCTTTAATTGAAGAAGTTCGTCTTGCATAGCTTGGATCCACTCCGGTTCCAGAAAAGCCTCAGCAACTTTTGAGGGTTCTGTGATGGATAGAAAGGAAAAGTGCCCACAAAAGTTAACTAAGTCTGAAGCTTTTGAGCGAGTGAGAGGACCTGGCGCGTTGATATCGTTGAGGATTTTGTCAAGTTCTACTTCGTTTGCAATCCTCGGATGAGCTGGTTGAGGATTTTGTCTGGACTGAGGAAGTGGTGCTGGTGCAAATTCCTCAGGAGCATCTTCTTGGTTTTTATTAGCGATGGGGATCGTTTCTTCATCAATTTCCTCAGTTGGGACAATGTCTTTAGTAGGCTTGAGCTTTATTGCTTCCTCAGGAGACAGCTTATCTGTATCAGAAGGCAATTGCTCTCTTTGTGACCCATTAGTTTCATCGAACCGCACATCTACAGTCTCAACAACTTTGTTGTGATAGTTGTTGAAGACTCTGTAAGTGTGCGAGTCCTTTCCATAACCGAGCATAAAACCTTCATGTGCCTTAGGTGCAAATTTTGAGCTGTGGTGAGGATCTCTAATCCAGCATTTTGCACCGAAGACTTTGAAATAACTTACATTGGGTTTCTTGTGAGTGAGGAGTTCATATGAGGTTTTCTTGAGGAATTTGTGAAGATATACCTTGTTCATGATATGGCATGCAGTGTTGATTGCTTCAGGCCAAAAGTGACGAGGAGTCTGATATTCTTCAAGCATGGTTCTCGCCATTTCAACTAGAGTCTTGTTCTTCCTTTCGACGACACCATTCTGCTGAGGAGTATAAGGAGCAGACAATTCGTGAGTAATACCAAGTTCATCAAGATAATCATCAAGACAAGTGTTTTTGAACTCGGTTCCATTATCACTCCTGATATGTTTGATTTTGATGCCAAAGTTCGTCGAGGCCCTTGAAGAAAATCGTTTGAAGATTTCCTGCACTTCAGTTTTATACATTATGATATGCACCCAAGTATATCTAGAATAATCATCAACTATGACGAAGCCATATAAAGATGCTGCATTGGTTAGTGTGGCATAGTGAGTAGGTCCAAATAAATCCATATGAAGCAATTCGAATGGACGTGTGGTAGTCATGATGGTTTTAGAGGGATGCTTGGATCTGGTCATTTTCCCAGATTCACAAGCACCACAAAGATGATCCTTGAGGAATTTGACTGATTCGATGCCGATGACATGCTTCTTCTTCCCAAGCGTGTGCAAATTCCTCATGCCTCCATGACCTAGTCTTCAGTGCCACAGCCATCCTTCTGAGGTTTTTTCTAGTAAGCAAGTGGCTGGTTGAGGACCTGTAGAGAAATAAACAATGTACAAATCCCCTCTTCTTACACCTTCGAAGACTTTGGATCTGTCAGATTCCATGATGACTACACATCTATATCTACCAAAGATAACAATCATATCAAGATCACAAAGCATTGAGACTGACATAAGGTTAAAAACAAGGGATTCAACAAGCATCACTTTGTCCATATGCCTATCCTTGGAAATAGCCACTTTGCCAAGTCCCAATACCTTGCTTTTACCTTTGTCAGCATATGTGATTTGCTTCAGAGGTGACGGAGTTACTGGCATATTCATCAGTAAGCGTTTATCACCAGTCATGTGATGTGTGCAGCCACTATCAAGAACCCACTCAGTATTCTTGGGTTTGTCATCCTGCAGATGAATTAGTATAGCTTACCATCTCATATGCTTCAGATTTGAAGAATATGATACTAATTTCATCAGATCAGTAATTTCATCATAACAGAAATGTAAGGGCGTGTGAAATATTTCTATTTCATCAATCATTAGCTTGCGTCCTATCAAGCATTTCCTCAGGTCTCCAGCAAATTCTTCAGATGATGATTTTCATCTGGAGACCTGTCCTGCAGAAGTGATTAGTTTGATTTCTTCACCACCCACATCTGAAGGAGTGGCAAAGCGTTCATCATCCTGCGAGCACCATATGAGAAAGGTGGCATTGAAGCTAATGCACTTCTCTTAACAGTAGTGGGATTAATGTACTCATATGTATATGCAGAGAACTGGTTGAGGATTTATGAACATAATGATTTGAGGAGTAACGCTCATATTCATATTCCTTGTAGTTTCCCTGCATGTTAGAAGCATAAGCACGGGTACGAGCATAGTTTTGACCAGTTAAGGATTTTGATCCTCTTGAAGATTTTGGTCCTCCTGAGGAATTTCATCCGGGGTTCAGATTCTTCAGTGGTGGTGTCATGAGGACATTCACCTGAAGATTTTCAAGACAACTTTTGGAAACCCAGATTTTCCTCAGAGGAGGGCCATTCCTGCAGTTAGTTCCAACATATCGAGCAAATACTTCACCAGATTGATTTTTGAACAATTTATAGTTGGAATGAAATGACTCATCCGAGGAATAGGATAATTCACTTGCAAAGCCAGTTAGATTAGATGGATCAAAAGGAGGCCCAGTAGCAGCAACCCATGAGGTTTTGGGATACTGCTCAGGTTTCCAATAAGATCCATCAGCATTTAATTTCCTCTCAAAGGCAATTCCTTCTTTCCTCGGGTTCCTGTTCAAGATCTACTTTTTGAGCACATCACAAAGGGTTTGATGTCCTTTGAGGCTTTTGTACATGCCTTTCATGCACAATTCCATCAATCCTGCATTTTCATCAGTAACATTTGTGTTTTCCTCAAGTGAGGAAATAGACACAATAGGTGCAGTTGAAGAATTTGTAGCAATGGTAGCATTTGACGATTCTGGTGAGGAATTAGCAGTTTCGCGTTCAATGCATTTAAGACATGGAGGAATGAATTCAACTTGACTAGCGCTGATCTGTTGAGCTAGTAATGAATCATTTTCCATACGAAGATCATCATGAGACATCCTTAGCTTCTCAAGATCAAGCTTCCTTAGAAGAAATTCATAGGAAAGCTTCTCATGATCAGTGAGGAGTGTATCATAACGATCCTGAAGATTATCAAATCTAGACTAAAGACTTTTCATGTCATCAGTGAGGATTTGGGTAAGGTTCATTTCATCATTCAACAAATCATCACTCTTGTCTAGCAGTTTCTGAAGCTTTTCCAGAGCAGTTTGTTGTTTAGTGGCAATGATAGCAAGTTTACTGTAACTGGGTTTCTTATAATCATTAGGTTCACAGTCACTTGAATCAGAGGAGGAGGCATTATTTGATACCTTTGAACCTTTTGCCATGAAGCAATAGGTTGGAGCAATGTCATCAGCATAGTCATCAGTATGGATGGTGCAATTATTTTCTTCAAGATTGAAGATTGACTTGCTGACAAAAGTGGTTGCTAGTGCAAGACTAGCATGTCCGGATTCTGAGTCTTCATCAGAACACTCTTCTTCATCACATTCCTCTGATTCTGCCTTGGAGTCCATTTCCTTGCCAATAAGTGCCCGAGCCTTTCTGAAACTGGTCTTCTTGTGCGATGAGGGCTTTGAAGATGAGGATTTTGAAGATTTCTTCTTCTTCTTCGAGTCATCAAAACTTTCATCCTTGTATTTCTTCTTCTTTGATTCCTTTCCCCAACGGGGACAATCAGCAATGTAATGACCTGATTTATTGCACTTGTGACAGGTTCGTTTCTTGTAGTCCTCAGATGAAGATTCTGATTTCCTCATGTATCTTCTTGAAGATTTACTGAACTGACCACGTCGTGTAAATCTCTGGAATTTCCTCACGAGCATTGCAAGCTCCTGTCCAAAATCTTTAGGGTCACAAATGCTGTCATCTGTGTCTTCGTCTTCAGATGAGGAAATTGCTCTAGCCTTCAGTGCACGTGGTCTGGAATATCTTGGTCCATATAGATCTCTCTTTTCTTCTAGCTGGAATTCATGAGTATTCAGCCTTTCTAGTATATCAGCTGGATCAAGCATCTTGTAATCTGGTCTTTCTTGAATCATCAAAACTAAAGTATCAAATGAAGAATCCAAAGATCTCAGCAGTTTCTTCACAACTTCGTGATCAGTGATGTCTCGAGCTCCCAGTGCTTGCAGTTCATTTGATATGTCAGTGAGGCGATCAAAGGTGTCTTGGCAGCTTTCATTGTCATGTCTCTTGAAGCGATTGAAGAGATTGCGAAGAATATCAACACGAGAGTCACGCTGGGTTGATACTCCTTCATTTACCTTGCACAGTCTCTCCCAGATCAGTGTTGCAGAGCCCAAAGCACTTACTCTTCCAAACTGGCCTGGGCTCAGATGGCCACAGATGATGTTCTTCGCTTGAGAATCGAGTTGCTTGAATTTCTTCACATCAGCCGCAGTGACACTGGCAGAGATGATGGGGACTCCATTTTCCACAATATACCAGAGATCATTATCAATAGCTTGTAAATGCATTTGCATTTTGTTCTTCCAGAAGGGAAAGTTCTTTCCTTCGTAGGTAGGACATGCTGCAGTTACCTTAAACATGCCTGTAGTCGACATAACTAAAACTCCAGGTGGTTAAACCAAAATCACACAGAACAAGGGAGTACCTTGCTCTGATACCAATTGAAAGTGCGTTATATCGACTAGAGGGGGGTGAACAGGAGATTTTTAGAATTTCATCACTGAGGACATTCCTTTTGAGGAAATTCCTCACTGATGACTAACTTACAGCGAAAACAGTAAAGGATCAGATGTGCAAGCGTTCACAACAGCAGTATTTCAGAGTGAAGAATGTGAAAACAGATTGCACAGTAAGCAGGCACGCAGAATACAGATGATGATTAACTATCGTGAAGAATTTGAGGTTGAGGAAATTCAGAAAAAGTCTTCAGCAAATTCTTCAAACAGTCACAGTGAAAGTCATCAACACACAATACATGGAAAGTAAAGAGTTGCGGAATTAGAACCCGTTTCTCAGTGAAGACAGTTGTTGATGACCGAGTTCCAACTTTTGTGACAGTTGTACATCTGGTTTGGAGCGGCTTGGTATTGAAACAAAGGACACCCAATCCCGGGCACACAGTCCCTACCGTATTCTCCTTGAGCTAAGGACACACAGTCCTCGCCCAACACTCGTGGTAAGTCTTCAGGGCAGACTTCCAAACCCTCACAAACTTTGTCACTCGGCGATCCACAATTGACTGCTGGATTGCTCTAGACCATGACGCCTAACCGTTTGGAGGATGCATAGCCCTCAAAGGTAAAAGGATTCAGTCCCACACAGGAACAACTTCTTCAGTGATGCTCAATCACTAGGTTTGGTTTGTGGTTTCGGTGGGTGGTGTATTTCCTCACTGATGAATTACTCTCGAAGACTCTGAGGAATTTGGGTTGCTCTTATGACAAGTGTCAGTTTCTAACGGAGTAGCCAACCAGCTAGTGGTTGTGGGGGGTGGCTATTTATAGCCTGGGAGCATCCCGACATGATTTGACACTAATGCCCTTTAATAATATGACCGTTGGAGTGGATAAGACCAATGACTTGGCGTGGTTATCGAAACGGTCGAAACCCTCAACTTTGAGAGTCCTCATGTCACTCATATTCCTCACTTGAGACTTTTGGTAGGATTAGGCTTGGGTTGAGCATCATGAGGAAATGCATTCCATAGTGTTACTTTGACCCCCTTTAACAGTACGGTGTTCCTATTACTCAAATGCAAAGAAAGTACAACAGAAAGTGTAAATCTTCACGCTTCAAATTCTTCAGAATGAATTTCTTCAGGAACCACCGGACTTCTCAATATCAGTATCTTGATGAGGAATATCAATTTCATCGCAGATTCCTCGCGATTCATTTCTTCAGCTTCAGACCAATTTCTTCAACTGAAGACATATATTTTTAGGGGTCGATATTCTTCAAATATCTCAAACTCCTCAATGACTTATAGATCCTGTGTACACTCACAAACACATTAGATACTTAACCTATAAGTCTTCAAACCACCAGAATCACTAAGGGGCACTAGATGCACTTATAGAATGTACTCGCAAACATCATGAAATCAGACATAAAATAGCAGGTGGTTAATATGCACTTGAAATGATTCAAGGATATTCCGTTAGTCATCGTCCAACTTCTTAAATGTAGGCAAACATATATTTCAAACATACTGAGAATTTTATTAAGCAATCAATGAAGATAAAATTAAGGATATGATGCTTATATGGAATAATAACAAGCATGCCATAGTCGGGCGTCTGAGCGGCACCACATATAGGGCTTATAAAAATAATAACAAGAATGTCGCAGTCAAACGTCTGAGTGGCACCACATAAAGGGCTTATAATAAATAATAACAACCATGCCGCAGTTGGGCATCTGAGCGACACCAAATAAAGGGCTTATAATAAATAAGAACAATCAGGCCATAGTCGGGCGTCTTAGCGAGACCACATAAAGGGCTTATAAGAAATAACAACAAGCATGCCCCAGTCAGGCGTCTGAGCGACACCGCATAAAGGGCTTATAAGAAATAATAACAAGCACGTCGCAGTCGGGAGTCTGAGTGACACCACATAAAGGGCTTATATGAAGTAATAACAAGCATGCCACAGTCGGCCGTCTGAGCGACACCACATAAAGGGCCTATAAAAAATAATAACAAGCATGCGGCAGTCAGGCGTCTGAGCGACACCACATAAAGGGCTTATATGAAGTAATGACAAGCATGCCACCGTCAGGCTTTGCTACTTCTCAAACAACAGCGCCAGAAATTGACACATTGACGGAGATTGGGCTTGCGTTGGTTTTTCCCTTGAAGAGGAAAGGGTGATGCAACACAGGAGCAGTAAGTATTTCCCTCAGTTTGAGAACCAAGGTATCGATCCAGAAGGAGAGTCTCGTCACGCCTGAGTACCCGCGCAAACACAAACAAACTTGCACCCAACGCTTCAAAGGGGTTGTCAATCCCTTCAAGATTGTTTGCAAAAGTGAGATCTGAAGGCGGAACGTGCAACGTAGTAAAAAGTGTAAGACTGAAAATATGGTGTGGAGTAGACCCTCAGGGCCAGAGTGTTCACTAGAGGCTTCTCTCAAAATAGCAATTATTACGGTGGGTGAACAAATTAATGTCGAGCAATTGATAGAACCGCGCAAAGTCAAGACGATATATAAGTTAATGATCTAGCATATAGGCATCACATCCGAGACAAGTAGACCGATACTTTCTGCATCTACTACTATTACTCCACACATCGACCGCGATGCAACATGCATCTAGTGTATTCAGTTCATGACGAATAGAGTAACGCTTTAAGCAAGATGACATGATGTAGAGGAATAATCTCAAACGAATGATGAAAACCCCATCTTTTTACCCCTTGATGGCAACAACACGATACGTGCCTCGCTACCCCTTCTGTCACTGGGTGAGGTCTCCGCACGGTATGAACCCAACACCAAGCACTTCTCCCATTGCAAGAATCATAGATCTAGTTCGCCAAACAAAACCCACAACTCGAAGAGAATTACAAGGATATGAAATCATGCCTAAGAGAGATCAGAAGAAACTAAAATAAGATTCATAGATAATATGATTATAAATCCACAATTCATCGGATCTCGACAAACACACCGCAAAAGAAGATTACATCGGATAGATCTCCATGAAGATCATGGAGAACTTTGTATTGAAGATCCAAGAGAGAGAAGAGGCCATCTAGTTACTAGCTATAGACCCGTAGGTCTATGGTGAACTACTCACGCATCATCGGAGAGGTCATGGTGTTGATGGAGAAGCCTTTCGTGTCTGTATCCCCCTCCGGCAGGGTACCAGGACGTGCCCCAGATGGGATCTTGCGGAGACAGAAGCTTGCGGCGGTGGAAAAGTGATTACGATGCTCCCCTGATTTTTTTGGGAATGTTTGGTAATTTATAGGCGCAAGATCTAGGTCAGCGGACCTCCAGGGGGCCCACAAGCCTGCATGGCGCGGCTCCCCCCTGGCCGCGGGGTGGGGGCTTGTGGGGCCCCTGGGGCTCTTCTGGCTTGGCCCCCAAGCTCTCCGACCTTCTTCCGATCCAGAAAAAATCTTTTCGGGGATTTTCTTTCGTTTGGACTCCGTTTCAAAATCTCCTCTGAAAGGGGTCAAAAACATCGAAAAACAGGAACTGGCACTTGGCAATGAGTTAATAAGTTAGGCCCAGAAAATAAATAAAAGGCATGCAAAACATCCAAAGTTTGACAAGATAATAGCATGAAAAACCATCAAAAATTATAGATACGTTGGAGACGTATCAGGCTTCTGAGCGACACCACATAAAGGGCTTATATGAATTAATAACAATGAATATCCAGGAGGTAGGACCATCCCAGGGATGTTCAACACTCATGCATCATAAGGGTTAGTCCATGATAAAATAGTAGTTATGATCATCCACCGGATTCCACGGTAAATATCTTCTGATTTTGTTAACTTACTCCGAAGACCGACACTTGACCTATCCTAGACTATAGTCCTTAACCGCGGACACGGCTATCCGAATAGATGTAAAACTCTGCATAGGGTGTACTCTTTACCCACGAGTAACAAATTTATTTATCCAACCAGAGTTGTTGACTAATTCCGATCACGGTCTTTCAGTTGAAAACACACCTAACTTGTACACACCAGTTCCTACTTCCGATGCCTAGGGTCACCCATAGCACTCGCCAAGTAAAACTCTGAGTGGGGGGAGACTCCAATGTCCACTCGCACTGGGGTCACAACATTTATATCGCGTGCACACGGGGCAGCTAACCCCTTCGGTCCCAGACCAACACACCCATGCCCCCAGACCAAGTGACATGCCTACCAGGAGCCACTAGTATCTTTCGCTATGGCCTCTCCTGTATGGTGTGTGGCAAGAAAGGGGTTAACGACTTGCTCAACCGTACCCTACTTTGGATAGGGACAAGCGGTAGTACGACACAAGTAAGGGAGGTTACTGGACCAAGACTCGATCTACGGCCGACTCAGGAGGTTTATATTGTTCCCTTTATGATTAGCACAACAAAAATTATTTCACGATTCCGGGCAGAGTCGCTAGTTTTCATACCCCAACATGCCTCATTGACCATTCTTGACCCACGAGATGTCAATTCCCCGAAGTCATGTCTCCACAGGACACCGACTCTTCCCGGATCCCATCCAAAAGGCACGTGTAGAAGAAGGGTGTGGCTGATGTCATAAGCATCTCATATACAACAAGTATATTTCTCACCTTATACCCATGTGCCTGGTTATACCACCACATGGAGTACCATCAAACTTATTCATATAACAACGATGTTTCCTCATCAAGCAATTCACACACTACATATATATGTCTAAGTTCAGATTGATTGCCTTGAATGTGTAGGTAGGTGAGGTGCACATTAAAACCTCTTGAAGGCTTTGATTTTTCTTCGAATTCCTATTTAAAGAAAACTCTCAAATCAACATTCAATACAAAAACACTCAAAAGTTTTTTGGAAAATTTTCAAATAAATACTAAAATAAACTAGATAAAATTTGGAAGAGGTGATAAAAATAATCAACTTATTTGGAGTTTATTTTAAAAGTTAGGACCAGTCAAAGTTTGGTCAAAGTCCTGTTTTTAAAACTAGATAAAATCGCAAAAATGAAAACAGTTCAACGAAAGGGCGCCTCTTAAGGGAGAAAGCATACTCACAGGGAATACGTATCCTCGCGGGGAAGGGCCGCCAACTCCGTGATGCGACCGAGGGACAGGTTGACCCACCGACAGGGGAACCCACCTGTCGGGTTCATCCCTCACCTCTTGCGCGCTTGGGCAGTGACACAGGTGGAGTCCGGCGGCGATTCCCAATGACACAGGCAATCACTCGGGGCGTGCTTCACATGGAGACGCTCAGGAGGAGACACATCATCCATTTTTTGGAGGTTAGGGACGCGGCGGAGATCGACGGCGAGCAGTACTACATCCATGGTGGACAGTAGCTTTGGGCTAGATGAGGTTCGATCTAGGGTGGCTCCAGGTCAGTTCTAGAGGTGGGGTGGCTCTGCGGAGTAGAGTGGAGTCGAGGGCCGGTTTGAGAGTGGCTAGGGTGCTTCGGCTTGGCCGAATTTCACCGGAACGCGGTGGCGGTCATCGTCACCAGAGCTGGGGAAGATGAAGACCCCGGTCAAAATTGCAGTTAGGGGCAGTTGTCCATCACTCCACTCGTTGCTGCCGTACGCAGAGAGGCTCAAGGGGGCTATTTATAGCTGGGGAGATCGGCTCCCGCGGCGGTCGTGAATAAGAACGATGGCCTACCGCTACTGGTGATGTAGGCGACATGGCGATGCAGGGGGTGGTCAAGGGTTGGTCCTATCTCAAACAGGGCTAGCACACGAGGGAAGGCGATGGGCGCACGGGCGAGCTGGCAACATCGACAGCTTTGGCGGTGCTGCCATCACCACGGCAGGCGCTACTGGCGTCGGTGTCCAGCACGGCTGCAAGGGCGCCGCAAGGGGGTCAGCGGTGCTAGCGAGGTCAGGCTGCATGCTGCAACTGTGGGGCTTCATGGGGTCATGATAGGTGGGCGCGGTGGCCACTGCACCGCACGTGCAAAACGCTCACTCTCGCCACGCTCTAGACATTCCAACCATGTGTTCGGCTAAATTCTAAGGGCAGCTAGAGACTTTGGATGCAAGTAGAACTTAGCAGATCCATTCACGAAGGTGGTGTAGGGCTAGTGGACATGTTGGTTTGGTCATACGGGCAAATACAGAACACAAACTAAAAAGCATGCTAAATCTGGTCAAGGGTATAAGGTGTTCGACATATTGTCATGGCTTCTATATGGTCTTGATGCTAACAAAAACTCCTAGGTTGGGGCCTCTTTTCATGCTAATGATGATGGCATGGTTGGTTTTGGCAAAACAAAAACTTCCTAGTGCAAGTTTTGTAAATGCTCATTTCTGGATATAAGCAAAATGGGGTTATAACATGGTCTTCAGCAATGCCAAAGGGGCTAAGCTTCTGGGCTTAAGGGTTTGGTAGTGTCCTCTACAAGCAGTAAATTTTTCAAAGGTTTTGATGCAGAAAATAATAGGGTTCCAGTGCAAACTGCCAAATTGGTACATAATAGAAAAAAGGATGTGGTGCTAACATTGTGTCGGGACCCCGATCCTAAATCATAAGAACCCAGCATGTAACACATCACATCACTTTGCGGCCTCACGCACGGTAAACTCCACGGCTGCCACCTAACCATGGTCGGGACCATTTGCGTCTTTTGGCACACGTATATGAATGTGTCGCTAGCATTCAAACGACAAAGAACCCGGGTCGACATGACTAGTTATAAACCCAAGTGGTACATCTGTACATGACAGGCATACATAACCAGCAAAGCAGGTGTCGGTCATTAGTGTGTGTTGACGTGTCGTAGCAAGCTACAAGGACTCCATTACACCGCGTGACTTTTCTCCGAAGGGATAGAGACAGCAGCAAAGAAGGATTCTTGCAGGTCAATCAACATGTCCAGAGCAGTAGCAAGCTACCTAGGCTCGGTGGAAGCACAAAGAGGCATTTCCCCGTGAAGAGTACTACTAAAGGCACACAACTAGGTGTCGAATCCCACACATATAATGCATTTCATAACATACACACAATATGCACAATATGTGTAGATACAACATGGCATCACAACATAACTCTATGACTCAAGCTTTTATTAAAACTCACAAGAGTCAACATAGTATGATATTACAAAGGGGCCACATGACCCAACACTCAATTCATACGAGCATCAAGCGGAAGAAAAACATGTCTGGGTACAGACATCTACTATAAATGGCTGGAGGAGCCTGAAAGCTACAACGGCCCTACCAAAAGAGCCAAACCTCTGTTTGGGATTCCCAAGCTATTCTGGACAATATTGATCACATCATGTAGAACCAATAGTGAAACTAATGTTTCCTCTGCAAAACATAAATTAAGCAAACGTGAGTGCAAAGGTAGTCAGCAAGACTTACATCAGAACTATGTATATATGCATCAGTATCAATGAAGGGGTTGTGGTGTTTAATTGCAGCAAGCCAACTTTGACCCTTGACTAACCTGTACTACGACTACAAGTACTTTATCTGAGGCGGGATAGCGCACGCGAGTTCACATATTCACCAATCAATACACCACTATGGAACCACTCTCGTCTCCCTACGAGAAGGCCATCCATAGCACTCACACTTATCTTGCATGTTTTGGAGTATCCATTCCAAGTTGTCTATGTACCACGTAATGCTTCCAAGTAGTCCATACCAGAGGACGCGCCTATTCGAACAGCTTAATTCACCTTGCAGGGGTATACTTCTTCACACATGCTCTCACCACTTAGAACCATATGCACGTCATGCATCTCGACAACCTTCAAGCGGAAGCACTGGCGTGGATGTCGGCCACTACCGTTAACCACACAAGACCCTCACTACTGGAATCAGAGAATTTGCCATCTGCTGCTTCTTTGTCGTCTGCTGGCTGATGGCAAAGACACTCTTTACCATCAGCTACCCAAAACCTGACGACAAAGAGCAGGCTGATGGAAAACATCCTCTTTGCCATAAGTGTACTCTTTGACGTCTGCCAGCTGACGGCAAAGCACATGCAGGTAGACAGCAAAGAACCCACCCCACACCGCCCTCTAACCCATAACGGTCCAACACTTTGCCGTCGGCCTATTACCACTTTGCCGTCAGGGGCAGACGACGAAGAGGCAACTAGACCTAATGTCGTCAACCCCCACCCCAGCCCCTCTCTCTCCCCCATAACGGTTCACCATAGCCCCCTTCCCTCTCCCTGCACCGCCGCTAGAGATCGTCTTCCCTTCTCCCCGTGACCCGCCACCGGAGCTTGCCCCCTCCTCCTCCCCGCGACCCCCTCCTCCACCACCATGTCCCTACTCGACCACTGCCCCCTCCTCTCCGTGCCCCTGCTCCACCATTGCCCTGGTGCCCTCATCCCTGCGACCCCCTCTCATCTACCATTGCGCCACCCCTCGCCCTGGTGCCCTCTCCTCCCCGCGACCCCCTCCTCCACCAGCTCCGGCCAGGTCACCCACCGCCCCGACCGTCACCGCCCCGGCTGCCCACTACTAACCAAGGTGATTTTTTTCTTTTTTTTGCTAATTAACAGATTTAGTGGTATATATAGTTTAGTTGGTAGGTTAGTTAATTAGTAGATTTAGTGGTAGTTTAGTTAGTTGGTAGATTATCTTTAGTTAGTTGGTAGATTTAGTTAGTTAATTAGTAGATTTAGTAGGTAGTTTACTGGTAGATTCTGTTTTGTTAATTAGTGGTAGCTAGATTCTTTTTTAGTTACTTAGTGGTAGATTATGTTTTTGTTATTTTTTTGCTGTTTAGTGTTGTATAGGTTTAGCGATAGGTTTAGTTAGCTTGGTTAGTTAGGTTAGTTAGTTAGTTAGCTTAATAGAAAGAAGAGGAAGAAGTAGAAGAGGAGGAGGAGGAGAAGAGGAGAGGAGGAGGAGGAGGAGGAGAAGAAGAAGAAGAAGAAGAAGAAGAAGAAGAAGAAGAAGAAGAGGAGAAGAAAAAAACAAGAAGGAGAAGAAGAGAAGAAGAAGAGAAGAAGAGAAGAAGAGAAGAAGACATAATTAGCCCATTTAGCTCCAAAATGCCATAATAAGTCCAAAATGGCGTAAGAACCTTGGTTAGCTCATGAATATTATATTCTTAGCTTGTTTTCCTCTAAAATGACATAATTAGCCCATATAGATCCAAAAAGACATAGTTAGATAATTTAGCTCCAACAAGAGGAGAAGAGGAGAAGAAATAGGAAAAATTGAAAGAAAGAAGAACAAGAAGAAGAAGAAGAAGAGAAGAAAAATACCTTCTCCTTCTTCTCCTCCTGCTCCTCCTTCTCCTTCTTCTAGATTTCTTCTTCTTCTCCTCCTCCTCCTCTTTCTTCTCCTCTTTCTTATTCTCCTTACCTTATTTTCTCTGACAATGAGATAATTAGCCCATTTAGCTACAAAATGGCATAAAAACATTGGTTAGCTCATGAATATTATATCCTTAACTTGTTTTCCTCTAAAATGACATAATTAGCATATATGTGTTGATCGGGTGGATTTACATGTGATAGTTGTCTCGTCGCTGTGAGGTCTGCAGTGCGAAGACCTCCCCGTGCGTTGTACGAGCTCCACCCCTACATTCGTGGGTCAGAACAAATTTCATCTCCTCCTCGCCCCTTCATTTACTATGGCTCGGTTTCCGGATGAAACTTTTTAGATTTAGGTAATTAAATTAATTTATCAGTATGCGTGACCAGTATGCGTCTCCCGTTCGAAAGGGCGACATCTATAAATATGCATGTCTTTGCATGTTTATAACCTCCATCCTTTCAAATTGTCCAACATTATCCATGGACAGCCCGAGTATGTGTAGATTGGGTTCGTTTTCCCGTATGCTGTGCTCTGGATCCGATGCGGAATTTCGTCAGTGCCCCCATGTTGTTCTCCGGATGCACATTCTCTCTGTTTATTGCGGAGACGTGTATCAGGAGAACAGCGGGGAGGTGCTGCTGAAATTTTGCGTTGGATCCGGAGTAGAGCATGGGAAAACGAACCAAATCTACACATACTCGGGTGGGATTAGGACCTATCTTTACCTATTAGCGTGTAGGTTCCCTGGAGGTAATAAAAATGGCGAACCTGATTAACTGATGAATATAAATGCTAAATTATATATAAATATATTTCTTTTGTCTTTAGTAGCTAGGCAAGATGAGTGATCGTGCGTGGATGTATACCGGTCACCCTAGTCAGAAAGAGATGACGAAAGAATGGTTTGTATAAACAAAGGAAATTGTGAAAGACGCATTCGCAAATGGCCAGGAAAGAAACTATTGCCCCTGTCCTGGATGCGACAACTATAAAAAGACGACAGAGGTTGTAATGATTAAACACCTACAGAGGAGGGGTTTTAAGCCTAATTATATGGTGTGTACATTTCATGGTGAGTCTATACAACGCACAAGAGCTGAGGTGGTCCGTCGTCGCACCGACGAGCATGGTACCGGGATCGAAGACATGGTGCAAGACTTTGATGATGCTCGGGATTCGGAAGATGAGATGGAGGAATCTGCAAAGGCCTTTTATGAAATGTTGGAGACTTCAAAACGTCCTCTCCATGAGCACACTGAGCTCTGTCAGCTGGATGTAATTGCACAAGTAATGGCTTTGAAGGCTCAGTTCAACTTGGGAAGAGAATGCTACGACGCGATGATGACACTATTTGGACGCTTCCTACCCAAAGGCCATGTCATGCCTGCAAACATGTACCAGTCGGACAAAATACTTCGGGTACTTAAGAAGACCTATGAGAAGATAGATGCATGTGAGGAAGGATGTGTCTTATTTAGGAAGGAGTATGCAAACTTGGACTATTGTCCCAATTGCGAGTCTTGCAGGTATCTTGTGGTAGACAACGATATGGGTGAGAAGAGGTAGACCAAAATCACAGTTAGTGTTCTTCGGTATATGCCAATCGTACCAAGACTTCAATGTCTTTTCATGGTCGAAAAGACAGCCAGACAGATGACATGGCACAAATTGGGCAAAAGAATCGAAATAGATGCGGATGGGAATAAGATGGTGGTACACACATCATATGGGGAAGCGTGGAAACATTTCGATGGATTGCATCAGGTTAAAGTGGCACATCCAAGGAATCCTCAAGTCTGCATCGCCACAGATAGTTTTAATCCCTTCGGCATGACGGCAACCAAATATAGTTGTTGGCCTGTATTTGTCATTCCACTCAATCTCCCCCCGAACAGATTATGCAAAGAAAGAACATATTTCTGACGTTGATAATTCCAGGGCCCAATTATCCGGGGAAGAATATGAATGTGTACCTGAAGCCGCTTAAGGATGAATTGGAAGAAGCTTGGGATAATGGGGTCAAGACATACGATGCCGCTAGAAAACAAAACTTCAAAATGCATGTGTGGTACATTTACTCTACGCATGACTTGCCGACGTATGCACTATTCTCTGGATGGTGTGTGCATGGAAGGTTCCCGTGCACCCAATGCAAGGTAGCTCTTCAGTTTCATTGGTTGCAGGAGGGTCGGAAGTATTCTTTCTTTGACTTGCATAGACATTTCCTAGATCCTGACCATCAGTTCAGAAAAGACAAGAAGAACTTTACCAAAGGTAAAGTTGTCAAAAACTTGGCACCACCTGCGTTGACAAGCCAACAGATCCTGGATCAGTTAAACGCCCTCGAGCCTGATCCAGAGCGTCGGGGGTATTTCAAGGGGTATAATTGAAAACACGCCTAGACTCACAAGCCATGCTTCTGGGATCTGCTTACTTCAAAGACCTCCTTCTTCCACACAATATCGACATGATGCACACTGAAAAGAATATCGAAGAGGCTATTTTTGGTACATAGTTCGACATAGATGGGAAGACAAAGGATAATACTAAGGCTAGAGTCGATCAAGAGACACTATATCATAGACCTTTACAAAACATGCGAGAAGGCAAAGGAAAGAAGAAGTGGTCAAAGCCAAAGGCCTGGTTCAATCTTGGAAGGCCAGCTATGAGGGAAATTATCTTGTGGGTCAAAATGCACTTGATGTTCCCTGATGGGTATGCAGCGAATCTAAAGAGGGGAGCGAGTCTTGAAAAATTAAAAATCTTTGGTCTCAAGAGTCATGATTGGCACATATGGCTAGAGCGGGTAATGCCGGTGATGTTACGTGGCTTTCTTCCTGAGGATGAATGGCTAGTACTGGAGGAGCTAAGCTATTTCTTCCGTGTTCTTTCTGCGAAAGAATTGTCGCCTGGCGTGGTAGAAGACATGTTGGAGTTTGCACCGGAGTTGTTGTGCAAGTTAGAGAAGATCTTTCCACCGGGCTTCTTTAATCCAATGCAGCATTTGATTTTACATCTATCGACCGAGGCAAGATTGAGTGGGCCCGTGCAAGATCGTTGGTGCTATGCAACTCAGAGGATGCACAAGACCCTTCGAGCTAAATGTAAAAATAAGCGTAGAATTGAAGCATCGATGGCTGAGGCATTCATTACTAAGGAGGTGGCAAACTTTGTGACAACACACTATGAAGCCAAAAATCATCATTTGCATAATCCGAAGCCTCGGCACAATGATGCAGACCCTAAAAAAGGTGGGTCCAACCTCAGCCTATTCAAAGGGAAGCTCGCACGAGCCGGTGCTTCGAAACCAATAACGTTGGATGTCTAAGAATGGCGGAACATTTCATTGTATATCTTCAACAACCTAACAAAAGTGCGGCCGTACATCCAGTGAGTTCTCGGCACATTTTCCCGTAACTTCTAATTCCTTTGAGCTGCTCTTATTCCCTGATATTTCAAACAGCCGTTACGTCGCCAAATACTCGGATGGAGCGATGATCGAAAATGATTCTGCCGAAGAGTATGAGATTCTGTCAAAGACAGGAGGTGGCTATCCCGGTTTCATCTCTTGGTTCAAACAAACTTTAATTATCAATAATGGACCATTTCATTTCTTGGTATAACTTGCGGCTAATGCAACAATCGTTTCGTATTAAACTTGTAGGCTAATTCAGAGTCTATGGATGCCGAATTGAGACAAGTCGCTAATGGTTTTGACTATAAGGTCCGTTCATTTGAGAAATACAACATCAATGGGTATCTCTTTCATACCTTTGGCAAAGAGCTATCTATGACCGACCGGAAATCTACAAATTGTGGTGTCTCTGCTATCGGCGAAGGTGTTATCGAGTATTATGGAAGAGTTGAAGCAATTTATGAACTTCAATTCTATGGTGAAAACCCACCGAACGTCGTAGTCTTCAAATGTTATTGGTTCCAGCCGAAGGAGACCAGAAGGACTCATGAACATATAGGACTAGTCGAAATCAATCCAAACACCCATTTAGATCTCCCGATGTCTATATTACGGCTCAACAGGCGACCCAAGTTTTCTATCTACTGTGGGCATGCCAAACGGATAAGAATATGGAAGGTTGGTATGTTGTTTATGAAGTGCCACCACATGTCAGACCACCTCTCCCAAATGAACAGGATTATGAACCTCACATTAACCCACACACATATGATGGAGAATTCTTCCAAGAAAACGTCTTTCCAAGAAACGTTTCAAGAACCGCCGTGCTTCACCCAAGAACATGGAAGTAGACAGCGACAACGAATCCGACTCCACCCCTGAGCCGGAACCAGAAGACCTGGAACTCGTAGAGGTTACTAATGTGGATGACCTGCCAATGCTTCAATGATTATAGAAAGGCCTTTCACAACTTCACGTCGTTGAACCCGACGAGCACGTCATTCATGAAGACATGCGTGATAGTGATGATGATGATGCATTTATTGATGATGATTATTAGTTTGTAAGATTCACAACTTAAAATATATATTTTTTAATCTTTATTATTCATGTACATATTATTATTCATGTCAGTTATTCATTTTTTTATGTTGTACTAATTTCTTTTAATCTTTATCATGGCAGGTCACCAGGTGTTGAAAGATGGTGGGCGCTGGTCCGGATCGCTCGACGGGTTCTTCCCAGGCGCCCCGCACGAGGGGTGGTACTTCCCTTCCACCACTATCTCTCTGTAGAGCCTTGGCAGACAGTCTATCGACACCACCCATGGGTTCTTCTTCGTCGGCGGCATTGCCCACTGGGAGAGGTGCTTGTCGGGTAGGGAAGAAGGGGAAGGGTACAGGGAGAGGTGGTGGCCGCGGAAGATCCAGGAGAACTGTTGAGCCGTCCTCGCCACCACCACCAGCTCAGTCACCCGAGCATAGGACTACTATGGTCGACCCGTTTGCGGAGGAGGCTACGGTACTCCGGTCCAGGAGCCTGGTGTTGACGGGCATTCGTCCCATGAGACTCCGGTCCAGGATCAGCCTCGGATCGAGGTGCATTCGGCTCACGAGAGTACGGTTTCGGAGGCTTCACCTAACGTGGAGAGGTCTGGATGGGATGCCTCGCCGGATCAGACCGAGTTGCCGGATTGGACCGAGGGTCCGGGTGGGTCAGGGGGCGGGGATGGCGGGGATGAGTTTACGGATAGTGAGGGCGATGTGCAGGTGGACGGCGTCACCGTGTACAAGCATGGTAGTACACGTTTGCCGGTCGTGCCGGCTACCCGCGAGCAGAGGCCGGTGATTAAACCTAAAGGAGATAGGTAAGTACATTACCTCTTTTTTTAGCTATTGCCTTCAAGTTTGTTCAAATATCTAATGCGTTGACCTTATCATACTGCAGGGGATGGGCACACCCTCATGGCGTCTGCAAGCCGAACTCCGTCCTTGGTGTGCTTTGCCAGACAAATTTCCCGGGGTTTGTCACGTTACCTGGTGAGGGTCAGGTTCCTACACTAGAATTTTCCTGGGAGCACTACCAGGCTGCGCAGGCCCCGCCGGAGGAGATTATAGATGGTGTCTTGTGCCACACGAGGGCCGAGATGGTGATAAAGAGCTTTTGGGCAAATTATCCTTTTACACAATTTAAAATTAACAATATAGCTAATTATTGTACTAATCGGTCTTTTCACGTTTGATTGCAGACCTTCTATAGGTGTGAGGATGGATATGAGGAGGAGGCGGCCAAGGTTCTCGAGGCCGGGTGTAGGCGGTTACTACAGAACTTACGCCACGAGGCTCGGCCACAGGCTATTCGAGACTACTACGCGACGCGTGGTATTAAGAAGCAGAAGAAGGATTGCCGCGGAAAGTTTCTGAAGAAGGAGCAATACATGAAGGTAATTACCTATTCTTAAGTCCTACGTAGTTTTCTTGATTTCATTCATAGGCGTAGCGCTCAAAATTCTTTCTAATAATTTACAGGTGCCCCCGAGATGGTGTGCGGATAAGATGGATTGTTGGGAGGCGTTGGTTGATGAGTGGCGCACAGGCAACTGGCGAGCCGTCCACGACAATGCGAAGGATCGACGTAGCCAAATGGTTGGTGTGCCACACCATCAAGGCAGCGCCAACTTACTTCAGTTCGGACGAAACTGGGTATGTGATTTACTTCATGATTCATGCAATTCATTCTTCATGCTAATATTTTGTTCCTCTCTTTTAGGCGCATCACAATAAGACGGAGATGCCACCCTTGTACGACCTTTATGGCATGGCCCATACTACCTTGTACAAGAAGGCCAAGGCATTCTCTGAGTCTGACCTGGATGATCCAAATAACTTCACCAACATATCATTCCACCACAAGCTCGTGACATACAGGGACACGGGGAAGGCTACGAAAGGGGTTAACTTTAACCCGAGCCAGGAACCTTTGGATCCCGAGCTGGTGATGATATCTGGTGGAGGGAGGCCCGATGGCTCGATAGCCATTGGAGATGGGATAATATGTTGTCCACTCACTCTCCCGGAGATCAAGGCGCGCTAGTCGAGCAACTGTCCTGAGATAACGCGTCGTCCACGGCCAGTCGATCTTGCCATCGAGGTGAGTTGTACGGACTCAGAAAACTTTCATCCATTTAATTATATGTGTCACCATAGATCATTACTGTGGTAACGAGGAATGGTGTTTCAGGCTGCTCTTCAGAAAGAGAGAGCGGCAAACCAGGCTGCTCTTGAGAAAGAGAGATTGGCAAGCTAGGCTGCTCTTCAGGCTGCTCTTGATGAGAGGGACCAGACCACGGCACGATTGAGTGAGGAGGAGAGGGCCCGGAATGAGGCGGGTCAACGGGCCATGTACGAGCTTTTTGTGGTATGTTTTTTTTCACATTAGCCAAATCATGTGTGTAATGTGTGTTTCATTACTAACTAATACGACCCACTCTTCAGGGTCTGTGCGAGAAGAGCGGTCAAGTCCCTCCGCCGATACCCGTCTTCTCTTCGATTGGCACGGTGAGTTTCATTATAAACTAGTATTAATAATTGAGTGTCATCATGCTAACTGAGACATTGCAAAATATCTTTTCTGCAGAATAACTCTCGAGCGGCATCGCACGACCCTTATCTAGGTGTTTCTCCTCCTTGATGACCACTACAGTAAGTTTCTCTTCTCCTCATTCACATTCTCCTTGCCTTAATTTCCCCAACAATGACATAATTAGCCAATTTAGCTCCAAAAAGACATTATAAGCTCAAAATTGCATAAGAACCTTGGTTAGCTCATTAATATTATATACTTAGCTTGTTTTCCTCTAAAATGGCATAACTAGCCCATGTAGCTCTAAAAAGACATAGTTAGCTAATTGAGCTCCAAGAAGAGGAGAAGAAATAGGAAAAATGAAAAGAAAGAAGAAGAAGAAGAAGAAGAGAAGAAGGAGAAGGAGGAGGAGGAGGAGGAGGAGAAGGAGGAGAAGGCCAAGGACCTTCTAGTCCTTCTCCTCCTCCTCCTCCTCCTTCTCCTCCTTGTTTATTTCTTCTTCTTCTTCTCCTCCTCCTCTTTATTCTCCTCTTTCATATTATTCTTGCCTTAATTTCCCCAACAATAACATAATTAGCCCATTTAGCTCCAAAAAGACATTATAAGCTTAATATGGCATAAGAACCTTGGTTAGCTCATTAATATTATATACTTAGCTTGTTTTCCTCTATAATGACATAATTAGCCCATTTAGCTCCAAAAAGACATAGTTAGATAATTTAGCTCCAAAAAGAGGAGAAGAGGAGAAAAAATAGGAAAAATGAAAAGAAAGAATAAGAAGAAGAAGAAGAAGAAGAGAAGAAGGAGAAGGAGGAGGAGGAGGAGGAGGAGGAGGAGGAGGAGAAGGCCAAAGACCTTCCAGTCCCTCTCCTCCTCCTCCTCCTTCTCCTCCTTCTTCTTTATTTCTTCTTCTTCTCCTCCTCCTTCTCTTTCTTCTCCGCTTTCATATCCTCATTGCCTTAATTTCCCCAACAATGACATAATTAGCCCATTTATCTCCAAAAAGACATTATAAGCTCAAAATGGCATAAGAACCTTGGTTAGCTCTTTAATATTATATACTTAGCTTGTTTTCCTCTAAAATGGGATGATTAGCCCATTTAGCTCCAAAAAGACATAGTTAGCTAATTGAGCTCCAAGAAGAGGAGAAGAGGAGAATAAATAGGAAAAATGAAAAGAAAGAAGAAGAATATGGAGAAGAAGAGAAGAAGGAGAAGGAGGAGGAGGAGGAGGAGAAGGAGGAGAAGGCCAAGGACCTTCTAGTCCTTCTCCCCCTCCTCCTCCTCCTCCTTCTTCTTTATTTATTCTTCTTCTTCTCCTCCTCCTCTTTCTTCTCCTCTTTCATATTCTCCTTGCCTTCATTTCCCCAACAACGACCTAATTATCCCATTTAGCTCCAAAAAGACATTATAAGCTCAAAATGGCATAAGAAAGTTGGTTAGCTCATTAATATTATATACTTAGGTTGTTTTCCTCTAAAATGGGATAATTAGCCCATTTATCTCCAAAAAGACATAGTTAGCTAATTGAGCTCCAAGAAGAGGAGAAGAGGAGAAGAAATAGGAAAAATGAAAAGAAAGAAGAAGAAGAAGAAGAGGACATGAAGGAGAAGGAGGAGGAGGAGCAGGAGAAGGAGGAGAAGGCCAAGGACCTTCTAGTCCTTCTCCTCCTCCTCCTTCTCCTCCTTCTTATTTATTTCTTCTTCTACTTCTCCCCCTCCTCTTTCTTCTCCTCTTTCATATTCTCTTTGCCTTAATTTCCACAACAATGACATAATTAGCCCATTTAGCTCCAAAAATACATTATAAGCTCAAAATGGCATAAGAACCTTGGTTAGCTCATTAATATTATATACTTAGCTTGTTTTCCTCTATAATGACATAATTAGCCCATTTTGCTCCAAAAAGACATAGTTAGCTAATTTAGCTCCAAGAAGAGGAGAAATGAAAAGGAAGAACAAAAAGAAGAAGAGAAAGAGAAGAGAAGGAGAAGGAGAAGAAGAAGAGAAGAAGGAGAAGGAGGAGAAGGAGCCCTCCTTATTCCCCTTCTTCCCTCCTTCTTCTCCTCTTCTTATCCTTCTTCTTCTCCTATTCTCGTCCTCCTTCTCCTTCTCCTTCTCCTCATCCTCCTCCTCCTCCTCGTCCTCCTTATTCTTGTTTTTTCTTCTCCTTCTTCTCTTCTTGCTTCTTCTCTTTTTTCTTCAATTTATCGTATTTGTCATATATATGTTGTTGTTCTTCTTCTTCTGACTTTCTTATTCCCATTTTGCAGATTGGATGTACTACATGCATGGAAGCTGGTATTGAAGTGCTTTAGTTCCCGTTTTTATTTGAGTTGATGAACAATGTGGAACTATATGTATATGTATATATGGATGAACAATATATCTGCAACTGAATGTATGTATATATGGATGAAACTTTGTATGTGTTGGTTCTTTTGATATATGGGATGTACGTTGATGAACAAATGGCATTGATGAGCTTTATATGTATATCATATATGTGTTGTGACCTATTTATCATATATCTGCTATGAGTTATATATATGTGTGCTGTGAAATAGAAAAAATAAACAAAAATGTGACAATATAGGCTCTATGTCGTCTGCCAGCGGATGGCAAAGGCCTTTGTCGTCAGCTGACCGATGGCAAAGGTGCCACATGACACCCAGCTGTGCTCCCTATGTGTCCATATAGTCTCTTTGCCATCTGCTTCCTTGGGGGGGGGGTAGACGGCAAAGAAGAGGGCACAGAGGAGGGGGAGGAGGGGTAGGCAGATGACAAAGAGTGGGGGGGGGGAGGAGGTGGAGGCAGACGACAAAGAGTGGAGGGGGGAGGAGGTGGAGGCAGACGGCAAAGAAGAGGGCGAGGCAGATAGCAAAGCCTCCGTTAGACCCTAACGGAGGCAACGCCTGTCGGCTACCGTCTCAACATCTTTGCCGACTGCTCTTATGAAAAGCTGACGACAAAGCTGTTTGCCGTCCGCTTCGGTGAGGCTGACGATAAAGAAGCTACAATGTCCTCGTAGGCTGACGCAGAATTTTTGCTGACAGGAGTTTTCTTTGCCGTCTGTGTTTTACTCTTTATCGTCGGTGGATTACTCTTTGCCGTCTGTGATGGCAGACGACAAAGAAGCTAATTCCTGTAGTTCCTGGTCTAGGTTTATGGCCTATTTGAGACTGAACCCACAAGGAAGTCCGACCACGGTTTCCTCTACGGCCCCAAACGATGTGCGCAGGGTTCCGAAGCCCACCATCCCAGTGTCACTTGGTACACCGTACCACTGTGTATCTACCACACTGAAGCCTACGCCGTCGGGAAGAGCTAAACACGGCCGCCAACACTTTTCCTACAAACACCAGAAACTAGTTACAACTCCTGAACAGAGATCTAGGCGATTAATAAGTCGAACGGGGTCATATTTCAGGGCCCAATGCATGGTAGTATATGCTCTTGGATAACATACACATCAGTTCTTAAGGGCGGTCCCAATGAAACAACCCACCATGTACTCCTACATGTCCTCTCATCACTACCTTCACAAAATCGGATTCACACCTTTACTCTCACACTATAGGACATGAACATAACCATTCCGATTCATCGCCCAGATGGATCAGACCCGACTCAACTCTAACCATAGCACGCACAGTAAGGAAGCATGGATGAGTAGCACATCAAGGCTCAATAAGTTGCTACTCATGCTAAGTGGTTTCAACTATTTACTGTGGCAAAATCAGGTCATGCAGAGGAATGGGTTCAACTACCGAGAACATGTAAAACTTGCATCGCTATTGTCCTAATGCAGTAAAAGAGAGTAGGAGCGAGAGAATGGGATTGTATCGGAATGTTCAAGGTGGTTTTGCTTGCCTGACAGTTCTGAAGATACAAATGAGTCTTCATCAATGTCAATGATCACATCATCGGAACCATCGTCTTCCGAGAGGGAATAACACAGGCAAGCACAAAATGAATAATATTTACTTCACAGAAATGCAACACTATGATGCATGATCATGTCATTGTAGAATGTTGTTGATTGAGCTAGTGCATCTAGCATAAGGATTAAATGAAGTTATTTTGAACCAAAGGTTCAAATTCAAACTCCATATATGATTATTTAAATGACATTTGTTTGATTTGTCCAAAATAGAGGACAAACAATATTCTAATGTGTATGAAAATGCCATAAACAGATTCCTTGCATTTTTGATCATTTTTCATATATTATTTATTTAATTCGAAGTTATATTTTATTTTCTATGATTTCTAGAAGTTTAGTATACTTTCTGGAATTATTTATAACGAGAAAATCATTTATTGCGTCAGCATTAAGTCACCATGACCTCAGCAGGTCAAACTTGACACTCGGACCCGCAAGTTAGTGTCTCTGGGTTAATTACGATTTGCTAAACTAAATTATTCCTAACAAAAGTTAATTAGGGGCTAGGCCCCACGTGTCTGTGACCCTATGAGGTCAAACCCCTGGTCAAAGGGGTGAGACCCACCAACGTCTTGATGCCGGCGAAGTCCGAGGCGGCGGAGGTGATCAGAGATCACCCTCCGGTGACCAATCGAGCGGCGGTGGCCGAGGCAGCACCTACGGCCCCCCACGAGCACGCCCGTGTGCTCAGGTGAGCAGGAGAGGGTCTCTGGTTGCGGCGTCCATTGCCAGCGGGAAGGAGCTCGCGTTCCGGCAGCGTGCGGGGTTAGAGGAGGGCAACTACATCGGGGAGAGGGCGAATCGGTCGAGGGCCTTACCGCGAGCCTTCTGGCACCGGTGGCGAGGCCGGAGACGCGCCGGAGGCAGTGGTCCGACAGCAGCAACAACCCCTGGAGAGAGAGAGAGGGCAAAGTGGAGAAGAGAGGGGGAAAGAGGAGCGAGGAGCCGAAGGGAAGGGAGAAAAGAGAGGCACGGGGCGAGGCGACGCGCTGGCGCTCTGTGCATCTTCCAGTGGCGAGGAGGCACGCAGGAGGTGGCGCGGTGCGGGAGTGCACACGTTGGGAGCGCGCCCGTCCACCTCGCGCGAGGAGGAAGACGACAAGAGCCTCGGTGGTGGGCTTGGCTGGCTTCTGATGAGGTAAGATTCTTTCCTGTTTTTTATGTTTTCTATTTTTCTGTCATGTCTTTTGGGTTTAAAAAAATACACCAAACAATTTTATAAAATTCTTATAATTTGCAGGTGGGTCCAAGGGATTTATTCAAGGCACTACAAAAAGCTTCAGAATTAATGGACTTATATTTTATACATAATAGATATAAATCCATGGAAAATAGTTGTTATATTAACTCAAAATCCCAAGATAAAATGTTTTTATGATTCCAAAAATACTGATTTGAATTTTACCTCATGCCAATATTTTATTAAAACAAGAGGAACATTTTCTTGGAACTCTTTGAGAGAATTGTTTATATTCCCTATTTAACAGAAATTCCATTTTGAGGCTTCATCATTCCTCATTTCAATTTGAAAAGGATTTAAATGCATGCATGAATGCAATGTCAAACAAGTCTAAATCTAGGACTGTGACAACTCACCCCCACTAAACAAGAATCTCGTCCCGAGATTCAAGTGCGGGTTAAGAGGAAGAGGGAACACTAGACTATCACAATCTTCACGATCCAATTGCCCTTCCTGGAGATGTTGGTTCATTGCATCATGCTGATCTTGACATCTTTGTCTTTGAGGTCTTCATCTAACACGAAGACAAGAGAACAACAAGACTCTACAAGATTCGATCTCCACAAGGATCGATGATCTCATGGTCAACTCATAGAGTGAGACATAAGAAAGTCCCTTGTGCTGTGATACAAAACACATAACACGGATGAGGAAATGAGACATATGACGAAGGTTTAATTGGTAGGCAACAATTCCATGCTTAAAATAGATGGAGACGAGGTTTCAAAGTAGCGAGGAGTTAAGTTTCCCTTCATACCATAACGGGGCATCTTAGGAAGGTGACTCGTACAGTTATTCCCTTAAGTGGCAAAAAGAATTACTTCTGATACAAAGATCATTAAAACTCTTCATACCAGGGTAAGGCAATTCATAATTGATTGTTTGAAACAATTCGAAAGAATGGCACTCAGTTTGGAAAGAAACTAGAGTTATAGAGCAGATCGGCAAACGGAAGGCACATTCCAATTGATACCGAGGGTATAACCTAGTGTCTGAGCGTGCTCTCAAGAACTTGAGCATTTCCATATTCATCAAAGTTTTACCAACATCCATGCCAAGGATCCTGGCAACAGATCATACTACCATGATGAATAGTGATGGAGGATGCAGATGCAAAGGAAGACAACACTTTCTCAGATTTCTCCTTGGTGATGCTAAGGAAACGAAACCTGGATAATCGACCGAGAGACATTTAGCACTCCGCTTCTAATGTTCTCCTTGATCTAATAGATAACTTAAATTCTTGGTATCTAGAACATCAAGTAAAGGTCGGACATCGGAGCTCAAAGGGTCCATGAGGAACAACTTCCAAAATAAGTCATACAAAGTCCTCAAGTGAGATGGATAAGGTTGCTGATGGAAGATATTATAATATTAAGTGTTCCAGCTAGTTGCCTTAGCCACAACATCACTTTACCGGGTTACGGAGAGACCAGTATTATAATCCTTGGGAAGCGTTACAACCATCATATCTGCCTGAGATTCAGATATGGTTGGTGACATGATGTTTCAGACTCAACATGTGTGAAAATAATGTTTGCAACACAAATCGACGAGATAACGTTGCGAGATTCTGAGGAGATGAACTACGGAAGCCAACTCCAAAACATGAGCTGGATTGCAAGACCCACGTGAACACACTACCCAAGACAATGATGACCACATGGAAAATCTTAAAACAAAACACTACCGAGTTCTGGGTGGGAACCATCATTAAAGATACCAAAGTCCTTGCATAATTCATATGATTAGATCTTAAGAAGGAACTTCTTTTCCTTGAACAAATCAATAAGTGGCTTGGTGTGCTAGGAATACATATGGAATGAAGATCATCAGTCTGTCAAACCATAGAATACTTCGCACTTGCATGACTGACTTGGGAAGATTCCGGAAAAAACAAATTAACTTTTCTCGAATTCACGGTGGTAACTTGCATCAAATGCACATGAATTAGAGGAAGTCACTTCTTACACCTAACATATACCTCGTGCACGAGACACGAAGATAATGTCTACAAAGTTTCCAACACTAGCTTAATGTCTAACACAAAGCATGGAGGAAATGAAAATGTTGCCAATGGACTCAACAAGAATCCATCGAGATATCCATATAAGTGGATTTTCGTATCTATGCGAGCAAGCTAATAGCATTGGTCAGACAAAAGAATATAATGGTGTATGCTCAAGGAAATCCATGAGTAAGACACCACTATGAAAGTCTTTGGTTCTGAGTTTGATTTGACAATAGCCCATACTCAAATCAAAAATTGGGCGAGATAATATATGCAACAATTGATCACACGAATCAACCGATGAGAATGTCATCTTTCGTCAAGTCTCACACAACACAAAAGATATCCCTTTCGGTTGTTACTTCTCGGTAAGGTTCTTGATCCATGCTTTACTTTGTGAAGGAATTATGACTTTAGCATGAGAGACTATATGTTGGTATTGATGTTCTGATCATGATCATGATGCATGCATGTTTGTATCTTGTTTTGTCAACACCTCTCTCCCTAAACATGTGGACCTATTTATTGACCTAGGCTTTCGCTTGAGGACCAGCGAGGTCTAAGCTTGGGGGAGTTGATACGTCCATTTTGCATCATGTTTTCATGTTGTTATTTATCGCTTCTTGGGCTATTGTTTCTCTTCACGGTACAATTCTTATGCCTTTTCTCTCTTATTTTGCAAGGTTTACATGAATAGGGAGAATGCCGGCAAGTGGAATTGTGGCCTGAAATTGGAGCAAAGTTGAGATACCTATTCTGTGCAACTCCAAATGCCGTGAAAATGAACGAGGTATATTTTCCGGATTTATAAAAAATACTGGGCCTAAGAAGTGCCAGAGGGGCACCAGGGGTTGGCCACAAGCCTGCACGGCGCGGCCACCCCCCAAGCCGCGCCATGAGACCTTGTGGGCAGCCTGCTGGCCCACTAGCCCCCCTCTTCTACTATACGAAGGGTTTCGTCCAGAAAAAAATCAAGGAGGAGCTTATTAATGGATTCGCCGCCGCCACAAGCCGGAACTTGAGCACACCAAATCTAGAGTTCCGGCAGGACGATCCTGACGGGGAAACTTCACTCCCGGAGGGGGAAATCGTCGCCATCGTCATCGCCAACACTCCTCTCATCGGAGGGGACTCATCAACATCAACATCTTCATCAGCACCATCTGATCTCCAAACCCTAGTTCATCACTTGTAACCAATCTCCGTCTCGTGACTCCGATTGGTACTTGTAAGGTTGCTAGTAGTGTTGATTGCTCTTTGTAGTTGATGCTATTTAGATTACTTGGTGGAATAGTTTATGTTCAGATCCTTGATGCTACTCATTACCTCTCTGGTCATGAATATGATTACGCTTTGTGAGTAGTTACTTTTGTTCCTGAGGACATGGGATAAGTCATGCTAATAGTAGTCATGTGAATTTGGTATTCGTTCGGTAATTTGATATGTTGTATGTCATTTTTCCTCTAGTGGTGTTATGTGAACGTTGACTACATAACACTTCACCATTATTTGGGCCTAGAGGAAGGCATTGGGAAGTATTAAGTAGATGATGGGTTCCTAGAGTGACAGAAGCTTAAACCCTAGTTTATGCGTTGCTTCGTAAGGGGCTGATTTGGATCCAGTAGTTTAACGCTATGGTTAGACTTTGTCTTAATTCTTCTTTCGTAGTCGCGGATGCTTGCGAGAGGGGTTAATCATAAGTGGGATGCTTGTCCAAGTAAGGGCAGTACCCAAGCGCTGGTCCACTCACATATCAAACTATCAAAGTAACAAACGCGAATCATATGAACATGATGAAACTAGCATGACAGAAATTCCCGTGTGTCCTCGGGAGCGTTTTTCCTCCTATAAGACTTTGCCGACACTTGTCCCTTTCTACAAAAGGGATTGGGCCACTTTGCTACACCGTTGCTACTTTTGCTACTTGTTGCTTGCTATGAATCATCTCACCACACAATCAGTTGTTACCGACAATTTCAGTGCTTGCAGATTTTACCTTGCTGAAAACCACTTGTCAGATCCTTTTGCTCCTCATTGGGTTCGAAAGTCTTAGTTATCGAAAGGACTACGATTGATCCCCTATACTTGTGGGTCATCATACCACTGTATCAAGAGTTCATAAGAGGGGTGCAATTCTCACGACATTCTTGACAAAAGAGGGTAATACTCCAAGATAGAACAGAGCAAAAGTTCGACTCGCATTTTGATCTGCGGAATAAAACTACTTTGACCCAATACAAGAAATGTATGAGGTACTGGAGTTTGTTTCTCCCAGTCATTCTGAAATAGAACAACTTGACATACCACAAACAATAGGCATCGATGACACGAATGCACAACTACTCTTGACTATCCACTCATAAATGAAGGTCAGAAACAATTGAAGAGGAGCAACTCGAGAGCACATGATTTTTTTGAGTTGTAGATGCATAGATTAGCATGTCGAATGAATTCAACATAATTCTTCCAAATAACCTATGCAGAAAGGTGGAGTTGGCAAAGTCACAATATGGAGTAGAGAACTGATCACGAGCACTCTTGTTGTGATTTTTAGTTCATAAAGAACTTCTGCCAGAGATGGTCCATGGTATTGGAAGAATGATATACCATGAACCTTGGAAACTACAACGAGGTTACTAATCATTCTAAAGGAACTAGCAACACTATCAACAGAAGTGAGCAGAATGATCCTTCGGTTCAAGAACCCAGAAATAGAATACCTACTCGCTAAATAACATCCCGGAATGTTTTCGAAAATGATGGCCAGAATTAACACACTGGGAACCAAAACACATCTAGACTATTGGGTGGTTTTTGGAGGTAACATGGTTTCCTAATACTACAACAATACGTCGAGGTAATAGAGTACCTCGACACCAAATTTAGTGTGCTTTGCCTGGCCAAAAAGACATTAACTCGGGATGAGAGGATTTGCAATTGCATCAAATTATTTAGAAACCTTGGAAAACTCGGACAACATAATGGATGTGTGGGCATGAAATATGAGGCAACCTGCAAAAAACTGACAACATAACAATTGTATTCTTATGGAGACTATGATCCTTGAAGACAACAACTTTCCTATAAGTCTCCAACATAGTAACTCGTCATCCTAATGATGAGATGAGAAAGTCTAATTCTTAAACCCTGTAGAATAAAGAAGGGGGTCACTCAGAATAAGGATGACACAAGGAAAGGAGTAAAAGAGCCTTACATTCCCTTCCACAAGCAATTCCCTTATATAACTAAAGAGTTGCTAGACACAACACCGACTGGTTTGGCTTGGTTATCCTACAGGCAGTCAAGCTCTGATACCAAAGTTGTCGGGACCCTGATCCTAAATCATAAGAACCCAGCGTGTAACATATCACATCACTTTGCGGCCTCACGCATGGTAAACTCCACGGCTACCACCTTACCTTGGCCGGGACCGTTTATGTCTTTTAGCTCACGTATATGAATGTGTCGCTAGCATTGAAATGACAAAGAACCCGGGTCGACATGACTAGTTATAAACCCAAGTGGTACATCTGGACAGGGACTGGCATACATAACCCAGCAAAGCAGGTGTCGGTCATCAACGTGTCTAGACGAGTCGTACCAAGTTACAAGGACTGCATTACACCGCGTGAGATTTCCCCGAAGGGACAGACACAACAGCAAGGAAGGATACATGTTGGTCAATCAATGTGTCCGGAGCAGTAGCAAGCTACCAAGGCTTGGTGGAAGCACAAAGAGGCATTTCCCCGTAAAGAGTACTACTAAAGGAACACAACTAGGTATCGAATCCCACACATATAATGCATTTCATAACATAAACACAATATGCACGATATGTGTAGATACAACATGGCATCACAACATAACTCTATGACTCAAGCTTTTATTAAAACTCATAAGAGTCAACATAGTATGACATTACAAAGGGGCCACATGACCCAACACTCAATTCATACAAGCATCAAGCCGGAGCAAAACATGATTGGGTACAAACATCTACTATAAATGGTTGGAGGAGCCTGAAAAGCTACCACGACCCTACCAAAGGAGCCAAACCTCTGTCTGGGATTCCCAAGCTATTCCGGAGAATGTTGATCACATCATGTAGAACCAATAGTGAAACTAATGTTTCCTCTGCAAAACATAAATTAAGCAAACATGAGTACAAAGGTACTCAGCAAGACTTACATCAGAACTATCTATATATGCATCAGTATCAATGAAGGGGTTGTGGAGTTTAATTGCACCAAGCCAGCTTTGACCCTTGGCTAACCTGTACTATGACGACAAGTACTTTCTTTGAGGTGGGATAGCGCATTTGAGTCTACATATTCACCAATCAATACACCACTATGGAACCACTCTCGTCTCCCTGCGAGAAGGCCATCCATAGCACTCACACTTATCTTGCATATTTTAGAGTATCCATTCCAAGTTGTCCATGTACCACGTAATGTTTCCAACTAGTCCATATCCGAGGACGCGGCTATTCGAACAGATTAATTTACCCTGCGGGGGTATACGTATTCACACATGCTCTCACTACTTAAAACCATATGCACTTCATGCATCTCGGCAACCTTCAAGAGGAAGCACTGGCATGGGTGTCGGCCACGACCGCTAACCACACAAGACCCTAGTCTAGGTTTATCGCCTATTTGAGACTGAACCCGCAAGGATGTCCGGCTGAAGTTTTCTCTACGGCCCCAAACGATGTGCGCAGGGTTCCCAAGCCCACCATCCGGGTGGCACTTGGTACACGGTGCCATTGCGTATCTATCGCACTGAAGCCTACCCCGTCGGGAAAAGCTAAACATGGTCGCCAACACTTTTCCTACAAACACCAGAAACTAGTTGCAACTCTTGGACAGAGATATAGGCGATTAATAAGCCGAGCGGGGTCATATCTAATGGGCCAATGCATGGTAGTATCTTGTCTTGGATAACATACACATAACTCAGTTCTTAAGGGCGGTCCCAATGAGACAACCCACCATGTACTCCTACATGGCCTCTCATCGCTACCTTTACCAAATCGGATTCACACCTTTACTCTCACATTGTAGGACATGAACACAACCATTCCAATTCATCGTCTAGATGGATCAGACCCGACACAACTCTAAGCATAGCACGCACAGTAAGGAAGCATGGATGAGTATCACATCAAGGCTCAAGCAGTTGCTACTCATGCTAAGTGGTTTCAACTATTTACTGTGGCGAAATCAGGTCATGCAGAGGAATGTGTTCAACTACAGAGAACATGTAACAGTTGCATCGCGATTGTCCTAATACAGTCAAAGGGAGCACGAGCGGGAGAATGGGATTGTATCGGAATGTACAAGGGGGTTTTGCTTGCCTCAAAGTTATCAAGATAGCAATGAGTCTTCATCAATGTCAACCATCACATCATCGGATCCATCGTCTACCGAGAGGGAACAACAACGGCAAACACAAAAAGAATATATTTACTTCACATAAATGCAACACTATGATGCATGATCATGTCATGGTAGAATGTTATTGATTGACCTAATGCATATAAGGATTAAATGAAGTTAGTTTGAACCAAAGGTTCAAATGCAAACTCCATATATGATTATTTAAATGCATTTATTTGATTTGTAAAAAACAGAGGACAAACGTTATTCTAACATGTATGAAAACACTATAAACAGATTCCTTGCATTTTTCTGATAATTTTTCATATATTATTTATTTAATGTGAAGTTATATTTCATTTCTATGATTTTTAGATGTTCTGGAATTATTTATAACCAGAAAATCACTAATTGCATCAGCATTAAGTCACCAAGACCTCAATAGGTCAACTAACGTGGGCCAGGTCAAACCTAACACTCAAACCCGCAAGTCAGTGTCTGTGGGTTAATTAGGATTAGCTAAACTGAATTATTCCTAACAAAAGTTAATCAGGGGCTAGGACCCACGTGTGTGTGACCCTCGGAGGTCAAACCCTTGGTCAAAGGGGTCAGACCCACCGGTGGCTTGACGCCGACGAGGTCCGAGGCGGCGGAGGTGATCGGAAATTACCCTCCGATGACCAATCGAGCGGCGGAGGCCACCTACATGGAGCTGGGGCTCGCCGGCATCCGTTCAAACCGGTTTGGGGTGCTAGGGTGGATGGAGCTGGCGGCAGCAATGGCGGAGGCGGCGGCCGGAGCTCGGCCAACTCGGGCACGTCGCAAGAAGGCCCGGGAGGAAGAGCTGGGGGCCAGGGCAGCACCTACGGGCCCCGAGGAGCTCGCCCGTGTGATCAGATAAGCAGGGGAGGATCTCTAGCTGCGACGGCCATTGCCTGCGGGAAGAGCTCGAGCTCCGGCGGCTTGCGGGGATAGAGGTGGTGAACGGCGTCGTGGAGAAGGGTAATCGGTCGAGGGCGTCACCGCGAGCCTTCTAGCGCAGGTGGCAAGGCCGGAGAAGCGCCGGAGGCAGAGGATCAATGGCAACAATAGCCCCTGGGAGAGAGAGGGCAGAGGGGAAAAGAGAGGGGGAAAGAGGAGCTAGGAGCTGGAGGAAAGGGAGAAAAGAGAGGCACGGGGGCGAGGTGAGACACTCGCGCTCTCTGCAGCCTCCAGCGGCGAGCAGGAAGGCAGGAGGCGGCGCGATACGGTAGTGCATGCGTCGGGAGCACGCACGTCCTCCTAGCGCAAGGAGGTAGACGACAGGAGCCTCGGTGGTGGGCTGGGCTGGCTTCTGGCGAGGTAAGATTCTTTCCTCTTTTTTTAATTTATTCTTCCTATTTTTTTGTCCTTTCTTTTGAGTTTAAGAAAATACACCTAACCATTTTATAAAAATCTGATAATTTGCAGGTGGGTCCAAGGGATTTATTCAAGGCACTACAAAAAGCTTCAGAATTAATGGACTTTTGTTTTATATATAATAGATATAAATCCATGGAAAGTAGTTGTTAGATTAACTCAAAAGCCCAAAATAAAATGTCATTGTGATTCCAAAAATACTGATTTGAATTTTACCTCATGCCAATATTTTCTTGAAAAAAAAGGAACATTTTCTTGGAACTCTTTGAGACAATTGTTTATATTCCCTATTTAACAGAAATTCCATTTCGAGGCTTCATCATTCCTCATTTCAATTTCAAAAGTATTTAAATGCATGCATGAATGCAATGTCAAACAAGTCTAAATCTAGGGGTGTGACACATTGTTTAAAGACCAAAGTGGATTTTTGCATAAAAGTGATTTATTTGAACTCCTTGACAACTCAAAATTTTTGCATAATTTTTGAAGAAATATATCTAGGGGTTGTCGTGCAAAGCACCAAATGGGATCAGAATGCAAAAGAAGATAACGAGCTCAATTTTTTCAAAACACTTGTGTAGGTTTTTGCCCAAAACTGATCCTGGGGCATCATAGGTCATGCACAAAATTTTGGGGAATTTTCAAATGAAGTTACCAAATGGTTGTAGTTCAAATTAGGCCCTTAAAGAAATTAAGAAGTCATTTTTGAATAAAGGAACTTAAAATAAAATATTATAAAATGCGTTCAATGGGTTTGGCAATGAAGGGAAAAATATTTGAGGCAAAGCACTCAGGTCACAACATATTTTTTCAAAAGGCGTTCAATGGGTTTGGAAATGAAGGGAGGAAGTTTTTTATAATTCATAGTCAAAAAAGGAATCTGAAGTTAGCATGAAACCCCAAAAATAACAATTTAAATAATCATGGCCAAATTTTAAAAATTAAAATCAAGGTTAAATTTTTGGGGTGTTACAAGGAAGGCTAGATCGAGCCGGCGCCCCAGAATGACGAGCGGGTGCTCTTGGTCACCCACATCGAGCGAGGTTTATCTCTGCCTCCGCTTCCTTTCTTCCGAGCATTCCTCGCTTTCTTCGGGGCTTAGCTTCATCATTTTCCTCTCAACGTTGTTTCGTATCTGGCTGAGTTTGTGTCATTGCGTGAGAACTTCCTCGGATGTTATCAGCATTGGTGCTTGTTCAAGTGCTTGTTCTCATGTCGAGTGATGACCATGAAGAAATCTTCCTCCTCGAGGGGAAAGACCAATGTAGCACAGCTTTGCGGCGGCTTAGGCATTCAGCTCAGGGGGAAAAGTAGCTTTCCCTAGATGAGCTTTCCGAACTCGTTGAAGAACTGGCAGGATTCTTGGTTTTACTATCGAGATGTTCCAATCGGCGAGGGTCAGTCGGGCCTTCCTCCCTTCTAGGTTGATAGGATCCACTCGGCTCCTACTTTGACTTTGTCCACGAGGGAGGACCGACGCCCAAATCTTGATGATACAGTGGTGTCTCTTGTCTAAAAGGGGGTGAATGGAATGGACCTCTTGGTGGTTCTCTTCCAGCGCACGATTCAGCCCCTTCAGGCTAGAGCTCACCCGATGTGGCAGTACGAGGGGCCGGATGAACAGACCCGAGTGCATCCTGAGGAGTTTGATGAAGAGGCGGTGGAGAACAATATCAGGGCCATTACTCCCATGAGGGATAACCTTGAGGCTCTAGGAAGGTGCAACCCTTCACGGTGGATTACATACCGAATGAGGTTAGTCACTGAAGAACCACACCGAGTGAACTTCTTTGTTGTTTAGCTTCGACTTATGGCTTTGCTTCTTTCATTCGGCAGGCTTTCACAGGGCGGGTCTGCACCATACCAACGGTTAGTCGCTCGCCGATTGACGTGGAAAGCAACACCAAAAACCAAGACACCGAGCTCCCAAAGGGCTCGGAGGACGCTGAATATGACGCTGATGACGATGTAGAGACTGAAGGGAGTAAGGAGGAGTGTGGGATGAGGCGGAATCCTCTCTGCCTGACAAAGTCCAAGTCGAGAAACAGGTCGAGACCCGATCCAAGGCGTGCTAGGACCCTTGGGTTTGTGCAGGCGCTCCAAAGACTCCGTCGTCGGCAAAGCCGAGTACCTCAGCTATGCCGACTCATAGTTTCAAACGACGTCGGGGAGAGTTGGAGGCCCTCTCGGAGCAGGCCACCAAGCAACCCAAGCTCTCAAGCTCCAAGCCTCGTAAGGCTGTCCTGTCGCGCATCAAGGTCGACGTGCATGTGGCTTCGGCGTAAGTGTCTTCGTCAAGTGAATTCTCTTTGTTTGAACAATGTCTTCCGAATGGCGATTGGATTCTATTGTTTCGGTGGTAGGCCTAATACTTTGACTGCCACACTAGATCCCAAGACTACAGACAAGGGTAGAGCTGACATTGATGTTGCTTCATCGAAAGGTAATCCTTGAGATTTTCCAGCAATTTATTCAGAATTCAGGCTTTGGATATTCGAATGATCTTTGGACTGTCTTGTGGACACGTGCAGAACCGCAAGACGTGGTCAACCTCGACATTGATGTCCCTCCTACAGGTGGAGAAGCGTTTAAGCAGGCTCCGATTCCTAGTCGAGTGAGCATCAAGGCCAAGACGCCTGTGGTGCAGGAGGTCGCTTTTGCTGGGGCGTCACTCGGACATTATCCGCTGACAACTTCATCGTCTGAGCCCAAGGATTGCAACATCTTCGAGCTCCACTTTACTCCAGAGGACCAAGAGTGGGTGCGCATTGAGGCCTTGGCTCAGCTGGCCATGATGGTTGGGCGGTTGAAGGAGGCGTACGACATGAGTGAAGCCGTGGCAAAGAATGTCTGGATGAGTCCTTTACGCACAAACTTGGTTTTGAATCTTGTCCTTGGAAGGAACCCCAAGTGGGCATACCTAGGGGCACATCCACTTGTGATAGTGGGGGTGTGCAGAGCGCACCCACTAGGTGTAGTCCCCGAGGCTACCGTCGACTAGCTTAGTCATCGGTATTCTTTTTTTATGTATGTTTGACGGAATCCAATAGGGTGCGAAGCTCTTTTATGTCTTCCATCCTTCCAATGGGGGTGCGCTGAGCGCACCCACTTGGTATAGTCCCCGAGGCTACTATCGACTAGGTCATTCAGCAGTAGTCTCGGTTTCCTTACTTTGATTTTTTTGTTGATAGAGGTCAGTCGGGTACAGATCCTTTTTCCTCTATTACTCCAGTGGGGGCGCGCTGAGTGCACCCACTGGGTGTAGTCCCCGTGACTACCATCGACTGAGGTGGTCGGTTGTAGTTTTAGAGTTGTCACATAATGTTATGCCCTTATCGTATATGTTTATTGTAGACTGCTTGTGGGCCTATGTGTCGCGATGATGGCATGGAATAGGAGTTACGGTAACTCCAACTGAGCATCGATGCAGAGAAGGCCAAGAGCAAGCAATTGGAGCAGGAGAAGCGCATGGCTGAAGGTATGTCTTTGCTTTCCGATTGACACTCCATTCGGTCATCTTTTCTTATCCGACTGAGGTTGTCTTGTCAGATCGCCTTTCTGAGAGGCTAAAGATTTCAATTTCTCTACTTAAAAGGAAGGCAGCCTCGAAAAGAGGGATGAAGAACTCGCAACTGCTTGAAAGGAGATCAAGCAGAAGACACTAGCGGGTGAGTCCAAGCTCAAGAGAGTTGGCACTCTGGAGGAAGAAAATGGGCTCCTAAAGGATGGCACGGAGAAGACCGCGACAGAGCTTGCTGAACTGAAGAAGCATTATGCTGAATGGGAAACCAACCTCAAGAATGCCACCGCCAAGAAATTAAGCTGGAGAAGTTCGTGGAGGACTTCAGTGTAGAGCTCTGTGGAATTCGATAGAGCGTTGAGTGTTCTAATGTTTCCCATGGTCATTCTGAAATCTTCGACTGACGTTTCTCATCCTCCGTTTTCTGTCGAGTGTAGCCTTTGCTGCTGATGTTGAGGAGGAGACATCCCGAATACAGAAGGAGCTCGATCCCAAGAGAGGGCTCCTGAAGGATAGCGCTGCCTTGTCTCTCCTTAGACTGGAGGATCATATCGGATATGTGGCGGCTTGTTTCGAGCTACTTCAGTCGGCTATAGGAGAGATTGACCAGGAGAAGGTCCCTGAGGATGCTCCTGTGAAGGATGCTCAAGCCACCGTGAATTGCGTGAAGGCCATCCTTGGTGAGCTCAAGTCGTGGAAGAAGTCATCAGCAAAGGCCAGAGCCGACATTCCCCTCTCGCTCGTCAGCATTCATTGCAAGGGAGTGGACGAATAGAAGTTGAAGGATATTCAGGTCATCAATCGCAAGAGGACCAAGTTTAAGACTTCATGGAGGTGTTCATGGCGGTAGCCACGCGTATCGCGGAGGGCATTAACCTTGATACCTTTGTCGAAGCGGTGGAGTCTTCGCCCTCCGAGTGATGCTCGGAGAAAAAACATTATGTTTGAATTTGCCTCGGTATGGCGAGTGGTTTGATGTAACCCCAAACTTTGAGTGGGACCTATGCCTTCTTGTTTGCACACTGTCAGCTGAACTCTATCCGTTTTATCTCTAGTTGGTTTTGGATCTCATTTGCTGGTTGCATTTCATTGGGGTTGTTTATACCCGGTCGAATGCATGTTCGTTCTCAAGTCCCCGAGTGTGGTGGTTGTCCTCAGTCGAGTCTGTTTGTGACTTAGGTGAAAGCTGGTCCGTGGCTAAGCCTCTGAGTGTGGAAGTTGTCCTCACTCGGGCCTGTTTCTCCCTCGGTGAAAGGAAAATCGCAAATTGGGATGATTGTCCTGTTCATCTTTTTTTTGAAGGAAAACTGTAAGGGAAACCCCCCACAGCGATTTTTTTTGAAATAATAAGAACCCAAATTCGCGCCCGTGGGCACTTGAACTTGGGTGGCTGGGTTGTACATCCACTCCACTAGCCAAGTGAGCCAGGCTCACTTCCTTTGTCGTGTTCATCTTAGCACCCAAATGAAGGTCTTTCCTTCACTCAGAACCACTTTAACTTAGGTGAAAACTGGTTCGCATCTAATCCCCCCGAGTGTGGAGGTTTACACGATCACTTGGGGAATGGTTTACCGTAAGCGAGATAGGTTTACTACCAAGAAATGATCGTCTTGTTCATCTTGGCGCCCGAATGGAGGTCTTGCCTTCATTCGGAACCCCTTTAACTTAGGCGAAAGCTGGTTCGCAGCTAAGCCCCTGAGTTGGGAGGTCCCCACGATCACTCGGGGAAGGGTTTACCTTAGGCGAAACGGGTTTGCTACCAAGATGATAGTTCTGGTGAACTCGCTGATGGTCCTGTCCATCAACGTGCCCGAATGACGATCACGTCTTCATTCAGAACCATTTTGACTTATGTGAAAGGCGGTCCACAGCTAAACCCATGAGCGTGGACGTTGTCTCCACTCGGGGCAGGATTTTCCCTAGGCGAAAGCGGAATCACTGCTAAGGAATGATTGTTCTGTTCATCTTGCCGCCCGAATGGAGGTGTTGCCTTCATTCGGAACCACTTTAACTTACACGAAAGCTGGTTCGCACCTAAGCCCCACAGTGTGGAGGTTCCCATGATTACTTGGGGAAGGGTTTACCTTAGGCAAAACAGGTTCGCTGCCAAGAAGTGATCGTCCTGTTCATCTTTGCGCCCGAATGGTGGTCTTGCCTTCATTCTGAACCCCTTTAACTTAGGCAAAAGCTGGTTCGCGACTAAGCCCCCGAGTGTGGAGGTCCCCACGATCAATCGGGGAAGTGTTTACCTGAGGCGAAACGGGTTCGCTACCGAGATGATAGTTCTTGCGAACTCGTTGATGGTCCTGTCCTTCAAGGTGCCCGAATGACGATCATGTCTTAATTCGCAACCATTTTGACTTAGGTGAAAGTTGGTCCACAGCTAAGCCCCCGAGCATGGATGTTGCCTCCACTCGGGAGAGGATCCACCTTAAACGTAGATCGGTTCACGGTTAAGGTTTTATACCCTGTGGGGGTGTGTTTCACTGGAGTGAAGTATTCGAAGATAGTCGAAAAAAGTGAGCACTTTATTCTTCTATTCATTCAGATTCATTACATGAATGAAGAAAGCTCTATGTGTAGAACTTGCGAAGCAAGTCCGCATTGCAAGCTCTTGGTTCCTCCATGTCATTGTCGATGTTGTACAGTCGGTAATCCCTATTATGTTGAATCTTGGAGATGGCGTATGGCCCTTGCCACGGTGGTGCCAACTTGTGGGGGTACTATTTGTCGAGTCATAGGACAAGTTCCCTCTCTTGAAACGCTCGAACCTTGACTTTTCTATCATGGTAGCGTTGAAGGTCTTGCTGGTATGCCTTGGATCGAATGAGGGGTAGTTCCCTCTCTTCCTCTAGAAGATCAAGGTTGTCTTGGAGTGGTGCTTCAGCTTCGGCTTCATTTTACTGCTCTACTCGGGGGGAGTTGTTCCGCAGGTCACTCGGCAGGACGGCTTCCAAGTCGTACAACAAGATGAAGGGAGTTCGCCCAATGGAACGATTCGGAGTCGATCGCATACCCCACACGAAGGATGGTAACTCCTCGACCCAAGCGCTAGCGGCGTATTTGAGATCTCTCATCAGCCGGAGCTTCAGGCCTTGGAGTATCATGCCATTCGCCTGTTCCACTTGTCCACTCAACCGCGGGTGTGCCACGGCAGCATAGTTAATCCGAGTGCCCTGGGAGTAGCAGAACTCACGGAAATCATCCGAGTTGAAGTTGGACCCGTTGTGTGTGATGATGTCATGGGGAACTCCGAATCTGAACATGATGTGCCGAATGAAGCTAACGACAGTCGCCGAGTCCAAGCTTTTGATCGGTTTGGCTTCGACCCACTTGGTGGACTTATCCACCGCGACCTCCAGGTGGGTGAATCCACTCGACCTGGTGCGCAGAGGGCCGACCATGTCGAGGCCCCATACGGCGAATGGCCAAGTGAGCGGGATCGTCTTTAGCACGGACGCATGCTTGTGCGACTGGTTCTTGTAGAATTGGCTTCCACTGCACAGGTCCACCATGGCCTTTGCCACCAAGGTCTAAGAGGACGCATGGTGTCCACAAGTTCCCGAGTGGATCTCGTGCTGGATTTTGAAGCCATTCCTTTGGAGAGATGCACTTCTGGCTGACTCCTGTGGCACTCTTCTTGTATAGGTTTGTCTCCTATTACTTCGAAAGCTTTAGACCACCAAACCATCTGGCAGGCTTCCTCCTCATCCTTGGGAAGCTCTTGCCGGAGCAGGTAAGCTAAATAAGGTTGGGTCCATTCGAGAGTGATGACCAGCATCTCGTGGATGAGGTCGACCACGGTCGGGACATCAATCTCAGTCGGATCGGATAGGCCGATTGCTTGTGGGGGCTCCTCGGTGAAAGGATCCTCCTTGACCGAGAGGGCTCGTAGGGGCTCTAGGACATGCCCTTTGCAAGAATCCTCCGAGTGGACCCGATTTTCGCCAAGTCGTCAGCTGCTTGGTTCTTGGCTCGGGGCACATGGTGTAGTTCCTATCCTTCAAAATTCTTCTCCAGCTTCCTGACCGCGCTGCAGTAGGCCGTCATTGCTGGGCTTCGAATGTCCCATTCCTTCATCACTTGGTTGACAACAAGATCCGAGTCTCCGTAAACCATCAATAGGTGTATACTGAGTGAGATGGCCATGCGGAGCCCGTATAGGAGGGCCTCGTACTCGGCCTCATTGCTGGACGAATCGAAGTGAATTTGGAGCACATAGCTCAATCAGTCTCCCGTGGGAGAAACTTGAACCACCCCAGCCCCCGAGCCATCCAATTCTTGGGGACAGCTGGAGCAGGCTGCTCTTGCTCTACGCACTCGGCTAGGAAATCTGCCAGGGCCTGACACTTGATTGCTTTTCTTGGATTCAAACTTGATCTCTAGTGGTAGGAGTTCAATCACCCATTTGACCACTCGGCCAGTCGCGTCCCGATTGTGAACAATTTCTGCTAAGGGAGCGTCGCTGATGACAGTGACCGAGTGGTCTTGGAAATAGTGGACCACCTTCTTCACGGTCAGTTAGATCCCGTAGACCAGCTTGTGATAGTGTGGATACCTTTATTTTGAAGGGGTCAACACTTCGGAAATGTAGTAGATTGGTCTTTCTACCTTGTAAGCTTTGCCCGATTCTTCCCTATCCATGGTGAGTACGGTGCTAACCAATTGGCTAGTGGCAGCGATGTACAGGAAAAAGGGCTCCTGGCTCCTCGGAGCACCCAACACCGGCTGGGGGGAAAGAAGGACCCTGAGGTGGTCGAATGCTCAAAATTTTGTCTCGATGCTGAATACAACGCTCAGAGTCATCTGACCGAGTGACTCGGCTTTCTCCCTGGGGATTACCCCGTGGAACTGCATGTTGCTCTTGCTCAGCCGGGACAACGGGATGTCCATGGCCTTGAGAGTGTCCATGTAAATGATGTTGAGGCTGCTGTCTCCGTCCATGGGGACTTTCTGCAGTCGTATCTTGTTGATCGCGGGTCGACAACCAGCGCCTACCTCTCGGGGGTGGCTATGTTGGCCGCATGATTTGACTTATCGAAGTTGACACGCATTTTTGCCCAGTCGAGGTACTTTGTGACAGCTGGAACTGCCATGTTCACCTCCAAATTCATAACATTCAATCGGCTCTTGCTCTCCACGTCGCCGAAGATCATGAGGGTCGTCTGAATGTTAGGATACCCGGAGGCATCCGCGGGGTCGTCCTCATGCTCCTTGGTTCCAGAGGCATCTCTGCACATCTCTGTCCGGAGCAGTCGACACTCGCGAGCCGTGTGCTTGGGAGGGATAGTTTCTCCCTCCTTGTCTTTGCTACAATGGATCGGACATGGTTGGTCTAGCAGATAGCTCTTCGAATCGGCTTTCTTCTTGCCAACCCAATCCTTCTTCTTCTTGGTTTTCCTTTGGACCTGCCCTGGGACAGGAGCTACTTCGGCTTTACCCGATGAGTCGCCTTTTCACTTTTGCTTCTTCTGAGCGTTGGCCGACTGAGGGACTTCGCTGGCTCAGTCCTTGCCTCTACGAAGGCGGTCTTCTTCCTCACCATTCGCATATCGATTGGCGATCTCCATGGCTCTACCAAGAGACAGGTCTCACGACCGGCTGAACTTGAGGATGAGCTCTCGATGCCGAGTGCCCGCTTTGGAAGCACACATGGCCTAGAGCTCGGTGATGTTCTCAACGGTGTTGTGTAGAGTGGTCCACCACTAAATGTAGTCTCGGAGAGTCTCATTGGTCTTCTGGACGCATTGTTGTGGAGAGTGGTCCACCGCTGAATGTACATGCCCTCGAATGTTTTTACGAACACTCAGACAAGATCACCCCAGTTGTGGATGCTACTGGGGCAGCTGGTTGAGCCACGCCCTCGCGGACCCCTCCAACATGAGGGGCAGATGCTTCATCGCGACATAGTCGTTGGTGCTGCCGATCTAGATGGCCACTTGGTAGTCTTCCAGCCAGGTCTCTGGCTTCGACTCGCCATTAAATTTGCCAATCCCCGTGGCCAACCGATAGTTGGAGGGGATTTCGGTTTCTCGGATGTGTCGGCAGAAGCACTCGAGGCCGGACACTCCCCGCCTGCCCGCGACCGATCGATCACGTGCTGCATGATAATGTATCGAGCATTGAACTGGGGGGTTCGATAATCGCCACCCTGGTGACCCCGCCGCCGATTGGGGCTTGGCCTGCGGTCGTGAGGACGACAACCGAGTAAGCCACTCCCCTGAGGGGTTGACCTGCTTCGATCCAGATGACCTTGTCTATAGTCTTCGTGCAGGCCTCTCAGAATAGGAGGAGACCTTTGACGTCGCCTATGCACATGCGGGCTATGGGCCGACTGCACGGTGTCCGCCTGGATGGACTTGCTATGGATGTGGTGTCGCGACTTCCACACTATGGAATTCTGTTGTAGGGCCGTCTTCCGCAGAGCTTGAATCTGCCGAATGCCTTCCCTGGCCGCGCTGTCACTCGGCTGAATGGAATCAGCGATCCAATTAGCAGCGACCAGGTTCAGCAGAGGAGTCCGCATTACCTCGATGTGCTACGGGCGGTCATTCAGAAACAACTGCATGCGACTAGAGCTCGGCTGGTCTCTGGCAACCCGAGCGTCGAGTGAATACTGGATCCACTCGAAGCGCTCACGCTCATCCGGGTTGGCCAGTCGCGCGTTCTCCAGCATGAGCTCCTCCGGTGTAATCCCGGTGATGGGGGTGCGAAGGACTTGGTCGCTCCTATGCCGTAGTTCTTCACGTTGCTACTGAGTGAGTGGTTGCGGAATGTGGTTGTTGCTGTTGCCGCGACAGCGCTCCCTACTGTCACGCTCGAGAGAGTCCCCTGCGACCTGGTCGGGGTTGCTTCCCATGTTGGTGTCGACCATCAGGATCTCGGGTGCACCCCTGCTGCTGTCGCAGTCAGAGTCGCCGAATGACCCCTCGCTCGACGAAGGGAAGTGGCTGACGGTGGGCTCATGAGAGTTGAGCACGGCCACTTGTCGGGAGATGGCCTGGTTGGGCCTAGCGTGCTTGATCCATTGCTGCATCCGCGAGCACCCAGAGCGCTTTCGGTGACCGGTAGCGATTGGTGGCGATGTCGAATGATACGACATCGATGGTTGCGAGATCAGGACTACGTACGCTATTGTATTGAAATGCAACGCACCTCACGCTGGGAGGGCATCGGTGTCTAGTGGCGCATCTTGCAGCCACGCTCAATCGTTTACAATGAAGCTAAGGGAACCAAAGAGGATCTCTCCACAGAACATCGACATGATGCGCACTGAAAAGAATATCGGAATGGCGACTCCCTCCTCCCACCACCTCCACCGGAGACTCCATGGCGATCTGGACTTCTAGCCGGCGCGCGCATCTTCCTCTCCGATTCTCAACTCATGTGATTACCCATGATCCTGGACGTGCCATTCTTCATGGCACCACCTTGAATCTGGATTTCTCCCCTCGTGGGGCTTTTGCGGATGATGTGTTTCGACACTCTTGTCTTTTAGTGCATCTGATGGATCACCTACGCTCTTTCATCATGGTGGTCTCCTTTAGTCGTTTTTCATTTAACTAATGATTCTATTGTTGCCGCCCTAGAGTCAGCAATTGGGGGCTCGGCCATTGATCTTATGGTTTAGTACGTTAAGAACACGGTTTTCTCATTCAAGGTTTCTTTCAAACAAGTTGGATTTCATATTCTTGATTTGTGTTATAATAAATGTTCTAGTTTCAAGTGTTTCTTCCATATCTGGGGTAATGGTGGACAAAATTGGAGACGTGAATTTACTCTATCAAAGAAACAGTGCGATGCTGAGTGCATTCTGGTAAGCCCGTCCAAGCGACGTGCGGCTTTAGGTCTGATGGCAATGCATTCCAAACCACACAAGTCTTCGCTGAAATCTGGATCTTCAATCCGCAAAAAGCTTTCTTTTGTGTCTCTTCAACAATATGATGTTTGCAAAAGATATAGGTGCCCTGTTTCACAAGATGAGCTTGTTACGCTTCACCATGCTGGTTATTCTCTGTCTCAGCATGAACGTGTGGTCATACATGCCCCGCCACCGGCTGAACTCCGATGGACAACGGTGTTACCGCACATCACTTTCGGGACGGTTCCACAATCATCGTCGCCTTGCGGAATCTCTAGGATTCAGGTTCCCCCATGCGACAGTCATGGGATATCGTGTGCGGTAGACGCAGATCCTATTACACCAGTAATGACCGATACTTTTGGCGTGATTTCTGGGGATTCCAAATTAGCACAACATGCTATCTTGGTCCATGGGACTGGCTCTCCGCGGATTGATGAGAATGCGACTAGTAGACCGGCTGGGGAAGGATCTACAACTATTGGGCCTGACGTTCGAATACCTTCTTCCCACGAGGCCCGAGAACTTTTTGAGGACATGGTAAATGATATGGTTACTAAGATTTCTTCCTATTCGATTTTTATAAATCATGGGAATCTGGCTTCGAACTGCACATCTACAAAGATTTTCTCCTCGTGCTACCGTGTGGGCCACACCAAATCTAAGTTTGGTTCTTTTGCGTTAGAAAATTGTCTTACTTGGAAACGGAAGCATCCCACCCCTGTTTCGGATTTTTTGGGAACCTATACCTGTTTTGGGGATACCGCGCAAGCTGCAGAGCTGCTCTCTCCCGGCCCATCGCATTCAACCTCTCCCCAAACTCCATCTTAGCTGCCTCCAATAATGCCACCACCTCTAGCTTCCCCTCCTGTGATGGCCAACTTTGAGCTTGACCCCGAGAATTACACTCCTCCGGGCCACCATATCATCGACGACGGCCCTCATCGCCTGCCACGGTCTTTCGTCACTCCGGCAGCTCCCATTGCCCGACGACATGAGCAGTTCCTGGTGGCTGAAGTTATGCCTACACCGCTACCCAATCAAATAGGCTAGGTATGACAGGTAGTCGTTCAACTCTTAACCAACAGAGGTTTTCATGTCCGCTCTGCTCAACCTTCGATTGCGGGGGTAGGCCTTTTTGAACTTAGGGACGCTGGACAATGGTTTTCTATTGTTCAGATGGTTCCCCAAGACTTAGGGAATGACTCATTTGTTAGATTTATGAAGCACAACGAAGGCGAGGGTTTTCTGGGCGCTACAGGTTTTCGTCAAGGTTTTCTGATGTTCTTGGGTGTGCCGCTGGATTTACGCAATATGGAGGATCTTCGTACGGCTGTGAACACCTTCGACTAGTTTCATCATTGGGTCAGTGCTGACCCGTACCTAGTGCGATCTATTGTCTTTGCTTCCTTCCCAGATGATATTCTGGTGCCTCGCCGTGTTACCTTTTATGAATATGCTGCTTGGGGAGGAGCGAGGGTTTCTTGGTTAGCGCCACTCTATATTTTAGGGTCAAATTTTGCTGAGCAGATGCCCCAAGGTGAAGACCCCAGGAACGGGTTGGAATGACATACCTCCACCGCCGATGCCCGAGCAGCCCCAGGAGCCTCTGCACTAGCAAGAAGAGGATGGATGGGGTTGGCATGTTGATGTGCCGGTAGCTCAGCCGGCTGTCCCGGACCAGGACCAGGAGTCCATGGTTATTGATCATCATGTTTCTTCAGATTCAATGCAAGAGGTGGATCACGTGGACCCTTGGCTAGAACATGTTGAAGTTCATGAGGATGAACATCAGTTCAATGCTCTGGCAATTGTTCCCTATCAGCAACCCATCATTCAGCCTGTCAACTTGATGATCAGAATGGTCAGGGTGGTTTAATGTCGACCACTCCCCCCTGTTATGGCCTGGAGGAGATCTTTTGAAAATCTGATGGGCGTCTTCAGTGCACAACATATTGCACGGACTCTCCCAACGGTTGTTGCTGCACCTTTTGTGCTCTCTAAGCGCTCCTGGTCTATTTCCATTGATGAAGCCTACGGGGTGTCCAGTATTGTTTATACTCACTGCACCCCTACTCCTCGTACTCGGATGGATACAGTGCTTGACACTGATGAGAACAGCTCTACATCTGCTAAGGATCTTTTCTCTTTCTCAGCCCCAAGTGCCAAAAAGAAGGTCCCGTGCAAAAAGTCCACACTGCTTGTTGACTCGGCTGTCTGTAGGTGCACCAGAGGTTCGGTGAAATGAGATGGCTGTAAGCTTGTTTTGCAGGAACTTCCGATGCCAATGCCGAAGAAGCGAAAGCCCCGCGCTAAGCCTCTGGAGGTGCCTGTCGACAACAAGGAGGCGACGCCACCACTGGAGGAAGAACCTTCCATCGATATACCGCCGGCAACGCGTGTTCGTGTCATTCAAGCTGTCTGCCAGAGTCTTGGCATCGCCCCAGAGAAGCTGATGATGGACCTTCTTATGGAATATCCTGCTATGACCAAGCCAGCACATGATGATGATTAGAACAACATTTATGTATCGTTGTTTTATATGGTGCTCTCACCACTTTGTTGCTGGTTGTTCTATTCTATAGCCTTTTGAACTCTGTCTCTGCCAGTTATTATGTAACTACACCTACATATCTAAGCGAGGCTGGCGAGTTCTTTGCTAGAATGTACGTGGGCTAAATTCAAATGCTCGTCAAAGAGTTATTCAAAACAAAACTGATGAAAGCCTGACTTATGTGGTTTGCCTCCAGGAAAATGAAATGCAGCACATTGATCATTGAAATATTAGGAATTTTTTCCCCAAACAATTTGATAGCTTTGCCTATAGCCCATCGCGTGGAGCCTCTAGTGGCTTGATCCTTCTCTCTAACTCTTTGATCCTAACTGGTACCCTCATTGACTCCCAAAGTTTTGGAATGATTATGTATTTCAACTCCAACCACAATAGCGAAACATGGACTTTGTTAAATGTTTATGGACCTTGCCACAGAGAGGCTAGAGACAACTCCTCAGCTGGCTTTATAACCTGAATATACGTGTTAATGAAAACTCGTTGTTGGTAGCAGATTTCAATTTTATTCGCTCACCATCCAATAGAAATCTTCCTCATGCTGATGTTAATGATATTTTCATCTTTAATGAGATTATTGGTCGCCTTGGTTTTCTTGAATTACTCCTCAAGGGTAGGTCATACACTTGGTCAAATATGCAGGATACTCCACTTCTGGAACAGTTAGACTGGTTCTTCACCTCTGCTAATTGGATTTCTTGGTATCAACTTACACATGCGTTGCCTTTAGCTAAAACTGCGTCAGATCATGTTCCATGTGTAGTATGCATAAACACAACCACTCCCAAGTGCAACCTTTTTCGTTTTGAAAATTATTGGGTGGAAATGGCTAGTTTTCTAGACTTTGTGGAGATGTCATGGAAGGTGCCCTCTAGACAGGCACTAAAAATATGACAGACCTGTCTCTCTAAGATCAAAACACTCATAGGCAAATGCAATCAGGTGATCTTACTTCTGGGCAATCTTGAGGAACAAAGACCCCTGTTCAGACCTGAATCTAACTTCAAGATGATTGTAAAGCTTCACTTCGAACACCTTCTCCACTTACAGCTTCTATTCGGGAAAAAGAGAGCCACTATCAGATTTATCAAAGTTGGAGAAGAAAACACAAAAAAATTCTCGCTATGGCCACTGAAAGATATAGAAGGAATTCCATCTCTTCTCTAAAGCTTGATGATGGCTCTGTCATCACTGACCATGAGCAAATTGCTAGTTGTTTTGGTCTGCTTACAAGGACAGGATGGGCTATTCACAAGGAATAAACTTGGCTTTTGACCTACAGTCACTACTTCATAAGGTAGATGGGATAGATGTTCTTACCCTCCCATTCACCAAGGAGGAGATGGACAGGACTGTCAAAGAAATGCCTATTGATAAAGCTCCAGGACCAGATGGGTTCAGTGGTTTATTCTTTAAAAAATGTTGGCATATCATCTGTGAGGATTTTTATAATCTTGCAAATGACTTCCATGTTAGGACTGCAAATCTTGAAAATATGAATTCTTCTTACATAACCCTGGTTCCCACAAATAGGTCCCCTGAGCAAGTTGGAGACTTTAGACCAATTTATCGCACTGGGATGGGTTTGAAATTTCTATCCAAAATGGCTGCCAACATGTTAGAGTTACAAATCATGAAATGCATTCACAAGAATCAATATGGTTTCATAAAATCCAGGACTATCCAAGACTCGGTGGGTTGCACCTTGGAATACCTACACCTGTGTCATCAGTCAAAGAGACCTATTGTCATCCTCAAGCTTGACTCCGAGAAAGCTTTTGACTCCATTGAACATGAATTTATCTTTCAGGTTGTGAGACACAAGGGTTTCAATGATAAATGGATCTTATGGGTAAAGTAGCTACTCTCCTCTCGGTCTTCCTCAGTGCTGCTAAATGGGGTACCTGGCAGAAAATTTATGTGCAAGAAGGGTGTCAGGCAGTGAGAACCTATGTCGCCTCTCCTCTTTGCCATCGCTGTAGATTTCCTTCAAACCTTGGTAAATTACTTGTTGAGGAGTGGAAACATTGAGCTACCAATCCCTTGTCATCATAAGGACTTCTGAATTGTGCAATATGAGGATGACACTCTTATCATCTTGCCTGCTGTGGAGTCACAATTGCTTGAGTTAAAAAAAATGCTCGTCATGTTCTCATAGTCTACCGTCCTTCAAGTAAACTATCATAAATCTTCCCTGATGCCAATCAACATTGATCAAGTTGAGTTACAAAGGCTGGCTGATTCCATTGGTTGTAAAGTTGGTTCCTTACTTTTCACATATCTGGGCCTGCCTGTTGGGACCACCAAGACAATAATTATAGACCTAATGCCCCTGGTGGATAACATGAAAAGGAGACTTTCTGCTAGCTCTTCCTTCTTGGCACAATGTGGCAGATTGCAATATCTCAACTCTGCTCTGTCTTATGTACCCATCGTTTTTCTTTGTAGTCTGGACATACCCCTAGGAATTCTCTAGCAGTTGGAGAGGATAGAAAGGCAGTGTCTTTGGAGAAGAAATGGTCAAGATCACACACCTGCTCTTGCTGCTTGGGACTTGGTATGCAGACCTAAGAAGAAGGGTGGCCTGGGTATTATGAACCTGACAGTTCAAAATGATGCTCTTCTACTTCAACATGCTAATAATTTCTTTTACCAGAGCAGAAGTGCCCTAGGTGGATTTGATAGGGAACACACACTACAATAACACAGTACGACAGGGCACATCTCTATGTGGATCTTTCTGGTGGAAGGATATCTACAAGAGGATGTAGACTTTTAGAGCTGTCACTTACATACAACCAAATAGTGGGCATACTTTCCTCTTCTGGTCTGATTCTAGGGCACTGGGTGACTCAACATTGCCCCTGGCACATAGGTTCCAAAGACTATTCTCTTTTGCTATTGACACCTTCTGCACTGCTGTAGAGGTTTTCAAAGCTTTTGAGACAAGCACCATGGCAAGTTTATTCTAGCTCACACTATCTGACAAAGCCACCCAGGAATTGCAAACAGTTCAGAGCTTTCTTCAGAACTTCCACAGGGAGCAGTCCATGAAGGATGTCTGGCTATGGAGTGGGGACAGTAAGGGCTATACTGCCAAAAAGTATTACATGCATGTTCATCAACCAATTATTCCCAACCCTCTTCTCAATTGGGTTTGGAGGAGTTGTCGGACCATGAAAATAAAGATGTTTGGTTGGATGCTCATTGTGGACAAGGTAAACACCCAAGACATGCTTGACAGATACCATTGGAATGTTTCAGAATCCAATTTGTCATGCAAGGATCAAAGAGGATAGGGATCATCTTTTCTTTACCTGCAGGTTCAGCACCAGGGTTTAGAACTATCTTCAAATTTCATGGCAGGGAAACTCCATGTGGGACAGTACTCTGAGTGCCAAAAGGGACTTGCATCACCCGTTCTTCTCTGAAGTGGTCTTCTATACATGTTGGAATATTTTGATCACCTGAAATGCAAAGGTTTTCAACATTGAGCGTCGAAGATTTGATAGATGGTAATCCAATTTTGTTCATGGCTAGATTTAAGGATGATCTCCTAAAGTGGATCTCCTTTTTACCTCCCTGAGGTCTGTATATGATATGAAATAAAAGAAAAGGTTGTGGGGTGTTTACCAATAGTAGTTGGTCAAAAAAAAGGATCTCTCCACCGAGTGTGATCATGCTGACGAAAGTGTGAAAAATCTACAACTTCACTCGATTTGCTAGAAGCGCAACCCCAAGGTGGGCGCCAACTTTCATGGGAATGATCCTGACAATAGTACGATGGGTACGAACTAAGGGGCGAAGTCTAGCCAGGCGTAGCAGATGCACTCGGATTTACGAGTTCACACCCCACTCGGAAGTGGTAATAGCCCTACGTCTCGAGTCCTGGGGCTGGTGTTTTCTTGTGGGGGTGAAAAGATAACATGTGCTAGACCCTTGAGGCGGTGCCCGGGAGTGGTTTATATAGTGGCTGCCACGACCTGTTGAGGACTATTACAAGGCAATAAATGGTAATAAAAAGAAAGTTACTAGAAACGACACCTTTAACTCTTGGCGTTACTGGTAAGGTGAGTCTTCACAGCACTTCATGTGGTGGATTAAGTCCTTCACCTTGGTCTAGTCTGAGCGGCATGATGCATCCGACTGGCGCGAGGGGATCCGAGTGACTCCAGGCACATCAAGTGACGGTTGCTGAACCGAGTGAGGTCGAGGCTGTCTTGGTGACTTCAAGGACACTGATGTCCGTAGGGGGTCCTAGGTAAGCCCAAGGAAACAGGTCGGTAGGCCTACCCCTAATGTATAACCCCATCAGCGAGCACTCCGGGCGCGATGTGGAAGGGATGGGGGCGAGATGCACTACGGGTGAACAGCGGCATGCTCCAAATCAGGGGCGAGATGTGAGATGAGGAATGGGAGGGCAACGATAACCTCGTCCTCCCCCCTCCCCCCCATTAAAGTCTGTGGAGATGTGGGTGTGTGGGACCAGTTACACCCACGCCCCCACTATCCCATGATGCATGGGCGCATTAATCGCGAGGGGAATCCAACTAGCGGCCTGCGGCCACAGAAGATCCTTCTCGCAGGATGGGGCGTGCCAGGCTACGCTTGCGGTAATGTTCCGTCACACGCGTAGTTGTGGCCCGCCGCTCACTACGGGCCACATGTGGCACGTGCCGGCCGGCTCCGAGCCCGAAGCGTACACATGGAGCCCCATGCACCATGGCATCCGACAGGCCCTCAGCTGATGGGTGCCCCATGCTCCGCGGTAACCGGCTGGCCCTCGGTCGGCCGCCGTCATAGCCGGCCGCCCGCCGGTCGACTCACCCGCCGGCTACAGCGAGCGCATCAACTCCATCAACGATCACCCTTAGAGGTTGGGGGGAAACCGATGGCCCCCACGCCCGGAGGCCTCCGGACCACAACGGTTTCGGGGGCTACTGAGGGTGTAATGGCAACTGGGTATACCAAAGCCTAGGGAACCCTTCCCCAAGATGTTTGGGGGGCCGAGGGACCCCCTGGGCCGGCTGGCACTAGATGGTTCGCCCTGTCGTCATACTGCCGACCGGCTCGCGGTAGCCGGCCCGTGTGACTGGCGCCAATGGAACCCGGTGGGTCTGCGCCTATCCCATCCGACCATACCAACGTACGATGATAAGATCGGACCCCTAATGCAGAAGCACGCATGGATGCAGTGCATGTTAACACACCCGACGTGGCCACGGGTGTGATGATGCAAGGGGAAGCGAAGCTACAGGGCCACCCGTCACCCCTGAGGCTGACCAGGCGAGGCGACCCCATATCCATGCCTGCGCCTAGCTACTACCCGACAATCGGCGTGCTTGCCGCTGTAGCCTTAGGGCAGCAGGCCCCGCGCGAGACAAGACCCAACAACCGGTGGGCCACGTGTCCATCAAGAGAGGCTGGCAACCGGTCCCTACCCCCTCTTTTCCCCGCTACTCTACACCCCTGGCTGGACTATAAGGCCAAACTATAGCCCCTCGAGAGAGGGGCTAGCAAATACTCGAACAACCAAACCCCACACGTATGACACGAGGGAGGAAGCGAGACCGACGGTGAGAGCTGATACGTCCATTTTGCATCATGTTTTCATGTTGATATTTATCGCTTCTTGGGCTATTATTTCACTTCCCGGTACAATACTTATACCTTTTCTCTCTTATTTTGCAAGATTTACATGAAGAGCGAGAATGCCGGTAACTGGAATTCTGGCCTAAAGGTTGAGCATGTTTGAGATACCTATTCTGTGCAACTCCAAACACCGTAAAAATCAATGAGGATTTTTTGCCGGATTTATAAAAGTACTGGGCCAAAGAAGCGCCAAAGGGGCACCAACAGGTGGCCACAAGCCTGCTAGGCGCGGCCACCCCCCTAGTCGCGCCTAGGGGGCTTGTGGGCAGCCTGCTGGCCCACTGGCCCCCCTCTTATGCTATATGAAGGGTTTCATCCAGAAAAAAATCACGGAGGAGCTTTTTCGTGGATTCCCCGCCGCCACGAGGCGGAACTTGAGCAGAACCAATCTAGAGCTCCGGGAGGACGATCCTGCCGGGGAAACTTCCCTCCCGGAGGGGGAAATCGTCGCCATCGTCATCACCAACACTCCTCTCGTCAGAGGGGACTCGTCACCATCAACATCTTCATCAACACCATCTCATCTCCAAACCCTACTTCATCACTTGTAACCAATCTCCGTCTCGCGACTCCGATTTGTACTTGTAAGTTTGCTAGTAGTGTTGATTACTCTTTGTAGTTGATGCTAGTTGGATTACTTGGTGGAAAAGTTTATGTTCAGATCCTTGATGCTACTCATTACCTCTCTAGTCATAAATATGATTATGCTTTGTGAGTAGTTACTTTTGTTCCTGAGGACATGGGATAAGTCATGCTAATAGTAGTCATGTGAATTTGGTATTCGTTCGATATTTTGATGTGTTGTATGTTTTTTTTCCTCTAGTGGTGTTATGTGGACGTCAACTACATAACACTTCACCATTATTTGGGCCTAGAGGAAGGCATTGGTAAGTAGTAAGTAGATGATGGGTTGCTAGAGTGACAGAAGCTTAAACCCTAGTTTATGCGTTGCTTCGTAAGGGGCTGATTTGGATCCAGTAGTTTAACGCTATGGTTAGACTTTGTCTTAATGCTTCTTTCGTAGTTGCGGATGCTTGCGAGAGGTGTTAATCATAAGTGGGATGCTTGTCCAAGTGAGGGCAGCACCCAAGCGCCGGTCCACCCACATATCAAACTATCAAAGTAACGTCCGTGAATCATACGAACATGATGAAAACTAGCATGCCAGAAATTCCCGTGTGTCGTCAGGAGCGGTTTTCCTCCTATAAACTTTGTCCAGGCTTGTCCCTTGCTACAAAAGGGATTGGGCCGCTTTTCTGCACCGTTGCTACTTTTTTTACTTGTTGCTTGCTACGAATCATCTCACGACACAATCACTTGTTACCGATAATTTCAGTGCTTGCAGATATTTCCATGCTGCAAACCACTTGTCAGATCCTTCTGCTCCTCGTTGGGTTCGACACTCTTACTTATCGAAAGGACTATGATTGATCCCCAATACTTGTGGGTCATCAAGACTCTTTTCTGGCGCCGTTGCCGGGGAGTGAAGCACCTTTGGTAAGTGGAACTTGGTAAGGAAACATTCATATAGTGTGCTGAAATTTATTGTCACTTGTCAATATGGATACTAATCCTTTGAGGGGCTTGGTCGGGGTATCTTCTCCTCGAACGGAAGCACAAATAGTTGCTCCTCAACCTTCTGCACCTACTGAAAATATTTGCTTAGAATTTCCTTCGGGTATGCTTGAGAAACTGCTGGCTAATCCTTTTACACGAGATGGAACATCACATCCAGACTTGCATCTAATCTATGTAGATGAACTTTGTGGTTTATTTAAGCTTGCAGGTTTGCCCGAGGATGAGGTCAAGAAGAAGGTATTTCCTTTATCTTTGAAGGATAAGGCGTTGACATGGTATAGGCTATGTGATGATACTGGATCATGGGACTACAATCGGTTGAAATTGGAATTTCATCAAAAGTTTTATCCTATGCATCTAGTACATCGTGATCGGAATTATATTTATAATTTTGGGCCTCGTGACAGAGAAAGCATCTCTCAAGCTTGGGGGAGGCTTAAATCAATGTTATATTCATGCCCCAATCATGAGCTCTCGAGAGAAATCATCATTCAGAACTTTCATGCTCGACTTTCTCATGATAATTGCACCATGCTGGATACTTCTTCTACCGGTTCTTTTATGAAGAGAGATATTGACATCAAATGGAATTTATTGGAGAGAATTAAACGCAACTCTGAAGATTGAGAGCTTGAAGAAGGTAAGGAGTGAGGTATGAATTTCTAGTTTGATTGCGTTAAATCCTTTGTTGAGACAAATACTTTTTGTGACTTTAGCGCTAAGTATGGACTTGACTCTGAGATAGTAGCTTCACTGTGTGAATCATTTGTTGCTCATATTGATCTCCCCAAAGAGAAGTGTTTTCAATATCATCCTCCTTTAGAATTCAATGTAGTTAAACCCAATCCAGTTGAAGAGAAAGTCATTGCCTATAATGATCCTGTTGTTCCCAGTGCTTACATTGAGAAACCACCTTTCCCTGTTAGGATAAAGGATCATTCTAAAGCTTCAACTGTGATACATAGAGGCTACATTAGAACACCTACACCCCCTGAGAAAATTAGAGTTGAGCTTAGCATTGCTATTATCAAAGATCTTCTGTCCGACGATGTTGAGGGACATAATATTCACTTCTGTAAAGATGTGGCTAGAATTGCTAAACCTCACGCTAGAGACAAACATAGGCGTGTTGTTGGCACGCCTGTTGTTTCTGTTAAGATAGGAGATCATTGTTATCATGGTTTATGTGACGTGGGTGCTAGTGTTTGTGCAATACCTCAATCCTTATATGATGAAATCAAAGATGAGATTCAACCTATTGAGATAGAGCCTATTGATGTCACTATTCAGCTTGCCAATAGAGATACCATCTTCCCTATGGGAATTGTTAGGGATGTTGAAGTCTTGTGTGGTAGAACGAAGTATCGTGCTGATTTCCTCATTCTTGCTACCGCACAAGATAGCTTCTGTCCCATCATATTTGGTAAACCTTTTCTCAATACTGTCAATGCTCATATTGATTGTGAGAACCAAACTGTCATTGTTGTCTTTGAAGGTGTGTCACGCGAGTTCAATTTCTCTAAGTTTGGTATACAACCTCATGAAAAGGAGTTGCCTAGTAGGGATGAAACTATTGCCTTCGCTTCTACTGCCGTACCTCCTACTGATTCCTTAGAGCAATACTTGCTTGAGCATGAAAATGATATGCATATGGATGAAAGGGATGAAATAGATAGAGTTGTCATAGAACAATATCATATCCTTAAGAATAATCTGCGTGCTAAACTGCTTGGGGATCCACCCCCACCAAAGGGTGATCCTATGTTCGAGCTTAAACAGTTGCCTGATACTCTTTAGTATGCTTATCTTGATGAAGAAGAGATATATCCTGTTATTACTAGTGCTAGCCTCTCAGAGCATGAAGAAAAGAAGTTACTAAAAACTCTGAGGAAGCACCGTGTTGCTATTGGATATACTCTTGATGATCTAAAGGGCATTAGTCCCACTCTATGCTAGGACAAGATTAAAACTGATCCTGACTTCAAACCAGTTGCTGATCATCAACGGAGATTAAATCCTAAGATGAAAGAAGTGGTTAGAAAAGAAATACTAAAGCTCCTAGAAGCGGGTATTATCTATCATGTTGCTCATAGCGATTGGGTGAGTCCGGTGCATTGCGTCCCTAAGATGGGAGACATTACCGTTGTCCCTAATGATAAGGATGAATTGATCCCGTTAAGGATTATTACTGACTATAGGATGGTGATCGATTTTAGGAAATTGAATAAAGCCACTAGGAAAGATCATTACCCTTTGCCTTTTATCGACCAAATGCTAGAAAGACTGTCTAAACACACACACTTCTGCTTTCTAGATGGTTATTATGGTTTCTCCCAAATACCAGTTGCACAATCTGATCAGGAGAAAACCACTTTCACCTGCCCTTTCGGTACCTTTGCTTATAGACGTATGCCTTTTGGCTTATGTAATGCACCAGCCACCTTTCAAAGATGTATGATGGCTATATTCTCTGACTTTTGTGAAAATATTGTTGAGGTTTTCATGGATAACTTCTCCGTTTACGGGCCTTCCTTTGATGATTGCCTCAGCAACCTTGATCGAGTCTTGGAGAGATGTAAAGACACCAACCTTGTCTTGAATTCGGAAAAGTGCCACTTTATGGTTAATGAAGGCATCGTCTTAGGACATAAAATTTCTGAAAGAGGCATTGAAGTCGATAAGGCTAAGGTTGATGCAATCAAGAAAATGCCATACCCCACAGATATGAAAGGTATAAGAAGTTTCCTTGGTCATGCTCGTTTCTATAGAAGGTTCATTAAAGACTTCTCTAAGATTTCTAGGCCTCTTACCAATATCTTGCAAAAGAAAATTGCTTTTGTCTTTGACGATGATTGTGAGGAAGCCTTCGAAATACTTAAGAGGGCTTTGATAACTTCACCTATTGTTCAACCACCCGACTGGAACCTACCTTTTGAGATCATGTCTGGTGCTAGTGATTATGCTAGTAAAACTCTAGATAGTGCCCAAAGAACCTATGCTACTACGGAAAAGGAATTCTTAGCAGTCGTGTTTGCATGTGAAAAGTTCAGGTGTTACATAGTTGACTCCAAAGTCACTATTCACACTGATCATGTTGCTATTAAGTACCTTATGGAGAAGAAAGACTCTAAACCTAGACTTATCAGATGGGTTCTCTTGCTACAAGAATTTGATTTGCATGTTGTCGAAAAAAGGCTGCTCATAACCCCGTAGCAGATAACTTGTCTAGGTTGGAGAAAGTTCTTGATGACCCACAACCTATTGATGATAGCTTTCCTGATGAGCAATTGAATGTCATCAATGCTTCACGTAGTTCACCGTGGTATGCTGATTATACACACTATATCGTTGCCAAATATATACCACCTAGTTTCACATACCAGCAAAAGAAGAAATTCTTCTTTGACTTAAGACACTACTTTTGGGATGATCCTCACCTTTATAAGGAAGGAGTAGATGGTGTTATTAGATGTTGTGTACCTGAGCATGAACAGGGACAGATCCTACACTAGTGTCACTCCGAGGCCTACGGAGGACACAATGCGGGAGATAGAACTGCACATAAGGTATTCAATCAGGTTTCTATTGGCCCACTCTCTTCAAGGATGCCCGTAAGTTTCTCTTGTCTTGTGACGAATGTCAAAGAATAGGTAATATCAGCAAACGTCAGGAAATGCCTATGAACTATTCACTTGTCATTGAACCATTTGATGTTTGGGGCTTTGATTATATGGGACCTTTTCCAAAATCCAATGGGTATACTCATATCTTAGTTGTTGTTGATTACGTCACTAAGTGGGTAGAAGCTATCCCTACTAGTAGTGCTGATCACAACACTTCTATCAGGATGCTTAAAGAAGTTATTTTCCCTACATTTGGAGTCCCTAGATATCTAATGACCGACGGTGGTTCACACTTCATTCATGGTGCTTTCCATAAAACACTTTCTATGTACGATGTCAACCATAGAATTGCGTCTCCCTATCACCCTCAATCCAGTGGTCAAGTAGAGCTAAGCAACAGAGAGATTTAACTAATTCTGCAAAAGACTGTCACCAGGTCTTGAAGGAATTGGTCTAAGAAGCTCGATGATGCACTGTGGGCTTATAGGACTGCCTATAAGAATCCCATGGGCATGTCTCCGTACAAAATGGTGTACGGTAAAGCATGTCATTTACCTCTTGAGCTAGATCATAAAGCTTATTGGGCAATCAAAGAGCTCTACTTTGATTTCAAACTTGTTGGTGAGAAGAGGTTATTTGACATTAGCTCGCTTGATGAATGAAGAACTCAGGCATATGAGAATGCCAACTTGTTCAAAGAAAATGTTAAGAGGTGGCATGATAAGAGGATACAAAAGCGTGAGTTCAATGTAGGTGATTATGTCTTGCTATATAACTCTCGTTTAGGATTCTTTGCAGGCAAGCTTCTCTCTAAATGGGAAGGTCCCTATATTGTTGAGGAAGTATATCGTTCCGGTGCTATCAAGATAAACAACATGGAAGGTAACTGTCCGAGACTGGTAAATGGGCACAGAATCAAGCATTATATCTCAGGTACTCCCATAAATGTTGAAAGCAATATCATCAATACCATAACTCCGAAAGAATACCTAAGGGATATTTATCAGCCTGTTTCAAACTCCGAAAACGAAGAGGTATGTGATTCGGTAAGAAAACAGAGTCCAAAACTTTTCCATGTATATTCCGAAAACATTTTGGAATATTTGAAAAAATACAAAAATTGGAAGTAGTCTGGAAAGTGCGCGAGGAGGTGACAAGCCTGCACGGCGCGGGCCCACCCCTTGGCCGCGCTTGGGGGGCTTGTGGCCACCTCGTGCGCCTCCTGGACTCCGTTTTCGTGCGGAGTACTCCTTCTGGTCTGAAAAAAACCAATATATATTCTCCCGTGAGGTCTGACCCATGCATCACGCAGATTTCCTATGTTATTCGTTTTGAGCCTGTTTCTGTTGCAGATCTAGATCGCTATGACTTCCCCAAAAGCTCCGAAGGACAAGATCTTCAAGCAGGTCATCAATCCCTACCTCACGGGAGTGCTGCAACACCCTCAATCTATCGAGATACGTGAGGGGATGTTGCACATCCGTTATGTTGAGGGGCCCAAGAAGACCGGAAGCATGGAGACGAGGCTCGAAGTAATGGAGCAACAAGTCTTCAAGTGCCAAGGGATGGTGGAGCGTGGACTGAACACCAACCACATGATGATCACGGAGTTCACTAACAAGCACAGGATTGATGCCAATGACATTGGGAAGCACCTCTCGAGGCTCTATGACAGGATTGATCAACTCCTGGCCCAGATCTATGACCTGCAGAACCAAAACAATGAGTATGAGTATAGATTGAAATCAATACGGTTGGATGCAGATTTGAGGATTCCGAAGACTCGTTCATCTTTCCATGATGGAGCACCTATGCCTTGGAAGATGGAGGATCAAGACCTCTTCAACAACTCCACCACCATCACCACCAAAGGAAGACAGCTGAGGATGGGTATGGGCAATCCTCTTGTCTTGTGCCAAGCTTGGGGGAGTTGCTCCGGTATCGTATCACCATCACATCTTTTGCCTTTACCTTTGTTTTAGTTTGTTCCTTTTCAGTTTTCTTCTTCTCTAGTAGATTAAAAGTCTTAGTGTTTTAGTCTTTAGTTTTGCTTTGTGTCACCCCCGATGTATTCGAGATCGTGAGCCATATAATAAAGAGTGTCTTAGTTGAAGGGGTTTTCCTCTTGCCATGATCAAAGAGTGAGAAAAGAACAAAAGCATGAAAGATCAGGTAATGATCTTATGGGAAGTGATGGCTTCACATGTAGAAAGAATGTTGATTGAAATTTGTTGAGGGTAGACAAACGTAGAACTTGGTCATTGTTGCAATTAATAGGAAGTGATAAGGAAGGAGATGTTCACATATAAATATATCATCTCTGACACCATCTATGATTGTGAATACTCATTAAACTATTACATGCCTAGAAGTAGATGTTGGACAAGGAAGACAACATAATGAATTGTGTTTGCTTGGTTCCGAACAATGTTATCTGACTAGAGATCCCTTAGCATGTGACGATTGCTTCCACCTCATATGTGCATCCGTAAACCTTCAACCCAATTTTTCCATGAGTGTCCACCATACCTACCTATGGATTGAATAAGATCCCACAAGTAAGTTGTCATCGGTACAAGCAATAAAAATGGCTCCCTAATATGTATGATCTATTAGTGTGTGGAAAATAAGCTTTGTACGAACCTGTGATGAGGAAGACATGAAAGCGACAGACTGCATAATGAAGTTCTTTATCACATGAGGCAATGTAAAGTGACGTTCCTCCGCACTAAGAGGACACACATCTAAACCTCAAAAGCACATGACAACCTCTGCTTCCCTCTGCGAGGGGCCTATCTTGTACCTTTACTTTTTGCCCTTGAAAGAGTCATGGTGATCTCCACCAATTCCTTGTTTCGTCTTTATCTTGGCTAAGGTCATATGCTTGGGAAAGATCTATATTCATTAGTCAACTTGGAGGTAAGCATTCATGAATTATTATTGTTGACATTACCCTTGAGGTAAGCAGTTGGGAGGCAAAACTATAAGCCCCTATCTTTCTCTGTGTCCAGCTGAAAATTTGATCTCATGAGTACCACGTGAGTTGTAGCAATTGTAGAGAACGAAAAGATGATTGAGTATGTGGATTTGCTTTACAAGATCTTATTTGACTATTTCTGATGTTGTGATAAATTGCAATTGCTTCAATGACTACAGGCTATTGGTTGTTACTTCTCGGTAAGGTTCGTGATCCATGCTTTACTTTGTGAAGGAATTGTCACTTTAGCATGAGGGATTATATGTTGGTATTGCTGTTCTGATCATGATCATGATGCATGCATGTTCGTATCTTGTTTTGTCGACACCTCTCTCCCTAGACACGTGGAGATATTTATTGAGCTAGGCTTTCGCTTGAGGACAAGTGAGTTCTAAGCTTGGGGGAGTTGATCCGTCCATTTGGCATCATGTTTTCATGTTCATATTTATCGCTTCTTGGGCTATTATTTCACTTCACGTTACAATACTTATGCCTTTTCTCTCTTATTTTGCAAGGTTTACATGAAGAGGGAGAATGCCGGCAGCTGGAATTCTGGCCTGAAAGTGGAGCAAGGTTGAGATACCTATTCTGTGCAACTCCAAACGCCGTAAAAATAAACGAGGATTTTTTTCCGGATTTATATAAAATACTGGGCCGAAGAAGCGCGAGAGGGGCGCCAGCAGGTGGCCACAAGCCTGCTAGGCGCGGCCACCCCCTCGCCGCGCCTAGGGGGCTTGTGGGCAGCCTTCTAGCCCACTGGCCCCCCTCTTCAGCTATATAAAGGGTTTCATCCGGAAAAAAATCAGGGAGGAGCTATTTCGTGGAAACGCCGCCGCCACGAGGCGGAACTTCAGCAGATCCAATCTAGAGCTCCGGTAGGACGATCCTGCCAGGGAAACTTCCCTCCTGTAGGGGGAAATCGTCGCCATCGTTAGCACCAACACTCCTCTCATTGGAATGGACTCGTCACCATCAACATCTTCATCAACACTATCTCATCTCCAAACCCTAGTTCATCACTTGTGACCAATCTCCGTCTCGCGACTCCGATTGGTACTTGTAAGGTTGATAGTAGTGTTGATTTCTCTTTCTAGTTGATGCTAGTTGGATTACTTGGTGGAAAAGTTTATGTTCATATCCTTGATGCTACTCATTACCTCTCTGGTCATGAATATGATTATTCTTTGTGAGTAGTTACTTTTGTTCCTGAGGACATGGGATATGTCATGCTAATAGTAGTCATGTGAATTTGGTATTCGTTAGATATTTTGATATGTTGTATGTTGTTTGTCCTCTAGTGGTGTTATGTGAACGTCGACTACATAACACTTCACCATTATTTGGGCCTAGAGGAAGGCATTGGGAAGTATTAAGTAGATGATGGGTTGCTAGAGTGACAGAATCTTAAACCCTAGTTTATGCGTTGCTTCTTAAGGGGTTGATATGGATCCACTAGTTTAATGCTATGGTTAGAATTTGTCTTAGTTCTTCTTTCATAGTTGAGGATGCTTTCGAGAGGGGTTAATCATAAATGGGATGCTTGTCCAAGTAAGGGCAGCACCCAAGCGCCGGTCCACCCACATATCAAACCATCAAAGTAACAAACGTGAATCATATGAACATGATGAAAACTAGCATGATAGAAATTCCCGTGTGTCCTCGGGAGCGTTTTTCCTCCTATAAGACTTTGTCCAGGCTTGTCCCTTACAACAAAAGGGATTGGGCCACTTTGCTGCACCGTTGCTACTTTTGTTACCTGTTTCTTGCTACGAATCATCTCACCACACAATCACTTGTTACCGATAATTTGAGTGCTTGCAGATATTTCCTTGCTGAAAACCACTTGTCAGATCCTTCTGCTCCTCGTTGGATTCGACACTCTTACTTATCGAAAGGTCTACGATTGATCCCCTATACTTGTTGGTCATCAAGAGCTTCGTCCCCTTCCTCGTGAATAGCTCGAGGGGCACCATTTTACTGTGATCGCCGATAGTAACAACAACCGTACTAGGGGTTTTACCTCAATGGAGGCCCCTTAACCTGGATACATCGACGCCATGTGTCTTGCACCTACACCCGCTCCTAAACACCGTCGGCGCCCGTTTCCCCCATACCACAAACTAAGCCAACCCCTAGCATTTGCCGTGGAAATACCACGACACATAATCAAAACAAGCAAACTATGCATGCAAACAAGAAAATTTGGGTAACTCCAAAATTCAGAAAAATTTGGATGACCTGCATAATTTTGATATGATCACTCCGTAAAAAATTCAGCTTATAAAGGCGTTCGAGTAAAATCAGAGAAATTATGCACTCGGCGTCAATGTTTCTGTTTTTGCACCGTATCAATTCTACTAATCATGCAAATTATCCCAAAGTCTTTAATTGGCACAAACACTAATTAAAACATAAAACATTGGAGTTTAAGATAAATATTGGGTTGCCTCCCAATGAGGGCTATCGTTTTATGCCCGTATCTAGGCATATTGCATAGTTTCTAGTCTTGTCATCCTTGACCTCAAGCTCCTCAATAGTACAACCAGGGACAATAGGAACAATAGGAGGCTTGAAATTAGGTTCTTTTCTCACGTTTACAATGTTGGGGTGAACACTAATCATCTTAAGGTCTTCGTTTCTTTTGGTAGGAGGTGTACTAACGCTCTTAGGAATGTAAATAAATTTAGGACTTTTGCTTCGCGGAGTACTAGCATTCGTTTAGGTTGGTGTAAATGCGAAAACTACTCTTTCAATCACCTCCTCCCTTTTATCAATTCTATTCGAACCTTGTTCCACCCTCTCATGAATAATAATATCATTTTCCTTTAAGGATTTCAAAGTCATTCCTCCACATGACAGAAGTTGAGTGATATGATTGTGCATATTTTTTATCTAAGTCCTCAATTGGTTCGTGAGTAACCATTTTCCTTTCAATGGTATCAAGTCTTTGCATAACATGTTCCAGGGTAAAATTGGATTCATTAATGATAATAGGTGGTGTCCCAACAAGATTTTCAATGGCATTATAGGCATCTGAAGTGTGACACATCAAAAAGTTCCCATAAGTGATAGTGTCAAGGACAAACCTATACCAAGTGGTTATACCAACATAAAAATTATGAAGCGAAGTAGTAGTGGACAACTTATTAGTTTCTTTATTTTGAGCATAGCAAATCCTTTACCATGTATCTTTCAAACTTTCTCATCCCTTTTTTTTAAAATTGACAACATCATTGTTGGGAGCAACGCGAACAAAAGAAGAAGTAGCCATGACTTCAAACTAACAACAAGCAAAGGTAAATACTTTTTTTTTATTTTTTTAGGAGTCAAACTAAAAATACCAAAAAATAAAAAGATGAACAAGTGAATGAAATTTGTGTGGAGTTACTTCATAGTTGGTGATGATATTCCGTGAAGAGGAATAGGTTATCGCAGCACAAAGTGGGTAAGTATTTCCCTTAGTAACGAAACTAAGGTTTATTGAACCAATATGCATATCAACAACAACCGTGTTCAGCAGCTGCACACAAAAGAACAAACAACATGCACCCAATGCGGGCAAGAGGGTTGTCAATCCCCTTGGTCTCGTTATTTGCAAGAGAATGGGGTGTGTAGATAATTGTAAAATGAAAAATAAAATAAAAGAAAATAAATGGAAGCAAGGTATTGTAGGTTTTAGCAATATGTTATGAATAGACCCAAGGACCATAGCTTTCCGTGATGGCATGTCTCATGAAAATAGCACATGGTGGGGGCCTTGTGTGCCCTCCGGCATTGTTTCAATGCTCCACGGTATTGTTTTGGTCTAGAAAAAATTCACAAAAAATTTCAGGTCAATTGGGTTTCGTTTGGAACTTGAACCTGAAAAGTGGAAAAACATGGAGAAAATAGCAACTCGCACTAAGTCAATAGGTTAGTGCTCAAAAATAAAATATAAATTGGTAGATAAGTGCCTAACAATTGTTCTAAAATGATAACATAATAGCATGGAACCAAAAAAAATTATAGATACGCTGGAGATGTAACACGAGTCAACCCAGCTGTCTCAGGTCAAACCTAACAGCCCGGCCCCACCTATCATAGACATAGGGCTAATCGAGAGTGAAAATTAAATAATTTAACTAATCTAATTACTAGGGCCCCACCTATCCGTGTCTTATTAATTGAAATTAATTATTTTAATTAATTTAACAGGTTAATTGAGGGATCGCACTAGCAGTGACTGGGTTGTGCCCAGTCAGCTAGTGGACCAAGATCAACGGGTCAACTAGGGCCCTTGGACACACTGGTCAGCCATCGAGTGGTGGTGTCAGGCCGGCTAGGTAAGCAGCGGCCATTGGCTCGGTGCCGATGACCAAAAGCACGGAGGAAAGTCAATGGAGGTCGCCGGAATCGGGCTACAAGGGGCCATTTGGCCCGCGGCTTGCTGCGTTCGAACCAGCGGGATGGGTCACGTCCGATGAGTGGGGAGGGGGAGGTGGTAGCGACGGAGGTGGTCGAGAACATCGTCGGCATCGAGGCTAGCAGCGACCGGGGCTTGGGTCTTGATAGGGGCTTGGTTAGGGCACACAAGAGAGCGTGTGCGCACGTGTGTTCGACTCCTATGAGCACCTAGAGTACGACCTCGGGTTCGGGCGCGAGCTACGGCGGCGGTGGTATGACAGTGGGCCCACCAGTAGTAAGGTATTCGGGCAACCGTGGCAAGGTAGCTCGGAAGCGCACGAGAGAAAATGACAAAGGGGGAGGAGAAGGAGATCACTCGGCCCTGCAGGCGTGCTCACATGGGATCGGGGGAGGCTCGGAGTGGCGGATTGACGATGAGGTGCAGCGGCGCCCGAGCTCGAAGATGACGGTGATCCAGCGCTCCAGGGGATTCAGGCTCGAGTCATTGGTGGGGAGGAAGCGAAAAAGCTGGGCGGAGCTCGTGGGCACATTGTCGAGGTGTGTGCGGGTCGGTGGCTGCGATTAAGCGGTGTCCATGGTGACGGTGGCATCAGAAACGAGCGAGCGCAAGCGAGGGGGGGTCTGGGGCTAGGTTAGGGTTTGAGGCATCGGGGGACGCCTTGTAGGCGTAGGCAAGCCGGCGGAGGTCCGCCACAACCTTGTCCTTGTACGCTAGAGTCTAACACCGCACCCACATCTCCTCTATGAAGAGAGGAAGACGATGGGGGTTGGTGGGCTGGGCTGGCAGGCAAGCCCAAGTGCACGGTGCACTTAGGCCTTTTTTTTTCTCTTGCTCGTTCTTTCTCTATTATTTACAGCCACTATTTTGATTTAATTCCAACTCCAATTAGTTTTGGAAAATTATGCTAGCTTGCCAAATATTATTATTGTAATATGAGACAAAGCCACAAAAAGTTTGAGATTTAAATAACTGGTTTTAAACTTTTAATATTTCAAATGCCTTTTAAATTTTAAATTTGGTCTATGTTTTATTTCTTTTAGGAATGAAAACACTTTGTAAAAATGTTGGTTCACCACCATAATTAGTTATGGAAAATTGGCAATACTTGGAACACTTTTGTTTTCATGTTGGTGATTTTTTTCCACTCTGAACATTTGAATTTGAATTCAAAGTGAAATTTGAAATGTGGTTTGAACCAAGATTTCCCTTAATGATGATCACTGTAGCTCATTAAATTCGGGGTGTCACACTTGGCATTCTCCCTAGGTGGGAGGAGGATTTCTCATCTCGTCCATGGCATCCACGATTGAATCTCTCTCTTTGTTTCTCTCATATTTTCGCATCTGTTTGCTCGCCCTTCACAATTTCCTAAATATCCGGTAATCCATAACTCCGATCAGGCTGAAATTATGAGGGGATTTTAATCGTGAAAATTTCTTTCGTGTGGCCACAGGAGAGCTTCAACCAACTTAAGGGCTGGCCACAAGCCATCAGGGAGCAATCACCCTAGGTCACGCCCTGTTGGCTTGTGGGGCCCTCGGGCACCGTCTTGCGTTTATTCTGACTCCAAAAATTCACAGATATTCCATAAAAATCTCCAATAATATGTTTTGCGTTTGTAGCCTGTTTGATATAGATTTTCAATGAAATAAGAAACAAACAAAAAATAGGAACTAGCACTAGGCACTAGGTAAGTAAGTTAGTACCAAAAATAATATAAAATGTTGCCAAAAGTGTTGGAAGTTGTAGAATATTTGTATGCAGCAATAAAAAATTATATGTACAACGGAGATGTAGTAGAACTATGTGTGATGGCTTTCATTGTGCCGCGTAACTTATGTTCTGATTGGCCAAAGCACATCCCCACGGATCGCACGTCTAAACCGCAAGATGCACGCAGATCGAACGACTGTCCATATCTCCATCAAACCGGAGTGCTAGTTTATTTGAGAGTGATATTTACCATTTATCACACATGGTTGGGTCTTGTGAACCGTTGACTCCGAAGCACATTTTTCTGGAGTATAGTAATAGTAGTACTCACAAGGTCCCAAAATAAGTGAAGCAAATTCTTTATAATGTTAGTAAAAAATTTGTAATATTGATGCTTTACCACACACTTTTGGGGTATACGATCTGTTGCCTCGGAAGTACATTATTCCCGGATAGATAACCCTCAGCACCCACAAGTCACTAAACTGTCAGCCCAGCCCACCACCACCCTCACCGTCCCTAGTAGCACCTACACTCCTCCGCGACTCTCCATGTAACCACTTATCCCCGCGATAACCACTTAGCTCGATATCTCTCATCGCTACCGCCTACCACCAGACGCCACCGCATTTCACCACTGCTGCTTGCCGCGGCCTATCGGCACTGATTTTCTCGACGCTCCTCGCCATCGACCCAAGCTCGCGTGATTGGGAAATCTTTGCTACTGGTTTTTCTCCATGGAGAACAAGATAACTAATCTAGTAAAATGTTTCCGCTCATCTCTTATCCGAGCCGTCTGCCCCTTTTAATCGCCCATCCTTAATTTTTGTAGATTCATGTTTCTTCATGATGATTCGACGGTTTTCATTCATAGAGTGTACAACGCAAGGACACTTCACGGCAATGCGGCCTTGGCCATACATTAGAGGTGTTCCATCTGACTATACGAGACGACTTCATGAAGCGCATGGTATGTTCAAACTCACACTACCTGTGTTGACACGGCTTATACTTTTTCTGAACCCATACTATATATCGCTACATTTGGATAAAAGGTGCCACATGCAGCATATACGTCAAAGGTGATTTCTTTTCTTCTTCTTATACTACTACTTCTTCTTCTTCTTATTCTTCTTCTTCTATATTTGGCCAATTAATGTTGCATTTTTCTTTTGTTTACTCTCATATATATTTGAATGACATCATGGTTACATTATGTGTTTAATTATATTTTTTTGTCCTTTCATATCAACTAATGTGTTGTTATTTTAACTACTCCCATACTTGCACGTTACCCTATTCTTTAACAATCTTATCAATTTCTGCAGTACATCCCTTGCTTTGCAACAACAACTGTAGTGCTAAATCTTGGCCTTTACATAACTGAAGACTCCAGGGGTGTCATATTAAGCACAAACCATGGATTTACTATTCGGTCCTACCATAGCTACATCGCATGCAAATTAATTTTTTCCTATGCGCACAACATCCAAGAACATGCTACGGAGAAGGATCATAGATCGTTACCAGTTGAAGCGCATTGTCGTGCAACATAAGTAGTGTTGGGGCAGCTCGTTCGCATGGTCCGTCTCTCGTCGTCCGATCTCCCACGAATAGTCGGTCGCCGGATCCCACGTACATGTTCGCCAGAGCAGCGCAAGTGCACCGCCTCTAACGCTATCTATGCGTCCAGGAGGAACACCATGCGGCGGACTGCTAGGGCCGGATCACACAGTCCATGGCGGCGAATGGAGGTGGCTAGCTGCAACACATGTAGAGCCCTAATAACAGCGCCAAAGCGATCAACTCAATAAGTGTACTGCACATCCACTATATATAGGCATCCTCCATGGGCTCAACTCATGGGCCTCGCACGGATCCAAAAGCCCATGTGTTCCTTCCCTTAAGCGAGCGACCCCTTAGGTTCTTGTTCACTTGATAGCGAGTTAGATCACATCCGAGTAGGCTAGTCGATAGCAGCCTATAGCAAAGTGTGCCGACTCCAAGTGTCTGATGAGGCTTGTTAGGGGAACCTATACTTGATACTTATGTTCCCTTTGACACACGATATATGTTGTCGTGCACAAGACGACATGGTCATCCTTGTTGTAGCATGACCTCTTTCTCATTTTGGTAAATCTGACCAACACTTTGTATTGTCTCATAATCCTCTTTGCATGGCCATTCTTATCCAGGTCGGATCACCTGAGGGGCCCATAGTATATCCCTCTTCATCGGAGGGGTGAATCCCATCTTGCTCGATCTTGTCTTGCAGCATGGGTCTGGACAAGCCTGAAACCTAACTTTGTAACTACCCAGTCATGGAGTAGTGTTTGGTCGGCCCAAAGCAAGTATGTCACCATTCCGAGTACAAGCGCCAGCTCAGGTCTTAGGACGTAGAACGTATGTTGTACCAGAGACTCACAGATGACCTATCGCTGTGTATAATAGTAGGGTCAGTTCAACTCAGACATTATCTCGACTCAGATCCGACTACGTCAAATTTGACCATATATTTTTTAGTCCATATTATCTAGCTAGCATCCAATGCTACATGGTCAGTGAGACCGCACCATCCACTGTGCCATATGCTAGTCTGATTGGTTCTGTGTGAAAACAACCCTTTCAACTAGGGACCATTTAGGACACTCATCATATAATGCATAGTCTCACAAACAAGCCACGTACTTGTTGATACACATCACTTATGATGTCCAAGGACTATAATTATTCATAAACACATAGGGAATATCATCATACATGATTGCCTCTAGGGCATATATCCAGTAGTCTCCCACTTGCACTAGAGTCAATCAAATAGACATCGAATGCCCATAGCGCTAACGTGCCCCTCATACTTGGGTTCTGGAAGCATCTTAGTCAACAGATCTACAATATTTTCATCCATGTGAATCTTGCATAAATTAGTATCACCATTCTCCATGAGCTTTCGTATCAAGTGAAATTTTCGGCCTATGTGCCTGGTCTTGTGGTGTTGTCTCGGCTCCTTGTCATGTGCAATGGCACCTGATTATCGCAATAAAGGTCCAACAGCTTTGACTAGCCTGGGAACACACCAAGATCCTCTACGAACTTTCGAATCCAAACACCTTCCTTTGCGGCTTCATAAGCCGCAAAGTATTCGGCCTGTGTTGTGGAGTTGGCCATCGTATCTTGCTTGGAACTCATCCAGCTCACTACTCCTCCATTCATGACACACACGAATCCAGTTTGCGATCGAAAATCATCCCTATTGGTTTGGAAACTAGCATCAACGTAACCCTTTACACAGAGCTCCTCCTAACCTCCATAAACTAGGAACATCTCTTTAGTCCTTTTCATGTACTTCAAGATAGTTTTCACCGCTGCCCAGTGACTCTCACCTGGGTCGGCCTGGTATCTACTTGTTAATATTATTGCATAGGCAACATCAGGCGATGTACATAGGATGGCATACATGATGGATCCTATTGTCGAAGCATACGGAATCCAACCCATCCAGTTTCGCTCATCAGAAGTCGAAGGACTCTGAGTCTTGCTTAGCCTTATAACATGCGAGATGGGCGAGAACCCTTTCTTGGCCTCACTCATGTTGAACCGCTTCAACATTTTGTCTGTGTACGTGCTCTAGCTTAAGCCGAGCAACCTCCTCGATCTATTTGCATATATCTTGATGCCTAAAATGCACACAGCCTCTCCAAGTTCTTTGATCGAAAAATTGCCATTAAATGATTCCTTGACTGAGTTCACCATCGAAACATAATTTCCGATCAGTAGTATGTCATCCACATACAAGATCAAAATACTATGGAGCTCCCACTAGACTTCTTGTATAAACAACAGTCCTCTTCATTCTTGATGAAACCAAGGGCAACAATGACTTCATCAAAACGAATATTCCAACCCCGAGCTGCTTGCCTCTATCCATAAGTGGATCTCTTGAGCTTGCATATTTTACAAGCATTAATTGGATCAACAAAACGTTTGGGATGTATCACGTATACATCATCTTTCTAAATTTCCATGAAGGAAAGTCGTTTGGTCATCCATCTACCAATTCTCATAATCAAAATATGCAGCTATAGCTAGTACGATCCTTACCAACTTTAGCATCGCTACTGGTGTGTAGGTCTCATCATAATCACTTCCTCAAAATTATCAATAATCGTTAGCGACAAGCCGAGCTTTGTGGATGTGAACATTTCCATCCACATCGGTTTTCTTCTTAAAGACCCATTTTCCAACAATGGCTACAACGCCACGCGGCGGATCAACCAAGTCCCACACTTTATTGGCATCCATGGAATTTAACTCAGACCTCGTGGCTTACAACCATGCCTCGGAATTGGGGGTCACCATCGCTTCTGCATACGTGGTTGTCTCGTCGGTTTCTAGAAACAACACATTCCGCACACTTCACAATCTTTCCGACCTCCATGGCTCCGTAGTCGTATCCACTACAAGTTCTCTGATCAAATTTGGTTTGATGTGATCAACAGCCGAGTGATCCGAGAGTGTCTCTCAATTTTCTTTGATTCACACAGTTCTCCCACTGGCTTCCCAACGTAGAAACTCTTTCTCTTGGAAAACCCCGTTCCGAGCAACAAAAACTTTGCTCTCTTCTCCGTTGTAGAAGTTGTATCCCAAGGTTTCCTTCAAATATCCCACGAATATGTATTTATCTGACTTGGGTGTAAGCTTGTATGACATGAGTTGCTTCAAAAATGCTTTACAACCGCAAATCTTTAAAACATGCAAACTAGGACTCTTGTGAGTCCACATTTCATCTTGTGTCTTGTCTACGGATTTTGATGGTACCCTGTTAAGAGTGAATGGTGCAGTTTCTAGAGCGTATCCCCAAAATGACAAGGGTAAATATGTCTTGCTCATCATTGATCGGACCATGTCCAACCAATTTTGATTTCTCCATTCCGACAGGCCGTTTCTTTGAACTTTTCAAAAGTTTCCAACTTGTGCCACATTAAATAGATATATTCATATCTACTCAAGTAGTCGGTAAAAGTCATGAAGTACTGATAGCCACCTCTGGCTATTGTGCTCGTTGGGCCACACACATCACTGTGTATTAGCTCCAGCAGCTCGGACGCCCTCTCACAACTCTTTGCAAAAGGAGACTTAGTCATCTTGCCTAGCAAGCATTATTCACATGTCTCGAACGACCCGAAGTTGGACGATAGGAGTCCATCATCATGGAGCTTCTTCATGCATTTCAGACTAATGTATCCAAGCCGGCAATGCCAGAAGTATGTCAGATTTATCTCATTAGGATTATGCCTCTTGACATTCAAGTTGTAGACTTGTTTTGTTTCTAGATTCAAAATAAATATCCCATCTACAATGGGTGCATAGCCATGGAGCATTCCATTCAAATAAAACAAACAACCATTATCCTTTAAATTGAATTCATAACCCTGACTCATCCAGCATGAGGCAGAAATAATGTTCCAACTAAGTGCGGGAATGTAATAACAATCATTCAATTCTAAAATAAATCCAGAAGAAAGTTGGAGCTGCATCGTGCCGACCTCCAACACAACAACTATTTCTTTGTTGCCGACCCTGTGTCAATCTCCCCTTGTGCCACACGCCTAGTTTTTACCAACCCGTGGATCCAATTGCAAATTTGAACAACCAATCAAGTATCAAATACCAAAGAGCTACCAGGTATGTCAGCAAGGTAAATGTATATAACATATGTAACAAGTGTGCCTTTGCCAGAAGAATCATCTCCGACCTTCTTGCCATGCTCAGCAAGCCACTTGCTACAGTTCCTCTTCGAGTGACCATCTTCATTACAATGAAAGCAAATGGACTTTGAGTTCGGCCGAGACTTCGGCTCAATGGCGAAGACAACCTTCTCCGCGTCCTTCGCCTTACCCTTTTTCTTGGACCAACTCTTTTTGAACTTTTATGAGTCCTACACCATCAACACTTGATGCGGGCCTTCCTTAATATCCTTCTCTGCCACCTTGAGCATCCCATGCAATTCAGTGAGCTTCTTATCCATGCCATGCATATGATAGTTTGAGATGAACATCTCATAACTAGTAGGAAGAGAACCCAGAACTGCATCAATAGCCAGCTCATCCAAGATCGGGAAAGCCCAACCTATCCAAAGATTGCACATATACGATCATGTTAATCACATGCTGGCTTAGTGGATCACCTTCCTTCATCTTACAATCCATCGGGGATCGCTAGGCGTTGAACCTTTAGGTCTTAGCTTGCACCTGTAACATGATCTTGAGACTCTCGATCATATCGAAAGACGCAATATTTTTGAAATGATGTTGCAAATCGGGCTCCATACAAGCCAGAATGGGGCAGCTGATCTCGTTCGGCTCATCAACGAGTTTCTGGTAGGCATTCTTGGTTGTGGCATTAGCATTATCTGCAGGTACCTATGGAAGTGGATCATCTATAACATGTTCCTTTTTATCATGTTCGAGAACAATTCTCAAATTTCTATACCAGGTGGTAAAGTTTGTTCCATTCAGTTTATCCTTTTCCAGAATTGATTTCAATGCAAAGTTTTGACCAGGTGGTGCCATTCATCTACAACACAAAAATTTGAAATCATTAAGCAATGTGTTTACGTAGAGTAATTAAAACCTAAAATAGAACTACTCGCACTGAAGTCGACATTCCTCTACAAACTCTCGATGATTCACGATCTGACTAGCGCTAGCGACTAGTGAGCTTTAGCATCACTGCTAGCCAAGTTGTCGATCAGGTAAGAAACTCCTTGATAATCATATCTCTATACGACTCATATCTGTCGGGTAGGTACATTATACCTTGGCTCCCAATATTTTTTGCCACACGGCCGAAAACCGTTTTGATTGCCTTGTCAAATTAACCTGATGCAGTGCATGTCCTTGTTCGACGAGAACCCTCCAGTTAAAGGACACCTAGTAGCACCTCAATTTTATGAGCCCACTACTAGACATACTTGACGTGCGAAGGTGCAACATCCGGAACGACAATCTTCTTGATATTACGAGATATCTTTCTACCATTCTAACATGCATAGAAACAAGAAGCAATATCAATCACATATAAACATGAATATGTGAAATGGTATGGCTCCTTCATGGATGTACTTCCATGGCCGGCTCTAAGTCTGATGACCTGGTCGGAACTCCATCTTGTCTGTCACACCGGGATACCAAAGCCTCGAACTTTATCTCTATCCTCCAACTACTAAAACTAGTAATGAATTTACAGAGAATCACAAGTCGATGCGCGGATCGTTATACAATATAATGTCAGCACTTTGGCTCCCCCTGGCTGACAATCATGACAGGCAGATGATATTAAATTACATGCATGCATCACATACATATGGATAGATTTGCATTCTACTGGTTTGTGTTATCGTGTATGAAATACATGGTGCTACGCACAAGGTAGTCATGCCGAATTTTCTATTTTGACCGGTCTTATTGATCATCGCAAACCCAATTCAGATTTATGTATCACTGTTAACCTCGATGGCGGAAACTGACCGGTGGGGCTAGGTTCTGTCACGACCTCATCGATCTGAATTGACAGAAAACGTAGCCTCATCGATCCCGATGTGTAGTCGATCACATCAACCATGCACATAGCCGATCTCAAGAACGATGAGGATCTCATCCGCCGCCTCCACATACGAAATATGCATCCAAACCGAAACCAAAACAACTAACCTGGCTCTGATACCACTGTTTGGTTGTACCGTAGGTGCATCGCATGCAAATTAAATTTTTCCTATGTGTAGAATATCCAAGAACATGCTATGGATATGGATCACAGATTGTTACCACTAGATGGGTAGTGCCATGCAACGGAAGTAGAGTTGAGCTAGTGCGTTCGCCTTGTCTGTCCCCTCCTCGTCTGATCTCTCTTGAACAGCTGGTCGCAGGATTCTCTCCCTCGAAAAACCGGTCGCCGGATCCCTCATACAGTTTCACCAGAGCGGCACAAGTGCACCGCCTCTAATGGCAGCCGTGCATGTAGGAGGAATAGAATGCATCGGACTGCTAGTTCCGGTTCGCACGATCGGCAGCGACGAAGAGAAATGGTTGGTTGCAACACATGCAGAGCCCTAATGACGGTGGCCAAGCAATCAACTCAATAAGTGTGTCGCACCTCCACTATTTATAGTCATCCGCCGCATGCTCAACTCTTGGGCCTTGCATGGATCCTAAAGCCCAAGTGTTCCTTCCCTTAATCGTGCGGCCCCTTAGTTTCTCGTTCACTTAGTCGAGAGTTAGATCACATCTGACTCGGCTATTCGATAGCAGTCATTAGAAAACCGTGCCGACTCCAGGTGTCCCATGAGGCTGGTTAGGTGAACCTGTACTTCATACTTCTGTTCCCTTTGCCAAACGATATATGTTGTCGTGCACAAGGCGACTTGGTCATCCTTGTTGCAGCACAACCTCTTTCTCGTTCCCATGAATCCGACAAACACTTTGAATTATCTCATTGTCCTCATCGCATGGCCATGCTTATCCAGGTCGGATCACCCAAGGTGCCCATAGTATATTTCTCCTGATTGGAGGGGCAAATCCCATCTTGCTCGACCATGTCTCGCAAAATGGGTCTGGACAAGCCCGAAACCTACCTTTGTAACGAAGTAGTGTTTGGTCAGCCCAAAACAAGTCTGTCACCATCCCGAGTACATGCGCCATCCGAGGTCTTAGGACATAGAACATATGTTGTACTAGATACTCACAGATGACCTATCGTTGCATCTCATAGTTGGGTCTATCCAACTAAGACCTTATCTTGACTCGGCTCTGTGTACGTCGAATTCGACCAGATCTTTATGAGTCCATATTATCCAACTAGTATCCAATGCTACATGGTAAGTGAGACCGGACCTTCCACCATATCATATGCTAGTCTTTTTGGATGCATGTCCACACAACCCTTTAGACTAGGGACCATTTAGGACACTCATCATACAATGCCTAGTCTCACAAACAAGTCACGTACCTGTCAATACAAATCACAGATAATGTCTAAGGATTATACTTTTTCATAAACACATTGGAAATATCATCATACATGATTGCCTCTAGGGAATATCTCCAAAATTTACAATCGTTGTTTGTGTAAAACTTGATGAAGATTCTCACTCCTATTTTGATATCGGACTTTGGCAAGGAATTTCTAGTTTTATGTACTGAAACCTGGCTCTAAAATTGCACTGCACCAAAAAGAGCCTAGCCATACGATGAATGTTATCGTCCACGACGACATCAGCCGTCCATACTTTGTTGGAAGTAAGTATTCTTTCTAGTATATGAATGTTGATTTGTGTAAAAAAATCAAAGAAAATGTGTAGTATTTCAGCAATCAATTGGGATTTCATATTCTAAATGTGTTAAATCTCTTCCTACCAAGTAACTTGTAATTACCAACGCACTACTCTTTTGCCCTGATCTAGCTACATAATCACTATGGTCCCACTTCTCTACACATGACAGAAAGTGTCACCGCTGCCGATACTTCGAAGGTGGCAGATGAGGTTGTCAACAAGCGGAGGTGGGTCGAGCCACAAACACTAGCGCTTCCGGCAGACTTCATCAATAGCCTCCCAGATGATGTGTTGACAGTCATCATCTCCCTCCTCCTAATCGAAGATGGTGTGCGCACAACCGTCATCTTCCTGCAGTGGTGCCCCCTATGGTGTTGTGCCCCTCTTGGCCTCATCAACGCACATGCTCTTCAATGGCTATCGCGAACGCTTGGATGCATTGTCTCACATCATCGACACGCACTGTGGCCCAATTAGAGGCCTTACTATGGGAAAGTTGCATTCCAATGGCAAGGACTAAGACAAGTTTGACGAGTGGTTCTGATGGACCGGCCTAGATCAGCTTGAGGACCTCACTTTTAATGATGTACATATGTGCATGTTGCCACCCTCCCTGCAAAGCCTCATGCCAACGCTACACGTCACTAGGTTTATGAACAACCATTTCCCTGAGATTAACACCGATCCCGCTCTTTTGCTACCTCGACTGAAGCACCTTGAGCTCATCGTTGTCTGCATCCACAATGACGACATGGAGCAAGGGTTCTATGGATGTACTACAATCGAGTAGTTTCATCTTCAAGTGATCAATGGGTTGAGTAGCCTCCATGTCGCCTCTGTGAGTCTCCGAACAATTTGTGTGTATTGCTGGTGCTGCAACAAGAGATCACACAAATTGAATCACCAAATGGTGATTGAGGACAGGCCTTTACATGAGAGATTACTTGTAGTTGATAAACAAGGTCCAACAAAAAACATGGTCATTTATGCACTAAAGTTAATAGTGTTTGGTACTTGCACGTCAACTTCTCTGAACTTGTTATTGGATCCATCACCGTCCAGGTACAATAGGTGCCATTTTTTACTTCTTCAAATAAACATTTATTTTTGTCTATTCAATATGCATGTTCATCTGTCATCCAGAAAATGATTCCAACAAGCTTGACCTCGTATTTGTGTGCAATGAAGGTCTCGGAACTAGAACCTATCGACCCTGGCCTAGACCAAGTTGTCAGATTCCTCTGATGCTTTATGTGCCTTAGACCTTTCATGTTAAATGTTAACCACAAGGGAGTTCAATTTTGGAAGCCCTGCAAATCAAATAGGTCTATTGTGTGTCCAAGCACTAATAACTTCTCTTCTTTTGCAGATACGATTAGGCCAGGTATTGGATAATGTGATACAATATAACAATCCCATCAAATGCCTCTATGTCCATCTCTCACAAATTACTTTGAACTCCTATCGAGGGACCTTAACGGATATTATATTTGCCAGGTTCCTTGTTGTGGGAGCAAGTGTGCTAAAGATAATGTGATTTTCCCTACATTTACTCCAAAAAAAAAAGAATGTTCGTTGATCAGCTCCCGCGACAAAAATAGAATGGAAAAGGCTCAACAAAAGCTCAATTTCATTTTGTAACTTTGGCCGACAAACTATTTGGAAATCCTTATGCCAAGCCCATACATGACATGTAAGTGGCAGATCCCTTTGCAAAAATATTGAAGTTGAAAAAATACTTGTAATATCAGCATGAACCTCTCATATGTTCATGTTCAGTATATCAGCGGGGGCATCTAGAGCTGCATGACATATTTCTTTGCATAATCTGAATTTAGTTCTCTTATCAGTTTGAACCTTGTAATCTTCGAATTTGAGCCTTGTAATTCTGGAATCAGAATCTTTGTACTATTTCTATCATTTGTGATACAATCATTCAAATGGCATCTTATGAGACTCGTATTTTGGTAGTACATTTTTTCCTAGTATGGATTATATGATTGATATATGGACCTTAGTATGCAATTGACGATTAATATGTGGACCTTAAGAAGCAAAACCATGACTAAGGTGCTCTTACGGGGCTACAATAGGTCTACCAGAGGTTCCTAATGACAAGCGCCATTTCACCATGCATGTCGTAGTGGAAACGCATAGAAGGTTCACGTACGGGGCTCTCGGTGGTGTACACCAACCATCCAATCTGGGTGGAGAACTCCTATATTATGGAAATGTTGCTTGACGAGGACAAGTACAAAATGGTTTGGTTCGATCTCGCATTCCTCGTGGCTCTTTGCTCTCGCGTCCCTTAGCGTGCTCTGCTCTCGTGCCCCTCTGCGCATGCTATTCCATCGGTTGGGGCCTGCATGTGGTCAGGCTTGGTGTTCCATATGCATGTGGTTGCACCACATGCTTCGCCCCCATGCATTTACGTGCTCCACGATTGAATCACACGCTGCAAAAACTGCCATCCGGGCATGCTGGTTTTTTAGGACGTCCGACCTCCATTTATTCCCACGACCATTAACGATAGTGTCTTCACGCCCCACAACACAATAAGCACATCTACGATGACACAATAAGCGGTGCTCCAATGGAGTTTGACATGCATCATATGGACACCCACTAGAGGAAGACGGGCCTAATTGTGGTGTACATTAGCAACCCGACCATGGTGGGAGACCACCATCAACACCATGGAGGGGTTGCTTGTTGTGGATGACAAGTACAAAGTGGTCGGCTTCAATCTCTCATTCATTGATGGTCGTGCCAGACATGATTAGAAGGTTGTCGTTGCCAAGTTGTGCGTGTGTCACCACATCCTCATCTACCACTATTGCCTGGCCAGAAGGCCTTGCGAGCATTTCACCATGTTTATCAACAACCTCGACTGTAGGTTTGCTACGATGGACACCACCAACAATCGAAAGGTGCTCAAGACTTCGGTCTTGGCATGCTAGGATCTTGTTGACATCCACAACCACTACAAAGTCTGGGATAGCAAGAAGGACAAGGACTCCCATCTCGACCTTGTCGTGGCCATCACCGACTCCTACTAGAGAGACATGAAGGTTGAGTGCGACAAGAATAATCTTGTCTGGCACAGGTCCTGGTGAAGAGACTCGATGAATATCACATCTAGACCGCGAACAAGGAAGCATAGACGTGCTACGAGATGTTTATGCGAATCGTTTACATGAGTAAGTGGCTCCTACCTAAAGACTTCGTGTGATCGAGCCGCAAGCAGAGCGATGGCGGCAAGCGTCACAACAAATAGATGATTCGATGGTCCTTTCACATAGTTTATTATGCACGTAATATTTTATTGAGGCGTCCACCAATGTTATGTGTGTATTCACTTATGTATTTGGATGCTTAATTAGGTTATGCAATCATGTTGTTATGTGTGTAATTTTTTAGTGAGGTGTGCCAATGTTATGTGTGTAGTCACTTACGTATTTTGATCCTTAATTTGGTTATGCAATCATGTTCTTCGTTTGTGTTATTTTGGCTCATCACGCGCAATTCATCTAAGTTATTCATATGTTGTTTATCACACACATTTCATCTATGCAATCGTTTATGCCAAAATTGGCTCATCGCAAACAGTTCATCCAAGGAACGTGTTTGCCACCTACCGCACACATCTTCATCCGGGTGATCATTTGTGTTATTTTATGTCATAACAAATAGGTCATTAGGCTCATGTGTATACCATCAATCGCACACATAATCATTTGGACAATCATTGGTGTTCTGCTTGATCAGTGCAAACAGTTTATCTAAGTGAACTGTTTGTCGTACATCATACACACTTGTATTCAGTTAACCGTTTGCATTGTTTTGGTCCATCAAAAATAGTTTGCGTGGGCCAACTGTCTGTCGTAGATCACACATAAAACTCTTTTTGAATCGTATTTGATGCATCCGTCATCGCACATAGTTCATGTCATTGGCAATGGATCTTGAACAATATCGTTTGCGATTGGTTGATCACACACAGTTTCGTCGAAGGGTCTATGATTGACGTGTCGTGTTTGTAGCATCCTGAGTAGTGTATGATCCAACTATATTAACAAAGCCCATGATACATCAAGATCGTGACATCTCAAGAACACGAGAAAGAGATCAATCACATAGATACTATTACACACCCTCAGCCCCGACGGTGAACTACTCCCACCTAGTCATGTCCTCTAGTGGGATGATGAAGATGGCCTCCAGTGAAGATTTCCCCCTCTGGTAGGGTACTGTAAAGGGATCCATATGAGTTTTCTTCAATACAGAGAGTTACGGCAGCAAAGTGGAAGTTCTAGGTTTATTTCTAAGGGTTTCTATATATACAGGATTTTCAGCATTGGAATCACATCAAACGGAGCAACGACGTGGTCCCAACCTATCAGGGCGCGCTCAAGGCGGCCAGGGCGCCCTAATGGCATGGGGGCACCAGGTGGACCTCCTCCGGTGGTTCTTCTCTCCGATATTTCTCATATGTTCGAGGAAAAGTCATCAACAAGTTTCAGGCGATTTCGAAAACTTACATTTTCTGCACAGAAAGCAACACCGCAGTAATTGTGCTGAAAACAGCGTGAGTCTGAGTGAGTTTTAATTAAATCATATAAATTGCATAAAAACCATATAAAATATTGTAAACATAGGTGAACATGGCATGACTACTTCATACATTATCGATACGTTGGACACGTAGCACCATCCTCGAGCTTAATTCCTACTCATCCTCGAGTATGTAAACGATAAAAGAAGTAATTTATGAAGTGTGAATGCTAGCATAGTATATAAGTTTGATCAATGATAATTCAGTCAATTTTCTAGCATCATAAACAACAACATTTTTTCACAAAACTCATTATGACAGAGTAGCAATGAGTTCACATGTCATGATTCAAACAATGCATTCTCTTGAAACTGATCAACATATGTTCTTAGTCATCAAACAATTTCAATGCATCATATTTTCAGCAAAGTCCAAGTAAGAAATCCACATACTCAATTATTATATAGTCTTCTATAATTTCTAATACTCGAAGCATATTTTTAGAACAAACATCATCCATCAAACACAGATAAAGATAAGGATTTAATGTTCCGTTTCCAAACGTACTTATCATGTAGATAATCTTCAACAATAATGCATCATGATCAAATATATTGGACTGGATATATGTGTTTAGATCTTTCCCCACCACATGATGCTTTCCAACTAAAATAATGAGGTTGGAATAAGAAGTTGACTCAACATGAAAAGTAAAGAACATAAAAGTAAATATTTTTTCCCTTCGCAGGGACAAGCTGGGATTTGTTAAGGTGCCGAAGCTGATTGTTTCAAATGGAGATGAATATATTTTGGGTGGTGTGCCTTTCCAATCAATGTTACAACAAGGGATTACAATATCTTTCATTCTATTCACATTATTGGCGGTTCCCAAACGAAATTGAAATTTTAATCCCCCTCAACCATTCAAACACATTCCATGGCTAACTGTATCCAAGGGTGCCCTCCAAAGAATCAACTTTCTAGAGGGAGTTCTTGTTTATTTGTTTTTGTAGTATGCAGGACTGGGAATCCTTTTTACCAGCCTCTCTTGTGCAATTACAAGTGAATAAACACTCATCATGAGAATAACCCGCTTAGCATGTAAGATATTGACCGCCCAATCGCTCAATGAGCGGTACAAGCACAAAAAACCGATATTTATTTGAAGGTTTTAGAGGTGGGACATGAACTTTTTTGTGGAATGGCAGTGAAATCCATATATAGGTAGGTAAAGTTGTTAGAACCGTGACTCAAGTCTTAGAATATTATGACTTTACGATCCAAACTAGCCCCTCCGATTGTACGATTTTGCTCATAGAACCTAAGATTCTACGATCCTCGTAGTTATGATTCGATGATTCACGATCCTACCGATGGAACTTCGATCCAATTCAGAATCGCGATTCTGTCAACCTTGTATGGTGGACTCTCATGCAAGAAACTTTTCTCAAGGATTTGGATGCACAAGTAGTATTTCTACTTAGTACGAAGTTTTAGCTAGCAAAATGTTCGAAACAAGCACCACATGTTGGAGGATCCATAACAATATAAATTTTATGCAAATATAACCAAACATAACCATTACGTTGTCTTCCTTGTCAAACTTAATCAATTTGATCAAGGTTGAAAATAATTAATGGGTATTCACAATCATAAAAGATGTCCCAAGATAATATATTTGTATGTGAAACTTCTCTTTCTTATACTAATCATTCATGAATTGATTGTATGACCAATATTGTGATAGGCAAACTTTAATAGGTTTTACTTTCTAAACCAAAATGTGAAAGTACTATTAATCATAAAGAACATTGATAATTTTAGTTTTATGATATTTCATGATTTTACAATTTATTCTTAGGATATAAGTGAAGCACAAGAGTAAACATAAAACTACTATCAAAAGATGTAAGGATATAATTATTTATTTCAAACCAAATAAAGATATATTCCAAGAATAGCACATATAATGTGAATGAAACAAAACTTAGGATCGACATAGGCTAACTGATATTTGTTGAGGAAGAGAGGTGGGATGCGTAGCATCCCAAGCTTAGATAATTGAGAACACTTGTAATTTTTACTTTGGATTACTTGGGAATCCCCAAGTTTGAGATTTTTTAACTTGTTCAATCCTCCCATATCTCTGTTTCGCCTAAGTCTTGAAAAGTTCATCCACACAAAACTCGAAAAGAACTCGTGAGATAGGTTAGTACACATAAGAATAAATAAACACTTCATGTATAGCCAAGAAAAGTTGCATAATAATTTTCAAACATTATGTACTGTACAATATCATTTACACAATTTATATCAACCAATATAAGCCATGAAAATTCTAGGATAAGTAGGTATGAAAACTATGACAACTACCTGTCCAAAGAGAACAATTTGTAGAAATTAATTTAAAAAGTGTACTTATCTCTAAAAATATTTAGTACATGGTAAATAATTTATATGAAAGTACTATGTAAATATTTCAGAAACTTTCCATGTTTCAGTAAAATGCGAGAATGCAAATACTACAACAAAAGTTTTTGGTTTTGTACGACACACATCACACATGCAATTCAAGCATTCTAAAGGCAATTCTTGGACCTTTTTATTGAAAAATAATATTATAAATAATAGAAAGAAAATTTTAATGAAAAAGTACACTCCAATAAAAACTCATATTATTTGATTAATAAAAATATAGCTCCAAGTAAGGAATACCAATAGTGTTGAAGCCGAAAGAGAGGATCCCTTATGAAGCATCCCGAAGTTTATACACTTGAGTCTTCCTTCGATGTTACCTTGGGGATGCCTTGGTCATCCCAAAGCTTAGGGTCATGCCACTCCTTATTCTCCTCATATCAGTATCTCACCAAAACTTGAAAACTTGAGTCACACAAAAATTAACGGAACTTCGTGAAATGGGTTGGATTAATGAAGATAGATCATTTACTTAGGTACTATGAAGAAAATATTCATAATTGATCTCACCTCGTAAATGCAGTATTATATCATTCCCATAATTTATATCACTCACTATAAGTTATGGAAACACTAAATAAGTAAAATATGCATGCAAAACAGAATTTGTGAAACACAAAACAATATGAAAAGATCTGGATAAAAATTATACTTACCTATCTCTATAAATTATGAAAAAGTAGAAAAAAGTAGGAAATTTGTACATAAATATTGTGTAAATATTTTAGGAATTATCATGCTCGAGTAAAATCAGAGAAATTCTACAGTAGACATAAAAGTTTCTCATTTTAAACAGAATCAAACTAACAAGTATCCACGCTACCCCAAAGGCTTTAGTTGGCACATTATTGAAGTAAAATACAAAAAACATGATAAATACAGTAAACTAATATTGTGCACACACAAAAACCTAAAGGAAAAGTGTTTGGTTGTCTCGCAACAAGCGATTTTCTTTAAAGCCTTTTAGCTAGACATGATGATTTTAATGATGCTCGCATGAAAAGTAGTAATTGAAACATGCAAGAGAGCATCATGAGTCACATCGCAAGAACATTTTAAGTCTAACCCAATTCCTACGCATTAGGGATTTTGCAAGCAAACAATTTATGGGATCAACAATCAACTAACATAGGAAGGAAAAACAGGCATAACTTCAAGATTTTCAACACATCGGGAGGAAACTTAATATTATTCCAATTCCTACAAGCATATGTTCCTCCCTCATAATAATTATAAGTCGCATCATGATGGAATTCAACAATATAACTATCACATAAAGCATACTTTTCATGATCTACAAGCATAGAAAATTTATCATTCTCCACATAAGCAAATTCCTTCTCATTCATAGTAGTGGGAGCAAACTCAATAAAATAACTATCATGAGACACTTGATTGACCTATGTGCATAGATCCCCGAAGATCACCGGTATCTGCAATTTGATTCCATAACATATATCAAGTGAATCGATAGAATTCCCCATTGTCACCACATGTATCCACATGCAAGACCTATATCAAGTGTTATCAAACCAAAAGTATTCAATCCAACATAACGAGATCTCAAAGGGAAAGTTTCAATTCATCACAGCAAGATAGCAAGGGAAGACCACCATATGATCTAACTATATTAACAAACCATGATACATAAAGATCATGACATCTCAAGAACACGAGAGAGAGAGAGAGAGTTAGAGAGAGAGAGAGAAAGTCAGAGGGAGAGAGAGATCACATAGCTACTGGTACATACCCACATCCTCAAGGGTAAACTAACCCCTCCTCATCATGGCCTTTGTCGGAATGATAAAGATGGCCTCTAGTGAAGATTTCCCCCTCCTGAAGGGTACTAGAAACGGATCCAGATAAATTTTATTTGATACAGAGAGTTGTGGCAGTGGAGCGGAAGTTATAGGTTTATTTCTGAGGGTTTATTTCTAAAGGTTTCTGTATTTATAGGAAGTCGCGTCAAATGGAGCCACGAGATGGTCACAAGCTATAAGGGCATACCTCGGGGGTCAGGACGCCGTGATGGCTTGGGGGCACCTGGTGCACCTCTTTCAGTGGTTCTTCGCTATTATATTTCTCATAAGTTCGAGGAAAAATCATCAAAAAGTTTCGGGCGATTCCGAGAACTTTCATTTTTTGCACAAAAAGCAACCCACGGTAATTCTACTGAAAACATCATCAGTCCAGGTTAGTTATAATTAAATCATATAAATTTCATGAAAATAATATGAAAGTATTGTAAACATAGGTGAACGTGGCATGGATACGTCATAAATTATCGATACATTGGAGACGCATCACTTAGATGTTGAGTTGTCAATTCAACCACACCTCGGGTATTTTTGTGTAGTAGAAGTTTTAGTAGCACAACAAAATAGTTAAAGTAACATTAACAGTAGAAACAACAGTTTTGTAGTGATTATAACAATAGAAGCAGCAATAGTAACTTAGCAAGATTCAGTATTTGAAAAGCGTAGGCATGTGGATAGGTGATGGATAATTATTTAGATGACATTCATCATATAACAGTTACACACTAGCGACATAGAACAAACTCAAATTTATCAATGCAATGTAGGCATATATTCCGTATATAGTCATACATGTTTCTAATAAGAACTTGCATGACATCTTTTGTCCTATCCTCCCGTGGCAGCAGGGCCCATAAGGAAACTAAGGTATATTAAGGCATCATTCTAATAGAAAACTGAAACAAAGCTTTAACACATAGTGAATACATTAATTCCTCAAACTACGACAATCACCGAAAAAAATTCCAATTATTGTCACCTTGGGGTATGTGGATCTTGATATGTAATAGGTGCATACAACTTGCTAGATATGATCCAAAACACTCCCATATTCATACAAACATAATAGGTTCAGAAGTGAATCATATCACTCGGTTCCTAGTGACAAGCATGATTCAATGCAAAGTCATAGGAACATAAAACTCAAAACATAGTTGATACTAGGTATCAATACCTATCAAAATAACTCGATTACATGATCAATCTCATCCAACCCAAACATTCTCCAGCAAGCCTACAAGGGAATTACTCACTCCCGATGGTGAGCATCATAATGGTGTTGCTGGAGAAGGGTTGGTGATGACGATGGCGATGAATCACCCTCTTCGGAGCCCCAAACAGACACCAAATCAGCCCTCCCGAGGAAGAACTGGACATGGCGGAGGCACCATCTCGTAAAACATGATGAAAACTCCTCTCCTATTTTTTTCTTCGGAATTAGGATTTTGTAAGACTAGAATTAGGGTCAGCGGAGCCACAAGGTGGCCCTGAGACAAGAGGGCGCACCTAGGGGAGTGGTCGCGCCCTATTAGCTTGGCACCAACAGGTGGCCCCTCTAGTGGGTCTTCGCTCTAATAATTTTTATATTTTGCAGAAAAAATCTCAAAAAAGTTCTGTCCAATTGTGAGAACTTTTATTTCTGCACGAAAACAACACCATGCTAGTTGTGCTGAAAAAAGTTAGTCCGGATTAGTTTCATTCAAATTAGGAAAATTAGAGTCCAAAGCAAGAGCACAAGTATTTGGAAAAGTAGATACGCTTGGGACGTATCATAATGAAATTCTCTTCTAGGTGCCTCATGACATTTGGGGGAAGTCCTGGAAGTAGAGCCCCAAGGGGTTATTGTCACACTTGCTATCGTTTTAGTTTCAAAATACCGGAGGACACCGACATCGAAATGCTTCAATACTTTTCTTGGTGGCAAATAGTGTCGTGGCTTTTCCACGTTACTGGTGGAGATAGCTCACATGATCTACCAGGTCTAGTATAATTATATTTTGAAAGGTCTGAGGTAGACGAGCTCGCAAAACTTCTCGAATATTTTTCCCTTTAGGTTGCGGTTGCAATTCTGCAGCTGATTACGTTGAGGAGGTTCCTGTACTCGCAACCTGATAGCAAAACCAAGAAAACTTCGGAAGTTCTGGGGTGGGAATTCAAGTAGTTACCTAAGATTATCTTTCCAACAAATGCATGTTGGGTTATGTAATTTTTTCCGGCATGTTTCGTAAGCCTCATCCTTTGTTTTGTTGGAGTATGCTAATTTGAGTTGCTTTCGTGTCAACTGTTAATTTCATATCTTTCCTGAGTGGTGTTCTCATATTTCTATGGGAATGTTAATCCTTTTTATTAGTCAATTTTCATGTCAATTCTTTTCCATTCAGAGTGCTTCTCTTAACGATAATTAAATCCTCTCCAACATTTGCAAGATCTATCCTAATTTTTCCATTTTCGAAGTTCGTTAAATCCATCCTAAGTTTTCGTTGTTTTCCCCACCCTTCCGCCCTTTTTCTTCAACAATTAAACTATCATCCAAGTGCCTTTATTTTCAATGATGCATCCGATATCTTTTCTTCCGTATTGCATCTGGTGATTCGTTGTGAAGATGCTCAAGTGCTATGTTCATCATTCTTCATTCTCATTTTCTTTTCCGGCCGATTCGATTCAACCTGTCGGTGTTCATCATATCCTTTTCATTCGTTAAATGTTTTTCGTGTCGGAAATTCTTATCCAAGACTCTCTTATTATTCATCTCTCTCTATTTATCTCCGGAGTTCACAACATATGTGAGAACATTTGTATTTCTTTCCAAGATCCATTCTAGTCACTTCGAGGGTTTCACCTCATCAAGTTTTCAATTTGTACCGGTGCAATCTCTCTTTCTAATAAATCGTCACAATGGTGTTTTCTTTTGAGTGGGCCCATAACCCACATCTTGTTCTCCAAGATCCTACATGGAATTTTGAATCTTTTTTTAGAGATCTGTCTTTTCAAATGTGACATAATAATGGTTTCCCTCAGTCATATTCCATCTCCAAGACCGCTTGCAAATTCTTTTGTTTTGGCTCAACCTTGCTCTTCTAATTGTTTTAAAGTTTGTCATTAATTCGTGGTCGTGTTCATCATCATCATTCTCAGCTTGGAAGACCGAATATGATCTTCCCTTAAAATCTTGGTCTATTCTCTTGAAGATTCATATTTCTAGCTTGATTCTATGATTTCAAATTGTTTTCGATCATGAGAAATTCCTTCCATATCTATCCGGGGCATTTCATAGTTGTTTACTATTATCGATCCTCCGAAGGCCATATTCAGAAGAAAAAAATGTTGTTATCTTTGAACTTTCATTCTCAAATTCTTCTCAATTGACATCTCTTCCTTCGTCCTCGTAATTCTTCTGGTGATGTGTCTAAGATTCATCTTTCTTCTCATGTCTCTTTGTTCGTTCGATTTTCCTTTGTTCACATCTAAATTGTTACGAGTGGCCCATTCTAGTTTTCTCTAGTAGGATCGTGATATCTTCATCCTCGTGTATTTCCATTCATTCGTAGTATCCACATTGGTTTGCAAATGATTAACGGTGTTGCATTGAATACTTCTTCAAGGTCGTGGTATATCTCCACAATCATTTTCAAGAAGAATAAGTACTATGCTAAATCCGTTGCTCGTCATCAATTTAACATGACGAAGGATAATCATAACATGATTCTTACTCTTGTTCCATCAAGGTGATTTCAATTCCACTTCGAGAGTTGGTCAAAATATCAAATTCTCGATTATAAGTTATTTTGTTTTCTTTTATAGAATTCCAAGTTTTCTCAAGTGTCTCGTCGGGAAGTTTCATCTAAATCATGACAAGGCCTCAATCTTGTTCTTTCGCAACCTTTATTTTTTTTTTTATCATCCTTTCATTCCGGTGTTCTTCCTGATGGTTTTTCATAGTGGTTAATTAAGGATGTAATATTATCGAAGTGTTCTTCAAAATTGATGTGGAGGAGCTCAAGTATTCTTTCTCTTGCATTTTAAAGTGCAAATATTTCTCCATTGAATTTTGAATGGTGTTATAGCATTGTAACATCCTCACATTTCTAATTTCGGATTTTGTGATTGTATTTCCTTTTAATGTGAATTTCCAAAACTTTGACGATAACACCTTCTCGAATCTTCATAGAAATCTTACATGAGACAAATTCTTTTCGATTTTTCCTGCCAAAAAAATTCTGTTTTGGATAAGAGTCTTACTTTATTTCCCCTCTTGACAAATATTTCCACTTGAAAATTCTTCTCCCTCATTTTGAAAATTCCTTAATGGTTTGTGTGAGATATGTTGCTAACTTATTTTTTCCCTAAAACTTTTCTCTCTTCCTCTCTCACTAATTTCTTGCCCCTCACTTATCTCTAACATCAGGGCATCATCTAAAAATAGTTTCTCCAGGTTTTGAGGTAGTTCAAATACTTTTACTTTTTTTAAATAACTAAAACCATTTTTTGTAATCAGTTTTGACCCCTGGAATTTTACAAAAGAACTTATAGATTGATTTGGCTTCTGGCCCCGAATTTCCTATTCATGGTAGCCCTAGGTACCCTCACCCCATTGCCCCAAACACTTTCTTGTTTCAAGTTTAAAATTTTCAAATTTGGTTTGACCAAATTTTGGACCAGAGTTGATGTTTTTGCTAAAAACCTAACTTAACCGTTTTCAAAAATTCTAAAACTTTGCAAGCTGTGTCTGGAATGAGTGAGAGGCCACCCCATAAATTTTCAACATCTAACTCATTCTTCTCATGCCATTTGCATTTCGACGAGTGAGAGGCACTGCTCGAGGTAGGAGAAGGACAGTGTCAATCTCACCAGTGCCAAGCTTTGGTAGCTTGCGCACTATGCCCCGAGCTTATCCACCATGCCGCACGGTCCTTTGGCCAGTTGCATGCATCGATGGTGAGCTGGCCCGAGCTGCCAGCTCTAGCAGCGGTGCCAACGACGGGTGTTGCAGCCACGAGCAGCCATTGCTACAAAGCCGCGCCGCCATGCACTGTCCAAGCGATGTAGGAGCTCCGCGTGGTCGCCCCACCCCTGCCATGCTGCTGGCCATCGTCGTGCTCCCGAGAGTGGTGAGCGCGCTCTATGCCACCGACGTCTCCGTAATGTGCAGCCACGTCGAGCCACAACCCCCGCAAAATGGAGGAGTCGCAGACCATAGCAGCTACGCCGACCATGCAAGCGCCTGCTAGTTCCTCTGGCTCACCGTAATTTGACACAGAGTTGGTCTCCCGTGCAACCCTCTCTTGGCCTCCTATAAAAATGGACCCGAGCCGTTATGTAGCCACCGCACCCACCACACCTCACCACACCTCACCACATATTTGCCTAAACCATCGGAGGACCTCTGGAGGGCCTTCTTCCCCACCTCCATCCACCCCGATTTACTTCGGGCCTCAACAAAATTCATCTAGGTAGATGCATCCCCGCAGCCCAGCTTTTGCTAGCAAGCTCCTCGAGCACCAACCCTTCTAACCCTAGCACGAATTCGGTGAGTGCCAGCTTCTCCATCAAGATCCCACTGCACCCGAAGCACCGCCAGACGGAGTTGGAGCCGTCGCTGACGTGGTGCCCATTGGCGAGTGCCTCCACCTCCATCAGCTGGGGAATGTCCTAGTGAGTGCAATCGCATGCCCCTCCCCCTTTGGTTCGTCGCAAGACTCCGCCGGCGACACCGCGAGACTCGCCCGCGGGCGAGGTAGTTTAAACCTGACACTGGAGGCCCACTGTTAGTATTTTAATTTTTTAGAACCTTTTTTAATCTATTCTTCCATTTTACGCGTTCCCCTCTAGCCCATGTAATTTCACCAGAGCGCTATGCTTGTTTCTAGTGAGCCCCCTGGGATATTTCTGATTCATTACAGAACAGTCTGTGAGTTTATTTTCTTTATAACATTTAAACTATAGGAGATTTTCAAGTGATTCTTTTTGCAAAATCTTTCTCATGTTGTATAGTTTACTTTCATACTTATTCAAAAACACTTTGAGACAGTTTGAGAGCCTTTAGAATTTATGATAATATTCGGTGTTGTGACATAGATACCAACGAGTGAAGCGCCGACGTCACCTTCACCGAGGTCGATCCACACTTCGTCGAACCAGCAAAGTTGTTTACGCAATTGATGTGATTGTTTGATGTTAGTATTGTTACTTTTTGCCGCATAAGAATATTTGTATGTGATGAACTACATCATAATAAGACGTACTTACGAGATGAATTATTGCTTAACAAAGTTGATCATCAAGTTGATGATGAGAGGTCCTGGACAACCTAGTCACGTGGGACGTGATAGGTTGTGGCCCGAGCATGCTAGTGGAATGATACCGTGTGGATAAAATTAATAACTCCAGTGTCGGCATAGATCGAGTCTTGTCAGTGCATCACCTTACTTTCGGTACCAAGTAGAGGTGCCGGGATGAAGGTCTCCATGGACCTGGAATAAAGCCAGTCATCCGGTCAGGTGGCATGGGTGTTTTCTGTCTGGGTCCGAGAGGGAGGGCACTCCATTGTAACTTGTGGTAGAAATATGATCCCATGCTATTCGAGGATGTTGGCCTCCCCGTCTTAGAGTTTTCCCCTAAGAGTGTGTCGACGATGCTAGATCTACACCTATGGGGATCAACCTGATACCCTCGTGATCTAAGGGCGGGGAAAGACGATGTCAATAGCAGATCAAACGATCAACACCCGGCAAGCCATTTTTACCCAGGTTCCGGCCGCTTACGTGTAAAACCTTACGTCCTGCTCGTCTGATCGTATTAAGCGTTTTTCGTTGTTCGTTAGAGTGATGATAACCGTCTTCTTGGCCAATCTCCAAAGAGTCTAACCCCTTGTGAATGAGCTAAGGGCTCCTTTTATAGGAAAAGGGGTCACCTACAATGCTCGATGGTAGGTTCACAAGATGTTACAGTGAACCTAGAGCGGCTCTTATCCATCAACCGCTGTCAGGTGCATTAAATGCACGTCTTCTCCTTGTCAGCTATGTGCTGGTGAAGACATGTGTCCACGTGTTTCAACACCTGGATTCCCCGCTGGCGCATGCGGAATGCACTCGAACTCGGGGAGTGGCACTGTGGTAAGGGCGGTCACCCTCTACTACCTTGCCACGCCATCCCGGCAAGGGTACTTGCCAGCGCCTTGGGTCCTCGTCCCGGCAAGTAAGCTTGCCGGGGGATTCGCCTATATTCCCGGCGAGGGAAGCTCGTCGGGGTCTTGTTCTTGGTGTGTTCATCACATCCATTAAACGGACGTGGCCTCAGACGTCTTCCTGGCAAGGCGGGCCTGCCGGGGCCTTGGATATCTTGGGGGAGCATCTTGTCTGGACTCTGCTATGCCCTGCCGTCACGGGTTCTTTGCGCCCATGCACAAGTCTGGGGCACTAGAGACCCCAGTCTTTAGTGCACCGACAGGAGCCCCTGGGCCTGGTCCACACACGCGCGCGGAGCGTTGTTGGTCCAGGCACATAGAGGTGCACGGGCCTTTGTGGCTGGACCTGCTGGCAGTTGCCTTTCCCCATGTCGCTCATCGGATGCGAAGTGGGAGATTGTGCATGGCGTGGCCTCTCCGTATCCAGAAACACATCTGATACGCGCGTGGCATGCACAGTCATGGATGGACAGGTGGCAGACGATGCCTTGAAAGGCGTAGTAGTTGCTGGGCCCGCCCATGCATGCATTGGTGCATCAGGGCGGTTCTCTGTTCGCCCGTGAGCTCGATGGATTGGTCGTAGAGGGTGGTGGCTTCTGGAGTAAGGGAGGCTAGCCCCTGCGCCCCGTCCTACAAATTGGGAGAGTTTTGTGAGCGGTTTTACTCACTCAACTCCTCTTGGATCCACCAACTCCTCGGTCTTGGTCCTTGGAATCTTCTTCTGTCTGCTGGTGACACTTGCCCCTAACCATGGTTAGGGGATGGGTTTGTCCACCGTCGGCCGTGCGGGCGGCGAGGGGATCCCGTTAGGATCATGCTACAACTTCTACGTGTGCCGCAGCGGAAGGTGGCCTGAACGCCGTGGTGGAGGAAGGGTGAGGGGCCGAGGTCCTCGTAGAGGTCGAGGCTAGGGGAGCCGGAGCACTAGTTCAATGCCTCCGTCCTCCCCGGGGCGTGCTTCTGTGGCAGCCCTCCATGTTGCTTTAGGGGGCCCCACGTGTGCTTCTCCACTGTTGTGAAGGGAGCCCGAGTGACGCCGGCTATCCTGCCTCGAGCGATAGCGACATGGAGGACAGTGGTGGCGGCGAGGTCCGTGTTGGGTTAGGGCCACGGGGTGTCAGACTGGATGTCGACCTCCCGGTCCCCAACCGGACGTAGACCGCCCCACCGTGGCTAGCTCACGGCTTGCCCCCGCCCGGCGAGGGCAGCTTGCCGGAGCTGGCGCCGGTGCCTCGTGTTTGAGGAGGAGGCACCTCCACCAGCTCTGACTTCTCCAAGTCCTCTGCTTGGGCCACCTCATCGGAGCGGGTGTTGACCCCCCGGCTCCGAGGGAGGCGCGCCCATCGGTTCCAGATCCTTCGCCCCTTCCTGTGCCCCGCTCTCCGCACCTCGGTTGGAGGGGGGCCAGGCGACGCCCGTCGGGGGCGGTCTCATTCTCTCCAGACCAGTGTCGGCCCTGGGGGGCCGGTCCTGACTGTACCGCGGGCTCCGCCTTTGTGTCTTTTTGTAGTTCACTCCTCCGCGCGGGACGGACCTCGTCAAAAGATAGGGTCTTTAGGTTAGCACAACCATGCTTTGTAAGTGAAGCCAAATGTATCCATTCATATGAATGAAGAAGACTATTTTTCCCTTCTTCGATTCCGTTCTTTTTATGATTCGTCTTTGCATAATCTGGGAGCTTGCCGGCGACTACCGGCAAGGCTCCTTGCCCTGTTCGGTGCAACCATGGAAATCGCCAAGCGCAGCTTGAGACGAAATCGGGTGCTACCTAGCCGCTTGCTTTGTTGATCAGGTTCGCAACTGTTTGAAGGCCCTCTGTGGTCATTCAGGTCGTTTGAACGAGTTCAAAACAAATACAAGGTGCACCAAACTTTGGGAAGGTCCCAGTACGCGCAAACTCCTCACACAAAGATTGGAAACTTTTGAAGGGAAAAAGCAAAAGATCTATCTACTTCAAATCTAAATCTCGAACTTAAAAACTTATCTGTCCGCGCCGTGGCCGCGAGGCGCTTCAATCTTTTGTTGGGGCGTCGGAGCCTTTGGCAAGAAGGAAATCACCGCTCCTGGCGGTCTCTTCTCCGACAAGGACTTCTTGCCGACTGTGTGTGACCATCGCTTGGAGGAAGAACTTGCCAGGGGGTGACCCCTTTGCTTTTCTCTTGCTAGGCTGTGCTCGCAGAGCCCCCGAGCGCGTCTTTGGGCAACGATGCGACGCTCTCATGGGCGCGACACTCGCGCTGGATTGCGTGCCGGGGCTTCGGGACCATGTGGCACATCCTCAATGACTATGCATAGCTCCGCGGAGGTGCGTCCGCCAGAGTATGCGTCGGGGCCTCTGTGAAGCATCCAGGCACGCCTCGGCAGCTGCGCGTCGGCCCCCAAGCGACCCATCGGCCTAGCGACGCTGTTCTTGGAGCCTCCGCCTCTCCGCCCCATGTGCGCGTGTAGCAATGCACTCGCGCAGGCCTTGGGAAGACGTAGCAAAATAGGGCGCCCGCTGCAGTAGCCCGTTTCCGGGGGAACACGCATAGCGCCCAAACTTCGGTGGAGCTGATGTTGAGTTTGCTCCGATCCACGCGTCTCTCCCCCGCCCCCTACCTGGCGCGCCAAAGATGCCGGCGATGGTAGATCGACACCTTTGGGGATCAACCTGATACCCTTGTGATTGTAGGGCGGGGAAAGACGGCGTCAAGAGTACATCTAACGATCAATACCCGGCAAGCCCTTTTTACCCAGGTTTGGGCCGCTTACTCGTAAACCCTACGTCCTCCACCCTTGAACGTATTAAGCGTTTTTCGTCATTCGTTATAGTGATGATAACCATCTTCTTGGCCATCTCCAAAGAGTCTAGCCCCTTGTGAATGAGCTAAGGGCCTCCTTCTATAGGCAAAGGGGTCACCTACAGTGCTCGATGGTAGGTTCACAAGATGTTACAATGAACCTAGAGTGGCGCTTATCCTTCTACCGCTGTCAGGTGCATTAAATGCACGTCTTGTCCTTGTCAGCTAAGTGCTGGTCAAGACATGTGTCTAGGTGTTTCGACACCTGGACGCCCAGCTGGCGCATGCGTAATGCGTTGGAACTTGGGGGCGGTGGCACTGTGGTAAGGGTGGTCGCCCTCTAGTGCCTTGCCACGTCATCCGGGCAAGGGTACTTGCCGGGGCCTTGGGTCCTCGTCCTGGCAAGGAAGCTTGCCGGGGGGCTTCGGATGTCTTCCCGGTGAGGGAAGCTTGCCTGGGTCTTGTTCTTGGTGTGTTCATCACGTCCATTAAATGGACGTGGCCTCGGATGTCTTCCTGGCAAGGCGGGCCTGCCGGGGCCTTGGATATCTGGGGGGAGCATCTTGTTTGGACTCTGCCACGCCCTGCCATCAGGGGCTCTTTGCGCCCGTGCACAAGTCTGGGGCACTAGAGACCCCAGTCTTTATTGCACCGACAGAGCGTGACCCGGGTGAAGTCCGGCGTCACTAGATAAAAATGGGTATGTGTTGGTTCCGAGTGTTTACTTCTGAAATATCGTACGGAGGATTAGGCTTAGTAACTATGGAAACCCATTGGTTGTGGGTAAAGAGTACACCCTCTGCAGCATCAAAACTATCTGAGTAGCCGTAGCTATAGTCAAGGACGACTGGTTGACAAGTCAAGTGTCTGTCTAAGTGTTGGTCTCTGGAGAACGAGTTATTTATGGAAGTGCTAAAATGATGACATTTGATAGTAATGATGGAACTAACGAAACTTTCTAGTTTTAAATATCCCGAAGGTTGGTTGTACCACCCGGATATTAATTTACTTTTATGCCCTTTCTGTGGTGTCGCTAAGACGCCCGACTGAGGTGAGCAATTACTTTCATGCACTTTCTATGGTGTCGCTTATATACCTGACTGAGGCGATAATTTACTTTCACGCCCTTTCTATGGTGTCGCTAAGATGACCGACTGAGGCAAGCATTTACTTTTATGCCCGTTGGATGGTGTCACCTAAACGCCCGACCGTGGTTTCTTAATTTTGTATTCCTTGTATGTGGTGTCACTTAGATGCTTGATGGCGGTTATTTATTTTTAGTTGTTAACCTTTCGAGGCGTCTCTTAAGACCCCGATCAGTGTATTTTCTTTTCGTTAGGATATTTCGGCAGGGCTACCACCCGACTTATCCACTCTAACCTAACTACTATTAATTTTTCTACCTTGATAATTGTGATAATTAACCATGCATATGAAATTGTTGCATTCATCTTATCTTTTGTGCAAACTATCTTGCGAGTACTTTCAAAGTGCTCACTGTCTTATTGATGTGGCCAAATATGGATGAAGGACAACTCTTGAATGAATAGTATGATAGCGCGTCCGATACCTAGAGGAGTCCCAGTCAATATTTTGATCTTGGAGTCTGCTATTATATTATTTCACCACTTTCGCCACCACCAATAAAAAGTCAAGCCTCACTCTGATGCTTGGCATTCAGTAGTACTTAAGTTGTGTCACATCATTACGATGTGACTTGCCTACCTTTTTATGCAAGCAATAGAGCTATCCCATGACCGTTGTGATATATCCGCCCTTATGTTAAGTTTAGGTGTGTTGTAATAAACTATAGAGCGACCTCCACTCTACCATGTTTAATATTAAGTACTACTGGTTTTCTGTATCAAGATTGGTCTATCAGTGTGAATGATTTTCTACACTGGTGACATTCATGGCTGATTTCCAATAAGTTTATATATTTGGAAACGGTCCTCACAACCTTGCTATCAAAGCCAGGCTGACTACAGGAAACCACTAGGTGCGATCGCTAACCGGATTAGCTGTTTTTATTTTCGTGTTCTACATACTGTAGAGATTTTTCTGTTAGTCAACATATATTTATGTTATGACTATCTAGAAAAAAAATTCTACTGTGTAGATGGATGGAAACGGTTGTCCGTCACACGTCTTCGCCAATGAGCCGGTGGGAATTTCACGACTCCTCTCAGTCATTGCGAGGATCACGATTGGACGGACCACTTGCACCGAGTACACGTTCTACCGCCACAAGATGGGCGACGCTCTGATGATGCATCAGGCCTCGGTACATTTTACTAGTGAGCACGTCGAGACCCGCCATCTTCGCTTCGTCAGGAGAGCCATGCCTACGGAGAGGTAGGCTATGCAGATGGCTGCCAGGGAGGCAATTCCCCGTCTCCGGGACACCCTTCCAGTGATGAAGACTCGTCCTTATCACTACCTCCCGTGCCATGTTCCATACACCAGTCACTATGCTTTTATGTAACCCAGAGGAGAAGAAGATGAGGCCATTGGGATGCTCATCCAGTACCTCATGGCTGTGGAGTCAGCCTTCGTCGGCTTAGTAGATGACTTGTTGGCTGCTCGTATGGAGGCTAACACACGTCCTCCTAACAGGACTGAGCCTCACCGTACCCCGCCACCCCAGTCATGCCCTTCCGGCTCAGCTTCCTGTGCACCATGATCCCGACCAGTTAGCCGCCAACTGCCTATGCTTGAGCAGTTCAATCAAGTTATTGCTCCTACCCCTATTAGTGTTGCTCCACCTTCTAGCCCCGTGCGTACTTCACCGCCTCGCGCCGTCCGCCTCGAGCCTGTGTAGGAGGAAGTTGAGTCTCCAGCACCATGTCTGGGACTTACCCGGGGCCAGCCGATCCAGGTTCCCTCCACCTCCACCTAGGAATGTTGTAGTAGTGCGTGAGGACGCTTGGATGATATGTATCATTGTGTGCTCTTAGACCGAAGAGAAGTAGTCATGTTGAATCATGCAGGATCAGGAGAAGTGCACTAGCTAACTAACATGCCCGGCGTGTGTGAGCACGGACTGAGTGATGTATTGTATAATTATGCTCGATTTAAGATATGTACCGCAGTCCTTCTCCGAACACGACACATTTTTTATGAAAAATATTTAATGTTTCCCTTGGCCGAGGAAACTTTTATTTTCTCTTTTACTAGGATTTGTCATTTGGTTTTGGTAATATCGACCCAGAATTCAGAAATGAATCGTCCCTCGACACGCTCCACGCTGAGGCTGCAGGGCGAGAATCACTCTACTGAGACAGGTACCAACTTCACTCAAGGACAGTCAAGTCAACAAGACAGCGACTCAACATTCCCACAAGTTTGTCGCATGTATGAGCAAAGCCAACAGCAGGATCAAAAAATGGTGAGTCAGCTTATTAATATGGGAATTCAACGTGGACCTCACCAATAGCACTCCATATAAACTGAGTTACAAAAGATAAACCGATGGAAGTCGATGACTGGTTATGTGATATTAAAAGGAAACTTATTATTGCCCAATGCTCTGACTACAAGAAGGTGCTACATGCACCTCATTATCTCATTGGAGCAGCAACGTCGTGCTGGAAAAAATATCCTACCCGTGCGCCCAAATGAGAACAACATCACCTTGGCCGAGTTCAAAGAAAGCTTTTGTGGGGCACATATACCCAATAGCATCATGCAAATCAAGAAAAGGGAGTTCGAGGACCTCAAACAACAGAGTTCCACTCTGATGGAATATCTGGACCAATTCAACCAACTTTCTTGATATGCTAGTGATGACTATAAAACAGAAGAGAAGAAAATGGAAAAATTCCTTGATGGACTCACTCCTGCATTGAAGTGCCAACTAGTTGTTCACAACTTCCCGGATTTCAAAACACTCATGGACAAATCCATTATGCTCGAGACCGAACATTGTAGCCACCGTCATAATGACTCGGCACAAACCCACAACAACAGGCAGAAGACTGAAAAGCCGAAGAGTTAAATGCCCCATGATCCAACACCAACCAACAACTTGAGAAACCACTTTTATGGAAGTAACAAGGACTTTACTCCCTGCACAGGCAACAACTGTTTCGCTTGCGGAGAAGTAGGACACTATGCTAGGCAGTGCCCAGACACACGACATGGTGCACATAAGCCAAACGACCCCAAGAACAATTCAGCACCAAGACGCAACAATTTCAACCCCAATGGATGCTATGAATGCGCTAGAAATAGTGCTCAATAAGTTTCCTGTCAACAAAACTCCTGCCACGGTTTTGTTCGATTCTGGAGCTTCCCATTCGTTCATTTTGGAAACGTTTGCCTTGAACCACAATTTTTCAATCCTCCCCTTAGAAAATTCAATGACCATCAAGTCCCCGGGTGTACAGCAAGTTACCAACAGTACTGCAAGGATATTCCTATTGGAATTATCTACACACCTCATTTGTTTGAAAATGACGAGATCAAGGGGATTGACAACCCATTTGCCCGTGTTGGGTGCAAGTTGTTTGTTTCTTTCTGTGAAGTGTCTAAAGATGGTTGAGGATTGGTATTCCTATTGGTTCGATAAACCTTGGTTTCATAACTGAGCGAAATACTTACCCGCATTATGCTGCGATATCCCGTTCCTCTTCACTGAAAACCCAACGCAGATCACAGTCATTAGGGAGCCACGTGCAGGGCACAAGATAACACGACGCGCCCACCCCCTGGGCGCCCTAATAGCTTGTGGAGCCCACGTGGCTCTGGCTGACGTGATTCCAATCCTAAAATTCCTATAAATCCATAACCACCTGAAAGTTAACCTAGAACTTCTGCTCCACGTCCACAACTCTCTCTATTGAAGAAAACCCATATGGAACCTTTCCAGTACCCTGGCATCATCCCGACGGAGGCCATGACGAGGAGGGGTAGTTCACCCTCGGGTCTGTGTACTAATAGCTATGTTTTTAATCTCTCTCTCTCTCTCTCTCGTGGTCTTGCGATGGCACGATCTTGATGCATCTCAAGCTTTGTCAGTATAGTTGGATCATATGGTGTTCTTCCCTTGCTATCTTGTTGTGATGAATTGAATCTTTCGCTTGGAGATCTCGTTATGTTGGATTGAATATTTTGGGTTTGAGAACACTTGATGTATGCATTGCATGTGGATACCCATGGTGACAATGGGGGTATTCTATAGATTTGCTTGATATATGTTATGGCATGAACATGCAGATTCAGTGACCTTGGGGATCTTTGCATGGGGGTTGATTGCACTTTTCATCTCACTTTCTCCGATAGAAATCTTGGGGTACAATTTGAAGTTCTTTGTAATTGATTGAATATGATGAATATGAAACTGTTTCATGCATGCCAAATAATTAACCCACGAATAATTAAGTTGACATTGGAGTATCTAGGTGACATTATGGTTGATTGATATGTATCATAAGTGTTATTCTAGTACAAACTCTAAGGTTATTTGTGACACCTATAGGAATAGCCCAAAAGACTGATCAAAAGAATAACTTTGAGGTGGTTCACTCCCTACAATAACTTCTTATTATGTTTTCCGCTAATAGGAACATTGGCGTGATTCTTTGTTGCATGTTGAGGGATGGCCATATGATTCTACTATGTTAGCATTATTGAGAGATTGCGCTAGTGAAAGAACCATAGGCCTTATTTCCAAGCATTAATATAACATTTTTCTCACTGTTTACTAATTTTTACCTTGCTATATTTAATTATTCAGATTATGAAAAATATATGTCTGCTATCCATACTACACTTGTCTCACCATCTCTTTGCCGGACAAGTGCACCTATACAATTTGATTGCAGGGTTGTTTGAGAGAGACCATATTCATCCTACACCTCCCACTGATTGATAAACCTAAGGTCATCCACTTTAGGGAAATTTACGGTTGTCCTACAAAACTCTACACTTGGAGGCCCAACAACGTCTACAAAAATAAAGTTCAGTAGTAGACATCAAGCTCTTTTCTGGCACCGTTGGCAGGGAGGTGAGTGCTTGAAGGTATAACTTTAGATCATGAAATTAAATCTATTAGTTTCTCATTTATCACTTGTTTGGTTTTATGAAATAAAACTACAAAAAAAATGATTTTAGGTTGCCTCAATTGCTTCTCCTCTTTAATGTCTATCGTGAAAATGATGGTTCGAAGAATTATGCTCTTTTGTTAGAGGAAGAATTTATAAAAATGATTAATGTGAAATCCTCGAATTATGAGCATGATAGGAATATTGTTAGTATGAATTCTCTGAATATCAGTAATGCTAATGATATGCAAAGCCACGAGCTTGGGGATGCTATGTTTGATGAAGATGATATGTTTAGTCCTCATGTTTTGATGAGAAAATTTATTATGATGAAAGCATGCCTCCTATTTATGATGATTATATTGATGAAAGTAGGTTTGGAAGAGTGTCAACTCTTGGTACTAATGATCCTACTATTTTGGAGGTTGTTGAATCTTTTCATATTGGTAAAAGTGGATTTGGAAAGGTCGTGACTTTATTTAGTGATGAGTCCACTATTTTGGAATAGGTTTCAATTGATTATGACAACAAAGGTTCTATCAATGATGATTATGGTGATGACATGTATGTTATAAATAGTAATGATAACCATGAAACTTGTCATCATGACTTTTATGATCAATTGGATTATGCCAACAAAGTATCACATGATAGTTATTTCGTTGACTTTGCTCCCACTAATATCATGAATGATAGGAAGTTTGCTTGTGTGGGTAGTAATGAAAATTCTATGCTTATGTATCATGAAAAAAATGCTTTATGTGATAGTTATGTTTTTTAATTCCTTCATGGTGCTACTGAAAATAATTACGATGGAGGAACATATGCTTGTAGGAATTGCAATAATAACAAGTTTCCTCTCTATGTGTTGAAAATATTATAGTTATGCTACAACATTTGTAGGTACAGCTAATGCGATGCTTTGATGTGAGAGCGATACCTGTTTTATTTGGAGTTTCTTCTTATTTTTATTCCTCGACGATCCTAGGATGTGTTCCAGGTCGGCAGCCTGGGATTAGCAAGATGGATCAGACTTTTATCATTTGATTTTCTCCATTGTTGGACCCTGCTTTTATGTATGATGATTGCTATGGATGATTGTCTTTGAGATGATCGTGATTTAGCTTGTGGAGAATATAAGACAATTTCATATATTTAATCACCTCCTCTTTACATGTACTTGTACCGATATCCATTCTTGCCAAATGATGAGATGCTCTTCCATCCCTATCGAAGTCCTCGACCCGGGATGAGGATAGTACCGCATCTTGGGCATTACATTCTATTATCCTCGACTTCATCTCGGAATATTCGAGTGACCAAATTAATGCCAGTAAAGTGCACTTTCCAGCCTTTTATTTTTTATCGATTTTGTTTTGAAAATTTCGAGTGAAATCGTTCGGTCTACCTGAAGTGTGGAAATTGCTCAGGTCATCACCCATTGATTCATTCGAGTTGTTTCATCTGGTCTCATAAAAAGCTTAAAGATCAAACCTTTTCCACTAGTCGATCCCACCGAGTTGTGCATAAGGGTGTGTAAAGTTGGATTTTTTGTGATGGCTATATATAACCCCACCTACTCCACCAGCTCTAAGACATCAACCAGAAGGAATTACCACTTCCCATATCCATTTTCCGAGGAACAACGACCTACACTTGTGCTGAGACCATTCCACTTTAACCATTTGATTCTTGATTTCTAGCCTCCCTAATTGATTTCCACCCCAATCCTTCTCCCACCACCATGCCAAATCTCTGAGAGATTTATTGATTGTCAAGGAGACAATCTTTTGAAGAACAAGAGCAAGGATTGCATCCTCAAAAACATTGGAGAATGGTGTCTTCTATATTGGTTAGGTGTAATTTGGGTCCTCCAAATCTTGCAAAGTTAAACCAAGGAGTTTGTAAGGGAAAGGCGATCGCCTACTTCATGAAGATCTAACCAGAGTGAGGCTAGTCCTTTGTGGTTGTAAGCCATGACACTAGTAGGGAAATGCTTATAGGTAGAACATCATGATGGCATAGAAAAGGGTGCCTCTTCGTGGACCCTTGGTGGGTGGATCCACTCATGAACTAAGGCAACCGTTACCCTTCATGGGTTGAAGTCTCCATCGACATGGATGGACAGGAACACCACCTATCGGAATCATGCCAAAATCATCGTGTCTTCGTTGCGTTTGATTATTTCCAAGCTCTACTCCTTTCTTTCTTACACTTGCATGTTTCTTGATGTCTAGTGCCTATACTCTAGATATGCATGTCTAGATTGTATTATTAGTACGTTAACTTGTGCCATAATCTGCGTAACTTTCAAGAAAACTAAAAATTACATCTTTTGCCTTGTTAGTGTCTATTGACCTTCCCCTCTAGACCGTCCCTTTCGATCCCTGAATTGGTATCATAGTTTTGGTTTCCATTACTTTCGTTTAACCACCTTGGAGAAGGATGGATGCATCTACGATGAGGAGTGTTAGTTGTAGAGTGCTCATGCTTGGTGGAGAGTGTTATAGATGATAGCTCTATATTTTACGCATGTTTAGAGCTCATTTGTTGCATGTTCTCTTTATATATCATGTGCCATTAAACAAATAGATGTCCCTTATGCCTGATTATAGATTTTTGCACTTATCATTGTGAGCATTGCACATTTAGTATATCATATATTTTTTACAGGTTTTCCTTGTTTTCTTGTGTCTATAGGTGTTTTGGAGTAACCTAGGACCAAGCACGATGAAAGGACCAAGGATGAGTTTGATATGGCCTCAACGAGGTGTCACACTTGGCCATTTCGAAGGTTGGAAAAAATCATTTTTCCAAAATGATCCAAATGAATATCTAAGTTCATATGAACCCAACAAACCGAAGAACATCAAATTCTGAGTTTGTATGAAAATTGACGGCTGTTTTACCGAGGAGTATAAACGAGAAGAGGACCTTTCTATCGATCAGGAGTGGTCGTTTCGGCGGTTGTTTGACATGCAGACAACTCCGAAAGATGCCCTTCCAGATATGATTCTTCACCCATTTTGCCCCCTTCCGATCCCATGAGATACTTGGCTCATAAAGAAGATATTGGGAGAGAATTGGCTCTTTGAGAGCCCTTGGATGAAGCCTGTCAAGAGAGGAGGCTAGGGAGGCTACTATATATGTCTTCCTCAATCCTAGCCGCCCCATCAATCCTCATTCATCTACATCACATCCAAGTTCATCTCCATTGTTGCTCCATCACCACCGTAGAGGAAGGGACACAGTCAATAGAAAAAGGAGGATGCTCCACCATGTGAGCATTGGCCTTCGCGTCGGTGCCCTCTCCATTGCGTTAGCACCATCATCACCATCATCTCCATCGCGCCTCCATCATCACGTCCTCCCTTCACCGGCTGTATGTTGAATTGTAACTTGAGTCTGTCCTTTATGCTTGAGTAGATTTATATGTTCTCAAGGCTAACGATGAATTACTTTATGATTAGAATTATAATTGTCGGCTATCTGGGAATGGGGGTACCCAGACCTGCCTGCCTGCGGCCCAGGGCTGGCTCACTTCATCAAGCAAACTTACGAGCACGCATGACTCAAGGTAAGGCCCTCGTGAGGGACCAAGCCTCACGAGGAGGAACGACATCAAAACCCGCAGGGGACCTCCCCAGGACCCCTCCGTAGCGGCAGATATTCCGAGGCGAGGCCCGGTCTCAGCAATCCACGTTGACGCAAGGGAAGGACAGGCGAGTAGTAGACAGCAGAGTGGCGCAGTTTCCCCTTTAGTTCAAAGGAGGCAAGGACGTACCAGACGTTCCCAAGGCATCTCCAAAAAATTTCCATTCTGGTGCAACAAAACCATGGCCGCCCACTGGCAGGACGGACTTTATCCCTGAACCCTCCCCTACAGTGTTGGTAGCCACTTTGCAGGCGAAGACCACTTTTGAGCACGGAAAGCATGTTCCCCTGTCCCCCTTCGAAATTGGTCGTTGTGGCATCCCTTCCCGCAGAGACTATAAGGGAAGAGGCCCTCAAGAACATTGTACTAGTTCATCCACCCACCTCCAAGAGAGGCACCAAAGCAGGAGTAGTGTATTACGCTTCGCAACGGCTGGAACATGGGTTCACTGTCGTGTTCTGCGTCTCCCTCACCATCGATTGAGTTTCTTGCCATCGTCAGTCGAGTAGAGAGCTAGGTGTGGCGAGACGGTGAGAGATCTACGCACACTCCCGTGAGTTCAAATCTTTAGGGTTTCGCGGAACCCGAAATACGATATTTGACGCGCGAGGTAGGGGGCGTGTCAAATCTTGAGGGAAAATGAAGCCAGGTAAGACGCGCATCATGCCAGCAAGCACTAGAGGCGCGACAAGAATGGCGGGGCGTTTAATGCACACATTGGCGCACATCACCAAGACCAGGTCGGCCCCCGACAACCCGGAACAGCGAAGTAGGAGCGCACCCTCAGGCGTAGCCAGAAGTGGGCGGTGAAGGGACAGGCGCGGTCGAGCTACGGCAACGGAGACACGCCAGGGCACCAAGGGGGAGTCTGCACAGAGCAACAATGGGACCAACCAACGGCGGCAACAGGAACAAGCGGCTTCATGCGGAAGCCCATCGCAGGAAGATCTTTGAGCAACACGGCCGGGGGGACCGCCACCGTCATGTTGCTGAACGGCTTTGGTGGTCGGTCGAACACCTACATGGAGCCCTACGTACCGGAGTATGCGATGCCGACTGACCCGCCCGACAAAGAAGAGCCTTGAGCGCCCACCTCGGGCGCCTACTCTCATCAGGAGTAAGGAGCGTCCTGGAGGCCCCCAGCGCGCCCAGGACGCGGGGCGTCACGCCAGCCGTCGCCGCTGTGGAGAAACTGTGAAGAACGATACCCCGGGCCTCAACAGGACAAGTCATATGAACCAACGAGACGAAAGTGGCGCGGGGCACCCGCGGCAACCACGGAGGCGCCCCTCATATGCGAAGAAGCTATGCGAGGTAATTTTTTGGGTTCACTGCTCGAGAGAGTGCCTGCTGACCGCAGGAACTTCAACTATTCGCGACATACCCCTTCCTATCATATCATTTACTCATGTCTGTGTAATTTGTGCTGCATCCATTCGACGACCTGACATCTAGCCTTGCTAGGATCTTCGGGCGATCTCCCCCCACCCCCGCTCGGTGGCTTCGGACAGTGAATGACGCCCCGTTGCAGGACCTGGGGAAGCCTCGCGGCTTCCCAGGGCCACAATCATTTGGATGAATTGGGGTCCATTTGAGCATCAAAGGGGGCTCCTGAGCATCACGCCTCAGGAGCCTTACCGTTCACAATGCCACCTTCCGCCCTTGATATCATCCACGGACATTCGGTCGTTATCAGGGGTGGCGGGGCTTGACCCTGTAGCTGAGATCATCCATTCGGTCGCAAGCAATGGCGGTTGGGAAATGTGCGGGTCTGGGTCCTGGCGACGCAAAGTTGCTTGGGCGTCAAAAGGGGGCTCCAGCGCATTGAGCCTCAGGGGCCTTACCGTTCATAAGGCCACCTGCCGCCCTTGATATCGTCCACGGACATTAGGTCATTATCAGGGGTGACAGGGCTTGACCCCGTAGCTACATCCGTTCAGTCGGTCACACGCAACGGCGGTTGGGAAATGTGCGGGACTGGATCTTAGCGATGCAGAGCCATTCGAACGTTAAAGCGGGCTCTTGAGCATCGCGCCTCAGGAGGCTTACCGTTCACAAAGCCACTTGACCAGCCTTGTGCCGTCGACGCACATTCGGTCAGTATTGGGGGGTATAGAGGCCTTGCCTCGTGAGGCGCCTCACGACGGCAGGGAAATGTGCGGGACTGGGACCTGTCGACGTAGAGCAATAGAAAAGCCCTCAATCGGCCTGAGGAGAAGGAGCACACATGACCTGCATCGACCAGTCACACCTCTGCGTCGTCCTTCAATCCATCTGGAACCTACTTCATCCTGTGACACTCTCACGTAATAACGAGCCCAGGCTGTATACGCCCAGGGCCACCCGAGGACACGGAAGGGGTCCACCCCACGCCTAGTGGAAGACCTATGCTCCGCGCTGGGTACAGACGGAGGAAATCAACACAGTCCACCAATGACTTCCGGAATCGGGCGCCTATGCCTTGGGGGTAGGGACACTCGTGAGGCCAAAGCGTACTCGCGACCTGCCATATACACCCCCACCGTGACACTCACGTAATAATGAGCTGAGGTTGTATATGCCTAGGGCCCCCCGAAGACGCGGAAGGGGTCCACCCCACACCGAGTGGAAGACCTACGCTTCGCACGGGGTGCAAACGGAGGCAATCAACTTAGTCCACCAATGACTATGCCCGCAGCTGGCAAGGAAACCCACATAGTCCACCAGTGACTAAGCCGGCTTAGGTGCTGGATGCGGCGTTTGCTTGCTTTTCTTGGATTTTGAACAATCTTCTGCTGGACTTACATCTGTTAATTTTAAAAGTTGATGTTGGAAAACCAGAGAGGGGGTGAAATTTCTTCTTGCGTTTTCTCGTCTTTGAAGCCTCTCTTTCTAGATTTTCTGAGGAGTTGCACGCTCCGCACCGCCTAGGGGGCAAGGAGCGAAAGCAAGGAATTGCCACCCCAGGAGTGAACATTTTGGCGATCAACCCCCCCTCGGGGTCCAGATCGAAGCACGATATCATCACAAACATTCCTAGGAGTCCTCAGGGGATCCTAGGGCGATGACCAAAGGAACAGGGAGAGGAATCACTCAAGCGCCAAAGGGGGCTCCTGAGCATTGAGCCTCGGGAGCCTCACCGGACATGGTGCGGGACCAGGGCCCGCAAACATAGAGTGCTAAAAGGGTCTCCACCCCATCTTGCATACAAAGCAGGAGCTACTCAGGAGGAGCTACGAAGGGACCGGCGCAAACCCACGAGCTAAGTACCCCGTAGGCCCAGACGGGGGTTATTTGGTTTCACGCCAAACTAACAACAAATTAAAAACATGTGTAATAACGAAGGGATGCATGGCCTAACGATTCAGCTGTGGCGAGGAATGAGGCCATCGACCAAGCGTGCAGCAACACGAGCGGAGCCTCGGGAGGATGGGGCCTCTTGAGGGCCCTGTCCACTGTTGCCCCGGAGCACTAGCTGGGGCAGCGACGGGACCTAAGCTTCGAAGCCAAGACGCAACGACCACCATTGAGAAAACCATCAATTCAAGAGCAAAAGGGAAAAAGACGGAGAATGACGAAGGTAACGAACAAAAGTTTATCGCCCAACAGGGCAAAGTTGTTGATTCGCTATTACAGGGGAAGCAAGCGGAAGCTGGAGGGTGCGTAGGGGGAGGGGCAGTCGATGTCTCCGATGGCGCCTGTAGACTCGGCGTCGGAGCCCTCCTCCTCGCTGGGGGCGGGCACCTAGATGTACCGCTCCACCAGGGCATCCACAAGCGGACGGACTTCGTCCCGGAGAGAATGACGAGACGTAGCAGGCACCGGCTCGACGACGTGTTGTAGATCGAGCTCCGGGACGACGCGACGCATGTTGGAGAAGACGAGCGTCAAGGCAAGGCCCAGAAGCTGGCACGCCTAGGACGTGCCATCCTCCTCCACACAGGAGACGCCGGCCTCCAGCACCTCCACTACCTTTTGGAAGAAGGAAAGGTAGCCCCCGTCGCACCTCACGTTTGGAAGTGTCGGGGCCTCCCCTGCAAATTGGTGCATCGCATCGGCCGCCCGGCCAGCGATGCCCTTGAACTATTTGGCGCGCTCGGACGCCATCATCCGGGCATACGACGCCTCATTCTGGGAGGCCTTGACAACGTCGGTTGCCTGCTCGACCTGCTACTGTGGCGACGCCAGCTCAGACTTGGCCTCCGCTTCGCCCTCGCGGGCGGCCTCAGCGTTCTCAAGCTAGGCCCGTAGCCCCTTCACCTCCTCCTGAAGCTCGCTGAGCTCGGATTTTTTGGCGAAGTGCGCGCTGGGGAAGAGGATAGATCAACCACCAAGCAACTCACAGGACAATCAGGAAAAGAGGCGCAGACGAGGAACTTACTCGTCAGCTAGAGCCCGACTGTGACGGACGCGCGGAGGCCCTAAGGGCCCTCCGCCGCTGCTCCCGTAGGCGGACGGGGGCACGGACGGAGTCGCGCGCTTCCCCCTACCAATTTCACCCCGACGAGACACCATGGAATATAGGGAAACGGGGAGGAGAGGAGGTTTCCTCGATGGAGCGAACGGAAGCAGAGAGGAAGCTCAAGATTGCAGTGCCCCCCTTGACGGGTGTGTGGCATATATATAGGCGAACCATAGCCATCAACCATCGTGGGAGCATGAGCGTCGCGCGCCCCACTTGGTTCGCGAGGTCGGCCAACGGGAGCGCTACCGCCCACGTTGCTTCGCCTATCCGCCGAGTGGTCACGTCCACGAGGGACGTTGGATGTGGTCAGGCCGCACCGACGCCATTCAATGGAAACAATGATGGCCTGTGCTGTTCTTCGAGATCGTGCCATCATGTCCTGGCGCACCCCGAACGCCTCGAGGACCAAGAGCGTCACCACACAGTCGCTAGACACATGTGCCGCCTGTCCCATAGGCAATGAGGGCCCGCGACGCTTCTGTCCGCCCTCAAGGCTTCACCAAGAAGCCAACCCAGGCGCACCTTGGGCCTGGGGGCTATTGTCGGCGTTTTGGGAATGGGGGTACCTAGACCTGCCTTCCTATGGCCCAAGGCTAGACCACTTCATCAAGCAAACTAAAGGGCGCGCCATCACTCAAGGCAAGGCCCTCATGAGGGACCAAGCATCACGAGGAGGAACAAAATCAAGACCCGCAGGGGACCTCCATAGGACCCCTCAGGAGCGGTGGATATTCTGAGACGAGGCCCGGTCTCCGTAGTCAAGGATGACGCAAGGGAAGGACACGCGAGCAGCAGAGAGCGGGGTGGCGCAGTTTCCCCTTTAGTGCAAAGGAGACAAGGACGTACTAGAGGTTCCCAAGGCATCTCCAAAAGATTTCCATTATGGTGCAACAAGACCATGGCCACCCGCCGGTAAGACGGACGTCATCCCTGAACCAGCCCCTGCAGTGCTGGCAGCCACTCTGCAGGCGAAGACCACTTTTGGGCAGGGGAATCATGTTCCCGTGTCCCCATTCTAAATTGGCCATTATGGAATCCCTTCCCGCCGAAACGATAAGGGAAGAGGACCCGGGCCGCCACTTCATATAGAGAATAGGTTACTTCATAGAGGGGGGGCCGGATTCATTAGTTCACCCACTAGCTCCGCACAAAGCCACCAAACCTCCGGAGGCCCTCAAGAACACTGTACTAGTTCATCCACCCACCTCCAAGAGAGGCAATCCACCAAAGCAGGAGTAGGGTATTATGCTTCTCAGCGGCCCGAACCTGGGTAAACTGCCGTGTTCTGTGTCTTCCTCACCATCGAGTGAGTTTCTTTCCGTCGTCAGTCACGTAGCGAGCTAGGTGAGGCGAGCCGAAGAGAAATCTTCGCACAGGCCCCTTAGTTCGAATCTTTAGTGTTTCGCGGAGCCCGAAATCTGACAATTATTCTGAAGCAATCCAATATATTATTGTTCATCTTGCCCGAAATCGCTCACACTATTGCCATGATTGGTCATGGAAGAACTATTGTCACTTCATAGGGTAGGATGTTGAGGGAATTTGAGATGACAGTAAAACCTTATTACCTAGTGTTTGCAAAGTGGATAGATAAGTTCAGGTTAACCCATATCTGGCCGTGTACATGGTGAGACCCTTAATTATCATGTGTAATAATCCTACGGGGTAAACTATGATGGTGGCATGTGTGGCGCAAAATCTACCTCTAGTAGAAGTTGATGCGGACATGTCCTATACAAATATGATCAGAAACTTTATCCGCATATACAATAGTTGAGTGATTTATAATACTAATGACATGTGTTATTATTTTTTTACCCCAAATAAAAATTGAACACTATGTTCTATGTTACTAGGAATGCCATCGTAGTATGATAAACAATGTTTACATGATGGTATAACTAATCAGTACATTCTCACACATAAAGGGAACAAAATCATTCTACATCCTATATCTCCTAAGAAAATATTAAAATATGGTCTTGCTAGGTGTTGTGGATATAACCTGCGGATAACCCGCCCTTAGTGGGTCGGGTCATCAAGGGGGCAACTCAACATTAGAAGTGCGACCCTTAGCCCAAAGGCTGGATGGCGGTTCAAGAAGCTATAAGGATGATAGGTTAACAAAGGAGTTGCTGATCTTGGAAGACACGTCGAATTAGAGATAGGGAAAGCTACGATAGGTAGCATGCCCAGGACTCTTGTAAACCCGAGGAACTCGACCTATATATAAAGGCGGGTCCTGGGAGAGGTCGGGCGATTTAGAGATAATCGATAGCTAGGTCAGGCGAGTTACACCCTCCTTGTAATCGAAACCATCATTAATCCACTCAAGCAGGACGTAGGCATTTACCTCCTCATGAGGGGCCGAACCTGGGTAAATCCGAGTCTCGCTTTCTCTCACCCCCTTCGAGTCGCCACCAAGGTGCGATGGCTCCATATTTAAGTCCTTTCACGAGGACATCTGTCGTGATAAAACCACGAAAGTTGGCGCCCACCATGGGGCTAGCGCACGGTGGAGTTGAGTTCTCGAAGGGAGCCCTACCAAGGTCAGAAAGCTATGCGGCCGGCATCATGACAAAGATCCACCGCAGAAGGTACTACTTCGACAACTCGCTGTGGGGGGCAGAAGCCGATTCAGTCGAATCTGGTTACAGAGTCCCCTTCGGTAGGATCAACATCTTCATCGGCATGATTGGCACACCCGTGCCTGAGCCGGACACCTCCACCGACATCGTCGAGCCGGCCAGGTACATCCTCCCCATCACACGGCGGGACAGAACTCGCCACGCTTTCGTCGGTTTTACGCAGGGAAATGACGTACAAGACGAACCGGCGGCCCAGAAGACCACCCCCGTAAATTTTGACGGCGAGTCATCCATGGGCATGATAGATTCAATCCATCCTCTTTAGGAAGGACAACTCGGAGGGCTGTCATTGGTAATGGACCCCGAGATCCTCGAGAGATCCCATCGACAAATCGCCATCTATATGGCGGGGTCAGCACAGCCTTAGCATAATCCGGCCGGCAATAACGAGACCGGTGGGACGTCGAAACCCCCAGCACAAGCTATGGCGGAGTTAGCGGCGGAGGTCGCCATACGGTGTCACATCCGAGAATGAGGAGTCTATCAATGCCAAGCTAGCAAAACTCCAGGAGGCGATGGCCAAAGCGCAGCGGGACATGGAAGCAGAAGCCGCCAGGGTAGTGACGCAGCAGGCTGCAATCGTAGCAGAGACGGAGCCGTTGAACACCGAAGGCTGGCGGCTTGAGAAACAGCAGCACGTGTCCAACGCCATTTACCAAAGGAGGCACCACAGACGTATCCCGGCCGACTTACATCCAACCCACCTTTTCGACACCCCGCGCACCCTCGGGGCGGGTCCTGATCGACCTTTACAAACTATTCCGAGGGGAGGTCCGGTTCCACCACCTAACCCACCGCCGCCTCAACCAATGGATGCCCATGCGACTCGGTTCCAGACACCACGAGGTCACTTCTCGAATCCCGTGGATAATTTGATGGCGGCAACCCGCCACCTGGAGTCCCTTCCGATTTACGGAAACTCCCCAGCCGAGATAGAGGCCAGACACTCCATCGAGATGCTAAAGACCTCCGTGGTCCAGCACGCGGAGTATTCTCATAGCCTCGATCGGCTGCACTCCACGCCTCGGGCGATCCACACCAGAAGTCGCCGCGAGGACTTACCCGCGGTAACCAGCGGGCCACGGCGATTCCCACAAAATAACCCGATTGGGATGCCTGACACGAGAGCCCATGATATCATGGACGCGGCACGAGCTGCACGTCACATAGAAACAGCAGCTACGGCGGGTCAGGTCTATCTAGCATACACCTCGACACCTCCCGCACCCCCGAACGCCCGAGGCAAGCACATCGGAGTATCTTGTCTTGCACCGGTTCTACGCAATGAGCAGATGTCAAAGGACTTCAAAGGGCCCCGGAAAGTCCCTAATTACTCGCTGGATCTCGAACCAGGGTCATGGATCGAGAGTTACGAACTCGGGATGGACATGCTCGATGTAAATGGTGTGGTTTGCGCCAAGTATTTCACTATGATGCTCGAAGGGACGACGCGTGCGTGATTGAAAAACTTACCGCCTAGATCCATCAATACCTGGGCAGAGCTAAAAGAGCGCCTTATCAAGAATTTCAGAGGAACTTGCAAACGCCCGATGACCATCATCGACCTGCAGCACTGTGTTCAGCGGCCGGATGAGTCGGCCCGTCATTGGACTCAGCGAGTCGCGGAAGATATTCATTCATAAGAAGGCATCTCGGCGGCTCAGGCAGTGTTGATCCTGGAGAAGAACTGCCATTACGAACCTCTGGTACTAAAGCTAGGGCGACTTAAGCGGAAAGTACAGGATATGGGCGAATTAATGGATACCCTCACTAGGTATGCTGAGTCGGACGACACCAAGGATCCTGGGGAGGACGACGACAAAGTTAGTACCGCCAGGAAGGGCGAGTTATACAACGGCCATTCTCAATTTCAGGGCCGGGGCAACCACCACCATGGTGGACACGACAAAAGGTGACAACAGGAAGGTCCTACGAATTTTGTCGCTAATACTAATACCGGCAATGGAAACCCGCTCCAGAAGAAGTGGGCCTTCATTGGGAAGAAACCGCACAATTATCACGAGATGCTCAAAGGCCCTTGTCCACAGCATGCCAGCTCAGAGGGACCGGCGACTCACTCTTGGCAGAATTGCTACGTAATGCCGAAATTCCGGGCCGAGGCGCTGAGAAGAGGTCAGGGCGGTGACCAGGGCCAGCAGAGGAACAACCCGGCGCATCCGGGTCACGCCAGATCCCGTTCAGCGGTTTTCCTAACCCGGGACCACAGGGCGGATCGCAGCCCAACGCTGGGCAATATCAAGTTCACAATCAGCAATACAACCCGCCGGGAGTGTTTCGGCAACCACCGTCGCAAGGAGATCCCCAACGACAGCAAGATCGTGGCGGGTTTCAGCATAACCCTAAGCAACTGAACAGCGGGCAGTATCACGTGTTCACCACCAACACCTGCAAACGGGATCATAAGGTGAAGCATAGAACCTTCAGCATAGCCGAGTCGGCGCTCTCTCGATACCTTCACTGGTCTGAACAGCCCATAACCTGGAGCACGGAAGAACACCCACCCCGAGTAGACAACCCTGGCGACTTGGCTTTGGTCGTGGCTCCCCAAGTCAGAGAGTACACCCTTTGCAAGGTCCTCATGGATGGAGCATCAACATCTTATACTTCGATACCTTCCGACGGCTGAATCTCTTGGAGAAAGACTTGATGCCATCATCCACGGTCTTCCACGGCATTGTCCCCGGTAAATCGGCGTATCCAATTGGGCGGATTAAACTTAACGTGGCCTTTGGCACAGAGTGCAATTATAGAAGCGACTCTCTCCTGTTCGAGGTGGTCAAAATCAAGAGCCCCTACCATGCATTGTTTGGACGGCCGGCGTACGCCAGATTCATGGCTCGCCCATGCTATGTTTATCTCAAACTCAAGACGCCCGGCCCTAAGGGACCTATTACCATCAGCGGAGACAGGAAAATAGCTCAAGAATGTGAAGAAGGAGACGCAACTCATGCCAAGTCGGCTTGCACGGTTGAAGAGCTCAAATTTCACCAAGCTAATGTTGACCCGGCAGACATGACGCCGCTCAAGGGGCCAAACCTGGGTAAATCTCAGTCTCGCTTTCGCTCACCCCCTTCGAGTCGCCACCAAGGTGTGATGGCTCCATCTTTAAGTCCTTTCACGAGTACGTCTGCCGTGATAAAACCATCGATTCTGAGCCACCCCTCAAGTTTAAACCGACGGACGATACCAAGGTCATAGACTTCACACCTGGTGACTCCACCAAGCAGTTTACTATTGGGGCGGGTCTGGACCCCAAATAGGAAAGCGCGCTCATCGAATTCATCCGTGAGAATCAGGACATCTTTGCATGGAAACCTTGTGATATGCCAGGTGTACCGAGAGAATTCGGTGGGCACCATCTTAATACTGACCCCAAAGTTAAGCCAGTTCGATAGTACCTTCGCAGGTTTAATGAAGAGCGTTGAGAATTGGGACATCATTGCATGGAAACCTTCTGATATGTCAGGTGTACGAGAGAATTCGCTGAGCACCATCTTAATACTGACCCCAAAGTTAAGCCAGTTCGACAGTACCTTTGCAGGTTTAATGAAGAGCGTCGTAAGGCGATCGGAGAGGAAGTCGCCCGGCTTCTGACCGCCGGGTTTATCATCGAGCTTTTCCATCTTGAATGGCTGGCTAACCCGGTCCTGGTGCTCAAAAAGAACGGCACTTTCCACATGTGAATCGACTACACTGACCTCAACAAAGCATGTCCAAAGGATCCCTTCGCCCTTCCCCGCATTGATCAAATTATTGACTCGACGGCGGGTTGTGAGCGTTTGTGTTTCTTGGACGCTTATTCAGGATACCATCAGATCAAGATGGTGGTGGCAAATCAGGAGAAGACATCCTTCATAACCCCATTCGAGGCCTTCTGTTACATATCTATGCCGTTTGGGCTCAAGAGTGCGGGGGCGATTTATCAGCGTTGCATCCAAAATTGCTTGCACAACCAGATTGGTCGTAATGTCCACGCCTATGTGGATGCTATCGTGGTCAGATCTCAACGAAAGGAGTCGCTCTTGGAGGATCTCAAGGAAACCTTTAGCAACCTGCGCGTTTACCAGATGAGGCTTAACCCCACCAAGTGCGTGTTTGGTGTTCCTCCAGGGAAGTTATTTGGTTTTTTGGTGTCGGAACATGGCACTGAAGCTAACCCGGACAAAATTGAGGCAATTACTTCATTGGGGAAACCGGCCAACGTTAACCAGGTCCAGCGTATGGCCGGTCGAATAGCAGCTCTGAGTCGCTTTATAAGTCACCTCGGGGAGAAGGCCATCCCTCTCTATCAGTTGCTCAAGAAAACTGATCGTTTCGTATGGACGGACGAAGCCAATGAAGCTTTTGAAGCCTTGAAGCGGCAATTAGTTAACCCGCCAGTGTTGGCGGCTCCGACGGACAAGAAACCTATGCTCCTCTACATCGCAGCCAATTCCAAGGCAGCCAGCATGGTAGTGGTCCTCGAGCGGAGGGAAGAAGGAAAGGAGTATCTGATCCAGCGACCGGTGTATTTTATCAGCGAGGTCCGAAACCTCTCCAAGCAACATTACCCGCATTGCCAGAAGCTGTTTTTTGGGGTGTGTATGGCAAGTCGGAAGCTGAAGCACCACTTCTAGGAACATCCGATCAAGGTCGTCAGTTCCGCCCCCCTCGGCGACAGCATACATAATCGAGAGGCAACTGGACGGATTGCTAAGTGGGCCATCGAGTTAGGGCCCCATCATGTGTCGTATATGCCTCAGACGGCCATCAAATATCAAGCACTCGTGGATTTCATCAATTATTGGACCGAGTTGCAAATCCCAGAGGAGAGGCCGGATCATACTTATTGGACCATCTATTTCGATGGATCCAGGCAATTGGAAGGCTTGGGGGCTGGCGTGGTGATAACTTTGCCTGAAGGTGACAAGTTTTGCTATGTCCTTCGGCTCATGTTCCCATGTACCAATAATGCAGCAGAATACGAAGCCTTGCTCCATGGCTTGCGACTCGCCAAAGAGATGAACCTCACGCGAGTCAGATGTCTGGACGACTCAGATTTTGTGGCACAGCAGGTTTCTGGCACCTGGGATTCACGAGACCCTTTGATGGCGGCTTACAGATGAGTTGTGCCAGATGTGGCGGGTCACTTCCATGGCTATCAAGTGGATCACATCGACCGACAACTTAATGAAGCAGCGGATGCTCTTTCCCGTCTCGGTTCACAATGTAAGCCAGTTCCTTTCAATGTCTTTTTGGATGTATTGCATAACACCTCGGTAAGACTACCTTCACAGGAAGACTTAGGGTGCCGGACCCCGAGTCTCAACTCGTGCCGGCTCTTCATGCTACTCCGAATTGGGCGGCTCCTTATATGGCATATCTCACCAGAGGCGAGCTACCTGCTGATGAATTATTAGCTCGCCAAATCGTCCGTCAGTGTAAATCCATGGTCATACACAATGTCGAGTTGAACAAACGAAGCACCTTAGTGGTATTTCAAAGGTGCGTCTCTCCCGGAGAAGGATGTATGATCCTCAATGAGATTCACGCAGGCGACTGTGGTCATCATGTTGGGTCACGATCCTTGGTTTCTAAAGCCTTCAGACATGTGTTCTATTGGCTGACGGCTCACGCAGATGCAGAGGAGATCATTCGCCGATGTGATGGCTGCCAAAACTTGGACGTCAAATGCACGTGCCGGCTCAGGAATTGCGGATGATACCAATCACTTGGCCATTTGGAGTCTCGGGACTTGATATGGTTGGCCCCTTTAAGATGTCATCCACTAAAATGACTCACCTATTGGTGGCGGTTGACAAGTTTACCAAATGGGTTGAGCCAGAGCCCGTTAATAGTTGTGATGCAGACACGACTGTCAAATTCTCGAAGAAACTAATTTTCATATTCACATATCCTCATAGTATCATTACTGACAATGGTACTAATCTATCCAAAGGTGCAATGGAAGAGTTTTGTTCACGGGAGCATATCCGGCTTGACGTTTCCGCGGCTGCACATCCCCAGTCTAATGGGCAGGCGGAAAGGGCGAATCAGGAAATACTACAGGGGATTATGCCTCGGCTCATGGTACCTTTGGAACATACTCCAGGGTGTTGGGTGGAGGAGTTGCCTTCAGTATTATGGAGCATCAGGACAACTCCAAATCACTCCACGGGTTTTACTCCTTTCTTTCTGGTCTACGGGGCAGAAGCGGCGTTACCAAGTGACATCAGACACGATTCACCGCGAGTCACTGCCTATGTGGAACAGGACAACGAGCTGGCATGGCAAGACTTGTTGGACGCCTTGGAGGGGGAACGTGACTTGGCCGCGTCACGATCGGCGATCTACCAACAAGAGTTGGGATGCTACCACAGCCGCCGGGTCAAGAGCCGGACTTTCCAAGAAGGCGACTTGGTGCTCCATTTGATTCAAGATCACACTGGTATGCACAAACTATCACCTCCGTGGGAAGGACCGTTTGTCATCAGCAAGAATCTTCAAAACGGCTCATATTACTTGGTGGATCTTCGCCCAGATCGGCCAACTACAGAGGTTGAGACAACTCGCCCCTAGAACATAGCCCACCTGCGGCCAAAATGATGAAGGCTTTGAATGTAAAACAGCGATAGTCCCATTGACTGGATCTACGGCGCGAAAGCTTAAGGTATCGGAAAGACAAAATAAAGCGATCATGGTCTGCTACTGCGGAAGTCTATTGTAAAAGTATAAAGCAGATCTGTAGCAGAAAAGGACATCTATTGTGTTACGAAGCTAGCTCGCGGGGACAATAGCCATGGCGTTCTTGGTCTAACCCTAATGGGGAAATGTGTTTACCTAAGGAAGGAGACGGCGCCGGAGACGGGTGCAGAAGACTTCGCGCCTCTTGTTGATTTGATGATGCTCAAGAAACCGTCGTGGCGATGGAGTTCCGAGTGCCGGCGCGAGGAAGCCGGAGTGCTGGCGCAAGGAAGACGAAGGTCAGGAGGCGGCCGAGGTGGGGGTAGGTGACGATGCCCCCCATTCCCCTTCGGTTATTTAAAGGGCCAGGACGGGAATCGAGGCGGCCAGAGCAGGAATCGAGGCGGTGAGAACGAAGATCGAGGCGACAAGTCAGAATTTGCAATGATGGCGCCTAGGTTTTCGGGATAAATAATACGGAGCAAGAGATCCGTTGGGTGGTTATGGCATTAAAAACCCCGAGATTAAGGGGGATAAGGTGATGTCATCGAAGATTACCCGATGGCTCAAATAAGTTCAAAATGAATGGCGACTTATCGTTCGTCGAGAGACAGGGATGGTTGAGTAGCCCCAAATGGGTGAAGTTTATTGACGTGAATGAATTCAAGACAATCTGGGGCCTAATGTTTTGGATATTACTTGCGGATAACCCGCCCTTAGTGGTACGGGTCATCAAGGGGGCGAGTCAACATTAGAAGTGCGGCCCTTAGCCCAAAGGATGGATGGTGGTTCGAGAAGCTATAAGGATGATAGGTTACCAAAGGAGTTCCTGATCTTGGAAGACACGGCGACTTAGAGATAGGGAAAGCTATGATAGGTAGCATGGCCAGGACTCTTGTAAACCCTAGGAACTCAACCTATATACAAAGGCGGGTCCTAGGAGAGGTCGGGCGAGTTAGAGATAATCGAGAGCTAGGTCAGGCGAGTTACGCCCTCCTCGTAATCGAAACCATCATTAATCCAGACAAAGCAGGACGTAGGCTTTTACCTCCTCACGAGGGGCCGAACCTGGGTAAATCTGAGTCTCGCTTTAGATCACCCCCTTCGAGTCGCCACCAAGGTGTGTTGGCTCCATCTTTAAGTCCTTTCACGAGGACATCTGTCGTGATAAAACCACGACACTAGGGCTAGTAGAAACACTAATATTGAGCATATTCAATATTAAAATCATGAAGTCCTTGATGAGTTAGATACACAAATCTGATCCTAGTACGTCTACAAAAATTAAATTGAAAGGTGCTTCTTTCTTTGCTACACGTACTGGAATTTTTGACTTAGATGCTCACACTAATGAATGTTTTGCTTTTATATCCAAAGAAGTTTTGTTTCCATTTGAGGATATGCCTTCTTCTTTGCCTCCTGTTGTCGCTAAGCTTTTGCAGGAGTACCGTGATGTTTTCCTAAAGGAAGTGCCACCGGGGCTCCCACCTATGAGAGGAACCCACCTATGAGGGGAATTGAACACCAAATTGACTCGATACCTGGTGCCTCACTTTCCAATCGTGCACCAAACCACATTAATCCAGAGGAGACCAAGGAGATTCAGTGACAAGTTCAAGACCTACTCAACAAAGGTTACATTCGTGAATCCCTAAGTCCATGTGATGTACCCATTTTACTTGTTCCCAAAAAGATGGCACTTCACGTATGTGTTTTTATTGTAGAGTCATTACTAATATTACAATTCAATATCGTCATCATATTCCTAGATTAGATGACATGCTTGATGAACTTAGTGGCTCAGTTGTGTTTTCTAAAGTGGACTTGCTTAGTGGGTACCATCAAATTCGTACAAAACTAGGTGATGAATGCAAAACTACTTTTAAAACTAAATTTGGCTTATATGAGTGGTGAGTTATGCCTTTTGAATTAGCCAATGGAACTAGTAATTTGATGAGACTAATGAATGAAGATTTGTGAGCTATCCCTAGATGATTTGTGGTAGCATACTTCAATGACATTTTGATTTATATTAAGTCACTAGAGGAACAATTAGACCATTTGCGAGCTTTTTTTCTCTCCGTGTGATGCACGTTTATTTGGTAACATCTAGAAATGCACTTTTTGCATGGACCGAGTCACTTTTCTTGGCTATTTTGTGACAGCTAGGGCATTCAAGTTGATAAAGCCACGACTGAAATGATCCTGAGTTGGCTGACCCCTACCTCAGTCACACATGTACGATGTTTTTTCGGACTTGCTGGGTCTTATTAGAGGTTGTGAAGGATTTTAGTACCATTGCAGCACCGCTCAACAAGCTCATAAATAAAAGTGTGTCATTTGTGTGGGGCGACGTACAAGAAGACGACTTCAATATTCTTAAAGATAAGCTCACACTTGCCCCTTTGTTGCAATTACTTGATTTCAATAAGATGTTTAAACTATAATATGATGCTAGCGGCATTGGTTTAGGCGGTGTTTTATTGCAAGAAGGCAAATCTATAACATACTTTAATGAAAAACTCGGTGGGCCTAGTCTAAATTATTCAACCTATGATAAAGAACTTTATGGACTAGTTCGGACATTGTAGAAGTGACAACATTATTTATGGCCTAAGGAGTTTGTAATACATTCTGATCATGAATCACTCAAGAATATTAGAAGTCAAAGCAAATTGACTCATAGACATGTAAAATGGTTTGAATTTATTGAATCTTTTTGTTATGTTATTAAGCACGAGAAAGGGAAGGAGAGTGTTATTGCTGTTGCATTGTTTAGACGCTATACCATGTCATCACAACTTGACCTCAAATTTTTTGTACTTTAAAATATGAAAGAGCAATACACTAATGATGTCGATTTTAAAAATATATTTCTCAATTGTAGAGACGATAGAACTTGGAACTAGTTCGTTGTTAGTGAAGAATTTGTTTTTTGTGCTAATAAGTTATGTGTCCTGGATAGCTCTGTTCGTCTTTTCTTGTTACAAGAGGCGCATGGAGGACGACTTATGGGACATTTAAGCGTCAAGAAGATAGAAGACATCCTTGCTGGTCATTTCTTCAGGCCATAAATGAGAAGAGATGTGGAGAGATATTTTGCAGGCTCAACGACAAGGCAAAAAGCTAAATCACAATTGAACCCACATGGTTTATATATGCCTCTTCCTATTCCTAGCACTACTTGGGAAACTATATCTATGGAATGTATTAAGACTACATAGGACACGGCGAGGTAGGGATAGTATATTTGTAGTGGTCAATAAATTCTCTAAGATGATACATTTTGTACCTTGTCATAAAAGTGACGATGATACTCACATTGCAGATTTGATCTTTAGAGAAGTCGTTCCTCTACATGGTGTGCCAAACACAATTTTTTCTGATCGTGGCACAAATTTCTTAGCCACTTTTGGAGGGTGTTGTGGATAAAATTGGGGGCAAAGCTTTTATTTAGTACAACATGTCATCCTCAAATAGATGGTCAAATTGAAGTGGTTTATCGTACATTGTTTACTATGCTCAGGGATGTTTTGAAAAAGAACTTCAAATATGGAAAGAATGCCTACCTAATGCAGAGTTTGCTTATAATCGTTCAGTTCATTCTACCACAAAGTTATGCCCTTTTGAGATTGTTTCTGGATTATACCACGTGCGCCTATTGATTTATTACCTATTCCATCTTCGGAGAAGGTAAACCTTGATGTTAAAGAACATGTTGAGTTAGTATTAAAAATGTATGAGGTGACTAAGAAAAATATTTAGTGCATGAATGCCAATTATAAACTTGCTAGTAGTCAGGGAAGAAAGAGTATTATGTATAAACCAGGTGATTTAGTATGGTCGCATTTGCGAAAAGACTGTTTCCTGGGTTAGGAAAATCAAAATTAATGCCTCACGCAGATGGACGTTTTATAGTGATTGAAAAAGTTAATGACAATGCATATAAACTTGACATGCCTACAGATTTTGGGGTTAGTCTTAGATTTAAAATTGTTGATTTAAAGCCTTATTTGGGTGAGGGCGAAGAAATACCATCGAGGACGAGTATGTTTCAAAAAGGACGGACGATTAGGACATCCCTTGAACTATTTCACCAGTCGCTGCTCCTTCATCCCTTCCATATGGACCTATGACTACAGCGCCTATGAGACAAATAAATTTACTTAGGAATGATGATATTAAATATATGACAAGAGAAAGTAAAATAATGTTTGAGTATGGAAATTACTGCATGTTAACTCACTAGTAGAAAACGGGGCTATAGTCCCGGTTGGTAAGGGCCTATAGTCCCGGTTTACCAACCGGGACTACTAACTTGGGACTACTAACCGGTTGGTAAGGGCCTATAGTCCCTCGCTCCTTAGTCCCGGTTTTCTATGAACTAGGACTGATACCTTCCCACGTGGTTGGCAGCATGCGTGGCGTGGCCGAGATCTTTAGTCTCGGTTGGTAACACCAACCGGGACTATAGGCTTTGGTGATTTTGGGTTTTGGGGTTTTGGGGTTTTGGGTTTTATTGTTTATTTTTGTTTTTCATTTTATGTTTTCCATTCAATTCTTTTTCATTTATAATATATTTTATGCTAGTACACACCATACACGTTATGCATATATCATAGGATATCTCGTAGGACCAATCATATATCATACAATTTAGAGAGGGACCATATATATGCATGCGTGTATTATATAGCACATATATATATATATACAATTTGGTATATACAATTTCTCTAAACTTGTGGATCAATTACATTCATTCATTAATTGGTGAAGTGGTATTATCCTTTGAGATCTATGACCTTCTCCAGCTAAATCCGAAATTTCCTCTTGAAATGCTCGTATGTGTTCCGTTCGAAGGAGTTCCTTCCGCTTCTCCGATATCTTTTTAAGAAGGAGACCAATATGAATATTTTATACGTGCATATATATATATTACACCATGATATAAAAATTGTGAATATTGTTTACGTACCTCAAGAGTTCTTGGATTTTTTATCCATTGTTCGATTATAAAGAGAATGTTCTCGCAAACATAATATGCACATAGATTATTCCCAGTTGCTGACGCATGCAATGCTTTACGAGAATAGAATTCAGTCAGATAATAATCAAGCATTATAATGGTACTGAAACTAGAAATAAAGAGATGCGGGGACGTAACTAGTACTACTTTGTCCATCGCAGCTTTGGTTTCCATTCACCGCGAACATTCTTGATGAACCGGGTCCAAACCCTGCCGGCAAAGAAAAAGAATAAAAGGAGTCATTGATTAATTGATATCAGGAAATGAACTAAAGAGGCCGACATAGTGCAATAATGATTCAAATTAACGGTCGAGCATGAATTTCAGGGACATGTACTCGTCCTTGTCTTCCCTTAGTGAGTCCAGTACGTGAACGGTTCGCTCGTCAACCGTAATGTCTAGTAGGATCCAGTGGAATCTTCCTTGTATAAGCGGGCATGCATGCAACTCATCAAGCACTATACATAAACTTAACATCGATCGGGTAAGCAAAATAGAATTTGTTGTACAAGATAGTAACACTCACCTGAAGTTGTAAGGAAATAATATTTTTTTCGTTGTGACTTAGTATCTCCAAAAACTGGAACAAGTGACCCTTTGTATCTTTTTGGAATTCTAGTACCGCCTTGTCCTAAATGCAATTTGGGTCAATGAAGCCAATGCCTTATGCTCCATCTTTTTTTCATTTCAAACATTTTCATTCTGCATAACACCACACACAAAGAATATAGTAAGGATAATTAGAGGCAAATGAATGAGCCGATGAGCTAGGGACTTGAATTACACAAAGAAATCACTTACACACAAATAGCAACTGACGATAGATTTTTCGAGCACGCCTTGATTGTATAACTGCCATAATTCTGGATTGTTAATCCACAAATCTTTTGTAGTAAAGAAATTATCTTCCTTGACTTTCACCATGAGGGCCCTATGCCCGAGGTATGCTTCCTTCATGTACCTGATATGGAGTCTATACATTTGCATTAATAGCTGCTTGACAAGCTCATGCCCGACGAGAGGTTTCTTGGGTTGAAATGTCCATACTAGTTGGTTATCACCTTCCATTGTGGGAATGTCCTCGTTGCCTAGGAATTTTGCAACAGTGACACCGACCCCTCTAGCCATCTCTTTAGCAACATCGAGATCGACTTGCTCATCGGTACCCACCTTGAGCGGCGGGATCGATCGCACTGACTGTTCTCCCAGCTCGGGAATGGTTTTCCTGCTTCTTTTTGTAAGGAGCTTCCCCCTCATTTTCCCTTTTTGACGTGACTGGATAATAGAGCGGTCATTGTCTGATTTAGTTCTCTTTGCATGCGGCGTGTCCGAAAGATTGGCCAGAACACGCTTCACGGTTTCGAGAGGTATTATCTCCTTTGGCGGGGGCTTTCTCTTGGCAAAATGGGCCCGCAACTCAGCATCCACTGCCTCGTCTTTGTCCTCCGCGGTCTTCTCGTAAGACAACTTTGGAAGGGGAGTAGGGGTGCGTTTCTTCCTTGGCTTATTCCGCTTTGGACTCTGGTTTTTCATCAGAAAATGAAATGGCCGCCCAGTGGCGGGTCGGCGGGGTGGAGTCGGCTGACGCGGTGGCGGACTCGCGCTGGGCTCCATGACGGGGTGGGACGGAGTCGGCTGACGTGGTGGCGGACAAGCGCTGGGATCCATGCCGGGATGGGATGGAGTCGACTGACGCGCTGGCGGACTAGCGTTGCGCTCACCGTCGGGTTGGCGGTGTGGAGCCGACTGATGCGGCTGACTTGGACGAGGAGTCGGTGGCCTTGGAAAGATGATGTAGTACTTTCTGCATAAGCAGAGACCACGTAAGACTTTTTGCAGTGTGCGCTGCCCTTCACCTCCAGGAATGTCGAGCTCTATTGACTCATATCCCGACATCACGTCATCCACCTAGACACGAGCATAGCCAGGTGGAATTGGACTGGGATGGAAAGTTGCATCAGGGGGATTTGTTAAAGCATAGTCGACTGCTGCCTTCAAGGATATGTTCTTGAGTTTCATGTGTAGCTCACAACTTTGCGTCTCTCTGATTTCATCCACCGGGTAGCGAGCCAGCAGTGCATCGTCGGCAAGAACCCCCGTGGAATCCACTCTGCTTTTTGGCATCGATCGGACGGTACTATCCAATACTGGATCTGCTGGTTTCTCTAGCAGCTCAAGCGTCCTTTGCTGGCTAAGTGTGTCGATCTGCTCCTGCCGCCGCAAGATTTTGCGTTCCAAATCCGCAAGCCGGTCAGCATCCTGCTTCTTCTTGGCTGCCTCCTGATTCTTCTTTCTCGAATGGCTTTCGTAAGAGTTACTCCACTCCTTAAACCCCTTAATCCACTGAATAACGCCTTTGCCTCGTGTTCATCCCGGGTGTTCGGGATTCTTGAGGGTGCATGTAAGCACGCCGTTCTCTCTATCGGGCTGGAACACCCCCGTTCGAGCATCTTCTATTGCAGCACGTATAGCTTGAGAGGCATTTCTAAGACTTGCCTGCTCCATAAGCAACCCTCTCTTTGGGTCCAACTTTCCCCCATGCCCATAAAATCAATTCCTGCGCCTTTCAGGCCAAGACGATGTTTGTGGAGTGACCCCTGCATCAATCTTCTTCTGCTCGAATTCATCCCACTTAGGAATGCCACTCTTGTAGCCACCTGGCCCAAGAGAATGGTGATGCTCTTTTGTCTCCGGTGTATACGTTGTTCGTCCTCCCGTGCCTCCGGTGTATGTTCTGTCTTCTCATACATGCCCAAGAAGCCTAGCAGGTTCATGCAAAGATTCTTTGTCACGTGCATCATGTCTATTGCAGAGCGGACCTCTAGGACTTTCCAATAAGGTAGGTCCCAAAATATAGATTTCTTCTTCCACATGGGTGCGTGTACGTCAACGTCATTCGGAACCGATTGTCCGCGAGGACCCTTTCCAAAAAATACTTTTAAATCATTGATCATATGAAGTATATGATCACCAGTATGGTGGTCAGGATTCTTCCAGTGATTTGCCTCCCCTTTGAAATGCTTGCCTTCTTTTCTTAAGAGATGCTTGATCGGAAGAAATCGACGATGTCCTAGGTACACGTTTTTCTTAAGTGTTTCTAGCTAAAGCATTTAAGTGCAACAACAAATGTGACCAAGATCACAACTAAGGTAACAATTGATCCAACAAGATAGTGATACCAAGCCTCTTTATTAAGGGTATATTTTCTAATCCTTCTAATCTTCAAGCGCATTATATCCATCTTGATCTTGTGATCATCGACGACATCGGCAACGTACAACTCCAATATCATCTTCTCTTCTTCAACTCTTTTCAATTTTACTTTCAAATCCTCGTTTTCTTTTTCAACTAAATTTAACATCTCGACCATAGGGTCCGTTGGAATTGCCTGTTCAACTACCTCCTAGATAAAAATATCTATGTGAACTTCATGGGCATAATTGTCATAAACATGAACTGCAACAAGTAGTTAAAAAAGAGAATATACCACATCTGAATCGAAAACCCGGACGAGGGCCGACGGGCACGGATATCAAAACCATGTCACTATGTATAACAAATAATCATACAAGTAACAAAATTATAAAAGTAACTATCTAAATCGTACACATAAGATCTTTTTTGTACAAAGGATAAGAACAAGGGGCTCACTAAGGTGGTGTCGACGGAGACGGGATGGTGCGGGCGATCGACGATTCTTAGGACGGGGACGGCACTAAGTAAACCACACCTACACATATGCAAACTAGCAAGTTAATTTGAGCTCAAATTGCATATAAATCAAATAAACTACCAATAATTACTCCCAAACTAAAATCCACAAATCACTATACTTATAGAGCATTGCACGAGTCGATCTAGCAATGAGAGATGAAACGACAAAGTTGCTAACCTTTGTGAACAATTGGAGAGATGGGGTGCCTCAAACCTTGACAAATCTTGGCAAAAAATGGAGGTTGAGCTCAAGCCAAGGGGGAGAATAGAGAGGTGAATGGAGAAAACCGAGCAATGTGCTCGGGCTGGAAGAAGGGGTTTATATAGGAAAATCTTTAGTCCCGGTTTGTATCACAAACCGGGGCTAAAAGGCTACCTATAGTCCCGGTTTGTGATACAAACCGGGACTAAAGGGGCTAGTGGGGGCCCCGCCCTGACACCAGACTACCACCAACACTTTAGTCCCAGTTTGTATCACAAACCGGGACTATAGGTCCAAATTGAACCGGCACTAATGGTGCTCATGCCCCCCGATAGCTCCTAGCCGCTGGAACCGGGACTAATGGTCACATTAGTCCCGGTCCAAAAACAAATTGGGACTAAAGGGTCAAACAAAAGACCTGTTTTCTACTAGTGACTCAACTAACAACATCACTATTGCATGCACGAACCAACCGAACCATCCATGCAGAATGTTACATGCTCAAGTAATACTTTCGAAAGGAGAGAAGTGCGAAGCCACATACACAATCCCACCTTAATAGATAAAGAAGGAGACCATACGACATGGTATACCATGAAGGCAATGAAATGGTCAAGGACTCAGTAATCTTCGTGCAGAATTATTGCGACTGTCTTGTCGATGACCTCCCTTTTGTTGCTGATGACAAAGGCAAGAAACCTATTTATAATATTATGCAATGGTTCAGAAAGTATATGAACCAAAATTAGATTAGGGCAGTCATGGACAAACCTCCAAGAGGGTTATGTAAAACTTTTTTATCGAAGGACCGTTGGCCGATCTTTATAAGATAGGGAGATAATTTACAAGAGAGTTTGTTTGCCGTCAAGACCAGAAAGTACTTGACACAAACGAAACCAAGAGGGCCACAACAGACCATATCCGTAGTAAAACCAGTACATCAAAAGGTGGTATTAACCCAACTCCGCAATGCAGCAAGCAGATCACCACATTGTTATGTCTTCACGCACTATGTCCAATACTCTTTCAGCACTGCTTGCTAGCTGATCAAACACTTTGGAGTTCCTCTCCGACCATAGTCCAGTGCATCAAGATTGCAATAGTGTCAAAGTTGTGATGCATTGGTTTGGGTATGCTAGCCCTGGCTTGTAATCACCACTCCTCCGTGCAGCCATGACGATCGGCTCGTATAATGAATTGCACCCCCCCTCCACGCGTTCAGCAAACTCCAAAGTTGTCTTGTGTATCGACAATGTACAAACAAGTGTGTGCCATGCTCAAGTTATGACAGACAAAGGGGGCAGGAAGCATTCCCAGGGCAGCCTCTTCTTGTAAAATTATTTCTTGTCACACACTTGCCATGGACCACTAACCACATGAAAAATTTGCATTGTGGTGGCGCCTTGGATTTCCAAATCAGCCTGTTGCAAGCAAAACTAGTATTGGCCATGAACATCAGCTTGTAGGCTGTGCTGACACAGAACTCCAGCTCCTTCGTGAGCTTGCAAAGTGCACAATCTCGCACTTCTGGTCGCAGATTTGTTTCCTGAGTGATGTCCCAAACTACAAGGTACTGCGCTAGAGCATGTACCGATACATCACCTGAGATGTCCCTAGTCTGTACTTGATTCTCGAGGTCTTCCCGAACCGAGCAGTCGGAGTCCATGACAAAGGAGAACAGGGCTCGCCCCATAACACCAATCGAGTAGCCATCCGGAAGCCAGTTACCAGTCCAAAACCTCGATGTACCTCCATCCCCAAGTGATATTGCCAAGGCGGTGTTAAACATCACGTGGAATGCTTTCTCCGTGTTATCCGGCAACAATTTCCATGTCCTAGGGTGCTCATCCCATCTCAGTCATCATCAGCGTCATCAAAGAGCCCAACCAAACCACCTCAAATTAAGAATGCTGAGACCACCACACTCTTTGGGGGAGGAGACTTGTGCCCAAGGCATCAAGAAGTCTCCACCACTGATGTCTTGCTCACACTTCCAGATAAAAGCTCAGCATTTTCTGTCAATGATTTTGATAGCCCAAACCGGCAAGGGAAGGACATCCATGAAGTGAATTGGTAGAGCCATGAGTACCAAGTTCACGAGCGTCAGTCGTCCAGCAGCCTGTAGCAATTTTGGCTTCCACCCTTTCATCTTGTTGGAGTACTTGAACACCCAGGGTAAAACATGCTAACGCCTCAAATCAGCGACCGAAAGGGGCAGCCCAATTTCGATAGTACCCTCCGCTGATCTGCCTAGTGAAGAATTCTTTGCAGCACATCCATGGCAAGGATAAACAGGGTCGGGGACAATGGGTCCCCTTGTCGAATTCCCTACCCCAGAGAGAAGGGATCACCAAGGCCCCCATTGATAAGCACCGAAGAAGAGGACAATCTTACCAAACCACAGATCCACGAACACCACCTGTCCCCAAAGCCTCTGGCCTTTAACACGTGCAACAAGAAAACCAGGGATAGAGTGTCGAAGGCTTTGGATATATCAATTTTCATGAGAAACACTTGTTTCCTCTTTTGGTGAAGAACACGTGTCGCATAGTGCACAAACTTAAAATTCTCGTGGACGCTCCTCCTACAAACAAAAGCGCTCTGGGCTTAGGAGATTAAAGAAGCGAGAGAAGGTGCCAGCCAAGCTGCCAAAACCTCCGCAAAGATTTTCGCAACCCCATGGATCAGGTTGATGGGCCTGAAATCCCCTAGATTTAGAGGATCCTCATTTTTAGGAAGCAGGGTAATGCTAGACTAGTTCACAGCATCAAAGGAGTAAAAGCGACCCTCAAAGAGTGCCAGCAGCACAGCCATAAAATCCTTTGCAATAATCCCACAACAACTCTTGTAGAATAGCCCCGAGGAACCGTTTGGCCCAGGTGCACGATCAGCCGACATGTCCGGGATAACTTCCGTGATCTCCTCCCCGTGAACGGTGCTTCTAGCCCTAAAGCCACCTCCTAGAGAATCTGATGCATATCAAGCTCGTCCAACTTGATACGGCAGCCCGTGGGGTCGGGGCAGCCCATCCGAGCATGGAAGAAATCGTGTGCCAACTTCAATTTGTCTTCCATGCTAGTAACCGTGTGATCACCCTCTTTCGAAAACAGGATCAGGTGTTTCCTCCGCTGCCCATTGGCCTTCATATGGAAATATTTTGTATTCACGTCCCCCTCCTACAGATCCCTGATTCTAGGATGTTGTCTTAGACTCACCCGTTCCAATGAGGCCAGAGCCACGCATTTCCCCTTGAGCATTGTCTTCAACCTTTTTCATGTAGTCGAGAGGGCCCTTATTCCTGCATCATGTCATGACTCAAGATCATTTTGTTGGCAATTTTAAATTGGATATTCATAGTACTCTTCTTTCTCTAACCCCACCTCCTGAGTACTTTGGTTGTCCATTGTAACTTGATACAAAAAATCTTCACCGGATCGTTGTTGGCCACCTCCTACTCCAAAGCTTGCTTAACCGTATCATGGAACCCCGGTAGCCTGCACCAGAAGTTCTCAAAACAAAAATGATGCGCACGCGGTCGAGCGGCTGCACAAGTGAGCAGAAGAGGGCAGTGATGCGAGATGTTGGAGCTGAGGGGCAACAGATCACTGCTGGGGTAGACCTCCTCCCAAGCATTATTAAAGACTAAATGTTGTTGCCTATTATATCAAAGACTTGGGCACTGGTGCAGCATGTATTGTGTCCAGGAACGATGAGGGTGTTGTTATGTTTTGTGCTGGAGTGAGAACACCTCCCTTTACAGATGCTGGGGAAGCTGAAGCCCATGCTTTGTTGGTTGTTGTTGACCTGACAAGACAAGTGTTCAGAGCACCAATAATCATTGAGTCTGATTGTTATGCTATAGTCACCGCTACCAATTCTTCGGCAATCAATAAATCAAACTGGTGGGCCATCTATGAAGATACCAAGCGAGCAATCTCAGAATTCAAGTCTTGCCGTGTGGTGAAGATTGGTAGAGAGAGTAACCTGGTAGCACATGAGCTAGCTTCACATTCAAGGAAGCATGGTGTTTTTCCTTTCACGCAAGTGTGTTGTCTCGTATTATACCCATGTGTGAGCATGATTGTGTTGTCTATCTATTACTACAAATTGCATCTACGAGACATGTAAGACTATCGTCTTGTCAGATCCACAATAGAACACTAATTTGTTTTCTTATAATTCTTCTGCTCAGTTTATTATCCGCAATTTCAGATTCCAATTCAACATTTTCTTGTTGGTTCTTCGATTGTTTGTAGAAACTCAGATCTCGTTGTTCAGGTTGACCGTTCCTACGGCAAGGTCAAATAACCATGGAAAATTGGTTAGCGATTGTCGGGGCATATCAATGGGTACAATCTAACCGGATCATTAAGCTCAAATCCACAAAATCGATAGTTACCCCACTCTCATCAAAAGTACGGGTTGGGGTCGGGCCCATCTTGCTAATGATGGCATGCACCTGTACCATAGAAGTTGTGCATCATTTGTTGACTTCGTTTGATGGCTTAAAGGTATGCATGTTGTGCCCACGCCTAGAATATGGATGTATCCACCATACATGTGTATATGTATGTGTGTACATCCTCATATATTGACACATGACTTGTACAACTCGCTGTTAACACAACATAAGATAAAATATTATGTTGTATTTTATTCAAAGTAAAAAAATAATAACTTATGTAATCATTAATAGAAATCACTTGTCTATTGTATATGGGGACAAGGTGTATACATGCTATATGTATACATGCTATATGTATAAGTCATCTCTTTTCATGTCTCTCTGTTGTTGCATTATTAATGTATTGATACATGAGTAATTACCATATCTCATGAGAGGAAAGTCCAAGAAATTATCGCAATAAACATTCTGAAATAAAGTATTACAACTTAGTATTCACATATAAATGAAGCAAGTAGTTACGTAATCCAATTCATAATGCTCATCATTAAACCATCCTAACATATATAGGTGAATAAACATGATTAGTATCCAAAATACTGGACAGAACATCCTTAAATAAGTAATCATGAAACATGCAATTTGACATATAGTGAACACCAATCTTGGAGGACATACCAAAATGATCAAGCATTGACACAACTGTATGATCTTTCGAGCCAACAAGTGTCAAATCAAAAAAATTATCACATGTAATACAAATTCGGTGTACTAAAATTTCGTTGTACATACCATGTTCTCCAATCAATTTAATTTCAAGTTTTCCAAAGGTATGAATACTAATAAAAGAGTTTGAACATGCCAACTCAGAAATTTTATACTTAGCATGTGACAAATTCACCTGTTGATGAAGCATAATATCACACAAATAATTAGCGTGTGAAACATGTGTAACCGCTTTGTCATGTATTATTATCTCTACATAACCTAAATGAGCAACAAAATTCACATATGGCTGCTTACTAACAACCAAAAAATTATTTGTTTTAAATATATGATCACACAACTTTTCCATGTTACCAACATCGTCAACAATGCGTGTGGGAAAAACAATGGGTATTGTTGTGGGAACGAACCTGACAGTTGAGGTGAGGGGTACAAAAGAAGAGGGCCGAGTCCTAGCTACGACAAGCTTGTACACACGATGTATGAGTTCAGGCCCCTCTCGTGGAGGTAATAGCCCTACGTCTCAGTGCTCGGGAGCTCTTGTCGTGTGGAGTGTATGTTACAGGGGCTGCGAACCCTTGCTCCAGAGGGGAGTGGTAGCCTATATAGACTGCGCTGCCCCTCATCAATACCCGGCAACCAAGGGTTCGATCAATGGAGTTTAAAGGCGTATGTAATTAATGTTACTCATGACGACTAGTGGAACGCTCGCCTATCTGCTTCCCAGGAGTGGCTTCTGGTCTTCTACGTCGATTAGCTTATGGTTCTTCCGAGTGGAAGTTGATTGTCGAGTGAAAGGGGAAACTCACCGAGTGATTGCTTACCGAGTGATTCAAACGCTATGGCTATCCAGTTGGAGCCCTCCTTGTAGTCTTCAAGTTAATAATGAGGTGCCCTTAGGTAGGACATGTAGGTCAGGACTATGGCCCTACCCTAGGTACATACCCCCATCATTAGCCCTCGAACGGATCGGGGTTCGAGTGAGGAAGGGGTCAATGCAAATTTTATCGAGCCATGCAGATCTTGAACGTGCTTCGGGGCTTAGTAGAATTGTGTGTCGATTGAAATCTTCGTCATTCACCCTGATCCATTGTGTTGTGAAGTATGTCCTAGTGAATTTGAGCATTGAGGTTGATCCGAGTGACTAACGGGATCTTGAGATGTGATGGATCACTTCGTCAGGTCCGGATTTCAGGGGATTCAAAATTTTGGTTAGCGTGCACTGTACGGTGATGGCGCAACAACTAGGGAAAGTGGGATAACCACGCCTCGACTATCATGCCACCCTCATCATGACGTATTGCGCCTCCTCTATTATCGGGATAGACAGAGATCTGGTGGGTCCACCAGTCAGTGACTCACTCGGGCGGTTATAAATCCGGCCGATGCTAGGGTTGGAGCAGTGCCTTTTCTTGATTCTCCTTTGTTTCTCTCCATATCTGCCCCGTGGGTGCTGCTTTGATCTGCCTCCGCCATAAGATGATGAAAGGCAAGACGAGCAAGCTTGAGTGCGCCAAAAAGGCGGAAAGTCAAAGAAGTCAAGCATCCAATCCGCGCTGCCGCCAGGGTGGATCCACGGAGATTTTCTCCCGTCAACCATACGGAAGGAGGATGTTTTGGAGCTTGTTGAACACGGGATGATAGATGAGAAGTCGTGGAGGCTGTCTGAGGGGGAGGTCGAGTCGGAGGCATGCGAAGGAGAATGGGTCATCCTGCTCACTCACATCGAGCGAGGTTTTTCTTCCCCCCCCTCATCCTTTCATCCACGGTTTTCTGAATTTCTTTGGTGCACAAATTCATCATCTTCCTCCCAATTCCATCACATACGTTGCCGCATTTGTAACGTGGTGCGAATGCTTTTTGGGTTGTCCCCCTCATTGGGGACTATTTAAACACATCTTCACTGTGCGCTCCCAACTGGCGAAGAAAGCTAATCCGAGTGATAGTAGAACTCATGTCATTCAGTTATGTGGTGGTCTGGGGATTCAGAAGAGGAGTAGGAGTACGTATCCTCAGATGACGCTTCCCGAGTCAGTCCGGAACTCATAGTCGACTTGGTTTTACTGTAATGATATTGCATCTCCAAATATGTCTACTGGCCTTCCACCATTCACTTTGGAGAGACCAGTTGTTCCTAGAACGATAAAATCGTCGTTTGAGGAGAAGGTTTAGGTAGGGATTCTGGTAAATGAGCTCATTAACTTGGTCAGTGGTGGAGTGACTGAGATGGACTTGCTTGAAACATTCCTCGGTCGGCGTATTCAGCCTCTTCACGCGAGGGATCATGCCATGTGGCATTATTCGGGCCATGAGGATTCCACTCGGTCGCACCCAGAGGAGGTTTCTGAACAAACCGTAGCTCGGTGGCTCAGAGGCATCACCGGAGCCTGGGACAATCCATTAGGATCCAAGTGGGTCTTGCCTTTCTCTACTGAAAACAAGCCATGAAACATGGTGAGTTATTTCTTTGCCGATTACTTTTCATATCTTTGTCGAGTGATTCAATCTTTGGCCGAGTGACTTTGCTATTTTTACATCTTGTCGAGTGAACAAACATGTATTCACCCGTGCTGAACGGGGAACAGCTTGCCGCCGGTGGGGAAAGCGAAGGTGGCAGCACCGACAACGAGTATGTTGAGGACAGCGAGGGGAGTGAAGACGGCTTGGAGGAGAGTGAGGAAGAGATCCAGTAGCCTCCGCACACTGTGTCTCGATCCAAGCATCGCCATGCTCCAGCGGCTACCCCAAGCAAGACCTTAGTGTCAAGCACTAGGAATATGAAGCGTGACCGAGCTGCCACAACTGAGTCAGCAGAAAAGGCTGCCAAACAACTCAAACCTAACGCTCCCAAGCCTCGGAAGTCTCTGCTCCGAATGAGGATTGTTGTGCCAGTCGCTTCAGCGTGAATGTTTACCTCTTTCTTTCTTTTGTCGTTCTGAAATTTAATGCCTTTGATGTGAGAGTGGAATTTTCTTGCCAGAGTTGCTACCTCGGTGACGTCGCCTCCTGGAGATGAAGATCCCATGAACGTGGACACTATGGACATGGCCACCTCCCAGCAAAGTATGACAAGTCTTCATTCTATTGTGTTTTCTAGATATGATTCGTCGATTGGACTAACTGACATTGTCGATTGACAGCGGCAGACGTTATCCACTTGGAGGACGATGAAGAACTACAATTGTCGACTACTGAATTAGCTAAAACCATGCCTGAAACGTCGGTGTTGAGTGTTCCTCTAGCCAGTTCGGTTGTTGTTTCTATAGCTCCTGTAGCCAGTTCGATTGTTGTGACTACAGTGCCGACTGCGCCTCTTCCGATATGTCTTGTTACCTTTGCTGCAACGCGGACTCTTTCAATGCTTGCATATCCTCTGCACCGTGTCCCGGAAGACCATACTGGAGCTTCTAAAGAGGCCATTATTCAGGCCGAACAGATGATGCTGCAGGCCAAGGAGTCGTATGAGGCTAGCAAGTTGGCATACGATGCCATCTCGGCGCTTCAAGCTAACGTCTGAGTAAGTGTGATCGTAAGTTCATTTCCGATTGAATCATGTTCATCTTGACTTTGCACTCACTTGGTCTTTTCTTGTGTCATATGGTTGCTTGTTTCTGATCTAGTGGGGGCACACTGGGTGAACCCACTAGGTTTAGTCCCCAAGACCGTTGTCGAGTGCTTCCATCGACAGGGGTCTGATTGGAAGACACACTCTTCTCTTTTTTTGACTCGGCCAGGCCAGAGCTGGTCAAGTAGTTTTGTATCCAGTGGGGGGCACGCTGAGTGCACCCACTAGGTTTAGTCCCCAAGACCGCTGTCGAGTGCTTCCATCGACAGGGGTCTGATTGGAAGACACACTCTTCTCTTTTTTTGACTCGGCCAGGCCAGAGCTGGTCAAGTAGTTTTGTATCCAGTGGGGGGCACGCTGAGTGCACCCACTAGGTGTAGTCCTCGAGACTATTGTCGATCGTTTACGGAGGGCAATAGTCTTAAGAACTTGGTCGCATGGTCCTTTTTCGTACATGGAGTACTTGCGCCACTCTCTTTTTCGAGTGAATATGTTTGTTTAGTATCTCCACCATTGAATCTTTGTCTTAGTAACGGAAAGGTCCGAACCAGCAAGGATTATCCTGCAAGTTTCATGGACATAATTTCCATCAACCATGAAGTCACGCTTGGTAGGGGAGTGTGGGTGGGGATGGCGGGCCGCCATTCGGTCGACTGAACTGCACTTGTCCACTTGGGAGTGGAAAAATATTAGTGTCAACTTAACTATTTCTTTGATGTTTTTAGAAAACCTGTGAGATTAGAGCCAAGTATGCCAACTTGGAATCCGAGAAGAACCAACTTCAGCTGGATCTGGAAGTGACAACCAATGACCTGAATGTCTTGAAGAAGGCACTAGCGGATAAGGATAAGGTCCTCTGAGGAGAAATCCGAGACCGCTGAGGAAAAATCCAAGGCCGCTGATGAGGACGCTGAGGAGAAGATTTTGAAAGTCGGATAAGGTCCTCGCAGAGGCTAAGGAGAAATCAGAGAAGAACAAACCGAGTGGGGCAAAAAACTTGAGCAGATGGCCGAAAGGGGAATCACCATGAATAAGTATCTAGGGGACTTCGTGAGCAAGATGCTCGGCTCGCTCACTAGTATGCTTCTTTCATCGAGTGAATCTCTTCAGATTTTACCGAATGAATTGTGACTGCCTTTTCATTTTTTCCTTCATACAAAGTTCTATCAAGATTTTGATTAGGAGACTGGAGAAGTGGAGCCGCATCTGGACCATATCAAGTCACGTGTTGCAGATGTTGTGTCCATGAATATGTTTTGCTTCAATGCTCGTCTTTTGAAGGTCCAAGGGTATGTCGCCCGACTGCGAACCGCGTTGGGGAAGATCAGCAAGGAGCTATGACCTAAAGACACCCTCCAGACTGATCTGGAGTCAATAATGAGCCGCTTGGACCAGATTCCCAATAGGGTGCACATGTGAAAGAAACATGTTGCATGTTGCGGAGCCGACATGACTCTTTCGCTCGTCCGAGTCCATTGCAAGGAGGCTAGGGAAGATTTTGAAGGCGCTCCAGGTGGCCAATACGAAGAAGCTCCGGTTTGAGGACTTCATGGAGACCTTCATCGATGTGGCCACTCGCATTGCTGATGGTATCGATCTTGACACCTTCATTGAGCCTGCGAGTCCTGGTGAGCCTTCAATAGAACTTTGATTACAGTCCAAACATTTATTCTCCTTGGTATGCCGACTGTTAATGTATCCGTTAAAACTTCGTTTGGGTGTTAAACCCGAGTACTTTCGTCCGCATAGACAACTTTAATCTGTGTTGGATATCTTTGATTTTATTTGCGTTTGGCTGAGTTTGTTTCGTTTTTGAATGTTCTTGACATTCGGGAAAATCTCTTAATTAAGCGAAGTCTGATTCACAATTAAGTAATCGAGTGAAAAGATTGTTTTTCACATGGCTAGAGTCTATCTTAGGCAAAGAGTGATTCACTACTAAGTCCCTAAGTGAATAGGTTGCTATTCACTCGGTGAGGTTTTCTAACTTAGGCGACGACTCGTTCGCAACTAAGCCCCCGAGTGAGAGGATTTCTCGTCACTCTAAGTATGTTCTATACATAGGCGATGACTGGTTCACGGCTAAGCATCCGAGTGAATAGGTTGCTATTGACAAGGAGAGGTTTTTAACTTAGGCGAAAAATGTTCGCAGCTAAGCCCCCAAGTGAGAGGATTGCTCGTCACTCGGAGTGAGTTTTCTACTAATTAGGTGAAGACATGTTCGCAGCTAAGCCCCCGAGTGAGAGGATTGCTCATCACTCGGAGTATGTTCTAAACTTAGGCAAAGACTGGTTCGCGGCTAAGCATCCGAGTGAATAAGTTGCTATTCACTCGGAGGGTTTTTTAACTTAGGCAAGAACATGTTCGCAGCTAGGCCCCCGAGTGAGAGGATTGCTCATCACTTGGAGTGAGTTATAAACTTAGGCAAAGAGTGGTTCGCGGCTAAGCATCTGAGTGAATAGGTTTTCTATTCACTCAGAGAAGTTTTTAACTTAGGCAAAAACATGTTCACATCTAAGCCCCCGAGTGAGAGGATTGCTCGTCACTCGGAGTGAGTTTTATACTTAGGCGAAGACATGTTCGCAGCTAAGCCCCGGAGTGAGAGGATTGCTCGTCACTTAGAGTGAGTTTTATACTTAGGCGAAGACATGTTCGTAGCTAAGCCCCCGAGTGAGAGGATTTCTCATCACTCGGAGTTAGTTTTATACTTAGGCGAAGACATGTTCGCAGCTAAGCCCCAAGGTGAGAGGATTGATCGTCACTCGGAGTATATTTTGAGTGTGAAATTGCACGATCGGAATCGACAAAAACTGTAGGAATCATGACTTTGACAAGCAGAATTGTTCATAGAACTCTCTTATTACATCAAACCAAGCGGTTATCAAGCATAGAAGCGTCGGAGTAGGTCTGCATTCCAAGCACGCGGTTCATCGATTCTCTTCTTGGGATTGTAAAGGTGATAGGCTCCATTATTCAGTACTTTGGTGACGATGAAAGGTCCTTCCCATGTGGGGGCAAGCTTGTGAGGTTGTTGTTGATCCACTCGAAGCACCAGATCACCTTCGTGGAGCGCCCGACTCCTCACATGCCTCGCATGGAAGCAACAAAGATCATGTTGGTATACTGTCAATCGAGTCAAGGCCAAATCACCCTCTTCTTCCAGGAGAGCTACTCCGTCCTGTCGCGCCTGTTCAGCATCATCCTCAGAATATAGATCCACACGGGGAGAATTGTGAAGAAGATCACTTAGTAAGACGCCTTCAGCTCCATACACCAAGAAGAAGGATGTGGGTCCAATCGACCGGTTGGGAGTTGTCCTCAAGCCCCACAGAACAGAAGGTAATTCACATACCCAAGCTCCAGCTATATGTTCCAAGTCTCGCATGAGTCGAGGCTTCGACCCTTGAAGGATAAGGCCATTCGCCCTCTCAGCTTGTCCATTGGTTTGGGGGTGTGCGACGGACGCATATTCCACTCGGGTGCCTTGATCAGAGCAAAAGCGTTTCAAATCTTCCGAGTCGAAATTAGAACCATTGTGTGTGACGATGCTGTGAGGAACTCCGTATCGGAATTTTTTTCCTTCATGAACTTGATGGCGGTGCGCGTGTCCAGCTTCTTTAAAGGTTTGGCTTCGATCCATTTAGTGAACTTGTCGGTTGCAACAAGCAGGTGTGTGAATCCACTCTGGCCTGTTTGGAAAGGACCAACCATATCCAAACCCCAAACAGCAAACGGCCAGACGAGTCGGATAGTCTTCAACGCAGATGCAGGCTTGTGAGATAAGTTAGAGTAGAATTAGCAGCCTTCGGAGTGATCAACTATATCTTTAGCCATCTCGTTAGCGCGCGGCCAGAAGAACCCAGCTCGGTATGCTTTGGAAACAATAATCTGAGAGAACGCATGATTACCAGAGGTCCCCGAGTGGATTTCATCCAGGATCACTCGGCCCACCTCAGAGGAGATGCAGCATTGAGCTATGCGAGTAAAACTTTCTCTTTAAGATGATAGCCCATGACAGTAAGAGCCTTTGATATGCAGACAATCTGCTTAGCTTCAGCTTCATCTTTTGGAAGTTCTTGCCTCAAAATGTATGCAATGTATGGTATTGTCCAATCAGGCGTGATTACCAAAATTTCCATGACTAAATCAACGACTGTTGGAACATCAATCTGAGTCAGATTGGAGGTGCTTATCGTTTGTGGGGGATCTACTGTGAAAGGATCCTCTTGCACCGAAGGAGTATGTAAGTGTACCAGGAACACATTGCTAGAGACAGGTTTCCGAGTGGACCCAATCTTGGCCAGCTCATCAGTTGCTTGATTTTTTAACCAGGGGACATGATGGAGTTCTAGACCTTTGAACTTCTTCTCAAGCTTCCTTATCTCATGGCAATACCCAGTCATGCCGGGGTTTCTGACATCGCATTCCTTCATCACTTGATTGACTACCAAGTGAGATGGCCGTACGCAACCCGTATAGGAGTGCTTCATATTCGGCCTCGCTGTTGGAGGAATCAAAGTGAATCTGGAGAACATAGTTGATCTTATCGCCTTTTGCGGACACCAATACCACACCAGCACCGGACCCATTCAACATTTTAGAGCCATCAAAGAACATGGTCAAGTGTGCCGAGTGAATTTGAGTTGGCTGCTGTTGTCCCACCCACTCGGCCATGAAATCAGCAAGCGCTTGAGACTTGATAGCTTTCTTTGCTTTGAACTTGATGTCAAAGTATAAGAGCTCGATGCCCATTTGGCCACGCGACCAGATGCGTCCCCATAGTTAAGAATCTCTCACAATGGAGCATCGCTGATGACTGATACCGAATGATCTTCAAAGTAGTGCGCCGCCTTCATTGCTGATTAATATATTCCATTGAGGAGCTTCTGGTAATCAGGGTACCTTTGCTTCGAAGGGGTCAATACTTCAGAAATATAGTAGACTGGACGCTGGAGTTTGTAAGCCTTGCCTTCCTCTTGTCACTCGAAAGTTAGAACTATGCTGAAGACTTCATTAGTAGATGTGATGTATAAGAGCAGGGCTTCTTTGTTGTGCGAAGCAGCATGCACCGGCTGGGTTGAGAGCAGGGCTTTTAGCTCAACTAATGCTGGTTTTGCCTTATCATTCCACTCAAACACATCGGACTTCTTCATGATTCGGTACAGAGGCAATGCCTTCTCACCGAGACGAGAAATGAGCCGACTCAATGCCGCCAGGCAGCCTGTGAGCCTCTAGACATCATGCACACGCATATGGTTGTTCATTCGGACGATGGTGCCGATCTTCTCGGGGTTGATATTGATCCCATGTTCAGAAACAAGGAAACCGAGTAACTTGCCGCCAGGAACTCTGAAAGCGCACTTAGCTGGATTCAACTTGATATCATACTTTCTCAGGTTGGCGAATGTTTCTGCCAAGTCAGTCAGCGGGTCGGAACCTTTGTGGGACTTCACCACAATATCATCCATATATGCTTCGACATTCCGACTTATTTGATCAAGCAGGCACTTCTGAATCATACGCATTAAAGTAGCGCTAGCATTTTTCAAACCAAAAGGCATGGTGATATAGCAGAAACACCCGAAAGGGCTGATGAAGGCCGTTTTTATTTCATCTGCACCAAACAGACGGATCTGATGGTAGCCAGAGTATGCATCAATAAAGGATAAACGCTCGCACCCCGTAGTCGAGTCGACAATTTGATCGATGCGGGGGAGTGGAAAGTGATCTTTTGGGTAGACCTTATTGATATTCTTGAAATCGATACACATATGAAGGGAATTGTCCTTTTTTGGGACCATGACGACGTTTGCGAGCCACTCAGAGTGGTAAACCTCGCGTATGAACTTCGCCTCCAAGAGTCGAGCCACCTCCTTGTCGATTGCTTTCCGTTTCTCTGCTACAGACCGACGCAAATGCTCTTTAACAGGCTTTGCCTTTGGATCCACTATTAGTCGGTGCTCAACCAGTTCCCTATGCACACCCGGCATGTCAGCAGGCTTCCCTACAAGATGTCCCAGTTCTCACGGAGGAACTAGTTGAGCTCGGCTTCCTATTTGCTATCGAGTGTTGTTCATATGTTGGTTGAGGAAGCATCAGGATCTGTCGGGTGTATGTTCATTTTTTTGACTTCACCCGCCGACAGAAAAGCGGGCTCAGAAGTGGGCTTCTTGGAGCGCATCAGGTCGGCAAGATCGGTTTTCTTCCGGTATACCTCCAGCTCAACCACATCCATCTGTTGATCAACGATCTTGGCGCCTTGTTGCAAGCACTCCTTGGCCCTCTGCCGATAGCCTGTGACTGTGATGACGCCCTTGTGCCCTGGCATCTTCATCTTGAGATACACGTAACATGGGCGTGCCATGAAACATGCGTAAGCGGGGCGACCAAGGATGGCATGATAAGCACTCTGAAAATCCACAACTTTGAATGTTAATTTTTCCTTGCGAAACTTATTGTGTGGGTCGAATACCACATCTAGCACAATTTGGCCGAGTGACTTGGCCATTTTCCCAGGAATGACCCCATGGAACTGCATATTGCTTTCACTTAGTCGGGACATCGGAATGCCATTCCACTGAGGGTGTCTGCATATAGAATGTTCCACCCACTCCAACCATCCATCACAACCTTGCGAAGATGAACGCCTCCCACAATTGGGTGTACCACCCAAGCTTGTCGACCAAGGTTTGCGACGTGAGCAGGGTGATCCGACTGATTGAACGTTCTGGGAGTCTGAGACCATTTGAGGTATGAGGGGGTGGTCGGAACTGCCATGTTGACCTCTTTGTTTATTACCTTCAACCGACTTCTGCTCTCTACATCAACAAAAATCATCAGGGTGGCATTGATATCTAGAAAATCTTCTTTATCTTCTCCATCCTCCTTCTCACGAGTCTTCTCACTCGATGGATTATCTTTGAAGTGTTGGATCAACAGTCTAGACTGACGAGTAGTGTTTCTGGGCAATATTAGATTGCCATCTTCATCTTTCTTCGTGTGGATTGCACACGGTACATCCAGAACATCAAACTGACTTTTCGACTTCTTGGGGGGATATTGCCCTTTGGGCTTTCCCTTGAACTTTCCTTGTGCCGCCAGGGCGGCTGCTTCTGTCGGAGTGGAACCATCAGCCTGGCGCGTCTGTTTTTGAGTGGAATTTCCGCCAGCATCATTGCCAACTGCTTTTCCCTTACCGCTGCGGATGCGGTTTTCTTCTTCACCATTGGCGTATCGGGCAACAGTCTCCATCATTTTTCTCATGCACATACTGTTGGAAATATGCCCTAGAGGCAATAATAAAACAGTTATTATCATATTTCCTTGTTCATGATAATTGCCTATTGTTCATGCTATAATTGTATTAAGAAGAAACAGTAATACATGTGTGAATAAATAGATCACAATGTGTACCTAGCAAGCCTCTAGTTGGCTAGTTGGTTGATCAGTAGATGATCATGGTTTCTTGATCATGGACAGTAGATGTCATTGATAATGGGATCACATCATTGGGAGAATAATGTGATGGACAAGACCCAATCCTAATCATAGCACTAGATCGTGTTGTTCGTATGCTAAAGCTTTTCTAATGTCAAGTGTCTTTTCCTTCGACCTTGAGATTGTGCAACTCCCGGATATCGTAGGAGTGCTTTGGGTGTATCAAACGTCACAACGTAACTGGGTGACTATAAAGGTGCACTACGGGTATCTCCGAAAGTGTCTGTTGGGTTGGTACGAATCGAGATCGGGATTTGTGACTCCATGTGACGGAGGGGTATCTCTGGGCCCACTCGGTAGAACATCATCATGAGCTCAATGAGACTAAGGAGTTAGTCACAGGATGACGTGCTACGGAACGAGTAAAGAGACTTACCGGTAAGGAGATTGAACAAGGTATAGGTGTACCGACGATCGAATCTCGGGCAAGTTCTATACCGACAGACAAAGGGAATTGTATACGGGATTGATCGAATCCTTGACATCGTGGTTCATCCGTTGAGATCATTGTGGAACATGTGGGAGCCACCATGGGTATCCAGACCCCGCTTATGGTTATTGGCTGGAGATATGTCTCGGTCATGTCTGCATGCCTCCCGAACCCATAGGGTCTACACACGTAAGGTTCGATGACGCTAGGGTTATAGGGAATTGTTATACGAGGTTACTGAAGTTTGTTCGAAGTGCCGGATGAGATCCCGGACATCACGAGGAGCTCCGGAATGGTCCGCAGGTAGAGATTGATATATAGGATGGATGGTTTTGGACGCCGGAAATGTTTTGGGCACCACCGGCAAAGTACCGGGACCACCGGAAGGGTTCCGGAGGCCCACGGGGAGAGGCCACCAGCCCCAGGAGGCTACATGGGCCATGTGTGAGAGGGAACCAGCCCCTGGATGGGCTGGTGCGCCCCCCACACCTGGCCCATGGTGCCTAAGAGGGGGAAGGGGGAACCCTAGCGCAGGTGGGCCTAAGGCCCACCAGGGGGAGCGCCACCCCCTCCTCCCCTCCTGGCCGCCACCCTTTCCCCATCTAGGGCTGCCTCCCCCCCCCCCCCCCCACCTCAAGGGGGAAACCCTAAAGGGGGCGACACCCTCCCTTCCCCTATATATAGCGGGGGTTTTGGCCATTAGAGACAAGGTTTTCCATCTCTCTCTCGGCGCAGCCCTGTCCCTCTTCTTCCTCATGTCCCACGGTGCTTGGCGAATCCCTGCCGGGAGACCTCGTCTCTCCATCGACACCACGTCGTCGTGCTGTCGGAGATCTTCTCCAACCTCTCCCCCCTAATTGCTGGATCAAGGTGTGGGAGACGTCACTGGGCTGCACGTGTGTTTAACGCGGAGGTGTCGTGGTTCGGCACTAGATCAGAATCACACCGCAATCTGAATCGCCGCGAGTATGACTCCATCAACCGCGTTCTAGCAACGCTTCCGCTTAGCGATCTTCAAAGGTATGAATATGCACTCTCCCCTCTCTCTTTGCTGGTCTTTCCATAGGAAGATCTGAATATGGCGTAGGAAAATTTTGAATTTATGCTACGTTACCCATCAGTGGTATGAGAGCCAGGTTTTCTATGCGTAGATTATATGCACGAATAGAACACAAAAGGGTTGTGGGCGATGGTTTTATCAATTGCTTGCCGCTACTAGTCTTATTCTTTTCCTGCGGTATTGTGGGATGAAGAAGCCCGGACCGACCTTACACGTACGCTTACGTGAGACAGGTTCCACCGGCCAACATGCACACCGTGCATAAAGGTGGCTAGCGGGTGTTTGTCTCTCCCACTCTAGTCAGATTGGATTTGATGAAAAGGGTCCTTATGAAGAGTAAATAGCTTTGGCATATCATCGTTGTGGCTGTCATGTAGGTAAGAAGGCGCTCTTGCTAGAAACCCAAATCAGCCACGTAAAACTTGCAAAAACAATTTGAGGACGTCTAACTTGTTCTTGCAGGGTTTGACATGTGATGTGATATGGCCAAAGTTGTGATGTTACACGTGTGATGTATGAGATGATCAAGTTATTGTAATAGGATTCACAACTTGCATGTCATTGACTATAACAACCGACAGGAGCCATAGGAGTTGTCTTAATTTATTGTATGAGATGCAACGCCATGTGTTTACTACTTTTACTTCATTGCTAATGGTTAGCTATAGTAGCAGTAGTAGTAGTTGGCGTGACTACTTCACGTAGACACGATGATGGAGATCATGGTGTCATGCCGGTGACAATGATGATCGTGCGATGCCCGAAGAGGGAGATCGAAAGAGCAAAGATGATAATTGCCATATCATGTCACTATATGATTGCATGTGATGTTTATCATGTTTTTCATATTATTGCTTAGAACGACGGTAGCATAATAAGATGATCCCTCATAAAAATTTCGAGAACGTATTCCCCTAAGTGTGCATCGTTGCGAAGGATCATTGTCTCGAAGCATCACGTGATGATCAGGTGTGATAGATTCTAACGTTCGCATACAGCGGGTGTAAGCCAGATTTACACACGCGAAACACTTAGGTTGACTCGACGAGCTTAGCATGTACAGACATGACCTCGAATACAAGAGACTGAAAGGTCGAACATGAGTCGTATGGTTGAATATGATCAACACGAAGTTGCTCACCATGACGACTAGTCTGTCTCACGTGATGATCGGACACGGGTTAGTTGACATGGATCATGTATCACTTAGATGACTAGAGGGATGTCGATTTAAGTGGGAGTTCATACTTAATTTGATTAAATGAACTTAATTGTCATGAACTTAGTCTAAAAGTTATCTTTACAAATATTGTAGATCCAATGGCCAACGCACCTGTCAACCTCAATTTCTACGCATTCCTAGAGAAAAACTAGCTGAAAGATGATGGTAGCAACTATGCGGACTGGGTCCGCAACTTGAAGCTCATCCTCGAAGCAGCTAAAAAGGCTTATGTCCTTAATGCGCCGCTAGGTGACCCTCCTGCTCCCGCAGCGGCCCAGGACATTCAAAACGTCTGACAAACGCGGAGTGATGACTACTCTCTAGTTAGGTGTGGCATGTTATACAGTTTGGAAACGTGGCTCCAAAGGCGTTTTGAGCAACACGGAGCATATGAGATGTTCTAGGAGCTGAAACTACTTTTTCTAGCTCATGTCCGTGTCGAGAGATATGAACTCTCCGACAAGTTCTGTAGCTGTAAGATGGAGGAGAACAATTCTGTTAGTGAGCATATACTCAGAATGTCTGGATTACACGGTCGTCTGACTTCGTTTGGAGTTGAACTTCCGGATGACGCTGTAATTCACAAAATCCTCCAGTCTCTCCCACCAAGCTACAAAGGTTTTGTGCTGAACTACAACATGCAAGGGATGAAGAAGACCATTCCCGAGTTGTACTCGATGCTGAAGTCTGCAGAAGTAGAAATCAAGAAAGAGCAGCAAGTGTTGATGGTCAATAAGACCACAAGTTTCAAGAAGGGCAAGGGTAAGAAGAACTTCAAGAAATCTAGGGCTGTCGCCCCCCTCAAGGGGGAAATCCTAAAGTGGGCGCCACCCTCCCTTCCCCCTATACACCGGGGGTTTTGGCCATTGGAGACACAGTTTTCCATCTCTCTCTCAGCGCAGCCGTGTCCCTCTTCTTCCTCCTCTCGCACGGTGCTTGGCAAAGCCCTGCCGGGAGACCTCGTCTCTCCATCGACACCGTGTCGTCGTGTTGCTGGAGATCTTCCCCAACCTCTCCCTCCTCCTTGCTGGATCAAGGTGCGGGAGATGTCACCGGGCTGCACGTGTGTTGAACGCGGAGGTGCCGTGGTTCGGCACTAGATCGGAATCACACCGCGATCTGAATCACCGCGAGTATGACTCCATCCACCGCGTTCTAGAAACGCTTCCGCTTAGCGGTCTTCACAGGTATGAAGATGCACTCTCCCCTCTCTCGTTGTTGGTCTCTCCATAGGAAGATCTGAATATGGTGTAGGAAAATTTTGAATTTATGCTACGTTACCCATCACATATTCACCTGTCCGACCGAACTTCAGATATAACTCTCTGTACCTGACACCATCCTTGAAAGAGCGGACCGCTTGGTGCTCACAAATGTTTTCCACGGTGTGATGAAGGCTGGTCCAACACTGGATATAATCTGTCAAGGACTCATTTGGCTTCTCGACGCAATGCTGCAACTCGGACAAACCAGCAGGGCGCTTGTCATGCGTCCATTTTGCATCATGCTTTTATATTGATATTTATCGCATTATGGGCTGTTATTACACATTATGGTACAATAATTATGCATTTTCTCTCTTATTTTATAAGGTTTACATGAAGAGGGAGAATGCCGGCAGCTGGAATTCTGGGCTGGAAAAGGAGCAAGTTTGAGATACCTATTTTGCGCAACTCCAAAAGCCGTGAAAATCAGAGAGGAATTATTTTGGAATATATAAAAATACTGGGCGGATGAAGTACTAGAGGGGAGCCACGAGGAGGCCAAAAGCCTGCCAGGCGCTCCCTACCCCCCTGGGCGCGCCTATGTGACTCGTGGGCCCCCTGTTACCCCTCCGGCTCCCATCTTCTTCTATAAGGAGGGTTTCGTCCCAGAAAAAATCAAGAGAGGGCTTTCGGGAAGAAACACCGCCGCCACGAGGCGGAACTTGAGCAGAACCAATCTAGAGCTCCGGCAGGTCCGTCCTGCCGGGGAAACTTCCCAACCGGAGGGGGCAATCATCGCCATCGTCATCACCAACACTCCTCTCATCGGACGGCACTCATCTCCATCAACATCTTCATCAGCACCATCTCATCTCCAAACCCTAGTTCATCACTTGTGCCCAATCTCTATCTCGCGACTCCGATTGATACTTGTAAAGTTGCTAGTAGTGTTAATTACTCCTTGTAGTTGATGCTAGTTGGTTTACTCGGTTGAAGATCATATGTTCAGATCCTTAATACTATTCAATACCTCTCTGATCATGAACATAATCATGCTTTGTGAGTAGTTACGTTTGTTCCTGAGGACATGGGATAAGTCTTGCTATAAGTAGTCATGTGAACTTGGTATTCGTTCGATATTTTGATTCGTTGTATGTTGTTTTTCCTCTAGTGGTCTTATGTGAACGTCTACTACATGACACTTCATCATTATTTGGGCCTAGAGGAAGGCATTGGCAAGTAATAAGTAGATGATGGGTTGCTAGAGTGACAGAAGCTTAAACCCTAGTTTATGTGTTGCTTCGTAAGGGGTTGATTTGGATCCACCAGTTTAATGCTATGCTTAGACTTTGTATTAATTCTTCTTTCATAGTTGCGGATGCTTGCGAGTGGGGTTAATCATAAGTGGGATGTTTGTCCAAGTAAATACAGCACCCAAGCACCGGTCCACCCACATATCAAACTATCAAAGTAGCGAACACGAATCATATGAACATGATGAAAACTAGCTTGAGAGAATTCCCATATGTCCTTGGGAGCGCTTTACCTTCTATAAGAGTTCATCCAGGCTTGTCCCTTGCTACAAAAAGGATTGGGCCATCATGCTGCACCTTTGTTACTATTGTTACTTGCTACCCGTTACACATTATCTTATCACACAACTATCTGTTACCGATAATTTCAGTGCCTGCAGAGAATACCTTGCTGAAAACCACTTGTCATTTCCTTCTGCTCCTCCTTGGGTTCGACACTCTTACTTATCGAAAGGACTACTATAGATCCCCTACACTTGTGGGTCATCAAGACTCTTTTCTGGCGCCGTTGCCGGGGAGTGAAGGGCCTTTGGTAAGTGGAATTTGGTAAGGAAACCTTTATATAGTGTGCTGAAATTTATTGTCACTTGTCACTATGCAAACTAATCCTTTGCGGAGCTTGTTCGGGGTATCTTCACCTCGACCAGAAGCCCAAAGAGTTTCTCCTCAACCTACTGCATCTACTGAAAATATTTATTATGAAATTCCTTCGGGTATGCCACAGAAACTGTTGGCTAATCCTTTTACAGGAGATGGAACATCACATCCCGACTTGCATCTAATCTATGTAGATGAAGTTTGTGGTTTATTTAAGCTTACAGGTTTGCCCAAGGATGAGGTCAAGAAGAAGGTCTTTCCCTTATCTTTTAGGGGTAAAGCATTGAAATGGTATAGGCTATGTGATGATACTGGATCATGGAACTACAACCGATTGAAATTGGAATTTCATCAAAAGTTTTATCCTATGCATTTGGTACATCGGGATCGGAATTATATCTATAATTTTTGGCCTCGTGATATAGAAAGTATCGCTCAAACTTGGTGGAGGATTAATTGAATGTTATATTCATGCCCCAACCATGAGCTCTCGAGAGAAATTATTATTCAGAACTTCTATGCTCGGCTTTCTCATGATAATCGCACCATGCTTGACACTTCTTGTACCGATTCTTTTATGAAGAGAGATATTGACTTCAAATGGGATTTATTGGAAAGAATTAAACACAACTCTGAAGATTGGGATTTTGATGAAGGTAAGGAGTCACGTATGAATTTTAAGTTCGATTTCCTTAAATCCTTCGCTGAAACAAAGAATTTTCTAGATTTTAGCGCTAAACATGGACTTGACTCTGAGATAGTAGCTTCATTATGTGAATCATTTGCCGCTCATATTAATCTCCCTAGGGAGAAGTGGTTTCAATATCATCCTCCCATAGAAGTCAATGTAGTAAACCCCAATCCAGTTGAAGAGAAAGTCATTGCTTATAATGATTCTATTGTTCCTAGTGCTTGCATTGATAAACCACCTTTCCCTGTTAGAATAAAGGATCATGCTAAAGCTTCAACTGTGATGCGTGAGGGCTATATTAGAACACCTACACCCCGTGAGCAAATTGAAGTTGAACCTAGCATTGCTATTATTAAAGATCTCTTGGCCGATAATGTTGATAGGCATGTTATTCACTTCTGTGAAGATGCTGCTAGAATTGCTAAACCTCATGCTAGAGACAAACATAAGCATGTTGTTGGCATGCCTGTTGTTTCTGTTAAGATAGGAGATCATTGTTATCATGGTTTATGTGACATGGGTGCTAGTGTTAGTGCAATATATCAATCTTTATATAATGAAATTAAAGATGAGATTGCACCTGTCGAGATGGAATTTATTGATGTTACTATTAAACTTGCTAATAGAGATACTATCTACCCTCTAGGAATTGTTAGAGATGTTGAAGTCTTGTGTGGTAAAACTAAGTATCCTACTGATTTTCTCGTTCTTGCTACCACACAAGATAGCTTTTGCCCCATCATATTTGCTAGACCTTTTCTAAATACTGTTAATGCTCAGATTAATTGTGAGAAACAAACTGTTACTGTTGGCTTTGAAGGTGTGTCACATGAATTTAATTTTTCTATGTTTGGTAGACAACCTCATGAAAATGAATTGTCTAGTAAGGATGAAATTATTGCTCTTGCTTCTATTGTTATGACTCCTACTGATACTTTGGAGCAATACTTGCTTGAACATGAAAATGATATGCATATGGATGAAAGGAATGAGATATATAGAGTTATCTTTGAACAACATCCTATCCTTAAGAATAATTTGCCTGTTGAATTACTTGGAGATCCACCTCCACCAAAGGGTGATCCTGTGTTTGAGTTTAAACAATTACCTGATACTCTTAAGTATGCTTATCTTGATGAAAAAGAGATATATCCTATTATTATTAGTGCTAACCTTTCAGAGCATGAAGAAAAGAAATTATTGAAAACTCTGAGGAAGCACCGTGCTGCTATTGGATATACTCTTGATGATCTTAAGGGCATTAGTCCCACTCTATGACAGCATAAAATTAAAACGGATCCTGATTCTAAACCAGTTGTCGATCATCAACGAAGATTAAATCCTAAGATGAAAGATGTGGTAAGAAAAAAAATACTAAAGCTCCTGGATTCAGGTATTATCTATCATGTTGCTCATAGTGATTGGGTAAGTCCGGTGCATTGTCTCCCTAAGAAGGGAGGTATTACCGTTGTCCCTAATGATAAAGATGAATTGATCCCACAGAGAATTGTTACTGACTATAGGATGGTAATTGATTTTAGGAAATTAAATAAAGCTACTAAGAAAGATCATTACCCTTTGCCTTTTATTGATCAAATGCTAGAAAGATTGTCCAAACATACACACTTTTGCTTTCTAGATGGTTATTCTGGTTTCTCCCAAATACGAGTTACACGATCTGATCAGGAGAAAACCACTTTTACTTGCCCTTTCGGTACCTTTGCTTATAGACGTATGCCTTTTGGTTTATGTAATGCACTTGCTACCTTCCAAAGATGTATGATGGCTATATTCTCTGACTTTTGTGAAAAGATTGTTGAGGTTTTCATGGATGATTTTTCCGTTTACGGATCTTCTTTTGATGATTGCTTGAGCAACCTTGATCGAGTTATGTAGAGATGTAAATATACTAACTTTATGGTTAATGAAGGCACCGTCTTAGGACATAAAATTTCTGAAACAGGTATTGAAGTCGATAAGGCTAAAGTTGATGCGATTGAGAAAATGCCATGCCCTACGGACATTAAAGGTATAAGTAGTTTCATTCGTCATGCTGGTTTCTATAGAAGGTTCATTAAAGACTTCTCTAAGATTTCTAGGCCTCTCACCTATCTCTTGCAAAAAGATATTCCATTTGTTTTTTATGATGATTGTGAAGAAGCATTTGAAATACTTGAGAAGGCCTTGATAACTACACCTATTGTTCAACCACCTGATTGGAACCTACCTTTTGAAATTTTGTGTGATGCTAGTGATTATGTTGTTGGTGTTGTTCTAGGAAAAAGAGTTGATAAGAAATTAAATGTTATCCATTATGCTAGTAGAACTCTAGACAGTGCCCAAAGAAACTATGCTACTACTGAAAAAGAATTTTAAGTAGTTGTATTTGCATGTGATAAGTTTAGATCTTATATTGTTGATTCCAAAGTTACTATTCACACTGATCATGCTACTATTAAATATCTCATGGAAAAGAAATATGCTAAACCTAGACTAATTAGATGGGTTCTCTTGCTACAAGAATTTGATTTGCATGTTGTTGATAGGAAGGGTGCTGAGAACCCCGTAGCAGATAACTTGTCTAGGTTAGAGAACGTTCTTGACGACCCACAACATATTGATGATAGCTTTCCTGATGAACAATTGAATGTCATCAATGCTTCACGTAGTACACAATGGTATGTTGATTATGCTAATTATATTGTTGCCAAATATATACCACCTAGTTTCACATACCAACAAAAGAAAAAGTTCTTTTATGATCTGAGACATTACTTTTGGGGTGATCCTCACCTTTATAAAGAAGGAGTAGATGGTGATATTAGACGTTGTGTACCTGAGCATGAACAGGGACAGATCCTACAGAAGTGTCACTCCGAGGCTTACGGAGGACACCATGCGGGAGATAGAACTGCACTCAAGGTATTGCAATCCGGGTTTTATTGGCCTACTCTCTTCAAGGATGCGCGTAAGTTTGTCTTGTCTTGTGATGAATGTCAAAGAATAGGTAATATTAGTAAACGTCAGGAAATGTCTATGAATTATTCACTTGTTATTGAACCATTTGATGTTTGGGGTTTTGATTATATGGGACCTTTTCCAAAGTCCAACGAATCTACTCATATTCTAGTTGTTGTTGATTACGTTACTAAGTGGGTAGAAGCTATACCAACTAGTAGTGTTGATCATAACACCTCTATTAAGATGCTTAAAGAAGTCATTTTCCCCAGATTTGGAGTCCCTAGATATTTAATGGCTGATGGTGGTTCACATTTTATTCATGGTTCTTTCCGTAAAATGCTTGCTAAGTATGATGTCAACCATAGAATTGCATCTCCTTATCATCCTCAGTCTAGTGGTCAAGTAGAGTTAAGTAATAGAGAAATTAAATTAATTCTGCAAAAGACTTTCAATTTGTCTAGAAAGAATTGGTCTAAGAAACTTGATGATGTACTGTGGGCTTATAGAACTGCTTATAAGAATCCCATGGGCATGTCTCCGTACAAAATGGTTTACGGTAAATGATGTCATTTACCTCTTGAGCTAGAGCATAAGGCTTATTGGGCAATCAAAGAGCTCAACATTGATTTCAAACTTGCTGGTGAGAAGAGGTTATTTGATATTAGCTCACTTGATGAATGGAGAACTGAGGCATATGAAAATGCCAAGTTGTTTAAAGAAAAAGTTAAGAGGTGGCATGATAATATGATACAAAAACGTGAGTTCAATGTAGGTGATTATGTCTTGCTATACAATTATCGTTTAAGATTTTTTGCAGGCAAGCTTCTCTCTAAATGGGAAGGTCCTTACATTGTCGAAGAAGTGTATCGTTCCGGTGCCATCAAAATCAACAACGCGAAAGGTAATTTTCCGAGAGTTGTAAATGGGCAAAGAATCAAACATTATATCTCAGGTACTCCCATAAATGTTGAAAGCAATATTATTAATACCATAACTCTGGAGGAGTACATAAGGGATATTTACCAGCTTGTTTCATACTCCAAAAACGAAGAGGTATGTGAATCGGTAAGTAAACCGACTCCAAAACTTTTCCAATAGCTATTTCTCCGTTTTGGAATGTTTAGAAAAATAGAAAATTTTAAAGTAGTTCGGAAAGCGCACGATGAGGTGACAAGCCTGCCAGGCGCACCCCACCCCCTGGGCATGCCTGGGGGGCTCGTGAGCACCTCGTGTGCCTCCCGGACTCTGTTTTCTTGTGGAATACTCCTTTTGGTCGGTAAAAATTCATTATATAATCACCCAAAAGATCTGATCCTTGTATCATGCAAATAACCTCTATTTTCGTTTCGAGCTACTGTGCACACAGATCTAGATCGCTATGGCGTCCCCAAAAGTTCCGAAGGACAAGTTCTTCGAGAAGGTCATCAATCCCTACCTCGCGGAGGTGCTGCAACACCCTCAATCTATCGAGATGCATGAGGGGGTGCTGCACATCCGTGATGTTGAGGGGCCCAAGAGGACCGGAAGCATAGAGGCGAGGCTTGAAGCAATGGAGCAGCAAGTCTTCAAGTGCCAAGGGAGTTCACCAACAAGCACAAGATCGATGCCAATGACATCGAGAAGCACCTCTCCAGGCTCTATGACAGAATCGGTCACCTCCAAGCCCAGATCTACGACCTGTAGAACCAAAACTGTGAGTATGAGTATAGATTTAAAGCAATGCGGTTGGCTGCAGATTTGAGGATTCCGTAGAGTCGATCATCTTTCCATGATGGAGAACCTATGTCTTGGAAGACGGAGAATCAACCCCAGACTGCAACAACTCCACCACCATCACCTTCGAAGGAAGACAATTAAACAAGGGTATGGGCACCCCCCCTTGGCTTGTGCCAAGCTTGGGGGAGTTTCCCGATATCGTATCGCCATCACACATTTTGCCTTTACCTTTATCTTAGTTCGATCCTTTTTGGTAATATATTTTTCTAGTAGAATAAAGTTCTTAGTATGATCTAGGCTTGAGTTTTTCTTTGTGTTACCCCCAATGTAATCGAGTTCGTGAGTTATATAATAAGGAGTGTTTTAGTTAAGGGCCTTTCTCCATGCCATGATCTAAAGAAAAGAATAATAAAAGAACAAAAGCATGAAAGATCATGTAATGATCTTGTGGGAAGTGATGGCCTCACATATGAAAAGAATGTTGATTGAAACTTGTTGTGAGTGGACAAACGTAGACCTTGGTCATTGTTGCAATTAATTGGAAGTAATAAAGAAAGAGAGGTTCACATATAAATATATCATATTTGACACCGTCTATGATTGTGAACACTCATTAAACTATTACATGCTAAGAAGTAGATGTTGGACAAGGAAGACAACATAATGAATTAGGTTTGCTTTGTTCCGAACAATGTTATATGACTAGAGATCCCTTAGCATGTGACGCTTGCTTCCACCTCATATCAGCCAAAACTTCCGCACTGAGTAGAGATACTACTTGTGCATCCATTAACCCTCAACCCAGTTTTGCCATGAGAGTCCACCATACCTACCTATGGATTTAATAAGATCCCTCAAGTAAGTTGTCATCGGTGCAAGCAATAAAAAATTTGCTCCCTAAATATGTATGATCTATTAGTGTGTGGAAAATAAGCTTTGTACGAAGCTGTGATGAGGAAGACATAAAAGCGACAGGCTGCATAATAAAGTTCTTTATCACAGGAGGCAATATAAAGTGACGTTCCTTCACACCAAGAGATCACACATCCAAACCTCAAAAGCGCATGAATACCTCTGCTTCCCTCTGCGAAGGGCCTATCTTGTACCTTTACTTTTTATCTTTAAAAGAGTCATGGTGATCGACACCAATTCCTTATTTCGCCATTATCTTGGCTAGCGTCATGTCCTAGGGAAAGATCTAAATTCATATATCAACTTGGAAGTAACTAATCATGAATTATTATAGTTCACATTACCCTTGAGGTAAATAGTTGGGAGGCGAAACTATAAGTCCCTATCTTTCTCTGTGTCCAACTGAAACTTTGATCTCATGAATACCGCATGAGTTTTAGCAATTGTAGAAGACTAAAAGATGATTGAGTATGTGGATTTGCTTTACAAGCTCTTATTTGACTCTTTCCGATGTTATGATAAATTGCAATTGCTTCAATGACTAAAGACTATTGGTTGTTAATTCTCAATAAGGTTCTTGATCCATACTTTTACAATTGTGAAGGAATTGTCACTTTAGCATAAGAGATTATATGACGATATTGCTGTTCTAAATATGATCATGATGCCTGCATGTCTGTATTCTATTTTATCGACACCTCTATCTCTAAACATGTGGGCATATTTATTGATCTCGGCTTCCGCTTGAGGACAAGCGAGGTCTTAGCTTGGGGGAGTTGATACGTCCATTTTGCATCATGCTTTTATATTGATATTTATCGCATTATGAGATGTTATTACACATTATGGTACAATAATTATGCTTATTCTCTCTTATTTTATAAGGTTCACATGAAGAGGGAGAATGCCGGCAGGTGGAATTCTGGGCTGGAAAAGGAGCAAGTTTGAGATACCTATTCTGCGCAACTCCAAAAGCCGTGAAAATCAGCAAGGAATTATTTTGGAAGATAGACAAAATATTGGGCGGAAGAAGTACTAGAGGGGAGCCACCAGGAAGCCAAAAGCCTGCCAAGCGCGCCCAACCCCCCTCGGCGCGCTTCGGTGACTCGTGGACCCCCTGTTACCCCTCCGGCTCCCATCTTCAGCTATAAGGAGGGTTTCGTCCCAGAAAAAATCAAGAGAGAGCTTTCGGGAAGAAACGCCGCCACCACGAGGCGGAACTTGAGCAGAACCAATCTAGAGCTCCAGCAGGGCCGTCCTGCCGGGGAAACATCCCTCCCGGAGGGGGAAATCGGCACCAACTCATCTCCATCAACATCTTCATCAGCACCATCTCATCTCCAAACCCTAGTTCATTCCTTGTGCCCAATCTTTGTCTCGCGACTCCGATTGGTACTTGTGAGGTTGCTAGTAGGGTTAATTACTCCTTGTAGTTGATGCTAGTTGGTTTACTCGGTGGAAGATCATATGTTCAGATCCTTAATACTATTCAATACCTCTCTGATCATGAACATAATCATGCTTTGTGAGTAATTACGTTTGTTCCTAAGGACATGGGATAAGTCTTGCTATAAGTAGTCATGTGAACTTGGTATTCGTTTGATATTTTGATGTGTTGTATGTTGTTTTTCCTCTAGTGGTTTTATGTGAACGTCGACTACATGACACTTCACCATTATTTGGGCCTAGAGGAAGGAATTGGGAAGTAATAAGTAGATGATGGGTTGCTAGAGTGACAGAAGCTTAATCCCTAGTTTATGCGTTGCTTCGTAAGGGGCTGACTTGGATCCACCAGTTTAATGCTATGGTTAGACTTTGTCTTAATTCTTCGTTCGTAGTTGCGGATGCTTGCGAGAGGGGTTAAACTTAAGTGGGATGTTTGTCCAAGTAAGGACAACACCCATGCACCGGTCCACCCACATATCAAACTATCAAAGTAGCGAACGCGAATCATATGAACATGATGAAAACTAGCTTGATAGAATTCCCATGTGTCCTCGGGAGCGCTTTACCTTTTACAAGATTTCGTCCAGGCTTGTCCCTTGCTACAAAAGGGATTAGGCCATCTTGCTGCACCTTTGTTACTATTGTTACTTGCTACCCATTACGAATTATCTTATCACACAACTATCTGTTACCGATAATTTCAGTGCCTGCATAGAATAACTTGCTGAAAACCACTTGTCATTTCCGTCTGCTCCTCGTTGGGTTCGACACTCTTACTTATCGAAAGGACTACGATAGATCCCCTACACTTGTGGGTCATCAGGTTGCACGTGCCCTCGAATGTCTTGATCAACACTCAGGCTAGATCCTCCCAGCAACAGATGCTAGAAGGAGCCAACTGACTCAACCACGCCCTGGCCAAACCATCCAAGATCAGAGACAAATGCGTCATGGCGACATTGTCGTTACCTCCACCAATCTGCACTGCCACTCGGTAGTCATCGAGCCATGTTTCAGCCTTAGATTCTCTTGTGAATTTACTTATTCTAGCCGCCAACCTGAAGTTGGGGGGAATATCAGCAGAATGAAATGCTCTAATGAAGCGCTCGGGGCCGGAGACCACAGTGTCGCTTCCACTCGGACGATCTTTGTCAAAACCATCTCTGTGAGCTCTGCCGCTGTCAATCCTCCTCTGCGAGTACATTACTCGCATCAAACCCAGGACTCCGCTCATCACCGAACGGCCGCCTATCATCGTAGTGTCCAGACACATATATACCACTCCTCGGAGGAGAATGCACCCGACGGCGGTCATCATGGTGGTAACGGGGAGCAAACTGGTTTCGCCCCTGATCTCTGTGTTGATCCTCTCGGTAACCCCCTCCTCTGCAATGCTGAGGTGACCCTGGACTATAAACGGAATGAACTGTATCTGCTTTGGGTGAATTACTATGCAATCTACTGAGTGACTGTGGTACAACTGAGCTTTGCTGCTGCACTGCTTGAAGCAAAGTACGAATTTTCTCTAAGCCTCTACCAGCCTATGAATTTGTCGACTGAATAGAATCTGCTATCTTAGCGCTAGCTGCAACATTTAGTACCGGAGTATGAAATACATCGACGTTGTTTTGTGGTCCACTCGAAAAGAGCTATTGCTGACGCCGACTGGAAAATAGAGGACATTGACGGGCGTGTCCACTCGACGGCTCTCCAGCCTCGAGTGTGCCGCGACCAAACCCAGGTGGGCTCTCCATAGAACCAGCCATGAAGACCTCCACCGCAGGACTACAGCTCTCGCACTCGGAAGGAACATCAGACTGATCTGACGCCGAGTCAATCGCGCCTCGAAGAGGTTCGGCAGGCTCGATTGCCACAATCTGCGGAGATGACGCCTAGCGAGCCACTGCGTGTTTCACCCATCGTTGGAGTCGCGAGTGACCAGATCGCTTGTTGCGACGAGCAGCGGGGCGAAAATTCGACTCCGGGGTCGATGGCTGCCGATGGAGAGTACCATAGGAACTTGCATGGAAATGCGTTGCCCCGTGGATCAGGAGCGCCTCCACGTCGAGAGGCGCCTCCTGAAGCCATGCCGAATCATCCGCAGCGAAGATGAGCACACCGAGACGGATCTCGCTGCCCAAGAACGAATCGCTGCCGGAAGACATGACAGAGAATGAAATTCGCAAACTTGTCGGAAGTCGCTTAGACGCATACCCCACGGTGGCCGCCAACTGTCTTGGAATGAACCTGACAGTAGAGGTGAGGGGTACGAAAGGAGAGGGCAGAGTCCTAGCTAAGGCAAGCTTGTACACATGACGTATGAGTTCAGGCTCCTTTCGTGGAGGTAACAGCCCTATGTCTCAGTGCTCGGGAGCTCTTGTCATGTGGAGTGTACGTTACACGGGGTGCAAACCCTTGTGCCAGAGGGGAGGGGTAGCTTATATATAGTGCGCTGCCCCTCATCAATACCCGGCAACCAAGGGTTCGATCAATGGAGTTTAAAGGCGTATGTTAGTGATAACGTACGTAATTAATGTTACTTATGAAGACCGGCCGAATGCTCGCCTTGTCGGCCTCCCTGGAGTGGCTTCTGATCTTCTGCGTCGATTGGCTTCTAGTTCTTCCGAGTGGAAGTTGATTGTCGAGTGAAGGGGGAAACTCACCGAGTGATTGCAGAGTGATTCAGACTCTATGGCTTTCCAGTCGGAGCCCTTCTTGTAGTCTTCAAGTTAATAATGAGGTGCCCTTAGGTAGGACATGTAGGTCAGACGTATGGACCTACCCTAGGTATATACCTCCATCAGGTATTTCATTCAATCGGCACACAAATATTTTAATTTAGCATTTCATAAATCAATGTCAGATGGACTAATAGATTCAATATCTTTCTCATTACCTTGCATGTCTAACTCGAAACATCTAGGTATTTTAGGTGGAGTCATGTTACAACCTAGTAGTGTTGCGACTCTCAAAGCAGTGAGACCAACAACCAGAGTAGTTTGCACATCTCTACTAATAAAAGCACGAGACGGCAGATTCAACTCATCATCTCAGCCGTCTAATCACTTAATCAAGGGTCTAAACACGTCGTTAACGAAACTAACAGTTTTCGTGAGCGCTAATTGCAATCCCACGTCATCCTGCCTCGCCCCACCTCCTCCTGCCTCGCTCGCCTGCCTCCCCCCGCTCGCCGCGCCGCGCCCGCCTCGCCCCGTTCGCCTCGCTCGGCTCCCCCCGCTCGCCGCGCAGCGCCCGCCTCCCCCCGCTCGCCGCGCCGCGCTCGCCTCCCCTTGCTCGCCGCGCCGCGCCTGCCTCGCCCCGCTCGCCGCGCAGCGCCCGCCTGCCCCCGCTCAACCGCCTCGCCCCACCCGCCTCGCTCGCCTGCTTCCCCCCTGCTTGTTCTACATTTTTTTACAGCAGGAATGGAAATCCAAGGAAATTAGCCGGTGGCAATGGCGGGCTCAGGGGCTAGCAGCCGGACATCTTGGCCCGGAGGATGGTGCACTTGGTCTTCTGGAAGGAGGTGGCGGCGAGGTCCGGGTCGACGAGCTGCAGGCTCAGCGGGCAGATGACAACTAGTAGGCACTTGGCCTTGTGCCCCTTGTACTGCATCACCGTGTCCAGCCGCACCTCCATCTCGAACCTGCCGGCCTCCTTCTGCCGCTCGAACTCCGCCGCGCCGCCCGCCGGCAGCTTCGGGAGGGCCTTGTCGAGGCCGCCCACCTTCAGGGGCACCGTCGTCTCCTTCTGGGCGGCGAGGTCGAAGGCCGCCACCGTGCCGGAGTCGTCGAACAGGGTGCTGTAGAAGGAGAAGGCCACCGCCACTGGCCCGAAGCTGATGGCGTAGTGCAGGTTGGGGTTGCGCATCGACACGGCCGCCGTGGCGTTGTACGACAGGACCTGGAGCGGCGACTTGGCGGTCGCTGCCGTGCTGGAGTTGGAGGAGTTGGGGGACGGGGCGAGCTCGAAGCTCGTGAGGAGGGCGTCCTCGGCCATGGCCGTCGGCGGCTTGATGACGACGAATGCAAGGATGAGGACGATGAGGACGGCCCCGACCACGAGCAGGATCCCGCCCAGATGGCGATCTTGGTCTAGTTCCACTCTTCGTAGTCCCAGCAGCTGCCCATGGCTCTCCTGGGTGCTTGGTGATGGATCTCAACGGGTGATGGGGACTGCGAGAGAAGAGTGGAGCTGGAGCGCGCACGGTGATGAGAGACTTATGGCGAGCGAGTCTTGTGGCCAATGGACATCCAGAGGAGAGCAGAGCAAGACGAAGACGAAGTCCAAGACCAAGACCAAGACCAAGACCAGTGGGGTCGTATCTCTACTATTAAAAGCTAGAGAGGGCAGATCCATCTCGTAATCTAAACCGTCTAATCACAAGATCAATGGTCTAAATTCATCGTTAACGAAATCCTTCGTTAACACCCCGAAGCTCCCCGAGTGGCCTACACCTCTCGCACGTTCTCTTTGGGGCCTAAACCGCTCAACCCCGCCTCCCCTCCCCGCACCCTCCGGCTCGGCCCGCCCGGGCAGCCCCACTCGTTGCCTCCCTGGATGAAGGAGGCGGCCATCGAGGAGGGGCTCCTCATGAAGGACGACGGTAACGCCGACGGCCGCGCCGGCGGCTTCTCCACGCTCCCCAAGAAGGTGCACTATGGGCTCGGCTTCGTCGGCGCCTTCCTCGTGCTCTTCGCTTTCTTCGTCATCATCCTGTGGGGCGCCAGCCGCAACCAAAAGCACGATGTTTCCGTCAATGTACGTACTCTCACTCAGAAACCCCTCATTCAGTTCCGCTGGGTCGCCGGATTAGTGATTCTTCTTGTCTTGCAAGAACTGATGATTCCTCTGCATTGATTGCGCAGAGCGTGACGTTCCACAACTTCGTGATCCAAGCGGGGACGGACGCGTCGCTGGTGCCCACGGAGATGTTCACGATCAACGCCACCATCAGGCTCACACTCCGCAACACGGGGAGCTTCTTCGACGTGCACGTCACGGCGCAGCCCGTCACGCTCTACTACTCCGAGCTCCTCATGGTCTCTAGCGATGTAAGCATTCATTCCCGTGCGCCCATCCTCATACTACCGATTCTCTGTTTCTTTGATCGATTTCGTCTGATGGACGGATCAAATGGTAGTAATCCTCGGCTTGGAGAACAACCAAGATGATTAATTTCTTGTCAAGATAGAAATTTGTGCGGTACATTTACGTCAAAGAGTCGTCTTGTGAATGCACATTTCCACATTGTAAGCGCAGCAAGTCAGTCTTGTGGTGTGGTTTCTAGATTGTGCACTTTGGACCACAGCTGCACATTGACCAAAACAAACGGGTGTTTATTTACGTCAAAGAGTCTGCTGAAGTGCTGATAGCTACAAAAGCAGAGGCCACTTATACGTCTCCAACGTATCTATAATTTTTTATTGTTCCATGCTATTATCTTGTCAACTTTGGATGTTTTATATGTATAAATATGCTATTTTATATCTTTTTTGGGACTAACCTCTTAACTCAGTGCCAAGTGCCAGTTTCTGTTTTTTCCGTGTTTTTTGCCCATTTTCAGACGGAGTCCAAATAGAATGAAACTTTACGATGTTTTTCTGGACCAAAATAGACCCCCGAAGCTTTGGAAGAAGGCCAGAAGAGCCATGAGGGAGTCACAAGCCCTGACGCCGCCACTACCCCCCTAGGTGGTGGCGACCAGGCTTGTGACCTCCTCGTGGGATCAACCGACGTAATTCCACCGCCATAAATTCCTATAAATTCTAAACCCCCCAAAAATAAACCTAGATTGGGAGTTCCGCCGCCGCAAGCCTCTGTAGCCACCAAAAACCAATCTGGAGCCCGTTCCGGCACCCTGCCGGAGGGGGAATCCATCTCCAGTGGCCATCCTCATCATCCCGGCGATTTCCATGACGAGGAGGGAGTAGTTCTCCCTCGGGGCTGAGGCTATGTACCAGTAGCTATGTGTTTGATCTCTCTCTCTCTCTCGTATTCTTGAGATGTCTTGATCTCGATGTACCATGGGCTTTGCTACTATAGTTGTATCTTATGATGTTCTTCCCCCTCTCCCTCTTGTAATGAGTTGAGTTTCCCCTTTGGAGTTATCTTATCGGATTGAGTCTTTGAGAACACTTGATGTATGTCTTGCACATGTCTATCTGCTGTGATCAACTTGTGGGTTTCTGACAATTGGGAACCTATGCATATGGGTTGGCACACGTGGATTCGTGTGAGTACTTGATGTATGTTTTGGTGATCAACTTGCGGGTTCGTGACATTGGGAACCTATGCACAGGGGTTGGCACACATTTTGACTCTCTGGTAGAAACTTTGGGGCACTCTTTGAAGTTCTATGTGTTGGTTGAATAGATGATTCTGAGATTGTGTGACGCATATCGTATAATCATACCCACGGATACTTGAGGTGACAATGGAGTATCTAGGTGACATTAGGGTCTTGGTTGATATGTATCTTAAGGTGTTATTCTAGTACGAACTCTATGATGGATCGAACGGAAAGAATAGCTTCGTGTTATTTTACTACGGACTCTTGAATAGATCGACCAGAAAGAATAACTTTGTGGTGGTTTCGTACCCGACAATAATCTCTTCGTTTGTTACCCGCTATTAGTGACTTTGGAGTGACTCTTCGTTGCATGTTGAGGGCTAGTTATATGATCCAATTATGTTATCATTGTTGAGAGAACTTCACTAGTGAAAGTATGAACCGTAGACCTTGTTTCCACGCATTGCAATACCATTCGTGCTCACTTTTACCATTTGTTACATTTCTGTTTTTGTAATTTCAGATTACGAAAACCTATATCTACCAGCCATATTGCACTTGTATCACCATCTCTTCGCCGAACTAGTGCACCTATACAACTTACCATTGTATTGGTTGTGTTGGGGACACAAGAGACTCTTTGTTATTTGGTTGCAGGGTTGCTTGAGAGAGACCATCTTCATCCTACGCCTCCCAAGGATTGATAAACCTTAGGTCACCCACTTGAGGGAAAATTGCTACTGTCCTACAAACCTCCGCACTTGGATGCCCAACAACGTATACAAGGAGAAGGTTGCGCAGTAGACATCAAGCTCTTTTCTGGCGCCGTTGCCGGGGAGGTTAGCGCTTGAAGGTATATCTTTAGATCTTGCAATCAAATATTTTTGTTTCTTGTTCTTTCGCTAAAAACTACAAAAAAAATGGAATCGAGGATGCCTCATATGCTCCATCTTTTCAATGTCTTTCGTGAGCATGATGGGAAGGAAAATTGTGCTCAAGTGCTGAAACAAGAATTACATAGAATACTTGGCATAGAATATGTGAATGATGAGCATGATTGCAATGTTGTTAGCATGAATTCTATGAATACCCATGATGCTAATGATATGCAAAGCCACAAGCTTGGGGATGCTATATTTGATGAAGATGATCTTTTTAGTTCTTCCACTTTGAATGATAAAAATTATTTTGATGAAAGCATGGCCCCTATCTATGATGATTATTGTGAGGATACTTATGCTTTAAAGAAGAGGGATGATAAAACTTGTCATATTCTCGAGAACCCCTTTGCTAAACCTTGCTTTTTGATTGTGGACACAATTTGTAGTGCTCAAATCTTTTACGATACTCCCATTACTATTCTTGAGAATAGATTTCCTTATGTGGAGAGTAGTAAAATTTCTATGATTTTAGATCATGAAAAGAATGCTTTAGGTTCTGGTTATATTGTTGAATTCATTCATGATGCTACTGAAAATTACTATGACAGAGGATCATATGCTTCTACTTATTGCAATAGTACCAAGCCTCCTGTCCATATGTTGAAATTTTTGAAGCTATGCTTGTTTTGCCTTCCTATGCTAGGTTATTCTTGCTCCAATAAATTGTTTGATCAAAAAATCCCTATGCATAGGAAGTGGTTAGACTTCAATGTGCTAGCCATTTGCTCCATGATGCTCTCGTTGTGTTTCAATCCTTACCTTTTATGTGAGAATCATTGAAATGAATGCCTAGCTAAGGGCGTTAAACGATAGCGCTTGTTGGGAGGCAACCCAATGAATAAATTTGTTTTTGCTTTTTGCTTCCTGTTTTTTTTTCTCCACACCATCATAATTATGTTATGATTGTGTCTTTTGTGTTTCTTTTTGTGTTTGTGCCAAGCAAAACCGTTATGTTTAGTCTTGGTGATGATTGTTTGATCATGTTGGAAAAAGACAGAAACTTTCTGCTCACGAAAAGAATTTTCATTTTTATTCTGTAAGAGATTTCTAGTTGATTCTTTTTGCTAATGATTTCTATGCAATTTCTTCAGACTGTCGTAATTGTTCAGATTTTTTGAAGTACCATAAGTATACGAAGTATACAGATTGCTACAGACTGGTCTGCAGTTAACATATTCTGTTTTTGTTGAGTTGTTTGCTTATTTTGATGAAACTATGGATAGTATTGGAGGGTAATAGCCATGGAAAAGTGAAAATACAGCAACCCAACACCAACATAAGTAGAATTTAATTTTGCTACAATACCTAAGGAAGTGGTGATTTTCTTTCTTATACTAATGATATCACGAGTTTCTGTTTAAGTTTTGTGTTGTGAAGTTTTCAAGTTTTGGGTGAAGTTCTTATGGACAAAGAAATAAAGAGTGGCAAGAGCTCAAGCTTGGGGATGCCCACGGCACCCCAAGCTGATTCAAAGATGCTGAAAAAGCCTAAGCTTGGGGATGCCCCGGGAAGGCATCCCCTCTTTCGTCTTCAATCCATCGGTAATGTTACTTGGAGGTATATTTTTATTCACCACATGATATGTGTTTTTGCTTGGAGCGTCTTGTATCATAGGAGTATTTTATTTTTGTTGTGTCACAATCTTCCTTGCTGCACACCTAGAGAGAGAGACATGCAATCACTGTGATTTTGTTGAGCTTCACTTATATCTTTTGGTAGACAATTCAGCTCACATGTGCTTCACTTATATCTTTTGAGCTAGATACTTTTGCTCTATGTGCTTCACTTATATCTTTTAGAGCACAGCGGTGCGTGGCTTTGTATTTGATCTATGCTTTGAAAGTAGTCTCAAAAGGGGTAGTTATCGAAAGGGATACGAAAACTTCCACCTTCATGTACATTGAATAGTTAGTGAAGTTTGATTCATCTCAATTAGTTTTGAGCTGTGGTTTTGGTAACATTGAAGTCATGCTAGTAAGGTGTTATGGATCTAGAAATACTTGTGTTGAAGTTAGTAATTCCCGTAGCATGCACGTATGGTGAACCGCTATGTGACGAAGTCTGAGCATGATTATTCTATTGATTGTCATCCTTTGTGTGGCGGTCGGGATCGCGCGATGGTTTATACATACCAACCCTTCCCCTAGGAGTATGCGTTGAATGCTTTGTTTCGATTACTAATAAAACTTTTGCAACAAGTATATGAGTTCTTCATGACTAATGTTGAGTCCATGATTTAGATGCACTTTCACCTTCCACCATCACTATCTTCTTAGTGCCGTGCAACTTTCACCGGTGCACAAAACCCACCATTAGCCTCCCTCAAAACAGCCACCATACCTACCTATTATGGCTTTTTCAAAGTCATTCCGAGATATATTGCCATGCAACTACCACCATGACATGTGCCACCACGTCTACATTGCCATTGCATGATCGTAAGATAGCTAGCATGATGTTTCCATTAATGTCTATGCCATGCTAGATCATTGTCACGGTACACTACCGAAGGCATTCCATATAGAGTCATCGTTGCTCTAAGTTTTGAGTTGAAAGTGTGATGATCATCATTAATGGAGCATTGTCCCATGTGAGGAAATAAAATAGGCCAAAGATGCCCACCAAAAAAATGAGGCCAAAGAGCCCACCAAAAAAAATATGAGAGAAAAAGAGAGAAGGGACAATGCTACCACTTTACCACACTTGTGCATATTAAGGACCATGATCTTCATGATTGAGAGTCTCTTGTTTTGTCACCACCATATAGCTAGTGGGAAATTTTCATTATTTAATTTGGCTTGTATATTCCAATTATAGGTTTCCTCAAAATTGCCTTAGGTCTTCGTGAGCAAGCAAGTTGGATGCACACCCAGTAGTTTTCTTTATGAGCTTTCACATACCCTTAGCTCTAGTGCATCATTTGTATGGCAATCCCTACTCATTCACGTTGATATCTATTTATGACCATATCCATAGCTCATTGATATGCCTAGTCAATGTGACCATCTTCTCCTTGTTTGCCTTGCAACCTCCACCACACTCCACACCACTTATAGTGCTAAAACCATGGCTCACGCTCATCTATTGCGTGAGAGTCGAAAAAGTTTGAGAAAGTAAAGGTGTGAAATAATTACTTGGCCATTACCGGGGTTGTGCATGATTTAAATTCGTTGTGCAATGATGATAGATCATAGCCAGACTATATGCTTTTGTAGGGATAACTTTATTTTGGCCTTGTTATTTTGAAAGTTCATGATTACCTTGCTAATTTGCTTGAATTATTATTGTTTCCATGTCAATAGCAAACTATTGTTTTGAATCTAACGGATCTGAACATTCATGTCACGTGAGAGAAGTTACAAAGGACAACTATGCTAGGTAGCATGCAACATAAAAAATTCATTCTTTATCACTTCCCCACTCGAGGACGAGCAGGAGTTAAGCTTGGGGATGCTTGATACGTCTCCAACGTATCTATAATTTTCGATGGTTCCATGCTATTATCTTGTCAACTTTGGATGATTTATATGCATGAATGTGCTATTTTATATCTTTTTTGGGACTAACCTATCAACTCAGTGCCAAGTGCCAGTTTCTGTTTTTTCCGTGTTTTTGGCCCATTTTCAGACGTAGTCCAAATGGAATGAAACTTTACGATGATTTTTTTGGACCAAAAGAGACCCCCGAAGCTTTGGAAGAAGGCTAGAAGAGCCACGTGGGAGTCACAAGCCCTGACGCCGCCACCCCCCCTAGGTGGTGGCGACCAGGCTTATGACCTCCTCGTGGGCCCAACCGACGTAACTCCATTGCCATAAATTCCTATAAATTCAGAAACACCCAAAAAGAAACCTAAATCGGGAGTTCCGCCGCCAGAAGCCTCTGTAGCCAACAAAAACCAATCTGGAGCCCGTTCCGGCACCCTGCCGGAGGGGGAATCCATCTCCGGTGGCCATCTTCATCATCCCGGCGATTACCCTGACGAGCAGGGAGTAGTTCTCCCTCGGGGCTGAGGGTATGTACTAGTAGCTATGTGTTTGATCTCTCTCTCTCGTGTTCTTGAGATGTCTTGATCTCGATGTACCATGGGCTTTGCTACTATAGTTGGATCTTATTATGTTCTTCCCCCTCTCCCTCTTGTAATGAATTGAGTTTCCCCTTTGGAGTTATCTTATCGGATTGAGTCTTTGAGAACACTTGATGTATGTTTTGCACGTGTCTATCTGCTGTGATCAACTTGCGGGTTTGTGACAATTGGGAACCTATGCATATGGGTTGGCACACATGGATTCATGTGAGTACTTGATGTATGTTTTGGTGATCAACTTGCGGGTTCATGACACATAAAAACACAAAACACAAAAATTATATCAAAAAATTAAGAAAAATAAAACTAATTCAATTCAAAATGTTAAAAATACAAATAGTATATCAAAAAATTAAGAAAAATAAAACAAATTCAATTCAAAATGTTAAAAATACAAATAATATATCAAAAAATTAAGAAAAATAAAACTAATTCAATTCAAAATGTTAAAAATACAAATAATATATCAAAAAATTCAGAAAAATAAAACTAATTCAATTCAAAATCTTAAAAATACAAATAATATATCAAAAAATTAAGAAAAATAAAACTAATTCAATTCAATATGTTAAAAATACAAATAATATATCAAAAAATTCAGAAAAATAAAACTAATTCAATTCAATATGTTAAAAATACAAATAATATATCAAAAAATTCAGAAAAATAGAACTAATTCATTTCAAAATTCTAAAAATACAAATAATATATCAAAAAATTCAGAGAAGTTCTTCCCGGCTGCCTCTGTCTTGCCACAAGTTCTTCCCGGCCAGTCTTCCCGCCAGTTCTTTCCCGCCTATGTCTTCCCGCCATTTCTTGACGCCTCTATCTTCCCGCGTATCGATGCTCCTTTTATAGGCACGGCGCCGCTTCTGCTTTGTCTTGTTCCTCCGACAGGGCGTCGTGCGCTACCCACGCGTCCTTATCCTGCCGACAGCTTTAATCACGGTTGCACCCTCCAGCCGGGACTAAAGCTTACCCAAACGTCCTTATCCCACCGACAGTTTTCTTAGATGACACAAAAACCACATTTAGTCCCGGTTGCACCAACCAGCCGGGACTAAAGGTTAGATGACCAGCTCTGGATTCCTCTTCTTCCCGCCATTTCTTCCCTGTCTTCCCGCCTCTTTCTTCCCGCCACTTTCTTCCCGCCTCCTGTCTTCCCGCTCCCATTTTTCCTGCCATTTCTCACTACATATATGTAGCCCGGCTTGGCCAGCATTATCACATCTCTACAATCTCTCATCACTCTCTCATGGCTTCCACCGCACCCACTCTAACCTACCAGCAGGTGGAGGAGCTTTGCGCCTCGAACTACCCTTGTCCACCGGGCTACCGCGTCCCCACCGGCTGGAGCCTAAGTGCCGGCGGCGTGCCGGTCCCTCCCGTCCCTCAGGGTACTGCGCGCCGGGCGGCCATCACGAACCACTACTACCTCGACCTCACGCCGGAGCAGCGGATGAATCCCCGCTGGCATCCCGATAACCAGCATACTTGGGACGCCTTCTTCATCAATCGGCGTGAGAGGGCGCTCGCCAGGTATGAGGAGGACGGTCTGCCTCCTGGGAACTTCCACGAGGCCGGCCGTCGGCTATGGTGGTACGGCCGAACTCTGCAGAGCGTCATGGACTACATCACGGCCGGCGATATCCCCCGCCTGCGCTACCCTCAGTTCGAGCCACGAGCGCCGCCCGACGACAGCGACGACAGCAGCGACGACGACGGCGGCAACTTAGAAGGCGACGACTACCAGTACAACGACGACGGCGGCTATGAAGACTACGAGTATGCATATTATACGCCTAGGCAGGAGTATGACTAAATCACTCCAAATTTCATGTATCATCAGTGGTATCTCGAATCATTCGAAAATGGACACCAAACACATCACGGGTAATATAATTCACATGATCCATTCAACAAAGTTTGGTACAATAAATTATTACACATCATTTCTTCCCTTGTATCCCTGCTTGCTTACGATTGTGCCGTATCCATGGAGCATCCTCATCATTTAACTTAATGCTTGGGTCGGTGTTCACTTTGAAGGGCGGAATTTCAGCAAACATATTATAATCTTCTGACATGTCTGTCTTGTCCTCCACTCCCACGATGTTTCTTTTCCCTGAAAGAACAATGTGGCGCTTTGGATCATCGCATGATGTACTGATCATTTTCTTATCTTTCCGTTTCCTCGGTTTGCTACTCATGTCCTTCACATAGAAAACCTGAGCGACATCTTTCGCTAGGACGAATGGTTCGTCAAGGTAACCAAGATTGTTGAAATCCACCATTGTCATTCCGTATTGCTGGTCCACCTTTACCCCACCTCCTGTTAGCTTGAACCATTTGCACCGGAACAAAGGGACCTTAAAGGAGGGTCCATAGTCAAGTTCCCATATATCCTCTATGTAACCATAATATGTGACCTCTTGCCCATTCTCGGTTGCTGCATCAAAGCGGACACCACTGTTTTGGTTGGTGCTCTTTTTATCTTGGGCGATCGTGTAAAATGTATTCCCATTTATCTCGTACCCTTGGAAAGTCGTTATAGTCGAAGATGGTGTCTTGGCCAACATGTATAGCTGATCTACAACATCATTGTCATTCATTAAATGTTTTCTCAACCAACTGCCGAAAGTCTCCATGTGGGCCTTCCTAATCCAGGATTCAGGCTTCCCCGGGTTGTCCAAGCGTAAAATATTCTTGTGTTTCTCAAAGTACAGAGCCACCAAGCTGGAATTGGTCAGTACAGTGTGGTGTGCTTCAGTCAGAGAATGGCCGTCCATACATATCGTTGATTTCCTTCCGATCGTGCCTTTTCCACTTAGTCTCCCCTCGTGCCGCGATCGAGGAAGACCAATCGGCTTAAGGTCAGGAACAAAGTCAACACAAAACTCAATTACCTCCTCATTTCCATAGCCCTTGGCGATGCTTCCTTCTGGCCTAGCACGGTTACGAACATATTTCTTTAATACTCCCATGAACCTCTTGAAGGGGAACATATTGTGTAGAAATACAGGACCGAGAACGAAAATCTCTTCGACTAGGTGAACCAGGAGGTGCGTCATAATATTGAAGAAGGATGGCGGGAACACCAACTCGAAACTGACAAGACATTGGATCACATCGTTCTGTAACCGTGGTAGAACTTCTGGATTGATTACCTTCTGAGAGATTGCATTGAGGAATGCACATAACTTCACAATGGCTACTCGAACATTTTGCGGCAGGAGCCCCCTCAAAGCAATCGGAAGCAATTGCGTCATAATCACGTGGCAGTCGTGAGACTTCAGGTTTTGGAACTTTTCTCCGCCATGTTTATTATTCCCTTTATATTGGACGAGAATCCAGACGGGACCTTCATACTGCTCAGGCATTCAAAAAAGATGACCTTCTCTTCTTTGGTCAGAGCGTAGCTGGCACGACCTTGAAACCATTCCGGATGCCGGTCATCAGGGTCTTTCAAACATTGCTGGTCCTGCCGTGCTTCCTTTGTATCATTTGTCTTCCCATACACGCCCAAGAAGCTTAGGAGGTTCACGCAAATATTCTTCGTAACGTGCATCACGTCGATTGCAGAGCGGACTTCTAGGACTTTCCAATATTCTAGCTCCCAGAATATAGATTTCTTCTTCCACATGGCTGCGTGCCCGTCAGCTCCCTTCGGAACTGATTGTCCGCCAGGACCCTTTCCAAAGATGACTTTCAAATCCTTGACCATATCAAATACCTCAGCACCAGTGCGTTCCGCAGGCTTCGGCCGGTGATCTGCCTTGCCGTTGTAATGCTTGCCTTTCTTTCTTACTGGATGAATTTTCGGAAGAAATCGACGATGCCCAAGGTACACGTTCTTCTTACAATTTGGCAAATGTACACTTTCAGTCTCATGTAAGCAGTGCGTGCATGCATTGTATCCCTTATTTGACAGTCCCGAAAGGTTACTAAGAGCAGGCCAATCGTTGATGGTTACGAAAAGCAACGCTCGTAGGTAAAATTCCTCTTCTTTGTGCTCATCCCACACACGGACACCAGGTCTGCCCCACAGCTGTAAAAGTTCATCAACTAATGGCCTTAGGTACACATCGATGTCGTTGCCGGGTTGCTTCGGACCTTGGATGAGCACTGGCATCATAATGAACTTCTGCTTCATGCACAACCAAGGAGGAAGGTTGTAGATGCATAGAGTCACGGGCCAGGTGCTATGGCTGGAGCTCTGCTCACCAAAAGGATTCATGCCATCTGTACTTAGACCAAATCTTATGTTCCTTGCGTCAGCTGCAAAATCTTTGAACTCTCTGTCGATCTTTCTCCATTGCGTTCCATCTGCGGTGTGTCTCAACTCCCCGTCCGACTTACGGTCCTCTTTGTGCCATCGCAACAACTTGGCATGCTCTTTCTTCCTGAACAGACGTTTCAACCGTGGTATTATAGGAGCATACCACATCACCTTGGCGGGAACCCTCTTCCTGGGTTTCTCGCCCTCAACATCGTCACCAGGGTCATCGCCTCTGATCTTATAACGCAATGCAGTGCATACCGGGCATTCATTCAAATTCTCGTATTCACCGCGGTAGAGGATGCAGTCGTTGATGCATGCATGTATCTTCAGAACCTCTAAACCTAGAGGGCAGACAACCTTCTTTGCTTCGTACGTACTGGCGGGCAACTCGTTATTCTTTGGAAACATATTCTTCAACATTTTCAGCAAGTTTTCAAATGCCGAGTCAGCTACACCTGCCTGTGCCTTCCATTTCAGCAAATCCAGTGTGCAGCCCAGCTTTTTCAGACCATCATCGCATCCGGGGTACAACGACTTTCTGTGATCCTCTAACATGCGATCCAAATTCTCCCTCTCCTTTTCAGTTTCGCAGCGTCTCCGTGCATCAGCAATGGTCCGACCAAGATCATCAACGGTCTCATCACGTGCCTCTTTTTTACCTTCACCTTCCCCTTCACCTTCCCCTTCACCCTCAGCATCCTCCATGAAAGTATCACCGAAATGAGCAAGATAGCTTTCATCGATGAAATCATCCCCTTCTTCATCTTCTTCCATTATAACCCCTCTTTCTCCATGCTTGGTCCAACAATTATAGCTTGGCATGAAACCGTGCCGAAGCAGGTGCAGGTGAACTTCTCTTGAGGAAGAGTAACCCTTCTGATTCTTACAGTCAACACATGGACAGATAACAAAACCCTTCTGCTTGTTCGCATTAGCCACTACGAGGAAATCTTTCAAACCCGTAGTGAACTCGCGGGAGAGTCGGTTACCGTACATCCATTGCCGATTCATCTGCATTATTATAATATAAAATATATAATTAACCATCATGCATTTGTTAAACTAACTAGCTATAAACAATAGAAATTAAACAATGAACAACACACATGCATATTTTATCAATGACACACATGCATGAAAGGTTCAAGTTGCTAACCGCGATCGAGGAGGAAAAAATAAATGAGGAACCTCAAGTGTGGCTCCAACACTTCATATCATGTTTGTTTCACGCTCTTGGGGCATTTCATCAAACACCTTGTGTGCATAAGAGGAACCAAAAGCAAACCTACACCCCCTTGTGAAGCTTGTGAAGAGAAGTGGCACCAAATGGCTAAGTGAGTGTGCTGAACTGGTATATATAGGGGAGGAGCTTTAGTCGCGGTTGGCCTGGCCAACCGCGACTAAAGGCCTTTGGGCACCTTTAGTCGCGGTTGGCCTGGCCAACCGCGACTAAAGCCCCTCACGTGCACCAGCTGGCCACCGAGCGCCCTGGCCCAGGCCTTTGGTCGCGGTTCGTCTGCCGAACCGCGACTAAAGAATTCATTAGTCGCGGTTCCTACAGTGTCGCGACTTATGGGGCTGGACGGAAGCCTCTTTTTCTACCAGTGTCGGTATACGTCCCCTCCACAACTCCGGAGCGGAGTTAGCGGAGTTACAATTTATAATTACGGAGTTACAGTCTCCCTGCTTCACTGATTCTAGGAGTGGATGATTACCGAACAAGGCCTGAGACATGGAAATGTAGTGAGCGTACAGCCGCGCGGAGGTGCAAACAATATTTGTTATTTATGTATGTCGTACAACGTAAATAGATGGCAGTGCTGTATGGCTGGTAACTCGCACGCCACAGGGCAGACAAGCCTGCGCCTAACTCGATCACATGCGTGTGCTGTAAAAATGTGAAAGGAGATTTAAAGCACACGAGCAACCGGAAATTGCTTTTGGAGCTCGGCCTCCACGACCGCATTTAAATTTAAAATCTAAAATTCATGAAAATTCATATTTTTACATTTCAAAACACATGTGTGTAAATTTTCAGAAAAAATACGTTGAAATGAAGCTTGTAAAAAATACAAATCTAGGGCTTTTTAACACACGATATCATTGATCGTCTCACGTCATGAATTTGTCTTTTTTATGCAGATCGTATTTCAAGGTATTTTATAGTAAAAGTTCACACACATATACATACACTAGTAGAAAACAGGGCATTGAGCCAACCACATTGGACCCGGATCGGATATAAACCGGTTCTAAAGGGTCTGTCCGAGCACCCTCTGGTCGAAAATCCTAGTGCTCTAACAACCCAACTATGGAATTTACATGGTTGGTACTTGGAGGCCGCAAGGAAAAAGAGAGACTGTATCATGGCGGCAGTTCAGGATCAACACTACTTCGGAGAGTACGATGTGGAGTTTGGGTTCGATGATTTTTTCCAGGTGTACAATCAACGTGCCCTCGACAAAGCTATCGTCAGCTGCTACTGTTTGTAAGTGATTTATTTTTGTAATTTAATTATTTAGTTAAGCTCGCGTTCATTGCCCGTATAATTATCACTCACGAGACATTCGTTTTGTACGCTACTATGCAGAATGAAGATTCGTGAATGCAGGCTCGCAGGAATCTGGGACTTTGGGTTCATTGACCCGTATTCGTTTCATCAAGAGACAATAGAAAAGTTCAACATGGATACACCGGATGATTTGCTAAGGTTTTTGAAGCGACAAAGTACCAAAAAAGAAATACTTTGGCCCTACGGATTCAAGTGAGTGTTACTGTCTTGTACACATTCCATTTTGCTTACCTGATGTTAAGTGTAATTAATGAGTATGCATGACTGCGTGTGTACACGTGCGCAGGTCCCACTTCATATTGTTCATCATTAGAATCGATCAAGGACAAGTTGAAGTCTGGGACCCGTTAACCTGGGACGCTGACAAATGGAAGAGCGCGCGTCAGATGCTTCAAAGGTATATATATATCGGCCTCTTTCGTTCATCGGCCTCTTTTTCGTTCATTTCCTGATATCAAGTAAGTAATAATTAACTCTTGTATTCATTTTTCTTTGTCGGCCAGGGTTTGGCAAATTTTCATCAAGGAAGAACCCGGTACATGGGCAGACAAGCTCCACTTTCAGATTAACAAAGTAAGTAGTACTACGTACCCTGGTTTCAATACCATTACCATTCTCTTGATTATTATTAATTTGACTGAATTATGTTCTCGTATATAGGGCGTCCCGCAACAACCACAGGGCACTGATTATTGTGGATACTACGTTTGCGAGTACATTCACAGGATTATCAATGATAAATCCCGTACTTCCAGAAATCTAGAGGTACGTAACCGGATCTTCACAACTTTATTTATGTTGCCATCAATTATGTTAGTTTTGTTCATAACTTAATTGTTTTCATCTACTTCTTTAAAGCTGCAACGAAAGCGGGCGATGCTAAGACCAATCCAACGTTGCAAGGCAGTTGCAGAGGAATTGGCAGGATTTCTCCTCACGCAAGTCATAGATGAAGGCGGAGAATTTTTCCATCCTATGAACCAATAGCCAGCTCCCTTCTCTATGCAAGTATACAGCTATGGGAAACGAACTTCAAATTATGTAATGATAATCGGTCCAGTACTTCGTGTTACATGTATATATGTACTTTTATTTTGTGCATCAACATTAACCGCAAACACGGAATCGGAAACACTTAACCGCAAACACGGAATCGGTGTTTCCGGATACGTGTTTCCGATTACGTGTTCGTAAAAAACAGAACACGGACACACGGAATCGGAAACACGGAATCGGAAAGACGTAAACGGAAATACGGAACCGGAAACACGTAAACGAAAACCCTGAAAATACGGAACACGGAAACACCGAAATACGGAATCGGAAACCCTGAAAAGAAAAGGAAAAAAAAAGAAAAAAAAGCATTAGGACCGGTTGGTGTTACCAACCGGTTCTAAAGGTCCTCCGCCTGCGCGCACTCTTCGGCGCCCACGTGGAGGCCTTTAGCACCGGTTTGTAAGAGACCGGTGCTAAAGGGGGGGGGGGCTTTAGTCCTGGATACGTAGCACCGGATGTGTATCCGGGTCCAAAGGCCCTTACCAACCGGTTCTAATACCCCTTTCTCCACTAGTGATAACATCCTTCTTTACTTGCATATTTTTTCAGATTTTTTTGAAACTGAAAAGTTTGAAATTTGAATTTTTCAAAAATTTCAAGCTCCATGGAGCTCGGCCTCCAAACGTTGTTCTCACGAGCAATTAGCCAAGTACTACTAGATGGGAAGGGGAAAATCCAAATAATTGACCAACATGTGGGGCAAAAAGGTGCACAGAAAGCGGCGGGCATTGAGGATGTTAAGTGATGTGATTTGAATTGCACTCAATGAACATAGAGAAGAAGAAGAAGAAAAAGAAGAAGAAGAAGAAGAAGAAAGGCTACCGAGAATCAGAAAAAAAATGGAAACCAATGCAATAAATTTTTTTCCTCTTCTAGATAATAGATGATCTTGGGTCAAAAATTATGGTGGACAAAAGATACTTCGATCTAGCAGACTACTTTCTCTCAAACTAATCTATACCATCACTAATTCTAGGATAAAGGCAACCAACAATTGAACTATGGGAATTCTGGATACAAACATTGCTAAAGGGTAAAAAGGTTGGTGTAATGGATGAACTAATCTATTTTTTTCTTTTTGTGGGTTGTAAGACATAAAATAAACTAACCTAATAAAACTGTAAATCTCTCATCAGTGAACCTAAAAACTAATATCACTTGATGTGACACCAACATGATCTTCCGGTGAGAGTAGGATAACTATCAATTTGGTGGATTTTTGTAACAGCCCGAAACCGACGCTACAGAAGATTTCCCTTTTATTCCATTGTCACCGCGTGATTTGTTTGATTGTCGCATTTATCATCGCATCATGCGCATCACATACATAGCATGGGCCCTCCATTTTTGTCAGTTTTCAAAACCTGCATCCATTTTTGTCAGTTGTCGCATCTAACAACACACGTACGCGCCCACGACTTCATTAATTTTTTTTTAAATGTGTATAAAGTTTCTCAGATTAGACTGAAAGTTGGCGTGCGGTCTTAATACAGCGTAGGTAGACTGTCTGCCAACTTTCATCCCAATTGGAGTTCATTTGATACGCAAACCATTAAACCACAGCGGCAATATAGCCGCTTAAACCGCAAACGTTTTTGGTGCTTAAAAACTCTGTCACGGGCCACAGCCACCCCTCTCTTTTCAGCCTAACTTTTCTACACAGCCCAACAACCCTCCTAGCCCCCCTCCGCTTCCGAACCGCACGATCGAGATCCAACGGTTCGAAAACGGATGAAAACTGCAAACCTAACTCCATTTTTCTATAAATAGACACCAAACCTACTTATTCTGGCCTAACCCTAGACACACCTCGATTTCCGCACCGCCCCAGCCTCCAGCAGCCACCTGACTGCACCTCCTCTCTTCTCCCACGGCCCACGAAACCCAGATCGAGGCCTGCCAAGCCCATCCGGGCCCGACCATCGCCGCGCACGGCCTCGCCTCCGCGGTCACGGAGCCAGCCTACTGAGCCATGCCAGCATCCATCGCCACGGTCGTCGCCCCCCCTCCCCGTCGGCTTGCCAGCCCCGCCGTTGGCGACCCCAGGTCGGACATGCGCCCTTCTTCCCTTCTCCTTCTTCCTCCTGTCGCCCTCTCCCTAACTCGCCTGCTCTCTTTCCCACAGAAGCTGCCGCCATGAACGTGGTCCTAAACTTGCCGTTCGTGCAGCTACTACCGGGAATGGGCAAGCCACCCTTGGATCCGGCCTCCGGCGCCCGTTCGGCCCCACCTCACCCTCCACCGCCCCGTCCTCGTCGTCGGCATCTAGTCTCTGCAATCGATGTTCCATGTTTGCCTGATCAAGCAAGCGGTGTTGACCGACTCGCCCGCTCGACCCGCACCTGGGCTGCCTCTCGAGCTAGTTGGGCCGGTCTCACTCGCGCGTGGGTTGGCGCCCCTGCATCTGCCCATCTCCATCCCCCTGCAAGGCCACCACAGCGATTCGTAGCCTCACCCGTGGGCCGCCTCTCTACGTGAGGCCCAGCCCGCCTCAACCGCATCGCCGCATCTAGCCCAGCTCCAGATTGGGCTATGCGCGCGAGGTGACCCCCAGCACCCCTCTATGTCGCCCCATGTGCGACATATACTATGTTGCGCCTAGTGCCTGTGTAGCCCAGTTGCAGATTCGACCTGTATAGTTTTTTAGGTTTTGCCAATCTATCTAATATCCAAGGAGTTTCCTAATTACAGAAAATTCCATCATATTGCCAATAAATAATTATCCGTGCATCGCATGTAAAAACCTTATATATGTAAAATGTCCAGAATTTCGTGATGATTAATAATACCTAACTCTCACATGTGTTTAAAATGTTTAACTTGTTGTTTCCATTTAATTTACATAATGCCATGTTAAATGATTTGTCTCATAATTAATTAACCGTAGCTTCGATTAATATGATCCACATATGTAACTTCGCTAGAAAAATGTGTAGAACAACATGGTGACATTTATTTTGTTGTTTAACAACTCTAAAATTGTGTTATAGGCACAACAATACCGAATCTTAATTTTCATACGGTGACTTTCCGAAATTGTTATTCGTTGTTTCGGCCTTATTTAAACCTGCCTAGAATTTTATATTGTTACATAATATCTTGTTGCATCCATGATTTAGCATGTTGTGTTGCTCATATCTTTTAGACCGTAGCTCTGTTTTAAATGATCTATATATGTAAATCAACTAGAATGACATGTAGAATCATATGGTCCACTTTATTTTGCTGTTTAGTAAATATAAAATGTCTTTAGTTCAGATCTGGATGAATTTTGAAATTAATATATTGGGTCATTTCGGAAATGCTATATGTTGATTCCGACCTCATTTAAAATGCCTAGATAGTGTAATTTATGTATATTTCACCTCTTGCTATGTTTAACAACATTTAATATTGTCGTGTACCTAAACGGGAGTGAAATAAGTAATTCAAATATGGAGTTCCGTCAATATGCAACATGTTGCATATTGAGCTTCATTTAATGTGTAAAAGTTGATTGTAGTGCTTTGCCATACCATGAATAATTTATTGAACATGCATGATATTCGATTGTGCATCATGGCATCCATGTGTTGTGGTGTTTACCATGTGTTTATTGTTGTTCCGGGTTGCTTCTTCTTGACAAAGTTCCGCAAGTGTGTTGGAGTGTGTGGATTCATTCGACAATGTTGGTTCGTCTCCTTCACGAACTCGTGCTTCTTCCAAGCAGGATCACATGCAAGATCATCATTTCCCTAGATACCACTACTATCATTTATATGCTAGATGTATCATTTCTATCGCTATGTCTCGCTGCCAACAACCTATTAACGTTAGCCTGCCAACATTGCCATGAAAAGCCTCTAACCCCCCCCCCCTCACCTCGCAAAAAACCTTTGTTTGTCTATGTTACTGCTTGCTTAGCCTTCTTATAGCGTTGCTAGTTGCAGGTGCAGCTGCTTCCATGTGACACATGGGTTCCTTGTTATATCACCATATCATTGCTACTTAACTTAATGCACCTATATACTTGGTAAAAGGTGAAGGCTTGGCCTTCTAGCTCGGTCTTTTGTTCCACCTTTGCCAACCTAGTTACTTGTGTACCGGTGTTATGTTCGATAATTGAGCACTCCTAACATGCTTGGGGTTGTTATTGGGACCCCCTTGATTTTATTTTTGGGATAAAAATCGTCTAGCAAGACCCATCATTGGTACTATTTGCTTAATAACAACTAAAGTTTGCATATGGCATTGATCACCCTTTCGATAATTAATCATCCCCCAGGCCAGTGCTCCTCATGAGTGTTGGTCCACCTACATAGCAGTCAGCGGTGCCACCTTAGGGCAACTCGAGGTATTTTCTGGCTATCGTCCACTTATCATAAACAGATGACATCCATAGATACAGAGCATGCGGCTCTAGATGTGGATCTAGCTCATCGGGTGGCCTTGCTGGACTTGCTTTACTCTTCTCGAATGTCTTGCCTGAGGGATTCCAAGGATAATTTGGGCTATCTCGAGGTTGAGGTTTTCCACTAGGAATCTGAGGAGATCACGGGTTTTTCGTGGTCGAGGTTTCTGACGCAGCATATGGTAGTTTGTGATGGACTAGTTGGAGCACCCCTGCAGGGTTAAATCTTTCTGAAAGTCGTGCCCATGGTTATTTGGCAACTTGGAAACTTTTTTAACACCCGGTCATAGCAAACTTAAAGTAAACGTAACTAAAACTTGCCAACTGTGTGTGTAACCATGATTGTCTCTTATCGTGAGTTTCTAATCCAAGAGAGGACACAGTGGGGTTATTAAGTAGGTGGTCAAGATCACTTCATGGTCATTTCTAGTTCACGTCCTTTATGCGTAAATCAACACCCCTATATTTCTTGTACTCGTAAGTTAGCCACCTCAAATAAATACTTAGTTGCTTGTTGCAGCCTCACCACTTAACCATACCTCACCATTAAGCTTAACAATAGTTGCACATACAGATAAAGTGATACTTTGATGTGAGTGGGATGATTGTTTTATTTGGAGTTTCTTCTTCTTCTTCATCATCGATCTAGGATGAGTTCTAGGCCGACAACTTGGATAGCAAGGATGAACATCGTTCTTTTATCGTTTGATTTCGTCCATAGTCGGACCCTAATCCTCTACATGGCGATTGAATATATTGTTGTATTGTGGCATACATGTTGTAGCTTGTGACGAGTGTAAGACAATTAAGTTTACTCATTTCTTACGCACATGTACTTGTAACATTATCCATTCTTTTGAAATGACAAGATGCGGTTCTATCCCTGTCGAGGCCCTCATGCCAAAATAAGGATAGGATTGCATCTTTGGCGTTACAAGTTGGTATCAGAGCAGTACCGACCTAGGAGCCCCCTTGATTAATCAAACTTGGCCGAGTCGAGTCTAGTGAAAAACTACTGTGAGTCTAGTTATATATCGGAGAGTAGGATTCTTTTTACTCCTTTTCTATGCTCTGGAGAGGAATCTTGACGTAGGAATTTTTAATCTACTCCTCTTCTAACTCAAAAGTTTTTAGGATCACGCGGGTATTTTGGAAACTATATGATGTCGTTGTGACTGGGATTTTATTCCTAGTGCCTCCCATTAATTTGGGGTAGAAGTGTCCTGGGGAGTTCAGCTCCAGGGGATTCTTTTCACGCTCGCTATCATTGAGTTTCCTTAGTATATCAAGAAGGAGGGTGTTCGAAATTGCTTCAATAGTCTTTGTGGCGAGAGGAGTTTGGCGTCACCCAGTACTAGGGAGAGCATCCAGATGTACTGTCATAATTGGAATCATTGTGATTACGAGGGTCTGAGGTAGATGAGTTTCCAAGATATCTAGTTATGTGCTGACGGATGTGATACACTGGATGGGTAGTGTTATTGCTAGGAGTTGAGTGATGGATTTTACTCCTTGTATCCATGGACCTGATTGCATAACCGGAAAATTTCGGGAGTTCTCAGGTGGGAGTTCAAGTAGTTACCTAGGATTATCTTCCAACAGATGCATGATGTGAGGTTGGGGTTCGACATCTAGTGGATTCATTTGTTCACAGTGTTTCTTATAGAGGACAGTCTCGATATATGTCGTCACATATGTTTCATCAAGCCTTGTAGTTCGCTGCGCCCAGGGAGCATATGCGAGCGTAATTTCAATATAACAATCCAATGTACAATCGAGCCCGTGCGAACCTTAGCACGAAATTATCAAGCGGAATATCTGTCACATATTTGTTTCCAGCTTAATATGCAAGTATCATCCTTTGTTTTGTTGGAATATGGTAGTTCGAGTTGCTTCAGTGTCAAGTGGTTATTTCGTATCTTTCCTGAGCGGTGTTCTCATATTTATATGAGAGTGCTACTCATGTTGCTCAATCAAATTTTCTTATCAATTCTTTTCAAACCGGAGTTGTCGTGTCAATTCTTTTTCATCCGTTGTGCTTCTCTTCATGTTAATTCAATCTTCTCCAATATTTGCAAGATCAATCCCTCATTTCTTTCTGGAGTTCGTCTCATCTCTCCCAATTTTCTTTGTTTTTCCCCACCCTCCCACCTTTTTGTTCAATGATTCAACTTTCATCCAAGTGCCTTTCTTTTCATTTATGCTTCCGCTATATTTTCTTCCATATTGTATCCGGTGATTCATTGTCAAGAGGCTCAGTGTTAAGTTCATCATTTCTTGTTCCTATTTGTTCTTCTCTGGTGTTTTTAATTCAAGCTTTTGGTGTTCATCATATCCTTTTCATTCGTTCAATGATTTCCTGCCTTGGAAATTTTATTCAAGATTCTCTTATTTATTCATCCTTTTCTAGTCTATCCAAAGTGTTGAAGATATCTCAGAAGTTTCTTGTTTTCATTTAATCCTTTCGATTATTTCGAGATACTCAACTCATCAAGTTTCCATTTGAACCGGTGCAATATCTCTTTCTTAGCAATCTTTTCAATGGTGGTTTCTTTTGAGTGGGACCATAACCCACAGGCTTTTCCCAAGATCTTACTTGGATCTTCTAATCTTTTTTAGAGAGTTGTAATTCTTTTCAAGGGTGACATAAGTATTGATTACAGCAGTCATATTCCTTCTTCAAGTTCGCTTCAAATTGTATCTCATCATTGGCTCAACCTTTCCTTATTCATTATTCCGGAGTGTCTCAGCAATTCTTGATGGTGCTTATTGCCATCATTCCCAACTTGGAAGACCAAAGGAGTGGTTCCCTTAAATCTTTGTCCATTCTATTGAAGATTCATGGTCTCAACTTTGTCCTATTTTCTTAATTTGTTTTCGATCATGATAAATTCTTTTCATATCTATCTGGTGCATTTCAGAGTTGTTTTCATTTATTGATCCTCCGAAGGTCATCATTTCAAAATATTTCTTCATTCTCAGCTTTCAACTTTCATTCTCAAATTCTTGTCAATTGTCTTCTCTTCGTTCGTATCTCAATTATTCTGGTGGTTCATTCAAGTTTTCTATTAGATGGATCATAGTATCTTCATTCTCATTTATCTCCCTTCATTCTTGGTATCCTCATTCATTTAAAATTCTTACCGGTGTTTCGTTGGAGACTTCTTCAATGTTTGTGCTCTTATCTCTAGTAAATATTTCCAAGAATAATAAGTGATGTGCCAAATATGTTGCTTGTCATCAATTTACCTTGATGAAGGATAAGCATAACATAATTCTTATTCTTGTTACCTCAAGGTGATTTCAATTGTTCTTCCGGGGTTTGCTCGTGATATCAAATCCTCAATTCTAAATTCTCATCATTTCTTTTCCACAGTTCCAAGCTTTTCTCGAGTATCTCTGCATGAAGCTTCATCTAAACCATGTCAAGGCCTCAATCTTATTCTTTTCATCCTTCATTTCTTTTCAATATTCTTTCATATACGAAGGCTCTTCATGGTGGTTTGGTAAGGATGTAATTATTTTCAAAGTATTCTTCAAGATTCTTGTTGGAGAACCTCAAGTATTCTTTATCTTGCAACTTCAAGTGCAATTTTTCCTTAGTCATCCTTTGAAGTGGTGGTATATCATTCTTGAGTCATGGGGAGTCTCGAAGAGAATTTTCTTTAAGAATGAGATATTTAAACCCACCAAATTCTTTGATCATGGGATATTTTTAACCCATCTATTCTTCCATTGAGCTATCTTGGTTTAGATTTCACTTAAAGCTTTTCCTAAGGATTGTTGCTATTATGGTAATTATTTGCTGATCCAAGTTCTCAATGTATCCTCTTGGTGTAAGAAGTTTTGCATATCTTGTTGCTTCCAAGCAATCCTTGTTTCTGTTGGTGGTCGGTTGTCACATTGTAATTTTGAGATGTTTCCATAATCCCACAACAAGCTTGTTAATTTTGTTGTTGATTTTCCAATAACTCCATTCAATCCTCCTGTAAGGATGCTCTTCGATTCAATTGTGGTGGAATTGTCATTGTGTTGTTAGTCAAACGATCTAGTTTCTATTCTTTGTTCTAGAGGCTTGTGATGTTGCTCTCTTTGAAGCAATCATCTCGTTTAATCAAGATCATATTCTTTCCTTTCTTATCCATTTGCATGAGTGTTGTCTTCTGTTTTCAAGTTCTTTCCTTCTTATCAATTTTTTTTCACTTTCCTAACGAACTATTGCCGAAATTTCTTTTGAATTCCTTATTATTACTCATGTCATTCTTCATCTCTTTACAACCTTCAAGGATCATTGGTTTCACTCGTTTCTCAAAGAAGCAACTATGTTTTACCTCTTCTTTTCTTTCTCTTACCCCTTTCATTCTCAGATCTTGGGTGAAAATCTCTTGTTAGTGTAGGAGAGCTGTAACAACCCGGAGCCGACGCTCCACAAGATTCCGCTTTTATTCGATTGTCATCGCGCGTGATATTTTTGGTTTTTGGATTCATCATCGCATCATGCACATCATTTGCATAGCATCAGCACTCCATTGCCGTCAGTTTTCAAAACTTGCATCCGCTCGTAGCTGCCGATTCTCTCTATTTTTGTCGTTGACCATTTTGAGACCAACCACACACGCATGTGCGTGCGGCTTCATTAAAATATTGTTTTTAAAAGTGTGTACAAAAGTTTCTCAGATTGGGCTGAAAGTTGGCGTGTGCTGTTAGTATAGCGTAGGTAGATTGCCCCCCAAATGTCATTGCAATCGGAGTTTGTTTGATACCCAAACTGTTAAATCTATAGCAGCACTATAGCTGGTAAAACCGCACACGTTTTTGGTGTTTCAAAACTCTGCCATGGGCCACAGCCATCCCTCTCTTCTCAGCCTAACATGTCTACACAGCCCAACAACCCACCTAGCCCCCCTCCGTTTCCGGACGGCCCGATCGAGATCCGACGGTCCGAAAATGAATGAAAACTGCAAACCTAACCGCATTTTGCTATAAATAGACGCCAAACCTGCCTATTCTCGCCTAACCCTACTCCCACTTTGATTTCTGCACCGCCCAACCTCCAGCCGCCACTTAGCCGCACGTGCTCTCTCCTCCCGCACCCCATGGAAGCGAGATCGGCACCCGCCAATCCCATCCAGGCCCCATCGCCGCCGCGCTCTCCCTCGCCTCCTGCGGTAAGGGAGCCAGCCTCCTGAGCCATGCCCACTGTCGTTACCCCGCCGAGGACTTTCCAGCCCCGCCATCCTGGCTTTGCGCCCCACCGCCGGTGAGCCCAGGCCGTACATGCGCACTTTTCCCCTTCTCCTTCTTCCTCCTCTGTCCCTCTCCCTAACCTCACCCGCTCTCTTGCCCACACGAGATGCCGCCATGATCACAATCCCGAGCTCGCCGTTCGCATTGTTGCTGCCGAAAATGGGCAGGCCGCCCTTGAATTAGGCCTCCGGCGCCCGTCTAGCTCCGCGTCGGCCTCCACCGCCCCCGTCCTCGCCGGTGGCGCCCGTTCTCTGCAACCATCGCGCCCCGCTAGCCCGATCCAGCACGTCGCATTGACCTGCTCGCCCGCTCGAACCGCCCTCGGGCTGCCACTCGAGCCAGCTGGGCTGATCTCGCCCACGCGTGGGCCGACGCCCTTGCATCAACCCTTCTCCATTGCCTCACAAGGCTGGCGCAGCCAGCCGCAGCCTCGTCCGTGGGCCGCCTCTGCACGCGAGGCCCAGCCCGCCTTAACCGCATCGCTGCGTCCCAGCCCAGCTCTAGATTGTGCTTGGCGTGCAAGGTGAGCGCCAACACCCCATTATGCCGCACCATGTGCACCATATAATATGTTGCGCCCGGTGCCTGCGTAGCCCACTTGCAGATTCGGGCCGTATGTTTTTTTAGGTTCCGTGAATTTATCTAATATCTAGCGTATTTCCTAATTAGAGAAATTGCATCATATTGCATTGCTAATAAATAGTTAACTGTGCATCGCATGTAAAAACCCTATATATGTAAAATGTCCAGAATTTTGTGTGGCTTAATAATATCGTACTTTCACATGTGTTTAAAATGCTTAACTTGTTTATTCCATCTAATTTAAATAATGCCATGTTAAACCGTTTGTCTCATAATTAATTAACCATAGCTGCAATTAATATGATCCACATATGTAACCTGATTAGAAAAATGTGTAGAACAACAAGAAGACATTTATTTTGCTATTTAACAGACCTAAAGTTGTGTGATATGCAGAACAATACTGAATCTCAATTTGCATATGGGGACTTATCAGAATTTTTATTTTTTATTCCGGCCTTATTTAAACGTGCCTAGAATCTTATGTAGTTCCATAATATCTTGTTGCATCCATGTTTTAACAGTTGTGACTATTATTTGCATGCATTTTTCATTCGTGGCAAATCATCTTGTATTGCTCATATCTTTTAGACGTAGCTCCGTTTTAAGTGATCTATATACGCAAATCGACTAGAATGACGTGTAGAATCACAAAGTCCACTTTATTTTGCTGTTTAGTAAATATCAAATGTGTTTGGTTCAGATCAGGACTAGTTTTGAAATTAACATAGGGTCATTTCGGAAATGCTATATGTTGATTCCGACCTCATTTAAAATGCCTCGATAGTGTAGTTTATTTATGCTTCACCTGTTGCCATGGTTAACAACATTTTATATTGTCATTTACCTAAACGGGAGTGAAGTAAGGAATTCAAATATGGATTTCCATCAATATGCAACCTGTTGCATATTGAGCTTCATATAATGTGTAGGAGTTGATTGTTGTGCTTTGCCATACCATGCATAATTAATTGAACATGCATCATATTAGATTGTACATCATGTCATGCATATTTAGTGGTGTTTATCATGTTTTGATTGTTGTTCCGGATTGCTTCTTCTCGATAGAGTTCCGCAAGCATGTCGGAGTGTAAGGATTTGTTTGACTATGTTGGTTCGTCTGCTTCACGGATTCTTTCTTCTTCCAAGCGGGATCACATGCAAGATGATCATTTCCCAAAATACCACTACTATCATTGCTATGCTAGATGTCTCGTTTCTATCGCTATGTCTCGTGGCCTACCACCTATTAATGTCAGCCTCCCAATATTGCCATGAAATGCCTCTACCCCCCTCCACAACCTAGCCAATTCTTGTTTGGCTATGTTACTGCTTGCTCGGCCTTATGTAGTGTTGCTCATTGTAAGTGCAGTTGCTTCCATGTGCCACATGGGTTCCTTGTTATATCATCACACCATTGTTATTTAACTTAATGCACATATATACTTGGTAAAAGGTGGAAGGCTTGGCCTTCTAGCTAGGTGTTTTGTTCCATCTTTGCCGCCCTCGTTACTTGTGTACTGGTGTAATATTTCATATTTGAGCGCTCCTAACATGCTTGGGGTTGTTATGGGGACCCCCTTGATTTTTGTTTTCGGATAAAACTCGTGTAGCAAGTCCCAACTTTGGTTCTATTTGCTTAATAACTACTAAATTTTGTATAGGGCATTGATCACCCTGAGGATAATTAATCAACGCCCCGGGCCGGTGTACCTTATGAGTGTTGGTGCACCTACCTAGCAGTTGGTGATGCCACCTCGAGGCAACTTGGGGCATTTTCTGGCTTTTGTCCACTTTGCATAGATGGATGATGCCCGTAGATATAGAGGGCACAGCTCTAGATGTGGATCTGCCTCACACGGTGGCCTTATTGGACTTGTTTTACTCTTCTCGAACGCCTTGTACTAGGAATTCCGAGGATACTTTAATCTATCTCGAGGTTGAGGTTTTCAAGCAGGAATCCGACGCAGCTTGTGGTAGTTTGTGATGGTCTAGTTGGAGCACCTCTACAGGGTTAAATCTTTCTGAGAGCCGTGCCCTTGGTTATGTGGCAACTTGGAAACTTTGTTTAACACCCTATCATAGCAAACTTAAAGTAAACATAACTAAAACTTGCCAACTATGTGCGTAATACTGACTGTTTTATTCATAAGTTTATGATCCGAGAGAGGACATTGTGGGGTCATGTTTGACGTAAGTAGGTGTTCAGGATCACTTCATGGTCATTTCTAGTTCATGTCTGTTATGCGTAGATCAACCCCCTCTATTTCTTGTTCTCGTAAGTTAGCCACCTCAAATAAATGCTTAGTTGCTTGTTGCAGCATCACCACTTAACCATAGCTCACCCATTAAGCTTTGCTAGTCTTGATACCTTTGGAAATGAGATGGATGAGTCCCTGTGGCTCATAGTTTACTACAACAACACTTGCAGGTACATGTAAAGAGATACTTTCACATGAGCGTGATGATTGTTCAGTTTGAAGTTTCATCTTCTTCTTCACCATCGATCTAGGATGGGTTCCACGCCGGCAGCCTCGGATAGCAAGGATGGTCGTCGTTCCTTTATCATTTGATTTCATCCGTAGTCAGACCTTGCTCTTCTACATGATAATTGAATATATTGTTGTATTGTGTCGTACATGTTGTAGCTTGTGGCGAGTGTAAGCAAATTACATATACTCATCTCTTGTGTACATGTACTTCTCACGATATCCATTTTTGTGAAACGACGAGATGTGCTTCTACCATGTCGAGGCCCTCGTGCCAGAATAAGGATATGATCGAATCTTGGGCGTTACGATTTTAACCATGATGATCTGGCTAGAACTTACACGACGATACGCCTCAACAATCGCTAAACCAATATCTAATGGTTATTGATTTTACCGTAGGCACGATCAATCTGAACAACGAGGTTCGAGTTCCCGCAAGAAACTGAAGAACATACAACAACAATGTAATTTCAAGCTGAAGTTATGGAGAATAACTGAGCACACGAACTAGATGAAAAGTTAGGATTTAACTATGGATCTAACAAGGCGGTAGTCCTACACGTCTCGTAGTTACAATTTATAGCCATAGCTAGACAATACAACAAAACCAAATTCTTAGCTCTAGCTGTAATCTAACTATTAATAAGTGTCACACACACACCAGATCCTTGATTTTCCTACAAGCTGGGTCGTGATCCGCGTGGACACTCATGACGCGTCATGCAAGAAAACAAAACCCATGGTTTTTTTATGCTTGGTTGTTTACCTTGATTTTTCCATCTATTTTTAAGTTTTTGCAAGCATGTAGGTCGGGCCCACCTTGCTAATGAAGACATGCACGTGTATGAAAGAAGTAGTGCATCATTTGTTGACTTCGTTGGATGGCTCAAAGGCATGCATGTTGTGCCCACGCCTAGAATATGGATGGATCAACCATGCATGTGTATACATCCTCGTATCTTGACGCATGACTTGTACAAATCTCTATTAACTCTGCATAAGATAAAATATTGTGTAGTATTTTTATTTGGAGTTACAAAATAATTCCTCATGTAATTATTAATAGAAAATTACCTGACTACTGTATATGTAGATAATGTTTTTGATTGTATCTGTATAGTCCATGTTCACATGATCTGTACCGGGGATCGTGAACTTATGAATATGAAGAGTGAATAAAGGATACAATATAAAGCATTTTCTCTGCACTAGATGCGCAGGTCATATTTGCGGTAATGACTTCCAAGTCCTAGAGAACACATCACTACTCAATCAACTTCACCACCAACTTAGTCCATTTCTATTCCTGTTTTTATCTTCTTGTTTTTAGTTTAGTAAACACCTTTTTTACTTAGTATTCTTAGAAAAAATAAAGTTGACTGTTTCCAAACTCAGGTTGAGATGCATATGTGGTTGTGTGAAGTGACAACGTAGTTGCGGGATTTGTGATGCATTTCTATCAACTCCCTATGGGTTCGACACTTTACTTATCACGAAAGTACTACAACACCCCCGTGCACTTGGAGGATATCAAGGATTCTCTGACACCATTGTCGGAAAGCATAGCGCTTGGTTATTACTTACCCGCTTGCACTTAATTTATTTCTGTTTGTTGTTATTTATCTTACTATTTTTCCCCTTAGCCCAAAAATACAAAAAATATGTCTTGCTTTGAGATGTCACATGAAGACATAGAGGCTGCAAATGGAACAATACTATGAAAAGAAGAGGATACTTAAAGTATATTGGAATACCAACAAACATAATGAAATGGGTGAGAAATTTATGGAGTTAGAGATTATAGCTAATATCCGTAAAGGTTTCATACAATGCCAATCTCTTATTGCAGGGATCACACACAACCGGTTGTGGGAGCATACAACCGTCATAAATATCCTCCTGAAGATATTGAGGTAATTGAGGTGATGCCTTTATTGGTTAGATATTATGAGTTTGAAAGTGGATTGACAAATTCCCCGAAGATTATACTCGGTGACTAAGCATGAAGAGTTGGTGGGATAAGTTTATAACTTCTGTCTAGATAATAATTTTTATGTGAATCATTTGGTTGTGAACTCTGAGAAGCGGATGGCCGCCATCTCCCAAGTCATTATTTCGGAAGAAAATAACCTTATGCAGGAACATGAAGAAAATATCATCGAGCCTCAGGAAGAAGGAATATGGAAAACAATGAACTCGAGGAAAAAAAGATGAAGGACGGAATAGCTGATGTCGTGAAACTCCGACTAATGCTAATTCTTTCGACATAATTAATGTGAAGCTTGATGAAATAAATGAAGGTTATGACTCACCTGCAGCTCCTCGTCAACTTAATTATTATATTACTATGAAGTTGCAGCCACTAATAATTCAGATATCTCCACTCATCATGGTGCATCTGTACTCGCCTAAGAGTGAGTACGAAATTACATATATGATGCTGATGCACCGTAAGGGAGTGTGACTCCGATCGAACTCGGCTATGAGGTGCTCCAAACCCTGGACGGAGTGCGGTATGACACCCACGGTTTAAATCCCTTGGGATGTGAGTGGATGACCAAATGGAGCACCAAAGCCTAGCTATATGCCTATAAAGAAAGCACTGTCAGGCTTGTAACCCATAAGTTTGTAGGTGTATTTCCTTGCTTTGTGTCTTGAGTCTAAATGCATACATGTTAGATTGACACTTTTATTTTGCTTTTGGAAGCGCATATGCTTCCTTGGTGGTTTCTATAATTCATGACAACATTGTCGGGACCCCGATCCAAAGTCATAAGAACCCAGCCTGTAACACATCACATCACTTTGAGGCCTCACGCACGGTAAACTCCACGACTGCCACCTTACCTTGGCCGGTACCATTTGCGTCTTTTGGCTCATGTATATGAATGTGTTGCTAGCATTCGAACGACAAAGAACACGGGTCGACATGACTAGTTATCAACCCAAGTGGCACATCCGTACATGGACATGCATACATAACCCAGCAAAGCAGGTGCCGGTGAACAGCTTGTCTAGACGAGTCGTAGCAAGCTATAGGGACTCCATTACACCGCATCGCATTTCCCCGAGGGGACAGACACAACAGCAAAGAAGGATACATGTCGGTCAATCAATGTGTCCGGAGCAGTAGCAAGCTACCAAGGCTCGGTGGAAGCACAAAGAGGCATTTCCCCGTAAAGAGTTCTACTAAAGCCACACAACAAGGTGTCGAATCCCACATATACGAATGCATTTCAAACATACACAAAATATGCATGATATGTGTAGATACAACATGGCATCACAACATAACTCTACAACTCAAGTATTTATTAGAGACTCATAAGAGTCAACATAGTGTGATATTACAAACAGGGGTCACAAGACCCAACACTCAAGTCATACAATCAACAAGCGGAAGCATAACATGTCTGGGCATAGACATCTTGAAAATAAAAAGGTTGAGAAAGCCTGTCTATCTACAAGACCCTCCATAAAAACCTGACCCCTATCTGGGATTCCAAGCTACACGGTCAACATCGATCTTATCATAGAAATCACTAGCGAGACTGGAGTCTCCTCTGCAAAAACATAAATTAAGCAATTGTGAGTACAGAGTTACTCAGCAAGACTTACATCAGAACTAACTACATATGCATCAGTATCAACAAGGGGGTTGTGGGGTTTAATGCAGCAAGCCAACTTTGACTCAGTGGCTACCGTGTACTACGACTGCCAGTAGTTTAATAATGTGAGGAAGCGCACACGAGTCCACTAGCTAGTCACCACAACAATACACCACTATGGATCCACTCCCGTCTCCCTACGAGAAGGCCATCCATAGCACTCACACTTATCTTGCATATTTTATAGTATCCACTTCAAGTTCTCTATGACCATATAAGTTTCCAAGTAGTCCAAATCTGCGGACCTTGCTATTCGGATAGATTAAATTACCCTGCAGGGGTGTACTTCTTCACAGACGCTCTCCCCACTTATCACCATATCCACGTCATGCATCTCAGTAACCTTCAAGCGAAAGCACCACACCCACACCCTGACGAACCACTCAAGACTCTAGTCCAGGTTTATCGTCTATTTGAGACTGAACCCGCAACGAAGTCTAGCCGAAGTTTCCTCCACGGTCCCAAATGATGTGTAGAGGGTTCCCAAGCCCACCTCGATGGATGGTACTACGCTTGTTACACCGGCCACAATGCCTAGTCTGTCCCAAGTCCACATATACGGGGTGCCACTCGGTAGACTACTAGAATGACCTACAAACGCGAGAAACTAGTTGCAACTCCTCGACAAAGATCTAGGTGATTAACAATTCGAGAGAGTCAATTAAGGATCCCAATGGGAGGTAGTAGCTAATCTTGGATAACATACACATAACTTAGTTCCTAAGGACGGTCCCAATGAGAAAACCGACCATGTACTCCTACATGGCCTCTCATCGCTACATTTACCAAATCAGGTTCACACACTTAGCTTTCATCATTAGAACATTATCACAATCATTCCGAACCATCACCCAGATGGATCAGACCTGACACGACTCTAAGCATAGAAATCATGGTAGGGTAAAAGGCATAACATGGCTCAAGGATCTACCAGGTATGCTAGGTTGCTTGGTTCATCTATTTACTGTGACAATGACACGTCATGCAGAGGAATGGGTACAACTACCATAACACGTAACAGTTGAAGCATATTGTCCTAATGCAATAAATTAGAGCAAGAGCGAGAGATTGAGATTGTATCAGAATGCTCATAGGGGTTTGCTTGCCTGATAAAATGTAACACGTTACTGCTCCTCAGATGGATACTCGACCATACCCTCCGGAACAGTACCTAACATGAAGAAACAACCATCGAAGGGGAACAAATCAATACAACTTAGATACAACAATATGATGCATGGATATGACATGGCAATATAATGTGTTTTGGCCTAATTCACCTAGCAACAGATTTAAATGAAGTAGGTTTGAACCCAAGGTTCCAATACAACTCCATATGTGAGGCTGTCTATGGCAATTTGAAGAAAATGTCCAAATTCTCCTATTTAGGTTGCTCTATCATGCATGAAAATAGTAGACATGGATACTTTGGATTTTTTGGTAATATTTCATTTATAATTTATTTCATTTGGAGTTACTGTTGAATTTCTATGAATTTTAAAAGTTTTAGCAATTTTCGGAATTATTTTAAAATACAAAAAATAGTTATTGCGTCAACTTGATCTCCCAATGACATTAGCAGGTCAAAGGCGCCAGCCAGGTCAAACTTGTGGCAGGTCCCCACACGTTAGTGGCTCGGGATAAACAGGTTTTATTTAGATTTAACCCGCTCTTAATTTGGTTAGGTGGGGCCCTTTGTCGGTGACCCAAGCTTAACTAAGGGGGTGGGTTTAGCGATAATTAAATCTTCTGGCCGATGGGACCCACCGGCCAGCGGCTCACGCTATAGCGCTCGACACCGGCGACCTCTGGTCACGGTGGTGTCCGTGCTACAAGCCATAGGAGCGTCGCTGGAGACCACAGGGGCGTAGCACCTGCTCGGCCGCATCTCGAAGGGGGGTCTTGGGGGCTGTTAGGTGGCCAGAGTTGGCGGCAGCAACGCCGGAGGCGTCGGCCGGAGCTCGGCAGGTGGAGCTTGACGCTAGGGGACAAGGGAGGAGAAGTTGGTGGTCGGGCAGACTTCTACGGGCCCTTACGACCACGCCGGAGTGCTCAAACGGGCAGAGCAGGGGCCGTGGCCACGTGTCACACCCTGTTTTCACTTTGCCTCAAGTGTAAACTTTTCAAATTTGGATTTGATTAAAACTTTTTAAGAAAATGCTATGAGTGCCATGATTGTCATTGATGGTATGTATGCTTGAGTGTGTGGATCTAAAAATATTTTTTATAACAAAATATTTCCATAAAAATCCTTTTTCTCATTTTTGTTAATTCAAAATCTTTCTTTGGGGTTTGCACTACAAGTCCGTGATTTCAAGAGGATGCCTTTACCCAAAGATTGTATTCTGATTCTATCACTATTATAACTCTCCAAAATCATAAAATACTTATTTTATAAAAAAATCTATTTTATTTGCATTTCCTTTTCTGAGGCAGAAATGATATTTCTGAGAGGGAAATTATTTTTCTGCCTAAGAAAAATCTGAGAAAATTTGGAGATACTTGGAGGATGTATATTTTCCATACATAAGATCTTAAACCCCTATTTATGTTCAAAATATTTGAGCAAACCTTTAAAAACCTATTATATTTGAGCAACCCCTATTTAAGGAAATATTCTCAATGAATTCCATAAAATTCTATCACGTTCCCCAAGCTATATTTGGTGATCATCCCAAGTGTCACCTTATTCCAAGGTGGTTTGTTTCACCAAATAATCCTAAAACCTTTCTTGTCGAGATTCAAGTTGAAGCACCTCTACATTACAAAGTTTGTCCAATTGGCCTAAAACTTTGCAGGATTGCTCAATACCCCAAATGAGGAGTCTCTGCCAAGAATTGGATTTCTGGGGATTAATGTGCTCACATTTTCTCTTAGTAAGGCAGAACTGTCCATTTGGTGGAGTTTTCAAGTTTACAATACCAAACTTGTCCAATGGAGCTCAAATTTGGTAGAGCATCCTAATCTTGCCTAAAACACAATCCTTGTAACTTTCAGGATCATTGGTAAAGTTTAGCTGCCCCAAACCCCGATCAAACACCTTCAGCCAGATTGGTCAAACAACATCTAGCACTCTCTACACCCACACCCTTCACTCCAAACTCCTAGCATAGACTGCCAACACCACTCCTAAACTGCAGACGAGTGGCCCCTCCTTGGTTCAAAGTGAGTAAGGCAAAAACCCCAATTTAGCTCTTGGTTCAAAGCTAGCAGAACCTCTTTAAACACCTCCCTTCGACCAGCACTAGTTCTCTCGGTTCCTAGAAAATGAAGGGCATTTAACCTACCCCACAGACACAGCAGACAAAGCCAAAGCATGCCAAAGAATGCCAACATGTCGTGGCATGCGAAAGTTGCGCTCCGGACGCGCTACAGAGCACACCCAAGGCTAGGGAGGCCAGCCTCGGCCGGTTCTCACCTCCCCTCGATGTCCCTCCTCTCCCTCGACAACACGACTCACGGAAGCCTCAGGGCCCCTCTATCCCCCTCTCCAATGACTCACGCAATGCGTGCCTGCGCGTTCCCGATTCGGTAAGTAGGGCACGGTCCCGCAACATGCCTGTATAGCTGCCCCCAGTCCTCCCGTTGTGTCCGCGGAAGTCCTAAACCACGTCCGCAAACTATGGTTTCGGCCCCGAGCCCTCTCTCCCTCTCCTGCAACTGTGGAAAAAACCACCGACGCTCCCCCGCTCGTTGCCCCGTCACCAGCCTATAAATAGGACTCCCCCGTCGTTCTAGCACCTCACACCTCTCCTCCCAACCTCCAATCGAGCCCCTAGCACCCCCACTTGAGCAAGGAGACCCCCGGTGCTCGAGATCGACCGAGCCGCCGCCGTGTCGGAGCTCTATTGATCTCGGGCTACAGGCTCATTCTCGAGCTCCTCTCGCCTTCCTAGTGACCACAGTGAGCTCAGGGACCTTCTCCTCCACTCCGCCGAGCTTCTCTCCTCTCAGAACACCCTCCTCCACCACAACTCGAAGCTCCTCCATCACGGTCTCGTCGTCGCCGGCGAGGCAGGCCCTCCCCGTCGGTCTTTTAGCCCCTACCAGGTAGGCGGAGATGCCACGAGCCCGTTCTTGTGCTCAGTTGGCCACGAGGATGTCAAAGTCACCGCCGGCGTGCTTCCCCTCCTCTCTGTCTAGAGGTGAAAGACGACCCCGATAGGGGGGTCCCACCTATCGGTGGCCTGTCTCTCCCTCACTCTCACCTCTCTACCACTGACCGCAAGGGCCCGCGCGTCAGGTTTAAACCTAACGGGGCGCGTGCCTGGGCTGGCTGGTTGTCTGACAAGTCGGTTGGCCAGTTGGGCCGGCCCATCTGCTGGCCTAGCTAGGCCAGAGGCTGAGCCCCTTTTTTTCCTTTTAAAACCGATTTTAGGTTATTTCTACAAGATAAATCATTTAATCAAATTTAAATATTTTTCCACCAAAATTCTTCTAAAAATATGTAGAATTTATTAGTACTGTTGTTCAATTTTTTTACAAAGACTTTTATGCACAGTTTAAATTAAATACCTAGTTTGAGTCTTTTTAGCTTCTGTTAATAAGACTATAAAAATACCTTTTTAGTCCAAAACACAAACAAACATTTATAAAACTAAAGATATAATTTCTCAGAATAAGTTAACATTTTAAAAATGAGGTTGTGCTCTTTTTTGAGTGTGCTTCTTATTATTATTATAGTTATTACGATGATAGATCACGCGTTTGACGAAGGACTTGGTCCCGAAGACCTCGAAGACCCCGGATACCTAGTTGATCAAGGCAAGCAACCCTTTGACCATGTCTGAGAAAATGTTTTATGCACGACATGTTGATTATTTTATTCCAATGCATATATTTAAGATTAATCGATACACCCCGACAAGGTGTTACCGATGGCTCCTGTGGAGCACTTGTATTGAGCATGACCTTACCATCTATGAGGGTCACGCTGATAAAATGTTGACAAGTAGACAGTAGTGCTACGCATAGAACGAGCACATGCATGGTGATGGTAATACAGAGGTGATATCAAAGGTTGTATGAAAACCCCATCGGGTGCCACTAATGCCTGAGGTGATGGTGTTGAGCTGGATGACCACTTGAGAAGGAAGTGGTGTACCGGAAAGGTTTTGTGTGAGTGGTTTCGAAAATGGGATTAGATTTATGAAGTGTCGACCGTCCCAACCTTACATGTGCGGCAATGATACCCCTTTATGGGACGGGGCTTTGTTGATTACTTTGGTTGGTGTTAGCAAAGATCCCGCATTACTAGTGGCGGGAGTGATATGGTCACCATCGTGACGGGGTAGTACCAGGTAGGTTGACTATGCCATTTTTACATGTTCCGGGCACACCGTTGGTCCCCACATGGATGATATGGTCTAGAGTTGGTGCTCGTAAGACGTACATCATATGGGTTGGGTACCAATCGAGTGGACTCTTTGTCTAGTGTCATCAGGGGAAAGGCATTAATCGGGTACTTACCTCGGGTAAGTAATATACCACGAGTCATGGTTGACACGGAAGTTTCTCGGATCTCGTGGGTAGAGCATACAACCTCTGGAGAGTAAAACTATTCGAATAGCCATGTCCACGGTCAAGGATGGTTGGGTGGTGCTGCTTAAACTACGTCCAGTCGTTTTCGCATAAACCAAGTGTGTGTGTGTGTGTGTATTAAGGATGATATCTGAGTAAGATGATGTGACAAGTTTGGCGACTTGGCCTACAGGGTGAACCTGTGGTGTTCAGCCCTCCGCGCGTATGATCATATATGTGACATGTGTTCATGATTACCATCTAGTTTATGATGCATATCCATACAAGAATTTGACCATGCTCATTTCCAATTAAAAACTTGCTTTCTGCAAAGGCTGCATATTACTTTATTATTGTACCAAATGCATTATCCATATCATGGGCTGTTTGCGAGTACATGCAAAGTACTCATTGGCTTGACACTGGTCATTTTATTGACCTAACATGGAGGAACCAGAGTATGGAGAACAATTCGTTGTTGGAGACGGACAAGCGAACTAGGACGCTTCCCAGTCAGAATGCATGTTGGTTAAGGCTCATGCCATGGGTTCCCGTTTACTACCAAGTATTCTGCTAGTAGTTGTGATGGTGATTTTGGCCTTCGTGGCCGTATCTATGTAAGACTTGACCATGATGGTCCTTTATTGTATCAGACATTAATTTCGGATGTAATACTCTTGTTATTTAGTATCTGTGTGTTCAGTGAGCATTGATCTCTGGGATCATTGTACACGTGCACTCCACGTTCTCGATGCGTAAGTTGGGGTCCCCAGAGGGCTCGTATCAAAGCCATCCTCACTATAGGAAGCCTTAGGTAGCATGGATGATAGCCGGGGAGAATGAAACTCGCAGCCCTTACACTTGAGATTTTCTACACCCTACTACCTTTTCATACCACCCACAAATTTCTAACCTCTCCTAAAAACCTTGTAGATAGTCGACGTACCTGAGACGCTTCTCGAAACCGGCTTTCCCCTACTCTTGGGAAACAGCTTGGAGAAGTGTCAAGTACGCCGCAAGCCCATTTTTCTCTACCACGCGCATTGGGTCAATGCCAACACAAAGTAATATCACGTGGACATGATTGTGAAGGAAAATGACTCCCTAGCTAGTTGGTTCTTTGAAGGACCATGGATGGAGACACAATTATTGGCAGTGGAGACAGCAGCACGAGAGGCGCTCGTGCATCTTCGTGATTTCCTTCCTGAGATGGCCAACGAGCCTGCTACTCGTCACCTATCTTTTGTTAAGGACGGACTTGATGGGAGCTGGGCACTCAACCCATCCCCCGAGGAAGGAACGCCACTTAGGTTTCAGACCTACTTCAGCCTCTCTGCCGAAACTCTAGCTCACCTTCTCATCAAGTAGTCCATGACACTCCGCCAAGAACTTCATCAAGTCAAGGACCTAGTCCGCTTAGATAAAAAGAAGACACCCAAGGTTAAGAAAGAAGAATCACCCGGAGGGCAATCTACCATCGCCTTCCGAGGAGGGATACCACCACTTAAAGCCACGCCTATACAGAGTCGTCGCCCGACCGCCGAGGAATACACTGAACTCTGATGACCCACAAGTATAGGGGATCAATCATAGTCCTTTCGATAAGTAAGAGTGTCGAACCCAACGAGGAGCAGAAGGATCTGACAAGTGGTTTTCAGCAAGGAAAAATCTGCAAGCACTGAAATTGTCGGTAACAAGTGATTGTGTGGTGAGATGATTCGTAGCAAGCAACAAGTAACAAAAGTAGCAACGGTGCAGCAAAGTGGCCCAATCCCTTTTGTGGCAAGGGACAAGCCTGGACAAAGTCTTATAGGAGGAAAAACGCTCCCGAGGACACACGGGAATTTCTGTCATGCTAGTTTCATCATGTTCATATGATTCGCGTTCGTTACTTTGATAGTTTGATATGTGGGTGGACCGGCGCTTGTGTACAACCCTTACTTGGACAAGCATCCCACTTATGATTAACCCCTCTCGCAAGCATCCGCAACTACGAAAGAAGAATTAAGACAAAGTCTAACCATAGCATTAAACTAGTGGATCCAAATCAGCCCCTTACGAAGCAACGCATAAACTAGGGTTCAAGCTTCTGTCACTCTAGCAACCCATCATCTACTTACTACTTCCCAATGCCTTCCTCTAGGCCCAAATAATGGTGAAGTGTTATGTAGTCGACGTTCACATAGCACCACTAGAGGAAAAATAACATAGAACATATCAAATTACCGAACGAATACCAAATTCACATGACTACTATTAGCATGACTTGTCACATGTCCTCAGGTACAAAAGTAACTACTCACAGAGCATAATCATATTCATGACGAGAGAGGTAATGAGTAGTATCAAGGATCTGAACATAAACTCTTCCACCAAGTAATCCAACTAGCATCAACTACAAAGAGTAATAAACACTACTAGCAACCTTACAAGTACCAATCGGAGTCGCGAGACGGAGATTGGTTACAAGAGATGAACTAGGGTTTGGAGATGAGATGGTGCTGATGAAGATGTTGATGGTGAAGAGTCCCCTCCGATGAGAGGAGCGTTGGTGATGACGATGACGACGATTTCACCCTCTGGAGGGAAGTTTCCCCGGCAGGATCGTCCTACCGAAGCTCTATATTGGTTCTTCTCAAGTTCTGCCTCGTGGTGACAGCGAATCCACGAAAAAGCTCCTCCTTGATTTTTTTCCTGGACGAAACCCTTTATATAGAAAAACAGGGGGGCAAGTGGGCCTGCAGGGTGCCCACAAGCCCTCATGGCACGGCCTAGGGGGGTGGCCGCGCCGTGTAGGCTTGTGGCCACCTGCACGCCCCCCTCTGGCACTTCTTCGGCCTAGTATTTTTGATAAATCAGGAAAAAAATCCTCGTTGATTTTTATGGCGTTTGGAGTTGCGAAGAATAGGTATCTCAACTTTGCTCCACTTTTAGGCCAGAATTCCACTTGCCGGCATTCTCGCTCTTCATGTAAAACTTGCAAAAGAAGAGAGGAAAGGCATAAGAATAGTACCGTGAAGTGAAACAACAGCCCAAGAAGCGATAAATATCAACATGAAAACATGATGCAAAATGGACGTATCAACTCCCCCAAGCTTAGACCTCGCTTGTCCTCAAGCGAAAGCCGAGCTCAATAAATATGTCCACATGTTCAGGAAGAGAGGTGTCGACAAAACAAGATACGAACATGCATGCATCATGATCAAGATCAGAACAGCAATACCAACATATAATCTCTCATGCTAAAGTGATAATTCCTTCACAAAGTAAAGCATGGATCAAGAACCTTACCGAGGAGTAACAACCGATAGCCTTTAGTCATTGAAGCAATTGTAATTTATCACAACATCAGAAAGAGTCAAATAAGAGCTTGTAAAGGAAATCCACATACTCAATCATTCTTTCGTTCTCTACAATTGCTACAACTCACGTGGTACTCATGAGATCAAAGTTTCAGCTGGACACAGAGAAAGATAGGGGCTTATAGTTTTGCCTCCCAACTGCTTACCTCAAGGGTAATGTCAACAATAATAATTAATGAATATTTACTTCCAAGTTGACATATGAATATAGATCTTTCCCAAGCGTGTGACAGTAGCCAAGACAAAGGCAAAATAAGGTTTGGTGAAGATCACCATGACTTTTCCAAGGGCAAAGAGTAAAGGTACAAGATAGGCCCTTCGCAGAGGGAAGCAGAGGTTGTCATGCACTTTTGAGGTTTGGATGCGTGTCCTCTTAGTGCGGAGGAACGTCACTTTATATTTCCCCTTGTGATAAAGAACTTTATTATGCAGTCTGTCACTTTTATGACTTCCTCATCACAGGTTCGTACAGAGCTTATTTTCCACACACTAATAGATCATACATGTCGTGGGTATAAGTCTGACAGTAGATGTGGAGAGTACGAAAGGATGGGCAGAGCCTTAGCTACGGCGAGGTTGTATGAGTTCAGGCCCCTCTACGGTGGAGGTAAAATCCCTACGTCTCAGTGCTCTTGGGAGCTTGATGTCGAGTGGAATATGGATTACAGTGAAATGCTAACCCCTGCACCAGTGGGAAAGGGCGGCTTATATAGAGTGCGCTGCCCTTCACAACGGTTCGGTGCACAGGGGCGGTGTAGTGGCGAATAAATGCCTACGTTACAGGTAAAGTATGCCTTAAATGCTAATAATGGTACATGAAAACGTATGACCGTTGCCCTCCAGGGGGTTACGATGTACAGAGTGGAATCCAGTCGGTAAGTTTGATACGTTCCGAATGCTCATCTCCGACTGGATGATGTAGGAATCGTCACCGACTAGATGATGGGAAGTCCTTAATTCAGTCAGAACTGACTAAGGGTCTTGTCCCTTATGAAGGGTAGTCCTTGGGTAGGACCTATAGGGCAGGCCGATGACCCTACCCTGGGACTATAACCCCATAATTAGTCCCCGAATGGATCGGGGTTGGAACAACGAGGCGATGATTGGAGTACGGATCCGACTGGTATGGATGCGACTTTGGCGTTGCTTGCCTCGATCCATTTTATTCTCTTGACCAGTGATCCAAGTGGATATGTCTGTGAAACGAACCGTCAGAGACCGAGTGCTTCCGCGGAATCTTTTGGCGTGATCGGTCAACTGACAGCGGCGGATTTTTTGGGATCCTCAAATTTCGGTTGCCGCGCGCTCAACGGGGGTTACGCCATCGTCATCGAGTAGTTTCTGCCGCCTCGATTACAACGCCTTCATCTCCTCCACTAATATCGCAGCAGCCGGTCGGGGGATAAGATTTCGGGGCCACCTGCTAGTGACCCAGTCGGAACCGTATTTAAACCTCCCTAGTGAGGGTTTCTCGTTGCGCTCGCCTGATAACTCGCACTCGCCCCGCTTCTCCCGTGGCTTCTTGCGCACCCCAAGCTTCTTCCTTCCTCGCCTCCCCCGCGGATCTGCAGCCTCCACCATGACGAACGGGCAGACGAGCAAGCTCGAGGCGCAGAAGAAGAAGAAGGCAGCGGCTCCTGCTCAGCGGCGAGAGCGGGCACTGCCGACGGGTTGGATTCAGGGGGATTTCCTCCCCTCCATGGTGACGAAGAAAGACATGTTGGAGCTGGTGGAGCAAGATATGATCGAGAACAAGTCGTGGAGGCTGCCGGCGGAGGGCGAGACGGAGCAGGCGCCTCAGGAGGGGGAGCGCGTCTTGCTGCTCAGTCACGTGTACCGAGGCTTCTCTCTGCCTCCTCATCCCTTCTTCAGAGGTATCATGAACCACTTCGGGGCGCAGCTCCACCATTTTCCTCCCAACGCAATAGCTCATCTTTCTGCCTTCGTCATGCTTTGCGAGTGCTTTATCGGTTGTCCTCCCCATTGGGGGCTCTTTAAGTACATCTTCTCCGCTAGATCCCAAACCGTCAAAAGACTTAGCCAGTCGGACGACAAAACTCTTATCCTCCAGCTCTGCAGAGGCTTAGGCTTCCAGAAGAAAAACAAAAGTACCTATCCCGCTCTCCAATTTTCCGAGTCCGTTAGGAATTGGCAGTCGACTTGGTTCTATTGCCAGGACGTTGCTTGACCGAATGTCGCGACTGGACTGCCAACTTTTAGCCTAGACCGACCGACTCCGCCCAGGCAGCTTGCGCTCACGAAGATGGAGAAGATCCAGATTCAGCCTCTCACTACTAAAATTCATAAATTTGTCGTCCGCCAAAGCTGACGGCAAAGGGTGCAACCACGGACGGCAAAGGCTTTGCCGTCGGTCAGCAGACGGCAAAGTAGACGGTAAAAACTAATCCGGTGAAGAGGTTCTTTGCCGTCAGCTTTCCCAAAGCGGACGGCAAAGAATCTTTACCATGAGTGGGGCTGACGGAAAATTAGCTGGGACGGCAAAGGGTGCAACGTCCCCATTAAGTGTTAACGGCAGGCCGTCTGCCTTTGCCGTCTGCCTCCCCTCCTTTGCCGTGCGTGGGCAGACGACAAAGAGGGGAGAGAGAGGGGTTAGATTCCCCCCTTTGCCGTCTGCCTCCACCCCTTTTCCATGTGGGGGCAGACGGCAAAGAGGGGAGAGAGAAGGGCAGATTCCCCCCTTTGCCGTCTGCCTCCCCCCCTTTGCCATGTGGGGGCATACGGCAAAGAGGGGAGAGAGGGGGGGCAGATTCCCCCCTTTGCCGTCTGCCTTCCCCCTTTACCATGTGGGGGCAGACGGCAAAGAGGGGAACCAGCCCCTTTTTTATTTATTTTTTGTTATATCCAGCATTTTTAACAATAATCAGGATATATATATATATATATTTGACATAAATAAATTTCTTTCCGTACTCATAACCATATTAAAATAACCTCTTATATCCAGCTATCAAGTTGCATCCACGTGCATACAAAGTTTCATATATTACACCAGTTTCATATATTCATATACTACAATAGTTTCAATACAACCCATGTTACAAGAAATCATCTTCAAGCATTCCATCAATATTTGCCAAGCTTCCCGTGAAGTGAAGGTAATCTGCAAAATGACAAATAAGAAAGTTAGAAGAATAATAGTAGATGAAGTAGTGTATATATAGGTTATTTCGGAGAGAAATTAGCTAAGTATAGACCATTTAGGAGCTAACTAAGCTAATTATGTCATTTAGGTGGAACCCTAGCTAACTATAGGTCGTTTCAGAGCTAACTTGGGTAAAATAGGTCATTCCGGAGCAAACTATGCTTATTAAGCCATTTTTGATCTAGCTAGGATAATTGTAGGCCATTTAATACCTAAGTTAGGGGGAATAGGTCATGTTGCAGCTACGTCAGCCTTATTATGTCATTTCGACGATAATTAGCTAAGTATAGGTCATTTTTTATTAAATAGACCATTAGGAGCTAACTAAGCTAATTATGTCATTTAGATGGATAATTAGCCACTTTAGGCTTTGTTGGATAAGTCTAAGCTACGTAGAATAAGAGAAAGAGAAGAAGAAGTAAAAGAAGGAGGAGGAGGAGGAGAAGGAGACGGAAGAGGAGAAGAAGAAGAAAAGAAGAAGGAGAAGGAGAAGGAGGAAGAAGGAGGAAGAAGGAGAAGGAGGAGCTCCTTCTCCTTCTTCTCCTCCTTCTTGTTATCCTCCTCCGTCTCCTTCTTCTTCTTCTCCTCTTCTTCTTCTTCCTTCCTTTCATTTTTCCTCTTTCTTCTCCTCTCGTCTCCTTCTTCGGGCTAAATTGGCTAATAATGCCTTTTTGGAGCTAATTATGTCATTTCGAGGATAATTAGCTAAGTATAGGTCATTTTTTTATTAAATAGACCATTTAGGAGCTAACTAAGCTAATTATTTCATTCAGATGGATAATTAGCCAATGTAGGCTTTGTTGGATGAGTCTAATTAAGCTACGTAGAATAAGAGAAAGAGAAGAAGAAGTAAAAGAAGGAGGAGGAGGAGGAGAAGGAGACGGAAGAGAGAAGAAGAAGAAAAGAAGAAGGAGAAGGAGAAGGAGGAAGAAGGAGGAAGAAGGAGAAGGAGGAGCTCCTTCTCCTTCATCTCCTCCTTCTGCTTATCCCCCTCCCTCTATTTCTCCTTCTTCTCCTCTTCTTCTTCTTCCTTCCTTTCATTTTTCCTCTTTCTTCTCCTCTCGTCTCCTTCTTCGGGCTAAATTGGCTAAGAATGCTTTTTTGGAGCAAATTATGTCATTTCGAGGATAATTAGCTAAGTATAGGTCATTTTTTATTAAATAGACCATTTAGGAGCTAACTAAGCTAATTATGTCATTTAGATGGATAATTAGCCAATTTAGGCTTTGTTGGATGAGTCTAATATAGCTACGTAGAATAAGAGAAAGAGAAGAAGAAGTAAAAGAAGGAGGAGGAGGAGGAGGAGGAGGAGAAGGAGACGGAAGAGGAGAAGAAGAAGAAAAGAAGAAGGAGAAGGAGAAGGAGGAAGAAGGAGGAAGAAGGAGAAGGAGGAGCTCCTTCTCCTTCTTCTCCTCCTTCTGCATATCCTCCTCCCTCTCCTTGTCCTTCTTCTCCTCTTCTTCTTCTTCCTTCCTTTCGTTTTTCCTCTTTCTTCTCCTCTCGTCTCCTTCTTCGGGCTAAATTGGCTAAGAATGCTTTTTTGGAGCAAATTATGTCATTTCGAGGATAATTAGCTAAGTATAGGTCTTTTTTTGTTAAATAGACCATTTAGGAGCTAACTAAGCTAACTATGTCATTTAGATGGATAATTAGCCAATTTAGGCTTTGTTGGATGAGTCTAATATAGCTACGTAGAATAAGAGAAAGAGAAGAAAAAGTAAAATAAGGAGGAGGAGGAGGAGGAGGAGGAGAAGGAGACGGAAGAGGAGAAGAAGAAGAAAAGAAGAAGGAGAAGGAGAAGGAGGAAGAAGGAGGAAGAATGAGAAGGAGGAGCTCCTTCTCCTTCTTCTCCTCCTTCTTGTTATCCTCCTCCCTCTCCTTCTTCTTCTTCTCCTCTTCTTCTTCTTCCTTCCTTTCATTTTTCCTCTTTCTTCTCCTCTCGTCTCCTTCTTCGAGCTAAATTGGCTAATAATGCCTTTTTGGAGCTAATTATGTCATTTCGAGGATAATTAGCTAAGTATAGGTCATTTTTTTATTAAATAGACCATTTAGGAGCTAACTAAGCTAATTATTTCATTCAGATGGATAATTAGCCAATGTAGGCTTTGTTGGATGAGTCTAATTAAGCTACGTAGAATAAGAGAAAGAGAAGAAGAAGTAAAAGAAGGAGGAGGAGGAGGAGAAGGACACGGAAGAGGAGAAGAAGAAGAGAAGAAGAAGGAGAAGGAGAAGGAGGAAGAAGGAGGAAGAAGGAGAAGGAGGAGATCCTTCTCCTTCTTCTCCTCCTTCTTCTTATCCTCCTCCCTCTACTTCTTCTTTTTCTCCTCTTCTTCTTCTTCCTTCCTTTCATTTTTCCTCTTTCTTCTCCTCTCGTCTCCTTCTTCGGGCTAAATTGGCTAAGAATGCCTTCGGGCTAAATTGGCTAAGAATGCCTTCTTTGTCGCCTGTTGAGCCGTAATATAGACATCGGGAACATCTAAGTGGGTGTTTTGGTTGATTTTGACTAGTCCTATATGTTCATGAGTCCTTCTAGTCTCCCTCGGCTCAAACCAATAACATTTGAAGACTACGACGGTCGGTCGGTTTTCACCATAGAATAGAAGTTCATAAATTGCTTCAACTCTTCCATAATACTCGGTGTCTCCTTCACCGATAGGAGAGACAGAACAATTTGTAGTCTTTAGGTCGGGCATAGATAGCTCTTTGCCAAAGGTACGAAAGTGATACCCGTTGATGTTGTATTTGTCAAATGAACGGACCTTATAGTCAAAACCATTAGCGACTTGTCTCAACTCGGCGTCCATAGACTCTGCATCAGCCTACAAGTTTAATACAAAAGAATGGATGCATTAGCCGCAAATTAGACCAATAAATCAAATGGGCCCTTAATGGTAATAAATTCCCCTTTGTTTGAACCAAGAGATGAAACCGGGATAGTCGCCTCCATGCTTTGCGAGAAGCTCATACTCTTCGACGGGATCCTTTTCGATGACCGCTCCATCTGAGAACTCGGCGACGTATCGACTATATCAAATATCCGGGAATAAGAGTAGTTCAAAGCAATTAGAAGTTGCGGAACAATAAATTACCGAGAACTTACTCGATGTACGGCCGCACTTCTGTTAGGTTGGTGAAGATATACAATGAAATGGTTCGCCATTCTTCGACATCCAACGATTTCCCTTTCGAAGCACCGGATGGTGCGAGCTTACCTTTGAATAGGCTGAGGTTGGATCGAACTGTTTCTCGAGCGCCATCACTGTAATGAGGCTTCGGGTTATGCAAATGATGATTTTTGGCTTCGTAGTGTGCTGTAACGAAGTTTGCCGCCTCCTCGGTAATGAATGCCTCGGCCATCGATGTTTCAATCCTATGTTTATTTTTGCACTTAGCTCGAAGCGTCTTCTTCATCCTCTCAGTTGAGTAGCACCATCTATTTTGAACGGGCCCCCCCATTCTTGCCTCGGTCGGGAGATGCAAAATCAAATGTTGCATTGGATTAAAGAAGCCCGGTGGAAAGATCTTTTCTAATTTGCAGATCAACTCCGGCGCCAACTCTTCCATTTCATCTAGCACGCCAGGCGATAGTTCTTTCGCACAAAGAGAACGGAAGAAATAGCTCAGCTCTGCCAGTACTAGCCATTCATCCTCAGGGATAAAGCCACGCAACATCACCGGCATTACCCGCTCAATCCATATGTGCCAATCATGACTCTTGAGCCCAAATATTTTCAATTTCTCAAGACTTGCTCCCCTCTTTAGATTCGCAGCATACCCATCGGGGAACATCAACCGCATTTTCACCCACAATAGAATTTCCCTCATAGCTGGCCTTTCAAGATTGAACCATGCCTTTGGCTCGCTATGCTTTGCTTTCCTTTCCGTTGTCGCATGTTTTGCAACGGTCTATCACATAGAGCCTCCAGGTCGATTCTAGCCTTAGGATTATCTTTTGACTTCCCCTCTATGCCGAACAATGTAACAAAAATGGCCTCCACAATATTCTTTTCAGTGTGCATCACGTCAATGTTGTGTGGGCAAAGGAGGTATTTGAAGTAAGGGAGATCCCATAAGCATGACTTGTGAGTCCAAGCGTGTTCCGTATTATACCCTTTGAAGTATCCTGGACGCAAAGGATCAGGCTCGAGAGCGTCCGGGTTTTCTTTGTCGTCCGGGTTTTCTTTGCCGTCCGCCTCCGGGCCCTTTGCCATGCGTTAGCAGACGGCAAAGAGGTGGCCGACGGCAAATAAAACCTTTGCCATCAGCAACCTCTTTGCCTTCTGCTTTGTGCCAGCTGACGGCAAAGAAGATCTTTGCCATGTGTCAGCAGACGGCAAAGGCATGGCAGACGGAAAATTTCTCAATTCCAGTAGTGTTTGGTCGAAGCGCTGATAGATGTCGTCCGGAAGGGAGTCACCGGCACGGATATGCTGGAGATTTTTCTGGGTCGGCGCATCCAGCCTTTGCAAGCTCGACACCACGCCATGTGGCACTACACGGGGCCTGAGGACTCCACTCGGACTCACCCCGAATGCGTGACCGGGGAGGTTGTGACGGCGTGGGTCCGCAGCATCACAAGCGCCTGTGATAACCCCAGAGGAGCCCGGCGAGTGAAGCCCTTCCGCGCTGACAACCCTCCTCCGAATGATGTGTGTATATCTTGTCGAGTGCTTACAATTCTCTTAGATTTATCGCTTTTTCCTGCATCACGATCTGAAGTCTGATGTTGTTGACTGTATCTCGTGCAGGCGTGGACTAACTGGTTTTCTCCCGTCTCGAACGAGAATCCGGCTGAGGAAGAGGAAGGCAGCCAGGAGGGCAGCGTGGAGAGCGTCGAGTACGTCTCCGACAGTGGGGAGACGGAGGAGGAGTACGAAGAGGAGGAGGGGGAAGATGGGGAGCAGAGCTCACCACCCCCACCACCAGAGCCTCGAACTAAGCGTCGTCACGAACCCGTGACTCCGTCGGCTCTTCCAGCAGCCCCGAGTACCCCGCCAGCCCCTCCTGTGGTACTGAGTGCCTTGCCAGCAACTCCCGTGGTTCCGAGTGCTCGGAGCACAAAGAGGACCAGAGACGCTGCTGCTGAGCCCACGGGCCAGCCTTCCAAGGTGGCCAAACCGAGTGGATCCAAGCCTCGGAAGGCTTTGCCTCGGATGAGGATCGTCGTTCCCGTTGCCTCAGCGTAAGTGTCTTGTTCTCCTATCTTCTTTCAATATTTGATTGAACTCATGCTTATTGGTCGAGCGGATTTTAGTCGATAGAGCTGCTACCTCCGCCACTTCTCTGCCACGCCAGGAAGACGATCCCATGGATATGGACAATGTTGCCACATCCCAGCAAGGTACGTCGTGACGACTCCGAGAGCTTACATTATTGTTTCGCGAATTCTATCTTTGATCTTGCCCTTTTTTCTGTGGTCTCACGTCGTTCAGCCGGGCTTCCTTCAGAGGTGATTCATCTGGAGGAGGACGACCAGAAGAGGTCCGGGCAAGCTTCGGTGCCTGTCCTTGAGGTTGTTCCATCTGCTACCGCTCCCGCCATGGATGCGTCGCCAACCGAGACGATGCCGTCGACTGAAACGGTGCTCATCGCGGCTGAACCGACTGGAGCAGGACTTGGGATGCCCAAGGAGTCTCATGTGGTGTCGGGCCCGTCGACTGTCCATTACGATGCCCGACACCTCCCAGAAGATCAAGTGGGAGCAGCCAAGGAGGCTATGGTGCAGGTGGAGTTGATGGCGGGTGATGCGAAGGGGGCGTGCGACTCCATCGCATCTTTGTGCAAGAGAAGCTTGGAGCTCCGGGACGATATCCGAGTAAGTGCTCTAGTAAGTATTTGCTTTTCTCTTGTAACCCACTTGGGGTTTAAGCGATATACTCGGATACAGTAGGATTATTTTGCAGTGGGTTCACTCTGAGTGAACCAAGTGGGTGTAGTCCCCGAGACTTCCGTCGAGTGCTTGCACCGGCAGTTGTCTTTATATACATTGTCTTTGACTTGATCTGATGAAAACTAATCTGTCCGAATGGTGCTAGTGGGGCACTCTGAGTGCACCTACTGGAAGTAGTCCCCGAGAGTAATTTTACTCAGGTCGGGTAGTAGTAGCCTCATAGGCTTGTTTTTTGTTATGTAGCTCAATAGGGCGGACCTGTTTGAGCTTCATGCCATTGGGGTCACTCTTAGTGAACCCACTGGGTGTACTCCCGGAGGCCTCTGTCGACTGCTCGCGTCGGCAGGGGTCTGAAGAACTTTGAGGTTTTATTGTTTTCCTTGTTGAATTTGTCTGATCTTCTCTTCGCGCTGATTTGCAGAAGACTTGCGAGATGGGATCGGCGTACAACGCTCTCAAGGTTGAAAAGATACAGCTTGCTGCGGAACTAGAGGCAGCTGTGCATGACTTAGCTGGCGTGAAGGGTGCTCTTGCTGAACGAGAGAAGTCCTTGGAGGAGTCCCGTGAGGCAAACAAGGCATTGGTGGCCAAAATTGAGAAAATGGGCAAGCAAAGAACTGAGATGATGGGGCAGATGAAGGTGATGAACAGTCGGTGCATATCACAGGAGAAGTACGTCAGTGACTGGGCAAGGAAGATGATTGCGCTTCTTGGTGGTAAGTTTTTTTTTTTGAGTGCTTCTTGACTTTGTATTTCATGCTGCGCTTACTGTCTGCTCGTCTTGTCTTTGCAGATTTTTGTATGGAAGCTGAGGATGAAACAGCTGACATTGAGCGGTCGGTTATTGCAAACGTTCAACTCGGCGACGATGCCAATCGAGACATGCTCCGAGCGCACATTGGCCTTGGCAGAGTGGGACCTTTCATCAGCCGCGTGAGAGAAGTTGTCGGCAGAATCGACAAGGAGCTGTGGCCCAAAGACGAGCCCCGGCGGGAGATAGAAGGGTTGATGACTCGGCTGGAGGACGTCCCGAACCGAGTGCAGGCGTGGAAGAAGTCTGCTGCTCGCTGTGGTGTGGACGTGGCGCTGTCGTTGGTCCGAGTGCACTGCAAGGAAGCTCGCGAAGATAAGCTGAAGGCGTTGCAGGTCGCCAACACCAAGAAGCTTCGATTCGAAGATTTCATGGAGACCTTCCTTGAGACCGCCACTCGCATCGCAGACGGGATCGACCTTGACGCGTTTGTGGAGCCTGCCAGTCCCAGTGCCATTCCTGATGACGCTTAAAAAACTTTACCTCGGTATGCCGAGTGGTATTTGTATCAAACTTTGGCCACTGCTGTTGGCCGTCACATTCGTGGTTCGGTGTGGATAAGCTTGATCTACACCGAGCCGACTATCGTTGAACCAACTTTGAATTCGAATCGAATATTTTGCTCTTCCTTCGCGAAGTTTTTTTAACACGATTTTGGCTAGTGGTTTCTTGGTGAAGCCAATGGCAAACATGCAGAGCATGTAGTTGTCAGTTGTCTTCACATCTGCATGAGCCTCAATGAGGGTCTGCTATGCCTCCGAGTGGATCTTTAGGATACACTCGAAGGAAGCTGTTTACTTAGGCGATTCGTGATCGCAGCTAAGTCTTCGAGCGCGACTGTAAGGTCGCACTCGGAGCGAGTTGCTAGTCATGTAATTGTCAGTTGTCTTCACATCTACATGAGCCTCAACGAGGGTCTGCTAAGCCTTCCAGTGGATCTGTAGGATACACTCGAAGGTAGCTTTTTACTTAGGCGATTGATGATCGCAGCTAAGTCCCCGAGCGCGACGTTTAGTGCACACTCGGAAAAAATTAGTACTTAGGCGATTCTGGATCGCAGCTAAGTCCCCGAGTGCGACGTTTAGTGCACACGCGGAGAAAGTTTGTACTTAGGCGATTCTGGATCGCAGCTAAGTCCCCGAGCGCGACGCTTAGTGCACACTCGGAGAAAATTAGTACTTAGGCGATTCTGGATCGCAGCTAAGTCCCCGAGTGCGACGTTTATTGCACACTTAGAGAAAGTTTGTACTTAGGCGATTCTGGATCGCAGCTAAGTCCCCGAGCGTGACGTTTAGTGCACACTCAGAGAAAATTAGTACTTAGGTGATTCTGGATCGCAGCTAAGTCCCCGAGTGCGATGTTTAGTGCACACTCGGAGAAAGTTTGTACTTAGGCGATTCTACAACGCAACTAAGTCCCCGAGCGCGACGTTTAGTGCACACTCGGAGAAACTTAGTACTTAGGCAATTCTCTAAGTCCTCGAGTGCGACGTTTAGTGCACACTCGCAGAAAGTTTGTATTTAGGCGATTCTGGATCGCAGCTAAGTCCCCGAGTGCGACGTTTAGTGCATACTCGAAGAAAGTTAGTACTTAGGCGATTCTGGATCGCAGCTAAGTCCCCGAGCGCGACGTTTAGTGCACACTCGGAGAAAATTAGTATTTAGGCGATTCTGGATCGCAGCTAAGTCCCCGAGTGCGATGTTTCGTGCACACTCGGAGAAAGTTTGTACTTAGGCGATTCTACATCGCAGCTAAGTCCCCGAGCGCGACGTTTAGTGCACACTCGGAGAAACTTAGTACTTAGGCGATTCTTGATCGCAGCTAAGTCCTCGAGTGCGACGTTTAGTGCACACTCGGAGAAAGTTTGTATTTAGGCGATTCTGGATCGCAGCTAAGTCCCCGAGTGCGACGTTTAGTGCATACTCGAAGAAAGTTAGTACTTAGGCGATTCTGGATCGCAGCGAAGTCCCCGAGCGCGACGTTTAGTGCAGACTCGGAGAAAATTAGTATTTAGGCGATTCTGGATCGCAGCTAAGTCCCCGAGTGCGACGTTTAGTGCACACTCGGAGAAAGTTTGTACTTAGGCGATTCTGGATCGCAGCTAAGTCCCCGAGTGCGACATTTAGTGCACACTCGGAGAAAGTTAGTACTTAGGCGATTCTGGATCGCAGCTAAGTCCCCAAGTGCGACGTTTAGTGCACACTCGGAGTTTTTTTTTGTGAGACCGGAGTCTGCTAACGCGGAAGAATTTTCAATCTGCAAAAACTCAATCTGCTTTGTATTACTTCAATGATACTTGTTCTTTACATTGCTTCAGTCGACGGTCACGTGTAGAAGCGCTTCAGGAGATCTCCGTTCCATGCTCGTGGCTCGTCCGTTTCCCTGTCGAGGTTGTATAGTCGATATGCACCGTTGTTCAGCACCTTGGAGATGATGAAGGGTCCTTCCCAGGCGGGAGCCAACTTGTGAGGTCTCTGCTGATCCACTCGGAGCACCAGGTCGCCTGCTTGGAATGTACGACTCCTGACGTGCCGCGCGTGAAATCGCCGCAGATCTTCTTGATAAATGGTTGAGCGAGTCAGTGCCATCTCGCGCTCTTCTTCTAGAAGATCCACTCCGTCTTTCCTGGCTTGCTCTGCTTCTCCTTCGAAGAAGAGTTCGACTCGTGGAGCATTGTGAAGCAAGTCACTCGGAAGGACTGCCTCTGCTCCGTAAACGAGGAAGAATGGGCATCGCCCTGTGGATCTATTTGGGGTTGTGCGGAGACCCCACAGTACCGAAGGCAGCTCAGTGACCCATGCGCCGGCAGCATGTCCCACTTCTGGCAGGAGTCGAGGCTTCAACCCTTGAAGAATAAGTCCATTCACCCGCTCTGCTTGCCCGTTTGTTTGGGGATGCGCCACAGATGCAAAATCCACTCGGATACCTTGTCCTGTACAGAATCCTTTGAATCTGTCCGAGTCAAAGTTTGTGCCATTGTCAGTGACTATGTTGTGCGGTACCCCGAATCTAGAGATGATGTCCCTGACAAACTTGATGGCCGTAAGGGCGTCGAGCTTCTTGATGGGTTTGGCTTCAATCCACTTGGTGAACTTGTCGACTGCCACCAACAGATGAGTGAATCCTCCTTGGCCTGTCCTGAATGGACCGACTTTATCTAATCCCCACACTGCAAACGGCAAAACAAGTGGGATTGTCTTCAACGCAGATGTTGGCTTGTGGGACTTGTTCGAGTAGAACTAACAGCCTTCGCATCGGTCAACCATATCCTTCGCCATTTCATTCACCTGCAACTAGAAGAAGCCAGCTCTGAATGCTTTGGCAACAATTGCCCTTGAGGAGGCATGATGGCCGCAGGTTCCCGAGTGAATTTCTTCCAGGAGTAACTGTCCCTCCTCAGGGGAGATGCATCGTTGAAGGACGCCTGAAACACTTTCTTTGTACAACTGGCCATCAATGACGATGAACGACTTCGACCTGCGGACGATCTGTCTGGCTTGGACTTCGTCTTCTGGTAATTCTTGCCTCAGGATGTACGCAATGAACGACACAGTCCAATCAGGGATGATAGCAAGAATCTCCATGATCAAATCAACCACAGCAGGGACTTCGACTTCCGTCGGATCTGTCGAGATCTTTGGTTGTACTGGTTCTTCTGTGAAAGGATCTTCTTTAACTAAGGGAAGGTGAAGGTGCTCGAGACAGACGTCACTCGGGACTGGTCTCCGAGTGGATCCAAGTTTCGCCAATTCATCAGCTGCTTGGTTTTTCAGTCGCGGAACATGGTGGAGTTCCAGACCTTCAAACTTTTTCTCGAGCTTCCTCACCGCGTTGCAGTATGTGGCCATGGCGGGGTTCCTTACGTCCCACTCCTTCATCACTTGATTAACCACCAAATCTGAATCGCCATAACCATCAGGCGACGGACGCCGAGTGCGATGGCCATGCGCAATCCATAAAGGAGAGCTTCATACTCTGCCTTGTTGTTGGAGGAATCGAAATGTATCTGCAACACATACTTGAGTTTGTCACCTTTTGGCGATATGATCACAACGCCAGCGCCGGAGCTATTCAACATCTTGGACCCATCGAAGAACATTGTCCAATGAGCCCAGTAGATGTGAGTGGGTTGCTGTTGTTTTATTCATTTTTCTATGAAGCCAACCAGAGCTTGAGACTTTATAGCTTTCTTGGCCTCGAACTTGATGTCGCAGTATAACATCTCTATTGCCCACTTCGCCACTCGGCCCGATGCGTCCCGATTGTGGAGGATTTCCGACAACGGAGCATCAGAAATGACAAACACCGAGTGGTCTTGGAAATAATGAGCCACCTTCTTCGCAGTCATGTAAATCCCGTAAATAAGTTTCTGATAATGGGGATACCTCTGCTTGGAAGGAGTCAGGACTTCGGAGACATAGTACACTGGCCGCTGAACCGTGTATGCTTTGCCTTCTTCTTCGCGTTCGACTGTGAGAACGGTGCTGACGACTTGATTTGTAGCCGCGATGTACAGAAGAAGGGGTTCTTTACTAAGCGGAGCAGTAATAACCGGCTGGGTGGAAAGTAGGACTTTGAGGTCATCGAATGCGATTTGGGCTTCGTCTGTCCACTCGAAAGTATCTGATTTCTTCACGACTCGGTACAGAGGTAGCGCCCTCTCGCCGAGTCGACTGATAAACCTGCTAAAAGCCGCTAGGCAACCTGTGAGCCTTTGAACATCGTGTATTCTGACCGGCCGCTCCATTCAGACGATGGTCTCGAACTTTTCGGGGTTGACATCGATCCCTCGTTCGGAAACGAAGAAACCGAGTAACTTTCCGCTGGGAACACCGAATGAACACTTGGCTGGGTTGAGCTTGATATCGTACCTACGAAGTTTGGTGAATGTTTCTACCAAGTCAGTCAGCAGGTCGGAACCTTTGCGTGACTTGACTACGATATCATAAATATACGCCTCCACATTTCGACCGATCTGGTCAAGGAGGCATTTTTGGATCATGCACATAAAAGTTGCTCCTGCATTCTTCAAACCGAATGGCATAGTGATGTAGCAGAAGCACCCGAATGGGGTGATGTAGGCTGTTTTTAATTCATCGGGGCCATACAGACGGATCTGATGATAGCCCGAGTAGGCATCAAGGAATGACAAACGCTCGCAGCCCGCAGTCGAATCGACAGTTTGATCAATGCGGGGGAGCGGGAAATGGTCTTTCGGGCAGAACTTATTGAGATGCTTGAAGTCGATGCACATTCGGAGAGACTTGTCCTTCTTGGGCACCATAGCCACATTGGCGAGCCACTCGGAGTGGCGTACCTCGCGAATGAAGTTGGCTGCCAAAAGTTTAGCCACCTCCTCTCCAATTGCCTTCCTCTTGTGCGCGGCGGACCGACGCAGGCGTTCTCGGACAGGCCGAGCAGCAGGATCCACATGCAGTCGGTGCTCAGCCAACTCTCTGGGTACACCTGGCATGTCAGCGGGCTTCCATGCGAAAATGTCCCAGTTCTCACGGAGGAATTGGATGAGCTCGGCTTCCTATTTTGGATCGAGGGTGGTGGAGATGTTCGTCGGGGCAGCGGTATCGTCCGTCGGATGGATGCTGACCTTCTTCGTTTCTCCCGCCGACTGGAATGCGGACTCCGAAGCTGCCTTCTTCGAACGCATCAAGTCAGCGGGGTCGCCTGTCTTCTTGTACTCGTCGAGCTCAAGGACATCCATTTGCTGATCGGCGATCCTCGACCCCTGCTTTAGACACTCCTCGGCCCGCTGCCGATTGCCTGTGACAGTGATCACACCTTTGGGACCTGGCATCTTCAGCTTTAGGTACACGTAACATGAACGGGCCATGAAACGCGCATACGCCGGACGGCCCAGAATCGCGTGGTATGCACTTTGGAAGTCCACCACCTCGAACGTCAGCTTTTCCTTGCGGAAGTTCTTGTCAGAGCCGAAAACGACGTCCAACGCGATCTGACCGAGTGACTTGGCCTTTCGTCTAGGGACGACTCCGTGGAACTGCATGCTGCTCTCGCTAAGTTTGGACATCAGAATGCCGATCCCCTTGAGAGTGTCGGCGTACATGATGTTCAAGCCGCTACCGCTGTCCATTAGGACTTTGCACAGTCGGACTCCTTCCACCACCGGGTCAACGACCAGAGCCTGTCTCCCTGGGGTGGGTACGTGTGCTGGATGATCCGAATGGTCAAAGGTGATCGCAGTCTGAGACCATTTGAGGAACGTGGGGTTGGTTGGGGTGGCCATGTTCACCTCCCTGTTCACCAGCTTCAGTCGACTCTTGCTTTCCACGTCAGCAAAAATCATCAGTGTTGCATGGACTCGGGGGAACGGATCCTCGTTGTGCTCCTCATCCTGTTCATTGTCCTTTTCACTCGGCTGCCCTTCGCCGAACCCCTGGACCAGGAGGCGACATTGCCGAGTGGTATGCTTCGGAAATATGCCGTTGCCCTCTTCATCCATCTTCGTGTGGATTGGACATGGCTGGTCCAGGATGTGGTTTCCGAACTGCTTCCTCTTGGGGGTGAACTGAGCCTTCCCCTTGCCCTTGAACTTGGCATTGGTAACGGCTGCGGCCTCTGCCTGCGGAGTGGACGGTGCTTTCTGCTTCTGCTTCCGAGTGATGTTCCCATCTCCATCGGCGTCTGTTTTATGCTTGCCGCTACGAATGCGGTCCTCTTCTTCGCCATTTGCATAGCGTGCCGTTATCTCCATCATCTTGCTCATGGAGATGTAACCTATCCGACCGAACTTAAGGTACAGATCTCTATACTGCACGCCTGCCTTGATGGCGCAGACTGCTTGGTGCTCTGTGACGTTCTCCACCATGTGGTAGAGGGTTGTCCAACGCTGGATGAAATCGCGCAGGGGCTCATTCTGCTTCTGGACACAGTGCTGGAGCTCCACGAGACCAACCGGGCATTTGCACGTCCCCTCGAAGGTCCTGATGAAGACTCGGGCCAGACCTGCCCAGCTGTAGATGCTTGAAGGAGCCAACTGGTTCAGCCACGCTCGTGCTGAGCCATCGAGCATCAGGGGGAGATGTTTCATGGTGACCTGGTCGTCCCCACCACCGATCTGGACTGCCACTCGGTAGTCGTCCAACCACGTTTCTGGCTTGGATTCTCCTGTAAACTTGCTGATCCCCATCGCCAATCGGAAGTTGGGAGGGATGTCAGCCGAACGGATGGCTCGACTGAAACACTCGGGGCCAGAGACGATGGTCCTGCTTCCACTCGGTCGGTCTCTATCGTGACTATCACGGTGGGCTCGACTCCTGTCGACCTTCCTCTGGGCGATGTATCCTCTTGCGTCGGGCCTTGGATTATAAGTGTCACCGGCCGAACGCCGATCATCATGATGTCGGGGCTGTAGGGCCCACCCCGCGGAGGGTGCGTGAACGGCGATGATCTTCGGGATTCATGGAACGGCTGCCTCCTCGGTATCACTGATGAGAATCGGGGCTGAAAATTGACCGATGCGTGTTCGCGTGAACAGAACTGTTGTGGATCCTGTTGTGCGACTAGGAGACCGGCGAATTCTGTTGCTGCGTCGTGTGCAACAGGGCACGGATCTGCTTGATCCCTCTGCCAGCCTCTGAATCAGTCGGCTGGAGGGAATCGGCTATCTTGGCAGCGGCAGCCAGGTTGAGGACGGGTGTGCGGAACACCTCCATGTTGCTCTGACGAGTGCGTTGACTGGCAGAACGGCGGGGCTGACGGCGAGCGCCGGATGTTTCGCCGACCTCGTACTCGTTTCGTCCGGTTTGGCGGGGGCTTTCATGGGAATTGGCCATGTGCACTTCGGTCGCAGGCCCGCGACCCAAGTACTCGGAAGGCAACTCAGTCGGAACTGAGTCCGATCGCTGGGACGGCGACGCAACTACAACCGATTCGAGGACCGCCACTTGTGAAGACGCGTTCTGGCGCGCCTGGGCGTGTTGCACCCAACGCTGGAGCCGCGGACGGCGAGACCGCTTGTTGCGGCGCATGACGGGGGCGTAGATCGACATCGGAGCCGACTGCTGGAGAAGAAGGATGCCGCGGGCGCCGGCACGGAAGTGCGTAGCCCCGCAACTGGGGAGCGCCTCGACGTCGAGAGGGGCATCCCGAAGCCATGCTGAATCGTCAACGATGAAGGAGAGAGCACCGAAGAGGATCTCATGACCCATGCACAAATCTCGACCGGATGACATGATGAAAAGATGTAGTCGCAAACTCGCCGGAAGTCGCTTAGACGCCTGCCCCACGGTGGGCGCCAACTGTCGTGGGTATAAGTCTGACAGTAGATGTGTAGGGTACGAAAGGATGGGCAGACCCTTAGCTACGGCGAGGTTGTATGAGTTCAGGCCCCTCTACGGTGGAGGTAAAAGCCCTACGTCTCAGTGCTCTTGGGAGCTTGATGTCGAGTGGAATATGGATTACAGTGAAATGCTAACCCCTGCACTAGTGGGAAAGGGCGGCTTATATAGAGCGCGCTGCCCTTCACAACGGTTCGGTGCACAGGGGTGGTGTAGTGGTGAATAAATGCCTATGTTACAGGTAACGTATGCCTTAAATGCTAATAATGGTACATGAAAACGTATGACCGTTGCCCTCCAGGGGGGTTACGATGTATAGAGTGGAATCCAGTCGGTAAGTTTGATACGTTCCGAATGCTCATCTCTGACTGGATGATGTAGGAATCGTCACCCACTGGATGATGGGAAGTCCTTAATTCAGTCGGAACTGACTAAGGGCCTTGTCCCTTATGAAGGGTAGTCCTTGGGTAGGACCTATAGGGCAGGCCTATGACCCTACCCTGGGACTATAACCCCATCAATACATATTAGAGAGCAATTTTTATTGCTTGCACCAATGACAACTTACTTGAGGGATCTTATTCAATCCATAGGTAGGTATGGTCGACACTCATGGCAAAACTGGGTTGAAGGTTTATGAATGCACAAGTAGTATCTCTACTTGGTGCGGGAGGTTTGGCTAAAGTGAGGTGGAAGAAATCTTCACATGCTAAGGGGTCTCTAATCATATAAAATTGTTCGGAACCAAGCAAACAAAATTCATTATGTTGTCTTCCTTGTCCAACATCTACTTCTAGGCATGCAATAGTTTAATCAGTGTTCACAATCATAGGTGGTGTCAGAGATGATATATTTATATGTGAACCTCTCCTTCTTTATCACTTCCTATTAATTGCAACAATGACCAAGGTCTATGTTTGCCTACCCTCAACAAGTTTCAATCCTCATTCTTTTTATATGTGAAGCCATCACTTCCCATAAGATCATTACATGATCTTTCATGCTTTTGTTCTATTCTCACTCTTTTGATCATGACAAGAGGCAAAGCCCTTCAACTAAGACATTCTTTATTATATGGATCACGAGAAAGAATACATCGGGGGTGACACAAAGCAAAACTCAAGACTAAAACACAAAAACTTTTAAACTACTAGAGAAAGAGAAAACTGAAAAGGAACAAACTAAAACAAAGGTAAAGGCAAAAGATGTGATGGTGAGACGATACCGGGGAAACTCCCACAAGCTTGGCACAAGCCAAGGGGATTGCCCATACCAATGCTCAGTTGTCTTCCTTTGGTGGTGATGGTGGTGGAGTTGTTGAAGAGGTCTTGAGCTTGTTTAATTTCCACTTGAGCATAAGATTCTGCTCCCTCAGATCATCATTTTCCTCTTCAAGCTTCAACACCCTGTGGCATAATTCCTGCTTACTCTCCTGCAAGAAACGAGAAGGGATAAACAAGGTCTTAGGCTTCTTCTTTGAGTCAGGGAGGCTCGACTTCTTGAACTCCACATGAGTGTGTCCAGGTTGAGGTAGAGGAGCCTCCTCTTCATTGGAACTTGTTTCTTCCTTCCCCTTCGGATCATAATCTTCTTCCTCATCAGTGGTCCAGCCATAAGGATCCAAGTCCCCATAGACCTTGGGATTAGCAAGGTAATCTGCCACAAAGCTCTCCCCCTCTGAATCCTGAGATGACATCTTGACCTAGATCTGTGGCAGAAAACAGGCTGGAAACGAAAAACAGAGGAAATCTACGTGATGCAGGGTCAGATCAAACGGAATTATATATAATGATTTTTTCCAGACCAGAAGGAGTACCCCGCACGAAAATAGAGTCTGGGAGGCGCACGAGGTGGCCACAAGCCCTCACGGCGCAGCCAGGGGGTGGGCCCGCGCAATGCAGGCTTGTCGCCTCCTCGCGCACTTTCCGGACTACTTCCATTTTTTGTATTTTTTAAATATTCCAAAGCGGAGAAAATTGCCTACTGGAAAAGTTTTGGACTATGTTTTCTTACCGAATCACATACCTCTTCGTTTTCGGAGTCTAAAACAGGCTGATAAATATCCCTTAGGTATTCTTCCGGAGTTATGGTATTGATGATATTGGTTTCAACATTTATGGGAGTACCTGAGATATAATGCTTGATTCTTTGCCCATTTACCACTCTCGGACAGTTACCTTCCGTGTTGTTGATATTGATAGCACCGGAACGATATACTTCCTCAACAGCATAGGGACCTTCCCACTTAAGAGAAGCTTGCGTGCAAAGAATCTTAAACGAGAGTTATCTAGGAAGACATAATCACCTACATTGAACTCACGCTTTTGTATTCTCTTATCATGCCACGTCTTAACCTTCTCTTTGAACAGCTTGGCATTCTCATATGCCTGAGTTTTCCACTCATCAAGCGAACTAATATCAAATAACCTCTTCTCCCTAGCAAGTTTGAAATCAAAGTTGAGCTCTTTGATTGCCCAATAAGCTTTATGCTCTAGCTCAAGAGGTAAATGACATGCTTTCCCATACACCATTTTGTACGGGGACATGCCCATGGGATTCTTATAGGCAGTTCTATAAGCCCACAGTGCATCATCGAGCTTCTTAGACCAATTCTTTCTAGACCTGTTGACACTCTTTTGCAGAATCAGTTTTATCTCTCTATCAGTTAGCTCTACTTGACCACTGGACAGATGGTGATAGGGACACGCAATTCTATGGTTTACATCGTACTTAGCAAGTGTTTTACGGAAAGCACCATGAATGAAGTGTGAACCACCGTCGGTCATTAGATATCTAGGGACTCCAAATCTAGGGAAGATAACTTCTTTCAGCCTCCTGATAGAGGTGTTGTGATCAGCACTACTAGTGGGGACAGCTTCGACCCACTTAGTGACATAATCAACAGCAACTAGGATGTGAGTATACCCATTTGATTTTGGAAAAGGTCCCATATAATCAAAGCCCCAAACATCAAATGGTTCAATGACAAGTGAATAGTTCAAAGGCATTTCCTGACGTTTGCTAATATTACCTATTCTTTGACATTCGTCACAAGACAAGACAAACTTACGAGCATCCTTGAAGAGAGTGGGCCAATAGAAACCTGGTTGCAATACCTTGTGTGCAGCTCTATCTCCCGCATGGTGTCCTCCGTAGGCCTCAGAGTGACACTTCTCTAGGATCTGTCCCTGTTCATGTTTAGGTACACAACGTCTAATAACATCATCTACTCCTTCCTTATAAAGGCGAGGATCATCCCAAAAGTAATGTCTCAAGTCAAATAAGAATTTCTTCTTTTGCTGGTACGTGAAACTAGGTAGTATGTGTTTGGCAACGATATAGTTTGCATAATCGGCATACCACGGTGCACTACGTGAAGCATTGATGACATTCAATTGCTCATCGGGAAAGTTATCATCAATAGGTTGTGGGTCATCAAGAACGTTCTCCAACCTAGACAAGTTATCTGATGTTAGGGTTATCAGAACCCTTTATGTCGACAACGTGCAAATCAAATTCTTGTAGCAACAGAACACATCTGATAAGTCTAGGTTTAGCGTCCTTCTTCTCCATGAGGTACTTGATAGCAGCATGATCAGTGTGAATAGTGACTTTGGAATGAACTATCTAAGACCTGAACTTTTCACATGCAAACACGACTGCTAAAAACTCCTTCTCCGTAGTAGCATAGTTTCTCTGGGTACTGTCTAGAGATTTACTAGCGTAGTGAATAACATTTAGCTTCTTATCGACTCTTTTCCCTAGGACAGCACCAACAGCATAATCTCTAGCATCACACATGATTTCAAAAGGTAAGTTACAATCAGGTGGTTGAACAATAGGTGCAGTTATCAAAGCCCTCTTAAGTATTTCGAAGGCTTCCTCACAATCCTCGTCAAAGACAAAAGGAATATCCTTTTGCAAGAGATTGGTAAGAGGCCTAGAAATCTTAGAGAAGTCTTTAATGAACCTTCTATAGAATCCAGCATCACCAAGGAAACTTCGTATACCTTTGATATCTGTGGGGTATGGCATTTTCTCGATTGCATCAACCTTAGCCTTATCGACTTCAATACCTCTTTCAGAAATTTTATGCCCTAAGATGATGCCTTCATTAACCATAAAGTGGCACTTCTCCCAATTCAAGACAAGATTGGTGTCTTTACATCTCTACAAGAATCGATCAAGGTTGCTGAGGCAATCACCAAAGGAAGACCCGTAAATGGAGAAGTCATCCATGAAAACCTCAACAATCTTTTCACAAAAGTGAGAGAATATAGCCATCATACATCTTTGAAAGGTGGCAGGTGAATTACATAAGACAAAAGTCATACGTCTATAAGCAAAGGTACCGAAAGGACATGTGAAAGTGGTTTTCTCCTGATCAGATTGTGCAACTGGTATTTGGGAGAAACCAGAATGTCCGTCTATAAAGAAGAAGTGTGTGTGTTTAGAGGGCCTTTCTAGCATTTGGTCGATAAAAGGCAAAGGGTAATGATCTTTCCTAGTGGCTTTATTCAGTTTCCTAAAATCGATCACCATCCTATAGCCAGTAATAATCCTCTTTGGGATCAATTCATCTTTATCATTAGGGACGATGGTAATGCCTCCCTTCTTAGGGACGCAATGCACCAGACTCGCCCAATCGCTGTGAGCAACGGGATAAATGATACCTGCTTCTAGGAGCTTTAGTATTTATTTTTCTCACTACTTCTTTCATCTTAGGATTCAATCTCCTTTGATGATTAGCAACTGGTTTGAAGTCATGATCGGTTTTAATCTTGTGCTGGCATAGAGTGGGACTAATGCCCTTAAGATAATCAAGAGTATATCCAATAGCAGCACGATGCTTCATCAAAGTTTTAGTAACTTCTTTGCTTCATGCTCTGAGAGGCTAGCACTAATAATAACAGGATATATCTCTTTTTCATTAAGATAAGCATACTTAAGAGTATCAGGCAACTGTTTAAGCTCGAACACAGGATCACCCTTTGGTGGGGGTGGATCCCCAAGCAGTTCAACAAGCAAGTTATTCTTAAGGATAGGATATTGTTCTAAGACAACTCTATCTATCTCATCCCTTTCATCCATATGAATATCATTTTCATGCTCAAGCAAGTATTGCTCTAAGGGATCAGTAGGAGGCACGACAATAGAAGCTAAGGCAATAGTTTCATCCCTACTAGGCAACTCCTTTTCATGAGGTTGTCTACCAAACTTAGAGAAATTGAACTCATGTGACACACCTTCAAAGCTAACAGTGACAGTTTGCTTCTCACAATCAATATGAGCATTGACGGTATTGAGAAATGGTCTGCCAAATATGATGGGACAAAAGCTATCTTGTGCAGTAGCAAGAAAGAGGAAATCAGCAGGATACTTCGTTTTACCACACAAGACTTCAGCATCCCTAACAATTCCCATAGGGCAGATAGTATCTCTATTGGCAAGCTGAATAGTGACATCAATAGGCTCTATCTCAACAGGTGGAATCTCATCTTTGATTTCATCGTATAAGGATTGAGGTATTGCACTAACACTAGCACCCACGTCACATAATCCATGATAACAATGATCTCCTATCTTAACAGAAACCACGGGCATGCCAACAACAGGCCTATGTTTGTCTCTAACGTGAGGTTTAGCAATTCTAGCAGCATCTTCATAGAAGTGAATATTATGTCCCTCAACATCGTCGGACAGAAGATCTTTGATAATAGCAATGCTAGGTTCAACTCTAATTTTCTCAGGGGGTGTAGGTGTTCTAATATAGCCTCTACATTTCACAGTTGAAGCTTTATAATGATCTTTCATTCTAACAGGGAACGGTGGTTTCTCAATGTAAGCACTGGGAACAACAGGATCATCATAGGCAATGACTTTCTCTTCAATTGGAGTGGGTTTAACTACATTGACTTGTAAAGGCCGAGGATATTTGAACCACTTCTCTTTGGGGAGATCAATATGAGCAGCAAAAGATTCACACAATGAAGCTACTGTCTCAGAGTCAAGTCCATACTTAGCACTAAAATCACTAAATGTATTTGTCTCAACAAAGTATTTAACGCAATCAAACGTGAAATTCATACCTGACTCCTTACCTTCTTCAAGCTCCCAATCTTCAGAGTTGCGTTTAATTCTCTCCAATAAATTCCACTTGAAGTCAATATCTCTCTTCATAAAAGAACCGATACAAGAAGTTTCAAGCATGGTGCGATCATCATGAGAAAGCCGAGCATAGAAGTACTGAATGATAATTTCTCCCGAGAGCCCATGATTGGGGCATGAATATAGCATTGATTTAATCCTCACCCAAGCTTGAGCAATGCTTTCTCTGTCACGAGGCCAAAAATTGTAAATATAATTCCGATCACGATGTACTAAATGCATAGGATAAAACTTTTGATGAAATTCCAATTTCAACCAATTGAAGTCCCACGATCGAGTATCAACACATAGCCTATACCATGTCAACGCCTTATCCTTCAAAGATAAAGGAAAGACCTTCTTCTTGACCTCATCCTCGGGCACATCTGCAAGCTTAAATAAACCACAAACTTCATCTACATAGATCAGATGCAAGTCTGGATGTGATGTTCCATCTCCTGTAAAAGGATTAGCCAGCAGTTTCTCAAGCATACCCGAAGGAAATTCAAAGCAAATATTTTCAGTAGGTGAAGCAGGTTGAGGAGAAACTATTTGTGCTTCCGTTCGATGTGAAGATACCCCGAACAAGCCCCTCAAAGGATTAGTATCCATAGTGACAAGTGACAATAAATTTCAGCAGACTATATGAATGTTTCCCTACCAAGTTCCACTTACCAAAGGCGCTTCATTCCCTGGCAACGGCGCCAGAAAAGAGTCTTGATGACCCACAAGTATAGGGGATCAATCGTAGTCCTTTCGATAAGTAAGAGTGTCGAACCCAACGAGAAGTAGAAGGATCTGACAAGTGGTTTTCAGCAAGGAAAAATCTGCAAGCACTGAAATTGTCGGTAACAAGTGATTGTGTGGTGAGATGATTCGTAGCAAGAAACAAGTAAAAAAAGTAGCAACGGTGCAGAAAAGTGGCCCAATCTCTTTTGTATCAAGGGACAAGCCTGGAAAAAGTTTTATAGGAGGAAAAACGCTCCCGAGGGCACACGGGAATTTCTGTCATGCTAGTTTCATCATGTTCATATGATTCGCGTTCGTTAGTTTGATAGTTTGATATGTGGGTGGACCGGCGCTTGTGTACTGCCCTTACTTGGACAAGCATCCCACTTATATTTAACCCCTCTCGCAAGCATCCGCAACTACGAAAGAAGAATTAAGACAAAGTCTAACCATAGCATCAAACTAGTGGATCCAAATCAGCCCCTTACGAAGCAACGCATAAACTAGGGTTTAAGATTTTGTCACTCTAGCAACCCATCATCTACTTACTACTTCCCAATGCCTTCCTCTAGGCCCAAATAATGGTGAAGGGTTATGTAGTCCACGTTCACATAACACCACTAGAGGAAATATAACATACAACATATCAAATTACCGAACGAATACCAAGTTCACATGACTACTATTAGCATGACATATCCCATGTCCTCAGGAACAAAAGTAACTACTCACAAAGAATAATCATATTCATGACCAGAGAGGTAATGAGTAGCATCAAAGATATGAACATAAACTCTTCCACCAAATAATCCAACTAGCATCAACTACAAAGAGTAATCAACACTACTAGCAACCTTACAAGTACCAATCAGAGTCGCGAGACGGAGATTGGTTACAAGAGATGAACTAGGGTTTGGAGATGAGATGGTGCTGATGAAGATGTTGATGGTGACGAGACCCCTCCGATGAGAGGAGTGTTGGTGATGACAATGGCGATGATTTCCCCCTCCGGGAGGGAAGTTTCCCCGGCAGCATCGTCATGCTGGAGATCTAAATTGGTTCTGCTCAAGTTCCGCCTCGTGGCGGCGGCGAATGCACGAAAAAGCTCCTCCCTGATGTTTTCCCTGATGAAACCCTTCACATAGCAACAGAGGGGTGCAAGTGGGCCTGTAGGGTGCTCACAAGCCCTCATGGCGCGGCCTGGGGGGTGGGGGTTGGCCGCGCCGTGCAGGCTTGTGGCCACCGGCACGCCCCCCTCTGGCACTTCTTCGGCCCAGTATTTTCGATAAATCGGGATAAAATCCTCGTTGATTTTTACGGCGTTTGGAGTCGCGCAGAATAGGTATCTCAACTTTGCTCCACTTTCAGGCCAGAATTCTAGTTGCCGGCATTCTCCCTCTTCATGTAAACCTTGCAAAATAAGAGAGAAAAGGCATAAGAATAGTACCGTGAAGTGAAACAACAACCCAAGAAGTGATAAATATCTACATGAAAACATGATGCAAAATGGACGTATCAAACTCCTCACCGCTTCAACAATGAAATGTCTTCGTGATGGACCTCTTCCGTCCCCTACACCCCTGAAGTAGGATGATTCCCGCACAGATGAAGAGGAAGATCCTGAAGAAGCTGTGTACGAGGGGGGCCAATCCGTCGCTTAGGATGGATGTCTTAGGACAAGTAGGAGTCCCCATGCGAAGTCAAGTCCATGTAATGGTTCATATGAAACCATGAATGCTTGTAGTGTGTGTGTGCTTTCTGTTTGTGTCACGATGCAAGTCGCGCTTTTGCCTTAGGCAACTTGTAAGAGACAACATCGCCTATCCTAATTAATGTATTTGCATAGGGTTCTTCGACCCTTCCTGTTTGACACACTTGCACTATACCAAAGCCCCCTTATATAGGCATTTCATCCCTTTATGCTTTCCTCTCGACCACTTCCGAGTATTGACCTGTCTGCTCCAAACAGGATGGTGACTGCTACTCGCACCAGTCCCTTCGGATACCCCGGCACTGGCGATTCGAGCCAGCAGCCAGGAGCCGGTGGGTCTGCACAAGATGTAGATTACCCGTGGCAGTAGCAAGGCGACATTCCCCCACCACCACCTCCTCCGGAGGTCATGACTATGCCTCAGTTCCTCCAGGTTCTACGAGAGGAACGCCAAGCCAACAGCGCCGCCATCCAGCAGATAGCTCACGCCCTAGTGAATAAGCCGCCATAGAGCAGAAATGGCAATGGTTGCTCCACTCTATATGATTTCATGAGGACTACGCCCCCAATATTCACAGAGACGACTCAGCCCGTGGATGCCGATGACTGGATCCGCACCATTGAAGACCTCCTCGCGCTAGTTAAGTGCACCGACGATCGTGAGAAGGTCCTTTATGCTTCTCATTGTCTCAGGGGCACAGCCAGGGCTTGGTGGGACGGGTTCCAGATTATGCAAGACGTGCAGGCTATCACTTGGGCTGTCTTCAAAGACGGGTTCCGCACTCCTCACATTCCCCCTCGAATGATAACTATCAAGAAGCGGTAGTTCCGTGCTCTGAAGCAAGGCAGCGGTACAGTCAAGGAATACCTTCAGAAGTTCAATATCTTGTCGAGGTATGCGCCACAAGATGTTAGCACTGAAGCCACTAAGGTGAAACGATTCATGGAAGGACTTCAACAGTCGCTTTAGTATCATCTTGTTGTCTGTGACTACTGGACCTTCTGTCGTCTAGTAAACAAGGCTCTCATGCTGGAAGATAAGTGTCGTGCTACGGATGATACTCGCAAGCGTTAGCTAATGGGCAACGGGAGTTCTAGCAACCAGAAGGCTCGTCCGTGGCAATCCGCCCCGGCAAGGCCTAACTACCAGCAGCAGCAGTACAAGACTCCTGCATTTCACCCAAACTATCAGCCACAGCAGCATGCCAACCCCAAGCCGGCAATCAATCCACCCAATAGCATGGGGGGGCCAAGCCCAACATCCTAGGGAAAATCACCTGCTTTGGATGTGGACACACTGGACACTATTCCACGCAATGTCTCAATAAGAAGCTCGATGCACCGTGCCCCAATGCGCCAAATCAAGGACAAGGCCATGGAACACCAAACAGGAATCAGGCTCCCCGCAACCAGAAATACCACAGTAGGGGATGCGTGAATCACATCTCCACTGAGGAAGCCTGGGAGGACCCGTATTGCATTCTGGGTACGTTCCTCGTCAACTCCACCCCAGCAACAGTATTGTTTGATTGTGGTGCTTCACATTCTTTTGTCATCCAAAAGTTTGCGGCAAAGTGTGGTTTAAAGCCTACCCTCCATAATGGGAAAATGGAAGTACAGACCCCGGGAGTAATGCTAAGGACCAACCTAGGATGTAGAGGAGTTAGGATCAGTATTAATCGGATAGACTTCATAGCAGATCTCATCGTCCTTCAGTCGCAAGGCTTGGACGTGATCCTTGGTATGGATTGGTTGGCCTGGCACCAAAGCACACTGGACTGCGCCAAGAGGGCTATTACCATGACAAGTGACCAAGGGGTCAAAGTCAAATACGTCCCGGAGCATACCTCCACTCAACTTCCTAAGGTTAATTGCCTTTCGGAAAACGAGTTGGACCGAGTACCATTGGTATGTGAATACCTGGACGTCTTTCCTCATGAGCTGCCTGGGATGCCGCCTGACCAAGACATTGAGTTCGTCATTAAGGTCATGCCCGGGTCAAGGCCTATCTATAAGAAGCCCTATGGGATGGGATCTGAGGAGCTGTCAGAGTTGGAGAAGTAGTTCGCTGAGCAGCTCAGCAAGGGATTCATCAATCCAAGTGCCTCACCTTTGGGATCACCTGTTCTATTCATGTCCAAGTAGGATGGGACTATCAGAATCTGTGTCGATTACCGTTCCTTCAATGAAGTCACGATAAAGAACAAGTATTCACTCCCCAAGATTGAAGACCTATTCGACAAGTTAAATGGTGCCAAGGTATTCTCCAAGATCGATCTCAGATCGGGGTACTACCAACTAATGTTTCGGCCCGAGGACATACCTAAGATGGCATTCGTGACCCGGTATGGTGTATATGAGTGCATAGTCATGTCGTTCAGGTTGACCAATGCCCCAGCGTACTTCATGTCCCTCATGAACAAAGTCTTCATGGAATACCTGGATATGTTTGTTGTTGTCTTCATCGATGGCATATTAATCTTCTCCAAATTCGAAGATGAGCATGAGCAACACTTGAGGCTGGTGTTGGAAAAACTTCGAGACCACCAACTTTATGCCAAGTTTAGCAAGTGCGAATTCTGGCTGCACAAACTTGGATTCTTGGGTCATACCATGACGGCAGATGGATTGATAGCCGATCCAACCAAGATTACTACGGTAACCAACTCGGAGTTGCCAATCAATGTGAAGGAAGTTAGAAGCTTCCTCGAACTCGCGGGATACTACCGCAAGTTCATGGAAGGATTCTCCCGCATCGCCCGACCAATGACTCAGCTCTTGAAGAAGAGCAAGAAGTTCGAATTGACGCCTGAGTGCGAAGAAAGCTTCTAGGAACTGAAGAAGAGATTAACTACTGCCCTAGTACTGGCCACTCCGGATATCAAGGACTTTGTCATATACTGTGATGCCTCAAGAATCAGGCTCGGTGGTGTTCTGATGCAAGACGACAGAGTCATGGCTTATCTGTCATGACAACTACGCCCGCACGAAGATAACTACACCACTCATGACCTCGAGTTGGCAGCTGTAGTTCATGCCTTGAAGATGTGGCGGCATTATCTTGTGGGGAAACGATGCGAAATATACACTGACCACAAGAGTCGGAAGTATATCTTTACCCAAAAGGAGTTGAACATGAGGCAGCGAAGGTGGTTGGAATTGATTAAGGACTACGACCTTAGCATCCAACACCACCCCGGTAAGGCCAATGTGGTGGCCGACGCCTTGAGGCATAAGGCTTGCACCCTGAATGCTATGATCAATGAACGGCTACCCGCCCTGTATGACGAGCTGGAGAGCTTCAGGTTAGAGCTGGTTGAACAAGGATTCCTGGCTAACCTCGAAGTCAAACCTACTCTGGCAGACGACATTAAAGAGGCCCAAAAGGGACACAAGCGCATCAAAGGCATCAAGAAGAAGATCAAGGAAGGCAAGCCCCGAGGGTTCTCAGTGGATGAACAAGGAGTTGTTTGGTTTGGGAAACATTTATGCGTACCCAACAAGGCTAAACTCAAGAACTTAATCTTGCAAGAGGCCCATGACACTCCCTACTCAATCCACCCTGGTGGGACCAAGATGTATCAAGACCTCATAGAAAGATTCTGGTGGCATGGCATGAAGCAGGAAATAGCTTCATATATCGCCAAGTGCAACGTGTGCCAATATGTCAAGGCGGAGCACCAGCGACCCGCCGGACAGCTACAACCTCTCTATGTGTCCGAATGGAAATGGGACAAAGTCGGTATGAACATCACCACCGATCTCCCCAAGTTAGGCAAGGGACATGACTGCGTATGGGTCATTGTTGACCACCTCACCAAGGTGTCCCATTTCATCCCAGTCAACACCATGTACGATGGTATCCAGCTGGCCAACCTATACATCCATCGTATTGTGAGCCTCCATGGGGATCCCAAGGAGATTGTGTCCGACCGAGGCACACAATTCACCTCAAGATTCTGGAAGAAGTTCCTACAAGCTCTGGGGACTAAGCTCTCCTTCAGCACCGCCTTCCACCCGCAGACAGGCAGACAAACAGAGCGAGTAAATCATATACTGGAGGATATGCTCCGTGGTTGTGTCTTGGCACATTGAACCAAATGGGAAGATTGTCTGCCTTTCGCTGAGTTCTCATACAACAATAGCTATTAGTCCAGTCTCCAGATGGCCCCATTTGAAGTGTTATCCGGATGTAAGTGCCGCACTCTGCTCAACTGGTCCGAAACTGGTGAAGGGTTGATTTTCGGGCCAGATGTCCCCCGTGAAGCTGAAGACAAGGTGCAGCTTGTCAAGAAGCACCTAAAGGCCGCCAAGTCGCGACAAAAGAGCTATGCAGACTCCCACCATAGGGAAGTGGAGCTCAACCTCGGAGACCAGGTGTACCTCCATGTCACACCTCTCAAGGGCTCTAAGAATTTCCATGTCAAGGGGAAACTTGCTCCAATGTATATTGGATCTTTTAAGATCAAGACAAGGTGTGGAGAAGTTACTTACCAGTTGGAGCTACCTCCAGAACTTTTGGGGGTACACAACGTCTTCCATGTGTCACAACTTCGGAAGTGCCTTCAAGCACCGAATCGTCCAAATCTTTATAAGGACATCGACCATCAAGCCATTGACCTTCAGCCTGACCTCACTTATCGCGAGATACCAATCCGCATACTGGACGAAGCCGAGCGTTGTACCAGAAGCCGGACCATCAAGTACTTCAAGGTCTACTGGAGTAACCACACCGAAGTAGAAGCAACATGGGAGCATCAAGACTATCTCATATCCGAATTTCCGTACCTTTTTAGCACCTAGCTTAGGAATCTAGGGGACGAGATTCTTGTAAGGGGGATAGGTCTGCCACACCCTGTTTTCACTTTGCCTCAACTCTAATCTTTTCAAATTTGGATGTGACTAAAACCTTTTAAGAAAGTGTTGTGAGTGCCAGGATTGTCATTGATTGTATGTATGCTTGAGTGTGTGGACCGAAAAATAATTTTTATAACAAAATATTTCCATAATAACCCTTTTTCTCATTTTTGTTAATTCAAAACCTTGCTTTGGGGTTTGCACTACCAGTCCATGATTTCAAGGGGGTGCCTTCACCCAAAGATTGTATTCTTATTCTAGCACTATTATAAATCTCCAAAATCATAAAATAATTATTTTAGAAAATAGTTTTCTATTTTATTTGCATGTCCTTTTTTGAGGCCAGAAATGATATTTCTGAGTGGAAAATTATTTTTCTACCTTAGAAAAATCTAAGAAAATTTTGAGATACTCACAGGACACATATTTTTCATACATAATATTTTCAACCCCTATTTATGTTCAAAATATTTGAGCAAACCTTTAAAAACCTATTATGTCTGTTTGGACCTTTTGAAATATTTCCAAAGGAAATATTCTCAATAAATTCCCAGAAAATTCTATCTTGTTCCCCAATATATATTTGACGATCATGCTAAGTTTAAACTTATTCCAAGGTGGTTTGGTGCACCAAATAATCGTAAAACCTTTCATGTCCAGATTCAAGTTGAAGCAACTCTACATTACAAAGTTTGCCCAATTGGCTTAAAACTTTGCAGGAGTGCTCAATACCCCAAATTAGGAGTTTGTGCAAAGAATTCGATTTATGGGGATTAATGTGCTCACATTTTTTCTTAGTAAGGCAGAACTGTCCATTTGGGGGTGTTTTCAAGTTTACAATGCCAAACTTGTCCAATGGAACTCAAATTTGGTACAGCATCCTAATCTTGCCTTAAACACAATCCTGTTAACGTTCAGCATCATTGGTAAAGGTTAGCTGCCCCAAACCCTGATCAAACACCTTCAGCGAGATTGGTCAAACAACATCTAGCACTCTCTACACCCACACCCTTCACTCGAAACTCCTAGCACAGACTGCCACCACCACTCCTCAATTGCAGACGAGTGGCCCCTCCTTGGTTCAAAGTGAGTAAGGCAAAAAAAAATTGAGCTTCTGGTTCAAATCTCACAGAACCTCTTTAAGCATCTCCCTTTGACCACCACTGGTTTTCTCGGTTCCTAGCAAATGAAGGGCATCTAACCCCCACACAAACCAGACAAGGCCAAAGCATGCGTGATCACCTTCAGCCAGAATGGTCAAACAACATCTAGCACTCTCTACACCACACCCTTCACTCCAAACTCATAGCACAGACTGCTAGCACCACTCCTAAACTGCACACGAGTGGCTCCTCCTTGGTTCAAAGTGAGTAAGGCAAAAACCCCAATTTAGCTTCTAGTTCAAAGCTGGCAGAACCATTTTAAGCACCTACCTTTGACCAGCAATGGTTCTCCCGGTTCCTTGCAAATGAAGGGCATCTAACCTACCCCACAGACACACCAGACAAGGCCAAAGAAAGCCAGAGAACGCCAGCATGTCGTGGCATGCCAAAGCTGCGCTCTGGACGCGCTATAGAGCACACCCGAGGCTAGGAAGGCTAGCCCCGGCCGATTCTCACCTCCCCTCGATGTCTCTCCTCTCCCCCGACAACACCCTGACTCAGGGCAGCCTCAGGGCCCCTCTCTCCCCCTCTCCAATGACTCAGGCGGCGCGTGCCCGCGCGTGCCCGATTCGATCAGTAGGGCGTCGCTCCGTAGCACACCTGCACAACTACCCCCGCTCCGCCCATTGCATCCGCTGAAGTCCTAAACCTCCTCCGCAAACCATGGTTTCGGCCCCGAGTCCTCTCCCCCTCTCCTACAGCCTTGGCAAAAACCACCGGCGCTCCCCCGCTCGGTGCCATGTCGCCAGCCTATAAATAGGCCTCCTCCGTTGTTCTAGCACCTCACACCTCTCCTCCCAACCTCCAATCGAGCCCCTAGCATCCCCACTTGAGCAAGTAGAGCCCCGGTGCTCGAGATCAACCGAGGCGCAACCACGTCGGAGATGTGTCGATCTCGGGCTACAGGCTCGCTCTCGAGATCCTGTCGCCTTCCTAGTGACCACAGTGAGCTCGGGGACCTTCTCCTCCACTCCCTCGAGCTTCTCTGCACCCAGAACACCCTCCGCCACCACAACTCGAAGTTCCTGCACCGCAGGTGTCGTCGTCACCGGTGACACAGGCCCTCCCCATCGGTCTTTCAACCCCTACTAGGTAGGCGGAGACGCCACGAGCCCATTCCTGTGATCAGTTGGCCACGAAGACGTAGGAGTCGTCGCCGGCATGCCTACCGTCCTCTCTGTCTTGAGGTGGAAGACGACCCCGACAGGGGGGTCCCGCCTGTTGGTCGCCAGTCTCCCCCTCTCTCTCTCCCCTCTGCCACTCACCGAGCTAGTGGCCGAGCCAGACCAGGGGCTGAGCCCCCTTTTCTTTTTCTTTTAAAACTGATTTTAGGTTATTTGTAAAAGATAAATTATTTAATCAAATTTAAAAAAAATTCCACCAGAATTGTTATAAAAATATGTAGAATTTATTAGTATTGTTGTACAAGTTTTTAAAAGACTTTTATGCATATTTTAATTAAATACCTAGTTTGGGTATTTTTATCTTCTTTTAATAAGACTGTAAACATACATTTTTACTCCAAAAACAGAAACAAACACTTTTAAAACTAAAGATAGAATTTCTCAGAATAGGTTAACATTTTTAAAATGAGTTTGTACTCCGTGTTTGAGTGTGCTTCTTATTATTATTATATTTTTTACGATGATAGATCACGCTTTTGACAAAGGACTTGGACCCGAAGACCTCGAAGACCCCGGATACCTAGCTGATCAAGGCAAGCAGCCCTGTGACCTTGTCTGAGAAAACGTTTTATGCATGACAAGTTGATTATTTTATTCCACTGCATATAGGTAAGATTAATCGGTACACCCCGACATGGTGTTACTGATGGCTCCTCTAGAGCAATTGCATTGAGCATGACCTTACCATTTATGAGGGTCACGCCGATAAAATGTTGACAAGTAGACAGTAGTGCTACGCATGGAATGAGCACATGCATCGTGATGGTAACATGGAGGTGATATCAAAGGTTTTACGAAAACCCCGTCGGGTTCCACTAATGCCCGAGGGTGATGGTGTTGAGTTGGATGACCACTTGAGAAAGAAGTGGTCTACCGGAAAGGTTTTGTGTGAGTGGTTTCAGAAATGGGATTAGATTTATGATGTGTCGACCATCCCAACCTTACATGTGCGACCACGATACCCCTTTATGGGATGGGGCTTTGTTGATTACTTTGGTCGGTGCTAGCAAAGAGCCCGCATTACTAATGGCGGGAGTGATATGGTCAATCTCGTGACGGGGTCGTACCAGGTAGGTCGACTATGTCGTTTTTAGATGTTCCGGGCACACCGTTGGTCCCCGCATGGATGATACGGTCTAGAGTTGGTGCTAGTAAAACGTACATCATGTGGACCGGGTATCAATCGAGTGAAATCTTTGTCTAGTGTCGTCAGGGGAAAGGCATTGATCGGGTACTTACCTCGGGTATGTTATATACCGCAAGTCGTGGTTGACACGGAAGTTTCTAGGATCTCGTGGGTACAGAGTACAACCTCTGTAGAGTGTAAAACTATTCGAATAGCCGTGTCCGTGGTCAAGGACAGTTGGGTAGTGCTACTTAAACTACGTCGAGTCATTTCTGCATAAACCAAGTGTATGTGTGTGTATTAAGGATGATATTTGAGTAAGATGATATGACAAGTCTGGAGACTTGGCATATAGGGTGAACGTGTCGTGTTCAGCCCTCCGCAGATATGATGATATATGTGACCTGTGTTCATGATTACCATCTAGTTTGTGATGCATATCCATACAAGAATTTGACCATGCTCATTTCCAATTAAAAACTTGCTTTCCACAAAGGCTGCATATTACTTTATTATTGTACCAACTGCATTATCCATATCATGGGCCGTTTGAGATTACATTCACAGTACTCATTTGCTTGCCACTAGTTATTTTATTGACCATACACGGAGGAACCAGAGTATGGAGAAGAATTCGTTGTCGGAGACGGACACACGAACTAGGACGCTTCCCAGTCAGAATACATGTTGGTTAAGGCTGATGGCATGGGTTCCCGTTTAGTACCAAGTATTCCGCTAGTAGTTGTGATCGTGTGATTGACCTTCGTGGCCCTATCTATGTAATACTTGACCATGATGGTCCTTTATTGTCTCGGACGTTAATTTTGGATGTAAGACTCTTGTTATTCAGTATCTGTGTGTTTAGTGAGCATTCATCTTTGGGATCACTGTACATGTGCATTCGACGATCTCTATGCATAAGTGGGGGTCCCCACACCATGTTGGCCATGTTGCTGACGGCAGGAGCTCTCGGCTCCGGTGGCTAACGGGCTAGAGAAGGGGAAAGATGACGGGTCAAGGGGGAAATGAGGTAGGGCCTCACTGCGGAGCTAATGGCGTTGACGGTGGGGTCGAGGGCGTGTTATGGCCGATGAATCGACGACGGAGGTGCTCCTGGGCAAGAGAGAGAGAGAGAGCAAGCCAGGGGAGGGAGAGAGAGAGAGAGGAACTAGGAGATGAGGTAGAGGGAAAGACATGAGGGGCACGGGGCAAGGGCGTCCCACTGGCGCTATGTGCAGCCTCCAGCGGCGAGCACACACGCAAGAGGTGGTCGAGGAGCTCACTGACCTCTCGACGCCTCTCCTATGCCTACTGGCACGAGGAACAAGACGGTCGAGCCCTTGGTGGGATCGGCCTCTTCTGCCAGGTAAGCCCAGGTAGTTTCTTCTTCCTTTTTTATATGTTTTCTTTTTTTCTTTTATTTCCAATATGTTTCTGATTTAGTAAAAATACTAACACAATTTAGAAAAATATGAAACCTTTTCTGAGCACTAACAGAAATATTCCAAAGGATGTGGCCGAGTTTCATATTTATTGGATCTATAATCTTATTTATAATATTTTATAAGTCCAATTTAAATAGTTATTGATTTAATTCAATGAGCAAAAATGGCATGTAAAAATATAAGTCACCTCTGGTTGATGTTGCCACATTTTTCAGAGATGATGCACATTTTAGAAGGCCACTTTGGTTCATTGAAAAATATTTTGGTTGAACTTGTTGGGGAACGTCGCATGGGAAACAAAATTTTTCCTACGCGCATGAAGACCTATCATGGTGATGTCCATCTACGAGAGGGGATGTGTGATCTACGTACCCTTGTAGACCGTACAGCAGAAGCGTTACTGAACGCGGTTGATGTAGTGGAACGTCCTCATGTCCCTCGATCCGCCCCGCGAACCGTCCCGCGATCAATCCCACGATCTAGTGCCGAACGGACGGCACCTCCGCTTTTAGCACACGTACAGCTCGACGATGATCTCGGCCCTCTTGATCCAGCAAGAGAGACGGAGAGGTAGAAGAGTTCCCCGGCAGCGTGACGGCGCTCCGGAGGTTGGTGATGATCTTGTCTTAGCAGGGCTCCGCCCGAGCTCCGCAGAAACAAGATCTAGAGGAAAAACCGTGGAGGTATGTGGTCGGGCTGCCGTGGAAAAAACGTCTCAAATCAGCCCTAAAACCTCCGTATATATAGGTGGGAGAGGGGGAGCCTTGCCTTGGGGCTCAAGGAGCCCCAACGGGGTCGGTCGAGCCAAGGGGGGAAGGTCTCCCCCCCAAACCGAGTCCTACTTGGTTTGGTGGGTGGAGTCCTTCTTTCCTTTCCCACCTCCTCCTTTTTTTTCTTTTCTATTTGATCTTCTTCCTATGGCGCATAGGGCCTTCTTGGGCTGTCCCACCAGCCCACTAAGGGCTGGTGTGCCACCCCCAAGGCCTATGGGCTTCCCCGGGGTGGGTTGCCCCCCCCGGTGAACTCCCGGAACCCATTCGTCATTCCCGGTACATTCCCGGTAACTCCGAAAACCTTCCGGTGATCAAATGAGGTCATCCTATATATCAATCTTTGTTTCCGGACCATTCCAGAAACCCTCGTGACGTCCGTGATCTCATCCGGGACTCCGAACAACATTCGGTAACCAACCATATAACTCAAATACGCATAAACCAACGTCGAACCTTAAGTGTGCAGACCCTGCGGGTTCGAGAACTATGTAGACATGACCCGAGAGACTCCTCGGTCAATATCCAATAGCGGGACCTGGATGCCCATATTGGATACTACATATTCTACGAAGATCTTATCGTTTGAACCTCAGTGCCAAGGATTCATATAATCCCGTATGTCATTCCCTTTGTCCTTCGGTATGTTACTTGCCCGAGATTCGATCGTTAGTATCCGCATACCTATTTCAATATCGTTTACCGGCAAGTCTCTTTACTCGTTCTGTAATACAAGATCCCGCAACTTACACTAAGTCACATTGCTTGCAAGGCTTGTGTGTGATGTTGTATTACCGAGTGGGCCCCGAGATACCTCTCCGTCACACGGAGTGACAAATCCCAGTCTCGATCCATACTAACTCAACTAACACCTTCGGAGATACCTGTAGAGCATCTTTATAGTCACCCAGTTACGTTGCGACGTTTGATACACACAAAGCATTCCTCCAGTGTCAGTGAGTTATATGATCTCATGGTCATAGGAACAAAGACTTGACACGCAGAAAACAGTAGCAACAAAATGACACAATCAACATGCTACGTCTATTAGTTTTGGTCTAGTCCATCACATGATTCTCCTAATGATGTTATCCTGTTATCAAGTAACAACACTTGCCTATGGCCAGGAAACCTTGGCCATCTTTGATCAACGAGCTAGTCAACTAGAGGCTTACTAGGGACAGTGTTTTGTCTATGTATCCACACAAGTATTTTGTTTCCAATCAATACAATTATAGCATGGATAATAAACGATTATCATGAACAAAGAAATATAATAATAACTAATTTATTATTGCCTCTAGGGCATATTTCCAACAGTCTCCCACTTGCACTAGAGTCAATAATCTAGTTCACATCACCATGTGATTTCAACGAATCCAACACCCATATAGTCATGGGGTCTGATCACGTCTTGCTCATGAGAGAGGTTTTAGTCAACGGTTCTTAAATTTTCAGATCCGTGTGTTCTTTACAAATCTTCATGTCATCTTATAGATGCTGCTACTATGTGCTATTCGGAAATACTCCAAATATCTACTCTACTATACGAATCCGTTTCACTACTCATAGTTATTCGGATTAGTGTCAAAGCTTACATCGATGTAACCCTTTACGACGAACTCTTTAACCATCTCCATAATCGAGAAAAATTCCTTAGTCTATCAGTTACTAAGGATAAATTTTGACCGCTGCTAGTGATTCAATCATGGATCACTCTCTGTACCTCTCAACAGAGTGCAGGGCACACATTAGGTGCGGTACTCAGCATGGCATACTTTAGAGTCTACGGCTAAGGCATAGAAGACGACCTTCGTCTATTCTCTTTATTCTGCTGTGGTCGGGTTTTGAGTCTTACTCAAATTCACACCTTACAACACAACCAAGAACTTCTTCTTTGCTGGTCTATTTTGAACTCCTTCAAAACTTGTCACGGCATGCATCTTGTTGAAACTTCCATTAAGCGCTTTCGATCTATCTCCATAGATCTTTGATGCTCAACGTTCAAGTAGCTCAATCCAGGTATTCCTTTGAAAACTCCTTTCAAACAACCTTGTATGCTTTACAAAAATTCTACATTACTTCTGATCCACAATATGTCAACCACATATACTTATCAGAAATTCTATAGTGCTCCCACTCACTTCTTTGGAAATACAAGTTTCTCATAAACCTTGTACAAACCCAAAATCCTTGATCATCTCATCAAAGTGTATATTCCAACTCCGAGATGCTTGCACCAGTCCATTTAAGGATCGCTGGAGCTTGCATACTTGCTAGTATCTTTAGGATCGACAAAACCTCATGGTTGCATCTCATACAATGTTTGCTCAAGGAAACCGTCGAGGAAACAATGTTTTGACATCCTACATGCAATATTTCATAAATAATGCAGCAACTACTAACATAATTCTAACAGACTTTTAGCATCGCTACGAGTGAGAAAGTCTCATCATAGTCAACTGTTTGATCTTGTCGGAAACATCTTTGCGACAAGTCGAGCTTTTCTTAATAGTGACTTATCACTATCATCGTTTGTCTTCCTTTTAAAGATCCAACTTTACTCAATAGTCCTATGACCATCAAGTAGTTCTTCCAAAGTCTACACTTTGTTTTCATACATGGATCCTCTCTCGGATTTCATGGCCTCCAGCCATTTGTTGGAATCCGGGCCCACCACTACTTTCTCCATAACTCGTAGGTTCACTGTTGCTCAACAACATGACCTCCAAGACAGGGTTACCGTACCACTCTGCAGTAGTACGCGACCTTGTCAACCTACGAGGTTTGTAGTAACTTGATCCGATGCTCGATGATCACCATCATCAGCTTCCACTTCAATTGGTGTAGGCGCCACAGGAACAACTTCCTGCGCCCTGCTACACACTGGTTGACGTGATGGTTTGATAACCTCATCAAGTTCTACCACCCTCCCACTCAATTCTTTCAAGAGAAACTTTTCCTCGAGAAAGGATCCGTTTATAGAAACAAACACTTTGCTTTCGGATCTGAGATAGGAGATGTACCCAACTATTTTGGATATCTTATGAAGATGCATTTATCTACTGTGGGTTCGAGCTTATCAGACTGAAACTTTTTCACATAAGTGTCGAAACCCCAAACTTTCAAGAAACGACAGTTTAGATTTCTCTAAACCTTATTCTATACTGTGTCATCTCAACGGAAATACGCGGTGCCCTATTTTAAAGTGAATGTGGTTGTCTCTAATGCATAACCCATAAACGATAGTGGTATTTTGATAAGAGACATCATAGTATGCACCATACCAAATAATGCGTGGCTATGACGTTCAGACACATCATCACACTATGATGTTCTAGGTGGCATGAACTGCGAAACAATTTGCACATTGTCTTAACTGCGTACCAAAACTCGTAACTCAGATATTCATTTCTATGATCATATCGTAGACAGTTTATCCTCTTCTTACGACGAACTTCACTCCGAATCAGAATTGAACTTTTCAATATTTTAGACTTGTGATTCATTAAGCAAATACTCTAGTATCTACTCAAATCGTCATTGAAGTAAGAACATAATGATATCCACTGCGTGCCTCAGCACCCATTGGACTGCATACATCAAAATGTATCACTTCCAACAAGTTACTATCTTATTTCATCTCAATGAAAACAAGGCCTTGCTCATGTGGTATGATTTGCATGTCACTAGTGATTCGAAATCAAGTGAGTATAAAGATCCAGCAGCATGGAGCCTATTCATGCAATTTATACCAATATGACTCAAGGAGCAGTGCCACAAGTAAGTGGTACTATCATCATTACCTCGTATCTTTTGGCACCAATATCATGAACATGTGGAACACTACGATCGAGATTCAATAAACCATTGAAGGTGATTATTCTAGAAAATAGAGTAACCATTATTCTCTTTAAATGAATAATCGTATTGCAATAAACGCGACAATCATGTTCATGCTTAACGCAAGCACCAAATAACAATTATTTAGGTTTAACACCAATCCCGATGGTAGAGGGAGCGTGCGACGTTTGATCATATCAACCTTGGAAACACTTCCAACATGTATCGTCACCTCGCCTTTAGCTAGTCTCTGTTTATGCCATAGCTTTCATTTCGTGTTACTAATCACTTAGCAACCGAACCGGTATCCAATACCCTCATGCTACTAGGAGTACTAGTAAAGTACACATCAACATCATGTATATCAAATATACTTCTTTCGACTTTTGCCAGCCTTCTTATCTACCAAGTATCTAGAGTTGCTCCGCCTCAGTGACTGTTCCCCTCATTACAGAAGTACTTAGTCTCGGGTTTGGGTTTAATCTTGGGTCTCTTCATTAGTGCAGCAACTGTTTTGCCGTTTCACGAAGTATCCCTTCTAGCCCTTGCCTTTCTTGAAACTTAGTGGTTTTACAAACCATCAACTATTGATGCTCCTTCTTGATTTCTACTTTCGCAGTGTCAAACATCACGAATCACTCAAGGATCATTGTATCTATCCTTGATATGTTATAGTTCATCACGAAGCTCTCACAGCTTGGTGGCAGTGACTTTGGAGAACCATCACTATCTCATCTGGAAGATTAACTCCCACTGGATTCAAGTGATTGTCGTACTCAGACAATCTGAGCACACGCTCAACGATTGAGCTTTTCTCCTTTACTTTGTGGACAAAGAATCTTGTCGGAGGTCTCGTACGTCTCAACAAGGGCACGAGCATGAAATCACAATTTCATCTCTTTAGAACATCACTTATGTTCCGTGACATTTCAAAACGTCTTCGGTGCCTTGCTTCCAAGCCATTAAGTATTTTGCACTGAATTATCGTCTAGTCATCAGAAATGTGTATGTCGGATGTTCACAGCATTCACAGACGACGCTCGAGGTGCAGCACACCGAGTGGTGCATTAAGGACATAAGCCTTCTACGCAGCAACGAGGACAATCCTCTTCAAAGTTTGCTACTATCAACTTTCAACTAAATTTTCTCTAGGAACATATAAAAACAGTAGAGCTATAGCGCAAGCTACATCATAATTCGCAAAGACCGTTAAACTATGTTCATGACAATTAGTTCAATTAATCATATTGCTTAAGAACTCCCACTCAAAAAGTACATCTCTCTAGTCATTTGAGTGGTACATGATCCAAATCCACTATCTCAAGTCCGATCATCACGTGAGTCGAGAATAGTTTCAGTGGTAAGCATCTCTATGCTAATCATATCAACTATACGATTCATGCTCGACCTTTCGGTCTCATGTGTTCCGAGGCCATGTCTGCACATGCTAGGCTCGTCAAGCTTAACCCGAGTGTTCTGCGTGTGCAACTGTTTTGCAACCCGTTGTATGTGAATGTTGAGTCTATCACACCCGATCATCACGTGGTGTCTCGAAACGAAGAACTGTCGCAACGGTGCACAGTCGGGGAGAACACAATTTCGTCTTGAAATTTTTGTCAAAGATCACCTCATAATGCTACCGTCGTTCTAAGCAAGATAAGGTGCATAAAAGGATTAACATCACATGCAATTCATAAGTGACATGATATGGCCATCATCATGCGCTTCTTGATCTCCATCACCAAAGCACCGGCACGATCTACTTGTCACCGGCATCACACCATGATCTCCATCATCATGATCTCCATCAACGTGTCGCCATCGGGGTTGTCGTGCTACTCATGCTATTACTACTAAAGCTACGTCCTAGCAATATAGTAAACGCATCTACAAGCACAAACGTTAGTTTAAAGACAACCCTATGGCTCCTGCCGGTTGCCGTACCATCGACGTGCAAGTCGATATTAACTATTACAACATGATCATCTCATACATCCAATATATCACATCACATCGTTGGCCATATCACATCACAAGCATACCCTCCAAAAACAAGTTAGACGTCCTCTAATTTTGTTGTTGCATGTTTTACGTGGTGACCATGGGTATCTAGTAGGATCGCATCTTACTTACGCAAACACCACAACGGAGATATATGAGTTGCTATTTAACCTCATCCAAGGACCTCCTCGGTCAAATCCGATTCAACTAAAGTTGGAGAAACTGACACTTGCCAGTCATCTTTGAGGAACGGGGTTACTCGTAGCGATGAAACCAGTCTCTCGTAAGCGTACGAGTAATGTCGGTCCAAGCCTCTTCAATCCAACAATACCGCGGAATCAAGAAAAGACTAACGAGGGCAGCAAAACGCACATCACCGCCCACAAAAACTTTTGTGTTCTACTCGAGAAGACGTCTACGCATGAAGCTAGCTCATGATGCCACTGTTGGGGAACGTCGCATGGGAAACAAAATTTTTCCTACGCGCACGAAGACCTATCATGGTGATGTCCATCTACGAGAGGGGATGTGTGATCTACGTACCCTTGTAGACCGTACAGCAGAAGCGTTAGTGAATGCGGTTGATGTAGTGGAACGTCCTCACCTCCCTCGATCCGCCCCGAGAACCGTCTTGTGATCAGTCCCATGATCTAGTGCCGAACGGACGGCACCTCCGCGTTCAGCACACGTACAACTCGATGATGATCTCGGCCTTCTTGATCTAGCAAGAGATACGGAGAGGTAGAAGAGTTCTCCGGCAGCGTGATGGCGCTGCGGACGTTGGTGATGATCTTGTCTCAGCAGGGCTCCGCCCGAGCTCCGCAGAAACAAGATCTAGAGGAAAAACCGTGGAGGTATGTGGTCGGGCTGCCGTGGAAAAAACGTCTCAAATCAGCCCTAAAACCTCCGTATGTATAGGTGGGAGAGGGGGAGCCTTGCCTTGGGGCTCAAGGAGCCCCAAGGGGGTCAGCCGAGCCAAGGGGGGAAGGTCTCCCCCCCAAACCGAGTCCTACTTGGTTTGGTGGGTGGAGTCCTTCTTTCCTTTCCCACCTCCTCCTTTTTTTCTTTTCTATTTGATTTTCTTCCTATGGCGCATAGGGCCTTCTTGGGCTGTCCCACCAGCCCACTAAGGGCTGGTGTGCCACCCCCAAGGCCTATGGGCTTCCCCAGGGTGGGTTGCCCCCCCCCCCCGGTGAACTCCCGGAACCCATTCGTCATTCCCGGTACATTCCCGGTAACTCCGAAAACCTTCCGGTAATCAAATGAGGTCATCTTATATATCAATCTTCGTTTCCGGAGCATTCCGGAAACCCTTGTGACGTCCGTGATGTCATCCGGGACTCTGAACAGCATTCGGTAACCAACCATATAACTCAAATACGCATAAAACAACGACGAACCTTAAATGTGCAGACCCTGCGGGTTCGAGAACTATGTAGACATGACCCGAGAGACTCCTCGGTCAATATCCAATAGCGGGACCTGGATGCCCATATTGGATCCTACATATTCTACGAAGATCTTATCGTTTGAACCTCAGTGCCAAGGATTCATATAATCCCGTATGTCATTCCCTTTGTCCTTCGGTATGTTACTTGCCCGAGATTCGATCGTTAGTATCCTCATACCTATTTCAATCTCGTTTACCGGCAAGTCTCTTTACTCGTTCCGTAATACAAGATCCCGCAACTTACACTAAGTCACATTGCTTGCAAGGCTTGTGTGTGATGTTGTATTACGGAGTGGGCCCCGAGATACCTCTCCATCACACGGAGTGAGAAATCCCAGTCTCGATCCATACTAACTCAACTAACACCTTCGGAGATACCTGTAGAGCATCTTTATAGTCACCCAGTTACGTTGCGACGTTTGATACACACAAAGCAATCCTCCGGTGTCAGTGAGTTATATGATCTCATGGTCATAGGAACAAATACTTGACACACAGAAAACAGTAGCAACAAAATGACACGATCAACATGCTACGTCTATTAGTTTGGGTCTAGTCCATCACAAGATTCTCCTAATGATGTGATCCCGTTATCAAGTAACAACACTTGCCTATGGCCAGGAAACCTTGGCCATCTTTGATCAACGAGCTAGTCAATAGAGGCTTACTAGGGACAGTGTTTTGTCTATGTATCCACACAAGTATTGTGTTTCCAATCAATACAATTATAGCATGGATAATAAACGATTATCATGAACAAAGAAATATAATAATAACTAATTTATTATTGCCTCTAGGGCATATTTCCAACAGAACTTACTTCAATTCATATAGTGCTAGGGTTTTTGATCATCCCCATTTCAGGCATGAAGAAAAAATTAAACATGATGCCATCACAACCATGAACCCTAGTGCATGCTAAAACTAGGGATGTGACAGCTCACGCCCACTTAAGAGAATCTCGCCCCGAGATTCAGGAGTCAACGGGAAGAGGCGGGGTATTCAAGTCGAAGATGCTCTTCTCACTCCCAGGTAGCTTCTATCTCGGAATGATGGGACCACTGAACCTTAAGAAACTTGATGTTCCTACGCCGGGTGACACGCTCAGCTTGATCGATAATACGAATAGGATATTCTCGGTAGGTAAGGTTATCTTGGAGATCTAGCGGTTCGTGGTCCAATTTGCGGATAAGATCCTTGAAGCAACACCTGAGTTGAGAAACGTGGAAAACATCACAAACTCTGGAAAGCTGAGGGGAAAGTTCAAATTGGTAGGCAACTTCTCCTTGCTTAGCAAGAGTGTGTAAAGGACCAATGTAATGAGGAACTAACTTGCCCTTGATATCGAAACAATGGGTACCCTTTAAAGGAGTAACCCAAAGGTAAGCTTTTTCGTCAACCTCATAAGTTACTTCCTTATGACGGCGGTCATACTAGCTCTTCTGATGAGACTGAGATGTCTTGAGATTCTCGCAGATAATGCAAACTTGCTCTTCTGCCTCCTCGATCATATCTGGCCCAAAGAATTGTCTTTCACCTGTTAATGACTACTTCAAAGGCGTTCGACATCTTCGTCCATAAAGAACTTCAAAAGGTGCTTTGCCCAAACTGGATTGCTAGCTATTGTTGTAAAACAAATCAGCAAATGGAGGGCACTTCTCCCAATCCATTCCAAATGAGATAACACAATCTCTGAGCATGTCTTTCAAAATTTGATTGACTCTTTCGCCTTGACCACTTGACTGAGGGTGAAAAATGATGCTAAAGGAGATATGAGTTCCCATAGCATTGTGGAAACTTTCCCAAAATCAAGAAGTGAAATTACTTCCACTGTCAGAGTTGATTTCTAATGGAACACCATGCTGGCACACCATTCAAGATATATAATTCAGCCAACTGACTAGGAGTGATATTATCTTGGACAGGAAGGAAATGAGCCACTTTGGAAAGGCGATCAATAACAACGAAGATTGTGTTATTCACTTTCTTGGTCCTCGGAAATCCAGTAATGAAGTACATTTCAACTTTATATCAACAAAGCCGAATCTGGGACGACAAGCTAGTCATATTTACAAAAACAAAAGAGATAGAGTTCATACCAGCTTTTCCAGTCTCAGTCACTTCATCATATATCATCATTATTGCCTTTCACTTGCACGATCGAACGATGTGAACAAAAATAAGAGTGCTCGTGCATTGGACTAATCTGAATCCGCAGGTAAACACAAAGGAGAAGACAAAGTAATATGGCTCTTTAACAAATGAACTGGTATGCGTGCGAGAGCCACTAAACATTGTAACCATGGTCTTCTACCTCGACTCAAAGAAAAAGAAAACTATTTACACGGGAAAGCTCCCAACAAGCAAAAGAAGAAAGGAAAATATTTTTTGGTTTTCTCAAAAGGACACAAGACAAGAAAACAAGAATATGAAAATAAACTAGCATGGATAATACAATGGCAAAGTGTAAACACCGACTAACAAAGTGAAAGCATAAGCATGAATGTAAAGTTGGTGAAAACACGTACTCCCCCAAGCTTAGGATTTTGGCCTAGCCTGTTCTCCTCCCAAGGAGGGAAATAATCAGCTCCGGGATACTCCGGAGCGGACTGCGGATGTCACTGTTGTGTGAGCTCCTGTGGCTCCCACTGATAAACTGGCGTCTGATACTCGACTAGCGGTTCGGGCACGGGCACCTATGGTTGGGCCAAGTCCCAATATGCGTAGATGTCCGAGGGCATAATAGTGTACCTGCCTGCATGAAGATTGAACAAAGAAGGAGCAGGCAAAGTAATAGTCTCACGAGTACCCTGACTAAATACCAGGTTATAAATCATCCGTCTACTAGCATCTCTATCCAGAAAATCATGGCGAACCATGCTGTCATAATCCAGATATTTCGCAGGAAGAAGCATTTCTTCTTCCTCCTTCAGTCTAATGGGTCTCTCAAAGTGTCTGTCAAGACGGGTAGCATAGATACCTCCATAGACGACACCTTTGCAACGATTTGTGTTCAACCGCTGAGCTGCTATAGCACCTAGGCTATAAGTCTTATAGTTACAAAGGCCTTTGCGCAAAACCGCAAGGTCTGGAGAGCTAAGTGATCCAGCCTCCCCACGGCCAATCAAACATTTTCCCACAAATAATGAGAAGTACCGAAGCACAGGAAAATGTATGCTAGCAATTCTAGCGCGAGACAGTCCTCTCTCCTCTCCAACAGCAATAGTATCTATGAAAGCCTCCAAGTCCCGTGGACGAGGATCACGAATATCCCCAACATAAGGTAATTTGCACACATTGCAAAAATCCTGTAGTGTCATGCGCTAGGGGATATCGTATAACATGAGCTCAACCATAGGAAGATTCTTCCTCGGATAAATTTTTAAGCTTTGAACGAAAATATTGGTGAGGAGGAGGTATTGTGGGCACGTATCTTCAACGAACGCGGGAAGACCTGCGTTCTCCACAAGTAATAAAAGTCTTCATAAAGCCCAGCAACGCGCAAAAATTCATCACTTGGCCACTCGCACGCTCGAACTTCTGTGACTCGAGGAACCACGTACTTGGGGTGGTTCTTCTCATCCTCCTTGGGGTTACGTCTTGAAGAGACTCTCAAGAACCTCCTCATCTTTTCCCTTTTCTAACTCTGAAAAATTCTGAATTTTTTAGAGACCTTGAAGGAAAAGTGAGTTAGGATTAACCCAATTCGTAGCAACTACTCATACTAGTGCCTAGAGACCGTATCACGCATTAAAACTACTTGGGACCAGCTAAAGTCAACATTTCAAGCTCAAGAGCAGGGTCACCAAGGTAGCAAGAATACGCGAAGGATAAAGCACTAGAGTAGAAACTAATTGGACCAATGGAGGAGTCACTTACCAAGGCGTAATTTCCCCAAAACGGTTCGGAGAATGGGGCTTTGAGCAAGGAGATCGAAAATCACAACCAAATGAGCAAGAACACGGGTTTGAGCTGCGAAATGATTTTTTCTAAAGGTAGAAGAAGAGGATTGGAGCTGGAATGAGTGGAGGGGGTCCCTGTGGGCCCCACAAGCTTGGTAGCCGCGGCCAGGGGGGATGTCCGCGGCTACAGGGCTTGTGGCCCACTAGTGTGGACCCCAGACCAACTCTCAGTCCCAGTATTTTTCAAAAAATCCAGAAAAATCATATTTGATTTTTAGGACCATCGGAGAACTTTTATTTTCGGGGTATTTTTCTCCGGGACACTAAAACAGGAAACAGGAAAAACTAAACTAAATCTATCATTTTTCTTCTAAGCAACAAAAAGTGAAAGCTTAAAACAGAGGTATGTGACTCCTTGATTCGTCCATGTCATGGTCATCGAAAGAAATTCGTCAATGGGGTTGATCAAATCCGCTCGACAAAACCTTTTCGAATCGCAAAAAGAAACGGAGAATTGTCGAATAGCCACTAAGTCACCTCAATGGGGACATGAATCTCCCCAACAAGCAAATCATACTTCATCTTAACAAGAGGAATAGGGCATTCAAAGCTCCCAATAAGAATCGATGAAGTTTTTTTGATAGCATTGATGCAATGTACTTGATATCGTTTCTTTGGAAAATGCACCGTATGCTCATTACCGTTGACATGGAAGGTGACATTGCCTTTGCTGCAATCTATAACAGCCCTTGCGGTGTTTAAGAATGGTCTTCCAAGAATGATCGCCATGGCATCATCCTTAGGAATATCCAGGATAACAAAGTCCGTTAAGATAGTAACATTAGCAACCACAACAGGCACATCCTCGCAAATGACGACAGGGAAAGAAGTTGATTTTTCAGCCATTTGCAAAGAAATTTCAGTGGGTGTCAACTTATCAAGTTCAAGTCTACGATAAAGAGAGAGAGGGATAACACTAACACCGGCTCCAAGGTCACATAAGGCAGTTCTTACGTTGTTTCCTTTAATGGAGCAAGGTATAATGGGCACTCCGGGATCACCAAGTTTCTTAGGAGTTCCACCTTTTAAAGTGTAATTGGCAAGCATGGTGGAGATCTCAAGATCTGGTATCTTCCGTTTATTGGTCACGATATCTTTCATGTACTTGGCATATGGAGACATTTTGAGCATATCAATTAACCGCATCTCCAGAATGACAGGTCTCAACATTTCAATAAAGTGCTCAAAATCCTCATCATCCTTTTTCTTGGATGGCTTAGGAGGAAAGGGCATGGGTCTCTGAACCCATGGCTCCCTTTCTTTACCATGCTTCCTAGCAGTGAAGTCATTCTTATCGTATCTCTTATGTTGTGGGTTATCAGGATTAACCGTAGGTTCAATCTCCACATCCTTATCATTGCTAAGTTGAGCATTATTATGAACATCGCTGTCCATATTGTCACCAGGTTCATGTTCATCACCATTGTGTTTGTGCATCAAACGCATAAATATCACTGGGTTCTTCAGGTGTGACAATATTTGGTGAACTGACATGTAGGTTTCTATCATCCTTCTTCTTATTCTTAGGATGTCTGGGTGTATCAGCATTAATTCCTTGAGAATCTTGATCAATTCTCTTAGGATGGACTTCAGGATATAAAGGTTGTTATTCAGTAGGATCTGAACTTGTAATAACTCTGACAAAGTTGTCATTTCATTCATTGAGCAAGTCATTCTGAGCTTTAAGTACTTGTTCTACCTGAGTAGTAATCATAGAGGCAAGTTTACTCAGAAGCTTCAGATCATTGGCATTTCTGTCTACACAAGCACTTAAATGCCTAAGCATACGAGTACTTTGTTACAATTGTCTGCTAACATAATCATTGAAACTCTATTGTTTGGCAACAAAGTTGTCAAATTCATCAAAGCATAGGCTAGCAGGTTTGTCAAAAGGAATATCACTCTCATTGAATCTACGTAGAGAATTCACCTCTACTACTTGTATCGGGTTATCGAGACCATGGATCTCTTCGATAGGCGGTAGATTTTTGACTTCTTCAGATCTAATGCCTTTCTCTTGCATAGATTTCTTGGCTTGTGGCATATCTTCAGGACTGAGGAATAGATACCTCTTTTCTTACGAGTTGGCTTAGGAGGTGGTTCAGGAATAGTCCAAGCATTATTGTTGATCAAGATGTTATTTAGTAGGATCTCAACTTGTTCTACAGTTCGTTCCCTAAAAACACAACTGGCACAACTATCTAGGTGGTCTCCAGAAGCATCGACAAGTCCGTTATAGAAGCTATCAAGTATCTCGTTCTTCTTAAGAGGGTGACCAGGCAAAGCATTCTGTAGCTGGATGAGCCTCCCCCAAGCTTGTGGGAGACTCTCTTCTTTGAGTTGAGCAAAGTTGTATATTTCCTGCAAGGCCGCTTGCTTCTTGTGGGCAGGGAAATATTTCTCAAAGAAGTAATAGACCATATCCTGGGGACTACTCACACATCCAGGAGCAAGAGAAGTGAACCACGCTTTAGCGTCATCCTTTAGAGAGAAATGAAACAACTTAAGGATATAGTAGTAGCGGATCTTCTCCTCACTAGTGAAAAGGGTGGCTATATCATGTAGTTTGGTAAGATGGGCTACGACCATCTCAGACTCACAACCGTGAAAAGGATCAGATTCGACTAGATAGATTATCTCACGGTCGACAGAGAATTCATAATCCTCATCGGTGATAAAGATAGGTGAAGTGGCACACTTCGGGATATATTTCATCCTAGCTTTCAGAGATTTTTCCTTCCACTTGAGAAGTAATTTCTCACCGTCATAGGCATCCTTACACGCAACAAAATCCTCAGCTATCTCCCCCTCCATAACATAACCCTCAGGTATATCAGGCAATTCATATCTAGGAGAGCTAGATCTAGCAGGAGCAAAACCAGGTTCTATCACAATAGTATCGGCAGTTTCAGAAGCATCACGAGCATTGGCAGTAACTATAGCAATATGGGCATCAAGGCATACCCCTAGTGGCATATCAGGCAAAGTAGTATCTCTTGCAGTATCAAGCATAGCATCATCAGGCAAAATAGCATCTCTAGCATCATCAGGAAAAGCAGTATCAGGCATAGCATCTCTAGTAGTATCAGGCATAGTATCATCAAGCATAGTAGCATCATAAGCATCATCAATAGCAGTAGCATCTCCAGCATCATCTAGCAAAGGCAACATATCAAGATTTCTAGCAGGAGGTGGTGACGCAAACTTACTCATAACTAAAGGTGAATCAAGTGTAGAGCTAGATGGCAGTTCCTTACCTTCCCTCGTAGTTGAGGGCAAGACATTGGTTCTTGGATCTTTCAGGTTATTCATGGTGATCAGCAGATATAAATCCCAAGTGACTCAGATAATATAGCTATCCTCCCCGCCAACGGCGCCAGAAAAGAGCTGCTTCCAGTTGCTCAACAATTAGCAATTGTCTTGCAATGGCCCACCAGCGTGTGGGATCGCGGCAGTTTTCGAGGGTAGAGTATTCAACCCAAATTTGTTGGTTCGACACGATGGGAGTGAAAGGATATTCTCTAGTATTAGCAGTTGAGTTGTCGGCTCAACCACACCTGAAAGATTAGTATCTGCATGCAGGATATAAGCAGCAAAGGTAGTATGATAGCAACGGTGCTAGGAAAGAATCTGTTGATGGCAGATTATTCCTAATTGAAGTATCAATGGCACCAGAAAAGTATTGTAGTAGGTAGTAGCAGTGTAACGAGTAACAACAGTGGCAAGGAACAACAATAGTGACAGCAGTAGCAAGTAGCAACAGTAGCAAGTAACAGCAACAGCAAGTAACAGTAGTAGCAACAGTAGTGGTAGAAGCAGCAGGAGAAAGCAAGTAACAGTAGCAGCAAGTAACAATAGCAGAGCAAAGCAAGTAACAACAGCAGCAAGTAATAGTAACAGCAAAAGTAGTAACAGCAGTAGCAGCATAGCAAGTAACAGTAGCAGTGGGACAAACTCGTAGGCAATGGATCGGTGATTTGTTGGATGACATTCATCATGCAACAATTATAACACAGAGAGATATGTGGCTAGCTCCCGTTCATCAATGTGATGTAGGCATGCATTTCGTGTGTAGTTATACGTGCTTAGGGAAAAGAACTTGCATGACATCTATTTTCCATCCCTCCTGTGGCAGCGGGGTCCAAATGGATACTACGGGATATTAAGGTTCTCCTTTCAATAAAGAACCGGACCAACGCATTAGCACTTGGTGAACACATGAACTCCTCAAACTATGGTCATCACCTGGAGTGGTTCCGGTTATTGTCACTCCGGGGTTGCCGGATCATAACACATAGAAGGTAACTACAACTTGCAAGATCGGATCTAAAACACACATATATTGGTGACAACATAATAATTTCAGATCTAAAATCATGGCACTCGGGCCCTAGTGACAAGCATTAAGCATGGCAAAGTAGTAGCAACATCAATCTCAGAACATAGTGGATAATAGGGATCAATCCCCATCAAAACTAACTCGATTGCGTGATAGATCTCATCCTACTCATCAGCGCCCACCGAGCCTACGAATAGATTACTCACGAACGATGAAGAGCTTCATGGAATTGGAGAGGGAAGAAGCCCAAAACGGACTCCAGATCAGCCCTCCAGGGCAAGAACGGGATGTGGCGGCGCCTCAGGATCGTGAAACGCGATGAACTCTTCTCTCTTGATTTTTCCCGGGATGAAAGGGAATAAATAGCACTGGAATTGGGGGCGACAGAGCCACGTGGGTCCCACAAGCCTGCTAGTCGTCGCAAGGGGGGAGGCCGCCACTACAGGGCTTCTGGCCCACTGGCCCGTCCCCTCCGGTGGATCTTTGCGCAGGTATTTTTCATATTTTCCAGAAATATTCTCCGTAAATTTTCAGGACGTTCCGAGAACTTTCATTTCTGCACAAAAACAACACCATGGCAATTCTGCTGAAAACAGCGTCAGTCCGGGTTAGTTCCCTTCAAATGATGCAAATTAGAGTCCAAAACAAGGGCAAAAGAGTTTCAAAAAGTAGATACGATGCAGACGTATCACCTACCACATGTTAAATATCAGCCTCTCAACAATGCCATGAAAACCATCAACCTGTTCAACCTAGCTAACCACTGATTGGCTATGTTACTGCTTGCTTAACCCTGTGTTAGTATTGCTAGTTACAAGTGCAGTTGCTTCCAGGTGTTAACATGGGTTCCTTGTTATATCACCCTATTAAATGCTATTTATTTTAACGCACCTATATACTTGGTAAATGGTGGAAAGCATGGCCTTTCTAGCCTGGTGTTTTGTTCCACCTTTGCCCCCTTAGTTATGGCTACTGGTCTTATGTTCCATAAATGAGCGCTCCCAACACGATCGGGGTTGTTATGGGGACCCCCTTGATAATTCGTCTTAGATTAAAGCTGGTCTGGCAAGGCCCAACATTGGTAGTACATTTGCCCAACATAATAATTCTGTTAATGCTGAAGTGCATAGGGAGTTAGTGCTACCCGAGGAGTAATTCTACATAATACAGGGGGGCAGTGCTGATGGTGCTGGTCCAAAAATAGAGCACCGTGCGGGGCCAACCCGGGGCAACTCGGGAGATGTCTATCAGGCCACCGTACGCTTTGCTTATCCGTCGTGTCCTGAGAACGAGATACGCGTCTCCTATCGGGATCGTCGACACGTCGGGCGGCCTTGCTGGATTAGTTTTACCTTTGACGAGATATCTTGTGCATCGGGATTCTGGTGATGCTTTGGGTAATCTCAAAGTTGAGGTTTTCCACTAAGGAATCCGACGAGATCGCGAGTGTCGTGATCGAGGATTTCTATGCAGCTTGTGGTAATTTGTGATGGACTAGTTGGAGCACCCCTGCAGGGTTAAATCTTTCGGAAAGACGTGCCCGCGGTTATGTGGCAACGTTGAAACTTTGTTTAACACTGATTCTAGATAACTTGAATTTAACTTAATTAAAATATGCCAACTGTGTGCGTAACCGTGATTGTCTCTTTCGTGAGTTCCATCTCCGATCGAGGACATGGTGGGGTTATATCTGACGTAGGTAGGTGTTTAGGATCATTCATTTGATCAACCGTAGTTCACATCCGCTATGCGTAGATCTTCCCCCTCTTATTTCTTGTACTCGTAAGTTAGCCACCATATATATGCTTAGCCACTGCTGCAACCACACCACTTAACCTTACCTCACCCATCAAGCTTTGCTAGTCTTGATACCTTTGGAAATGAGATTGCTGAGTCCCTCGTGGCTCACAGATTACTACAACACCAGTTGCAGGTACATGTAAAGATTACTTGACGCGAGCGCGTTGATTGTTCATTTGGAGTTGCTTCTTCTTCTTCTTCTTCATCGATCTTGGATGGGTTCCACGCCGGCAGCCTCGGATAGCAAGGGTGGATGTCGTTCTTCTTTTCTCATTTGTTTTCGTCCGTAGTCGGACCCTGCTCTTCTTCATGATGATTATGTATTGTACTGATGTGACTATGATGTAGCTTGTGGCGAGTGTAAACCAATTCTATATATATATATCTTTTCTTTTCAGTACATGTACTTGTAATGATATCCATTCTTGCGACACGAAGAGATGCGCTTCTAACCGTGACGAGGCCCTCGTGCCAAATTGAGGATAGGGTCGCATCTTGGGCATGACAACTGGCCCGGGTTGTTGATTAAAATCCTCGGGGTAGCTATTCCCTATGCAAATTATTATTAAATGATTAGAAGATTAAAACCCATGTTGGGTCCTGCAGGACAAGTCCTAACACTACGCGATTTATCAAGGGGTCCCCATAACAACCCTGAACGTGTTAGGAGTGATCCATTATGGAATCAAACACCGGTAGCCGGAAACTAAGGCGGAAATAACGAAACAAAATACCCAGCAAGAGGCTAGGCCTTCCCTCATTTACCAAGTATATAGGTGTATTAATAAAATAACATATGTAAACATAATGATATCAAAACTCATGTTTTCACATGAGACAATTGCACGTGCAACTAGCAACGCTAACATTAGAACCTGAGCAAGCCTACTTAGCCATACAATATTAGCTAGGAGGGGAAAGTGTTTGGGTTTCATGGCAATATCAGGAGGCAATTATTTTCAGTGGTAGGCAGCGAGCATATGACGAAGGAAACGTGAATCTAGGCATAACAAAGCTATAGACGGTATCAAGGTCATGGTCATCTTGCATGTTATGTCTTTAGCTGGAACTGCTCTTGTTCGTCTTGCACGTACTCTCTCGAATCCACGTACTCGCTCTCCGATCCCGGTGCTACCCAATATAAAAATTACAGCCAATGAACAACAACACAACATGATGCAACATTCACATGATGCATGAGATGAGAATGAACATGCATCTCTATTCTAATCACTTGCAAATGCATGAGAAGAAAAGAGAACTTCCGGACAAAACTTCTCTCTAAGCTATCTTGACATGCATGAATATGACATGAACAGGTGCATCACGCGAAAATGATGCAAAAACGTATAAAGAACGTTGGGAACGGAGCTACGGATCAGCCGGAAACTACGAAACAAGAAATGGAGTCCTACGGATCAAATCTACCACAAGCACTCTCCAGTGGCATACTTCTGGTATTCATAGGTTGCCACATCACCAAACAAACAAGTATAGGTGGGGTGGTGCAAAGAAACGATCAACACACCATCAACTATGCACTCACAAGCATCAAAACAACAAAACTAAGCAATCTGTCCTAAGCAGCATCATAGCAGTTTGAGAGCAACATGCAAAGCACCTAAAGCCACCCAAATATGCCAACCAAGATATGTGGCAAAAGCTCTACAAGCATGAGCAAAAATATAATACAAAGGAGTTACACACAGACAGATCTACAGGTGCTAACTTGGACAAAAATATCAGATTTCAGGGACTTAGTGAAAACCTCAGATTCTCACCACCTGTTTATGCTCTGAAGCATTTTGATAGCCCCCAAAACAATATCTACAAGAATTGAAAGTGAATGAAATTTAACAGAGAGCTAGACAAACACAAAATCTCCAACTCCCTAGTTGATTGCAAGGGCTGATCCCCAACACATGAAACTTTGTAGCCACAACTACAAGGGAAGAAAATAACATCAGTTTCTCAGAATTAGTGAAAACCTGTGACTTGGCTCTCAGACTTAGTGAAAATAACATCAATTTCAGCCACATGCCTACTTTGACAAGACACAACTTGCAAATACAAACTCCTAAGCATAAAACAAAACCACCATGCTGTAGAGGGATTCACCCACTACTGCCACATCAAGGAATCATCCTCTTAGGCTCATCACATCACATGGAACCAAGCTCTAAACAAAGCATCGAACAGAAAAATGACTTTTCCAGAAAGTGTTCGAAAGTGAAATCTGATTCAACCACTGGATTCCTGGGATGATTCTACCCCAAAAACATATATAATACCTAGGTACTTGCATAAAACAAACGGGCACAAAGTTGATAGGAAAAACTACATGGAATCCCATAGATGCAAATAGTGCCATATCATATGTGTTGCACACTAGTTCATCACCTACACATGCACTTGCACACACTCACAACTCCAATGGTGACATGAGGGTTTATACCTCATGTATGTGTGCCATAGCACATCACCATACACTCACACACACATACATCACATGGATACATACACACTCACACAACACATGGGTGCTTGCACACTCACAAGCACACACCTCATGCACATGCACTAGTGCACATATGCACAAGCACACACACACACACACACACACATGGGCACATACACCTACACAAGCTCTTGGGTGCTTGCACCACACAAGCACACATACACTTGGAAGCTTGCACACACACATAAATCACAGGCACTCTAAATCCCTACACATGCATTTTAACTACACAAGGGGAAAACCTACTGGTTTAGGTCCTTAGGAAAAAATATAGAGATGTGCAAGAAAGCTACGACAACAAAACTAACAAACAAATATAAAACAGCAAAAGGAAATATCAAAAAATAAAAGGGTGGCTTGGCGGGTCGAACCCTCAACCCACTGCACCAACACACAACCACACACCAAAAGGCTAACATCTCTGGCTCGACAGAACAGAGGGAGATACAGGATATGCCTTACCCTGTGCTACTTTGCCCAAAAACCAAATAAGCAAAATGGGGTGCGCTGCGGGGGCTCGAACCCACGACCTGCGCAGAGGTAAAACACTCCACTGTCACTACGCTGCGGTATCGAATGTTAAGATAGAGGGGGGCTTGGCTCTTTTGAGCAACCCCCTCTGGATTTCCTACTGCCCGACGGTGGACGGAACAGGGGAGGCTCACCACCAGCGCTACGCTACGAATTGGCCAACGGCTCGTTGCTGGAAGGGAGAAGGACCTCTCACGGTTCCATTTCCTACCTAATCTCTATGTGAGAAGCCCTACAGCTACTGCTCCACGACACGCGGCGGCGCCGGCGACAGAGAGATGCACGGTGGCGATGCTACGGCCCTACACGCGAGATCTTGCTACCGGGGAAGGGGGAGGAGTGCATCTGCTCACCCACTGGACGAGGATGACACGCCTGCCGGAGAGGAAGAAGGGGAAGTCGTGGAAGTAGCCGATGCGGAGGTGGTCGTCGGAGCGAAGAAGGCCGTCGTCTAAGTAGGGCAAGCAGGGGTGATCATCGACGGCTAGCTGCGGGAACAGACTCCCTTGAGATCCCGTGTGCTCCTGGAACGCTTGCACAGGAACGCGGTGCACGCCAATGATGGTGACGAGCTCTTCACGTATCGGCCTTGGCGGAGGAGGAGCTCGTCCCGCCTACTGCCGATCTGGAGAGAGGGAGGAGGAAGAGGAAGGAGGTGGCGGCGCTCCGAGAGAACCCTAGCCCACTGCCCGGACGCTAAGGGTTAAATAGAGGGGAGTGGGAGGCCGCCTCGATGTCCGTGAGCACGGCGTCGCCTCTCTGCTCGCTGTCTCTCAAGGAACTGACGGAAAGGAGGGGGGAGAAAAAGACGCCATCAACAGGAAAGGGCTGCCGCACGAGGGGGTTACTGGGCCAGCGAGGGTGAGGAGGCCCACCCGAAGGCGCCAGGTAAGAAAAGAAAAAACCACTGGGTTTTTTATTTAAAAAAACATAGGCAAATAAAAACACACAGCCCACACTGTTAACTCTAAAATAAAACAAAAATGCCCCTCGTCATAAGGGAATTATGACCTATTTATATAAAATGAAAAGGGAATTTTTGGAGCACTTAAATATTTACAAAACAGAATTAAATAACCTGTTTCGTGAATATTTACCCCACATAAACAAAGTTGGAAATCACAATAGACCTAGCACCACATCCACCACAAATCACTCTAAATGATCTACATTTTTGAATTAGGGGTAGAGCAAGTAAAACTTGAGCTTTGAGAAATAGAGAAAGGGGTTTTTTGAATCCTATTTGAAAACTAGCATAGATGCACCCCACTTTCAAATGCACCACTCCAACATCACATAGCACATCAACATCACCACCACATCCATGGAACAACAACAACAACAAAGACAAGAAGCCATGAATGCAATGGATGCATTAATGCAAAGGGGAGACAAACTAACCTCACATGAAATAACACCTGCATATATCTCACAAGGCAATGACAAGATGGACCCATATACAAGAAGTTTCCAAATATGGCAAGTTACACTCTCGGGCATTACATCTTCAAAGTCTTATGGTCCTAGCCCTTCGTCAACAACACAATATATAACGCAATTATAACGGGAATAATATGTCCACGGAATAAACAAAGAAAATAAATTCTTCCTAAAAATGCCACACCATTTTTGTAAAATAGTGGGGTAATATAAGCTTTGTAAGAATTATTGGAATTTGGTTTTGAAGTGTAAAAAGTGTCAAAACACATTTTAACACATAGTTAAAATTTTCAAAACTATGTTTTAAAATAAAAGAATATATGAAACTATGAGTTAAAATTACACAAGTGACATCATTAAATATTTTTGGTTTTTAGAAAAAATAGGATTTTGATTCAATACATATGGGCCAATATTTAATCCTAGGGAAGTTCTGCAAGTTCTGCAAAAATAGAAAAAGGAAAAGCCAACTATGGCATCTAGTGGGAAACTAACGCCAGTCCAGCCGGCCGAAATGAAAATGGCCCAGGGCAGAGGGGTGCGCGCGATAGGTTTTTGGCCCTCCTCGAGGTAGAGAATGGGGGAGCTCACCAGCGATACTTTGGCCGACGGTGAGGCATGATGATGACAGGGACAAGCTCCTACGTGTCTCGTTGCTTGGTTTGAGGTGGAGAGGGGTGCGGGGGGTGCAGTGGCTCACTAGCGACGAGCACTTGCGGCCGAAAAACTTCGGGAGGGGGTCGCCGGAGATGTCCCCTTACTGGAAAAGGATGGGAGAGTGGGGGAACCATGTTAGGAGAGTGAGATACATCCACGGGGAGAGAAAATGGAGCCAGGGGAGGTCCCTCACTTTGAGCACGCAGTCGACCATAGGCGGCGAACTTCGGCTTCGTCCCGAGCATGTGAGCTCAAAATCAAAGGGGAAGTAGTGCGGGCGTGCAACTAGGAGGTGGGGAAGACGAGTGGACCACAAAGGGTAGCTAGGGTGGATTTTATAGTCGTGGCGCTGGTGCATCGTGCGAGGCCCGCAGAGCTAGCTGCAGGAGACACGGGGGCCACGGGACGTCCACGACCAGGGGGAGGAGAGAAGGAGCGAGGCCAGGCCAGAGGTGGCCCCCTTGCGCGCACGACACTCGCTGGTGCGGGCGGCGCCGGACACGCGCGACTGGGGTCGTCGGAGAGAGGGAGGAGGGGGCGGAGGATTGGATTCTTGCGGAACTCGATAGGGACACGGGGGACAAGGTCCCGCCTTCGTAGGTTGTCGAGCGCCTCAGGATGATCTGGCTACAGTGCAGTTGGGCACTGTTGCATGCGCCAGAGTAACCTTTTGGCATGCCATGGCATACTTTGCGTGTCCTGGATACGCCCTAGTATGTCCTCTAGTTCATGGGGGTAGTGGAGATGCTCTTTGGATACTTTGGAAGGGAGGAGATGGCTAGAAGGCGGAAATGAAAGGGAGAGAGGCTTCTGCACTGCCGTCTAGGGTAGAAGTGAGATTTTTTACCTTCCTTCATGATTGATCCATGGCCCAATTGTTTTAGTGGGGATATAAGGTGACTTTTAGGGTTTGTGGTAAACAGTTGGAGTAAGGGAGAATGGTAGAAGGTGTAAAACTGCAGCTTATACGAAACTACCACAAGGTCTTTGATGTTGTTTTGAGAAAGGCAAAATTTCCCACTTACACTGAGATTTAAGAGGATCAATTGATGGGTAAAAATAAGAGGGACCACAAGTTTTGAGCTCATTTGAGAAAAGTTTGCAATGTAAACATGAAAAACCTTAGAAATGGACATAATCAGGTTTCTGTAGACCTAGCTGGGCAAATCTATCCCCACAAATGCACAACTTGGGGTAGCATCCTTATTTAGTGTCTAGATTACTTATGCAAAGTTCGGGATCAGCTAGATAAACTTGGCAATGTAAAGTTTCTCAAATTTGGTTATGGACATAGAGGGTTTTCGGATATTTTGGTGAACCAACACAATTTGGATTAAGATGAAACTTTGCAATATCATCACATATAGCATTTGCGACTTGCTAGAAGTTTCCTCAAATATATTGTGAATATTTCCTATGGAAATATTTCAAAATCTTGAAATACGATGAATGTGTTTTCAGTTGTTTTTTCCAATATTTTAAACATGACCATATGTTGAAACTCTTATATATGGAAACTATATGTCCATAGAGTTTCCCTAAATTTTCTCAAATATTTGTGAAGTAAGAAAATATTTTGTTCCTATAAAATACCATTTCTGGTCCCAGAAAGATATATTCAAAAAATAGGGAAATAACTTTTAAAGTAATTATTTTTTGCTTTTCGGAAGTCTTTTTGATAATTGGATCCAAATAAAATCTTTGGGGTAAAACATCTCTCCTAAATTGAGGGCTTGTAGTAAAACTCTCAACTCAGGGTTTTTTGAAAGCTTAAAGTAAATAAATGCTTTTTGGTTGAAATAATATTTTATAAAAACAGTTTTTGATTCTATACACATGGCATGATCAGTGGGAAAAGGTCTCGGGTCAAGCACATGAGTTCTTGACAGAAGAATAACTTTTGTGATTTAAAACACCATCAATCACACAAGCAAGTAGCAACCAGATCAAACATCAGAAGCACACAGAAAAAGTTTTAAATGGTTCTAAATTTTATAGAAACACAGTGTGTCAAAGTAGTACAAACACAGGGTGTGAGAGACCTACCCCCCTACAAGAATCTCATCCCCGAGATTCCTAGACTAATCGCTAAAGAGACAAGGGAACTTGGATTAAAGGTAGTATTCATGCTCCCATATTGCTTCTGCTTCGCTGCGGTTAGTCCAGTGGACCTTGAAGCACTTGATGGTGCGACTTCTGGTTCAACGCTTGGCTTTGTCCAAAATCCGTACTGGTCTCTCACGATAAGTGAGGTCCAGCTGAAGGTCGATGTCTTAGTGATCGATGTCCTTGTAGAGGTCTGGGCGGTTGGGAACTTGAAGGCACTTCCGGAGTAGTGACATGTGGAAAACGTTGTGCACATCTGAAAGCTCAGAAGGTAGCTCTAGCTAGTAGACGACTTCTCCTTGTCTTGTGGTGATCTTGAAAGGGCCTATGTACCTTCGCACAAGCTTTACTTTGACATGGAAGCGCTTGGTTCCCTTGAGATACGTCACTCGAAGATAGACATGATCTCCGGTGTTAAGATTCACTTCTCGGTGATGGGAGTCAGCGTAGCTCTTTTGTTTTGACTTGGCAGTTTCTAGACATTCTCTAATGAGTTGAATTCATTCTTCTGCTTCACGGAGGATGTGTAGTTCGAAGATTAGTCCTTCTCCTATTTCTGACTAGGTGAGGGGGGTGCGGCACTTGCATCCATACAATACATCAAATGGTCCCATCTGAAGACTGGACTGATAGTTGTTGTTGCAGGAGCACTCGGAGAAAGCTAGCAGTATGCCCACTTGGCTCCATATCCCAAAAGCAGAAGCACATAGCATATCTTCGAGTATCTTAATTACTCGTTTTGTTTGTCCTCCGGTCTGATGGTGAAAAGCAGTGCTGAAGGATAGCTTTGTGCCCTTGGCCTCTTGAAACTTTTTCCAGAACATAGAGTTAAACTGGGTACCTCGGTATAACACAATCTCCTTTGGAACTCCGTGTAGACTCACGATGCGGTTGATGTAGAGATTAGCAAGCTAGCTCCCATCATAGGTGGTATTGACGAGGATGAAGTGGACTACCTTGGTTAGGTGGTTGACAACGACCCAAATGGAATCATGTCCTTTGCTTGATCTGGGCAGACCGGTGATAAAGTCCGTTCGGACCTTGTTCCACTTCCATTCAGGTACCTTGAGAGGTTGTAGCAGTCCAGCGGGTCACTAATGCTAAGCTTTAACCCTCTGGCATATTCACACTTAGCGACATAAGAAGATATCTGTCTCTTCATGCCATGCCACCAGAAGCTTTCCTTGAGGTCTCGTTACATCTTGGTTCCTCCAGGATGGAGAGAAGGGATCGAAGATGATCCAAATAAATAGCTTTTGCAGTATGATAGATTTTTGGTGGTTCTTCAACCATTGGTTCGATAGGTACAATTAATTTTTTTGGTATTTTGCGTTTCCTACCGATAACTAAATATAGAAAACAAGAACAAAATAAAAACTACTTAGTTATAAAGCAAAAAAGCACGCCCAAGAATATTCACCCCATCCTATTGCTCCTCGACGACGACACTAGAAAAAGGTCTTGATAACCCACAAGTATAGGGGATCGTTGTAGCCTTTTTTGATAAGTAAGATTGTCGAACCCAATGAGGAGCTAAATGTAGAACAAATATTCCCTCAAGTTTTATCGACTACCGATACAACTCTATGTACACTTAACGTTTGCTTTACCTAAAACAAGAATAAAACTAGAAGTACATAGTAGGTGTAATAGATAGGTTTGCAAGACAATAAAGAAGTAAATCAAAGTTAGGTGTTGTTTTGCAAGAAAATAAAGAGCGTGAAAAATGTTAGGGGATGTTTAGTAGAATGATTTTTGTGTAATGCAAGAAAAAGACTGTCTTACTTATGATTGGAGAGGGATACTTATCATGTGCATTGAGGGAGAGGCATACGTTAATACACTTTCCGTACTTGGATCATATGCACTTATGATTGGACTTCTAGCAAGAATCTGCATCTACAAGAAATCATTAAGGTAAACCCAACCATAGCATTAGACATCAAGTCATCTTTACTCCCATACGCGCACAACCCCCTCACTCGGGTGTAAGTTACCGTCACTCACTCCACCCACTATAAGCGAATCATGAATATATTGCAAACCCTCCAGCATGTATACTTCACGTGTGTGCCTCACGGAAGGCACCTTAGGACAATACCATATCAACGCACAACTCATATCAATAACATCATGTCACAATTAACCCGTAGGACAAAATGGACCTACTCAAACTTCAAAGGATATCCACATATCATTGGTAAATAGTATGTAGTGTTGAGCACTATGTTTAAGTAGAGAGTTGTTGGAAATATGCCCTAGAGGCAATAATAACATGGTTATTATCATATTTCCTTGTTCATGATAATCGTTTATTGTTCATGCTATAATTGTATTAACAGGAAACAATAATACATGTGTCCCTAGCAAGCCTCTAGATTGGCTAGTTCGTTGATCAATAGATGATCATGGTTTCCTGATCATGGACATTGGATGTCAATGATAACGGGATCACATCATTGGAAGAATGATGTGATGGACAAGACCCATTCCTAAGCATAGCAGTAGATCATATTGTTCGTATGCTAAAGCTTTTCTAATGTCAAGTGTCTTTTCCTTCGACCGTGAGATTGTGCAACTCGCGGTTGCCGTAGGAGTGATTTGGGTGTATCAAATGTCACAACATAACTGGGTGACTATAAAGGTGCACTACGGGTATCTCCGAAAGTGCCTATTGGGTTGGTACAAATCGAGATCGGGATTTGTCACTCCATGTGACGAAGAGGTAACTTTGGGCCCACTCGGTAGAACATCATCATAATGAGCTCAAGTGTGACTAAGGAGTTAGTCACAGGATGATGTGCTACGGAACGAGTAAAGAGACTTACCAGTAACGAGATTGAACAAGGTATAGGTATACCGACGATCGAATCTCGGGCAAGTTCTATACCGACAGACAAAGGGAATTGTACACGGGATTGATTGAATCCTTGACATCGTGGTTCATCCGATGAGATCATCGTGGAACATGTGGCAGCCACCATGGGTATCCAGGTCCCGCTGATGGTTATTGGTCGGTGAGTGTCTCGGTCATGTCTGCATGATTCCCGAACCCGTAGGATCTACACACTTAAGGTTCGATGATGCTAGGGTTATAGGGAATTGTTATACGAGGTTACCAAAGCTTGTTTGGAGACCCCGAATGAGATCCCGGACGTCATGAGGAGCTTCAGAATGGTTCGGATGTAAAGATTGATATATAGGATGGATGGGTTTGGACGTCGGAAATGTTTTGGGCACCACCGACAAAGTGTAGGGACCACCGGAAGGGTTCCGGAGGCCCACTGGGAGGGGCCACAAGCCCCGGAATGCTACATGGGACAAGTGCGGGAGGGAACCAGCCCCTAGGTGGGCTGATGCGCCCCCCACACTCAGCCCAGGCGCACTAGAGAGGGAGGGAGGGGAAACCCTAGGCGCTGGTGGGCCTATGGCCCACCTAGGGGTGCGCCACCCCCTCTCCTCCCTAGCCGCCGCCCCCCTCTCCCATCTAGGATGCCCCCCCCTTCAAGGGGGAAACCCTAAAGGGGGCCCCACCCCTTCCTTCCCCCTATATATAGTGGGGTTTTTGGCCTTTGGAGATACGGTTTTCCATCTCTCTCTCGACGCAGCCCTGCTCTTCTTCTTCCTCCTCTCCCAAGGTGCTTGGCGAAGCCCTGCCGGGAGACCTTGTCTTTCCATCGACACCGCGTCGTTGTGCTACCGGAGATCTTCCCCAACCTCTCCCTCCTCCTTGCGAGATCAAGGTGTGGGGGACATCATCGGGCTGCACGTGTGTTGAACGCGGAGGTGCCGTGGTTCGACACTAGATCGGAATCACACCACGATCTAAATCGCCGCGAGTACGACTCCATCAACCGCGTTCTAGCAACGCTTCCTCTTAGCGATCTTCGAAGGTATGAAGATGCACTCACCCCTCTCTCGTTGCTGGTCTCTCCATAGGAAGATCTGAATATGGCGTAGGAAAATTTTGAATTTATGCTACGTTACCCATCAGTGGCATCCGAGCCAAGTTTTATATGCGTAGATTCTATGCACGAGTAGAACACAAAAGGTTGTGGGCGCTGATTTGTCAATTGCTTGCCACTACTAGTCTTATTCTTTTCTGGCGGTATTGTGTGATGAAGCAGCCCAGACCGACCTTACACGTACGCTTACGTGAGACAGGTTCCACCGGCAAAAATGCACACCTTGCATAAAGGAGGCTAGCGGGTGTCTGTCTCTCCCACTCTAGTCGGATTGGATTTGATGAAAAGGGTCCTTATGAAGGGTAAATAGCTTAGGCATATCATCGTTGTGGTTGTCACGTAGGTAAGAAGGAGTTCTTGCTAGAAACCCAAATCAGCCACGTAAAACTTGCAACAACAATTAGAGGACGTCTAACTTGTTTTTGCATGGTTTGACATGTGATGTGATATGGCCAAAGTTGTGATGCTACATGTGTGATGTATGAGATGTTCATGTTATTGTAATAGGATTCACAACTTGCATGTCGATGAGTATGACAACCGGCAGGAGCCATAGGAGTTATCTTAATTTATTGTATGAGACGCAACGCCATGTGTTTACTACTTTTACTTCATTGCTAACGGTTAGCTATAGTAGTAGTGGTAGTAGTAGTTGGCGTGACGACTTCACGGAGACACGATGATGGAGATCATGATGATGGATTTCATGGTGTCACGCCAGTGACAATGATGATCATGCGATGCTTGAAGATGGAGATTGAAGTAGCAAAGATGATAATGTCCATATCATGTCACTATATGATTGCATGTGATGTTTATCATGTTTTTCATCTTATTGCTTAGAACGACGGTAGCATAATAAGATGATCCCGCATAAAATTTTGAGAATGTATTCCCCTAAGTGAGCACCGTTGTGAAGGATCGTTGTCTCGAAGCACCACATGATGATCGGGTGTGACAGATTCTAACGTTCGCATACAATGGGTGTAAGCCATATTTACACACGCGAAACACTTAGGTTGACTCGACGAGCTTAGCATGTACATACATGACCTCGAATACAAGAGTCGTATGGTTGAATATGATCAACATGAAGTTGCTCACCATGATGACTAGTCCGTCTCACGTGATGATCGGACACAGGTTAGTCAACATGGATCATGTATCCCTTAGATGACTAGAGGGATGTCGATTTAGGTGGGAGTTCATACTTAATTTGATTAAATGAACTTAATTTTCATGAACTTAGTCTAAAATTTGTCTTTACAAATATTGTAGATCCAATGGCCAACGCACCTGTCAACCTCAATTTCAACGCATTCCTAGAGAAAAACAAGATGAAAGATGATGGTACTAACTATGCGGACTGGGACCGCAACTTGAAGCTCATCCTTGAAGCAGCTAAAAAGGCTTATGTCCTTAATGCACCACTAGGTGACTCTCCTGCTCAGCAGCGGCCCAGGACATTCAGAACCTATGGCAGACACGGAGTGATGACTACTCTCTCGTTAGGTGTGGCATGTTATACAGTTTGGAAACCGGGCTCCAAAGGCGTTTTGAGAAACACGGAGCATATGAGATGCTCCAGGAGTTGAAACTAGTTTTTCAAACTCATGCCCGTGTCAAGAGACATGAAGTCTCCGACAAGTTCTTTAGCTGTATGATGGAGGCGAACAGTTCTCTTAGTGAGCATATACTCAGAATTACACGGTCGTCTGACTTCGCTTGGAGTCAAACATCCGGATGACGCTATAATTGACAGAATCCTGCAGTCTATTCCACCAAGCTACAAGGGTTTTGTGCTGAACTACAACATGCAAGTGATGGAAAAGACCATTCCCGGGTTGTACTCGAGGATGAAATCTGTAGAAGTAGAAATCAAGAAAGAGCATTAAGTGTTGATGGTCAATAAGACCACCAGTTTTAAGAAGGGCAAGGTTAAGAAGAACTTCAAGAAAGACAGCAAAGCCGTTGCTGCGCCCGGTAAGCCAGATACCGGGAAGAAGAAAAAGAATGGACACAAGCATGAGACTGAGTGCTTCTATTGCAATGGAAAAGGTCACTGGAAGCGGAACTGCCCCATGTACTTAGCGGACAAGAAGGCCTCCAACATTAAAGGTATATATGATATACATGTTATTGATGTGTACCTTACAAGAGCTCGTAGTAGCTCCTGGGTATTTGATACCGGTGCTGTTGCTCACATTTGCAACTCAAAGCAGGAACTACGGAATAAGCAGAGACTGGCCAAGGACGAGGTGACGATGCGCGTCGGGAATGGCTCCAAGGTCGGTTTGATCGCCGTCAGCATGCTGCCTCTACATCTACCGTCGGGATTAGTTTTAAACCTTAATAATTGTTATGTAGTAACAGCTTTGAGCATGAATATTGTATCAGAGTCTTGCTGAATGCGAGACGGCTACTCATTTAAGTCAGAGAATAATGGTTGTTTTATTTATATTAGTGATATGTTTTATGGTCATGCTCCGCTGGTGAATGGTTTATTCTTGATGAATCTCGATCGTGATGTTACACATATTCATAGTGTGAGTACCAAAATATGTAAAGTTGATAATGATTGTCCCACATACTTATGGCACTGCCGCCTTGGTCATATCGGTGTTAAGCGCATGAAGAAGCTCCATACTGATGGACTATTAGAGTCTATTGACTTTGAATCATTTGACACGTGCGAACAGTGCCTCATGGGCAAGATGACTAAGACTCCATTCTCAGGAATAATGGACAGAGCGACCGACTTATTGGAAATAAAACATATTGATGTGTGTGGTCCAATGAACGTTGAAGCTCGCGGTGGCTACCGTTATGTTCTCACTCTCACCGATGATTTGAGTAGGTATGGGTATATCTACTTGATGAAGCACAAATCTAAGATGTTTGAAAAGTAAAAGGAATTTTAAAGTGAGGCTGAGAATCAACGTGACAGAAAAATTAAGTGTCTACGATCTGATCGTGGAGGAGAATATTTGAGTCACGAATTTGGCACACACCTAAGGAAGTGTGGAATTGATTCACAACTGACGCCGCCTGGCACGCCGCAACGTAATGGAGTTTCTGAATGTCGTAATCACACTTTATTAGATATGGTACGATCTATGATCTCTCTTACCGACTTATCGCTATCATTTTGGGGATACGCATTGGAAACTGCATCATGCACTTTAAATAGGGCACTGTCTAAATCCGTTGAGACGACACCGTATGAACTATGGTTTGGCAAGAAACCTAAGCTGTCGTTTCTTAATGTTTGGGGCTCCCATGCTTATGTGAAGAAACTTCAACCAGAAAAGCTCGAACACAAAGCGGAGAAATGCGTATTCATAGGATACCCTAAGGAAACTATTGGGTATACCTTCTATCTTAGATCTGAAGGTAAAACCTTTGTTGCCAAGAACAGATCCTTTCTAGAGAAAGAGTTTCTCTCGAAAGAAGTAAGTGGGAGGAAATTAGAACTCGATGAGGTAATTACACCCCTCTCGAACCAGAGAGTAGAGCAGCGGGGGGAAATTGTTCCTCTGGCGCCTACGCCAACTGGAGATGAAGTTAATGATAATGATCATGACGCTTTGGATCAAGTTGCTACTGAAACACCAAGGTCCACAAGGGTACGATCCGCACGAGAGTGGTACGGCAACCCTGTGATGGAAATCATATTATTAGACAACGGTGAACCTTCGAACTATGAAGAAGCAGTGGTGGGCCCGGATTCCAAAAAATGGCTTGAGGCTATGAAATCCGAGATATGATCCATGTATGAGAACAAAGTAAGGGCTTTGGTGGACTTGCCCGATGATCGGCAATCATTAGAAAATAAATGGATCTTTAAGAAGAAGACTGATGCAAACGGTAATGTGACTGTTTACAAAGCTCGACTTGTCGCAAAGGGTTTTCAAAAAATTCAAGGAGTTGACTACAATGAGACTTTCTCTCCCATAGTGAAGCTGAAGTCAGTCTGAATCATGTTAGCAATTGCCGGTTTTCATGATTATGAAATTTGGCAAATGGACATCAAAACAGCGTTCCTTAACGGGCATCTTAAGGAAGAGTTGTATATGATGCAACCAGAAGGTTTTGTCGACACTAAGACTGTTAACAAGGTATGCAAGCTCCATCGCTCCATCTATGGGTTGGTGCAAGCATCTCGGAGTTGGAATATTCGCTTTAATGAGGTGATAAAAGCGTTTGGATTCATACAGGTTTATGGAGAAGCATGTCTGTACAAGAAAGTGAGTGGGAGCTCTGTAGCTTTCCTCATACTATATGTGGATGACATATTATTGATGGGGAGTAATATAGATTTGTTGGAGAGCATAAAGGCCTATTTGAACAAGAGTTTTTCAATGAAGGACCTTGGAGAAGCTGCATACATATTAGGCATCAAGATCTATAGAGATAGATCGAGACGCCTCATAGGTCTTTCGCAATGTACATACCTTGACAACATATTGAAGAAGTTCAATATGGAAAACTCAAAGAAGGGGTTCTTGCCAGTTTTGCAAGGTATGAGATTGAGTAAGACTCAGTCACCGATCACGGCAGCAGACGGAGAGAAGATGAGTAATGTCCCCTAGGATTCAGCCGTATGCTCTCTAATGTATGCCATGTTGTGTACCAGACCTGCTATAAACCTTTCCATAAGTTTGGTAGGGAGGTACCAAAGTGATTCTGGTATGGAACACTGGACAGCGGTCAAGAATATACTTAACTGCCTGAAGAGCTCGTCATAAAGGGTTACGTTGATGCTAGCTTCGACACAGATCCGGATGACTCTAAGTCACAGACCGGATACGTGTATGTTTTGAATGGCGTGGCAGTGAGCTGGTGCATCAGCAAGAAAGAAGTCGTGGCAACATCTACATGTGAAGCGGAGTACATAGCTTCTTCAGAAGTGGCGCATGAAGGGATTTGGATGAAGGAGCTCATCAGTAACCTTGGAGTGGTCCCAAGCGCGTCGGGTCCGATGACACTCTTCTGTGTTATCACTGGGGCCATTGCCTTAGCCAAGAAGCCCAGGTTTCACTAGAAGACCAAGCACATCAAACGCCGCTACAACTCCATCCAGGACCATGTCGAGAGTGGAGTAATAGATATTTGAAAGTGCACACGGATCTGAATATTGCAGACCATTCACTAAACCTCTTCCTCGAGCAAAACATGATCAACACCATAATGCTATGGGTGTTCGATACATCACAATTTGAGTAGATTATTGACTCTAGTGCAAGTAGGATACTATTGGAAATATGCCCTAGAGGCAATAATAAAATGGTTATTATCATATTTCCTTGTTCATGATAATCGTCTATTGTTCATGCTATAAGTTTATTAACAGGAAACAGTAATACATGTGTGAATAAATAGATCACAATGTGTCCCTATCAAGTCTCTAGGTTGGCTAGTTCATTGATCAATAGATGATCATGGTGTCCTGATCATGGACATTGGATGTCATTGATAATGAGATCACATCATTGGGAGAATGATGTGATGGACAAGACCCATTCCTAAGCATAGCACTAGATAATATTGTTCGTATGCTAAATATTTTCTAATGTCAAGTGTCTATTCCTTCGAACGTGAGATTGTGCAACTCCCGGATACCATAGGAGTGCTTTGGGTGTATCAAACGTCACAATGTAACTGGGTGACTATAAAGGTGCACTACGGGTATCTCTGAAAGTGTCTGTTGGGTTGGTATGAATCGAGATCATGATTTGTCACTCTGTGTGACGGAGAGGTATCTTCGGGCCCACTCGATAGAACATCATCATAATGATCTCAAGTGTGACTAAGGAGTTAGTCATGGGATGATGTGCTACGGAACGAGTAAAGAGACGCACCAGTAACGAGATTGAACGAGGTATAGGTATATCGACGATCGAATCTCGGGCAAGTTCTATGCCGACAGACAAAATAATTGTATACGGGATTGATTGAATCCTTGACATCGTGGTTCATCCGATGAGATCATCGTGGAACATGTTGGAGCCACCATGGGTATCCAGGTCCCGCTGATGGCTATTGACCGGAGAGTGTCTCGGTCATGTCTGCGTGATTCCCGAACCTGTAGGGTCTACACACTTAAGGTTGGATGATGCTAGGGTTATAGGGAATTGTTATACGAGGTTACCGAAGGTTGTTCGGAGTCCTAGATGAGATCCCGGACGTCACGAGGAGCTCCAGAATGGTCCAGAGGTAAAGATTGATATGTAGGATGGATGGGTTTGGATGCCGGAAATGTTTCGGGCAACACCGGCAAAGTGCCGGGACCACCGGAAGGGTTCTGGAGGCCCACTGGGAGGGGCCACAAGCCCTGGAAGGCTACATGGGCCAAGTGCAGGGGTAACCATCCCTTAGATGGGCTTATGCGCCCCCCACACTCAGCCCAGGCGCACCAGAGAGGGAGGGAGGGGAAACCCTAGGCGCTGGTGGGCCTAAGGCCCACCTAGGGGTGCGCCACACCCGCTCCTCCCTGGCCGCCGCCCCCCTCTCCCATCAAGGGCTGCCGACCCGCTCAAGGGGGAAACCCTAAAGGGGGCACCACCCCTTCCTCCTCCCTATATATAGTGGGGGTTTTGGCCTTTGGAGATACGGTTTTCCATCTCTCTCTCGGTGCAGCCCTGCTCTTCTTCTTCCTCCTCTCCCACGGTGCTTGGCGAAGCCCTGCCGGGAGACCTCGTCTCTCCATCGACACAACGCCATCGTGCTTCCAGAGATCTTCCCCAGCCTCTCCCTCCTCCGTGCTGGATCAAGGTGCGGGAGACGTCACCCGGCTGCACGTGCGTTGAACGCGAAGGTGTCGTGGTTCGGCACTACATCGGAATCACACCGCGATCTTAATCACCGCGAGTATGACTCCATCAACCGCGTTCTAGCAACGCTTCCGCTTAGCGATCTTCAAAGGTATGAAGATGCACTCACCCCTCTCTCGTTGCTGGTCTCTCCATAGGAAGATCTGAATATGGCGTAGGAAAATTTTCAATTTATGCTACATTACCCATCAAGAGCTACTGCGGGAAAAGAGGTAGATGTTACACCGCTGCATAGATAGAGGGAGAGAGTTGGTGTTGACGACATCAAGATTGTTGATGTATATCGCCTTCATGCTCCTTGCCTTGGCGGCACTATGATGCCACTAGGGGAGAGGGGGAGAGAGCACCCATCCTTCTTCTTCTTCCTTGACCCCCTAGATGGGAGGAGAGTTCCCCCTCTCGTCCATGGCCTCCATGGTGGTGGAGGGGATGGAGCCCCTCCGTGTTTGGATCTTCCTCTCTTATTCTCTTATGTTTTGCGTTCCTATTTTCTAGCACTTCACCGTTTCTTAAATTCCTGGAGATCCATAACTCTGATCGGGCTATAACTTTTACATGTTTTTTTTCATAAATTATCTTTACTGCACCCAAAGAAGACCCCCAACCAATCATGGTGTGGCCACAAGAGGACAGGGCGTGCTAGGCGGTATGGACAGCGTGCTCGTGGGTAGTGGATGCTGTGGGCCTCCGTTTACGTCGATTCCACCTCCCAAAAATCACATATATTCCAAAATAGTTCTCCATAAAATTTTATCGCGTTTGGAATTCATTTGATATGGATAGTCTGCACAACAACCAAACATGCAACAAACAGGAACTTGCACTTGGCACGGGATCAATATGTTAGTACAATAAATCATATAAAACGTTGCCAAAAATATGTGAAAGTTGTATAATATTGGCATGGAACAATAAAAAATTATACATACGACGGAGATGTGTTAATGGTTCCTGCTCTCGGCATTAGCTCAATGATGATTTCAATATCGCGGTCAGGAGGCATTCCAGACAGGTCATCAGGAAAGACATCCGAGTATTCACATACTAGTGACACTTGATCCAACTCAATTCCTGACAAACAGTTAACGTGAGGGTCTTGAGCACAGGTAGGGTTGGGAACATACTTGACTTCAACTCCTTGGCTATTGGTCATGGTAATAGTCCGCTTAGCGCAGTCTAGCAAGTCTTGGAGGTTGGTCAACCAATCCATACCAAGGATCACATCCATTCCTTGCGACTTTTGGATGATAAGATTTGCTAGGAAGTATAGCCCGTTGATGTTAACCCCAACTCCTTTACATCCTATCTTGGTCCTTAATACTGCAACCGGGTGTTGTCTTCATACCACTCTCTAGTGCAAACTTTTGGGAAACAAAAAAAGTGAAGCACCACAATCAAATAGAACGGTTGCTCTAGTTGACTTAACAAGGAATGTACCCAATATAACATCTGGGTCTTCCCGGGCTTCCTTAGAGGTGACGTGATTCACACGACCTTTTCCATTGTTGGGCTCGTTGCGGGGGGCTTGGTTCCTTGGTGGCTCTCCATGGCCTTGTCCTTGGTTTGGCGCATTGGAGTGTGGTGCATCAGGCTTCTTGTTAGGGCGCTGCCTTGAGTAGTGCCCAAACTGTCCACATCCAAAACAAGTGACTTGACCTGAGTTGTTGTTGCCACCAGTGTTGGGGTTGTTGTATGACGGCCTCGGGTTGGCATATTGCTAAGGTTGGTAGCTCTGATGAGGTGTAGGAGTCCTAGCCTGCTGAGGTTGATAGGTCGGCTTTGGTGAGACTGGTTGCTAGGGGCAAGGCTTTTGATTGCTGAAGCTGCCCTTGCGAGTGTCTTCCATGGCGCGAAGCTTGTCCTCCAACATGAGAGGCTTTTTTCACTAGGTTGAAGATGGTCCGGTGATCGCAGACAATGAGTTGATAATGTAGTGCTTGCTAGAGTCCTTCCATGAAGCATTCTATCTTGGCTGGCTCAGTGCTAACATCTTTAGGTGCATACCTTGACAGGAAGTTGAACTTCTGCAGGTACTCGTTGACAGAGCCACTTCCTTGATTCAGCACTCGAAATTCCTGCTTCTTGATGGCCATGATTCATGAAGAAATTTGGGCAATGCGGAATCCTCGCTTGAAATCAGCCCAGGTGATCACACGGTCACCTTGCATGACCTTGAATCCATCCCACCAAGCTCTGCTGGTTCCTCCGAGGAAGTGAGAGGCATAAAGAACCCTCTCACGGTCCTCATTGTAGTTGACCAATGCAAGGAGGTCCTCTATAGTGCGGTTCCAGTCATCAGCATCCAAAGGCTCATCTGTCCCGGTGAAGGTTGGGGGCGAATTCTTCATGAACTCTGACAAAGCGGAATGACCATTGTCGTTCCTACCTTGCTACTGGTTGTTCACAAGAATTTGATCCATCTGCTGGATAGCGGTAGTGTTGGCTTAGCGTTCCTCCCGGAGAACTTGGAGAAACTGAGCTATGGTCATGTTCTCCCATGGAGGTGGTGGCGGGGGAATATCGCCTCGTGGACACACCTGGTGATCTCCAGCTTGAGCAGACCCACCATCCCCCAGCTGCTGGCTAGTGTTGCGTGTGTTTGAGTTGCCAAAAGTGCTGGTGCGGTTCACAGTCACCGTATTGTTTGGAGCAGCCAAGTCAGACAAGTCGGCAAGAGAAAAGCAACAAGTGGGAAAACGTGCCTAAAGGGGTTGGTATAGTGGAAGTGTGATAAAACAAATGTCAAAAGACCAAGCACATGACATTAAAGTAAGAGGGGTGATATAGTTGCTTACATGTTTCATAAGGCAAAAGCGCGACTTGCATCGAGACACAAACAACAGAACAAACAACAAGCACACACATGGTTTCATATGAACCATTACACAGAGTGAACTTCACATGAGGGATACATGACTTATCATACCCTAGGGGGGTTCTCGGACTCAAGTGGTGGAGTGCTGGTTCTCTTACTCACGCTCCTCTAGTTCCTCCTCCTGGTCATCATCTGTACGGGCATCGTCTCTGGTCGAGGGGGTCCATCCTGACAACGCTTCACCGCTAGATTGGTGAAGAGCGCACGATAATCCTTCGCACTCATGCGATGACGATGTGTGGGTGCATCACTAGCTGGGGGTACTCCTCCTCTGTAAGCGATAGCTGGTCATCCCTCAGGGGATTCATTCTTCTTGATCTTGTAGGGCTTCGTCTTGGCCTGTCGGAGTAGCTCACGTGTGTGGTGAGGTTCCTTGCAGAGCTTCACGAACTCGTTAATCAGGTTGTGTGCCAGACTGCAGCGGAGAGGCTGAAGTATGTCTGGAATCTGAGTGGCGTTCCATACTCCTTGGTTGGGACCATGTCGGATCGATAGAAGGGGGTCTAGAGGGGGGTGGGGTGAATATACGACTTACATAAATTAAAATCCTAGCCTTTTCCCAATTTTAATGGTTGGCAGATTTTCGCAATTGTAACAAGTCTAGTACACCCTACACATGCTAGTCAACAAATATGGCAGCGGAAAGTAAAGACTTTGCGCATGTAGTTAGGAGCAAAGTTTAGGAAGATGAAACACAAAAAACTCGACACGATGATATTTGTCATGGTTCTGGTAGGTGGTGCTATCGTGCGTCCATGTTAGTGGAGACTTCAACCCACAGAGGGTAATGGCTGCGGGAATCCACGGAGGGATGCACCCACAAGGGGTCCGCAATAAATTGGCCTTGTTTATTCCACCGTGGCTTCCATCCATACACGACTAGCGTCACTCACGGTAGATCTTCCCGAAGTAGGCGATCTCCTTGCCCGTACAAACTTCTTGGTTCAACTCCACAACACGAAGTATGAGGCTCCCAAGTGACATCTAACCAATCTAGTAGAACGGTGCACTCCTTCCTCTTGTGCTTCAAAATATAGTCTCCTCAACACTCAATCACTCTCTCACATATTTGGCATGGGTAGGAGAAATAGATTTTGTGGAAAGCAACTTGAGGAGGCCAGAGATCAAGTTTCAAATTATTGGATTCGAATCTCTTGATATCAACACATGAGTAGGTGGCTCTCTCTAAAAAATATGGATCTGGCAAGTGTAAGTGTGTTTTGAGTTCTTCCTCCACGAATGAGAGGAGGTGGAGGGGTATATAGAGGCATCCCCCAAAATCCAACCTTTACAACATTATTGCTCAACTCAGTGACACCGAAATGAATCTCGGTGGTACCGAGTTGCACTAAATGTGGACACTTTTGAATTATCGGTGAGACCAATATATGAATCCGGGTGGAACTGATACAATGACCTAGATCGGTTTCCAAATCTCGATGAGACCGATTTCAAACTCAGAAATTACGATTCTTGAAATCTTCTCAACAGAAAGTGGATCACTGAATATCGGTGGCACCGATGTGAAAGTTGGTGGTACCGAGATGGTAGAGCTTGGTATAGGATGTGTGTGGTGGAAAATCGGTACGGCCGAGTGGAAATAGTTGGTGGCACCGATTTTGCTGATATAGATTTGGACAAAGATATTTGTGGGAGAATGAGTGAATATTTTTGGTGGCTGCTTCTAAGCACTTCAGCAAGCAATTCATCATAATACCTCACCGCCATTTAATAGTATTGGCTTTTCTATGGAATCAAAGTGATTTCTCACAAATGTAAAATGTAGAGTCCTCTTGCGTGAAGCTTGAGCCAATCCTATTCCTTTCCTTGCATCAAGGGGTTTCTCCTCACAATCCTTTCTCCAAGGCATCTTTGAACTGTTATGAAATATACATGGATAATATCATTAGTCCAATGATGCATATGCTGTGATAAATTATCAAAACCACCTTATGGAGCAATTGTTCTTTCAATCTCCCCCCTTTTGGTAATTGATGACAACATACAATCAACGGTTCAATTAAAGATAGGCATTAAAATATGACATCTTTGAAAGATACATGACTAGTACAGGCTCCCCTAAATGTGTGCAATCCCTTTTAAAGGATAGTTTCTTTTGACTACATGGGCACACACATGGTAGAGGGACAAGACAATTCATATAAATCTTGGCTATATGTATCAAATATATGTGAATGAAGAACTTCCATGTTCAAGACTCACTCTTGCAAACAATATGTGCAAGAGACAAGAGACCACCCCGAACAAGGATATGATGCATATACTTACCTTGAGGTTCTTGAGCGTCTTAGCAGTTGGAGTACACTTGGGAAAACAAATGTTAGATAACTTAATAGTACTCTATTGTATATATGCAAAGAGCTTCAAAATTACCAAGATATTGAAGACATATTGAAAATCATATTTGATGATTGGTTTGTCTCCAAGAGAATATAGAATTACCCACCTAAGGATGAATATGTAAGAATATCCTCCCCCCTCAATCATAGCATGTACATATTGGGAGGAGGTAGGGTAAGACAAGTTGAATCCAAATATAGAAAGAAAACAATTATATCTCTCTCCCCATTAATGGTATTACACCCCGTGAGTATGTAAGGTTTGACATATCTCGCCCTTTGGCACATCTCCCCTTAGGCAAACCTCCCCTTAGGAACATATATCCCTCCTTGACTCAAGCTTATTGAAGCTTTGATATTTCTCCCCCTTTGGCATTAATTTCCAAAAAGGTTACAGGGTAAGGGGTGATTGAGAGAAAGCGATCTTTGATTCTTCTCTCTTGATAAGCATTCTTTGAATTTTGAGTTTTCTTCCCCTTAAGAATAGATAAGAGTACCTTGAACCATCTACCCCTATGTTAGGGATCCTGGTTGTTTCTCCCTCTTATATTGTAGAATCATGGAGGATTTCTCTCCCTAGAGAAGTTTTCTCCTCCTCGAACATTTTGCGAAACAAGATTATCTGCTCGTATGGCAAAAATGAAAATTATCTTTAAGAGCTTAATAGGAAATTAAAACTTGGGATCGTTGACAATCCTTCTCCCCTTAAGGAAAAATTCCAGAAAATATCTAAAAAACATAGGCATTTGTGAATTTTGGAGTCACCAATGCATTATGGTGCAGTAGAACCAAGAATAATAGCAGGCCTCTCGGAGAAATCGGTTAGACCGAGTTCCCAAGATCAGTGAGACCGAGTTGCAATGAAAATCAACTGCATAACTCAAAACGGACAGAAAAATATCCACACACTTTGAAAAAGGAAAAATACAAAGATTTAAAAGGAATTAAGAAAAAACATTTTGTTGTTTGAAAATATATACATACATATAGATGAGAATTGAATGGTTCCAATAAAGCATGCAATGAAAAATATGAACCCAACAAGAATCTCCATCTAGATGTGGGGCGGTGACTACGTCACATATACTAGAGTATATTGACTTGAGGAGTCAAGCAAGATTTCTTGATCATAGGTCATACTCATCATTAAGCGCAAAATGGTGTTACCATTTTTTGATTAAGCTCTTTAATATCTTCATATCACTTGAGTTGCGTTACCTCATGAAGTGGTGCAAAGCTTTATCAAAGATATGAGTACATACCTTCGAATGATGTTCATGACATGGCATGTAGGTTAACTTGTCATGGATGCTCAAAGTTGATGAAGATCATCTTGAGCTGGTAGCTATCTATGTCGTTTGGTTCACTTTTCACCTACAATGGTTAGTCATGCAAGGAAGAACATAATATATACAAATGACATAAGAGAATTTCATCATCATATAATTGTTTTTCCTCCATCTTCGAAGAAGGAACAATTGATACTTGGCTATGTCAAGATTGCTTTTGATGTGAGTTGATGACAATCTTGTGGAGTCTATTTCTACCAAGTACCTACAAGAGGTTTAGATGCAATACAAGGGAGCATAGTTTTCCAAGATATAATATAGTATCAAATCAATGGTGTCAAGGAATGGACAATCAAACGCATGCCCTTGAATGCATCCGAGTTAGTCTAGCTCAAATTTGAAGCATCAATGATGTTCAACTCACTCCTCAAATGACAAGACACTTCCTCACCAATTGGTTTGGTATAGATATCAGCTAATTATTTGTCTGTACGAACATGCTTGAGATCTATGTCTCCTTTACCAACATTATCACGAATGAAATGATGTCGCACTTGAATATGTTTCGTTCGAGAATGTTGCACGTGATTATAGGCAATTTTAATAGCACTCTCATTGTCATACAATAATGGAACATGTCTCACATGAATGCCATAATCCTTAAGAGTTTGAGTCATCCATAGTAATTACGCACAACATGATCCGGCGGCTATATATTGCACTTCGGCAGTTAAAAAAGATACCTAGTTTTTTTTTCCTGGATGACCAAGACACAAGAGATCTCCCAATTAATTGACATGTACCCGAGGTCGATTTTCTGTCAACCTTGTCTCCCGCATAGTCCAATTAGGAACAACCGACAAGATTAAACGAAGATCCGTTGGGATACCATATGCTAAAGTTTGGTGTATGTATCACGTATGTCATGATTCTTTTCAGAGCCAATAGATGACACTCTTTAGGTGCCGCTTCATATAGGGCACGTGTGTAAACGCACAACATGATATCGGGACGGGAGGCACATAGATATATCAATGAACCAATCATTGATCAATAAACCTTTTGATCAACTCGTTTGTCCTCCTTAGTAATGTCAACATGTCCACTAGTAGGCATGGGGTTCTCATAATTTTGCACTCTTGGATGTTGAACTTCCTGATTAAGTCCTTAGTGTACTTGGTTTGAGATATCAACATACCTTCTCTCGATTGTGTGATTTGCAATCCAAGGAAGAATTTCAGCTCGCACATCATAGACATCTCATACTTCTCTGACATCAACCTTCCAAATTTCTCACTAAAATTTGGGTTGGTAGAATGAAAGATAATATCATCCACATATATTTGGCACACAAATAGTTCACCATTAACTCTTTTAGTGAATAAGTTATGTCAATTTTACCAATCTCAAAACTGTTTTCAATGAGAAACTTCGTTAGGCATTTGTACCAAGGTCTAGGGCTTGTTTAAGACCATATGAAGCTTTACGAAGTTTGTAAAAATGTTTAGATTTCTTGGGGTTCACAAAGCCGGGAGGTTGTTTTACATAAACCTCCTCCTCAATTTCACCATTTAGAAAAGCACTTTTGATATCCATTTGGTAAAGTGTAATATCATGGTGATTGGAATAAGCGAGAAGAATGTGAATGGATTCAAGTCTAGCAATGGGGGCATAAGTCTTACCGAAGTCCATACCTTCGACTTGCGTGTATCCTTGGGCTACAAGACATGCCTTCTTGTGAACAACTTGACCATATTCGTATTGCTTGTTCCGAAACACCCATTTTGTACCGATGATGTTGTGCTCATCTTCGGGCTTTTCAATAAGTGTCCACACTTGATTGCTCTTGAAGTTATGTAGCTCTTCATGCATGACATTCACCAAATCCGGGTCCTGAAGGATTCTTCAACCTTCATACGCTCAATGCAAGAGGTAAATAAATAATGCTCACAAAAGTTAGCTAAACGAGATTCAGAGCATGTGATTGTCCTGGTTTGTATGTCACTGAAGATTTGATTCAGTGGATGATCTTTGTCCACTCTTGCTCGAACTTGTGACAACTTATTATTCTTGGATGGTGGAGCTTCTTCATCATCATCATATTGCTTGTTGTCATTGATGGTGTCATCTCCTTGAGGTGGTGGTGAGGGAGGTTTAGGTGGATCATCACGATGTACTTCTTCCTCTTTCTCATCATGTGGTGTACCGCTTGTGCATGCCTCTATGTCGTTTTTTTCCGCCTTGACGTGAAGTAGGACCTTCCACTTGAGTTGACGAAGTACTTTCCTTAACTCCATGGGACGAATCTTGTCGATAGGTAGGTCTTGGATGGCTTTCGAAGGTTCCTTATCTCCTACATCATTTGGCAATTGTTCGACTTGTGAACCATTAGATTCATCAAACTTCACATCTAGCGTCTCTTCAACTTTTCTAGTGAAGTTGTTGTAGACACGGTAAGTGTGAGAATTTGATTCGTAACCAAGTAGGAAACCTTCAAGAGATTTAGGAGCAAATTTCGTGTGACGATGCTTATCTAGAATGTAGCACTTAGAGCCAAATACTCAAAAGTATCCAACTAGGGGTTTGTTACCGGTGAGTAGCTCGTATGAATTTTTACCGAGAAGCTTGTGCAAGTAGAGTCAGTTTATGGTATAACAAGTTGTTTCCACCACTTCCACCCAAAATTACCTTGGCATCTTGTATTTGTGAAGCATCGTTCTGGCCATATCTATGAGAGACCGGTTGTTCCTCTCAACAAATCCTTTTTTTTGAGGTGTATACATCGCCGAGAACTCATGTGAGATACCTTCTTCGTCAAGAAAAGTATCCACATTAGGGTTCTTTAACTCTGTTCCATTGTTGCTCTGAACTTTCTTGATGTTAACTTCAATTTGATTTTGAGCTTTCTGAGCAAAGTTCTTGTAGATCTTTTGTACCTGCGACTTATCATGAAGAAAGAGTACCCACGGAAATATAGAAAAATCATCAACAATGACTAAACCATAAGAATTCCCACCGAGGCTCTTGTAAGCATTGGGACCAAAGATATCCTTGTGAAGCAGCTGAAGTGGCCTTCTAGTAGTCATGATGTTCTTCACAGGATGACTTCCACCGACTACCTTTCCTGCTTGACAAGCACTACAAAGTCTATCTTTGTCAAAGATAACATCTCTAACTCCAAGAATGTGATCACCTTTGATATGCCTGTCAAGGTTACGCATACCAACATGTCCTAGCCATCTATGCCATAACCAACCTTTAGAGGATTTTGCAATAAGACATGTAGGGGTTTTGGATTTTTTAGTGAAATCAAAAATGTATAGATCTTCTTTGCGAAAACAAGTAAAGACCATGTTATGGTTGTCGCTACGAAACACTTAGAAGTCAACTTTCATAAATAGCACATTCAAACCAAAGTCTTCTAGTCTACATACAAAAAGAAGAATGTGGCCAAAGGATTCAACAAGCATGACATTTTGAATGGAACTGTTATGAGATATGTCCACCCTACCAAGACCAAGTACCTTACCCTTGGAGTTGTCTCCAAAAGTCACATACCTTTGAGGTCCATGGTTTGGTGTGATCTCATGGAACATGTCTTTATCTCCGGTCATGTGATCAATGCATCCGTTGTCAAGCATCCACTCATTTCCTATGATAATGTAGTCTCTAAGGTTCACCATAAGACTAAGGTTCTGCATGGTCTTCTCATACTCGATGTCGAACTTCTCATCTTCATCGTAGTAGGCATGCTCCACATTGTCATTGTTGGACGGAATATCCTCATCATAAGAATAAAGAATTTCATTAGAATTTTGACTATGACAGTGTTCATGTTTATGCATGTAAATGGCTTCAACAATGACATTATTAATGCTAATGACATCTTCTTTGGCATGCATAAATTCATACCATTTGTCTCATAGATAGAAGAGGTGTCTAGAGGGGGGGGTGAATATACTACTTGCATAAATTGAAATCCCGCCATTTTCCCAATTTTAATGGTTGGCAGATTTTAGCAACTCTAACAAGTCTAGTGCACCCTACACATGCTAGTCAACAAATATGGAAGAGAAAAGAAAATACTTTGCACATGCAGTAAGGAGTATAGTTTAGGAAGATCAAATGCAAAGAAGTTGACACAACGATTTTTGGCATGGTTCCGATAGGTGGTGCTATTGTACATCCATGTTAGGGGAGACTTCAACCCACGGAGGGTAATGGTTGCGAGAGTCCATGGAGGGCTCCATCCACATGGGGTCCACGAAGAAGCGGCCTTTTCTATGCCACCACATGGGATCTTCACGAAGTAGGCGATCTCCTTGCCCGTACAAACTTCTAGGTTCAACTCCACAACACGAAGTAGGAGACTCCCAAGCGACACCTAACCAATCTAGGAGGCACCACCGTCCAAAAGGTAATAGATGAGGTAGAACGATGAGCACCTTTCTCTTGTGCTTGAAAAGATTGTCCCCTCAACACTCAATCACTCTCTCATAGATTTGGCATGGGTAGGAGAGATTTATTTTGTGAAAAGCAACTTGGGGAGGCTAGATATCAAGTCTCAAATGGTTTGATTGGAATCTCTTGATCTGAACACATGAGTAGGTGGCTCTCTTACAGAATTATGGATCTCGCAAGTGTAAGTGTTATCTGAGTGCTTCCTATATGAATCAGAGGAGGTGGAGGGGTATATATAGGCATCCCCCAAAATCCAACCGTTACACCATTATTGCACAACTCTGTGACACCAAAACGAATCTCGGTTCTACCGAGTTGCACTAAATGTGGAAAATTTTGAATTATCGGTGAGAGCGATATATGAATATCGGTGGAATCGATATGATGACCTAGACTAGTTTCCATATCTCGATGATACGGATTTTAAACTCAGAAATTCTGATTCTTGAAATCTTCTCAATAGAAAGTTGGTCAATGAATCTCGGTGGCACCGACACGAAAGTTGGTGGTAGCTAGATGGTAGGGTTTGGAAGAGGATCTGTCTGGTGAAAAATCGGTAGGGCTGAGTGGAAATAGTTGGTGGCATCGATTTTGCTGATATAGCTTTGGACAAAGATATTTGTGGGAGAATGATTGAATATCTTCGGTGGCTACCTCTAAGCACTTGAGCAACCAACTCATCATATTACGTCACCCCCTTTTAATAGTATTGGCTTTCCTATGGACTCAAAGTGATTTCTCAAACATGTAAAATGTAGAGTCCTCTTGCTTGAATCTCGATCCAATCTTATTCCTTCTCGCATCAAGGGGCTTCTCCTCACAATCCTATTAGTCCAATGATGCATATGTTGTGATAAATTAACAAAACCACCTTAGGAAGCAATTTTTCTTTCAGACCAACATCCAACTCTCGCCAATATCATGCTTCCGGAAAGGAAAGTGGTGAGTAGCCGGCTCGTTAGCCATCTCTAGGATGATGTCTCGAAGGTGGATGAGTGCCTTCCGTGCAGCTGTTTCAACTGCTAACGCCAGGGTCTCTATATGTGGTCCTTCAAAGAACCAACTCGTCGAGGAGTTGTTTTCCTTCACGACCACATCAACGTGGTACTCCCTCATGGTGGAATCCACCCAATGCTCGTGGTAGAGGAAAATGGGTGGTCGGTGAAACTGACACTTCTCCAAGCTATTCCCAAGGAGTAGGGGAAAACCGAATGCTAGGAGCTCTTCAGATATGATGACCATCTACAAGGTTTAATGGGAGGGTCTTAGTAAAGCTTTTTATTGTAGAGTGGAAGAGGCAAGAAGTGTAGAAATTGTTGGGGAACGTTGCATGGGAAACAAAAAATTTCCTATGCACACGCAATACCTATCCATGGTGATGATCGTCTAGGAAAGGGGAGAGTGAATCTAAATACCCTTCTAGATCACTAAGCAGAAGCATATATAAAGAGTTTGATGTACTGGAACATCTTTGCGATCCAAAGCGCAGCCCGTCCCGCGATCTCATCAAGATCCGTCCCGTGATCCCATCACGATCCATCCCGATCTAGTGTCGAACGGACGACACCTCCACGTTCAGCACACGTACACCTCGATGATGATCACCGCCTTCTTGATCTATCAAGAGGGGTGGAGAGGTAGATGAGTTGTCTAGCACAAAAGCATGGTGGTGGTGGTAAACTAATCCAGCAGGGTTGGCCAAGCTCTGCAGAACTAATCTAGAGGAGAAAACGATCTGAGAGACAGCGCAATCGTGACTATTTATGGTTAGGGCTGCCTCTAATTCCTCTAGTATATATAGGAGGGAGGGAGGGGAGAAGGAAGCCAAAGGCTCCTCCTTTGGTTCGGCCAAAGAGGAGGTGGAGGAGTCTACCTGCAATCCTACTCCAAGTAGGACTCCTCCTACTTGGAATATTCCTCCTCTCCCTTTGGTATTTTTCCCTCTTTGCTCCTTGGCCGAAATAGGCCATCTTGGGCTGGCCAAAACCAGCCCACTAAGGGATGGTGCACCACCTTTAGGACTATTAGGTTCTCTCCCGGGTGGGTGACCCCTCGTGGTAAAACCCTAGAATCCATTCGTCACTCCAAGTACTTTACCGGTAATGCCCGAAAACTTTCCGGAAGCCAAATGCAACTTTCCTATATATCAATCTTTACCTACTGACCATTCCAAAGCTCCTCGTGGCGTCCGAGATCTCATCCGGGACTCTAAACAAATTTCGGTTACCAAACACACATAACTCAATAATACCGAAACGTCACCGTACCTTAAGTGTGCAGACCCTACGGGTTCGAGAACTGTGTAGACATGACTTGATACACTCTCCGGTCAATAACCAATAGCGGGACCTGGACGCCCATATTGTCTCCTACATATTCTACAAAGTTCTTTATCGGTTGAACCTCTATTTCAAGGATTTAGTTAATCCTGTATGTTGTTCCCTTTGTCCATCGGTATGTTACTTGCCCGAGATTCGATCGTCGGTATCTCCCTCCATAGTTCAATCTCGTCACTGGTAAGTCTCTTTACTGGTTCCGTAATACAAGATCTCGTGACTAAATCCTTAGTCACATTTCTTGCAAGGCTTATTGTGATGTTGTATTACCGAGTGGGCCCCGAGATACCTCTCCGTCACACGGAGTGACAAATCCCAGTCTTGATTCATAACAACCCAACAGACACCTTCAGAGATACCTGTAGAGCACCTTTATAGTCACCCAGTTACATTGCGATGTTTGATACACACAAGGTATTCCGGTGTCTGGGAGTTGCATGATCTCATGTTCATAGGAACACATACATTGACATGCACAAAACAGTAGCAATAAACTAACACGATCATATGCTACGTTCATAGTTTGGGTCTTGTCCATCACATCATTCTCCTAATGATGTGATACCGTTATCAAGTGACAACACTTGTCTATGGCCAGGAAAGCTAGACCATCTTTGATCAATGAGCTAGTCAACTACAGGCTCACTAGTGTCGGCGCACTAAAGACTGGGGTCTCCAGTGCCCCAGACTAGTGTGCAGACAACCGGCAGCCCCTCCGCAGTAGCGAGGCGCGTCGCTGGGGCCTAAGGTGAAAGCAAGACTCAGAAACCATCAAGTGCATATTGAAAGCCCCGGAAAGCACTCGTTTGTTGGGAAGGAAGAAGATACCCTGGCAGGAGTTCCCTGCCGGGGAGATAGACAATGCCACACCGAGACCCTCGCGCTGAGGTAGAATGATTGAGCCCCGGCAAGCCACCCTTGCAGGGAAGGCTGACAAGGCCTCAGCATGCCATCACCTCCCTGCCGAGAGGAACAAGAAGAGCCACGGCAAAGTAACTCTACCGGGAAGAAAGAGAAGGCCCGAGGAGATGCGCGGGCCTAGGGCACCCTCGCGACCTGCGAACGCCTCCAGCGACGAGCACGCCACCGATGATGCATGAGCCACGCGTCCGCCCGCACGCCAGCGCAACGCCCCAGAGTTGCCACGTGTGGGTACGTGTCCAACCCCCCCTGACGAGGTCAAGGAAGTTTGTCGAAGCGTTTATTGCACCCGTGACAAGGGATTAATACTGTAACTGTCGGTCGGCGCTGTTTCACCCGTGAACCCACCGTTCACCCACTGAGCCACTATGGTGACCCCTTTGCCTACAAAAGGAGGCTCGAGGCTCAGTAGTAGGGGCTTTTGGCTTTTTGGAAAATCGAAAGGCCGTAAAAAGGGACAGATCTATAGTAACCCAAAACGAATAACTAAAAGTATGCAGGAGTAGGGTTTTACACATCACGCGGCCCGAACCTGGGTAAAAAGATCTTGCCAGGACTAGACTGTTGGTTCTCCTCTTGCCGCGACCCCTCTCCCCGTCAAACCAGCAAAAATGGGATCGTTGAGGCCCGCATAGGTGTCGATCCTTCACCGACAACTAGGGATTGTGTGTTATCTATGTATGCACACATGTATTTTAGTTTCCAATCAATACAATTCTAGCATGGATAATAAACGATTATCATGAACAAGGAAATATAATAATAATCAATTTATTATTGCCTCTAGGGCATATTTCCAACAGTCTCCCACTGGCACTATAGTCAGTAATCTAGTTCACATCCCTCTGTGATTGTAGTGAATCTAACACCCACACAGTTGTGGGGTTTGATCATGTCTTGCTTGTGAGAGCGGTTTTTACTCAACGGGTCTGGAACTTTCAGATTCGTGTGCTCTTTTACAATTTTCTGTATCATACTGTAGATGCTTCTAACACACTTCACTTGGAACAATTCCAAACAACTGCTCTACTATACGAAACCGGTTTACTACTTAGAGTCATCCACATTAGTGTCAAAGCTTGCATGCACGTAACCCTTTACGACAAACTCTTTTATCACCTCCGTAATAGAGAAAACAAATACTTAGTACACTAGTTACTAAGGATAACTTTTGACCGTTGTCCAGTAATCCATTCCTGGATCACTTTTGTACCCCTTGACAGATTCATGGCAAGGCTCACATCACGTGTTGTACACAACCTAACATATTATAGAGCCTACGGCTAATGCATAGGGGATGACCTGTGTCCTTTCTTTTTCTTCTGCCATGGTCGGGTTTTGAGTGTTAATCAACACCTACACCTTATAACACAGCCAATAACTCTTTCTTTGACTGATCTATTTGAACTCCTTCAAAATCTTGTCACCTTATGTATTCATTAGAAAGTTCCATTAAGCGTTTTGATCTATCTCTATAGATCTTGATGCTCAATGTTCAAGTAGCTCAATCCTGGTTTTCCTTTGAAAAATTCCTTCCAAACAACCCTTTATGCTTTCTAGAAATTCTACATTATTTATGATCAACAATATGTCAACCACATATACTAATCAGAAATTCTATAGTCCTCTTAATCACTTCCTTGAAAATACAAGTTTCTCATAGACTATGTATAAAGCCAAAAACTTTGATCATCTTATCAAAGCGTATATTCCAACTCTGAGATGCCTGCTCGAGTCCATAGAAGGATTGCTAGAGCTTGCATACTTTTTAGCACCCTTTGGATCGACAAAACCTTCTGGTTGTATCACATACAAACTTTCCTCAAGGAAACCGTTGAGGAAACAATGTTTTGACATCCTATGTGCAAGATTTCATAAATAATGCAGCAATTGCTAACATAATCCGATCATTCTTTTAGCATTACTACGAGTGAGAAAGTCTCATCATATTCAACTCTTTGAACTTGTCGGAAACATCTTTGTGACAGGTAGAACTTTCTTAATGGTGACATGTACCATCATCGTCCGTTTTTCTTTTAAACATCCATCTGTACCCAACAGCCTTACGACCATCAAGTAGTTCTTCCAAAGTCTGCACTTTGTTTTCATACATGGATCCTACCTCGGATTTCATGGCGTCTAGCCATTCGTCAGAATGCAGGCCCACCATCGCTTCTCCATAGCTCGCAAGTTCATTATTGCAGAGCAACATGACCTCCAAGACAGGATTACTACCATTCTAGAGCAGTGCATTTCCTTGACGACCTACGAGGTTTGTAGTAACTTTTTCTGAAGCTTTATGATCACTATCATTATCTTCCACTTCAATTGGTGTAGGCGCCACGAGAACAACTTCTTTTGCCCTGCAACACACAGATTGAAGTGACGGATCAATAGCCTCATCAAGTTCCACCATCATCCCGCTCAATTCTTTCGAGAGAAACATTTTCTCGAGAAAGGACCCATTTCTAGAAACAAACCTCTGCTTCCGAATCTGAGATAGGAGGTATACCCAACTGTTTTGTGTGTCCTATGAAGGTGGATTTATCCGCTTTGTGTTCGAGCTTATCAGGCTGAAACATTTTCACATAAGCGTCGCAACCCCAATCTTTTAAGAAACGACAACTTAGGTTTCTCCAAACCATAGTTCAAACGGTGTCATCTCAACGGAATTACGTGGTTCCCTTTTTAAAGTGAATGCGGTTGTCTCTAATGCCTAACCCAAAAACGATAGTGGTAATTTGATAACAGGCATCATAGTATGCACCATATCCAATAGGGCGTGGCTATGACGTTCGGACACACCATCACCCTATGGTTTTCCAGGTGGCATGAGTTGTGAAACAATTTCCACATTGTATTCAATGTGTACCAAACTCGCAACTCAGATATTCATCTCTACGATCATATCGTAGACATTTCATCCTCTTGTCACGACGATCTTCAACTTCACTCTCAAATTACTTGAACCTTTCAATAATTCAGACTTGTGTTTCATCAAGTAAATATACTAGTATCTACTCAAATCATTTGTGAAGTAAGAACATAACGATATCCACTACGTGCCTTAGCACTCATTGGACTGCATACATAAAAAATGTATTACTTCCATCTCACTAGAAAACAAGGCCTCGGCCATCTTTCCTATGTGGCATGATTTGCATGTCTCAAGTGATTAGAAATCAAGTGAGTCCAAACAATCCATCTGCATGGAGTTTCTGTATGCGTTTACACCAATAGGCATGGTTTGCATGTCTATAACGATTCAAAAACGAATGAGTTCAAAGATCCATCAGTATGGAGCTTCTTCATGCGTTTAATACCAATGTGACTCAAGCGGCAGTGCCACAAGTAAGTGGTAATATCATTACTACTTCATATCTTTTGGCATCAAATGTTATGAACATGTGTAATACTACGATCAAGATTCAGTAAACCATTCATATTAGGTGCATAACCATTCAATGTATTATTAAAGTAAATAGAATAACCATTATTCTCTTTAAATGAATAACCGCATTGCAATAATCACAATCCAATCATGTTCACGCTCACAGCAAACACCAAACAACATTTAGGTTCAACACTAATCTCAAAAGTAGAGAGAGCGTGCGATGGTGATCACATCAACCTTGGAAGCGCTACCTACACACATTGTCACCTCGCATTTAGCTAGTCTCCGTTTATTCCGCAACTTTTAGTTCGAGTTACTAACACTTAGCAACCGAGCCGGTATCTAATACCCCAGTGCTACTAGGAGTACTAGTATAGTATACATCAATATCATGTATATCAAATATACTTTTGTCGACTTCGCCAACTTTCTCATCTACCAAGTAACTAGGGTAGTTCTGCTCCAGTGACTGTTCCCCTCGTAATAGAAGCCCTAATCTCGGGTTTGGGTTCAACCTTGGGTTTCTTTACTAGAGTAACAATTGGTTTTCCATTTCATGAAGTATCCCTTTTAACCCTTGCCCTTCTCAAAACTAGTGGTTTTACGAACCATCAACACTTGATGCTCCTACTGGATTTCTACCTTCGCGGTGTCAAACATCGCGAATTGCTCAAGGATCGTCATCTCTATCCCTGATATGTTATAGTCCATCACGAAGAACTGTAGCTTGGTAGCAGTGACTTTGGAGAACTATGTCAATCACTATCTTATGTGGAAGATCAACTCCCACTCGATTCAAGTGATTGTAGTACTCTGACAATCTGAGCACATGCTCAATGATTGAGCTTTTCTTCCTAACTTTGTAGATAAAGAATCTTGTCAGAGGTCTCATACCTCTCAACATAGGCACGAGCCCGAAATTCCAATTTTATCTCTTGGAAAATCTCGTACGTGCCATGACGTTCGAAACATCTTCGGTGCCTCAACTCTAAGCCATTTAAGCATTATGCACTGAACTATCATGTAGTCATCAAAAACGTGTATGTCAAATGTTCTCAACATCTACAGACGACGCTTAGAGTTTAGCACACCGAGCCGTGCCTCAAGGACATAAGCCTTCTGTCCAGCAATGAGGACAATCCTCGGTTTGTGGACCTACTCCGCATAATTGCAACTATCATCTTTCAACTAAGTTTTCTCTAGGAACATATCAAAAACATGGGAGCTATATCGCGAGCTACAACATAATTTGCAAAGACATATTGACTATATTCATGATAATAAGTTCAATTAGTCCTATTACTTAATAACTCCCACTCAAATTGACATCCCTCTAGTCATTCGAGTGATACATGATCCAAATTCAACTATTCAAGTCCGATCATCACGTGAGTTAAGTTGGCTTCAATGGTGAACATCGTTATGTTGATCATATCCACTATGTGACTCATGTTCGACCTTTCGGTCTCTTGTGTTCCAAGGCCATATCTGTTCATGCTAGGCTCGTCAAGGTTAACCCGAGTGTTCCGTGTGTGCAACTGTTTTGCACCTGTTGTATGTGAACATAGAGTCTATCACACCTGATCATCACATGGTGTCTTGAAAGGACGAACTATCGCAACAGTGCACACTTGGGAAGAACACAATTTTATCTTGAAATTTTAGTGTGGGATCACCTTATAAAGCTACCGTCATCCTAAGCAAAATAAGGTGCATAAAACGATTAACATCACATGCAAATCATAAGTGACATGATATGGTCATGAACAACTGCTTCTTGATCTCCATCATCAAAGCACCGACATGATCTCCATAGTCACCGGTACCACACCATGATCTTAATCATCATGATCTCCATCATTGTGCTGCCATCAAGCTTGTCGCGCTACCTATGTTGTTACTACTAAAGCTACTAAACTAGTGATAAAGTAAAGCATCACCGGGCGCATAAGTAATTAGAGCAAACCCTACGGCTCCTGCCGGTTGCCGTAGCATCGATGTGCAAGTCGATATTTAACTATTACAACATGATCATCTCATACATCAAATATATCATATCATGTCTTTGGCCATATCACATCACATGCATACCGTGCAAAAACAAGTTAGACGTCCTCTAATTTGTTGTTGCAAATTTTACATGGCTGCTATGGGTATCTAGTATGATCGCATCTTACTTACGCAAAACCACAACGGTGATATGCTTATTGCTATTTAACCTTCTCCAAGGACTGCCTTGGTCAAATCCGGTTCAACTAAAGTTGAAGAAATAGACACCCGCTAGTCATCTTTATTCAACAAGTAGCATGTTAGTTGGTGAAACCGGTCTCTCATAACCGTATGAGTAATGTTGGTCCGGGTCGCTTCAATCCAACAATACCGCTGAACCAAGAAAAGACTAAGGAGGGAAGAAAATTGAACATCAACTCCCACAAACTCTTTTGTGTTCTACTCAAGATATCATTTATGCATGAACCTAGCTCATGATGCGACTGTTGGGGAACGTTTCATGGGAAACAAAAATTTCCTACGCACAAACAATACCTATCCATGGTGATGTTCATCTATGAGAGGGGAGAGTGAATCTACATAACCTTGTAGATCACTAAGCGGAAGCGTATATAACGCGGTTGATGTAGTGGAACATCTTCGCGATCCAAATCACAGCCCGTCCCGCGATCTCATCACGATCCGTCCCGTGATCCCATCACGGTCCACCCCATGATCCCATCATGATCCATCCGATCTAGTGCCGAACAGATGGCATCTCCGCGTTCAGCACACGTACAACTCGATGATGATCAACGCCTTCTTTATCCAGCAAGAGGGGCGGAGAGGTAGATGAATTCTGCAGCACGACGGCGTGGCGGTGGTGAACTAATCCAATAGGGCTTCCCCAAGCTTTGCGGAACTAATCTAGAGGACAAAACGATATGGAGAGGGAGAGGGCAGCCCTCGCTTATTAGGGTTATGATTGCCTCTAATACCTCTAGTGTATATAGGACGGAGGGAGGGCAGGAGGCAACCAAAGGCTCCTCCTTTCGTTCGGCCTAATAGGAGGTGGAGGAGTCCACCTCCAATCCTACTCCAAGAAGGACTCCTCCCACTTGGAATATTCCACCTCTCCCTTTGGGATTTTTCCCTCTTTGCTCCTTCACCAAAATAGGCCATCTTAGGCTGGCCGCACTAGCCCACTAAGGTCAGGTGCACCACCTTTAGGCCTATTAGGTTCTCTCCCGGGTGGGTGGCCCCTCCCGGGAAAACCCTCGAACCCATTTTTCACTCCAGGTACTTCACCGGTAATTCCCAAAAACTTTTCGGAAGCCAAATGCAACTTTCCTATATATCAATCTTTACCTCCATGCCATTCCAGAACTCCTCGTGACATCAGGGATCTCATCCCGGACTCTAAAAATCTTTCGGTTACCAAACACACATAACTCAATAATACCGAAACATCACCAAACCTTAAGTGTGTAGACCCTGCGGGTTCGCGAACTATGTACACATGACTTGAGACACTCTCCGGTCAATAAGAAATAGCGAGACCTAGAAGCCCATATTGTATCCTACATATTCTATGAAGATCTTTATCAGTTGAACCTCTATGTCAGGGATTCAGTTAATCCCGTATGATATTCCCTTTGTCCATCCGTATGTTACTTGCTCGATATTCGATCGTCGGTATCTCCATACCTAGTTCAATCTCGTTACTGGCAAGTCTCTTGACTCATTGTGTAAAACAATATCCCGTGACCAACTCCTTAGTCACATTGCTTGCATGGCTTATTGTGATGTTTTATTACCGAGTGGGCCCGGAGATAACTCTCCATCACACGGAGTGACAAATCCCAGTCTTAATATACCCCAAACCAACATACACCTTTGGAGATACATGTAGAGCACCTTTATAGCCACCCAGTTACATTACGACGTTTGATACACATAAGTTATTCCTCCAGTGTCTAGGAGTTGCATGATCTTATGGTCATAGGAACATATACATTGACATGCAAAAACAGTAGCAATAAACTGACACGATCATATGCTACGTTCATAGTTTGGGCCTTGTCCATCATGTCAATCTCCAAATGATGTGATCCTGTTATCAACTCACAACACTTGTCTATGGCCAGGAAACCTTGACCATCTTTGACCAACGAGCTACTCAACTAGAGGCTCACTAGGGACTTTGTGTTGTCTATGTATCCACACATGTATTTGAGTTTCCAATCAATACAATTCTAGCATGGATAATAAACGATTATCATGAACAAGGAAATAAAATAATAACCAATTTATTATTGCCTCTAGGGCATATTTCCAACAGTAATTCCTAAGCATAGATGCTAGGTATAGTTTTTGGAAAGGGGTTTATTCTAACTAACGTCCATGTAAACTAAGGCTTCTATTGTGAAGATGGTTCTGATACCAGCTCTATGGGGACCCCAACTCATAAGTTGAGATCACCGAATGCACCTGTACCCTAATCCCAATGATCAATCCTGACTGAACGCATAGAAGCATAAATATAAGAGTCTTACATTCATTATATTGTTTGATAGAAATAAGGACCATGGAGGTCATGCTTTACATATATAGGGCCTTGAAGGCCAACACACCACACTTAACTACAACAGAAATCCTGAACGAAAGCATGAACCCATGCCACCTACCTTAACCCTACAAACATTCTCATTGAGAAGCGTCCTAGTTTGATTGTTCGTCACCAAAGAATTGTTCTCTGTATTCCGACTTTTCCATGCTTGGCCAATTAAATAACCACTGGAAAACAAATTAGTACTTCGAATGTACTCGCAAGAAACCCATGTTGTGGAACAAGACAATAACAATGCATGACATATGAGTGAGAAGGTAAGTTTGTAGAAAGCTAATTTTCATGTGCAATGACATGATCAATATCTTATGAAGGTATGCATCATGAAGTGACCGATATCCATATGAACAAGTTACAAATATCAATATAAACAGGGATATAACATCTCATGTTTCATCATCATGTCAAGTCACTTGACTTAGCTCAAGTACCATCATTTTTCTCACAGACACCCACCAAGTTTGTGAAAACATCTGGACGTAGTTTAAGCAGCACCATCCAACTGTCCTTGACCATGGACATGGCTATTCTAATAGTTTTACACTCTATAGAGATTGCACGCTGTTCCCACAAGACTCGGGGAGCTTCCATGGCATCAACAACTCGATGTATATTACATATCTGAGGTAAGCACCCGAGCAATGCCTTTCTGCTGAAAATACAAATAGTCCACTCGTTGGCCCACGTCCTCATGATGTACATCATACAAGCCTCGCTCAAGATCGTACCATCCCGGAGGCGACACAAAAGTGTGCCCGGTGTCTATGAAAACAGTCCATGGCCGCCCTACGTCGCACGACACCGTATCGAGAGGGTAACTCTGGCCCTCACGCCACTAGTAATGCGGGCTCTGTGCTAGCATCGGCCAAGGTAATCAACAAAGACCCATCCCATAAAGGGTTATCATGGTCACACATGTACGGTTGGGACAGCCGACAAATATTAAATCTAATCCATTGTCAAAAACACACACACACAACTTGTTGCGGTACAACAGTTCTTTCTCAAGTAGTTACCTCAAGCATTAGTGCCACCCGGCGGGGTTTTCAAAACGTCTTTGAAATCATTTTTTCCGTCACCATGCATTTTCCCATCCCAATTTGGGTAGCATCTTCATAGAAACCTATCTACTTCCCACCCACACAACTCTAAGCATGAGTAGAGTCATATCATGCAAGTATCAATGAGGAACTAATGGAGGCAACCCATAAAGGTCGTCATTGAAGTCATCATGACTCAATGCAACAAAGTAAGTGTTATATGCCATGCAAAAAGGGTTTCAAGTCATGGTAAAGGGTTGTTTGCCTGTCTCAACAAAGTATCCGAGGTCTTTAAAGTCTTCTGGTCCAAGCCCTCTGTCAACAAATCAATCTATTGTCGCAATTATAACCGGAATAACAAGACCACGACAAAAACAGAGAAAATAAAGTCGTCCTAAAATTGGCACACCATTTTTGTAAAATAGTGGAGGTGAATATATGCTTTGTAAAAATTATAGGATTTCGGTTTTGAAGTGTAAAAAGTGTCAAAAAGAATTTTAACAAATAGTTAAAATGTTCAAAACTACATGTTTAAATAAAAAATGTATAAAACTTTCTGTAAAAATTACACAAGTAAGAACATTAAATAGTTTAGGTTCTTAGAAAAAAAAAAGGATTTTGAATCACTACATTTGGACCAATATTTAATCCTAGGGATTTTTTGCAAGTTCTCCAAAAATAGAAAAGAAGAGCCAAGTGTGCCTTGTGGGCCGAAACTGATCCCAGTCCAGCCAGCCCGGATGAAAACGTCCCAGGGAGGAGTGGTGCGCGTGGTAGATTTTTATTCAAACCTACCCGCGGGCAAGGCTTGATAGAGTGAGAGAGAGAGAGAGAGGTGGGTGGGAGTATACAAGGTGGAGCCCACCTATCATATCCCTCCTCGAGGCAGAGAGTAGGGGAGTTCACCGGCGATGCTGTGGTCGACAACGAGGCAAGCTGATGACAGGGATGAGCTCATGGGTGTCCTTCTTCTTGGTCTGAGGTGGATAGGGGCACCGGGGTGAAGTGGCTCACCGGCGACGAGCACCTGCGACGGAGAAACTTTAGGAGGGAGTTATTGGACAAGTCCCCTTGCTGGAAAATGATAGGAGAGAGGGGGAACTGTGTTAGTAGAGTGAGATACAACCACGAGGAGACATAATGGAGCCGGGGAGGTCCCTCACCACGAGAACACCGACGCCCAGAGGCGGCGAGCTCCAGCTCAATCCCGAGCGCCTGAGCTCAAAATCAAAGGGGAAGTAATGTGGGCGTGCAATTGGGAAGTGGGGAGACGAGTTGAGCATAAAGGTGAGCTAGCGGTGGCTTTTACAGCCTTGGCACCGGTGCACCGTGGAAGAGGCTACCGAAGTTGGCTGTAGGGGCGCTAGGGGCTATGGGGGGGTTGGGTTTTTTGGTGGCGTTCCTAGGAAACATCCATCACCACGAGGGACGAGAGAAGGAGCGAGGCGAGGCCAGAGGTGGGCCCCCTTGCACGCACGGTACTGGCCGGTGTGGGTCGGCGTCGGGCACACACGACTGGGAGCGCCGGAGAGAGTGGGAGGAGGGGGGAGGCTTGGAGTCTTGCGAATGTTGAAAGCAGCATGGGGGACAAGGTCCTGTTGGGGAACGATGCATGGGAAACAAAAAAAATTCTACACAGACGAAGACCTATCATGGTGATGTCCATCTACGAGAGGAGATTTGGATCTACCTACCCTTGTAGATCACAAAGCAGGAAGCGTTTAAGAAACACGGTTGATGTAGTAGAACATCCTCACATCCCTCGATCCGCCCCGCGAACCATCACACGAACTATCCCACAAACCGTCCCACGATCCGTCCCACGAATCGTCTCGCAATCCATTGCACGAACCGTCTTGCGATCCGTCTCACGATCCGTTCCGATCTAGTGCCAAACGGATGACACCTCCGCGTTCAGCACACGTACAACTCCATGGAGAAGTAGATGAGTTCTCCGGAAGCATGACAGCACTCCGGTGGTGGTGAAGGCTCTACTCCTGCAGGGCTCCGCCCGAGCTCCGCAGAAATACGATCTAGAGGTAAAACTATGGTGTCTAGATCTGAGTTGCACGTGGCAAAGTTGTCTCAAATCAGCCCTAAATCACCACTATATATACGAGGGAGGGGGAGGTGGTAGCCTCGAGGACCAAGTCCCGAAGGGGGAGCCGGCCAAGAGGGGAGTTGGACTCCTACTCCAATCCTACTCAAAAGAGGATTAGAAAGTGGAGTCCTTCTCTTTTTACCCACCTCTCCCTTTTTTTCATTATTTGGTTTTCTCTTTATGGCGCCTAGGCCCTCTTGGGCTGTCCCACCATCCCACTAAGGGCAGGTGCGCCACCCCTAGGGCAATTGGGCTTCCGCCGGGTGGGTTGGCCCCTTCCTGGTGAAGTTCCGGAACCCATTCGGCACTCCCTGTACATTCTCGGTAATGCCCGAAAACCTTCCGGTAACCAAATGAAGTCATCCTATATATCAATCTTTGTCTTCGTACCACTCTGGAAACCCTCGTGACGTCCGTGATCTCATCCGGGACTCTGAACAACGTTCGGTAACCACGCATATAACTCAACTATACTAAAACATCGCCGAACCTTAAGTGTGTAGACCTTGCGGGTTCGAGAACTATGTAGACATACCCCGAGGTACTCCTCAGTCAATATCCAATAGCGGGACCTAGATGCCCATATTGGATCCTACATATTCTCCGAAGATCTTATCAGTTGAACCTCAGTGTCAAGGATTCATATAATCCCATATGTCATTCCCTTTGTCCTTCGGTATGTTACTTGCCCAAGATTCCATCGTTGGTATCCGCATACCTATTTCAATATCGTTAGCGGCAAGTCTCTTTACTCGTTCTGTAATACAAGATCCCATGACTTAAAATTAGTCACATTGCTTGCAAGGCTTGTGTGTGATGTTGTATTACCGAGTGGGCGCCGAGATACCTCACCGTCACAGGGAGTGACAAATCCCAGTCTTGATCCATACTAACTCAACGGACACCTTCGGAGATACCTGTAGAGCACCTTTATAGTCACCCATATACGTGGTGACGTTTGATACACACAAGGCATTCCTCCAGTGCCAGTGAGTTATATGATCTCATGGTCATAGGAACAAATACATGACACGCAGAAAACAATAGAAATAACATGACATGATCAATATGCTGCGTATATAATTTGGGTCTTGTCCATCACATGATTCTCCTAATGATGTGATCCCGTTATCAAGTGACAACACTTGTCCATGGTTAGGAAACGTTGAACATCTTTGATCAACGAGCTAGTCAACTAGAGGCTTACTGGGGACAGTGTTTTGTCTATGTATCCACACATGTATTTGAGTTTCCAATCAATACAATTATAACATGGATAATAAACGATTATTATGACCAAGGAAATATAGTAATAACTAATTTATTATTGCCTCTAGGTCATATTTCCAACAGTCTCCCACTTGCACTATAGTCAATAATCTAGTTCACATCACCATGCGATTTTAACGAATCCAACACTAATATAGTTCTGAGGTTTCATCACGTCTTGCTCGTGAGAGAGATTTTACTCAACGGTCCTGAATCTTTCAGATCCGTGTGTGCTTTACGAGTCTTTATGTCATCTTATAGATGCTGCTACTACGTGCTATTCGGAAATACTCCAAATATCTACTCTACTATACGAATCCGTTTTACTACTCATAGTTATTCGGATTAGTGTCAAAGCTTGCATCGACGTAACCCTTTACGACGAACTATTCAACCACCTCCATAATCGAGAAGCATTCCTTAGTCCATTAGTTAGTAAGGATAACTTTGACCGCTGTTTAGTGATTCAATCCTGGATCACTCTCTATACCTCTTAACAGACTAGTGGCAAGGCACACATCAGGTGCGGTACACAGCATGGCATACTGTAGAGTCTACGGCTAAGGCATAGGGGACGACCTTCGTCCTTTCTCTTTCTTCTATCATGGTTTGGCTTTCGAGTCTTACTCATATTCACACTTTACAACACAGCCAAGAACTCCTTCTTTGCTGATCTATTTTGAACTCCTTTGAAAACTTGTCACGGCATGCATTTCATTTGTAAGTTGTGCTTAGCATTTTGATCTATCTCCATAGATCTTGATGCTCAATGTTCAAGTAGCTCTATCCAGGTCTTTGTTGGAATTATGACCTAGAGGCAATGATAAATAAGTTATTATTATAATTCTTGTATCACGATAATCGTTTATTATCCATGCTATAATTGTATTGAATGAAGTCTTATATACATGTGTGAATACATAGACAAAACACTGTCCCTAGCAAGCCTCTAGTTGGCTAGCCAGTTGATCAAGGTTAGTCAAGGTCTTCTGACTATGTACAAGGTGTTGTTGCTTGATAACTGGATCACATCATTGGGTGAATCATATGATGGACTAGACCCAAACTAATAAACATAGCATGTTGATCGTGTCATTTTGTTGCTACTGTTTTCTGCGTTTCAAGTATTTATTCCTATAACCATGAGATCATATAACTCATTGGCACCGGAGGAATACCTTGTGTGTATCAAACGTCACAACGTAACTGGGTGATTATAAAGATGCTCTACAGGTATCTCCGAAGGTGTCCATTGAGTTAGTATGGATCAAGACTGGGATTTGTCACTCCGTGTGACGGAAAGGTATCTTAGGGCCCACTCGGTAATACAACATCACACACAAGCCTTGCAAGCAAATGTGACTTAGTGTAAGTTACGGAATATTGTATTACGAAACGAGTAAAGAGACTTGCCGGTAAACAAGATTGAAATACGTATGCGGATACTGACGATCGAATCTCGGGCAAGTAACATACCGAAGGTCAAAGGGAATGACATACGGGATTATATGAATCCTTGGCACTGAGGTTCAATTGATAAGATCTTTGTAGAATATGTAGGATCCAATATGGGCATCCAGGTCCCGCTATTGGATATTGACCGAGGAGTCCCTTGGGTCATGTCTACATAGTTCTCGAACCCGGAGGGTCTGCACATTTAAGGTTCGGCGTTGTTTTATGCGTATTTCAGTTATATGGTTGGTTACCGAATGTTGTTCGGAGTCCCTAATGAGATCAAGGATGTCATGTGGGTTTCCGGAATGGTCAGGAAACGAAGATTGATATATAGGATGACCTCATTTGATTACCGGAAAGTTTTCGGCATTACCGGGAATGTACCGGGAGTGACGAATGGGTTCCGGATGTTCACCGGGGGGCCAACCCACCCGGGGGAAGCCCATAGGACTTAGGGGTGCTGCACCATCCCTTAGTGGGCTGGTGGGCAAGCCCAAGAGGGCCCTTGTGCAGGAGATAAAGAAAATCAAAGAGAAAAGAAAAAAGGCGATGTGGGAAAGTAGAGAAGGACTCTACCTTCCAATCCTAGTTGGACTAGGATTGGAGGAGGAATCCTCCTCCCCCCCTTCGGCCGACCCCTTGGGGCTCTATTGAGCCTCAAGGCAGGTCCCTCCCCCTCCATCCTATATATAATGAGGTATTACGGCTGATTGGAGACAACTTTGCCATGGCCGCCCGACCACATACCTCCACGGTTTTTCCTCTAGATCGTATTTCTGTAGAGCTCGGGCGGAGCCCTGCTGAGATAGATCACAACCAACCTCCGGATCGCTGTCACGCTGCCAGAGAACTCATCTACCTCTCCGTCTCTCTTGCTATATCAAGAAGGTTGAGATCATCGTCGAGCTGTACGTGTGCTGAACGCGGAGGTGCCGTCCGTTCGGCACTAGATGGAGCGGATCGTGAGACGGGTCGCGGGATGGTTCGTGGGACGATTCGCGGGGCAGATCGAGGGACGTGAGGACGTTCCACTACATCAACCGCGTTTCTTAATGCTTCCTGCTGTGCGATCTACAAGGGAACGTAGATCGGAAATCCCCTCTCGTAGATGGACATCACCATGATAGGTCTTCGTGCGCGTAGGAATTTTTTCCCCAGGCGAAGTTCCCCAACAGTCTTTTCTTTGAAAAAGCCCTTTCAAACAACCTTTATTCTTCAAAGAAATTCTACATTACTTCCAATCAAGAATATGTCAACCACATATACTTTATTAGAAATACTATAGTGCTCCCACTCACTTCTTTGGAAATACAAGTTTTCTCATAAACCTTGTACAAACCCAAAATCTTTTGATAATCTCATCAAAGCATATATTCCAACTCCGAGATGCTTGCACTAGTGCATAAAAGGATCGCTTGAGCTTGCATACTTGTTAGTATCTTTAGGATCGACAAAACCTTCTAGTTGTATCACATACAATCTTTCCTCAAGGAAACCGTCGAGGAAACAATGTTTTGACATCCTATGTGCAATATTTCATAAATAATGCAGCAACTACTAACATAATTCTAACAGACTTTTAGCATCACTACGAGTGAGAAAGTCTCATCATAGTCAACTATTTGATCTTGTCGGAAACATCTTTGCGACAAGTTGAGCTTTTCTTAATGGTGACTTTTCACCATCATCGTCTATCTTTCTTTCAAAGATCCATCGTTACTCAATAGTCCTACGACCATCAAGTAGTTCTTCCAAAGTCTACACTTTGTTTTCACACATGGATCCTCTCTCGGATTTCATGGCCTCGAGCTATTTGTTGGAATCCGGGCCCACCATCGCTTCTCCATAGCTCGTAGGTTCATTGTTTGTTCAACAACATGACCTCCAAGACAGGGTTACCGTACCACTCTGTAGTAGTATGCGACCTTTGTCGACCTACGAGGTTTGTAGTAAACTGATCTGAAGCTCTAATAATCACCATCACCAGCTTCCACTTCAATTGGTGTAAGCGCCACAGGAACATCTTCCTGCGCCCTGCTACACACTTGTTGAAGTGACGGTTCACTAACCTCATCAAGTTCCACCACCCTCCCACTCAATCTTTCGAGAGAAACCTTTCCTTGAGAAAGGACCCGTTTCTAGAAACAAACACTTTGCTTCTGGATCTAAGATAGGAGATGTATCCAACTGTTTTGGATATCCTATGAAGAAGCATTTATCTGCTTTGGGTTTGAGCTTATCAGACTGAATTTTTTTCACATAAGCGTCGTAGCCCCAAACTTTCAAGAAACAACAGCTCAGGTATCTCCAAACCATAGTCTATACTATGTCATCTCAATGAAAATACGCGGTGCCCTATTTAAAGTGAATGCGGTTGTCTCTAATGCATAACCCATAAACGATAGTGGTAATTCGATAAGAGACATCATAGTATGCACCATATCAAAATAGGGCGTGTCTATGACGTTCAGACACATCATCACACTATGGTGTTCCAGGTGGCATGAATTGTCAAACAATTTTCACATTGTCATAACTGCGTACAAAAAACTCATAACTCAGATATTCATCTCTATGATTATATCGTAGACAGTTTATCCTCTTGTCACGACGATCTTCACTCTGTAATAGCTTAGAACTTTTCAATATTTCAGACTTGTGATTCATCAAGTAAATACTCATGTATCTACTCAAATCGCTAGTGAAGTAAGAACATAATGATATCCACTGCGTGAATCAACACTTATTGGACTGCACACATCAAAAATGTATTACTGCCAACAAGTTACTATCTTGTTTCATGTGGCATGATTTGCATGTCTCAAGTGATTCAAAATCAAGTGAATCCAAACGATCCGTCCTCATGGAGTTTCTTCATGCGTTTATACCAACAGGTATGGTTTGCATGTCTCAGACGTTTCAAAAATGAGTGAGTACAAAGATCCATCAGCATGGAGCTTCTTCATGCATTTTACACCAACATGACTCAAGTGGCAGTGCCACAACTAAGTGGTACTATCATTATTACTTTGTACCTTTTGGCACCAATTATATGAACATGTGTAACACTACGATCGAGATTCAATAAACCATTGAGGGTAATTATTCAAGAAAATAGATTAACTATTATTGTTTTTAAATGAATAATCGTATTGCAATAAACACGATCCAATCATGTTCATGCTCAACGCAAACACCAAATAACAATTTTTTAGGTTTTACCACCAATCCCGATGATAGAGGGAGCGTGTGATGTTTGATCACATCAACCTTGGAAACACTTCCAACACTTATCGTCACCTCGTCTTTATCTAGTTTCCATTTATTCTGTAGTTTTCATTTCAAGTTACTAATCACATAGCAACCGAACCGGTATCCAATACCCTCGTGCTACTAGGAGTACTACTAAAGTACACATCAATATTATGTATATCAAATATATTTCTGTTGACTTTGCCAGCCTTCTTATCTACCAAGTATCTAGGGTAGCTCCACCTCAATGACTATTCCCCTCATAACAGAAGCACTTAGTCTCGGGTTTTTGTTCAACCTTGGACTTCTTCATTAGAGCAGCAACTGGTTTTTCTGTTTCATGAAGTATCCCTTCTAGCCCTTGCCCTTAATGAAACTAGTGGTTTTACTAACCATCAACTATTGATGCTCCTTCTTGATTTCTACTTCCGCAATGTCAAACATTGCGAATCGCTCAAGGATCATCATATCTATCCTTGATATATCATAGTTCATCACGAAGCTCTAGCAGCTTAGTGGCAGTGAATTTTGGAGAACCATCACTATCTCATCTGGAAGATTAACTCCCACTTGATTCAAGCGATTGTTGTACTCAGACAATCTAAGAACATGCTCAACGGTTTGAGTTTTTCTCCTTTACTTTGTAGACAAAGAATCTTGTTGGAGGTCTCATACCTCTCAACAAGGGAACGAGCATGAAATCTCAATTTCATCTCTTAGAACATCTCTTATGTTTCGCGGCGTTTCAAAACGTCTTCGGTGCCTTGCTTCTAAGTCATTAAGTATTACGCACTGAACTATCACGTAATCATCAAAAACATGTACGTCGGATGTTCGCAACATCCACAGATGACGCTCAAGGTGCAGCACACCGAGTGGTGCATTAAGGACCTCTCCGCAACAATGAGGTCAATCCTCGGTTTTATGGACTCAGTCCGCAAAGTTGCTACTATCAACCTTCAACTAAATTTTCTCTAGGAACATATAAAAACAGTAGAGCTATAGCGCAAGCTACATCGTAATTCGCAAAGACCATTAGACTATGTTCATGATAATTAGTTCAATTAATCATATTACTTAAGAACTCCCACTCAAAAAGTACATCTCTCTAGTCATTTGAGTGGTAAACGATCCAAATCCACTATCTCAAGTCCGATTATCACGTGAGTCGAGAATAGTTTCAGTGGTAAGCATCGCTATGCTAATCATATCAACTATACGATTCATGCTTGACCTTTCGGTCTCTTGTGTTCCGAGGCCATATCTGCACATGCTAGCTCGTCAAGTTTAACCCGAGTGTTCCACGTGTGCAACTGTTTTGCACCCGTTGTATGTGAACGTTGAGTCTATCACACCCGATCATCACGTGGTGTCTCAAAATGACGAACTGTCACAACGGTGCACAGTCGGGGAGATCACAATTTTGTCTTGAAATTTTAGTGAGAGATCACCTCATAATGCTACCGTTGTTCTAAGCAAAATAAGGTGCATAAAAGGAATAACATCACATGCAATTCATAAGTGACATGATATGGCCATCATCATGTGCTTCTTGATCTTCATCACCAAAGCACCGACACAATCTTCTTGTCACCGGCGCCACACCATGATCTCCATCATCATGATCTCGATCAACCGATCACCATCGGGGTTGTCGTGCTACTTATGCTATTACTACTAAAGCTACGTGCTAGCAATATAGTAAACACATCTGCAAACACAAACGTTAGTTTCAAGACAACCCTATGGCTCCTGCCAGTTGCCGTACAATCGACGTGCAAGTCAGTATTAACTATTACAACATGATCATCTCATACATCCAATATATCACATCACGTCATTGGCCATATCATATCACAAGCATACCCTGCCAAAACAAGTTAAACGTCCTCTAATTTGTTGTTGCATGTTTTACGTGGCTACTATGGGTATCTAGTATGATCGCATCTTACTCATGCAAAAACCACAACGGATATGTGCAAATTGCTATTTAACCTCTCCAAGGACCGCCTCGGTCAAAACCAATTCAACTAAAGTTGAAGAAAGTGACACCCGCTAGTCATCTTTATGCAATGAGGTTGCATGTCAAGCGATGAAACCAGTCTTTCGTAAGCGTACGAATAATGTCGATCCGGGCCACTTCTATCCAACAATACCGCCGAATCGAGAAAAGACTAAGAAGGCCAGCAAATCGAACATCACCGTCCACAAAACCCTTTGTGTGCTACTCGATATTACATCTACGCATGAACCTAGCTCATGATGCAACTGTTGTGGAACGATGCATGGGAAACAAAAAATTTCCTACGCACATCAAGACCTATCATGGTGATGTCCATTCACGAGAAGAGATTTGGATCTACGTACCCTTGTAGATCGCACAGCAGGAAGCGTTTAAGAAAGACGGTTGATGTAGTGGAACGTCCTCACGTCCCTCGATCTTCCCCAAGAGGCGTCCCACGAACCGTTCCGCTTTCCGTCCCACGATCCGTCTCGCAATCCGTTGCACGAACCGTCTTGCAATCCGTCTCACGATCCGTTCCGATGTAGTGCCGAATGGACGGCACCTCCGTGTTCAGCACATGTACAAATCGGCGATGATCTCGTCCTTCTTGATCCAGCAAGCAAGACAGAGAAGTAGATGAGTTCTCCGGCAGCGTGACGGTGCTCCGGTGGTGGTGAAGGATCTACTCCTGCAGGTCTCCGGTGGTGGTGGTGAAGGATCCGCAGAAATACGATCTAGAGGTAAAACTATGGTGTCTAGATCTGAGTCGCACGTGGAAAAGCTGTCTCAAATCAGCCCTAATTCACCCCTATATATAGGAGGGAGGGGGAGGAGGCAGCCTTGAGGACCAAGTCCCCAAGGTGGTGCCGGCCAAGAGGGGAGTAGGAGTCCTACTCAAATCCTACTCAAAATAGGATTGGAAAGTGGAGTCCTTCTCTTCTTTCCCACCTCTCCCTTTTTTTCTTTCTTTGGTTTTCTCTTTATGACGCCTACGCCCTCTTGGGCTGTCCCACCAGGCCACTAAGGACTAGTGTGCCACCCTAGGGCCATTTGGCTTCGCCCGGGTGGGTTGGCCCCCTCTTGGTGAACTTCCGGAACCCATTCGTCACTCCCGATACATTCCCGGTAATGCCCGAAAACCGTCCGGTAACAAAATGAAGTCATCCTATATATCAATCTTCATCTCCGGACCATTCCGGAAACCCTCGTGACGTTCGTGATCTCATCCGGGACTCCGAACAACATACGGTAACCACACATATAACTCAAGTATACTAAAACATCGCCGAACCTTAAGTGTGCAGACCCTGCGGGTTAGAGAACTATGTAGACATGCCCCGAGGTACTCCTCGGTCAATATCCAATAGCGGGACGTGGATGCCCATATTGGATCCTACATATTCTCTGAAGATCTTATCGGTTGAACATGAGTGCCAAGGATTCATATAATCCCATATGTCATTCCCTTTGTCCTTCGGTATGTTACTTGCCCGAGATTCGATCGTCGGTATGCGCATACCTATTTGAATCTCATTACCGGCAAGTCTATTTACTCGTTCTGTAATACAAGATCCCGTGACTTAAACTTAGTCACATTGCTTGCAAGGCTTGTGTGTGATGTTGAATTACCGAGTGGGCCCCGCGATACCTCTACGTCACACGGATTGACAAATCTCAGTCTTGATCCATACTAACACAACGGACACCTTCGAAGATACATGTAGAGAACCTTTATAGTAACCCAGTTACGTTGTGACGTTTGATACACACAAGGCATTCCTCCGGTGCCAGTGAGTTGTATGATCTCATGGTCATAGGAACAAATACTTGACACGCAGAAAACAATAGCAATAAAATGACACGATCAATATGCTACGTATATAATTTGGGTCTTGTCCATCACATTATTCTCCTAATGATGTGATCCCGTTATCAAGTGACAACACTTGTCTATGGTTAGGAAACGTTGACCATCTTTGATCAACGAGCTAGTCAACTAGAGGCTTACTAGGGACAGTGTTTTGTCTATGTATCCACACATGTATTTGAATTTCCAATCAATACAATTATAGCATGGATAATAAACGATTATTATGAAAATAAAAATATAACAATAACTAATTTATTATTGCCTCTAGGGCATATTTCCAACAGGTCCCGCCTCCCTATGCTGTCGGACACTTCGGGATGCTCTGGCTACAATGCGACTCGACACTGTAGCATGCTCCAGAGCACCCTTTTGGCATGCCATGGCATGCCTTGCATGTCCTAGACGCACCCCAGCATGTACTCTAGTTCCTCGGGGGTAGTGGATATGCTCTTTGGATACTTTGGAAGGGAGGGGAGGGGTAGAAGGTAGAAATGAGAGGGAGAGAGGTTTCTGCCACTACTGTCCAGGGTAGAAATGAAGATTTTTACCCCGCTTAATGATTGATCATTCGCCCTATTTTTTACTGGGGATAGAAGGTGACTTGTAGGGGCTGTGGTAAAAAGGTGGAGTAAGGGAGAATGGTAGATGTGGTAAAAGTGCAGCTTTTACCAAACTACCACAAGGTGTTTGATGCTGTTTTGAGCAAGGTAAAATTTCCCACTTGTAGTGAGATTTAACAGGATCAATTGATTGGTAAAAATGAGAGGGATCACAATTTTTGAGCTCATTTGAGAAAAGTTTGCAGTGTAAACATGAAAGCCCTAGAAATGGACAGAATCAAGTTTCTTTAGACCTATGTGTGCATATATATCCCCACAAATGCACAACTTGGTGGAACATCCTTATTTGGGGTCTGGATTACTTCCGCAATGTTTGGGATGAACTAGATAAACTTGGCAATGTAAAGTTGCTCAAATTTGGTTCTGGACAGAGTGGGTTTTCGGATATTTTGGTGAACCAAGACAATTTTGATTAATATGAAACTTTAAAACACCATCACATATAGCATGTGAGACTTGCTAGAATTTTCCTGTAATTTATTGAGAATATTTCCTATGGAAATATTTTAAAAGCTTTAAATATGCAGAAAGGGTTCTCACGGGTTTTGTCCAATATTTTGAACATGACCATGTGTTGGAACTCTTATATATGGAAAGTATATGTTCACTAAGTTTTCCTAAACTTTCTAAAATATTTGTGAAGTAAGAAATATATTTTTTTCCTATAAAATACCATTTCTATTCAGAGAAATAAGTATTTATATAAAATAGGGAAATAAATTATAAAATAATTATGTTAAGGTTTTGGGAATTCTTTTTGATAATAGGATCCAAATAAACTCTTTGGGGGTAAAACATCTCTCCTAAATTGACGATTTGTAGTACAAATCTCGACTCGGTTTTTTTTGAATGCCTAAAGTAAATAAATGGCTTTTGGTTGAAATAATATTTTATAAAAATAGTTTCTGGTTCTATACACATGTCATGATCATTGGGCAAAGGTGTGGGGTCAAGGAGATGAGTTCTTGAGAAAAGAATAACTTTTGTGATTTAAAACACAATCAATCACACAAGCAAGTAGCAAGTAGAGCAAACATCACAAGAACACAAAAAAGTTTTAAATGGTTCTAAATTTTATAAAAACACAGTGTGGTAAAGTGGTACAAATACAGGGTGTGACAGACCTACCCCCTTACAAGAATTTCGTCCCTGAGTTTCCTAGGCTAAGTGCTAAAGACATAAGGGAACTCAGTCTATGGTAGTCTTCACGCTCCCATGTTTCTTCTGCTTCAGTGTGCTTCCTCCACTGGACCCTGAAGCACATGATGGTGCGACTTCTGGTGCAACGCTCGACTTCGTCCAAGATGTGTATAGGTCTCTCACGATAAGTGAGGTCTGACTAAAGGTCGATGGCTTCATTTATTGATGTCCTTGTAGAGGTCGGGGCGGTTGGGAACGTGAAGGCACTTTCGGAGTTGTGACATGCGGAAAACACTCTCCACATCCAAAATATTAGAAGGTATCTCCAGCTAGTAGGAAACTTCTCCTCATCTTGCGGTGATCTTGAAAGGTCATATGTACCTTGGCACGAGATTTCCTTTGACATGGAAGCGCTTGGTTCCCTTGAGAGGCATGACTCGAAGATAGACATGATCACCGGTGTTAAGGTTAACTTCTCGGCAATGGGAGTCGGTGTAGCTCGTCTGTCTTGACTTGGCAGTTTCTAGACATTCTCTGATGAGTTGAACTTGTTCTTCTGCTTCAGAGAGGATGTGTGGTTCGAAGATTAGTCCTTCTTCTGTTTCTGACTAGTTGAGGGGAGTGCAACACTTGCATCCATACAACACGTCAAATGGTGCCATCTGATGACTGGACCAATAGCTGTTGTTGTAGGTGATGGGGATATGTACCTAGGGTAAGCCATAGGCCTAACCTACATGTCCTACCTAAGGGCACATCAGTAATGACTTGAATACTACAAGGAGGGCTGCGACTCGATTGCCATAGCGTTTCAGTTACTCGGTAAGAAACCACTCGGGAGATTCCCCCTTCACTCGGATATCAACTTCCACTCGGAAGAACGAGAAGCCAGTCGATGTAGAAGACCAGAAGCCACTCCAGGGAGGACAACAGGCGAGAATTCGGCTGGTCATCATAAGTAACATTAGTTACGTACGTTATCAGTAATGTAGGTCTTTAAACTCCATTGAACCCTTTGTTGCCCGGTATTAAAGAGGGGCATTGCACTCTATTTAAGGCACCCCACCCCTCCGGCACAAGGGTTAACACCCCCTGTAACACCATTCCTCACTGCAAGAGCTCCCGAGCACTGAGACGTAGGGTTGTTACGTCCACGAGATGGCGTGTACTCATACATCTTGCGTACAAGCTTGTTGTAGCTAGGACTCTGCACTCTCCTTCCGTACCCTACACCTCTACTGTCCGGTTCATTCCCACGACAGTTGACGCCCACCGAGGGGCAGGCGTCTAAGCGACTTCCCGCAAGTTTGTGATTTTCATTCTCCGTCATGTCTTCTGACTACGATTCAGTCTTGGGTTGCAAGATCCGTCTCGGTGCACTCATATTCATCACCAATGATCCAGCATGGCTTCAGGAGGCGCCTCTCGATGTTGAGGCGCTCCCGTTCCACAGGGAAACCCACTTCCGTGCGAGTTCCTGCGGCGTACTCCTTCGGCAGCCATCGACCCCGGTGTCTACTGTTCGCCCCGCTGCTCGTCGCCACAAGCAATCCGGTCGCTCGCGACTCTAGCGATGGGTGAAACACGTGGTGGCTCGCAAGTGTCATTTCCACAGGTCGCGACAATCGAGCCCGCCGAACCCCTTTACGGCGCATTCGACTCGGTGTGAGATCCGTCTGATATTCCCCCAAGTGCGAGAGCTGCAATCCTGCGGTGGAGGTCTTCATGGCGGGTTATCTGGATAGCCCGCCTTGGTATGGTCGCACCAAGCGCGAGGTTGGAGAGCCGTCGAGTGGACACGCCCTCCGACGCCCTCTAGTTTCTAGTCAGCGTCAGCAAACAATGTTTCGAGTGAACCACGGAACATCGTCGAGGTATTTCGTACTCCGATACTAAATGTTGCAGCTGCCGCTAAGATAGTAGATTCTATTCAGCCATCAAACTCAAAGGGTGGTAGAGGCTTAGAGAAGATTCATACTTTGGTTCAAGTAGCACAACAGCAAAACACAGTTGTATCACGGTCACTCCATAGATTGCACAACAATTCACCCAAAGCAGATACAATTCGTTCAGTTTACAGTCCAGGGCCACCTCAGCGTCGTAGAGGCGGCGGTTACCGAGAGGATCAACACAAAGATCAGGGGCGAAACCAGTTTGCTCCCCGTTACTACCGTGATGATCTCCGTCGGGTGCATTCTCCTTCGCGGAGTGGATCGTACGTGTCACGACACTACGGTGATAGACGCCCGTTCGGTGATGAGCGGAGTCCGGGGTTTGATGCGATGAATGCACTCCCCAGAGGAGGATTGAAAGGGGCAGAGCTCACAGAGATGGTTTGGACAGAGATCGTCTGAGGGGAAGCGGATCTTGGTCTCCGTCCCTGAGTGTTTCAGTAGAGCAGTTCGTTCTGCTGATATCCCCCCAACTTCAGGTTGGTGGCTGGAATAAGTAAGTTCACACGAGAATCTAAGCGTGAAATATGGCTTGATGACTACCGAGTGGCAGTGCAGATTGGTGGAGGCAATGACAATGTCACCATGAAGCATTTGTCTCTGAGGATGGATGGTTCGGCCACAGCGCGGCTGAATCAGGTGGCTCCTTCTAGCATCTACTGCTAGGATGATCTCACCCGAGTATTCATCAAAACATTCGGGGCACGTGCAAGCGCCCTGCTGGTTTGTCCGAGTTGCAGCATTGTGTACAAAAGCCAAATGAGTCCCTGAGAGATTATATCTAGCGTTGGACCACCCTTCATCACATGGTGGAAAACATTTCTGAGCACCAGGTAGTCTGCGCTTTCAAGGCTGGCGTCAGATACAAACAGTTATATCTGAAGTTCGGTCGGACAGGCGACATGTCCATGAGCAAGATGATGGAAATTGCTGCTCGATATGCCAATGGTGAAGAAGAAGACCGCCTCCACCGCGGTAAAGGGAAAGCAATTGACACTGATGCTGGCAGTAATTCCAAACGAAAACAGAAGTGCAAGGCTGATGGTTCCACTCCGACAGAAGCAGCCGCCCTGGCGGCACAAGGAAAGTTCAAGGCAAAGCCCAATGGGTAATTTCCCCCAATGAAGTCTAAGAATGACTCAGATGTTCTAGATTTACCGTGTGCAATCCACACGAAAAAAGATAAAGATGGCAATCTGATATTGCCCAAATACACTACTCATAAGTGCAGATTGTTCATCCAACAGTTCAAAGATAATCCATCGAGTGAGAAGACTCCTGAGAAGGAGGATGAAGAAGACAAAGAAGAGTTTCCAGATGTCGATGCCACCCTGATGATTTTTGGTGATGTAGAGAGCAAAAGTCGGTTGAAGGTCATAAACATTGAGGTGAACATGGCAGCTCCGACCACCCCCCATACGTCAAATGGTCTCAAACTCCCATAACGTTCCATCACTTGGTCCACCCTGCGCTAGTCGCTACCCCTGGTCGACAGGATTTGTTGGTAGACCCAGTTGTGGAAGGCGTTCATCTTCACAAGGTGTCGATGGATGGTGGTTGTGGGCTGAACATTCTGTATGCATACACCCTCAAAGGAATGGCCATTCCGATGTTTCGACTGAGTGAAAGCAATATGCAGTTCCACGGGGTCATCCGTGGGAAAAAGGCGAAATCTATCGGCCAGATTGCGCTGGATGTGGTATTCGGCACAGACAAGAACTTTCGCAAAGAAAGATTAATGTTCGAAGTTGTCGATTTTCAGAGTGCTTATCATGCCATCCTTGGTCGCCCCACTTACGCATGTTTCATGGCACGCCCATGTTACGTGTATCTCAAGATGAAGATGCCAGGGCCCAAGGGCGTCATCACAGTCATAGGCAATCAGCAGAGGGCTGAGGAGTGCGTGTAGCAAGCCTCCAAGGTCGCTGATCAACAGATGGCTATGGTATACTTGGAGGAATATCGGAAGAATACCGGTTGTGCCGACCTGATGTGCTCCAAGAAGCCCACTTCTGAGTCCGCTTTTCAGTCAGCAGGTGAAGTCAAAAAAGTGGACATCCATCAGATATATCCCAATGCTGCCCCGACCAACATCTCAACAACACTCGACATCAAATAGGAAGCCGAGCTAATCCAGTTCCTCCGTGAGAACTAGGACATCTTTGCATGGAAGCCCGCTGACATGTCGGGTGTGCCTAGGGAACTGGCTGAGCACCGATTGAGAGTGGATCCGAAGGGAAAGCCTATTAAAGAGCATTTGCATCGGTCCACAACAGAGAAACGAAAAGCAATCGGCGAGGAGGTGGCTTGACTCTTGGAGGCGAAGTTCATACACGAGGTTTACCACCCTGAGTGTGTTGCAAACATCGTCATGGTCCCCAAGAAGGACAAGTCCTTTCGTATGTGTATCGATTGCAAGAACATCAATAAGGTTTTCCCGAAAGATCACTTTCCGCTCCCCCGCATCGATCAAATTATCGACTTGACTGCGGGTGCGAGCGTCTATCCTTTTTTATGCCTACTTTGGTTACTACCCGATTCACCTGTTTGGTCAAGATGAAATAAAAATGGCCTTCATCACCCCTTTTGGGTGTTTCTGCTATATTAGCATGCCTTTTGGTCTAAAGAATGCTGGCGCTACATTCTTGTGTATGATCCAGAAATGCCTACTTTATCAAATCAGTCGGAATGTTGAGGCCTACATGGATGATATTATGGGAAAGCCCCACAAAGGTTCCAACCTGCTGACTGACTTGGCAGAAACATTCGCCAATCTCAGGAAGTACGATATCAAATTGAATCCAGCTAAGTGCACTTTTGGAGTTCCTGGTGGCAAGTTACTCGGTTTCCTCGTTTCCGAACGTGGGATCGATGTCAACCCCGAGAATATCGGCGCTATCATCCTAATGAAAAGCCCTGTGTGTGTGCATGATGTTCAGAGACTAACAGGCTGCCTAGCGGCGTTGAGTCGGTTCATCTCTCGTCTCGGTGAGAAGGCATTGCCTCTGTACCAATTGATGAAGAAGTTCAATGTGTTCGAGTGGAATGACGAGGCAGAAGCAGCGTTTGTCGAGCTAAAAACCCTGCTTTCCACCCAGCCGGTGCCTGCTTGTAACGCCCAAGATGTGATCCTATAATTATTTTGGTGCGAAGCCCTCGACAGGGTTATAAGCGCATCTCGTCATTTCGCAAGAATGGATATCGTAACAAGTACATGTACTGAAAATATGAGTATAAGGAATTGGCTTACACTCGCCACATGGTACATCAGAGTCACATCAGTACAATACATAAATATCACGAAGAAGAGCATGGTCCGACTACGGACGAAAACAAACGAGAAAAGAACGACGTCCATCCTTGCTATCCCAAGCTGCCGGTCTCGAACCCATCCTAGGTCGACGAAGAGGGAGAAGAAGAAACTCCAAATGAGAAATCATCGCGCTCGCGTCTTAATATCACCTTACCTGTACCTGCAACTGGTGTTGTAGTAATCTGTGAGCCACAGGGGACTCATCAATCTCATTTCCAAAAGGTATCAAGACTAGCAAAGCTTAATAGGTGAGGTATGGTGAAGTGGTGAGGTTACAGCAAGCGACTAAGCATTATATGAGGTGGAAAACTTACGAGTACAAGATTAAAGAGGGGGAAGATTTATGCATAGCAGACGTGAACTATTAATGACCAAATGAATGATCCTGAACACCTACTTACGTCAGACATAACCCCACCATATCCTCGATTGGAGAAGGATCTCACAAAAGAGACAGTCACGGTTACGCACTCTGTTGGCAAGTTTTAATTAAGTTAACTTCAAATTATCTAGAAGCGGATGTTAAACAAAGTTTCCACGTTGCCACATAACCGTGGGCACGTCTTTCCAAAAGATTTAACCCTGCAGGGGTGCTCCAACTAGTCCATCACAAATTACCACAAGCCGCATAGAAATCCTCGATGACGAAACAAGCAATCCCGTCGGATTCCTTAGTGGAAAACGTCAACTCTGAGATTACCCAAAGTTTCACGGGAATCCTGATGCACAAGACATTCGTCAAAGGTAAAACTAATCCAGCAAGGCCATCACACATGTCGACATTCCCGATAGGTGTCGCGTATCTCATTCTCAGGACACGACGGATTGTCCAAAGTTGCCCCTGGTAGCCACCGGCGGTTGACAGGTTGGACCAACACTCATGTGGAGCACTGGCCCGGGGGTTGATTAATTTACTCGGAGTCCGGAAAGTCCCTATGGAATTTTATTAGGTTATTAGGCAAATGTAGTACCAAAGTTGGGCCTTGCCAGACCAGTTTTAATCTAAGACGATTTATCAAGGGGGTCCCCATAAAAACCTTGGTCGTCTTAGGATCGCTCAGTTATGGAATATCACAGCGATAGCTGAAACTAAGGGGGGCAAAGGTGGAAAAGAACACCAGGCTTGAAAGGTCGAGCCTACCACCTTTTACCAAATATATAGGTGCATTAAGTTAAATAACATTTAATAGGGTGATATAGAAAGGAACCCATGTTATCACATGGAAGCAATTGCACCTGCAACTAGCAACGCTAACACATGGTTAAGCAAGCGGTAACATAGCCAATCAGTGGTTTGCTAGGTTGTGAACAGGTTGAAGGTTTTCATGGCAATGTTGAGAGGCTGACATTTAACAGGTGGTAGGCAACAAGACATAGCGATAGAAAATGATACCACTAGCATGGCAATGATAGTAATGGTATCTAGGGAAATGGTCATCTTGCCTGAGATCCCGCTAGGAATAACAACGACTCTGTGAAGCAGACGAACCGACGTAGTCGAACGGGTCCTCACTTTCCGGCACGCTTGCGGAACTCTATCGAAACAAAGCAAACCGGAAACAAGAATCAACACACGATATTCACCATGGCACATGGACGACAATATACAATCCACATATGATGCATGATCAGTTGAATATATGCAAGACATGGCATGACAATTCACAACAATCAGACAATACACATTAAGTGAAGTTCAATATGCAACTAGTTGCATATTGATGAAACTCCACATACGAATTATTTGGTTCTATCCCGATTAGGTACATGACAATATTAAATGTTGGTTAAACATGGAAAGAGGTGAAGCGTGATTAATCTACCTATCTAGGCATTTTAAATGAGGCCGGAAACGACATATAGCATCTCTGAACTGACCTCATACGTTAATTTGTAATTCTGTCTAGATCTGAACTAACACATTTTAATATTTGTTAAACAGAAAAATTAATAGGTTCACATGATTCTACGCGTCGTTCCAATCAATTTACACATAGAGAACATCTCCAACTGAGCTATGGTTCAAAAGATACGATCGCCGCAAGATATGATGGCATGAATGCAATATGTATGCACTGACAGTCACAAGCATTCCAAAACATACAAACAGTAAGGTAATACGAACCTCCACGAGTTTCTAAGAAAGTTTCATATAGGAACCGATCAAAATGGAGCAACGGTTCAACAAATGCAAGTTACACAAGAAATAGTCGTAATATGCCAAAAACAGCAACATGACATTTTCTACACTCCAAAACAACAAGCTACGTCAATCCAAAATGATCAAACAAGACATGAGACAGTAGAGGGCAAGATGCACTTCAACACCCTACTAATAACATCTAGCATGGCAACATGGATCACTAGGAAAAGAACTCACAAAATGGTATCTCACACACAGTTTTAGACTTAGTGAAATATCAGTTTTTGACAGTGCAGCTTTCGATCTGAAGGCATATTGACAGCAGAAAAAGTATATTCTACAGGGCACCAAATGACATGAAAATTCACAGCATGCTAGAGAATCTTAAGGACTACAAATAACTCCATTGCATTAACCTCAAAAGAGCTATAGATCACTAGCAAAACTCATGGCAAGACAGCAACAAAATATAACAAAACTCATGAAATATTTCAACATCTCCGAAACAACACTATTTTCTAGCATGTTGACAACAAGCAAACAACACCTAAACATGGATTTCTATTGCAACCAAAATTACCAGAGGCTAGCCTACACATCGAAGGGCATATCTCTAGTTGACAACTCATTCATATCATGCACGGAATAAATCACACAAAATAAACAAAAAGGCAACATGACAAAATATCATGCGCACTAACTTGCTCAAAGGCTAAAACTAAATGCACAGTTAAATTCTATGGATTTTTCTACCCCGAAAAGATATTTAATATGTGGCGTTGCAACCTAAAAATAGCGCCACACGTATATGCGAGAATATGTCCTAAACACAACATGGCAAACTAGCGATGGAACCTACATGCAAAAATGCAAGGAACTACTCTAAAGTACATGGAAAAGGGCCCCGAACAACACGAATATTTCATCTATGGTATTTGAACAATCCAGGCAGACATAAAAATAGCTACGAAATAATTCCCTATTAGGACAACACACAAATCTAGGCATATGGCGGTTCAAACCACTTCAAACATGCATGAAAGTTTTATATTATGATTCTACACGAAAAACTAGTAAAGTTACATATTTAAATCATCGCGATCCGACGCACTGTTAAAACTCTACGGACGTTTGAAAATCAGCTATCTCCTGAAATTAATAAATCACAGGAAAAACCTAAAATGTAATTAGGCCAAAACTGGCTGGCCCAGTAGTGCTCAATGGGCGACACTTTGCTAAACTGTGCCAAGAACGGGAATTAGAGGCTCGGGGGGGGGGGGAGGACTCGGGAGGCTGGCACGGGGTGGCTGGCAGGCCTAGGCTGCTGCTGAGTCGAGGGAGGGAGGCCGGCCCAGTGAGGCGAGGCGGCCCAGGCGGGCGAGCTGCTCGACTCGATCGGGGCGCGCACGGGTCGAGCGAGCGGCACACTGGATGCACACAGAGACAGCTGCTCCTGGCATTATCGTCAAAGCGGAGGCGAAGCTGGTAGCACTTGGCGGCGAGGGAGGCTAGGGACGGGGTGCTCCGACCCGGATCCAGTCAGATCCGGTCGGCGACGGGGCCCACGACGCTCCACGGGAGGGAGAGCTCGTGGCAGATCCCATGGTGTTGCAAGCGCAAGGTCTTGGATCTCCGACGCTCTAGCTGGAGGAGCTGCGGCGAGGGAGCCCGAGGACAGTCCGGTCCGGCGGGGATCGGGGCCGGCGACCGGCGGGAGGAGCGGGGCGGCGACGTGGGGATCTAGGTCGTGAGGAGGCAGAGCTCGGGAGCTCGGCGCCGGGGAGGCGGCGCTAGCGATTGGCTCTGGCTTCCGTCGGGCTCGGGTGGGCCAGATCCGGGCCTGATCGGGCCTGGCGGCTGGGAGGGTTGGTTAGCACGGGAAACGAGGAGATTAGGGTTTGCTGTCCAAATTTGGAGGTGGACGATGCTTAAATAGGAAAGGGGGCTAGGGTTAGCAGTTTTCGCCCCGGTTTCAACCGCGCGATCTAAATCGGATGGTCTCGAACTCGGGGAAGGGCTAAGTGGCTGTGTAGAGTAGGCTAGCCGGAGATGAGAGGGAAAACGGGCACCCGGCAACACGATTTAAAATACTGAAAACGTCCGACGAATAGCCGAAGACGGTGCCGCTACGGTCGACCGTTCGAGTATCACACGGACTCCGATTGCGAGGAAAATTGGCAGGCGGCCTACCTATATTAAAATAAGACCGCACGCCAAGTTTCAACCCAATCAGAGAAAGTTTTATACACACTTTTAAAAACAACGTTTTGACGATGTCGCGGGTGCGGGCGTGTGTGGTCGGGCACAACACGGTCAATGACGATAACGGAGAGAACCGGCAACTAATAACGGATGCAAGTTTTGAAAACTGGCGGGAACGGGATGTCGATGCAATGCAGATGATGCACATGATGCTATGATGAATGCGGCAAAAAAATAATAATAACACGACGACAAAGGAAAAGAGGGCAATCTTCTAGAGCATCGGTCTTGGGCTGTCACACTACTGCTCCGCACATCAAAGAACCCCTGCTCTTATACATCACAACTACTAATCAAGTCGTCAGCACAGTTCTGACTATCGAGCGAGAAGAGGAAGGCAAGGCCTACAAAGTCCAGCGTTCAGTCTACAACATTTCTGAAGAACTGACCCCTTCAAAACAGAGGTACCTTCATTACGAGAAGCTCCTCTATGGAATATATTTATCAGTGAAGAAGGTGGCACACTACTTTCAAGATCATTCTGTATCAATCATCAGCAATGCCCCATTGTCAGTGATTCTTAACAATCGGGACCCATCTGGTCGCATGGCTAAGTGGTCCATCGAGCTCTTATACTCTGAGTGTGTGGAGAAATAGCAGCGTGGCCAAGTGGTTCGAAGCCAAGAAAGCTATCATGTCCCAAGCAGTTGCTGATTTCATGGCCGAGTGGGTGGAGCAATAGCAGCCAACTGAAGTTCACTCGGCACACTGGACCATGTTCTTTGATGGCTCTAAAATGTTGAACGGGTCTGGTGCTGGTGTGGTATTGGTGTCCCCAAAAGGAGACAAGCTCAACTATGTTCTCCAGATTCACTTTGATTCCTCCAACGACGAGTTTGAATATGAAGCGCTCCTCTACGGGTTGCGTATGGCCATCTCACTTGGTGTCCAGCGCCTGATGGTGTACGGCGACTCGGATTTGGTGGTCAACCAAGTGATGAAGGAATGGGATGTCAGAAATCCCGCCATGACAGGGTATTGCCATGCTGTAAAGAAACTTGAGAATAAGTTTGAATGTACGGAACTCTATCATGTACCTTGATAGAAAAATCAAGCAGCTCACGAGCTCGCCAAGATTGGTCCACTCGAAAACCTGTCCCTAGCAATGTATTTCTGGAACACTTATGTACTCATTCGGTGCAAGAAGATCCTTTCACTGAAGAGCCCCCCACAACCGATAAGAACCTCCAATCCGACTGAGATTGATGTTTCGGCAGTCGTTGATTTAGTCATGGAAAATCTGGTGATCGCGCCCGACTGGACAATACCTTACATTGCATAGATTTTGAGGCAGGAACTTCATGAAGACGAAGACGAAGCTAAGCAGATTGTCCGCAGATCAAAGGCTTTTACTATGATGGGCGATCAACTCTACAGAGAAAGTGTTACTAGCGTATCTGAATGGTGCATCTCCCCTGAGGAGGGCCAACCGATCCTGGAGGAAATCCACTCGGGGACCTGTGGTCATCATGCGTCCTCTTGGACTATTGTTGCCAAAGCATACCGAGCTGGGTTCTTCTGGACGTGCGCTGACGAGATGGCCAAAGATATCGTTGATCATTGCGAATGGTGCCAGTTCTGCTCTAACTTGTCTCACAAGCCTGCATCTGCCTTGAAGACTATCCCACTCGTCTGGTCGTTTGCCGTTTGGGGTTTGTATATGGTCGGCCTTTTCGGACAGGTCAGAGTGGATTCACAACCTGCTTGTTGAAGTCGACAAGTTCACTAATGGATCAAAGACAAACCTATAAAGAAGCTGGAATCGCGCACCACCATCAAGTTTATGAAGGAAATAACATTCTGGTACGATGTTCTTCAGAGCATCATCACGGACAATGGTTCAAACTTTGACTCCGAAGAGTTCACACGCTTTTGCTCTGCTCAAGGCACTCGGGTGGATTATGGGTCCGTCGGACACCCCAAAACCAATGGACAAGCTGAGCGGGTGAATGGACTTATCCTTCAAGGGTTGAAGCCTCGACTAGTGCAAGACTTGGAACATGCAACCGAAGCTTGGGTATCTGAATAACCGTCTGTTCTATGTGGCTTGAGGAGAACTCCCAATCGGTCATCTGGACGCACACCCTTGTTCTTGGTGTATGGAGCTGAAGCCGTCTTACCGAGTGATCTACTTCACAATTCTCCCCGTGTGGATCTAAATTCTGAGGCTGAGGCTGAACAAGCGTGACAGGATTGAGTAGACCTCTTGGAAGAAGAGCGTGAACTGGCCTTGATTCGGTCGACAATATACCAACAGGATCTATGTCGCTTCCATGCGAGGCATGTCAGGAGTCGGACGTTCCACGAAGGCAATCTGGTGCTCCGATTGAATCAACAGTGACCTCACGAGCTTGCCCCACATGGGAAGGACCTTTCGTTGTCACCAATGTCCTGAACAATGGAGCCTACGTCCTTTATAACCTAAAGAAGAGAATCGACGAACCACGTGCTTGGAATGCACATCTACTCTGGCGCTTTTATGCTTGACAACCGATTGGTTTAAACAATGTTGCTTGTCAAACTCATGGTTCCTACAGTTTTTGTTGATTCCGATCATGCAATTTCAAATTCAAGATATACTCCGTGTGAGGAGCAATCCTCTCACTCGGGGGATTAGCTGCGAACATCCTTTCGCCTAAGTTAAAAACCTCTCCGAGTGAATAAAAGATATTCACTCGGATGATTAGCTGCGGACCAGTCTTCGCCTAAGTATAAAATATACTCCAAGTGACTAGAAATCCTCTCACTGAGGGGCTTAACTGCGACCATGCTTTCGCCTAAGTTAAAAACCTCTCCCAGTGAATAGAACATTTTCACTCGGATGCATAGTTGTGAACCAGTCTTCGCCTAAGTATGAAATATACTCCGAGTGACAAGCAATCCTCTCACTCGGGGGCCTTAGCTGCGAACATGCTTTCGCCTAAGTTAAAAGCTCTCCGAGTGAATAAAACATATTCACTCGGATACTTAGCCGCGAACTAGTCTTCTCCTAAGTACAAAATATACTCTGAGTGACGAGCAATCCTCTCACTTGGGGGCTTAGCTGCGAACATGCTTTCGCCTAAGTTAAAAACCTCTCTGAGTGAATAGCATCATATTAAGTCGGATGCTTAGCCGCGATCCAGTCTTTGCTTAAGTATAAAATATACTCCGAGTGAGGAGCAATCCTCTCACTCGGGGGCTTAGCTGCGAACATGCTTTCTCCTAAGTTGAAAACCTCTCCGAGCGAATTAAACATATTCACTCGGAAGCTTGGCCCGAACCAGTCTTCGCCTAAAGATAAAATATACTCCGAGTAACGAGCAATCCTCTCACTCGGGGGCTTAGCTGCAAACGTGCTTTTGCCTAAGTTAAAAACCTCTCAGAGTGAATTAAACATATCTATTCGGATGCTTAGCCGCGAACAAGTCTTCGCCTAAGTATAAAATATACTCCGAGTGACAAGCAATCCTCTCAGTCGGGGGCTTAGCTGCGAACATGCTTTATCCTAAGTTAAAAACCTCTCCGAGTGAATAGAAACATATTCACTTGGATGCTTTGCCACGAAAAAGTCTTTGCCTAAGTAGAAAATATACTCCGAGTGATGAGCAATGCTCTCACTCGGGGGCTTAGCTGGGAACATGCTTTCGCCGAAGTTAAAAACCTCTTTGAGTGAATAAAATACATTCACTCGGATGCTTAGCTACGAACCAGTCTTCGCCTAAGTATAAAATATACTCTATGTGACAAGAAATCCTCTCACTCAGGGGCTTAGCTGCGAACATGCTTGCTCCTAAGTTAAAAACCTCTCTCGGTGAATAAAACATATTCACTCGGATGCTTAGCCGCGAACCAGTCTTCGTCTAATTATGAAATATACTCCGAGTGACGAGCGATCCTCTCATTCAGGCGCTTAACTGCAAACATGTTTTCGCCTAAGTTAAAAACCTCTCCAAGTGAATAAAACATATGCACTCAGATGCTTAGCCGCAAACCTGTCTTCGCCTAAGTATAAAATATACTCCAAGTGACGAGCAATCCTCTCACTCACGGGCTTAGTTGCGAACATGTTTTCACCTAAGTTAGGAAACCCCGCTGAGTGAACATGTATTCTCTCCGACACTTAACTGCGAATCAGGCTCCACTTAAGTAAGGGATTTTCCCGAATGTCAAGAACACTCAAAAACCAAATAAACTCAACAAAACGCAGATAAACTCAAAGATATCCAGGAGGGATTAAAGTTGTCTATGTGGACGAAAGTACTCGGGTTTAACACCCGAACAAAGTTTTAACGGATACAATAACACTCGGCATACGGTGGTGAATAAAAGTTTAGACTGCAATCAAAGTTTCTTTTTAAGGATCAGCAGGACTCGCAGGCTCAACAAAAGTGTCAAGGTTGATCCCGTGAGGAATGCGAGTGGCCACGTCGATGAAGTCCTCAAATCGGAGCTTCTTCGTATTGGCGACCTGGAGCGCCTTTAGCTTATCTTCGCTAGCTTCCTTGCAATGGACTCGGACGAGCGAAAGGGTCACGTCGGCTCCACAATGTGCATCAGATTTCTTCGACGCGTGTACCCCATTGAGAATCTGGTCCAAGCGGCTCATTATTGCCTCCAGATCTGTGTGGAGGGTGTCTTCGGGTCACAACTCCTTGTGGATCTTCCCCAGCGCGGTTCACAATCGGCCGACGTACCCTTGGACCTTTAAGAGACTAGCATTCAGGCGAAACATATTCAGGCATGTACCTCGGCCAAAATATGCCTTCCCTCCTCCTTAGATATGCACTGCTAGAGTACTCCTGTGGTGCTCTTCTTATATAGCTTGCCCCCGTGGACCTTGTAGGCCTTTGATCAGCGGATGATACGCTGCATCTCCGACTCGTCGTCTGGGAGCTCCTTGCATAGTATATAAGCAAGGAAAGGTTGGGTCCATGGCATGATTATGGCCATGACCTCATGGGCTGAGTCCGTCTCTTCAATTGAAGATCCGTCTATGACATGATCGTCGTGATCAGCTGCTCGGGGTACTACCTGCTCTTCAACGTCGGCTCCTATGCGGACCGTCACGTCTTGCCATACTACATATCGCTTGAACAGCCGTTCCAGAAATATGTTGCTTGGGACGGGGTCTCTCGTTGTACCTAAGCGGGCTAGAACGCCCACTGCTTGGTCGTAGTCTCTTGAGACATGGTGGAAGTCTAACCCTTCATCGTGCTGATATTTTGAGGACATCGTTTCTATAAGCCCCCATTTTTGGATACTTTGCATCAAATTCACCGTTAATTTATGAGATGGCGAGATTAGAGTCTCCTCGTGTCTCGAGCCGCATTAGACCCATCGAGGCTTGATACGTCTCCAACGTATCCATAATTTTTGCTTGTTCCATGTTGTTATATTATCATTCTTGAATGTTTTACAATCATTTCACTACAAATTTATATTATTTTTTTGGGACTAACCTATTAATGGTTGCAAAATTACACAAGTTCTTGTTTCACAGTTTGATTTGTTGGAATTAATTAGAAATTGTGGAAAAAAACTAAAAACCAGCCTTGTTGGAGGAGGACCCTGCTGAAATCAGTTCACAAACAGTTTTTAGAGCTGATCGTTTGACACCCGAAGATGACGCCAAATGGAAGACGATAGAACTAGGAAAGTGTGGGGAATTTTATGGCAACGATTCTGGACTACAAATTCTTCCAAAATAGAGTTCATATGCGATCTGGACACCCATTTTACTGATGGAAATATATAATTACGGGATCACGAGAATTCTTGACGTGATTGAGTCCAACTATTAACATATCCGATATATTCGACCAAGACACAATTTTGGACACTCGTGAGGGGTGTGAGGAGCCCCTAGGAAGGTTCTAAAGGTGCCCGAGAGGCATTGGATCAAGGGTCCATCCATTGGAGGGCCATAGAGCACCATAGAAGCACATATAAGGAGAGAAAAACGCTAATTTTGGAAGAGCCACCAAGAGCCACAAATTTGCCTCTCCCTTGGAAGCTGCCATGAAGGGGAGAGGATCCTCCATTGCATCAGCAAGACCAAGGAAGACTAAGGGGTAAGGGGACGCCTCCCATCGCCACCGCCACCGCCCGGGGCCGGTGTCGTGGCCGCCATCGCCTCCATCTCTTCGGGGCTACAGCTCTCCATCAACAAATCTCTCTTTCTCACCTTGATAATGTGTGAGTAATCCTCCTTGGGGCTTGATACGTCTCCATCGTATCTACTTCTCCAAACTCTTTTTCCCTTGTTTTGGACTCTAATTTGCATGATTTGAATGGAACTAACCTGGACTGACGCTGTTTTCAGCAAAATTGCCTTGGTGTTATTTTTGTGCAGAAATGAAAGTACTCAAAACGTCCTGAAAATTTACACAGAATATTTCCGGAAAATATGAAAAATACATGCGCAAAGATCCACCGGAGGGGATGGGCCAGTGGGCCACAAGCCCTGTAGCCGCCACCCCCCTCGTGGCGGCTAGCAAGCTTGTGGGGCCAACGTGGCTCTGCCGCCCCCAATCTCAGCTCTGTAAATTCACTTTCGTCCCAGGAAAAATAAAAAGAGAAGATTTCGTCGCGTTTGCGATACGGAGGCGCCGCCACATCCTGTTCTTCATCTGGAGGGCAGATCTGGAGTCTGTTTTGGGCTCCGGAAAGGGGAAATCGTCGCCATCGCCCTCATCAACCTTCTTCCCTCTCCAATTCCATGAAGCTCTTCATCGTTCGTGAGTAATCTATTCGTAGGCTCGCTGGGCGGTGATGAGTAGGATGAGATCTATCATGTAATTGAGTTAGTTTTGACGGGGATTGATCCCTAGTATCCACTATGTTGTGAGATTGATGTTGCTACTACTTTGCCATGCTTAATGCTTGTCCCTAGGGCCCGAGTGCCATGATTTTAGATCTGAAATTATTATTTTGTCACCAATATATGTGTGTTTCAGATCTGATCTTGCAAGATGTAGTTACCTACTATGTGTTATGACCCGGCAACCCCGGAGTGACAATAACCGGAACCACTCCCGGTGATGACCATAGTTTGAGGAGTTCATGTGTTCACCAAGTGCTAATGCGTTGGTCCAGTTCTTTATTAAAAGGAGAACCTTAATATCCCGTAGTTTCCTTTTGGACCCCACTGCCACGGGAGGGATGGACAATAGATGTCTTGCAAGTTCTTTTCCCTAAGCACGTATGACGACACACGAAATGCATGTCTACATCACATTGACGAACGGGAGCTAGCCACATATCTCTTCGTGTTATAATTGTTGCATGATGAATATCATCCAAACAAATCACCGACCCATTGCGTATTCGCTGGTCGTTGACGGGAACAGACAATTTCCGTCAACGGGCAACTTCTGGCGCCATTGATACAATCGTTAGGAATAGTCTACCGTCAACAGATTGTTTCTGACACCATTGTTATCATACTACTTTGCTGCTGACACTTCTCTTGTAGATACTTATCATCCAGGTGTGGCTGAATCTGATAAATTCAGCTGCTAATACTCGAGAGTATCCTCTCGCCTCCTACTTGGCGAATCAACAAATTTGGGTCGAATACTCTACCCTCGAAAACTGCTGCGAACCCACGCGCTGGTGGGCCATCAACAACATTCTTCTAGTTTCGTTGCCGGGGAGTGCTAGAAGCATTCTTCTGGTGTCGTTGCAGGGGAAGGTCTGTTGTTACAGAGTCAGCATTTTTCTGGCGCCGTTGCCGTGGAAGGTCTGTTGTCACAGAGTCAGCATTTTTCTGGCGCCGTTGCCGGGGAAGGTATTGCTATATTCTCTGAGTCACTTGGGATTTATATCTGCTGATCACTATGAAGAATCTGAAGGATCCAAAAACCAAAGTCTTGCCCTCAACTACGAGGGGAGGTAAGGAACTGCCATCTAGCTCTGCACTTGATTCACCTTCAGTTATGAGTAAGTTTGCGACATCACCTCCTGCTAGATATCTTGATATGTCGCCTGTGCTTGATGATGCTTATGATGATACTGCTAGAGATGCTATGCGTGATGATGCTACAGATGCTATGCTTGATTCTGCTAGAGATGTTATTTTGCCTGATGATGCTATGCTTGATACTGCTAGAGATGATATGCCTGATGATGCTAGAGATGCTATGCTTGATACTGCTAGAGACACTACTTTGCGTGATGTTCCACTAGGGGGGTTCCTTGATGCTCATATTGCTAGAGTTACTGCCAATGCTCGTGATACTCCTGAAATTGTTGATAATATTGAGATAGAACCTGCTTTTGCTCATGCTAGGTCTAGCTCTCCTAGATATGAATTGCCTGATATACCTGAGGGTTACGTTATGGAGGGTGAGATAGCTGAGGATTTTCTTGCGTGTAAGGATGCCTATGATACTGAGAAATTACTTCTCAAGTGGAAGGAAAAATCTCTGAAAGCTAGGATGAAATACGACCCGAAGTTTGCCACTTCACCTATCTTTATCACCGATAAGGAATATGAATTATCTGTCGATCCTGAGATAATCTCTCTAGTCGAATCTGATCCTTTCCACGGTTATGAGTCTGAGACGGTCATAGCCCATCTTACCAAACTCCACGATATAGCCACCCTTTTCACTAGTGAGGTGAAGATCCGCCACTACTATATCCTTAAGCTGTTTCCTTTCTCTCTAAAGGATGACGCTAAAGCCTGGTTCACCTCTCTTGCTCTTGGATGTGTGAGTAGTCCCTAGGATATGGTGTATTACTTCTGTGAGAAATATTTCCCTGCCCATAAAAAGCAAGCTGCCTTGCAGGAAATATACAACTTTGCTCAACTCCAAGAACAGAGTCTCCCACAAGCTTGGGGGAGGCTCGTCCAGCTACAGAATGCTTTGCCTGATCACCCTCTTAAGAAGAACGAGATACTTGATATCTTCAATAACGAACTTACCGATGCCCCTAGAGACCACCTAGATAGTTGTGCTAGTTGTGTTTTTAGGGAACGAACTGTAGAACAAGCTGAGACCCTACTGAATAACATCTTGATCAACGATAATGCTTGGACTATTGCCGAACCACTTCCTAAGCCAACTCCGAAGAAAAGAGGTATTATATTACTCAGTGCTGAAGATATGCAAGAAACCAAGAAATCTATGAAAGAGAAAGGCATTAGATCTGAAGATGTCAAAAATCTACCACCTATCGAAGAGATCCATGGTCTCGATAACCCGATACAAGTAATAGAAGTGAATTCTCTACGTAGGTTTGATGAGAGTGATATTCCTTTTGAAAAACCTGCTAGCCTATGCTTTGATGAACTTGACAACTTTGTTGCCAAACAACAGAGTTTCAATGATTATGTTAGAATACATTTGGAACAAAGTACTCGTATGCTTACCCATTTAAGTGCTTGTGTAGACAGAAATGTCAGTGATCTGAAGCTTCTGAGTAAATATGGCTCTATGATTACTACTCAGGTAGAACAAGTACTTAAAGCTCAGAATGACTTGCTCAATGAATTAAATGACAACTCTGTAAGAGTCATTACTAGAGGAGGCAAAATGACTCAGGAACATTTGTATCCTGAAGGTCATCCTAAGAGAATTGATCAAGATTCTCAAGGAATTAATGCTGATACACCAAGTCATCCTAAGGAGAAGAAGAAGGATGATAGAAACCTACATGTCAGTTCACCAAATATTGTCACACCTCAAGAACCTAATGATATTTTTGCGTCTGATGCAGAAACACAATATGGTGATGAACATGAACCTGGTGACAATATGGACAACGATGTTCATCATAATGCTCAACCTAGCAATGATGAGGTTGTGGAGATTGAACCTACGGTTAATCCTGATAACTCACAATCTAAGAGATACGATAAGAATGACTTCACTGCTAGGAAGCATGCTAAAGAAATGGAGCCATGGGTTCAGAGATCTATGCCCTTTCCTCCTAAGCCATCCAAGAAAAAGGATGATGAGGATTTTGAGCTCTCCGTTGAGATGATAAGACCCATCTTTCTGCAGATGCGGTTAACTGATATGCTCAAAATGTCTCCGTATGCCAAGTACATGAAAGATATCGTGTCTAATAAATGGAAGATACCAGATCTTGAGATCTCCACCATGCTTGACAATCACACTTTAAAAGGTGGAACTCCTAAGAAACTTGGTGATCCCGGAGTGCCCACTATACCTTGCTCCATAAAAGGAAACTACGTAAGGACAGCCTTATGTGACCTTGGAGCCGGTGTTAGTGTTATGCCACCCTCTCTTTATCGTAGACTTAAATTGGATAAGTTTACACCCACCGAAATTTCTCTGCAAATGGCCGACAAATCAACTGCTTTCCCTATCGGCATTTGCGAGGATGTGCCTGTTGTGGTTGCAAACACCACTATCTTAACAGACTTTGTTATCTTGGATATTCCCGAGGACGATGCCATGACTGTCATCCTTGGAAGACCCATTTTAAACAATGCAGGGGCTGTTATAGATTGCAACAAAGGCAATGTCACTTTCCATGTTAACGGTAATGAGCACACAGTGCACTTTCCGAAGAAACGATATCAAGTACATTGCATCAATGCTATCGAAAAGACTTCATCGATTCTTATTGGGAGCTTTGAATGCCCTATTCCTCGTGTCAAGATGAAGTATGATTTGCTTGTTGGGGACATACATATCCCAATTGAGGTGACTTAGTGGCTATTTGAAAATTCTTCGTTCTCTCTTGCGATTCGAGAAGGTTTTGTCATGAGGACTTGATCAACCCCATTGACGGATTTCTTTCGATGACCATGAAATGGATGAATCAAAGAGTCACATACCTCTGTTTTGAGATTTCATTTTCTGTTGCTTAGAAGAAAATGATAGATTTAGTTTAGTTTTTCCTGTTTTTTGTTTCAGCATCCCGGAGAAAAATACCCTGAAAATAAAAGTTCTCCGATGGTCCTGAATATCTACTATGATTTTTTCTGGAATATTTGAAAAATACTGGGCCTGAGAGCTGGCCTGGGGGCCAGACCAGTGGGCCACAAGCCCTGTAGCCGCCGCCCCCCTGGTGGCGGCTAGCAAGCTTGTGGGGCCTATAGGGACCCCCTCCACTCATTCCAGCGCCCATCCTCTTCTTCCACTTCCAGAAAAAAATGTTTTGCAGCTCAAACCCGTGTTCTTGCTCATTTGGCTGTGATTTTCGATCTCCTTGCTCAAAGCACCATTCTCCGAACCGTTTTGGCGAAATTACTCCTTGGTAAGTGACTCCTCCATTGGTCCAATTAGTTTTTGCTCTAGTGCTTTATCTTTCGCGTATTCTTGCTACCTTGGTGACCCTGTTCATGAGCTTGAAATGTTGATTTTAGTTGGTCCCAAGTAGTTTTAGCGCGTGATACGATCTCTAGGCACTAATAGTAGTAGTTGCTAGAAGGTGTGGTTGGTCTTCATTCACTTTTCTCTTGACCTTCAAAAATTTCAGCAAAAGGAAATTATGTTCAGGAGGAAGTTTCATGGTGGTTCCTCAAGTAAGAAGGGTCCCCGTCTTTCTTTTCAGGAGTCCGAACCTTATCAACTAAGGGACGCACCGGTACAACCATGTGAATGGCCTTCCGATGAGTTCCTGATCGAAGCAGGTTTCAAGGATGAGTTTGATACACTTGTCCGTAATGCCGGGTTAGAAGAATTCCTCTTAGCTAAATGTGAACATTATGTTATGGTCACTGCCTCTTTCGTGCATAGATTTAAATTTTCAGTTGGTCGTGACTCATCCATACTGTTTGATCTGTATGATAAATCCTACGCCATGGATTTGGAGGATTTCAATAGGATTTGCAAGATACCCAATGGGGGTAGTATTAATGATCCTTCTAAGTCTTCAGTCAGAGACTTTGTCTCCAGTATAACTGTTGGAGAAACCAGAGATATCACGCAAGCCACCATAGGAAGCGTCCATTTCCCTGCCTTGTACTACTTTGCCCTCTTCATAGGTAGGTGCATTAACGGCAAGGGTGCACATTGTCACCTATGCGCTTCCGACCTTAGTATCCTTAAGAGCGCAGTAACAGGTGACAAGAGCTTCAATATGGGAGCTATAATAGCAAGGAGGCTGAATAATAATGACATTGAGGGGGATTTCTTTGGTGGAATTTATGCTACACGCTTAGCAAATTTTCTTGGAGTATCCATCCGTTTAGAAGACCCTCCTCTCCGTACAGCCTACCTTGATCGTGTCGCTCTAACACGCTACCAGTTCCTTGAGAGGGATCATGAATCCCTCCTATAACGCTTTATATTTAACCGGCAGCGTGTTTTCCGTATTACCCTTCCTGCTCCTGCTTTCTTTGACTTTCGGGTAAAACGAAGATACTGCATAACCATAGGAGAGGCAGAGGAGTATGAGAGGGAGGCGACTGCTGCTCGACTACGTGAGGCAGCTATTCAGGTAGTGGCTGCAGCGCTCCCGTATTAACACCCATTATGATTTTGGGTTTCTCCAGGACCATCCATGGGAGTAGACCAAGCTAGGCCAAAAGCCTAAGCTTGGGGGAGTACATGTTCTCATCGACCTTACATTCATGCTTATGCTTTCACTTTGTTAGCCGGTGTTTACACTTTGCCACTGTATTATCCATGCTAGTTTATTATTGTTTTCTTGTTTTGTGTCCTTTTGAGAAAACCCAAAAAGATTTTCCTTTCTTCTTTTGCTTGTTGGGAGCTTTCCCGCGTAAATAGTTTTATTTTTCTTTGGGTCAAGGTAGAAGATATTGGTTCCAATGTTTAGTGGTTCTTGCATGAATACCTGTTTAGCTTTCAAAGAGCCATATTACTTTGTCTTCTCCTTTGTGTTTGCGTGCAGATTTCAGCTTAGTCCAATGCGCGAGCACTCTTATTAATGTTCACATCGTTCGATCATGCAAATGAAAGGCAATAATGATGATATATGATCAAGTGACTGAGACTGGAAAAGCTGGTATGAACTCTATCTATTTTGTTTTTGTAAATATGACTAGCTTGTCCTGCCTGGTTCAACTTTGTTCTGAGAGAACCATGTTTGCAATGACAACTTAGAGATCATAGTTTCTGATGCCATGCTTAAATAGCTGAGAGCTTCTAATGGTTTGTCTTGGATGCCAACATAAATCTTGAGATGACTATGATGTAGTATGATAGGATGGTATTCTCCTTTGAATGATTCAAGTGGCTTGACTTGGCGCATGTTCATGCATGTAGTTGAAACAAAATCAACATAGCCTCTATGATGTTCGTGTTCATGGTGATTTATATCTTGTTCATGCTTGCATTCAATGTTAGTCGAAGTCAGTGCATCCTGATGACTGTTGTCGCTCTCTAGTTGGTCGCTTCCTAGTCTTTTGCTAGCCTTCACTTGTACTAAGCGGACTACTACTTGTGCATCCACTTCCGTAAACCCAAAAGTTTTTCCATGAGAGTCCACCATACCTACCTATATGCGGTATCTACCTGTCGTTCCAAGTAAATTTGCATGTGCCACTCTCTAAACCTTCAAGAAATAATCTGTTTTGCATGCCCGAACCCCTCATGTGGTGACACGGGGCTATTGGTATTTTCCATGCTAGGAGTGTTATCCTCGACATGTGTTTATTCATAGTCATTCACGAGAAAGGGGCCGGTAATTGGAATGCCCAGTTCCACGCTTAAATCAAAAACATAATTGCAAAACAAGACTCCCCCCGGATTGATGTTAGTATGGACGGTACCCGAGGATTCGGCTAGCCGTGGAGTGTGATTGATTGGTGGTGGGGGAGTTAAAACTTTACTTTTCTGTTTGGGAACCGCCTATAGCATGAGTAGCATGGAAGATATTGATAACTCTTGTTCATTGCGTTGACAATGAAAGCATGCCACCCAAAATTATTATCTCTGTTTTCAAAGCTTGAGCTCTGGCACCTCTGCAAATCAATGCTTCCCTCCGCGAAGGGTCTGTCTATTTATTTTCCTCTTGAGTCATCCTCTTCTTATTTAAGCACCAATTAGAGAGCACCTCTGTCATTTTTATGCTTTCATTTTGATTGATATAGATTAGGACTATGACTGGACTTCGTTGCCATGAATTACAATGTTTAGTCAACCCTTGATCTTTGAAAGTGCTCTGCATTTATGTTTTGCGGTCTCAGAGAGAGCTAGCGAGATACCACCTATTCATATTGCTTCATGCTTGTTCTGATTGAAGTGTTGGTATTCGAAACTCATTATTATTTGCTCGCTAGTTGATTATGCCATTGATATTAGTTTACCGTGAGACCTTTGTGTCACTTGCTTATGTGGTTAACTTGTGATCTTGCTGAAATTCTGGTTATGAGTTAGGCATAGTTGCAACAACAAGATCAAACAGAGTTTGTCAAAGTTTATCTTTCTCTCTCAGTTTGTCAACTGAGTTGCTTGACGACAAGCAAGGTTTTAAGCTTGGGGGAGTTGATACGTCTCCATCGTATCTACTTTTCCAAACTCTTTTGCCCTTGTTTTGGACTCTAATTTGCATGATTTGAATGGAACTAACCTGGACTGACGATGTTTTCAGCAGAATTGCCTTGGTGTTATTTCTGTGCAGAAATGGAAGTTCTCAGAACGTCCTAAAAATTTACGGAGAATATTTCTAGAAAATATGAAAAATACCTACGCAAAGATCCACTGGAGGGGATGGGCCAGTGGGCCACAAGCCCTATAGCCCCCACCCCCTCGTGGCGGTTAGCAAGCTTGTGGGGCCCACCTGGCTCTGCCGCCCCCAATCTCAGCTCTATAAGTTCACTTTCGTCCCAGAAAAAATAAAAAGATAAGATTTCGTCGTGTTTGCGATACGGAGGCGCCGCCACATCCTGTTCTTCATCCGGAGGTCAGATCTGGAGTCTGTTTTGGGCTCCGGAGAGGGGAAATCGTCGCCATCGTCATCATCAACCTTCTTCCCTCTCCAATTCCACGAAGCTCTTCATTGTTCGTGAGTAATCTATTCGTAGGCTCGCCGGGCGGTGATGAGTAGGATGAGATCTATCATGTAATCGAGTTAGTTTTGACAGGGTTTGAGCCCTAGTATCCACTATGTTCTGAGATTGATGTTGCTACTACTTTGCCATGCTTAATTCTTGTCACTAGGGCCCGAGTGCCATGATTTCAGATCTGAAATTATTATGTTGTCACCAATATATGTGTGTTTTAGATCTGATCTTGCAAGTTGTAGTGACGATAACCGGAACCACTCCCGGTGATGACCATAGTTTGAGGAGTTGATGTGTTCACCAAGTGCTAATGCGTTGGTCCGGTTCTTTATTGAAAGGAGAACCTTAATATCCCGTAGTTTACTTTTGGACCCCGCTCCCACGGGAGGGATGGACAATAGATGTCATGCAAGTTCTTTACCCTAAGCACGTATGACGACACACGGAATGCATGCCTACATCACATTGACGAACGGGAGTTAGCCACATATCTCTCCGTGTTATAACTGTTGCATGATGAATATCATCCAAACAAATCACCGACCCATTGCCTACGAGATTGTCCCACTGCTGCTGTTACTTGTCTTGCTCTACTTCTAATGTTGTTACTTGTCTTGCTCTGGTGCTACTGCTATTACTACTGTCGCTTGCTACTGTTGCTACTTGCTACTGCTGTCACTACTGTTGTTCCCTACCACTGCTATTACTCGTTACACTGCTGCTACCTGCTACAATTTTGGTTTGCTGGTCGTTGACGGGAACAGACAATTTCCGTCAACGGGCAACTTTTGGCGCCATTTATACAATCGTTAGGAATAGTCTGCCATCAACAAATCGTTTCTGAGACAATTGTTATCATACTACTTTGCTGCTGACAATTTGCTTGAAGATACTAATCTTTCAGGTGTGGTTGAATCTGATAAATTCAGATGCTAATACTCGAGAGTATCCTCTCACCTCCTGCTTGGCGAATCAACAAATTTGGGTCGAATACTCTACCCTCGAAAACTACTACGAACCCACCCGCTGGTGGGCCATCAACAACATTCTTCTAGTTTCGTTGCCGGGGAGTGCTAACAATATTCTTCTGGTGTCGGTGCAGGAGAAGGTCTGCTGTCAAAGAGTCAGGGCTGAGGGTATTTACTAGTAGCTATGTTTTGAATCTCTCTCTCTCTCTTGTGTTCTTGAGATGGCACGATCTTGATGTATCGCTAGCTTTATTAATATAGATGAATCATATGGAGTTTTCCCCTTAGTATCTTATTGTGATGAATTGAGTTTTCCCTTTGAAGTTTTCTTATCAGATTGAATCTTTAAGGATTTGAGAACACTTGATGTATATCTTGCGATGGGATATCCGTGGTGACAATGGGATGTTGTATTGATCCACTTGACGTATGTTTTGGTGATCAACTTGCGGGTTCCGTGACCTTGGGAATCTATGCATAGGGGTTGGCACACATTTTTGTCTTGACACTCTGGTAGAAACTTTGGGGCACTGTTTGAAGTTCTTTGTGTTGGATTGAACATGATGAATCTAAAATTGTGTGATGCATACTGTATAATCAAGCCCATGGGTACTTGTGGTGACATTGGAGTATCTAGATGACATTAGGGCTTTGGTTGATGTGTATCTGAAGGTGTTATTTTAGTACGAACTCTAGGGTTGTTCATGACACTTATCGGGATAGCTCATAAGATTGATCGGAAATGATAACTTTGAGGTAGTTTCGTACCCTACAATAATTTCTTCGTTTGTTCTCTTCTATTTGTGACTTTGGAGTTAACACTTTGTCGCATGTGAGGGATTTATATATGATTCAACTATGTTAGTATTGTTGAGAGAACTTGCACTAGTGAAAGTATGGACCCTAGGCCTTGTTTCCAAGCATTTATACAAAGTTTTTCTCGCTGTTTACTATTTGTTACCTTGCCGTTTTTACATTTTCAGATTACAAAAACCTATATCTACCATCCATATTACACTTGTATCACCATCTCTTCGCCGAACTAGTGCACCTATACAATTTACCATTGTATTGGGTGTGTTGGGGACACAAGAGACTCTTTGTTATTTGATTGCAGGGTTGGTTGAGAGAGACCATCATCATCCTACGCCTCCCACGGATTGATAAACCTTTGGTCATCCACTTGTGGGAAATTTGCTACTGTCCTACAAAACTCTGCGCTTGGAGGCCCAACACGAGTCTACAAGAAGAAGGTTGTGTAGTAGACATAAAGGCTGCCATCAGAAGACCGTGTAATAGTGCTTCGTATTCTGGTATGCTGTTTGAGTCGACGTACATGATCTGTATCACGTACCGAACATTATCCCCGGTAGGGGATGTGAGAATCACTCTAGATCCCAGATCGGCGAGAGTTTTGGACCCGTCGTAATACATGGTCCAATGAGCATAAGTGTTGTACTCTCTGGGAAGTTCGGCCTCGGTCCATTCAGCCACGAAGACTGCCATGACCTGAGATTTGAGGGACCGTCGAGTTTTGTAGGTGATCTCGAAAGGTAGGAGCTCGATGGCCCATTTTGCTATTCAGCCAGTGGCATACTTATTATTAATGATATCGTTCAACGGAACTTCCGAAGTCATAGTGAGCTCACAGTCCTGGAAATAGTGTCGAAGCTTCCGTGATGCCATAAACATTGTACAGGTGATCTTTTGGTAGTGTGGGAACTGGTTTTCCATGGGGTGAGTACTTCAGATATGTAATAGACCAACTTTTGAATCTGGAGTTCTTGGCCCTCGGCTACCCGTTCTACGATGAGTACTGCGCTGACGGCTTGATTGGTGGCCGAGATGCATGGCAACATCGTCTCCCCTATGAAAGTTGCTGCTGGTATGGGGTTGCTTGCTAATATCGCCTCGATGTCCACCACAGCCATTGTGGCCTCGTCAGTCCACTTGAAGTCTTTGGTTTTCTTCAGCAATCGATACAGTGGGAGGGCCTTCTCGCCTAGACGAGATATAAATCGGCTTAGTGTTGTCGTGCAGCTTGCCAGTTTTTGGACGTGTTGTAGCCCTGTTGGTGTCGCGAGCTATGACAATGCTCATATATATCTTGGGCGGATAGCCTTCAATTCCTTTTTGTGACATGATAAATCTGAGGGGTTTGCTAGTGGGGACTTCGAAGATGCATTTATCCGGATTAAGCCGAATATTATTTGCCCATAGGCTGGCAAAGGTCTCCCTGAGGCCGTCCACCAGCTGGTTGACGTGTCTGGTTTTAATGACCACGTCGTCAACATATGCCTCTACCATTTTTGCTGATTTGTTTCCCCAAGCAATTCTGGATCATGCGCTGGTAAGTAGCGCCCGTGTTTTTAGCCCGAACGACATTGTATTAAAGTAGAATGGCTCATAGGGTGTTACAAAAGCGGTTGCTGCCTGATCTGATTCCTTCATCTTGATCTGATGGTATCCGGAATAGGCATCAAGGAAACACAAGGAGTCATGTTCGGCTGTAGCACCGATAATTTGGTATATTCGGGGCAACAGAAAAGGATCCTTAGGGCAAGCTTTGTTTAGGTCTTTAAAATTGACACATATGTTTGGTGTTTGGTTCGGAAAATCGGCGCATGGCCTGTTTGATAGGTTTTAAACCGACGATTATGTTCAAGCCGTGCTCCGCCAGCCCCCGAGGGATTCCTCGCATGTCTGATGGGTGCCAGGCAAATATTTCCCAATTTTCACGTAGAAAGGCGCATAATGCTTCATCGTTTTCGGGCTCTAGTGGTGCCCCGATTGATGATGTTTTATTGGGATCCGTCAGGTGTACCTGGAATTTGACGATTTTGTCGGCCGGTTTGAAGGATGTGTACTTGGGCCGCTTGCCGAGGATCATGTCGTTTTGTCCACCACGACACGTAGTGTCGTGAGTTCTTCTGCGGTAAGGGTCTCTGCTAGCACCTCCAGGGCGCGGGATGCCATTTTGTTTTTGGCTTGGAGGGCTCTTTTGGGGTCACTATTGATTGTGCTTACTCCGTTTGGCCGTGGCATTTTGAGTTTCATGTACCCGTAATGTGGTATGGCCTGAAATTGTGTGAAGGCTTCGTGTCCTAACAATGTGTATTAACCATTGTGGAATGGGACAATATGAAAGAGAAGCTCTTCAGATCGGTAATTATCAGGTGTATCGAATACTACATCGAGCGCAAAACGTCCGGCGCAGCGGGACTCTCTCCTGGAGACAATACCCTGGAAGGTTGTTGTGCTCGGCTCGATTCGATATCGGTCGAAGTGCATTTTTTCAAGTGTGTCCTCATAAATGAGGTTGAGGCTGCTCCCTTGGTACATCAATACTTTATGCAGTCCATCAATATGAGCCGGCATGTCGTGGCCATCGGCTCGTTGCCCTGGTCGAAGGTGGTAGGTGTGTTCGACTATGGGTTTGCTGCTGCTACGTGGTGGATTTGATGGAGCTCCCCAAAGGATCTCTTTATATGGTTTTTGGAGGTGAACGTCTCGTAGATTGTTAAGATTTCTTTGGTTGTATCCGGTGGTACCACTAGGCAACACTCGGAGTGTATTGCATTGAGGATGGTTTCTCCGCTTTTTTGCGACCTGCGTGAGGACCTGATACGTCTCAAACATATCTATAATTTTTTATGGTTTCACGCTGTTTTCTTGTCTTCTTTGGTTGTTTTATCTACCTTTTATATCTTTTTGGGACTAACTTATTAATTCAGTGCCAAGTGCCAGTTCCTGTTTTCCCGTGTTTTTGACTCTTTTCAGATCTGATTTTGGAACGGAGTCCAAACGGCAGAAAAACCCCGAAATGATTTTTTCCCGAATGGAAGAAGACCAGGGGGCTTTTGGGCCAAGCCAGGTGCGCTCCAGGGATCCCACAAGCCCCCACTCCGCCACCAAGGGGGAGGCGGCGGTGGGCAGGCTTGTGGCCTCCCTGGCCGCCGCCTGACCTAGGTCTTTGGCCTATAAATTCCCAAATATTCCGCAAAAAATCAGGGGAGCCTCGAAAATACTTTACCGCCGCCGCAAGCTTCCCTTTCCGCGAGATCTCATCTGGAGACCCTTCCCGGCGCCCTGCCGGAGGGGACTTCGGAGTTGGAGGGCTTCTTCATCATCATCATCGCCCCTCCATTGACTCGTGAGTAGTTCACTTCAGACCTACGGGTCCATAGTTAGTAGCTAGATGGCTTCTCTCTCTCTCTTGGATCTTCAATACAAAGTTCTCCATGATCTTCATGGAGATCTATCCGATGAAATCTTCTTTGGCGGTGTGTTTGTCGAGATCCGATAAATTGTGAATTTGTGATCATATTATCTATGATATATATTTGAGTCTTTGCAGATTTCTTATATGCATGATTTGATATCCTTGTAAGTCTCTCCGAGTCTTCGGTTTTGTTTGGCAAACTAGATCTATGATTCTTGCAACGGGAGAAGTGCTTGGTTTTGGGTTCTACCATGTGGTGACCTTTCCCAGTGACAATAGGGGAAGCAAGGCACACATCAAGTAGTTGCCATCAAGGTTGAAAAGATGGGGTTTTTATCATTGGTTTGAGATTATCCCTCTACATCATGTCATCTTGCTTAAGGCGTTACTCTGTTCTTATGGACTTAATGCACTAGATGCATGCTGGATAGTGGTCAACGTGTGGAGTAATAGTACTAGATGCAGAAAGTATCGGTCTACTTGTTTTGGCCGTGATGCCTATACATATAATCATTGCATAGATATCGTCACGACTTTGGGCGGTTCTATCAATTGCTCGACGGTAATTTGTTCACCCACCGTCTACTTGCTTTCATGAGCGAAGCCACTAGTAAACACTACGGCTCCTGGGTCTATTCACATCCATCGTTTACACCTCCGCTTTTACTTTGCATTGTTACTTTGTTGCTTTCAGTTCTCACTTGGCAAACAATCTATAAGGGATTGACAACCCCTTCATAGCGTTGGGTGCAAGCTTTTGTGTTTGTGCAGGATCTTGAGATAGTCCTCCACCGGATTGATACCTTGGTTCTCAAACTGAGGAAAATACTTACTGTCGATGTGCTACATCACCGTTTCCGCTTCGAGGGAACATAAACGCAAGGCACCAAGGCCACGGGGGAAATCCTTTGCATACTTGCCTAGGAAGTCCCTTAAGGCGTAGCCGCAGCTGAAGGATTCCTGGTGCCGTCGACACAACTATGGTTGGCGCCGTTGTAAGGGATACAGAACAAACATCAGAAGTATTTCTCGCGCCGTTGCCGGGGAGGAGAAAACAAGATCTATCCAAGTAGGTCTCACAAACTCTTCTCTTGCATTTACTTTTGTTGCGAGTTGCCTCTCGTTTTCCTCTCCCCCACTTCACATTTGCCGTTTTCATTTGCCTTTCTCCTTCGCCGTTTTCTTTTTCCTTTGTCGTTCCCTTTCACCCGTCTGCTCTTAGGTTTGTTCGTGAGAGACCTTTCCTCATGGCCAAACTAAACTATTTCAGAAAATTGGAAGAGATTGAAACAAATGTCAAAAGTTTCATGTCTTCCGTAGGGAATTAAAAGAGCAAAATTCCTTTTTCGTCTGTTTGAATAAAGAGGTTGATGATATGGCCAATGATTTCCTTGCGCTTAGTTCTCAGTTTGCTCACAAGGAAAAATTGGTGGGCGAAATTTCTGACAAGCAGGCTACCCTAGTCAATAAGATGGCAGCTAAACCTGAAATTTGTGATGCAAATCACGAAGATCTTAAAGTGCTTGGTGTGTCTCCTCTTGAATCTTTGTTTTCGTGTGTCAAACCTACTTATGGAGGGGCTGGATATGAATCCACTTTGGTTGAAAAATGCGCCAATGATTCGGAGTCCACCTATCTTGATGATAAAGGTGTCGAGAGTGGAGTAGAAGTAGTCAAAATTTTGGGTAGTAATGAAACTCCCACTTTAGATTTCAAGGAATTCAATTATGATAATTGCTCCATGTTTGAATGCATTTCTTTGATGCAATCCATTGCAAAATCTCCACATGCTTATAGCCAAAGAAAATCCTTTACCGAGCATATCGTAGATGCTATGATGAAATCTCTTGAAGAAAAGCTCGAACTAGAAGTCTCTATACCTAGAAAACTCCATGATGAGTGGGAACCTACTATCAAAATCTAGATCAAAAACTATGAGTGCAATGCTTTGTGTGATTTGGGTTCTAGTGTTTCCACGATTCCGAAGTCTTTATGTGATATTCTTGGTTTTCATGAGATTGAAGAGTGTTCTCTTAATTTGCATCTTGCGTATTCTACTGTCAAGAAACCCATGGGGAGGATCGATTATGTTCTTATTGTTGCAAATAAGAACTATGTACCCGTGGATTTCATTGTACTTGAGATAGATTGCAATCCTTCATGTCCCATTATTCTTGGTAGACCTTTCCTAAGGACTATTGGTGCTATCATCGATATGAAGAAAGGGAATATTAGATTTCAATTTCCTTTAAAGAAGGAAATGGAGCACTTTCCTAGAAAGAAAATAAGATTGCCTTATGAATCTATAATGAGGGCTACCTATGGTTTGAGCACCAAAGATGACTATACGTGATTCCATCACTTTCACCTAGCTAACGGCGTTAAACAAAAGCGCTTGTTGGGAGGCAACCCAACGAATCTATCATTTTTATTTCTGTTTTGTGTTTTCCACACTTTCATAATTCTGTTATGATTGTGTTTTTTGTGTTTTCTTTTTGCGTTTGTGCCAAGCAAAACCGTTATGATTAGTCTTGGGGATGATCATTTGGTCATGCTGGAAAAGACAGAAACTTTCTTCTCACGAAAAGAATTTTATTTTTTCTGTAAGAGATTTTGAGTAGATTCTTCTTGCTGCTGATGTCTACGCAAATTCTTCAGACTGTCGTAATTTTTCAGAATTGTTGAAGTAACAAAGGAATACGAAATATACAGATTGCTACAGACTGGTCTGCTGTTAACAGATTCTGTTTTTTGTTGTGTTGGTTACTTATTTTGATGAAACTATGGATAGTATCGGGGGGTATAAGCCATGGAAGATTGAAAGTACAGTAACCCAACATCAGCACAAGTAGAATTTAAGTTTTCTACAGTACCTAAGGAAGTGGTGGTTTGCTTTCTTGTACTAATGTTATCACGAGTTTCTGTTTAAGTTTCGTGTTGTGAAGTTTTCAAGTTTTGGGTGAAGTTCTTCTGGACAAAGAGATAAAGAGTGGCAAGAGCTCAAGCTTGGGGATGCCCAAGGCACCACAAGAGATTCAAGGATGTCGTAAAAGCCTAAGCTTGGGGAAGCCCCGGGAAGGCATCCCCTCTCTCGTCTTCAATCCATCGGTAACGTTACTTGGGGCTATATTTTTATTCACCAAATATTATGTGTTTTTGCTTGGAGCGTCTTGTATCGTAGGAGTCTTCTATTTTTGTTGTGTAACAATCATCCTTGCTGCACACCTAGAAAGAGATACATGCACACACCATGATTTTGTTGAGCTTCACTTATATCCTTTGGTAGACAATTCAGCTCACATGTGCTTCACTTATATCTTTTGAGCTAGATACTTTTTCTCTATGTGCTTCACTTATATCTTTTAGAGCGCAGCGGTGCGTGGCTTGGTAGTTGATCTATGCTTTGCAAGTAGTCTCCAAAGGGGTAGTTATCCAAAGGGATACGAAAACTTCCACCTTCATGTGCATTGAATAGTTAGAGCAGTTCGATTCATCTCAATTAGTTTTGAGTTGTGGTTATGATAATATTGAAGTCATGCTAGTAAGGTGTTGTGGATCTAGAAATACTTGTGTTCAAGTTAGTGATTCCCGTAGCATGCACGTATGGTGAACCGCTATGTGATGAAATCTGAGCATGATTAGTATATTGATTGTCATCCTTTGTGTGGCGGTCGGGATCGCGCGATCGTTTATACCTACCAACCCTTCCCCTAGGAGTATGCGTTGAATGCTTTGTTTCGATTACTAATAAAACATTTGCAAAAAGTATATGAGTTCTTCATGACTAATGTTGAGTCCATTGTTTAGATGCACTTTCACCTTCCACCATCACTATCTTCTTAGTGTCGTGCAACTTTCGCCGGTGCACATAACCCACCATTAGCCTCCCTCAAAACAGCCACCATACCTACCTATTATGGGTTTTTCAAAGTCATTCCGAGATATATTGCCATGCAACTACCACCATGACATGTGCCACCACGTCTACTTTTCCTTTGCACGATCGTAAGATAGCTAGCATGATGTTTCCATTGATGTCTATGCCATGCTAGATCATTGCCATGGTACACTAACGAAGGCATTCCATATATAGTCATCGTTACTCTAAGTTTTGAGTTAAAAGTGTGATGATCATCATTATTGGAGCATTGTCCCATGTAAGGAAATAAAAAGAGGCCAAAGAAGCCCACCAAAATAAATAAAAAAAGAGGCCAAAGATCCCACAAAAACAAATGATAGAAAAAGAGAGAAGGGACAATGCTACCACTTTTTCCACACTTGTGCATATTAAGCACCATGATCTTCATGATTGAGAGTCTCTCGTTTTGTCACCACCATATAGCTAGTGGGAAATTTTCATTATATAACTTGGCTTGTATATTCCAATGATAGGCTTCCTCAAAATTGCCTTAGGACTTCGTGAGCAAGCAAGTTGGATGCACACCCACTAGTTTTCTTTAAGAGCTTTCACATACTCGTAGCTCTAGTGCATCATTTGTATGGCAATCCCTACTCATTAACATTTGATATCTTTTGATGAGCATCTCCACAGCTCATTGATATGCCTAGTTAATGTGACTATCTTCTCCTTTTTTTGTCTTGCAACCTCCACCTCATTCCACACCATCTATAGTGCTATAACCATGGCTCACGCTCATGTATTGCGTGAGAGTTGAAAAGGTTTGAGAAAGTAAAGGTGTGAAACAATTACTTGGCCAATACCGGGGTTGTGCATGATGTAAATTCGTTGTGCAATGATGATACAGCATAGCCAGACTATATGCTTTTGTAGGGATATTTGGCCTTGTTATTTTGAAAGTTCATGATTACTTTGCTAGTTTGCTTGAATTATTATTGTTTCCATGTCAATAGCAAACTATTGTTTTGAATCTAATGGATCTGAACATTCACGTCACATAAGAGGAACTACAAAGGACACCTATGCTAGGTAGCATGAAAGCATCAAAAATTCATTCTTATCACTTCCCTACTCGAGGACAAGCAGGAGTTAAGCTCGGGGATGCTTGACACATCTCAAACGTATCTATAATTTTTGATGGTTTCACGAAGTTATCTTCTCTTCTTTGGTTGTTTTATGTACCTTCTATATCTTTTTTGGGACTAACTTATTAATTAAGTGCCAATTGCCAGTTCCTGTTTTTTCGTGTTTTTGACTCTTTTCAGATCTTATTTTGGAACGGAGTCCAAACGGAAGAAAAACGCCCAAATGATTTTTTCCCGAATGGAAGAAGACCAGGGGGCTTTTGGGCCAAGCCAGGTGCGCTCCAGGGATCCCACAAGCCCCCACTCCGCCACCAAGGGGGAGGCGGCAGTGGGCAGGCTTGTGGCCTCCCTGGCCGCCGCCTGACCTAGGTCTTTGGCCTATAAATTCCCAAATATTCCGTAAAAAATCAGGGGATCCTCGAAAATACTTTTCCGCCGCCGCAAGCTTCCGTTTCCGCGAGATCTCATCTGGAGACCCTTCCCGGCGCCCTGCCGGAGGGGACTTTGGAGTTGGAGGGCTTCTTCATCATCATCATCGCCCCTCCAATGACTCGTGAGTAGTTCACTTCAGACCTACGGGTCCGTAGTTAGTAGCTAGATGGCTTTTCTCTCTCTTGGATCTTCAATACAAAGTTCTCCATGATCTTCATGGAGATCTATCCGATGTAATCTTCTTTGGCGGTGTGTTTGTCAAGATCTCATGAATTGTGGATTTGTGATCAGATTAACTATTATATATATTTGAGTCTTTGCTGATTTCTTATATGCATGATTTGATATCCTTGTAAGCCTCTCCGAGTCTTGGGTTTTGTTTGGCCAACTAGATCTATGATTCTTGCAATGGGAGAAGTGCTTGGTTTTGGGTTCTACCATGTGGTGACCTTTCCAAGTGATAGTAGGGGTAGCAAGGAACACATCAAGTAGTTGCCATCAAGGCTAAAAAGATGGGGTTTTTATCATTGGTTTGAGATTATCCCTCTAGATCATGTCATCTTGCGTAAGGCGTTACTCTGTTCTTATGGACTTAATACACTAGATGCATTCTAGATAGCGGTCGACGTGTGGAGTAATAGTAGTAGATGCAGAAAGTATCGGTCTACTTGTTTTGGACGTGATGCCTATAGATAAAATCATTGCATAGATATCGTCACGACTTTGCGCGGTTCTATCAATTGCTCGACAGTAATTTGTTCACCCACCGTCTACTTGCTTTCATGAGAGAAGCCACTAGTAAACACTACGGCCCCGGGGTCTATTCACATCCATCGTTTACACCTCCGCTTTTACTTTGCTTTGTTACTTTGTTGTTTTCAGTTCTGACTTGGCAAACAATCTATAAGGGATTGACAACCCGTTCATAGCGTTGGGTGCAAGCTTTTGTGTTTGTGCAGGATCTTGAGATACTCCTCCGTCGGATTGATACCTTGGTTCTCAAACTGAGGGAAATACTTACCGTCGCTGTGCTACATCACCCATTCCGCTTCGAGGGAACGCCAACGCAAGGCTCCAAGGCCACGGGGGAAATCCTTTGAATACTTGCCTAGGAAGTCCCTTGATGCGTAGCCGCAGCTGAAGGATTCCTGGTGCCGTCGACACAACTATTTCTGGCGCCGTTGCAAGGGATACACAGCAAACGTGAGGACCCAACATGATCTAAGTCTATGAGTGGAGTTTGATTCAGGCGGGGCAAAATGTATGAGGCATGGCTCATCCAGTAGTACATCCAGGAAAGATTTAGCTCGCGTTCGATTTGTTTTCGCCAAGTTTCCAGTCATGACCGGCCTCGTAACTAAGGGTGTGCATCTTGTCCAGATTGGTCTGGTGAGGCTAGGGTCGTTCCACATTTACTGAATTTGCAAAGTACTTCCCATGGCACAGTATTTAAGCACTAGGCACGACGACTCGGTGAAGGATTGAATCTGGCGACGAGAGAGGGCATTGAGGATACCCTTATCATGGCAATGTTGGTGAAAAGCATGAATAAGTTCTCGCTTCTTGCCGCCTTTGGTCCTGTTGTAGAGGAGGAATCTTGCCCTAAAGTGGTGTACTTATTCCCCCGGCTTCTGTGTGACTTCATATGTGGCCGAAGAGACGTACTCTCCCGTCTTATGCTTGATTTGGGTGGTGGGTGAGGAAAGATTTTGAATTCCCGTGATTTGTGGGCACAAGATCTCGATGGTTGCGTTCGCAACTATGTTGCGCACTGGTCCCGTGTTGGGACACCGATTCTAAGTCATAAGAACCCAGCCTGTAACACAACACATCACTTTGCGGCCTCACGCACGGTTAATCCCGCGGCTGCCACTTACGTGGGCCATGACCATTTGCATCTTTTGTCTCACATATATGTATATGTTGCCAGGATTCGAACGACAGAGAACCCGGTTCAACATGACTAGTTGTAAACCCAAGTGACACATCCGTACAGGGACAATCAAACATAACCCATCAAAGCAGATGTCGGTCAATAGCGATTGTAGACGAGTCATACCAAGCTACATGGACTCCAATACACCGTGTGACATTTCCCCGAAGGGACAGACACATCAGCAAATAAGGATACATGCCGGTCAATCAATGTGTCCGGAGTTGTAGCAAGCTACCAGGGCTCAATGGAAACACAAAGAGACATTTCCCCATAGAGACGGCTACTAAAGGCATACAAGTAGGTGTCGAACCCACGCATACAATGCATTTCAAAACATACACACAATATGCACCATATGTGTAGATACAACATGGCATCACAACATAACTCTACGACTCAAGCATTTATTAAAGATTTATAAGAGTTAAGATAGTATGATGTTACAAACACGGGTAAGATGACCCAACACTCAAGTCATACAAGCATTTAGCGGAAGGATAATATGTCTGGGTACAGACATCTACTAGAAGTGGCTGGAGGAGCCTGAAAATTTAGAATGACCCTACCAAAGGAGCCAGACCTCTGTCTGGGATTCCCAAGCTATTCTGTTCAACATCAAACTCATCACGTACAACCAATTGTGAGACTAATGTCTCCTCTACAAAACATAAATTAAGCAACCAGGAGTACAAAGGTACACAACAAGACTTACATCAGAACTATCTACATATGCATCATTGTCAACAAAGGGGTTGTGGAGTTTAATTGCAACAAGCCAGCTTTGACTCTTGGCTAATGTGTACTACGACCACAAACACTTTCTTTGAGGTGGGGTAGCGCATACGAGTCCACATATTCACCCAAACAATACACCACTATGGATCCACTCTCATCTCCCTACGAGAAGGCCATCCATAGCACTCACATTTATCTTGCATATTTTGGAGTATCCATTCCAAGTTGTCTATGTACCGCATAATGTTTCCAAGTAGTCGATATCCGAGGACGCGACTATTCGAACAGATTAATTCACCCTGCAGGGGTATACTACTTCACCCACGCTCTCACACTTATAACCATATGCACGTCATGCATCTTGACAACCTTCAAGCGGAAGCACTGGCGTGGGCTTCGGCAACGACTGTTAACCACACAAGACCCTAGTCCAAGTTTATCGCCTATTTGAGACTGAACCCGCAAGGAAGTCCGGCCAAAGTTTCCTCAATAGCCTCAAACGATGTGCGCAGGGTTCCACAAGCCCACCATCCGGGTGCCACTTGGTACACCGTTCAACTGTGTATGTACCGCACTGAAGCCTACACCGTCGGGCAAAGCTAAACACGGTCGCGAACACTTTACCCACAAACACTAGAAACTAGTTCTAACTCCTGGACAAAGATCTAGGCGATTAATAAGTCGAAGGGGTCGAGTTACCGGAGCAAATGTGTGGTAGTATCTTGTCTTAGATAACATACACATGACTCAGTTCTTAAGGACGGTCCCAATGAGACAACCCACCATGTAATCCTACATGACCTATCGTCACTACCTTTACCAAATCACATTCACGCACTTTACTCTCACACTCTAGGACATGAACACAACCATTCCAATTCATTGTCCAGACGGATCAGACCCGACAAAACTCTAAGCATACGAGGCATAGTAAGAAAAATGGATGAGTAGGCACATCAAGGTTCAAGAAGTTGCTACTCATGCTTAGTGGTTTCAAGTATTTACTATTGAAAAAAGAGCACATAGAAAGGAATGGTTCAACTACCGAGAAATGTAACAGTTGAATCGTTGTTGTCCTAATGCAATAAAAGAGAGCATGAGCAAGATATTCAGTTAATATCATTATGATCAACGGGGTTTCCTTGCCTGACAGTTCTAAAGATACTACTTTTCTTCATTGAAGTCAACAGTCACATCGTCAGAACCATCGTCTACCAAGAAGGAACAACACCGGCAAACCAAAAAAGAACAACATTTACTTCACGGAAATGCAACGCTTTGATGCATGATCATGACATGTCAATATGTTGTTGATTGAGCTAATGCATCTAGCAACAACATTAAACGAAGTTGGTTTTAACCAAGGTTCAAATTCAAACTTCATATTTCATTGCATATGTTACCTATATGCAAATTGGCTAATTTATCCTTCTTAACTTGCTCTATGGTGCATGATAACAACATAAATGGATTCCTTGTATTTTTTTGATGATTTTTTAGATATAATTTATTCCCATCTAAGTTATGGTTGAATTTCTATGACTTTCAAGTTTTAGGAACTTTCTGAAATAAATAATTCATTTAGTATTTATACTAAACCAAAAAAGGATTTACTGCGTCACCATGACTTTAGGGTGAGGTCAACATGTCTACTAGGCTGACTCAGGTCAAACCTGACCAATGGAACCCACTGGTCAGTGGCCCATTTAGTTAAACATATTTAGTTTAATTAATTAGTTCGTTAGTTGATTAATCACGGGCTGACCCCAACTGTTTGTGACTGTTTAGATTAATTAACTTAATTAAATAATATTGGTCTAATTGCATTTAGCTAGGGGCTAGGCCTCACATGTCATTGACCCAGGGAGGTAAAATCATTGGTCAATGGGGGTCAAACCCGCCAGCGTTTAGCCGTCGACATGAGCGGACGCGGCGGAGGGCTCGGATTTTGTCTTCCGGTGACCAAATCCACGGCTAAGAGCGCCTACAGGACGCTCGTGCTCGTCCGCATCCAAAGGAACAAGTGGCAGTGCCCGAGGTGGACTAAAATGGCAATGACGACAAATCATGCGGTGGCTGGAGCATGGAGCTCGAGGGGCGGCACCTAGGGCAAGGGAGCAACCAGGAAAAGAGGGGAAACCGAGGCGGGGCTCACAGGGAGGATGCAGAGAAGCTCAGCGGCTCGGGGTCGTCGTGGATGCGGCGAATCAACGAAGAAGAACCGACGGCCGTGGCGACAAGGACGAGCTCAATGGCGATGTATCCGGTCGTCCGGGGGGGGGGGGTTCTTGGCACAATGGAGGATCTTCTGGGCTCCTTGGTGGGGTTCAAGATGGCCAGTGGTTACGGTGGTCAGAGGTACGCATCCATGGCTGCGTCGGCCACGGGGAGAGGAGATACATAGTAAGGAGGGTGTGAAATTTGGGAGGGAATGGCAACATGGGTCATCCTCATCCCGTGGCGAAGAGGATGAGCTCGAGGAGCTCGGGGCGTGGCAAGCATTAGCTGGCAACGGCTTCTCCCGCGCGCGCCACGATCCTGTCTTCCTAGCAAGAGGATGACGACGACTCGCACATGCCAGTCGGCTATTGGGCCAGGTAAGTGGGCCTCACCACAGAGTTTCTATCCCTTCGTTTTTTCTATTTTTCTTCTGTTTTCTATTTTTAAACTATTTTTATTTGATTTACTAACCAAATCATATTTATAAAATCTTAAACCTTTTATGGACTCTCATTGAATTATTTGAGAGTCCCTTACCAAGTTTCAAATTATTTGGAGCTCTGCAATTATATTTAGCATTGAATAGCTCCAATTCATTTACTTATTGATTTAATTCAACAACCAAAAGTGACATGGAAAACTATGCTTCACCTCTAGATGATGTCAACACATTAACCAGAAATGATCAACATTTTTAGAAGGCCACTTTGGTCCATTGAAAGTATTTAAATTCAACCTATTTGTATTTTATTTGGTGCTAGGGTTTGATCATTCCCATTTGAAGTTCAAAATAAAAATTAACATGATGCAATATGGTGATCCAAATAATTACAAGCAACTATTCTAGAGCTGTGATAGCCTGCCGCTGGTCCCTACGCGTTGCGAGGGCGCGAGATAGGTTTTCCAGGCGATTGGGTGAGTACAGAAGGTCATTGATCGGGACATAAACCATCCTCAACTTAGGTGACTGGAGCGGGGAATCCGTAACGGGGCACTCGACGATCTTGGTCAAGTGTGTAATGGGTGGGATGTAAATTTCCGTGTCGTCAGATCTAAGCCCAATCTGATCGTAGACCGGAACCTGGTCGTTCGTCATTCCCATGACTTGTATTTGGTCGAGTAGTTTGTGTAGCATCATGGTTTAGGTGGAGCTCGCTCTGCATAATTGTTCAGGTTTCAATGCATGTCGCCGATCCCCTAGTAGCGTTCAGGGTTGCTCCCAGTGTATTTTCGCCTAAGGCGTGTTTCAGCTTGTTCACCATGCCGGGCTCTAAGGCCAAAGTGTTCGGGACCCGCGAGTTCCTCAAGAGGAGCTAAGAGTTTTGTTAATGCGAGATCTCCGCGGGGGTCAGTGGTGAACTCTAGATTCAAGAACCTAACTTCCTGATCGGGGGCAAAGTTCTCGAACACGCCGAGGTGGCCGGCCAAATTGGCATGCAGAACAACGCTTCCGAAGGCGAAGATTTGTCCGGGGATGATGACATCCGTGTTGATGATCTCTTTGTTGATGACTAGGCACGCCATCGATCCTTCCGACGATCTAATCAGCGGAACACTGAGTGAAAACACCAATGTCAGAGTCAAAACTGGTAGATCTCAAGTAGGGGGTCCCGAACTGTGGACCTTCGATCGACGGGTTGTAGGAGAGAGGGGGAGACAATGTTTACCCATGTTTGGGCCCCCTTGAGGTGGTAAAACCCTACGTGCTGCTTTATTATATTAGTGTGGATGTTTATTAGAGAGTCTACCTAGAGATGGTGTATAGTAAACCCTAGGTGGAATAATCCCTCTACATGGATGAGGACCCTGGGTTGACACTACAAGAAATATGCTCATACATCACGTTTTTTAAGACGTCGTGATGAATTTGTCATAAATCTATGACAATTTCATCTGAGATTGTCGTAAACCATTTGAGGGGATCAAATCTACATATAAACTACGACGATGTGAGTCAAAAACATCGTAACCACATAAAATGAGATCGTCATAACTTTTACGACGATTATAAAAATGTCGTAACACTCAAAACCCTTCTCACGGATCGATGACATGCGTCCATCCATCCATCCATCCATCTCTCCATCCCACATCCATCCATCCATCTATGTACAAGGAAAAAACTGAAGAAAAAAACCCCACCCACAGCCCAAAGCCCTAGCTCACATCCCCCATCCCACTCTTCCTCCCTCGTCCGGTCGTCCCCATCTCCTCAAAGCCGCCGCCGCCTCCTCCCCGTCCCCTCCGCCCTCCCGATCCCCAACTCCTCCCCATACCCTATGAAGAGACCCCTGGCCGTCCCGCCGGCGCACATGGCTATGGGGGCGGCGCGGCGGGGCCTGCTGCTCGACCAGTGGTGCGGGATCCAGGAGGACGAGGACATGTACGACGACCACGGCGACCCGTCCGCGGCAAAGCATCACCGTCGCCGCGTCAACCAGGACGGATCCCCGGCCTCTAGCCTCCCGCTCCCGTGCCTGCGCCCCGTCCACACGCCCCCGCTCCCGCCGCAGGTCTACCTGCGATGCCCCGCGCCGGCGTCGCCGCGGGGCGCCGTCCCCGCCGAGCAGTCGCACGTCCACTATTTCCGCGCCCCTTCACCAATCCATGTACACTTCCCGCGTGTCCCCGACGCCGCTACCCCCTCCCGCTATGGCCGCTGCACTGCCCCACGCCACCCCCGCGCAGCTGCTGCTGCCGCCGAGGCTGCCTCATCCGGCGCACGATCCCACCGTGCCGCCTGCCAGGAGGAGAGGGAGGCCCAAGTACAAGGCCCCGGTAAGTCAATCGAAATGCTTTCCGCAGTGTTCGAACAAACCTGCACTCCAACCATGAAACCGACATCCGATTGACATGCTCTGTTTTGGAGGGAACATCTCAGATGAAGACTATTTAGTAAAGCAGCCTTTTGTATGTGGGCTTCTATAGTTGTATTTAGTTTCCTAATCGTAAATTACTGTATGACTAATCAGACCATGTGTGTAGAAGCAAAGTATTCTGTAGTGAATGGTGCATACCGATGATTTAGTGGATGCAAGCCCACTGTCTTGTAGACATATTAAAGTTCTAGGAAATTTCCAAATCAATATGAATATATTGAAGATAACCAGAAGGAATAAATCATATATCAGAATTCCATTAATCTATCTTAAGCACACTTCGTTTGACTGATAGCTTCTGCCTTTCTCAAAGTTCACTATATTGTTTCCAAAATGCAATCCCCTTTTTATCTCTGATGAAACAAAATGCAAATTAGCAGGCCCATCTTCTGACAGCTTTGTGGTTACAGCTGATCAATCTGTCTGGTTGTTGACACTACTTCATTTTACCAGGATATGGACATCTACAAGGACCTGGAATCTCAAGAAAAGCATTACCGACATCTCTTGAGAAGTTAAATGGGTCCCATTGATTGCTATTTGTTAAGGTATAAACTGCCGCAAATCTCCTATTGTAGAACTCAAACTCAATAGTACTAATGAAGCTGCTATTTTCTGCCACTCACCATCAGGAGGTATCCAACCCAGAGCAGGTGGCACAAGACAATTTGGATCATGCATCTGCAGCTGCAGGTTCTGATGCTCCACGGCCGGTGGATGGTCATCCAAGTCAAGCTCTCGCAAATGGAGAGGGGGACACTATTGGCAAGGATACATCGGAACCATCCAGTACACATAAACTGATGTTTGGTATTCTGAGAATCGTACCGTTGCTTTCGTGGGGAAGAACTTGACCTTCCGAGTTCAGTTGCTGAGTTGTTTTTGTATTATGTTTAGTACCTGACAACTCATGCTGATGATATGCTGCTACATGCATGATCCTGTCCTCTGCAAGTTTATCTCTAAAAGCTTCTGTTAAGCTGATGGTGCACTGCATGATGTTTTCAGAACCTTGAGATGCATCTCTTCCTTGGTGTTCTAAATGTTGTGTTGTTGTATACTATTGTGTATATTTCAGTGTCTAGAAATTTGCCGCTGATAATTTGTCTTTTAGTTCATTACAGGAATGTAAGGCCAAGATTCACAAAGGAGATCTTTGCCTACTTGTTCATGAGTGCGCTACTTGGGTATGTTACTTTGTCTTTTTGGAATCCTAATTTGGTAATGCTACTTCGGTCTAAGTGCATTGAACATGAGACAATTCAAAAGAGTGCTGTAAATTATTATTTTTCCCTTGTTTTATCTGAATGGGTGTTTATACAGGGCACTAATCGCTCGGTATCTGTTTTTCTTGGGCTTGAGCTATACCACTGCTACACTGGCTGCAACCGTCTCCAATATGACCCCAGTCTTCACATTCTTGATCGCCGTCGCTCTCCAATCAGTTTCTTAATTGACACATATTATCAAGTTACAAACTGTTCATCCAAACTGAAACTAGTTACAGAGGTCAGAAACAGTAGATGTGAGGAGCAAGGCTGGTCTGGCGAAGATTGCAGGAACACTAGCGTTTGTCGGTGGCGCGATACTGCTTAGCCTGTACAAGGGTGATGCCCTGACTCACATAGCATCTTCTTCCCAAGAACACGCTGGAAATGGCACAACGGGCGCTAGTGGCAGCAAGGGGAGATGGTTGCTGGGCACTGCGTTGCTGCTGCTAAACTGCATCACCTTCTCATTATGGATGCTGCTGCAAGGGAAGCTCACCTAGAAGTACCCTGCAGTCATCTCGAGCACCGCGTTTATGGCCTTGTTCAGCTCACCTCAAGCAGGGGCACTGGAAGTCACCACCCAAAGGCGCCTCTCAGTTTGGTTGCTCCGAGGAAGTATACAGATTGCAACAGTTCTTTTCGCGGTACGTAAGATATAGCTCAGATAACCACCAGCATGTAAATAAGCAATTAAATATTTTGTTATCTATGAAAAAAGACCACCAGCCAACCCTAACCTAGTGGCCGCTACCGTCGAAACCTAGGATTCTCTTGCCGCGCGGATCTCTCACTGATTCGGTTTGCTCAGCGTGCAGGTCGCCGGCCTTCGCCTCGTCATCCAGCCGTTGCGTCCATGGCGGAGGTAGCGCCTGTTGATGTAAGCACCCGGCAGCTCTCGCAGTTTATTGGAGCCATAGGCCTTCTCATACATCGCAGCTAGCTGAGCTGACACGGTCGTTGGTTTCTCTCTTTGCTTGGATTGCAGCAGGGGAAGAAGGAGGAGGAGGAGTTCAGCACGGGGCCCCTCTCCATCCTCATGCTCAGCATCAAGAACAACACCCAGGTTGGTCTGGTCGACTTCTTGCCTCTGTTGATTGAGACCTCAGTAGCTTATCAAGGGCAGATTTTATGTTCTACTGGTACTTACTGTCCGTGTGCATATCTGTTCGGACCGAACACCTCACCTGCTGGTGTTTCAGTTGATTTAGTTGTGTGTGATCCTGCCTTGCAAGTGAACTGTAGTTTCGCCAATTGGCTTTGGCAGTAATGCCTTGCTACAAAATTAAGTTCAACTTCAACATGAAGTGATATATGGGTATTTAACCACAATTTCTTTGCATGCGATCGTCAAATGCCTTTGGCAGTAATACATGTTGTCCACTTGGTACTATCAAGTTTAGTGCAGCATCACTTAATATACGAGTAATTAACCATACTTTAGACGCAACCTTTGGTCAAATGCCTTTGGTAATAGTCTAGTACTGCAAGGGTATATTCGCCATCGTGTACGAGTAATCGTTGAGTATTAACCATAGTTTATGTGCAGCCTTTTGTCTATTGCCTTTGGTAATAGCTGCCCAATCAGTATTAAAAGTTACTAGTGCAGTTTTCTACTTATTGAGTATGATGAAATTCAGACTTCAGAGTAGGGATCCTGTCTGGTAATGATGTCAAGTGTGTATGAAATTTTATTATTTAAACTTCAGAACAAAGAGCTTCCAGTTTTAGGCCGAATTCACTGTTCTGGCCTTGTCAGTGATCTTTATCACAAACCAAAATCTTTGGGATTTGGCCCATACAACAGAAGCTTAATCGCAGGTCTGAACGAATAAATAGCACAATCGAGTCATCGTCTTCTTCTCTTAGCTCACCGCTTGTCGCCTATGTCAATAGCAGCCAATCCCCGTGCACATCGAAAATCACATCACACATCTAAGCACAACTCACATGCTGAGAAGCTTCCTAGTAGGAGATTAGCATTCGGCATGCATTCGGTGGAAGTACTGGTAGTTGATTAGGCAAGTAGGCACCTGATCCACAAATACTAAGCAAACCTAATCTGAAATTAAACTGTAGTCCATAGGACAGAAGCATGCATCATATGTTATCATGGATTTAATTGCTTGAAGTGTTTATTCCTAATTAATTGGACCATGCATGCATGCTTGTTCGCAATATGGAGTTGGTTCTCTAAAAAAGGATTTGAGGCCCAGAACTTATTACAGGTTTTATAAGCAGGTAAAGCTTCAAATGCCAGAATTGTATGTACAATTGTACAACACGCTCCGAAAGAAGAAATTTCACAGAGATGAATCCTTGGCATCTTATTGATTAGATGCATTATTGCACTCATATCCATTTTCTGTGCTCTTTATAATGTATAGCACGATCGAATATTATAGTCTCATTTATTTTGTAAGAAGATAAACTCATAGATGAAAATGTGTGCGAACTAACCTCATTGATCTTTAATAATCATATAATACTACTTTTGCACCCATGAAAAAGAAGAATTATATCTAAGCAATACAACTAAACATGGCTTCAGTTGTTAGTTGTGGATCATTGATTTCTCTCTCACACTCTCTTGCTTGCCGTATCCATGTTTAATTTATTTTGATTTCCCTGCTGAATGTACGGAAAATTTTGTTGAACTGCCGATACATATTTTTTAACCAAGCATTCGGTCTGACACTCGCCATCGCCAGCCTAACGCCATTTTAGAACCTTGCACCTGCCTTAGGAACTGATTGGCTTGCTGTATTTTGCATTATTTTGGTATTATGTTAGAGGTTTCCTGGAACTAATAGATGCTGGGGTTGTGCTATTAGGCCACTGTGTAACCTATTTTGAATGAAGAATGTAGCCGACACACGGATTCGGTTGTCCTGGCGTGAGGCCACCTTGGTGTGAAGACTAACATCTGCTGGTACCCGTTCCTGGTACCCATGGTACTCAGCTGGTCAGGTACTTGTGTAGCCATTGCTCTTCTGCACTTGAAATTTTGTTGCAGTGGCAATGTAACCTCTTTGCATTTGCGGGTAGGAGGGTGGTCTGAGGTGTATGAAGGTCTGACATTTGCGTCGGTGAGAGGCGCAGGGCAGGAGGGCATTCATGATGTTCGTGTCATTCCTGGCTGGGAAGCCATTCCCCCAATCCTGAAGGTTCATGATGATGTGCAGCGTGATGCCTATAGCTGAAGGTCTGAAAACTGTTGTAAAAGTAAAAGGCGTCCAAGTTATGATATTAAAAGGGGATCAAGTTATGATGATGATTGTGAATGTGATTTGAATACCTATGAAATGGCAACTTGACAAGGGGACCAAGTTATGATATTTATTTTACAAAATGTGAAATTTCTGACGCGTGGGACTAATTTTGAGATCAGCTTGACATGTGGACCAGTACAAAAGTAAAATGGCCAGAAAATAAAATCAATCAAAATAAAGGCCACAACCCAAAATTAAAAAGGCTAAAATAATGGGCCTGATCAAAAAATAAAAAAGGCCAAAAACTTAAATTGGATCAAATGTATTTGGACACTAAAAGCCATGGCCCAAATTATAATGATACAAAAAATTTGAAAAAAAATACTAAAGTGGTTGTAGATAGGCTAAGGCCCAAAAGAAGCCCAATAAGAAAAAGCCCAGAAAAAATAAAACTAGCCCATGTGATCAATTGAAATGGGTTGGGCTGATTTCGTCGTAATTTTGTCACGTAGGACTGCCACGTAGGACTCGGTTTGATTGCCAACGACGATTTAGGATCGTCGTAAAGGTTACGACGATCGAGGAATCGTTGTAAAAGTTACGACAATTTTGATAAAAACGTCGTTGTTGTTCATTTGTGACGCTCCGTTTTCGACGCTTGGTTTTTCGTCGTGTGATCGTCGTAAATTAAAAACCGTGACGATGTAGCGACGAAAAAATAGAGTCATGTATTAGCATATTCCTTGTAGTGTTATATTGTCACGGGGGGCCTAGAGTTACATACAACCGACCTAGTCCACTTTACTTGGTTGCCACGCCGGTCTTCGGTTTTCTCCTTCTTGAGCACGAGACAACATCACAGCCCGACCCTTCATAGGTACGACCCATTAGGACAACCCCTTCGTAGCAGGCCAACAACCTGAGGCCCCTTTAATCCCGGACTCCCTCGGGAAGGGAACCGGATGGCGAAGCGACCGTGAAAGAATTAAACATGTTGCAATACAACTCTCAAGCATGTGACATTCTCTTCAACTGTGTATGCCCCGAGGAGTTCACCAAGATTAGTTGTGTCGAGAAAGCAAAGAAAATTTCAGATACTTCGGTTGATATGCAGGAATGTACCGAATCCGCCAGGGAATCTAATTTGGATGTGCTACAAAGTCAACTTGACAAGTTCAAGATGAAGTATGGTGAAGGAGTCGCTGAAGATCCTTAGCATAGGATGGAAAGTACGACACCATTTGCACATTCATCAAAATGATGCCAAACTACGAAGATCTCAAGCTAACGCAAGTCGTTGCATGGATCGTGGCTCATGAAAGTTTTCTCAACAAGAGCAGTAACCAGGGAGCGCAAGGCTCTCATTTAACTGCGAAAAATGCTCCAATTACTTTAAACGAAATGCCAAAAAATTTAACTGCCCCAAACCTTTTTTGTTATATTTAAAAAAATTTAAAAGTATGTCACATCCCTGTTCTCATTTTTCTTTGTGCCTAGCTAGTGTGTGCATCATGTTTAATTTTGCTAAGTTGAAATGGGGACTAAGAAAACCCTAGCACCTCTCCCTAAATAAAACATATCAAATGGTGTGATTTTCAATGAACCCAAAACAGCCTTAAGAAATGTTCATCTTTTCAGATAAATGTTGGCAACAATATATCAGGTTTGCATTTTATTTTACTACCTCCTTTGGCATTTTAAATAGTCCAGAGAAGTAAATCAGACTTCCAAAACAAATAGCTATAAATATTTTAGGTATTTCAAAAATGCTGAAATATTTTGAAGAGTTTGGAAATAATCCAAACATACCCCATATTTAGTTTCAGGGTTTTTCGTTTACGTTTTGGGACCAAACAAAATTTGAACGAATGTCATAATTGGAAAGTTGAAACAAAAATAAAACAACGGGGGAAAAGATCTTACCTCGCGCGTGGCGCAACCCATCTGGCCTCCTCCCGTGTCGTCTTCTACCTGTGCCAGTAGGCAGAGGAGGAGCTAGTCGTTGCGTGTCGTGGCCTTAGCACGCAGATGGCTGCCTGCTCATCGTGCTGGCGAGTGGGATAAGCATCCCGAACGCCGTGGCTAGCCATCCCTCTCCCCACTCGTCCCCTCACCTCTCTTACCCTCTCTGCATCGCCATGGCCGCCGCTCGAGCTCGTCGTCGCTAGCCTAGCCCCGCCACTTCCTCTCGCCCGTGAGTAGCTCAAAAGCTTCGCCAAGATGTCCTCGTCCTCTCCAACAAGCCACACTATGCCGGGAGCTTCCTATCGCTAGCGTGTCGTCGTCTTCAACCTTCGGTTGCCGGAGATCACCATCGCTGTTCATCGTCTGTAGATCACCCCTGAGCCCATTTTCGACGGCTACAGACTCGCTAGGAGCTGATGGATCCATTCCCCTCCGCCCCTCTGTTGATTATTAGCCGTAGCTGCTGATTGCAAAGAGGGCCGAAGAGTTCCACCGTGCAGGCTCATCGCCGGTGAGGACCCGGTGAACTGCAAGTCCATCTGAGACCACCAATGAGTTTGTGGAGTTATGTAGATGCTGTAGGAGCCAAGTTCTGCCCTTTTTGCACGTTGTATCTTCGTCCTCGAGCTTGCCCGAGCTCCGGCAGCCGCCTAGCTCGCCGCCGGCGATGCTCCGGGCACGCCAGTCCCTGGGGCTTGTGCCATGAGCCTTGTGCGTGAGTGGTCGTTCTGTAGGTGGCTTCCGCCGGTCAAATGGTCGCCCGAGGAGGAATCCCGATCCCCTCCGCCGTCGATGGTGCCACCGGCGGCTCAACACCGGTGAGCCGACCCAGTTTGACCCCCCAGGTCACTCGCACTAGCCTCTAGTTAATCAAAGATTAAGCTAAATAATATAATTTATATAATCAAACACTAAACACTCACTAACTAGTGGGCCCAGCTCCAATAATTAGTTTTGGAGTTTATTTTTAACTCTATTTAGTGCCAGTGTCACTCACCAGTGGACCCGAGTGGTCAGGTTTGACCTGCAACGGTCACCTTGACCTGCTGAAGCAATGCTTATGTAATAAAGGTAATTCTGGTGTTAAGTAAATTTCAGAAATAGTTAAAAAACTTCCAAAATTCATAGAAAATAATTTGTAACTCAGATTGAAATAATTTATATATGGAACTGTTGGGGAACGTTGCATGGGAAACCAAAAATTTCCTATGCACACGAAGAACTCTCATGGTGATGTCCATCTACGAGTGGAGATTAGATCTACGTACCCTTGTAGATCGCACAGCACGAAGCGTTAAGAAACGCGGTTGATGTAGTGGAACGTCTTCACGTCCGTCGAACAGTCCCACAAACGTCCCGCGATCCGTCCCACGATCCGTTCCGATCTAGTGTCGAACGAACGACACCTCCGCGTTCAGCACACGTACAACTCGACGATGATCTCGGCCTTCTTGATCTAGAATGAAAGACGGAGAAGCAGATGAGTTCTCCGGTAGAGTGACAGTGCTCCGGTGGTGGTGATGATCTACTTCTGCAGGGCTCCGCCCGAGCTCCACAGAAATCCGATCTAGAGGTGAATCTGTGTGCTATAGGCTAGAGTTGCACGTGGAAAAGTTGTGTCTCAAAAAGCCTTAAACCATCACTATATATAGGAGGGAGGGGGGATAGCCTTGAGGGACAAGTCCCTCAAGGTTCGTCGGCAGCCAGGAGGAGAAGGAGTCCTCCTCCAATTCGGTTTGGGAAGGAGGAGTCCTCCTGTTCCCTCGCACCTCCCTATTTCCTTTTACTTTTTCTTTTCTTTTGTTATTTTTTTTATGTGGCGCCATAGCCCTCTTGGCATGACTCCACCAGCCCACTAAGGATTGTGGAGCTAACCTAGGGCCTTGGCCTCACTCCCGGTTGGGTGGGCCCCTCCCGGTGAACAACCGGAACCCATTCGTCACTCGCGGCACACTGCCGGAATTGCCCGAAACTTTCGTCTGACCAAATAAAACCATCCTATATGTCAATATTCGTTTCCAGACCATTCCGGAAACCCTCGTGATGTCCGTGATCTCATCCGGGACTCCAGATAACGTTCGGTAACCACACATATAACTCAACTATACTAAAACATCGTTGAACCTTAAGTGTGCAGACCCTGCGGGTTCGAGAACTATGTAGACATGACCTGAGGCATTCCTCGGTCAATATCCAATAGCGGAACCTGGATGCCCATATTGGATCCTACATATTCTCCGAAGATCTTATCGGTTGAACCTAAGTGTCAATGATTCATATAATCCCATATGTCATTCCCTTTGTCCTTCAGTATGTTACTTGCCTGAGATTCGATCATCGGTATCCGCATACGTATTTCACTCTCGTTACCGGCAAGTCTCTTTACTCGTTCCATAATACAAGATATCGTGACTTACACTTAGTCACATTGCTTGCAAGGCTTGTGTGTGATGTTTTATTACCGAGTGGGCCCCAAGATACCTCTCCGTCACACGGAGTGACAAATCCCAGTCTTGATCCATACTAACTCAACGGACACCTTCGGAGATACCTGTAGAAAACCTTTATAGTCACCCAGTTACGCTGTGACGTTTGATGCACACAAGGTATTCCTCCGGTGCCAGTGAGTTATATGATCTCATGGTCATAGGAATAAATACTTGACACGCAGAAAACAATAGCAATAAAATGAGAGTGGGTCTAGTCCATCACATGATTCTCATAATGATGTGATCCAGTTATCAGGTGACAACACTTGCATATAGCCAGATAACCTTGACTATCATTTTTCAACTCGCTAGCCAACTAGAGGCTTGCTAGGGACATTTTTTGTCTATGTATCCACGCATGCATCTATGTTTTCATTAAATACAATTATAGCATGGATAATAAACGATTATCTTTCAATAGGAAATATAATAATAACTATTTATCATTGCCTCTTGGGCATATTTCCAACGGTCTCCCAATTGCACTAGAATCAATAATCTAGTCCTCACATCGCAATGTGATTTACATTGTAATAAATCTAACACCCATACAGTTCTTGTATTGATTATGTTTTGCCCGTGGAAGAGATTTAGTCAGCGGGTCTGCTACATTCAGATCCGTGTGCACTTTGCAAATATTCACGTCCTCACCTTCGACATAGTCGCGGATGAGGTTGAAGCATCGTTTGATGTGTCTGGTCTTCTTGTGAAACCTTGGTTCCTTTGCTAGAGCAATGGAACCAGTGTTGTCACAGAACATAGTTATTGGATTTAGTGTGCTTGACACAACTCCAAGATCCGTCATGAACTGTTTCATCCAGACAGCCTCCTTTGCTGCCTCCGACGCAGCCATGTACTCCGCTTCACATTACAATCTGCTACGACGCTTTGCTTGGAACTGCACCACCTTACCGCACCCCCATTAAGAATAAATACATATCCGGTTTACGACTTAGAGTTATCCGGATCGGTGTTAAGCTTTGCGTCGATGTAACCCTTTACGACAAGCTCTTCGTCACCTCCATAAACGAGAAACATTTCCTTAGTCCTTTTCAGGTACTTCAGAATATTCTTGACCGCCGTCTAGTGATCCACTCTTGCATTACTCTGAAACATGCCTGCCATACTTATGGCCAAGCTAACGTCTGGTCTAGTGCACAGCATTGGATACATGATATATCCTATGGCTGAAGCATAGGGGACGAAACTCATCTGTTCTCTATCTTCCGCAGTTGTTGCGCACTGAGTCTTACTCAATTTATACCTTGTAGTACTATCAAGAACCCTTTCTTGGACTGATCCATTTTGAACTTCTTCAAAACATTATCAAGGTATGTGCTTTGTGAAAGTCCTATCAGGCGTCTCGATCTATCCCTATAGATCTTAATGCCAAGAATGTAAGCAGCTTCTCCTAGGTCCTTCATAGAGAAACTTTTATTCAAGTAATCCTTTATGCTCTCCAAAAACTCCACGTTGTTTTCAATCAGCAATATGTCATCCACATATAATATTAGAAACGCCAGAGAGCTCCCACTCACTTTCTTATAAATACAAAATTCTCCAACCACTTGTATAAACCTAAATGTTTTGATCACCTCATCAAAGCGCTTATTCCAACTCCTAGATGCTTGCACCAATCCATAAATGGATCGTTGAAGCTTGCACACTTTGTTAGCATTCTTTGGATCAAAAAAACCTTCGGGTTGCATCATATACAACTCTTCCTTGAGGAAACCGTTAAGGAACGCCGTTTTGACATCCATCTACCAGATTTCATAATCGAAAAATGCAGCTATTGCTAACATGATTCGGACAGACTTAAGCATCACTACCGGTGAGACCGTCTCATTGTAGTCAACTCCTTGAACTTGTGAAAACCCCTTTGCCACAAGTCGAGCTTTATAAATGGTCACATTACCGTCTGCTTCCGTCTTCTTCTTAAAGATCCATTTGTTCTGAATAGCCTTGTGACCTTTACATAGTACTTCCAAAGTCCACACTTTGTTCTCGTACATGGATCCTATCTCGAACTTCATGGACTCCAGCGATTTATTGGAATCCGGGCCCACCATTGCTTCTTCATAATTCACAGGTTCATTGTTGTCTAACAACATAATAATTAAGTCAGGATTACCGTACCGCTCAGGAGCAGTGCGTGATCTTATCGACCTGCGAGGTCCGATAGGAACTTGATCCGAAGTTTCATGATGATCGTCATCAACTACCTCCTCAACCATTATCGCAACGACAAGGGTTTGCCCTTGGCTGCGCCACCATCCAGAGGGACTAGAGGTTCGACAACCTCATCAAGTTCTATCTTCCTCCCACTCAATTCTTTCGAGAGAAACTCCTTCTCAAGAAAAGTTCCATTTTAGCAAGTAACACATTGCCCTCGGATTTGAGATAGAAGGTGTACCCAATTGTCTCCTTTGGGTAACCTATGAAGACGCATTTTTTCGCCTTGGGTTCTAGCTTTTCAGGCTAAAGCTTTTTGACATAAGCATCACATCCCCAAACTTTAAGAAACAACAACTTCGGTCTTTTGCCATACCACAGTTCGTATGGTGTCGTCTCAACGGATTTTGATGGTGCCCTATTTAAAGAGAATGCAGCTGTCTCTAATGCATAACCCCAAAACGATAATGGCAAATTGGTAAGAGACATCATAGATCGCACCATTTCTAACAAAGTACGATTAGGACGTTCGGATACACCATTACGTTGTGGTGCTCCAGGCGGTGTCAACTGTGAAACAATTCCACATTGTCTTAAGTGAGCACCAAACTCGAAACTTAGATATTCACCCCCACGATCATACCGTAGGATTTGATCTTCTTGTTACGATGATTTTCAACTTCACTCTGAAATTGCTTGAACTTCTCAAACGTTTCACACTTGTGCTTCATCAAGTAGACATAACCATATTTACTCAAATTGTTAGTGAAGGTGAGAAAATAGCGATATCCGCTGCGTGCCTCCATACTCATCGTACCGCACACATCGGTATGTATGATTTCCAACAAGTCACTTGCACGCTCCATTGTTCCAGAGAACGGAGCCTTAATTATCTTGCCCATGAGGCATGGTTCGCACGTGCCAAGTGATCCAAAGTGAAGTGACTCCAAAAGTCCATCGGAATGGAGTTTCTTCATGTGCTTTACACCTATCTGACCTAAGTGGCAGCGCCAGAAAAACATGGCGCTATCATTGTTAACTTTAACTCTTATGGTCTCAATGTTATGTATATGTGTATCGTCGCTATCAAGATACAATATGAACAATGCTCCCATATTGGGTGCATAACCATAAAAGATATTACTCATAGAAATAGAACAATCATTATTCTCTTACTTAAATGAGTAAGTGTCGCGCAATAAACAAGATCCATATATAATGTTCATGCTTAACGCAGGCACTAAATAATAATTATTTAAGTTCATAACTAATCCTGCTGGTAACTGAATTGAAACTGTGCTGATGGCGATTGCATCAACCTTGGAACCATTTCCCATGCGCATCGTCACTTCATCCTTCGCCAGCCTTCGTTTATTCCGCAGTTCTTGTTTCGAGTTGAAAATATGAGAAACAGAACCGGTATCAAATACCCACGCACTACTACGAGAGCTGGTTAAGTACACACCAATAACATGTATACCGAATATACCTGATTTTCCTTGGCCGCCTTCTTATCAGCCAAATACTTGGGTCAGTTGCGCTTCCAGTGACCCAGTCCCTTGCAATAATAACACTCTATTTCACGCTTAGCTCCAGCCTTGGTTTCTTCGTCGGATTGGCAACAGGCTTGCTACTCTTCTTGGAGTTACCCTTCTTGCCTTTTCCGTTTCTCTTGAAACGTGTGGTCTTATTGACCATCAACACTTGATGCTCTTTCCGAAGTTCTGACTCCGCGACTTTCAGCATCGCGAGTAACTCGTTGGGTGACTTGTTCATCCCTTGCATGTTATAGTTCAACACAAAGCTCTTGTAGCTTGGTGGCAGTGATTGAAGAATTCTCTCAGTGATAGCCTCTTGCGGGAGTTCAATCCCCATCTCAGCTAGACGGTTTGAGTACCCACACATTTTGAGCACATATTCACTGAGAGACGAATTCTCCTCCATCTTGCAAGCATAGAATTTATCAGAGGTCTCATACCTCTCGATCCGGGCATTCTTTTGAAATATAAACTTCAACTCCTGGAACATCTCATATGCTCCATGACTCTCAAAGCGAGGTTGAAGTCCCAGCTCTAAGCCATACAAGACTGCATAATGAACTTCTGAGTAGTCCTCCTTACGTGTTAACCATGCGTTCTTAACATCTTGGTCAGCCGTAGCGGGTTGTCCATCTGCTAGCACAACACTAAGGACATAATCCTTCTTCCGAGCTTGCAGGAGAAATTTAAGATTACGAGCCCAGTCTACAAAGTTGCTTCCATCATCTTTCAACTTCGCTTTCTCTAGGAACGTATTAAAATTCAGGGTGACTGTCGCGTGAGCCATTGATCTACAACACAAATATTTCAAAGTGGACTTAGACTATGTTCAAGATAATTAGAGTTTAACTAATCAAATTAGTTGCTAAACTCCCACTCAAAAAGTATATCTCTCTTGTCATTTGAGTGGTACATGATCCAAATTCACTAACTCAAGTCCGATCATCACGTGAGTTGAGAATAGTGTCAGTGGTAAGCATCTCAATGCTAATCATAGCAACTATACGACTCATGCTTGACCCTTTCGTTATCATGTGTTCCGAGGCCATGTCTGCAAATGCTAGGCTCGTCAAGCTTAACCCGACTGTTCTGCGTGTGCAACTGTTTTGCACCCGTTGTATTTGAACATTGAGTCTATCACACCCGATCATCACGTGCTATCTCAAAACGACAAACAGTCGCAACGGTGCACAATAGGGGAGAACACAATTTCGTCTTGAAATTTTAGTGAGAGATCACCTTATAATGCTACCATCGTTCTAAGCAAAATAAGGTGCATAAAAGGATTAACATCATATGCAATTCATAAGTGACATGATATGGCCATCATCTTCTGCTTCTTGATCTCCATCACTCAAGCACCGGCATGATCTTCTTGTCACTGCAGCCACACCATGATCTCCATCAACCTGTCGCCATCGAGGTTATCATGCTATCTATGCTATTACTACTAAAGCTACGACCTCGCAATATAGTAAACGCATCTGCAAACACAAACGTTAGTTTAAAGACAACCCTATGGCTCCTGTCGGTTGTCGAAGCATCGACCTGCAAGTCGATATTAAATATTACAACATGATCATCTCATTCATATAATATATCACGTCATGTCATTGGCCATATGATATCACAAGCATACCCTGCAAAAATAAGTTAGAAGTCATCTAATTTGTTGTTGCATGTTTTACGTGGCTATTATAGGTATCTAGTATGATCGCATCTTAGTTACTCAATAACCACAACGGAGATGTGAAAATTGCTATTTAACCTCTCCAAGGACTGCCTCGGTCAAAACCAATTCAACTGAAGTTGAAGAAACAGGCACCCGCCAGTCATATTTATGCAACGAGGTTGCATGTCAATCGATGAAACCAGTCTCTCGTAAGCGTACGAGTTATGTCGGTCCGGGCCGCTTCAATATCGAAAAAAGACTAAGGAGGGCAGCAAATTGAATATCAACGTCCACAAAACCTTTTGTGTTCTACTCGAGATAACATCTACGCATGAACCTCTCTCATGATGCCACTGTTGGGGAACGTTGCATGTGAAACAAAAAATTTCCTACGCACACGAAGACCTATCATGGTGATGTCCATCTACGAGTGGAGAGTAGATCTATGTACCCTCGTAGATCGCACAGCGGGAAGCGTTAAGAAACTCGGTTGATGTAGTGGAACGTCTTCACGTCCCTTGAACCATCCCACGAACCTTCCCACGATCTATCCCACGATCCGTTCCGATCTAGACCCGAACGGACGACACCTCTGCGTTCAACACACGTACAGCTCGATAATGATCTCGGCCTTCTTGATCCAGCAAGCAAGACGGAGAAGTTGATGAGTTCTCCGGCAGCGTGACGGCACTCCGGTGGTGGTGATGATCTACTCCTACAGGGCTCCACCCGTGCTCCAGAGAAATCCGATCTAGAGGTGAGACTATGTGGTATAGGATAGAGTTGCACGTGGCAAAGTTGTGTCTCAAAAAGCCCTAAACCACCACTATATATAGGAGGGAGGGGGAGGGGCTAGCCTTGAGGGACAAGTCCCTCAAGGTGCGCTGGTCGCCAGGAGGAGGAGGACTCCTCCTCCAATTCGGTTTGGGAAGGAGGAGTGCTCCTCTTCCTTCCCACCTCCCTCTTTCCTTTTTCTTTTTCTTTTCTTTTGGTATTTTTATTATGTGGCGTCATAGCCCTCCTGGGCTGTCTCCACCAGCACACTAAGGACTTGTGGCGCCACCCTAGGGCCTTGGGCTCAATCGCGGGTGGGTGGGCCCCTCCAAGTGAACACCCGGAACCCATTTGTCACTCGCTGTACACTATCGGAATTGCCCGAAACTTTTCGGTGACCAAATGAAACCATCCTATATATCAATATTTGTTTCCGGACCATTTCGGAAACGCTCATGACGTCCTTGATCTCATTCAAGATTCCAAACAACATTCGGTGACCACACATATAACTCAACTATACTAAAACATCGTTGAACCTTAAGTATGCAGACCCTGCGGGTTCGAGAACTATGTAGACATGACCCGAGGCATTCCTCGGTCAATATCCAATAGCGGGACCTGGATGCCCATATTGGATCCTACATATTCTGCAAAGAACTTATCGGTTGAATGTGGGGACCCCGACTTACAAGTCGAGATCACCGAATGAACGTGCTTAGTGATCCCAGAGATCAATACTCACCGAACACACATATACTGAATAATAAGAGTCTTACATCCAAGTACCAAGTTATTACATCACATTACCAAACGGTCAAGTTCACGAGGTTGGGTCTAAGGCCAAATCATACTGATACAACTAATAGCGGATGCCCATGCTATCAAGTCTACACCGACAGGCATTCTGACTCGGAAGTGTCCTAGTTCGCAGGAGCGTCTCCGAAGAAGTACTCATCTCCAAACTCCTGTCCTTCAATGTCTGGTGAATAATATAACTAGTGGCAAGCCAATGAGTACTTTTGAATGTACTCGCAAACATCCCATGATATGAACAATGAAAGTGAAGGATAACAATAACATGCATCTTTGGTGGATATCTCTTGGTGGTAAATAAACATGATCACAGGTATGCATCATAAGTTAAGAAATACTTTTGAAGAATAGGTTACAAATATCAATATATCTGTTGAGGGCTGAACCATCCAGGTTCACTCTATATGCCAAGTCACCAAACTTGGTAATATCATTACTTTCATAACAACTCCTTTCATCACAACTCACATACACTTGGTTTATGCGGAAATGACCGAACGTAGGATTACACAACTGTCCTTGACCGTGGACACGGCTATTCGAATTGTTTTACACTCTGTAGAGGTAGTACACTGGACCCACGAGATCCGATATACTTCCGTGTCATCCACGACTCGCGGTATATAACAGACCCAAGGTAAGTACCCGATCAATGCCTTTCCCCAGACGATACTAGACAAAGAGGACTAGTCGATTGGTACCCAGCCCACATGTTGTACGTCTGACGAGCACCGACTCTGGACAGTATCAACCATGCGGGGACCAACGGTGTGCCTGGAACTCATAAAAATGGCATAGTCGCCCTACCTGGCACGACCCCATCATGAGAGTGACCACATATCACTCCCGCGACTAGTAAGGTGGCTCTCTGCTAGCACCGACCAGAGTAATCAACAAAGCCCCGTCCCATAAAGGGGTAACGTGGTCGTACAGGTAAGGTTGGGAATGTCGACACATCATAAATCTAATCCCATTTCCAAAACCATACTCACTCAAAATACCCGGTGCACCACTTCTCCGAAAGTGGCCACCTTACTCATCATCTCCCTCGGGCATTAGTGGCACCCGACGGGGTTTTCATAAACCTTTGATTGATGTCATCATCTTGCTCATGCTAATAATATTCTAACTTTACTTGTCAACATGATATTAGCATGACCCTCATAGGTGGTAGGATCAAGCTTAATGCATGTGCTCCGGAGGAGCCATCGGTAACATCGCTTCAATGATTTACCGGGACTTATGATCATATGCGACGGAAATATTTTGCTACACAAGCATGCAATATAACATATGATCAGTCATGGTCAAAGGGTTCTTGCCTTCGTTAGCCAGGTATCCAGGGTCTTCGAGGTCTTCCGCTCCGATTCCCTCGTCAAACGGACTTTATATCGTCGTCAAAAGAATAAATAAGAAATAGCTCACTCGAAAATAGATCCCAAAGCCATATTAAAAATGTCCTTTATTAATGATAAATCTAAGTGGCTATTTTGAAAAATATTTGCCTCTGATTCCAATGAAGGAACAATTTTAAAATCAACCACATAGAAGCAAAACTATTCCAATTTAGTCCTTTTTATTATTGTAAAACATAATAGTTGCTGAAGAATTCATCCAATGGTCTCATTAAATACTACATAATTTTAGAAGAACATCAGTGGAAAAATTATATTTTTACACTGGTTAAATATTTTTATAAAAATCTTTGAAATCCAATTTTAAAAAAAGAAAATGGGTTAGTCCCTGGCCTGGCTCGACGTGGAACTGGGCCGGCCCAAGGCGAGCTGACAACCTGCAGAGGTGCGCGTGCTGTCAGGTTTGAACCTGACGTGCGGGGCCCTGCGGTCAGCGGCTGCGGGCACACGTGTTGGGGTCGTCTCCTACCTCTGGCCAAAGAGGAGGAGGAGTACGCCGGCGAGGCTGCTGACGTTCTCAAGCCCCAACGAGAACACAACTGGTTTCGTCTCGACGCCGCCTACTGCTGCTAGTCGGAACAATGACAGAGAGGCACGGGTTCGCCGATGACGAGGAGGCCGCGGAGGAGGAGTTTCTGGAGGTGGTCGAGAGGGTAGCTAGGGGCACGGAAATGCTTGGGAAAGTTGGAGGAAAGCTTCCTGAGGTCGAGGGGATCAGTTTGGTGGGTCGAGGGACACAGGAGCCGTCCTGTAGCCGGAGATCGACCGGAGCTCCAAGGCGGAGCTGCCTTGGTCGATCTTGAGCACCGGGGCTCTGCTGGCTTGCTGGGTGGCTAGGGAGGTGCTAGTGGTCGTGGCGAAGCTGTCTAAGGGGTGCTGGAGCGAGGGGGGCTATTTATAGGCCCGCGACAGTGAGCCGATTCGGGAGCGTCGGTGACTCACCATGGCGCGCATGGGCGTGCAGAGAGGAAATGGGGTCGAAACCACGGTCTCAGGACGTGGTTTTGGACTGCCAGAACCATCTGCAATAGATGGGAGAGAGAGGAGTCGAGCATCAGTGGCCGCGCAACCTTGGCAGGTTCGGGTGCGGGCGGGCACGCGTCGCACGTGCTCT